>NC_090923.1:1403734754-1406234754 GCF_040938575.1 Ambystoma mexicanum | reverse complement strand
GTGTCTACATTTGTCATCTTTTTGATCCTGGTTTTTTCTTGTCCATCTCATTTCGTTTGTTTGTAATGCATTTAGCCGCAAACGCAGAAATTGGTCTCGATGATGGCGAGACAAGCATTTGATTAGGTAATTTGGCTGGACATTTAGTCTGTTTAGTGCGTTCCCTGACGGAAGTGTGTGTTTGAGTTGAATTCTTTTTTCACAGTTCAGAATCCATCCCCACCGTTGAAGGCGTTTTTTGACAAGCTGCGGATGGTGTTGCAAGAAATCAGTTTCGATGTCGGCACTCACCATGATTTGATCTACTTTATTGATCCATTCTCTTAGTATCTGTGAATTTGCGCTGACTGTGCCTGGATGAAGTATTCTGTAGGCTGGTTCTCCCGGTTGATCTCTTATTTTGCAGAGGAGTGCGCATGCTTTCCAGAGTGTTGAATCGTATAGAGAATTTATCCCTAGTTCATATCGCAGGCTCGTCATCAAGACATATCTTGGTAGTCGTAGGGCTTTACGCCAGAACAGCCCTTCTAGAACGTCCCATACTTTGGAGTTTAGGTTCCATGCACATTCTGCTCCGAATGTAATTGCTGGGAGTACTTTGTTTTGGTAGAATGTTAGTAGTGGACGGGCTGAGAATTTTCCATATTCGTTATGTAATTTCAGCCCTTGTAGAGCATATGTTTTCATTCTGTTTCGCAGATCTTGATACCATGCCCAATCTCTGATGGTCGTGCTGAAAATGATCCCGAGGTAGCGTATTGACATTGTTGTTTCGATTTCCTCGTTTGTCACATGCCATTTAAATTGGTTTGATTTCTGGCCCATCGTGTTATTCATTTTTATGATTTTGGTTTTGGCTGTGTTGATCTCAAGCATGTTTCTTGTGAGATAGGTGTTTAGTTTGTTCAATAAACGCTGTAATCCTATTACTGTCTGGTCAGCCAGAACAATATTGCCTGCGTATAGAATACAATTTAGATCTTGACAATTGATTCTTGGAGGGAAGCACCTTACTTCTTTCAGGTTGATGGGTAAGTCGGAAATGAATAGTTTAAATAGCAGTGCAGCCAGCAGACATCGTTGTTTGACGCCCTTGGATGTTGGGATTGAGTGTGTTAGGTCTCCATTCTGGTTGGTTCGAATACGAACCGAAGTTTTTTCATGTAGTGCTCTTATCGGGTTCAGTATGTGTGGAGGGCATTTCCATTGTGTACGTTTTTGCCAAAGGAGGTTTCGATTGATTTTGTCGAAAGCTTGCCCACGCCTTTAGTGAATCCTGTTTGTCGACAGTCTTCTATATTTTTTTTGTTTTGCCCAAGCTGACAGTTTTTTTTGTAAAAATGAGGCAAATAATTTCCCGATTGTATCTAGCAAAGCTATCGGTCGATAGTTTGCAGGGTCGGCTCTTGGTCCCTTTTTGTAAATTGGCACTACCACGGCTGTTCGCCAAGAAGCAGGTATTGCTTGGTTGTTTTTGATTTTTTCAAATAGTGTTTCGATAAACTGTGCCCATCGCTCTGGTTCTTTTTTGAGCATCATGTTTGAGATGTTATCAGGGCCCGGGGCTCTAGAATTCTTTAATAGCTTGATTGCATTTGTGATGTTAATACGAGACTCTGCTACATTCCATCCTTCTGTGGGTGTTCCTTGCATAGTTTCCTTTTTGTTATCACCATCGTTAAATAGATTGAAGAAGTATGATTCCCAAAGCTGGGGGGGGGGGACTTTGTTAATCACGGCTTGATTGGTCTTGGTGTTGCCAGCGTTCAGAATGGCCCAAATTTCCCTCGAGTTATGTTTTTGGACTAGTTCTAGCATTGTTTCTGCTCGTTCTTGGTCCCTTTGGGTGGAGAACGATTTGACCCAGTTTCGATAGCGTTGTCGTCGATGGCGCAACTGCTCGTGTTGGTTAGGATGATTTGCTTTCTTTATTTTTCTGATGTCTTGTAGAAATGTGTTTTTTTCTTTTAATAACTGATTACTAAATTTATGTAGGTGATAATGGCCGGCTGTCCCTTTTGAGGTTGTTTTCACCATGAAATTGCTTAGGAGTGGTACATAGTTTGAATCTTTTCCGACTGTAAGTTGATCAAACCTGGCGGTAAGTTGAGAAATCTGCTGCCCATTGATCCGGAGCCGAGTTCCAGTTGCGTTTGTCCAGACCTCGTTGTCGTATTTGGTCGATGAAGGGTGCTTGCTCATTTGCCATGTCATCTTCAATGGAGAGTGATCATTGTCAAGGGTTTGAGTCACCTTTAGTTGTGTGACTTTTTCTAGTAGGTTATGAGAGATCCAGATGTAGTCTAATGTTTTCTTTGTTTGATTTTGCTGCCAGGTTGTATTGGCCGGTGAATCTCCTTGCGCCTGTCCATTCAGCAGAGTGCAGTTTCGAGTCTTAATGGCCGTCTGCCATAATTTGGCCGCTGCTGATAATTTTTCGAATGTTTTGCGCTTTTGTTTTGACGTTTGGGCATCCATCTCAAACCACGTATTGTTTAGGTCGCCACATATCATAATTTCGAGATTATTTTCAAGGGTTAGGTGAGTGACTATTATTGTTATTACAGAATTAATGAATTCAGCAGAGGTGATCATTGCCGAGTTCCAGTAAGTGTTTATGAGCAGCATCCGTGTTTTTTTATCGGGGGAATTGTTATGCTGTTCGAGTAGTGTTCCTTGCACAAACAAGTTTGGGTTAAAGGTTTCTTTCACTTGCCGGTGTGCAGAGTGTTTGATCATCGTTAGTAATCCAGAGAAGGGTCTTCCTTTCTTGTTTTTTCCAGCTGGGTTTAATAAAATTGTATAGCCGTCTCTGGTGGGAGGTTCTCGCAACCATGTTTCTTGTAGACATGTAGCAAAGTTTCCATCAAGATTTACTGGGAAAGTGTTTAACAGGTGTACAAAGCCTCTTGTGTTCCAGGATATTAAAGTCTGATCCTGAGTAAGACATTCGGTATCTAGCTAATTATGGGCGATTGTAAGATATTTTCGTCTTGAGTTTTGCTGTTCTAGATGCTTTTTGTCCTTCTCTAGGCTTGACTTGGATAGATGATCCCTTAGTTGTTGTTTTCTTTGTTCCATTCGAGTCTCTGGGGCAAGATTTCTTTTATGTCCATGGTCGAGTTTGGTGTATTCCTGGGGTTCGATAGAAAGATCAAATTCGAATTGTAGGAGATCGTCTTTTGCATCCAGTAGCGTTCTTCTTACGGCCAAGGAGTTGATGTGGAGAAGTACCTGGTCCGAGGTTCTTTCTGTTGCGTATTCCACGATCGATATGTCCTCAGAGGTTACTGTGCGCAGCGCGGGAATGCATTTAAGTAGTTTCATGATGTTGCTGCGGTTTAAGTTCACTTCCTCGTCGTCTGCGTGGATGTTCTGCAGTCGTAGTTTTATTTGTGTGCAGTTTTTTGAATGCTCTTTCCTATAAAATGAGTTTGGTTTTTGAATAGAGTCTTTCTGTTGCTGTGTTCGTGTTAATTTAGGGTTTAATTTGCAGTTCCTGCTAAATGCACTTTCATTCTGATTTGGTAGTAGTTTGACTTTTTTCGTGTCTAACAGTGGGGTTGATCCTTGAGTTTTTTTTTTCTTCTTCAATTTTAGTTTTTTCTGCAATGTCTTCCTTTGTTTTTATGTCTTTTAGAGTTAAATTGTGATCAAGTCTGCACATACTTGTTCCTTCAGTGATCTGATCGTCTGAGTATGTGGAGAGATCGCAAAGATCAATAGACAAGCCAGAGGGGGAGAGACTTTCCTGACTTTCAGAATCGAGTCGTCAACGGTTTTATTGGTTGATGTTTTTAGTTACAATTGCAATGGCGGGAATCATTCCTATGATTGCAGCTGCTTTTGGGCAGGTTGCAGCTTTTTCTTTGGGCTTTGCTCGTTCAAATAGAGCTGTCTTCTTTGGTGTGGTAAGATTACGGATGAAAGATTTGGCTGCTTGACGCAAAGGTTTCCTTGGATTGATTTTCTGCGCGTTCGTTGGAGGCTTCGTGGTTGGAATTACGGTCTCACTTGTTAGTCCTTTTACATTCCAATATCCTTTTTTTGCTGGGTCCGAAAAGATTCCAAATAAAGATGAGTTGTTTTTTTCAGAAGTATCTGTTTGGATAGCAATCTCATTTATTTTTATTTTCGGTAAGGTTGAGCTACCGTCTTTTAACCGCCCCTCAAGCTCTTCCATGTGGTTTTTTTGAGATATTTCTTGTGGGTGAGGGGTTGGTGGTTTTTGGCAGTTTTGAAAATTTGCTAAAACAGTTATTTCTGATGTGGTCGCTGTGTTACTTTGAGAGCAACTATTGGATGGGTTCTGGGTGGTGTTATTTGGAGGTTTCAGTGCTGTCGTGACAGTCGGAACAAGCCCGGCTGACGGTCTCTGGGTTGGTTCCGCGTTTTCATTTGGGCCAGCACTAGGTTTAGGTTTTGGGAATTGTTCTTTATAGGCACAGCTATGGCTGTAGCATTCGGTGTGGGGGTCTTTTCTAATTTCGTTTTGATGCATCCATTTGATGGATTCAAGTAAGGCCGCCATTAGGTCAACTTTGGAAGATTGGTCTTTTAGTATATGTTGTTTCTGGATTGTTTGCCACTGTGTTGATTGTTCTGTCTCCTTAACGATTTTGCAGTGTAGGAGTCGTGTGAATTCCTCAATTGCTGTTATTTTCGAGGTAAGATTTGTCATCAGAATAGTTTGTTTGTTCATAGTTTCGTGAAGAGTCTGCTAGAGATTAATGAATGGGCATAACGCCAATGTTGTCGCTGCCAAAACGTTATTGTGAATTTGCATTGCTGCAGCAGTTGAGAGGTTAGGTTTGACTCCATCCTCGTGGTTATTTTGGCTTTCATTTTCATGTGTTTTTCTTCTGTTTTGGCCGTGTTTGGTGTCATTATCGACATAATGTGATTTAGTCGGTACAGTTGAAAGGTTTAGCGTGGCGTCGAAGTGTTCTATGGACCTTGAGTCATTCTTTTTCAAATCGAGAGTTTTTGTTATTGGTGTGCTGGTAGTGGCTTGGTGTCGAGCTTCTGGGTTGTGAAGCGTTTTTTTCAAGTCGGATGACCGTTTTTCTTCTTTATATTTGCTCTCTTTTGGAAGCTTGCTGTCAGTTTGGCTTCGACATCAAGGTAATCACATTTTAGTTTTTCCGTCAGCCTTGTGTCTCGAGCCTCATTGGCAAGCTGCTGCTGTGATTCGGATTTTTGTAGACAGTCTTTTTCTTTGACCGGATCAGGGGGAGCACTTTGCTTTTTGTCTTCTGTTTTAAGTTGAGTATTGCAGAGCTTCGGTTGATTTGGCTGTTTTGTTAGGTCCTTTATGTTTCGCGCACTGGTCTCTTATTTGATTTTTTTCAAGGGACTCTTCGTTGGAAGGTACTGAGTCTGCGATCATAGAGCTGCTCCTGTCTTCGATACACTGGATCTCAGTGGTTGCTGGGGCATTGTCTATGGTAGTATTAACGCCAGAAAGTTTGCTGGTTTGACTGGTTGCGTTTAAAAGTTCTAAGTCCGTTACTTCAAATGGAGAATGGAACAGAGCTGTGTTTATTTCTACTGCATCTATATTGAGTGGAGAGAGTTCTGATGTGCAGAAGTCTGATGCTAAGGTTCCAATCTGTGATGGTAAGGTAAGTTGTTTCAGGTTTGCTCGTCCTGGACATTTTACCTTATTTTCGCATAAGCCCGCTGCCTTTGCTACTAAGGTGTAGAGGGAGGGTATCTGAGTTGTCAGTTGTAATTTTCTCCCGTTTTCCCGGAGATACTTCTATTTTTTGCCGTTTTTTTAATGGTTCATTTTCTATCTGGGTGATGTCTTCACTCTTGCATTGTTCGGTTACCTTTGCGCTTCTTCCTGCAGATTTAGCCAGTGTCCAGGGGTTTAGTATTCGCCTTTGTTGTAAGGTCTTGCCCCTTGTTTGTGGTCCAGCATCGGATAGTTCCGGGACTTGTCGGCAAACAAGCGCAGATATCTTCATTACAGTGCCGCTCGTCGCCGCAGTTTGGTTCACAGGTTAGAGCTATCGGTTTGCACTTGGTCCTTGTACAGACGCGAGTTGAAGAAATGCCTGTTGTTCTACTTTGTGTCGGGGGCGGGATCAAAGAGGAAACACCTCTGCAGTCTCCCGTTTGCTGGTCTCGCCGTCAGCGACAAACAGCCACACAACAGCCAGTGGGCTTGACTCCGGGCTTAACGCAGCAAGGGTGGTAGCCTCTGTACTTTCAAGGGTGCCAAAATCACGTGATGAGATCACGTGCTGCTGTGACCACGCCTCCTCCAGGAAGCGCGTTGGTGTTTGATTCACGGCAAGAGCCTCAGGCAGCTCGCAATGCCGGCAGAGAAAGAGTAGCTTCTGTGGGATGTAGCTCGATTCAAAAGTGCTCTTCCAGACAGGTAAGGACACACTAGGTGGGCGGCAGCCTCTGTCCTTTCAAGGGTGCCAAAATCACGTGATGAGATCACGTGCCACTGTGGCCACGCCTCCTCCAAGAAGCGCGTTGGTGTTTGATTCACGGCAAGAGTCTCAGGCAGCTCCCAATGCCGGCAGAGAAAGAGCAGCTTCTGTGGGATGTAGCTCGATTCAAAAGTGCTCTTCCAGACAGGTAAGGACACACTAGGCGGGCGGCAGCCTCTGTCCTTTCAAGGGTGCCAAAATCACGTGATGAGATCACGTGCCGCTGTGACCACGCCTCCTCCAGGAAGCGCGTTGGTGTTTGATTCACGGCAAGAGCCTCAGGCAGCTCGCAATGCCGGCAGAGAAAGAGCAGCTTCTGTGGGATGTAGCTTGATTCAAAAGTGCTCTTCCAGACAGGTAAGGACACCTTAAGCGATATTGTGTCATAGCATCTGAGCCAAACTTGGAATTCTTACTTCATCTACACAAATATGATTATAAAATGAAAGCCATGTGCTTCATCTTTATACTGCCTAGGAGTTTATTCATTATACAAATACTCCGTAAAGTTTAATCTTGGGTTCAAAGATCTATTGGATCAGCATCACATAACAGTAATTTCTGTGTATATAATTCTTACTTATGATCTAATATGGCATTTATAATGCGCCTATACACAAGTGTTTCAAAGCGCGATGAGGCGAGGGAGGGAAACGGAGGGAAGACTGAGACAACGATCTTACTAGGCCAGGTGACATTGAGATCCAGCAACTGCAGGGCAGGGGAGGAAGAAAGTGCGAGAGGGGGAGAGGGAAGTGCAGTACATAGGATAACAGTAGTAAATAAAAACAATAAATAAGAAGTGCAGCCAGCTGGTGGCAGGTGCAAGGGTAAGTGCAGACATAAAAAAAAAACGGGTGAAATACTTGAATCTTCAATGTGGTTTTTGGGCTGGAGACAGATGTATCTCACGAGGATAATGTAGAGGTGAAAGTAGAGGTATAGGCGAAGAATTGAGAGAGATTTGAAAGGTAGAATGAGGTTCGTTTTTAGGGAAATAGAGCAGTGAAAAAGAGAAAGTTGGTTTTAAAATGACAGGCAAATTTTACTTAAACTAGATTTAATGGCTAAGAAAAGAGGAACGCCACCCATGAATATAAAGGTTACGCTGCAGTTGTAACCCTTCATGCAATGTACCCCTTTTCTTTAGGGAAAATTAGTTCATTTAATGAAAATATCGCTATTGATGTATGATCTAGGCAAGACAGAAACGAAGAACAAAGTGGCGCTAACGCAAGGACAAGATGCGCAGAGAATTCTGACAGTTTGACAAGTTATCAGGATATGGACAGGGTTGCTTAGAGAGTGGGACAAAGACAAAATCAAGAGAGGGTAGACTATGTGTGTTGGGATGTGGATATTCACAGTCGGCGCTTAAATCTGGGATTAGGCACGTTCAACCGGGTTCAGGACTCCAGGGCTCGGGACACCGGACGGCGGACTCTCCTGGCAAAAGACAGCTGGGCAAATATCTGGTCACAGCACAGAGACGCCTCAGCGGGATGGAGCGGGTAAGCAGGGCAAGAGTCAGTGGGCAAAAAGCCGGTCTGGTTTCAGGAGGCTTCCCAAAAGAGCACTACAGCTTTGCCTTTGGTTATTGGGATTTTTAGAACTGGGGTCTCTGGATTGAGGCCTTGCTGGGATGGTCAGCAATGCTTTGGCCTTTCAATGGAATCTGGCAAGATGAATGTGGAAAGTGTGTGTGTGTGTGTGTGTGTGTGTGTGTGCGCGTGTGCGTGTGCCTGTGCCTGTGCCTGTGCCTGCCACTCCTTTTATAAAACATGGTGACATCACAGAATTATTAGTAGGCAGAACTGAACTAGGCCTACCTCCAAGACTTGGATAGGTCAGCCTAAGTTAATCGTCTCATTTTATGAGGTGAAAAGCCTTCCCACAGTTACTTTAGCTAAAATCCAGTTTTGCCATCAATGGCACATTCGTACAGTGGTAGCATTTTAACAAATTACATTAGCAGGTTACATATTTTATGCAGCCCATGCCAGTCCCACTCTGCAGTCTGTAAGACATTGTTTCATCCTCCTAATATTTTTTGGTCATTTTTAGTGTGAAATATTCGGCCTAAAATTATATAACTTTATACATGTGTGTGGATTATCATTAGGCATGTCAACGTTGAAATTCGCAGTGGCATCAGGTATACTTTCTGTAGAATACCCAATTCTCTGCCATTTCTGTTCCCAACGGGGCAACAACTTAAATTACACCCCACAAAATTACATTAAAACTGATAACCTTTTACATTTTTGCAAATTTCTGCTGCAAAAATAACCGTCCTTAAGGTTTATTAATAAAATAGTCTTTTGAAACAAATGGGCTGGCTTTTGCTCTTGACTGGGCCATTTTTTTTTTCTCTTCAGCTACCACCAACTGTCACTTCAGCCCTGTGTGGGATGGGGGTTACCAGTTTGATTGAAGGTTTTATGGCCCACTCCACTTCACTGGTTAGTGTCCCAGAACTTCTATTGTCCCAGCCTGGCGCACAGATGAATGTCTGACGAGCGTGTGAACTTTCTTTGTCTTGGTCCATTCAAGTTTTTCAAGCTAGCAATTATCACTTTCATGTCCTGGAAGTTTATGTTGGTTCCTTTTGGGGGAAGCCTTAGCTTAGCCAGCAGGAAAAAACCTGTTCTGCAGCTTGCAAAATTCAACCAATGCAGTTTAATTCCTTTTATTTTATTTTCTTTTGTCCTGGATCAAAACAAACCTGTTGGATAAAATATCCCCTATAAGTTTCCCAGCAACAAACCCCTTCACGTTGCTAGGCACAGACACGTTTTTGTTCAACATGGTACTTTGAAAACAGGCATTTTTTTCTGGCTTGCAAAAGCCCATTTTTCCATGTGTAAAGCCAGCTGGCATTTTCCTTGCAAATTCAGTTTGTCCCATCCCTCTGCATTTCCACATTGTTTTGTAGCAGTAGTTAGCTTCTTGTACACCCCAGTCTGTACAAGGCAAAGATCTCCTGAAATAGACATGTGCACAGCTAGAATTTCTTTTCAAGCAGTGATTTTTCACATTTTGTTGCAAAAGTTTAAGCGTTTTTCCGTGCAGCTGAAGTAAAGCTTTTGTTGATTTTCTCAGATTTGGCTGACACAGCCTGCCATTCAGGAATAATGCTCTTTTCTGATGGAGCACAATGTGAATGTGACTGGGCATGACAGTCTTTTTGATAATGGTAGTGTGATGAAGAACAGGGAAAAATAGCATCAGAGCGGCATCATTTTAAAGGTGAAATATTCCCTTTTTCAAACAGAACTTTGGACTTGCAGCAAAGCAGCTCTGCTTTTTCACTCCATTTCTTTAAGACAAACAAGAACACCCCTAGTAGCCTTTCTCGGGGTGCTTCCTGTCCCATCTTGCCCAATGGCGCTTGGTAAAACAGTGCAACCCTCTTTTTGTCGCTGTAAAACAGTTTGAATGTAATGGTGCTGCCAAGAGCCAGAACGGCCATTTTGCTGGTTCTGCTGAAGTGCAGCTTGGTGATGTGGGTAAATATATCCCACAAGAGGCGGGGAGGCTGTTCCAGAGGGAGGCCCCAGCTGAAGAAAGAGATCTACCACCAACTCGTTGCTTGGAGAAGCGACTGATCCGGAGGGAGTTGGAGGCAGATGAGTGAAGATCAAGAAGGAAGATATTTAGGAAGAGAGAGTTGAAGGTATTGAAGCCCCAGAATGCTTTGTGAGTTGCAGAGGGCAGAGAGTAGAGTCATGCAGATTTAGAAAGAGACTGTTGCAGTAGTCCAACCTAGAGAGAACCAGAGCTCTGGAGACAGTGAGCTTCTGAGGAAAGGAGAGGAAAGGAAGAATACCTCTGAAGAGGTGCAGCTGGTAGTGTGACTTCTTAGAGACGTCAGAGATGTTAGGAGAGTGTGGAGTCAAAGATGACCCTCAGGTTTGTAGCCTCACAGAAGGGAGCAGGAAGAGGGCCAAGAGAGACTGGCCAGAGAGTGACAGGAAAGGAGGGAGTGGGTGTGCCGATGAGGAAAATCCCAGTCTTAGTGGCATTAAGGCAGAGATCATTGGCGGTACACCACTCCTGGATAGCAGACAGTCAGTCAGAGGTGAAAGAAGCACTGAAAGTTGGACAGAAAGCGGCAACGCGGTGGGTAACAAGTGCCAGGTATTGGCTCAACAGCCAGAGAGATAGGTTAGACACCTTGGGAACACCACAGGTAGAGATAGAGATGGAGGAGAGGAAGGACCCAAGTTAGACCTGGGAGGATCGATCGGAGAGGAAAGAAGTAATATGTACATGGGCAACATAGAAGATGGCTTACCATCATGTTGCTATCTCCTTATTCCCCATAAGAATAAAGTGGCTTGTAAACAGGAGAGCAGTCAGAACTTGGATCCCTGGGTGAAGTAGTCTCGCTGGAAGGGAGGACGCTCCGTTCCAGACCCCTTTATTGCACGTGATCTCTTTGCCTGCCTGCTGTGGGACTAAGCAGTGTTGTAGAGGCCAAGATGAAAGTGTCTTCAGTAACAGCGATGACGGTGATGTACATTCCTATCTATATACCAATATAACTAACTACATGTTGACTTGTTTTATATTCTTATTCATGAGTATGTAAGCATACATAAGTAAATAGATATATAAACCTTGTCTGGTATAATAAATGTTCTATAATAAACCTTTTATAATTATCGTCATTGGTTGTTGTGAGACTTATTTTTTGACTATCTGAGTCCAAATGTTCATTGTGCGGTAATGGCCAGGAACTGGTAAGTCTGAGATGTTCCCTAATGAGGGCCAGGTAAGAGCACAACACTCATTTCCATAGATCAAGTGTATACTAAAGGCCTGATTCATGGAAGTGTTTTTATAATGACGCAATCCCATAGGAAAATGTTCCGTGAATCAGGCCCTTAATATTTAAAACATCAATTCAAACACACCATTTATATTTGATTAGATTCCCTTTTAACTGAGCCATGTTCGAGTCATCTTACCTGCGTTTTGATACCGCAGTCTTTAGTACACTCGCATCCCTTCGCGTCGGCTCTCAGATCAGATCAGAGCAGCCGGTGCAGAATCCTTACTGTTAGTGCCCATTCCCATAGTTACCCTCGAGGACCTTCTTCGCTTTCTAGTTTTTTTCCGGTGGCCATGCTTTGGGACTTCAAAACCGCATTCCCAATGGATTCCTAAGCTCTTTTACCAACATAGGGCTCAGGACAAACTCACTTGGTGTACATGAGGAATAAAATGTAAATGCTTAGATACCATACCTGAGTCCCAGTCTGCCAAGTACTCTGTTGTTTTCCCCTGAGGAGCTGCAGCTACACGGCGAGAATCTGTCTTGTCCATTTTCTGTTTTCATTACTGAAAACTACATAAACTCATCTCTCGCGCGGAGCGTAGTGCTGAGTCCGAGTCTGCCCAGTCCACATCGGGCCGCAGCGAGCCATGGCTGACTCACCTAAAACTGGCCCCCAACCACAGCACAAAACACTTCAACAGCGCCGTATGATCAATCCTTGGACGGCCGCTAAACAGCCAGAAACCAGTCACGGCAAGGTAAGCAAATTAACCGTTACCTTTCCATTGAACATTTCTGCTGCTGTAAGTCTAGATCCACCGGTAGCTTCTGCGTTGCTTTCCCTGCATGCGCCGGTGTCATGTTCGCATGGCAATGAGCTTTTGAGGCACAGTGTCACTTCGAACCCCGATGAGTTTGCCTTGGTAATACAGCCTCCAATCGCGCTTCTTTCTTTAACTAATCCAATGCATGATGCGTGAAAGATTGTTGCTAATGCTACATTTCGGAGCTCTAGTTTTCTCCTTTTGACATTACAGATGCAGATCTAATGTCTGTCCCGAATATTGACCCTTTGCTTAACTCAATTGATCAAAACACTCTAACATGCAACAGTGGTTCACTTCTCCCAGTTCTTGAGGGGCCTTTTCAAGCTGTGCCCCCGACAAGCTCTAGTGTGGAAAATACAAGATTGACAGGCATGTCCCACACATGGCTCGACAGAGTCTTCGACCCAGTAGCCACGCCATCCACAATCCCCATGGCTATGCCTCGGAGGCCGTCAATCACGGTCCCCAATACTTCTCTAATGTCATCTTTGCCAGTTTTGACTGACATTCAACTTGGAATTTCTCCCCGAGTAACTAAGCAGGCCAGTGACATAGGACTTGTGCATTGCTCTAATTCTGGCGATTTAACCCGGGACGAACATGATGTACCCCTTAAAAAAACTACATATTTGCCTGTAGAGGGCGCTACTGCTTCTGATCCCTTACCTGTAAAAACCAATTGATGGTCTTTCGTCCCTGAGCGTTCCTGTCTGTGCCTTACCTTCATCTCCTATGTTGCCTTTAAATGCATGCAAATCGTGTCCTCTCAAGCAGACCACACACAATAGCGCCCCTTTGTAAAACCTGGATGTGAATCACTCGCGTTGCGCTTTGGACGCCAAATCTCCATTGAGGAATTCTTCAGACCATCCAGCAGACTGGGTCCTGCCGTGTTCGTCCGTAGAATTAACTCCTGTCTGTCCTAAGTTCAAAAAAGCACTTTTGCCAACACCAGCAAGGCCGTCCCAGTCGTTATCGCCTTGTAAACATTCAGAACTTCCAAAGACCAACACAAGCACGCCGATCATGAGTGCCCGCAAAAGTGGCTCCAAAAGTCCTGGTTTTCCTTATATGCAAGGACAAAGGGCTGCGATACAACTGTCAAACTAAGATGCCTCTAATGTCTCTGCTGCAGACGCTGAAAATCCACCTAACGCAACTGCAAGGTCTAGCCTATCTGCTGCTGCCTCTACACAAATCCACAATAATGTCCTGGCGGCTTCCTCTTTAGCCATGATTCCATTTGTGAAACTTTACGAATCGCTAAATGAAGCGATTCCTGATCAAGGAGCCATGCTGACAAACATGACTATTAAAATGGACCAAATCAATAAGTTCAATATCTTTCTCAAACAACAAATCCAATCTGAAGCTGACTTAACAGCTCAATGGCAGCAACAGCTGTGTGACCTGGCTGCACACCATCATTGCCAAAATGATGGCTTAGCAGAAGGTCTGTTAGATGCAGTGAAATTGATGTGTCATAACACCAGACCCTCGTCAAGTACAATTCCAAGCAGGACTGCAAGAAATGTGGACTCGGGTGTCTCTGATTCGCCTTTTTGTGCCTTTGTTCAAAGCTCAAATACAAACCCGCACGTTTGAGGTACCTTCTAATGTGGGCCAGACCAACCTTCATCTTCCTGCTGTCGACACCATTTTGGCTCCCACTGCACAGCCGAAATTAACCACATCCATGCAGGTGTCAAAAAGTGGAAATGTAACCACTTCTCCAGCACAAAACAGAAACAACGATGCCAGACTGCTTGTGGATGTCATCAGTTCGGACATACATGCTCAAAAACAGGTTCCAATTGAAATTCCTGAGAAGCATTTTTCGTCATTTGGCGTTTTTACTGGTGCTGCAAAGCCAGTTGTTGCCACTGTGACTGTAAAATCTGTTGCACCTGTAAAGGCTACCACGGGCAAGGACTGTGCAAGAAAATCAACTAAGAAATGCGCAATGTCTGGCCGTTCACATGCCAAGACATTTATTAGGAATCTATCCTCGCCTTCTAAACCTAGTCTGTTCAGTCGCGACAGTAGCGCGAAATCTATAATTCCTGCCCAGGTTCCTAAGGTTGCCTCGACGTCCCTCACTTGCAAAGGCAAGTTAAAACCCTCACACAAACGCAGACGAATAATTTCTGAGGAGGAATCATCTATTTAAACATCTGGCTTCTTCTTCATGATAAGGCATTTATAACGCGCCTATACACAAGTGTTACCATGTTTAAAGCATTTTTTGTCCATAACGCGTTTACAGACCTCAGTCCTCATGATCCAACTCTGCAAACCTTGAATATTCAGACGGCAAACGATGCAACATTGGAAACAAAGTTGTAACAGCCGACGGGGACTCTTCCCTGCAAGTTGGTTCAAGCTTAAACCTGAAATATACTTCAAACCAACGCAACCAGCGTGTGCACTTTAAAACGAGGGTTCATGAGAACAAATGCAGTAATAATCAAATTCACACTTGTAAACTACGTCTGCAAAACATCCAAGGAGACGACAATGATGTCAATTTAAATTGAACTAATGTCTTGAAGTTATTCAAGTGTGTCCCCTCGCTTCGAACGGAGAAGTCATCCGACCAAGTGCTTCTACATATCGTCTCTGCTGGAGTTCGCATATTTAGGGCTGCTGATGATTTACTTTTCTTCGGCTTTGAGATCATGGTCGTACCAGACGGCGAGAGTCTGAAATCACAAAACAATTATGCAGAGGCGAAACAAAAGGAACCAGTTCAGGTTAATTCATTGCCTCTGCAGAAAACATTGAGCAGCTCTCAAAAGCCTTTGCAAGAACAGAAAAATCAAGGCATTTCATCATCAAAAAATGCAAACTCTAAAAGGCGATCGGCACAGCATTAGCCATGATTGGAGGTGAAGGATTGCCAACTCACTATCTTATTCTGGAACACACGTGGTTTCAAACATTTATTCAACGACTTTGAGGCCTCTCTTGACAATTGCTTAACCCAGCAGAAAAAAACACTAAAGGTCGACCTCATTCAGGTTTATTAACAATGGTAAGAATTACCCAAAGGTGGTCTCTCCAGTGTCAGTAAATCCCGACCCGTTTGTTCAAGGTACAATCATACACACTAAGGACGAAGTAATTCAGCGGCGGAAATATCTTTTGATCATCAATGGGTATTGGAATCCCGCGAAAATCAGCACTAAGAAATTTGTCAATGCCATCACTCAACTAATTGATCAGGCAACTCTAGCCTATAACAACTTATCAGTCATTTGTTGTGGAGACTTTAATTGCTCTTGGTTCCAGTTTTACTACATTTCTGAGTCATATAGGAGAATGCCAGATAATGCAGTTGCTGCCAGAGGACAGATCTGGGCCAGAGCCATGACTACACGCAACTGTATGATGCTAAATTGCAACGTTAAAGGCGACGTTCCAGCTCAATCTACATGGCATCGTGATGCGAGCCATAGTATTCTTGACTACATCATGACTGGAATGCGCACGGCGAACTGCAGCGGGCGCAGCAGTCTCGAACGCACACGACAAACCGGAATGCGTGGAGCGGATCAGAATGTATGGAGCAGCATGGCGTGCATGCAACGGACCGAAGCACATAGAATTTGTACGATGTATATAGTATGGTTTGGAATACAGTGAATGTCTGAAAGGGCAAATAACCCATCATATCTCACCACAACGCTTACTCTCTCCTTACATCACCACTCAACTAGAACACAGAGATACTATGACACCATTCGGTATATCTGTTCCCATACGAACATTAGCCGCTCACTCCACATCATTCTAAGTAATCACTGCTGGTTACACACCCCCAGCCAGGCGTTCTCCTCAGGCCTAACGCAGCCACATCCGGTCTGGATAAACCCTGCCAGAACGAACACATACTCCTGACCTCCCAACCATCACACCTACCGCTAGAATGCAGACATTACACGGATACCGCACGAGCTGCACACATACCCGGTGCTCACATGCACCTTTTGACTCTCTCTACCCTCTCTACTGATCTGAACTTCGGTTCCCAAGGGCGTTCAACCTACCAGCGCCTTCAGACCATACCAATGGTATATAAGGCGCTATATAAATGCAAACTAACAATAACAATATCTGAGTTTCTCAAAATGTTTAAACTAAGGTTGTGGATCTTCAAATTCAAACGATGAAGTACAGCGACCACAATCTTCTGAAATTCCATTGCTTGGTGGAATGGACCCCTTTTGTCTCAACATATCAGTTGCCTGTCGAAACTAACACTGGTGGAAATCGGCTCAGAATAAATGCAAACCAGATTCAAAATCTTGGAGCCAGATTCGCAAGTTCCTTTTCTATACATGGAATTAACTATACACCTCTGTTAACTGACTACATTATTCATCCAGATCTGTCTCAGCATAGTGGGTCTTCCCACAAACACATATACAGCATTGTTATCCATGAAGCGAAAAAAGCTCTGATAAAAGATTTGAGACTCTTAAAAAATAATCTGCCCAGGAAAGACTAGTATGAAGCAGTAAAAATCAGAAGGACACGTTATCGCCATTGGGCAAAATCACATGCCATGATTATTGATCAAGATCAGGCCGAATTAATGATGAAACTGCTTGTGACAAAAAACACACGTGAAATTTGGCAGATTTTGAACATGTAACACACAAAATGTTCCTCTCCTCCTGCAAATACGATCTCCGGTGCTGATTGGGAAACTCATTTCTATGTGGTATTTAAGAAGCCCGTTATAGAGCCGGTGGTTGTGACCAACTCGGCTGACTTTCCTTGGGCAGTGGAAATGTGACACAATGACATTGAAGGAGCCATTATGGCATTGAAAAATTCACGTGCTTCTTGGCCTGATTTGATCACGAATGTGATGCTTAAAAAACATCTGAGATACTGGGTTCCTTTTATTGGAAAGCTGTTTTCGAAAATTGCAGCTTTAAAACAGCTTCCTGAGTCATGGTCTATGGCAATTGTTGTTCCTATTTACAAGAAGGGCAATTGGGACGATCCTGCCAACTATCGCCCAATTGCCCATCTTGACACTATTGGCAAGATCTTTGGCTCGAACCTGCAACGGAAGCTCGCATATTGGGCCCAAGTGTCGTTGATTCCAGATGTATGTCAAACTGGTTTTACGAAAGGTGTCGGTGTTGAGGTGAATTTGCTGATTCTTACTATCCTGAAACTCGAAGCATTGAAAGCAAACGGCAAACTTTGTCTTGCGTTTATTGACATGAAGCAGGCCTTTGACAGTCTAAACCGGGGAATGCTTTGGGCAAAACTGTCAAACTGGAAATGCCCAGCTGCCATCCTTGAACCCATCATGGCCCTTCATGCAAATACTTTGATTCGCGTAAGACTCAACAAATGTGGTGAATTATCTGACCCCATTCCAACGGCCAAAGGCGTCAAGGGTGCCCACTTGCCGCTGAGTTGTTTAAACGGTTCTTGGCTGACCTGCCTTTACATCTGGATCAGGTCCAGTGTTTTTCACCTAAGATAAATCATGTCCCAGTAAAATGCATCATCTACGCAGACGACATGGTTCTGATGGATAGAACACAAATCGGACTCCAGCGTTTGCTTAAGAACCTACACGAGTATTTGGCCATTAACGAATTTATGATAAATACATCGAAAACAAAAATTCGGACAATTGGCAACTCGAGCAAAAAGAAGGATAAATCCTTCAGGTGGTCAGTTGCGGGTGAAACGCTTAGCTCGGTGCCCTCGATAAGGTATCTAGGGATACAATTTAATAATTCAATCTGCGAACATCACTGGGTTACTAATGACTAAGCTTGCTCTCCAAGGAGCCAAGATCAATAAAAACCACAGCAAATTTTCGATGGCACCTGTTTTGACTTTCTACCTCCAAAAAGTGGTTGCTGTCATTGTCTTTGGTGCAGAGGCAGGTTGGAACATCAAAGATCAAATTTGGCATTTGTTGGAGGGCCCGTTCTGGCGTCATGTCTTAAAAATGCCTCAATCTACAGCCATGACCATCTTAAGACACAAATTGTCATTGAATTCTCTCCATAGTAGAGTTGTGTGGAAATCCATCACTGTAATGTGAAAGATGTCTCTTTGATTCACTAATTCCTGCTTACCAAATCTTCACCAGCGAGTTTGACTCCATGCGTCCAACTTTACTAAATCGATGGATCCAGCAGTTACTTGCATTTTTGACTGCTGCCGACATTAACTCACATGAACTCTTAAAACGGCCACAATGCAGCAAGAAAAAATGTGGTTCTTGGGCATGGATAGTAAATCAAGAAAAATGAGCCATGATGCATTCTGTAATTTCCTTGGGCCTCGATCAGAAAAAAATTAAACTTGCAGTCTCGTTATTTGCTCCATTGCCCTTCTCGTCATCACCGAGAACAATTTCTTAGATTCCGAACGAACACACTGAAAACAAAAGAAATTCTTTGGCAAAGACATGATAAAACAATAAAAGATAATCTTTGTCACTTTTTTCGTCTGACCGTCGAATCTTCAAAACATCTAATAATTGACTGTGAACAAACTCGCAATCAATGTTCTCTTCATCTCGGGACCATATGGCTGCATGGTGGTCGGTGATTATCTCTAAGGTGGCCATTCTGAAACACGTTTTCCATTTGATTTTCTGTAAGTTCTTGATTACATTAGAACTGCCCTTAAGGTAAGCCTTGAGTTTGGTCACTCTTGGTCATAGAATATTATCCAAATATTCTGAGATCTTCTCAGTGGCCCAACCTATTGCACTTAAAATGGGCCTAGCTTCAGGTATGGTGTCAAAATGTTTGTGGACCTTGAGAAGGAAATATATTGTTGGTATTGTTGGTTGCTTGACCAACATGTATGCCTTTTCTTCATCTGTTATAAGGCCTCGTCTGTGCCATTCAGTTATAAATTCTTCCAATTTTTGGATTATCACCTTTCGTGGATTTCCTTGTAGTTTTACGTAGCAATGTGGGGTGTCTAGATGGTCCATTGCCATTGTAATATAATCCTTCCTATTCATTTTTACAATGGTGCCCCCTTTGTCGGCTTCCTTTATTACAATTGTTTTATCTTTGTTAAGTTCTGAGTGCTTTGGTCTCGCCTTCCATCAGATTTCTCTTGATTCTTTTATCTCTGCTTCTTCTTTTTCTTTCCCTCTCTGAGCTTTGGTTAATATCTTTCATCACTGCTTTGTAAAAAACATCAATCATGTTATCTGGCATTAATTGCGGTGTGAATTTAGATTTGGCTTTCAACTCCTCTGTTGTCATACTATCTGGTACCACATGTTGTTCCTGTAATGTATTTCTAATTTCAAAGGTTTCCGGTTCCTCCAACCATCTCAATTAATGTATATTTTCAATGTCCTCAATTGATAGAACGCTCTTCTCAATTCGAGTCTTTGTGTAAATGCCCTTGGTGCCTGAGTCGCGAAGTACTTTCTTAATTTCAGTTTTCGGATAAACTTTAATAAATCCACCTGTAGTTCTATGTTGTCAAATGTTTTTGTTGGAGCAAAAGATAGTCCTCCATTAAGTACCGAAATGTTCTCCTTGGTAAATATTCTACTTGATAAGTTTAACACTAACACTGATTTGTTCTTCTTGGCCCCTCTTTGGATCTTGCCCTTGTTAGTCTTCTGAAGTCTTCCAGTGCTCCCCCGCCTTCCTCTTCTCCTGTCACTGTTTCTACTGTGCTCGAACTTGTGGGTAGTTGAAAACAGAATAGCTTGTAAGTTGCATTCCTATTTCCTGTCTTATATCTACGAATTTGATTCATAAATCCTAGCCCTTTCTTCCGATGTTACTTTCTCCTGATCCGATTCAATGTTAGAACATCTTGACAAGGTATTTGGAGTACTTCCTCTAGATGCTGGTTTTGAATATTAGCTGTACTTGTCCTGAAATGTATAGATGCGGTCCTCCCGGTAGTCTTTCATCTCTATAGGATTTGCGCATCTTCCTAAGTTTGATTTCATCCTGATAGTCTTTTAGAATCTCATACATTTTGGTGAGGTTTCTTTCTTTCGTGGCTTCTAGAGACTTCATATCTGCCATTTCCTTTTTCAGTGCTTCAATCTGTTCTACTGCCCTTTTTATGGTCCCTCATGCCATGTTCTACTAGGTGCTCTAGCATGTTCTTTGAACTTGTATTGAGGTTCTTCTCCTACTGTTCGGCTAGGTCCTTATCGTCATTGGGGAAATCCGGGAAAATGAGGACTCGTGGTCCTCTTGGAATTTGTTCATTTTTCAGGTAATATTTTAGTTTAGTGACACATCTATTTATGGGCATGTTTGAGGACATTTTAGTATACACAGATATGGCATTCTTCGACAAAGTGGTATCATGGACCAGATGCATAGATGATGTGCTCTTAATTTGGGAAGGATCAACTCAAGAACTTGATGACTTTACAAAATGAATCAATGCTAATGATTTTGAAATTCAGCTTATAGGGAAAAGTAGTGAGACTGATATCAACTTTCTAGACCTAACAATACATGCCGTTGGAGACCATCTTGAAACATACATTTATCCTAAGGAAACGGAAAGAAACTTTATACTTTACTCGACAAGCTGTCACTATGATCCGACAATAAGGAACATCCCTACTGGAGAGTTTGTTAGAGCATGACAGAACTGTCCAGACTCTGAGATGTTTGACAAAGAATGTACAACCTGGTACAAAAGGTTTCAGGAAGTGAGGAACCTGTACGTTGTGCAGATATGCACACGAAAATACAAATCTATTCACAGACAAGGATGGAATCACAATGAAAATCATGGATGACATTAATTGCAAGACAAAATGTGTTGTACATGGCATAATCTGTTTTTCTAAGCGAATGTATATAGGGAGCACCATTAGAGTGTTAAGCATACAGGAACACCTATAGACCACTGGCAGTCAAGATCCAACAGTTCCCTTAGCTCAACATTGGCAAATGGAACACCAAACAGGTGACAATATATTGGTCTACAGAGAGTTACACTTGGTAAGAGAGGAGGTGTTAGGAAAGATTTCATACTGTAGGTAATTTTCCTTCCATGTGGCAACCCCCAAACTTTTTGCTGTTGTTTTACACCCTGGTCTAGATTTTGCCAGAGAAGCACAGCCTCCTGCCGCACTTCTCTGGGATTTCGCTCCATTCTTACGGGGAAACTGACATGCCCTTAAGACAGTCAGTACCGGGAAACGTTGTTCTCAGTAGTTCTTTCTCTCATGTTGCAGCTTTCGCGCAACATGACACAGAGGGCACTGTAAGCTAAGTTACTGCTCTCTCGGGTCTCTAGTCACTCTACAGGCCCTAGAAACTCTCATTGGATTGTTAACGAACGGTGCAAGTGAATCACGGACAGGACTGGTGGCAGCGATCGTTTCTTTGTGTTTTGAGCTCCTTTTGGCTGTTGAAGCACGTTTCTCGCGCTTAGCCCAAAATGGTGGCCTGGATCCCAAAATGGCCAGACCACGAGGCTCTTTGTCCTGCCCGCTGACCATCTTGCCCCCTTCACCTCCCCCAGGTCGAGCCGACCCGGGGCCTTCCTTATTTGGACATGTACTTTCCCGCGAAACACAGATGCTTTCGCAGGCTTCTACAGGCCTGGTGTGAGCCTCCAGGATGTGGGCTGGGATGTCTGGTCCCAGTACACATCCTGGGTGCCAGAGAGTCAAGTGTGTCTTGAATGCCGGGGACCACAGTGGTCCGTGATAGGTCCACGTATGGTGTGAGTGTTTTGTGAGCAGATCTCCCATTGGGTCCTCTCCGTTTTGTTGCGAAGGGAACACTGGATAAGAGGAGGCTGGAAACACCACTACCATGTCGATCTCCTGAGTTCTCACGAACAAAGGATACAGGAGCCAAGTATCCTACAACCAAGAGGCTGAACCGAGGAATCGCTGGTGACCCGTTGAAGGACTGCTCCTCTGCACTGCTGTCGCCCTGTGAGACCATTCTGCCTCTGATCGAACAAGAAGGCCTTTACTGGTACTTCGACCCTTTGGAATAGTGGGAACAACTATTCTCGGCATCTTCATCATCTCCTGCACGTAAGCCTTCGGAAGTGTCCCTGGGCCATCCAGTGGACTGACCAGCCTCCCCAGGAGTCTTGCTCTGTCACCGCCGTCAGGCTGCTGCTGTATTCCGAGTCCTTGACAGTCTAACACGATTCGTACACTTGGCATTCCCAGGTCTGAAGTGAGAAGTGAACATTGGGCTGAAATACACACAGCCGCTTCGTTGCCCTGCTGTGCGGGTTCACTGCGTTTGGGACATCCTCAACTCTAACTTCTGCCGCCGCGGAATCTACACGACGCCGAGACGTCCCCTGCTCGTACCTGGACCTGCCAGCACTGAAACTGACGCGGAGAAGCCTGGGTCTGCCTGCATCGGGGACCGGTGAGTAGCAACGCTAGGAACCGGTCGCCCTCCTGCAGTAGCCTGTAGCTTTTCCTTGCTGTGTTAAACAGCACGCCTTTTTCACACTCGCGCTCTGCTTCTGCCCACAAGTGGAGGCTGCGCTTGAGTAGCGGAGATCTGTTCGTCCTCGTTTTTTCACCGCTTTGAACTGCCTGATTTCCTTGAAGAGACTCCCCTCGGCCCGTTGGCACCAGCGTGTGCAGGTACTTTTGAGCACAAGGCTCCACTCTTCGTAGGGCTCGGACTTCCTTCTAGTTAGGTGGCCTCTGAAGGCGAACTGGGTCTAAACGATTACTTGCACTGTCTGTTTTCCTCCCCATCTAGGTGGTCTGCATATTTCGTGCTTCTAACTCTTTAGACCCTTCGGTAATTGTATATATATATATTGTATTTGATTGTGATGTGTTGGTTTACTTGAGTTTGACCGTGATTCTATACTATGGTCAATGTTACAAAGGCCTTGTAATAAATGTGTCTATATTTTTAATATAACACCTGCTTGGAGTAATTTGTAAGTGTCCTTGCTTTGTGTGCTCATTGCGGGCTTTCAGTCACCCTCACTCCTCTTGAGACCTAGTCTTGACCGCCGCGATCGCTACCTTGATTAGTCTGGCTTGTCCAGAGGTTAACCTGTTCCAAGAAACTAGGCTGGCCTTCTGAACCTCTGCCCCTCCAGGACAGAGTTAAGAAATCCATCTTAACAGGAGGCAACAGAGAGCTGAGCTTCAGACAAGCAGAGGCAAAGTTAATATGTAGATTTCAAACTCTTAAGAAAGGTCTAAATAAGGACTACGAGATGGCATTATTTTTGTGAACACACAAAAACGTCAGTGATTTATACTATACCCAAACCAGACGATTTAGGTACATATAAAAAGTATAGAAAAAGATGAGATCTACCACCAACAATCCATGGTATCATGTACAGGGAATACATATTGACACTATAGCATTATATGCTGTGTCATGAACAGGTTAATCTCAATAGAATGAATTCATTATAAAGCCTGTAACAACATGTAACAGGTTCTGGACTAATAAAGGATCACTGTCAATGATGTTTAGTCTAACAACCTTTATCAGCTTGGCAATTTCGCAATTCAATCCGTAATGTTTAGCAACCTCAGCAGAAATGCATATCAAGAGTGATTAACTATATACTTTAAAATTAGAATCAATGAGATTCCGGTACAAGATTATATATTTTATACAAGGAAAACAAATGAGAAGGAGACATGGTATCTAAGCATTTACATTTTATTCCCCTTTTACACCAAGTAAGTGTGTCCCAAGCCCTATGTTGGTAAAAGAACATAGGAATCCATTGGGAATGCGGTTTTGCAGTCCCAAAACATGGCCGCCGGAATAAACCAAGAAAGTGAAGGAGGTCCTCTAGTGTAACCATGGCAACAGCCGCTTACAATAAGGCGTAACCGCCGGCTCTTTGGATCTGATCTGAGAGCCGACGCAAGTGTACTAAATACTGCGGTATCAAAACTCAGGTGAGATCACTTGAACATGGCTAAGTTAAAAGGCAATCTAATCAAATATAAATGGTGTGTTTGAACGGATGTTTTAAATATTTAGTAGAGTATATATAAAGATGATGTAGATGCATACACAACAGCACTTCCAAATACCAATTTAGTAATTCAAAACATTCTCAATGTATTAATCAATAAAACACAATAAAAATAAAACACTTTAAAATAAAGTTTTTGTGACACCAAAGGCTTATGATCTAATAGCAGCAATTCAAAACTGATATAATAATCGCATCAGCCAACTTCAAAGTCAGATCTTACTCAACATTTGAAATGGAAGTTTTGATCAGTAAGGATCTCAATACATCTCTAGTATATAAAATTACTAGATCTTGCCCTCAACATGTTTACGTTCTCTATATTTCATGTGGAACTTTCTTCACGAGGATGGCTTTATTGGTCACTTGAACTTTATGGTTGATCTACATTGATCTTTCCAAAAACGCCATTAGTTGCCCATTTATAATTGGAGTGCTGTTGGTAAAGGATAAAAACAAGGTTTAAGCCAAATGAATGCGTAAAATCTGCAAAAATACTAGGTTAAAGAGAAAAAATATCATTACCTCGCATGTAAGTGGTCTGAGTCTATACAAAAAATGGGGTTCTTCTGGAATCCTATAGTTTGACTTGGGACCCCAAATGGACGCAGCAGTCTTTAAAATGCATATTATTGTATAAAACTACATATGCCAGCCGGATAAATCCCTTGGTTGGTTAATTATAATCCCCTTTAAAAACACCGAAATCCACTGCAGGACGCCACAGAAAACCGCAAAACACTGTTGGTGGCCATTTTGAATGAGGGTTAAATATCATCCCCTCTCTTGGAAGGCACTGAGTACAGAGCCTTCTTTTATTTCCATTATTCTCATTCTGAAAGGTAAACCTATCAGACGGAACAGGTTGAATGTGTGGCCCTCTAGTGGGCTCCGTACGTACTACACTACTCGCATCCAAGTGATCTCAACACATGATCCAGCAGAGCCATGCACCCTGAGTCTTCATATATGGTCATTATCCTTTGAAAAAAATGCACATGCACTTTTTATAAAGACACATCACAGGCAGGTCATGCTCATGGTTCTTAGTTGATACTACTGGGTGTTGGACTACGTTTATTTCAACATACAGTTATTTGAGCTTGTGCCACTCGATTGCCTCATTGAGGCCTCGAAGGTCACTTCTAGTTTTAATAATTAGCTCTGGTTGCTTCTGTAGGAGTTTCTTGTTCTTAGTGGTCTGGTTCACCTTTAACCACCAAGCATATGGTCCATTTAAAATCTTCAAAACCGTGGTCTTTCTCTACAAAAAAGCTTGACCATTGGTACCTGTAATATCTTACTTTTCAAGCAACTTATATGTTCAGTTATTCAGGTTTTGATTTTACGGTTGGTTTTAGCTATATATTGTAAACCGCAAGGGCACGTGATCATATACACCACATGGTCTGTATTGCAATTCAAGAAGTCTTTTTGTAACCGCATTTTGTTAAGACCCACATTGACCTCTTTGCTTTTCATTGTTAATGTGCACACTACACAGTGTCCGCAAGGGTTGTGTCCTACAACTGTTGGTAGACCCCATTGGCTGGTGATACTTGTCGTCAAAGGGCTTTTGCTTCTGAGTTTACTTTTACTCACGCAGTTGCCTATTGAGGTGGATTTTCTATAGGCGAAAAGCAGTGTATTGGGATTAGCCCTGGTGGTTTTCAAAATCTTCCAGTGCTTGGATATTATGTTGCGGATTGTCAAACTTTGGTTGGTAAACGTATTGACACACACTATTCTTTCATGTAGTGTTTTTGGGGGGTTTTCTTCCAGGAGGGCAGACCTATTATTAAAATCTTGTTTTGCTGCTATTTATAAAGTTTTCTCAGGTACCCTCTTCCTATCAGTTTTTTCTTAAGGTATTGCGCTTCTTCTTTGTAAGACTTATTGCTTGTGCGGTTACGTTTGAACCTCAAAAATTGCCTGTAGGGTAAATTATCTTTGAGGTGTTTAATATGGTGGGATTTGTAATGCAGCAGTAAATTTTTGTCTGTACTCTTGTGAAAGCGTTTAACAAGAATTTTGCCATCATCATGGTATAGAGTTAGATCTAAAAAATTAATAGAATCTTTCTCGATCGTCATGGTGAACTGGAGGTGTCGATTTAAGCTGTTTAGCCACACTAGAAACTCTTTTGCTAATTCAGAAGAGGCTTGTCAGATGACCAGCACGTCATTGATATAACGTCACCATGCCCTAATGTGAGAGTCAAATGGGTTCAGCGCATACACAAATTGTTTTTTCGAAGAACTCAACATGTAGGTTGGCTAGGCTGGGAGCCATAGTGGCCCCCATCGCTGCGCCCTCAACTTGTTGATAAAAAACACCTGAAAATTCCCCAAAAAATGTTGTGAGTGCGAAGTTTATACACCACATAATAAATTATGTGGGGACTGGATCTTGGTCAGCCCGGGTCTCAAAAGTATTTCTTCCACTTTCTCCAAGGTGTCTTGTTGATGAATATTTGTGTACAGAGACACTATATCGAGTCCCAATAAATATTGGTTGTCCCGATCATATTCCATATTTTCAACATCTTTTGTGTCCTTAAGGTACGATCGCATCGTCTTAACGTGACCTTTTTAGGTAATGATCTGCGAAGATGGATCGCGGTTCTAGAATAGAGTTAATTACAGCAACTATCGGACAACCCGGGGGGTTTGTGAGGGTCTTGTGAATCTTGGGGAGGCAGTAGAAACTCGGAACTGACTATTCTTTATTGATAAGGAACTCACTTTCTTGTGGGCGAATCCAGCCCCTTTCTTTAGCTTTTGTCACCTTTTGCTCTATCAGTTGAACTACATCTTAAGTTGGATTTTGTGCCAGTTATTTATTATAGGCCTCATTTTGCAGTTGTCTAATACATTCCTCTATATAGTCGCTCCGATTCAGAACGACTATGCCTCCGCCTTTATCCGCTTTCTTAATGATGATGTGTTCATTACTAGCGAGATTTTTTTAAAGCTACTTTTTCCATTTTGGTGAGATTCTGGAAGATATTCATGTTGGTCTGTTATAGTCTTTCAACTTCCGCCAGGACCCTTTTCTCGAAAACAAGGCAAAAAGACTGGGCTGGAGGGTAGAAAGTAGATGTTGGTCGAAGGCCGGTACAATTTTTCAGATTGAGCACCCGTCTCAGTGGGTAACTGAACAAAGAATTCCTTAATATGAATTTACCGCAATAGTTTGTGAAAATCTGCACGGAACTCAAACGGGTCGTGTTTGGTATTAGTACCCGGCGAGGGCGCAATCAGAATGAAAGAGCCATTCTGATTGGCCCTCGCCGAGTCATTAACAGGTGGGTGGCTTCGCTCGGGGCATATACCTATGATAGCCCTCTATCGTATAGGGGAAAGTAAATCTTGCTAAATCTTTCTTTAGCCTCTGTATAGGGTCAGCTGTATTTCTTTCTTTAAACTCCTTCATTTCTTTCTCAATTTCCTCTACCCTTTTTTTGAGAGTGTCTAATGAGGTAACATTTTTTTATGTCATCCTCGCTCTTTTTCAGATTGATTTCGGTTTCCTTAGCAGTGTCAATAATAAAGATTAACCAATCCCGTCCACATTGGTTCGAAATGTAGCTCCAATGCAGTTTAAATTTGGAGTTATCTAAGAATAGTCTGTTTGTTTAAAACAATCAATCCTTCAGGGAGAGACTTATTCTTTGAATATTCAAGCATTATTGCCCCGTGTAATTCCGTACGGATCAGTCTCTTCCTTAATGCGATGATCTCATCCCATTCATTGCTCTTATCATTCTTCTCTCTCCTCCCTCTCCCTTTTCCTATCTCTTCCCCTCCTCCCCTTACTTTCTTCTATGCACTTACTCTATCAGAATTGCCCCTGCACCTAGTATGATAGCAACCTCGTCTGTCGCTCCCCTATCCCCTTACTGTCCCCCCCTCCCTCCAGCACTATCTGAAACATTGTCAGGCCTAGTACAATAGTCACTTGTTTTGTTCCTCCCCTCCCTTTCTGCACCCGTCTCCCTCACATTTTGTTTTCCTCTGGCTCTACCAGAAATGTCGTCAGGCCTAGTATGGTAGTCGCCTGTCTGTTTCCATTTCCTTCCCACTCTCCCCCTCCCTTCCTTATCTATGTCTTAGCACTTGCACTATCTGAAATGTCGTCAGGCCGAGTACGATAGTTAATTTCACATCCTTAATGTTCATGGCCTGTAAGAATGGCATATTTTCCCTTGTTCCCTTCCTTGCCTTGAAGCACTTTGAAACACATTGTGTATAGGCGCTATATAAATAAAATATATCAAATCATATCATCTCCCAGTTCACTATTATTCAAAATGGAGATTGCGTTCATTAAAGCTGCTGCGTAATCGTCACTGTATGCCAACGTTCTATCGTCAGTCATTTTAGAAAAGTTTAGCATAGCAGAACAAGAGAGCATGGCAGGGCAGAGTACCGATTGGGACACCACTGTTATGTTCTATTGTGGAGGTAAACAGTCCTCCCTGAAAGACCACCCTGTATATTCGTGTCCACTCCTCCTCGGGGATCTCTTCACCCACCAATTCTACCCAGTACTTCTGGAAGGTTTGTCTCCCCTGTAGACAAGTCTCATTCATGGCCTTGTATAGCTTGGACAGTATGCCCCTCCTCGTTGTGGATTGGTCTAAAACTTTTTCCACCGCTGTTGGCTCCCTAGCAACCCCTTCCCCTGACTTCGAGTCTGTCAGGATACCCTTTATACGGAGATATTCGAATATTGAAATTGAGTCTCCTCCCAGCACATACTGCACCTTAACCCATTCCTGGAAGCTTCCCCCCCACAAACAATTGCCCCACCCTCTCAAGGTCTGCATCCGACCACCTCTGTGAGTGTGCAAATCCCCGGTGTCCCAAGTCAAACGGGGGCCCCCACACCGAAGACATAGGGGAGGGCCACGATGTATAGCCCTGTGTGTCTCTGGATTCACGACAGACTGACCAAAAGACTCCCAGCGTAGGGTGTGACTGAAGACGTTCCTGTATCAATCTGAACGGGGACCAAAATAGTCCCTCACTTTCAGAGGGTGTGCCCCAAGGTCTTCCAGGTAAGTCCAGTAGATCCTCAGATATTCCCTCATGTGCTCCAGCATCCCCCTAATTTGTGTCGCTTTATCATATAAATGGATGTCCGGAAATCCAAATCCCCCCGCCTACCCCTCCTTCCCTTGTCCCTTGGGAGGGTAACGGTTGCCATTTTCACCCTTGGAGTCTTGTTTCCCCCATATAAATCTACGGAACCCTCCTATAACTTTTTCCGGTAGCTCTTTCGGAATCGCAGCAAAAAATATAACCGCCTAGGGAGCACATTCATTTTTATGGTGGTCATCCTTCCGTACCATGTCAGTAT
This sequence comes from Ambystoma mexicanum, assembly GCF_040938575.1. Classification (NCBI taxonomy): domain Eukaryota; kingdom Metazoa; phylum Chordata; class Amphibia; order Caudata; family Ambystomatidae; genus Ambystoma; species Ambystoma mexicanum. Next base: position 1,406,205,334 of record NC_090923.1, on the reverse strand, counting down.
CAATGGGTGCTACCTCTTTAAGTCCGCCGACAACTGTGCACGGAAGGGGTCATAGTTAGCCTCCACCATCTCCTCAAGCTTCCTTGTCACCTTAATGCCCAGGTATTGAATACTCCCCTGGTTAACTCACATGCCTTGATAATTCTCTTTCCCGTCTAGGAGGGGGCGCTGTTCCAGTGGCAGTAGGATAGCAGATTTTCCCACATTGATTTTGAGTCCTGAGAAGCGGCTATACTCCGCTATTTGGGTCATTAGCGCTGGGCTGGAGGCCTGGACATTCATGAGGTATGCCAGTATATCGTCTGCAAATAGCAAAATTTGACACACAATTTCGCCCCCCTCGCTATACCCTTGATTCAGTCATTCATTCGAATTGCAATTGCCAATGGCTCCATAGCCAGGGCATTTAACAGTGGGGACGGGGCATCCCTGCCTAGTAACTCTTGTGAGTTCAAAGGTCTCTGTGAGCCCCCTCATTTATCCAAACCTTCACCCTGGGCCTATTATATAAATCTGCCACCCACTTCAAGAAGTTTGTTCCCAGTCCCATCCTCCCCAGGACCTTAATCATGAAGGCCACTCGACCCTGTTGAATGCCTTCTAAGTCTAACGTCACTAGGCATGCATGCAGACCCCCCACTTGTGTCCTGTGAATCAGGTTGATGGTCATTCTGATGTTGTCCGATCCTTGTCTCGCCTTTTATAAATCCCACCTGATCTCCATGTACTAAAAGTGGCATTCCCTCTCCAATCTCATTCCCAGGACTTTAGCCAATATCTTTACATCGCCATTGAGGAGGGTAATGGGCCTATAAGAGGAGCACTTAGTGGGGTCCTTTCCCTCCTTTGGGATCGCAACAATAATTGCCGCCATCATCGTTGAACACCTTTACTAGAAACTGGGCTAACAGGGATTTAAATAGTTTATAAAATTTCATGGCGAAACTGTCTTACCCAGGGGCAGTCCCGGATTTCATCCCGGTGATTGCCCGCAGGACTTCCTCTATTGTTACAGATTTCTCAGGATTTTCCACCATCTCTCAATTGAGCCCTGGGATTGGTAGCCTTCTCAGGAATTTGTCTGTTTCATCCTTCTCCCCCTCCCATTCCGATGAGTAGAAGGTATTGTTATATTTTACAGATTCACTCCCTATACTCTTAGCACTGTAAAGGCACCTATTCTCCTCAGTCTTTATAGCCCCTATGGTCCTCCTCTTCTCCTCCCTTAGTCTCCGGACCAGGATCCTATCTGACATGTCCCCCTTCTCGTGGTATTTCTGCTTCAGGAATAGCATTTTTTTCCGTGTCCTGCGTCAAAATTGCTCTCAATTGCATTTATATTGTCAGAGCTCTTTCACCTTGACAGGTGAAATATATTGTCCTTGGGTACCACCCGGTTGTATCTGCTCTATTTTTCTATGGAGCTTGTCCTCCCTCTCCCCCCTTTTTCTCTTTTTCTTAGAATCTATTCTCATCAGGATCCCCCGAATAGTTGCCTTGACACCGTCCCAGACTGATTGGATTTTCACCTCCCCTGTGTTGTTGAAAAGGAAGTACTCCTTGATTCCTCTAAGCTGTTTTTGTTGAACAGCTGTCTCCTTTAGCAGGAAGTAGTTGCCTCTCCAACTCCCCCAGGTACCGCCTGTTTCTCCCCCGACCCGCATATCCACTGAAACCTTCACCATATCGTGGTCTGACCACGGGATGAAGGCAACCCGGGACTCAAAGACCTTTTCATTCAAGTTTGCGTCCATCAGGACCAGGTCAATATGTGAGAAGGAGTTGTGGATCGCCGAGTAGTAAGTAAATGGCAGGTATTGGGTGGAGGGAGTCGCATTACCCCAGTACTTCATTGACCTCTTTAAAGTGTTCAGAGTCACTAGGGTTTATCATGCTTATTTGTTCCTCCCCCATCCTCTTACGGTCCCTTAACGGATCTAACACCATATTAAAATCCCCTCCTACCACCAATTTCCCTTCAGCAAATTTGATTAATTTATCCCTGACCTTCTCCCAGAATTCACATTGATGCACGTTCGGTGCATACACTGAACCAATCGTAAGCTTAATACCATGTAGTTGACCCTTTGCAAACACATCCCTTTCGGTCGGCCTGGACTGAATTTATCATGAAGCCCAGCCGAGTTGCAACCAAAACTGTGACCCCACGCCTCTTCTTGACCTCAGAGGCCATAATCACTTCTCCCACTTCCCGAGAGCGTAATTTGGGTTCCTGCCGCTCTTCCAGTGTGTTTCCTGTAGAGACATCCAATCGAGTTCAGCCCTCTCGAACTCACAGAGTACAATGGATCTTTTGGAAGGTATCTTAAGCCCCCAGATATTTAGGGAGCTGATGCTTGTCTCACCCTGGCCAGACATTGCCTTTTTTCAAATGTACCACTTTACTCCCCTCCTCCCCCCATCCGAGATAAATACATACTTGGCACCCTCTTAACTGGGCCCCTACACTGCAACATCTTTTGAGGACATGCATCCCCCGAACATTAACACCCTTGTCACACCCTTCCCTCTTTCTCACCTGTTTGTCCTTGATTGCGGTCTTCTTGGAAGCTCCTTCCTTCTTCCTGACTGATCGGGACTTGTACAGGAAAGGACGTGAGTCTTCGGGTTCTAGTGTGAGGAGTGCCGACTGCCTAAGCAGAGTTGCGTTCAGTATCCAGGAAAGTTACGGCTGCGGAATCCAGGAAGGAAGGAAAACAGGGTGTCCAATGCTCAGAGTGCCGGGGAGCCCGCGGCACCGGAGCACGTGAGTCCGGGATGAAAAGGGAGAATGGTCTGGCAAAGGTGAGGACAAGTAAGAGGGGTTTCCAGGAAGGGGAGGTTGGTGGAAATTGGGGAATAACACAGATAGAAGTAAATGATACACTTGACGAACAGCAGCGTTGAGACGCGCAGAGCCGCAGGGGCGTGCCTATTTTCTAGTAGGCAGCACGTTGAACGTAAACGCTAGAAGGCAGCGTTTCCGTGCTGTCGGCCATGTTGGAAGAATCACCGACCTGATGTTGCGGTACATCATGGACCGAAGTCCAGAAAGGCTGGAATGGGCAATTCATGACACACCCCCTTCTCATTGAGCCACTTCATCAAGGGGGAGCACATATGCCTTTTCATCAATGTAGATGCAGATAGGTCTTCGTAGATCACTTCCTTTGCATCTCCCAGGGACACAGAGCCCAGCCCCCTCGCCTTCTCCATGAATTATTGTGTATCTGGGGAGTTATGGATTCATGCGAGCACCAAGCACTGGTCCCTCCTGGGAGCTCCGGCTCTGTGGACCCTCTCCAGTTTAGGTTCATCCATGTTCTCATCTCCGAACAACACCTTCACTGCCTCATGGATGGCTTCATCTTTAGGGCTAGCTTGCCTTCCCTTCTCTCCAGCTCCGCCAACCTCATGTCCATCCAAGTTTCCACTGTCTCGAGAGAGAGGTCTGGTTATTCTACACTGCCTGTAGCCTTTCGTCCATACTGCCGATTCTGACATTAATTCTGTCTACTTTTCCGCCTGTCTGCCCTCATTCCTCTGATCTCTTCCAGGAGGGAGGCAATATCTTTCTTGGTGGACATGGCGTCGCTCCTAGCCTCCGACATGCTGGAACAGGCTGTTTCGCTCACTAACTCTTCTTTCTGGTTTTCAACGTGACCCGGTTTTGCCTTCCAGTCCATGGGCGGGTCGAGATTCAGTTTTCTATTGTTGGGCCCTGCCTCTTCCTTCAGGACCCTTGTTGTTTGGCCCACCCTTTAGTGGAGTCCGCTGCACTCACTTTCGGGGGCTCGACTCCGCTTGTGACCCTTCCTGTTCTTCTTTGCCCCGCAGTCCGGGTCTTTTGGTGCTTGTGTGGGGGGGGATGCTGGCCAACTGAGATAATCCCCTTCCTCACCCCCTCTTGGTGCAAGCTCGGGCCGATATAGGATCTTCCTGCCAGGCGACAAGAAGGCAGAGGCCATGGCCCTGTCCCAGGAAGGTGAAATGGCGTCTGATCGCCATCACGGTGGCGCTGGACATAGCAGACTCTGGGTTCCGCCAGATGGACAATTGGGTGGCCCTTCGACGCCAGCATTGGCTGAAGGCCATGAACCTCTGAGCGGACGTGCAGTCTAAGGTTGTGGACATGTTGATGAGGACAACTTATTTGGGAAGGTAGTGGGTGAGATGGTCCAGGCCATCAAGATGCATACAGAGACGGTGCGCTCTCTGGGTACCCTGCAGCAAAGGAGGTCTTGATACCTTTGTTCCCCATGAGGCAGGGTCTCTAGGTCCTCCAAGGGCTGCACTACCCCCAGTTGTCAGCCCTACCGCTCCACCACCCAGGAGGACTACAGGAGCCGCTGCCAGGCCTATGGCAACGGGGGACAGCGTCGCCTTCGTTCTCAGGCCAGGACGCAGATGCCCTAGCAGTCTTGAACTGGCCATCGACCTGGGCCCCCACATTTGCACCCCAGTGGGAGGTCGGCTAGCGAACTTCATCAAACGTTTGAAAAACATCACCACGGACAAATGGGTGCTGGATGGTCTTTGGCAGGGGCACACCTTGGAATTTCAGCACAGGTGCCCGCACAGTCCACTTGTATCGCGTCAAGACCTGCACATGGCCCAACTGCTACAGGGGGTTCAGGCCGTGTTAAGAAAAGGGGTTAAGAAAAAGCCAGTCCCTCGATGCCTCTGGAGCTCCGGAGTGTACTCCCAGATTTCTGGTAGGGAAGAAGTCGGGAGGGTGGCGACCTATCCTAGATTGAAGACGCCTCAATAAATACTCAAAGTCCCAAAAGTTCAGGATGATCACGTTGCAGCACATGCTCGACCAGCGGGAAGAAGGGGATTTTCTGGCAACGCTGGGCCTTGTGGATGCATACTTTCACATCCACATTCACCAGAAACATTGGATGTTCCTGCGGTTTGTGGTCTAGGGTCAGCAATGAGTTCAGGGTTTTATTATTTATGGTATTATCCTTTTTGTGCCAACTGAGTAGTGTAGTGTTAACTTTAGGCTTCTTTTGTGTTACTCTAGTTTTGCTATAGAGTGCCTCCAAGTTAATATCCAAAGTAAATAATAAAACACAAGTTCTACTTTTCCTAGGAGTGGTTTATTCAAAATGTTCATTTATAATTAACTAAGTTTCCATGTAGAACTCTCTACACGGGTTTCACCTTGTTTCTTTCACAAGGCTCGTCAGGAGAGAATCTTTGGGTGCTTTCAAATAATATTGTCAAGAAGTTCCAAATGAATTATTTAGCCCTGTTTTTTTTTGGTAATTTTTATACCATAAGTAAATCCTAATCTTCCAGTTTTTTTTAGAAAGGCTTGTTGAAAACAAGTGAGGATGTAATTGTCCTCAGTCTGGTACAGCAGATCCGATGCACTACGAGTTCAGGGCCCTGCCCTTTGGCCTGAAATCAGCTCCAACGGTGTTCACCAAGTGCTTGGTCCCAGTGGCAGAACGACTGGCTCATTTGCTCCCGCTCTCATGCACTAGTGAACCAGCACAAAGCAGCGACCATTCGCCTTCTGACAGAGCATTGATTCTCCATCAATTATCCAAAATCCTGGGTGGACCCATCTCGGAACGCTCTGTCCCTAGCGGCCCGCCTCAACACGTTTGCCTGCATGGCTGCCCCTCTCGGAGGAGTGGGTCGCATCCACCCTGTGGAAGATGAAACTCCTGTCATCGGTGCACTCTGCAACAGTACGCTCCATCAAGTCACTGTTGGGCATGATGTTCCCCTGCCTCCACCTCGTTCCCTTTTGCAAGTTCCAGATGAAGCCTCTCCAGGAGTTTCTTGAAGTGAGGTGGCTGCAGGTCACGGGCACTTGGCTGGACAAGATCGCCCTCACCCAGGAGTTCCGACAAACTCTACGTTGGTGGTGAATGCCCCCAAATCTCAGGCAAGGAGCTCCCTTTTAAATCCCACTGTCCCCTCCATTGTCACCACGGATGCCTCCCTGGAAGAGTGGGGGGACCACACCGACAGTCGCACGCCAGAGGCCTCTGGCTCCCGAAAGGGAATGACCTCCACATAGATGTCCTGGAGCTCAGGGCAGCCTTCTGGCCCCTCAAACCATTCTAACCTCCACTGCGGGCGTAGGTGGTGTGGATCTTCACAGACAACACCACCACCAGGTTCTACATCTGGAAGCAGGGCGGGATGCGCTCCCCCCTATCTCTCCCTGGAAGCCCAGTCCCTATGGTACTGGGTCATTCTTCAGGACATGCTCCTCGTCCCCTTTCAACTGGTGGGCACCAAGAACACCATTGTAGACTCGCTCTACAGGGAGCTGCAGTCCTCCCACGAGTGGGAACTTCACCAAGTATTCCTTCTCTTCTGCAAGTGGGGTCAACCCCAGATCGACCTTTTTGCAATGGCAGCCAACTCCAGTGCCAGAAGTTCACTAGCGGGTATAGTCAGCCCGAGGGGCCCTAGGCGTTTGGGGGCAGGTGGGTGCCTTCTCATTCCCGTGGGACAGGCTGTCACTGTACGCAATCCTGCCAATTCCACTACTGCCACATGTGATGAACACATTCAGACATTGCCATTACAGGGTGATTCTCATTGTTCCGGCGTGGCCATAGCAGATCTGGTACCCAGACCTGCTCTGTCTGTCAGTGGCTCAGTCCTTCAGGCTGTCTCCCCTTCCCGATCTTCTCTCCAGAGGAAATGGAAAAATACTGCACCACGACCCAGCATCACTGAGCCTCACAGCGTTGCTGCTGCAACCCTAGAGTTTGGGCATTATTCCCTGCCTCTGGAATGCAAGAAAATCCTGGCGAAAGCCAGCACTTCCTCTACACTGTCTTGTTATGGCCACAAATGGAAACTCTTCACAGTGGGGTGCAGGAAGATTACGCCTCTGCGAATCACAGCTCTGCAGCTCCAGCTGTACCTGCTTTCGCTGACCAAGGCTGGCCTGGCTCATGCATATGTCAAAATGTACCTAGCTGTCATATCCAGGTACACCATGGCAGCTGGTAAGCCCTCCGTGTGGCCGCACAGGCTCGTCAAGGAGTTCCTTAAAGGCCTCTACAGGACTTTTCCACCAGTGAACGCTCCCGCTCTGGCTTGGGAGCTCAACATGGTTTTGACTAAGCTCATGGCGCCTCCATTTGAACAGATGCCTCAGGCCCCACTGAAGTTTCTGTTATGGAAGATCCAGACCCTCTCCGGCAAGCAGCCGTACTTGACCTTTCACGCTGCATGGGTGGTGCTGAGGACCCACCCCACCTTTATGCATAAGGTTCCCTCAGAGTTCCATCTTAACAAGCCTATGGTTCTGCCAGTTTTCATTCCAAACCATTCTACACCTGCTGAAAGGGTGTTGGACGTTGCTCATGCCTTGAAGTTTTATGTGGCACGTACGAAAGATTTTCGGAAGTCTTCCCAATTATCCAGTTTGGACCTGTGGGACATGGGAAAAGCCTTGTCTACGGCTTCCATATCTAGGTAGCTCTCTGGCTGCATCATGCACTGTCATCGTCAGGCCAACCAACCTCTTTCAGGCCCTCCGAGAGCCCATTCCACCATAGCTATCTCAGCGACGATAGAGTTCTCTCGTTGTTGGCCTGCTCGACATCTGCAGGCAGTGCCTTAAGTGGCAGTACAAATCGAGCCGGGGCTCATCGAGGGGGCGTGGCCTAACAGCGGGGGGTCTTGATGGCCCGTTAGGCCACGCCCCCTTCACGAGCCCCGGCTCAATGGGCTACTGCCACCCCTGCCAGGCAGCCTTTCGTAGAGATTAGCACCCTCTCCCCTATGGGGAGAGGGTGCTGATCTCTGCATTTATTTTGTGTAGGTTTGCCTGGCAGGGGACAGCGCCTGCCTATTCAGCCTTAATGGTGGTGCTGCCCCTCGCCAGCTGGGGAGGGGCAGCACCACCATTAAGGCTGAAAGGGTGAGGCCACTGGAAGCAGAGGCCTTTTTCCTAAATACTGAAACTCTCGCGAATGCGCGGCAGCTCCAGTATTTAGAAAGCAAGGCCTCTGCTTTCAGCGGCCTCACGTTTTTTCCATAATGGTGGCGCCGGCCGACGGTAATCTCTGGATTAAAGGGATGCCTCGCAGGTGCGGCGCCACCATTATGGCTGAAAGGCATTTTTTTCTGTAGCCTGAAGCTCTCGCAAACGAGCGAGCGCTTCAGGCTGTAGAAAAAAATGCCTGTTCGTGTAGTGGCCAGGGCTGCCAGGGGAGATTACTGGGCCCCGGCAGGGCCCCGCCTCAAAACGAAATTTCGGAGCCTGCCGGGGCCCAGCCCCGGCAGGCCCCGGCCCACTTAAAGCCCTGTCTGCAGGGCTGCTACATGGAGGTCCACCCACACCTTTACGAGCTTCTACTGCATCGACAAGGATTCCAGGGAGTCCAGGGTCAGCCAAATGTTGCTACGCAACCTGTTTGCTTGAGGAGAGTCTGTTCCAGGGGTAGGTGTATTGCTTCTGCTGAGTCTTGACACCTCCCATGGTTGTGTATATGTTCTGCTGTGTAATCTTATTCATGAGCATGTGAATCCATACAAGACTCCATGCTGGAGAAAGAACAAGTCACTTACCTGTAACTCCTGTTCACCAGCATGGGCCCTGCATGGATTCACATGCAAACCCTCCCTCCTTCTCCTCTGTGGCTCTTCTTGGTTCATACTGCTACTTTATGTGCTCTACGAAATCTGAAGATGGCCCCCAAGGGTGGAGCCAAAGGAAAGTGATTGGTTATAGAGGAGACCAGCAGTGTTCAGTCTAAAGCGAAACTGCTTTCTTTTTTACTGAGGATTCCCAGCCTGACGACAGGGATATTCATGAGCATGTGAATCCATGCAAGACCCATGCTGGAGAACAGGAGTTACTGTCAGGAACCAGGATTGGAAATGCTGGAGTCGATGGAAGTTCCGACCCGAGGATCTTTCTAGTCCTCATCCAACATGGCGCAGTGCCTTTAAAGGCAGGCTCCGCCCCCCTGCTCGGCGGGTTGTATCTGTTGCTGTTTCATTCAACGCTCCGAGTGCTGCTTACTCGGATCTTCGTTCCGTGCTTTCTGCTCCTTCTACAGCCCTCCCGTAGCGAGCCTGTACTACGCTTGTTTCCTTTCCTCTCTTACCTATCTATCCTTTTTTCTGTGTTTCCGTCTTCCTACTTTTGCCTCCCCAGTTAACTTTAACATTCTACCTTGTCGCTGTCGCTCTGTACTGTCAACAATACTTTCGTTTGCTTAGAGCGCCTTCCTATCCGCCAGCAGTTTTGGTTCAACTTCCTACCTTTTGAACGCAGTGCCATTTCTTCGCACCGTGTTCTCTATTCTTTTCTGCTGCCTTTCGTCCACTGCCAGCTCGGCAGCTCCCTTCTTACTTGATTCTGTACCCCCAGTCATATCTGTGTTTCGCTCGCCTCTGCGAAGTTTATCTAGTTTACCATTGGATTGTATTTCACCTCTCTGGATCCACAACAATAGCTGCTGAGCATCTGTGCCATCTCTTCGACCCATCATCAAGACCATCTATGAACTAGGGTTTTTTCTGCCTCGTGCTTTTTCCCTAGATTGGAGGCTGGCCCCCTGGGGTTCCCCTAGGACAGGTCTTTGCCTCTGTCAAGGTGGCCTCCGGAGGGGCTAGACCTTACCTGCACGAAAAGAAGGTTCGAGCACCCAAGGGCAAGGGTGCAAGGATTAAAAAGAGACTCCAGAAGACAGAAACCGGCCGTCAAGAATCCACCTCAGGAGAGTCAGGTGAGGAGAAAGGGGAGGTAGAATCAGATCCTGACAGTTACAGGTAAGTAACTTGTTCCTTACTTCCTCAACGTACTGAAGCTACTCCCATGTAAACCCAGCTTTCTCCTGTCAGCAGTTCTTTCACTCCCATGGTTCATCCCTAAACCATCTTTTTTTGGACCACTCCGCTGGCTGTTCACTCTCCTGGAACCCTTTTCTGAATTTTTTTATTTCCTATTGTTGTGATAATGGTTGCATAAGGTGATTTTACACAAAAACACTACGGCATACATAAAATGTTTACATCATGTAAATTACATTCAACACAAAGTTGATGAAAACTGTTCAGCACTGTTTCTAAATTCAAAATGGAATAAGAAAATAACAAATCATAATTGAAATAGGCAAAATACTAGCAAAGTACAATACTACATGCCTAATAAATAAAACTAAGTGAAATAAGATGGACCATCACAAATTTCTCTAAGCCAGAATCAATTAATCAGCATCTATTTCTCACAACACATGCATGACTAACAGTTTCAGTTGTCAAAGGGGTTTTCTCACCACTTGATAGCCTGAGAAAGAGGTCTGCTGAATTTAAATATGTAGGCTTGTGCAATTATGAGCCCAACAATGACATTCTCAAGGTTTGCAGCAACTGAAAGTCCAACATAATATGTTCTCTTGTCTGTATTACCCCCTCCATCTTACATTTATCACAGATGCAGGCAGTTTTTATCACTGGATACTGATCTCACTGACATATCTCCCCTGTCTACAACAAGTTCAGCCTGTACCTTCAAAATTGAGATCGCCAGTAGGTGTTTGGAAATTTCTCCAGATATGCTGGGATAGTTCCCAGAGGTTTATCAAACAGTTACAGACTACAATAAATATTTTACTCTGACCCTACCAATTGTCTGCAACCAATCATATTCACGTACTCTTTTCTTGACTGCACAAGGATTGCAAATCAAATTACTAACCATCTGATCTCAGTCACTCAAGATGAACTCTACAAACATTTGAAATTATTTTAAAGAGCCATGGGACACCCCATCATTGCGTCAGACAAGTTGGCGTACAGGGACCTTGTTGGAAGGTCTACAGTTGGCGATATTACATCAGGATCTTCCAATTCAGCCGACATCGTAATAAACAAGACATAACTCAAATCGGAGTGCATCAATTGGTAAGCAGTCTGGCAGATTAAGAGCCCTTTTCCAAACTCTGTTATACCCTACCATAATCAAGTGAGCAAGTTATTACGCCAAGGTCCATACCATATAACAAACCATGCATAACCTTCATTCTTATAGAAGGTTATCAATGGACAGATAGGGAAAAGACAAAACCTTGAATTCATTGTTCTCATTTGTGTCATGAATTGGCCAGCCCTGTTCATCATGCGGGACATGGTGGGAGCTATGTGTGGAGAGGCATCCAGAACAAAACCCAAGTAGGTCAGGCTCAATGAGGGATTCTGAACCTGTTCTTGCAGCACCCAAGTGAAACCCATCTTCTTTCTTGGGTTCTTACAGAACCATATAATATTTGTATTTTTCTCATTGATCAAAAGTTTGTTTTTTAACAAATATATTCTCTAAGTGAATTCAACTGCCTCTACAGACTGATCGGGGTTCTGTCCAAGACTTTCACATCATCAGCATACGTTAAACATGGCACAGACACTACTGAAATTGTAGGAGGAGCAAAAGAAGTACTCGACAAGTGATCCCCCAGATCAGATAGATAAAGATTGAATAGACAGGGAGCAAGGACACAACCCTGTCTAAGACCTCTATAGGTTCAAACGCTGTCTGTCTGTGCCCCGTGTCTGTGTAATCTCACTCTGAGTGCACTGTTCTCATGCAGGTGCTCCAATATCGAGAGTAGAGCCATTGATATTTGCCAGTCCTGCAGCTTTGACCATAATAATGACCGATTGGCTAAGTCATAAGCTTGAGAGTAAACAATGCCAGCCATATAACTATAATTATTCTTTTAAAACAAGCTTAATACCAGAGTTTGGTTTCTAAGCATGGGATCATGATTCAAACCTGTTTTGCACTGCGTTGTCTTGCTTTCACGACAAATGCGTTTCCCCGAGAAATCCCCTCTCATCTCACATATAGATTGGAGGGTTTTCCGCCAGCGCAGCTCCTTCCTGCTGACAAGTGACCACAAAGCCATTTAGAGTGGTAGATTGTCCCTCGTGAAACCCAGTGTGGTATTTTTGCTGAAGGCCAAATTACTCTGCCTAGGCTTCCGATTCCCCAAGGGTCAAAGCCGCAAAAATCTTGCTTTCACTATCTAAGAGTGATATGGGTCGATAACTTGACGGCTATTCCTGTCCCCCTTTTTATAGATGGGTATCTGGGATCTACCTCCGTACATTGCAGTAACGTGACTGCAGCACCTTCAGCTGAAAAGACGGTACCGGCAGGATATCTGCATTGATTGTTTCTGCATCTTTGATCAAGAAGAAGGTGAGATTGGGATGACCTGTGAGCATCCCCATGTCGCTCTCAGTTAAGTCGAGTTGAATACCTCCAAGATAGCCCACCTTAGGGATCCACCATCACAGGATCTGCACATCTAATCTACTTTATTGTCCTGACTAAGGCCATCCATACTAGGTACACATAAACTGCTCTTTTTGAGCCCCGAAACACAGTGTGTTGACTGTAGAGCCTGTTTTGAAGAAACGTATAAAATGTACAATATGTATTGTGACATGAAATAAGTTACAATTCGATGATTCAAATATTGGGTTGAAAAACGATCACAAGGTACAGTGTATGATTTTATGTTATTGATGTATATGGGGTTATGCTTGTTCTGTGTATACACTCTGTTTAACAATGCAATTATATTTAGGTTCTGTGGCATCCTGCCTTACAGAGTGACACACTACATGTGTTTTAAGGATTGCATTGAAATGACCAATTTCTTTTTGTTATGTTTGAGTGTGGGTGGTATATAATTTCAGTACAGCACACAAGGCTATCCAAATCTTGGACCCTGATCAATTGCTCGTAGATGAATAGATATGAGTGATTCTACAGCTCCAGCCACATCGGGAGAGGAAGGCAGGAGCCTCCTCTCCAGCGCCACGAGACCAGCCCAGCATATGGGGATCTGCAGGTATCGATCGGAACTGCAATATTGAGTCTCGCCGTCAACATCCACCTTGTTGGTCACCTTGCTCTAATTTCACCACTTGCACCCTGCAAAGTTGCTGTGCAATATCAAGGTATCTGAATACCTCTATCCCTTTGCCCCGTGTGAATCTGCCCATCGCCTCCATTGCCATCAATGCGGTCAATGGCCGCCACGTCCTTTGCATCATCTTCGGGTGCATTTGCCTGACCAGCCTCTCCTAGAATCGGATTGGCTGCGGCGCACCATTTCCGCCCAACACCGCCACCGATAGGCGGAAGCCGGAGCACGGAAGCTCCTCGCCGAAGGGCCGAGCAAAAGGGCCTGTCCTATGCCTGCTACAGCTACAGCTGCAGCCACATCGGGAGAGGAAGGCAGGAGCCTCCTCTCCAGCGCCACGAGACCAGCCCAGCATATGGGGATCTGCAGGTATCGATCGGAACTGCAATATTGAGTCTCGCCGTCAACATCCACCTTGTTGGTCACCTTGCTCTAATTTCACCACTTGCACCCTGCAAAGTTGCTGTGCAATATCAAGGTATCTGAATACCTCTATCCCTTTGCCCCGTGTGAATCTGCCCATCGCCTCCATTGCCATCAATGCGGTCAATGGCCGCCACGTCCTTTGCATCATCTTCGGGTGCATTTGCCTGACCAGCCTCTCCTAGAATCAGATTGGCTGCGGCGCACCATTTCCGGCCAACACCGCCACCGATAGGCGGAAGCCGGAGCACGGAAGCTCCTCGCCGAAGGGCCGAGCAAAAGGGCCTGTCCTATGCCTGTCACATGCCGTACTAGCCGCCTCTGAAAAACCCCACTCGCCTTATTCAGTGGACCAAGTCGTGAGTAGGCTAACTTTCTAGATCTATAATCTCATAACGGACCGAGTCTCTCATACTCAACCAAACTCCACTACCTTATGTGTGCAACAGTGCACTCCCTGCCATAGCGCCCCTGATTGTACTCGAACTGCCTAATGTTTTTGTATTAACTACCTCTGCTGCACATTGTTCATATTCTGCATTGCCAACCTCTGCGCACCCGTAACCGTGCCAGCACTGCCTGCCATAGCGCCCCTGATTGTACTCGAACTGCCTAATGTTTTTGTATTAACTACCTCTGCTGCACATTGTTCATATTCTGCATTGCCAACCTCTGCGCACCAGTAACCGTGCCAGCACTGCCTGCCATAGCGCCCCTGATTGTACTCGAACTGCCTAATGTTTTTGTATTAACTACCTCTGCTGCACATTGTTCATATTCTGCATTGCCAACCTCTGCGCACCCGTAACCGTGCCAGCACTGCCTGCCATAGCGCCCCTGATTGTACTCGAACTGCCTAATGTTTTTGTATTAACTACCTCTGCTGCACATTGTTCATATTCTGCATTGCCAACCTCTGCGCACCCGTAACCGTGCCAGCACTGCCTGCCATAGCGCCCCTGATTGTACTCCCAATTGCCTAATGTTTCTCTATTGACTAACTCTGCTGCACACTGATTGTTCTACACTGCGCATCTGTGATTGTGCGAGCATTACCTGCCACAGATAATGCTCCCCTGACTGTGCCCTGACTGTGTTTGCACTGCCTGCGGACCCGCTTCACCTACCCCACTAGTAACTAAAACACGCACCTCTAATGCATACTCCCCCAGCCACCCACACTTCCGCACATCCGCCCCTCCTCCGATGCTCCTACCCACCCCTCTGCGCTCTCATTCTCTGCTCCATCTTTAGCCCGCCACTCATCCTTCCAGAGCCTAGACCATCAGCTCTCATCATGTACTCCACCTCCACCACTATACACCATATCACACTTCCTCACAGTGACTCCAACCCACCCGGTCTCCCCCTTAGGAGACACAGACTAAGAACCCGCACCGAGTCATCTCTCACCTTTCGCAACTCTCCACCATCCACCTTCAACAGGAACTCGAAGCTTAGCCTCCGCACCCACATCACTCTCCCACACTCACACCAACCTGTCCACGCTCATATCCCACATCTCCCCTCCCCCAAACTCATACCTCATCCCTCCTCTCTCACTCAGGCCACCATCACATCACCTACCCTGAAAACCAACGCTCTGCCTCCACCACCAGGTAAACCCACCTTAAAATGTGCACTCATCAATGCACGCTCTATTCACGCCCATGCTATTGAGATCAATGACCTCATTACTAGCCACAAACTAGACATACTTGCCATATCTGAAACATGGCTCCATGAGGCCTCCAACCCATCCATACATCTCGCCCTCCCCCAGGACTACTCCATCCTTAGACAGGACCGTAAATCCTCCAAAGGCGGGGGCGTAGCCCTCATCTTTAAAAACTGCCTCTCCATTAGGTTGTGTGACCAACAATGGGACAACAACGCCGACCTTCTCTACGCCAAATTATCTCTCTCCCCTAACTGTACCATCAACCTTCTAGTCACATATAGACCACCAGGCTCTCCCCCAGAATACCAAAAGCAAATTCTTCAAATCATAGGTAGTAACTTGAAACACTCCACCAAAACCATCCTACTTGGTGACCTTAACCTTGGCTTAAACGATCCCAAGGATAAAACTGCCGCACTCTTGGCAAAGGATCTTTCCCACATGGGATTCGATCACAAAATCACCAGCCCGACTCATTGCAAAGGACGGTCCATTGATTGGATAGCAGATCACAACTGCTTATCATCCATCACTTCCATTGCACCCCTTCCTTGGACAGATCACTATCTCATCCAGTTCTCCATCCCTACGACACCCACTCGCAAAACCACCACTCACGCCCCCCCCCGCCAAAGTCAGAAGTTCAAAAAAACTCACCGCCACTAACCTGGCCCCGTTCCTTGATATCCCTGAACTTAAACATCCGTTCAATCAAGATCCCACCTCGCTAGCCAACACCTACAAAAATGCCCTCGCCCAAGCCATTAATTCAATTGCCCCACTGGAAGCAAAAAAAGCCAAAAAATCTATGCACTCCAACTCCTGGTTCACAGAAGAACTAGCCGTCATACGACTCAAAAAACGGAAAGCCCTAACCAACTGGCAATCCAATCCCAACCAAGCCTCCCTCGACGAGTTCAAAGAAATTGCACGGTCCTATAAAAGCGCCATTTTCAAAGCCAAATTCGAATCTTTCAATCAAAGAATATCCAAAGCTAGCTCCAAATCTAGAGAAATATTCTATATCTTCAAAGAACTCACCTCCCCGCAATCCAGCCCCGACGAAATCACCAAGGACGAAGCCTGGTGCACAAGCATCCAGACAGCACTCCTTAGTAAAGTCAAAATGCTCCAAGACAAAATTGCAGCCCAACGAAAAGCACTCAACGCTTGCCCCGCACCCCCCTCGCACCCCCCCTTCAACACATGCCCGGAAATACCCCTCTTTGCCTTAAGAGAATTCACAGAGCCAGAAGTCTCTACCCTACTCAATAACATCAAACCTTCAACGTGCAAAGGTGACATCTGCCCGCCCTCCATCATCAAAGAGTGCTCGACAGCCCTCACACCTATCATCACAGCATTCATCAACGCCTCCTTCTCCTCAGGCTCGGTACCCCATTGCCTAAAAGAGGCCTGGGTCCGCCCCCTCTTAAAAATCCATCCCTAGACCCAACCTCCCCCAACAACTATCGCCCCATCACCACCGTCCCCTTCCTCCTCAAAATCCTTGATAAAGCCGCCCACAGCCAAATACAGCAGTACCTGGAAACCTACGCCATCCTTGGCAGAAGGTAATCCGGATTCCGCAGAGGACATGGAACTGAAACTGCCCTTCTAGACCTGAAAAATCAAGTCACCAAAATAATGGACACAGGCAAACCTGCTCTCCTCCTTCTACTCGATCTGTCCGCAGCATTCGACCTAGTCGACCATAACATCCTCACATCTCACCTCTCCAATGCAGCCCACTTCTCCCACAAAGCAACCCTCTGGATCACCTCATTTCTTGAAGGCAGGGCCATGAAAGTCTATTCTGACCAGGCCAACGCTCCCCCCACCACCATAAGCTGTGGAGTCCCACAAGGCTCCTGCACCGCACCAACCCTCTACAACCTCTTCACTAAACCCCTCTTTGACTTACTGGACGCTCTCGGCATAGCCTACACCAACTACGCCGATGACACTCAAGTCCTACTCCCACTCTCTGGAGACTACGTCAAAGACTCAGAAGCTCTCATCAACATCTACTCCACAATTCAGACTTGGATGGCAATCAATGGTCTTTGCCTTAACGCAGACAAAACTGAGATCATCATCATCCTAGCACCCAGCGAAACTCTCTCCAGACTCAGCAAAGAATGCTCTCACATGACCGTTGATAACATCATCATACCGGTCTCCAATGCTGTCAAAACACTAGGAGTCTACCTGGACACCACACTCTCTATGACAAGACAAGTCAATGCCATCTCCTCTTCATCCGCAATGACCACCAAACTCATCCTTGCCATAAAGCCCTACCTCACCACGCCTAACTGCCTCTCCATCGCCAGAGCTACCATAGGAGCCAAACTAGACTACTGTAACGCCCTCCTTGCCGGCACATCGGCAAAAAATCTAAAAAAGCTCCAAATAGTGCAAAACAATGCGCTCCGCGCTGCCCTGCACATCCCCAAATCCGACCATGTATCTCAGGCCCGGAGAGACGCGCACTGGCTTCCAGTCAAGGAAAGGATCAATTTCAAAATACTCACCCTCACTCACAAATGTATCAATCATACTGCACCATCATACTTATCAGAAACCATAAACAGGAAATCCACGCTCCGCCCAACAAGAAGCCAATATGACAACCAACTCCAAGTTCCCTCTATAAGAAGAGCTAAAGCTGGAGGCATTGGCTTCCCACACATAGCTCCCAAGCTCTGGAATGACCTTCCCATCTCCCTCAGAGCCGAGCCATCCCTACTATCCTTTCGAAAGGCCCTCAAAACCAAACTCTTTACATAACCAGCGCGCTCCACCCCCACCCAAGCTGTACCGCAAACATTTTTGCTGACGAAAATGTAACAAACACAATGTAACAAAATAACGCTACTGTAAACGTAATGCCTTGTAAATATCACCTTGCATGCACAGACTGTAACCCAAAACGCATGCATAGTCTGTAATTCATAATGCCTGTACCCTAATCTACCTTTACTCTCTGCAACCAGACAAGTGTCTTCTGGAATGTAACAGCGCCACGATGCTCTCGGGCTGATCGCGCGCTTTAAAAATCCGAATAAAATAAATGACTTGTGTTAAATTGGACAAAGCAATAAGTGAAATTAAAATGTACAATACCTTAGCCCAAAGTTCTGGATCACTCTTCATAATTACATTGCTCAATCTATTGGTGCCAGGGGGCCCTTAAGCTAGAAGATTGCCAAATGCCACTTACTTTCAATGAAATCTAATGATGTGGTCAATGCCCAAAGCGCATTGGGATGCTCATAGGGGATGTCATAATTGATAAAGAACCCTAAAATGCTTTTCCCATTTCCATCAAGAATGGGATTATTTTGGACATAATCTTCAGGTTTTGTAATGTCATTTATCACACTCCAACAATTTCCAGAATGTTTCTGTCCAATTAGGAGCATCCTTTCACCCCCTCTTTGCAATTGTATATGTTTGTAGCTTTAGGTCCAGTTTCTGTGTGCTAGCCTTAAATGTCTCACACTTTCCTTATACTCCACCACTGATGAACCTCCCGTACCAGTGTGCCTTATGTCCCTCCTTAGTCTCTTCTTACTGTCTTGCACGACAGTATCGAATAGATAACTAACAATGTCTTACGACTCCTTCAATATTCAGTGCTGCTCAAATATATCAATAAACACCTCGAAGAAACCTGGGGTGATCACTTCTAATTTATCGTCCAATGAGGTATCTGATATGAACTTTCGTACCTTGTCATTAAAGTCATCTATGTTAACTATCCGCCTTGCCAGTCTGTTCCCACTAGGATGAACTACCATATTCGTGAATGTTGCACTAATGTTATTCACCAAGTAAGGTCTCACTCTAACCTAACTGCAAACTTTGAATAGATATTCTAAAAAGATCAACTGGTCAAGATAAGAAGACTGTCCTCCATTACTCCATGTCGGTGTCTCAGGAACATCTCTTACTGGCCCAGTTTTAAATGCCATGAATTGAAGAAATTGCTCCAACTATTGCAATCCATAATCATCCTACTTTTGGGCTTGCTAAGGGTTTGATGTCAACCACCTTTGTCATAAATAAGCTCAGCATTAAGTTCGCCTGATACTGAAACATGTGGACCATCCTCATCACCCAGGTAAGCCTCAATTAAGTCAGACAATTTGGACAGAAAAGCCTCCAAGTTATTGACCCTCCTGGATGCCAGTATATATTTACTAATAATAATGGCTTACTGAGGATCTGGTTGTTTAGGATTACCTTCACGACCAATATTCCATTGATCTCCTCTGACACCACCTCAGAGCTCTTGAAGACTGAATTGCCGATGGCCGTTACTAAGTCCCCTTCCACCCCATCCCCCCGAGGGTCAGCCACCGAAGCTTGGGTAGGCCATTTGTTGAAATACAGTGAAACCATCAAGCATAATCTTCTGTGCCAGCCAGACCTCCTGCAGGTGTATCAGATTATAATCAAACAGAAATGCTGTTCTTTCTGGGGTACCCATAAAGCTGTCAAAACCCTGGCTATTCCAACTAATTACTGTTAGGTCTGGGCAACCGGGAGGCCTACTAAAGACCAGTGCCCTGATCACCCAGTTTTCTGATGGGAAGGGCCAGAGATTCAGGGAACCATTGCCGGAGGTTAGGACTGTTATTTGGAATTTTCTCTTCTACATTATATAATTCTACCACCCTCTTCTTTTATTTGGCTTTTATAGACTTACATGGCCCCCTCGGTTGATCACATTCAAACAGCCATTCCTCGCATAGCTCAGGATCCGAAGGATCTATTGAAACCAAATCATACCCCATTGCCCTAAGCAAATCGATTTTTATTTTAATGATCATATTAACTTTGTTGTTTGTCTTAAAATCCAACTAAACAAGGTCCATCCTGTCCTCATGTGGAAAATAAACTCTCTCGATTTCAGAGTTGATTTGCTACTGGGTGCATATGAATTTAAGTCATGGGGCCTCAATACAAGTCCGGCGGTAGCCATGCCGGTAAAACCAGCATGATGCTGCCAGACTTGTGTATTTTTCTGGTGCCTGGATGTCAGGCGCCGGAAAATCGTTAATCCCCATTCCCATTTGAGTCCCGTAGGACTCAATGGGAATGGGGATGATGGAAGCACCGGCACCATTACTAATGGTGCCGGTGCTTCAGTGAAAGTCTGCGGGCGGCTGCCGTCCCGCCCGCCAGGTGGGACGGCAGCTGCCCGCAGACTCGGATTGTGCCAGTCCGGTAACAACGGTGCCAGTAGGCTTACTGGCAGCGTTGTTACCAGACCGGCACACTCCTAATGAGGTCTATAGTCTATAGTTGATGGTACTACTTTTGAACTTAACATTGTTTTGTTAGTCTGACAGTCCCTCTACACTTTGGGAGGCAGCACTCAAAGCCAACTGACTACAAGGTACTGAGAACTTTTGAACACAAGCATTAGACCTAAATCCATCCTGAGCCTCCTGCAGTGGTCTACTGGTAGGCTCCTGCAACTCCATTTTTACTTTGACCAGCGGCGTTGGCTAGGATTTTTATCCCCAAGGAACACTATAAGCCCACTTCTTTGTTCAATAGACGTTTATTACTTCCAAGCAGTTGAGTAGGGGTACATTCTATACTGTTGATATCAGATAGTGTGCAGCTCTTTGCCCTTACTTCAGACTGTGATTCAAAGATGCCAGTTTTGAGCACAATGACGGCCTCATTTCTTGGAGGGAGGGAATTGATGACCAAACTCATTTACCGAGTGGTGATGTGCTTGTTCCAAATGGTCCCTAATCACTTTGTGTAGGAGTACGAGATCCTGTACACAAGCATGTGCAGCTGGATTCTTGGAAGGGAGAGAGGCTTCTTGTGGTATTGAGCAAGGATGTTGTCCATACAAGACATAAATGACAAGAACCAACAGAGGAATGGACTGAGTTGTTATAGGCGAACATCGGCAGAAAACAAGACGTTAAACCAGGTCTCCTGGTATAACAGGCAAAGACAGTGAAGATATTGCTTCAAAGTGGCGTTCAGTCTTTCGGTCTGCCTTTCCGTCTGAGGATGGTATGTACTAGAGTACCGATCCTCGATGCCAAAAGACAGTCATGGCTTGCCAAAAATGGGAAGTAAACTGGGTACCTCTGCCAGAGACGATAATTGCAGGTATCCCGAAGAAACAAAACACATGTTTAATATACAAATCAACCAATACAATAGCAGAAGGTATACCTATACAAGGTACAAAGACAGCCTTCTTAGTGAAGTAGTCAACAACAACTCATATGGTAACGTGGTTTTGGACCGCTGGGAGTTCAACTATGAAATCCATTGATACCATATACCAGGGTTTGTGAGGAACAGGAAGCGGATGTAAGAGACCCACTGGTTTGGCTGTAATTCTAGCTTTTACACTGTGCACAAGCAGAACATGTTGATATTTAGTCGATGTCATCCTGAGACATAGTAGGCCACCAAGACCATCTGCGCAATAATTCTATGGTCTTACTCATTCCCGGATGAATGGCTATGAGGGAATCATGACACCATTGTAGTGCACACAGCCGGGATTCCTCATCAGGAATGTAGATCTTATCCTGGACATATGGCAAGCTGTTAATGATGTGTGTTGATATCCTCCAATTCGGTAGGATGTTTAACAATCAATGCTTGGATCCTTTCCCTAAGCATTTTTTGAGGAGTACAACCACAAGCCACCTGGTGAGGAAGCAAAACGCGCTGAGTCACCTCTTGCGAGGGAACTTTCTCACCCAAGCAAGAAAGGGTGTCTGCTTTAGTATGGAGGATGGCAGGCCTATAGGTGATGACCAAATCAAACAAAGAAAAAAATGAATACCACCAAGCCTGCCTGATAGTTGTTCATTTTATAGATTTGAGTGAAAGCAAGTTACGATGATCTGTGTAAACTGTCACTGTATGACGAGCTCCCAACAAATTATGTCGCCACTCAGTAACAGCATCTCTGATGGCCAACAACCTGCGCTCGGTGACGGTATCATTCCGTTCAGAGAGGGTCAGTTTGTGGTGTAATAAGCCACTGGATGGGTCTTACTAGTGCCAGGACACTTCTGTGAGAGAACTTACCCCATAGCGATGCTGGAAGCATCTGCTTCCATTAGAAATTGTAGCTGAGGATCGGAGTGCTGCAAGACCGGAGCTGTGGTGAAAGCAAATTTTAGGCACTCAAATGCATCCTAGGCAGCCGGATTCCATCTGAACGGTACTTTAGGACTAGTGAGACTGGTTAACGGAGTCTCTATAGAAGAAAAGAAGTGTACGAATCTTCTGTAGAAATTTGCAAAGCCGAGAAAGGACTGCAAGACTTTCAAAGAATTAGGAACGGGCCAGTCCAACACTGCTTTTACTTTTGACTGATTCATCTTCAACCCAGTATCCATTATTTCATAACCCAAAAACTCCACTTCGGTAGCGTGGAATACGAATTTATCTGCTTTGGTGAATAAGTGATGTTCTTAGTCTCTGCAAGACGGAACTGCTCTACATGATGCTCAATAGTATCATAATAGATCAGGATATCATCCATGTAGATGACTACATATTGATCTAACAAATCCTGAAAGATGTAATTCATAAAATACTGAAAAGTGGCGGGGCATTACAAATCCCAAAGGGCGTCACCAAATACTCATATGTTCTCCATGATGCTCAACAGTATCAGAATAGATCAGGATGTCATCCAGGTAGATGACTACATATTGATCTACCATATCCTGAAAGATCTCATTCATAAAATACTGAACAGTGGCGGGGGCATGACAAATCCAGAAGGGCGTCACCAAATACTCACATAAACCATAACCTGTTTTGAATGGGTTTTTCCACTCGTCTCCGTCCTTTATCCGAACAAGATTTTAGGCACCCCTTACATCAAGTTTAGTAAAGATCGCGGAAGACCGAGATTAGAGGCAAAGGATACTGTTTTTTTAATGGTGATGGCATTCAGAGCTCTATAATAAATGCAGGCCCTCAAGTCACCTTCTTTTTTAGGCACAAAGAATAACGGAGAAGCAGCATGAGATCTGGAAGGACGGATGAATCCACTAGCCAGTGCCTAGTCCAAATAATCTTGTAAGATCTTATCTTCGTTGACTGTAAGGGAGTATACACACCCACTAGGGATTTTGGATCCAAGAATCAATTCTATTGGGCAATCAGAAGGGCGGTGATGTAAAGCTCACCTGATTCCCGCAGAGGCGCCGGTCTTGACTGGGTGAATGCCGTATCTTCAAAGGTGATGTGTAACACACGGTTGGCTCTTTGGGCTGGACCTCTGTGCACTGTATGTCTGACTCGAAGAGTAAGATGTCTGCAGATAGAAAATATGGGATTAATGAACTGGGGTTATTGGGTGCCTCTCTCCTCTTCCCTTTCTCTTCTCCTGTAGAACCCCAAAGGTTAACACCCTCACCTTAGGTAAGTGAACGCCAAGCTCTCCATCTGCCTCGGGGCAGGGTGCCGTAACCAGTTTCTTCACTGGATAAGGGCGCAGGCCTCTTGACCTCAGAGGATTGCTGTCCGTCGTTAGCTGCACGAACAGTAAGTTCTGGGCACTTCAAATGTCTTAAAAGTCTTTTGTAATGATATCTCTTGTTTTGCAGGGTTCCGGCGATGGCGGATGGCGGGCTGATGAGAGTTGAGGATCGAACCCGCGTGAGGAATAGAAGCGCCTGGAAGCACGTAAGTAAGCGCTTGTAGCCTGCTTCACGATGCGCACTAACTGTCCCTTTTATCTTGCAGGTACAAGTTCGGAGCTTTAGAGAAGCTGAAGGGTGCTGGAATACCCACTGGATTCGGCGTGGGAAGGAGTAATGGCACGTGAGTAATAAAGTTGCCCAATGTCTTTAAACGCACCTTCTTTTGTCTTTCAGATGCGGGATGCAGCGCCGAAGGCCTCCGGAGCGTGCGAAGAGCTGGTAAGCTTTTGTCTTTCAGATGCCGGAATGCAGTGCAAAGACCTCCGGAGCATGCGAAGAGTAGGTAAGCGTTTGTCTTTCAGATGCCGGAATGCAGCGCGAGGCGTTGGTGACAGCCGATGGACCAGGTAAGAGATGCACTGCCACTGAAGACCGTAGTGCTAACCTGTTCTTTCTTTGTCTTTACAGGTGCTGCTGAAGACTGGATTCCAGGATGGTAAGCCTTTCTTCCCTTAGGCCCAGGATCAGAAGCAGAAGACACGATGAGCGTTCTGCTGCAGAGAATGCAGAATAACGCAAAGCAAGATTCATCCATCGGGTGTGGTTTAAATAGCCTCCTGTAGTGCTTGGGTGTCTCCTTCCACAGCCACGCCTAGGTAAGAAAAGAGTTCCTGCTTTCCAGAAGAGTTCCAGTGTTCTGAACCTAGGGAGTGGCTCCTGCCCCACCCAACAGGAAAGGTAGTCCCAAACAGAAGAGGATCAGTGGTTCAACTGGCAGGTAAGTAAGCAGCATGGTCTGCTGCAGGTAAGTCCACCCAAGCATTATGAGCCCGGCGCTTCCAGCGCTGGGACTGGGCATCTTTATGAGCCTGGTGCCACTGGTGCCAGGACAGGGTCCAAAAGGTCCCAATTGGGACTGGCTGGCACTCGGAACCGGGGTTATGGGTCTGCTTCCAAGGGAGTCGGGCAAGTCCTGATCTTTTGGAAGCAGAGATCATGACAGCACCCCCCCTCAAGGCCCCTCCCAAACCGGGCTTCTCCGGGGGTTTGGGCTTGTTAGGAAATGTTCGATGAAATCTTTTGATTAGACGAGGCGCGTGGACATATTCTGCAGGTTCCCAGGATCTTTCTTGGGGACCGTAGCCTTTCCAGTCAATCAGGTAAAATAGTTTAGATTTGGAGATCTTGGAATCCAGGATGCTTTTGACTTCAAACTCGAGTTCTCCATCAACTAGAATATGTTTTGGAGATGTAGTAAGTCGGGTTTGAGGTTGCACGGGTTTTAATAGAGAGACGTGGAAGACCGGATGTATCTTCATGTGAGGGGGCAAGTCCAACTTGACCGCTACTGGATTTACTATGGTAGTGATGGAATAGGGACCAAGGTATCTTGGGTTGAATGTGCGTGGTCCTTTTAGAGGTAGATATTTGGTGGATAATCAGACTTGATCTCCTACTTGATATTGGGGGGCTTCCTTCCGATGTTGGTCTGCTCCTTTCTTGTATTGTTCTTTAGCCCTTTGAAGGTGAGAAACGGCTTCCTTAAAAGCTTGGGTGATTGTAGAATGCAGGTGGTCTACTGCTGGTGTTCCAAGATCTTGGAGTGGATCCAACTCCGAGGTTCGAGGGTGACTACCGTATAAAAGAAAAAACGGGGTCTTCCCAGTTCCCGAGTGGACAGAGTTATTGTAGGCATATTTGGCTATCCAAAGGATATCTTTCCAAGTTTTTTCAGTTTGTTGTAGCATGCAGCGCAAATACTGTTCCAGAGTTTGATTGGTCCTCTCGGTTTGTCCGTCGGTTTGAGGGTGGTGGCTGGTCGAAAGTCTCACATCAATTTGAGCCGACCGACAGCAACTTCGCCAAAAATGAGAAATAAATTGACTACCTCGATCCGAAATTAGAACTGAAGGAAAACCGTGCAGTCGGACGATGTTTTCGAGAAATTCTCGGGCCAGAGTTGCTGCTGTTGGTAAGCCTTTGAGTGGAATGAAATGCGCCATCTTGGAGAATAGGTCCACGATTACTAGGATCGTATTGTATCCGGAGCATGGAGGTAGATCGGTGATGAAGTCCATAGAAAGCGTATGCCAAGGGCGAGGCGGGATGTCAATAGGGCGTAAGAGGCCGGCTGGTTTTTCCTTTTGACTCTTGTTTTGGGCGCATACTCCACAGGACATTATAAAGTCTCTGATATCTTTTTTCCAAGACGGCCACCAGAAGTAGCGCTTGATCTTTTCTGAGGTCTTGGTCATACCGGGATGTCCTTCCATTAAAGAATCGTGATAACAAGAGATTACCTTTTTCTGTAAATCTGTGCTGGGCAGGTATAACCGTTCTTGGAAATATAATAGGTTGTCCTTCACCGTAAAGTCCTTTCCCTGCAGATGCCAATTCTGTATGTCTGCTGGAGTTACCAGTAGCCTAGCTTTATCCTTAACTTCCTCTATGGATTGTGTGGCGATTACACCTAGAATTCTTTGTTCGGGAATGATAGGTACAGGTTTAGGATTGATCAAATGTTCTTCCACTCCCATCCGAGAAAGGGCATCAGCTTTACCGTTTTTTGTACCAGGTCGATAGGTAATTATGAAGTCAAACTCTGCAAAGAATAGTGCCCAACGGAGTTGCCTAGAGGTTTGAGCTTTTGCGGTTTTCAAATATTGCAGGTTTCGGTGATCTATAATCACAGTAACGGTGTGTCGGGCCCCCAGAAGATAATGCTGCCAAGCCTTAAAGGCGGACTTGATAGCTAGAAGTTCCTTATCAGTAATAGTGTAATTGATTTCAGGAGGCGAGAATTTGCGGGACCAAAATGCCACGGGATGCAACTGATTGGTTACTGGGTCCTTTTGTGATAGAACTGCCCCCATGGCAAGGCTCGAAGCATCAGTTTCAACGATGTAGGGGAGTTCTGGGCGAGGATGTTTTAAGATCGGTGCAGAGATAAATCTAGTCTTCAAATTCTGGAAAGCTTGTTCCGCCTCGGTAGACCATTCAAAACGTTTGTTTTTCTTTAACAAGGCGGTGATGGGCTGGACTATTCGACAGAATTCGGGGATAAACCTGCGGTAAAAGTTAGCGAAGCCTAACATGCTTTGAACACCTTTTACGGAGGATGGCGATGGCCATTTGAGAATTGCATCGACCTTCTTTGAATCCATACGCACTCCGCTAGGTGATAATATGAATCCCAAGAATTCAACTTCAGTCACATTGAAAACACATTTTTCCAACTTAGCGAAAAGTTTGTGTTGACGCAATCTCTCGAGGACCATTTTCACGTGTTTCCGATGTTCAGTTTCCGATGAAGAATAAACGAGGATGTCGTCAATGTAAACAACAACACACACATCTATGAGCTCTCTGAGGACATCGTTCATAAAATATTGAAAGGCGGCCGGGGCATTGCAAAGTCCGAAGGGCATGACCTGATATTCAAATAGCCCATACTTGGTGCGGAAGGCCGTCTTCCATTCATCGCCCTCTTTTACTCGTACCAAGTGGTAGGCTCCTCTAAGATCCAGCTTTGTATATATGCATGCTTTTCTGACTTGGTCCAGGAGTTCAGGGATCAAAGGTAACGGATATCTATTCTTAACGGTGATCTGGTTCAGGGCGTGATAATCTATACAAGTTCTAAGGTCCCCTTCTTTTTTTGGAACGAAGAACAAAGCTGAGGAAGCAGGGGACTTGGAAGGACGAATAAACCCATTCGCTAGGTATTGATCCAGGTATTGTCGGAGGTGAAGATTCTCAGGCTCGGTGAGGGCATAAATTCTACTACAAGGAGGAATAGATCCAGGTATCAGGTCTATCTGGCAGTCATAAGACCTATGAGGAGGTAGAGAGTTAGCCTGATCCTTCCGGAAAACATCTTGGAATTCTGGGTATTCAGGAGGTAACTGAGGAGCCTCTGAGGAAATTGCTGCCAGTGCAACACCAGGTCGAGGGTGACAAGTAGAGACACATTCTGGAAACTGAACCGTTCTTGCTCGCCAATCGATCTGAGGATTGTGCTTCTCTAACCAAGGAATTCCTAGAATAATCTGGAACTGAGGGGCCTTGATCACATCGAACACGATCTTCTCATGGTGTCCATCTTGACTTACTAGCGTCACTTCTTGGGTGGTATGCGTTACTGGTCTGGAGGCTATCTCCGTACCATCCACCGTAGTAATGACGTCCTTTACAGCCTTTGGACAAAGAGTCAGATTCATCCTCAAAACCATTTCATGATCCACATAATTGCCGATGGCACCGCTGTCGACGTAAGCGTCAATTGCATGTAATCGATCCGGATGTTCAGGGCTAATGAGGACCATAGGTATCACGAAATGCGAGGTCACGGAACTGGTTTTAACGCTCGGCAAGAGGACCTCTATTCTTGTCGGGCGAGGGCGTTTCCCTGCTCAGAGTTTGTGACCCTGGTAACTGCAGCTCCTACTGCCTTCTTGGCTGGTTTCACCGGACAGTCTCGTAGAAAGTGCCCCGAGTTTCCTCAATAGAGGCATAATTGCAGCTGTTTTCTCTTTTCCCGCTCCTTTTGTGTTAGTGGTCCTTTCAGGCCCCCTATTTGCATGGGTTCCCCGGAGTCTACTCCTTTGGTAGGAGTTGGTGGTTTGGAAAATACTCGAGCATCAAACTTGGAACGATCGGCCTTCCTGTTCTGCAGTCTGTGGTCAATTTGAACGACTAAGTCAATATAGTCCGAACAGTCTTGCGGGGTATTCACTACTTGGGCTAACACATCTTTGAGCTCTCCACGTAGACCTCTATAAAACAGCGTAATCCTTTTGTCCTCAGGCCATCGAGTTTCCACTATCAGTCTGTTGAAAGACGCAATATAAGCCAAAAGGTCTTGATTACCCTGTCGCAATGAAAGGAGCTCATTGTCCAAGGCCTGCCCCTGTGAATGTCTTGCAAACAGTTTTTCCATACTGAGCTGAAAAGCTTGAAAATCATGGAGAACCGGATCATCTTGATTAACTAGAGGGATCGACCAGTCTGCCGCATTGCCACTAAGGTACGAAAGCTACCTTAGCATTATCAGTTGGAAAGGCTGCTGGCCGGCATAAGAAGTGCAACTGGCACTGATTAATAAATAATGCAAACCTCTTTGGGTCACCAGAAAATCATTCGGGCGGAGCCAGAGGTACATTCCCAGGTAGGTTGATCTGCCCTGGGTTCGTAGAGGATGTTGAAGGAAGATTTGCCCCTGATGTGGGTAACGGAGTTTGTCCGGCTTGTGACTGTAGCAATTGTCTAGCGAGATCGTCTGTTCGCTCCTTGGAAATAATCAGTTCCCTTCTTAGAGCATTCGTTTCCTGACGGGCTGCATGCACTTCTGCTCTTAGTTCCCCAAGTAACCGGGCTAGCTGGTCGGTATCCGAGGTTTCCATAGCGCCTGGGTGGGAGTTTTGCGATAGGCTTTGCGTTCTGTAATGCTCACCTGATTCCCGCAGAGGCGCCGGTCTTGACTGGGTGAATGCCGTATATTCAAAGGTGATGTGTAACACACGGTTGGCTCTTTGGGCTAGACCTCTGTGCACTGTATGTCTGACTCGAAGAGTAAGATGTCTGCAGATAGAAAATATGGGATTAATGAACTGGGGTTATTGGGTGCCTCTCTCCTCTTCCCTTTCTCTTCTCCTGTAGAACCCCAAAGGTTAACACCCTCACCTTAGGTAAGTGAATGCGGAGCTCTCCATCTGCCTCGGGGCAGGGTGCCGTAACCAGTTTCTTCACTGGATAAGGGTGCAGGCCTCTTGACCTCAGAGGACTGCTATCCGTCGTCAACTGCACGAACGGTAAGTTCTGGGCACTTCAAATGTCTTAAAAGTCTTTTGTAATGATATCTCTTGTTTTGCAGGGTTCCGGCGATGGCGGATGGCGGGCTGATGAGAGTTGAGGATCGAACCCGCGTGAGGAATAGAAGCGCCTGGAAGCACGTAAGTAAGCGCTTGTAGCCTGCTTCACGATGCGCACTAACTGTCCCTTTTATCTTGCAGGTACAAGTTCGGAGCTTTAGAGAAGCTGAAGGGTGCTGGAATACCCACTGGATTCGGCGTGTAAAGGAGTAATGGCACGTGAGTAATAAAGTTGCCCAATGTCTTTAAACGCACCTTCTTTTGTCTTTCAGATGCGGGATGCAGCGCCGAAGGCCTCCAGAGCGTGCGAAGAGCTGGTAAGCTTTTGTCTTTCAGATGCCGGAATGCAGCGCGAGGCGTTGGTGACAGCCGATGGACCAGGTAAGAGATGCACTGCCACTGAAGACCGTAGTGCTAACCTGTTCTTTCTTTGTCTTTACAGGTGCTGCTGAAGACTGGATTCCAGGATGGTAAGCCTTTGTTCCCTTAGGCCCAGGATCAGAAGCAGAAGACACGATGAGCGTTCTGCTGCAGAGAATGCAGAATAACGCAAAGCAAGATTCATCCATCGGGTGTGGTTTAAATAGCCTCCTGTAGTGCTTAGGTGTCTCCTTTCACAGCCACGCCTAGGTAAGAAAAGAGTTCCTGCTTTCCAGAAGAGTTCCAGTGTTCTGAACCTAGGGAGTGGCTCCTGCCCCACCCAACAGGAAAAGTAGTCCCAAACAGAAGAGGATCAGGGGTTCAACTGGCAGGTAAGTAAGCAGCATGGTCTGCTGCAGGTAAGTCCACCCAAGCATTATGAGCCCGGCGCTTCCAGCGCTGGGACTGGGCATCTTTATGAGCCTGGTGCCACTGGCGCCAGGACAGGGTCCAAAAGGTCCCAATTGGGACTGGCTGGCACTCGGAACCGGGGTTATGGGTCTGCTTCCAAGGGAGTCGGGCAAGTCCTGATCTTTTGGAAGCAGAGATCATGACAGGTGAGGAGGTAACTGTTCAGCTTCACCCTTATCAAAAACATCCAAATATTCTTGATACAGACTAGGAATCTTGGTGTCTAAATGTCTGGTTACGACACTGATTGAAGAAATAGACTCAAGTATAGCAACACATGGAGAGTTTGACACTGTTGTATCATAATCAGAGCAATGAGCGTGACAATAGTCTCACATAAACGAGGCATCATGTTTTTCCCCAATCTATGTGTGGGTTGTGCTCCTGTAACCATGGTATACCCCAACTGACTTTATACTGGGGGCGGCTATAAGATCAAAGGATAAGCGTTCTTGATGTCTGGAATCAGTGGTCACTGTGATACATGGGGTCTGTTCAGTCACTAGACCAGAAACTAGGGCAGTTATGTCTACTGCACTAAACACCTCAGGTTGTGCTTTGGGAACAGCAGATATACCGACTTGATGGACATACATAATGTCTGTGTAGTTCCCAGTGGCCCCTGAGTCAATGACGGCTCGGGTTTGTGGAATGATTTTGTTTGACAAGGCAAGAGAGATGGGTAGACAAACTGGCCAACAAGGCGGTCGGGGATAAGGCGTCCAGGGGACAGGTACTCGACTGAGAGACTCTGCCTACAGTTGAGCTCTTGAGCTTCCCTGTTTCCATACTGGTCTTTTAGGGCAGAGGAAAAGAGAGAAGGACTAGGCGCAGCAGGAAGGGAAATTACTATGGTAAGTAGGGACCTGTTTCTGACTGCATCTGTTTCCTCTTATGAGGTCTGATGTCTGTGGAATCTTCGTTTTATTTAGAGCCAGCATCTTTGCAGACTGCTGGACTCTGCCCCCCCCCGTGCCTCCACCCCACGGGAGACTAAATTACCCACTGACTACCGGATTTACCAACTCCTGGAAACAGTCTTCTTTTCTCCTTAGGCTGGACTCTGGGTTACTGCCTCATTGTATCTGGTTCTTTCTATGGAGGGTGCGGTGGGGGGTAGGCCAGCCAAAGTCCAGTCGGATTTAGCCAATTTCTGACTCCATTTGTCACAAGGAAAACTTGGATCAATTATCAGACAAGCATGCTGCATTAGGGTATTGAATATGTATTCGATATTTGTTAACAGAGGGAGTACATTATAATACTGTAAAGGATACAAGCAAAGAATGGTAAGCAGAGCTGCTCTACTCTCTTGGTTCTTTAAGGATTTCTCTATCCTTTGCACTAAAACTCAAAACATCAGAAAGGGCTCCCTAACACTGCTCAAATACATCTCAAAGGAAGTGTTTGTGTGTCGGCACTTCCAAAGTCTGGGTCTCCTTTCCCAGCAATCCACTGGGTTTTAGTATCACTCATTGTGAGGAATTTTAAGTGCTCCCAATGCTTCATTCCGCATGTCATCCTTCTCTTCTTCTATAGGGTATTGGTTCAGCAGTTGCCAACTGTCAATACTCAAATCTGGTAGACCACTGGCAGTAGAGTAAGGGCCCGTTTGCGCAGTCCCACAGTCTCAGCCTGCCCTTTGGCTGGTTGATGGCGAGCTCAGGGGGAGGGGCACTTAACTCTAGCTTAGGGAACTACTATTCCCAACTTCCTTTTCTGGCAATCCTCCACACGCCTCTGTAACAGTCTTGTTCCATGCGAACCCATTTCCTTTTCTCCTGTATTTGATATTGCCTGGCACTGAACTATTGTTGCATTCCTAATCACTTCACCACCATGTGCTCGTACCACCTTCTATACCAAATGGTCTGCAAGATGTTGGATGTATCTGGGGCACCTTTTTCCTCCCAGCCCATCCATTGTCCCATTCGCTTCATTCCACAGCCTCAGCCTACTTACATTCTTCCTCCACTCTTTGCTCCTTACTGACGCCTCTTTGGGGTGTGGCTACTTAAATATCCCCCTGTACATTCACTACCTACTCCTGATCTTGCCATCCCCTTCTATACTTTTACCACATCCCTGTGGTGTCTCAGCACCTCCTATTCTTCCTATAAGTTCCCCCCTCTCCGCCCTATTCTATCCCCTAACTATCTCCCCCCCCTCTCACCCTCCTCCTTTCCTCCTCCTACCATTCTTCACCACTCCCCTCCTATCCACTCCCTCTCCCCTTCCCAACCCCCTCAGTTAATTCCTCTTTTCATTGTTTTGTCGATTGATTCATAATGTATTTGCTTCAACTGTTATATTGTTTGTTTATGTATTATGTTGTTCAATTGTACAGCGCTTTGGCGTAAGACACTTAATAATTAAATAAATACAAATACAAAAATTCTGGGGTAGTTTCTCTTCCAGTCCACCTCAACCTGGTCTTTGACTGCCTCTCCCCCTTTTTCTTCAACCACCACTCTATGCTGTTGCTCCCTGCCACTGTATTAGTTATCCACAGACTTCCTGAGTGTGTGTCTCTTCCCAAAACAATCTCGATCTTGCCTCCAGCATGTTCCTTCTCTTGGCATCCTCTCTCCCCAAGCGTGCATACGGGTTTTCCTATTGCTAACACGTCTGATTGGTGTGTTTGAATGTGCAGCCATTACTCGAACTGGCCCCAAGACTGTAAACCTTTCCTCCAAGGAGCAAGCCCCTTTCAAGGCTGGGTTTCACCTGTATACTCCACTGAGCACTGTGCTTCACATGGGGTCCTGCTCCACGAGTCCTGATGCTCGAGAGCACACATGTTTGAGCACTGGCTTGCATAAGGGCCAAAGTGGGTATTTCCTCCCCACATGGCCAGTGTTTCTACAGACGTTGCTCATTCGTTTCTTGGCTGCTTCGGAGGCTGATCTGCGTTTCTTAAACAAGCAATGCTGTTAGTTCAGCATATGTGAACGTACCTTCCATGCTCTTAAAGACAAGGGAAGCAGCCCCATGCTCCTGCATTGCTTAGCCAGTGATGTTACCTGACCCTCTTGGTCACCTCATCCCTAACCCTTCGAGCCATTTGGGGCACTTGGTCACACCCCTTAATTTTCTGACAGTTTCTTAAGTGTGTCTGTGGAATATCTAAAAGTGACATCCTCTATGTCCCCTATTGGTGCAGTATAGGCTGGCAGGGTGTTCTTGGAGTATCGTAGTGTCTTTGTGGTACCAGGGAACTGGGCACAGCAGTGGGTGATTATTAGGAATACATCGCTGGTCATCTGTACATAGAGGTTGTGTTGCTGCATACGATTCCTGTAGGCCCTGCTCCCTGGAATAGGAAGGCACCATTTGGAAATTAGTGCAGTCCAGGGCACCAATGAGGTTTGGGAATTGAGCAATGTGATAGAAGGGCTCTTTGATGGCATTAATGGCTTCCAGGGTGGCAGGTAATGCAATTTGACTAGTGGCATGATAAGAGGACACAATACCTGGCCAAGCATGCATGGAAATATGGGCAGGGGCATGCCATGCAATATGCCAACTGAGGTACGTCAGACTCTGAGGTGGACAAGAGGTAATGTTTAACACTTTGATTTTATTGAAATGAAGAAAAAGGCCTACTCTATCATGTTTCGAAAGTGGACCGGTCTAAAAAGAAAGATGAATAACTGTTGCTCTTCTGTATGTCCTAAAAACAATATACAGTCCTCTGTCCCAAAGCCTAATGTAACCTAAGTAGTAGCCGTACCACTGATAGAAAGAAAAGGGCACCTACGGCTGACCAGAACAGGTCTTCAATGGCTGAAGTGGTGGCTGGTTTCTGACCCTTCCCCCTGCCCCCTGCCCTCCACGCAATTGCCCAGCTGTGGCTTTCATGGCCTTGCACCTGTCTGGCTAGTTCAAAAGATTGCCCAACAATGTCTTGTGCTTGTAGACCACGGTCAGTAATGTGATAGTCCTTGTCTCTGTATTGTGGACTCCTTTCCTCAAGCTTTGATTCAAGTGTCTCTTACCCTGTCTTGGAGTCGTGTGGCTTTCACCGGATGCTTTGGTTTCCCACCCTGTCATGCGTCTTGGTGGCTCTCACCCCTTTGTGGGGCCATCTGGCATTTATCCAGCCAAGGATTTTTCGGTTTATCATCCCGCTGAGAGGTTGGGTGGCTTCTTCGCCTTCGTGGGGTTGTCTGGCATTTACCCTGCCAAGGGACCTACTGTTTCTCACCCCTTTGTGGGGTTTTGCTGGGACTTCCTATCGTCCTCTACATTTTGTGTCATGGTGGTGTTCCCTGGAGGAGATGGTCGCTTCGACAGTCTCAGAACTGCAGACTGATCTCTCAGTTGCGACCTTGCCTTTGTTCTCAGCGTAGTTGTACTCTGCTTCTTGATCCCATCGGCACTGTGGGCTGCTAGCATTGGTTCCCCGATATTTGGTTGGACGGTGTTTTATCGTTCCTTCGGTCGAGACTGCCTGGCTCCAGGCGTGCTGCCTTTAGCAGCGTTCCGCGGGCTTCTCTGCTGCTCCACTTCTGGCACGGGCTGTGTTGTCTTCTGGCATAGCTTCACCCTCCAGGCAGATGTTTTCTATCGTGGGCCGCTCCTGAGGGGCATTCTCTGCCTCTCTGTTGCTTTTATAACTCCATCTGCAACGAGATGGACTGTTCCATTGTTCCTGTCTTTCTCATGGCAGGTGTTGAATAAAAAGATCATAAACATTCCCAGCCACTTGCAAAGTGTTATAGTGTAATAATACTGCGCAATCCCCATGTAGCCAACAAACACATTGGCCCTTTCATAGGAGGGAGGTTGAATAAAATCACTTTCTGGGGACTCCTTGTTCACCAAGGAGGGGTTACTCGCAGTACGATCCCACCTGCCCTGTTCCCCGAGGGGGTGTTAAACATTGCAAGCCTCAACCCCCTTATCCCAAATGGGGTGGCTCCCCCTTGGGGAGAAGGGATGCATTCCCTGTATTCCTCACACAAAAGGGTGTTGTAATGTCACATTGGCCCAGAAATGTAGTATGGCCATGGACCTCAGTAGATTGGTTATTTTTTTTTCTAAGCCCCCCTGTGTGAACTGCACTACTCCAATTCAATTTCATTTATTTAATATACTTCATAGCCTTTTGGCTGTTGTTATACAATTTAATAACACAAACCTGGCACAATTCGCAAGTCATCATACAGGTAGACAAAATCAGCTAAAATGTCCAGCTCCAGACGAAAGGATACACATTTGATAACATAGCAAAATTCCATCTCATTATTAATAATTATACTTAACAATTTAAAATATCAACAATTCGAAGATAAAATGATACTATAAAATACATAAGATTAATATCGTCTCCTTGCATAAAAAAATCCCAAACATAGGAGATATCATTAATATCAAATAAATTGTCATAACATTTTTTTAAAATGTTGAACGTAACTCAGATAGACTCTCACATACAAGTAACAAGTGATGTAGTGATTCAATCGCCTCGCAGCCACATAGCCGACAAAGTCGGATATCGCAGCTCAAGCGTAGCCGTGCCCCCTAGTATGCAAGTACTTCAGAATTGTGACATTTCATCATTAAATATGTTCTAAAAGTCATAGGGCTGGGAAAGGCATTACATACTTTGGCACTGATTCCCGGTTCTGTCTGTACCAACAATACGGCCCACTATGTGACTTAGTCGCTAATTCAATAATTTGGTATTCATAAAAATGCATTGCTAATTTCCTATTTAGCCTGCCTTTGAACTGGGCATTGCTATCATGTCCACCAGTGTGGACAAAACCATCTGCCCATCTTAGGTACATTGTCTTCAGTTTGCCCAGCGTACCCATCGCTCCACTGCCATCAGTTCTTAAAAAAAAAATGCTTGGGCATAAGTGAAAATTGTATTATTAGCTAACTTTGTCAAATTGTCGTAACACATTATAGCCCTTCTTGTATATTGTAGTGTAGGCCATTTCATGTCAAATTCAAGATATAGATATTCCACCGATATGCACTAGGTTAACTGCATAGGTTTACGAAGAATAACACTTTCGAACCTTTTTGGCCGTGCTAAATAGCTGTGTCCCCATATCTCAATTGCATAGAGGAGCATATCTCATATTTTACCAGTATATAACATCAACACTGCATATGTAGAATAACCAGCATTCCTGCTAATGAAGACACTGATAGCATTGGCCGAAGTGATGCATCTTGTATCAAGCGCTGACCAATGTTGTTCCCAATTTAGCTTTTGATCAACAACTACCCCTAAATATTTATAGCAGTTTCACGTTTCGATGTTCCAGACATTTTTTTTGGTCTTTTCTTAATTGGAAATACCATAACTTTACTCTTTTAAATATTGATTTTTAAGCCGTTGGCCAATACATTCAGCATCTTCTGCAGGCCTGTCGGTGTGTAGTCAATCAATAACAAATCATCGGCATAAGCCAACCACCCTATGGAGGAATTTCCAACCTTTACTGGACATGCCACCAGACTTTTGAGGTCCTGTTGCATGTCTGCCAGGTATAGGTTAAACAGGGTTTCTGCCACTATGCAACCCTGTTTAACAACACAGCTTGTTGGAATCACACTTGACAATTTCCCTAACGCATCCAAGCGAATGCACACCGAGGTGTCTAAATAGAGAAGCATTAGCATTCTTAAGAGACCTTTTGGGTTCTTCCACGAGTCAAGCTTTAGCCATAAGCGATTCCTCAATACTGAATCGAACACTGCCGAAAAATCAATAAAGGCGCCATATACATTTGACTCTCTGCATTTCCAAGAGCACTCTGTGGCTGATGTTAGTACAGTTAGATTGTGGGTTGTACTAGCTCGTTCTCTGAACCCAATCTGATTAGCTGGGAGGATGTTATTATTCTGTATCCAATCATTTAGTTCTGTGAGATGCACCGATGCAAATATCTTTGATGGAACATCTAGCACATCTAACATCCTAAAGTTCCCAGGTTCATCCCATGCTCCCTTTTTATAAATTAAGATATGGCTCCCATTCCATGACTTTGCGACAATACCAGGAATTCCAATTTCTTCGAATAACATAAGAAGGGCATTAGCCCATAGTTCTGGCTCCAGTTTTAAAGATGTGTTGCATGTACCATCAGGGCCCGGGGCCTGGGAATTATTGAGCCTTTCTATAATTAAGCAATATGACCCGAGCGGCGGGGGCATTACTGACTCAGCTAATGCCCCCGCCGCAAGGGTCATATTGCTATTAGTACCCCGGCCTGCAATATATGCATGACCGGGGCACTAAAAGCAATTTTTTCTGTCCCGAAACACTGCTGTGTTAAGAAAGAAAAAAAAGAAACAACCAAGAAAATGGCCGCCGGAAAGGGAAAACGGAGTCTGTTTTCCCTTTCCATGGTGGCAATCGGGAGCAGATGCGCTGGGAACAGAAGAGTTCCCAGCGCGTCCGCTCCAAAAAAAAAGAAGCAGAAGGTAAGTGGGGTTGGGAGGGTGGAAAAGAGGGGAAGAAAAAAAAAGGTACCCGAGTCCCCGGCGGGGGGGGGGGGGGGGTAAAGGCAGCCTCTCAGCCGTGGGGAGGCTCGGAGTGGGGATGGCCCCGCTTTGAGCCTCCTCATTGGCTGAGGGGCTGTCACACCCTCCTGCCGAGGACAAGGCGGCTGGAATGCCGGCTGAGAATCGAAGGGTAAGGAACTGGCGACAGCCAATCAGAATGCGTGTTGCATTCTGCTTGACTCTCGCCGGGTACTAATAACAATTATATCTAATAATAACTCCAATTATAATGTTACATTCCAGGAAGACAATGTCAGGACTTGGCTGTCCGATAGGGCCCATGGGGAAAGGCTGACCATGTGAATTGATATCCTCTATAATCTCCTCCTTGCCTGTACTGCTCTCTGTTGTGTAATGGCTCCATAGCTCCTCACTCACATTTACATCTCTGATGTGAAGTGACAGGACTCCGTTTTGCATGAGGATGGTGTGTTGGGGGTTGGGGAGAGATTTGAGTGTGACTTTCATATCCTTTTGGGTGTGATGGGCAGCACCCGTGCGTCATTTAATCTCACTGGGCACTCATTAACACCCTGGCTTACCATATGTATCAAAATTCACCTACTAGCCCTTAGGGCCGATGTCAAGGAGCTGCCCATAACCAGTGATGCACAGGCTGGGAAACGTGTTGACCCATTTTTAATTTGCTACGTTCACTAAAGTCAGCCCCAGTACTTGCAGGCACGTCATTTGGGGTTGCCAGGGGTAGCAGCTGCTACCCCAAGACCTGTCCTTGCTACCCCTTGGCCACTGGGCAAAGAGGCAGTGCCAAGAGCAGATATCTGTGTTGCAACTGAAAAAGGCAGTTGTAAATACAGCTAATTTGGCACTGCTTTTTTCACCTGTAATCTCGATTTCGTTAGCTGCCGAAATACCAGGGATGCAGGAAAAACCATAAAGCCGCCATCACTAGCAGGTTGGCAGTCCATTAGTGAAGAATGCCTGAATGGTTGGGTTCAGAAGTGGGGATGTCTGTGCAGCTCCTACCCAGTACTGTAGCAACAGAAGGGCATGGGGACTAGGTGTGGCTAGCTGCAACTGGGTAAGAGCAGCCTGCAGTAATCGGTGCCAGCACAGCATGAATGCAAATCTCATCAGGGTTTCCCCTTGTCTACTTTGCACATCCAATTGGCCTTTTCTAGGGGTCATGTCATGGAGCTGCTGCTGTTTACATTTTAATATAAAATTGTAAAAACCTGCAATTACTGTGACCTGCAACACATCCTTCCCCTCTATCGCCCATCTAACAAACAAAACTACGGGTTACTTACCAAATAAGCAAAACAGAAAGGTGATGGCTGGAAGGTTTCAAATCATTCATAACCACTGGCACAGTGCTGTGCAACCCTCCAGACCATCATTTTCAGCCCGCCAAGCCACTACAGAAGGGGGAAGACCATATGCTAATCATGCTTTTCCCGCCCCAAAAGGGGCAGTCCATCCTGAACTGCTAGTTCACATCTTTTCTGCACGACACCACAAGCATCCTCAGACATGTTTCAGCTTCATTCGGCGACATCAGTGAGGAGCAGCCCTTGTCTGAAGGCCCAGCAGGCTTTTCTAGGGGTGCCGTAGTGGAGCTGCTGCCTCTGCTGTTTACATATTAAAATACAAAACCCTGCAATTACTGTGATTTGCAACACATCCTTCCCCTCTATCTCCCATGTAACAAAACAATTGTTGGTTACTTACCAAATAAGCAAAGCAGAAAGGTGATGTGTGGAAGGTTTCAAATCTTTCTTTTTTGTATTTACATATTTATTGATAAATAAACACAGATTACATTACAATCACAAACATTTCACAAGAACATATACAAACCCAACCCTCCCCCCTCCTCACATCCCACAGGTAGAATTGCACAGTCGAGCAATTAATCTTAGAAAATTCACAGTCCAGATCACGATTCACATGTATAATGAGCAGTTAAATTACAACAACTCCAAAAACCTCCCCCAAATTCCTTCATACAGGCTTCTCTTATTCCTGAACATAATCACCCTTCCTATTAATGACATTCTATGCATATCGGTCAGCCATGCATTGGCAGAAGATGCTTGCAAATCTTTCCATTCTCGCAATATAATATTTTCCGCCATCAGCGATGCCCTGAATAACGGGTATGCGGGTATGACCAGTCGGTTATTAAATCCTCTTCCCCCATTACAATGGTTGTATAATCGTAATCAATATCCAACATCAAAACCTTGTTCATATTCATTGCGATTTCTTGCCAAAATACATTTGAAACACTGCATTCCCATATCATAAGTTCAAATGTGCCCTCCTTGTGTTTGCACATCCAAATGCCTCAGAATCTAACAAATCCCTTGCATGGAGTTTTAGCAGAGTCCAGTACACTCTGTTTAAAATGTTGATCTGTCTTGCTCTTTCTCCAAGGTTTAACAATGTCATACTCAGATTCCTGCATATATTGTGCCATCTGCACTCACTCATTTCTGAACCAATTGTTTTTAACCATTTTCCAAGTAGATTCTCATTGACCTCCTTGTAATTAGCCAGGAGTTGTATACCTTTGAAGCAATATGACCAGATAAATTGAATTCTTCCAGCCATTCTGTGCAGTCTTTGCTTTCCTCTGGGATTTTCCCACCAATTGTCCTCTTTAGTATCCGATATTCTGCATACAAGCCATCGGATATCACACAGGAACCAATTTACCCAGAACATCGGTTTCCATCCATCTCAATCTACGGGTTAAGCCATAATGACAAATTCTTAGAGCAGAACACATTCCCTTTGGTCAGCCTCACCAGACCTTGCCAGCATTCCTTCAAGAACTTGGCTGGTGGGTAAGATTTCCATCCAATTCCATCCACTGATGTCAGGAGTGCCCTCGGTGATAGTGGCGTACATCTGCTCGTCTCCGCTTGTGTCCAAACATCCATTGAATCCTCAGTGAATGGAAGTGAGTGTCTTGCTGTGAAAGCCAGATGATAGTTATTAAAGTCTGGAACTCCCAGACCTCCTCTTTCTGGCAGGAGCTGTAGCTTCCATAACTTCAAGCGTGTTTTTTTCCTTACCATAAGAAAGATTGTATCATACCCTCTAATTTTTTAATTTCTTTCTTCTTTGTGGATAAATATGATCAGACTCAGGATGTAATTTATGCGTGGGGCCGTAGTCATCTTGATCGCGTTCACTCTCGCCCACAGGCTTAGTTTCAGTTCAGCCAATCTGTCTGTCGGTCTTCAGGTTCTCCAGCAAACTTCTCAGATTCGCTTCCATCATGTGATCCACGTCTCTAGTTAACCAGATGTCCAAGTATTTTGTTCTTTCAGGGCACCAATTGAAGACGTAGCTACTTAGTCGACCCAGTTGTACATCCTACTGATGCCGCCATGGCTTCTGATCTTTACCAGTTTGTCTTGTATCCTGAGAAGTTGTGAAATGTGTCGATTTGTCTCATTGCCGCTGGAACCAATGTATCTACATCATGTGTCACCAACAGCATGTCGTCCGCATACAACCAGAGCTTTTGCAATGCTTCATCGAATTGGACTCCTCTGATTGATGGATCCCTTCTGATCCTCTCCGCCAAAGGTTCCATCGCGAGGACGAACAATAATGGTGACAGTGGACATCCCTGCCTCGTACCTCTTCCCAATTCAAAACTCTCTGATGATAGACCGTTCGTATTCACACTGGCTGTCGGTCTCGAGCATAGCAGCTGTATTCATTGAAGCAGAGTTTCTCCCAGGCCAAAAGCTTTCAAAGTCGTTTCCAAGAAGTTCCATTCTATGTGATCAAATGCCTTCTCTGCATCTAGAGACATGACCATTGCATCTGTTGTCAATTTCCTACTCGCATATAAGGTCGGAATCAGTCTGCGCATATTTTCTGATGCATGCCTCTCCTTGATAAAGAATGCCTATCCAGGGTCAATAATCTTGTACAACATGTTCTCCAATTGCATAGCCAGTGCTTTTGCCAGTATTTTATTGTCTGTATTAATTAGGTTTATTGGTCTATAGCTACTCTTTTCTAATGGGGGTCTGCCTTTTTTCAGAAATGGAGAAATAGAGCCATGCCTGGTGGTGGATGGAAGTAACCTTTTATTCCTTGAAGAATACATCATTGCAAGCATTACTTCATGCACCACATCTGGCATAATCTTGTACAGTTCCGGTGGTATGCCATCTGGCCCAGGACATTTCCCTACATTCAGGTGGTAAACCGCTCTCTTAAGTTCCACTACACTAAGATCAGCTTCCAAATTTGTTCTCCGTTCATCATTTATTTTCTTTAAAGAATATCCTTCAATGTAATCCTTCAGGTCTTCTTCATTCGTTCTCGCCTCTGAAGTATAGAGTTTTGAGTAATAATCTCGTAACTCTTTGTTCATTTCCACTGGTTCAAATGTGGTTACTCCTGATGTTCCCATGATTGCACTGATCAATATCTCTCTCTCTCTCCATGACCCTTAGTCGATGCGCCAGTAGCCGATCACACTTCTCACCACCGTCTAAATAATAGCCTCCGTGCTTTTTCCAGCAGTGTTTTTTCAAGTTTACATTTCTTGACTTTTTTTTAAAATCTTTTTTTATTTGAATTGACAGCTTACCAGAGAACAGAGGGAGCCACACGGCGCCAGCATTAAAACATAAGCGATGTACATATTAGACAATACATGTTTAAACAAGCTGAAGCAACAGTCAAAACAGGCAATACATAAAGTACTAACATCCGTATCAAAGGAGTATGTATCTACGGGGAGCCCCTTAGAGAGGAGGGCGGGGAATTTGATGGTGAGGCCATGGCAGCCATATATTCCCGAAATCTATGCCAGATGTCCCTTGGTCTGGAATGCAGGTGTTGCATAGCGTTCCAGGACTGCTCGGTGTCTTGAGCCCATGTGACTGATCTAAGCCACTGTGTATAAGTAGGCGCCCAGGGTGGAGCCAACATAGTAATATGCAGCGGACTGCCAACAGCATGCAGAGACCTGCTAGTTTCTTAGAATCGCGGGGCAATTGAGGGAGGTCATGGAATAAGCAGTGCAGTGGGGTGGGGGCAATATAGTGTTCCAGGATGTCGGACAGCGTGGAGCAGATATCTAGCCAAAACTGGGCTAGGCGGGGACAATCCCATAGCATATGAATATAGGAAGCTTGATCAGCGCCACACCTGGGGGACGTGGGGGGGGGGGGTGGCGTGGAACATGTGATGAAGTCCGTTGGTGTATGATGGAACCTGTGCAGAACCTTGGATTGAATAAGTTTAAATTTGGTGTTATAGGACACATCATGGGTTCGAGCACACATTTGAGACCATCTCTCGTCAGTAATTTCAACCCCGAGATCCTCCTCCCACCTGCGCCTCAGCTTGGTGAAGTGGGGGGTGCTTTAGTCTGTAGTAAGGAATAAAGTCTCGACACCTTACCCCTAAAGGAGAGATAAGAGCAGAGCTCACCAGCTATAGGCTTGTCAGGCGGCAGGGCAGGAAATTCGGGATACCTGGATTTGAGACTTTCCCGGCGTGAAGAGTATTGCAGCCACACCGAGGGTTGGCGTTTGAGTGCAGGAGGGAGATCAGGCCACAAAATAAAGTTACCTTGTTCAAAAGCATCACGGAGCATCAGAAAGCTGCGTCCGCCCAGTGAGATACTACTGATCGTGGAATGAGTGGGATATCGAGAACGAAGTTCCATAATGGCAGATCACCGTGAAATGGGTGGGGAGTGTCGACCATTGTCCAGAGTTTGGTTAACGCCAAGGATGTGCTAGCGACAGGGTCTGCCGAGTTTGAGTCAGGGGGGATCGGCGTGAGGATCAAAGATCTAATCAGTCGGTCACTGACTGTCGGTTTCTCTAGATGAACATGTGGGGGGGGGGCGGGGTCGATGGTGTTAAACCAGTGTGCAGCAAATTGAGATTGGGCCACCACCCAGTACCTGATAAAGTCCAGCGCATTGAATCCGCCCAGCATCTTGGGGGCGGTCAGCGTGGACAGCTTCAGGCGGACTGCACCCGAGTGCCAGAGGAAGGTATTACTGATGGAGCGCAGTGTTTGGAAAAAAGCATCCCCGGGCCAAACAGGCAGATTGGTAAATCGGTAAAGCAATTGAGGTAATACAACCATTTTAAGTATTCCAATTCTGCCTGCTAGTGAGATGGGGAGCCTCGTCCAGTAAGAGGTTTTTGTCGCCAGGTTAGTGAGGTAACTCTGGTAGTTGTCGTCACGTAGTTGCGCCGTGTGTCGGGAGACCACCACTCCCAGGTAGGTGAAGCCAGACGGAGACCAGTTGAACCCATGCAGGTCCGGGGGGAGTTGCGTTGAGTCTGTGAGTGGGAATAAGGTAGACTTGGAGCAGTTTACTTTCAAGCCAGGTATGTCTCCAAAACGGGCTACATCAGTCAGTATGGGGGCAAGGTTGGTTTCAGGGGAACGGATGTAGAGGATAGCATCATCCGCATAGAGGGAAACATATCGGATTGGCCGGCAGTGCGTTATCCCCCGTGCGAGTGGGTTTGCCGAATCATGTCAGCAAAGGGCTCCATGGCAATGGCAAAGATGAGTGGGGAAAAGGGGCATCCTTGGCGTGTGCCTCTGGATATCAAGAAGGGGACGGAGCATCTGTTTTCGGTGCGGACTCTGGCCGACGGGGCGGTGTAGAGCAGCTTAATCCAGGATCGGAAGTTGGGGCCGAACTTGCATTTATCGAGGACTCGCCATAGATATTTCCACCAGACCGAGTCGAACGCCTTCTGCATGTCCAGCGTGGCCGCAACCGCCTGTGTAGATGGACTAATCCTGCTGATCACATTGAAGAGCCTTCGCAAATTCAGGGAAGTGGACCTACCAGGGACAAATCCCGACTGGTCAGGGTGGATGATGTGGGGCATGTACGGGGCTAAGCAGTTGGCTAGCAGTTTCGCATATATTTTGATATCACTGTTAATCAGCAAAAGTGGTCGATATGAACCGCACTGAGAGGGGGGTTTGCCGGGTTTGAGGAGCACTGTAATCAGTGCCTCACGGAGAGACGGGGGTAGTATTCCTCTGTCGCACTATTCCTCTCACAGGGCCAGTAGATGTCGT
Source organism: Ambystoma mexicanum (assembly GCF_040938575.1). Taxonomy (NCBI): domain Eukaryota; kingdom Metazoa; phylum Chordata; class Amphibia; order Caudata; family Ambystomatidae; genus Ambystoma; species Ambystoma mexicanum. The sequence continues at coordinate 1,406,160,351 of NC_090923.1, read as the reverse complement.
GCTAGGTGAGTTTTGTATTGTTTATAGAAGTCCATAGGGAGCCCATCCGGGCCTGGGGCCTTCCCAGATGTCAGCGACTCAATAGCCTCGATGTGTTCCTGCAACGTGAGGGGTCTCTCAAGGAAGCTGCTTGCGTCGGCTGAGAGGACTGAAAGGGGAAGATTGTCTAAGTAAGAGTCCATTTCGGAGACTTGGGGGCCGTCGGCCTCAGAGTATAAGGATGTGTAGAATGACAGGAACTCGGAATTGATGTCCTGTGGGGAGGTGGCGATTGAGCCATCCTGTCAAGTAATGGCTGGGATATTGGGAGCACCAAGTTCACGACGCAATAGTCTAGCTAGCATTCGACCAGGTCGCTCTCCTTCACCATATTTCCTTGCCAATTGAGGGGAGTCCAGGAACTTAACCTCGCGTTCAGCATGGGCACGGAACCTGTCCAACTCAGTTCCCAGCGCCGCCAGGGTAGCAGGGGAGTGATCTTCAGCATATTGGGATTCGTGGACGGCCAGGGCCGATTCACTATTGGCAATATCAGCACGAATGACCTTCAGGATACCGCAACTTTTGGAGATGGCAATCCCTCTCGTATGTGCTTTGAAGGATTCCCAAAGCATGGTTTGTGTTGACACAGAGTTCGTATTCATCTCGAAGTATTCCTCAATGGAGGATTCCAGTTCGGACGCAAAAACCTGGTCGAGAAGCGAATGAGGACTCATCCTCCACTGCCTGGTTTTATTGGCATCATGTCCCCAGTTCAAGGAGATAAGTACCGGTGAATGCTCCAATAGTGTCCTGGGGAGTATAGCCAGGTGAAATATACATCTGACCAACATGTCTGTGATGAGCCATCTGTCTATTCTAGAGTGGGAATCATGTACAGAAGAGTAAAAGGAGTATGCGCGAGAATCTGGGTACATCAGGGGCCAGCCATCTACCAGTGCCAGAGGGGGGAGTGTGGTAAGGACTGCATATGCAGCTTTAAACAGTTGGCGGGGTCTAGAGCCCGATCTATCTAAGGTAACATCAAGTATTGTATTAAAATCCCCACCCCATAAGATAGGAGTCAGGGGGAACCTTTCTTGTAGAGTGGCCAGGTGTAGGTAGAAATCGGGGTCTTCGACATTGGGACCATATATGTTCAGGATGACCACCTCCTGATCTTGTAGTTTACCAGTGATCAAAACATACCTGCCGAGTGGATCTATGTGGGAGTGATGACATGTAAATTTTAGGCTCTTGTGTATTTTGGTGAGGGTGCCACGGCTTTGAGTGGAATAGTTGGTATAGTATCTCTGGGGTCCCCATTGTTAAGCAAAACGCTCACATTTCTCAGAGCGAGCGTGGGTTTCCTGTAGACATAGGATTTTAACTCATGGCGCTCAGCATAGAGCTGAATCTGCCGCATCTTTTTGTAGTTGCCTAATCCTCGGACGTTTCAGCTCATAAAAGTGAAGTCGGTGCTAGCCATAATTCAGGGGGTAGTGCTTGAGTTACTGTGAAGGAGTTATCGGTATGTGGAAAAGACACAGTCTGAATGTATGTGGCCTCATGTTTACAATTGTGAGGTGTAGCCTTGTGGCACCTCCGGTGGCTGTCAAAACTTTTTTCAACCAAAACGTCCCCTCCCCCACTTACATCCCTCCCCCAAACAGAGGGACGAAACCCATCCCACAACAAAGCGTCACCAAACAACGCAGCATCAGCGCCTGGGGGCCTGTTAGCTGTCCGAGCCGTGGCGCGACGGATCATACGAGGGCAAATAGAGTGCAAATACAGTTAGAGTAATAAGAGTGATTCAGTTCAGGTTACATGTGTGGAGGATTATGGTGGAGATAGGTGGACTGCAGTATCATGTTCATGTGTTTTCATAGACTCCAGTCCTGAGACAACTCAATACCATCTATACCAGCTCCCTAACAGGGAGAAATGGCCGCAACAAACAACCCATAAAAAAAAACTGGTGCAATTGGAAGATATTACCAATTGACAAACAAAGCAAGAATCTGCCCTCCAGTAGGGGCAGAGAGAGAGGGTCAAAGCTATAAGAAGACGAACCAGATGAGTCACCAAAGGCAATATGTATGGCATGGAGCATCGTGAATGGGACTAGAGGCGGACTGTTATTGATTCAAAGCAACATATTAGGCATCAAGACAGACTGGGTCCGTGGCATTCGTGGGTCAGCCAGGGAAGTGCTTGTCGAGGAACTTGGAGGCCTCATCCGGGATCGTAAAAAAAAGGTTTTGTTGGAATGTTCAATGCAAAGTTTTGCGGGGAACAGCATGGAGTACTTGACCCCCACATCACGGAGTCTCCTCTTCACGGCTGTGAATGATTGGCGCTCACGTTGAACCGCCAAGAGTATTCCGGGTAGAGGTGGATTCTATTCGCTCCGCGGAGAAGCTCTCCCTTGACCCTGGCCGTCCGCAGGAGGGCATCACGATCCCGGAAGTTTAGGATCCTGGCAATAATGAGACGTGGCGGAGCGCCCGGCCTGGGCTTTGCGGTCAAGGTACGATGTGCTCTTTCAATGGCGAACTGTGAGGAGAGTTTAGGGGCATCGAGGAGTGTCATGAGGATGCGTTCCACGTAGTCCTCCATGGGCTCAGCAATATTGTCCTTGGGTATTCCAATAATACGCAAGTTGTTCTGCCTTGAGCGGGATTCGAGATCGTCATTTTTCTTCTCCACCGCTGCCACCCGGTTGGTGAGCGTGGAGATTGCAGAATGCAGCAAGCCCAGGTCATCTTCAGCAACTCCCAGTCTGGTTTCAACCTCGGCGACTCTACCATCCGTTCTTTCGATATGGGATTTTATGGAGGAGATTGTCCCATTCATATCGTCCAGTTTAGTGTGGAGTGCGGTGAAGCCTCGTATGTATTCCAACATCTTCTGTGAGTCGTCAGACGTGGGTGGGGTGGAGGTTGCTCCTCGGGTTCATCGGGGGCGGACTTGGATGGCGTTTTCGTAAACATATTTAATGAGCTTTGCTTTTTCCCAGCGCCAGCTCCCTTGGTCATGCTGAAGGGCGGGGCCGTGGGAGCAGGATCCCGGACACAAGTAGGTGTTTCGAGGCAGAGAGATTCCCACAACTTCAGCCGCAGCACAGAGACACCAGTGCTATAGTATGTAGTCCTCCGGGACCGTGGATCAGTGACCAAGTTACAGCCAGGTCATGTTTGCATCAGCAATTCAAGTGACTTGTGCGCCCTCAGATGGATGGGATCCGCTGACGTGGTGGCGGTGGTGTACGTAAACTCCCAGGGCCGATTCGGGAGGGTTAAGGGTACAAGTGGTATAATACCGTTGATTAGGTATTGTGTGGGATAAGTTGTAGGGCCCAGGGAGGTCCCACTTCCAGCAAGTAAGCATATGGCAAGGTCCAGGTAAAGTGCTGGTTACAGTTCACAGGGTTGGGTTAGTCGGTCTGGTGGGTACAGAATACAGAGGGGGGGTGCACCAGGAAGGAACCAGCAACGGGGGGTCTCCAAGCCCAGAGGGCCCCCAGCAGAACAAAGAACGCAAGGCGATGGATTCGGGTTCGGGTGCAAGAGGCTTGGGAGAAGAATAGATGCTTGAAGGTGGTGCAACCCCTCCGGGGGTGGGCGCAGACTAAGGATACCTGAGTTTATGGCTGCCCAGTTCTTCTCTCCAGTAGGTTGGTGGCCAATTTGCAGGCAGGGTGTGCCACGAGCCCCGCTACCAAGCCATATCCGTGTTTCCACGGTGCGCAGGGATCACATTAGTGGTGGCAGCAGCGGGGATGTCCCATGCAGGTGGAGATTCTGGGAGAGGAAAGCAACAGCAGCATGGTTGCAGCAGTATCAGAGTATTAATGAGCGGGAGCTGAGAAGCAAGCGGCGCCTTAACCCCCCCAAGTATGCGTGATTTGAGTAGTAGAGTTAACGTTGCGCATGTGTACAGGGTGAGTGCGCCGGCCTGCCAGCCAAGGAAGCCTGTGGGAGGGTGCCGGATGGGCCACCCCAGTGTCTAGGTGGCAACGCAACAGTACAGGGTCCCAGTGGGGAGCAGGGGGGGGGGTGAGACAGAAGATCCACGTGTTGGTCCTAACTGAGGACGTCCAAGTACATAGTGAGTTGGAAAGGGCGGGAGGGGGCCCCCCAATTTAGGCAGGGTAATGTGGGTCTCAAACCCGGAGCAGCCACCACGGGGCGTCCGGGTGGTGTACGGCACAATCTGCCGCTGGCATTGGAGGTAGGATGCAGCAATAGGATCCCCAGCAGTGACGGTAGGACTCCAGGCCCGTCCACGGCCTCAGGGGTTAAGTCGCCGGTGACGGGGGAAGGCAGCTCTCATCCCGCTCCCTGGTCTCCTTACCTCGAAGAGAACTGCGACGGAGAGTCTCCGGGGGGAGGAGAGGGGGAGACGGGCAGGTGTTTGGCACAGTCGTGCGGAATCAGCCGCAACGGTCCCAGTCGCAGATGGCACTGATCGTAGGTGGGGGGGAGGCCAGTCTCAGGGCACCGCTCTCAGCAAGCAGAGGTGTGATGTGAGCCACTGCTCGTCGGATGAACGGGCAGGCTGCGCGGCCATTCAGATAGGTCGTTGCATCATAGGTGCCCCTCCCCCACACAGGCCTCCGGCGCCGGGGTGTCAGGTGGCAGTGGCGAACCGAGCCTCACGGGGCTTCGACGCTCAGGCGGGCCAGCAGTTCGCCACGCCTCGCAGCTAGGCATGAAGTCCAGGGGTCTCCGGCTCCCAAAGTAGGCTCGAGGGAGGCGAGTAGCCTGTTATCACGGCTGCCTCAACATCGGGTGTATCAGCTGTGTCTGCACAGTGAATAACGGATAGGATGCGCCCTCGTAGCCCGGAGCTATAGACTCAGGCCGCCAACTTGCTTTGGCGCAACAGCGCCCCCCACATTTCTTGACTTTTAATTCTGATTGTAATTCTGCTGTTGAATTTATCATAGATAGTGCTTCAGTTTTATCCAATTCTTTCTTTAACAACCTCTCCTCTTCCTCCCTTATTTTTCGCTTTTTACTTGAAAGGCCAATCAACATACCTCATGTAGCATTTACATGCCGCCCAGACAGATTCCACAGACACTTCGTCTGTCCAGTTCTTTACCACAAAAAACGTAGCTTCCTCCACAATTTTGTCCACAGTCTCTACATCATCAAGCAATGTAGTGTTCATTTTCCAGAAGCTAGTTTTCGGCATTGGGAAGGATAATGACAACTCAATGGAAACTGATGCATGGTCAGATGCTTCCAACCCTTTTTACATTTTGTGTGCACATACCTGTTGTTAAAAGCAGATCAATATGTGAGAATGTATTATGACGCCCAAAATGGAACATGTAGTGCTTGACTAATGGATGATACAATCTCCATATGGCTTGTAAATTGAACTCTACCATAAGATCTTCCAAGGCTCTTTGTTACACTCCCTCCTCAGAACCTGGCAAGCTAACACTTCTGTCCCATAGTGGAAACAATGTCACATTAAAGTCACCCCCCAATATGAGGTTATTTTGGCCCAAACTCTGTATAAACTGTGTTAGAGAGACAAATAATGACCCATCTCCTCCATTAGGAGCATAAACATAAAATTATTATTTCACACTAATGTACAGACCCCTCTGGAACTTGAAGTAAAAGGTGAGCAAAAAACATTTCCAACCCAACCTCATCTTAATTTTTATGCATCAGTTTACAATAAACTAGTCTCTTGTAATATCAGCCCCGTCTCATTAAAATGATTCAAAATCATTTTCCTTTTCTTTGTAAATCTTGCTCCATTAACATTCAAAGAGACAACCTTTATACAATCCCTGGTTCTGTTCATCATTGGAAATGAGTCTGCGCGTAAACCTGTGAGAATCCACACACCCAGACGATATACTGAGACAAACAAACACCCGACAAACAAAAACTGAAACGCACATAAAAACGTGTTCTTGTCAAACTCAACCTCTAAGTACCTCACTGCCGTTCTTGATGCAAGGAGAACCTTGCTCCCTCCACATTAATTCCTCCATCTTAAAAGTATGATACACTTATCACGTACTTCACGTCACCTATATGACCTATTAACTCTATTGCACCCTACAGGTATACCTACACCTCTCCTTCTAAGTATTTCAACTCTACTAACACTCAATCAACATTATCAGAAACTTCTCCAACTGCTTCACAGTATAGTAGAAATGGATGCCACCAAGTTGCATGCACCAGTTTACACATATGCTTTTATTTACTGGCTAAGATTGCAATTCAAAAATGCTTGATCATAACAGGTGTCCAGTCCATTGACACGTGTTTCGGCCTGTGGCCTTCTTCAGAACTGGGTTAATTTTTACTGTACATGAAAATCCAATCAAAATGTTCATATAGAGACATGTATTCGCATAAAGTTAAAAATCAATCAGTGTTAGCCATTAATACAGTAGCCATGCCTATATCACGTACGTCGTCACCGTAAAATGAATTGTCCATTGAATATACATTGGATATTTTCATGATAAAGACAGAGATTTGAGGGGTTGGACCAGGGTCGGATATGTTAGGTAACTAGAAAAAATAAAGACAAAAGAAAGAATAATTAAAGAAAGTAGGAAAATGGTGGTAAGGAAAATGAACATATATTAGAACATGTTACAGACTGTATAAGATGTTAATATTGCATAGAAAGCACCTTCGATCGATAGCGCAAATTTCAATGTTCGGGTATAATCCCCCATGCCTAGCAATATGTGCCTCTAGTTGTGTATTGCAAACTTGGTACCGTTTCATGCTAGTTAAATTGAAGATGTTAAGCTATCCCACTTTGACATATTTGTATTGAGTATAAAGATACCGGTGGGGGGTGCCTGTACTTCTGCTCTCTATATGGTAGAGGAGAGGCACAGAGGACCCCAGCCAAGATTATCTATTATTGGTAACGTAGTCGAGCAATCAAGGCCTAGCTTCTCAGGAGGTGATGCAGGCTAGTTCTTAAGTACAGTGTAGTCCCCGAACCCCCACAAAGGAATGTCCACACACTGTATTACTGAAAACAGTCTTTATATAATTAATATTCAAAGGTATGTACACTATCACAATAACACACTTTGTACTCGGAAATTAACAATGGTAAATATATACAATTCTAAAGTGGTACCACCAATATTATCAGATCTCATTAAAGTGCATCAACTATACTGTTAGAATGTCACACATATCAATAACAAGGAAACCAGCAATAGAGATAGGAGGGAAAGCAAGATGGTTGAAACAATAGGCAGAATACTGGCCTCTACCGTTAAGCACAGTTCTGTGTGGAGATCCCCCCACCTGGGCAACCTGTAAAATAAAGATATATAGCACATGCCCAGTCCATATATTGCTCAATAGTCTTGTTCTCTCCTATAATGTTTTTACCCCCCCCCAATGTACCTGGTGGAGTAGAGTTCTTCGAAGAAGCGTCGACAGACCCTTCTTGAGTGACCCCCTTTCAAGCAGGAGTCACTGATCGTCGAGAGGCGTCGATGAGAAGTTCGAGGGTGCCGAGACCTCGGCGTCGATCCAGGTGGTGCTCGTCGGTGACGTCCTGCGAGGATGAGGTGTGCGAGGCACCTCAGCGATTGATTGTTCAGGACCGCAAAGAGTTTCTGAAGAACTGTGGCCCAGCAAGGGCGTCGAGTCGTCAAAGTCTTTGTGGTCTCTGGGTGGCGGGAAACCCACCGGCGGATTCTCCTCGGCGCGTCGGCGGCCTTGACTTTCTCCGGCGGACAAAGCGGTTGACATTGCGGACAAGGGAGTCCTTCGATTCAAATGTTCCTAGGAAAAGGAGCGGGCGGCTCCGGTCGTTGGTGGCACGGCGTCAAGTTGTCCCCGCGTCTGGGCAACACAACTTCGACGGGCCTCCAGCGGTTACACAAACCTGCGAACCCTGGTCGACGGCAATGGACTTCGATGGTGGCGAAGTCCGGGTGCTTCACTTCGTTCTCCTCAGCGGTCCCGTCTCGGGTCAGCAGCCTTTCGAGGGTCTGACTTCCAGGGAGCTTCGGCGAAGGTTAGCGGTGCTCAATGGTCCCTCGGAACACGGGAAGAGGGCGCCTTACCAGGTTCTCTCTCGGATCAGTCTTCGACGAATTCAGCAGCTTTCAGATCAGGTCGAAGCAAATGAAACAGCAAGTCTTCTTCTTCCAGCTGGGCGTCGAGGATCAGCAGTTCCAGTTACTCTTCAAGTGTAGACACAGCTTCTGAACAGTTTCCAGTGGTGAGAGGTCCCCAGATATACTATCCTGTCTCTCATCCACACTGCTGGGTCACACTCAGCAGCCAATCATACGGAAGGGCATTCATGTAGTCAATCAGCCAATCAGGCATACAGTGCATTCAGGCCATCCTCCTCCCTCTCAGACACTCACAACAAGGAATGTGGGTTGGGAAAAGTACCCAGCCATTCAACACTACACACTGCTTTCAGGCCAGTTTCGGGCAGGGCTGTCTCCGTCTTTGTCTCTCATACCAGAAGCCAGACAACCACAACAAGAAGTGCATATTACTCACACACTCCATTCACCCGGGTCCCACCCACAGGGTGTACCCACAACAGTCACTGGGAAGGCACCAGCCAGTCTGGACTGGACTTCACAACACCAACATATATGGAACTTCTACCCAACAGTCAGTCAGGGGGAAGGGACAGAGTCAGGGCTTCCCAGGACTTTGGGAAAACAAGGTAACAGGCAATAGAAAGCAAGAGGCCACATGGGCCATCTTGTTTTCTATCAGGAATCAACTGATTCCAGTGGCAGCGCCTGGGTATCCCAAATGGAGGATACTCGGAGCACCTGTCAAATTCAGCATGGAGCTGCCACCAGCCCATACCCTGCTCTTTGGGCCACCCATAGGTGCCCGAAAACATACACTAGGGGCACAGGGTTGTACCCACACCCATGTGCCGTAAGGGTATCCCATGGGTCTGTTCACCAAACCAAAAGAGAGAGAGCTGCACCGCCAGGAGTCCCACATGAACTCCTGTGTGTAAAACACGACAGAACACACGATAAAAAGGCAGTAAAGGACAAGGATACGGAGCCCTGTCCCTCCGATGCATTTCCAGGATCACACACTAGGCCATAATTCTATCTGTGATTGCGTGCTTCAATCTCCTTAGAGTGGCTACTTTAGTGGAAAATTGAAACTGCCTATTTATGGTATCCTTCCATTCGAATATATGCATTAAAGCAATGATTCGGTCAAAAAATGTTATTGCCCCTACGGGTCGGCCATGTGTTTTTAAGCCTAAGTCGCTCTATTTTAGAAAAATTTCCTATGGACCTTACCCGAGTTTTCGTCCATTAAACGCACGCGAAAACAGGCATCAGGGAGCCGCCATTTTGTGATAATCCTATCATTTCCCCCATCGCCCTGGCTGACCTGCTTTTGCGGCACTAAATCATATCCCCCGCCCCTGAGCCTGTCATCAGCAGACGTGTACCTCCCATTTCACAACACCAAAGCGCGTCTCGTGTCAACATTCACTGCGCTTCAGCTAATGACGTGTCGCCATGGAAATGGCAGGACGCCTCTTTCCTCAATAAGTATAAACAGTCCGTTTCACAACACACAGCAGCATATTTTCGATTCCATTCCTCTCTCTGTGTTACTTTGAGTATTCTGTGACTCGTTTCTGTGCTCTGGTCAGCTACCTTCGTGTCTTGTAGCCCGTGTGAACAGATACCAGTACTACTGCTATAAATTATTTTAGTTTGTTTAACACACAATGGATACAATAATGCCCTACATGTACGAGCCCGAGTATACCGAGGAGGAACTGCTGGAATGGGAAACACACGAAAACGATGGGTCTTCGGATGGCAGTTGGGTAGGACGATTCAACAGCTGAAGAGCCTGGACCTAGTCGCATGGACGGTGTTTCCACCTGGTGCACATGCAATCGGTGCGAGCTAATGCCAACCGAGGACGAGAACTGCTGCTGCTGTGAAAACTCGGGATGCGTGACCTACATTTCGGAAGGCGAGCCACGACCGCAATGCATCACCGAGCTGCCAGACTTCAGGTCAGTCTGCCTCACACGGTCCGTGTTGAGGATAATGATGGTGCTTATGCACAAACTTCGCGCAACTGTTCGTCCTCGTAATCCGAGTAACGAGTAAGTATACTCTTCTTGTCATGCCACTCCTATTTCATGGTCTTCTAGTATATCCAAAATTACATATACATATCATTGTAACGCACAAAAGTCGTTCAATAGTGTGCAGTGTCTAGATAGCATTTGTCCGAGCAGAATGCCATTAGTTACAACAATTGTCATTGACAACAAACGTTTATTAAACTTATCTTGGTCATTTATAAACAGTTTGTTTCATTCCTTTTCACAGGTGGTACAGGCTGGTGGCCTATCGTTCCTTTACATGGTGGCTTCACGGGAGGCTTGGACACCGCGTTCGAAGAGTGATACCCCCTGTGCCGTTCGTGCCATAAGAGAAACTTTCCCGAGTGACAGCGGTCAGTACAGGGGATTGTCTCCCGCTGTGCTGCAACCTGAACTGTACAATGTTTAAAGTCTTGTATTTTTGTGTCATCAAAATAAGATACAAAATAAAACACCAAATATATTTTAACAACGGTTGTTTCCATTTTTTAAAGGAATCAAGTGTGTCTCCATTCAAGGATGGACGTCAGACATCTGTGCTTGGAATGGGTGAAGGTCAGGTCGCTGTGAAGCGGGGTGGTCACTATCTAAGCTAACATAATATATTATCAATAATGCATGCACTAAATAACACTTGTTCAAAGTCTTTCAGTCGGTTATGTCTCTATAAAAGTCACACATATATCTATACTATCAATTAACATTGGATTATACAGGCCTTAGGTCAAGGGTCTTGACCACTATAATACACTGTTTGAAGTGTGGGTCTGTGCTCACAAGAATATCCGGTATGTGGTATTTGTTATTGATAGGCAACGATATACTGCAGTAGGGGTCTAATGTTAGTTGGGGATCTGCTAGGTGGGCATCATGGCGTGGTCAGTGGTCTGGCACATGAAGAGAATACCTTGCAGGGGCACAGGGTCAGAATGGCAGTAAGTTTCCACTGGCGAGGGTGCGTGGGCAAGGACACGTTTGTGGAGATGAACAAGCTATGTTCTTGGTTCAGACTGGTTCACATGCAGGACCGTGATCTCAGTGGAAGAGTGATGTGTTACATTTATTAGCTGTTGCAAATACCTCTGGAGTTTTCCAGTCAGAGTGGGAACGAGGGTGTGGGCCATGTGCTCTGCGCGCTGTACTATCGCAGTGAGGCATGGTCACCAAGATGGAGTGGAAAGGGGTACAAAAATGGATGCCCCGTGTCCTGCTCAGTGTTCCCATCTAAGCGAATGTCATCCAAAGTTAACATCACATAAGGGCAAGGGGCGAACCCACTACTGGAGGCACTTGGTACGAGTTTCTACTGAGAAGTAAAGGATGAGAGGGGCCTGATGGCCCCTCGCTCCCACACACTTGCCTGCACGCCCCAGGCCCATCCATCCCACCCCCTCTATCAAAGGCGGATCGCACCCGGGGATGAGCGCTGGCATGGGGGGCTGTCACGGGCGCAAACGGCCAAGGTGCCAAACAGCATGTACACTTCAAAAGGTATCCCACGCCCAGGGGCCATCGCTCACATGGCCTCCTCAGACCCCGTGTCTCCAGGCAGGCCTCTCCCGAGGCAGGCCGCCCCCCCTGCAATAAACATAATACCACGACGTACACACGTCATTCATTCACAAACACACCCCTGTTTCTAATACTTTATAAACCACTTGATATGTCTCATGAGAACATCTTTGTGCTTTGCAAGTCAACTCCTGAACCTTCTACCTGAGAAGCACTGAGATCTATGCTAATCTGCTTGTCGCTGTGCTATCTGTGACCGCTTCGAGCAAACTCGTCAGTGTGCTACCTGTGGCCATCTACCTGTTCTCCTGCAACATACTGCTCGGCCTGCTGAATCCAACTGTTTGTTGGTCAAGGTAAGGCCATGTATCCTAGTCATATTTCGGTCATTTTTACATTTCAATCTATTTGCTATTACAGTACCCAATAGAGCTATGGTCATTGGCCTCATTGCTATTGACTTGAGTTTCAATTGTTATGCTACCAATAGATCTATTTATTTTCATCTGTGTCAATTGTCATCGAACTACATCCTTCGGGCATCCAGTGTATAATGTAAGCATGGTTCCTTTTCGTGCAAGACAGAACATCCAAGGGACGAGTCACATGTTCAGAGTTTAGTCACATAATTTAAAACATTTCTGTAACTTATGCAAATACTAAGCCGCACATGATGAACTGGTATAGTTCCGGCGACCAAAACGAATTTACTTTTTTATGACATTTTTATTCATCAAGGTTTTATAATAATCTTGATATTTACTTTTCAGAATTTTCAACAATGCCTGCCTGTTCGATTAGCGGTTGCCCTTCGAAGACCCATGTTAAATCTGAAGGCACTACAATGCATGTATTCCCGAAAACTGTTGATCGAATAAGAGAATGGGTCAGACATTGCGGATATCCACTGGATGAGCTGGAAAGTAGAGTCCAAAAAGTCTTTGAGGACAAGAGGGGTGATCGATACCGCATCTGCAGCCAGCACTTTCCCTCGAACATGTACACCACATCTTGGGTAACAAAGAAGAATAAACGGCGATCGACACAAAAATTGCTTGCAAACGCTATTCCCACTCTATTCGTCCACAATCCGTCACTGGTGAGTCAAGTGTCCGTTTTTAGCTTTAGGCCTTGCGGTAGTGTGTAGGTTGCCTCATTGATTCATTGATATTTTAGGTGTTGTTTCCAATTTGTAATACTTTAGACATTGATATGAGTGTATAGCTTTTTGAATAATGACATTTATCAATATATTATTTTTAGATTTTATAACACACAAACGAAATCTATATATGGGCACAGGGAACTGTGCTATATTGCGCATTACTCAAGTATTCTGTCTCCTTACATGGCAATTTTAAATATTGGCATTTCATTATCAAACAATAATTTACCTTTACAACTTCTTGACTATCCCTTGAATCTGAAGCAAGAACATTCTACTTCCGTCACATGCTCGCAGTTATCAACCACTTCTAGCGCGTATCAGGTAATCCTACTTGGCTATTCCGCTACAGCCTTTTTTTATGCATGTCAAGTAATAGTTTGTATGTATCGTGTGATTATTTTACCAATTGTTTTGTTAGTGCTTTCCAATTGATATACACCTTAGTTGTTGTCCCCTGGTGTTTGTTTTCAGTTATAATTAGTGTTATCCATACTAATGCAAGTACTGTGATGTACTGAAGCGTCCACCACATTGACAACAGCCCCAGATGTTCTTTAGCAGCACGAGGTATGGATACTGACAGCTCAATCGACCGTGATCATCAGGACTGGAACACTTGTCGTTTGATTGTTCTACACCATGTTTCATTCGTGGTTAGCCGTTGATATGTACCTGTGCGGTCGACCCCAAGCGCGTGTTGTGTTTTCTATATTGTAATCCTTACTAATGCAAATACTATGTTTCAGGCAGTTGTTGAATCGTCAACCCACGCACATGATGCGGAGACTGACATTCAAGTAATTCCGGTGGAAGCGGGACCATGTTTATACGAATCGGCGCAACAGCTTTCGGAAGTGCGCACCACATTGACAATAGCCCTAGATATTCTTCAGCAGCACGAGGTATGGATACTGACAGCTTCATCGAGCGTGATCATATAACGTGATTCCATTTGCTATACTTTCTTCCCTATTAACGCAAGTACTGTGTTTCAGGGAGACGATGGAGCTTCCACTACAATCACAAGATCCCATTTAGATGATGCAGATGTAAAGAAATCGGAGAAATAAGTCAATTAAATCTGATCATATTTAAATATTCCTTGATTCTTTTAGACAATGCAACATTTGTTGTTATCTCTTTATATGTACCTGTGCCGTCGACCCCAAGTGTGTGTTATGTTTACAATATTGAAAACCATACTAACGCAAGTACTGTGTTTCAGGGATATGCTGATGCCTCCTCTTCAATACAATCATTCGTGGTAGTCCATGCAGAGCCAGAGGTATGGATACTGACAGCTCCATCGAACTAGGTCATCAGAGCTCGAACACTTGTCGTTTGATTGTTCCACACAATGTTTAAATCGTGTTTAGCTATTGAGATGTACATGTGTGTTCGTCCTCAGGTGTGTTTTATGCTAACAATATTTTGATACACAGTAATGAAAATACTATGTTTCAGGGAGTCGATGGAGCCTCATTCCATGCTGTCTTTACGGATACAGAAAATATAGTCGTTGCAGCGCAAGAGGAAGGGGAGACATGCGGATACGTATCGGAGCAACAGCGTGCAGATGTTGAAGGTCGAGTCAAAAAAGTTACAAAGAAAAGAAACAAAAATAAGGTTAGTTACAAACAGTTCATAACTTTAGACATTTTTTTGTGCTGTGGACTATTTTATGTTTTTTTCAAGTCAATTGTACTATATTTTATCTTGTGTTTAAACTGAACATCCCTTTTCCAATCTGTCCTCTAGTTACCTGTGGGTCTACGAACTATACATACACAGACAGTGAAGTGAATGAGAGATGTTGCTTGCCAGACCATTTACACTATGGAGGCTATGGAGGAACTATTAATTCAGACGCGGCGTGTTGAGACTCTGGATACTCATGTCCAATGTACAGAAAATGAAATGAATGTGTCCGGAGAATCCAGCAAAGTTGTATTGGACCATTGCTATAGTACGACCGCACCACCGCAACAACATGATACTGGATGCATTGAAGATAGCTCTGAAGTAGTCGCAGATCAATTTACAAAATCTACACCCGCCAAAAAATTGCCACCAAAAAAGCTGTCGACATTGTTGTGTTCTCCCATCAATGTTGAGGTAGCAGATGTTGAAATGACAGAGAATGAACCAGCAGCAGCATTCACCGACGCATCAGAACTTGATAGCAGCTAAATTTCTTTCAAATGTGGTGATATGTCCTCAGCGTCACAGGCCGAAACAACTTTGACTTAGGATGGCAGTCTAATGAAAGAGGACAAATACATAGTATTCGACAGTTGTTTGATGGATATTATAAATATGCTGAAATGTGGGCATTCCCTCAGAGGGAAAGTATGTGGAAAGCCATTGATTCATGTGACTCGTCAAAAACAAGGCAGTAATGTCACAATACATGCCGCCTGTAGATTACATCATACTTTCTCATGGTCTGCACAACCGATGCTGGGGAAACTGCCAGCAGGCAATCTACTGTGTGCAGCTGCATCACTTTTTAGTGGCTCCAGTTTTGGAAAGTTAAAGTCTTTCTTTCAGTTTGTGGGACTCCATTTAATTTCAAAAACACAGTACTACAAATACCAACATGATTATCTGTGTTATATCTTATGGTTTGAAATGCACTTTCATCTACATATGTCTCTCGGCATTTAAAAATGGCACCTACCTCCACACAGGTCTTCAACAATTAGGTAGTATGCAGAACGTGAGAGTGAGTCTCCCCTAGAAGCCCCTCCACCTCTCAGCCGGAATAGGCTAGGAAGAAGTGGAGCCTCGAGGGGAAAAACCCCAAAAGGGGAAAAAACCCTGTGGTGAGCTGCTAGGGTGCGAAGACTCCTGTGGGCAGCAGTGGTGTCTTCTTAATGCTACACGGGAACTTAGTGCAGGCAAAATCCCCCTCGTGGAGAATTCTAATGTAAATAGAATAAAGATTAAGAAGAGAGGAAAATACCACAAATGTATAATAAATCTAGGAGTGGAGGAAGGGCTTACCCTGGAGCAAATGACAGATTCCTGATCACTATCAGCCAAGTCGATAGTGACAGAAAAGCTACAGTGTAAGGAAACTAATAGAGCAGAGGGTAAATAGATTATGCTCAAAAGCGGTAATCTCAATCAAGATAGAAACAGAAGACCGAAAAGCAGGGAATATATAGCCTTACCAAAGTACCCGTAACTCTGTTGACATGAAGGGGTATAACAATCCAGAAGATTTAGGGCGGAAGACTGCAGAATATTCCTATGCCTGCTTCCTAACGTGTGACGAAGGAATAACAAAGTTTAATGGACCATGTGCAGAGTAGAACAAGCGAACTAAAGAATGAATCTCTAGCAACGTGACGCTACGCTCCGGACAAACCTTGAGAAAAAGCTGGTTGTTGAAGGAAGTAACTATTAGCCATGTACGTACGAACAGTCACTGAAATTATCTAACAACACAGATCAAAAGGAAACAGAAGAAAGTAAATTCAAGGGACTCCAAGAAGGGAGGTACAATTCAAGAGTAAGTTTGAGAAGTAGGTAGATAAGCGAATTTACGGAGCGCTGTGCAACTCTGACTAGAGCAGCGACGCATCGGTCTGATGTTCGAGTCTCTGGATATGTGATTCCGGAAGTTGGGGGCGTGGCTACCCTCTCGCAATGAGAGTCGAGAAAGACTGAAGCGTTGCCGATGGTTCCACGCTCCATGTTGCGGGGGAAAACCACATACATAGATGCCTGTAAAGGCGGAGACGGAGAATCCGTTAGAAGGGCTGTAACAATCTGTTTCCGGCTATTAGTGATGCTTGGAAAATTGAACAATAGTCTCTAGCAAGTACATTCGAAGGCAAACGATTCAGGCTAGCCGGCGATGGACAGTGCGACAGCCCTGGATTTTCTGCCAAGTACTGCACCTACCACTTTCAGGACATGGATAGGAAGAAAATTGTGAGTTCGGTGGTCGTGCAGGTAACACAATGTACATCCTCAGTCGCCATGGAGAAACTAGGATTTATAAAATCAGTGGAATATCTGCAATCGAGGGGAATGCACATCGACCTCATAGCCACGGACAGACACGTTTCAATTGCCAAGACAATGAGAGAGCAGTTCCCACATATTAAACAACAATTTGACGTATGACATCTTGCTAAATCAATCAATCAAGAAAATCTCGGCTGCAGGGAAAAAAAAAGGTTTGGAAAGTATTTCAGAGTGGTCCCAGTCTATCAGCAACCATCTTTGGTGGAGCTCCAAAACTTGTGAAGGGTCAGTGGAAATACTACTTGAAAAATGGCGGTCACTGATGCACCACTGTACCAACGTGCACCGCTGGTCAGAAAACCTACATTACCACCAATGTGAACATGGCCCTTTGTCCCCAGTGGAGGCACGGAAGAAGAAGTGGTTGAATCCATCTTCACCGACACACAAAGCCATTGAAAAGATTGTTTTCGATAAAACTCTATCAAGAGATTTGAGGGGGACTGACAGAATTCTGTCACACAGGAGGTTTGCAGGTGTTCCACAATATGTGCCTAAAGTACAGGCCAAAGCGCTTGCATTTCCGCATACCGGGCATGAGACATAGGACTCTACTTGCCGTCTTGGCCCATAACGAGAATCTCGGCCGTGAACAATCTAGGACTAAGGGTAATGTAAGGATGCCTCGCTACACTAAGGCCTTTTCAAAAAGAAGTAAGCAATGGGTGATCAAACCAGTCTGAGGAAAATGGAGTTCGACTTATTGTTGCTGTATTAGAGAAGCACAGATATGGAATTTTGAACGTTTCTGTGCAGAGCACTGATCCATTGCCACCCAACATTGCCACTGTGCCATGTCCACCCAAAGGAGAGCTGGTTGTGAAGTACAAATCCCGGTTTAAATAATTGTAATACGATTGTCTTTTTGTAAATAAATGTTATTGTACAGTGTGCATACAAAGTACGCTAACCCTAACCCCTACCTTCACCATCCTGGATGCCGAACAACCTGGGTGTCATCTTTGAATTCTCTCTCTATTCACCTCATATTGCAGACCTTGTCTACATGTGTATGTATATCTTTTTGTTGATGTAACTAATTTTCACAATCTCTTCTAAATGCTGCACACTCTTAACCGAGGCTTGCGTATTGCAAATAAGAAAACAACCAAACAATAAATCTAACTTTCAACTCAACTCCTCGGGTACTTTATACTTTCCCTGACCTTCCCCAAAAAATTAAGTCTCAATAGTTATGGTTCTTTGGGGCTTCAAAGCTCGCAGACAACAAGGACAAAATTGGGGGCCTTAGAACGCGCCAAGCGAGCCGTTGCAGATGGGAGAGAAGCCAGTTCGCATTTGCACATTGAGGCGCACTACATAGATGGATTCGAAACTTCAAGTTCTCACAGATGGCTTTACTGCGGGATGTTGCAAAGAAAGAATGTATGCTCATTTCTAGTGAAGGTCAGCGGCTTTGATTTTCAGCTCGCGCCCTGAAGAGGCCCACAACTCGCACTGGCAGTATAAGGTTCTATTGTTTTTTGACCTTGAGAGACAGGGACCATGCCGAAAGAACTTCATTTGAAGGGGGGGGTGCAATAACGTAAGAGACGATAAGGCAGAAAATTCTGAAACTAGACCGAGTTTCATGTTAGTTCAGTATACGAAAAATCATTGTCAAGAGCACAGTGGGATTTACAGACTGCATTACGCAGAGACACAATGGAAATTGCAAATATAATGTAAGTAACTCTTTAGACGCTTTTATACCGGAATGAAGAATTAATGAATGGATGCATGAATAAATTAATGAATGAAGAGCTTGGAAACCGTTTGTGGGATCGTCCTTGTAGCGGGCACATGGGCATGCAGGTCCACATTCTACACGCATGTAGACAAAAAGTAGTTTCTCAAAATGTACTAACCTCGATTTATTTCGTTAGTTTTCGCATTGATTTTAGAGCCGAACATACTCCGTTGCACTATCCTTGAAAGCAAATAGTTTCAGCTCGGCCGTAATAAATAAAATGAATAATATTAATAAAGATCGGCTGGCGAGACTAATTATAAATGTTATGTTTTCAAAACAGGTATATCCTTCCCTTTTGCTACTGTCACCAGTTTCAGACACCGGCAGATGGTTTTTTTAACCGCCAGCTGCAGCTTAATGTAAACAACTGCACAATCCTGATGATTTTATGCGACGATCGCCAAGGGCCCATATGCACTTACGAGGTACTAGCGGCTAGAAGCAACATATCAACCTTTACGCTGGCCTAGTGCCTACTTGATGGAACAGCCTTGCGGTTCAACGTGCGACAAGAGTGCTTCTTTGAACGAAAACCAACACCCTGTGTACCATAAAGGAACAGCGCGTGACTCACGATAAACTTTTATGGATTTGCGGATAGAGATAAAAGAAAATAAATGACTTTCGGAGTTCATATGGCAATTGCTGAATATTCTATAAACATTTAATGTTAAATAAATGTACTTTACCAAATGTACCGTGTTGCTGTTTGATTTTAAAGTACAGTTTCATATTCCGAATTGTGGCGCGCTGTGTTGTGAGTTGATCTGTGTTGGTTTCCGGGTTCTGTGCGAAGTCGCGTAGAAGACGACTGGGCGCGTTTGCCTACGCAGCACAGTAACGTCACGGAGAGAGGCGGGGAATATGAATGTTTTGATAATGTTAGGCTCAGGGGCGGGGGATATGATTTAGTGCCGCAAAAGCAGGTCAGCCAGGGCGATGGGGGAAATGATAGGATTATCACAAAATGGCAGCACCCTGATGCCCGTTTTCGCGTGCGTTTAATGGACGAAAACCCGGGTATGGTCCATAGGAAGTTCTTCTAAAATCGAGCGACTTAGGCTTAAAAACACATGGCCGACCCGTAGGGGCAATAACAAATGTTGACCGAACCATTCCTTTAATGTCTACTCAACCGTAGTTCTGTCCTTAGTCCTTTAGGTACACATGATTAAAAAATGGAAATCCACTAGTCCTGCATCGTAAGTTATCTGCTGACTTGAATAACACTGAAAGTGTATTAATATTGTCTACGGACTTCGTCCTGCAGCAGTGTTAGCCTGTACAATTAACTGTGTTATCAAACGGTATTAGACGGAAAAATTCAAACAGCACCTATTGTGCAATACCCATAACTCATGAGTTATGGGTATTGCACAGTAGGTGCTGTTTGAATGCAGAGGCGCTGACGGCTCTCGTGCAGAACCATCAGAGCCTCATCCACATGCAGCATCAACACTGATAGCCCTCCCACCAGCGCAATCTCTGCCATTCCGAAATCACACTCCACTTCCTATTAGAGGAAGGGACCTAGTAATGCTTACAATCACCCGCACGCATTCAAATCCCAGTCATAAGTATACAAACAATATATTGGAGGGATTCCAAGATGGCCACCGCAACCTGAAGACGTGTGTGCGGTGTGCTCCAGCCAACTCCACCAACCTTATGGAAGCGCCTCTCCACCCCCACAGGATAATTTGAATATTTGACTGAAGCCAATGAGACCCTATACATTTGGGAGCAGCCGGGTGTCGGAGACACGATCTGCGCTGGAATATTGGCTTTAGAAGCACGCATTACATGGGCAGGTCCTACTCTCCTTGCGCATGGCCCTCTGGACCTTGCGGCGGACCCGGCAAAGGCAGGCTAATTCAGATTTCCATTTCCCTCGGAGTGCAGCGCATACCAAGGACTTTTATTAAGGTACCAGGACAGCGCATCAATTAAAATCTGCAGTACGCATGTCGACGTTCCTGTAGACTGCAAAAATATGGCCCAGAGTAGTTTGCTCGCACCCCCGGGATGTTGGCTTGTCGGGATGTTTCATCTTTCCCGGGGTGCTGTGCGACTTGAAAGAAGCTTTCTAAAGATTCCCGGGCGAAGAAGGATTAATAGAATGTTTGAAGTGCGCACGCGCCCACACCCATAGGTTTATTTTGGTCCCCTGCTTCTCAGGGAGCTTGTCTCCGGTGCCAGCCCTTGCTCGCAGACATGTTTGCACTGGGTCTCTGTCAGCAATGTAGGTGTAGGGGGAAGCAAACGACAACGTTCTATGCAACACTGCAACCTCCATAAGGGAAACCTTATGGGACAGTAAATGGTAACATTGGAACGGCTTAATTTTCAAAGAGCGGTGTAGTGTGGACAGTGAAAGCTACATAAACAAGGACAGTTACATTCTGGACTTGAAGGCAGGCGGATCTCAGCACGCTCCTATCTGAGGTAAGCGGCATATCCGGCATGTCTGATATCTAAATACTACCAAGACAACTCTGCGCATCTAATTACACTGATTGAGGCATCCGGACATCTAAGTGACCAGATCTCGGGCCCAGTATTCACCCGATCCCACGATCCTAGACTTTTAATTATCACAGGGAAAAGTTGCTGGGACAGGGGAAAACGAATTTGAGACCTTTGCATTGGGGGTCAGTAGGGGAGAAAAGAAAGGAATAAAGGACACTTGGCAGTATTGTTGGTAAATTCTCTATAAATAAAGTGTACTATATTCCTTGCTGTTGAAACATATCCCAATGGGCGCCCACTCTTTTCATACATCAGGGTGGAATTCTCCAAAAGTACATAATATCACTCTTTCTCTTCGAGAGGGGCCGGAGGGAATGCAGAAGGCAAGATAGTAATCAAGCAGTGAGGCTGGCAAAGGTTCAATAAATCTGAATAGGCCTGGCAGTGGATTTCGGTAGACTCCTACTATCTCCTACACACTAGAGCACCAATCCTGTAACTGAAGATTACTCACAGAACTCCAGAGCTGTTTTAGTCTGTCATATGCCGGGCAGGGAAAAGAAGCTTAACCAACTGGGGGCTACCAAGGATCTCCAGGATGAACTGAATCTGATACAAAAGCTTTGGGACGCAACAAGCCAGGCGACAGTTGCAACTGGAGTCACAGGGAAGGTCTCCTCATCAGGAAATTCTGATGCCCCCATAACAAAGATGGCAGCTTCTAAAGAAGACTTTGCGGCAAGCTTCCAGCAATTCCAAGATAAGTTCTTGGCCTCATTCCAATTCTCCTCCTTCACGACGGAAATCAGACAGTCATTATCAGATTTCAGCAAAGACATTGCTACCCTCAGAGAACATACTAATGTTAACAAACGGGCTATTCAGGAATTGACAAGGGAGAGCAAAGAAGCAGACATTGCGCTTTAAGAGCTGGGCAGGGCAATACGCAACCTCGAACTACAATGTAAGGATCGAGAGAATAGATCTTGACTTTCGAATATCCGGATAAGAAATCTTCCGGAAACAATTCTAGATACGGATCTGAAGGACACAGTGAGCCATATTTTTGCTGACTTAATCGTGGGGGAAGAGCCCGCCACAATCTCTCTAGATCGCTTACACAAAACGTGCCAGTAAAGGATTGACCCGGTCGCTTGCCCACGTGATTTGCTTGCACGTCTTATCCACAGAAGGAGCACATTTCAAAGAATGCCCAAGAACAAACCTCGATCATCTACAATAGAACAGAGATACAACTTTTCCAGGATCTCTCCCAGATCACACTCCAAAAAAGAGGTGACATGCAACCGGTGGTCAGAACATTACAAACACGAGGGGTTAAATACATGTGGACATTTCCTTTCGGATTGGTATTTGACAACTCAGGGTCACTTCACGAGAGTCGGGTATGGCCTTATTACAAATCGAGGAGGAGGAGGAAGTGGAAGTTCCATCGGAGGCTGAGACTCGTCGTTCAACTCAACAACTTGAACCCTGGGAGTGGTCAGTTGCAACGTGCCGTGGGAGAAAACAAAAGAATCAACGAGAAGATTGGAAAGCACGACTCGGAGGACCTAACGCCAAACCATCAGAATAATGATCTGCCAACCAAGACTACCTACAGCAAATGACTTGAGCATCAAAATATTGATCACATTTGGAGGAAGAGATGGAGCACAACATCTTGGGATATATCTGTTCAGTTATTAGATAGGGGTTCTAGTGTACCCTGCACGCAGCCCTGGGAGTAAAGTTGACTCACGGCTGAAGTTGGGTGCCCCAGATAATGTTTGGTACCGGGGGACATTGTTTGGGGACCATAATGGGAAGGTTGGGGTTAGGGTGGGTCAACTGGGAGGGAGCTGCTGGATGAGGAGGGGGAGGTGGGGTACCTCTGCATGGTACAGGGTGGAAAGCAGGAAAATCATGGTATTAACACGACTTTCAGGATTATTATGTTTATTGGATAAATGGGTCAGTTCAAATGTTTAACTTTAAATATCAGGGGTTTAAATGCGACAGAAAAACGTAGGAAGCTGGAAGATCTATTGGGGGTGTCACAAACCGGATTTGGTGGTGCTCCAATAGACGCATATTTTCGTTTAATATGCGTAATATTCGTTTAAGTTTCGTCTTTGCAGATACCTGGTTGTGATACAGGCAAACGCAGGGGGTAAGGTGGCAGGAGCGTTGATTTCATCGAAGTCCACTCCACATGTTAAGGTGCTACGCACAACAATTCACAAAGAGGGTCGCTAAGTTTTTGCAATTTTGGGAATTGGCCTTCCTCCAATAACAGTGGTCTCAATTTATGCCCCAAATACAGGCCAAGAGGGTTTTCTGAAATCAGTAGTTACTTTATTGGAAGCCTTTAGCGAACGAGAAATCATTTTATTAGGAGATTTTAACTTGGTTTGGGATCCTTTCCGTGATCGGAGCGTGGCTACTCGCTCGACACCCTCTGATGATCTAACATAAAAATTTGCAAACTTAACATTGATTGATGTCTGGCTAACATTAATGGGGGAATTGAAAGGATACACGTATTATTCACATGTACATCGGTCATTTTCACTGCATTGACTATGTCTCTAAAACACTGATCAGTAGGGTTACACAAATCACTTGCCAGCCAATTACGCTATCGGATCATGCACCTTTGATCATAGCCATCAATATTGTAGGGACAAGGCAGATGATCTGGTACTGGCGATTCCCCACTGAGATATATGATCCACTATCCACTAACAAAAGATAAAATTGATAGTAAAATCGTAGAATTCTTTCAGATTAATCAGTCGCAAGACACTTCCATAAACATAACCTGGTATGCGTTTAAAGCAACAATTTGTGTAATCTATATAGCAGAGGCAGCCTTTAATCGGAAACAAAATTTGGCTCTGGAAATAGAACTGGAGCAGGAACTGCAACACATAATGGGGAAAATGGAAACAAATACAGGCCCCTATATTCAAAAAGCATATAGAACAGTAAAGGGTAAATTAAATGTACTTCAAGCTAGGAATGCAGAAAAATCCCTTTTATATCTATGCCAGATACATTATGTCAAAGTAAATAGGGCAGATTGGTTATTAGCTAGACAATTGTGCCAAAAACAGTCGCAAACTATTCAGTCGATCCAATCATCCGAAGGAAGTATAGTAACGGAAACCCACACATTATATCACAATTTCACACTTTTTACTCAAATCTATACTGCTCTGAAGTTCCAGATGAACAGATTCAGAACACGTATCTAGAAGCAATCAACCCTCCCCAGATAACAGCAGGGGACCGGGAATGTCTTGAAAGGGACATTAATCCAGAAGCAGTAACTAGGGTTGTAAATTCTCTCTCTCCAAATAAATCCCCAGGTCCGGATGGATTTCCAGCGTTGTTTTACAAGGCGCACCGAGAAGCACTGGTACTGAGACTAGTATCCCTATATAATACTTTTACAAATTTAGGCAGTATATCTCCCACTATGAAGGAAACAAAGATAGTATTGTTCCCAAAGCCAGGAAAGGACCCCAGTAGATGCAGATCGTGTCGTCCCATAGCACTTATATACTCCAAAGTATTAGCTAAGCAGATAGTAAATTTACTTCCCGGGAGCATACATCCTGATCAAACGGGTGTTATGCAAAATCGACAAACCCATGAAAATATCTGGCGTACTTGCCATATTCTAGAAAAGGATGTGAAAAAAGATATCCTTGCTGTCTTATTATCACTGATTGTCGAAAAGGCTTTCGATCAGATTGAATGGTCATTTCTCTTTCAAGTTTTTGTTAAAATGGGCTTCGGCCCTCAGTTTATAGCTAGAATAAAAGTAAACTAAATTGCTGACAACCTGCTTATTGATCAATGGACAACTCTCTTCTCCTATTACTCTCCAAAGAGGGAAGAAACAAGGATGTCCGATGTCACCATTACTATATGCAATAGGACTGGAACCCCTTTTAGCCAAAGTCCGACAAACTGAAGACATTTACGGTATAACATTTGGGGGAGGGAGGGGACACAATCATGGCCTATGCAGACAATATGTTAGCTATATCTGAACCGCTATGTTCATTACCCGCAATTGAACGTGTGTTAAAGGGATATGGTGAGGTAGCAGGGTTGAAATGAATATGTCAAAGTCAGAAACTTTAAATTGATCCCTCCTCATTAAAGAAGTACTTTCTCTGTGTGCTCAAACGCAATTTGCATGGGCAAAAACTCAAATGAAGCTCTTAGGGGACAATGTAACATCTTGTATAGCTTTATTGTATGAGGCAAATTATCCCCCCTAATGGAAGTCATAAAGAGACAATTCGCAAATTGGGGCCCGCTGACAACTTCTTGGTTGGGACAAACTAACGTGATCAAAATGATCATCCTCCCCAAAGCACTTTATTTCTATCAAGCACTTCCTATTTGAGTTCCGGCTCCGTTCTTTAAAAAACTTTGAAAAATAATATCTGTCTATGTTTGGAACAACAAAACACCAAGGGTAGCATATAAGGTTCTAACCACCCCTATTAATAAAGGAGGCATAGCAGCACAACTCCGAATAGTGAAAGATTGGTGGGGGGTAGATATGGAGAAACGCTGGCTGCAGATGGAACGTGCATTGGGTGGACCACAATTAGGTGAAATTGTATGGCTCCCCAAAAAGGATTGTCCCCCAAATATCCATAAGAGTAAAATGACGACTTTAGTGGAAGAGGTATGGGGTTCTGCAGCCAGGGTCTAACGACATTTCCCTCACCCTGTACGCCACCATTTTTAACCCTGACTTTCCACTGTGTCTAGATCCTCTGGCCTTTCCCAAATGGAAACAAGAAGGCTGTAGAAAACTGCGAGATGTGTTTTCTGGCAGGGATTCTAAGCATTTCACCCAATGAAAATTAGACCTGGGACAAAATGAAGCTGATTGTTTTCAATATTTCAGGTCCGCCATTGGATACTTGCCCCGCCAAAATAAACAGGCGGCCACCAGGGAGTTGACCCCCTTTGAAAAATTCTTGACTACAAACTCGGGGAACACGGCTCTATTATCAAATTTATACAAAATAATAAACAATACTTCCCCCCACATTCCCCATCACTATAGGACACAATGACAATTGAAGCTGGCAGAACACATTTCGGAAATCGAATGGGAGGGCTATGGAAAGACATTCCCAAATTTACTTGCTCGATTCAAATAAGGGAATTCTGGTTTAAATTGTTAATTCAATGGCATTATACTCTGGCCCGACTGCATAAAATGAAAGCATCTACATCGCAGAAGTACTGGAGACATTGTGGTGCACTTGGGGATGGGGGTATATATGGCGGAATTGCCCGATTTTGGTGGGATATTGGGCTGAAATTGATGTCTGTATGAAGCAAATATTTGGTGTGTTAAAACCCAGTTCAATGAAATCAAACTTATTGATGCAAGAGCCAACCTTGTGACACAGTTTTAAACAAAAATGTAAAACTTTTGTTATGTTACAACTGGCAGCACTGCTAGGGATCGCACTGAAATGGAAATCTAGAGATCCAACGTTATTGGCTGAATGGTTTTCCAGACTCTGGCACTTTGTTGCACTTGAATGGGTCACTTACACGAATCAAGGAGACCAATCAAAATGTTTGCAAGACTGGGCAGAAGTACTCACGTTCTCCCAAGCTGACTTTAATGTTCGATACTGTCCACAGCACATTCGCATCCTTGGTATTCAGTGACTTTCTGGTGACTTAATTAGTTCCATGCACGGGTATTAAGGGGCTGGGGACAGGAGAGGAAATATGTCATATTACTGTAAAATTTGAAATACCAATAAAACAATAAAAATAAAGAATAAACATATTGGAGCTGTTATAAGCTACGGTAATCTCAAAATCTATTCACAAAACCTCAATTATAATGCTATTAAAATGAATTAATTCCAACAAAATGTTTCAAGTAAACGTTATGGCCTCCCAACACAAAGTCAAATAAAAAAAATATATAATATTTAAAAAATGGGTCTTGTGTTAATCCTGGTTGATCCTTGTTGGTTGCTTTCCTCTGAGCCATATTTCAGCCTCTGCAGGATCTTCTGTACTCTTCATGCACCCATCAAAAAATAACTTCAAAAGTGCAAGCTTCACCAAGATGACCTTAATGTTTTTCTCCGCAGCCAGAGTTTTTGCTACTTTGAATGCCTTCCTCTTCTCCACCAGGGCTCTCCCATCCAAAAATAGTTTGCCTTTATCTCTTGCCGCCTTCAGGATTTTTTCCTTTGTGCTTACCATTTGTGAGCACCAAAATGATCTGTTGTGTTTTACCTGTTGCCAATTTACTGGCTCTATTTGAATAATCCAAATCTTCAGGAAAAACAATCTTCTTCCCAAGCACTTCAGTCAGTACCCCTAGGACACGAGCATCCAAGTCCGTATCCAGATCAGCATTTTCCTGCACTCCCAACAACCATAGGTTAAGGTTTTTGGTTGTCGTTTTCAAGTTCAGGTTCTGGTATATTTCACCTCGCAGGTCATTGTAGGCTCTAAAGCTCCCTGCTACCTCTGATGCCAAGGCTGAGTTTCCAGTTTCCACTTTTGTAACTCGGGTTTCCAAAAGGTTAACTTTTGAAGTCGGTTCATTCAGAGAGAACTTTATTTCACCTACATCCTGGGAAACCTTCAGTAAAAGTGCATAGATGTCACTGATATCAGGGTGTCCTGCAGCTCATTGCCTTGCTTAGGTTATTTTGGTATGGGGTTTTCAGGTACCGCAATCTTCTTTTTATTGAAAGTAATCATTTCAGGCCTAGTGACTTCAGTATCCACAGACAGGGGAGGGAGCAGGAGCTGCTGTACTAAGCTGCTGTCAGGTTGGTTGACATTCCAGAAATCATTCTCAACCACAGGCACAGCTCTGGGCTAACCCTCCAGACATTGGTTTTTCTGGTTGGACTTGTGTTGGTCATTTGTTGTTTCCAGTCTGTGGCAGGCACTGGATGTCTGCGGTTTGGGGTGTAGGCCTCTATGAGATGCTCTGTCTGTTTACAGTTTAGCCAGACTGATGTACAATAGTCCAGGTTGTTGTGTTGGACATCTGCTTACATTCACATTAATTTGGTAATTTTGGCCTATACACACTGATATCAATGCTACATATGATGATCCATTCTTGTATGAAATGTCGATCATATTACAGCGATATCGTAACCATGTTTCTAAGTGTACTGAGGAAAAATTCTATGTGTTGCTACTTCTTGTTTTGTCAAGGTGTGAAAAGTCGTGTGCCATCAATTCCCGTGATGTCACTTGGAGCTAGGGTATAATATCATTTCCTGTGATGTCATCAGAGGGGAAGGTTTATGTGATGTCACTTCCGCTACCCATGACATTACTGAGTAATTTGTGATCTAGCTAGGAATGAGAACCAAGCATTATTAGGGCTTACCGTAGCATTGAAACGTACATAAAACAGTGAGGGTCAGCATGGCCACCTGTGGCTTCATTCACGCAGCACAGATCTCCTAGTCCTGGGAGCATGCACAAACCGTAGTTCGAATCTAAGATGGCAGACCATCCAGCCTTTCCTAGGCCCAGTCCGGATGGCACTGCGAACCCTCGCTAGTAAATATGAAACCCCTCGAGTTGCAAAACAATTCACAAGCAGTCTATTGCACACATTAACAAATAATGACATAGATGCAGACGTTTATGAAAGTCCTAGCACTAGGTTAAGGATCACAGTCCTGTTAAATCTAGGGAATGGGGAGACTGGAGGCAGAGATGAGACACGGAAGCAGAGAGATGGCATGCGTTGGCAAACAGAGGATCTGAGGAAGAGGAGGTTGTGAGAGGAGGACCTGAGGAGGATGTGGTGAGCGGCAGAGCCGAGGAGAAGCTGGGAAGAGAAAGCTCTGAGGAGCAGGTGGTGAAAGGAAGAGCTGAGAGGGAAGAGGTGGTGAAAGTGGGAGCTAAGAACCAGAGAATGAAAGGAAGAGATGCTTGAAGGTCAAGGGTGGGAAGGAGTGAAGATCTGAGAGGGACACGTGTGACTTTAGGTGAGTTGAGGAAGAGCACAAAGCAGGTGTGCCAGGAGTCAGTAGTTAAATAGAAGTGAAGGGGAAAGAAGAAATCTATTGGCAGATCCCCTGGTTATTAGCAGATGTTGAGGCAGCAAGGGGAAGTGAGGTTCAACTTGAGAACTATAGGGCCAAGACACCTGTGTGGAGATGATCAGCAGCCTTTGGAAATCCTACTCTGGTTTCAACCGCTGGAAGCTGTGGGCACTGTAGAGTTGTGGACCCAGTACAAGCTAGAGCCTGGAGTTGTGCAACCATCAACCAAAGGGACACGCCTACCTATCAACTACAAGCCAATAAAAGCTGGAAGACTAGATACCACGTGGACCTATTTGGCTACCCAAATAATTGAATGATATGAGGAGGGACCCAATGATTCTTGAGATATTAACTTTAAACCTGATAATCCTGGCCAATTTGAGAGATTGCCATTTTGACCATCTGTTTGAGTTGTGTTTAATTTTGCCCTCACTTTTACAGAACGATTTGCACTTATCCCCTGTTTATGTCCTTTTTGGAGACCACTCCACCTTGTAGCACTGGTTTTTCGATGTAATCTGCCACTTTGACTAGTCAGATTAATCGTGGACAGCATGTCCCCCCCTCATACACGTGGGTCCCTTCAGTTTGTCACTTTTGACATCGTTCTATAGAGTTGGCCACTGCATCATGAGAGTGAAGTGAATTTTCCATCTAACACTACTGAGAACACAGCCAAGTATTGCCCTTACTTGCCTCGCAATACGGAAAGCCAACCAAGTGATTCATTCATATCATTTTATACCTTCCCCAGTAGCTGCCAAGAAAGAATAATGTGTGAATTATAGGCAATACAAGTTACATCTTGTAAAATACGTTATTCAGATTACAGATACCTACAGGTGGAGTCGTGGCATTCTAACAGACCTGAAAAGGTGGACAAAAAATGTACAACCTACGAGATGGCTGTAGGCTGAATCATTCAGACATGGTCCAGAACTAGAGTTCACAATTCTAGTGTTAGAGTTCAAAATGCGAAGAAACAGCACAAGTCCAAAAGCTTCGAATCCAATAAGGGCAGCCCAAAAATGGTTTTAAAAAAAAAACAAAGGCCAAATTCTGGTTCACAGATTGATCCAAGAGTACTAATTTGACAAAGGCAGATCCAATTAACGTAAACACAAAAAGTCAAAGTCCTGGTACAAAGAAAGTTCCAAATGGAAAAGAAGAACCAATAGGGAACTTAAAACATGTGGAAGCAATAAATGGAGCCTTGCACCGGTGCCTGGAAAGAATACATTGATGGGTCACGCAGAGCAATGAAGAAAGGAAAAACTGACTGTGCCAGGAAGAGAACAAAGAAAGGTCTGGCAAAGTAAACGTAAATTGTCTAGAGGGGGCTCAGGATATTTCCCGACAGAGGTTTGTTGAGGAGTGACTGTGCTTTAATGTTTGATGTGCACTTTTAACACGACTGGCATAGGTCTCATGCAGGGGAGTGTAGCTTGCTCGGCAGACCCTGCACAAACACGGCACTTCCTATTTTCCAAGGTTGCCAAGGGAACAGGAGAGTCTTACGCTATATGATGTGAGGCATGTGGGGGGCCAAGACCCCGGTTTCCTGACATGGATGAATGGTGTATTTTTGATATAGCTCTTCTGCTGATTGCAAATCAACTTTTTCAAGTTGTGCACCTGTCACTTTTGTGATTTCTTCCTCTACATTCATGTACATGTGTGCTTCCATATTTGATGTGTAGTTGTCATTATGTCAAATGTCATTGCCTCGTGCTTTGTGCAGCGCTTGCCACATTTTTAGTTTGGGCTATTAGGTGGCGCTGAAAGCGCTACCTTTAAAGCTGAAACCATTGTCATTAACAGAACAGCTTCAAATATGGGCTTTGTAAGAAGGTCTGTAATGCTTTTCCAATGGAGATGACATTTGAGGAGGGATACACAGTTGTAATCCCTTCCATTACCTGCCCCTAGCCAACGTCATCCCTATGGTTAATCCCACCCATTCCTGCCCATCTTGGAACTTCGTTTCTTTTTTAGCTCTTCCATGGAGGCAGCCATCCTGGATGACTGTCTCTAAAGAAGCTCTCTGGAAACGAGGCAAAACTAGCGGCCATCTTTAAATGGGAAAGATACCATGCATCTTACAATTAAAATGCTACATTGTTTCAAATGGCTAAAGTAATTTGCATTTTGGGAACTTGATTTTGCTGTTAGTCATCTCCCAAATAAGAAATAGTCGACTTAATCACATTCATATATATGAAATGTGTTTTGCATGTTGGGCCACATCCACTGAAATATAAATGTGCCAATTTTATGTGAACTTGTTATTATTTTCCCAAGTAACGCTTGAGAGGAAATGATTAATGTTGATGTTGGTGCACTGAAACGTAATGTTGATATTGGTGCGCTGACACGTACAACTGCGTTGCTCGCACTACATCTTCAGTGTGTAAGTAGCTGCTGCAGGGTCACGAATGTGACTGATGACCGGTGAGCATGGGCTTGGAGATGACAGTCCCCTCTGCCCAGCCCGCGTGCCGGCACAGCACTCCCCACAGGATAGGGCAGAGGTTTGCCTTAATGGACAGGGCTGCCATGGCAGGTGATGGTGTGTGAGCCTGGGTCATGAAGGTACGGCTCTATGAGCTTTCCTCGCCTTTGGATTCTTGACCTACATCTCCTCACCATGCCATATCCTTCAGCATGCATCGGCCGCTGACTGCATCAGCCGCATGCTAACATGATAATTTGCTACCCCTGCCTGTTTAAACCTACTGCCCAGGCCATCGCTGGCATTCTGGGTGGGGACGATGACAGGGTTTGCGTTGCTAGGCTTCCGCTCTGCTACTGCCTTGGTAAAGCTTGGGCGCAGCCAAGGGGCACCTTATGCAGTTGTATTCAAAAGTCTCTCTCCATCGAGCTCCTGTACCCCTCCTCTTCTGTGTATACCTTTTACCTCCGGGCAGTCACTGTCAGCTGGGGAGCGACACAGGGTGCCCGATCCCCATGTATAGTGCATCCCTCTGCTGGCAAATGTATTCTAAATGGGGCTGTCACCTGTCATCACTGACCCATGTACTCCCCAACCCACAAACACACAGCAGCCAGTTTTTAAGTTTTTCACTGGATCCATCTGCAGTCACATGGGTATTTGGACATTACTGCCCAATCTTGGAACTGGGTATAAGCGTCTGTTGGCTGCAGATAGTGCATAGCCGCCACGCCCCACACTGCCTTTCCGTGTCCTGCATTTGGTTACCTGATTTCCGAAACAACTTTGTTTATTCTGCGGCCCTCCACACATTCCCCTCTCCCCTTCCCTCCCCCAACCCACCCCCCCCCCCGAAATAATACACCGACTCGTTTGTGGATGTACAGGCCGCAGTTGCTTTATTAAACAGGAGGTGGCTTACAGGTGCTCTGTTACTTGAATTTGGTAATACAGCTTCAGGTTATTCGGCTCTGAGCGGCACACCCTTACACTCCCCACTTGGTCGCGAGCAGCATCCGTTGAGCGGAACTGACGCCGTTAGTTTTCCATTATAATTTAGCATGCCCTCAAACCTGATGGCAAGCAGCATCCGAAAAGCGGGACTGACGCTGTACTTTACCACGTTAAGGGAGCATGCACTCTCAACGTGTTTGTGGGCAGCCTCTATTTGTGCAGAGCTGAGACTGACCACTTTTCCAATTTTATTACCTATTAACTTGTACTTTGAACACTCCCCCTTTCGCCACCGGCTTTCTTTTGGCAGCTGGGTCCACTTGTACTACTTTTCCATGTGCAAGATCGTTAACCTTTTCCCCCCGTCGCCTGCCCCCCCTTGCTCTCCATGTTGGCCAGGTATGCATGCTCTAAACGTTCCCTTCACCCAACCCCTTCCTCACGCCGGCTCCCCGCTTCCAGGTCCCTATCTTATTGTTCGCCCCCAAAGTCCTGCCAATGTCTCGCCTCCTCCCCCCTTCCTCCCTCGGGACCTGACCTCTGCCCCTTCCACCCGGTCTCCCGGCCTACTCCTCACTCCCCATTGCTTGTGTGACTCAACCCTTGTTGTTCCCCCATTAGGTTTCTGTTCTCCTGCATTCCCCATTGCACTTGCCCCCTTCCCTTAGCCCCGTTGACTGTCCCTTGCTGCCCTGGAAGTTGTTCCCCCCCCACCCTCACTCTCCTCCCCCTTTGCTCCCCCCTGGTAGCCGACCGCTAGTCCTCTGCCAACTCCCCCAGTGGCTGCGTTGGTTTTCCATTCATGTATCCCCTTTCCCCTTTCCTGACTACTTGATTCCCCGTTAACTTGTGCCTGCCAGCTCATACCGCCAGTTGAATAGTCCACTGCCAACCTTGATCCTTGCACCTCTCCACCTCCCATTCCTCTCCCCCCCGCACATACCCTCCACCTTCCCCGTGGCTTGCTGAGCTAGGTGCACTGCTGCTGTCAAACTCAGACACTGCCAGTCCCTTGTGGATACAGCAGGCCTACCAGCCTGGAGCACCCTGTACCTTCACTGCGGCGATCCTGCTGTAAAATTCAAACACAGATGAATACATTCAACAATTCCTCATTTACTGTTCCTATAGTTTGGGTGGGTGGGACCACCTTCTTCCTATGGTGTAGAAGTCTGAGGCTGTCTTCCCCCCTCCTCACCTGTGCTTTTATGCTTGAAAGAGGGGACGGTCTAGCTCGCCCGCCCCCCCCCCCCACCTGCCCCTTTCTCGCTCCCTCCCATCTTCCTGTCCCTTGGTGCCATCAAGTCTAGGAAGGGCCCCGCCTCTCCCCCAGCCTGCACCTATAGTTGGAGGGGGATGGGATACTTGGCCCCAGGGGTGGCTGCTGAGGGTCTCAGCTACGGCAGCGTCTGCTACAGCCCTCGCCGTACTCGGCGCATCCCATGGCCTTTTGTTTAACCAGTAGAGGTATTTTATGCTGAGCATGCATAGTCCATTTGAGCCAGTGGAAACTGATCCTTGTTGCCACTTGTGGTCGGGTATCGGCCTATCGAGGGATGAATACTTGAGTATTTTTTTTTTTTTACAGATCTGTTTTTTTTTCTGATGATTGTTGAGGGTGACTGGCGCCCCCGCGCGCTTCGCCGCAAGCCCCGGCCCCAAGAACATGGACCGACACGTCTGTCTTTGTTCGGGCTTCCCGGTCGCTCTGCTGCGGCCGGGAAACGCCCCGTTTATTTAAACTGCACGCGACGGCGTGCAACGTCACGCCGCCGCGTGCGGGCCCGTCTTCGGGCAGCGCCACACTCCTCCTTTTCCGGGGAGAACCAACAACCCTCACTAACTCTTCACTACACACTGTAAAACATTGCAACAGAAACAAGTCATGATAATAACGGGACAACGCAAAACAAAACTCACACAAACTCTGTCCCAGGAGCACCCCTTTATTAGCATCCACCCGGGTCCCCTTAACTAGGCCATCTCACCCTCTGGATCCTCAGCCAAATGTCCCAGCACATAATCGGTGTGGCGAGCCGGTTTCCCTCGCCCACCCCTCTGGGGGTACCTCCTGCTCGCCTCCGGCACGGGTGATCGGTCCGCCTGCGGACTTCGCATCGGAGATTCCGGCATGCAGGGTGGATCTCCCGCGGGCTCCAGGGCTCCTTCCAGGTCCGGATCAGGAGGTGGGTCAGTCCTGGGGTCTCTGATCTTTTTAAAGAAACTCACGTTCCTCGTCACTTCCGATCGTCCATCCGACGCTGTCACCATGGAGCCCCGGACGGCCACGACATCCAGCGGCTCAGGCTCATATGGCAAGGAGAGTTTCCCATGCGGGTGCCGATTGCGAATGAGTACCTCATCGCCCGGCTCCAGCTGTTGGGGGCGAAGCCCCCTCCGCACGTTTTCCTGGTCCGTCCTTGCTTGCCGGCCCATCTCGACCCGTTGATCATCAATGACCGCAGGTTCCCGTTCTCCGACCTCCGGCAATAGCCCTCGCGGGCATCTCCTGAACATTGCTTCTGCCGGGGCCACTCCCGTGGACGCATGTGGCGTGGTGCGGTACACTCTCAAAAACTGGTACAGGGCCCTGTGTAGGGATTGCCCCTGGCCTTGGGCAATTCTAAACATCTTATTGAGGGTTCTCATCAGGCGTTCTGCCTCCCCATTTGCTCGAGGCCACAGGGGCATGATCTTCCGGTGCACCACCCCGCAGCTCACCATCAGCTCAGCAAATCGTTCACCTTGAAAAGGCACCCCATTGTCTGAACACAGCGTGTGCGGGAATCCGTGAGCTGCAAACACTTTCTCCACCGCCACCACCACGTGTTCAAACGCCACGGACTCGACGAACTCCACCTCGGGGTAGCGGGAGTATTCGTCCACCAGGACCAGGAAGTGGGTGCCTATGGTGGTGGACCCAAAATCGGCATGAACCACCTCCCACGGATGGGTCCCTCTCGGCATTGCCTCGATGAACGGTTCCCGCTGTAGGGGTGATGCTGCTTGACACCAGACGCAGGCCTCCACAAACTCGTCCACCTTGCGTTCCAGCTCGGGGAACCACACCTTCATCCGGAGGCGGGCCTTAGTCTTGGCAGCCCCTTGGTGGCCCCGGTGTGCCAGCGCGATCACCTCACCCACCTTGGATTGGGGAACTACAATCCGGTCGCCCCGAAGCAGCAGGCCCGATGTCGAGAAGGACAGTTCCTCACAAACCTTCCACAGTTGTTCAAGAGCAGACCGGGCCTCCTGAGTGCGCCCCGCCAGGGCCTCAAGCGCAGATTTCCAGGAGCTCTGCTGCATGGACTGCCTCAATACCCTGAAGCACTCATCCTGTGCCGCCGTAGCCTCCAGCTCCTGGAGAGGCATGGCATTCGGCGTGGCAGCTTCCACCACGACCTGAACATGCTCCTCTGCTTCCTGCTCACAGACGTCACGAACTCCTTCTCCAGGCGGCCCGGGGTGTCTGGACAGATAGTCAGCCGCGTTGTTTACCCCCGGCCGGTAGACCAGGGTCACCCCATACTCTAGAAGAGCCAGCATCCACCTCTCAATGCGTGCCGGCGGTTTGGTTGACGACCCCGCTAGGATCGGCAGCAGCGGTTTGTGGTCGGTGACCACCGTCACCGGGCGTCCAAGTACATAGAGCCAGAAATGGCGGCATCCCCACAGCACAGCCAGAGCCTCGCGCTCAATCTGCGAGTAGCGTTGTTCGGCGTCTGACAGCGCCTTGCTGGCATAGGCGATTGGCCGGACGCCGCCATCACGGTCAATCTGAGTCAGCACTGCCCCCAGGCCGAATGGGCTAGCGTCGACGATGATTTCCGATGGTAGGGCAGGATCGAAGAATGACATCGTGTCCTCGGCCGTGAGGGCGCCCCTAATGTCTTTGAAGGCCGCCTGTTCCAGCGGACCCCAATTCCAGCCAGTGTCCTTCCTTGTCAGGGCTCGGAGGGGCTCAGATCTGGACGCCAGGTTCTTGATGAACCGGCCACAGTAAGTGACCATGCCCAAAAAGCTTCGCACCTCTGACACAGATTCCGGTGGTTGGGCTTTCTGTATGTCCAGTACCTTCCTGGGGTCAGGCGACACCCCCCCTTCCTTGAACACAAACCCGAAGAACTCCAGAGAGGGGTTCAGAAATTCGCACTTCTCCTTATGTAGTGTGAGTCCCAGCGACTGCAGCCTCTCGAAGGTTTTCGCCAGACGCCTCAGGTGGGCCACCTCGGTCCTCGCGAAGACCAGAATGTCGTTGCTTATGTTTAGGACGCCCTCCAGGTCGGCCAGGGCACCCTGAATGATATTCTGGAATACTTCTGCGGCCGAGGACACCCCAAAACTCAATCTCTTGTAGCGATACAGTCCCCGGTGCGTGGTGAAGGTGGTAATGTACCTTGAGTCGGGGTGGAGGACAACCTGATGATATCCGGCCCTGAGGTCTAGCTTCGAGAAGAATCTGGCACCCTGCACTTCCGCAATGATGTCATCCAATGTCGGTGTGAGGTGCCTCTCTCTCCTGATGGCCCTGTTGGGGATTCTCATGTCTACGCAGATTCTGACTGCGCGCGGTTGCTTGAGTTTCCTTGCCACCACTATGGGGGACACCCAGGGAGTCGGTCCCTCCACCTTCTCGATGATATCTAGATCGACGAGGCTATCCAGTTCTTTATCTACCTGCTCGCGGAGGTGGAACGGTACTCTCCGATGTTTGAGGGCCACCGGCTGTACCGACTCGTCTATGTGCAGCCGTACCGGCTCTCCGACCATCTGTCCAATCCCCTTGAACAGGGCCTGATGCTTCTCTAGCAAGTCATTTATGTCCTCCAGGTAGACGGAGTACGCGAAGCTTACGATGCCGAGAGCCTCCGCCGCTGCACAACTTAGCAAGGTGTTCTTACTCACTGGCGTCACGTAGAAGCGGGCTGTGATGTGGGAGCCATCGTGTTCCACTTTTGCCACAAAGGCCCCGTCCAGAGGGATGGGCTCCACGCCACCAAACGCAAAGATGCGGGCCTTTGGCGTGACCAGCCTGGGCGGCCGATCCATGGCGTTGTAATGTTCTCGGGCCATGACGTTCACCGATGCCCCTGTGTCC
Source organism: Ambystoma mexicanum (assembly GCF_040938575.1). Classification (NCBI taxonomy): domain Eukaryota; kingdom Metazoa; phylum Chordata; class Amphibia; order Caudata; family Ambystomatidae; genus Ambystoma; species Ambystoma mexicanum. Next base: position 1,406,122,680 of record NC_090923.1, on the reverse strand, counting down.
ACGAGTACACTGACCGGAGACTGGTTCACCCCAACCACGCATCTGGGTTGTCGTCGATGTCTGCCTCTTAGGAGGTCCACACTTGAAACGAAGAAAGTGTTCTCTTCATCTTCCTCCTCTGCTTCTTCCGCCTGAGCTTCTTCCTCGCCCTGGTCTACCTGGGCAACATTGGATGGCCGACCCTGGCGAGTGGCGATTGCTCGGCCCTGACCCCTTGGCACCAGCACCGGCAAAGCCGCCCTACACACCCTTGAGAAGTGGTCTGGCAGGCCGCATCGTCCACATGTCTTTCCAGCTGCAGAGCACTCCGTTGGGTGAGGCAGGTCGTATCCGCATTTTTGGCAAATCTCTCCTGCCCTCCCAGCTCTGTCCCGTGTGCCACCGCCATACCTCCTAGCACCTCTTCCTCCTCGCCACATCGCGCAGACCTCCTCAGTCTTTATGGGGCGTGACCCGGCCTCCATTCTTGCCGCTCTCGCCTCTGACACCCCGTGGCTCCTTCCCAGCTCAAGGATGCGCTGGAGCGTTATTCCCGGCTCCCTCAGCACTTGGCGCCTGAGCTTGCCTGATGAGCACGCCTGTATGAGCATGGTCCTGATCATGTCCTCCGCATCGCCCCAGGCGTAGGCGAGTGACAGACGCCTCAGGTGCCCGTAGAACGTGTCTAGAGTCTCATCATCCTTTTGCTTGGCAGAGAGCATCACGAATCGCTCATAGTCCGCGTTGGCCAAGGGTAAAAAGTATGCCTGGAGGACGGCCTTTGCATGATCATAGGTTCCGTTCCCTTGTGGCAATGATTTGAAGATCTCCTGGACAGAGGGCCCTGCCGAGTACAACATCGTGGCCAGCTTGGTGTCATCATCCACTACTTGCGCAGCCCTGAAATACATGTCCAGGCGGTCCACCCACCTTCTCCATCGGGGCCCCAGGCTGGAAGGTGGGCCCGACACATCAAATTCGGGGATGGGCTGCAGGGCAGCATGTGCACGCACCTGCGCCATGGCAGGCGCTGCCAGCTGAGCACCCGGAGCAGCAGCCGGTTGAACTGGGGGCTGAAGGGCGGGAACCGCCGCCTGACCGTCTCCTGGAGCTACTGGTTGCTGCATCGGGGGTAGAAAACCCTGTGGGGCCACTGGTGCACGAGGATGAAGCTGCGCCGCCACACCGTGTGCTCCGTCCTGGTCTTCGGTGTCACTCATGAGCTTGAGCGCACAGGCACCCCCATGAGGCTGATCGGGGCTGCAACTCAAGTCTTCAGCCCACAGTGACTCTCAGCATGGACCACCCCAGGATGCAGTGAGTCCTGCCACCTCTGCGATGATGAAGAGGATAAAGACAGATGGGTTCACCAGGATGATGATGAAGGGGACGAAAAAGCAGGATGCCTTTCGGTTTTCCAAAAATTTGTAGCAGGATGGTGACTGGATGCAGCAGGCCCAGTCAAGATAGGCCTTCTCCTAGCTTCCACTCAACGTAGTAAACCCAAAATTAAGTTAATGCACCAAACATGCACACCTCCGTGTAGATGTAGCTGTTAGCTACTAAAGCGTCCAAAAATTAGTCCTGGGGTCATTTCAGGGCCCAAACCGGAGCTCCTTGAAATTCCACAGCCGTTACACAAAATGGCCGCCAGCCGCGTGGGCAAACGCACTACCCGCGGCATGAAACGAAGTCTGTCCTTCGACCTCGTTCCGGTGAGAAAAATTGTTCAAAATGTCACCGCCGGGCCCGGGCATCGTTACCCCCACTTGTCGCCACTGTTGAGGGTGACTGGCGCCCCCGCGCGCTTCGCCGCAAGCCCCGGCCCCAAGAACATGGACCCACACGTCTGTCTTGGTTCGGGCTTCCTGGTCGCTCTGCTGCGGCCGGGAAACGCCCCGTTTATTTAAACTGCACGCGACGGCGTGCAACGTCACGCCACCGCGTGCGCGCCCGTCATCGGGCAGCACCACAATGATGTCCCAGTTCTGATGGGTGCAACAGTGCAATGGTTTGGCAATGTGGATTTATGTTGAAGTGTTTGTTGGAGGGGTTTAGGCTAGGTTAGGAGTGCTCTCTGGAAGCGCCGCGGAGAGAATGCGATTTGTGCCGTCATAAAATAGTTAACCGAGAATGAGGCGCTGTAGGAGTGGGGCACAGGCGCCAGCAGTAAAAGTGCAGAACTTCAGACCATTGATATTGACCCTTAGTAGAAAAGGAAAACTGTGCTATTGAGCCTGCTTTCATTAAATGACGCGCTTACGTTTAATACCACGGTTCACTGTCAGGGCATCAGTGAGCAGACCTGTTGCATGACAGCACAGTGTTTGCCTTAAATGTCGGATTTACCAGCACGAGCCGGATTTGCATAATAGGAGCTGGCAGCATGTGCTCTCCAGGCCTGCTGCAGACGACGCAGGAGGACACGCACGAGGCAATTCACAGGCTCTGGATGCATTTCATTTTCAGGCAGTTGGAGCAGCCCACGTTTCAGTTCAGGACCGTTAGCCAACATCGCCAAAGTGCCTTAAGCATTTCACTCTCCCATCTCCGTCCCACAGCTACATTTGTAATGAGCCATTCGTCCCGCGCGGGTACACTTACTCCTGCAGCAGTGCACACAATATGCACAGGGTCATCTATGCCCTAACAAAAAGGCGGGCCTTCATATTTAATAGGTTTATTTAGCACATTGTTTTGCTAAACATTAACGTGTCTCCTTGCGGCCACTTCAGGGCGCCATTACAGTCCTCTTGGAGCAGGTTGAAATCCCAGTGGTGTGTTATGTCCTGCCTGGGGGCAGCCAGGACAGGCAGACCACGGCTGGCGGCACCCAGCCGACACGCTGCTGGGAGCACCCAGCAGACACATGGGCTGCGATCACGCAGCAGGATCATAGGTAGGGATCACCCTGGATACGTCGGGATCACCAGACGTGACATCAAGGCTGGGGGCCTATGGTCAGCCCGTGAGTACGCGGGTTCCTCCATGACCTGGGGGCACCCAGGCTTGCATCAGCAGACAACGCCGAGTTGCCCAGCAGGGGCACCGGCTTCCACAGATAGAGTTGCCCAGCAGGGGCTCTGCAAGCATGGCTGGCAGCTATGAGGGACAGCGTTGCCCAGCAGGGGGCACTGTCCTGGTGGAGGGCCCAGCAGGGCAGGCCCTTTGCCAGCTACGCAGCACCAGCATGGTGCTGCGCAACAGACTCCGCAAACCATGTTCAGTTACTCTCAAGACTGACGAGCGGCGCTTGTTCTTCTTGCTGATAGATTTTTATCCATCAACAGTGATTTTTGGATACCAAGGCTTGAGCCTCATTACTCCATCTTCTCGGATTGGGTATGTAGTTGTGGGTTTGTTTTCTTCTTGGTCTGTGTGGTCTTGTCACAGCAGAGCTGGTTTCACAGGGTCTTCGCAGTGATGGGCCGCGGGTAGCGGTCGAAGGGGCTTGCAGTGGTGGCAGTGAGTCTTCTGATCAGAGGGTTCGGGTTCTGATCCAGTCCTTGGCAGAAGTTCTTACTCAGCTTCGCTAGATGTTCGTCCAACATCTCGATGTCCAGGTCTCTGTGAAGGTCTGCTATCCTTGTGAAGATTGGAGCTCCGGAAGATATCTGCAGCGCCTTGTTCTGGGCCGCTCTTTCTTTTTATTCAATACAGTCACGTGGTTACTGCCACGAGCCCCTGGGAGATACCAAACTCCCCAGGAGGGGTGGCACATTACACTGTGTGCCTGGTGGTTTGGCGAATGTTTTGTCAGGAATCGTGGTGCTGGGTGAATCTTCAGGGTGCTGTGGCGTGTTATGCCTTCAAGGATTGCTGCCCTGCGTGCAGAGCCGGTGACAGTGTCAAGGATTGGTGGTGGTCTATGAATGAAGCGCCTCTCTGAATATAACTGCTTCAAGCACTTTCGGAGGTGAGCTGTATCTGTGTTCCTGAAGAAGGTTAGAGAGGCTCCACTGTCTTCTCCCCCTCCCCCTATGGGTGGATGTCTTTCCTGGCTATGAAGTGATTGGACTTGAAATATCTAGCCAGGATTTCACTTTGCACTTGGGCTGCTAGATCTCCTTGTTGATCTCCAACTCCCAGGCATCCCGGGCCATATCTAGGCACTTTGGGGTCCTGGGGAAGGATTTTGGGGTTCTGGGGAAAGATTTATATTTGAACCACTAACTAAAGAATTGAGGGACTCTATGAATCTCTGGTTGCTCACCCTCCCTACTTCGTTGCAACCATAACCCATGCACTGACATGCTGATCTGGCAGCGATTAAAATAATCACTGAAGCAGCTTTCAAGTCCCCTCAGGCCCTTCATCGATATTGATATTTTATTTGTATCGCACTTGTACACAAGTGTTTCAGAGCGTAACGGGGCAAGGAAGGCGAACAAGGAAGAAACAAAAACAACGATCTTACTAGGCCCAGTGACATTGAGAACACGCAAGTTCATGGGAGGGGCGTGGGAGGGAGAAGTGGAAAGTTCTGAGCAAAGGAATAAAAATAAATAAACAAAAATAGATAATAAATAAGTAAATAAATAGTAAAAAAGCAACAAACAGCGGTAGTACAGCCAGCAAGTGGCAAGTGCTAGATTTAGGGCAACAGATGGGGTGTCTCCATGCACGCTGGCATGAGAGTAATAAACTAGTGCCATTTCAAAGGCATCATTAGTAGTATACGGTGAGGGTACTTGCACTCTAGCATAGACACGCCCCAACAGTAGGACACAAGCAAAGTATATGGATATTCTAGATCCAGGACAGAGATCAGCAGCCACATAAGACAGCATTGGCAATGCCAACAATGTTCGCCTTTGTGAAGGCATGGGAAATACATTTGCCATGCCCTGCCGTTGTAGTATTAACTTGCCACCAACGGTAGCAGGTGCAAAATGGTGTGAGTACCTGTGCATAATAAAGTAGTGCCTGGTAAATGCCTAATACTTATATTATACTGGGGACCCTAGATGTATAGTGCCACTCAGTTGCTCCAGGCAGTCGCCTAGTATTCCATGCCCTTCTTCTCCTTTCTTGTATGTTGTACTCTCCCTTCCATGCTACGCCCTTCCCCCCTCTCGTCTCCCTCTAACTGTATCTCTCTCCTTCCTTCGTACTATGCTCCCCTCACCACTGCTACTCTCTCCACACCACTACTACTCCCTCCTCAACACCACCACTACTACTCCCTCCCCAACAGCACTTCTACTCACACTTCCACACTATGAGTACTCCTACCTCCAAACCACCACTACCCCACTGCCACACCACCACTCCTCCTCCCCCTTCTCCACAGCTACCCTCCTCTCACTCCCTCCCTGTTCTCGTACTACCAATCTCTCTCACACCCCTTAAATGCACACTCACACCACAGCACCACCTTCTCTCATCAGCCAATACCGTACCTTTCTATAAAACGCCACCACGTTCCTCTACCCTATCCTTCCTCCTTCTGATCTCTTTGCTCACCAACACCTCTGCAATCACACAAAGAACCCACAGCTTCCTGTTTCCTGTGCCCTCTCTTATCCTTTCCCTCCTTCCTCCATTGGGTCTCCCCTTCTGGTTCCCCGGCTCGATTAATCTCTGTCTTCCCCTTCCTCTAGGTGTTCCAATCAGTGGAATATATATAAGGGGGTCTAAGTAGCACCCCATTCCCACATATGGGCATGCCAAACCTTTTCAATGGCGGCCCACTATAGCAAATGTTCGTGTGAGGTTCCCAAAATCAATGGATCGGATTGCGATCTTTGTCGGGGAACCCCTCTGCGGCTCTGTTGCAGCAGATCATTACTTTGGTATTGAGTTCATTGCAGTGTTCTGCGTGCACGCTGACACTTGCTGTGACTGGCTGTGCAACATCGTGTAGCAGTTTCTCTTCAGCTCGCTGGCAGTTAGAGTGTGCTAGTATGTGGTCTCTGGAGCCTCTTGGGGGCTATTTTTTGTTGAACTACTCTAGAGATGCTGGTATTTGTAGTTTTCTAGAAAAAACAGACACACTTGGCCGCATCTTGCAAAATGGATATGGGGTACTACTGACAAGCACACTGGTACATAATGAAGTCACAGGGGCCCTCCCAACTGCAATTTTTCCCCTCTAGGGTAGGATTGGCTCTAGCTTCCACCCTCGTAGGCCTCCCACCCCACCCCAGACTGAGACGGGTCTCCATCCCCTCGTGAGTCAGGTTACAAACCCTGTCACACGGCTTTTCAATAGGTTGGTGCAATTTTCCACCTTCCCATCGAAGCATTGTCTTCTGCGGTAAATGCATTTATTAAGCAAATTTACATTTTGTATATTTCTTCAGCAAGCAATCGCTCAGTGGAAGAAGTGTTATACCATTTCACTTGCTATCACCCCATTCCAATGTTCCCTCTAAGCTGTGGGCATGTGTGCTTACCCAGCTTCCTTCTGGGTGCCACTCAGAAGAATTTCAACCTAGTCAAAAAGATTTAATAAGGAACAATCCACAGCAGGTACCCAATTTTTGCTTCCTCTCAAAATGAAACTAAATTTTACTAATTAGCCTCGGTATTCTTGGCTAGCCTATATACATTGCGCTGCTATTCAAGCTTTACCTTACCAAGCGAAAAACCCTAAAAATTGAATACACCCACAAGAGGTTAAAAACTAATATGAAAAAGTGGCTCCATGAACAGAAGATAAAACGAAGCTACGCCTGCCCATATTCAGCAAATTATCTCTCCACACCCAGGACTCCTATACTTTACCACACATAACTTAAGACTCAAACATCCGTCCCAGGCCACATTCAGATATTATCAGACAACCTTGACTCTACCCAACTTGGCTCTGCAAAAGGCTACAACGTATACCTCTATCCACTTGTTTTAGTGTTATTTCAATGGCGTTCAAGCACAAGAACTTTTGTTACTCATTGTGCCTTAGTAAAAGCGTCACCCAGCCTATGTAACCCAACTGTCGGTTCAAATATCAGATACTGACTGTAAGTAGTCTCTTGGATGTGTAACCTCACTCTGTTCTTTCTATTCTTTGTACACATATCACACAAGCACTTTATTGCGCCCCCTTGAAAGTTAACACGTTATGAAATTCAACTTTTAATTTGGCCACTGTGGTATCTGAGTAGGAAAATGCCATGTTCAGAGCCTCCTACTTTTAGCATTGCAACCATTACTCTATAAGTGGAGAGCAACATTGCAATATCATTTGTTTGACCTGCAAGAGATAACGGGTGTGGACTATGATTGGTATTGAACATATGCAGTATTAGGGAAACTGATATTCACATTGCTGGAATGCTTTTTACACAATCTGCATCCTTTCCAAGATTTCATAGTTCCATGAGGCATAGTCCTTAACAGATTATATGTTAACATGCTGCTATACAAAAACGGTTTCACTGAGCACTTGTATAATCCTAGCCCACAATTTAAAGGCGGGGTACGTTGCAAATAATCTTGTATGCACTTCATAGTAATTGTGCACATGCAGATTCATGACATTTCTTTACACTGCTCAAAATATCATGGTGAGGCTTTAAATATGTTTTACTTGAAAAGTATTGTTTGGATGTAAATAACCCAGTTAGTGTGTGACTGCTACAATCCCTCACTTTTTACAGAGCCCTGTCAACTAGTATTGAAGACTAGCACATGAGTCTGGAACGGTGCAGGTGGAAGGTGTGGAGTGCTGGAGTAAGGAGTCGGACAAAGTGGTGGCATATTTCAACACCACTTTATTTTATAAATAAAGAAAAGAACGTACCTCTACCTATTTCTAAAGGGTTATCCCTACCTAAACAAATATCAACTTGGGTGCTCATCGGCAGGATGTTTGTACAAATTAAAAGTGTCCGTCCTGTGCCCAAAAACCTACTCTAACCCTACCACTAATCTACAAAAGGATTCAGCACCCAAGTGAAACTAATATCAGGAGAATGACTCCCTTCTCCTGGTGAACTGGCTCATAGATTTTTTTGTCTCGCTATCCCCAGACAATTAGCCAACAGGGAGAGTCCAGAGCAGGGGAAGCCGAATTTAGAGAAAGGGTGGAGGAATGGGACAGGGCTGTTGATTCAGCCCTGTCAGGGGTGGGAGGGAGACCGACCCCAACAGCCCTGGGTGCCAGAGAATGTGTAGTGAAGCCTTCTCCCATCATCGCCTTACCTGCCAGGACGATACCAGGGAAGGACCTGGTGTCACGCTGCACTACATCCTCGCAAGAAAGACCACAGACCAGCAGAGGAGAAGAGCCAGCTCACCGGGAGAAACTCCCTAACACAACAATGCCATGTAGAAAAGGGGGCAGGGCTTAAAGCCCTTATGTAACCGCCCAAACCATCCTCTTGAGACCAAGCTAAGCCATTGGTAGGGTAAGTGGTCAATTCAGAAAGTGGGAGGGATATATATAAAAGCCAGCTTTGGAGTTGTTTGGTGTGGGCTGCAATTCTGTGAGGGCTGGCAGCAGAGGACGTCGTCCGAGAGACCAGAGGAGGGGAGAGTGATTGAAGTGCTGAGGCTATTATTAAGGAGGAGGTCTGTGGAATATTTGTGTGAGAAAAGGGAGTGTGAGTAGTAGATGTAGACTAGGAGTAGTGGTGGGGTGGAGTATTGGTAGTTGGGAATAAGTTAAGTAGGCAGTGGGAGTAGTGAGTGAAGGAGATTAGAGGTCGGGTGGTAATTGCTAGTAGAGGGGTGAGCAGGGCACCATATCCGTAGGTGTCTTAAAAGTGGTAAAGTGAGATTGATAATAGTGGAATAGGCGTGCTAGCAGACGGAGAGTGGTTAGAGTGACAGTGAGTGGGGAAATAGAAGTAGCTATTGGTATAGAAGTAGAGGAATTATGGAAGAGACGATAACAGGGACAGAGGGGTAATTGGGGGTACAAACCTTAGTAAGAACAAGAGTAGGAAAGGAAGCATGATCGAAGGGTGGAGGTGAAAAGGCGGAGTGAGAGGTTGGATGGACAGTGATGTGGTGGGAGGAGAACAATATAAGAGACCGGTATAGCAAAGGTTCTGAAAACCATAGAACATTTTCCTGTTGAACATCAAACCAGTCTGTAAATCAAAAATAAACGCCCTTGGACTTGTCATCAGAATTGGAATGGCTCCTTTTGACAGGCCACCCTGTCGCAGCCTTTAGTGAAACCCAAGTCCTTGTCCGGTGCATTTTCAAATACAGAGTACCTAGCCCCGACTCCAGAATCGCTTCTACGCCAGGCAGAGCAGTGCCCAAAGTCAGCTGCATAATGAGCGCTGCTCGACCGTGTCTTACATTGTGGTCAGTACTCCACACAATAGTTCACCAGTTTACATCTGAGGGATAGGGATGTTGGCCTCAATGAAAGCTGCTGCTTCCACCTGCAACGTGAAGAAAAAGAGTTTTCCCCTATGTTGGATCCTCAGTCTGGCCGGGAAGAGCATCGCATATTGTGCCGCTCAGTCCCGCAGCAGTTCTCTGACCCCGGCGAAAGTAGGCCAGCAATTGCACGTGTGGGTGTGAACGGGTCTAGGCATTGGTGCGGGTGTTCTATGGGCTCTTTCCACCACAAATGTAGACAAGACAGTATTCCCCAATATATCTTTGAGCACAGCATCCACCGTTTCCTTCGGAGAACTTTGGCCAATCTTCTCAGGGAGACCTACAATTCTGAATATTATTATATCTGGAGCGTGATTCTATGTTGTCACATTTTTACAGGGCCCGTTTAAGCTCTCTGGTCATTGTAACCACTGAGACTTGAGCTCACGGATATAGTCTTCTGCCATTCTTATCTGTGATTCTGCCTCGGTCATCCTTGCACGCTCTCATTCCATTTCGGCATTCAGGGTGCCAATGTTAGATGTTATATCGTCCAGTTTATTGTTTATGGTGGCAAATCCAGATTGCATGCTTTCTAAGATTTGGATAAGCTCTGGAGAGTCCAGTTCCTGCAGGCCTGTCCCTCTGCTTGCATCCACTACTGGCTTGAGCCGGGGCTTGCTGGTCTGGCATGTGAACGCCTCCATGTTGCTTTGTTTTTGGGAGACCCCTCTGCCTTTCGTCATAATGAGAACTCAACGTGTAGCTGAGTGTCCCAAGAATCTCTAAGTCGAGTGTGCAGAGGGGACCTGAGTGCATCCAAAAGCAACATGTCACAAGAATACACTGTCTTCAGAGGAGGAGAGGGGGGCTCTAAATTCATAGCGGTCACGGGTCCACATAGTCTATGACAGAGAAGATTTAGCTACCAATTTACTATGCTTTTGTATTGGGATATCCCCTCCGGTTGAGTCCCACCTCTTCCCCAGGTTAGGGCTGTGCAAGTTTATATCAGCAGTGATGCAAGGATTGGTATCCAAGGGTTAAGAGTATAAAAATCGTTAACTCTTCTTCGTATCTATCAAGCCAGCTTTCGCCCTCTACACTCTAGCGAAACAGCTGTTCTCTCCATCAGAAAATAAAGGGTTGGGCTCAGCTCGATACTGGGGGTAAGGGGTGTGCCATTCACCCAAGGCTAACATACTTGGGTTGGAAAGAGTCCTCCAAGGCATCAATACATTGTATTCATGGAGATACTCAAGATTACCCCTTTACTCCAATATCTTTAGCGATCTTGGGAGAAACCTTACTTGTATAGGTAGCCGTTATTCCTAAACTACCCGAGGACAAAATTCTGGGAACCAATGTATGATATTTTATTTATATCCCACAAATTCATCAGTGGTTGACTGAAATCTCCCAGGAGGAGATTAAAATGTATTATCTGCTGCTAAGCAATAAAAAAGGGGAAGCCAGCCCAGTTAGGGAAAGGGTATTGTGATGAATCTGATGGAGTCATCACTGTTCTCCCAGGGGGTGTCCTCCTCCCAAGTTGCCAGGGGATCGCAACCACTACCTGATCCTGACCCTGGGGGTGGCTATATGAGGGAGGATCACATGGGAGGAGACAACCTCCAGCAAGGGGGGGGTGGCGATATCCCCCAATGAGACATGATATCCCCCTTTCACTTTGCAGGATGAATCTGCCATGCAAAATTCCTTAATGGCCTAGTGTGACTCTTTTGCTGCTCCGTCAAAGGAGAGTGCTGGATTTCTCTAAATCCAATCTGCAGATCAACTCTCAAACACTTTCCCTCGGAACATGTTAAACCCATTTCTCAAATGTCTCTGTGCAAGTTAGTTAAAAGGAGCTACTAATCCCAGAATCATCTTAACACTGTGAAGAGTCATGGAGGAATGCACAGCAGAAGAATCTCCAAGCACAGGCAATGCTCTAGTCGTTGGGAGTGTGCACCTGTGCCTGGGACATTTAAAACAGGATCGCCAGAAGGAATGGCAGACTGCTGGTTGGAGCGGACTTCAGCTCTTCCTGCTACTGAAGAGCTATGAGAATGACGTTCGAGCCAACTGGCTCAGATACTGGCCAGAGGAAAGCTGCACAAAGAAACAAGTGCAGGGTTCCTGGGCATTCGCCAGTGGAAAGACGCAGCTAGATACTCACTGCTCACAGACGAGGAGAAGAGAAGCCCAGCTGGAACCACAGAAAGCAGGGAAGCCGAGCAGCACAAGGAAGAGAACTTCCGGCAGCTGTCATTGGCGGGCTGTGGATAGAACGAGAAACGCCACGAAGATCTGGTCAGTCCACGCTGGGGCGAAGTGAACACTGGGGTGTATTGGCGAGCATGCAGCATGTTACAAGTTCAACAACCCAAAACGGATAAAGAAAGGAAGTCATTTGTTAACACTGAAAGTGAAAAAGTAAAAGTACATTTACCACCAAAGGGAATCTTTTAAGCTTACCCCTTTGCACAAAGAACCTGAAACATTGACAACATAATATTTACTGTACAATGTGAATTAGCCTAAAGGGCTAATGTGGTAAATTGTCAAAAGTGGACTTGCAGAAACAGGCAATTAAAAGTATGTGAACACAAGAAGCCCTGGCAGGAGAGTACACCAGGAATTACATGTGTGTGAACAAAATAACCCCTGGCAGGAGAGTGCACCAGGTATGCTGACAAACCAAAGGCCAAAGATAATAGTACATGACTTTGGTACTGATCAAGAAGAAAGACAAGAACTGTTATTTTTAAGAAACTGTGAAGATGAATCCAGGGGAAGGTAGAAACCCTCTGGATTAAGGTGCAATATCCTTTAAAGACTTTTCTTTGGAGTTATGTATTCCTTTTACCATTTGAACACTTTTGAAACACTGAAGGCCAGAGACATTATCCTTTTCACCTTAAGATGTATTTCCTTAGAATGTGAGGGTCAGAATAGTACTTTGGACACAGGATGGTTTTGTTATGGGTATTCTGACACTGACAGATTCTCAGTTTTGAGTTTAGGTAGGGAAACACAGGGACAACGAGGCATTTTCCCAACACCTTTTTATTTATCAATAAGTCTTTAGCCAAATCCATGTCTAACTTGTGTCAGAGTTTAATTCCTGGCTCCTCACAGTATGTTACGAATCGCGGGAATCAGTCACATCTCCAGGAGGGACGGGGGTGGGGGGCTTTCCCTGTAAGTCTGGGGTGGTGGGTCCGCTGCATATCAGCCTCCCTGGGGCTAAAAAAAAGCGAGACCTCACCAGGAGAGACTCCCCTGTTTCTGACAAGGACTCCCGTTCCAAAGAGGAACTCCCTAAGTTACCCACAGTCCACCAATAACAGCCACACTTCAAAGAAGCCAAGAAAAACAAGCTACTGTTTGTTATTGTGATATAAAACCAGTGTTTCATTATGAAGAAACATATTACTATGAAGAAACATATTTGGCCAATACTGAGAAGAAGAGTGCTCGAGTAATATAGAACCCTCAAACAACAGAGAGAAAGGACTCTGATGCTACACTGGGGAAGGTCCAGCTGTACGTCATAAAAAGAGGAGGAGGAGCTCTAGAAGGAAGGGATGCCCAGGAGTTGGAATCCAGCATTGCTGCAAAAGCTGGGAGAAGCTGAGAAGTGCTGCATGCAGACCTGGAAGACAGCTGGCGCAAGAACATGACGTCAGAGAAGCTGGGGACAGGGAACCCTGACAAACAAACCAAACAGTGAGTTGTGGCATGACTGAGTCGCGGTAGACTGTACAGTCCAGTAACTACGCAGAGACCACAGACCCTCCTGCTTCGTGGAACAGATGCAGAGGAAGAGAGCAAACAGGAGAGAAGACCGAAGACAACCTGACAGCCGGGGAAGAGTTTCCCGTCCTGCAGATAGTCCCGGTGACGCTAACCCCAAGGAACGGAGGTAACGAGTACATAAATCATACTCGTCACAGTGAGAGTGAAGATTGGAAATCAAATAATCCTGGGAGGTATCACGAATTTGAGTATTATTATAATTATAATTGGTTATTTATAACATGCTTAATACCCAGAGGTTTCTAAGCATTGACCTGGGAATCGAACCTGTGTTGCTCCGTGCCGTCTTGTTCCCCTGGCGAGCGCGATGCTCCTGAGCGATCCTCCCTAGACTATGACTCGTATTCGTCCCAGTAAGAGTGAAGAGTGGAAATCAGGTGATGATCATTACTGGCACAATCATACTCATCCCAGTAAGAGTGAGGATAGAAAATCAAGTGATAATCCATACCGGCACAATCCTACTTGTCCCAGTAATAGAGGAGAGTGGAAACAAAGTGAGAAAACTGTTGGAAGTGTTGTTGATTGGCCCAGCCAGGGAAGAGAGTGGACAGTAAGTTAAGAAAGAACAATAAATATATTAAACCAAGAAAGAGAGAGAAGGAACCTCAGAAGGGAAAAGCAAATTGTGAAAGATACGTTAAGGAAGCTGTAGAATCCTATTTCTGAACTGTATGAACTAATCAAAGTAGTGCTAAGAACTACCTGCAAATCAACTACTAACATGACTTTGCTAAGCAGCAGAATGCAGGAGAAACGAGTAATTCTCCTGTTCGTTGATTCCTTTTCAATAGTGGTAGGGACAGAGTAGACTAGAGTTGGGCAGAGGACAGTTCTACCTTTTGGACCTACTTGACTGATGAACACCCTAGTTAGTTTGTGTTAGGTAGTGTGATGAATCCGATGGAGTCATCACTTCTCTTCCGCAGGTAGCCTCTCCCCATCTGGCCAGGAGACACTAGTCACTACCTGATCATGACCCTGGGGTGGCTATATGAGGGGGGAATCACATGGTGGAGATGCAGCCCTCTGGAGGTTGTTGTAACTTCGTCGGATGATACATGGTATCCTGCTCTTTCTTTTTAGACTACCCTAGCCATTCCCCATGCATTGATGGTTTATTGTCATATCGTTCCTCACCCACCTAGGAAAAACACTAAGGACATTCTCTTTGACTCTGTATATTCATCAAATGTGGATGGGCCTTTGAACACCAGTAGAAACACTATGCCACACTTAATTCCAATTTGTCAAGTCCAAACTACCAGTACCATAAACCCAAAAGGACTGGGACGAAAATAAAAGGCATATAGTAATGAGGACTAGTTGGAGCCAAAAGCATATGCTGCGCTCTAGTGTTTGGGAAAGTCAGTCCGAAGCTGGAGATTTGAACCGGCGAAACAGCTGAGAATGAGTCAACCTCGCTGGCTGGAGAACGCAACCTCTCTTGATGTGGAGTGGGAGATCAGAGGACTTCAACAGTGTCCCTGGAGCGAAGAGGCTTCCTGGAAGACGAAGGAAGGTGGACTGCAGGTGGACGCATTTGGCAAGGATGTCAGAAGCAGACAGAGAGCTTCTGGATGCATGGCGCAGCGGCAAAGCAGCCTCCACTGAACCTAAGCCAGGAGAAGCATGATAACAAAAGGTGGGAGTCGTGAGAAGCCATGAAGCAGTGCAGAGGCAGTGAGAGAAGGCAGAGAGCAGCACAACCTCCACAGGCTGACAGCAGGAGAACCGACAAACTACAACCAAAGACAGTGAGCCCACCCAAGATACAGGGGGACCCCAGGGCGTGTCAGAAAGCATGTAAAAGTATAACCAACATGATTAAAGCAAATGAGAAAGAACAAACAATGGAAATACTCGTAAGAAAGCATAACGAAGGATGCAAAGAAAGCCAACAAGTTTTTGCATGTATGTATCACATCTGAGTGGGAAGCCCTGGCAGGATAGTTCACCAGGCAAGTTAAGGAAGTGAAACACGTCTAAAAGACTGACCGGTTTACAGGTGTGCACAGAGTACACATGGGAGAAAGCTCTGGCAGCAGAGTATACCAGGTGAATGCAAATTGCAAGTATGTGCTCTTGAGAAAGCCCTGGCAGGAAAGTGTACCAGACAGTGTTAGGTTAAACAATGTATATTATACAAACAGCTAAGCAGGTCCTGAGAAAGATATATATCAGGATGGACAAAAGATTGTGCAAGCATATTAAGAGAGAGAGAAAACTTGGCAGGAGAATACACCAGATATCCTGACAAAGAACAGACAAAGCGTTATTTGTACTAGTTGTGTTGTAAGGCAAGAGAAACCTAAGGAACTGATATTCTTGAACGCAAAGCAGAATGCAGAGAAATCCTGGGGAAGCGAGCCACTGTCTGGAACAAGGAACTCAGAATTTGTGGAACTTTTATTTTGAAGTTACACATTTACTTTTGAAGACATATATACAGCTCAAGGCCAAATACATTACCCCTTATCACCTTAGAGTTAATTTATTAGGATGTGAGGGTCAGAATAGAACAGTTTTGCTTTGGATATTCTGACATCGATAGACCTTTAGTTTTGGTTTTAGGCAGGGAAACACCTCTAGAGCAGGGACAGAGAGGCATTTCCCACCCCCTTTATCTTAATAAAAGTCTTTGACCAAAAACATGACTCACTTGTGTCTGAGTTTCATTCTTCACTTTTTTACAGTAGGGAAAACCATAGCTTAGAGATAGTTAGGAGTTTAAACCTTTTCCTTTTATATAATAAAATTCTTGAAATGGAAGACACTCGTCTCTGTCCTTCTGACCCCCCACATCAAGCACAGATGAGAAACCGCATTCATGTCCTCAAACTGAGTGAGCAGGAGAGGAGAGCTGCAGAAAGCTGATACAGAGTCCAGTTGAAGAGTTGCATAAACGGCTCCACGGCGGGAGGAGGGCCGAGCAAACTCCACACTTCTGTCATACTTCCCCCTTGGAAGCAATGCAACCGCTGGAGGCTCCATTGAGATACCCAATATGTGCTTTGCCGTTCATGCCTGAACGGTCTAGTGGATTTCCCAGATGGCCGCCGTAACTATATCCTGCCTTTTGTGATCCTTCCCGGTGCGTTGCAACCTTCGTCCCACCTTGGTAAAATGCTAGTGTGTTCTAACTTTGGAGCTAACGCTTGCTTCTATTTTCTACCTTTTGGCTGAATTTTGTCTTCACAGCATTCCTCCTGCATGCTGTGTTCTCCCCTCTCTCTGCCTTCTCGCAGGCTCTCCTTCTGTCTTTCGGGTCGTTTCTTTGCCCTTTATCTGTTGCCCTTCTTCCCGGGTCTCGTCCCGGCTTCCTTTACTCACCTCTCCTTCCGCTACTCCATTGAGACTTCCAGGTACAGCTGAATCCTGAGTACCTTGTGTGTGTATCTACTCGAGAAGACCTATTATACGGATCACTCTGCTCACAGACACCATCTTCACCGGACTCAAGCTACTCGTCAATCTATTAGGATTTACACAGGGTTTGTTCTGCTAGGAGGCTTTTTTCCCTGATTGGGGCTTGCTTCCGGGGATTCCTCTTTGTCAGGTGTTTCTCAACCCGACAACGTGGCCTCCAGAGGAGCTCGTCCCTATTTGCACAAAAAGAAAAAGGATAAGAAATGAGGAGAAGAGAAAAAGGACAGGAGAAGAATGAAGACAGCCCCGCAAGACAGCTCAACTGAAGGACAAGGTGAGAGGGAAGAATCTTCAGAGTCTGATAGCTTGCAATGCCACAAGCCCCCTATAGCTTACTTAGAACAGTATCAGTTGCTGGTTGCAGCATTACAGGGACTGACAACGGAAGTCCAGACCCTCCGTTCTGAGAACATCGTCTTGAGGCAACAAATAGCTGTTTGTGATGACGGCGGTAGAGGTGATCTGCCTCCATTACCCTTGCCCTTCGGGAAGTATAATGGAAACGCGAAGACCCTTAAGGAGCTCCTCAACGCATGCTTGATGTATTACACTTTCTGCCCCAGAGCATACGATTCAGAGCAAGCCCATGTAGGCTTTCTTGTATCTAATCTAGTGGGAAACGCTTAAGCCTGGGCTACCCCACTAATCACTCAAGCAGACCCTTCGACTAATGATTATGCACTGTTCGTTCAGATATTCCCGTCTAGATTCGAACTGCCCGAAGTCCAATATTCAACATATGAAGCCATGCTGGATCTCCGGCAAGGTGCACAAGACGTTCAGACTTACGTCTCAGCCTTTCTAAGATTGGCTGCCAACGCAGGGTGGCCGGATTCAGCACAACAGATGCTCTTTCGCCGAGTCCTTCACGACGACATCAAGTACGAGCTCGCTTGCACGGCCAGACCCCAGCCTTTTCAAGAGCTTGTGACACTCTACTTGCAGATTGAGTTCCAACTAGGTGAAAGACGACAAGAAAGGTGAAGGACCAGACCCGTTCCTCTCCCTTTGACCAACCCATCACCGCAGGAAGAAAGTTCTGCCAACCCCCCAGGAGATGGAACCATGCAAATCGGAGTGGCGTGGGATCCCCAAACAGCAGACGAACGCAAGAGAAGAAAGGATCAGGGTCATGTACTGCGGGTCTCAGAAGCATCTCCCTGAAGAATTGCCCAGAAGTGCCACCGTGTTGGCAGGGAAACGCTAAGCCCCGAACCTAACCAGGGATAGTTTGGGGGTACCACCTTAAGTCCCTGCAACCACACTCTGCGGCTCAATAGCCAGGAAGATAACCGACTAATGGTGTTTAAGGTGATGTTATCCTGTGGATCCTCAGCCACGTGGGACGTGCTGGCCATGCTCGATTGTGGAGCTGCAGGCAATTTTGTAGACATCACATGCGCAAGAGAAAATGGTCTATCCATACGAACAAAGTCTCAGTCCATACCCGTGGAAGGAGTAGACGGGTCTCCATTGACTTCAGGTTCCATCATACACGAGACAAGACCCCTTTGGGTTTCGATGTTCCAACACCAACAGCAGGTGATTTTTGACCTGATAAAGGCTGCCCATTTCCCAGTCATCTTGGGAATCCCATGGCTACATTGCCATAACCCGGCCATAGACTGGTCAGCCAACACCATTCTATTCAATTCCCAACACTTCTAGAAAACTGTTTGGTGCATCAAAACTCCACTCTATTAAAGACCCGAGAGAGTGATCTGTCGACATCAGAGATCCATCTGATGCCTATACACTACCAAGATTACTCTTGAGGTCTTCGAGGACAAGAAACCACATCTCCTCCCTCCTCACCTCAAGGAAGATTGTGCCATTGAGACCATCCCTGAGGCTTCCATTCCCTTTGGGAGGATGTACCCCTTATCTCTGCCCGAACGTGAGGCTCTCAAGGAATATCTGGACCTCAATCTTCAAGATGTACTCATGAGGGAATCCAGGTCCCCCATAGGGGCCTCACTATTTTTCATTCTCAAGAAAGGCTCTCTCGAACTCAGGCCTTGCATAGACTACTGTGGTCTCAACCAGTTTATCATCAAGGACCGGTATCCTATGCTGTTGATCAAAGAAGTCCTAATTGCGGTTCAGGGTTCATCAGTCTTTACTAAACTGGATCTCAGGGGAGCTTACCATTTGTTACGTATCTGATCTGGCGACGAGTGGAAGACGGCCTTCCGAATACCCTTGGGGCATTTTGAATACTAGGTGACTAGCTAGTCAACGCCCCCGCTGTGTTTCAGCATTTTATGGACAAACTGTTTTCTGAACTGTTGTATTCCACGGTCGTAGCTACCTAGACGACATACTGTTTTTTTCCTCTTCCCTCTCTGAACATCGCAAACATGTTTGTGAAGTTCTGTCCAGACTACAGCCCAACCATCTGTACCCACACCAGAAAAAATTCTGTTCGACGTGTCATCCGTGTCCTATCTGGGATTTGTCCTATCTAAGGATGGCATCCGGATGGATCCGGGGAAGATCAAGGCGATCATACAATGGCCAGCCCCTAGAAACGTGAAAGATATTCAACGTTTCTTAGGGTTAGCCAACTTTTATCAGCGTTTCCTTCCAGGATTTTCCAAAATGGTTCTCCCTATCACCTCGCCTCTGAAAAAGGGAGTACCATTTCACTAAAGTCAGGAAGGTGACCAAGCTTTACATTCCCACAAACAGGCCTTTACCACAGCCCCTATTTTGAGCGAACCGGATCAGACCATGCCCTTTATTGTTGAAGCTGACGCTTCCGGAGGAGCCATAGGTACTGCGCTTCTTCAGAAGGGTAAAGACGGTTTAGAACATCCAGTCACCTACCATTCCTGAACTCTCATCTATTGAACGGAAATATTCCGTAATCGAAAAAGAATTGCTTGCCATATGGCAAGCATGTGAGGAATTGTGCCACATTCTGCAGGGAGCCGTGCATCGCTTCACTGTTCGCACAGACCACATCAATCTACGTGTTCTTCAGAAGATGGAGTGCAGGAATGCACCAAACGCTCGCTGGGCCTACTTTTTTTCCCAATATGACTTTGAGATAACGTACATACCAGGGAAGAAAAATATCTTGGCTGATGCTCTTTCCCGCGGTCTCAGGAATATTTCAGGAAACTATCAGGGTCACAAACTGTTGTTAGCGGACAAGGAGATCATAGCAGTGGCCAACACATTCCTACAAGATGTTCGAGCTAGTCTACCTCCAAACTCCATACCCAACACCACAAGACATCGACTGGAAGAAAGAAAGGGATTGTACTTCAAGGAACACGCCTTATATTTACCAACAGAAAGGTTACAGATTCTCGCCATCTCTTGGTGTCACGATATCCTCATGGCAGGACCTAAGGGCCAGAAGGCTACGAAGGAGCTTATATCCTGTCTTTTCTGGTGGCCTACCGTGGACAAAGATGTGCATGGAAATCTTGCCTGGCCTCCTCTTGATCCTCTCAATTGTAGATCGGCCTTTTGGCCCTCCAGCTTCCACCTTCCGGTCCTCATCAGCCTTGGTAGAGCGGTTCCTTCTCGTGCGCAGCCTCGCTGAAAGTGTGCCTGTGCGCGACGCCTTTTATTTTCCCACGGAGTGCTAATAAATGGCAGGTGTAAATTGTTAAAGCTTCGTGCCTGACTCTGCCTGCCCTTATTACAGGCACAGGGCCAATGCAAGCCAGGGGAGGTAATCTCTCCAGCCTCATTCCTCATCTTCCTTGGTGAAGTACTTTTGTCAGGACAAAGTGGGGAGGAATTACAGGAGTTGTAGTTTCAAACAAAATATGCCGGGATAGGGGTTACATGGGTTGTGGAAAAAGGAGGATACCATGTCTCACCATTGGGTGCTTCTCCCTCACTCCCCGAGGACCCCCTACCCAGGTGATCCTTCCTCACTTGTCCACTCCCAGGGTGGAGATCCAAAAGCGATGGCATTTCCCTGGCCACCTGAGATCCCCAGGGATTAGGTTGTGAAGCACCCTTCAGTTTTTCACATAGCATTTAGCAAAAGATTGAGCAGATGAAATGAGGTAGACGCCATCCGGCGAACAGTAAATGTTTGCATGCAAGCGTTTAAATAAGTCCATAGCCAAAAGATTTAAAGCACATTTATCTGTTACAACAAACTGAGCCATGCAGATAATGGGCCCTATCTGAAAGTGAATAGGCTCTGATACTGGACTATGGAGTGGAGCATTATAAAATCCCACCAAGGTGTTAATTTTCCCATAGAGAGGTATTGAAGGCACTGGTTTGTGGGAAATAGAAGTATTGTTTGCTCACGTATCTAAAAGAAAATTCTGCTTTTTTCAGCAATGCAAAGTTCCACCTATGGACCTTTGGGATCAACAGGTACTTGCACTCTGCCGTTCCCCTCTCCTGGGCATTCCTATGTTGCATAATAATCGGGATATGGCTTGTCTTCATAATAGTCCCAGGCAGAATACTGCTGTCCATGCCTTGGATCAAAATAATTGGACTGTCCTTGGCCCTGGTTTTTCCACATTGTTACCATCAAACTGACTCTCACTTCCTCTTACTATTCCTCATCGCATAGAAATTCCTCTTCTCCTTGGGCACTTGGGACATTCCCGAATCCGATGATCTGTTGTTTTGTTATAATGGCATCCATCATCCACTATTCCTCCTCTGTATGCTGAAGGAGCACTTACCCCTCTCCCCCTATACATTCCTCTCAACGTTCCTCTTCCTTGTGACATATGTGCTAAACCAGAAGGTGTCTCACCCACTAGTCCCTGGGGATCTGTCATCCAGGTGGCCAGGACATGGCCATCACTTTTGGATCTAGTTCCTGGGGGTGGAGCAGTGCGCGAGGGTCACCTGGGTGAGGGGTCTTCGGGGAGAGGGAGTGAGACACCGGATGGAGAGAGAGATGTGGTATCCCTTTCCCTATAACACCTTTACAACACCTTTACCCCATCCTCCTAGGATATTTAGGAACTCTACCCCCACCCCCCTTTACATCATGAACACTTTCACGCGGACAACCCTCTATGCGGGAAAACAGACTAACATCCAAGCTGTATTCCTGACGGGTCTCAAAACAACAGTCAGGCAAGGCCAAGCAATTACTGGCCATCACACACACCTGACTTACATTAAGCTTCCCCACAGGGATAAATGGCGGAGCACGAGAGGATACTCCGAGTGAGGCAAGGCATACAAGGAAACAGTAGTTCCGAGATGGCAGTTTAACGAGAGAAGAAAGACAGCAAAACAGAAGGGGATCGAAGGAGGGAACTTCCCTACACCTTTTCGACAAGGTACCCTTACTTTCCTGAAACCCTCGAGAATAGAAAGCGTAAGACCAGGAAACCAGGCTGAAGAATCCTGCATTGTGTGTCGGGGGTACCCGGGGCCCTCCCTCGTCAATAATCAAGGCTGGGATAAACGCCAGCTGAAGTGGTACTGTCCTTGGCTCCAAGAACAAAGCAGCGTCAGTGAAATCAACATAGCCGTTGAGTTGGGGAGACCGATACAAGATCGGTATATGTTGAAGCCAAGGTTGCAAGCAGCAACATTGTATGGCGAGTGCTGGAATGAATATTGTTAAAACACGTGTGATAAAGGATGCAAGTAAAGTTGAACTGCTGATGAGTGATTTAACTTTTTTTTATTTAATTGTTTTAAATATATTATTGAATTTTAAGTGCATAAAAAAAGTGCATAAAAAAAGACAGTAACAGAACAGTCCAATAGGCACTTTGTAAGTTCATTAAGCAACAATCAACATGCCCCCTCCAAGTGATTTGATCATCTCAGTTCATAGTCTAACTTGAGAACACGTAACCATTGTATAAGGAAAATCTAAATATACTCTGCCAGTAACAAACAATTTATTCTTGTGTAGGTTTCCACATAATGAATGGTCATAATTCACTGCCTACCCCAAATCTATAACAATCAAATCAAGAAATTCATTAACATGGACCAGTACCTATAGCGGGGGGAGGCGAAAAGACAGCGTCAAGGAGAAAGATAGAGAGAAGAAAAAAAAAATATGAAATTCCACAATGTCCGTTACAGGAGACAGGTGAGGGCTCAGTACACATCTCAGGGTTTCAGAAAATGTTTCAATAACATTGGTTGGAAAAACATTTGTTCTTTGTCCCGCACAAAGTCCAGATATGGTTGCCAGATGCGCGTAAATCTTAGCATTCTCCCTTCCAACATAACAGAGC
Source organism: Ambystoma mexicanum (assembly GCF_040938575.1). Taxonomy (NCBI): domain Eukaryota; kingdom Metazoa; phylum Chordata; class Amphibia; order Caudata; family Ambystomatidae; genus Ambystoma; species Ambystoma mexicanum. Next base: position 1,406,099,959 of record NC_090923.1, on the reverse strand, counting down.
TTTTCTAGCCCTAGTAATTCCCACACTTTCACCCACCAGTAGGCAATATGGGGCCGTTCTATGGATTTCCAAAAACAAGCTCTTGTGATCCGAGCCGCTACAAGAAGGGTAGAAAGCAAGGCTGCCTTATTACTGGACATCGGAAAGGAGCAGTCTTCTGGGGTATCCCCTAACACCAACACCAACGGGTTCATAGGCAACAAAACCCCAGTAATCTCTTTAATTTTAGAGCATACCTCCAGCCAGAAGGACTTTATAACATAACAGTGCCACCACATTTGCACCAGATCACCTTTCTCGCCACAACCATACCAACATATGTCCGGGTAGCCGGGATTCATTGCATGCAGTCTGCTTGGGGGCAAATACCATTGGTAACACAATTTAATTGTATTCTCTTTCACAATCGTACATCGGGAGCTTGTGTGAGCTCTAAGCCATATTCTCTGCCAGGATTCTTCTGGGATCTCCATTCCCATCTCCCCTTCCCATGCATTCATATAAGGGAGTTTCTCCCTAGGAGGGACATTCTCTAGAAGTTTATAGCAGGCCGAAACTCTATGAACACGTTGGCCTTCTAGCATTTTCAATTCCAACCCAATCGGATCCCTGACCGCAGCATTACGAGTGGCCCTATTAGTTATCCAGTGACGCAGCTGAATGTACCGAAGGCGATCAGTCTCCAACAAATTGAATTTTGCTTTACATTCAGCAAACGTCAGGGGTTCCCGATCTTTGTATAAGTCCCTCAGACGTATTGGTTCAACGGGTTCCCAGTTCTGAAATGCACCGTTCACCAGACCCGGAGTAAAGGTCGGATTTTGGGAGATAGGTGAGAGAGGACCCAGGCCCGATTGTATCCCTTGTTGAGCACATGCCTTATCCCAGCTCTGTAACGTAGAGGATGTAGTGTTCAGAAGAGCCATCCCATGAGTCCGGGCCTCCCTGGGGAGAAACAGAAGATGTGCCAACGGGAATGGGGACACCACCTGCTCAATAACCTGCCATTTGGGAGCCTCCAAAGTGTTTGCCCAGGTCAGCATAGCACCGACCTGCGCTGCCCTATAGTATCTCTGAATCGAGGGCATTCCCAAGCCTCCAGATGGTTTTCCCCTGGTAGGAAGCTTAAGGGGTATTCTCGGCTTTCCCCCTTTCCAAACAAAGCGACTTAATGCCTTCTGCATTTCGATAAGGTCCCCTTCGGGAATCCGCACTGGAAGAGCTTGAAAGACATATAGGAGTTTCAGAAGTAAGGTCATCTTGAGCGCGCTAATCCGGCCCAACCAAGATATCTCCTGAGATTCATACTGTGAGATCCATTCTTTCGCTTCCTTCAGTAAAGCAGGAATATTGGCCTTGAAAATTCCCAAGTAAGACGGGGTCAATTTTACACCCAGGTAGGGGATCTCAGTTGTAGACCATGGGATGGAAAACTGTGCTTGAATATTCACAGTCTCACTGGGGATCTCCGTCAAGGCCAATCCCATAGATTTAGATGGGTTCACTTGGAATCCCGAAAGATCAGCAAAACGGGACAGAAGATTCATCAATGGTGGTATGGACTCACTAATATCTCATAGGAAACAGAGCAGGTCATCTGCATATAGTGCAAATTTATGACATTGTCCTGTGTGTTCAAAACCTAAGATCTCGGGGTGGAGTCTAATTTGTTGGACCAAGGGCTCCATCGTTAAAGAGAAAAACTAACGGAGACAGGGGGCACCCTTGTCTCGTTCCTTTGCCTATGGTAATCAAAGGGGTCCAACGTGCATTCACCCGGACCCTTGTTGAAGGGAAGCAAAAATTTGATAATATTAATTTAGAGAATTTGGACCCAAACCCATAGCCATCTAACACTAGTCTCAAATACCCCTAGGACATGCTGTCAAAAGCTCTATGGCCATCAAACGATAAATTGGCTAGTCTCCCCGGGATCTTCGTGATTGAACTTTTGAAGCTAAATACAATACCTTTGACAGAGTGGTCTGGCACTGCGTGGGTGCTCAGTCGAAAGTCTCTGTAAGGCATCCAGCTGAGAATTGGCAAAGGGAAAGTGAGAAAGAGATCATATCAAGAAGAGAGAGAGAAATTCTGAATCAAAGTGGTCCTGGGATGGGTTGAGCAAAATCCTACGCACAATCGAAAGTCTTCGATTTTTAAAGCAGAGAAAGCTTGAAAAAGTAGATGAAGTTGGTCCAAGCCCGGCAGAGGGAGATCAGTTGAAAGCTTTGTGGTAAAGTGGGTCTGAGAACGGTGGAGGGGGGCCCGGAGTGAACAGTGAATCACCCGAGAAGGTTTTGTGTTAAAGTGGGTCTGAGCCCGGTGGAGGGGGACCCAGGGTGAATCAAAAATCACCCAAGAAGTTGTACATGTGAAATCCTAAGAAGAAAGGGACTTTAATATTTGTCCTTTTGCATCAGGCCCTCTGAAATAAGAGACTTTGAATGGCAAACTGAATATAATTGCAACTCATCTGTCACCTCCATCACCTTCCTCCCATAGACAGATCACAGATGCATACAATTTACAATCCCCACTGCACCTACCACGAAAACAATAGTACACAAATCTGCACTTTAACTAGAAGCTCCAAGAAATTAACTGCAGACAACCTCCGTCCCCTTCTTAACACTCCATGTTTGGCCCCACCTTTCTCACAAGATCCAAATATCCTAGCAGACATTCATAAGGTCACGCTCACTAATGCTCTAAACTCCATTGCTCATCTAGAAGAAAAAAAAGAAAAAAAGTCCTTCCATTCGAACGCATGGTTCACAGAAGACCTCCAAGCTCTGCGTAACAACAAACGCCAGGCGCTTCAAAACTGTCAGGCCAACCCGTGCAACACTACTAAAGACTTATTCAAAGACATCGCTAAAAAATACAAAGCTGCCATCTTCAATGCCAAATCTGAATCACACAACCGTCGAATATCAGACTCTAATTCTCACTCGAGAGAACTCTTCACCATCTTTAAAGAGCTTACAGTGCCTCCCATCTCTACTGACAAGATCACCAAGGATGAAGCTTGGTGCAACAGTATCCAAGTTGCCATGCTCAACAAAATAGACCTCTTACAAAACAAAATCCTTGACCACTACAATACCCTACTGAAACCAAGTCAGCACACACATTCTCAATCCTCTAGCACATGGGTGCACAACATACGGCCCACGGGCCAGTTGCGGCCCGCCATGCTCTTTTGTCCGTTAGGAAAGTCTTTGTTGTGATCCGGGCCGGACAAAACACTGGCCCTTATTGGCTCAGCACACACACGCACCACGTCGCTCCTACGAGCCACGTAATGCGTGTGTGCTGCACCAATGGAGGGCCAGCACTATGGCTGGCGTGGTCCATAAGGCTTGATGCCGTAAGGCATTTCAGCCTTGGACCACGCCAGCCGTAGTACGATTCCAGCGTTCTAGTTTACCTGCCGCTTACCTGCCCGCCTTCCAGCACGTCTCCAGTAAGTGGTCTGTTTGTGTTTGTGTGTCGGGTCTGTTTTGCTTTATGTTTGTGTGTGTATGTTGCGATGAGGGGGGGGTCGGATGTGTGTCGGATGTGTATGAATGTTTGGCTTTGAATATATTTTGTGTGTATGTTGAGATGCGGGGCTTGGGGGGGTGTCGGATGTGTATGAATGTTTGGATTTGAATGTATTTTGTGTGTATGTTGAGATGCGGGGGGGTCGGATGTGTATGAATGTTTGGATTTGAATGTATTTTGTGTGTATGTTGGGATGCGGGGGTGGGGGGTGTCGGATGTGTGTCAGATGTGTATGAATGTTTGGATTTTAATGTTTTCTGTGTGTATGTTGAGATGCAGGGGTGGGGGGGTGTCGGATGTGTATGAATGTTTGGATTTGAATGTATTTTGTGTGTATGTTGAGATGCGGGGTGGGGGGGTGTCGGATGTGTGTCGGATGTGTATGAATGTTTGGATTTTAATGTTTTTTGTGTGTATGTTGAGGTGAGTGATGGGGGTGTCAGATGTGTATGAATGTTTGGATTTGAATGTTTTTTGTGTGCTGATTTGGGGGGTGGGGGTTCGGGTCTGTATGGGTGCATGTTTGTGTGTGTGCTGAGTTGGGGGTGGGGGGGTTCGGGTCTGTGTGTGTGCTGATTTGGGGGGTAGGGGTTCGGGTCTGTATGGGTGCATGCTTGAGAGTGTGTGTGCTGAGTTGGGGGGTGGGCGTTTGGGGCTGTATGTTTGCATGTTTGAGAGTGTGCTGAGTTGGGGGGTGGGGGTTCGGGTCTGGTTGGGTGCTTGTGTGTGTGTGCTGATTTGGGGGGTGGGGGTTTGGAGTTGGGGGGTGGGGGGTTCGGGTCTGTATGGGTGCATGTTTGTGTGTGTGCTGAGTTGGGGGGTGGGGGGTTCGGGTCTGTATGGATGCATGCTTGAGAGTGTGTGTGCTGAGTTGGGGGGTGGGGGGTTTGGAGTTGGGGGTGGGGGGTTCGGGTCTGTATGGGTGCATGTTTGTGTGTGTGCTGAGTTGGGGGATGGGGGGTTCAGGTCTGTGTGTGTGCTGATTTGGGGGTTCGGGTCTGTATGGGTGCATGTTTGTGTGTGTGCTGAGTTGGGGGTGGGGGGTTCGGGTCTGTTTGTGTGCTGATTTGGGCGGTGGGGGTTCGGGTCTGTATGGGTGCATGCTTGAGAGTGTGTGTGCTGAGTTGGGGGGTGGGGGTTTGGGTCTGTATGTTTGCATGTTTGAGAGTGTGCTGAGTTGGGGGGTGGGGGTTCGGGTCTGTATGGGTGCTTGTGTGTGTGCGTGCTGAGTTGGGGGATTGGGGGTTTGGAGTTGGGGGGGTGGGGGCTTCGGGTCTGTATGGGTGCATGTTTGTGTGTGTGCTGAGTTGGGGGTGGGGGGTTTGGAGTTGGGAGGGTGGGGGGTTCCGGTCTGTATGGGTACATGTTTGTGTGTTTGCTGAGTTGGGCCATGTGGCATAGTGTTTGGTTGGGGGTGAGGGGGCCATGGGGCATTGTGTTTGGTTGGGTGTGAGGGGGCCATAGGGCATAGTGTTTGGTTGGGGGTAAGGGGGCCCTGGGGCATAGTGTTTGGTTGGGGGTGAGGGTGCCATGGGGCATAGTGTTTGGTTGGGGTGAGGGGGCCATGGGGCATAGTGTTTGGTTGGGGTGAGGGTGCCATGGGGCATAATGTTTGGTTGGGTGTGAGGGGGCCATGGGGCATAGTGTTTTGTTGGGGGTGAGGGGGCCATGGGGCATAGTGTTTTGTTGGGGGTGAGGGGGCCATGGGGCATAGTGTTTGGTTGGGGGTGAGGGGGCCCTGGGGCATAGTGTTTGGTTGGGGGGTGAGGGGGCCCTGGGGCATAGTGTTTGGTTGGGGGGTGAGGGGGCTATGGGGCATAGTGTTTAGTTGGGGGTCAGGGGTCCATGGGGCATAGTGTTTGGTTGGGGGTAAGGGGGCCCTGGGGCATAATGTTTGGTTGGGGGTGAGGGACATGGGGCATAATGTTTGGTTGGGGTGAGGGGGCCATGGGGCATAGTGTTTGGTTGGGGGTAAGGGGGCCCTGGGACATAGTGTTTGGTTGGGGGTGAGGGACATGGGGCATAGTGTTTGGTTGGGGTTGAGGGGGCCATGGGGCATTGTGTTTGGTTGGGGGTGAGGGGGCCATGGGGCATTGTGTTTGGTTGGGGGTGAGGGGGCCATGGGGCATTGTGTTTGGTTGGGGGTAAGGGGGCCCTGGGGCATAATGTTTGGTTGGGGGGTGAGGGGGCCATGGGGCATAGTGTTTGGTTGGGGGTGAGGGGGCCATAGGGCATAGTGTTTGGTTGGAGGTGAGTGGGCCATGGGGCATAGTGTTTGGGTGGGGGCAAGGGGGCCCCGGGGCATAGTGTTTGGTTGGGGGTGAGGGACATGGGGCATAGTGTTTAGTTGGGGCTGAGGGGGCCAGGGGGCATAGTGTTTGGTTGGGGGTGAGGGGGCCATGGGGCATTGTGTTTGGTTGGGGGTGAGGGACATGGGACATAGTGTTTGGTTGGGGGTAAGGAGGCCCTGGGGCATAGTGTTTGGTTGGGGGTGAGGGACATGGGGCATAGTGTTTGGTTGGGGATGAGGGGGCCATGGGGCATAGTGTTTGGTTGGGGGTGAGGGGGCCATGGGGCATTGTGTTTGGTTGGGGGTGAGGAACATGGGGCATAGTGTTTGGTTGGGGGTGAGGGGGCCATGGGGCATAGTGTTTGGTTGGGGGTGAGGGGGCCATGGGGCATTGTGTTTGGCTGGTGTGAGGGGGCCATGGGGCATAGTGTTTGGTTGGGGGTAAGGGGGCCCTGGGGCATAGTGTTTGGTTGCGGGTGAGGGTGACATGGGGCATAGTGTTTGGTTGGGGGGTGAGGGTGCCATGGGGCATAGTGTTTGGTTGGGTGTGAGGGGGCCATGGGGCATAGTGTTTGGTTGGGGGTGAGGGACATGGGGCATAGTGTTGCACTCCAAGAGTGAACCCAATAATAAAGCTAAAACAGGCACAGTTAAGAGATGTTCATCTTTGGCTTTTTGAGGAAACCTGACTCAACGAAGGCCATACTCCTCTTGGGCAACCGAAATAGCAAACTGTAGCAGTCCAAAATAACGGCATGTCCAATCTAGGGTCAATAAAATATATATAAGTTAATTAAACAGGCGAGATACAATAACTAAATAGAAATAAATTATAACAATGGAAAATGTGTAGTACAAAATGTAAGTTTGAAATGCAAATAAAAATCGTTACCCCTCAAAAACATTCTTTTTCCATGTGTTTAGTACAAATTGGCGGTTTAAAAAGCCTCCTGCCACGCCCCGCCTACCACCCCGCCCACATTTACTTTTCGGCCACTATAGCCCTCATGTAAGGTACTTTCGGCCCTCTGTCAAAATCAGTTGTGCACCCCTGCTCTAGCAAAACCAATAACATCCCTAAATTTCCCTTTAACGATGTCTCAAAACTAGAAGTCCTGGACATCTTGAAACATCTGAAACCATCGACCTGCAAAGATGATACATGCCCTCCCAAGTTAATCAAGGACTGCGCTGAACCACTTACTCCACTCATTACCGCATTCATTAATGCCTCATTTAAGACCTGCTCCGTCCCAGACAGTCTCAAAGAAGCTTGGGTGCGCCCACTTCTAAAAAAAATGACTCTTGACCACACGTTACCTAACAACTACAGGCCTATAACAACAGTCCCTTTCCTTCTCAAAATTCTAGACAAAGTGGGACACAGCCAAATCCAACTATACCTTGAATCAAACTCCATCCTAGGTAACAGACAGTCAGGATTTCGCAAAGGCCACGGAACAGAGACTGCTCTGTTGGACCTTAAAAACCAAATAACAAAGATACTGGACACAGGTAAACCCGCCCTCCTCCTCCTCCTTGACCTCTCAGCAGCGTTCGACCTAGTGGACCACAAAACCCTCACTGCACACCTCTCCCACTCATCACATTTCTCAGACCAAGCCACCTCATGGATAACATCCTTTCTAGAAGGCAGGACCATGAAAGTCTTTTCAAACACATCCAACGCTATACCATCCATAATACACTGCGGTGTCCCACAAGGTTCTTGTACAGCACCTACGCTGTATAACCTCTTTACAAAGCCTCTTTTCGATACTGGATGCACTTGGGATCGCTTACATCATCTACGCAGACGACACCCAAGTGCTCCTCCCCCTAACTGGCTCATACCACACAGACACCTTGGCTCTAAAGCATATATACGCCACCATTCAAGCTTGGATGGCCACCTCGGCCAAACGTTCACACTTGCCAAGCTAGATAGTCTCTATGCCAATTTTAACATTGACAATTGCACTATCCCAGTCCTATCTTCTGTGAAAACGTTAGGGGTCTACATTGATGCAACTCTGTCCATTAATAAACAAGTTAGTGCCATTGACTCCGCGTCCACACTAAGCACCAAATTCATTAACACCATCAAACCATTCCTAACCAAAGAAAACTGTCTATCAATAGCTAGAGCTACCATAGGCGCTAATCTCAACTATTGTAACACGCTCCTAGCTGGCACCTCTGAAAAAAACCTAAACAAACTTCAGGTCACTCAAAATAACGCTCTGAGAGCAGCCTTAAGCATCTCCAAAAGGGACCACATTTCACAAGCAAGACAATCTGTTCATTGGCTCCCTGTCAAAGAACGTATCACCTTCAAGGTTCTGACTACTACCCACAAATGCATCCATCACACTGCACCGTCATATCTCTCAGACACTCTCCACAGACAGGCCTCATCCAGACCCACCAGACTATGCTATACCAACCAACTCACTGTACCACGTATCAACAAGACTACAGCGGGAGGATGGGGATTCCCCTACATAGCACCCAGACTCTGGAACAACATCCCTCAATCTCTAAGAGCAGAAAGCTCTCTTACAGCCTTCAGAAAAAAACTCAAAACCTATCTCTTTAACTAAACCACCATCGCCCACAGCCAAACATTTACACATTGCTAATGTTTTTCTAAACCTGCATGTTCTTTTATGCCTCTATGTTGTAACTAAGTTTCGCTATTGCTGTAACCAGCGCCACAATGCCTCAGGGCTGCTTCTGTGCGCTCAACAAATACGAATAAATAAATAAATATCCTGACATATCATTTCTTGAACACTTTTCTTTTTGTATAACATTGTTTCCCAACATATTTGTATTTATAAGTAAGGATTGGCAATCGGTTTATTAGTATGGGCCTTTTTATTTTGACAGACTCGATTCGACTAGTACTGCGTTAATATTATTTGATGGCCGAAGCTTGCTCCCATCTTTAGATTTAGGATTAGATAGACATTTTTCAAACTGAATTGAAGTTCAATAAACACCCTTGAACTGTGATCACTTGTGTCTGTCTTACTGTTTAATACCATGCCTTCCTTACATAATGCATGTCATGTGAGTAGGCACTGTAAGGAACTCATGGTGGCAACAGTAAAGACAGACACAAGTGATCACAGTTCAAGGGTGTTTATTGAACTATAAATGCAGAGTGGAAACAATGCTTAAACTAAACCTAAATCTAAGATGGGAGCAAGCGTTGACCATCAAATGAAAAATAAGGCAGTCCTAATGGCGTTGTGTCAAATAAAAGGGCCTATACTAAAATAAAATCTATTGCCAAATCCTTACAACTACTCACAGAAAGAGTGTGGGATAGGGTATCAAAACAAAGGAAACAGTGTTCAAATAATAAGTCAGGATGTGATTGCCTTGAGGTCTCCCTTCCCCAGGTTTTTAGCACAGGACAAGGTGGGATTTTGGAGCACAGCACATGCTCAAGCCTTTTCAGCATGAGCTAACAGTTCCGTATCAGTTATCAGGTTCTTCGATGGTTAAGTCGCTTTTCAATTAAAGTCTCTCGCCTTCGAGGCCTGATGCTCTCAACAAACAAACACAAAAGTTCTGTTCTACGAACACTTTGGGTGATGGCTTCACCCCTGGGTCCCACTCTTCTGGGCGCTGACCCTTCAGAACACTTTGGGTGATAACATTCCACCCCTGGATCTTCCACTTCTTGCTTTCACCTTTCTTAATGTCTTTTAAAACAGCACTCTAAGCTTTTTCTCCGATTGTCGGCTTCCCTTCTCCGGGTTCACTCTCGCCGACCTTTCCGATATACAGTTCATGCACTAATTTTCACCATACGGGATTCACTTCCCTTAGCTTTCGCAATCATCTGCCAGTCAGGACCCCTGTATGACCACTTTTACCTTTCTTTGCCTCTTACCAAGGGCTTCTGGTTACAGTAGTTTCTACCTTTGGGTTATCGCCCATATTTTCCTGCTTGAGCACCCACGTGGTGTCGTACTCCTCTGTTGCTGGATTTACCCTTCTCTTATCAATGTATCAAAGTCTTTCAAGGTTCAAATTAGCAGTTGGCTACTTTTTTTGTTCTAAAGCAAAGGATGGGTATCCCCTTCATCGCTGACAGAGGGGAAGCAGCTGGCAATATTCAAACAGTGGTCATGTCAAGCGGAACAATTTCAAATTAGTGCATAAGAGTAAAGCAGACTACAATAGAAAAGGACCCAAAGAAGGACCCGACAGATCAAACCAACAAAAGATTTTTTTTTTAAAATACTGTTTTCGTTTTTGTATTATTTCACAAATGGATAAAATTGCATATTAAATCTGCATAGGCCTATACTAAATATTAGCTCATTATAGTAAGAGTAAAGTGCATCACAATTAAAGTGCTAGTCACGCCCTTAAAGAGGACCACCTAAGTGGTCTACGCCACGCACACACGAGAGAAGCGCCTGAAACCCCAGTTGAGTGAAGGGAATCACTCAAGAGGGGGCTGGTGCTCACAAATGTGTCTGCGGAACACTAACACAAAGTTCAGTGGCATACATTCAAACAAAATTAATATTGTCTTATAAAATAATTGCACAAATAATAGAGGTGGGGTGTCGTTCGTCAGAAAAGAGTATGAAAAAGAAGAAGAAACCAAGACAACAAGTTAAAAAATGATCTGGGGGGAACTCTACTGAGAACGTAATCCATAATCAAAGTTCTGAAGAATCTCAAAGCAAGACCGGGAGAACTGATAAATACAAGGCAAACTGGTACCAACATCATGTCGATTAATCCAGTGATGTGTCAACCATACAACACGCAGAGCCCAATGAATGAGTCTGTAGAGGCAAAACACAAGAACATCTTTTGAAAATGGGAAAAGAAATTCCCTAAATCCTAATTGTGAAGCGAAAAGACTGCTGATTCTCGGGGGTGCAGCGCCAGACACTGCCCAAGCGACAAAAATATAGACTCCAACTCAACTATTTAGAATTGCTGGAGAAAAAAGCCTTGAATGGATAAAGGCAGGGACAATCCCAATGGATGGATTGTGAAAGCGAAAGGATTGTGCTAATGAGCCATGTTTCATCGCCAATGCCGTCATGTTGCATAGATTTCAAACGCTGGACGCCCACATGCAAAGAGAGGAAACGGAGCTTGTTTTAAATGTGTGAATGATCCACAGAATGACATTGACTTCAAGAACAACTCTGTTTGGACAGAAAGACATGAAAATATTAGCAGAAAAGCTACCTCATTTAGGTCTGATATTAAATAGTCAGCCACCGGTTTATCAAAGCTGTACTTGTTGAAAAAAAAATGTAAAACATTTTTTTTTTCTACAGCTCTATCTGGTGCAGAATATTGCAAATAGATAAATGGACCACAAGTGTATAGGCAGTATATTTTATTCAGGGTCATATTGTCCCTTGCGCCCCAACTGACTGGCGCCTCAGGAATGCATTCATGCCACGATAATTCGTGCAGTGGTGCATAAGCAAGAGAATCTCTTTACTGCAAACTGCAATATCCTCAGTTCACACAGGTTCGCAAAGAAACCTTGTAGCAAGGCTGCTGCCCCCAAAAAATGATGCTTTCGTTCCAGTAATAACCTAATGGAAAATGCTAAAGTTACCCGTGCGGACGTGAAGCTGTATTGCTCTGTGAGCCACCAAATAATCCTGCAACATCCAGCCTGATTCCAACATGGTGCCCACAAGATAAGCAAGCGTACAGATGGTGAAAGCCCAGCGCACAATCCTGTGAATTCTTGTGGCTGAATGCGGCTCAGAGAAGCTGATACATCGACTGACGCCTGGAGCTGGAATATGGGAAGGAACGCTGTTACCAAAATGGCCGTCGTGTGTTCCCTGGGCCCAAGGCGCGCTGCGTTGCGGCTAATGGGCTGGTCCTGTTAGGGAAGCGAGATGGGCCGGAGACCCAGCCCCGAGATCAGCGACCATCCACTGCCTGCCCTCCTGCCCGACGTGCGAGCTGAAGAGGAGAAGAGCAGCGCGCAACAACATCTGACGGCTGACCCGGGAGGCTGCGATCCGGCAGACTCGGCTAAACTGATGAGAGAGACCGGCAGGAGTGCGCGACCCACGGCACAACTGAGGGGCGGAGGGGGCAAACCTATGGCAACCCTGCGAGGACTGAGCGGATCTGCCAAACCCACACGCAGAGAAGAAGCGCTGGCAGACGCAGCAGGCTAAAGGAGGCACCGGAAGCCTAGCCTCCCAGCATCCGCTGACTCGGGAAAAGGCCCCGGAACACACCGGTCACTCCGTATAGAGGTGAAGCAGAGGCAACTCCACTGACCCAGTAAGCACGAGAGAACCCGCCGAATACAAGGTACGGCAGACTAGCGGCAAGCCCGACGCGGGGGAGTGGGGAGGCACCTCCAGTGTGCAAAATAGAGGGGGCACCAGAGGCGGAGAAGGAGAGGGCTACGAAGTCACAACTTGAAGACCAACCACCAGCAGTAACAAATCCCGAACCGGCCCAAAACCCACCTGCCCACAACCCCCCCGAACATTGAAACCAGCCACTACACACACCGTGGCTCCTGATGGTGCGGTGAGGTGGCAGAGGGTACAAGTGCGCGAAGCCTGCGCACATACGATCACCGGGGCCCCAACTGCCAGAAGCCCGAAAATTGGTCTTGGAAACTGGGATGACAGACCCTGAAGCAACGAACCACGATAGCCGAATTTGCTGAGGACACAAGTCGCAAACAAGCGAACCTTGGACCCGTCCCGCCAGCCAAGCAACCTTAAGCTACCTCACAACCTGCAATATCACAAGCACCAGGAATAGACAACACAGAGTGGAACAGAAACGTGAGTGGGCGCTGATGTGGCCACTAATACTCCCAGTGGACTCGCAACCTATGCAGGAGAAATCACAAACAAACGAACCTTGAAGCTGCCCTGCCAGCCAAACAATCTTAACTGCCTCACAACCCGCACCACCACAAGCAGCAAAACAGACAATATGCAGAGCTAAGCACGAGTGGAAAACAGAAACGTGAGCGGGTGCTGAGGTGGTCAATAATGCCCACAGTGGCCTTACAGCTCGGCGAATACTACAGACTGAGCTGTGCCCCATGCTCTGCAATCATATTGCTCAAGTCAGCAGCAAATCAAAGAGGTGCACCGTAAAACGGCGGCGAACGGGGGTGGTGAGTGGAAGAGTATACACATACCATCCGAAACAGTAATAATCCTGGGCTGTGACTGGGACTGTATATGACCCTGTGAAGACCCCCCTCACCCCTTCCCCCACGATAGACCAGCATACACTTCTGCTGACCGCAACCCAGCTCCTTGCCGGTCCACTAGCTGCAATCACAAAAGGGTCATTACGTGGGAGCAAAACGGGTGGAACGCAGGAGAAGGCTCGGCTCACGCGAGAACCCCAGATGTGCTCCAACAGTGTCCCACATAGTAGAGCCAGACCACAGAGGGAACCACGACAGTGTCTCAACCAAATCCGCCACACAGGTGGACACAGCCCAAGGAGCAAAGCCTGGCAAACAGACACAGCGAACTGCAGTACCGCCAATAGCACGCCTGCATTCTCAATAATTCAAATCACGCCAGTCCCACTGGCAACTAGCTCGCTGATATGCGGGTGGATGACAGGTGATACCGGCATATAAGGGACCGGCATGGATCGACCTCCCTGGACTACCCCGGAACTGTCAGCTCTGCGTGAGGAAAAGCACGAAAGGAACAAGAAGCCCCATCGAGTGAAGACTGGCCATAACCGACAAGCTTGTGGCACACACCTATCATGGGCAAAGACAAGGTGGGAAAGCACTCCGTACAGCCCAAAATGGATCAATACACCACAATGATTACGCAGAGCCAGGAAGGGCCAAACCCTATCGACACTGCCTCAAGCCCGGAAACGACACCCTCCCTGAAAGACGTCATGGGAGCCATAGCAGACTCCCGCGCCTCCATCGAGCAAAAAATGGATGGCATAAGCATGGATGTGTCACTCTTACGTCATGACTTACAAAAGCTAACGTCCCGGACTAGTGAGGCAGAACAGCGCATCTCTGATGCAGAAGACAGAAGAAGGGGGCTACAACAACAACTGAACACTGTCAAATCAGACCTAAAAGCAATGGCAGAACGAGTGGATGAAAGCGAAGGCCGATAAAGGCGCAATAATGTTAGGATCCTTGGCTTACCTGAAAACACTGAAGGCCCGAGCATGGAGATTTTCCTAGAGAAATGGCTTACAGACATGTTTGAATCAGACTCCTTCTCAAAATTCTTTTCAATTGCAAGGGCCCACCGCATCCCTTCTGGAAAACCAGTCCCAGGAGCACCGCCCCGAACAGTGATCGCGAAACTCCTCAATTATAGAGATCGAGACGCACTACTCCAGAGAGCAAGAGCTAAGGGCACACTAACTTACAACGGTGCAAAAATTGCTTTCTTCCCCGATTATACCAGGGAAGTGCAAAAAGCGCGACAATCCTTCGACCAGCTAAGGAAACAACTGCAAGCTCTCAATGTGAAATATGCCCTTCTGTTCCCGGCTCAACTCAAAATATACCACCAGGGAACAACGGTACATTTCACTGATCCAAAGGAAGCCTGGAGATGGGCTGAACAACATGTTGAGGATGACCGGTGAACAATGAGGAACAAAAGGCAAAGAAACCCACAAGCACAGCAAGAGAGGCAGCCACCACCACCTCTGCGACTAATGGAGCACCCACACAACGCAGGGAACGGGTGACAACGAACGACGAACACCGAGCAAGCAGCACGCCCCTTCAGCAACATAATGAGAAAACAGGGGAGCAACAAACACCTCGAAACTCCAGATGTGGTCGGAAGAAATAAGAACACTTAACGGCACCCACCGAGGAGGAAACCCCCCCCCCCCCTCAAGGTTTGTTCTTGGTGCCAGGCACCAAACAGGGGATTGTTTACTTGATTGTCAGCCATTTGACAGGCATCAGCAGTTGTTTAAGGTTCGGGCGATAGATGCTTCGAGAAGGGCAAAGTTTAGGGTGGGGGTACAGAAAGTTAATGGTTAAAGTTTTTGATAAAGTTCTAATGTTTAGGCTTACACTGGGTCTTAGAGTTACTACACACTACGCTGTATGTCAACAAGATACAACACACGGCTCCCACACAGGCCTCCCCGCCTGGAAACTTAACACAACCACCAATATCGCAGCAGTCAGAAATGGGGCACTATGTGTGCCAACAATATGAGACACACCCTGCTCCTGCCCCAAACCATGATGACTGCCAATAGGAATGACACCAGAGCCATCAGGCTTATGACCTAGAATGCAAACGGACTCGGAAGCGGCATTAAGAGACGCCTAGTATTACAACTGCTAAATCGCCACTCCCCAGACGTTGAATTTCTAACTGAAACTCACCTGGCAGGCTCAGACTGTCTCTTATTTAAATGCACTAACTATCGAATAGCAATACATGCCGGGTTCACTATGGGCTCCCACGGGGTACTAATTCTAATACATAAGGGGCTCCCCTGTACCCTTTCGACTGTCACCCAAGAGACAGGAGGTAGATTTGTGTATATAACAGGGACGCTCTGGGAGCGAACCATAGCAATGTTAGCGATTTATGCACCTCCAAATCTACTGACTCCGCTAACTAACGACATTGCACCCATAATTACTGGAGACTCATCAGACCTTCTGATTGTGGGGGGAGACTTCAACGAAGTCATGCACACAGAGCTCGACCGCACACACATCCGTAACAGAAACCCCGCCACACGCACCAAACTCGACATATTCACTGATGCCATGGGTCTCAGAGATGTATGGAGGAATGTACACCCAAACGCAAGGGAATACTCACATCACTCTGGAGCACACGCCTCGCTTTCAAGGTTAGATTATTTCTTCCTCTCCACAGTGGACCTACATTTAGTAAAGGAGGCACAATTTCTCCCCAGAGGTGTATCGGACCCCTCCCCCCCTGACAATAGAGATCGGAACCAACAGATCGAATCCCCCACCTTCTGGCGACTGAATAACTACTACCTAGGTTTCCCAGACCTAGCAGAACAAATCCAAACCATCACCAAGACATACTTTGAATTAAATACGGTTACAGTGGAGGATTCGGTGACACTCTAAGCACTGTCTAATAGGCTTCCCAGAGGTGAAATCATATCATGGTCCACGGCCCACAGAAAGAAACATCTAAAGGCACTACACAATGCTGAGGCATGAGAAAACCGTGCGGAGGCAACGCCCTTAACCCTTGACCGACCAGAAACACATCAGGCGCTCCAATTAGCACAGAAACAACTACAAAACACAGCGCTAGACAACGCGAAGCAGGCCCACAAAGCGATGCGAGCCAGGGTATACGAGACGGGAGATAAAGTGGGGAAAATGCTGGCATGGCTGGAACGCAGGGACGAGGGCCTCAGGCAGGTGAGAAGAATCATATCCCAGGAGCCGAGATCACTAGAGTCAGATCAAGATATAGCAGAAGGCTTCACAGCCTGCTATGCTGAGCTCTGCAAGGTACCGTCTGCTCCCATTGGCATCTCGATCTTAGACGACATTACACTCCCAACCCTCAAGCCGGGCCAATTAGAATTCTTAGAGAAGGACATTACGGGGGATGAATTAACCATTGCCATGTCAGAACTACAATCTGGCATAAGCCCGGGACCAAACGACTTCCAGATCGAAGTATGGAAGAGCATAGGCGCGAATGAGATCATTCCACACCTTTTGAACATATATGAGAACTCACGTGCTCAGGGTTCCCTCCCCCCAGACCTCAGGAAAGCCACCATAATAGTGATTCCAAAACCAGATAAACCACCAGACCAATGTAGCTCATACAGGCCCATCTCCCTCATAAACAGCAAGGCCAAACTGCTTGCGAAAGTGTTAGCCAATCGATTACAACAAGCCATATCTACACTCATTCATCCAGACCAATGTGGATTCATGCCACAGAGATCCACCCGAATGAACATACACAGGTTACACTCAGCGCTGGAGAGACTTTCTGCTCTCAGGGGACCCTTTGCCTTACTTGCAGTGGACTTCGAAAAGGCCTTTGACTCGGTCTACTAGGAGGCGATTTGGTAAATAATGCAACGCATGGGTTTTGGCCCGCAATACATGAGCTGGGCCAAGCTTCTATACAAAGCCTCACTGGCAGAGACAAGAGTAAACAGATATGTATCAGCCCCCTTTGAACTGGGGAAGGGGACAAGACAGGGCTCTCCTCTGTCAGCCATGATCTTCGCCTTGGCGATAGAACCCCTAGCTGAACTACTGAGATCCACTAAGACATGGGAAGGTTTCCGCTGGGCAGAAGGTTGGGATGACAAAGTGTCCCTATATGCAGACGACCTGCTGATATATTTAAAGGACCCGAATTGATCCTGTAGTGTGGTGAGATACGGGGCCTTCAGCGGCCTGAGAGTCCTGAGAGTCAATTGGTCCAAATCCACACTGTTCCCACTTGGAACCGATGCAGATATAGTGCCAACTAACTGCCCTTATCGAGTGGAAAGGGAGCAAATTAAGTACCTGGGAATTCAAATCACAAATAATCTAAAAGACTATATACCTAAAAACGTACATCCTGTGACAAAGAGACTCGCAGAAGACGTCTGACACTGGACATCCCTGCCTCTAACACTGCTAGGTAGGGCAGCCCTCTTTAAGATGATAGCAGTGCCCCGCTTCTTTTACATACTACAAAACGCCCTTGTGTATATTCTGCAAAGTGAATTCCAGAAAATGGATCAAACTCTCAGAAAACTATTATGGGGAGGGGGTCACCCACGCCTGGCACTTGCAACTCTCCAAAGATCCATATGGGAAGGAGGGATTGGGTTGCCCTGCTTACAGACATATTATTGGGCCAGCCAAATGGCAGTTGTAAACGATAAACTCCATGGAGATGCCTCACTACCGCACAATAGGCTACCTGAGACTGATATAATGGAAAGACCCATCATGAGATACCTTTACCGTGGAAAAAATAGGACAAATACCCCAACTATGTTATCACACATCACGTAAATATGGGATGTCACACACAAATATGTCAAATGGGAAAAAGAACGGACTCCAGTGCAGCCATCGTGGGATAACAGAAACCTCCCGGAAGTGAACAAACTCCCCAGATGGCCCATATGGTCAAGCCAAGGGATATTAAAAATTGGCAACATTGTGAAAGAAGGCAATGTAATCCCGTTTGTAGATCTCGCTTCCAGTTTCAATCTCCCCCAGAATGAGCAATACCATTATACACAGTTGAAGCATGCACTGACAGCCGAGCTCCCCGCCCTTACCGTCATGCCAGACTATACACCAATAGAACGTAACTGATTCCCAGAGTAGATCAAAGATAAAGTAACGTTGGTGTTATACAATGCCATGACCTCTTTTGCTACGAACAAACTATCGAGTCTGAAAGCGAAATGGGAAAGGGGTGTGAGTGCCATACTTCCAGAAGAGTGGGTCAACAAACTAATGTTCCCCCGTGAGATAGCCATATCATCTAGACTTAGACTAATCCAACTAAAAATATTACACAGGATGTATTACCCTAGGGTGGCACTATTAAAATGGGGCGAAAGTACTGACTCAAAATATCTGCGCTGTAAAACAGAGGAGGGATGGATTCCAAGATGGCCGCCACCCTGTGAGGACGCACTTCCCCGCTCCTCTGCCCAGACGAAGAAACATAAAGGAGAAATAAACACATAAATAACCTGCAACTCCAGCATAGCGGCGAGATTCAGACGCCCCATCCACCAGAGAACATATAACAACATTGGCACCCCGGACTCACCTGTATCCAGCAACTCGTGGCCGCCGTTCGCCAACGCGGCAAAAGCTCAGAGCGGGAACCGCTCCGAGACCCCGCCAAGACCAGCGATAGCCAGCAGCACTGAAGGTCCTGGCCCCGTACACCTGGTGAGCCCAGCTGCTACAAGCGGGGGCGAGAAGACGCACACCCGACCTGCAATCCGCAATCTCAGCGGGGAATGGCGCCCGCGGGCGACCCTCTTCATCGGGTGCTGAGGGCGCGGAGGCAAGCGCGGGTACGGAAGAGAAGCAGCCCGTGCCGCGGAAACCTCCAGCGAAACCTACCGCCACCCCGACAAGCCCTGATATTGCGACCCCCCCCCGCGAGGGAAGGAAATCGGAACGGAGCAAATCACCCGAACCCATTGAAGCGCCGGAGCATTCCCGACACACCCGGCAATCCGGAGACAGCCGCCTGGACATCTGCGCACCCCCGGAAGGTATGTGAAGCGGCCTGCAAGGGGATAATCAAAGCAAACGCAGCGCCCATAAGAATCGGACTTGCCCCACGGATGTGCTGAGGTGAAAGCTGGCCCATGCCCCCAGGTAGGCACCGATCACCAGCCCTAACCTCCTGAACTGAGCTGTCTCCCCGCGAGTGACACATCTGAGAAGGAGTACTCACCTCCGCAACCCCGATCCCCCAAACGGAACCCTATTTCTGGGGAAAACTGATAGATCCGGCACTCGGAGGCCAGCGAACCCCACACCCCCTGCCGCCAACTGCCAAAACCTGCGCCTGGGACACGCTCTGGGCCCGCAAGTTGCAACCTGTTGCACGGCCTGACGCTGCTGTACCGTGCTCTCTCCGGATTCAACCTGGTACATTCGGCCGCCCTAACGCTCCTAGCAGGATAGTGCAACTGGCACTCTGCACACGAAGGACTGCCAAAACCAACCTAAGCACACACACAGCCAAGAGAGAGCCCACGGAGAAGCCTCCTGAACGCAGGTTCAACTAATCAAGCACCTAAGGGGGCACCAGAGAAGGATGCTACCCTGAATAGAGCGAATACTATACCCCCACAACGCATACGAAGCCGATGGAAGGAGGGAGGACCACCTCATGATAAAGACCAGTAGGACCCCAGAATAGCTGTGAACCAGGGCACCTGGAGACGGTTCCGCATGATACGGAAAACCATCGGACACGCACTGAGCTTCCTGCGCCAGGAAACGCCGCCTTACTGAAAGCCAACCAGTGCAGAGAGTCCTCTCAGAACATCATAATACCAAAATCCCACACCACCCACAGCCATCCCGGGACAGCAAAGATCTATGCTGCCACCCCCACATCAGCCGCACTACACAGATGGCCGGTACCAAACCTAAGAGCACCCCAGCAAGAACCAGATACACAGTAAAGGGGAGAAGCGGACAATTGGAAATATTCTGTACACAGCCTCAGGAGGGCAAACAAAACAGAAACAAGACAGAGGATTCAAACGTAGAAACGGTCATAGAGGAACCGGACACCATGGCCCTGAACAAAGAGGATCTACAGGAATGCCTGAGAGGCATGAAGAACAGAATGATGGAATCCCCCCAGACCCAACTGGGCACAATCCGCGAAGATCTAAAATCCTCCCTGCAGGAGATGAGGAAGGACATCGAAGTGCTGGGGGACAGAGTGGACACCATGGAGAGGGGCCTCTCAGAGACAGCGGAAGAAGTAAAACAGAATAGCATCCTCCTAGAGCAGATCTCCAGAGCTAAACACAACCCCGAACTACAGGCGGAGGACCTCGAGAACCGCTCACGAAGGTCCAACATACGGGTCAAAGGCCTGGCTGAAACGATTGGGGATAAAGACCTCAGGGACACAATCCAACTATGTTTCAGCAGCATGCTCAATGACATCCCACCCGAAAGCATATCCATCGACAGGATACACAGAGTGGGTCTCAGGAGAAATGACCCGGGAGCCAAACCCAGGGACGTGCTCATGGCAATGACCTCATACTTGATGAAAGAAGAAATCTCACGGGCAGCCCGCAAGCAACAGACAATCACCATTAATGGCAACCAAATCCGACTCTTTCAGGACTTAGCCCTATCCACGCTACACAAAAAGAGACTTATGCAACCAGTAACGAGGGCACTGAAAGCTAAAAACATTATATATAGATGGGCATACCCCTTTGGACTCCAATGTACATGGGAAGGCAAACCACAGCGGATCTCTACATGCGATGAAGGGATAACGCTGTTGCAGCTGGAAGAAGAAGAGGCTCTCCAGAAGAACATGGAGACAAGACAGACATGGCGTTGAACCCGCTACTCTGGTGTGTTACTTAGTTCACATCATTGCTTTGCTCTCTTTTGGACCTTAACCTGACGGTTGAACCGCGCATGACTACAACATCCTTGTCAACCTTTTAACAGTACACCATAGAGAATGACAGGATAAAGGTGACTGGATTATAGACTTTGTTACCAGACACATAGGATGCTACACCGACACTTATAGACGGTTGGGTCTAGACGCTTGAACTCTACTACACAGAGAAGAGCCTATGGAACAAGCTACTTAGCACTTGTTCCTCTGGGGAAGCATTTGAGCATTGTCCTCTGCAATTTTAACACCAGTTGTTTGATATCCAAAACTGAGATTTGGACTGTAAACCACGGAAAGCCGTGACCCTCTGGGTCCACGCTTTAGAAATATTATGCCCCTGAAGAAGTTCCTGTATTATAATTACTAGCTGTAGGAACGAAACATGTAGGGTTTATCGTAACACTAAAACCAAGTGTTAGGAGATGTATTAATAACCACATATGATGTCAACAAAGCATCAGACAGCGAACACTTCAATTTTAGAATAACTCTTCATTGGAGCACTCTGTACTTTATTTGTTTTCTTTTGCGGTCCTTTCAGCTGTGGTCTTGATCATTCATTGACCAGGTTTTTGGTCTTTACGCCGAATGGCGTCTTACATTGTACTTTTCATTACCATTTGCATGTTGTAAATAGGTGTTTATATGATTGTAACAATACTGCATGATTTGTACAGTTGGCACCCTGAGGTGTCAACCACATACTCCAGATATCTGCACTTAGCACTTTGGGATATTTTATACTGCTTTTTTACGATGTTTTATTGAATTGTGTTTTATAATTATGTATTAAAAATAATTGTGATACTGTTGAGTTAGAGTGCGATTGGTTGAATTTTCCATGCAGTTGTGTATAATTGTTGGATCAAGTCGGATGTTTACAGGTGACTTATACCCCATAGTCTAGAGAATTTTCTCACCCACCTTCAGGAGACAGGAAGTCTGTTTTATATTGATATATTATTTATATCAGGTTCACCCCCCTCTCCTTTATACCTGACATCCCCCTTCTTTTGAATCTGAACATGGAAACACGCCAGCCGAAGAAAGAGGGAAGACCCAGACGATGGGAATGGTCCCCGGACACCAGGTGTAGACACGAAAGAGAACTCGTACCAGAAGGGCCCAAACTTCTATAGATCCTACAGGAACAGGCTCCACACGACGACAAAGAACGCCATAGAACCCGGATATGGAATGGGGGTGGAACCGATAACCGCAATATGAACACAACAAAAAGTAAACCATAAGGTGTTTGAACTAAACCTGAGCGGAGAGAGGGAGGGGGGGACAGACCTTGGAATTCACAACAAGCCCGGACACACCCTGGCGAATGGGAAGCGGGGGGAATCAAGGGGCCCAACGCTCCGGGAGGAACCCGGAGGAGGCGCAGAGACTCCTCGGTCCCACTACCAGAAGGGTGGAAACAAGTTCACAAGTTTACAATGTTTTTCGTTCAGTTATGTTGGGTTGGAAACGTTCTACGATATGGTTCGTGACAACACACCGAACACAATTTAACGCTAAAAGGGGCACACAGATGATGAAAGACCCCCCAAACAGGACTCATGCCTGAACTAACGGTCATAACACTGAATGTACAAGGCCTAAATTCACCAGTGAAACGGCGCAGTATACTGACACGCCTGACGGAACTCCAGGTCGCAATAGCCTTCCTGCAAGAGACACACCTGCTTGCGCCAGACGAGAAACGGATGGCTCATAATGCCTTCCCTAAACAATACTTTGCCTCCAGAGAAGGAGGGAAAAAAAACAGGGGGGTTGCAATTCTTCTAAACGCGAACTTGCCATTTAAGAAAAAGACAGTATACAGAGACACAGAGGGCAGATTCCTACTACTCAAAGGGACCCTGCACAAACAAACATACACTCTGATAGCATTGTATGCCCCAAATGACAGACCAGATATCTTTCTGGGCCGAATCCTACGGAACCTGGTAAACCGGTGTGAGGGACAAATAATAATAGGGGGTGACTTCAACTGCATAATGGACCCCATGTTAGACAAGACCCTCCCTCCCACAGTGGCAGACGTCAGGAACAGACAAGCACTGGGCAAACTCTTCAGAGACCTAGAGATGATAGAGACATGGAGATTCTTCCACAACACAGAAAGATAATTCACCCATTACTCACCTGTACACAGGGGCTATTCAAGGATAGACATGATCCTAACCTCATCTACCCTAATCCCACAAATTGAAGACGTACAAATAGGAGTACAATACCTCACTGACCATGCCTCAGTTATACTAAAAATGATCCCGATAACGGAGACACCCCATCCTAAAAGACCCTGGAAAATGAACAAGCTCATACTTAGAGACATTGCCCTCAGAGCCCACATAGAAACAGCACTTGAAAACTATTTTCAGGACAACGACAACTGAGAAACAAACTGGGGAGTAATATGGGATGCAGGGAAAGCAGTGATGCGCGGGGAAGTCATATCCCAAACCACAGCATACACGCGTGAGAGAAGGTTACTTAAACAGAAACTGGAGCTTGAATTGAAGGAGGCAGAAACGCAACATAAGGCCAAGCAAACACCCAAAACAGTAAGAAACCTCCGAAAAGTAAGAGCCCAACTAGAAACCCACATGGCAGAACACACCGCACAATCCATATTACGCACTAAACAGTCCTACTACGCACAGAGAGGCAAAGCCAACAAATTCCTAGCAGCAAAACTTAACAAACTTAAAAACCCGTAGCTATATAGTTAGTCTTAAAAATCCAAGAGGGGAGATAAGTACATCAGAAGAAGGTAAATTAGACATTATGGAAAAGTTCCACCTAGACCTCCTCAAAAGAGAGGATCTATCCCCACAACTCCAGTCAGAATACATGGCCAAAATAGTCCTTCCCCAAATAACGGAAGAAGACAACCTGAATCTCCAAGCCCCCCTAACGCCCCAAGAAATAAGCGACGCTGTCACGCACCTCCCACATAATAAGACACCTGGACCGGACGGGCTCGGGAACAGGTACTATAAAACTTCAGGAACCAGCTCCTGGGTCCATTAACAAACCTTTTTAACCACATCAGGGAAACTGGGTCAGTCACACCAGACATTGGCAGATCAACCACAGTCCTCATCCTGAAACCAGGAAAAGATCCCACGGACTGCGCAAGTTACAGGCCAATAGCATTGTTTAATACCGACGCTAAGCTATACGCAAAAATCTTGGCAAACAGATTAGCGAAGGTTCTACCTCAAATAATCCATGAAGACCAAGCAGGATTTATCATAGGGAGGCACACACAAGACAAAACTAGGCGTGCGGTAGACATTATAGAAAGAGGGAATAGAACAAAACAGAAGTTCTCGATAGCGGCCCTGGGCGCACGCAGAGCCTTCGATAGCCTAGACTGGGCGTACCTGGAGCTAACTCTGAGAAAATATGGCTGCGACCCGTCTTTTATAAGAATGGTCCTGGCAAATTTCAAACTCCCCTCCACAACATTCATAATCAACGGTAGACCCACTACCCCAATACAAATCCGTAGAGGTACGCGCCAAGAATGCCCGCTATCCCCCCTCATATTTGCAATGGCGATGGAACCTGTAGCACAAACCATAAGACAGTACCAAGAAATAAAAGGAGTACTGGCCGGAGGGATAGAACATAGAATAGCACTATACGCAGATGATATCCTATTGTTCCTTAGGGACCCCGCCAATTCACTTCCTAAAGCCCTAGAAAGATTACAAGACTTCGCCAAGGTATCAGGGTTCACGAGTAACTATGCAAAATCAAAAGCCCTAAACATAACAGCAGAAGAGAAGATACCCCTACAAATGGCAGCGCAACACCCAATAACCTGGGAGCCCAGAACGATAGAATACTTAGGGGTCCAACTGACACGGAAATACAGACTCTTATACGGGGAGAACATAGTCCCACTGTGGAAACAACTTAAAGAAGACCTTTCGAGATGGGAGGCCCAGGAGCTCTCATGGTTCGCACGCATAACCGCACTCAAGATGACCCTCCTACCCCGCCTTCTATATGTAATTAGCTCCCTCCCGATAGAAATCCCCCCTCAAATGTGCAGAAAACTACAAAAGGATATAGTAACCTTTGTATGGAATGGGAAAAAAACCTAGAATACAAAAAAGAATCTTAACCAGGCCGCCTCTACTTGGCGGGCTGGGACTCCCCGATGTGGAAAGATACGCACTGGCATCCCAGATAGCCCCTATGCTGAAATGGATGGGAGGGAACCCACACAAGGGATGGGTGGGTATAGAACAAGGGGAAACAAGCATCCCTCTGGGGAACTTACATGCCTTACGGACAGAGGCCAGGGGGGCGGAGGGTCACCTAGAAGAATCTACCCGCACTTAACTAAGAGCATGGGACACAGCACTCAGAAAACACCATGTAGCTCCCGGACTGGGCCCCTTTACACCGATGGCACACAACCAGGATTTCACCCCGGGTAAAAGTGACAGATTCTGGACAAATTGGGGGCAAACACACCTGCTCCTTCTAAAAGAATTCTACCACGACGGATCCCCACTACATTTCGACGAATGCAAACGGAAATTTGGCATATCGGAAAGCGAGAGATTCAAATATATACAAATCAGGCACTGGATCTCCCAGGGTGGAGTGAAGAAGGCAGCCTCTAGAACTCCCATAGGGCTGGAACTTACTCTACACGAAGGCCAATCCCCCAAAACAATAACGCAAATTTACAAGTTACTAAACAGCGCATGAATCGAGGACCGAATCTCATACAGAGACAATTGGGAGAAAGACCTGGGAACCCCTATCATGGAGGAGGAATGGGGACAAATTTGGAAGATGGCCCAGAAAGCATCCAAATGCACCACAATCAAAGAAACCTCATATAAACTATATACAAGATGGTACCTAAACCCACACAGACTAAATAAAATGAACCCAGCCTACCCCCCCAACTGCTGGAGACAATGTGGTAACAGAGGGGACCTGTACCACATGTGGTGGACCTGCCCTAAAGCTGAAATATACTGGAAAGAAATACTGGGACACATAAGAGAAATCACTGGGAGACAACTCCCCTACGACCCAAATGTAATACTGTTGGGTGCCGCAGTGGAAGGCATCTATGCAGAGGCAGGTAACAACGCAGCCCTGATCACGCAGCTATTAAACGCAGCAAAGATACCCTGGCCCAAGGATGGAAAAACTTTGAAAGCCCAATAATCGCGTGCTGGTGGGTCAAAATATGGCACATATTGGCAATGGAAAAGGTAGGGGTCATGGAAAACAACAAATACTTGACATTCAGAGAAGTGTGGGACCCATTCATAGACTATGCCACAGACAGGGAAGCTTACTTCCACAGACCTAACCTGCTGAGATCGATCCTGAACTAAGGCCCCTGATAAAACCGAAACTCGAGGAGACCCACAGCAACCAAAGACCCAGGCAAATAAAGCCCGAACTACAAACACACAACCCATCGGTGTAAGAAAATGGAACCAGCCCAGTTGGGGGGAGGGAGGTACAAAAGGGGATACATGTTAATAACGTTACTACAGACTAAAAGAGGGGGGGGGTGTTATAAAGTTAAAACTCATGGACTTCCAACAGACTTGAAAAGAGGACTAGGGGGGAGGAATGGATAAAAGTACAACGCAAAATTTCTGTATGTCCCTCCCACACGCATGTCTGTAACTTCAGTCCATGAGAAGAAAATAAAGTTTGTAAAAAAAAAACAGAGGAGGGATCCTTCTTCCATATCCTTTGGGAATGCACTCAAATCCAGCAGTACTGGCAAACGTGCTGCAACGAGTTGTCAAAGGTCATGAACAGAACGATCCTTAAAGACATGAAACTACTACTGTTGGGGTTAGAGGAGGAAGGTCAACTATCACAATATGACAAACTGTCTCTATCCACCACTTTTGCTCTGATCAAAAGAAATATAGCGCAATTATGGGGCTCCCCTGCAACACCAGAATACGAACAATGGAGTACTGACGTGGATATCTGCATTGCAATGGAGCGTAGAGTATATAAGGCAAGGTGATGTCCTGAGAAGGTGAGTAAGATCTGGCAGAAATGGGAAGACGCCCATTGACGCATACCTGCAGTGTGGGAACAGTTTAACGGACAATGTCATTTTACGAGTGTGTGAGCCATATAGGACTGCTGTGCAAATTGTAACCAATTAAGACAAAAAAGACCCAGCTATTTTATTTAATGTCTTTCTTTGTTATTTGTTTGTATGTTATGTTTTGACAAAAACCAATCAAATGTTTTATCAAAAAAATAAAGTTACCTATGCAAACCTTGAGGGCGCTGCTCTTCACAATAAAGAGAGTGTGAAGCAACTGCTTCACCTACCTTACGTCTGGGAGTCCTCTGTTTGGAATCACATCTAGCTGCTCAAAGATCTGCGCATGCGCCTAAGCGTAATTAATTTATGTGATGAACGACGTCTGATGTGTTGTGTGCGCCGCCGACCATCAAGACTAGAACGTTACCTCTAGATACTGCTAGTGGTATTGTAATTATGAATGTAAAAGCCATGCCGGATATATACACAACAGCTGACGTGTACAGGGGACCTGCGTGTGACAAGTGACAAAAGCGCTCTTCTCTCGAATTACAGAAGAATTCCAGAATATTTATGAGCGCTTCATTGCTTCTGCCGTCGGTGATATGAACAAAGAATCAGCGAAAAAGCTAAATAGCAAAGGCAATAGACGGTAGATGATGCTCTAGTCGTCCATTGTAAATAGATTTGAACATTAAAGCTACGGCATACATTTTCGAAGAATCAAGTTGTAATGGATCCGGGACGGCCCATAGCATGCAAAGTAGGCCACTAGTATATCAAAAAGAAAAAGAAAAAAGGGGTTAGGGGGAGCGGGAAACAAGCTGAAAAGTCAAGAGTAATAGATAGTGTATGTATTC
Organism: Ambystoma mexicanum; assembly: GCF_040938575.1. NCBI lineage: Eukaryota > Metazoa > Chordata > Amphibia > Caudata > Ambystomatidae > Ambystoma > Ambystoma mexicanum. The sequence goes on along the minus strand of NC_090923.1, from coordinate 1,406,072,008 downwards.
CTGTAATAGGCCGCAAAAAAATGTCTGGTCCCAATCCACAATGCTGATGCAAGGATGTATGGTGTGCACAAGGGCATGAGAGCTGTAGTGGTCCCTGATTAGACCACTGCTGGCATGCATGAGTGGGGTAGATTTCCTCATTTGCCAATCAAACGTGAACTGATCCTGAAAATCATAACCAAGATCAGTACTCTTGGGCCCCTCGCCCAAATCATTTGTAAAACTTGTTTAAGGGATTCCAGAGGCCTGGGCAATCATTTTAGCCACCTTATTTGAAGACATTCTCTCCTCACTTCATTTTCCTAAATCATGGTCAACTATGCATATCCTCCCCATCTATAAAAAAGGGACACTACTGGACCCGTTTACTATTGTCCAGTAGCAATATTGTACACAGATAGTAAGGTGTTCGCCGCCTTGCTACTGGAACATCTTGAGTTTTGGCAGAAAAGTGTGGGTAGGATAAAGAAATGGCAAACCGGCTTTCAAAAGCATCTCGGAACAACCCTCAACAGCTTCACCCTGAAATGTGTTATGAGCCAGGCTGAATATGGAATGTATGACTCTATATATTTGGCAACAATCAAACAATCGACTGCCTTTGATGCAGTCGATAGAGCACTCCTGTGGGCCACACTCAGGAAATGGGGAATACCGGAGGGGTTTCTAAGACTAATTATTGGTTTGCACTCAGAGTCAAATATTTTATCCCGGAAAATGTTTACTTATAGAGGTGTTAGGCAGGGTTGCGTTTTGACACTCTGCCTTTTTAATCTTTACTTGTCTGATATAGATGAATTTGTATTACCTTCTGCATTTGCTTCCCCAAAAATCAGCAACTTAAAAACAATGTGGTTGACCTACGCCTATGATTTTTTGATTTTTGATTGCTCCCAAATTGGTCTTGAACATCTGATTAACACTTTTCTTGACTTTGCGAAAATTCATTCTCTTTGGCTGAACCCCCAAAAGACCAAGGTTATGAAATGTACAACTAGTAGGAATGAGCTAAAATGTAAGTTGAAAGTTCGATCCAGTTTACTTCTCAGGTAGAGAGTTTTTTTTTATTTTGTCTTTCCAATTTTTGTTAAACAGTCTTCTTAAAAATGTGTTTGATAAAAGCAACAACAGCACTTTGAAATCAGATGAGATGGGTCGATACTAAATATGGTAAATAAGTTTTGTTCCCAATCCTGAAATGTTACCAAAGTAAGATAATACTCAAACCCTTGTATGGGATAGAAATTCTGCCATTCTGGATTCTTGACTTCTTAACCACTATAGAAGCCACAATTTGGAGAATGGCATTACAACTTCCCTGCTGTGTTCTACTTGTAGTGAATTGCTATGAATTGGATGTTCAATCATTAAAGTACAGGGCTTGTTGGACATTTTTATCCTTATTTTATCAAATGTTATGTCCAATAAAGGAGTCTTTGTTTCAAAATTTTAAGACGATAAAGGAACATATTTCAGTAGGGAGACGATTCAGTATAAAACACAAAAAAACATTGTCTACTACTCCTGTCAGGATACATTTCTAAATACAGGGCAGTTACCCCCACATTCTTATGTTCCCAACACAGATGACTCAATGATTTATAAGACTGCATACTGGAAATAATTTCCAACAAATAATATCTGTCCAATAGTCGCCTAATACGCAACGGGTTGGAAATGAAATCAGTTTTTGAAAGGCAGAGTTCCTTTAATAGATTAATACGAAGTTACAGAATTCATTAGTAAATCAGTCATACCCTTATGCCATCAGAATCTGTGACATGTTGTTCTTGTTAATTGGAGACCCAGTTGGAAACCCTCAAACATTTGTTGATTACCTATAGTGCGTTGAAGGGGAACTGGTCAATTTACCTTAAGAAGTTCTCTAATCTGTCTGACTTCGGTGTTGAGGAATTAGTGTGGTGCTGTTGTTTGGCGGGATGGACTACGTCTACGGTTCTTTCCATATCGGGTTTTCTGAGCTCATTGCGTTTAGAACAGCCTGTTTAGAAGAAGTAATTCAATTAATTCATCGGTTTGGTCTTAACTAAGGTTTATTATATGCGGTCATTGCTGCTAGATGCTGGATGCTATTTGGAAATATCACGTTTTAATCTTTTATTCTCCATGTGAATCTTTGTTTTATGAAATATTAATCATCTATGAATTTTCTTCTCATCCGATTTAAAAAAATGTTGTATAAAGTATGTTTTTAATTTTGACAGATTTCTTTTTTCGTAATTGTTAAAGGTTATTTTATAACCATATGACAATAAGAAAAACAAAAAAGGTAGGAAAAGAGAATATTCCCCCCAACTCACCTACCACTGAGGTAGAGGCAGTTGGCCAAGCCCCTGAACCTGACCGCCTGTCCACAAACTCATTGGGCCTCATTACACAGACGGCGGTAACCATGGCGCTATTAGCGCCATGGTTGCCGCCGGTATTTTACCGATTCCGCCTTGGTGAATGGGGGAATTACCGCCCCATTCCAAGGTTTTAGGGGGGGCGGTAATTCCCCATTCACCAAGGCCCTTCCCCATTGCCATTTAAGCCCCCATTTGAGCTTCCCTCAGTGGGTCCCTTCCTAAACGTGTGGTCTGGCCACACGTTAAGGAAGGGACCTGCTGAGGGACCTCGTAGTATGGCGCTAAGGGACTACAGGCACCGGTGCCCTTACCGGTGCCGGTAATCCCTTAGCGCCATCCGTGTAATGAGGCCCATTGTCTGTGATCAGAAATACATTTAGAAATATCAATTTGTGAGTTCCAAATGGACTTCCCAGCAGGGGTAGACTGGCCCTGTAGGGAACTTTGGAGATTGCCTCTTTTGTGGTAACCTATTTTATTTACAAATGTTCCCATGGGAAAAGGGTTGGGCATGCTGAGCCAGAAAATGTGTACTATGGGGCCACTATGAAAATTATTTCCAGGGCTTCTTTTGGTTCCCATTCCACCCTCCTGCTTCCCAGTGTTTCTCAGAACCTGTTGTCCATTTTTGGTGAACAAACTTGGTAGATATAAGGCTGGAAATTGTAAAACCTGTGCTGGATTTCTTTACAATGTCATGCGTAAACCGCATTAAACGTGAGCAAAGGGGCTCTGAACACTATTTGCAGAGCTGATAAATGTGTTATGAATTTTAAAGCATGGATTGTGGCAATTTCCCTTTCACCCGTGCAAACATGTATTACCATAATTTACCAATGCATTACACATATTAGACCTAGAGTCTAACGGGGGTTTTATTGTGCACAGAGCATCACATGAAAACATACAATGCTCGCAAAAATCCTTTGTTGTGAGCGAAGTGGCTAAGACAATAATGGAGAATGTTGGAATAAAATAAGTAAACCCCCCGCGCCCCACCTCTAAACCTTAAATGGGTATGTGTGGGTCAGCTTTGTACTCCAGGGCCATTTTTTCACATCTCGCTGATTTACAAGTACATTACTTACTCCTGTCAGTATGGTATCACGTAAAATGCTGATTAAAATGTATAGGTTTAATTAGATCATTAAAATAAATAACACACACAATTTACTCCTTCTCTCCCCGACGATCCTGGTCCACACTGTCCACACCACCTAGACCCCCTAGCCTACCTACCCTGGGCTGCTGGCAGCTTTCAAGCAGCAGCACTAGGCAGTTATCATGCAGCAGTGCAGTAAACTTGAATGTGTCAGGATCCTATTCGAGAAATGGAATATCATTTTCCGTGATAAAGACTGGACAGGGAGCAATGCACCGGCTGTGCTTGTGCGCGTGCTAACGGCATGCAGGGCAGCTCTGTGGCCTGAAATCTGCGTGACTCTGCCAGAGCCCGATGACCGCATGTGCCATGACGACAGTGAGCGCAGCGAGCACACCATCACCACCAGCAGCAGCTAGCTCTGCCTTGGACACAATCTCTGTGTCCTATTCCGAATCGGAATTTAGCAGTGGCACTGTGGCACATGCTTTGTAGATGTATAGTATGTTATGCATTTACTGAGCGAAGGGACCTGATGTGGGCTGTCAGTCACTGCGTGCATTTCATACAAATGTTATACTAATAAGCACTGCACACACAGTCGGGTGCAGCCCTATGGGCCTTTGGTGGACTGGAAACACCAGCAATGAGGCTGGGCAGTTTGCGCCTCTATCCCTCCTCATGACGTCCCTGGGAAGGCCCTGCTCTCCCCTACCAAGTCAGCCAACTTGAAAGGAAACGTGGGTGTGGCGCTGTAGAGTTTAATGATGCAGACAGTAGGGCCATCTAGTGGAGGAAAGAGTACGCTTTTTTAATGAATAAATCCTGAGAAAACTTTCTGTAACAGATACGTAGTGGAAAATGAAATGCTCTTTATTTGCAATAAGAAAATGCGTAAAAAGGTGCAATACGCACCTTATCTGGAGGGCTGGTTGTGCCACTTGCCAAATCGCTGGCAAAAGTGGCACAACAAATCTGGCTCCATTGGTACCACTCCCTCTAGTGGGTGTACCATTTGAGAGGGTAGGGATTGACAGTGTTGGTCCACTTGACCCTCCAACATCCTCTGGCAGCTGGTGTATTTTGATGTTAGTTGACCATGCCACCAGATATCCTGAAGCCATCCCACTGAAGACAGTAACTGCCGGGTCAGTTGCTAAAGCATTACTTGGTATTTTCACTAGGGTTGGCTTCCTAAAGTGTCTGACAGAGGCAGCAACCTCATGTCCAAATACATGTGAGCCATGTGGAAGGAGTGTGGGCTTTCCTTTAAGCCCCCAGCCACGCTTCCCTTTACTTTCCTTCTTGTTAATGTGTCAGAGACCTTCAATTGTACAAGGGGGTTGACTCGACCCTTGTATGACCCCTATGACTCCTCATGCTGGCCTCTCCTAGGGCCTCCTGGTACTTGTAGTTTCAACAAAGGGGACCAGTCAGAGTCCTTCGAATTAGCGCCCACTCTGCATCTGGACCTTCATTGGGGTTCTTAAAAAGTTCAAATACAAAAGTTCTTTGTCACAAGTTCTTTGTTCAACAATGTTGCTGCTTGCAACCTTGGGCCCAGCACAGTTAGGTTTATTATCAGTCCGACTCACCGGCTGTGCTGAAATGTTGGAGTTTCTTGTTTCAGGAGTCAAAAACGGCGCTACAGTGGCAAGCGCTTCTCCCTGCTTTGGCTATCAGCGCGGTAGGGCCTTGTGTACCATTCAAACCAGTCACACCACACGCCAGCTGGACTTCTCAGTTTTATGATTCCCCTTTCAGAGGCTTTCCGGCTCTGAGCTGCTTTTCTCCTCCATTTTAACTGCCGGTCCAGAATAGCTGCTTCCTTGTACGTTCGGCCTGGCTCGAAGTGTGCTCCTGGGCTCCGCCTTCTATCCGTATGGGGAAGAGAAAGGGCCGTCAGGTGTGTGTAATTATTGGCAATTGCCGGGCTCTGTCTGACCCTTGTGTCGGGACATGTCAGGTATACGGCTCTGATGTTGACCTGTCTTGTTCCCCTGAGGATTCATTCTACCTCTGTCAGGATTTGTCAGATTTGCCTGTTCGAGATTGCCCTTGTAGTGTAGCAGAAGAATTCTCCCCTACAATGTAACCCTGTGTCTGGATACAATGAAACCAGCACCAAGGATCAATTGTTTGGAAGAATGGACCCAAAACACGTGGCAGGAGACTTCCTAAACCGGAAAGGAAAAGAATGATTAACAACAACCCTTATTCTTTCCTGGGCAATATATGGAAAACGGGTAAGCGTACTACCTTAATGTAGATACTCAAGACCCCAAGGTAATAAAGCTTGAAAATCACATCACATAAAGGAAGCCCTGGGAGATCTGTTTCCAATACAAAAAGATAACAGAAAGAATCCTGAATACTCACAAATAATCAAGCCGTACAAGAAAACCAAAGAACAAAAGGACAGACACTTCTTACCATGGGATGGTCAATGAATAGCCAGAGGTGAAACAAGTGCTCCGGGTAAGACTGTAAGGCACTGTAGGTATAGAACTATTCCCGACAGCACGCGAACGCCTAGGGAGAGGAAGCCCAACAGAAACACCCGACGTAACGAGGATGCTCCTCCCTTTCTCCTACAAGGTACAATGGCAGTCTCTAGTCCGTACCGGAAAAAGGTAAGGAGGATGGTACCAACAGTCTTTTCCCGGGGTGCACTTGCGGTGGGACGGGTCCAATGTGATTTCAGTAGTCCGAGGAATTCCAGGTCGGCAGTGAGTTTGGAGGAACAATGAATTAATTCGGGAGACGTAGGCAATCCAGTAGGCGGTCCAGGTCGGCAACATGCTTGAAAGTTCAATTATTGATTCGGGAGACAAAGGCAATCCGATAGAGGGTCCGGGTCAGTAACGTGCTTGGAGAACAGTTATTAATTCGGGAGATGTAGGCAATCCAATTAGGCAGTCCAGGTCGACAATAGGGAATCAGGAAGGAAGAGCGGGGTTAACTCTGGAGTGGGAGGAAACACACAGTGGCGAAAACAAGGTACAAGAGGCAGGGAAGGGAATAGGGAGTACGGGAATCACAGGATAGTAAAGTCTCTTAATAGACTCTAAGAAGGTCAATAACCAGGAAGGTAGGCAACTTGAACGCAAGAACGTAACACACTTCGGAACTAATCAGAAGCGAAGAGTGCCGGGCGAACAGGAGTTTTATGAAGTTCAGGTCACATGACTGTAACATGCGTCTGACGTTGTAAATCTCAGCGTCTCTGACTCAATTTCCATGGCAACCTCCAGCGGGAAGAGAAAGAAGAATGTTTTCGTATTAGCCTTGTTCTGCAAGGTGTTCGTGCTCTATTAAGAGGGTGTTTACGGAATGGTACCTGTGAGTTTCGCATTTTAGAACATCCATATTGTTTCTGACAATAGGGAGACGAAGCCAACCCACCTTGATTCCTGACAACCTCCTAGTTCATTAACCCTCGTCCTTGAGGGGTTGGTAAATTCGGAAGGGTGAGATTTGTAGGGTGTGTGAAATGAATGGGAAAAATCCATAAAATAATAGTTGGGCGGTATGTCGAGGGAATGGCCAGGATTATTGTTGAGAAATGAATAAGGGGTGTTGTGAAAATGGTGGTGTTTGGTTAAAGCAGACTGGAGTTCGGAAAATAATAATCAGAGGGACGGTCAGAAGAATGACTGGGAGTACTTGGGTAGGCAACAGGAAAACAGGGATTCTGGGAGATGTAGTTTCCCACGGCAGCAGGGTTTGGATTCCTCATAGGTTTACCAGATGCGGAGGGGTTGTTGGATTCTAATAAGGGAGATTTATTGGGGGGAAGGGAGGTGTAGAGCAGCCTATAAAAGCCTGAGGGACCTCGTCGTCCTCGCCTTCTTCCCGGTATAATACTGCGTCTCGCCTGGGGCGCTCCCCAGAGCAGAACCCCAGGTGCCCCTACCCAGGTGATCCTCCCTCACTCGTCCACCCCTGGGGTTGGGATCCAAGAACGCCAGCCCTTCCCTGGCCACCTGAATAAGGGATTCCCGAGGTCTACTTGGGAGAATACCCCCAGGATTCTCACGACCCCCACAACCCAAACCCAAGTGAGGTCTTTCCTGGGCCTCACTGGGTATTACAGGAATTTCCTGGCAGACTATGGTACCATAGCTGCCCTTGACTGCCCTCACTACTCCAAAGAAACCCAAGAAGGTGACATAGTCGGAGGAGTGTTAGTAGGCCTTTCAAGGCTTAAAGGACACTTTGTGCCAGGCCACTGTCCTCAGGGCCCCTGGCTATCAAATCTTTTATTGTGTAGACAGATGCCTTTTACACTGGGATAGGTGCAGTTCTATCACAGCTACATGAAAAAGGTAGGGAACGCCCTTTTGGGTTCATCAGTCACCAGCTTAAGGACAGAGCGCTCAGGTGGTCTACTATGGAAACATAATGTTTTTCTATTGTGTGGGCCTTAAGGAAGCTGAGGTCCTACCTCTATGGGACCCACTTCACTGTGCAGACTGACCATAGGCCCTTAAAGTGGCTGATGAACATGAATGGTGAGAATCCTAAGTTTCTCAGGTGGTCCATTAGCCTTCAAAGTTTTGACTTCACTATTGAGAATAGGCCAGGTGTCCAACATAGCAATGCTGATGAGTTGTCCAGAATGTTTACCCAACCGGAACATGAGACTCTTCCAGGGGTGGATTAAGTCCCGCTGTTCAAGTGGTGTTGTGTCAAAATAAAAGGGCCTATACTAATACACCTATTGCCAATCCTTACCTTTAAATACACATAGGGCCTCATTACAAGGTAGGCAGTGGACCAAGGTGCTATTAGCACCTTGGTCCATGCCGGTAAAATACCGGCACCGCCTTGGAGGAAAGGGGAATTACCGCCCTATGCCAAGGTTGGCGGGGCGGTAATACTCCCTTCCCCCATTGCCCTTCCCCATTCCCATTTTTGCCCCATAAGGCATAATGGGAATGGGGAAGGTGCTAATTACGGTACCGCAAATTGCGGTACCGTAATTAGCACCCTGGTTCCTTTGCGGGTTGGTTTTTAACGCCTGCTAAAAAGCAGGCGTTAAAGTACCAACCCGCAAAGGGACCTCGTAGTAAGTTAGTAAGGGTTAACGGTCACCGGTACCATTACTGGTGACCGTTAACCCTTACTGCCTTCCGTGTAATGAGGCCCATAGTGTGGGAAACAATGATACAAAAGAAAGAAGTTTTCAAGAAATCACATGTCAGGATATTCGAGCTGCAGGCTTCCCTTCCCAACGTTTTTAGCACAGGACAAGGCGGCACACTCAAGCTTAGCACAGTCTCTGGTTTCTCTAGCACGAGGGTGCAGTTCTAACTTCAACATCATGGCCTTCTGTGCAAAGTCTCTTTGCCATTCAAAGTATCTTCCTTCAGAAGGCCTGATGTAACAAACATACAATAAAGTTCCTTTCCTTTTGTATTTCACATGTACACAATTTTCTTAGGTGTCTTACTATCCACCTCGGATCCCCCTCTGCCGGGCTCAGATCCACTTTAACATCAAATCTTCAATCAGTCTCCCTTTGCCCCGCTCGGACCAATTTCACACACCTGCTTTAACCCAAAGATTTCAATTGATCTCCCTGTGCTGGGCTCGGACTCACTTCATCTACTGCCATAAACCTTATTTATCAACATCGAAGACTTTCGACTATGCGTGGGATTTTACTTGACCCGTCGCAAGACCACTTGGATTCACAATACTTTGCACTCTTTACCTTTTGTTAACTCTCAGCTGGCTACCTTACAGAGACCTTTGATTGAGCACATGTGCGGTGCCGGACTACTCTGTCAAAGGTATCGTATATTAGTTTCAAAGTTCAATCATTCATATGCCGTTCAATTTTCACTCACGTTGGTTATCACACGCATTTCAAACAACGTTTGTTTCAGCATTCGCCATACAATGTTGCTGCTTGCAACCTTGTCTTCAACGGTCCTGTATCGGTCTCCCTAACTCACCGGCTGTGTTGATTTCACTGACACTTCTTTATTGTTGGAGCCAAGGACAGTACCTCGGCAGCTGGCGATTCTCCCCACCTTGATTAACAAAGCGGGATGGCCACTTGTACCTCTGACACACAATACAGGATTTGTCAGCTGCATTTCCTGGTCTTACGTTTTCTATTCTCAAGGTTTCATGAAAGTAGCGGTTCCTTGTCGAAAAGGTCAAGGGAAGTTCCCTCCTTGCAATCCCCTTCTGCTTCGCCATCTTTCTCCTCTTGTTAAACTGCCATCTTGGAACTGCTGTTTCCTAGTGTGCTTTGCCTCAGAGAGTGCTCTCATGCTCTGCCTTTTATCCGTGTGTGTAAGTGTAATGGAAGTCAGGTGTGTGTGATAGTCAGTAATTGCCTAGCCTTGCCGGACCATTGCATTGGGACACGTCAAGTATACGGCTCGGGTGTTAGTTTGTTTTCTCTCATAACGGGCTGTCTGTGAGAATGTTTTTGTGTTGTAAAAGGGTGGGAGTTGAGTTCCTGTATATCCTACCTGATAGGATGGGGTAAATGGCAAATATCTCTTTGCTTATCTAAGTCTATTCATTCAGAGGGGCTGATGCGACCAAATAAACAATACGTTCCTTTCCTCTTTCAGATTTTCACAAGTACTCAGTTTAGGTGATTCACTATTTACCCTGGACCCCACTCAGCTGTGCTCAGATCCTCTTAACACAATGTTCGTAGGATATTCTTTTTCAGGTGACTCACGGTTCACTCCATATCCCCCTCAGCCGGGCACAGATCCCTTTTAACACAATGAGTCTCCCTCAGCCGGGCTCGGACCAATTTCAATTAACATCAACTAACAAAGACTTTCAAATGTGCACAGGGTTTGGCTTGACCCGCTGCAGGATCACTTCAATTTCACAATTCCTTTCCTTTTAACATTTGCCACCTTTCAGTTGAATACCTAACAGAGAATTTCGAATGAGCACCCACGTGGTGCCGGATCCCTCTGCCTACGGTATCGTATCTTGGCTTCAAAGTTCAGTCACTCATCTGCTGTTTTAATTATATTTGCGTTGCTTGCCACATAGGCTTCATACACTGTTCTCTTCAGTTTTCTCTATACAATGTTGCCGCTTGCAACCTTGGCTTCAACACAGACCGGTCTGGCATGAGTCTCCCCAACTCACCGGCAGTGCAGACTTCACTGGTGCTGCTTTGTTGTAGGAGCCAAGGACAGTACCACTGCGCCAAGCGATTCTACCCGCCTTGACTATCGACGCAGGAGACACACAATGCAGGATTCTTCAGCTTCGATTCTGGGTCTTACGTTTCCTATTCTCCAAGGCTCATGAAAGTTATGGTCTTTCAGTAAAAAGGTCAAGGGCACTTCCCTCCTTGCAATTCTCTTCAGTCTTGCCGTCTTTCGCCTTGTATTAAACTGCGTTCTTGGAACTGCTGCTTCCTCCTGTGCTTTGCCTTGCTCAGAGTGTGCTTTCGTGCTCTGCCTTTTATCCGTGTGGGGAAGTGTGATGGAAGTCAGGCGTGTATAATGGTCTGCAGTAATTGTCTAACCCTGCCTGACCATTGTATTGGCTCCGTTGCTAGTCAGTTTTCTCTTATAGTGAGCTGTCCTTGAGAAAGTGTTCATGTTGGAAAAAGGGAAGGGGGTTGAGTTCCTAAGTATCCTACCTGATAGGATGGGGTAAAGGTGTTAGAGGGAACGGGATACGCGTCTCGCCATCCGGTGTTCCCGAAGACCCCTCATCCAGGTGATCCTCTCACTGTTAAGGATAGGTTTGGATATTTAGGAGTACCAACACTTGCAAAGTTTATCAGCGTAAAAGGATACATGTAGGGTATATTCAAAAGGATACACGTAGAGTCTTCCGGAGATGACTCGATGTACAGCGTAATCCATTGAATTCAGACCTTCCAACTGATGTCACTCTTTGACTATTAGGGAGACAGCCAAAGGGAGGAATCAGTGGAAAGGGCGTGTAATTTATAGGAACCACCAGCCTGTTGGAGAAATACAGAGGAATGTTTTAGGGACTGACTCGGGATGGAAGGAATCAATATAGTTCTGTTTGAAAACCACTAACCTGCTAACTAGGAATGTCTCTAGAAGCTCCACAGGTGTACAACACGAACCAACGACAAGGAAAAGGGTGTTAGTAAGGAAACTAACTAGAACGGAACGAGAGCCACACTAGATACGGGGTGGTGCACGCAGGATAGCGTCCATGAAGTCTTAGTGCACTAACAGAAGTGGTAGAGACCAGGTAAATCCTGGAGGTCTGTGGGTCAAGGAGTGCAAAAACAAGCAGAGGCTGGTAAATCCTATAGCTGGAATTGGCATATGAGTTGAAGAAACAGTCGTAGACAAATGAAGCAGGATCCACTCTCACCTTAGTATGAGAAGTATCATCCCCTCCGTGGATACAGCTGGTCAGGAGCGGGTGTAGAGAGGACTGGCAGGTGCTCCTGTACCCAACTGCAGGAGGACAGAACAAGAGCAGCTGTAATCAGGCGGACGACGCCGCCGGGTAGCGCTGCAGGCAGCAGCAAAGGGGAAAGCTCCAGAAGTTCAGTAAGCCTTTTCCCAATAGCGTGGATGTCGCAGAATGATGCGGCAGAGTGACGACGGCTCTCAGGAGCAAGAGCAGCAAGACGAATGTTCTGAATAAAGAACGTGGAACGAAGACTGGAAGAACAGCAGCTCCGGAACGCAGACAGCAATCAACGATCAGAAGCGCCCAAACCCGGAAGCTTCGGGTTTAAATACGTGTCAGCTGATGATTGCGTGTCACGTGAACTAACGTAACATCAGCTGACAATCGCGTATGCCGGGTGAGCCCCTTTGGAGGCACTACGCGCATGTGAGGCAGACGGGAATTGAGGAAGGGATGAAGGAAACAAGTCCATAGTAAAAGAAATTGCTAATTAGTGTTAACATTATATTTTGCCAGGAGGTTTATCCAAAAGCCACCAGTGAGTGTAGAACGGCCTGGCCGTCCTCTGGGCTGAGCGATAAGACGTTGGGGAGAGGCCATACTGGACAGGCATGACAGTGCCATCCCCCAAAGGGCGTCCCACCCTTCTGGAAGCGTGAAATCAGGGCAACAGCGAAGGCGCATGGATGTTGGCCAACAGTTCCCAGGAGCGATCTTCGGGCGTAACCCTTCCAATCAATGAGGTAGTGAGGAACCCCTGCACGCATTTTAACGTCCGATATAGCCTTTACCTCGTACTCATCGGAGCCTTTCACAGATACCGCCAGAGGTCGAACCGGCAACCGAGTTCCATCCACGAAAGGCTTCACTAGAGAGACATGGAATACCGGATGCACTCTCCAACGAGAAGGCAGTTCCAAACGCACAGCCACATGGTTAAGTACTTTGATGATCTTATAAGGCCCCACAAAGCGAGATAGCAGTTTCCTTTTGCCTGGTATTTTAAGATGTTTGGTGGATAACCAGACTGGCATACCGGCCTTGTATTGCAGAGCTACGCGTCTGTGTCTGTCAGCATGCCTTTTCAAGCAGTCTTGGGCTTCTTCTAGGTTCTTCCTAATCCTGGCATGCAAAGTAGTAATGTCTCTCAACTTATTGTCCGCCCCAGGGACATTACCGGGAGGCTCCGGGTGAACCGGAATGGAACGGGGATGTTGACCATACAGCGTGTAAAACGGAGATACACCAGTTGAGGAATGCAGTGAATTGTTATATGCATATTCGGCCGCGGGCAGAACTGCTAGCCAAGAGGCCTGATGTTGTAGTAATAAACATCGTAAATACTGTTCCATGATACCGTTAACCCGTTCCATCTGCCCATCGGTCTGAGGGTGATAAGAACTACACAGTCGTTCGTCCATCAGAGGGCAGATGTCAATGCCTTCCAAAAACGAGACGCAAACTGCGACCCCCTGTTGGTGATCACCACCGATGGCAGTCCGAAAAATCGGAACACATGCTTCAGAAAGAGATCAGCCAAAACACTGGCAGTAGGAATACCCTGACAAGGTATGAATAGCGACATCTTGGTGAAATAGTTTGCTACAACCCACACTGTGTCGTATCCCTGGACGGGGTTAATTCAACTACAAAATCCATGGACACCATGTACCAGGGTTTGTGGGGCACTGGCAAAGGATGCAACAATCCCATGGGTTTATCAGATAATCCTTTGTATTGGGCGCATACAGCCCAAGAGGAAACATAATCTATGACGTCCTGTGTCATTCTTGGCCACCAAGACCATCGCCAAACCGATTCCAATGTTTTCTTTTGGCCAGGATGGGCCACAACTAACGAGTCATGGCTCCATTTCAACACCTTGGTATGGGTCTTTTCTGTGGGTAGATATAAAAGACCGTTGTAGTATGGAAGACCACCACTGATGTCCAGATTCAAGTTTAGCACCTCTTGAGGATTCTGAGAAACCCATTCGGCTACTTTCTGTTTCAGAGAGGGCTGAACGGAGCAATTAGAAATCACCTTCTCTTCCAGGAGAGTGGGCCCCCGTGTATCGCTATCGGTACAGCCAGAATGGAGACGAGATAACGCGTCTGCTTTGGTGTGGTCTTTGGCTGGGCGATACGAAATATGAAAGTCAAAGTGGGCAAAGAACGAATGCCACCGGGCTTGCTGTGCAGTCAAACATGTCATCGTTTTGATGGCCTGAAGGTTATGATGGTCTGAATATACATGCACTGGATGCTTTCCCCCAAGAAGATGGTGTCTCCACGTCAGGAACGCATCTTTAATCGCTAACAGCTCTTTCTCTGTGACTGTATAGTTCTTTTCATACAGAGCCAATTTACGTGAGTAAAACGCCACAGGATGTTCCTCTCCAGTGTACGCACATTCCTGAGAAAGAATAGCACCTATAGCCAAGTTGGAAGTGTCAGCCTCTACTATAAACGGTGTGTTAGGATCAGGATGCTGTAAGACCGGGGCTGAGGTAAAGGTCTCTTTCAGCATATCAAAGGCCTTTTGTGCCTCTGTTGACCAATGAAATTGTTCCCTAGGACTAGTCAAGGCGGTGAGAGGTGCTACTGTTTTAGAGAAAGAGCGGATAAACCTCTGATAAAAGTTTGCAAAGCCAAGGAATGATTGTAATGTTTTGACTGAGTTAGGTACAGGCCAATCTAGGATTGCTTTGACCGTGGAGTGACTTATTCTCACCCCTTTACTAGTGATATCATACACTAGGAACTCAACTGCATGAGTGTGAAATACAGATTTTGTGGCTTTTACGAATAGATGGTTTTCTCTAAGCCTTTGGAGTACCTTGGTAACGTGTGATATGGTCCTCCATGGAGGTTGAATAAATCAGTATGTCATCGAGGTAGATGACCATGAATTGATCAATGTAGTCACTGAAGATGTTGTTCATAAAATACTGGAACGTTGCGGGGGCGTTACACAACCCAAAGGGCATGATTAGGTGTTTGAAGAGTCCATACCGGGTCTTAAAAGCGGTCTTCCATTCATCGCCCTGTCAAATGCGCACGAGATTGTACGCCCCCTGCAAGTCCAGTTTTGTGAAAATGACAGAAGTACCCAGTTGATACAGCAGTACATTGATAAGTGGCAGTGGATACTGTTTTTTTACGGTTATTGCATTGAGAGCCCTATAGTCAATGCACGGACGAAGACCCCCCCCCTTTTTTGTGATGAAGAACAAAGGAGAAGCAGCTGGCGACTGTGAAGGGCGAATGAACCCGTTTTTTAGGGCTTTATCAATGTACTCTTTCAGTACTTCGTCCTCCCGTTGGGTAAGTGAATACACACGCTGTGTTGGTGTCTTGGCACCTGCAACTAGCTCAAAAGGACAATCATATGGCCTATGAGGTGGTAATACGTCTGCTTTACTCTTATCAAATACATCAGAGTATGCATCATACTCCCTGGGTACCAGGATGGGTTTGGAGGCAGGCGCGCCAATACTGGGAGCCCCAAAAAGAAGCGCTAATACAGTAGTATGGACCACATTTGATTCCGGGAAGCACTTTTCACTGCAATAATCCGAGGGGTATTGAATAAAACCGGTGACCCAATCTATGACAGGATTATGCAGTTTGAGCCATGATAATCCCAATATCAATGGGTATTGAGGTGCGCAATCACATCAAAGACCAGATATTCCGTGTGACCATCAGGTAGAAATACGTTAATAGGGATGGTCTCTTCTGTTACCAACCCAGAAGACAAGGCAGAACCATCAATGGTATTAACTGCTTCTGGAACCGGCTTAGTAACCGTGGGTATAGCTGACTGTGTAGCAAAGGTTGCGTCGATGTAGCTATTGGATGCACCTGAATCTAACATGGCTTAGGAATGTATGGTGTTTCCGTTGAATTCTAATGACACTGCTACAGATATAGAAGACGCCATGTACAAAGAGGAGTCCGGTTTGGTACTCGGCAGAGGGACCCCTGCTATTGCCGAGCTTTGGCGTTTCCCGGCTTCCTAATTGGCTCCTTGGGGCAAGAGACCAGCTGGTGTTCTGAAGAACCACAGTACATGCACAAGTTATTCTTGTGGCGATTCTCACGTTCAGCATTCGACAGACGACCACGTACAGCGCCTATCTGCATGGGTTCGGGTTCACAGGAAGCGGACTGAGATGCTTCGGAATGACCAGACACTGACATGAAAGGTTTCTTTTCTCCTTTCCTGGCGGATCGGTGTGCATCAGTTTGGAGGACCAGATCTAAAAGGTCTGAAAAACCTGCTGGAACCACAGGGACCGTTGACAAGGCGTCTTTCAGTTCTTCTGATAGGCCTTTATAGAAGACTGCCGTCTTCTTGTCCTTGGGCCTTTGGGTTTCTGCTGTAAGCTGATTGAAACAAGCAAGATAGGCCAGTAAGGTCTGGTTGCCTTGCTGTAGGTTCAATAGTTCAAGATCCGTGGCCTGGGTAGCGTGTCGCATATCAAATACCTTGCTCATTGCAGACAAAAGAGCATCACAGTCGTACAACAAAGGACTGTTTGATTCGAGTAATGGGTTTGCCCATGCTGCAGCAGTTCCCCCTAGATGCGACAGCACGAACGCGGCTTTGGTGGTCAAGTCCGGGAACAAGCTGGGTCGACATAGGAAATGAAGTCGACACTGGTTTACAAAGGTACGATAACTCTTAGGGTCACCCATGAACCTCTCGGGAGGAGCCAAGGGGAACTGAGTTGGCATGAGTACCTGTACGGATTCTCTTTGAGAGGCCTGGAGACCCGAACCAGAGGCTATAGGATTCATGCCTGTCGCCCCCTGTGGGGATGCGTGCATGGCATCCTGCAGCACATCCATAAGGTGGTGCAGTGTATCCTGAGCTGATATCATTTCCTGTCTCAGGTCAGCCACTAGCTGAGTGAGTACAGTTAAGGGATCATTACCCTCCATTTTTAGGCTTCTGATTCTGTTAAGGATAGGTTTGGATATTTAGGTGTACCAACACTTGCAAAGAATATCAGCGTAAAAGGATACACGTAGGGTATATTCAAAAGGATACACACAGGGTCTTCCGGAGATGACTCGATGTACATCGTAATCGGTTGAATTCAGACCTTCCAACTGATGTCACTCTTTGACTATTAGGGAGACAGCCAAAGGGAGGAATCAGTGGAAAGGGCGTGTAATTTATAGGAACCACTAGCCTGTTGGAGAAATACAAAGGAATGTTTTAGGAACTGACTCGGGATTGAAGGAATCAATATAGTTCTGTTTGAAAACCACTAACCTGCTAACTAGGAATGTCTCTAGAAGCTCCACAGGTGTACAACACGAATCAATGACAAGGAAAAGGGAGTTAGTAAGGAAACTAACCCGAACGGAACGAGGGCCACACTAGATACAGGGTGGTGCACACAGGATAGCGTCCATGAAGTCTTAGTGCACTAACAGAAGTGGTAGCGCACACGGAAGTACATAGAAGGACTGTTGGCTGGTGCAGGCGACTCGTCTGGGGCTTCGCTGGACTATTGGATTTGCCTGCCCGAGATTGGAAAAGACTCGCTCTGTTGTTCGGCGAATCTGCCCTGAAGCGGACGTCTTTAAGGAGCACACGGACGCTGCCTGATCCTCAATTCAAAACCTGCCACTCGATTGAGCCAGCAGCCTAAAGCCCGCCTTGTGCTCCGCCCCCTTTTTACATTCAAATGCAATGTGTCTAGCGTACTCGCGCGCGCACACAGAAGTACATAGAAGTACTGTTGGCTGGTGCAGGCGACTCGTCTGGGGCTTTGCTGGACTATTGGATTTGCCTCCCCGAGATTGGAAAAGACTTGCTCTGTTGTTCGGCGAATCTGCCCTGAAGCGGACGTCTTTCAGGAGCACACGGACGCTGCCTGACCCTCAATTCAAAAGTAAATATTGAACGATGTGAACACTGGAAATGAGAAATTACGTTTAGCGCTATATTGAGTGATCACGTTTAGCGCTCTTTTAGAGATTCACGTTTAGTGCCACTCATTAACATCTCCCCGCCTCACTTGTTTTCAGCCTGCCACTCGATTGGGCCAGCAGCCTAAAGCCCGCCTTGGGCTCCGCCCCCTTTTTACATTCAAATGCAACGTGTGTAGCGCACTCGCGCGCGTACACGGAAGTACATAGAAGTACTGTTGGCTGTTTGCTGTTTTGATGTTTTGTGATGTTATAATAGTGCGTGGCAATCTAACTTGGATCTTGACACAAGGTTTGTTTTTGACCTGTGGTTTGGTTAGATGAATTTAAAGAAAGGTATATAAAGTAAATCGTTAGGTGTGTTGCCCTTCTGCTGTCACTTCGTACTGTGGTTCTTCTAGTTTTTGTTACAGCGGCGCATTTACGTTTATAAAGCGTGTTTTCAACTAACTAACTTAGAAAAAACAGTCAGTGTTAATCTGACTGTTCGCTATTTACTTATACCCATTAATTCCATCTGTGTTAACTTTCTTAGAAACCACATTGAGAATTGTTTATAACAGCTATGGCAGCAGGCTTAAGGAGTAAATGCAATGATTTAACATCTATGGCAATTACTTCTAATATTGATTCACTAGTTTGCCATGGCCGCGCATCATATCCTGCTGCTTTAGAAGCAATGATTTCAGGTACTGTTGCAGCAGGCAATGCTAGCTCTACCTTGTCATCATGCGAGGCTGTGACACATAATAGCGGAATGAGTTCATCTCCAACTTTTTGTTCCACAACCTCCCATGATGATAGAAACATGAACAAAACTCTAAATATGACTACAAACGATCTTTACGGAAGTGGTCCTCAGGTACCCCTATTGAATCTATCTATCAGTGACCAACATGACCATATCCTAAAAAACATGGTTGCCCTTGATGATCAAGTGTTTCGTGCCATAGGTACATTGACTCCTTTGCTTTATGGCCCATCTAAAAAGGTCCAGAAGGCTCTGTTGCAGTCACTCGATAACCAAGGCTTGGTGAGTGAACGTGGCAGCGATAGTTTGCAGGACATTAACCATGAACTACCTCCTCCGCGCACGTCATACATATCGGATTGTGCAGACGTCTCAATTGGGCCTTTCCAACTTGATCCTTTGGATGGCCCTATTGATTCAG
The DNA here is from genome assembly GCF_040938575.1 of Ambystoma mexicanum. NCBI lineage: Eukaryota > Metazoa > Chordata > Amphibia > Caudata > Ambystomatidae > Ambystoma > Ambystoma mexicanum. The sequence goes on along the minus strand of NC_090923.1, from coordinate 1,406,053,014 downwards.
GTGAGAAAGTACTGCGATCTCCATGTACCTTCCCAGTAATCATAAAAATTCTTGACTTACTGGATAAAGGACATGATTTGACTCATTTAGAACTAAAAGAGATAAAGGGCACCCTGCATCAATTGGGATCTAAAATGGAAAAGATAGAGGGATTTATCATTGCTGCAGACACTTTACGAGCTATAAATAGTAAAACCCCTCAATCTGCCCTGGTGCAATTTGAAACAGCGACTCAAGTCGGTGATGAGGCAAGTATTTATACTTTACCATCTCCAAGCATCTGTAATACTCTTCTGCCATGTAATTGCACGGCTGAATTAAAACAACTCAAAGTCACAATAGAACTAATGAATTCTACCATTTTATCTCAACTGAGCAAGCTGGTTCCCTCTGATGATTGTCCGGATAGTCCCTCAACCCTGGTGGAGGTGCTTGATGAAGAACAGCGGAAGGACCGCGAAATCCTTAATTCCGGAAAAGACTTCTTTTTTATGTCTCGTCGTGCAAAAAGGGTGCACCAAAGGGCAATGAAAAGAAATGCAAAGAGGAAAAAGGAATCTATGGCCAAAAAATCTGACATAGATGGGAGCAAGACTAATATGACATAACTGGGAGCTGAATCTTCACAAATTCTTGAACAAGAAACGGTCATAGTAATATCTGATGACGAAAGCATTGATCTACAGCAACTCTCCAAGGAGAGTCAGGAGGAATTAATATCGACACCTAGTATTAAAATTCAACCACAAACCAAAAATAAAGGAACTGAAATTCACTTTAAAAAAGCTAGGATTCCGGTGAAAACGTCACCAATTAAGCCTCCCTCGGTTGATGCGCTGATCATAAACGCTTCAACTAATTCGGAACCTCTAGAACCCGAAATGGAGGTCAAAGTGACTGATGAGCCATCCCTCTTACAGTCAAAATCGAACTTGACCAGATATTTTCCGAGTTTAGGAAGAAGCTGTACTACTAGTAAATATGCCATACTTGAGCAACCCATGGCCATCAACAAGTTAAAAACCAACACGAATCCTTATCCGGAATTGAAAAAATCCTACAGTGTAGCTTGCTCTGAGCTCCTGTGTAGTTCAGGGAAACCTATAGTAAAAAATGAGTGTAACAATTTCAAGTTTTCAAACAGGATCAACGGGAAGGGTAAAGTTTTAACACTAGATAATGAATCCATGCAATACAAACCTAATTTTGCAGGATTCATTTCTGGCTAGGACAAGATGACCTGCTTAGACACTGATGTGGCAAACGAACAACATAATTTAATGAAAACGGATAGTATTCCTGGTAAAAAATATCCTATATCTATCTTCGCTCCTACTCGTATTTCCATACATGGTCCAGCTCTGAGTAGAACCATTCCGGAAATCAACTCGAAAGATTTTGAGAATCCCTATCAAGCTCCTCGAGGAATCCTCGGAAAACCATTGGAAAAGGGTATGTCTAGTACTGAAACACTCACGAAGGTGATTTCCAACGTGGAATCATTGCTTCCTTTATGTACTGAACAAAAAACCCTCTTGAAATCTCACCATGAGATACTAGAAATTCTCAGAAAGGTCTTATATACCAATGACTTAAATGTAGAAAATGAAAATAAGGCAGTACCAACACCAGGATCCCAAATGGTGAAAGGAGTTGTCTCCCCCCCTCTTCGGGTTGAGGAAAAAAAGTCTGAGAATCTTCCTGAGGATATTAATAAACTCTATCTGGTTGGGTTTGAAGGTAATAGGGTTTCAACAGCGGGGAAGCGCATTAATCGATCTTTTATACTGTCGCTTTTCTCGCGCATTCCGCAACTAAGAATGGTTAAATCTGAAGATATCCTTAGAGTGTCCAATAGCCCAGACTGATAATTGTAGAGCAGTATGTTATTTGAGCTCCAAATCTATATTGAAGTTTCTCTGGTTCCATCGTGATGAGCTCAAAAATCAAGGTTTAAGTTTACACACTTTTGTATTGGAATCAACAGCCAACGACTTCTTAGCATATATTGACCCTGTCGTTGCTACGAAAACACTAAGTGGTACTGATGCCCAACAAAGTGTCGGCAGTGTTGATGGAGATTTACATGCACTGTTATCGCATGTAGCGATAACAAAAGGTATGCCTTGGCTGGAACCAATGGTCACTGCTTTCTTAGAAACTAAAATGCCACCTAGTTCCGCGTAGCATACAGAACAGGGTCTGCTCAAAGTTCTTTCTTGGAATACTTGTGGCCTCGCTAACTTTACGGGATGGCACGCATCGTTATCAACCGACGAACAACCAACGACATTAATATTACAGGAGACAATGAAATTGACTGCATTTACCATACCAGGGTTCACCACTTACTGTAAGCTTGCAGGGAAACCTCTCTTAGGACGACCTAGTGGTGGCCTTGCAATAGCTATTAATAACTCGGTGAACCTCCAGTCAGAATGGGTATGGGAATCTGCAAATCTGTTGGGTGTACTTGCATGGAATAACTTGCCTAAAAAGACCACGCCTATTCTGATCATTTGCCTATATTGGAACCCTGCTAGATTCTCGATTGAAGTAATGTTAGATGAATTCGATTAATGCTTAGGGATCATATCCAGGAAACCATTAGAAGTTATTATTGAGGCGACTTCAATTGTGACTGTAGGAACTCAAGTGAATGTGGACCACTTAAATCGTCACATTTGTCACGAGGTAGGGGTGCGCAATTTAGAGAGTTATTGGAAAATTGGGATATGGACATGGTAACAAACAATGACGTAGAATCTCAAATTACATGGTCCCGTGGATCCAAATCATCGACAATCAATTTTATCTTTGTCATCCGAGCTCTGTATACTCTCATTTCATCCTCACAATGCAGTTGCATTCTAACCAGCGACCACGCACGCACTGTATGTAATTTGAAATGGGAATGCAGGTAATTGGATATTGTACCAGCTTTAGCACTAGCTGAGATCGATCCTCCACAAATTTCCATTAGATGGAATCAAGGATTGTGTCATCAATTTGTTAACCATGTATCAAATCATATAAACTTACATCAATTCCCCAATAATGAATCTTAAACCCCAATCATAAAAAAAAGGCCCTATTCACCTTTAGTAAAATTGGGAGTACGCACCTCCACCCGTTCGATTTTAACTGTAAGATCCTTAAACGTGCGAAAAATAAGGCACTCAGACAACTGAAAACATCTGGGCTTGAAGTGCAGCAATGTCGATTTATGCGGTCGCAAATTTTGAAGGAATTTAAGAGAAACCTAAAACACGCACGTATACTCAAATACAATAGAGAGAACTGTGACCTCATTAGAGCGATCTCTTTGCATGATACAAGAACAATATGGCGCATGATGAAAAAGGATGACAAAGGAACTCCATTAATTTCACCCTGTTGCATATCTGATAGAGTATGGTGCGATTACATAACAACTAAATTTTGCATTCCAGTGAGATTTGAGTCCCTTCCAAATGTACAGCTGTGTTATAGCAAGATCGCCCGATTGAAATGGACCCAGAACGATATTAAATGGGCAATATCAAAAATTTCATATTCTAAATCAGCAGGCCGGATGGTCTTCCTCCCCGCCTCTATAAAGCTGACCCTGAGTTTTGGGTAGAAATTTTCAAAACTAAATTTGACTTCATTATCAACACTGGTCAAATTCCACCCTCTTGGACCTCAGCTAATATTGTTCCAATATTCAAAAAGGGCGATCCTTCTCTACGACAAAAGTATAGACCAATCTCCTTGATAGACACGGATGCGAAACTGTTTGCTATTCTTCTCTTACATGACCTCGAAAAGTTCATTCAAGAAAATGGTCTTTATTCGAGATTCCAAACAGGTTTTAGAAAAGGTATGAGTACCTCGTTGAACGCTGCTGTCATGTCCCATCTTATTGCAGGCACAAAGGGAAAGAACTCACAATCCTTATATATGGCCATGATAGACATGACATCAGCGTTTGACAATGTGGTACGAAACCTCTTATGGCATAAATTGAGGTTGATGGGAATTCCGTTAGCACTACTTTACTGTTTTATTAAACTACATACAAACACGTCATATGAAATAAAAATTTCTGCAGACGGTAGAACAACTGAGCCCATTAGCACGTTTATTGGCCTCAAGCAAGACTGCAACCTAGTGGCAACTTTTTTCAATCTGTATATATCTGACCTTGACAAGCAATGGGGCCATAGTAACTTGTTTTCTGTGAAAATTGGCTCCCTAAGGCTGAAATGGATCGCATTTGCAGATGACATCATAGTCTTCGATCCCACGCCGGCTGGGCTGCAAACCAAGCTAGTGCTCTTTCAGGAATTTGCAATTGCACACAACCTTACCCCAAACCCTGCAAAGACAGTTATTCTAAAATTTGGTAACAAGCAAAATAGTAAAGGATATCAATGGGAGATTATGCAAACTAAAATCTACTGCTCCCCTAGTGCGATATATTTGGGTTATAATTTAACTGCTCAAAATTCGATCAAATACTGGACGGATCTAATTAAAAATAAATTGCGCCCTTTACTATCCCAACTTAAAATGATCTACTCAAAATATTGTAAATTTTCATTAACACCGATGTTAGAATTACTGACTTTACAAATAGAAACTGTCATTCTCTATTCTACTGATATGTGCCTAAGTGACATTGCCGCAATCTTGGATTCTACGCAGGGATCACTGTTAAAATCTGCTATGCACCTCCCCATGTGCATACCCAATGCAGTGTTACATCATGAGTTTGGCCTGGTTGCATTATCTTCACGCTGGAAATGGCGTCAACTAACTGGTTATGCAAAGATTTGCTTTCCTTCGGAAAACTCTTTGTACGTTGATTTGAATGGGTTGCTGAACTCTTCCTCCTCTGCTTCCTTTAAGAAATATCATTTGAGCATGCAACGCATTTTGAATTCTTTATGTATCACGATAGACTATGTTTATCAGCGCTCTGCGTTTGCTAAAAATAAGCTCTTTGATCAGGATTGGAGGTGTACAATAGAAAGCATATCAACATATAAAATGTACAAAGAGTATGTTGCCTTTCTTAAACAACGCACACCCCGCTTTGACCATGTAGTTCTATTTCCATGTAACCATACGCGTCAAGCTTATATATTCGGTATAGATTGAATCTATACTATACTGGAGAGAGAAATGCTAATTGGTCAGCCAAAGGTAATGAAATGTCGAGTCCCTCTTTGTAAAGAGCCGATTGAATCTATGAAACATCTTATTCTTGAATGTCCACATTTTAAAGTAATGAGGACCAACCGGCTCTCGAAATTTGTGAATATTGACTTTGTGGATTGTATGCAATTTCTTTGGGCACGTATGATGCTAGGCATGCATAAACCTTTGATATTTGAATTAGTTAGCTTGTGTAAATATATTGAAAAAAGGTTGCTTAAATTTTAAGTATTAAGAGGAAACAAAAATATTTGATAAGATATCCTCTTCTCTTAAATTTCTTAAAATTCTTAAAGTCTGTAAATTTGTTTTAGATTATGCTGTAAATTTGTATGAGATATATGCAAATATTTTATGGTCTTATATTTCTTTTGTACTTTGTTTTGTAAAGGTTCTACAATCTTTTTTTGTAAATGAACCAAACACAAATAAAAAAAAAAATAATAAAGTGGTAGAGAACAGGTAAATCCTGGAGGTCCGTGGGTCAAGGAGTGCAAAAACAAGCAGAGGCTGGTAAATCCTATAGCTGGAATTGGCATATGAGTTGAAGAAACAGTCGTAGGAAAATGAAGCAGGCTCCGCTCTCACCTTAGTATGAGAAGTATCATCCCCTCCGTGGATACAGCTGGTCAGGAGCGGGTGTAGAGAGGAATGGCGGGTGCTCCTGTATCCAACTGCAGGAGGACAGAACAAGAGCAGCTGTAATCAGGCGGACGACGCCGCTGGATAGCGCTGCAGGCAGCAGCAGAAGAGAAAGCTCCAGAAGTTCAGTAAGCCTTTTCCCAATAGCGTGGATGTCGCAGAATGATGTGGTAGAGTGACGGCGGCTCTGAAGAGCAAGAGCAGCAAGAAGAATGTTCTAAATAAAGAACGTGGAACGAAGACTGGAAGAACAGCAGCTCTGGAACGCAGACAGCAATCAACAATCAAAAGCGCCGAAACCCGGAAGCTTCGGGTTTAAATACGTGTCAGCGGATGATTGCGTGTCACGTGAACTAACATAACATCAGCTGACAATCGTGTATGCCGGGTGAGCCCCTTAAGAGTCACTACGTGCATGTGAGGCAGACGGGAATTGAGGTAGGGATGAAGGAAACGAGTCCATAGTAAAAGAAATTGCTAATTAGTGTTAACGTGATCTTTTGCTTAGAAGTTTATCCAAAAGCCGCCAGCGAGTGTAGAACGGCCTGGCCGTCCTCTGGGCTGAGCGATAAGACGTCGGGGAGAGGCCATACTTCACAGGCATGACACTCACACTGGTCCACCCCAGGAACTTGATCCAAAAGCGATGGCCGTGTCCTGGCCACCTGGATGACAGATACCCGGGGGCTAGCGGGTGAGACACCTTCAGGCTTCTCACAATATGAGGAAGATAACCCATAGGTCCAAATCGACCTATACATTGAGCCAAGTATCCAGAGTTGGCACCCTGAGCCCGCTGTTTTCCCAGTAGAGTCCTGCTTTGTGCTTGATCTCCAAAGGCCTGCAAAGGGTCTCCAACCCCTTGGAGTGGTGGGATGAATCATTCTCGCCGCCTTGTGGTTGCCCTGCAAACAAGCCTTCTCAGAAGTGTCCCTGGGCCCTTCAGTGGACTGGCCAGCTTGTACCTTGGCACCCGTGCTGGATCGTTGTCTCATCGAGTTTTGTCTCGAGCTTTGGGGGAATCCTAGTTTGAACTACAAATCATCTTCCTGCCAAAGTTAGTTGTCCCAGCTAAAGTTGTCGCCAGAGAGAAGCATGCGTCAGACCGCGAGACCTGTGTGCCCCTGTGTCACTGTGTGAAACTGGAGGTCGCTGCTGGTGACTTTCCTGCCTTTCTTCAAGTGTCCTGAGATCAGCTGCATTGGTGGTTTCTTTGTCCTGAAATCGAGACGAGAGCTCAAGATCCAGTTTAAACCTGAGCCACATCTGCACCTGCAGCGCCTGGGCACTTTGAAGCTTAACCAAGGGTGGGATTCCGTACTCAGGCAACCCTCTACAGACTTGCCAAATTTGAACCCGGGGTGAGCTAAGGGCGGTGAGTAATCATACCACTTACCGGTGGCCCCTAGTACATCCATTCAGCTTTTTAAGCATAAAGGATCCCTTGTGGTCCTTGCATTGGCTTGTGGTCCTTGCCTTGGCTTGAACCAAATTTCCACACAGAATCCTCCTCTAACCTTTCCACCCCACTGAATATTGTACTTTGTGTCTTTATGCACAACCGAGCGCTTTTGTGCACAAACCGAACATTGAGCACCAGGCTCCAATCTTCGTGGCTGGACTTAGAAAGTTAGGGATATCCATTTCTAGAGTTGGCCATTGTGATAAAGTGTGTCTACTTTCCCTCCTCAAAGGTTTTGGCGGGAATCTGCACTTTACCACATTGACCAAAAAGTGACAGTTTATATATTTTGCATAATGTGTATTTAAGTAGTGATATTACTGTATTTTCCATTATTCACTTTTGTTTGTTCTGGGCCTAATAAATTGTGTATTTTTGATATACTACGGTGTAAGGGTAATTCTTGTCATCCTACTGCGTGTGCTCATCCAAGACGTCAGATCACCCCCACTACACCAGAGACTTAGACTTGGCTGCTCTTCAAGCTACCTTGAATTGTCCTGGCTAATTTCACAGAAGTGTTCCCTGTTTCACTAACAAGGGTGGCCTCCTACACATCTGTTCACCCGAGCAGAGTTTAGAAATCCATTCCAACAGTCAGTAGATTTAAAAACTTCAGAAGCACAGTTGAATGAGGAACACTATGGGGCATGCGAGTAGACCTGCATGGTGCATCCTTGCAGAAGTTAACCAGATATGAGAGTTATTCAGGTGAAAGCAGAGTTGATGTGAACTCATCCAGACAAATATCTAAACTGTAATTCTTAAAGAGAAACTTGAGAAGTGCTACCAAGAAGCTTTGTTTCTTTTACCTTGCCAAAGGTCGGGTTTTCTTTGAATCTGACGTATATAAATTGTGGCAAATCATCTTGACCTGGAACATCATTGATTCTATTTGATGAAGTGGAAATCATTGTTCAAGGAAGAAGAAATATTTCTGTTGGTTGAACATTATTTAACAGAACTATCCCTGACAAAGTGAACAAGCCAAGAACTGAATTGAAACTTTATTGTGAATCCGGATTTCCTTGTTTTGTTGTGTTGAACGTTTGGACTGAACCTAACTTGAAACATAGGGAAGGGGAGCTCACCCAGATTATACAGAGAGACTGTGAATATATGAGAAATACCATTGTTGGTGTTTGCTGTGAATTGCCATATATATTTTCTTGTATATTTTATGCCTAATTGTGAGGGCTAGATATCTTTTGTTAGAGTTTTTTCCTTTAGTTTTGATAGGCAGGGAACCCCTCATCACAGTAGGGACAGTGAGGCACTTGATGATAAGTATTATTTAATAAAATGGCATATTTTGAGAAACCATCCAAAAGTTGTCCGCCTCACATTTCTGACCCCTCACAACAGGGAAAAGGAGACCGGAAAATAAATCGAGAAAAGGGGGATCCAAGCGAGGGAGAACATGGGGGTGCGGGTGGGAAGAAGGCAAGACGAAGAGGGAAAATGTAAAACGGAAAAAGAAAGAGAGAAAGAGAACAGGAGAGGTGGGAAGAGTGCAAAGATGGGTCACTGACCTGCTTTGGAGCAGCAGCAGCAGAGCCCTCTGCAACATGGAATGCCGCTCCAAAACACACAGGCAAGGGAGCAAGGCTTCCACCAACCAATTGAGTCGCAGGGGAGGTGGTAGGAGGGAGGGAGAAAGGCTTGGGGAATGACAGGGGGGAAGGGAAATGGAGACCAGAAAAGAAAGAGAGAAAAGAGGGATTCAGGAGAGGAAGAGAATGGGGGGAAGAAGGTAAGATGAAGAGGGACAATGAAAAACGGAAAAGAAAAAGAGAAAGACAACAGGTGGGGAAGGCAAAGATGTGGTCACTCACCCACTTTGGAGCGGCAGCAGCAGGATATGCTTGCACAGGCCCTCTGCAACTTGGAATGCTGCTCTAAAACACAGGGGTGGGGAAACAAGGCTTCCACCAACTAACTGGGTCGCAGGGGAGGCGGGAGAAAGGTCGGAGGAGGGACACGGAGGAAAACAGGGAAATAGAGACCAGAAAAGAAAGTGAGAAAAGACGGATCCAAGAGAGGGAGAACATGGGGTAGAGAGGCAAGATGAAGAGGGCAAATGATAAAGGGAAAAAGAGAACGGGGAGAAGGCAAACATGGGGTCACTCACCTGCTTTGGAGCGGCAGCAGTAGGGACTGCTTGCACAGGCGCCCTCTGCAACGCCTAATGGCCCTCCAAATACACGGGTAAGGAAGCAAGGCTTGCACAAACCAATTGGGTGGCAGGAAAGTCAGGAAGAGTAGAGGGCTTTTGGGGGAGGTACGGGGGAAAACAGTGAAATGGAGTCTGGAAAAGAAAGCGAGAAAAGAGGGATCCACGAGATGGAGAACCTGGGGTTGAAGAAGGCAAGATGGAGAGGCAAAATGAAAAATGGAAAAAGAAAGCGAGAAAGAGAACAGGGGGGAGAAGGCAAAGATGGGGTCACTCACCCGCTTTGGAGTAGCAGCAACAGGGTCTGCTTGCACGTGCCCTCTGCAACCCGAAATACCGCTCCAAAACACACAGGTGACGAAGCAAGGTTTCCACCAACCATTTGGGTAGCAGGGGAGGCGAGAGGAGTGGGGTGGGGGAGAATTCAAGGCCGGGTGAAGGACAGTGGGGAAAACAGAGAAATGGAGACTGGAAAATAAAGAGAGAAAGGAGGGATCCACGAGAGGCAGAACATGGCAAGATGGAGAGGGAAAATGAAAAACGGAAAAAGAAAGTGAGAAAGAGAACGGCGGTGGGAGAAGGCAAAGATGGGGTCACTCCCCTGCTCTTGAGCGGGAGCAGCAGAGTCCGCTTGCACAGGCCCGAAATGCAGTTCCAAAGCACACAGGTAAGGAAGCAAGGCTTCCACCAACCAATTGGATGCAGGGAAGGCAGGAAGGGGTTGGGGGAAAGGCTGGCGCGGGAACACGGGGGGAGGGGTGGAGGGAAATGGAGACCAGAAAAGAAAGAGAAAAAAGAGGGATCCAACAGAGGGAAAACATGGGGAGGGGGAGAAGGCAAGATGAAGAGGGAAAATGAGAAAGAGGGAAAGAGAACAGGGGCTAAGAAGGTAAAGATTGGGGTTACTCGCCTGCTTTGGAGCGGCAGCAGCAGGGTATGCTTGCACTTACCATCTGCAACTCAAAATGCAGCCCTAAATCACACGGGAAAGGTAAGATGTTGAGGGAAAATGAAAAACGGAAAAAGAAAGAGAGAAAGAGAACGGGGCGGGAGAAGGCAAAGATTGGGTCATTCGCCTGCTTTAGAGCGGCAGCAGCAGGGTCTGCTTGCAGGGCCCTCTGCAACTCCAAATTCCTCTCCAAAACGCATGGGAATGAAGGTAGGATGACGAGGGGAAATGAAAAACAGAAAACGAAAGGGGACTGGGGAGGGGGAAGAATACAAATATGGGGTCACTTACCTACTTTGGAGCTGCATACTGCTGAAAACACACGGGTGCAAGCAAGGCTTCCATCAACCAATGGGGTCGCAGGAGAGGTGGGAGGAGGGGAGAGAAAGGCTGGGGCAGAGACGGGGGTGTTATACTGCTGAGCTGGCCATACACGTGCGCTACAGACAGAAAACACGGGAGCCATTCCGCTCTCCAACCTTCCCTTTATTCCTCCGTAACATGACTGCCGTCTCCCTTCCCTTGCCCCTCCCTTTCCTCCCGCTTCCCGCTCCCTCTCATAGTCTCGAGCTCCCCTCTTAAAGGGGCTCTGTCCTTTTTCCCTTGCAACACCTCCCCCTTGCTTAACATGAAACCTCCCCGGTTACATTTGCTCGATGAGCCGTTGGGGTCTCTTTGTGGTTCGATGGGGCCTTCTTGGTTGTTCGTGGGTCTCTTCTGCATTCTCTCGTTGTGGCGTCTCATGAGTCTCCTCTCTCTCTTTTTCCTCCATCTCGATCACCTTCCTTTCCGTTGGTTCATGTTCTTCAAAGTATAACTCATGGAGGAGGGAGTCATTTGGCGTCCTTTTGCCGTAGTTCCTTGTCGTACTTGTCACTTGTTCTTTGTTCCCTGTCGCTAGGGTGGAATCTGCGCTGTTCATCTGTCCTTTGGCTTTGCTTGTCTCTTCAGCATCTTGCTCGGTCACGTGGTCCTTCTTGTGGGTTACTTTGAATGACCTATAGTGGACATTGATGAGTGCGTGTTGTAGTGCTGTCCGGTTACTGAGACGACTGTGTCCTCTGGCGGGACTCGGTATCATACGGATGGTGTTCAGCACTTTGCGTTCTCCTTGGGTTGGGTCACGTTGTGGCCATCCTTTCGGCTGCTCTGTTTGTGCCGTCCTCCATTGGATGGCATTGTCTTGGGGTTTGTCTAGGGGGTATTCTTCCGCCCTTGTCTGGTACTGTTGCCTTGTACTGACGTTTTCTGTGACTTCCATTTCCCCCCCCCCCCGTACAATATTTCAGAGGGTACTGGGCGGTTGCAAAGCTCGTAGTTCTCTCGCAGGACGTGTGGCATTTGTGTGCCAAGTGTCGGTCCGTCCCCTTTGCGGTGGGCAAGCTCAGGGTAGAGGGGGTGTGCCTGCCTGAGACCTCTGGGTGGGCTGGTGTCCATGTCCTTGATGTCTTTCCTGATGTCTAGCCGTGCTCTCGGTGCACTCGGGTGTCTTTCCTGGGGTGTGGGTTGGCATGCCGAGCTTGTGAGTGGTCCTGTTCTGCACATTCTCTGAAGGTGACCTTCCTGGCCACAGCGCCAGCATGTTCGTCTAAGAGCTGGGTATGGTTGTCTGTGGGTGTTATTCCACCCTCGCCCGTGGCATTGCTCTCTGCTCGGGCTTTCTTGCCAGTGTCTTCTCTGTTTCTTCCTTCTCCAGGGTCGAGTGGGCTCGGAGTGTTGCCATTGCTTTACCGTGAGGGCCGCGATGGCGTCGCGTTCAACTTTCCTCTCAATGGCGGCTGCCTGTGCGTCAATTCTCTCGTATGTTTTTGCCATCTTCAGTATTTTCGCTAGGGGTAGGGGCTTTATGAGAAGGTGTTTCCTGAATGTTGACGAGGTGCACCCTTCTATGATCCTTAGTCTTATAGCTTCTTCATCATTGAAGTTGGCGAAGTCGCAGTCTCCTATCTTCTGCTGGAGACGTATGACGAACTCTCCAATTGATTCGTGTGAACGTTGCCTGTGTTGGTTGAATGCAAGGCGCTCGTAGTCTTTATTGGATCCTACTATGAGTCTGTCGTTTATTGCCTCGAGGAGACGTTGGTACGTGGTTTTGTCTGTGGCAGGGATTGTCTTGATGATGTCTTTTACCTCTTTTCCTACCAAATTCCTAAATATGCTGAGTTTGTTTGGCGGGTCTATGTTCCCAATCGCACCCAGAAAGTCCTCAAATTCTTCGACCCATTCCTCCCATCTTGTTCCTTGGTCGTGGTGCGGGGCCAAAGCGAATGGGTTGGGCCGTCTCATGACGGTGGCATATGACGTGGGGCCCAGGTCTGCTAGGGCTTGCGCACTTGCGTCGGCGTCTGCTTGCTCTAGGTCGGTCATGGTTGCCGGTGTTTATTTCGGGTATGGATTTGCGGTGCACTTGCGTGCGGTCTTTGGCGGCAGATCGCTGTGTTTTGGTCCTTTGGTTTGTATGGGTGGTGTTTCTTTTACTTTCGCTGTTGCCGGTCCTGTCTGGTACGGGTCTTCTCTGCTGCTGGTACGCATTAGTTTGGGCAGCTTTCCAATATCTGTCTTCTCTTTGTCTTGTGCGTGTCCTTGTGGTGGTGTTGGCGCAGCTGTGCGCGAGTGCCACTGCGTCCTTGTCTCTCAGTAGGTGAAGTTGTGGTGGTGGGTGGCCACCATTAATTTTCCATTAGTGCGACGCCCCTATTCACTATCGCTCCCTCCACGTTACCTTTGCGTTGGTCGGGGCAGCCGGGGTGTTGGCAGGGTGCCGGGTGCCCCTTTGTGGGCTGGTGCTGGTTGTGGTGGCTGGGCATTGGGGTCTGCCGCGTCCGGATTCGACGTGGTGGCGCCCCTGTGTATGCTGTAGCTGCTTAGGTGTCATGGGGCACTGTGGTCACTTGTTTAGTGTGCCATGATGCGTCCATTCCTTATGGGTACTTTTGCCTGCTGGTTTGGTAGGGTATGGCCAGACGTGTTATTCTTTGCCTCTTATTGTTCATATGTTGCAGTTGAGTCGTGGCGTTTGTCCTTTATTCCTGCTGTCACGCATCATGCTCATTCTTATTTCCTTTTCCGTTTTCTAGAGTCACTGGGTGGGAGACACGGGGTCAATGCCGCTGGGCCATACGTTGTGGCTTGTGTTATTTTAGTTTCCAATGTCACTTGTGGGAGACACGGGGTTTCCTTTGTTTGTTTTAGCTACGTTGTGGCTTGTGTTATTTTAGTTTCCAATGTCACTTGTGGGGGACACGGGGTTTCCCCTTTACTTTCCCAAATGTCACTGTGTGGGAGACGCGGGGTTTAGTACCTGCAGCCGCTGCGCACTCCTCGCGGCGTCTCTCTCTCGCCGTTGGGGCTGCTCCTGGTGGCGGCTCTGCTTCCTGCTGGGGGCCGCTCCCGCGTCATCCTCTGCTGGCCAGCGATCCTCTCTGCTGTCGGCTGCGTCCGGCGGTCTTCTCCTCTGTCGGGGTGGGCTCCCGCAGCTCCTCCTTCTGCTGGGCTGCGTCCGGCGGTCTTCTCCGCTGTCGGGGTGGGCTCCCGCAGCTCCTCCTTCTGCTGGGCTGCGTCCGGCGGTCTTCTCCGCGCGGTCTTCTCCACTGTCGGGGTGGGCTCCCGCAGCTCCTCCTTCTGCTGGGCTGCGTCCGGCGGTCTTCTCCGCTGTCGGGGTGGGCTCCCGCAGCTCCTCCTTCTGCTGGGCTGCGTCCGGCGGTCTTCTCCGCGCGGTCTTCTCCGCTGTCGGGGTGGGCTCCCGCAGCTCCTCCTTCTGCTGGGCTGCGTCCGGCGGTCTTCTCCTCTGTCGGGGTGGGCTCCTTTCAGGGCACACGGGCCCACCGCTCTGCTGGGCGCACCGGCCCACCGTGGTTCCAGGGCACACGGGCCCTTGCTCAGGGCACACAGGCCCACACGAACTGCTGGGCGCACGGGCCCGCCAACAGGGCACGCAGGCCCCTGCTCAGGGCATGCAGGCCCACACAAACTGCCGGGCACGCGGGCCCACCTACAGGGCACACTGGCCCTCTTCAGGGCGCACGGGCCCACTGGTACTGCCGGGCACCCGGGCCCACCTGCTACTGCCGGGCACACGGGCCCACCTACAGGGCACACGGGCCCTCTTCAGGGCGCACGGGCCCCCCGCTACTGCCGGGCACACGGGCCCACCTACAGGGCACACGGGCCCTCTTCACTGCAGGCACTCAGGCCCTCCGTTATTGCTGGATGCACAGGCCCCTCTTTTCTGCTGGGCACACGGGCCCTCCATTAATGCTGCAGAGCGTGGGGTCGCATCTGTCTCGTCGCCAGTTGTTATACTGCTGAGCTGGCCATACACGTGCGCTACAGACAGAAAACACGGGAGCCATTCCGCTCTCCAACCTTCCCTTTATTCCTCCGTAACATGACTGCCGTCTCCCTTCCCTTGCCCCTCCCTTTCCTCCCGCTTCCCGCTCCCTCCCATAGTCTCGAGCTCCCCTCTTAAAGGGGCTCTGTCCTTTTTCCCTTGCAACAGGGGGAAACGGGGAAATGGAGACTGGAAAAGAAAGCGAGAAAAGAGGGATCCAAGCTTGGGAGAACATGAGTGGGGGAAGAAGGCAAGATGAAGAGGGAAAATGAAAAATAGAAAAAGAAAGAGAAATAGTACAGGAGAAGGGAAAAGAAGGAAAAGATGGGGTCACTCACCTGCTTTGGAGCGGCAGCAGCATGGTTCGCTTACACATGGACAGCCTGGGCATGTTGAAGACATGCCCAAGAAAACGCAGATAGCAAGGCCTTTCTACTTACTTCCCCTGGCCCTCAACAACATTAGGGAGGGGTTGAATGTCAGAAACGCGAATTATCAAGTTTGAAAAATCTCCCTGAAAAGCGAGCAAAACAACCTCACATTTTTTGTTTTTTTATTTTTAATATTCTTGGCTAAAAGCCTAGCTTCTGAGCAGAGTGCTTAAGGACACAAATCCTGTGTACAGCTCAGCAGTGGTCAGGCTTTTGAGCCTTCCACAGTGTCATGGTGAGCCAAGACATGTGGAACCCATACACAAAAAACACAGTCTGCAAAGACCTTCTACTTACTACATGAAAGGCCAGGTTCTAAAGAAAGGAAAGCTGGAAGGAAATATGGGCATTTTTAACTGAGGGTGAGATTTCGACCACGGCTTCCCTGGGAGCAGAAGCCTCAGTCTGGACTTACTGGAAGTTCCTGAGTCCTGCTAAGACTTTTATAAGAATGGTAATAGTGGGGTGTGAGGCTGTAATCCTTTTTGGCTGAGGCTGCATGTTTATGGAAGATAACGTACATAATCCAGCCTCGACTAGCCTTCTGCCCATGGGCTGCAGTTACTTTGTCCTGTTAGAGGGAATCATGTGAGCGTTGGGTCAAAACAGGGGTGTAGGGTCTAGTTAACACATTAGATTTCCAGATCTACCTTTTGTTCCTGTGTTTTTATTTTTGGCGTGTTTAGGGGGTGTGAGAAACCTGTAGGTATTCTCCTACCTACTCCCCCAGGATCTTCCATTCAGGTGGCCAGGGAACGGGCCATCGCTATTGGAACCCAAACTTGGGGGTGGACAAGCGAGGGAGGATCACCTGAGTAGAGCGTAACAGGGGATTGGGAGGAGAATGCCTAAAGGCGAGACATGTATTCCACATTCCTAATTGTACATCAGCCTACTCTCCCCCAGCCTTTATGGGGTATTTTCAGACTCATCCCATCTCCCCCTCCTCATTTCCAGCATGTACTGGGACGAGGAAGAGACAACTGGGAGTTAGAGAGATTTTCCATGTGAAAAGTAATGTGAAGAGGAAGAAGAATGGAAAGGCCTACATTCTACCACTAACATGTGCCCTTATTAGAGTCAGGCTGGGTCAGGCACTTGACACTAACCATACACACCTGACTCCAATTGAACCCCAGGTAAGGTATAAAAGGTGGCGTTCTGCCAGAGTAAAGGAGCGAGCTGGGGTTGCTGGATGGACCGTGGAAGCCAGGGTACAGGAGGCTGCAGCTGGAGGAGCCCGGAAGTTCCGGAGGAGAACAGGACGCCAGGACGCTTACCCATTGTGTCAGATGGGTTGCAGCATTGCAAGGGAGTCGTGGCACCATGGAGCCGGGTTGGGGAAAGCTGTGACCTGTGTGCTATATCCAGGCCAGTGCTTGTTCACCTGGTACGTGTGCAGGTTCCAGGGGTGTCTGAGGGGCAGGTGGTGAGACCCTGACTTCGACACACACATGCCAAAGAAACTGCCTGCCAGCGCCACGCTACTCAGTGTGTTTCATGAGAGAGAGAGAGAAACTCAGTAGCGTGCGGGTGGCTAGAGCAGGAGTAGTAGCAGCAAAAGTTGCAAGTGGCATGAAAATTGAAAAACAAGAGAAAGTAAAAGAAAGACGGAGCCTGCGCGGTGCAAAAGCAGAAAAAGGAGAAACAGTAAGTTGAGAAGGACAGAAAGAAAAGAGAGGGTGCAAGCGACCCAAAAGAAAGAAGGACAGGTGGAAAAGGTGCGAGCAGCATAAAGCGAACAGAGAGAAAGAATCGAGAGACAAGGCAAGGCAGTATGCAAGAGGCATGACAAGGCAAAGGAAGTGTGCAAAAGGCACAACAAGGCAAAGAAAGTGTGCAAAAGGCACAGCAAGACGAAGTAAGTGTTCAAGATGCACAGAAAGACAAAAGGTGAAGAAGAAAAGTGTGCAAGGGGCCAGAAGGAAAACAAAGAATGTAAGGATAGGGGCCAGGAACCAGAGTGGTTGCGCATGGGGAGGAGCAAAAGCCCTGCGTTCTCGAAAGTCTCTGATATCGCCCTGGTGTTGACCAAAGAAGGTATACCGTGCCACTTGATAAAAGGTGGGAAAAGGGGGAGCTACACTAAGATTGAAGTGGAAGCAAAATCCTCCAAAGTGATGCAAAGGCTGTTGCAACCTCACTAGAAAGAACGGTGCTTTGAAAGGTACATCCGGACAACATCAATATTTGGTGTTTTGTGTTTAACTTTTAAGTGAACTTTCTGAGGCAAGAGGGGCTTAGGCTTGGGGAAGGAATCCCTGAGAGGCCAAAAGGAAACTGTGAAAAACATTGTTGTAGGGAGAAAGGCAGAGACTTGGGGAAGAGGTCCCTGGGAGGCCTGAAAGGAACTGTGACTCTTCATTTGAGTTATAAAGTAAGAAAGTGTGCATCATTTTGAGCCAGAGAACCCTAGACCTGGTGAAGGGAACACTGCAAGGGCTAAAAGGTACTGTGACTCTTTGTTTTGGAACCAGAGGGACCAGAGCTTAGGGAAGGGAATCCCAAATGACCCAGAGACTTTGTGAACTGTATTGTCCTGCTACAAGAGCCCTACCTGGAATATCCCAAGGGCACTCCTTTTTGCGTTGAACTATTTTTAAACTGGCAGAATTAAACCTGACCATAAGGCTACCTGGAACTAGCCTTGGTTTACATTTATTTTTGAACCACCATTTTTCTTTAAGAAGACCTAACATCACATTTGTTTTAGGAGTAAGGGCAAGCATAGGTTTGGACTCAGACAGATTTTGGTTTTGGACTTAAGGACATCGACAGCCCTTAGAAAGATCAGTTGAGGGAACAACCCCATTAGAGTTAGGGCCAGTTATGCATTACACCAACCCTACAAGGTTTTCTAAGGTTTTCTGATAAAGGTTTTGAAACTGTTCATATTTTTTTCAGTTTCATTTGCAGATTTAACACAATAAAATCTAACACACGCATTACTTATTACATACATCGTGTCCGTCTGCACTTTTGAAATGTTCTCCCTCCCCAACCCCACCGGAACTCCCCCCCTCCCCCCCCCTTCACCTCTGGGTAGCCAAACCTAGTGTCCCTTAAAGTCCACCTTTCTGAGCTCCGCCATTCCATTCTTTCCACCATGCGGTGAGAGTCTTTCTCTCTTATGTTTATTATGTCCGCCAGAAACGTGTCACAAAGATGAAACCTGGTGCACCGATATTCAAAATGCACTCATGGATAAAATCTCAATGCTCCCAACCGAAATTGCCAACAAAAAAGACAAAGTAACAATTCCAGATACTCTCACTGACACCCATAACGTAGGCAAACCCCTCCCACCATTAGAATTTAGGCCTGTCTCCACAACATAGGTTACCAAGATCATCTCCAGCCTAAAACCCTCGAGATGTCAAGGTGACATCTCCCCAGCCCCATTCATCAAAGATTGTGTCACAGAACTTGACCCATTCATCACCCCTCTCATCAACAATTCCTTTGCACAAAGTACCGTCCCTAAGAACCTAAAAGATGCTTGGATCCTACCACTATTAAAAAAACCATTGCTCGACCCTAACATCCCGACCAATTACCTCCCTATTACTACGATCCCATTCCTCCTGAAATCCTAGACCGTGCTGCCTACCCTCAGATTCAAGAACACCTAGAAACAAATAACATATTGGGCCTATGCCAATCGGGCTTCCGACCTAGGCATGGCACGGAAACAGTGCTCCTTGACCTTAAAGACCAAATGGATGTCATCATCGACAATGGAAACCTAGCTATCTTACTTCTCCTAGACCTCTTCGCAGCTTTTGATTTAGTGAACCACAAAATTCTGAGCCATCACCTAGCTAGTGCTGCCCAATTCTCCTCGAAAGCCATTACCTGGATAGAATCTTTCCTCTCAGAACGCACAATGAGAGTCTTCTCCCACATACCAAATGCTGCCCCCGCCCCAATTCTCTGCAGTGTGCCCCAGGATCCTGCGTGTCACCCACGCTATACAATATTTTTACCAAGCCCTTGTTCGACCGCCTAGATGATCTCGGAGTGTACTACACTAATTACGCGGATGACACGTCAATTCTACTGCATCTCTCAGGAGACTATGATAAAGACTCAACTAAACTCAATAATATCTATCAGATGATCCAAGCGTGGATGGCCCAAAATGAACTCTATATAAACAATGACAAAATCGAGTTATTACTGGTTGGCACCCAAACATGCCTTAAATAAGTTGACCCTAAATACAAAATCTTCATAATGGACTGGAACCCTATCACCGTCTTGAAAGAGGTTAAAACCTTGGTCGTGTACCTGGCGCATCACTAACCTTATCTAGACAAGTCATAGCAACCATCTCATCAGCAGCCTATACACATGTAGACCGTACCTCTCACCTGACAGCTGCATGATTTTAGCTAGAGCCCTCATCCTGTCGGAGCTCGACTACTGTAATATCCTCCCGGCTGGCACCTCGACCAGCAGCATTAAAAAAGTTCAGGTCACACAAAATAATGCCCTTCGAGCTACCTTAAATATCCCCAGAAGAGAGCACATCTCTGAAACGAGACGCAAAGTACGTTGGCTGCCGGTCCAGGACAGAATCAGATCCAAAACGATGGCGATTACTCATCAATGCCTCACCAACATGGCACCAAAATACCTCACCAACTTACTCACCCCAACCCAAACAACTAAACCCACATGCACCGCCACAGCCCACCTTCTCACTGTGCCCCAATTCAAAAGAACCAAAGCCGGGGGACGTAGTTTCCCAGTAGTAGCGGCTAAAGGCTGGAATTCCCTCCCACTAGCCATCAGATCTGACGCTTCCCATTCTTCATTCCGCAGAAAACTTAAAACTTGGCTCTTAACACTCAATCAGTAGCACTCTTACGCCCATCCTACCACTGAACCAAGCACTGAGAACTTTCATACTGTAAACTGTATACTGCAATTTGTACATATTGTAAATATGTAAATTGTATTACTGTATCTAGTTGCCTCCGTGCAACATATGTAAAATGTCTTACCCTGCCGAGCGCTTTACAAATGCTGGGGTGCAGTATTACCTTTCACATTCTCCTGTACCTCATGTGGGTTGTTCCTTACTTCACTTTTCTCATTGCCAACCTTAATATCTGATGTGCCCTGTCCTTAGCGCCTGGATCATTCAACATTCTCAATTTGTACATTGCCTTCACCTAATTGTGTCTTCTCCGGGTCATACTTCTTAAGGAAGGCAGACCATTCCATTTCCCTCAAGGGGGCCAGGCTGTGTAATTGCACGGTTAGGTGCTCCATTGTGTATACATCCCTGACCTTCAGGGCCCATTGTTGCTCACCGGGAAGGATCTCCCTCTTCCAACCCCCTGCCAAACATGCCCTTGCCACCAACAGCAAATAGTGGGGCATGTGGGGCAGTTTTGTCCATTCCCCCTCTACCACTTCCATCCCAAACAACACCAACAGGGGGTCTAGACTTCTTTTCACACCACCTAGGGCTTTTATCCATCCCAGGACCTCTTTCCAGAACTTTAGTACTTCCCCACATGCCCACCACATATGCCAATAGTCCGCCTTTTGGCTGCATTTTCTCTCGCAGTGGGGGTCTACCCCAGGGAACATCTCCCTGCCACTCTAAAACTTTAGGAGAAACATCTCTGTTTCCGGAAGCACCTCAAGACCTTCCTCTTTTCTTCTGCCTTCGCTCCCCCTCCCCCCTGCTGATCTGTTCTTTTGTCACCGTGCACCTGGCCACCCTCTGTCCTCCGGGCCCATGTGCCTGCTCACCCTGCCACCCTCCCGCACTGCCTCCGGGCCACCCCTTGCACTGGGGTCTGTATCTGTACCCAAGCAGCCCCCCCTTTTTTTCGTAGCACTTATCAGACCTACCCTGTCTGCTGCCTTAAACCCAGCACTTGCAAATTGTTGGCTGCACTATCACTGTTTGTTGCCTTTATTATTTATTTATTATTATTTATCTGTTTCTCCTCTGCTTCGCACTTTCCACTTCTCCCCCCTTCCATGCACTTTTCACCCCTCCCCCTCTCCCATGCACTTGCGCGTTCTCAATATCACTGGGCCTAGTAAGATCGCTGTTTTGTTCTCCCCGTTCCCCTCCCTTGCCTAGTCGTGCTCTGAGACACTTGTGTACGAGTGCAATAGAAATAAAATATCAATATCAATATCTTAGATAACCTTACTGGGTTCCACTGCCACCTGTACAGTAGCTTGATGCCGTGTAGCTTGTACTGACAGGCAATCAATGTTCGATGTATGTTTTCATATAACTTTCTCCACTGGCCCGCATCCAGCTCTACTCCCATATCCTTCGCCTACCTCTTTTTATATACTTCTATCTCCCAACCCTTTGCAGTTAGTAGGGTCTGATACAGTTTTGATATTAGTCCCTTTGTTCCCCTCGCCGTGCTCAATACTGTTTCTGTGTCTGTCAATTCCCTCTGCAGCACCTCCTTCCATATGCCGAACATTAGTACTCCCTTGAGTTGCAAGTATTTAAACACTGAGATTTTACCTATGCCCATACTCTCCCCTAGTTCGACCACATCTACAAATCCCTTGACCACTTGTCCCACCCTCTCCAATCCCACCTCAAACCAGTCCTGGAATCTGGTGTGATTCAGGATATGATCCCGTATCGGGAGGGGGGCCCATATGTGACTCAGTGGGGACGGCCAGGTCGTAATTCCAATCATTTCCTTCTTGCCCAGAGTGGTCCCATAATTTGGTGTGCTTTCACCTTTCTCAGAATCGAAATCTGTGGCGCCCAAAGCCATTCCCCCAGTGTGACCGGCCTCCATTGGTAGTCGATGTTTACCCACTGTTTCTGCTGGTCCATCCTACGTGGGGGATCGGGGCTCTAAATTGGGCTGCTATGTAATAAGTACACATATCTGAGGGCCCTCCTCCGCCCCTCTCCTTCAACTGCACCAGCACTCTGTACGAGACCCTCGGCTTCTTCCCTTGCCATATGAATTTACAGATTCTCTTCTTTAGTTCTGCAAAGTGGAGGTCAGGCATCTCAATTGGCAATGCCTGGTACAGGTACATAACTCGGAGTAGCAACTTTATCTCTATGGCATTCAGTCTGCCCAATCAAGATATTGTAAGTCTCAACCATGTTTCTAGACCCCCAAAGTGCCTCTGCAGCAACAGGGGGAAGTAAACTTCATATGATTTATCCAGGTCCTTGGGTATTCTTATCCCTAACTACTTTATACATTCATCTTCTACTGGAATCCCCAGGTTGCTCCATTCTCCACTGTTCTCAACTGCAGGGTGGGGGAGGAGAACCGACTTGTTCAAATTAACTCGGAATCCCGATACCCGCCCGTAGTCCTCCAGTATCCGGAGGGCACTGCGGACTGATGCAGCTACATATGAGACGTATAGAACAAAGAATAGGCGTCCCGACCACATGAACCCAGGGGAGAACCAAAATAATATGTACCAAGAGGGAAGAGGGGTTCACATGTATGCAACCGGAGAACAAATCGCCGGGATAAACTGCAACAAGCACAGGAGTCAAGTCGGGGGATAGATCAGGTCAAGGAAAGTAGAATTTCATCAATCTTTAATAGACACATATTCAATTATATCATACATAGTGCTGAAATTACAATAAAAGCAGCATAAAAACATACCATCAATACTCCACATTTCCTATTAAAGTGCATATTAGCTTGATAGTATTCCTAACATATTGGAGTAAATACACTGGGAAAATTATAATGGTAGTTTGAATTAACTAGAAAAAACAAAAAGGAAAAAATATTCAAAAAGAAAAAACCAAAAAGAAAAAGAAAAAACAGAAAAACAAGGGCACTCATCCAGGCAAGACTGAACACTCAGTATCTCCTGCGAGGTAAAAAAGTTGTCCCCTATTCAATCCAATAAATTGTTATGGGAAACAGACAAGTATAGTCGCGTCGTAGCTTAATAGAACAGAAGCAATACTTGTCTCCAATCTGACCATGATAGTCTAATGGGACAACTTTTTTACCTCGCAGGAGATACTGAGTGTTCAGTCTTGCCTGGATGAGTGCCCTTGTTTTTCTGTTTTTTCTTTTTCTTTTTGGTTTTTTCTTTTTGAATATTTTTTCCTTTTTGTTTTTTCTAGTTAATTCAAACTACCATTATAATTTTCCCAGTGTATTTACTCCAATATGTTAGGAATACTATCAAGCTAATATGCACTTTAATAGGAAATGTGGAGTATTGATGGTATGTTTTTATGCTGCTTTTATTGTAATTTCAGCACTATGTATGATATAATTGAATATGTGTCTATTAAAGATTGATGAAATTCTACTTTCCTTGACCTGATCTATCCCCCGACTTGACTCCTGTGCTTGTTGCAGTTTATCCCGGCGATTTGTTCTCCGGTTGCATACATGTGAACCCCTCTTCCCTCTTGGTACATATTACATATGAGACGTATAGCAGGACATTGTTGCCATACATTCTTATTTTATAACTCTCCTTTGCCGTGATACCGCTTCCCTCACATTTGTGCCTTGGGTCCCCATTGTTAACGCAAAGAGCTGGGGTGACAGCGGGCATCCCTGTCTAATACCTCTGCTGAGTCTAACAGCCATGGACATTTTCCCATTCACCACGATCTATGCTGTGGGCTCAGCATAGATCGCTCCAATGGCCCGACACATTCTATCCCCAAAACCTACCTTCCACAGCACCGCAAATAATAAAGCCCACTCCACACGGTCAAAGGTTTTTTTGGCATCTAAGCTCATCGTGCTCCATGAGATACTTCCACATCACGTCTGGGCCCTGCCTACCTGCTATGAATCCCATTTGATCTGGGTGAATTAAGCGCTGCATTTTCTCTTCATGTTGGGTTGTCAATATGCGCGTGAAGATCTTTTCATCCACATTTAATAGTGAGATTGTCACAACTCATCTCCAGCGCTTGTCATGGTGGAGGCACAGGAGAGGACGGTATACTGTTACCCATGCCTCTCCCAAGATGGTGCCTGTTATGGCACACATCTCTTCAGTGATTCCGTGTGCTCAGGATAGCTTCCTGGATCCGCCCACGCAAGGGCTGCACCGGTAATATCTGCGGTTTGGAACGCAGGAACAGTGCGTCGCTACTCCTGTTAGAGACACTTTGTAAGCTTCGTGCCCATTTTCTCATAGCCTGTGTTATTGATACTTTGGGTAACACTAACTCTCCCGTGCCTTTTAGGAGTTCCATTCCTTGTATCCCGCTTCCTTCACTTCCCAAACATATTACAGCCGCAGACCTCCCATGGACTGACACGGTATGAGCTACACACATACCCGCTCATAGTCATACCGTTCAATATTGACAGTTCCACTTTTCTTCCGACAGCGCAGAAAGATACTTTTACTAACTTCCAAACCCATACAGATCTTCCGTCCCCGAACAGCTCCTCAGAGACTCCATTACCTCTACATCAGATGGGACTTCTCTTACGTCTCTCCTCCCCCTTCTTCTCTTCCCTGGATCGTGGCTAATCTACTCCTGCTTCCTCCCACAGCCTGGGGAAGGAGGTTCTGTTCTCCCCTCAGCAACGATCACTTGCTGGAATATAAAAAGTGTACAGTTAGTAAACTATTGATCTCTTACGATACATCCCACCAGTTGCTTACCTTATTTGTTCTCCTTACTGAGACCACTTCCTCAGCTCCTCGACAAGCCTCCTCAGTCTTCCCCACCAGCGCCTAGAACAGAAAGACAACCACACAGACCGAAGCCTCCAGCATCAGGGTTTTCTACCCCAGAGGCTTTCCCAGGTTTTTCCCTGCTGTTGCTACTTGGATCGGTCTGATTCATGTTAGTGTTGGCTTTATTACCAATCTAGAAATTGGCCGGTCGGAGGGGCAGTGGGCTGGGTCCCTCCCTTCCTTAGGTATCACCATTATGAAATGCCTTGCTAAAGGTTGCCAGGGCTTTCCCTGTCTCTAATATTTTATTGTAGAGCTTTACCATATGACTCGGGAGTACCCCTGCAAATCTCTTGTAGAATCCTATGGTATAGCTGTCTTCCAATGGGGCTTTCCCATTCGGGAGGCGAGTAATAGCCTCTTGCACTTCTTCTGTGGTAATTGGCCCCTCTAGATGTTCTATCTCTGGTTTAGTGAGCCGGGTCATATTAACTCCCCTTAGGTACTCTTCTGCTTCTGCTATCGCTTGGGGGCATTCTGATTCACAGGGCCTCATTACGAGAATCGCAGAAAAAATGCATTCATTACCGGCATGGTGTAAATAGCGCGTCTGTGTACCCTCGACACAGCAAATAGCGGCCTATTACGAGAGCGTGAGCACGCGCGAAAGCCCATTCCGGTAATGGCTGCACCACCATGGCGCTAAAGACTCCCAGATAGCGCATCACGGAACCCGCCGATACTGCCACTGCCCAGGAGCAACCCCTTAAAAATGGACGTGGCAATACCATCATGTAAATACCGGGTTTGTAATACCGGACCCGGAAGTAACGTCATCGCGCCGGAACAGAAAATGCGCCGGCAGCCATCTTCAAAAACAAAATCCATTGCAATCCTCTTATCACAGCACAGCTACAGCGTGGAGAGCAGGCCCAATCAAGCCACCATGTTCAAGACAAATCGCAAGTCCACCCCCCTGCATGCACAAGGAGCGCTTCTCGGACGAGGAGCTGAATATGCTGGCGGACACGCTGGCAGGCCATGCCGATGAGGTCTTTGCCAATGACCTCAAACACGCACCCCAAGTGCGCAAAAAAGAAATATGGGAGGAGGTGGCACGGAAGGTGACTGCAGTTGGCACCACCAACCGCACGGTGAAGGACTGCAAAAAAAGGTGGGACGATCTACGTCTCCAGGTGCGCAACATACTATCAGCTAACCGCAGGGAGGCCATGGCTACAGGCGGCGGGGACCAAATTGATGCAATGGGAGGAGACATGTTCCACCACGATCAACATGGAATCGATGGAGGGCTTCAGAGAAATGGAAACGGGTGGGCCGACACAAACCCCATAGAACCAAAGCATGACGTAGTACAACCGATGTGAAAGTGAACGAAGCCAATGCATGGGCCATCATACACATATATACAGATCCATGTCCAGATGGTGGCCCAAACCCTGGGACAATGAAATGCATGCTGCGTGCCAATTCCATTACCAACAGACACCCAACACACAGGGATCATTCACATCTCACACATAACGCAAACCACAATACAACGGTATGCCACCTAGTACACATCAGTTAAGAAAGGTGAGTCCACGGCGTATGCCAATATGGTCCCCCCCATTGCAAGTACCCTGTGCGTCACACCTACAATAATGCAATACATGAAACATGAACTACTGAACAGTACCAAATCATGTTTCTTGCACGTAACACCATCACTGATGCCCTGCATCTCTTGTTCCCCCACAGGCACAGATGCAGCAAGTGAAGGCCAGGATCCTTCCCCAAAGGCCACGACATCCTCAGAGGGATCCAGGGCCAGACAAGAAGGCACTGGACCTTCCACCTCCAGGGCAACACCAACACCCAGAGTGCAAAACAGGCCAGCAGTACAGCCCAGCCAAGTAGAGAAGGAGACAACACCAGCCGACGACACTGCCACCACGGAGTCAGCAACTCTAGCAGAGGGTGATGGAACGCAGTCTGCTGCCACCAGTTCCATAGGGGAGGTAGCAGCCACTGCCCCCCTCAGCGACGTGGAGGTCCACGCCGCGGAATTCCTAGACATGGACAACAACATCCATGGGGTGTGTCCTCATACCCCAAGCCCCTAGCCCACCCCCAGCACTCCACACAGGGCACACCAGTATGCCACATGCAGGAACATGCCGTTGTACTGGGGAGTCCGCATCTGTCAACCACATCAGGAGGCAGTCCAGCAATGGGCCACCCTGCCACTGCACCGTCCACCTCCACAGCCCCCACTAACATGGAGGCCCGCCTGACGAAGGTTGAGGCCCGCCAGGACAGTATGATTGAACTGGTCCAGCAGTATGTGGCGGAGGGGAAACAGACCTGCCGTGAGGTACAGGAGGCAAATACGGCTTCCATAATGTCCATGAACTCCAACACCATTGTCATCAGAGACAGTTTAGCTGCGGTTACACAGGTCCTTGGCAGGATTCTAGACCATATGCAGCAGCAAAAACCGCCGGCAGTCGCACAGCCATCAACCTCCACCCCATCAACCACACCTGCCAGCTCGACTCCCGCAAGCCCTGTGCACACGACCAGGCGCAGCGCACGCCACACGGACATGATGCCCTCAGACCTGAAGAGAGGCCGGAACTAGCAGGTCCACCCTACATGTGCTAACTGCCACCTTGGGTTAATCATGATTGGCACATCGTGTGTGGGATGACAATGGGTGAGGGGGGAGGTGGTGTTGGTGGTGTTTGGGGGGTGTTGATGATGTTTGGGAGGGGTTTGGGGTTTTGGGGGGTATGGGGTGTTGGGGATTTTGGGGAGTGGAGGGAGGGCGTGTGTGAGGTGGTGGAATGAAGCACAATATTGTTACATTTCCAATACACACGATGTGTTCAAAATCATATAATGACTGAACATTGTTCATTTCGTGTGTGTTTATTCAATTCATGACAGCGCACAGTGCCCAACTCCCCACACACCCTGTGCCCATGTCCACACGATCCCAGTGCCCAGTGTAGTACTAACATAGAACCATCAGCATCCCTGTGGTTCAGAAGAAATCGTCAATCAGTGATTGGAGCACAGCACGGCCATCTTGTGCATCGCAAACTGCCAGGGGTGCTGCTTCTCCTCCATCATCATCCTCACCCGGTGCATGCAGGTCAATGTCAGGTGGCAGTGGTACGTTTCTCCGGATGCACATGGTGATCTTTCCGACCTTCTCTGGACTGTAAAGGAGTGCTCCACCAGACCTGCTGAGACAGCGGAACCGTGCCTTCAACAGGCCAACGGTCTGCTCAATCACAACACAGGTATGGGTATGAACCCGATTGTACTCCTCTTTGTGCCTGTTCTGTGGGTTCTGTACAGGGGTAAGTAGCCACGGCTTCAAGGGATAGCTACCATCACCTGCATGGGAGCACAATGAGGTATGTGTAAGTCAATATCTGACCCGACACCATTTGAAATCACTGCCATGGCTGCAGCTATTTGGTGTTGACATGCACATGTCCCTGGATGTATGCACACAGGTTTATTTGATGCAATGTGTACTGTACTATGGTCTGCCGGTGTGGATTGCGTTGTCCAGATGATGCAGGGTGTTCACTTGCATGCTGATGCAGATGTACTGTGGATGCGGAACAATGTCTTGCCACCCATATTGGCGATCTATGGTACTCTGTATGTATTCCCAATAGCGGCATTGCCACAGGTGTAATCATGTTTTGTCATCCATCGCTTGACATTCCCATGGTGGCCTGCTTGTGCGTCTGGCATATTGTCATTGCTGTGCAGCATTGGTCTTAGGTATGGCATTGATGTGTCATGTTCAGGTTGGGATGTTCAGGGCAACAGTGTTTAGCTGTATGTGCATTGTCCACTCACCGCCCAATCTCACCCAGGTGGACTATGCATCCCCCCCAATCTCAACCAGGTGGAGTATGCATACCCCCCAATCTCACCCAGGTGGAGTATGCATCCCTCCCAATCTCACCCCCCCACTGCACTGCCATGGGCCAGTCAGGCAATTTACCGAGCAGCCAGGCACGTCGTCCAGCATGTCTCTCCATGTAGCGGGGTAGCGAGGAGTTACGCAGCACCATGGCATCATGTGTGAATCCGGGATATCGGGCACAACAATGTGTGATCATCTTGCTGGAGTCACATACCATCTGCACATTGATGGAGTGGTATTGCTTGTGATTGCGGTACACCACCTCATTGGCATGAGGGACCACCAATTCTACATGGGTGCAGCTGAGGGTACCGAAGCAATTGGGCATGCCTGCCAGTGCATGGAAGCCTACTTTAGTGTCAGCGTGCTCCTGGCCAGTCTGTGGTAGGGATATGTGGATACTTGCATGCTTCAGGAGGGCATGCAGCACTTGGGTCAGCATGTGTGAAAAGAGTGGTTGTGATATGCCATGCAGCTGGCCCACTGTGTGCTGGTAAGTGCCTGTGGCCAGGAAGTGGAGCACAGACACTACCTTCAGTAGAGGGGGGATGGCAGTGCAGATTTCTATCAGGCTGACAATGTCATCATGTATCTTTTCCACTATGGTGCTGATGGTGTCCCGGGCCAAACGGTACAGGGTGTGGATCTGCACAGGGGTTAGGTTGAATGGACTGGCTCTGATGCAAGGGATTGGTGGCTGCCTCCGTGGTACCACTGGCTGCACTGGTGGGACTTGCTGGGCCTGTCTCACCCTCCTTCTCCTCCTGCGTCTCCTCTGTGCTGCCTGTTGTTGTTGTTGTAGTTGTTGCTGGTGTAGCAGTGCACGCATGTCCTCCAGCCCCAGGATTGCTACAGCAAGTGCAATAATTTTGGTGTCTGATGGGGTGTGGTGTGTGGGTGTGCTCCTTTTGTGCTGGGACAGGCTCCATTGGCTCCACCTGTGGTGATTGGGTGCACCTGTGGCAGTTGGGTACACAGCAGGTTGCTATTTACGGGTGATCCACGATGCCTGTAGTAGCGCCATCATCCAGACCCTATATAACGCCTTCGGGATGCCGGTAGGTGCATGTCCGCCTTACTTGTGATGTCCTCCTGTTAGCGGTATCCCTGTATTGCCGCCGCCAAGGGCGCATGGACGCACGCATGCCAGTAAGTAGGTGCACGGTACAGGCGGTGGCGGTAATGCCGAGTTTTGAGGCTTGTAATGGCCCGGACCAGTACTCGATGCTGGTATTACCATTCCGCCTTCCTTTTTTCATTACCTCCATGCTATTTTTGGGGCTTGCTCTCGGGTCCTCCAGGGTAGTCACCCATCTTTCTGCCTTCTGTGCCCTAAGCCTTGCTGCCAAGAGTGCGCCTGCTTTATCCCCCTTTTCGTAAAACTTCTGTTTAAGGTACCTTAGCTTATTCAGGGTTTCCCCTTCTCTTAGTGCTTTCAGTTCTGCCCTCTTTGCTGCAGTGCCTCCCGCATCTCTACCGTGTCTTCACCCTTGGCATACATCCATACCTCTCCCTCTATTATTTTCTTTTGAAATGTTTCCTTATGAAGCCGCCTTTCCTGTTTCTTTCTTGCACCTTCCCTAATCAGGAGCCCTTTCCAGGTGGCTTTCCCAGCGTGCCATACCCTGTTCATGCCAACCTCCTCATTGTCATTTATCTCAAAATACTCAGCTATTTCTTTGGTAAACTGGCCCGCAAATATAGGGTCTTTCCAGAGGAGCTCATTGCATCACCACTGCTATCCGGCCTGTGGATCCTGTCTGTGTCTTACGACATACGAACCATATCATGATCAGTTCACCCCACTGGTCTAATGTTGCAGTCCGTTACTCTAGCCCCCTGGTCTCTATTCATTAGGAGGTAATCTATCCTGATATATG
Organism: Ambystoma mexicanum; assembly: GCF_040938575.1. NCBI lineage: Eukaryota > Metazoa > Chordata > Amphibia > Caudata > Ambystomatidae > Ambystoma > Ambystoma mexicanum. The sequence continues at coordinate 1,406,022,339 of NC_090923.1, read as the reverse complement.
TCGTACGCGGGACAGAGCAGAAGATGTATCCCCTCTCTCTTGGATGTTTTTACCTCCACACGTCCACTAAGCCACACACCTCTATTGCCCGGCCCAGATGCCCGAATCTTTCTACCTTTCCAGGGGTCCCAACCTCCCCCACTGCTTTCCTGTCCAACATTTCATTCGCCCAAGAGTTGAAGTCCCCCCCAATGATATACAGTTCCTCTGCCATCGCTTGTATGGTGTCTAGGGCTTTCAGTATAAATCCTGCCTGCCCCTGGTTAGGGGAATAAACTGTGGCCAACACTACACGCGCTCCCTCTAGGGTAGCCTGTACCACAAGTAGCCGTCCTTCCATAAATTGAGTCACTACACACCCCTGCAGCCGGCATTGCTTATGTAGGGCCATCCCCACCCCTCCAGTTTTACCGGCCCAGAGGCTCAGTGGACTTGTCCAATGCCTGCGCCTCTCAAACTCCGCTCTTCCCCCATCACCTGATGCATTTCTTGCAAGAATAGTACGTCCAGGGATGCATTACGAAATTTCCTTGCCACTAGGGTTCTTTTCGTTGGTGAATTCAGTCCTTTTACATTTAAGATACCCACGACCAGTCCCCTGCCCCCTTCATTTGGACCCATTTTCCTTCCTCCCGGCTACTCGCCCTTCTGCTCCTCCATCCTCCACTGACTCCCACCTTCTCTCATCCAGCCTGTTACAGAGTCTACTATTAAATTGACTGACATATGCTACCCTAAGGATCATCCCCCATTAAACACCCCAATGAACATTATAACGAAATGTAACGATAAACAGCTGTGTGCTGAAAAAGTTGCTGAGACGCCCTCTTTCCCACAGAGGGCCACATTGGAGTGAAGGGGATCTCCTCCCTCCAGCACTGTTTCTCAGTATCTTTCCAACCCACCTGGACACACCGTAGTCTACTCAGCCATTAGCCAGTTCCTTCGGAGGCTCTGCCATCCCGCGGTTGCTTCGGTGTCTTGGGGGTCCTTAGCGGTGACGGCCCATTCAGGCGTATATATTTTCTCCACGTATGTCCTCTCTTTCTCCTCTGTGGGCCGGGGCTGGTAGTTGTCTTTCCCTATTCGTAGCTGGTCTGTCAGGGTCCTTTAGTTCAACTTCCATGTCCGAGGTGTGGTGGCACAGGGCCTGTTTCACCTCATCTGCCAAGGTTATGCAGTAATCCACTGCTTCCACTTCGAACTGTAATGAGAACGGGTACCCCCATCTATATCTGATTCCTTTCTCTTGTAACCATTTGGTGAGGGGTTACAGTCCCGTCTCCTGTAGAGCGTGAGGTTAGGCAAGTCTTTATCACTCACCGGATGGATTCCCGGAATGACTCAAAAGGCCCGGACCAGATTTGATTATAGAACCCCGGTTAGACCTATACCGGGGTCTCCTCTCTGTTGAGGGACGAAACTCTTTTCAATGATATGCCCCCAGACCGTTAGGAAACAGTCAAATGAGGCCGATCACTTAAAAGAGCAGGAGCACACACCGCTATGACCACCAGCTGCAAGAAAACAAAACACTGTTTAGTTGTATGGTAACAGTGATGAACAAATAAGACTCTCTAAACTATGGTAATACATGAACTATGGTGGCTCTGTAACTATAGGAGGTATATGATCTAAGAAAAGGTAGTATAATAGAAGGAGAATAAAGTTCTTACCCAGTGGTATAGAGGAGGAAGGTACCTTAGCAGTCCAACAACGATTTGGACAAACCTAAAAATGGGATTGGTTAGTACAGGAACTAACACGACGAAACAAGGAGCGCACTAGGGTCGGGATGGTTCACAATGCTGCAAAGCGTCCCGGAGTGCACTTACAGGAGGCATTTCCCCAGGAAGCAAAGTAGTGCAGAAAAAGGTCCCCATGGATCCTAAACAGAGTGGTGCAGTAGTTTTACTAACAGGGCGGGGTAAGGGGGGGGGGGCAGACAACATTAACAGATAGGTGCCAAGCAGAGATATACTTGCGGTACTGAGCCTTAAACAGGAAACAATTAGTATAAGTGCAGATCCATGTACACGTGGAACAGTAGCAGAAGTGGCAGAAGGGAATTATTGCTGTCCGTTAGGCAAGCAAAGTTCTGGTACACAGTTTGTAGAAATTAACACAGAGGGAGGTCCAAAAGCAGTCCGTTAGGTGAGCAAAGTTCTGGTACACCGTTTGTAGAAATCAACACAGAGGGAGGTCCAAAAGCAGTCCGTTAGGCGAGCAGGGGTCCGGTACACAGTTTTGTAGCGAATAAGACAGATGGTAATCCAAGGACGGTCTGTTAGGCGAGCAGAGGATCGGAACACAAGAGGAGAGTGAAGACGGGACTTCAAAGAACAAAGCTGGGAACAACTTCAATAGGAAGCAGCGTTCGTCCTTCCTTGCAGTGCAATAAAAGTTTCAGAAAGAGGTTCCAGTTTCCCATTGGCAGCATTCTGGAAGGAAGCAGGGACGATGGGACATGTAGTTTTTAATGTGCTCTGAGCAGTAGCAATACGGCAACAGCACATTTCCATGGCAGCCTCCATTGCCTATGGAATGGGGCTGCAAAGCGTCGGATTCTGTTGCCAAGGAGGGCACCGGTTCTATTAGATGGATTACGCACTGTCATGTTAGTAAGTCCCTTTAACCTGCGGGATACCGCGGAGCCCCAAACTATAACAGTCTTGATATATTGTCACCTTTGATCCTTCAAAGAGAGTGGGAAGCGTCTAAACTGTAATACTTTGTGAAAGTATGCATTGAAGACCAAGTTGCTGCATCACAAATCGATTTAATAGGGACGGCCCTTTGAAGGGCTGTCGAAGAGGCTATACCCCTGGTAGAGTTACCAGCCAATCTGTAGTATTCTGAAATACAAAGTACAATCCATCTTGACAAGGTCTGCTTTGAAACCGCTTGACCTAATTTCCTTCCGGTATACCCAATAAAGAGTTCATCATCAACTCTGAGCTTGGAGAGCCTAGAAATATAAAAGCTTAAAGCCCTTGTAGGGTCCAGCCTGTGGAGTCTTTCCTCCACTTTACCTGGATGCAGTAGACGATAGAAGGCCAGCAGATTGATTTTCTGATTCAAATAGAAATAAGACACGACTTTAGGTAAGAAGGAGGGTTTAACCCTCAACACAAACCTGTCCTTGTGGAACACAGTATAGGGTGGCCTAGAAGATAGGGCCTACAACTCGCTCACTCTATGTGCAGATGTTAATACGACCAATAAAATGGTCTTGAAGGTTAGCAACCTCAATGGGCATGTGTGCAAAGGTTCAAATGGGGCACACATCAAAAACTTTAGAACCAGATTAAGGGCCCAAACTGGAACTTGAAAAGAAGAAGGTGGGAACACATTAGTGAGCCCTTTTAGTAGTTGAATCACCAAGGGAATTTTAAAGTAGGAACACTGTTTCGAAGAGCGCTTGAAGATGGAAAGTGCTGTCAGAGAACCTTTTATGGTCCCAACATTGAGACCTTTGTGTGCCAATGATAAAAGGGAAGATAACACCTCTGGAATTGAAAATAGAAAAGGATCAACATTCTTTTCCCTGCAGAAGTCGCAAAACTTGTTCCAACGGTGTTAAGACGGATTTCTGAACTCTGTCCTGGTGGCGCAGAAGTTCAGAAGGCCAACCTAATTACTTGGAACAGGGTAACCTCTGGACGAGCCAGACCAATCAAAGTAGCGATCGCGGCGGTCAAGACTAGGTCTCAAGAGGGGTGAGGGTGACTGAAAGCCCGCAATGAGCACACAAAGCAAGAGCGCTTACAAACTACTCCAAACAGTTGTTATATCAAAAATAGATACACATTTATTTTAAGGCCTTTAAAATAATGACCGTAACGAGAAAATCACAATATCACAATACTAAGCCAACACATACCATATCAACACAATATATATACAAATACACAGTCGCAAGCGTTTAAAGCACGAAATATGTAGTCCACCTGAAAGGAAAGGAAAACAGGCAGTGCGATAACGCTTTAGACTCAGTTCGCCTTCAGAGGCACCTAACTAGATGGAAGGCCGGGCCCTGCGAAGAGTGGAGCCTTGTGCTCAAAGTACCTGCCACGCCGGTGCCAACGGGCAAAAGGGGAAGCTCTTCGGAGGAAGTCAGGCAGTTCGGGTTAGTGCACAGCAGAAGGAGAACAGGTTCCGCAACTCAAACGCAGCCTCCACAGCGGGCAGAAGCAGAGCGCGAGTACGGCCAAAAGGGTGCTGTTTTTACACAGCAGGGAAAAGCAATGGGATACTGCAGGAGGGCAACCAGATCCTAGCTAAACTACTCACCGGTCCCCGAAGCAAGCAGACCCAGGCTTCTCCACGTAGATTCAGCAGCTGGCAGGTTCAGAAGAGCAGGGAACGCCTCGTAGTCGTGTAGAGCAAAAAGACGTCCCAATCGACGAAACCAGCACAGTTTGTTGCCGCAACAGGACAACAGAGCGGCCGTGTGTATTCAAGCCAAATGTACACTCCTCCCTTCAGACTTGGGAACGCCAAGTGTACGAAGCGTGGGAGAGTGACCAGGACTCGAAATACAACACCACCTGGCGGCGGTTACAGAGCAGGACTCCCTTGTAAGCTGGTCAGTCAACTGGATGGCCCAGAGACACTTCCGAAGGCTTACTTGTCAGGAGATGATGAAGTCGCCGGGAATAGCTGTTCCTGCTATTCCAAAGGTCGAAGCACCAGTACAGGCCTTCTGGTTCGATCCAAGGAGGAAAGGGTTTCACAGGACGACAGCAGTGCAAAGGAGGGTTCCTTCAGCGGGTCACCAGCGATTCCTCGGTCCAGCCTCGTGGTTGCAGGATACTTGGCTCCTGTATTCCTTCGTTCGTGAGAACTCAGGAGATCGACATGGTAGTGGTGTTTCCAGCTCCCTCTTATCCACGGTTCCCTTCGCGCCAAAACGGAGGGAAGCCAATGGGAGATCCGCTCATCAACACACATACCATACGTGGACCAATCACGGACCACGGTGGTCCCAGGCATTCACACCACCCTAGACTCTCTGGCACCCAGGATGTGTATTGGGACCAGACATCCCAGCCCACACCCTGGAGGCACACAAACGACATGTAGAAGCCCGCGAAAGCAACCACGTTTCGCGGGAAAGTACATGCCCAAATAAGGAAGGCCCCGGGTCGCCCGACCTGGGGAAGGTGAAGGGAGCAAGACGGTCAGTGGACAGGACAAAGGAGCCTCGTGGACTGGCCATTTTGGGAGCCAGGCCACCATTTTGGGTTCAGTGCGAAAAACGTGCTCAGAACGCCAAAAGGAGCTCAAAATAAACAAAACGATCGCTGCCACCATTCCAGTCCCTGAATGACTTGCACCGATCAAATACCATCCTAAAAGAGTATCTAGGGTCTGTAGAAGGCTAGAGACCCAAGAGAGCTGTAACTTAGCTTACAGTGCCCTCTTGTGTCATGTTGCACTAAAGCCGCAACATGATAAAAGAAACTACGGGAAACAGCGTTCCCCGGTACTGACTGTCTTAAGGGCATGTCAGTTTCCCCGTAAGAAAGGAGCGAAAGCCCAGAGAAGTGCGGCAGAAGGCTGTACTTCTCTGGCAAAGTCAAGAACAAGGTTAAAAACAATAGCAAAAAGTTTAGGGGTTGCCACATGGAAGGAAAATTCCCTACAATTACGAAATCTTTCCTAACAAACGGCAACGGTACAGAGATTTTGTTGCTGGCCTTCTTGCTGAAAGCAACACCTCCATGGCATCATCCTGGAGGTCCCAATCCTTGTATCTTAGCCTTTCAGAAACCAAGCGTGAAGGTTGAGATTGTTGACCTCTGGATGAAGAACCTGTCCCTCCCTTTGTGAGAGAAGATTCTCTCTCTGCGGGAGATGAATTGGAGGACAGATGGACATGTCTAGAAGGTCCGGGTACCACGTTCTCCTGGCCCAATCCGGGGCAATTAGGATCATGCGGTTTCCGAACCGTCTCAACCTCCTGATGACTTGACGAATGACGGGGATCGGAGGGAACGCATATAGTAGTGGGAAATCTCAATCCACTGCGAACGGGTCTCCTATCGCTCCTCTCACAGGAAATTCCCTTGAGCAATACCTTCCACACTTCCCGTTGATCCCAGTCACAAACGGGTCTATTTGAGGTGTTCCACAAAGGGCGAAGATCTCTTGAAGGACTTCCTGAGCTAGTTCCCACTTGTGGGACACTGCACTCTGCCTGCTCAGAGCGTCCGCTGTCGTGTTTTCCTCCCCAGCCAGGTGAACTGCTGATGAGGAGATTCCTTCTTGAATTGCCCAGTACCAGAGCTGCATTACCTCTCTGCACAGAGGTAGTGACCCTACACCCCTTCTCTTGTTGAGGTAATGCATGGCCACTGTGTTGTCCGTCATTATCAGGACATTCTTTCCTCTGACCGAGGACAGGAAGGCCTTCAACGCTAGTCTGATTACCTTCAGCTCCAAAGGGTTGATGTGTAGTTTGGACTCCGATGGAGACCAACGACTGCTGACTGTCAGATCGTTGGCATGGGCTCCCCACCCCATGAGTGAGGCATCCGTCACTACTGTAATCTCCGGCCATGGCTGCCAAAAATGTTCTCCCTTCAGAATATTGTCCTCGCACAGAAGATCCTGTGTGACCCTTCTTGTAACCTGAAGTAGGTCCTCATCTTTCCTGAGAACCGGGACCATTGAGTTTTTAGAGCCCATTGAAGGGATCTCATCCTCAGGCGGGCCACTGGCACCAGAAAAATGCAGGATGCCATGAGGCCGAGCAACCTCAAGAAATCATAGGCTGGAAGATTCTGGGCATTCTGAAATTTGGAGACCATCTGAAGAATGTCTTGAGCCCTTGTCCCAAGGATGTGTCTAATACAGCTCTGATGTACTGGAGCTGCTGGGAAGGTGTCATCTGTGACGTCTTGAAATTGAGGGAGAAGCCCAGTCCGTGAAGGCAGTGGCAGGTGACTTTCAGATGATCCAGGGCTTGCTCGGGAGAACGCGCCCTGATCAGCCAATCGTCCAGGTAGGGATAGACATGAATTCACCCTCTCCTGAGATACGCTGCCACCACCACCATCAGTTTGGTGAAGACCCTCGGGCGGAGGTCAACCCGAATGGCAGGACTTGAAACTGATAGTGCGAGCCGCCAACAGCGAACCTCCGGTATTTTCTGTGCTTGAGATGGATAGGCACATGAAAATAAGCATCCTGAAGGTCCAATGACACCAACCAATCCTGAAGTTGAAGGGCCTGAAGGATCTGAGAAAGAGTGACCATCTTGAACTTGTCCTTCCTGAGGAACTTGTTCAAGTATCTCAAGTCCAAGATGGGTCTCAGTCCTCTGTCCTTTTTGGGGATAAAAAAATTTGGGGAATAACAACCCTTGTTCCTCTCCGCTACAGGTACTGGTTCTATAGCACCTTTCTCTAGCAGGGTTAATATCTCCTGCTGTAGGAGTGGATCTAGAATCGTCAAAGAGTGTTTCCCATGTAGATTGTTGTGAAGCTGCGTTAAGAATGAAAGGCAGTAACCTTGGGCTATTGTTTCCAGAGCCCAGGCATCTGAAGTAATGTCTTGCCATTCTTGCAGATGCTGAGACAGGCTGCCTCCCACTGGTGTTACGTGACGCAAGCTCTCAAAGCTGTTTTGTAGCAGATGTTGCAGCTGCTGATGGCAAGGAAGCTGCAGCTGGAACTGATTTAGCACTCTTACCTCTTCCACCACGAGGGATTTTTCTTTGGCCTCTTTGACTGGCCATTCCTCTCGCCTTTACAAATGAGTAGTAGTAACGATAGGATCGTCCCCTTCAAGACTGTCCAGATGAACGAAAAGGCTGAGGTTGCCTAACAGCAGCCCCTAAAGATTTGGTAGCCGTTTTTGAGGTCTGCAACATCTCAAGGCTCTCGTCAGCCTTGCTGCCAAAAAGGTGAGACCTGTCAAATGGCATGTTCAGGAGACGGGACTGCACATCTGGTAGGAACCCCGACTTCCGTAACCACGCAAACCTGCGCATAACTGTACTTGCAGCCATGGACCTGCTGACACTGTCTGCAGTGTCCAAACCAGAGTGAAGGGATTCACGCATGGCCTCCTTCCCATCTCTAACGTTAGCTAGGAATCCCTCCCTTTCCCCCCTTCTGGTATGTGCTCCGCTCCCATGGAAATGCACTCCCACAGAGTGTACGAAAATGTGCCTAAGGCACATGTGGAGTTGGCCGATTTTATGGCCATGCTCAACGCTGAAAATACCTTGCACGCCCATCCATCCACACACTTGTTGTCCCTATCTGGAGGGATGGTAGGGTATGCCACTTTGTTAGATGTAGCTGTGGCTACCTGGACCACCAAACTCTTGGGAGTGGGGTGTTTGGACAGATAGCCGGGCTCACTACAGGAAGAGCGGTATTTTCTAGTAAGCAAGCTCTCAAAGTTGTTTTGTAGCAGATGTTGCAGCTGCTGATGGCAAGGAAGCTGCAGCTGAACTGATTTAGCACTCTTACCTCTTCCACCACAAGGGATTTTTCTTTGGCCTCTTTGACTGGCCATTCCTCTCGCCTTTCCAAATGAGGAGTAGTAACGATAGGATCGTCCCCTTCAAGACTCTCCAGATGAACGAAAAGGCTGAGGTTGCCTAACAGCAGCCCCTAAAGATTTGGTAGCCGCTTTTGAGGTCTGCAACATCTCAAGGCTCTCGTCAGCCTTGCTGCCAAAAAGGTGAGACCTGTCAAATGGCATGTTCAGGAGACGGGACTGCACATCTGGTAGGAAACCTGACTTCCACAACCACGCAAACCTGCGCATAACTGTACTTGCAACCATGGACCTGCTGACACTGTCTGCAGTGTCCAAACCAAAGTTAAGGGATTCACGCATGGCCTCCTTCCCATCTCTAATGTTAGCTAGGAATCCCTCCCTTTCCCCCCTTCTGGTATGTGCTCCGCTGCCATGGAGATGCACTCCCACAGAGTGTACGAAAATGTGCCTAAGGCACATGTGGAGTTGGCCGATTTTATGGCCATGCTCAACGCTGAAAATACCTTGCGCGCCCATCCATCCACACACTTGTTGTCCCTATCTGGAGGGATGGTAGGGTATGCCACTTTGTTAGATGTAGCTGTGGCTACCTGGACCACCAAACTCTTGGGAGTGGGGTGTTTGGACAGATAGCTGGGCTCGCTACAGGAAGGGCGGTATTTTCGAGTAAGGGACTTATCCGCAGCTGGGACAGAATCCGGGGACTCCCAATTCTTGGCCACCCTATTTTGCAAGGCCACATGGAAGGGTAAAATTGGGCCAGTAGGCGGACCTTGATCTAGAATGTCTGTCAGATCATCCTGAATAACTTGAGCTGGTCGTCTAGCCCATCCTAAATAGTCTACTACCTTTCACATCAGCTGCCAGTAAGAGATATCGGCATGTTGTCCCGGCTCTGGTTTGCCAAATTCAGTCTCTGGCGATGTATCTACACCACTAGCATTATGCAGTGTGTCAATGAGGTCTCTCATTTTACTCTCTTCAGAGATCAAACACTCTGGCACATTAGGAGTACCAAAATCCAGACCAAAAGGAACCTCCTCATCCTCAGATTTTTCCTGTTCTTCAAAAATTGAAGATAAAGATTTAAAGAATTCCTTTCTGGGCAAAGGAGTGTAAGACCTTTCAGGAGGAGTTGGTTTTGTGGAAGGTTTTGTTTTAGCAGCTTTTTCTTTTGCTGTAACATGGTCAGAGGACTGAGTTGGAACCTTATGAATCTTCAGCGCCAATCGTTTTCGGTGTCGACGTCGACAAAGGTGTCGATGACGTCGATGAAAATGGTGCAAAGGTAGAAATAGCGTCAAAGGCGTCGAGGTTTCGATGACGACCTTTGAGGATTTCGCCTTAAGAGTGTGCAGAGCCTTGGACGGTGTCGAAGACCTGAAGCGCGTGTCATGGCTTGAATGACTCTTCTTTATCGGACACCTCGAGGGCTCACGTTTGTTTCTTCTTCGATTACCCGGGCTTGAGTTGCACCACTTTGCCTCCTTCAGCTTCGAAAAGATGGTGGACAAGGGCCTTCTCCTTCACTTGCCTCTGGGTCTCTACTGCCATTTCTCCGAGACCCAGTATCCGGACGTTGTTTCTCTAGTCTCTATTTTCTAAATCGTCCATCTTTAGCGCCACCTCTTCTTCCCTCAGCTCTAGTTCTGTCCTCCTTGCATCCAGATGCATCTCCACTAGGTCCGTGTTGAGCTGGTTATTTTCCAGACCCTCCACCTTGCTTTCAACGGTGCCCATTCTGTTCGTTAGGCCTGCCAGTGAGGCCTGTAGATCCCCCCTGAGGGCCTTGATTTCGGCTAGAATGTGCTCCAAGTCCTCCTTCATGTAGAAAAGGGACATGACTACCTCTGTTAGCACCCTACCCTCAGGTTTCTTCCTTGATGGCCCCCCTGCTTTCCAGAGTGTATCACCATTGGATCATCTTCTGTTTCAATCAGTGAGGGTCCCCTCTTTTTTCTTTTTTTCTTTTTCCTCCTTTCCTCCTCTGCCCCAATTGCCTCAGTCCTCTGACCCCACAGCGGTTTCCACCTTCTGCTTGCAACTTTTTGTTATCCGGTTTTGTTATCCGGTCTTGAGGCTACTTCCTTGTCAACTTTGTTTCCCAATCCCTGGAGTCTCTGCCTTTGTGGCACCCAGATGTGTGTTCTCTGCCCTTCTCCTCTGACGTAGGTGGGATGTCAGTAGATCCGGGACCGGTAGCAGGGACAAGGTGCAGTGTATGTGTCATGATGCCTACCCCCTGGGACCCAGACCAAGTCCAGCAACCCCGGAAGCAGGCATCAAGTTACCCCAAGCAAGCCCAACAACCCCTGCTAGGGGCTAATTGGGTGTAGTCCTGGCACCTATGGCGCCAGGCTCATATGGAGAGTCAGTCCTGGCGCCATAGGCGCCAGGCTCATAGATTAAAACTTACCTGATGCAGACCATGCTGCAAACTTACCTGATGCAGACCATGCTGCATGAGCTCCAAGCCAAAAGAGGCTTGGAAGGGACTATTTTACCTAGGGACTATTTTTTTACTCGGGCGGGGCTGGGGAGGAATACTTACCTGGGACTACTTTGGAGGCTATTTAAACCACACCCGAAGAGCAGCACACGCTTTGCGTTATTCTGCATCCAGCAGCGTAAAGCTCACCGTGCCTGCAAGTCTGCATCCAGTCTTCTGCCACGCCCGCCTCGAGTTTGGAGCTCCTAGAAAAAGGGAGAAATAAGGAGAAAAGGTTAGAACAAGAGCAATACCTTTGATCCTTACCTGAATTCCAGATTCATCGCGCCTTCGAGCTGGAAGAAAGATGTTATTTTATGCGCGTCGCATAGCCTTCTGCAGCGCTGTGCTGAACTCACCGGCCTTCGCAGCATCTTCACATTTCACTGCATCCTCCTGCATGTTCCCGCCGCACTCCGGCACCTAAGGAGAAGACAAGAACAGCAAGGTGAGCCAAGGGAATACACAGAGGAATACCCTCCATAGACTTACCTTATTTTACCACCGGGGGTACTATTCTCCTTCACGGGTCGGCGCAGCTTCCACTGCATCCTAGCCGAACCCTGGCCCCTAAGGGGAAACAAAAGGACAGCAAGGTGAAACAAGGGACTAACAAGGGGAACCCTCCTCACCACAAAAGACTTACCTGATTTTGCCGCCGGAGGCATTATTCCCCGAGACTTCATATTTTCTCTCAGCGCCTGAATAAGGGAGAAAGCAACAGGTTACATATGGACATTATTTTATCGAACTGTGTTGGATAATACAAATCCTTACCAGAACATTACCGGTTGCCACAAGGATCTCTTCAGTAAGGTCAAGCTGCAACCTGCAAAGAATTGGACAAGAGTGAAAGTCAGGCATTTGAACTCTTACGAACTACATACTTACAGCGTTTTTCCGGGAATATCGGAGTCAATATTGTCCTGGAACTCACCAATTCCTTCGAGCCAGTGAAGCAACTGGTTATCTACGCACCCCTGCGCTCAATGCAGGATGGAGAGCTCATCTTTTCAAATCACCAGGTGAGACTATAAGAGGGGATATCCACGGTGATCAGTGGGGAGAACAACGGGGAGGGGGGATTTACGCTCAACTCCACGGGTGGTTAATTCCCTTTCTCCACTTGTAGAAGAATATTCCTACGGGCCAAGCAAACGAAGCTAGGTGGGCCAGTCCAGTCAGTCATCTCGGCCCTACGCGTCAGATTGGTGGAGATCGCAGCAGTCCAGTCCAGATCGACGCCTCTGTGGGAGCCAGGTGAGCGTAACTATGTCCTACCACTTGGCTTCCTTGCTGCTACATCTGTGTGCCTCGGGGTGCCTCACCACTCACTTCCCGTTAGCAGGGCACGTTTTTGCCTTTCAATCCTGCAGCCTCCACTTAACTCATGGTCTCTCTTCTGTGATGCCAAGCGTGGTATCATCTGGAATCAGGACACCCTTCCGGTCTCCTCAGGTAATTTGGTTCTCCCACGGGCCCCAGGCTTCAATCCTGCAACCTCCTTTCTTTGGGGGAGGCTAGTACTGGTGCCTAAAGTGTCCTTAGGACTGCCCCTGCAATCTCTCTCCTGTTACTTGCACTGGGCCACTCTCCCCCACTTCAATCTCACCGTCGTGCACCGGGTCTGGAGTAGTCTGCCTGCGGTGTCCTGTGCCATACTGTTCCGCCTTGCCTTCCTGTGCCTCTCGAGATGCCAGGGACACACTCCCTCGCTGTGTTCTCCTCAATCGCAGTGTCAATGGGCTCCGCCTTTGCTGCAGCCGAGCCTCACCACGGGTCCTCCTCTCCTTTTGTCCCTCAATTTGATGAGGGTCTCCGGAGGCACACACCGTTCCTCGCAGGTGCTCTGACTTCTTCCGGGGGTTGGGCCGCTGAACGTTTGAAGTTGCGGTGAGGCCCCGCCGCCCCCCTTTCTGTCTGGCTACACTGATAAGTGAATCTCCGCTCTGGCTCCGAGTTGGCCTTCCTTGCTGTAGTTGGGGGCTTGTCTCCCCTTCCGCTACTACTTTCCACCACTTGTCAGTGTGCAGGCAGGCGGGTTCTGCTCTATCTCGTCTCCTTTGTGCTTGATGGTGCGGGAGCCATGTTTCCACGCGCCCTCTGGTTGTCTCCCAAACTGTTGCATTTGAGTCTGTGTCTCTCTTGATACCAAGCCTGCCTCATAGGGGGTGCTGACTTCTACCTTATAGCTGCTTCAAGGTGCCTGAGCATTAAACATTTAAAGCCAAACGTTGTAATGAAAGCTCAACATAATATAACATGACTGCTAAAAGGTGCAGATTGGAGTAAGGCTCCATATGTTTTTCTATTGCTCTCTGACTTACTTGCAATCTTCGCTCTTTAAATACAGTTTTTTCACCTCCTTTAGCACAATACGTAAATAACACAGGGTCCTTGGAAGATAAATCACTGGCAGGGTGAACAGAAAGCTCACTGAGTAATCGTAGAGAAGAACAATTAAAGACAAGCAGGTGGAGGCTCAACATGTGTTCTATCCTTTCCTTAACCTGAGGTCAGGGCAGAGGGTCACCACCATCTGGTATTTGTGCATGCTATTTTGACTGCAAGCTATTTCCTAGCTGCCAGCCTTTCAATGGGAAAGAGCAGTGCCTGCAGTTTGGCACACAAAAATCTTTTGGGACTTCGCTGTTTTGAATCACAGGCAAAACTGTCATGTAAGATATTAACTAGAAGGAGAACGTGTGTTAATTTAATGTATATTTCCACAAACAGCCCTTTGAACATCAGTTCTACTTAATGTTGTATGTATAAGCGCGAGTTCTGATGTACAGGTTGGGAAGTGAAAGGATACTCAGTACTAATACCAATGGCCATCATTTCTTGTATTGCTACATCTTGCATTATCAATGCATTACTAACTGATAAAGAAACAGGAGGTTTGAGCAGCCGGGCAAGTGCCTGTCAGCAAACAGGTAGACAATGTAGAAGAACAGGCCACTATGAAAAATAAGAGGACTATTATTAGGAAGGCACCAATGTTCTAGCCAAAAGAGTTGATGATGGACCAAAAGCAGCTGGCAAGATCGCATGTGCCAGCGGGCACGTGGGCTTGTTCAGCAATACAATGCAGCTTCTTTATTGCTTTGCGAACAGAAGTTGAGGTGTCGGGCACATAGACACAGCCATCTTCCCCAAGGATTTTGCATACGCCGCCCTTTTCTGCAAGTATCATATCTACAACCAACCTATTTTGCAGGGCCACAAGGTGTACCGCCTGTCATTCCACAGTGATATTACTCAATATTTCAGTAGTGTCATCAATGGTTACTTCCAACAATCTGGCCAGGCGACAGATGTCTCTAGAGTTTATGGCAGGGCCATACCAGGGAATTATGGCCTTAAGGAGATTGCAAAATATCTGTGCACCAGTATGGTCCTGTATAATAGTTATGCGATGCCTGGAAGGGTTGTCAAGAACAGGGGGTCCAATAGATACGGCTGGAAATACAAATCCGAAATGGCAACGGCCACTCCAATGTGGAGGTAGGCAAGTGTAAGTGTTAAGCCCACAAATGAAATACACTGAGGTGCCAACATAAAAGGGAACATCAGTGTCATCTCTAGGAATGTTGAGTGTCATGAAACACCTGTTTATAAGCGCATAATAAATAAACAATCAATCAATCAAAACAATCAATGTTGCAGTTGGTGCTATATCCTAGGAATTTAGAGCCATTGTTCTCAAATCAAATGCCCCTATTATGTTGGAGACAGGGATGGATGGATGGAAAATGAGGGCTATTATCAGATAGCTGTGTATTAGGTAATAGGTAGAACCGGGGCTGCCACAGTGTCATGGTCCATACCCCCAAACATCAGGTACAGACCACCATGCCCAAGGCGTTGGGTCCCATGGGGGCCTTGAAGGCCACAAGGAATCTTGCAGGGGCTTCCTAGGCTCGGTCCTGGCGCCATTGGCGCCAGGCTCATACTGCCATCACCAACATGGCACGTTTCAGACCCAGAGAGACACGTGCGAACCAATATCAGGCAGGGTGAAGGGATTATTAGCCTTGGGACTATTTGCTTGGGTGTGGTTGCTGGAACTACTTTACCTGAGAACTACTTTCAGAAGACTATATAAGCCACACCCTTCATACAGAACACACTTCGCGTTATTCTGCACTCCTGCAGCGTAACGCTCACTGTATCTGCAGCTCCAGGCCAGCCATCAGCCACGCCCGTCCAGTTGTCTCGAGTTACCTGCAAAGAAGATTGATAAAGAGGAGCAGAACAAGATACTTACCAGTCTCTTCATCGCAGCCATTCGGGAGTCCACGCTTCTTCAGAACTGAAAAGGAAAGAACATCAGATTAGCCTTGCAGACCACATGCTCTTCATTGCAGTTCAGCGCCGCACTAATACTTACCAGCGAACCATCGGAACGTCATCACTCGATCTCCGCTTCATCTTCCGATCGTCGCTCCGGGACTGCCGCATCTGTAAAACAGAAAGAAGACATCAGGTTAGCAGAGCAGTGGGAAGGCCTCATTCTGACTTAGAATCCTGCACGAGGCAGCTCTCACCTGAAGGCAGCAATCCTCACAGGCTCACAATTCTTCATCACGCAGTCTTTGTTCAGGAGATTCCACACCTGCAGAATATAAAAGCAGCAGGTTAGTTGTGCAGAAAAATAGTATTGGGTGGAAAGACTTTTGCATAGCACTGGCGCAAATCTTACCTTGGGAAGCCAGCTACCAAGAACCTTGCTCCATCATATGCACGAAGAGGGAATCTGTAAAGAAAGGTACAGAGTGAACTTTTGCAACTTGAACTCTTAGCTATCCATATCTATGGATACTTACCAGTCTCTTCATCGCGGCCGCTCGGGAGTCCACGCTCTTCAGAACTGAAAAGGAAAGAACATCAGATTACCCTTGCAGACCACACGCTCTTCATCGCAGTTCAGCGCCGCACTAATACTTACCAGTGAACCATTGGAATGTCATCACTCGATCTCCGCTTCATCTTCCGATTGTCGCTCCGGGACTGCAGCATCTGTAAAACAGAAAGAAGACATCAGGTTAGCAGAGCAGTGGGAAGGCCTCATTCTGACTTATAATCCTGCACGAGGCAGCTCTCACCTGAAGGCAGCAATCCTCACGGGCTCACAATTCTTCATCACGCAGTCTTAGTATCGGGTGGAAAGACTTTTGCATAGCACTGGCGCAAATCTTACCTTGGGAAGCCAGCTACCAAGAACCTTGCTCCATCGTATGCACGAAGAGAGAATCTGTAAAGAAAGGTACAGAGTGAACTTTTGCAACGTGAACTCTTAGCTATCCATATCTTTGGAATAAGACTTACCATAGGGTCACAGTTGTCTGGAACTTTCAATAGGATCAGTGAAGTAACTAGATCCTAGAACTACGACGCACCCCTGCGAACAGTGGCAGGACAGAGAGCCTGCTATTCGTAACTCAAAGGTGCGATATAGCGGGGGGGTGAAAGAGGACGCCATGGGAGGCGGGAGTTGCCCTCATCCACAGGGTTGGGTAACCTGTGATTTACCTTTCTAGGCAAGCCAGGTTTTGTATCGGAGGGGAGTACAAGACACCACTCACCACCAGATCATCCAGCTCCGTCCGGCGCCCCTGTGGAGATCAGGTGAGCATAACAGAACGCGAAGCCTACACGCAAACCTCTACCTGGGCACCATGGAAACCTCAGAGACAGACCAATTAGCCCAGCTTTTAGGTGAACTCAGAGCAGAGGTGCACTCGGCTAGACAAGAGACTAACCCTTTACGAAGAGAACTGATTGTGGCGAAAGAGCGCACCGATGATTTAGCCCGGCAACTACTGCAGGCTCAGGCTGGCCACACACCGTTGCCAACAATGGGAGCTTCAGTTCCAACCCAGTCCAGTAATCCAGTGCAAGTGGTCCTTCCAGGAGCCATACCTTTGGCTCCACCAGAACACTTTGCGAGCGATCCTAAGCGGTTTGCGGATTTTATGAACCAGTGCCGTCTACACTTCCTATGCAGACCAGGGGCCTTTCCGAATGACCAAGCTAAGGTGGCCTTTATTCTTTCAAACCTCAGTTGAAGTACAGCGGATTGGTCCATACCGCTTGTCAGGGCTGGGGCAGGTCTGGGGGTAAACGCCCTTATGGTTGGCCTGGGGGGCGGGCAAGCAACCAGAAAGCACCCCACCAAGTACTCCAGGCGTGTTCTCCACCCTTTCTGTAGGACCGTGGTCCAGGGATGGAGAACAGCCCGAGGACTTCATTTCCCAGCAGGCCGCTCGCTGCTTGGGCCTGCTCAAGGGAGGACTGCCACGCCCCTGACCGCGCCCGCATCAGCGCGCATGCGCGAGCCGCGCCCGTGGGGAGCCGCTCGCAATCCTGACCGGCGTCCTGGAAGGACGTGTTTTCAGGAGCTCCGGAGGCAAGCGTACGCGGGGCGATTCCGCCCGATGCCTGCAAAACCCCAGGCCCCGCGTACAAGGCAGAGATAAGTACCAAGCCTTACCTTGCTTTACTTACCCGAGGGGGGGTCACGCAGCGAAACGGCGCAGAGGCTCACCAGCCCACCGCGAGCCGGAGCGCCAAAACTCCTGCAGGGAACGCTAGCAGTTCAAAAGTCCCTAATCACGCATGAGACTCGAACTAACAACGCCCGCATGTTTAATACGATTAACAGTAGAGTCGCATGACTCCGGACCGGCGCTTCTCGCCGTGCAGGGTATTCTGAAACTAATCAATCACGCGCACAGCGCGCACAGTTATTGACTTTAGTTTTGCTCTTGCAGAGAGACAGGAGATCTGGGAGAAGTTCGTGGCCAATCAACACGAAAAGGCCAGAAAACTCATGCTGAAAAACGAAGCTAAGTACCTTATAGTTTTGGGCAAAACCTTATTGGCACTGCATGAAGTGAATGCAGGTGTGGGAGGGCAGGTGGGCAATTGCTACAGAGACTGTATGAAGTAATGCAGTCTTGGAATTCCGCATGCTGTAATGTGGGGTAAATCCGCAGCCAATGTGTACTTGTGATATCCTGGTTAGGGGCTCCAGTACAAAGGCCCGAGGTGAACTTAAGCATTCAGTAAAGAGTGAGAGGTGAGAGCAGGAGTGCATGGGCGGAGTTTCAAAGGAGTCAAGGAGCATGTAACCCGACATCCCCCTTCCCATCCAGAACCTCTACCTAAACCTTTTCCCGGTGTTCCTAACTACCTTACCTATCCAACCAACGGACCCTAACCCTCTTTCCCCGAAGGGTCAAGGTTTCCTGTGCTGTCCATCTCCAGGTGCTGCGACCTAACGGGGAGGGAGGCGTTCTAGCTGCGTTTGTGCTGCCTCTACGCCTGGAAGGAGCAAGGTCTGACAGAATTGCGAGCCCAAGTATTGTAAAGGCGCCCAGGCAGCACAACCATGGCGGACGTGGTAGCGCTACTCCAAGAACTGAAGGCGGAGCTGGCGGCAACAAGGCAGGATTATCAGACCCTGGCCGGGCAGGTACATACCTTAACGGTGCAAAATCAGGCCCAGGCCACTCCCTTACCCAGAGCCCCTCCACCAGTCCCGGTACAGGTACAGGTAGCTACTGAACCATCTCTACCCTTGGCAGCTCCGGAACGATACCATGGAGACCCTCAGAACTTTAATCAGTTTATTATGCAGTGTCAGTTGCATTTTTTAACAAAACCTGTTGTGTTCAGGACAGCTCAGGCTCGTACGGCATTCGTGATTTCCTATCTCACCGGGGATGCCGCTTCATGGGCCACGCCTCTAGTTCGCAAGGATGATGCCTTGCTCTACAGCTGGGAACATTTCTTGGAGGAGTTTGGCAGAATATTCAATCGTAGGGCCGCTTCATTGTTCAAGGATAAGGAGTTGATAACTCTACGACAAGGAAACAAAGATCTAGGGCCTCATTACAACCTGCCAGTCCGGGACCGTGCAAAATCCGTGATGGCGGTAAAAACGTTTCCGTGTCCGCAAGGGTGCGGAAAAACCGCCCGATTACACGCTGTCGGTCGCGCGCACCACACGGACTCGGAAACGTTGTTACCGCCGTCACGGAATACCCCACGGAAATGGAAATAACGAAGCCACAAGTGGCGCAAAACCCGTTTCCGCCTCCGCCGCCACGGACACGGAACCGGAAATACCATGATCGCCAAAACAGGAAACAGAGAGGCGGCCATCATATAAAAGCACAATCCATTGCCATCCAGAGCCAGCACAAGCACAATCCTGACTCTGAGAAGCCAAAAGGGACCACAAGCATGTCTGCCAGGATTCCTGCTCAGAGGCAGCGCAAACAGCGCTTCAGCGAGGCGGAGCTAACCGTCTTGGTGGAGCACATTGTGGACAATGCTGAGATGCTGTTCAGCGCCGACCAACGGCGTGCCACACAGCAGCGGAGGAAGGAGGTGTGGGCCGAAGCTGCACGCAAGTGCACCGCTGTGGGCGTGGCAGTGAGGAGCGTGAAGGACTGCCACAAGCGTTGGGACGACCTGAGGCTGAGGGTACGCAACCTCATTTCCACGCACCGCCAACGCAGCAGTGGGACAGGCGGAGGACCCCCTTCCCCACTGAGGCTGCAAGCATGGGAGGAGCGTTGCAGCAGCGTCCTCCACCTAGAGGGAATCCATGGGATTGGGCAGGCTGAGGCAGGAGTGAGCCCACCTGCAGATGCCGGTAAGTGCCCAAACATGAATGCCACATGTAAATATGCAGTTGTGAGTACTGGGCCAAAGGACCCATGAACAATCCCCCCCCCAGGCAGTGCATGTGTGGGCCAAAGGACCCATTAACAACCCCCCCCCCCCCCAGGCAGTGCATGTGTGGGCCAAAGGACCCATTAACAACCCCCCCCCCCCCAGGCAGTGCATGTGTGGGCCAAA
The DNA here is from genome assembly GCF_040938575.1 of Ambystoma mexicanum. NCBI lineage: Eukaryota > Metazoa > Chordata > Amphibia > Caudata > Ambystomatidae > Ambystoma > Ambystoma mexicanum. Next base: position 1,406,002,457 of record NC_090923.1, on the reverse strand, counting down.
GGACCCATTAACAACCCCCCCCCCCCCAGGCAGTGCATGTGTGGGCCAAAGGACCCATTAACAACCCCCCCCCCAGGCAGTGCATGTGTGGGCCAAAGGACCCATTATGATCCGTATGGCAACCAATATCACTGAATGCAGACACCAGCAATCAGATGCATGTGACCAACACTATTCAATGTACAATCTTAATGACGCATGTGATGCACCCATCTGCCACCACAACAACACTAATTGCATGCCCTTTGTGTCCCCACAGCCGTTTCAAGTGACAGTGATACTGCACAACAGGCCAGCCAATCAGCATCGGCAAGTACACTAGCCACCGCCACCACACAGGAGGATGCTGCCGGCAGTTCTGCACCTCTGGCCACATTACCAGCCACTACAGATGTGCAGCACACCACCACCAACATCCCCACCATCTCCACACTGGCTGAGTCCAGACAGGTGCCACAGGAACCTATCATGGCCACCCAACACAACACCGAAGGCAGCAGCACTGCAGAGGGGGCGGCCTGCAGTGATAACAGTGCCCCGCAAGAGCACTCGGAAACGGGGCCACAGGGGGAGATGCCCACATTGGAAGACCTGGGCTCCTTCCATGAGCTGGGGTTCAGCCCCACTTCACTGGGGAGTCCCATGAGGTCGCCCACCCCATCCATGGCCGAACTGAATGCCCGCATGCAGCGGATGGAGGACCAGCAGGCTACCCTCACCCAGCTGGTGGAGAGGCAGCTAGAGGAATCCAGGCTGCAGAGGGAGAGCTACAGCGCCTCAGTGCGTCGCCTGTCGAGGTCCATAGGACGCTTTGCGAGCACCATAGTGACCCTTGCACGCCATGTGCGGGAGGGCAATGACCACACCTCCAGGCTTGTGGAGGCCATGTTGGTTGGCCAACAGGCAAATCTGGCACGGATGCCCTCAATCCCTGATTCTGGCCAATCAAACACTACCACCCCATCCAGCTCCACCACTGCCAGTCCAAGGAGGCGCTCGAGTAGGCTAACGGGTCCCTTGGGCAAGGTTGCACAGAAGCGCACACGGAAGTGATGGCATGTGTGTGGGGCAGTGCAGGACACATGTGGACTACAAGGGTGTGAGAGGGGTGGTCACGTTTGGGTGGTGGGGTAGGTAGTTTTGGGGGTTTGGACAATGGGCTCTGGGTGGGGGTGGGCACGTTTGGGTGGTGGGTGGCCCCGGGTGTACAGCTTCCCTAACCAATGCACCTTCTTCCCTGTTATGATTACATCAATACATCACCATTTCAAATCAACACATACATGTGTGGACATTGATCATTTATTTTGCAGTGCAACTATTAATTCATTGTCGTCAACATGTTTGTGCATTACTGTGAATGTGCTGTGACTCAAAAGTAAATGCGAATCAGGGCATCCCGTGCTCTCTGGCCATCATGTGCACCCCCAGGGGGAGGCGGTGCCATCCCATCCCCATCTCCATCTCCATCTCCATCCCCATCTCCATCCCCATCCCCATCCCCATCCCCATCCCCATCCCCATCTTCCTCATCTGCGTCTGGTGGCATTGGGATGTTCCTGCGCAGGCATATATTGTGCAGCATGGCACATACCAGCGTGATTTTGCCCGTCTTCACTGGGCTGTACAGCAGTGATCCGCCAGATCTGCTCAGACAGCGGAAACGGGCCTTCAGCAGTCCAAATGTCCTCTCAATCATTCCACGTGTGCGGATATGTGCCCTATTGTATGCCTCTTCATGCCTGTTCCTTGGTCTCCGTACAGGTGTCATCAACCATGGCGTGAGTGCATATCCCGCATCACCTACATGGGATGTAGATGGGGGAACATGTCAGTGTTTGTGGCATCATGTCCTCATCTGCTGCTGTGCATTCTTGTATCATCATTCATTCATGCATATGAACCATGCAGTGTCTGGAGGTATGTTTTGGCCATCAGGAGGAATGTCGCTGACTGCATATGGGCCTACACATTAACTTGCATGTTTGCTGTGCCCTGCGGGTGACATTTGATTGTGTGCATGTCATGGTGCAGTGCTGTCCACACATGGCAGAGTGACTCCACTGTACGGAAGTAGTAAATACTCGTCGTATCATTTGCACGCCTCTCGTGCTTTTTGGGGCAGTGTTTCAATTGAGGGTGGGTGTCTGCAGTGGCACAGGGTTCATGGGACAGTGACGGGATTGGCTGTGGCAGCGTGTGCACGGGCACATTGTGGTGCCCTGTCATGTCTTCCTTCATGATGTTTGGCATCCGCAGTGTATTTGGTAGATGGAAGGGGGGTGATGCATGTGCGGTCACAGCGGCACACTCACAATGCTCATTGCCTGGACACACACACACCACTCCGACAGGGTTGTAGCATCGTCAGCTGTACTCACCCAATAGCCATGTGCTTTGTCCGGCATAGCGTTCCATGTACCGTGGCAACGTGGAATTCCGCAGTACCATTGAGTCATGTGATGAGCCTGGGAAACGTGCGCAGCAGTGTGTAATCAGTTGCATGGCATCACAAACCATCTGGACATTCAAGGAGTGATACTGTTTCCTATTGCGGAACACCGCCTCAATTGCATGTGGTACTGTCAGCTCGACGTGGGTGCAGTCAACTGCGCCTATGCAATTTGGCATGCCTGCCATGGCATGGAAGGCCAACTTGGTGGCAATGACCTCGGGGAGGGTGCGGGGTAGGGCTATGTGTTCCGACACATGGCGCAACAGGGCATCCAGTACCTGTACCAGGACTTTTGAGAAACACGGTTGTGATATGCCGTGCAGCTCACCAACCGTGTGTTGATAGGTGCCAGTGCCAAGGAAATGCAGAACTGAGACAACCTTCAAGAGGGGGGGGATGGCGGTGGGGGTGTCAATTAGGCTGCTGATGTTGTCCTCAATCATGGCGGTGATGTGCATGATTGTTGCACGGTCCAGCCGGTATAGGGTGTGGATCTGTCCTGGGGTGAGGTTCCAGGGTGAGGCCCTGATGCGTGGTATTGGTGGCTGGCGGCGGGGTCGGGCTGGCTGGGCAATGGGGTTTGCCATAGCTGCAGGGTTGGCTGGTTGCCGCCTGCGCCTCCTCCGCCTACGCCTCCTCCTCTGCACCATTGCTGCCACCATGTGCAGTACTGCCTGTTGGTTGAGTAGGCCCAGTCCCAGTGCTACTAGCCCTGCTGCCTGCATGGTTCTGTGTTGTGTTGGGCTGGGTGTGGCCCTTTTGTAGGCTCCCAGTGGCCTGCTAGGTCCAGCTGGGCTGATTTGGTGCACCTGTGCCCTGATTCAGTTCAGCCGGCAGTGTATAACGCCATGTTCGCGGTGGCGGCGGTTCCGCCACCGTGATCACGGTATTTCCGCAATTTTTTTCCCGGTATTTCCGTGTCCGCGCTAGTTGTGATGCTCACGGTGTTTCGTGTTGCCGGTAACGGAGGGGTTTCCGTGCAGGCGGAATTAAGGGGAACCCTATTTCCGCGGTGGCGGTTTAGGGTGGTGCTATTACCGGGGCCGCGGGTCATGATTGCGCGGACATGCAAACGGTGCCGGTATGGTTTTACCGGCAGTGTTAATTCCGGACCGGAGTACTTGTAATGAGGCCCCTAGTCACTTATGTTACTACATTTAATCGACTGGCTATGGAAACGGATTGGCCACAGGAGAAAAGGATGGCTTTGTTCTATCAGGGGCTTAGGGAGGAGCTGAAGGATTTGGTAGCACAGGTGGACCCCCAGCCTGAAGATTGCTCGACTATGATTGACCTCGTTCTTCGTTTAGATCAGAGACAAAATGACCGGAGACAGGATCGACGCCGTTGGGAAAACAAACCAATGGTGAGATTGGATCAACAGAAGCCCATTCGGGTGTCAGACAAGGGGGCTGATGAACCAATGCAAATAGGTTCCATTCGGGGACCTCTCTCCAAGGAAGAAAGGGAGAAGAGGAGAAAGGACAAATTATGCTTATATTGCGGAAAAGCTGGCCATTTTGTACGAGATTGTCCCAACAAACCATCCAAGGGAGGGGCGTCGGGAAACGCGCTAGCTCGCCCATGAGGGTGGCAGGAGCGAGCAACACGAAAAACACCCCACACGTGCTGGCAAACGTACGCACAAATCAGATAGCCCATGTGACTCTAGAAGGATGTCTGCAATGGCAGGGAAAGCGTGTATCGGTGACCTTGATGGTAGATTCCGGCGCCACGGGAAACTTCGTGGATGTGCAGATGGCCAAGAGGTTGGGTCTCCCGGTAAACGCAAAGACAGTTCCTGAAGAAGTGAAATCAGTAGACGGTTTGCCTTTAGTCTCTGGGCCGGTTACTCAGCAGACAATACCTTTGTTGTTGGAATGCAGCACAATGCATCAGGAAACGCTCAGTTTTGATGTCATCGCAGCCCCACAGTTTGGCTTCATACTAGGGCTCACTTGGTTGAGGCTCCACAACCCATCCGTCGACTGGAATACCGGCACAGTCCAGTTCAACTCCGGTTATTGTCAGACACGCTGTCAAATAACCCCACCAAAGCCTTTGACCCATTACGTGGGAAGCAGTGAGGTAGCAGGTTTGCCAGCAGAGTACGAAGAGCACGGGGATGTTTTTAGCAAGACAGCAGCCGAAACCTTGCCCCCGCACCGGCCTTTTGATTGCCGAATTGACCTAGAAGCAGGTGCAGTGCTACCCTGCAGTCGGATATACGCCCTCACTGAAGCCGAAAACAAGTATTTGAAAGAATACATAGAATCCAACTTGGCCAACGGTTTCATCAGGCACTCCACATCTCCGGTTTCTTCCCCCTTATTCTTCGTCCCCAAAAAGACCGGAGACCTAAGAACTTGTATAGACTACAGGGCAATAAACAAAATAACTACCAAGAATCGTTACCCCTTGCCCCTGATACCTGTGCTGTTGGACCAGGTACGTGGATCTACCGTCTATACCAAATTGGACCTCAGGGGGGCCTACCATCTAGTGAGAGTCCGAAAAGGGGATGAATGGAAGACGGCCTTTCGGACCAAATTTGGTCTCTATGAATATCAGGTTATGCCGTTTGGGTTGTGCAATGCACCAGCAGCTTTTCAGCATTTCCTGGACGAAGTTTTGCGTGGGTATCTGGATGTGTTCGCTATAGTCTACATCGATGACATCTTGATTTATTCTCAGAACTTGGAAGAACATCGAAAACACGTCCGGGCAGTACTCCAAAGGCTACGTGAACATCACCTATACGCTAAGCTCGAGAAATGTGACTTTCATCAGACTACCATCGAGTTCCTTGGGTTCATTCTGTCACCACAGGGGGTCACTATGGACAGGAAAAAAGTGCAATCTATCATAGACTGGCCACCCCCGAAATCAGTCAAGGACATCCAATCAGTTCTAGGCTTTGCTAACTTCTATCGCCGCTTCATAGATGGCTTTGCGAAAAAGGTGCAACCCATTACCAGACTTCTACGGAAAGGTGTTCCGTTCTCATGGGACGCGAAAGCTGCCGAGGGGTTTGAGGCACTCAAGAAAGCGTTTGTCACCGCTCCAGTACTAAAGCACCCAGACCCAAGTAAACCATACGTCATCGAGACCGACGCTTCTAGCTATGCAGTGGGGGCGATCTTATCACAAAGGGATGAAAACGGGCAATTACACCCAGTCGCCTACTACTCGCGGATGTTACTCCCAGCGGAACAACATTACGCCATCGCCGACAAGGAATTGTTGGCAGTAAAAGCAGCGTTCGATGAGTGGCGTCACTATCTTTTGGGGGCCCAACACACCGTGACAATCTACAGCGACCACCGAAATCTGCAGTTCTTAAAATCAGCCAAAGCTCTTAGTCCCAGACAACTTAGATGGGCAATGCAGTTCTCGGAATATGATTTTGTGATAACTTACCGTCCAGGGGCAGAAAATCGAAAAGCAGACATACTTTCAAGATACCCTGAACCAAGCGTCGACCCATCAGAGACAAGAAAAGAAGAACCCAGACCCATGGTGGACCCGGATCGAGTCATTGGGAGTGTAACTGTCGATTCAATGTTTGACAATATCAGGGCAGCTATGTCGGCTCAACAACTGGCTCAATGGGAGATGCAAGGTGAAGACCAGTCGGTGAAAGAAGGACTACCATTCTACAAAACCACACTATTTTTGCCTACAGCACCACTACGTCAACAAGCAATACAATGGTGTCACGATTCCCCGTTTGTAGGCCATCCTGGTACAGTCAAGACCATAGAACTAGTGAAACGTCATTTCTGGTGGCCAACCATTTGTAAAGACGTCCGGCAATACGTAATCACATGCGAAGTGTGTCTCAGAAACAAATCCGATCACCAAAAACCAACTGGACCCCTACAACCACTACCTACGCCACCTACCCCGTGGCATACTGTGTCGATGGATTTGATCGTAGAACTACCTCAGAGTAACGGCTTTACAGCAGTTTTGGTTGTGGTAGACTATCTAACCAAGATGGCGCACTTCATACCCTGCAAAGGAACCCCATCCGCTAGCACACTGGCCGATCTGTTTTCACAACAGGTAATTCGTTTGCATGGATTACCGTACGGAATTGTCTCAGACCGAGGACCACAATTTACATCGAGGTTTTGGCAAGCGTTCTGCAAATCAGTTGGAATTGATGTACGTTTGTCTACAAGCTATCACCCGGAAAATGATGGTCAGACGGAAAGACTAAACCAGACTCTAGAACAATACCTTAGATGTCTCACCCAAGGAAAAGAAAAAGACTGGGCGGAGGTCATCTGGCTCGCCGAACTCGCATACAATAATGCAGTGCATTCCTCTACTAAAACAACACCGTTCTACAGCCTGTATGGTTACCACCCGCGTTTTCAACCAGTACCACAAGAAAACATACCCGAAGTACCTGCAGTAGTGGAAAAGCAGAAAAAATTAAAAGAGATTTGGCAAGTTATCCAACGCAATCTGGTCGCAGCCAAGCAAGCCTACAAGCATCACGCGGACAAGAAAAGACGAATCAGTCCCAAGTACCACGTCGGGGACAAGGTATGGCTCTCTACACGAAACATTCATCTGCAAGGCTCACGCAAATTCATCCCCCGCTTCATAGGACCATTTTCAATCGAGTCACTGGTTGGTTCAGTGGCTGTTAAGTTGACACTTCCCCCGCACATGAAAATACACCCGGTGTTCCATATTGCCTTGGTGAAACCGGCTCCTGCCTTAGTGAGAACTAGGAAGCCACCACCCATTATGGTAGACGGCCACCCCGAATTTGAGGTCAGTGCTATCCTGGACTCAAGTGTTCGACACAGGAAGCTATGTTATCTAGTAGACTGGGTGGGGTATGGTCCCGAAGAAAGATCTTGGGAACCCGCTGAGAATATCCATGCTCCTCGACTCCTCCGCCAGTTTCATCTTCGATACCCTAGTAAACCGGGGCCTGCTGGAGGGAGGGGGAGTACTGTCAGGGCTGGGGCAGGTCTGGGGGTAAACGCCCTTATGGTTGGCCTGGGGGGCGGGCAAGCAACCAGAAAGCACCCCACCAAGTACTCCAGGCGTGTTCTCCACCCTTTCTGTAGGACCGTGGTCCAGGGATGGAGAACAGCCCGAGGACTTCATTTCCCAGCAGGCCGCTCGCTGCTTGGGCCTGCTCAAGAGAGGACTGCCACGCCCCTGACCGCGCCCGCATCAGCGCGCATGCGCGAGCCGCTCCCGTGGGGAGCCGCTCGCAATCCTGACCGGCGTCCTGGAAGGACGTGTTTTCAGGAGCTCCGGAGGCAAGCGTACGCGGGGCGATTCCGCCCGATGCCTGCAAAACCCCAGGCCCCGCGTACAAGGCAGAGATAAGTACCAAGCCTTACCTTGCTTTACTTACCCGAGGGGGGGTCACGCAGCGAAACGGCGCAGAGGCTCACCAGCCCACCGCGAGCCGGAGCGCCAAAACTCCTGCAGGGAACGCTAGCAGTTCAAAAGTCCCTAATCACGCATGAGACTCGAACTAACAACGCCCGCATGTTTAATACGATTAACAGTAGAGTCGCATGACTCCGGACCGGCGCTTCTCGCCGTGCAGGGTATTCTGAAACTAATCAATCACGCGCACAGCGCGCACAGTTATTGACTTTAGTTTTGCTCTTGCAGAGAGACAGGAGATCTGGGAGAAGTTCGTGGCCAATCAACACGAAAAGGCCAGAAAACTCATGCTGAAAAACGAAGCTAAGTACCTTATAGTTTTGGGCAAAACCTTATTGGCACTGCATGAAGTGAATGCAGGTGTGGGAGGGCAGGTGGGCAATTGCTACAGAGACTGTATGAAGTAATGCAGTCGTGGAATTCCGCATGCTGTAATGTGGGGTAAATCCGCAGCCAATGTGTACTTGTGATATCCTGGTTAGGGGCTCCAGTACAAAGGCCCGAGGTGAACTTAAGCATTCAGTAAAGAGTGAGAGGTGAGAGCAGGAGTGCATGGGCGGAGTTTCAAAGGAGTCAAGGAGCATGTAACCCGACATCCCCCTTCCCATCCAGAACCTCTACCTAAACCTTTTCCCGGTGTTCCTAACTACCTTACCTATCCAACCAACGGACCCTAACCCTCTTTCCCCGAAGGGTCAAGGTTTCCTGTGCTGTCCATCTCCAGGTGCTGCGACCTAACGGGGAGGGAGGCGTTCTAGCTGCGTTTGTGCTGCCTCTACGCCTGGAAGGAGCAAGGTCTGACACCGCTAGTGAATCAAGACGACCCCCTTCTTCGAGACTTTCAGGGGTTTCAGCAGAATATGGAGAAGTTGTTTGCTAGGCACTCCCAAGGTCAAGCCTTGGATAACGAACTGCTCTCTCTTCATCAAGGGAACCAAGACCTGTTAATTTATACTACGACCTTTAACAGACTAGTGGTGGAAACCAGTTGGTCGGAGGAAAAAAGGGTCACGTTATTTCATCGTGGGTTGAGAGGTGAGCTATAAGATGTCTTGGCTCAAGTGGTCAACCCACCTCAAGATTGTTTGGGAAACATTGACCTAGTGGTACAAATACATCATAGACTGCAGAACCGGAAAGCTGATCGAACTAGATTTGAGAGTCGAGTGTTTGTGCGTCCTAAAGATACCACCGCCAAGACTACAGACACGTCGGAACCCATGCAAATCGGAGGTGTGCGTGGACTGCTATCTAAGTCCGAAAGGGATAAGAGAAGACAACAACAATTGTGCCTATATTGCGGCACGGCAGGCCATTTCCTCTGAGACTGTCCGGTGAAACCACCCAAGAAAGCAGTCGGGGTTGCTGACAAGGTTAGCACTGAACCTGAGTCGGAAAACTACCATGCCCGGCAAGCATAGAGGTCTGCTTGTCGAGCGAGAAGAAGGATACCCAGACCTCACATCTAGCCTTGCCAATCATCCTCATCAGTCACCAGCACCCGTCTCGTATGCACACGGTCAGAGCTTACATCGACAATGGAGCTATAGGTAACTATGGATCAGGAATTGGCTTCAAGGATGAGTCTATCTCTTTGCCCAAAGGCAACAACTGATCTGGTCACCACGGTCAACGGAACAGAGATCTCTTCTGGTCCTGTAACGCACTCAACGAGGGAGATGACACTGTTGTGCCAAGACGGACATCGAGAAACCATTGTGTTTGACTTAATTAAGGCCCCCCAATTTCAAGTGATCCTAGGTATGCCCTGGTTAGAAACACATAATCCTTGTATAGACTGGCGAGAGAAGAGGTTGACCTTTGCAAATTGTGCTCACGCCTGCTACCCAGAAGAATCCAAGGCAATTGCAACAGTCACAAGTCCGACAAACCGACTACCTCAGGAATACCAGGACTTTCAGGATGTCTTTCAGAAGGACCAAGCCAACACCTTACCTGGCTTCCCAAGGTAAGATTTGCGCCAGTGCTATGCAAAAGTCTTTCCACCCAATACTATTTTTCTGCACAGACCGTATGATTGCCAGATCGACTTAATACCTGGAGCTCAGATCCCATGCAGTAGAATTTACGCACTCACAGAACCTGAACATCTTCACCTAAAACAATATCTGGAACAGTACCTGTCTAACGGCTTCATTCGTCCATCCAAATCTCCAGCGGCTTCGCCCTTATTCTTCGTCCCCAAAAAGGAAGGAGATCTAAGGACTTGTATAGACTACCGCGCATTAAACCAGGTGACAATTAAAAACCGATATCCCCTGCCTCTAATCCCGGAACTGCTGGACCAAGTAAAAGAAGCTCAAATTTACACTAAGTTGGATCTTAGAGGGGCGTACCATCTCGTAAGAGTTAAAAAGGGGGACGAATGGAAGACCGCCTTCTGCACTAAGTATGGGCTCTTCGAATATCAAGTGATGCTCCTTGGGCTTTGTAATGCCCCAGCAGCCTTTCAATATTTTATGAACGTTGTGCTTCGAGAGCTGATCGATGTTTGTGTCGTCGTATATATTGACGATATCCTAGTGTATTCAGCTTCTAAGCAGGATCATGTGAAACACGTCCGCGCCATACTTGAAAAACTCTGGCAACATAAGTTGTATGCTAAATTGGAAAAATGTTTCTTCCACGTTACAGAGGTCAAGTTTCTTGGTTTCGTTCTAACTCCATGTGGTGTTCGTATGGACTCAAGGAAGGTGGACGCTATCCTCAAATGGCCCTCTCCAACTTCAATTAAAGGAGTTCAGAGTATGCTTGGATTTGCAAACTTCTATCGCAGATTCATCCCCGGCTTTTCACAATTGGTGCATCCCATCACATCCTTATTACGAAAGAACAAACGCTTCCATTGGTCGGACGAAGCGGAAAAGGCCTTCCAAGACTTAAAAGGAAAATTCACCTCAGCTCCAGTCCTAAAACACCCTCGCCCGGATCTCCCATACGTAGTAGAAACTGATGCTTCTAGTTTGGCGATGGGAGCAGTTCTTTCTCAGAAAGATCCAGAGACAGGTCAACTTCACCCAGTGGCCTTTTGGTCGTGAAAATTCACAGCACCAGAACTGAACTATGCCGTAACCGATAAAGAGCTGCTGGCCATCAAGGCAGCATTCAAAGCTTGGCGGCATTATCTCCTAGGGGCCAGACACACCATTACTGTGATTACAGATCACCGAAATTTACAATACCTAAAGTCGGCCAAGGCTCAGTCTTCTTGTCAGCTCCGATGGGCACTCTTTTTTTCAGAATACGATTTCGTGATCACTTACCGACCTGGTTGCCGAAACGTCAAAGCTGATGCGCTGTCTCGCATAGGGATGGAAGAAGCATATTCAAATACGGATCCATACTCATCATCCCAGGAGGGAGAATCCTTGGAATCACTACCACATTGACCCTGGATGACATCCACAAGGAAATTCCATGCCTCCTCGATTCCAAGGCCTTACAAGACTGGTCAACCAAAAGTGAACACCATTCAGTTGTCAATCATTTACCTTATTTCCAAGGACGTCTCTACTTGCCTAGTAAGGAGCTTCAAAAACAGGCCATCTCAGATTATCATGAGTCATTGGTAGAAGGTCACCCTGGAATTGCAAAAACCGAAGCCAAGATCAAGAGACATTTTTGGTGGCCGACATGGCGTAAGGATATCAAACAATTGGTGCTTTCATGTGGCATTTGTGCTCAGAACAAGACCCAGAAAAAGAAACCACCGGGTCTACTTCAGCCTCTAGATGTACCACCTACGCCCTGGCATACGTTGTCTCTTGATTTAATCACAGATCTGCCCCCCTGTAATAGTTTCAACCCCATATTGGTGGTGGTGGACCTGTTTTCTAAAATGGCCCATTTCATTCCGTTAAAAGGTTTGCCCTCCGCTTCAATCTTGGCGAAAGAATTCCTAGAACAAATTGTTCGGATACATGGATTCCCCTCCGTCTTAGTCTCAGATCGGGGCAGTCAGTTTATCTCGCAATTTTGGAGAAAATGTTGTCAGTTGGCCCAGATTGACATAAGACTTTCTACCAGCCACCATCCCCAAACAGACGGACAAACCGAAAGAACCAACCAAACTCTGGAACAATACCTAAGGTGCATGTTACATCAAACTGAAAGCAATTGGAAAGACATTTTATGGATTACTGAGTATGCCTACAATAACTCTTTGCATTCCAGCACAGGGCAAACTCCATTCTATACAATTTATGGAATGCATCCACGAACCTCAGGACTTGACCCACCTCAACATTTAGAAATGCCTGCCGTAAGCAGCCTACATGCAACCATCACCCAACCTTTCAAAAGAGCAACGGAACATCTGAGGCAAGCTAAGGAGAGGTTCAGGAAATTTGCAGATCAACATAGGAGTGAAGCTCCGAAATACCAGATTGGAGATGAGGTTTGGTTAGCCTCCAGACATATACCACTAAAAGGAACCCACACGTTTGACCCCAGGTATTTGGGACCATACACCATCAAGGCCATCATCAACCCTGTGGCAGTAAAACTGCAGTTACCCCCGAACATGCGAGTCCATCCTTTATTTCACGTCTCCCTGTTGAAACCAGTACAACCAGGAACTCGGATAACGAAACCGCCAAAACCCGTTTTGGTAAATGGGGAACCAGAATTCGAGGTCAAGGACATTATAGACTCAAAGTGGGTCAGATCAAAACTTTTCTACCTAGTTGATTGGAAAGGCTATCGTCCCCAAGAAAGGTCATGGGAACCAAGTGACTTTGTTCATGCACCATGCTTAGTGAACCGTTTCCATCAAAACTACCCGACCAAACCCAGACCAGTAGGACAAACCCCCTTGGGAGTGGCCTTGGGGGGGAGTGCTGTCACGGTCCATACCCCCAAACATCAGGTACAGACCACCCTGCCCAAGGCGTTGGGTCCCATGGGGGCCTTGAAGGCCCCAAGGAATCTTGCAAGGGCTTCCTGGACTCGGTTGGTGCCAGGCTCATACTGCCATCACCAACATGGCACGTTTCAGACCCAGAGAGGCACGTGCAAACCAATATGGGGCAGGGTGAAGTGATTATTAGCCGTGGGACTATTTGCTTGGGTGTGGTTGCTGGAACTACTTTACCTGAGAACTACTTTCAGAAGACTATATAAGCCACACCCTTCATACAGAACATGCTTCGCGTTATTCTGCACTCTTGCAACGTAACGCTCACTGTGTCTGCAGCTCCAGGCCAGCCATCAGCCACGCCCGTCCAGTTGTCTCGAGTTAACTGCAAAGAAGAGTGAGAAAGAGGAGCAGAACAAGATACTTACCAGTCTCTTCATCGCAGCCATTCGGGAGTCCACGCTTCTTCAGAACTGAAAAGGAAAGAACATCAGATTAGCCTTGCAGACCACATGCTCTTCATCGCAGTTCAGCGCCGCACTAATACTTACCAGCGAACCATCGGAACGTCATCACTCGATCTCCGCTTCATCTTCCGATCGTCGCTCTGGGACTGCCGCATCTGTAAAACAGAAAGAAGACATCAGGTTAGCAGAGCAGTGGGAAGGCCTCATTCTGACTTAGAATCCTGCATGAGGCAGCTCTCACCTGAAGGCAGCAATCCTCACGGGCTCACAATTCTTCATCACGCAGTCTTTGTTCAGGAGATTCCACACCTGCAGAATATAAAAGCAGCAGGTTAGTTGTGCAGAAAAATAGTATTGGGTGGAAAGACTTTTGCATAGCACTGGCGCAAATCATACCTTGGGAAGCCAGCTACCAAGAACCTCGCTCCATCATATGCACGAAGAGGGAATCTGTAAAGAAAGGTACAGAGTGAACTTTTGCAACTTGAACTCTTAGCTATCCATATCTATGGAATAAGACTTACCATAGAGTCACAGTTATCTGGAACTTTCAATAGGATCAGTGAAGTAACTAGATCCTAGAACTACGACGCACCCCTGCGAACAGTGGCAGGACAGAGAGCCCGCTATTCGTAACTCAAAGGTGAGATATAGCGGGGGGTGCAAGAGGACGCCACGGGAGGCGGGAGTCGCCCTCATCCACATGGTTTGTAACCTATGATTTACCTTTCCAGGCAAGCCTGCTTTTGTATCGGAGGGGAGTACAAGACACCACTCACCACCAGATCATCCAGCTCCGTTTGGCACCCCTGTGGAGATCAGGTGAGCGTAACACACAGTCACTAGGGCAGACCAGGAGGAAAAAGGAGGAAACACATCTGACAAAGGGAAAGCAGCATTTGCGAGAGTGACAAATTCACAGGCTCCTTTGCCCAGCACCTGCTGTTGTAACTGAGCATACAAAGAGGAGGAGGAAGAACGGGATGCACAGCAGATACTAGCTATTCCCTGGGCTTTTCCTTTAAATATAGTTATAGTTTCTATACATAATGATAGTATATAATATGATTGGTTATTTATATCGCGCTTAATACCCAGACGTTTCTAAGCGTGGACCCGGGGATCGAACCAGTGTTGCTACATGTCGTCTTGCTTCAAAGGCGAGCACGTTGGCCCTGGGCTATCCTCCCAAGACCATACATGTAAAGCCACATGTAATATAGCCACGTGTAAAGCATACCATGAAGCAAGGAACGGGATAGGCAACTGTTGCAGCTGGAGCCCTTCTGTCACACCTGTGGAGTATCACACAACTCCTTCCTTGCCATGGAAGCCAAATGCAGTTGACCCCTCCCACCTTGGTTGGCATGGGCTCCTGATTTTAGCATATACAGGTACCTCGAGGCAGCCAAAGGGAGGGAAGAGGTTTAGGGGGAGGTTGTGGATAGGTAGGGGGTGTTAGGGTCACCGGAAAGAGATTTAGGGTACTTGAAATGGATAGGTATAGGGAACATAGGGAAAGAAATAACCTGTTAACACACACTTGTCTTAAACCTGTATAACGCCTCCTATCACCTTCTGACACTAGCTAACACCCTTCTTGATTAGGATATAGCTTCACAAGTCATGTATTCCTCACTTGTTCATCCCCTGCAAGCAACAAACATAAGCACATCATGAGTTATTAATGGCCCATAGATAACTGCAGCAGCATACAACATGAAATGGACAAAAAGCACAAAGCAATGAACATGTACCTTGCAGCAGGGTGCTATTCCCATTGGACTAACTCCAACCCCTCCTGCTGTGTTACCAGGCAAAGGTTTACTCATAGAAATGCATTAAACATATTCGGCTTGCCACAAACACAAAGGGGACAAGTGCAAGCAGCCACAAACAAACATAAACGTCTCTCTGCTTCTTATGCAAAAATGCCCCCAACGTTCTAATGTTCAAAGCGCTAGGATTCCGCTTCCCGCGGTTTGCCCAGCATGAGTTCATGAGACTCCCTTCTGTAGGGGAAAACACACGTGCGGTACTCTGTAACATGTGCTACTGATCTTATCAGCGTGCAGAGTGATAACGCTCAGATAGTTAGACACTGTGCGAGTTGCACTCAAGTAATGGCTGTATGCACCCAAATATCACACACACACTCCTCGTGGCACTTAAATGAAGTCTGGGGGAGGCTCGCTGACACCACCCCAAGCATAGCGTTATGCAGCATTGGATGGACTAACCGTCGTGATTTGCTTGGTGCCCTTGTGAGGGACATTGCCTTCCAGGAGCACCCCATCTCACCACCTGGCACGCGTTCCTCCATGTGTCTTCCATGAACACCTGCACACCTGCTCTCCTCCGGCCCATGCCTGCCATGCCAACAATCACCAACAGGCAGCACAGGTCGGAGAGTGACTTAAATAGCGCGAGTGAGCCTGCGCACGTGCCGTGCCCAACTGAAAACCCAAGGCTCCCGGTAAATTTTGTCTTTTGCCCGTTTTTGCACAGGAACACTGTCCTGAGCCACTTTGCAGCCCCTTTTTCGTTACATTACTCACCCCCTCTAGGGTCCTTCCCAGGACCTGGCTTACCCGGATAGGACTGATGAAACAATCTTACCAGACGGTCTGCATGCACTACCTCCGCAGGTTCCCAAGAATCGTCCTCAGGACCACAAACAACCCAGGAAATCAGGTACCAAAGTCTTGTACCACGCCACTTGGAGTCCAGAAAGTGCTGCATTTCAAATTTCTCTTGCCCATCCGTCATCACTCCCGGAGCCTTTCTTGTCACCACACCAGGAGCTGTGGGTTTAACCAAAGAAATGTGAAACTCTGGATGAATCCTCATATGAGAAGGCAATCGTACTGCTGTATCAGACACACACATCGTACAATGGTAAGGTCCGATGAAGCATACGAGACCCAAACAATTTAATGTGCTGAGTGGACAACCACACTCGATCTCCCACCACATACTTAGGACTGGATCATCTCTTTCGATCCGCTTGACTCTTATAGGTCACCTTGGCCTTGTCCAGATGTTGACGTGCCTTCTCTCGTATCTCAAGAAGGTCCCGCGTGCGTTCAGTCACTGCCTGGATCTTGTTAAACTTTGGAACCTCCTTGGGTAACATTTGACAATCTTGGCCATACAAACAGAAATGAGTGGACATTCCCAATGAATCGTGTTTGGCGTTATTATAACAGAACGCCAGCCAAAGAGACCGAACCCATGAGGATTTGCCCTCGGCCAAAAAACACCTCAGATGTTGCATGGTCTGATTTACTCTTTCAGTTTGACCATCCGTCTAGGGATGTTAACTAGTGGATAGTGTGCAGGAGATTCCAAGTAATTTACAGAAAGCATGTCAAAACTGAGAGGTGAATTGTGACTCCCGGTCAGATACTGTTGTTCTTGGCAATCCATGCAATCTCACTATGCTACAAAAATAATTACGCCAGAGTACCGGCACTCGGAATTCCAATACATGGTATGAAATTAGCTTGTTTTGTCAGATAGTCACTACCACCAAGATTGTATCACAATCTCCATCTCGGGCAGCTCAGTAACAAAGTCCATAGATGCACACGCCCAAGGTTCTGTGGGAGTAGCCAATGGCTGCAACAACCCAGCCTTCTTCAAATGATCTGCCTTAGATCGAACACAAGTCTCACAACCTGCCACATATTCCTGTACCTGGGAGGCCCACCCCTCCCACCAAAAATACTGTTGCAACATATCTTGTGTTTTCCTGACTCACACATGCCCTGCCATGGGGGAATTATGGCACCCAAACAAGGCATTTTTCCACAATGACTCAGTGGGGAGAAACAGCTTCCCCTCTTGATAAGGCAGACCCCCACGTATGACTCTGGCCTTGCCCTTCTTCACCCACTCTGTCCATCTTTCTTTTGGAAAATTCTGATGTACCTCCCCAAGCACCACCTGAGTCACTGCAACCACAATCTTCTCCACTGGGACGATACTTCATTCCACTTGACACTGCCCTCCCAGATTTTCCTGCCTGGACAATGCATCTGCCTTTCCGTTGCTCCTACCCGGCCTGTATGTGACCACAAAATCAAATTCTTCAAAGAATTTGGCCCATCTTAATTGCAGAGAACTCAAGGCCCTGGCCGAACTTAAATACTGTAAATTCTTGTGATCAGTGATAACCAAAACTGGATGTCCGGCTCCCATCAAGTAATGACGCCATTCCAGAAAAGCTTTCCTGATTGCCAGAAGTTCCTTATCCATAATGGCATAATTCTGTTCACACGGTGTCAGTTTGCGAGAAAAATAGGCTAATGGATGTAAAATGCCCTCCCCACCTGCCCGTGACAAGATTGCCCCTGTGGCCAGATTAGAGGCATCAGTCTCCACCTGAAACTGTTTCTCAAGATTAGGGTGACATAGAATCTGGGCCTCCGTGAATGCTGCCTTTAACCTTTCAAATGCTTCCTCAGCCTCCTAATCCCAATGCAACTTGGTAGCCTTCTTTAACAATCGGGTAATGGGTGCAATGATGGCAGAAAAATTGTTGATCAACATTCGATAGAAATTGGCAAATCCCAGAAATGATTGAATGTACTTCACACACTGAGGAGATGGCCATTTGGTGACTGCCTGTACTTTTTTGTCATCCATAACTACTCCTGACAGTGTGAAAATGAAACCCAAAAGTCTACTCTGGTGGCATGAAATTCACATTTTTCTAACTTAGCAAACAAATGATACTCCTGTAATCTGGCTAGAACTGCCTTGACATGCTGCACACGTTGTTCAACAGACTCAGTAAAAATGTAAATGTCATCAATGTATACAATAGAAACAAATCCAAATATTCCCGCAACACCTCCTGAATAAAATGTTGAAAAGCAGCAGGAGCGTTGCATAAACCAAAAGGCATCACCAAATACTCAAATAAACCAAACTTTGTACAGAAAGCCGTTTTACACTCGTCACCCTCTTTCACCCTGATGAGATGGTACGCTCCCCTTAAATCCAACTTGGTATAAATCTTGGCATCTTTACCTGGTCTAGCAATACTGAAATTAAGGGCAAAGGAAAGTGGTTCTTAATGGTAACCCTATTTAATGCTCTGCAGTTAATACAAGTCCTTAAGGTGCCCTCCTTATTGGGCACGAAAAACAATGGAGATGAAACTGGGGATTTAGAAGGTCTTATAAACCCACAGGCCAACATCTCATCTAAATATTCCCGTAAATGTTGTGTCTCCTTTTCAGATAAGACATACACCCGACTGCAAGGTAACCTAGCCAGCGGCTCCAACTCAATCACACAGTCAAATGGCCTATGGGGCTGCAACTGGGACGCACCGCCCCTGTCAAAAACACCAGCAAACTCCTGGTATTCTACCGGCAGGGGGTAACCACTGCCCCAATCTGGGCCTGCTGATTAACTCCTTCCACCAAGAAGGCTGTGGGACCCCCAATGCCCGTTAAATGAGATGAACACTGCTCATTTCCAAAAGTCAATGGGCCTCATTACAAGTTTGCCGGTCCGGTAGTAATGGCACCGGTAAGCTACTGGCGCTGTTACTAGCAGACTGGCAAACTACGAGTTCTGCTCGCGTGTGCCTTTCTGCCCACCAGGTCTGACCTGGCTCAATGGGAATGGGGACTAGTTATTACCGGCACCTGCCAATGGGGATGTACAGGGTCTGCCGGGGCTGGAATGCCCCTGTACATCACCATTGTCAGGTGCCGGTAAAGAAAATGACTCCGGCGGCAGCCGTGCCGGTAATTACCCGCACGGCTACCGCCAACATTTTAATGAGGCCCAATGTCCTTCCTCGTCAATCTATGCTTGGATTATGTGCCACTAACCAGGGCATTCCCAAAATCCCCCCGAATTGGGGAGCAGCAATCAAATCGAACGTGATCACCTCCTCATGACCTTCACCACACCACATCCTCACCTCTTGGGTCTGAATGGTAATAGGACCTGATGATAAACATGAACCATCCACTGCCTGCATCAACTCGCTCTCTTTCTTGTTTCTTGTGGGGAGTCCTAACTTGATTGCCAACGCAATATCTATGAAATTACCTGTGGCCCCATAATCCAGCATTGCCGATACCATCTTCTTACTTTTTGCAAAAATCAAAGTCACCAATAAATAGATATGAGGAGCCTTAACCTGCACAGTGTTAGCCACTGCCGAAGGGAACTCTGCCTCCTGCTGGCTCAGTAGAGTCGTTCCCCCACTTACCGAGCCCGTTCTTTTCCCGCCTCCACCTTTCTCTTTTCTCCAACTCGAGCGGGTGTATTGGGACAGTTCCGGATGTAATGCCCCGATTTCCCACAATACAGACACAAGTTGTAAGACTTCATCTTTTCCTTTTCTTCTGCTGACAAAGGTCCCCGGACACTACCAATCTGCATGGGCTCCCCTGCTCCCCACAAGCATGTGCTCCTACCACCCTACTTCTGTCAAGATGCACAAATGGTACACCCTCCGTCCTCCTTTTCTCACCCCTGCGCTCGCCCAATCTATGGTCCAACCTCAGGGCCAAGTCAATTAATGCACTGCATGACTGTGGTTCCATATGAGCTATCACATCCTTTAACTCTTCTCTCAATCCTTGATCAAATAAAACTGCTTGCTTGGGTTCCGGCCACGCCGTCTCTACCACCAAGCGTTTAAAATGCATCACATAAGTCACCAAATCTTTAGTACCCTGCCTCAGTGCTAATAACTCATTGTCCTGGGGCAACGATACATTACAACAATCAAACAGTCGTGCAAATTTCACTGAAAACCCAGCCCAATCATATAAAATAGGCTCATTCTTCTGTACTAAGGGAATCACCCAAGCGGCAGCATCGCCAGTCAAATAAGAAATAACAAAGGCTGTCCATGCCTGCGCGGACTCAAATGCTGTAAAATGTAACTTACATTGCGTCAAAAAGGCAGAAAACATCCTGGGGTCCCCTGCAAATCGATCAGGGGCTTCCCCCCGGACCCTCGCAAAATCAGTTATAAAACACCAGTTATGATAATAATATAAATGGCTTGTCATAGGCCCTTTATTCACTCATAACATACATGAAATAAAATAAACACATAGGGCCTCATTACAACCTGTCAGGTTTGGACCGCGGTGATTCCGTGACGGCGGTAACAAAGTTTCTGTGTCCGCAAGGTTGCGGAAAGACCGTCCGATTACGTGCTGTCGGTCGCGCGCACCACACGGATGCGGAAACGTTGTTACCGCCATCACGGAAAAAGCCACGGAAATGAACATAGCGCTGCCACAAGTAGCGCAAAAACCGTGTCCGCCTCGGTCGCCACGGGCACGAAACCGGAAATACCATGATCACCAAAACAGGAAACAGAGAGGCGGCCATCATATAAAGCACAATCCATTGCCATCCAGAGTCAGCACAAGCAGAATCCACACTGTGAGAAGGAAAAAGGGACCACCAGAATGTCTGCCAGGATTCCAGCTCAGAGGCAGCGCAAACAGTGCTTTAGTGAGGCGGAGCTAACTGTTCTGGTGGAGCATATAGTGGAGCATGCAGAGATGCTGTTCAGTGCCAATCAACGGCGTGCCACACAGCAGTGGAGGAAGTAAGTGTGGGCGGAAGCAGCACGCAAGTGCACTGCTGTGGGCGTGACTGTGAGGAGCGTCAAGGACTGCCACAAGCGGTGGGACGACCTCAGGCTGAGGGTTCGGAACCTGATCTCCACACACCGCCAACGCAGCAGTGGGACAGGTGGAGGACCCCCTTCCCCGCTGAGGCTGCAAGCATGGGAGGAGCATTGCAGCAGTGTCCTCCACCTTGAGGGCATCCATGGGATCGGGGAGGCTGAGGCAGGAGTGAGCCCACCTGCAGATGCTGGTAAGTGGTGAAACATGAATGCCACATGAGAATATGTTGATGGCATGACTGGGCCAAAGGATCCATTAACAACCCCCCCCCCCAAGCAGTGCATGACTGGGCCAAAGGACCCATTAACAACCCCCCCCCCAAGCAGTGCATGACTGGGCCAAAGGACCCATTAACAACCCCCCCCCCCAAGCAGTGCATAACTGGGCCAAAGAGCCCATTAACAACCCTCCCCCAAGCAGTGCATGCCTGGGCCAAAGGACCCATTAACAACCCCCCCCCAAGCAGTGCATGACTGGGCCAAAGGACCCATTAACAACCCCCCCCCCAAGCAGTGCATGACTGGGCCAAAGGACCCATCATGATCCGTATGGCAACCAATATCACAACAATGCATACCCCCAACAATCAGATGCATGTAACTAACACTGTTGAATGATCAACCTGTATGATGCATGTGATGCACCCATCAGCCACCACCACAACACTAATTGCATGTCCTCTGTGTCCCCACAGCCGTATAAAGTGACAGTGATACTGCACAACAGGCCAGGCAATCTGCACCGGCACGTGTCCAAGCCACCGCCCCTGCACAAGAGGATGCTGCCAGCAGTTCGGCATCTCTGCCCCCAGTACCAACTGCAACAAATGTGCCGGCCACCACCACCAACATCCCCAGCGTCTCCACGCTGCCTGAGTTAACACAGGTGCCACGGGAACCCATCATGCCCACCCAAACCAACACAGAAGGCAGCTGCACTGCAGAGGAGGCGGCCTGTAGTGACAACAGTGCCCCGGCAGAGCACTCTGATACTGGGCCACAGGGGAGATGCCCACATTTGATGACCTGGGATCCTTCCATCAGCTGGAGTTTAGCCCCACATCACTCTGAAGTCCCATGAGGTCACCCACCCCATCTATGGCAGAGCTTAATTCCCGCATGCAGCGGATGGAGGAGCAGCAGGCTACCCATACCCAGCTGGTGGAGAGGCAGCTCGAGGAATCTAGGCTGCAGAGGGAGTGCTATAGCACGTCAGCGCGTCGCCTATCAAGGTCCATTGGATGCTTTGCCAGCACTATTGTCACCCTGGCACGCCATGTGCGGGAGGGTAATGACAACACCTCCAGGCTCATAGAGTCCATGTTGATTGGGCAACAGGCAAATATTGCACGTATGCCATCTATACCTGATTCTGTGCCATCCAATACCACCACCCCATCCAGCTCCACTACTGCCAGTCCAAGGAGGCGCTCGAGTCGGCTAACGGGGCTCTCGGGCAAGGATGCACAGGCACAGAAGCGCACACGGAAGTGATGGCATGTGTGTGGGGCACTGCAGGACACACGTGGACTTGGTGTGAGGGGTGGATACATTTGGGTGGTGTGGGAGGTTGTTTTGGGAGTTTGAACATTGGGGCCTGGGTCGGGGTGGGTACGTTTGGCTGGTGGAGGAGGTTGTTTTGGGTGTTTGAACATTGGGGCCTGGGTGGGTGTGGGTATGTTTGGGTGGTGAGTGGGCACGGGTGTACAGCTTCCCTAACCATTGCACCTTCTTCCCTGTTGTTAATTCATCAATATATCATCATTTGAAATCATGAAAACATACATGTGTGGACATCTATCATTTCATTTGCAGTACAACAAATCATTTATTGTCATCACCATATCCATGCATTGCTGTGAATGTGCTGTGTCTCAAAAGTAAATGCGAATCAGTTCATCCCGTGCTCTTTGGCCATCAAGTGGACCCCCAGGGGCAGGTGGTGCCATCCCATCCCCAACTCCATCTCCATCCCCATCCCCATCTTCTTCATCTGCGTCTGGGGGCATTGGGATGTTCCTGCGCAGGCAGAGATTGTGCATCATGGCACATACGAGCGTCATTTTACCCGTCTTCACTGGGTTGTATAGCAGTGATCTGCCAGATCTGCTCAAACAGCGGAACCGGGCCTTCAGCAGTCCGAATGTCCTCTCAATCATTCCACGTGTGCGGACATGTGCCCTATTGTACGCCTCTTCATGCCTGTTCCTTGGTCTCCGTACAGGTGTCATCATCCATGGCGTGAGCGCATATCCAGCATCACCTACATGGGATGTAGATGGGGGGAGATGTCAGTGTTTGTGGTATCATGTCTTCATCTGATGCTGTGCTATCTTGTATCATTGTTCAGTCATGCATGTGTGCCATGCAGTGGTTGGAAGTGTTTATTGGCCATCACAGTGGATGTAGCCAAATGGATATTGACCTACACATTTACGTGCATGTGTACTCTGCCCTGCGAGTGACATTTGATTGTGAGTATGGCATAGTGCAGTGATGTGCACACATGGCAGAGTCACTCCACTGTAATGAAGTAGTTAATGCAGGACGTCTCATTTACAGGCATCATGTGCATTGGGAGGGCAGTGTTCCATTTGTGGGTGGGTGTTTGCAGTGGCACAAGGTGTATGGGACAGTGACAGTATCGGATGTGTGTGTCATGTGGCAGGGTGTGTATGGGCACACTGTGTTGACCTGTCATGTCTTCCTTTGTGATGTTTGGGATCCGCTGTCTATTTGGTTGATGGCAGGGGGGGTGATGCATGTGTGGTCACAGCGGCACACTCACATTGCTCATTGGCCTGGAGACACACACACCACTTCAACAGGGTCGGAGCATTGTCAGCTGTACTCACCTAATAGCCATGTGGTTTGTCCAGCATAGCGTTCCATGTACCATGGCAACGTGGAATTCCGCAGTACCATTGAGTAATGGGTTGAGCCTGGGAAACGTGCGCAGCAGTGTGCAATCAGTAGCGTGGCATCACATACCATCTGTACATTCAATGAGTGATACTGTTTCCTATTGCGGAGCACCATCTCAATTGCACATGGTACTGTCAGCTCAATGTGGGTGCAGTCAACTGCACCTTTGCAATTCGGCATGCCTGCTATGGCATGGAAGGCCAACTTGGTGGCAATTACCTCGGGGAGGGTACGGGGTAGGGCTATGTGTTCTGACACATGGCGCAACAGGGCATCCAGTACCTGTACCAGGATTTTTTAAAAACAGGGTTGTGATATGCCGTGCAGCTCACCGACCATGTGTTCATAGGTGCCAATGCCAAGGAAATGCAGCACAGACACAACCTTCAGGAGGGGGGGGATGGCGGTGGGGTGTCTATGTGGCTGCTGATGTTGTCCTCAATCATGGCAGTGATGTACAGGATTGTTGGACGGTCCAGCCGGTATAGTGTGTGGATCTGTCCTGGGGTAAGGTTCCATGGTGAGGCCCTGATGCGTGGTATTGCAGGCTGCCTGCGGGGTTGTGCCGGCTGGACAATGGGGTTTGCCATAGGTGCAGGGTTGGCTGGTTGGCGCCTGCGCCTCCTCCGCCTCCTCCTCTGCACCATTATTGCCATCATGTGCAGTGCTGCCTGTTGGTTGAGTAGGCCCAGTCCAAGTGCTACTAGAGCTGCTGCCTGCATGGTTCTGTGTTGCGTTGGGCTGGGTGTGGCCCTTTTGTAGGCTCCCAGTGTGCTGCTGGGTCCAGCTGGGCTGATTTGGTGCACCTGTGCCCTGATTCAGTTCAGCAGGCACTGTTTAACGTCATGTTCACGGTGGCAGTGGTACCGCCACCGTGATCATGGTTTTAACGCCATTTTTCTGGCGGTGTTTCTGTGTCCGCGCTAGTTGTGATGCTCGCAGTGTTTCGTATTGCCGGTAACGGAGGGGTTTCCGTGCAGGTGGACTTTACGGGACCCTTAACTCCGCGGTGGCGGTTGGGGGAGGTGCTATTTCCGGGGCCGCGGGTCATGATTGGGCGGACGTGGAAACGGTGCCGGTATGGTTTTACCGGCGACGTTAACTCCGGACCGGTGTACTTGTAATGAGGCCCATAGTCATTATACATAAACATAGATAAAGAACATCACTGTCAGGATAGTTGCAGAAGACATCTTCATCTCAGCCACCACAACACTGCTTAGTCTCACAGCAGGTGGGCAAAGAGATCACTTTTACTAATGGGGTCTGGAGCGCAGCGTCCTCCCTCTCAGCGATACTACATCACCCAGGGTCCAGATTCCAGCAGCTTTCGGAATACCTCTTCTCTTTATGGGGCTAATCCCCGCCCCTCATGGGTTACCAGACTGCCCTCGGCCGAAGAGCAGACAATAAGCATGGGGAGCAAAGAGCAGAAAATGTCAGCTTGAAGTGGAAAAACCCTAGCTTCTCACCTTGCCTTTGTTCCCAGTACCCCTTATCACTGCACCTGCAGAACACTCTGACTCCCTTTCTGGCTTGTCCTTCGGCAGACAATATAACAACTATTCTCCGCAGTTCATTCATCTGGCATCAATTTGTGACCTTGTCTTCGCTGCAGAAATACATGTTTACTTGCTCAGTCTATGAAAACGTAGGCTGTCGTTGCTGTTTCATTGCGGTAAATGGAAGTGACTGTCCAAGATGGCCGCGCATTGGCGCCATATTTTTTAGCTCATTTTTCGCACATGCACTACACTCCACCCCTGGACAATCAACTACCATAACCCAATGGACGAAAAGAAAGTTCCGAGAACCTGCAAAATAAACGCCATAAATTCGGAATACATGATTTACAACAACAACAACAAACCAAAACAGCAAAAATACCAAAAACCCAAACCAAAGCCAAACGCAACGCCTTCGGAATCCGGGAAAACATTTGGCCCCACTAGTCCCTGTCCTTATCCTGTGTCACTCGGGCAACTTGACCTTTCAACTCATTAATGTGATCCTCAATGGAATGGGAACGATTTTCCAAGTCAAAACAACACATGGCTTCTACAGCGTTACACCCTAAATTATGCTTCAAATACAGATAATCAATAGATGCCCTATTTTGCAAAATAGCCTTCCTAAAACTTGTATCATCTAACAACAGCTCAGTCAAAGCCTGCAAAGTCTCGATAAGCCCTTTAACTACCAGGCAAGCTAATTTAACCATGGTTTTATATCCCCCAGCTGCCAGGCCCCAAATCCCTACTAAGTAAAAAGCTAACGCCGACACTTCAGTTTCAGACAACAAGTGAACATCAGAATTACAATCAGGCGATAGGGCGGTATAAGAAGCAGATTGCCTAGACCGCCTAACAATGGGACGTAAGGAAAACATAATTAAACCAAGACGTGTCAAGGCACAGGGACCACCAGATATATTAGTTGGGATATATGAATAGGTATGGTTCCCACAGGAGAATAACCAACCTGTAGGAAGCTTCACCAGTCCCTGCCCTTATCCTGTGTCACTCGGGCAACTAGACCTTTCAACTCCTTAATATGATCCTCAATGGAATGGGAACGATCTTCCAAGTCAAAACAACACATCCCTACTACAGCGTTACACAACTAAATTATGCTTTAAAAACAGATAATCAATAGATGCCCTATTTTGAAACATAGCCTCACATGGTTCAGGTGGCTGGCCGTTAGAACAGTAAAGTTACACCACATATTGTTATAAACATCAATACAAACAGAAGTCAGTCGCGCACACAAGCGCTGCTCAAAATCCATTCTTTTCTCAGCCTGATCCAAGTTCAGTTATTGACATTTACTGACAAAGTTTGGATCACAAGTTATTTCATAGCAGACATTAGCAGGAGCAATATTGTGAGTAATAATGCTTGTCCTATTTCTACTTTTGCAGACCGTGTCTGCACAGAATTTACAATTTTCATACACTGAAAAGGAACTCTGTATATTGGAATTCTCAACCAAGGAATCCTTATGCAAGACCCCGAAGAAATGCTGCCTCACCGGAACAGATGTTGGCACCGCCACAAGGCAGGTGCAAACCAAAGTCGCGCAGTCATGCACATCCGACATACAGAAATGTGAAATGTACAATACCCTTCGAGCCAGGTAAACCCATACATTCTCAGTCTGCCCAACGAGGGCCGGATAGTGATTTTGCATCACTGACATAGAAAGAGCAGAAAGGGGCAAAGCATTACGCTTTTCTCCTCACCGTTTCCTCAAGGCAATGCGATATGCCGCAATAGATGCATCATCAGGCTCAAAAGTGGCAATAGACGTGTCAGTATTGCTCTAAATCCCTGATTCCATCGGCAGAATAGAGACACTTGCCACTTCCTCCAGCATGTCCCCGGACCCTCCCGAAGACACTCCACAGTGCCTCACACAGGCACTCATCAGCACACTCAGGATCTATAAATCAAGGATCAAAAACAAGATATCAGAGGAGTACTGTAGCAATTTAAAAGGAGTCCAAACAAAAGGTTAGTCTGCTTTAACCTTGTTTATTTTAATTGCAGCCCAGCGCTCTCTCCGCCATCCAACCTTGCCTCTCTCAGCACTCTCCCAACTGACACACATTCTCGCACACTCGCATCCATTCCAACCCAAACATTCCATACACACTGGAGAGAAAGCGCCAGGTAAACATCACCATATAATAACATGAGCACAGGCACGTGCTCACTAGAATATAACAAGTACAGGTTTATAGTCATAATGTCGAAAAAAAAATGTCGACAAACAAAAATGTCGAAAAAAAAATGTCGAAAACAATAATGTCGACATCCTATACATATAATGTAAAGTCATTTTTTAGAAAAAAAAATGTCGACAAAAAAATGTCAATTAGAACTATCAACACCTCACCCAACACCCCCCTGCCACCCCCCCCCCCCACCCCCCCCACCACCCTCTCACCCCTCATTCTCAACACATTCTAATTATATATTTATTTATTTATTTATATATTCAATAAATAAATAAACAAAAAGAGTATCATTTACTATGGAGGGGTCCCCCCCAACCCCCCCTCACCCAACACCCCCCTGCCACCCCCCCACACCCCCCACCACCCTCTCACCCCTCATTCTCAACACATAGTAATTATATATTTATTTATTTATTTATTTATTCAATAATTAAATAAATAAAAAGAGTATCATTTACTATGGGGGTGTCCCCCCCAACCCCCTTCACCCAACACCCCCTGCCACCCCCCAAACCCCCCACCACCCTCTCACCCCTCATACTCAACACATTTTAGTTATATATTTATTTATTTATCTATTTATACAATAAATAGAAAATTTCGAAAAAATATCGAAAAAATGTCGACATTATTGTTTGTCGACATTATTTTTTTCGACATTTATTTTTCGAAATTTTGACTGTCGACATTTTTACTGTCGAAATTATGACTGCCCACCACAAGTACATCATTCACGCAAATAACATTTGTCAGCGGGTATATGCATCAGTTTCTTTTTCCCAGGTTCCAACACAAGAACCACTTGATCTTCTCATGCTGCAATCACATCCGCGTGGACAGGCGGACCATTTGGTTTTTCGACCCATACCTTGGCACCTGGAACCATTGCATCTCACGAGCCAAAACCCTTGTCCCCACAAATAGTTAATACAGTGGGTAACTCTCCTTTTCTCACCATGGATAGTATCAATTGGGCCACTCGATCACCCTTATGCATAGGCAACATATTTACTCCACTGTTTATGAGAATAACCTTGATTTTTCACTGATATTCTGCATCCACAACCCCTCCCAACACCTGAATGCCTTTCAGGACTAGTCCAGATCTAAGGGAAATTAATCGCATGTGTTCAGACGGAATTTGCACCCCGATTCCCATATCAATCACAACAATGCCTCTGGGTTCAAGTTGGATTTCTTCCCTTACGTGCAAATCCACCCCAGCAGACTCAGGCGTGGCACGATAAGGAGCTCACGCTCCAGGAGACATTTCCCAATATAACAGAGTTTCCACAGCTTTATTGGTTCTGAATTGTACGGCTGGCGTCAACATGCGCATTAATGGAGTCTCACCATTTGCAATGGGGCGGTTATTAAGTATTTGAACGGCAACTAACACACGTTCTCGCCACTCTTTCAAGGTACCCTCAACAGTTTTGTGCAACTGTTCTTTCAACAAGCCATTCATTACCTCAATGGTACAGGGATATGGTTGCTGGACGCCTGGCCGACAGCAACACGTCTCCATCACGTCATCCGGGAGGTACCAATCCTTATATCTCAACCTTTCAGAAACCATGCATGAAGGTTGATAGTCTTGACCTCTGGATGGAGAACCCGACCCACCTCGCGCGAGAGACGATCCTCTCTGTGGGGAAGCCGGTGTGGAGGACAGATGGACATTTCTAGAAGGTCCAGGTACCACACTCTCCTGGCCCAATCCGGAGCAATTAGGATCATGTGGGACCCGAACCGCCGCAACCTCCTTAGAACCTGAGAAATGACGGAGACCTGAGGAAACGCGTACAGAAGTGGGAATGACCAATCCATGAAGAACGCGTCCCCTACATCTCCTCTCAGAGGAATTTCCTTTGAGCAATATGTCACACACTTCTGGTTGGCACCGGTTGTGAACAGATCCACTTGAGGGGTACCCCAAAGGGCGAAGATCTCCTGAAGGACTTCCTGAGCTAACTCCCACTCGTGGGAGACCACGCTCTGCCTGCTCAGAGCATCCGCCACCGCATTCTCCTCTCCGGCCAGATGAACTGCCAAGAGTGAGATTCCCTGATGTATTGCCCAGAACCAGAGCCGCATCACCTCTCTGCACAGCGGGAGCGACCCTATACCCCCCTTTTTGTTGAGGCAATGCATGGCCACAGTGTTGTCTGTCATGATCAGGACACTCTTCCCGCGTATAAATGGCAGAAAAGCCTTCAGGGCTAGCCTGATAGCCCTCAGCTCCAAAAGATTTATGTGAAGTCTGGACTCCGACAGAGACCAATGACTGCTGGTGGTCAGCTCATTGGCGTGAGCTCCCCATCCTGTGAGGGAAGCATCCGTCAATGCTGTCACCTCCGGCCACGGTTGCCAAAACGGCTCTCCCTTCATCAGATTCCCTTTGCTGGCCCACCATAGAAGATCCGTGAGACCTAGAGCGAAATCTGAAGGAGATCTGCCATCTTGCGTGAGCATTGGGACCACTGCATCCAGAAGGGATCTCATCCGCAGTCTGGCCTCCGGCACCAGAAAAATGCAGGATGCCATGAGGCCGAGCAATCTTAAGAATTTGAAAGCTGGGAGACTCTGGGCATGTTGAAATTTGTCGACCATCTGGACAATGTGATGAGCCCTCACCTTGGGTGGCAAGCACTTCCCCAAGAATGTGTCCAACACAGCCCTGATGTACTGGAGCTGTTGGGAAGGTGTCATATACGACTTCTTGAAATTGAGGAAGAAGTCCAGCTTGTGAAGGGAGTGGCAGGTGAAGCTGAGATGATCTGAGGCCTGCTCAGGAGAATGCGCTCGGATCAGCCAGTCGTCCAGGTAGGGGTAGACGTGAACCCCCCCTCTTCAGAGATACACTGCCACCACCACCATGAGCTTGGTGAAGACCCTCGGGGCAGAGGTCAACCCGAATGGCAGGACCCGAAACTGAAAGTGCAAGCTGCCAACGTCGAACATCAGGTATTTTCTGTGTTTTGAATGTATCGGCACATGAAAATAAGCATCCTGTAGGTCCAATGACACCAACCAATCCTGAAGTCGAAGGGCCTGAAGGACCTGAGAAAGAGTGAACATCTTGAACTTGTCCTTCCTGAGGAACTTGTTCAAGCGACGCAAGTCCAAGATGGGTCTCAGTCCTCCGTCTTTCTTGGGAATCAAAAAATATGGGGAATACCAGCCCTTGTTCCTCTCCACCACAGGCACTAGTTTTGTAGTGCCTTTCTCCAGCAGGGTCATGATTTCCTTCACAAGGAGCGGATCCGGAATCATCAAAGAGAGTTTCCCCAGTGGATTGTCGTGAGGCCGATTTAGGAAGGGTAGGCAGTAGCCGTGGGCTATTGTTTCCAGAACCCACGCATCTGAAGTAATGGCTTGCCACTCTTCGAGATACTGAGACAGTCTGCCGCCAACCGGCGAAAAATGAGACCTGGCCCCGGAGCAGCTGTGGCAGCGCCTGAAGGCAAAGAGGCTGCTGCATGAGCGGCTTTGGCATCTCGTCCCCGTCCACTGCGAGGACCCTTACGATGGCCCCTTTGACTGGCCACTCCTCTCGCGCTACCAAAAGAGGAGTAGTAACGAAAGGAACCCCTCCACTGCTGTCCCCTAGGACCAAAAGGTGGAGGTTGACGCACAGCTGCGCCCAAAGATTTTGCAGCTGCTTTGGAGGTCTGCAACCTCTCAAGCCTCTCGTCAGCCTTGCTGCCAAACAAATGAGAGCCATCAAAGGGCATGTTGAGAAGACGGGCCTGCACATCTGCTGCAAAGCCCGACTTCCACAACCACGCAAACCTGCGAATCACAGTGTTTCCAGCAATGGACCGGCTAACACTATCTGCTGTGTCCAACCTAGACTGAAGGGATTCACACATGGCATCCTTGCCATCCTGCACAATAGCAAGGAACCCATCCCTTTCTTCCCCTTCGGGAATATGCTCAGCCGCCAGAGAGACACAATTCCACAGAGTGTGTGGAAATTTGGCCAAGGCAGAGGTGGAGTTGGCCGATTTAAGAGCCATACTCCCATCTGAAAATACCTTGCGTGCCCATCCATTGAAGCGCTTGTCATCCCTATCTGGAGGGATGGTAGGGTACGCCGCTTGCCTCGAGTTGGCTGTGGCCGCCTGAACCACCAAACTCTCAGGAGTGGGGTGTGTGGATAGGTAGCTGGGGTCGCAACTGGATGGGCGGTATTTCTTAGTCAACGACTTGTTGACCACCAGAAGAGACTCAATGGTGTTCCAAGCAGCAGTTACCCTTTTCTGTATCGCCATGTGAAAAGGCAACACTGGGTCAGAGGACAGACCCTGATCTAAAATGTCATTCAGGTCATCCTGATCGAATTCAACTGGAGAGCCGGACCATCCAAGGTACTCTGTAACTCTCAACATCAACCTCCTATAGGAGGATTCAGCATGAGCCCCAGACTCTGGCCTGCCAAACTCCATCTCAGGAGATGTGTCCAGGCCACTGTCATCATGTAAAGATTGACACAGATCCTCCAGCTGACTGTCCTCAGAAAGGGCCATGTCAGGAGCTTCAGGAGTGTCACCAGGAGCACCAAAAGGCTCCAACTCTACATTAGACCTCTCCTCATCCTCATAGATATCCTGTAGAGGATGAAAGAACTCCCCCCTAGGTACAGGAGCAGACCTGGAGTCAAGAGGAGGCCTCACAGTCTTAGACAGAGCCTTTCTCTGAGGCTCCACAGCTCTAGGGGCCTCCACCTGAAATTCAAGCCTGTAGGCCCTGATGGCGTTGAGGGCGCTGACAGCTTCGGTGTCAACAATGGTGCCGAGGGCTCTGAGGGCAAGGCACTGACAGCTGCACTCGATGGGCATGGCACCAATGGTGTCAACACGTTCCCAGACTTGGACGGTTTTGTTGGGGACGAAGACCGCGACATGGGTCTGGCACATCTCTGGCGATCTACCGGAGCCTTGTCCGAATGGGACCTCGACGGTTCCTGATATTTTATTGCGCTGACTGCCTGGACCCGAAGGCTTACCAGCGTCACACCGAGACCGTTCCCCACTGGCTTCAACCGAAGGCGCGGACGGGGACAGTACCCTGAGCGCCCTGAGATTGAAAAATCTCCAGCATTTTCTCCCTGAATGCCTCCCACTCCTCCGGAGTAGAAGATTTAGTGGGGCAAGCCACTTTCCTCGCTGAGCCATCATCCGACGAGGACGGGGAAGGCGACCGGTAACGCCGCTTCCGGGAGTGCCTCGACGAGGACGAGTGGTGACAACCACTCCGGGATCAGGATCCCCTGGACTCCCTCCGACGGGGAGAGTCACCCCTCGAGTTGTCGGTGGAAAGACCAGTAGTTTTACTGGATGTAAGAGGTTAGGATACCCGACCTATCTGCAACTTCCCCTTACGCTCCCGCAAGGCATTGGCAGTCAACGACTGCCACTTCGGGCAGTCGTCCGTGTCTAGGCTTTCGCCCAGACACTACAAGCAGATACAGTGCGGGTCTGTGATGGACATCTTGGACTTACAGACCCTGCACTTTTTAAAGCCCGACCGTGGGTCGGAGGGGTAGAAGAAGAAGACATTATCGAAGTAGATAGCACGAGGCGTGCCGAGTTCTCAAAGCAAATACTTTTGCAGAAAAAACAGAACTGAGGCTACGGGCGATGTGCGTCCTACTTATAACATCCAATGTCGTCACCCTCGACTGAGGCCTTTGAGGGACATCAACCCGATGCAATTGACACAGGACGCCCTCTGCCGAAAAATTTCCAAAGCAGCACAGCTGTGGACATTACATGTCAAAGATGTGGAATATGTTGGAGGACACAATCCATTCGAATGATTGTTTTCACAATCTCTAACGCAATGCTGATTCCCCTGTCTTGTGCCCACCTGGTAGTAGCCTTCTCTCGGAGATGTGCACTCTTCTGGCGGGTCCATTTAGCAATCCCCTCCAAATCATCTTCCTCAGGCCTCGTGTCCATGACCGAAACTTTGCATGTTCTCCTGCAACATAATTGAACCACTGTTCTAATGAATCCGTTGCACAATGTGCGTCTACATGATACACAGTTACTGTAGTATGCATTAGCATCTCAGCAATGTCTTGCCACAATTCTTTCTCCCATACTTCTTTAGTATGAATCTTCCATCCGTTCCTCTGCCAAGTAGGCAGCCACACCACCAACCCATTTGCAACGGACCATGAGTCCGTATAAACGTAACAACTCCCGGGCGTCTCCTGTCTCAAAGCCTGGTATACGGCATACAATTCTGCAAATTGGCTACTCTTCCCTTTGCCAGAGGTTGTTAACACCTTTTTCAATTTGGGATTATAAACTGCAGCTTTCCAGTGTCGCTCTGTTCCCACATATTTGGCAGAACCATCAGTAAACCAGGCATGTTCAACTTGCTCACTCGATAACTCTCCATATGGGATTACCCATTTGACTGGAGATTCACCAATCGTCATCTCTCGTGTTCCAGGTTGACTAACGGAACCCCCGCCACTTGTTCGTGTAATTTCGCTACTCCACCCTTTCCTGTCTTGGCACGATCTTGAATGTACCATTTCCATTTGATGATACTAGCTTCTTGGGCATGCCCAATTCGATGAGTTTTAGTGGAGCCCTTATGAAGCAGTTTAGTTCTCATTTCACTTCTCCTCTCCTGTTGCTTATTTCCTCCCCCTCTGTTTCCCTCCGCTGACTCTCTGGGTCATACCTTTTAAGGAATGGGGCCCATTCCATCGCCCTCGTTGGGGTTAGGCCATGTACTTGTCTTGTCAGTTCCTCCATTCTGCAAAAATCTAGGGCCTTTGAGGCCCATTCTTTTTCATTCGGGTGCCCCTCCCTCTTCGATCCCCCGCAAGGCATGCTCTGGCCGCCAGCAGTAAGTAATGTGGCATGTGCAGGAGTTTCGCCCAGTCCCCCTCCTCCATTTCCATTCTGAACAGTAATAACGGGGGGTCCAACCTCCTTTCCACGCCCTCTAAGCCCTTTATCCATCCCAGAATTTCCTCCAAGTACTGCTGCACCCTGTCATACCCTCACCAAATGTGCCAATAATCCACCATTCGCCCACATTTCCTCCAGCAGTGTTGGCCCGCCCCCGGAAACATCTTAGATATTCTAACCAGGTCTCACTGCCACCTGTATAGAAGCTTGAGACCATGTAGTATATATTGGCATGCCACTGACGTACGGTGTGCATTTACACATAGTCTTTCCTACTGTCTCACTTCCATCTCTGTCTTTCACCCACTTCTTCTTATGTATATGAATTACTCCCCCTTGTGCCTCCAATAGAGCGCAGTACATTTTGGAGATAAGTCCCCGCATTCCCTTTACTGTATCCAATATCTTTCCCGTACCTGTTAACTCTCTTTGTAGCTGTAATTACCAGTCTTCTGACATTAGTACCCCTTTGAGCTGTAGGTATTGGAACACTGAGATTTTATCTATGTTCAGTGTCTCTTCTAGCTTATCTGTCTATAAATGTATCCCCCTTTAGGACCTGGCCAACTCTCTCCAATCCCGCAACAAACCAGCTCTGGAATCTCTAGTAGCCCACTACCCTGTCACGCAATGGCAGGGTCCATATGTGGCTCAGAGGTGATGGCCAAGTCGAAACTCCCCCCATTTCCCTTGGTTGGGAGCATGTATTGCAGCCAGCAGTACTTTTGCTCCATGCAAGCTGCCCTGTAGTATTAGCAATCGGTCTGCCAAAAGGTTCGTGGCTATGCACTCTTGCAATCTGCACTGTTTGTGTAGGGCTATGCCAACTCCTCCCTTCTTGGTGTTCCCAGGTGCCCAATGAGTCTGCCCTATTCCTCCGTCTCTCAGTGGCCGCTCCTCCCCACTTATCAAATGCATTTCTTCTAAGAAGAGTATGTCTAGTGAGGCCTTTTACGGACTTCTCTTGCCACCAGTGATCTTTTCGTAGGGGAGTTAAGATCTTTCACGTTTTGTGTGCCTATGGCTAGGCCCTTCCTAACCTCACCCTTTCCCATTATGTTTGTAGCTCCCTTTCCCGCGTTTCCATCCTTTCCTGGCTAAGGACTCATCCCTGTTCTCCTACCCTTTCGCACGTAGACCTCTCGTGTTCCAGCCCATGTTTGCAATCCTCAAGCTAATCCCTTTGACTAATGCACAACTTAACTGTATAACTGTTAACACCCCGAACTTGTTTTGTGAAGTAAATGTTTCAGAGACGCCCTCTCTCTCACAGAGGGCCAATTTGGAGCGAGTTCTACTGGCTCCTGCCAGCAAATCCTTTGCATTTTTGTTTCAGTCTACTCCTCGTAGTGGTTCTCCTTCAGCCTTCGCACTGTCCATTCCCCGGAGCCTCAATCTGGCTGCTGTTCCTTCGTCATGGGTACTTTACGAGCAACGGGCCATCTATTCTCATGTATTTCCTTCTCGCTGGCCCTCTCTTCTCCGTCGTGGGCCTGCCGCCGGTCTCACACCTTCTCTGCTCGTGGATGTTCCTTGTGGGCTCCTCGGTATGGCCTCGACATCTGCCGTGAGATGACTCAAGGCCTGTTCTGCTTCTTCTGCTGATGTTATCCTATAGTCCATCCCCTCCACTTGAAACTGCAGCGAGAAGGGGTTGCACAATCTATACCTGATCTCTTTTACGTTCAACCATTTTGTAACAGGCCTGCAGGCTCTTCGCCTGGCTAGGGTGAAGTTTGAGAGGTCCTGATATACCATGATTTTGGAGCTTTCAAAGTCTATTTCACGTTGTTGTTCAGCCCTGTTCAGTACCTCCGTTCTGTCCTTATAGCTCAGGAACTTGGCCGCTATAGAACGGGGGCCATTCCCATAGGGCCTGCCTCCTCTGTGGGCTCTCTCAAGTTAGACTACCCTTCCCCCTTCTGCTTCGAAGAGTTGGTTCACCGGGGACTGGATTTTCTCTTCTACTTGTCTCAGGCTTTCTCTGGCTAAATTCCTTCAGTCCTAATATTCACAGATTGTTACGTCTTTCTCTTTTTTCCAAATCGTCCATTTTTAGCATTACTTCTTCCTCTCGGAGTTCCAGCTCCATCATCCTAGCGTCCAGTCTCATTTTGACCATATCAGCATTAAGATGGTTGTGCTCTATACCTTCAACTTTGCTTTCCACCATTGCCATTCTGCTGGATAGGTCCATCAGTGAGGCCTGTATATCTCCTCTAAGCACTTTTATTTCGGCTAGGATTTGTCTCGAGTCCTCTTTTGTTGAGAACATCGATATGTCCATTTCAGGTTTCATTTTCTCCCCTGGGGGATTCCTTGCCACCTCTCCTTGTCCCCCTGTATGTGGTGTTGTGGCAGCTATCTCTGACTTGCCTCTCAGTGCAGCAGCATTTGTTGCCCTTCTCTTGATCTTCAGTCCCCTTTTCCTGTCTCGTGGGGTCTTTTACCTCTGCACCCCTCTGTTCTCCTGGTCTTTTCCGTGGGTCCGCATCTTGGCCCAGTCCTTCTTCACTGCCGATCTCGGTCCACACCACTCGTCTCCAGTCGTGCTGATTTTCCACTCTTTCCCCCTTATCAGTGCCTTCACCCCATTGCACAGATCCGGTGCTGCCCACTTCTATTGCCGCCTGCAGTGCCGGGGCCTTCCTTTGTCTCCTCAGGCCATGCAACGCGTGCACCTTTTCTTTCCTGGTAGTCTCAAATTTGGTATCTTCTGCAGGTGTCCAGTGACCCCCCCTATGGTTGAGCTTCCGCTATTACCCCTGTGCCCTTTCTGCTGCGCCTGCGGTCGGTGGGGGCTCACAATTTTTGGGGTTGCTGCAGTTCCTCCCTTATTTGCTGCCCTAGAGGTCACTTTCCTTGTTTACACGGTCTCCGTGTCTGCCGCACTATTCACGTCGTGTGTCTGTCCACTTGGAGCTGGTGAGACCTTCCTCTGCTCTTGTGCCTCCCCTCTGGCCTTGTGAGTCACCCGGGATGTGTGGGGTCTCGATTGGGAGAATCCCTTGGACCCCGCTGCGCTTATCTGCCATCCCCCACCTTCCTCGTGTGGAGGGCTCCTTTATTGGTGGGATCCTCTTGTCCTGCTAATTCAATTGCCTTGTACCCTTCCTGCGGGACTTCTCCCCCGCCGACATTTGCTCCTCTCGGCTCCTATTCCCGAACACGGGTGTTGCACACGTGCGCTACGCCCTGCGGATCGGGTGGGCATCTGGGGAGCGTATGAATCTCAACTATGTTGTGTTCTCCCCAGCGGGAGTGAGGGGTGGGACGATGGGTCCAGCAATGGTTAGAGCGGTCTCTGTTTCCCTCTGTTGACTTCACAATGTGCCTTGGGTCTGGGCATGCACTTTGCTGTGGGAAACACCCGCTCTTCAGGCGGGAAGTGTTCCCTGTTCCGGACTTCCCCCGGTTGCCTTCTTTCCCAGGGCGCAGTGTTTCTAGCGTGTGTCTCTGGGCCCAACAGGGGGGGGGTCTGAGCCTTCCTGCTTCGTCCACCGGAATCTCTGCTCTCGTTCCGGATCCCCCACTTAACGCCTGCTCCGGTGTCTCTGCTGTGAGGGGTGGCTCATCTGCGCCGAGGGCTGCCGTCTTCTTATCCCCTGCGTGGGCTCTCCTCCTGCTCCACCACCGGCTCTTCTAATTTTCTGCCGGCCAGCCCACCGTACCTGCTTGCGACCTTTCCATTGTCCGCTCTGGTCAATCCATTGATTGTCTCTCCGAAGTCCCTCTCAAGGGTCTGCTCCCGACATCGGCTCTTGCAGCGTATACCCCTCTGGCCAGCCTCGCTCTTCCAGCGGTCCGGGGAGGGTTGTCTTCGCCGTCCATGGGTCTTCTACGCACTTCATTCAGGACTTGACCTTGACAGCGGGTTGCTGATTTCAGCCCGCGCCTCTGTTGCAAATCAAGGCAGGCCACTTGGGAGGCACGGTGCCTGTATCTCCTGTGCCGCCTGCCTTACCTCGTTCCTACACGGCTCCAGTTACTCTGCTAGGTTCCGTCTTCTTTCGGACGTGTCAAGGCTTCCATTTGCCAGGTAGATCTTCTCATTGTCATCGCCTTTTTGCTGGAGGGAGTGGAAGCTGCGTGGCTATGCGGCCATCTTCTCCCGCAACCCCTAGTGGTCTTCCCCGGGGGCATTTTTAATCATCCTACGGTCACAGGGGTACAAATGAAAGCACTCACCCCAAATTGGTAAAGTTTACCTCCCAATCCAAGGGTTAAGCCCTCCAAAAAGTCAAATCCAATAATGTATTCGGGATCGGGACAACTAATACCCGAAAAGTGTCCCTTCTCAAGCTTCCGATTTTCATGTCTATTTTCGTCTGGATGGCAGGGTTCTCTTTGCCCCCCAACCCTCTGATCGTGAAATGTTGTTCCTTAAACCTTGAAGGATTTCCATGTATCAATGAGGCCTCTGCTCGGTATCAATTAAGGCATTGACCTGCATGTTTCCTGGCTGCCAAAATTATTTTAATTTTACATGAGGCCGTCTGTCTACCTTAATTTGGGCAGTTTTATCTGGAGTTTAACCATCATCCTATTCGTATTTTAGTGCGTGCGTTTAGATTCCATTTCAACCATCGAATTCACCATTTTTCTCAAGTCCGCATAAGTCGGCTGAGCTTGAGCTTGTGGAGACATACCTGGAGACTCATCATCTCCCTTCTCTGGAGACGGTGGAAACAAATCCTCCTCCCTCCTAGGTTTATGTACTTCTTGCTGCTTCACTTGTTTATAATGCTCCTTCCTATCTAAACCCCGCTTTTTATACAATTGTTATATTTCCCGAGTCTCAATCCCATCAATATCTTCCCGCTACACTCCATCTTTCAGCAAAGCTAAAAACATATCCTTTCTGGATACGCGAGAATCTCGACTATCAAACCTCTTCCCAGGAAGACGTTTTTCACTTTGCCCCTCCCTCTCCTGCTCTCAGGGTCATTCCTCTGTCTTTTCCCATTCTCCTAGATCTGCCATTTGCCTAATGGCATCCACCACCTCATCCGTTATTTTACTAGTCATTCCCACCAATAGGGTCATTCTGACATTCTTATATGCGGGGGGGGGGGGCAGTTGAATAATGGTATTACTGGCTGAAACAGACAACGCTACCAACCCCATATGCTCTGGAGTATCTAGATGAATTGCCTCTTTCCATGGCATGTTCCCTCACTCTTTGCAAATCCTCTTTTACTGTATACCATTTCTTCTCCTCAGTCAGCCAATCTGAGGCGATAGGATACTTGCGGTTACACCCTTGGGCCACCAATTGTAATAAAGACATTTGGACCTCTCCTCCATCGTCTTCTCAGGGAGGGCCTACACGTAGAATCTCCTGTACCTGGATTGCCTGCGTCAAGGGTAAAATCCTGGCGGAGTCTGTCGCATCTACTCGTAGACCGGCCGCCCCACCCCATCAAATAACCTGACCATCCAGGTCAGCAATGGTTCACCAGACCTCTGCTTCAATCGGCTAAGGATTTCCCCAATTTCTCCTCGAGTGCGGTCATATCCACTACCCCTCCTCCAGGATTATTAGGATTACGACCCATCCTTCTACGTACCACAGGATTAACAATTACCTCTTTATGGCCAGATTCCGACTTGGGTAACAGCTCTGAACCACTCTCGGTACTAGTACTATCGAATACATCTCCATCCCAAATGATCGGGATCCCAGTCCACCCCTGCGGAAGCAATCACGGTTGCCACCTTACGAGAATTCACTCTCCCTCGTCTCTTTCTATATTTGTTACAAGCAACCCTCACAGCAGCTCGCTCAGCTACCGCTTGATATTTGTCTGCTTTATCAAGATACAATTTCATCTGGAGCTGCTGCATCAACGCAATCTGTTTTTCAGCAGCCAGCTCCCTTTCCAATCTCAGGACATTTGCTTGTAATTCCACATTCTGCTGGTGTATATTTCGAAAAGCATG
This sequence comes from Ambystoma mexicanum, assembly GCF_040938575.1. Classification (NCBI taxonomy): domain Eukaryota; kingdom Metazoa; phylum Chordata; class Amphibia; order Caudata; family Ambystomatidae; genus Ambystoma; species Ambystoma mexicanum. Next base: position 1,405,962,003 of record NC_090923.1, on the reverse strand, counting down.
TAACAGGATCCATCCCCTCCTACCTAGAGCCGAACACACCTTCCCTTTTTCCACCAGCACCTGTTGCAGACAGCCGACCACTTCAGCCGGGCTTGCCTCTACTATACTGGTATCCGTTTCCTCGCTGAAGCCCGCACCACATGCCCAGGTCTTTGCGACTTTGTCATACGGACTCCTAGTCCACCCTAGAATAGTCACCTCAGGACAGCCTCCGCCTGCAGAGCTTCATTTTTTCCTAAATGGGGAATTCATTTTACCCAATGGATATTTCACGTCCCCTACCTTTAATACCTCACCACACACTGTTTGCTTTTCAAATTATTGCCTCTCTGAGTCCAATACCTTTTACGTATATCAAATCAGCAGGGATCTTTGGCATCAATGTCAGCACAAAGACCCTGCTCACAGCACCAATTGTTTTGCTTTATCTTGGCCATGTGGGTAGACCTCGTACTTACATCCCCAGGAAACTCGCAAAATCAGTTATTGGACTCAGGTAGGCAAATAATTGCACATAAAAAACTGGTTATGATATAAATGGCTCGTTATAGGCCCTTTATTCACTCATAACATACATTAAATTAAATAAACACATAGTCAGTTATACATAAACATAGATAAAGAACATCACCATTAGGATAGTTGTAGAAGACACCTTCATCTCGGCCATCACAACACTGCTTAGTCCCACAGCAGGTAGGCAAAGAGATCACTCATACTAATGGGGTCTGGATCGGAGTGTCCTCCCTCTTAGCGAGACTGCATCACCCGGGGGCCAATTTCTAGCTGCTTTCCCAAGATGGATACCTCTTCTCTTTATGCGGCTAATCCCCGCCCCTCATGGGTTACCAGACTGCCCTCGGCCGAAGAGCAGACAATATGCATGAGGAGCAAAGAGCGGAAAATTCCAGCTAGAAGTGGAAAAAACCCAGCTTCTCTCCTTGCCTTCATTCCCAGTACCCCTTATCGCTGCACCTGCAGAACGCTCCAACTCCCTTTCTGGCTTGTCCTTCGGCGGACAATACAACAACTATTCTCCCCAGTTCATTCATCTGATATCAATATCTGACCTTGTCTTTGCTGCAGAAATACGTGTTTACTTGCTGAGCCTACGAAAACGTAGGCTTTCATTGCTGTTTCACTGCAGTAAATGGAAGTGACTGTCCAAGATGGCCACGCATCAGCACCATGTTTTTTAGCTCATTTTCGCACACGCATTACAGGCTGCCAACGGAACACCTAGCTGTTGTTGTACCACGACTGTATTTACTCGACTAGATGGGCCTGCAGATGAGGCCGCTGCCACCTCACCCTAAAGCAGTGTTCCTTGAGCTATTAACCCACTAACCTGCATCTTTAACGTAGCAGTCTCCCGCTCGGACTGAATTAACTCTGCCTGAATATCCTGTAGTGCCTTCAGCACCTCCGTTAAGGGTGAAGGGGACTACATCTGGTTTGGGTGGCCTAATTATCCCAATTTGGGGGTTGGTGATTATGTCACACCCCTGGATCATCACACAACTCCTTCCTAGCCACAGAAGTCAAATTCAGTTGACCCCTCCCACCGTGATTGGCACAGGCTCCTGATTCTAGCATATACAGGTACCTTGAGGCAACCAAAGGGGTGCAAGAGGCTTAGCGAGAGGTTGTGGATAAGTAGGGGCTGTTAGGTTACCGGAAAGAGGTTTAGGATACTTGAAATGGATAGGCATAGGGAACATAGGGCAAGAAATAACCTGTTAACACACACTTGTCTTAAACCTGTGTAACACCTCCTATCACCTTCTGATACTAGCTAACACCCTTCTTGATTAGGATATAGCTTTACCAGTCATGTATTCCTCACTTGTTCATCCCCTGACAGCAATAAACATAAGCACATAATGAATTTTTGATGGACCATAGATAACTGCAGCAGAATACAACATGAAATGGACAAAAAGCACAAAGCAACGAACATGTATCTTGCAGCAGTGTGGTATTCCCACTGGAAACACTCCAACACCTTCTGCTGGGTCACCAGGCGAAGGTTTACTCATGGGGACAAGAGCAAGCTGCCACAAACAAACATAAGCGTCTCTCTGCTTCTTATGCGAAAATGACCTCAATGTTCTAATGTTCAAAGCGCTAGGATTCTGCTTCCCGCGGTTTGCCCAGCATGTGTTCATGAGACTCCCTTCTCCAGGGGAAAACACGTGCGGTACTCCGTAACACGTTATTATTATTATTGTTATCATTATTATTAGCAGCATGCAGAGTAATAATGCTCAGATAGTTAGACATTGCGAGTTGCACTCAAGTAATGGCTGTATGCACCCAAATATCACTCATACACTCCTCGTGGCACTTAACTGGAGCCTTGGGGGATTCGCCGGCACCACCGTAGGCAAAGCGTTATCCAGCATTGGCTGGACTAACCGCTGTGATTTACTCTGTGCCCTTGTGAGGGACAGAGCCTTCCAGGAGCATGCCACCTCACCGCCTGGCCCAGGTCCTGCATATGTCTTCCATGAACGTCTGCACACCTGCTCTCCTCTGGCCCGTGCCTGCCAAGCCAACAATCACCAACAGGCAGCACGGGGCCGGGGAGTGACTTAAATATCGCGAGTGAGCCTGTGCATGCACTGTCCCAACTGAAAACCCAAGGCTCATGGGAAATGTTTTTTTTTGCCCGTTTTTGCACAGGAACATTGTGCTAGGCTGCTTTGCAGCACCTTTTTCCTTACACCTTCCTCTACAAAGGTAGGTAACTGCAAGCAGACATAGCAATTGCCGAGTTGAGATATCTTATGTGTATTATGCCTAAGGATAACAAACACATTTCTGCTTATTAATTCACAATTATAATGCTGGTCAGGGGGTAAAGTTGCCATAGTAACATTAGGAAAGGGTACAGGTGTAGGTTTTATCAAAAGGGGCCAATACATATCACTTAATACAAAAGTGCCAACTAGAAGGATCCAAAAACATAAAAACAGATAGCACAATCTCAAATGATACAATTTTCTGTCAGTGCGTAATGCTTCATATTTGTAAGGCAATTGTCTTTTGTCATGAGATAAACAATGGAGAGACATGGTCAATGTATCCGTGGAGGCTGCAAATATATATATATATATATATATATATATATATATATATATATATATATATATATATATATATATATATATATATATATATATATATAATTTTTTGGGAGTATCCAAAATACCTCACCCCCAGGTAGTCCTTTAAAGATAGCAGTCTTGACCAACGGGGTAGCTTCTCTCTCCTGAGAGTGTTCCCACATAATCAGTTTGTCATTGACAGTTTGATTAAAGTTTTCTTGATCTCAGATTATAGCGTGGGCCCTTTGTTGGTCCTACAACGTCTTTGATGCCCACTGTAGCTGGAGAAAGCAATCCAAGTTCCTTTTTTGCAGCTGATGTTTCAGCAGAAGAAAAGACAAATGGAGCAGCAACACAGCCGTCCATAGGCTGTTCGTGTGGCAGGAGGGGTAAAGGTGCTTTCTTTTGAAGACTGGCATAAATCTGGTTTTTATGTCTGCCACACTTGACTGTTGTTTGTGTTGCCAGGACAACCTGCACTGGCCCTTTCCAACTGTGTTGCAGACCAGAGGTACATTGAAAGGTCTTAGTGAAAATCCAGACTCCTGGCAAAATAGTGTCCGAGCCCCTTCAGGGGCTGAGGCAGGCAGTCCTTGACCTGGTTATGAATAATGTACAATGCTTTAGTAAGCTCCTTACAATAGTCAATCAGCATAGGATTGGGCACATCAGACAGTTTCTTTGGGTGAGGCAAGCCCCACACGTTGGCTGGGCGGTCCATAACAACTTTGTAGGGAGACAACCCTACTCCAGAATGCACAACAGTTCTCATAGAGTGTGAGGCTAAAGGTAAGGCATCCACACAGCTTAGGTTGCTACTTGCACACATTTTATTTTTTAGTGTGGCCTTTCACCGTTATGCTAAGCCTGCAGCTTATGGGTGATATATTGCATGAAATGTTTGCCTTATGCCCAATGCCTGACATACGAGGTCCATTGTTTTATTCACAAAATGAACCCCATTATCACTCCATATTAAGCGGGGCAGACCATATCTTGGAAAATATTCCTGAACAAGGGTTTTGGCTGCACTCCGTGCAGTGTTATCTCTCAAGGGAAATGCCTCTACCCATATACTGAACATGCAGATGACTACTAAAACATACTTGTATTTTTGAAAAGGAGGCAACTCGATAACGTCCATTTGTAGTGTTTCAAATAGGAAATCTGGGGGACCAAAATGACCCCTTGGTGCTCCTCCTGCCTTTCCAACATTATGTGTGGCACATACAATACAATTTTTACAAAACGCTATTGCTGCTTTACAAATATTTGGGTTGCTCCAAAGTGTAGTTAACAAATTAATCATACCATCCGCCCCTATGTGAGCTGCTCCATGGGCGACTGATATCATCATAGGTATATATTTGCTTGGCAACATCCATCTTTCCTTGTTTCTCCATCCACCCAACACCCATCCACAAAACCTACATCAATCTCCCATTGTTTAAATTCCTCACAGATAGCATCTGCTTGGATACTGACAATTATGTCAAGTGTATTTTCAAAATGGGGATGGTCTGTTGTGCATGGACAGGAAACATAAGTGAGAGAATATGGGGTTTCGGCAGTAATTTTTGCAGTTGCATCTGCCAACTCATTGCCCTTACCTATATGGTCAGTTATTTTCCTATGTGTGCTGCATTTGATAATGGCAAGACGGTTTGGCAAGGCCAGTGAATCAAGCAATTTGTGAATAAGTTCACCATGTTGGGTTTTGGTTTCATGGGAGGTAAGAAATCCACGTTTCATCCAGAGCCTCGCAAAATGATGGTCAACCCTAAATACATACTGACTATCAGTGTAAATATTCACTGCAAGTCCAGAGCTGAGCTCACATACTCTGGTTAGCGCCCTAATTTCAGCCACTTGTACTGAATGCCGAGGTATTTTACAGGTTTCCACAACTGTTTTCAATGTTGTTATGGCATAAGCTGCTGTGGATGAGCCATGGGGTACTTTGAAATAAGAGCCATCAACATATAAAATGGCATCAGGCTTTTCTAATGGAACATGAGTCAAATCAACCCGTCCCTTTGTCTCCTCGTTTGTTATTAGCATACAATCATGCAAGACATCGAGGTCATCAGAAGGGAGGGGCAACAACGTGGTAGGGTTCAGGGTATTGCATCTTTGTAAAGTAATGTTGTGTGCAACCAGGGCCAACTCATACCTAGTGAGCCCTGCATTAGTTAAATGTTGCATTTGTGTTTTGTTCAGGAGAATATCTATTGCATGGAGAATGACAACAGTTAAAGAGTGGCCCAATACTATGGTTTATGCTTGTTTCTCAGAAAGGGCAGCAGCTGCTACCCCCTTTAGGCAATTTGGTAACCCTTCAGCCACTGGGTCTACGGTGGTTGAAAAAGGCGCATGGCCTATTTCTATCCCCTTGTGGTTGAGTTAGTACAGACAAGCCATACCCTTTTAGTTCATTAACAAACAGAGAAAAGGGTTTGGTATAGTTTGGTGTTCCTAACACAGGAGAGTTACATATCGCACATTTGAGTGCCTCAAAGCTTTTCAGGAGTAGTGTTAGTAATAAGTTCCAATAAGGGCTTAGCTAACAAAGAAAAGTTTGGAATTCATTGTCTACAGAATGACATGATTCCCAAAATTGCTCTAACCTCTTGCTGTGTATTGCCATGTTATGTATCATTTCTATTCATTGAGGGTGCAATCTTTTCTCTCCCTTAGTAAGTAAATGACCTAGGTAAGTGACCTGCTGCTGACAAAATTGTAACTTATTTGTGGAACCTTATGTCCCAAGGGACCTAATAACTGTAGCAAGCGTGTGGTGCAGTCCACATACCCTTCCTTGGTATCTGCCGCTATAAGCAGGTCATCGACGTATTACAATAATACAGTACCTAGAGATGGGGAAAAGTGGCCAATTGTTTTTTTAATGCCTGGCTGTAAATGCTTATGCTCTCTGTGTATCCTTGGGGTGCTCTCCAAAATGTCTAAGAGTGACCGTCTATGCTAAAGCAAAAAGGTACTGGCTGTCCTCATGTATAAGAATGCTGAAAAATGCATTCTTTAAGCCCAAAACCATAAAGTATTGTGCGGAGGGAGGAACCAAAGTAAAAGGTGTTGTCATATCTCAAACAACTGGGAACTGTGGCACCACCATTTTATTGATAGCGTGCAAATCTACCACCAGTCTCCATTCAATAAGTTAGCCTTCTTGCCATCCCTCTTTTTCTGAACTAGCAAAATTGTGCTGTTACATGGGGTCCCTTCTATTTCTTGAACTATCCCTTTAGCCAGTAAATCTTTACTCACTCCCTTTATCCCTATTAATCCTTCCTGGGATATTTATTATTAGAGTATCCTTGGGAGGATGAGATTGGTCTTAATGTGAATTTGAATTGGATCTACTGCCATACACCCTACATCTTTTTTACCTGATGCCTACACACTTTTATCCACGTTCTCAAGTTTGGGTGGTAAAGTGTTAGTGGAGGAAACATAACTGTAGGCAAGGCATGGTATCGAGCAGTAGACACAGACACAATGGATACAAGTTTTGAAAACCTTTATTCAATGTTTTGCTTGAAATGGTAGAATTCCTAACTAGCCCTAACTGTAAAATGGGAGTAATCTCGACCATTAAACAATAACCAATACGTCCAAGTCAGTCTGGTCAAAATAAAAAGGCCTATACTAGGAAAACCTAACCTTGCCCTCCTTCTTAAAATAACAAAATGTGTTAAGGAACTACAAAAGGGAAATAGTGTCTCAAAAAGAAATGTCAGAATGGCTTCAGGGCTTGCTCCCTTCCCCACGTTCAACCCCACAGGTTCTAGAGAGTATTTTAAGGAAAACAAAAGTTGGGTGGATGGCACAGTTCTCTCAGTCATGCACACTTTGGCTTACTGGCACAATTCAACAGTTCCCTTTTAGGCTTTCATTTTCCAATAGTTCAATCACTTTCTTTATGCTTCGCCCGCCTTGCCAATAATACTCAGTTCATATGTTTCTCATAGTTCTGCACAGGCTTTGCTCTGCCGGGCTCAAGCCTGTCTTGTTTTGCTTTGTTACACTATTTCTTACAGTTGTGGGAGTTCCCTTCTGCCCATTTTATCTACAGTATCTTTTACCACTGTCGAAGACTTTCGGAACTGCAAGGAATTTCAACAGACCTCTGCATGACCGCTTCGACCTCTCTTTCAATAATCCTTCATTCCACAATCAACAATCATCAGGTGGCACCAATACTCATTGGTACTTATGGTTCTCACTCTCTTCAGTTTGCCTTCTTGGTCTTTTCAAAAGTCCATACGTAACGCCAATAGCTCATGGTATTTGTTCAGTTCACTATCTTCTTTTACAACACCAATGCCTCTTGGTACTTGTAGTTCTTATTCCTTACAGCACCAATACCTCTTGAGACTTGTGGTTTTTATTCCAAACAGCACCAATGCCTCTTGGTATTTGTAGTTCTTATTCTCTTTCACTTGCCGTTTTCAAAAGTTCTAATATTTTAAGCTTTGCCTTCTTAGCATATTCACAGCTCACATATTTCAAACTTTGCCTTCTTGGCAAATTCACAGTTAACATATTTCGTTTTGCACTTGTTCAACTTTTTTTTCTTTGATCTCTGCTCTAATATCTTTAACAATTCATCACATTTTACAGAGACTTTCAAATGTGTGTTTCACCTCGCAGGACCACTCTGCTATTTTGTATACTCTCTTAACAATGGTTCCCATCATTCGTGTTTTATCGGCACACGTGCAACCATCAACTTGCAAAATTACCGTCACTTTATTTTTAACATCAACCAGACTTTTCTCCCCTTGATAACTCACTGGCTGTGTTAATAGAATGTCTTTCATCTTTCTCGCAGCTCATGGCCAATTACCATCCCCTCCTCTGTTCCTCCCCAACTCTGTTGTTCACCCAGGAGGGTCGAGGGCCACTTCCCAGGAAATCTGAAGGTTGCTTTCCTCCAGTCTCGGGAGGATAACACAGGGGCAAGGTGCTTGCCTTGAAAGCAAGACGACACGGAGCAACACAGGTTTGATCCCCAGGTCCGCGCTTAGCTTCCAGCTTCCACCTTCCAGTCTGCATCAGCCTTGGAAGAGCTGTTCCTTCTCGTGCTCAACAATGCACAGAAAAAGGGGGGAACCCCAATATTTCTACTAAAGTAGTAGCTCTACCTTTTATTGGGTGGGGTAGTATTATAGACGTAGGAGGTAGTTAGCTCATATCCCACATTCTACAGTCAATATACATTAAATCAATGCTGTAGGTAGTACAAATTTCATCATTTATTAGTATTCAATTATTTTAGAAAAATGCAATTCAAATTTTAAAATGTTTAATCTCGTGCTCAGCCTCGCTCAAAGTGTGCCTGTGCGTGCTGCTTTTTATTTTCAGAGGAAGTGCTAATAAGTGGAAATTGTTAAAGCTTTTTGCCTGACTCTACCTGGCCTTATTACAGGGACAGGGCCAATGCAAGTCAGGGGAGGTAATCTCGCTAGCCTCATTCCTCATCTTCCTTGGCGCAGTACTTTTGTCAAGACAAAGTGGGAAGGAATTATGGGAGTTGTAGTTTCCACCAAAATATGCCAGGATAGGAGTTATATGGGTTGTGGAAAAAGGGCGATACCATGCCTCACCATTGGGTGCTTCTCCCTCACTCCCGATGACCCCCTACCCACGTGATCCTCCCTCGCTTGTCCACTTCCAGGGTCGGGATCTAAAAGCGATGGCCTTTCCCTGGCCACCTGAGTACAGGATCCCCGGGGAATAGGTTGTGAAACACCCTCTGGTTTTTCACATAACATTTAGCGAGAGTTTGAGCAGATTGTCTCAAGGGTACACTTAGGACAATCTAAGACACAGGCGAATATATCACTTGGAAGTTTTACTGGCCCGGTATCCATGCTGATATAAAGAACTTCATTCAGACATGTAAAATATGTCAGAAGACCAGTGTGCAAATTCGCTTGACTGCCCTTCTGAACCCTTTACCAATAATAGAAATCCCTTTCTCCCAAATTGGGATGGATATCATTGTACCGCTGTTAACCTCTAGACTGGGTAACAAATACGTCTTTGTAATCGTTGATTACGCTACCCGATACCCAGAGGCGCTCTCCATGTGGAACAACACAACCCAACACATTTTAAAATATCTATTACCATGCTTTTCCAGGGTTGGTTTCCCCAAGGAAATTCTAACGGATCAGGGCTTCAATTTTATGAGCAAACTCATGGGTGAAGTCAAGGAACTGCTCCATATTTCCACCTTTAGAACCTCCGTTTACCACCCACAAATGATGGTTTGGTAGAAAGATTTAACAAAATACTTAAGATGATCCTAAAACAGTTGCTAGACAAGGATGGGAAGGACTGGGATCGCATGATTATTTTGGCCCTATTTGCAATAAGAAAGACCCCTCAGGCATCCACTGGATTCTCTCCTTTTGAAATAGTTTATGATAGAAAGCCAAGCGATGTCCTAGACATGCTCCAGGAGACCTGGGAACAAAGGGAAGAGGCACCTATTCACCCCTAACAAACAGCTACCCGATTGCAAGAGCATATGAAACTGGTTCGAAATCTAGTCTATACTCACATGGAACAAGCCCAAGCACAACAAAAGTCCACATACGATAAGAAGGTAAGCTTAGGATCTTTTTCAGTTGGAAAAAGGGTATTAGTCCTCTTACCTACCTCTGAAAATAAACTTGTCTCAAAGAGGAACGGGCCATATGAAGTATTCGAGCAAACAGGGACCTGTACCTATAAAATCAGCCAAACAGACAGGATAAAAAAGACCTACCTCTAACACGTATACCTCTTAAGAGTGGAAAGAAAATCCTTCCGCAGCCACTGCCTCCATACTGTTGTTTTTGGTGCCAGAGGAAATAGATAATTTTGAATTAATTCCCCAAGAACTATCTAGTCAACAACAAGAAGACTAAAAAGATTTAGTCACAACATTCCCGATGTATTCTATGAGAAACCAGGGAGAGTGCACAGCACTTATCATTATATCAAAACCGCAAAGGGAAAAGTGGTCCATTTGAAACCATATAGACTCCCAGAAGCCTGTAGATAGATAGTGGTTGAGGATGTGAACAAAATGCTAAGGGCAAATGTTATTGAACCCTCTTCAAGCCCATGGTCCTCCCCTATTGTGTTGGTCACAAAACCTGTCCACTCCTGGAGGTTTTTCATAGACTTCCAACAAGTCAATGCCATCTCCGACTTTGATGCCTATCCTATGCCGCGCATCAATAAATTGATTGATAAACTCGTAAATGCCACCTTCCTTTCAATCCTAAACTTTACCAACAGATACTTGCAGGGCCCAGTACATGGACCTGATAAGGAAAAGACAGCTTTCTCGACGCCCCTGGGACTATTACAGTTCAAAGTCCTCCCTTTGGCTTAGATGGGCCCCCCCCCCCCACTTTCAGGATATTACAGCCCTACTCTGATTTCTGTGGGGCTTATATTGACAATATAGTCATTTAGAGTAAGATTTGGGAAGACCATCTTTTTCATCTCTTAACTATTATCAGAGCCCTTAGGGAAGCCGGCTAAGCTGCCAATACATTCAAATGTAAGCTGGCTCAATCAGCCGTGAAATACCTTAGCTTCTTTGTAGGGAATGGCAGTGTCCAGCCTCAACGAGTGTCATGATCTCTGCTTCCAAAAGGTCAGGGTTTTCCCAACTCCCTTGGAAGCAGATCCATAACCCAGGTTCCGAGTGCCAACTAGTCCCAATTGGGACCTTTTGGACCCAGTCCTGGCGCCAGTGGCACCAGGCTCATAAATATGCCCAGTCCCAGCGCTGGAAGCGCCGGGCTCATAATGCTTGGGTGGACTTACCTGCAGCAGACCATGCTGCTTACTTGCCTGCCAGTTGAGCCTCTGATCCTCTTCTGTTTGGAACTACTTTTCCTGTTGGGTGGGGCAGGAGCCACTCCCTAGGTTCAGAACACTGGAACTCTTCTGGAAAGCAGGAACTCTTTTCTTACCTAGGCGTGGCTGTGGAAGGAGAGACCTAAGCACTACAGGAGGCTATTTAAACCACACCCAATGTCTGAATCTTGCTTTGCGTTATTCTGCATCCTCTGCAGCAGAACGCTCATCGTGTCTTCTGCATCTGATCCTGGGCCTAAGGAAAAAGGCTTACCATCCTGAATCCAGTCTTCAGCAACACCTATAAAGACAAGAAAGAACAGGTTAGCATTACGGTCTTCAGTGACAGCTCTTCACTTACCTGGTCCATCGGCTGTCACCAACGCCTCGCGCTGCATTCCGACATCTGAAGGACAAAGGCTTACCTACTCTTCGTGCGCTCCGGAGGTCTTCACACTGCATTCCGGCATCTGAAAGACAAAAGCTTACCAACTCTTTGCACGCTCCGGAGGCCTTCGGCGCTGCATCCCGCATCTGAAAGACAAAACAAGGTGCGTTTAAAGACATTGGGGAACTTTAATACTCACGTGCCATTACTCCTTTCTACATCTAACCCAGTGGGTATTCCGGCACCCTGCAGCCGCTCCGAACTTATACCTGCAAAATAAAAAGACAGTTAGAGCGCATCGTGAAGCAGGCAACAAGCGCTTACTTACGTGCTTCCAGGCGCTTCTATTCATCACACGGGCTCCATCTTCAACTTACTTCAGCCCGTAATCCACCATCGTCGGAACCCTGCAAAACAAGAGACATCATTACTAAAGACTTTAAAGACATTAGAATTACTCGAAACTTACCGTTCGTGCAGTAAACGACGGACAGCAGTCCTCTGAAGTCAAGAGGCCTGCTCCCCTTATCCAGTGAAGAAACTGGTTACAGCACCCTGCCCCGAGGCAGATGGAGAGCACGGCGTTCACTTACCTAAGGTGAGAGCGTTAACCTTCGGGGTTCTACAGGAGAAGAGAAAGGGAAGAAGAGAGAGACATTCAATAACCCAGTTCATTAATCCCATATTTTCTATCTGCAGACATCTTACCCTTCGAGTCAGACATACAGTGCACAGAGGTCCAGCCCAAAGAGCCAGCCGTGTGTTACACATCACCTTTGAAGATACGGTATACGCCCAGTCAAGACCGGCGCCTCTACGGGAATCAGGTGAGCGTTACAGAACGCAAAGCCTACCACAAAACTCCCGTCCAGGCGCTATGGAAACCTCGGATACCGACCAACTAGCCCAGTTACTTGGGGAACTAAGGGCAGAAGTGCATGCAGCCCGTCAGGAAACAAACGCTCTAAGAAGGGAACTGATTATTTCCAAGGAGCGAACAGATGATCTCGCTAGACAATTGCTACAGTCACAAGCCGGACAGACCCCGTTACCCGCATCTGGGGGAAATCTTCCTTTTACATCCTCTATGAATCCAGTGCAGATCAACCTACCTGGGAATGTACCTCTGGCTCCGCCCGAACGATTTTCTGGTGACCCAAAGAGGTTTGCAGTATTTATCAATCAATGCCGGTTGCATTTCTTATGCCGGCCAGCAGCCTTTCCAACTGATCAAGCTAAAGTAGCTTTCGTGCTTTCGTACCTTAGTGGCAATGCGGCAGACTGGTCGATCCCTCTAGTAAATCAAGATGATCCGGTCCTCCATGATTTTCAAGCTTTTCAGCTCAGTATGGAAAAATTGTTCGCAAGACATTCACAGGGGCAGGCCTTGGACAATGAGCTTCTTTCGTTGCGACAAGGTAATCAAGACCTTTTGGCTTATATTGCGTCTTTCAACAGACTGATAGTGGAAACTCAATGGCCTGAGGACAAAAGGATTACGCTGTTTTATAGAGGTCTACGTGGAGAGCTCAAAGATGTGTTAGCCCAAGTAGTGCATCCCCCACAAGATTGTTCGGACTATATAGACTTAGTCGTTCAAATAGATCACAGACTGCAGAACAGGAAGACCGATCGTTCCAAGTTTGATGCTCGAGTATTTTCCAAACCGCCAACTCCTTCCAAAGGAGTAGACTCCGGGGAACCCATGCAAATAGGGGGTCTGAAAGGTCCTCTAACACAAAAGGAGCGGGAAAGGAGAAAACAGTTGCAATTATGCCTCTATTGCGGAAACTCAGGGCACTTTCTTCGAGACTGTCCGGTGAAACCTGCCAAGAAGGCAGTAGGAGCTGCAGTTACCAAAGTTACAAACTCTGAGCAGGGAAACGACCTCGCCCGACAAGAATAGAGGTCCTCTTGCCGAGCGTGAAAACCAGTTCCGTGACCTTGCATTTCGTGATACCTATGGTCCTCATTAGCCCTGATAATCCGGATCGATTACATGCAATTGAAGCTTACGTCGACAGCGGTGCCATCGACAATTATGTGGATCATGAAATGGTTTTGAGGATGAATCTAACTCTTTGTCCCAAGGCTGTAAAGGACGTCATTACTATGGTGGATGGTACGGAGATAGCCTCCGGGCCAGTAACGCACACCACTCAAGAAGTGACGCTAGTAAGTCAAGATGGACACCATGAGAAGATCGTGTTCGATGTGATCAAGGCCCCTCAGTTTCAGATTATTCTAGGAATACCTTGGTTAGAGAAACACAATCCTCTGATCGATTGGCGAGCAAGAACGGTCCAGTTTCCAGAATGTGTCTCTACTTGTCACCCTCCACCTGGTGTTGCACTGGCAGCAATTTCTTCAGAGACTCCCCAGTTACCTCCCGAATATCTAGAATACCAAGATGTTTTCCGGAAGGATCAGGCTAACTCTCTACCTCCTCATAGGTCTTATGACTGGCAGATAGACCTGATACCTGGATCTACGCCTCCTTGTAGTAGAATTTATGCCCTCACCGAGCCTGAGAACCTTCACCTTCGACAATACCTGGATCAATACCTGGCAAATGGGTTTATTCGTCCTTCCAAGTCCCCTGCTTCTTCAGCTTTGTTCTTCGTTCCAAAAAAGGAAGGAGACCTTAGAACTTGTATAGATTATCGCTCCCTGAACCAGATCACCGTTAAGAATAGATATCCGTTACCTTTGATCCCTGAACTCCTGGACCAAGTCAGAAAAGCATGCATATATACAAAGCTGGATCTTAGAGGAGCTTACCACTTGGTATGAGTAAAAGAGGGCGATGAATGGAAGACGGCCTTCCGCACCAAGTATGGGCTATTTGAATATCAGGTCATGCCCTTCGGACTTTGCAATGCCCCGGCCGCCTTTCAATATTTTATGAACGATGTCCTCAGAGAGCTCATAGATGTGTGTGTTGTTGTTTACATTGACGACATCCTCGTTTATTCTTCATCGGAATCTGAACATCGGAAACACGTGAAAATGGTCCTCGAAAGATTGCGTCAACACAAACTTTTCGCTAAGTTGGAAAAATGTGTTTTCAACGTGACTGAAGTTGAATTCTTGGGATTCATATTATCACCTGGCAGAGTGCGTATGGATTCAAAGAAGGTCGATGCAGTTCTCAAATGGCCATCACCATCCTCCGTAAAAGGTGTGCGAAGCATGTTAGGCTTCGCTAACTTTTACCGCAGGTTTATCCCCGAATTCTCCCGAATAGTCCAGCCCATCACTGCCTTGTTAAAGAAAAACAAACGTTTTGAATGGTCTACCGAGGCGGAACAAGCTTTCCAGGATTTGAAGACTAAATTTATCTCTGCACCAATCTTAAAACACCCTCGCCCCGAACTCCCCTACATCGTGGAAACTGATGCTTCAAGCCTTGCCATGGGGGCAGTTCTATCACAAAAGGACCCGGTAACCAATCAGTTGCATCCCGTGGCATTTTGGTCCCGCAAATTCTCGCCTCCTGAAATCAATTACACGATTACTGACAAGGAACTTCTGGCTATCAAGTCTGCCTTTAAGGCTTGGCGGCATTATCTGCTGGGGGCCCGACACACCGTTACTGTGATTACGGATCACCGAAACCTGCAATATTTGAAAACCGCAAAAGCCCAATCCTCTAGACAACTCCGTTGGGCATTATTCTTTGCCGAGTTTGACTTCATAATTACCTATCGACCTGGTACAAAAAACGGTAAAGCTGATGCCCTTTCTAGGATGGGAGTGGAAGAACACTTGATCAACCCTAAACCTGTACCAATCATTCCCGAACAAAGAATTCTGGGTGTAATCGCCACACAATCCATAGAGGAAGTTAAGGATAAAGCCAGGCAACTTGTAACTCCAGCAGACATACAGAATTGGCATCTGCAGGGAAAGGACTTTGCAGTAAAGGACAACTTATTGTATTTCCAAGAACGATTATACCTACCCAGCACAGATTTACAGAAAAAAGTAATCTCTTGTTATCACGATTCTTTAATGAAAGGACATCCCGGTATAGCCAAGACCTCAGAAAAGATCAAGCGCTACTTCTGGTGTCCGTCTTGGAAAAAAGATATCAGAGACTTTATAATGTCCTGTGGAGTATGCGCCCAAAACAAGAGTCAAAAGGAAAGACCAGCAGGCCTCTTATGCCCTATTGACATCCCACCTCGCCCTTGGCATACGCTTTCTATGGACTTTATCACCGATCTACCTCCATGCTCCGGATACAATACGATTCTAGTAATCGTGGATTTATTCTCCAAGATGGCGCATTTCATTCCGCTCAAAGGCTTGCCAACAGCAGCAACTCTGGCCCGAGAATTTCTCGAAAACATCGTCCGACTGCACGGTTTTCCTTCGGTTCTAATTTCGGATCGAGGTAGTCAATTTATTTCTCATTTTTGGCGAAGTTGCTGTCGGTCAGCTCAAATTGATGTGAGACTATCGACCAGTCACCACCCTCAGACTGACGGACAAACCGAGAGGACCAATCAAACTCTGGAACAGTATTTACGCTGCATGCTGCAACAAACTGAAAAAACTTGGAAAGACATCCTTTGGATAGCCGAATATGCCTACAATAACTCTGTCCATTCGGGAACTGGGAAAACCCTGTTTTTTCTTTTGTACGGCAGTCACCCTCGAACCTCAGAGTTGGATCCCCTCCAAGATCTTGAAACACCAGCAGTAGACTACCTGCATTCTACAATCACCCAAGCCTTTAAGGAAGCTGTTTCTCACCTTCAAAGGGCTAAAGAACAATACAAGAAAGGAGCAGATCAACATCGGAAGGAAGCCCCTCAATATCAAGTAGGGGATCAAGTCTGGTTATCCACCAAATATCTACCTCTAAAAGGGCCACGCACATTCAACCCAAGATACCTTGGTCCCTATTCCATCACTACCATAGTAAACCCAGTAGCGGTCAAGTTGGACTTGCCCCCGCACATGAAATTACATCCGGTCTTCCACGTCTCTCTATTAAAACCCGTGCAACCTCAAACCCGACTAACTAAATCTCCAAAACCTATCCTAGTTGATGGAGAACTCGAGTTTGAAGTCAAAAGCATTCTGGACTCCAAGATCTCCAAATCTAAACTATTTTACCTAATTGACTGGAAAGGCTACGGCCCCCAAGAGCGATCCTGGGAACCTGCTGAATATGTCCACGCTCCTCGCCTAATCAAAAGATTTCACCGAACATTTCCTGACAAGCCAAAACCCCCGGAGAAGCCCGGTGTGGGAGGGGCCTTGAGGGGGGGTACTGTCATGATCTCTGCTTCCAAAAGGTCAGGGTTTTCCCAACTCCCTTGGAAGCAGATCCATAACCCAGGTTCCGAGTGCCAACTAGTCCCAAGTGGGACCTTTTGGACCCAGTCCTGGCACCAGTGGCACCAGGCTCATAAATATGCCCAGTCCCAGCGCTGGAAGCGCCGGGCTCATAATGCTTGGGTGGACTTACCTGCAGCAGACCATGCTGCTTACTTGCCTGCCAGTTGAGCCTCTGATCCTCTTCTGTTTGGAACTACTTTTCCTGTTGGGTGGGGCAGGAGCCACTCCCTAGGTTCAGAACACTGGACCTCTTCTGGAAAGCAGGAACTCTTTTCTTACCTAGGCGTGGCTGTGGAAGGAGACACCTAAGCACTACAGGAGGCTATTTAAACCACACCCGATGGAAGAATCTTGCTTTGCGTTATTCTGCATCCTCTGCAGCAGAACGCTCATCGTGTCTTCTGCATCTGATCCTGGGCCTAAGGAAAAAGGCTTACCATCCTGAATCCAGTCTTCAGCAACACCTATAAAGACAAGAAAGAACAGGTTAGCATTACGGTCTTCAGTGACAGCTCTTCACTTACCTGGTCCATCGGCTGTCAACAACGCCTCGCGCTGCATTCCGACATCTGAAGGACAAAGGCTTACCTACTCTTCGTGCGCTCCGGAGGTCTTCACACTGCATTCCGGCATCTGAAAGACAAAAGCTTACCAACTCTTTGCACGCTCCGGAGGCCTTCGGCGCTGCATCCCGCATCTGAAAGACAAAACAAGGTGCGTTTAAAGACATTGGGGAACTTTAATACTCACGTGCCATTACTCCTTTCTACATCTAACCCAGTGGGTATTCCGGCACCCTGCAGCCGCTCCGAACTTATACCTGCAAAATAAAAAGACAGTTAGAGCGCATCGTGAAGCAGGAAACAAGCGCTTACTTACGTGCTTCCAGGCGCTTCTATTCATCACACGGGCTCCATCTTCAACTCACTTCAGCCCGTCATCCACCATCGTCGGAACCCTGCAAAACAAGAGACATCATTACTAAAGACTTTAAAGACATTAGAATTACTCGAAACTTACCGTTCGTGCAGTAAACGACGGACAGCAGTCCTCTGAAGTCAAGAGGCCTGCTCCCCTTATCCAGTGAAGAAACTGGTTACAGCACCCTGCCCCGAGGCAGATGGAGAGCACGGCGTTCACTTACCTAAGGTGAGAGCGTTAACCTTCGGGGTTCTACAGGAGAAGAGAAAGGGAAGAAGAGAGAGACATTCAATAACCCAGTTCCTTAATCCCATATTTTCTATCTGCAGACATCTTACCCTTCGAGTCAGACATACAGTGCACAGAGGTCCAGCCCAAAGAGCCAGCCGTGTGTTACACATCACCTTTGAAGATACGGTATACGCCCAGTCAAGACCGGCGCCTCTACGGGAATCAGGTGAGCGTTACAACGAGAAAAAGGAAAAGCTGTTCTAGATAGCCCTCATTCCTAAGACCAAGAGAGACCTCAAAGCATTCTTAGGGTTAATCGGTTATTACCATAGGTTTATCCCTAATTTCTCAGACAGAACAGCTAGGCTGACAGACAAATGAAAGAATGCCCAACCCCAGAAAAGTCATTGGACTGACAAGGACGATGTATGCAGCAACAGCTTAAAGCAAACCCTGTACCTGAACCCGATCCGAAAGGTAGTAGATTTTTCAAAGGATTTTTGTTACAAACTGACGCCTCCCACACAGGGTTATGATCAGTTTTGTCACAAGTTTGTAATGGATTAGAACACCTTATCTTATTCACTAGTTGCAAACTCTTCCCACGTGAAAATAACTACTTTGAGTTAGGATTAGAGGCCCTTGCCATCAAATGGGCCATCACCTATCTAAGATACTATCTCCTAGGAAGAAAGTTCACACTCGTCACAGACTATTCTCCATTAGTGTGGATCAGCCAGCGAAATGACTCTAACCCTCGAGTAATGCGATGGTTCCTAGACCTGCAACCCTACTGTTTCACTGTGGAGCAACGAAAAGGTAAAGACCAGGGGAACGTCGATTTCTTTTCTCAGTTGCCCTGTGAAACAGATACGGCTACATCACACAGATATAATATGATTTGATATGAAACCTGAAGGTGTCTCACCAACTAGTCCCCAGGGATCTGTCATCCACGTGGCCAGGACATGGCCATCACTTTTGGATCCAGTTCCTAGGGGTGGACCAGTGCTGTAGGATCACCTGGGTGAGGGGTTTTCGGGGAGTGGGACTGGGACACCAGATGGAGAGACGCGGTATCCTCTTCCTTATAACACCTTTACCCAATCCGAGGATATTTAGGAACTCTACCCCCGCCCCTTTACAACACAAACACTTTCACATGGACAGCCCGCTATGAGGGAAAACAGACTAACACTGAGCCGTATTCCTGATGTGTCCCAATACAATTGTCAGGCGAGGTCAGGCAATTACTGACCATCACACACACCTGACTTCCATTAAGCTTCCCGACACTGAAAAAAGGTGGAGCACAAGAGTACACTCTGAGCGAGGCAAGGCACACGAGGAAACAGTAGTTTCGAGATGGCAGCTGTCACAATCTGAGCTCCACGAAGTCAAGAATACCTCCGTTCCCAAGTACCAGTCAGGGAGAAAAATAGAAAACTCACTGACAGATTATTGAGACCCCAGGTGGAGGGGGACAGGAACACCGGATCCTGGATGGCTGCTGCAAGAAAAGGACAGTGTTTAGACAAGGACAAGTAATCAGTACAATTGTATGAACAAAAGGCCTAAGGACACCTACACGTAGGAAGACCGATGTTAGCTCTGTACCTAGTTGTCCCTTCCTGGGAGTAGAAGTAGTGGGAAGACTCTACCAGGGCCCACCTGTGGGTTTCTTAACTTGATTTGCAAGACATGGGTGCAAGAAGTTATGCAAGTTCAACAGTGTCCAAAAAAGTTCCAAGTTCACCAAATCCAGAGGGTAAGGATAAAGCAATCCGTTGGTCAAAGTCCAGAGTAAAAGAGTAAAAAAAAAAACAGGTAGACACCAAGCCAAGTATCCCAATCCAAGGGGTATTCCAGATGCAGTCCAAGATCAAGTGCGTGATTTCCAAAGTTCCAAACAAGACAGAAGCACAGAGGATCAAAACGCTGTGAAAAACAACTGAGAAGCATTCTACTGAGTTTGGGCATTCATTTTATAGGTGCTTCTGGTCATATGACCTGATTAGGTCTGCACAGGATTGGGTTTAGGTCGTCTCACGTGCCCCGTGTGTGAGCGTAGTTTGCAAATGCTACTCGCAGGGTCATGTGATCGGATGGTCCATAAGGACCATAAGCGCCATGGCTGCCCCCGACCGTGTCGGCGCCGTGCTGCCGAAGACAACAAGGAACCGTGGCCCGGCACGGTCACCGCCGAAGGCCGAGGCCTCTCCCGCCCACGCCGGACCCGCAAGGTGGAAGTGAGTGTGGGCGGGGGCGTGGCGGGGGTGGAGCCGCACTCCGTGCTCAGCCTCGCTCAAAGTGTGCCTGTGCGTGCTGCTTTTTATTTTCAGAGGAAGTGCTAATAAGTGGAAATTGTTAAAGCTTTTTGCCTGACTCTACCTGGCCTTATTACAGGGACAGGGCCAATGCAAGTCAGGGGAGGTAATCTCGCTAGCCTCATTCCTCATCTTCCTTGGCGCAGTACTTTTGTCAAGACAAAGTGGGAAGGAATTATGGGAGTTGTAGTTTCCACCAAAATATGCCAGGATAGGAGTTATATGGGTTGTGGAAAAAGGGCGATACCATGCCTCACCATTGGGTGCTTCTCCCTCACTCCCGATGACCCCCTACCCACGTGATCCTCCCTCGCTTGTCCACTTCCAGGGTCGGGATCTAAAAGCGATGGCCTTTCCCTGGCCACCTGAGTACAGGATCCCCGGGGAATAGGTTGTGAAACACCCTCTGGTTTTTCAAATAACATTTAGCGAGAGTTTGAGCAGATTGTCTCAAGGGGACACTTAGGACAATCTAAGACACAGGCGAATATATCACTTGGAAGTTTTACTGGCCCGGTATCCATGCTGATATAAAGAACTTCATTCAGACATGTAAAATATGTCAGAAGACCAGTATGCAAATTCGCTTGACTGCCCTTCTGAACCCTTTACCAATAATAGAAATCTCTTTCTCCCAAATTGGGATGGATATCCTTGTACCGCTGTTAACCTCTAGACTGGGTAACAAATACATCTTTGTAATCGTTGATTACGCTACCCGATACCCAGAGGCGCTCTCCATGTGGAACAACACAACCCAACACATTTTAAAATATCTATTACCATGCTTTTACAGGGTTGGTTTCCCCAAGGAAATTCTAACGGATCAGGGCTTCAATTTTATGATCAAACTCATGGGTGAAGTCAAGGAACTGCTCCATATTTCCACCTTTAGAACCTCCGTTTACCACCCACAAATGATGGTTTGGTAGAAAGATTTAACAAAATACTTAAGATGATCCTAAAACAGTTGCTAGACAAGGATGGGAAGGACTGGGATCGCATGATTCTCTTGGCCCTATTTGCAATAAGAAAGACCCCTCAGGCATCCACTGGATTCTCTCCTTTTGAAATAGTTTATGATAGAAAGCCAAACGATGTCCTAGACATGCTCCAGGAGACCTGGGAACAAAGGGAAGAGGCACCTATTCACCTCTAACAAACAGCTACCCGATTGCAAGAGCATATGAAACTGGTTCGAAATCTAGTCTATACTCACATGGAACAAGCCCAAGCACAACAAAAGTCCACATACGATAAGAAGGTAAACTTAGGATCTTTTTCAGTTGGAAAAGGGTATCAGTCCTCTTACCTATCTCTGAAAATAAACTTGTCTCAAAGAGGAACGGGCCATATGAAGTATTCGAGCAAACAGGGACCTGTACCTATAAAATCGGCCAAACAGACAGGATAAAAAAGACCTACCTCTAACACGTATACTTCTTAAGAGTGGAAAGAAAATCCTTCCGCAGCCACTGCCTCGATACTGTTGTTTTTGGTGCCAGAGGAAATAGATAATTTTGAATTAATTCCCCAATAACTATCTAGTCAACAACAAGAAGACTTAAAAGATTTAGTCACAACATTCCCGATGTATTCTATGAGAAACCAGGGAGAGTGCACAGCACTTATCATTATATCAAAACCGCAAAGGGAAAAGTGGTCCATTTGAAACCATATAGACTTCCTGAAGCCTGTAGATAGATAGTGGTTGAGGATGTGAACAAAATGCTAAGGGCAAATGTTATTGAACCCTCTTCAAGCCCATGGTCCTCCCCTATTGTGTTGGTCACAAAACCTGTCCACTCCTGGAGGTTTTGCGTAGACTTCCAACAAGTCAATGCCATCTCCGACTTTGATGCCTATCCTATGCCGCGCATCAATAAATTGATTGATAAACTCGTAAATGCCACCTTCCTTTCAATCCTAAACTTTACCAACAGATACTTGCAGGGCCCAGTACATGGACCTGATAAGGAAAAGACAGCTTTCTCGATGCCCCTGGGACTATTACAGTTCAAAGTCCTCCCTTTTGGCTTAGATGGGGCCACCCCACTTTCAGGATATTACAGCCCTACTCTGATTTCTGTGGGGCTTATATTGACAATATAGTCATTTAGAGTAAGATTTGGGAAGACCATCTTTTTCATCTCTTAACTATTATCAGAGCCCTTAGGGAAGCCGGCTAAGCTGCCAATACATTCAAATGTAAGATGGCTCAATCAGCCGTGAAATACCTTAGCTTCTTTGTAGGGAATGGCAGTGTCCAGCCTCAACGAGAAAAAGGAAAAGCTGTTCTAGATACCCCTCATTCCTAAGACCAAGAGAGACCTCAAAGCATTCTTAGGTTTAATCGGTTATTACCATAGGTTTATCCCTAATTTCTCAGACAGAACAGCTAGGCTGACAGACAAATGAAAGAATGCCCAACCCCAGAAAAGTCATTGGACTGACAAGGACGATGTATGCAGCAACAGCTTAAAACAAACCCTGTACCTGAACCCGATCCGAAAGGTAGTAGATTTTTCAAAGGATTTTTGTTACAAACTGACGCCTCCCACACAGGGTTATGAGCAGTTTTGTCACAAGTTTGTAATGGATTAGAACACCCTATCTTATTCACTAGTTGCAAACTCTTCCCACGTGAAAATAACTACTTTGTGTTAGGATTAGAGGCCCTTGCCATCAAATGGGCCATCACCCATCTAAGATACTATCTCCTAGGAAGAAAGTTCACACTTGTCACAGACTATTCTCCATTAGTGTGGATCAGCCAGCGAAATGACTCTAACCCTCGAGTAATGCGATGGTTCCTAGACCTGCAACCCTACTGTTTCACTGTGGAGCAACGAAAAGTTAAAGACCAGGGGAACGTCGATTTCTTTTCTCAGTTGCCCTGTGAAACAGATACGGCTACATCACACAGATATAATATGATTTGATATGAAACCTGAAGGTGTCTCACCAACTAGTCCCCAGGGATCTGTCATCCACGTGGCCAGGACATGGCCATCACTTTTGGATCCAGTTCCTAGGGGTGGACCAGTGCTGTAGGATCACCTGGGTGAGGGGTTTTCGGGGAGTGGGAGTGGGACACCAGATGGAGAGACGCGGTATCCTCTTCCTTATAACACCTTTACCCAATCCGAGGATATTTAGGAACTCTACCCCCGCCCCTTTACAACACAAACACTTTCACATGGACAGCCCGCTATGAGGGAAAACAGACTAACACTGAGCCGTATTCCTGACGTGTCCCAATACAATTGTCAGGCGAGGTCAGGCAATTACTGACCATCACACACACCTGACTTCCATTAAGCTTCCCGACACTGAAAAAAGGTGGAGCACAAGAGTACACTCTGAGCGAGGCAAGGCACACGAGGAAACAGTAGTTTCGAGATGGCAGTTGTCACAATCTGAGCTCCACGAAGTCAAGAATACCTCCGTTCCCAAGTACCAGTCAGGGAGAAAAATAGAAAACTCACTGACAGATTATTGAGACCCCAGGTGGAGGGGGACAGGAACACCGGATCCTGGATGGCTGCTGCAAGAAAAGGACAGTGTTTAGACAAGGACAAGTAATCAGTACAATTGTATGAACAAAAGGCCTAAGGACACCTACACGTAGGAAGACCGATGTTAGCTCTGTACCTAGTTGTCCCTTCCTGGGAGTAGAAGTAGTGGGAAGACTCTACCAGGGCCCACCTGTGGGTTTCTTAACTTGATTTGCAAAGCATGGGTGCAAGAAGTTATGCAGGTTCAACAGTGTCCAAAAAAGTTCCAAGTTCACCAAATCCAGAGGGTAAGGATAAAGCAATCCGTTGGTCAAAGTCCAGAGTAAAAGAGTAAAAAAAAACAGGTAGACACCAAGCCAAGTATCCCAATCCAAGGGGTATTCCAGATGCAGTCCAAGATCAAGTGCGTGATTTCCAAAGTTCCAAACAAGACAGAAGCACAGAGGATCAAAACGCTGTGAAAAACAACCGAGAAGCATTCTACTGAGTTTGGGCATTCATTTTATAGGTGCTTCTGGTCATATGACCTGATTAGGTCTGCCCAGGATTGGGTTTAGCTCGTATCACGTGCCCCGTGTGTGAGCGTAGTTTGCAAATGCTACGCGCAGGGACATGTGATCGGATGGTCCATAAGGACCATAAGCGCCATGGCTGCCCCCGTCCGTGTCGGCGCCGTGCTGCCGAAGACAACAAGGAACCGTGGCCCGGCACGGTCACCGCCGAAGGCCGAGTCCTCTCCCGCCCACGCCGGACCCGCAAGGTGGAAGTGAGTGTGGGCGGGGGCGTGGCGGGGGTGGAGCCGCACTGGGCTGCATAACAGCAGTTTAACGAGAGAAGAAAGACAGCAAAACAGAAGGGGATCGCAAGGAAAGAACTTCCCTTGACCTTTTCGACAAGGAACCGTTACTTTCCTGACACCTCGAGAATAGAAAGCGTAAGACCAGGCAATCAGGTTGAAAAATCCTGCATTGTGTGTCAGAGCTACCCTGGGCCCTCCTGCGTCAATAATCAAGGCTCGGAGAAACACCAGCCGCCGTGGTACTGTCCTTGGCTCCATGAACAAAGCAGCATCAGTGAAATCAACACAGCCGGTTATTTGGGGAGGCCGATACAAGACCAGTATGTGTTGAGGCCAAGGGTGCAAGCAGAAACATTGTATGGCGAGCACTGGAACGGACATTGTTAAAACGTGTGTGATAAAGGACTGTGTGAAACCAGAAGGTGTCTCACCTGCTAGTCCCAGGGGATCTGTCATCCAGGCGGCCAGGACATGGCTGTCGCTTTTGGACCCAGTTTCTGGGGGTGGACCAGTGCAGGAGAATCACCTGGGTGAGGTGTCTACGGGGATGTGGGAGTGGGACACCGGATGGTGAGACGCTGTATCCCCTTTCCTGTAATACCTTTTCCCCATCCTACCAGGTAGGATACCTAGGAACTCAAACCCCCCTTTCCAACATGAACACTTTCTCACAGACAGCTCACTGTAAGAGAAAATGGACTTACACCTGAGCCGTATACCTGACATGTCCCAACACAAGGGTCAGGCAGAGTCAGGCAATTACTGATAATTACACACACACACCTGACTTCCATCACACTTCCTCACACGAATAAAAAGCGGAGCATGAAAGCCCACTCTGAGCAAGGCAAAACACAAGAGGAAGCAGCAGTTCCAAGATGGCAGTTTAATACGAGGAGAAAGATGGCAAGACCAGAGAGGGTTGCAAGGTAGGAAGTGTCATAACCCATAGAACTTGCCCTTTCTGGACTTCCTGGTCCTTATCGTGACAGGGCTTGTATTCCCTGTTACTCCCAATATGGCCGTGCCAAGTGACTTGCCTCGCACCAGCCTTTACGTCGTCGGACACGGCACGTTCTATAAATTGGTCACGCCCCCGCGGCCCTGGGTGTCTCAACACTATCATTAGGTAGTGACTGGACGTGTGTGTGCTGCTCAGCGAATCCACTATTCCTAGTTTCCTGGTCCCTTCTTTCTTCCACCTTTCCCCTCTAATTCTGCTCCGGGAATCCTCAACCCTAGCGACCGCTACCTTCTTCCTGGACATCCTGGAACTGTGACCTTCCTGGAACTCTGAACGCACGCTGGAGTCGGACGAGACTCGAGCGAGCCTATACAAGACCCGATCCGTCTACAAGAGGAATCCTCCCGCGGAACAAAGCAAGAAGCGATCCCAGGTGAGACGGGGGGAGATTTACGACAGTTTGAGACGCCAAACGACTGACACTGATACTGCTATGGAGAAAGCAGTCCAGGACCTCATGCGTGGCATGCAAGAACTAAAAACTGAAGTGCAGAACTTAAAAGCAGAGAATGCTGCGTTAAAGCAACTTGTTTTGTCTCGTGACTCCGCTAACAAGGAGAGTGTGTTACTGGGTGGAGTGGTAGACAAATATGATGGCTCGGCAAAGTCCTTACGTGGATTCCTGGATTCCTGCTTGGTGCATTTTACTTTTAAGCCCTACTATTTTTCAACTTCCAGGGCAAAGGTCGGCTTCATAATCTCACACCTCACAGGGAACGCGTTGACTGGGCAACTCCCCTAGTCAACTCTGGAGATGCCCTCCTGGATGATTATGATGGATTTATTCAGGCACTCAAAACTATGTTCGACCGCCCAGAACAGGTTTATAGTGCTCAGGAACGGTTACTTGATTTCTGACAGGGATCCCAGGATATGCTAACGTATGTTACTAGATTCAAACAACTGGCCAAGGAAGCAGATTGGTCCTCAGAAGCAAGTTTCACTCTATTTCGCAGGGGTATAAATGAGGATATAAAGGATGAATTAGCCAGAGTGGCTCGTCCTAGCTCATTCCAGGCTCTTATGGATCTAGCCATGCAAATAGACTACCGGATCCAGGAAAGAAAGGCTGAAAGAAGAAAGACCAAGAGACCCTTTCAAAAGAACTCCCTTGAGACTTCTGTAAAAACCGATCCTGCCCCAACCCCTGACATTGAACCGGAACCCATGCAAATAGGAGCCTTCCGTGGACCTATTTCCCCACAAGAAAGGATGAGAAGGATCCACACAGGCCTGTGCATGTATTGTGCCTCGGATAAACGCCTTGTTAGAGAATGTCCTCTAGCCCCTCCACGGCGTTCGGGAAACACCAGCTCCCAATCCTAGATGGAGCGAGGTGTCGGGAGAGAGATGTTTGCTCCACATCAATTCCATCCTTGAACTCTCCTTGACAAAACAATTTGGTGATACTACAGGCCTTCCTGTCGCCCTCCAAGAATGAAACGTATCCCATTCTGGCCTTGGTGGACTGCGGAGCTATGGGAATTTTCATTGATCAAGACTGGGTTGTTAGTCATCATATTCCGTACGAGACACGAAGCACCATGCAGCCGGTGGAAGCAATCGACGGAAGACCCCTCTCTTCAGGACCCATAAGCCTGCAGACAAAAGAAATCCAACTTTCCATAAACCATCACCAAGAGCGGATTACATTCAACATCATTAAGTCAGCCCATTACCCCATGGTATTGGGTATGCCCTGGTTACAAAAGCACAATCCGTATATCAATTGGACAGCAGGATCACTATTCCTGGGCTCAGAGTTTTGTATGTCCCACTGTCTATCCCTGGATCCCTCCTCGACACCTCCTAGAGAACCACTAAGAGACCAGAAAACACCACTCATGGTTTCCAATATCATACAAGTCCCAGAGGCCTATCAGGGATACGCTGATGTATTTTAAACTGCCATAGTCCAGGCCTTACCCCCTCACAGACCTGAAGACTGTGCCATAGATACAGATCCCTCAGCAGTGATTCCCTTCGGCAGAATGTTCATTCTTTCTGAACCTGAGAAAAAGGCCCTCCGAGAATACCTGGACACCAATCTTGAAAACGGCACCATAAGACCCTCAAAATCTCCAGCGGGTGCTTTGTTGTTCTTCGTTCCCAAGAAGGACACCAAGGAACTCAGACCTTGCCTCGACTATCGTGGCTTAAATCAATGCACCCTCAAAGATCGGTACCCACTGCCCCTGATCTCGGACATCCTGGAAGCTGTGAGAGGCACCGTAATATTCACAAAGTTGGATCTCCGGGGTGCCTACCATGTAATTTGTATCCGGGAAGGAAACAAATGGAAAACAGCCTTTAGAACGCCCTTTGGTCACTATGAATATCTAGTCATGCCCTTTGGACTAGCTAATGCTCCCGCAGTTTTCCAACGTTTTATGGATAGGGTGTTTTCTGACATGTTATTCCTCTTCGTCATTGCCTATCTGGATGACATATTGATATTTTCCAAGGATCCTCTAAAGCATGAAGAACATGTAAAGGCAGTATTACAACGACTCCGTGAACACAAACTTTTAGCCAAACCCGAAAAATGCTTGTTTCATGTTACTTCTGTTCACTACCTAGGATTCATCCTTAGCCCAGAAGGAATTGCTATGAACCCTTCAAAGATAAAAGCCATACTGGCTTGGCCCGCTCCCACATCTGTGAAACAAGTTCAATCCTTCCTGGGGCTTGCCAACTTCTACCGGAAGTTCATTTCTACCTTTTCCGAGATCGTTCAGCCGATCGTTGCTCTCTTGAAGAAAGACACCCCCTTTATCTGGTCTAGCCCGCAAGATAAAGCATTCCAACGATTGAAGACAGAGTTCACCAAGCCCCCATCCTGGCCCAACCCGACATAAATCGCCCATTCCTAGTGGAAACGGATGCCTCTAACTATGCCATAGGAGCGGTCTTGAAACAGGTACTTGAGGATAAACTGGAACACCCCATTGCTTACCTCTCACGAACCCTGAATCCCAGTGAGACACACTATTCCGTCCTGGAAAAGGAACTGTTAGCCATCCGCCAAACCTTCACTGAATGGCGACATCTACTTCTGGGTGCTAGATATCCAGTTCAGGTCTGCACGGACCATCGGAATCTTCAAATTCTACAGTCGTTGGAGTGCAGGAACAGTCGTCAGGCGCGTTGGGCCTACTTCTTTGCCCAGTACCAATTCCAAATCACTCATGTTCCCGGATCACAAAACATGCTTGCTGATGCCTTATCTCGACGTCCTGACTATGTAACCACTGAAGACAGGGCCTATCCTAAAATGTTTCCCCACACGATCTTTGTAGCTCAAGCAGTCAACCTCCTGGAAGAAATCCGAGTGCAAACCCAGTCCTCTGACCTCTGGAAGGATATTTCAAGGAAGAATCCATGGAACCTAAGAGTTAAGGAAGGATATTTATTCAAGGACAATGCACTGGTCATTCCTAAACAGATATTACAACAAAGAATGATAAACCTCTGCCATGGTACCCTTCACTCCGGACATTGTGGTATAACTAACACCCTCCATCTTATACAAAGACAGTTTTGGTGGCCTGGAATGAAGACCGGCGTACAACAGTACATCAAAGCTTATGCTGTCTGCAGTCAAAACAAACATGATAACAAGAGACCGGCGGGTCTTCTACTGCAACCATTGCTGCCAACAAGACCATGGGAATTCATTGCTACAGACTTCATTGTGGAATTACCACCTTCCCGAGGATACACAACCATCATGGTAACCATAGACTTGTTCACTCATATGGCTCATATTACGCCTCTGTATAAACTACCATCCTCCTCAGAACTTGCTGGAATCTTCCTGGAACACATTTTCCGTCTTCATGGACTTCCTTCCAAGATCATATCGGACCGAGGACCTCAATACGTCTCACAATTCTGGAAACATCTGTGTCATATTCTAGGGATCCAACGCGCTCTCTCATCAGATTATCACCCAGAAACCAACGGAGCCACGGAACGTGTAAATCAGACCCTAGAGCAATATCTTCGTTGTTTTGCCACCAAGGTTCAGGGTGACTGGTCTCTCCTTATGCCCTTGGCCGAGTTTGCCTACAACAATTCCGATCACTCAGCAGTCAAGGTCACCCCTTTCTATTGCAGTCAAGGTTTTCATCCGTCCGTTTTACCTTCTGTTCTTCCACATCCCACACCAGTGCCTATTCTCGACTCATGGATTGAGACTCTTATCAACATACACAAGGAAGTCAAGGAACAATTGGAAAAGGCCCAGACACGCACTAAGCGTTATGCAGACTCCAAAAGAAGACCAACGCCTTCTTATTCCGTTGGTGATCAAGTCTGGTTGTCCTCGAAACTATTACCACGACATCTACAGCCAAACAAATTAGCCCCCCTGTACTATGGACCATTTTCCATAAAGGAAATCATCAATCCTGTCTCATTCCGGCTCAAGCTACCAGACTCCTGGAACAGAATACACCCAGTTTTTCACACTTCTCTATTGAAACCCTACATCCGATCCACCCGGAAAACCTGCAGACCCAGTCCTGTGATTGTGGACAATCAACTGGAATATGAAGTGTCCAGAATATGCGATTCCAGGTATAAACGGGGTCGACTTCAATACCTGGTTGAATGGAAAGGATATCCTCCTAGCGAGAGAACCTGGGAACCAGTTTCTAACCTAAATACGCCTTGATTGCTTAGAAGATTCCATCTCATACACCCGGGCAAACCTGGTGGAACAGGTTTTCGGAGGAGGCATGCTGTCATGACCCATAGAACTTGCCCTTTCTGGACTTCCTGGTCCTTATCGCAACGTAGCTTGTATTCCCTGTTACTCCCAACATGGCCTTGCCAAGTGACTTGCCTCACACCAGCCTTTACATCGGACACGGCACGTTCTATAAATTGGCCACGCTGTCACGGATGGCACTCTATTAAGAGTGGCACAGGACACCCAGAAAGGGTTTGGGTGGTTGTGCCAAATAAAGTGGACAGACAAGAACACACACAGCGGAAAGGAAAGAGAACGAAGAGTAGGCAAGAGTAGCAAGGTAAAAGATACAGAATGAATACCCTCTTGGGGTGTATGCAGATATAGGAAAAGAGTATTCCACGAACCTTGGAAATACTCTAGCCTTCTGCACAGTTTGCTATAACAGAGGCCCACGCTGTTTGCTCATGACTTGGAACAGCAGCTATGGATGTCTGTAATGTAGAAACGAGACAAGGGAAGGGGCAGAGGTTGACTGATGGGAACCAACAGACAAGCTCTGTACAAAAGGGTCTACAAACAGTACAAGAGAAGATACTACAGACAAATCCAGGAAAGGAGGTGATAGCAAACTAGCAGAAGGAAATGAAGGGAAAGTCGTGTAACAGGATAGGATAGCAGAGGACAGTAAGGAACAAGGTTGAGAGCTCAGAGGAGCAGGGAAGCAATGAGTAAGCCCACAGGAGTAGGACTGTAAGGTAGAAAGCCCAGAGGAAAAGGGCTTAGGGCAGCAGAGTAAAGCAGACTGCACGGCAAGGATCCCGTAAGGGCCGGGCAGTAAGGAGTGAACCCTGAGGGACAGGGCCGATGAACGTAGAAGGTAGCAGAGGACTGTAGAGGGCTGCTAGGCCGAGAACCCAGCGGAAAAGGTAGGTAGTAGGCAGCGGAGCGTGATAAGCTGCAAAGTAGGAAGGCCCAGAGGACAAGGGCTGTAGGTAGCCAGAGTGAGGTAGGCTGCAGAGCAGGGAGCCCAGAAGACAAGGGCTGAAGGCAGCCGGAGTGAGGCAGGCTGCAGAGCAGGGAGCCCAGAGCCCAGAAGACAAGGGCTGAAGGCAGCCGGAGTGAGGCAGGCTGCAGGGCAGGGAGCCCAGAGGACAAGGGCTGAGGCTGGAAAGCAGCAGAGCGTGATCAGCTGCAATGTAGAGGGTCCGCAGGGCAAGGGCGGAGGCTGGAAGGCAGCACAATGTGATCGGCTGCAATGTGGAGAGCCCGGCAGGGCAAGGGCGGAGGCTGGAAGGCAGCAGAGCGTGATCGGCTACAATGTGGAGAGCCCGGCAGGGCAAGGGCGGAGGCTGGAAGGCAGCAGAGCGTGATCGGCTGCAATGTTGAGAGCCCGGCAGGGCAAGGGCGGAGGCTGGAGGGCAGCAGAGCGTGATCGGCTGCAATGTGGAGAGCCCGGCAGGGCAAGGGCGGAGACTGGAAGGCAGCAGAGCGTGATCAGCTGCAGTGTGGAGAGCCCGGCAGGGCAAGGGCAGAGACTGGAAGGCAGCAGAGCGTGATCAGCTGCAGTGTGGAGAGCCCGGCAGGGCAAGGGCGGAGACTGGAAGGCAGCAGAGCGTGATCAGCTGCAGTGTGGAGAGCCCAGAGGAGCAGGGCTGTGAGGCAGGGAGCCTGGAAGGCTATGGCTGGAGGCAGCAGGGTGGAGCAAGCAACAAGGCAGGGTCCAAGCAGGAGTGAAGGTAAGCAGCATACAAGATCCGTAGGAAGATGCAAAAGGTGGAGGAAGGACTTTCAGATGCAAGAGGCTGAGCCACTGCAGGCAGCAGCCTTTATACTGCCTAGCCCAGCACAGGGGCAGGCTAATTGGTTGCACCTGGCGAAGCACACCTGCAGGCAATCGGCCACCTCCCTTTCTGTTCCTGGGCTGGTGGAAGCAGGGCAAGTCCCTAGGGCTTCTGGGGGGTGTAGTTCCTTTGATAACCAATAGGAACAGCCAGGAATCGATGCTTGTAGCCAGGTGCATTATGGTATGCGTAGTTTGTTGGAAATAATAATAAAGCACCAAAGTCTCGCAAATAGGAAATAAAGTTCCTAAAGTAAATATAGATGGATCCAAGAGTCTGTTGTAAATAAATGATAAACATATAGTCCAAATTGAGCGTAAATGGATGCGCCCATGGCGCAGGCATGACAGTATGCCCCTCTCCAGGCCCCTCTCCAGGCTCCCTGAAGACCGACCTACAGGAAGAATGTCTGTCACACCGTACAAGAGTCTTAATCCAAAAAGGCACATCATGAAGCACCAGAAACGGGTTGCAGGGTGAGAGTCTTGAATGACGGAGATAGTACCAATGTTCAGAACCTTTGATGTAGCAATCAGAATAGACGAAGTCTTTGGAACACAGACGCCAACTGTGTGTGCATGAAAAGAGGAACTGTGAAAAACTGCTGCAGGCTCCATGATAGATTTTGCTTTGACGGGCAACAATATGGTGCTGGAAAGTGGAGCCATAGGTACAGCAGAGTTGGTAGCTTTAGGAATCACAGTAGCTATAGCAACCTCAAGATTCACAGCAGGGACTTCAGGTGTCTCAAATGTGGCAGGGCGTTTAGGAGCCATAGCAGCAGGAAGATCATGAATAGCAGTTGGAAGTTTGGGTGCTGTAGCAGCTACAGACAGTTCAGGTGTTGCAACTAATGGTAGATCAGGTACCACAACCACTGGCGATTCAGGGGGTATCGAAGAAACTGAAGATGTTGATTGCTCAAGAGTGTTGTCTGATAGCACAGCCAAACTTTGGCAAGCCCCGCTTGCCAACTCAGCATGCTCGGTGTGAACTGCGCCAGTCTCTTCAGCTGCCATTGTCATTTCAGAAGAGGTTGTAAGTGTGAGTACTGGACAATAGGCAAGGGTGAGGGCGGAACCATCCTTTGACTCAGAGGGATCTCCAATTAGAGGACCACCCTTGTTTTGTGGTGTTATGGCTGTGTGAGTGATTTGAACCACCGGAGGAGTTAATTCTTTTCTGTCAGTACAACAACCTGAGTTACTGTGGCTGGAAGATGAAAGAGCTGTGTCAGTCTTTAGAAGGGATACATATGCTACATTTAGGTCTTCCATCTGCTTGGTATAAGTCTGTATCCTTTTCTGCGTGGCAATTCCAGGCCTTATCATGTCGATCTCTAAAGATAAGATGTCAGGTGTTGGACATAGTGTCAGATGGTCTGGTAACTTGTGTCCCTTCATAAGATTCTGATAATGCAAATAAATAAAGTCATCATAGAGGTCTTCGGTCTTTCTTTTAAGGCGTAGGAGTTGTTCTTGTAGCAGATAAGTATCATTTGTTTGATCTAAAGCTTCAGAAGCTGGTGTGGTAGAAAATTCGGTTGCAGCAATGGGAAGACTGACCTTAGGGTTATTGTGGTTAGTAGATACTGTGGAAGCATTTAGACAACCGATGGTTAGTATAGGTCTTTTGTACCCAGGACCAGATGCACAAACCTCAGGATAATGACTGCCTTGTCCTGTCAAATAAAGTTTTCCAGCATTCTGGGGGGCTTGCCAAGCTGATCTTGCGCATACCACTCTGGCAACAGCGTATTCTGGTTTAGAGTCTCCCACAATGAGTGATATATCCTTAGTTGTTGCGGTGTTAGAAGGCTTGTCAGAAGACGCAGGAGAGTTTTTCACTGTTTGGTCTAACAAGATCTGTAAGAATTCATTATCTTGCTGTAGCTCTGCAACAGATAAGGACTGCGGATCATAGTCGCAAATGTCATAATAATTGTACATGGAAGAAGGGTCAGCTAGCCAGTGAGTATAGTACCGTGCTTGTAAATCTTTGTTTAATAAGGCGAGACTGTCCTTTAGACTAAGGTTCTTGTTTGCTGTCTTTAGGGAAACCATAGGTTTATGCAAAGGTTTCTTAACTCGAAAGGAAAGCATCTTTGGTCTGTGTGTGCCTTTCCGGCCTATGGAACAAGAAATTTTTTGCTCTTACATTCTGTCACGGATGGCACTCTATTAAGAGTGGCACAGGACACCCAGAAAGGGTTTGGGTGGTTGTGCCAAATAAAGTGGACAGACAAGAACACACACAGCGGAAAGGAAAGAGAACGAAGAGTAGGCAAGAGTAGCAAGGTAAAAGATACAGAATGAATACCCTCTTGGGGTGTATGCAGATATAGGAAAAGAGTATTCCACGAACCTTGGAAATACTCTAGCCTTCTGCACAGTTTGCTATAACAGAGGCCCACGCTGTTTGCTCATGACTTGGAACAGCAGCTATGGATGTCTGTAATGTAGAAACGAGACAAGGGAAGGGGCAGAGGTTGACTGATGGGAACCAACAGACAAGCTCTGTACAAAAGGGTCTACAAACAGTACAAGAGAAGATACTACAGACAAATCCAGGAAAGGAGGTGATAGCAAACTAGCAGAAGGAAATGAAGGGAAAGTCGTGTAACAGGATAGGATAGCAGAGGACAGTAAGGAACAAGGTTGAGAGCTCAGAGGAGCAGGGGAGCAATGAGTAAGCCCACAGGAGTAGGACTGTAAGGTAGAAAGCCCAGAGGAAAAGGGCTTAGGGCAGCAGGGTAAAGC
This sequence comes from Ambystoma mexicanum, assembly GCF_040938575.1. Taxonomy (NCBI): domain Eukaryota; kingdom Metazoa; phylum Chordata; class Amphibia; order Caudata; family Ambystomatidae; genus Ambystoma; species Ambystoma mexicanum. The sequence continues at coordinate 1,405,927,150 of NC_090923.1, read as the reverse complement.
AGACTGCACGGCAAGGATCCCGTAAGGGCCGGGCAGTAAGGAGTGAACCCTGAGGGACAGGGCCGCTGAACGTAGAAGGTAGCAGAGGACTGTAGAGGGCTGCTAGGCCGAGAACCCAGCGGAAAAGGTAGGTAGTAGGCAGCGGAGCGTGATAAGCTGCAAAGTAGGAAGGCCCAGAGGACAAGGGCTGTAGGTAGCCAGAGTGAGGTAGGCTGCAGAGCAGGGAGCCCAGAAGACAAGGGCTGAAGGCAGCCGGAGTGAGGCAGGCTGCAGAGCAGGGAGCCCAGAAGACAAGGGCTGAAGGCAGCCGGAGTGAGGCAGGCTGCAGGGCAGGGAGCCCAGAGGACAAGGGCTGAGGCTGGAAAGCAGCAGAGCGTGATCAGCTGCAATGTAGAGGGTCCGCAGGGCAAGGGCGGAGGCTGGAAGGCAGCAGAACGTGATCGGCTGCAATGTGGAGAGCCCGGCAGGGCAAGGGCGGAGGCTGGAAGCAGCAGAGCGTGATCGGCTGCAATGTGGAGAGCCCGGCAGGGCAAGGGCGGAGGCTGGAAGGCAGCAGAGCGTGATCGGCTGCAATGTGGAGAGCCCGGCAGGGCAAGGGCGGAGGCTGGAGGGCAGCAGAGCGTGATCGGCTGCAATGTGGAGAGCCGGCAGGGCAAGGGCAGAGACTGGAAGGCAGCAGAGCGTGATCAGCTGCAGTGTGGAGAGCCCGGCAGGGCAAGGGCGGAGACTGGAAGGCAGCAGAGCGTGATCAGTTGCAGTGTGGAGAGCCCGGCAGGGCAAGGGCGGAGACTGGAAGGCAGCAGAGCATGATCAGCTGCAGTGTGGAGAGCCCAGAGGAGCAGGGCTGTGAGGCAGGGAGCCTGGAAGGCTATGGCTGGAGGCAGCAGGGTCGAGCAAGCAACAAGGCAGGGTCCAAGCAGGAGTGAAGGTAAGCAGCATACAAGATCCGTAGGAAGATGCAAAAGGTGGAGGAAGGACTCTCAGATGCAAGAGGCTGAGCCACTGCAGGCAGCAGCCTTTATACTGCCTAGCCCAGCACAGGGGCAGGCTAATTGGTTGCACCTGGCGAAGCACACCTGCAGGCAATCGGCCACCTCCCTTTCTGTTCCTGGGCTGGTGGAAGCAGGGCAAGTCCCTAGGGCTTCTGGGGGGGTGTAGTTCCTTTGATAACCAATAGGAACAGTCAGGAATCGATGCTTGTAGCCAGGTGCATTATGGTATGCGTAGTTTGTTGGAAATAATAATAAAGCACCAAAGTCTCGCAAATGGGAAATAAAGTGCCCAAAGTAAATATAGATGGATCCAAGAGTCTGTTGTAAATAAATGATAAACATATAGGTCAAATTGAGCGTAAATGGATGCGCCCATGGCGCAGGCATGACACACGCCCCCGCGGCCCCGCGCGTCTCAGCGCTATCATTAGGTAGTGACTGGACGTGTGTGTGCTGCTCGGCGAATCCACTATTCCTAGGTTCCTGGTCCCTTCTTCCTTCCGTTCCACCTTTCCCCTCTAATTCTGCTCCCAGAATCCTCAACCCTAGCGACCGCTACCTTATCCCTGGACATCCTGGAACTGCGACCTTCCTGGAACTCTGAACGCGCGCTGGAGTCGGACGAGACTCGAGCGAGCCTATACAAGACCCGATCCGTCCACAAGAGGAATCCTCACAAGGAACAGAGCAAGAAGCGATCCCAGGTGAGACGGGGGAGATTTACGACAGTAAGTACCCTTGACATATTCGGAGAAGAACTGTTACTTTCACGAGCCCTCGAGAATCAGAAACATAGGACCGGGAATTAACGCTGAAGAAAGGTGCATTGTGTGTCAAAGGTACCCAGAGTCCTCCTGCATCGATAGACAAAGCAGGGAGGAGTGATTGCTGCTGTGGTACTGTCCTTAAAGCAGCGCCAGCAAGGTCAGCACAGCTGGTGAGTCGGGGAGACTGATAGCAGACCAGTCTGTGTTAGAACCAAGGTTGCAAGCAGCAACATTGTATGAAGAAATCTGCAAAGGACAGAGTGTGAGGCGTATGCGATCAGCGACGCAAATATAATTGAACATCCAAGGAGTGACTGAACTTTTAAAGCCAAGATAGATACCATATATACAGTGGTCTGGCACCACGTGGGTGCTCATTCCAAGGTCTGTGTTAGGTATCAAACTGAGAGTGTAAAATTGTGAACTGTGAAATCAAAGTGGTCCTGCAACTGGTGAAGCTAAACCCTGTGTACATTCGAAAGTCTTTGATTGCTAATATGAACTTCAATTGATCCGAGCCCGGCTGAGGGAGACTAATTGTCTGATTAGGGGATCCGGGGTGAACTGTGAGTCATCTTAGAAAAGATATTCTATAGGTATTGGAGAAGAGGATCTGAGCCCAGAAGAGGGGGATCCAAAGTAAAGATTGAGGTATAAAAGGGATCTGAGCCTGGCTGAGGGGGATCCTGGGTGAAGAGTGAATCGCCTGACTTGAGTACTTGTAAAGGAACCTTTCGTTTGTTTTGGTACATCAGGCCCTCTGAATCAATAGATTTTGATAACTTAAGAGCCTTGGGCACAGAAGGCCCTGATGTTGGTAATGAAACTGTGTCCTCGTGGTGAAGGAGTCCGAGAGTGTGCTATGCACGAGTGAACCGGCTTGTCCTGTGCTGAAAATGTGGGGAAGGGAGGCCAATGGGAGGCTAGCTCAGCGACAACATGCTCGCCTTTAAACAAGACGACACAAAGCAACACAGGTTCAATCCCCGGGTCTGTGCTTAGAAACCTCTGGGTATTAAGCGTGTTATAAACACGCAACTAAGACATATTCCTGTAACAGTGCCTCGAGGCCCTCGGGCTGTGTAAGCGCTTTAAAAAAAATAGCAAAAATAAACAGCCTAAACATCCTGACTTATCATTTTGTGAACACTTCTTTCTTTTTCATGACCATTGCCCCACACTATTTGTACTTAGCGGTAAAGATTGGCAATACTTTTTTTTTAGTATGGGCCCTTTTATTTTGACTAGACTCCACTAGGACTGCAATATTATTATTTCATGGTCGTAGCTTGCTCCCATCTGTAGATTTAGGATTGGATAGGCGTTTATCACACCTTTGTTAAAGTTCAATAAACACCCTTGAACTGTGATCAATGGGGTCTGTCTTACTTTGATACCATGCCTTCCTTACAGGATGCAAGTAAAGTTGAACTGCTGATGAGTGATTGAACTTTTGAAGCAAAATACAATACCTTTGACAGACTGGTCCGGCACCGCGTGGGTGCTCAGTCAAAGGTCCATGTAAGGTATCCAGCTGAGAATTGGCAAAGTGAAAGTGAGAAAAGAAAGATCATATCAGGAGTATGAGTAATTGTAAATCTAAGTGGTCCTGCGACAGGTTGAGCAAAACCCAGCGCACAATCGAAAGTCTTTGATTTTTTAAAGTAAAGAAAGCTTGAAAAAGTTGATGAAGTTGGTCCGAGCCCGGGAGAGGGAGATCAATTGAAAGCCTTGTATTAAAGGGTAACACCCAATTTGATCGTAAAAAACAGTGTGTGTGGATGTTTTGACCGAATTAAGTGTTACCAATTTGATCAAGCCCAAATAACCAAACATGAGGAGCGGGGGCTGCGGGGGTGTACCCCACTACCCATGTTTGGTATTTTGGGGGTTTGGGGGTGTCCCCTGCTTCCATAGCACTGGCGGCTGTGGAAAAATAAATAAAATAAAGAAATAAAGAAAAGAAAACAGGGTAACGAGCCATAAGGCTGCGAGTAGCTCGGCCGCGAACAAATGCAGTACGACAAAACAACCCAGAAGTGGGTCTGAGCCCAGCAAAGGGGGACCCAGGGTGAACAGTGAATCACCCAAGAAGGTTTTGTGTTAAAGTGGGTCTGGGCCTGGTGAAGGGGGACCTGGGGTGAATCAAAAATCACCCAAGAGGTTGTACATGTGAAATCCTAAGAAGAAAGGGACTTTAATATTTGTTGTGTTCCATCAGGCATTCTGAAATAAGAGACTTTGAATGGCAAATAGACTTTGGCACAGAAGGCCCTGATGTTGAGGTTTTGAACTGCATCCTTGTGCTAGAGAAGCCAAAGAGTGTGCTAAGCTCAAAAGTGCTGCCTTGTGCTGTGCTAAAAACATGGGTAAGGGAAGCCAATGGCTTGAATATCCTGACATATCATTTCTTGAACACTTTTCTTTTTGCATAACATTGTTTCCCACAATATTTGTATTTAGAAGTAAGGATTGGCAATAGGTGTATTAGTTTAGGCCCTTTATTAGGCACTAGGACTGCGTTGATATTTGATGGTCGTAGCTTGCTCCCATCTGTAGATTTAGGATTAGATGGGTGTTTTTCAAACTCTTTTTAAGTTCAATAAACACCCTTGAACTGTGGTCCCTTGTGTCTGTGTTACTGTTGATACCATGCTTTCCTTACATGATACAGTAACATTTTGGTGGATTTTTGGCACCTTTGTTTCCGGACCGGCAAACAATGGCTTTGCTTGCCGTAGCCGCTGTACCCCACAGGTCTGACCCTGCTGGGCACAGCGGTCACGGTAGGCAAAGCCGGCACCGCTAGCAACAGTGCCGGTGCTTCCGTGTCCCCACTCCCATAGAGTCCTGCATACGTTTTGCAGGTGTCTAAAACTCAAAAAATTCTTTGATACGCAAAGTTTGAATGTAACCCAAAAGGCTAAGGCAATTCTGCCTTCAACAATATCATCCAATATAGCACGAGATATTGTAACATTGATGAATTTAGATACCACTAATAATTAATTCACCATCCAAGATCTAATGAAAGCACAGGATATAGATTGTTTTCAAACAGAAGACCGTGAACTAAAACTTAAATCTAAATTCATACCCCAATTACATGCAGATGATGTAACAGACATCTTCAACAAAGCGGTTACAGAAGACTTGAGAAATATCTATTTGAACAATCTTGAAAAGATTTCAGATTACAATCTCAGTTTTGAAGAAAGAAAAGCTATTAATGAATTACGAAACAGCGACAATCTGATTAGTAAAGCAGAAGATAAAGGAGGAAAAATGGTCATAATTAACAAAGTCGATTACATAAAAGAAGCAAAGAAAAAACTCAACAATGTTAGATGCTACCAAGTGATACCTAAAAATCCACTAAAAGAAATAGGAGGAATGTGGCAAAACCTTAGCAAAAAGTGGCTACAACAAGGCCTACTAAGTGAGGAAGAATATGATTACACAAATGAGCAGCATACATCAGTGGCAACAATCTATTGATTTTCCTCCCCAAAATCCACAACAAATATCTGACGTTTCCACCTCTAAAACCAATCATGAATGGAATTGGTTCGGTTACAGAAAAAAATCTCTGAATAAATAGATACATTCTTGAACCCTTTAGCTCAAAATGTAGCCTCTTACATCAAGAACGCCAAAAACATAATACAGCAAATTGAATTAATTATGTGGCAGGACCACTACAGATTGGTAACAATGGATGTGATATCATTATATACTTGCATAGAGCATGAAAAAGGAATAGCTGCAACTGAATATTTTTTAAATCCTGATCAATGTCCTTTTTGAACAGAACAAAATGATTGTAGAAATGCAAAAATGTGCCTTAATGAACAACATTTTCTGTTTTGACAATAGAATATACAGACAAACACAAGGAACGGCAATGGGAGAAAAATTTGCTTCAGCATATGCAAACGTGTTCATTTTTTTTTAGTTGGAACATGCTTGGACTCATAAATCCTTCACGGAATCAGACACCATTGTTTATTGTGGTCGATATATTGACGACATCATAATATTTTGGAAAGGAGACAAACATTTTCTTCTGGAGTATACACAATATTTAAACAGTAATAGCTCAAACATCAAATTTACATTGGAAAAAAGTACAGAGAAAATCAACTTCCTAGACTTAGAAATGTATGTTCAAGATCAGGAAATTCACACCACCCTATTTATCAAACCAATGGCAGGACACAGTGTTCTTCATGCCTCAAGCAATCAGCCGATGCATACGATATAAAATATTCCTTATGGTGAATTTCTTTGCATCAAATGAAATTGTAGCGAGGAAACCACAATAAATTCAGAGAAAGAGGCAATAATATTTCCACACTCAATACAGCTAAATCAAAGCACTTAAAAAATACAGATCAGAATTACTAGTGGACAAAGAACAGATATCAGGAATAGCAAATTGTAATGAAAGTAAATTCAGAGTAGTCACAACGTATAGCTCGGATCACTACAGAATCAGAATTATACTACACAAACATTGGAAAATTCTTCAATTTGACCCAATTGTAGCAAGACATTTGGACAACCCGACTTTGACATTTAGGAAAGCTGCATCCATCAAAACAATCATCAATCCTAGCTACATGAAACTGATCCATTCTAAATCAGGAACTATTGAATCAATTTGGAGAATCCCTGAAATTAAAGGGAATCACAAATGTGGCGGATGCAAGATGTGTCCACAAATTTTGGACAGACTAAAACAAATAAACTTGGCAAACGGCACAACAAAAGAAGTTTTTGACTTCATAAATTGCAATACACAATTTGTAGTCTATAGTTGTCAGACACTCAACCTTGCGCGGAGGTAGCACGTACACCTGCCTCCCCGTTGGGTCTTGGTGCCTGGCTTGGTAATAAACTCAGGCTTCCGTAACCCGCCGGGGAAAGAGGGTTAGGGTCCGCTGGATTGGATAGGTAGGGTTAGGTTAGGGTAACCGGGAAGAAGGGATAAGGGAATGGTAGGTAAAGGGGGTTATAGGGAAGGGGTTATAGGAAAGGTCCGTCTTGCTGTCCCCTTGTGGGGTTCCTGAGATCGATGGCACTCCGCCCTTACACTCACTCTTACACTCAGCAAGAACCTCAGAGACCTGTTGGGTCTCACGCTATACACAATAGTGATTGATGCACATAGTACGTTACTCTGGTAGAAGCGTTCCTATCACGCTTCTTGAGCCGTTCACACAGACACTCCTAGAACAAGTATTACTATACACAGTAAATAGAATAACTCAAGAGACACTTAGCTTCGTATGATGCAGCTGAGGTATGCAGCTTGCCCCAGTTCTTGCCGTAGCACTACGGCGCGATACGAGTTCCTGCTGTACACTACAGCGGAGCGCCGCTACAAGAAAACCAAAAACAGGTGTGAGTGTAGTGTCAACAACCGTGTTTCCTCACACGGCACAATCACACATTCATTCGTTTCGAGTATAGTCAGGCCGTGTTACTTCACACGAACTAATTGGCACCGGGTGAACGTTCCGCCAAGACGGACTTTGGAATCTCTTCCAGTGCTAGGCTTCACCCCACTCCCGACGTGTGCACCCAACGCTGAATCCCAACCAGCGTGTTCCAGACGCACGCTGGAAGTAACTGTTATTCTTTGTAAGCGTTCCGTTAGCGGTCGCTTGTTCACATTAGTTTAGCCCAAGAAAATAATGCACTTATCTGCCGGGGTGCGCGGGGCCGGAGTATTCACAGGCGGGGTTTGGCCCCGCGGGTTGCTGCCTGCAGGAGCCCTCGATCTGCACGTCTTCTCTGGTCAAACTCCTTTAGCACAAGCAGGGATCCTTGCGCGCGTCGCGCGCATGCGCTGGTCCTCGGGCGTTGTCCCGAAATAGTTCTTTTGCTCGCGAAGGCGCGATCATGCTGGGTATTGAAGTCTTTCTTGGTCCTGATGCCGAATGCTGCATTCTGCTTCCTCCAGGCTTGCATTCTACAAATAGGGCACAACAAAGTCCTAAAATACAGATGCTTGGACCACTGCCTGTTCTTCCCTAGCCCAGGATGTTGCTCTTTGTGCGTGGTGTGTACCAAATGCCCCAAACCTGCATTAGGCACAGTCGGAATCCTGACAGTACTCCCCCTCCCAACAGGGCCTGCTTTAGAAGGGTTGTTCTTATGAAAAACACGTATCAGCCGGGGTGCATGAACATTTGACGCCGGCTCCCAAGAGCGCTCTTCGGGCCCGTAACCCAGCCAATCTATCAAGTAATACAATTGCCCCAAACGAAAACGTGAATCCAAAATTGCTTTTACTTCGAACTCAGGAACCCCGTTAACAGTGACAGGTGGAGGTTTCTTGGGGCAAATGGACGCTGGGGCGGGTTTTAACAATGCAACATGGAACACAGGGTGAATTTTCATTTGTGTTGGCAAAGTGAGGCAAACTGCTACGGGATTTAAATCCTTTTCCACAGGGAATGGACCCACAAACCTGGGCTGGAACTTACGTGGGACTAGCAAGTGAAGATTTTGCGTGTTCAGCCACACCAATTCCCCGACCCTGTATGCTGGAGCTTGTCCCCTGTTAGCATCAGCATATCTCTTGTAGTTTGCTTTGGCAGTATTTAGATTAGTGATGATATTGCGCCACACGCCTTCAAGGTGTTTTTTATGCTGGGTTACAGCCGGAACTTCTGCAAAGCTCACTTGAGGCACCGGTTGGAAACGTGGATGAAAGCCGTAAGTACCATAGAAAGGAGTTACTTTGGTGGATGCATGCACCGAGTTGTTGTATGCTAACTCTGCTAGCCAGATGACATCTGCCCAAGAGGATTCATTATCATATGTCATACAACGGATGTACTGCTCCAGGGTTTGGTTCACCCTCTCAGTCTGCCCATCCGTTTCTGGATGATAACTAGTGGACAATTTTAGCTGCATACCCACGTTGGCGCAAAAGGCTTGCCAAAAGCGTGACGTAAATTGCGCCCCTCAATCGGATACAACATGAAGGGGGATACCATGAAGGCGCACTATGTTCTGGAGGAAAAGATCAACTAAAGCTCTGGCCGTGGGAACCCCTTTACAAGGGATGAAGTGTGCAAGCTTAGTCAAGGAGTCTACAACCACTAACACAGTGGTGAAACCATGACTCATTGGTAGGTCCACAATAAAGTCTAATGAAATAGTATGCCACGGTACTGGTGGTGTGGGTAAAGGGCGTAACAGCCCAGCTGGTCTTTGATGACCTGCCGTGTTCCGTAAGCAGCATCCACATGTTCGTAGAATTTGTTGAACATCATGTTTCATTCTGGGCCACCAGAAGTGACGCGTCAGTAGTTCGTAAGTCTTGGCTATTCCGGGATGTCCCACGAAGGGCGAGTCATGGCACCACCTGACTGGTTGTTGCCGAATAGCCGTTGTGGGCAGATACAATTTGGTTCCCAAAAAGGGGAGCCCATCCTTAACAGTCTTTTTCTTGCTAGGATCACTCCATTGGGCCAGCTCTTGTGCTGTTAGCGCCTTTCTGATGTTGGTAAACATATCATCCACTACAACACTACCTATGATCCGTGCTGGTGGCACAATGGGTTTTGGTTCCTCTTCTATATCGTATTTGACCTCAGGTTCTGGATACCGGGACAGGATGTCCGCTTTCTTGTTCTCTACCCCTGGACGGTATGTGACCACAAAATCAAAGTCAGCGAAGTACATGGCCCATCGCAGCTGACGGGGACTTAGAGCCTTGGCTGACTTCAGGAATTGCAGATTCCTATGGTCGGTCAATATTGTTATTGTATGTTGGGCTCCCATCAGATAATGACGCCACTCACTGAACGCTGCCTTGATAGCTAGTAGTTCCCTATCTGCTATCACGTAGTTACGTTCTGCAGGTAACAAGGTGCGAGAGAAATACGCTACTGGGTGTAGTTGACCAGTGCCATCTCGTTGGGATAGAATAGCACCAAGAGCGTAACTCGAAGCATCCGTTTCTATGACGTAGGGACGAGTGGGATCTGCATGTAACAAAATTGGGGCTGTTGTGAACGCTTTCTTCAGAGTCTGAAACTTGCCTCCGCCGCCTCATCCCAGTGAAACACTACCCCTTTTTTCAATAAACGGGTAATCGGCTGTACTTTTTGGGCAAACCCGTCTATGAATCGTCGGTAAAAATTGGCAAAACCTAGGACAGTCTGCATATCCTTAACAGACGTGGGGGAAGGCCATTCTACTATGGCTCTCACCTTGCCTTGGTCCATGGTGACTCCTTCTGGCGAGAGAACAAATCCCAAGAATTCTACTGTGGTTTGGTGGAATACACATTTCTCTAATTTGGCATATAGTTGGTGTTCTCTTAATCGCTGCAAGACCGCCTTAACATGTTCTTGGTGCTCGTCTAGATTCTGGGAACAGATAAGTATGTCATCTATGTAAACGATGGCAAAAAGATCCAAATAACCCCGTAAAACTTCGTTTAGGAAATGTTGAAAGGCGGCGGGTGCATTGCAGAGTCCGAATGGCATGACTTGATACTCATAGAGCCCATACTTGGTCCTAAAAGCAGTCTTCCACTCGTCCCCCTCACGCACCCGCACGAGATGGTAAGCCCCTCGTAGGTCTAGTTTGGTGTAGATTTTGGCATTTCGCACCTGATCTAACAAGGTGGGTATCAATGGAAGCGGGTATCGATTCTTTACGGTTATTCGGTTGATTGCCCTATAATCAATACAAGTTCTTAGGTCTCCGGTCTTCTTAGGGACGAAGAACAAGGGTGACGACACCAGTGACATGGAGTGACGTATAAATCCATTAGCCAAATTCGTGTCTATGTATTCTCGCAGGTGTTTGTTTTCTGATTCCGTCAATGCGTAGATCCGACTACATGGAAGTGCTGCGCCTGGTTCTAAATCTATTCTGCAATCAAATGTACGATGAGGTGGTAGGGTTTCTGCTGCGGTCTTGCTGAAAACATCCCTATAGGCTTGGTAGACTGCTGGTAGGATTTCTGTACTCCCAATCACGTGCCCTTGCCTAGGCTTACCCTGGATTTTAGGGTTTTCCGGAGCTTTGGCGGGGTTGCTGAGACAATGTTCCAAGCAGTGGTAAGACGAAAAACGTAAGGTACCCCGAGTCCAGTCCACTTCCGGATTGTGGGTTCCCAACCAAGGCAACCCGAGGATCATTCCGAACTGGGGTGCTGCAATTACATCGAACCGAATGTCTTCATGATGCTGGGAATTACATTCCAAATGTACCCACCTAGTCTGCTTAGTTATGAGGCCAGAAGTGAGTGGTGACCCATCTACTGACTGCACTTCTTCCTTACATTTCTTGTCGTGTAGAGGTATTCCCAATTTACATGCTAGGTCCTGGTCGATGAAATTGCCCGTGGCTCCTGAGTCTATCATCAATGATACTGGAACCCGCTTGGCCGCCCAACTGATATAACCTAAGACAGTCACATGAACCACCTGTACGTGGTGAGTATTAGCCAAGTGCTTCAGGTGTTTTCAAATTGGTTCGCCCGGACCACCCTTACTGGCGAGCTTTCTCGTTTCCCGGTAGCAGCTCCCCTTTGGGTTTAGCAGGGCATTCTCTTACAAAATGTCCGCCTTTACCGCAATACAAACAAAGCTTTTCCCTACGTCTTTTGTCTTTCTCTTCCTTGGTTAACGGCCCAAGCACCGTTCCTATCTGCATGGGTTCGTCCACTGGCTTCTCATTCTTACTAGGTTTTGGTTGGTGGTCTAATCTGGCTAGTGGTCTCGAATCCCATTTCCTTCTATCCTGCCTTCTCTCGCTTTGTCTCTGATCCAGACGCAATGCAAGGTCTATCATGGAGGAACAGCTTTCAGGCTGCGGGTCTACTTGCACTATGAGGTCCTTCATCTCATCCCTTAGCCCTTGGTAAAACAAAGCCAGGCGCTTCTCCTCTGGCCAATCTGTTTCCACCGCTAAGCGATTAAAAGTGGTTACATAAGTAACCAAGTCCTTACCTCCTTGACGCAGGGTAAGTAATTCTCTGTCTTTAATTAGAGTTGCTGCCTTACGGTTAAAGATCTTACCGAATTCCTCTAGAAAAGTATCCCAATGATACAGGATAGTGTCTTCCTTCGATACCAGGGGCGTAGCCCATGATGCAGCATCCCCACCCAGGTAAGAGATTACAAATGCTGTACGGGACTGAGCGCTGGGAAATATAGTAGGCTTGGTGATAAAATGCAGCTGACATTGCATGATGAACTGATTGTAACGCTGTGGATCGCCATGATACCTTTCCGGGGCTGACAAGGGCAAGGGCGGTTCAGTAGATACGTGTACCTGAACTGGGGTGGGTGGAACCTGATCCCTGGGCAAGGGGGTAGCTTGGGCATTACTCTGCACAGTAAGGGTATGCACTTGACCAGCTAAGTTTACATAATCTTGACGGGTGACCTGCAATTCGTCTTTCAACTCCCGTAACGCTGCCAAAACCTCCTCCATGGTGTCGTGCTACCCAGGCGCTTAAAAATACTTGGGCTTGTGCTACTGTCAGACACTCAACCTTGCGCGGAGGTAGCACGTACACCTGCCTCCCCGTTGGGTCTTGGTGCCTGGCTTGGTAATAAACTCAGGCTTCCGTAACCCGCCGGGGAAAGAGGGTTAGGGTCCGCTGGATTGGATAGGTAGGGGGAAGTTAGGGTAACCGGGAAGAAGGGATAAGGGAATGGTAGGTAAAGGGGGTTATGGGGAAGGGGTTATAGGAAAGGTCCGTCTTGCTGTCCCCTTGTGGGGTTCCTGAGATCGATGGCACTCCGCCCTTACACTCACTCTTACACTCAGCAAGAACCTCAGAGACCTGTTGGGTCTCACGCTATACACAATAGTGATTGATGCACATAGTACGTTACTCTGGTAGAAGCGTTCCTATCACGCTTCTTTAGCCGTTCACACAGACACCCCTAGAACAAGTATTACTATACACAGTAAATAGAATAACTGAAGAGACACTTAGCTTCGTATGATGCAGCTGATGTATGCAGCTTGCCCCAGTTCTTGCCGTAGCACTACGGCGCGATACGAGTTCCTGCTGTACACTAGAGCGGAGCGCCGCTACAAGAAAACCAAAAACAGGTGTGAGTGTAGTGTCAACAACCGTGTTTCCTCACACGGCACAATCACACATTCATTCGTTCCGAGTATAGTCAGGCCGTGTTACTTCACACAAACTAATTGGCACCGGGTGAACGTTCCGCCAAGACGGTCTTTGGAATCTCTTCCAGTGCTAGGCTTCACCCCACTCCCGACGTGTGCACCCAACACTGAATCCCAACCAGCGTGTTCCAGACGCACGCTGGAAGTAACTATTATTCTTTGTAAGCATTCCGTTAGCGGTCGCTTGTTCACATTAGTTTAGCCCAAGAAAATAATGCACTTATCTGCCGGGGTGCGCGGGGCCTGCAGTATTCACAGGCGGGGTTTGGCCCCGCGGGTTGCTGCCTGCAGGAGCCCTCGATCTGCACGTCTTCTCTGGTCAAACTCCTTTAGCACAAGCAGGGATCCTTGCGCGCGTCGCGCGCATGCGCTGGTCCTCGGGCGTTGTCCCGAAGTAGTTCTTTTGCTCGCGAAGGCGCGAGCATGCTGGGTATTGAAGTCTTTCTTGGTCCTGATGCCGTATGCTGCATTCTGCTGCCTCCAGGCTTGCATTCTACAAATAGGGCACAACAAAGTCCTAAAATACAGATGCTTGGACCACTGCCTGTTCTTCCCTAGCCCAGGATGTTGCTCTTTGTGCGTGGTGTGTACCAAATGCCCCAAACCTGCATTAGGCACAGTCGGAATCCTGACAGTTCTCCCCCTCCCAACAGGGCCTGCTTTAGAAGGGTTGTTCTTATGAAAAACACGTATCAGCCGGGGTGCATGAACATTTGACGCCGGCTCCCAAGTGCGCTCTTCGGGCCCGTAACCCAGCCAATCTATCAAGTAATACAATTGCCCCAAACGAAAACGTGAATCCAAAATTGCTTTTACTTCGAACTCAGGAACCCCGTTAACAGTGACAGGTGGAGGTTTCTTGGGGCAAATGGACGCTGGGGCGGGTTTTAACAATGCAACATGGAACACAGGGTGAATTTTCATTTGTGTTGGCAAAGTGAGGCGAACTGCTACGGGATTTAAAACCTTTTCCACAGGGAATGGACCCACAAACCTGGGCTGGAACTTACGTGGGCCTAGCAAGTGAAGATTTTGCGTGTTCAGCCACACCATATCCCCGACCCTGTATGCTGGAGCTTGTCCCCTGTTAGCATCAGCATATCTCTTGTAGTTTGCTTTGGCAGTATTTAGATTAGTGATGATATTGCGCCACACGCCTTCAAGGTGTTTTTTATGCTGGGTTACAGCCGGAACTTCTGCAAAGCTCACTTGAGGCACCGGTTGGAAACGTGGATGAAAGCCGTAAGTACCATAGAAAGGAGTTACTTTGGTGGATGCATGCACCGAGTTGTTGTATGCTAACTCTGCTAGCCAGATGACATCTTCCCAAGAGGATTCATTATCATATGTCATACAACGGATGTACTGCTCCAGGGTTTGGTTCACCCTCTCAGTCTGCCCATCCGTTTCTGGATGATAACTAGTGGACAATTTTAGCTGCATACCCACGTTGGCGCAAAAGGCTTGCCAAAAGCGTGACGTAAATTGCGCCCCTCAATCGGATACAACATGAAGGGGGATACCATGAAGGCGCACTATGTTCTGGAGGAAAAGATCAGCTAAAGCTCTGGCCGTGGAACCCCTTTACAAGGGATGAAGTGTGCAAGCTTAGTCAAGGAGTCTACAACCACTAACACAGTGGTGAAACCATGACTCGTTGGTAGGTCCACAATAAAGTCTAATGAAATAGTATGCCACGGTACTGGTGGTGTGGGTAAGGGCGTAACAGCCCAGCTGGTCTTTGATGACCTGCCTTGTTCCGTAAGCAGCATTCACATGTTCGTAGAATTTGTTGAACATCATGTTTCATTCTGGGCCACCAGAAGTGACGCGTGAGTAGTTCGTAAGTCTTGGCTATTCCGGGATGTCCCACGAAGGGCGAGTCATGGCACCACCTGACTGGTTGTTGCCGAATAGCCGTTGTGGGCAGATACAATTTGGTTCCCAAAAAGGGGAGCCCATCCTTAACAGTCTTTTTCTTGCTAGGATCACTCCATTGGGCCAGCTCTTGTGCTGTTAGCGCCTTTCTGATGTTGGTAAACATATCATCCACTACAACACTACCTATGATCCGTGCTGGTGGCACAATGGGTTTTGGTTCCTCTTCTATATCGTATTTGACCTCAGGTTCTGGATACCGGGACAGGATGTCCGCTTTCTTGTTCTCTACCCCTGGACGGTATGTGACCACAAAATCAAAGTCAGCGAAGTACATGGCCCATCGCAGCTGACGGGGACTTAGAGCCTTGGCTGACTTCAGGAATTGCAGATTCCTATGGCCGGTCAATATTGTTATTGTATGTTGGGCTCCCATCAGATAATGACGCCACTCACTGAACGCCGCCTTGATAGCTAGTAGTTCCCTATCCGCTATCACGTAGTTACGTTCTGCAGGTAACAAGGTGCGAGAGAAATATGCTACTGGGTGTAGTTGACCAGTGCCATCTCGTTGGGATAGAATAGCACCAAGAGCGTAACTCGAAGCATCCGTTTCTATGACGTAGGGACGAGTGGGATCTGCATGTAACAAAATTGGGGCTGTTGTGAACGCTTTCTTCAGAGTCTGAAAACTTGCCTCTGCCGCCTCATCCCAGTGAAACACTACCCCTTTTTTCAA
Source organism: Ambystoma mexicanum (assembly GCF_040938575.1). Taxonomy (NCBI): domain Eukaryota; kingdom Metazoa; phylum Chordata; class Amphibia; order Caudata; family Ambystomatidae; genus Ambystoma; species Ambystoma mexicanum. The sequence continues at coordinate 1,405,911,593 of NC_090923.1, read as the reverse complement.
TAAACGGGTAATCGGCTGTACTTTTTGGGCAAACTCGTCTATGAATCGTCGGTAAAAATTGGCAAAACCTAGGACAGTCTGCACATCCTTAACAGACGTGGGGGAAGGCCATTCTACTATGGCTCTCACCTTGCCTTGGTCCATGGTGACTCCTTCTGGCGAGAGAACAAATCCCAAGAATTCTACTGTGGTTTGGTGGAATACACATTTCTCTGATTTGGCATATAGTTGGTGTTCTCTTAATCGCTGCAAGACCGCCTTAACATGTTCTTGGTGCTCGTCTAGATTCTGGGAATAGATAAGTATGTCATCTATGTAAACGATGGCAAAAAGATCCAAATAACCCCGTAAAACTTCGTCTAGGAAATGTTGAAAGGCGGCGGGTGCATTGCAGAGTCCGAATGGCATGACTTGATACTCATAGAGCCCATACTTGGTCCTAAAAGCAGTCTTCCACTCGTCCCCCTCACGCACCCGCACGAGATGGTAAGCCCCTCGTAGGTCTAGTTTGGTGTAGATTTTGGCATTTCGCACCTGATCTAACAAGGTGGGTATCAATGGAAGCGGGTATCGATTCTTTACGGTTATTCGGTTGATTGCCCTATAATCAATACAAGTTCTTAGGTCTCCGGTCTTCTTAGGGACGAAGAACAAGGGTGACGACACCGGTGACATGGAGTGACGTATAAATCCATTAGCCAAATTCGTGTCTATGTATTCTCGCAGGTGTTTGTTTTCTGATTCGGTCAATGCGTAGATCTGACTACATGGAAGTGCTGCGCCTGGTTCTAAATCTATTCTGCAATCAAATGTACGATGAGGTGGTAGGGTTTCTGCTGCGGTCTTGCTGAAAACATCCCTATAGGCTTGGTAGACTGCTGGTAGGATTTCTGTTCTCCCAATCACGTGCCCTTGCCTAGGCGTACCCTAGATTTTAGGGTTTTCCGGAGCTTTGGCGGGGTTGCTGAGACAATGTTCCAAGCAGTGGTAAGACGAAAAACGTAAGGTACCCCGAGTCCAGTCCACTTCCGGATTGTGGGTTCCCAACCAAGGCAACCCGAGGATCATTCCGAACTGGGGTGCTGCAATTACATCGAACCTAATGTCTTCATGATGCTGGGAATTACATTCCAAATGTACCCACCTAGTCTGCTTAGTTATGAGGCCAGAAGTGAGTGGTGACCCATCTACTGACTGCACTTCTTCCTTACATTTCTTGTCGTGTAGAGGTATTCCCAATTTACATGCTAGGTCCTGGTCGATGAAATTGCCCGTGGCTCCTGAGTCTATCAACAATGATACTGGAACCCGCTTGGCCGCCCAACTGATATAACCTAAGACAGTCACATGAACCACCTGTACGTGGTGAGTATTAGCCAAGTGCTTCGGGGTGTTTTCAAATTGGCTCGCCCGGACCACCCTTACTGGCGAGCTTTCTCGTTTCCCGGTAGCAGCTCCCCCTTGGGTTTAGCAGGGCATTCTCTTACAAAATGTCCGCCTTTACCGCAATACAAACAAAGCTTTTCCCTACGTCTTTTGTCTTTCTCTTCCTTGGTTAACGGCCCAAGCACCGTTCCTATCTGCATGGGTTCGTCCACTGGCTTCTCATTCTTACTAGGTTTTGGTTGGTGGTCTAATCTGGCTAGTGGTCTCGAATCCCATTTCCTTCTATCCTGCCTTCTCTCGCTTTGTCTCTGATCCAGACGCAATGCAAGGTCTATCATGGAGGAACAGCTTTCAGCCTGCGGGTCTACTTGCACTATGAGGTCCTTCATCTCATCCCTTAGCCCTTGGTAAAACAAAGCCAGGCGCTTCTCCTCTGGCCAATCTGTTTCCACCGCTAAGCGATTAAAAGTGGTTACATAAGTAACCAAGTCCTTACCTCCTTGACGCAGGGTAAGTAATTCTCTGTCTTTAATTAGAGTTGCTGCCTTACGGTTAAAGATCTTACCGAATTCCTCTAGAAAAGTATCCCAATGACACAGGATAGTGTCTTCCTTCGATACCAGGGGCGTAGCCCATGATGCAGCATCCCCACCCAGGTAAGAGATTACAAATGCTGTACGGGACTGAGCGCTGGGAAATATAGTAGGCTTGGTGATAAAATGCAGCTGACATTGCATGATGAACTGATTGTAACGCTGTGGATCGCCATGATACCTTTCCGGGGCTGACAAGGGCAAGGGCGGTTCAGTAGATACGTGTACCTGAACTGGGGTGGGTGGAACCTGATCCCTGGGCAAGGGGGTAGCTTGGGCATTACTCTGCACAGTAAGGGTATGCACTTGACCAGCTAAGTTTACATAATCTTGACGGGTGACCTGCAATTCGTCTTTCAACTCCCGTAACGCTGCCAAAACCTCCTCCATGGTGTCGTGCTACCCAGGCGCTTAAAAATACTTGGGCTTGTGCTACTGTCAGACACTCAACCTTGCGCGGAGGTAGCACGTACACCTGCCTCCCCGTTGGGTCTTGGTGCCTGGCTTGGTAATAAACTCAGGCTTCCGTAACCCGCCGGGGAAAGAGGGTTAGGGTCCGCTGGATTGGATAGGTAGGGGGAAGTTAGGGTAACCGGGAAGAAGGGATAAGGGAATGGTAGGTAAAGGGGGTTATGGGGAAGGGGTTATAGGAAAGGTCCGTCTTGCTGTCCCCTTGTGGGGTTCCTGAGATCGATGGCACTCCGCCCTTACACTCACTCTTACACTCAGCAAGAACCTCAGAGACCTGTTGGGTCTCACGCTATACACAATAGTGATTGATGCACATAGTACGTTACTCTGGTAGAAGCGTTCCTATCACGCTTCTTTAGCCGTTCACACAGACACCCATAGAACAAGTATTACTATACACAGTAAATAGAATAACTGAAGAGACACTTAGCTTCGTATGATGCAGCTGATGTATGCAGCTTGCCCCAGTTCTTGCCGTAGCACTACGGCGCGATACGAGTTCCTGCTGTACACTAGAGCGGAGCGCCGCTACAAGAAAACCAAAAACAGGTGTGAGTGTAGTGTCAACAACCGTGTTTCCTCACACGGCACAATCACACATTCATTCGTTCCGAGTATAGTCAGGCCGTGTTACTTCACACAAACTAATTGGCACCGGGTGAACGTTCCGCCAAGACGGTCTTTGGAATCTCTTCCAGTGCTAGGCTTCACCCCACTCCCGACGTGTGCACCCAACACTGAATCCCAACCAGCGTGTTCCAGACGCACGCTGGAAGTAACTATTATTCTTTGTAAGCGTTCCGTTAGCGGTCGCTTGTTCACATTAGTTTAGCCCAAGAAAATAATGCACTTATCTGCCGGGGTGCGCGGGGCCTGCAGTATTCACAGGCGGGGTTTGGCCCCGCGGGTTGCTGCCTGCAGGAGCCCTCGATCTGCACGTCTTCTCTGGTCAAACTCCTTTAGCACAAGCAGGGATCCTTGCGCGCGTCGCGCGCATGCGCTGGTCCTCGGGCGTTGTCCCGAAGTAGTTCTTTTGCTCGCGAAGGCGCGAGCATGCTGGGTATTGAAGTCTTTCTTGGTCCTGATGCCGTATGCTGCATTCTGCTGCCTCCAGGCTTGCATTCTACAAATAGGGCACAACAAAGTCCTAAAATACAGATGCTTGGACCACTGCCTGTTCTTCCCTAGCCCAGGATGTTGCTCTTTGTGCGTGGTGTGTACCAAATGCCCCAAACCTGCATTAGGCACAGTCGGAATCCTGACAGTTCTCCCCCTCCCAACAGGGCCTGCTTTAGAAGGGTTGTTCTTATGAAAAACACGTATCAGCCGGGGTGCATGAACATTTGACGCCGGCTCCCAAGAGCGCTCTTCGGGCCCGTAACCCAGCCAATCTATCAAGTAATACAATTGCCCCAAACGAAAACGTGAATCCAAAATTGCTTTTACTTCGAACTCAGGAACCCCGTTAACAGTGACAGGTGGAGGTTTCTTGGGGCAAATGGACGCTGGGGCGGGTTTTAACAATGCAACATGGAACACAGGGTGAATTTTCATTTGTGTTGGCAAAGTGAGGCGAACTGCTACGGGATTTAAAACCTTTTCCACAGGGAATGGACCCACAAACCTGGGCTGGAACTTACGTGGGCCTAGCAAGTGAAGATTTTGCGTGTTCAGCCACACCATATCCCCGACCCTGTATGCTGGAGCTTGTCCCCTGTTAGCATCAGCATATCTCTTGTAGTTTGCTTTGGCAGTATTTAGATTAGTGATGATATTGCGCCACACGCCTTCAAGGTGTTTTTTATGCTGGGTTACAGCCGGAACTTCTGCAAAGCTCACTTGAGGCACCGGTTGGAAACGTGGATGAAAGCCGTAAGTACCATAGAAAGGAGTTACTTTGGTGGATGCATGCACCGAGTTGTTGTATGCTAACTCTGCTAGCCAGATGACATCTTCCCAAGAGGATTCATTATCATATGTCATACAACGGATGTACTGCTCCAGGGTTTGGTTCACCCTCTCAGTCTGCCCATCCGTTTCTGGATGATAACTAGTGGACAATTTTAGCTGCATACCCACGTTGGCGCAAAAGGCTTGCCAAAAGCGTGACGTAAATTGCGCCCCTCAATCGGATACAACATGAAGGGGGATACCATGAAGGCGCACTATGTTCTGGAGGAAAAGATCAGCTAAAGCTCTGGCCGTGGAACCCCTTTACAAGGGATGAAGTGTGCAAGCTTAGTCAAGGAGTCTACAACCACTAACACAGTGGTGAAACCATGACTCGTTGGTAGGTCCACAATAAAGTCTAATGAAATAGTATGCCACGGTACTGGTGGTGTGGGTAAGGGCGTAACAGCCCAGCTGGTCTTTGATGACCTGCCTTGTTCCGTAAGCAGCATTCACATGTTCGTAGAATTTGTTGAACATCATGTTTCATTCTGGGCCACCAGAAGTGACGCGTGAGTAGTTCGTAAGTCTTGGCTATTCCGGGATGTCCCACGAAGGGCGAGTCATGGCACCACCTGACTGGTTGTTGCCGAATAGCCGTTGTGGGCAGATACAATTTGGTTCCCAAAAAGGGGAGCCCATCCTTAACAGTCTTTTTCTTGCTAGGATCACTCCATTGGGCCAGCTCTTGTGCTGTTAGCGCCTTTCTGATGTTGGTAAACATATCATCCACTACAACACTACCTATGATCCGTGCTGGTGGCACAATGGGTTTTGGTTCCTCTTCTATATCGTATTTGACCTCAGGTTCTGGATACCGGGACAGGATGTCCGCTTTCTTGTTCTCTACCCCTGGACGGTATGTGACCACAAAATCAAAGTCAGCGAAGTACATGGCCCATCGCAGCTGACGGGGACTTAGAGCCTTGGCTGACTTCAGGAATTGCAGATTCCTATGGCCGGTCAATATTGTTATTGTATGTTGGGCTCCCATCAGATAATGACGCCACTCACTGAACGCCGCCTTGATAGCTAGTAGTTCCCTATCCGCTATCACGTAGTTACGTTCTGCAGGTAACAAGGTGCGAGAGAAATACGCTACTGGGTGTAGTTGACCAGTGCCATCTCGTTGGGATAGAATAGCACCAAGAGCGTAACTCGAAGCATCCGTTTCTATGACGTAGGGACGAGTGGGATCTGCATGTAACAAAATTGGGGCTGTTGTGAACGCTTTCTTCAGAGTCTGAAAACTTGCCTCTGCCGCCTCATCCCAGTGAAACACTACCCCTTTTTTCAATAAACGGGTAATCGGCTGTACTTTTTGGGCAAACTCGTCTATGAATCGTCGGTAAAAATTGGCAAAACCTAGGACAGTCTGCACATCCTTAACAGACGTGGGGGAAGGCCATTCTACTATGGCTCTCACCTTGCCTTGGTCCATGGTGACTCCTTCTGGCGAGAGAACAAATCCCAAGAATTCTACTGTGGTTTGGTGGAATACACATTTCTCTGATTTGGCATATAGTTGGTGTTCTCTTAATCGCTGCAAGACCGCCTTAACATGTTCTTGGTGCTCGTCTAGATTCTGGGAATAGATAAGTATGTCATCTATGTAAACGATGGCAAAAAGATCCAAATAACCCCGTAAAACTTCGTCTAGGAAATGTTGAAAGGCGGCGGGTGCATTGCAGAGTCCGAATGGCATGACTTGATACTCATAGAGCCCATACTTGGTCCTAAAAGCAGTCTTCCACTCGTCCCCCTCACGCACCCGCACGAGATGGTAAGCCCCTCGTAGGTCTAGTTTGGTGTAGATTTTGGCATTTCGCACCTGATCTAACAAGGTGGGTATCAATGGAAGCGGGTATCGATTCTTTACGGTTATTCGGTTGATTGCCCTATAATCAATACAAGTTCTTAGGTCTCCGGTCTTCTTAGGGATGAAGAACAAGGGTGACGACACCGGTGACATGGAGTGACGTATAAATCCATTAGCCAAATTCGTGTCTATGTATTCTCGCAGGTGTTTGTTTTCTGATTCGGTCAATGCGTAGATCTGACTACATGGAAGTGCTGCGCCTGGTTCTAAATCTATTCTGCAATCAAATGTACGATGAGGTGGTAGGGTTTCTGCTGCGGTCTTGCTGAAAACATCCCTATAGGCTTGGTAGACTGCTGGTAGGATTTCTGTTCTCCCAATCACGTGCCCTTGCCTAGGCGTACCCTAGATTTTAGGGTTTTCCGGAGCTTTGGCGGGGTTGCTGAGACAATGTTCCAAGCAGTGGTAAGACGAAAAACGTAAGGTACCCCGAGTCCAGTCCACTTCCGGATTGTGGGTTCCCAACCAAGGCAACCCGAGGATCATTCCGAACTGGGGTGCTGCAATTACATCGAACCTAATGTCTTCATGATGCTGGGAATTACATTCCAAATGTACCCACCTAGTCTGCTTAGTTATGAGGCCAGAAGTGAGTGGTGACCCATCTACTGACTGCACTTCTTCCTTACATTTCTTGTCGTGTAGAGGTATTCCCAATTTACATGCTAGGTCCTGGTCGATGAAATTGCCCGTGGCTCCTGAGTCTATCAACAATGATACTGGAACCCGCTTGGCCGCCCAACTGATATAACCTAAGACAGTCACATGAACCACCTGTACGTGGTGAGTATTAGCCAAGTGCTTCGGGGTGTTTTCAAATTGGCTCGCCCGGACCACCCTTACTGGCGAGCTTTCTCGTTTCCCGGTAGCAGCTCCCCCTTGGGTTTAGCAGGGCATTCTCTTACAAAATGTCCGCCTTTACCGCAATACAAACAAAGCTTTTCCCTACGTCTTTTGTCTTTCTCTTCCTTGGTTAACGGCCCAAGCACCGTTCCTATCTGCATGGGTTCGTCCACTGGCTTCTCATTCTTACTAGGTTTTGGTTGGTGGTCTAATCTGGCTAGTGGTCTCGAATCCCATTTCCTTCTATCCTGCCTTCTCTCGCTTTGTCTCTGATCCAGACGCAATGCAAGGTCTATCATGGAGGAACAGCTTTCAGGCTGCGGGTCTACTTGCACTATGAGGTCCTTCATCTCATCCCTTAGCCCTTGGTAAAACAAAGCCAGGCGCTTCTCCTCTGGCCAATCTGTTTCCACCGCTAAGCGATTAAAAGTGGTTACATAAGTAACCAAGTCCTTACCTCCTTGACGCAGGGTAAGTAATTCTCTGTCTTTAATTAGAGTTGCTGCCTTACGGTTAAAGATCTTACCGAATTCCTCTAGAAAAGTATCCCAATGATACAGGATAGTGTCTTCCTTCGATACCAGGGGCGTAGCCCATGATGCAGCATCCCCACCCAGGTAAGAGATTACAAATGCTGTACGGGACTGAGCGCTGGGAAATATAGTAGGCTTGGTGATAAAATGCAGCTGACATTGCATGATGAACTGATTGTAACGCTGTGGATCGCCATGATACCTTTCCGGGGCTGACAAGGGCAAGGGCGGTTCAGTAGATACGTGTACCTGAACTGGGGTGGGTGGAACCTGATCCCTGGGCAAGGGGGTAGCTTGGGCATTACTCTGCACAGTAAGGGTATGCACTTGACCAGCTAAGTTTACATAATCTTGACGGGTGACCTGCAATTCGTCTTTCAACTCCCGTAACGCTGCCAAAACCTCCTCCATGGTGTCGTGCTACCCAGGCGCTTAAAAATACTTGGGCTTGTGCTACTGTCAGACACTCAACCTTGCGCGGAGGTAGCACGTACACCTGCCTCCCCGTTGGGTCTTGGTGCCTGGCTTGGTAATAAACTCAGGCTTCCGTAACCCGCCGGGGAAAGAGGGTTAGGGTCCGCTGGATTGGATAGGTAGGGGGAAGTTAGGGTAACCGGGAAGAAGGGATAAGGGAATGGTAGGTAAAGGGGGTTATGGGGAAGGGGTTATAGGAAAGGTCCGTCTTGCTGTCCCCTTGTGGGGTTCATGAGATCGATGGCACTCCGCCCTTACACTCACTCTTACACTCAGCAAGAACCTCAGAGACCTGTTGGGTCTCACGCTATACACAATAGTGATTGATGCACATAGTACGTTACTCTGGTAGAAGCGTTCCTATCACGCTTCTTGAGCTGTTCACACAGACACCCCTAGAACAAGTATTACTATACACAGTAAATAGAATAACTCAAGAGACACTTAGCTTCGTATGATGCAGCTGAGGTATGCAGCTTGCCCCAGTTCTTGCCGTAACACTACGGCGCGATACGAGTTCCTGCTGTACACTACAGCGGAGCGCCGCTACAAGAAAACCAAAAACAGGTGTGAGTGTATTGTCAACAACCGTGTTTCCTCACACGGCACAATCACACATTCATTCGTTCCGAGTATAGTCAGGCCGTGTTACTTCACACAAACTAATTGGCACCGGGTGAACGTTCCGCCAAGACGGACTTTGGAATCTCTTCCAGTGCTAGGCTTCACCCCACTCCCGACGTGTGCACCCAACGCTGAATCCCAACCAGCGTGTTCCAGACGCACGCTGGAAGTAACTGTTATTCTTTGTAAGCGTTCCGTTAGCGGTCGCTTGTTCACATTAGTTTAGCCCAAGAAAATAATGCACTTATCTGCCGGGGTGCGCGGGGCCTGCAGTATTCACAGGCGGGGTTTGGCCCCGCGGGTTGCTGCCTGCAGGAGCCCTCGATCTGCACGTCTTCTCTGGTCAAACTCCTTTAGCACAAGCAGGGATCCTTGCGCGCGTCGCGCGCATGCGCTGGTCCTCGGGCGTTGTCCCGAAGTAGTTCTTTTGCTCGCGAAGGCGCGAGCATGCTGGGTATTGAAGTCTTCCTTGGTCCTGATGCCGAATGCTGCATTCTGCTGCCTCCAGGCTTGCATTCTACAAATAGGGCACAACAAAGTCCTAAAATACAGATGCTCGGACCACTGCCTGTTCTTCCCTAGCCCAGGATGTTGCTCTTTGTGCGTGGTGTGTACCAAATGCCCCAAACCTGCATTAGGCACAGTCGGAATCCTGACAATAGAATCATATGTCATTGCAGACAATTGTATATAGGAAGCACCATCAGCAAACTCAAGATAAGAATTATGGAACACACAAGAGTTGTAAGAAATCAACAATCCAGATATCCACATATCCACTGTCAATTCATCACAACTCAGAACACAAAAATCAGAAAGTTAAAGATCTGAAATTTGCAGGCGTGGCAATAGCAAAGGAAACCATGAAAGGTGGAAATAGAACCAAAAAACGTAGGCAACTGGAATCAAAATGGATAATGATAATGGAGAGTCGTCAAAGCAGCCTAAATCAGGACAATGATTATTGGTCATTTCTCTAACATGAAACTATAAGGTGTATAAATGCAATTTTTAAGAGATTTTTCAATCATGCCAAGCACTTATAATCTCTTTCGCTAGTATTTTAGAATTCACCTCTTTAACCATCAACGGAAAATGATGAAATGATGTGCAAAAACCAAATCCTTCAGACATTAATCATTTACTTTAACCATAGCAAACCCCCTTTTGGTCAATAGTATGGATTCCATCTCAAAATTCACCCCGATAAAAAACCAAAACATTTTCCATTTTTATTTTTCCATAATAACACAATTCAATAAATAAAATCAACCTTTCCTCTTCATACAAAATGACACACCTTCATTTTGGACTAAATACCTCTCATCAAATCCGTTAACACAAGTATTGAATTGTATCAATGCAGGACGTCAAACATTGGTCTCCATTGTATTAACATATTTGTGTACCAAGCATACTGCTAATAATGCATAGGAAATGGGAAAACATGTTTGCGCTATGTAAATCAATGTGTGGAGCGTCTTACTATGACGTTCTGATGTCAATGTGTGAAAAAAGAGCACAGTGACATCAGACGCTGGGGCGCAAGCGCACATAAAAACAAGAGCTGCGCTCAGTATGTCGCTCGTGGACGAAAAGAGAAGGACAACTCCATTCTTCTGCTATATTTCTGACTTGGAAAAAGTAAAGTACTAAGCCGTGAGGCTCTATACTTCAACCTGCTTCAGCTCCTTTAAAAACTTCTTTCTTTCTAAACGTTGGCACATGTTGTCAGCCTCCATGTCGATATCGCTTTCGATTGGGTGACGTCTCAAACTGTCAAGGAGTTCCCCCCTTCTCACCTGAATCCGTTCTTTACCGGTGTCCTTGGATGCTGCCTTCTTTCGGATGGATCGGGTTTTGAAGAAGGCGGCCCGTGTCTCTGCCGAATCCAGAATGCGTTCAGTTTTCCAGGAGGCCGAATCCAGGAATCCACGAGGCAAGGTAAGTTCGCTAGAACTAGAATCCAGGAGGAAGAAGAAGGGGGGTTCGAGGAAGGGAAAGCAGAGTGGATAGGAGAAGAACCGCGAGCTACGGAACACACGTCTGGTCACTACTTCGCTATAGCATTGAGACGCGCGGAGCCGCGGAAGGCGTGGTCTAGAAATAGAGAAAGGTTACGTCCAACGCATGGAGCGAGAAGGGAATTCATTGGACTGCCATATTGGAGGTATTAATGTGTATAAGTCTGTTGTGACAGGGACCATGAGGCCCAAAAGGGGCGCACCCTGCGATTCATGACAGCATGCCTCCTCCGAAGACCCTTCCCTCCTGGTTTGCCCGGGTGGATGAGGTGGAACCTTCTGAGCAGCCGTGGGGCCTTGATGTTTGAGAGAGGTTCCCAGGTTCTTTCGCTAGGAGGATATCCTTTCCATTCAACCAGGTATTGAAGCTGGCCCTTTCTATACCTGGAATCACAAATCCGAGATACCTCATATTCCAATTGGTTATCGACCAGTATAGGAGGAAGTCTGGAGGGTTTTTGGGAGGATGGATAGTAGGGTTTTAATAAAGATGTGTGAAAGACTGGGTGTATCTTCTTCCAGGATTCAGGCAACTCGATCCGATAAGAAACAGGATTTATCATTTCTTTAATGGAAAGTGGACCATAGTACCGAGGGGCCAGTTTACTAGGCCGTAATTGTCGGGGTAGTAATTTTGAGGACAACCAGATCTGATCACCGACTGCATAAGAAGGGCCAGGTCTTCTTCTGGAATCTGCATATTTCTTGGTCTGTTTCCTGGCCTTCTCCAAAAATTCCTTGGCTTCTTTATGTATGTTGACAAGGGTTTCGATCCAGGAGTCAACTGTAGGTACTTGTAGATTGGGGAAGAACAGAAGGTAGGACCGATGGATGAAATCCTTGACTGCAATAAAAGGGGCTGATCTTAAGTGCCGAATGGTCAGAATTATTGTAAGCGAATTCAGCCACGGGTATCAGGAGCGACCAGTCATCCTGGACCTTGGTGGCGAAGCATCGAAGATACTGTTCCACGGTTTGATTGACACGTTCTGTGATTCCGTTGGTTTGAGGGTGGTAACCTGATGAAAGGGCACGTTGGATCCCTAAGCATTGACAGAGATGTTTCCAGAATTGTGAGATGTATTGAGGTCCGCAATCCGAAATGATCTTGGAAGGGAATCCATGCAAACGGAATATGTGTTCCAGGAAGATTCCTGCTAGTTCAGAGGAGGATGGTAATTTACACAGGGGCGTAAAATGAGCCATATGAGTGAACAAGTCTATGGTAACCATGATGGTGGTAAACCCATGGGAGGGTGGCAGTTCCACAATGAAGACCGTAGCGATAATCTCCCAAGGCCTAGTTGGCAATGTAGGTTGTAGTAGAAGGCCCGCTGGTTTCTTGTTATTGTGTTTATTTTGGCTGCAGACAACACAGGATTGAATGTACTGCCGTACGTTGGGTCCCATCCTAGGCCACCAGAATTGCCTTTGTATCAGACGGAGGGTATTGGTGACACCACGATGTCCGGAGTGCAGGGTATCGTGGCAGAGATTCATTATTCTCTGTTGTAGTCTTTTTGTAGGGATGACCAACAGATTGTCTTTGAACAAATAACCTCCCAGACCTTTACATTCCAAGGATTTCTTTTGAATTTGTCCTTCCACAGATCAGAGGATTGGGTTGGGCTTGGATTTCTTCGAGGAGGTTGACTGCCTGGGCCACAAAGATCGTGGGGGAAAACATCTGAGGATATGCCTTGTCTTCAGTGGGCCTGTAGTCAGGTCTTCGAGATAAGGCATCGGCGATCAGGTTTTGTGATCCAGGAACGTGAGTGATATGGAACTGGTACTGGGCAAAGAAATATGCCCAACGTGACTGACGACTGTTCCTACACTCCAAAGACTGTAGAATCTGGAGGTTCCGGTGGTCAGTACGGACCTGAACTGGATGTTTAGCTCCCAAAAGTAGATGTCGCCATTCAGTGAAGGCCTGGCGGATGGCTAACAATTCTTTTTCCAAGACTGAATAATGTGTTTCACTAGGAGTCAGAGTTTGTGAGAGGTAAGCAATTGGGTGTCCCAGTTTATCTCCTAATTCTTGTTTCAGGACTGCGCCAATGGCATAATTTGAAGCGTCCGTTTCTACCAGGAAAGGACGGCTAGTATCGGGTTGAGCCAAGATAGGAGCTTGCGTAAACTCTGTCTTTAAATGCTGGAACGCCATATCTTGTGGTGTTGACCAGAGGAAAGGAGTGTCTTTCTTCAGGTGAGCAACAATCGGTTGAACTATCTCGGAGAAATACGACATGAATTTCCGGTAGAAATTGGCAAGTCCCAGGAAAGATTGAATTTGTTTCACGGAAGTAGGAGCGGGCCAGGTCAATATGGCTTTTACCTTTGAAGGGTCCATACCGATTCCTTCTGGGGTAAGAATAAACCCTAGGTAGTGAACGGAGGTCACATGAAACAAACATTTTTCAGGTTTGGCTAGGAGTTTATGATCTCGGAGTCTCTGCAAAACTGCCTTCACGTGCTCTTCATGTTGTTTAGGATCCTTGGAAAAGATCAGTATGTCATCCAGATATACAATAACAAAGAGAAACAGCATGTCAGAGAACACCCTATCCATAAAGCGTTGGAAGATTGCCGGGGCGTTAGCCAATCCGAAGGGCATGACTAGGTACTCAAAATGGCCAAAGGGTGTTCTGAAGGCGGTCTTCCATTCGTCTCCATCCCTGACATGGATAAAATGATAAGCGCCCCTGAGATCCAACTTGGTGAATATCACTGCGCCTCTCACGGCTTCCAGGATACCCGAAATCAGGGGTAACGGGTACCGATCCTTGAGGGTACATTGATTTAGCCCGCGATAATCAAGGCAGGGTCTGAGTTCCTTGGTATCCTTCTTGGGAACAAAGAATATAGAAGCGCCAGCAGGAGATTTCGAAGGTCTTATGGTGCCATTTTGAAGGTTGGTATCCAGGTATTCTCTTAGGGCTTTCTTCTCGGGTTCGGAAAGAATGAACATCCTGCCGAAGGGAATCACTGCAGAGGGTTCCGTATCTATTGCGCAGTCTTCAGGTCTGTGTGGGGGTAAGGCCTGGACAATGGCAGTCGAAAACACATCAGCATAAGCTTGGTAGACTTCAGGAACTTCCATGACATTGGATACCATTAGTGGTGTCTGTTGTTCCTTTGTTGGTTCCTTTGGGTGTGTTAATGGAGGTTTTAGGGATAGACAATGAGACATGCAAAACTCCGAGCCTAGGAATAGGGAACCCACAGACCAGTTGATATATGGGTTGTTTTTCTGTAGCCAGGGCATGCCCAATACCATGGGGTAATGAGCTGACTTAATAATATCAAACCTGATCAGCTCTCGATGGTGATTTATTGAAAGCTGGATCTCCTTGGTCTGAAGGCTTATGGTTCCTGATGTGAGGGGTCTTCCGTCGATAGCCTCCACAGGCTGCATGGTGCTTCGTGTTTCGTAGGGAATCTGATGTTTATCAACCCACTCATGATCGATGAATATTCCCATAGCTCCGCAGTCTACCAGGGCCAAAGTGGAATACTTTGTATTCTTGGATGGTGATAAAAAGGCTTGTAGTACCACCAAATTCTTTTGTCCAGGAGAGTTCAAGGATGGAATGAATGTGGAGCAAACATCTCTCTCCCGAAGCTCTGCTCCATCTAGGATCGGGAGCTGGCGTTTCCCGAACGCCGAGGGGGTGCTAAAGGACACTCCCTAACCAAATGCTTATCTGAGGCGCAGTACATGCTACATGCACAAGCCTGTATGAATTCTCCTCATTCTCTCTTGTGGAGATATGGATGGGTCCACGAAAGGCCCCAATCTGCTTGGGCTCGGATTCTGAAACTGGGCTTGGGGTGATTTCCGGTCTGGGGGTACCCTCAAATGATACCTTGGAAGGAGTTCCCCTGGATTTCTTCTTTTCTGACTTCCTTTCTTGGATACGGAAGTCAATCTGCATGGCAAGATCCATTAATGCCTGGAATGAGCTTGGTCGTGCCACTCTGGCCAGCTCATCCTTAATTTCTTCGTTCAATCCTCTCCTGAACAGGGTAAAACTCGCCTCAGTGGACCAGTCGGCTTCCTTTGCCAGTTGTTTAAATCGGGTGACATACGTGAGCATATCCTGGGCCCCTTGCTGAAAGTCGAACAAGCGTTCTTGTGCGCTATAGACCTGCTCAGGGCGGTCAAACATGTCTTTTAAGGCCCGTATAAACCCATCATAATCATCCAGGAGGGCATCACTAGAGTTAACGAGGGGAGTGGCCCAAGTCAAGGCATTCCCGGAAAGGTGAGAGATTATAAAACCCACCTTGGCCCTGGGGGTCGCAAAATAGTAAGGCTTGAAGGTAAAGTGAACCAAGCACGAATCCAGGAATGCACAAAGGGTCTCTGCTGAGCCGTCGTATTTATCCACAACTCCGCCCAGTGTAACACTCTCTTTTGTAGCAGAATCCCGGGATAGGACCAATTGTTTGAGAGCGGCGTTCTCCGCTTTCAGATTCTGTACCTCGGTTGATAGTTCCTGCATACGACGCATCAAGTCCTGCACGGCAGCCTCCATGTCGATATCGCTTTCGATTGGGTGGCGTCTCAAACTGTCAAGGAGTTCCCCCCTTCTCACCTGAATCCATTCTTTACCGGTGTCCTTGGATGCTGCCTTCTTTTGGATGGATCGGGTTTTGAAAAAGGCGGCCCGTGTCTCTGCCGAATCCAGAATGCGTTAATTTTCCCAGGAGGCCGAATCCAGGAATCCAGGAAGCAAGGTAAGTTCGCAAGAACTAGAATCCAGGAGGAAGAAGAAGGGGGGGTTCGAGGAAGGGAAAGCGGAGTGGAAAGGAAAAGAACCGCGAGCTACGGAGCACACGTCTGTTCGCTACTTCGCTATAGCATTGAGACGTGCGGAGCCGCAGAAGGCGTGGTCTAGAAATAGAGAAAGGTGATGTCCAACGCATGGAGCGAGAAGGGAATGCGTTGGACGGCCATATTGGAGGTATTAATGTGTATAAGTCCGTTGTGACAGGGACCATGAGGCCCAAAAGGGGCGCACCCTGCGATTCATGACACATGTATTATTCAAATCTGTAAAACAATGTTGCATTAACAATTAATAGTCTTAAGCTTATCAACTTTCTCTGTGTTTCCCCTCCTCTCCCGTCTTTTTGTATCCTCAATAGCAATCGGAGGATCATAACACGAGCGCCAGCCTACCATTAAATAATGGACCAGTGACCTACCTGGATACACATAGCACGGTAAGTCAAACTATAAGATAAACCAATGAGAACTATTATGAAATAATCACTTGAATTTGAATGAACAAATTATTTTTATTGTATCCCCCATTTTCCTTTTTTTAAATTGTTCTTTCAGAAATAACAAACCTGCAAACACATAGCAGGAAACAATAATTCAAAACAAAAAAACAAGGAATAAAGAAATGATTTTTAAGACCATGAAGGACATTATAAATTCGACCTCCTGAGGAGCCATGCCCAATTGGCGGAACACGTGTAGAGGTCTAATGGTAAAGGTTATAAGTTATAAAGCTCAAGAAATTAAACAATTTTGAAAAACAAGGTTCATTAGGCTGAAAAAATAAATCAGGACAGTGAATATTGGTAATTTCTCTAACATGAAACTTTAAGGTTTATAAATGCAACTTTGAAGAGATGTTTCAATCATCTTTCAACCATGCCAAACACTTATAATCTCTTTTGCTAGTATTTTAGAATTCATCTCTTTAACCATCCACAGAAAATGATGAAAAGATGTGCAAAAACCAAATCCTTTAGACATTAATCATTTACATTAACCATAGCAAACCCCCTTTTGGTCAATAGTATGGATTCCATCTCAAACTTCACTCCGATAAAAAACCAAACCATTTTGCATTTTTATTTTTTTATAATAACAAAATTCGATAAATAAAAATCAACCTTTCCTCTTCATGCAAAATTACACACCTTAATTTTGGCCTAAATACCTCTTATCAAATCTGTTAATAATAGTATATATTACATTGAATTACATCAATGCAGGACCTCAAACATTGGTCCCCATTGTATTAACATACTTGTGTACAGAGCACACTGCTAATAATGCATAAGAAATGGGGAAAAAATTTGCTCTATGTGAATCAATGTGCGCAGTATCTTACTATAACGTATTGATGTCATTGCATGAAAAAAGAATGCAGTGATGTCAGACGCCAGGGTGCAAGCGCTCCTAAAAGCAGGAGCTGCACTCAGTATGTTGCTTCTGCATTCTTCTGCTATATTTCTGACTTGGAAAAAGTAAAGTACTAAGCCGTGAGGCTCTATACTTCAACATGCTTCAACTCCTTTAAAAACGTCTTTCTTTCTAAACTTTGTCACATATATTATTCAAATGTGTAGAACAATGCTGCATTAACATAGAAAAAGTCTTAAGCTTATCAACTTTCTCTGTGTTTCCCCTCCTCTCCCATCTTTTTGTATCCTCAATAGAAATCGGAGGACCATACCACGAGCACCAGCCTACAATTAAATAACGGACTGGTGACCTAACAAAACTACATGCATACACATAGCAGGGTAAGTCAAACTATAAGATAAACCAATGAGAACTATTATGAAAATATTCACTTGAATTTGACTGAACAAATTATTTTTATTGTATCCCCCCTTTTTCTTTTTAGAAATTGTTCTTTCAGAAATAACAAACCTGGAAACACATTTATTTTTTTTATTCGGATTTGTAAAGCGCGCAACAGCCCGGGGGCATTGTGGCGCTTGTTACAGACATATTTCTTAGTTACAGAAGCTTAGACATTAGTGGATTGCAGTACAGGCATGTGAGAGAGAATGGAAAACAGTGGATTAGCTGAAGAGAGAGGTTTTACATTTTTTTCGGAAGGCAAGGAGCGAGTTTTCTGCTCTGATGTCTGCGGGTAGTGCGTTACATAATTTGGCGGCAATGTGGGGGAAGCCTAGCCCGCCAGCTTTAGCCCTGTTGATGCGTGGGGTGTGAAGTTGGTTCGTGTAGTGAGTCCTAGTAGGTCATGTTGAGGTTGATTTAGCTATAGTCTCTGATATGTAAGAAGGTGCTGTGAGAGTGAGGCATTTGTGGGTGAGTGTGAGGATTTTGAAAGTGATGTGCTCTTTAACCGGGAGCCAGTGGGCTGCCTTTCTGGCCTGGGAGAAATGCTCCTTTTTGGGGATGCTTAATGTTGCTCATAGCGCGTTGTTCTGTGTGATTTGGAGTCGGTTTAAGTTTTTTCAGATGTACCTGCTAGAAGGGCATTGCAATAGTCTAATTTGGACCCAATAGTTGTTCTGGCTATTGATAGGCAGTTAGGCTTGGATAGGTATGGTTTTAAGGCATTAATGAGCTTTGTGGTGTGCGCAGATGCGGAGGTGATGACCCTGACCTGCCTGGTCATGGATACGGTAGAGTCAATGTATACCCCTAAGGTCTTCACGGATGTAGAGACAGGGATGATTGTATTATCAATGATGAAGTTAGAATACAGTTTATCGAGTTTAGCTAGTGTGGTTTTTTGACCTAATATAATGAGTTCGGTCTTCTCCCCAATATGAGGCATTCATGTTCACCCTGACAAAATAATGTGAATCAATCAGTAAAAGAAGTGAATGAGAAACAAGATAACAATATCCCGATGTGAATAAGTTAACCAGAGAATAGCCCGGAGACTAAGAGGAAGAGAAGATCGTTATCCGGGTACTCATAATTGTCACAGTTGAGATAACAAAAATACAGTCATTAGAACAAGAGAAAAAAGGGGAATAGTTATGAAACTATTCCTACTTGTCTCAGCAAAGATATTGAGAACATAGTCAATAATGATAAAGAGTTTGAGGCAAACGCCTCTGTGAATAAGTAGACTGGTAATAATCACACTAAAGCAAGCAACTAAGAATCGCAGACAGGTTGGATAACCCTTCCCTGTGAGGAGGGGAGAATAAAGATTGGGGTTAAAGTCAAAGGCGAAAATAATCGGCCAATTAAAAACACTGACAAGAAGAGAAGAACAAGTTACTTCTTACCTGGTAACGTTCTTTCGACGGGATGTTCCTCCGACGTATTCCTTATCTTTGATAATATGTTTCCAGCTTGCTGGCCTCGGAAATTTTTTCTGTAGAGGGCGCTGCGCATCGACGTCCGCCGAGTCGATGTCCCTCGACGGCCACCGTATCGGCGCCGACGTCACCATGCCCATAAATAGCCACGCGCTGCGTCCGTTGCTCAGTTCCGTTTTGTAGCATAAGAAGAGACATGCCTGAATCGGTTAGTAACCTTGAAGGAGCGAAAGCTGCAACCACAAGGGAAGTTATCACTGCAGGGATGGATGGGAGGGGCGATAAGGAATACGTCGGAGGAACATCCCGTCGAAAGAACGTTACCAGGTAAGAAGTAACTTGTTCTTCGAAGGGATTGTGTCCTCCGACGTATTCCTTATCTTTGATAGACTCCCATAGCAGTGGTATGTAAGTGGAGGAGGGAGTGATAGTGTTATGTATCCCTTTAGGGATGGACCGAATGTAATACGGCTTTGCCAAATCTGGTCTCTTGAGCAGTGGAGGAATCCAGATTGTAAAATTTTGTGAATGTATGTGCGGACGACCATGTGGCAGCCGCACATATGTCCCGGACCGGTACCCCTCTGTGGAGAGCCGAAGAGGCTGCGATACCCCTGGTTGAATGAGCCCTGAGATTTTGGGGTGGCTCTTTCCCTGCTAGTCTATAACATTCCAGGATGGCCAAAATAATCCACCTGGAGATGGTTTGTTTTGTTATGGGTAGTCCCAACTTGTGACCTGAGTATCCTACAAACAGTTGGTCTGCTTGCCTGATCCTAGCCATTCTGCTGATGTAAAAGCTGAGACCTCGCCTAGGGTCCAGACTGTGTAGCCTTTCCTCCTCTTTCCCCGGATGGGGAGGAGGGTAGAATGAAGGCAAGGTAATTTTCTGAGTAATATGGAATTCAGAAACCACCTTTGGGAGGAAATTAGGCTTCACCTGTAGGACAACCTTGTCCTTGTGGAAGATTGTATGTGGGGGTTTACAGGAGAGAGCTTGTAGCTCACTCACCCTCCTAGCAGATGTTAGTGATACCAGTAGGACAGTTTTAAGCGTGAGGAATCTCAATGCGCAAGAGTGAAGAGGTTCGAATGGAGTGCCCATTAAGAGGTTTAAGACTAAATTTAAGTCCCATAATGGAACCTGGAATGGTTTTGGAGGGTAAACATTAGTTAGACCCTTGTGAAATTGTACCACTAGAGGAATTTTGAAATACGATGGTTCCTCCGCAGTGCGCTTGAAGATAGAAAGCGCTGCGAGATAGCCTTTTACAGTGCCAACTTGAAGGCCTGAGTTTGCCAAGTAGAGTAGAAACGATAACACCATTGGTGTACCACATGAAAAAGGGTTGATATTCTCTTCCCTACACCAGCTGCAAAACTTGTTCCAACGGCAGCGGTATAAGGACTTTGTTGCTGGTCTTCTGGCTGAAAGCAACACTTCCATGACGTCATCAGGGAGATCCCAATCCTTGTACCTCAACCTTTCAGAAGCCAAGCGTGAAGGTTGAGGGTTCTGGTGTCTGGATGGAGAACCTGACCTCCCTTCTGCGAGAGAAGATTCTCTTTGATTGGAAGACGGATTGGAGGGGTGATGGACATATCTAGAAGGTTCCACGTTCTCCTGGCCCAATCCGGGGCAATTAGGATCATGGTTTTCCGGAATCTTCTCAACCTCCTGATCATTTGAGGAATAACAGGGACTGGTGGGAACGCGTAAAGGAGTGGAAACTCCCAGTCCACTACGAACGCATCTCCTAGAGCTCCTCTCGGGGGAAATTCCCTTGAACAGAACAGATTGCACTTCCTGTTGGGGCTTGTGGCGAACAGATCCACCTGAGGGGTTCCCCAAAGGGCGAAGATCTCTTGAAGGACTTCCTGAGCTAGCTCCCACTCGTGGGAGACTGTGCTCTGCCTGCTCAGAGCGTCCGCTGTCAAATTCTTCTCTCCGGCTACGTGGACTGCCAATAGAGAGATTCCTTCCCGAATTGCCCAAAACCAGAGCTGCATTGCCTCTCTGCACAGTGGCAGTGATCCTACGCCTCCTCTTTTGTTGAGGTATGTAGTCTGGACTCCGATGGAGACCAACGACCGCTGATGGTCAAGTCGTTGGCATGGGCTCCCCACCCTGTGAGGGAGGCGTCTGTGACTACTGTTATCTCCGGCCATGGTTGCCAAAACAGTTCTCCTTTCAAGATGTTCTCTGGATAGGCCCACCATTGAAGGTCGTGGGCTACCTTGTCCGGAATCCGGAGGAGGTCTGTCATTCTCCCTGAGAATTGTGACCACTGACTTCTCAGTGCCCACTGAAGAGATCTCATTCTCAGGCGAGCCTCTGGCACAAGGAAGATGCAGGATGCCATGAGGCTTAGCAACCTCAAAAAGTCGAAGGCTGGGAGACGCTGGGCATTTTGAAACTTGGTGACCATCTGTAGAATATCTTGAGCCCTCACCTCTGGTGGCGAGGCTTTTCCCAGGGAAGTGTCCAGGACCGCTCCAATGAACTGGAGTCTCTGAGATGGTATAATCTGTGACTTCTTTAAATTGAGGGAGAAGCCCAGTCTGTGAAGGAGGAGGCAGACATAATCTAGCTTGGTCTGGGCCTGTTCCGAAGATACAGACCTGGTCAGCCAATCGTCCAGGTAGGGATAGACGTGTATCCCTTCCCTCCTTAGACTTGCAGTCACTACCGACATCTGCTTGGTGAAGACCCTCGGGGCGGAGGTCAGCCCAAATGGCAGAACTCGAAATTGATAATGAGAGTTGCCAATTGCGAACCTCAGGTATTTCCTGTGCTTGAGATGGATTGGCACATGGAAATAAGCATCCTGAAGGTCCAGAGATACCAGCCAGTCCTGGAGCTGGAGGGCCTGAAGGATCTGAGAGAGAGTTACCATCTTGAACTTGTCCTTCCTGAGGAACTTGTTCAATTGTCGTAAGTCCAGGATGGGTCTGAGTCCTCTGTCCTTCTTTGGTATGAGAAAGTAGGGGGAGTACCAGCCCTTGTTCCTGTCCGATACAGGTACCGGTTCTATGGCACCTTTCTCTAGCAGGTCCATAATTTCCTGCAAGAGGAGCGGATCTGGAACTTTTAGGGAGCTGTTCCCCGGTGGATGACTCTGAGGGATGTGTAGAAAGGGTAGGCAGTAACCTTGGGCAACTGTCTCCAACGCCCAAGCATCTGACGTTATAGCCTGCCATTCCGTCAGATGGTGAGTTAACCTGCCCCCTACAGGTGTCTTGTGTGTGAAGGCCTCAGAGTGGTTTGGGGGCGGCTGATGCAGATGCCGAGGGTAAAGAGGCACCTGCTGCTGCTGCGGTCTTAGTACTTTTGACCCATCCACCTCGGGTGGATCTCCTTTGGCCTCTTTCAGCCGGCTGTTCTCTGCCTTTCCCGAATGCGGAATAGTAGCGAAAGGACTTTCCTCTCCCAGAGGTTCCTGAGGGGCGAAAAGGAGTTTGGCGGGTAGCAGCTCCTAAGGATTTTGCTGCTGCTTTAGAAGTTTGTAACTTTTCCAGACTGTCATCAGCCTTTTTCCCGAATAATGAAGAGCCGTCAAAGGGCATATTCAAAAGTCTGGCCTGTACATCAGGGGCAAAGCCCGACTTTCGCAACCACGCATGCCTGCGGATTGTTGTACTTGCCGCCATGGCCCTGCTTATACTGTCAGCGGAATCGATGCCCATTTGAAGTGATTCGCACAGGGCATCTTTGCCATCTTTAATGATGTTAAGGAAGGCTTCCTTTTCCTCTCCTTCGGGTATGCAGTCAGCCGCTGATGAAGCACACTCCCATAGTGTGTGACTGAACCTGGCGAGCGTACAGGTGGCGTTGTTGGACTTCAACGCCATACTACAGGCAGAGAAGACCTTCTTTGCCATAGAGTCGTACCTCTTGTCATCCCTATCCTGTGGGACAGTAGGGTAAGCAGTCCTACTGCTGGATGAAGTTGCCGCTTGAACCACCAGGCTCTCTGGGGTCAGGTGTTTTGACAGGTATTCAGGGTCAGCAGTCGCTACCCTATACTATGTCGATAATCTTTTATTGACTGCTGGGATAACTTCGGGAGTTTCCCAATTAGATGCAATTTTTCTTTGTAGGGCTGCATGGAAGGGGACCACCAGGTCCGCCTGTGGGCCTTTGTCCAATATATCTGTTAGTTCATCCTGTTGGAAAACAGGTGAAGGCGCAGACCAACCCATAAACTCAATTATTCTTGCCATCAGGGTTCTTTATGGTGTTTCGGCATGTTCCCCTGGGTCTGGCTTTACAAATTCCACTTCTGGGGAAGTGTCCAGTCCACTTGCCTCATGAAGTGACTCCTGTAGTTCCTTCAGCCTTCTTTCTTCAGAGGTGAAATCCTCTGCAGTAGGCAGTGTGGTTCTCTGTAAACCAAATGTTTCCTGGTCAGAGTCTTCCCCTTCTTCATAAATTCTCTGAAATGGAGTAAAGCCCATCTCTTGGGCTGAAGGAGCCAAACTCGTCGTTATTGGACGAGAAAATGTCGATGTCGTCGACGCCGATGTAACAGGCTTCGAAGGCGCCGAAAACGGCGTCGAAAAAACTGGAAGGGGTCTCGAAGAACTCGAGAGGATCAGGATCCTACTCGAGGGCATCGACGACGGTCTCAGTGTCGTGCCAGAGGCCCTTGAAATCACTGTTGGCTCTGGAGCCTTGGTCCTCTCTTTCATCGGCGGCGAGACGATCGACCGATGCGTCGAGGAACCCTTTGACAACGGCGTCGATGGCGCCGATCCGTGCGTCGAAGGAACCTTCGACGACGGCGTCGAAGACGGTGCCTTCTTACCCGATGGCTCATGGCGCTCTAGGGTGGAATGTTTCGCCGGGTGCTGCGACTCGCGGCGTTTTGATTTTTTGGGTTTTTCACCCGGGGCATCACCCTCAGCTGTCTTTGAGGGGGTCGAGGCCGCGTTCTCGAAGACGCTTAACATTTTCTTTCTGAATTCCTCCCACTCAGTTTGAGAACTGTGTTTGGTGGGACAGGAAACTCTTTCTGGGGACACAGAAGACGATGAGGAATGGGACCTTCAACGTCTCTTTTTTGAGTGTCTAGATTTCGACGAATGGTGGGAGCTGCTTTGAGATCTAGAATGGGAGTGTTTTCGACGGCGAGGAGACGAATGCCCCGACTCAGCCGACGAAACCTTCGAGGAGGATTTGGCTGACTTACCTCTCTCGAGCTTCCCCTTTCGCTCGTTCAGGGCTTTCGCCGTCATGGACATGCAGTCCTCACACTCCGAACAATGGTGCTCGGACCCCAAGCACCATAAACAGACCCTGTGTGGATCCGTTATTGACATTTTTTTACTGCAGTCTCGACATTTCTTGAAGCCGGATCGCGGCGTCGTCGGTTCTGATGAAGAAGCCATCGAGAACGATAAGGAATATTCGAGTCGAAATAGATAGTAAACCTGACTGAACTGAGCAACGACGTTCTGAGGCCCCACAAAGCGCGGAAAAACGGAACTGAGCAACGTCGCAGCGTGTGGCTATTTATGGGCATGGTGACCTCGGCACCGATACAGTGGCCGTCGAGGGACATCGACTCGGCGGACGTCAACGCGCAGCGCCCTCTACAGAAAAAATTTCCGAGGCCAGCAAGCTGGAAACATATTATCAAAAATAAGGAATACGTCAGAGGACACAATCCCTTCGAAATATCAATTTGAAATCAAGAGAGTTACAGGTTGGACAAGACAGGAAGAGCAACCATGAATAAAAATTGGGGTTAAAGTCAAAGGAGAAAATAATCGTCCAATTAAAAACACTGACAAGAAGAGAAATATCAATTTGAAATCAAGAGAGTTACAGGTTGGACAAGACAGGAAGAGCAACCAAGCAGAAAACAATAATTCAAAACAAAAAAACAAGGAATTAAGAAATTATTTTTAAGACCATGAAGGACATTATCAATTCGACCTCCTGAGGAGCCACGTCCAAGTGGTGAAACACGTGTAGAGGTCTAATGGTAAAGGTTATATGTTATAAAGCTCAAGAACTGAAACAATTTTGAAAAACAAGGTTGATTAAGCTGAAAATATACATTCAAGATATATATGACTCACAAATTGAAATCAAGTTTTGGCAAAGTATATAGAATAAGAAAGCATACAAAAATTAGGTTTAATGGAAATGATTATCTTATATAACTCAAGAAACCATTCGCCACCTGCTGCTTTCTTGTCCTGGAACTTTGAAGTTAAGATCACTGTATCTGAAACAAATTTTTTCGGACTTCGTGCTGCAGGATGAAGCACTTTGCTGGGCAAGGCTAATAGCGGGTGACAAGACCCCATGGCTGTTGGCATCCTACAACATCTTATGCAGTTTACAAGAAACCTTCCAGGACTCAACAGACTTAGTGGCGTCTTGTACTTCACCAACTGCCTTACTACAATAAACAAACTGCTCCGCTGACAGTTCTATAGAGACTCAAGAAAGGAAGATAGACAAACAGAGATAAACAGAAAATCACTCTTTTGTAAAAATCTTAAAGATTAAAATACAAATAATTTAAAAAAAAATAACTCAAGAAAGTAAACAATTTTGAAAATCATGGTTGATTAAGATGAAAAAAGAAATTCAAGATATATATGACTCATAAAATTTGAAATCAAGTTTTGGTAATGTATATCGAATAAAAAAAAGCATACAAAAATGAGGTCTAATGGAAAAGGTTATATTTTATAAAGCTGAAGAAAGGAAACAATTTTGAAACAGAAAGTTGATTAAGCTGAAAAAAGCAATTCATGATATATTTGACTCACAAAATTTGAAAACAAGTTTTGCCAATGTATATCGATTTAAAAAAGCATACAAAAATGAACAACATCTATTACTGATCAACTCTCATTGGATTTTTGAGAATTCATTTCTAAGGCGCATGAAATCTAAAGATTGTTATTTAATAGCGTTTTACTTATGTACAGGTGTTCTGATCTTGATGGTCGTGCAGATTAATGTACCTCCGTCCACAAGTACCGCACAGGCAGAAATGATATACTGCCTGTGCAATCTTTGAGGCACAGGTGTGGTGAGCCATCAATCAGGTAGCAGGAACGCCGGAAGGACCCACTGACCACTGTAAGGCAATAGGTGAGGGTTAAATAGGAGCAGTGCGGATGGTACAGGTAACAATCCGTAGTAACAAGGCTTACCCAAGTGTGCTGCAGGCAGTACCCTAAGCGTGGCGAGGACAACAGTCTGCTGATGGTGGTAGAAGAGATGTTCTGCACGGCTCGTGGGTGTGTCACACCTGGGTCTGATGTGATGGACCAGCAAGGCAAAGAAAGTCGAAAACAAGTTCCAAGATTCAAGGTTCAAAGGGGTTGATCAAAGGCAGTCCGAGAAAGAGTGTTCCAAGGTAGAGGAGCCGGGGGAAACAAGGTGGGGATCCAAGAGGCAGTAATCTAAGGAGCAGGCAAGACAAGTCCGTTGAGCAGTCCGAGGTCGCAAGGTCGTGATCAAAAAAGGTAAACCAGAAGCGCTAAACAATCCTCAAGAGATCAGCTGTGAAGCGCTGCACCCGTGTTGTCAGGATGCTTTTGAACTCGTTAGGCAGTCACGTGATGTGTCCCTCGGACGTGCGAGGCGTGACATGATCACGTGGTCACGAGACGCCGGATGTTCGGGGTTACTGTGGGAGTCTCCGTGGGCGTGACCAGCCGTGAGTGCGCTTCCATGGCAACTGCCAGCGAAACGAAGGATGGTAGATGCCGGGGCTGCAGGCTGGTGTCCTCCCACGCTGGGCGAACTGCCGGTTCACTCTGTGTGCAGGGACTGCTCTTGTGGGTAGGTGTGGTGCGGGGCGTGTGATCGTGTGATTCCTGGTAGGGCGAGCAACGGGAGACGTGACAGAGCCCCCCTCAAAGGCCCACGACCCTGTGGGCTTCACGGGCTATCCCGATGAAAGCGAGCAACCAGACGCGGGGCATGGACGTCCCGGGAGGGAACCCAAGAGCGCTCTTCAGGACCATACCCCAACCAGTCAACCAGATACTGGAGGCGAACCCTGCAGAGACGAGAACCCAGAATAGCACTGACCTCAAACGTATCCGGGGAGGACACAGAAACAGGGGCAGGAGACTGGACCATCCGAGTGGGAGCAAGACAGGGCTTGAGTAGGGAGGTGTGAAACACCGGGTGTATATGCCAGGTAGAGGGAACAGAGAGCCGTAAGGCCACCGGGTTCAGAACATGGGTAATCCTGTAGGGACCGACAAATCGGGGCAGCAGTTTGCAGCAACCAGGGATCCGCAAATGGCGAGTCGATAACCAAACACGGTCACCTACCCGATAGTCAGGGGCTGCTACCCGTTTCCTGTCGGCCTTGGTTTTCATAGAGGTCTGGGCTTCCCGCAAATGGATCAGTGTCTGGGCATGGATCGAGTGCAGATCGCGAGCACAGAGACTGGCAGCGGGAGTGGATGAGGAAGCAAAATCGGGGAGAGGGAGAGAACGAGGGTGTTGCCCATAGAGTGAATAGAAAGTAGAGAAACCAGTGGAGGAATGCCAGGCATTGTTGTACGCGAATTCGGCCAAATGGAGCAGGTTCAACCATGTATCCTGATACTGAAGGGTCAGGCAGCGCAGGTACTGTTCTAGGGCCTGGTTCACCCTCTCAGTTTGGCCATCGCTCTCCGGGTGGTAGGCTGAGGAGAAGCGGGCATCAATGCCAAGGATTTTGGTAAGGGCCTGCCAAAAACGAGATGTAAACTGCGAGCCGCGGTCGGATACAATGGGCCTCATTACACGGTAGGCGCTAAAAAATGTGATTTACCGTCATGGCGCTATTAGCGTGTCCGCCATCGTAGGAGACCGCTAATAGCGTTCCATTACGAGTTAGCGGACACGCGCATAGGGCCATGCCGGTAAATGACCCTACCGCCATGGCGCAAAAGCACCTTACCGGCTCTGACCAAAGTGCTGATAGCACCTCCGCCCTCATGCTGCACGCTATTAGCGGTCACCGCTTTTAGCGGTCACTGCTATTAGCGGTCACCGTAAAACACCGGAACCGGAAATAGCGTCATCGCACCGGAACGGGAAAGAGGCCATCCCCTGCACTCAGGACCTGCAGCAACACCACGACTGGCAAAACCACATCCCACAAGAACAAACAATGCCCAAGGCCCTAAAGAAAGCCGATGCGCGCCAGCGCAAAGAACGCTTCTCAAACGAGGAATTGAAAATGCTGGCAGACACCCTGGCTGCAAATGCAGACATAGTGTTCGCTAGCGACATGCGGCGCCCGGCACTCCTGAGAAAAAAGGAAATCTGGGCTGAGGTGGCGCAGAAAGTCAGTGCGGTGGGCTCCACCCCCCGCACCGTAAAGGACGTGCGCAAGCGGTGGGATGATCTGCGCCTCCGTGTACGCAGCATTTTATCGGCCAACAGGAATCTGGCCATGGGCACAGGAGGCGGAGGTGGATCCCCGATGAAGATGCAGGAGTGGGAGGAGACATGTGCCAGCACCATTGGCATAGAATCCATCGAGGGAGTGGGCCGAATGGAGTGTGGTGTGGCAACAACGTCAGACGGAGGTGAGTGACCACGCAAAACACAGCAATGCCAAGCATGAGTCCCTCCCCCAAATGTGAATTGGGAATCAGCTAATGGATGGGGTCATCTCACACGCATGTACACAACCCTGCATATATGCCCTGCACATCCCCACACAACCACATGCATGCAGCACCTCACACACGTGTCACCCTGACACATGTCCGGATGACCCACCCATCTGGCCAACAACCTGCAGGCCCAAACTAGATGTCCAAATCCAAAGAACTGCAGCAACAACAACATATGCATGATGCACGTTGACCCATCACTGATGCTATCCCTGTCTTGCTCCCCCACAGGGTCACAATCTGACAGTGAGGAGCTGGACTCTGCAACGCAGGCCCCACCACCCAAAAAGCAGGCCAAGGGAAAGGATGCAGGCACCAGGCCCAGTACATCGAGGGGCACTGGGATATCTGGAGTGGCCCAGCGTTCAAAAGCCACCCACGCAACGACCACACCAAGGGTCGAAATGCCATCCGACACTGTGGCAGCACCCCCACCACCCACCCCCACCACTCAGGAGCCAGTGCCAGAAGGCACGCCATCCGCAGCCAATAGCTCCGTCGGGGAAGCAGCAGCCACGGCACCTATGAGTGATGTGGACGACCCATGTCCGACACCGGAAGGGCAGCGTACACCCAGCACCCAGCTGTCCCCACTCCACAGCCCATGCAACACATCCAATGGCAGCATCCATGAGGTGCATGCCGGAGATGCAATGGATGGGTCATTCAGTCCCGTGGCGAGCTCACCTGATGTCGGCCACATGCAGCAAGCTGCGCCGAGGAGTAACAGGGGCAGGGCCGCAGACGACACCATGAGCCTGATACGCCAGCACCAGGAGGAGCTCAATGCCCTGGTTGCCCGGCAAGTGAGCGAGGCTGCCTCGTCCAGGGAGGAGATCCGGGTGTTGTCAAGGGACATGAAAGCTGCCATGGACAGCAACACGACGCGCCTATGTGACGAGATGGCCGCTGTGAGGCAGGTCCAAATGCGCATTGCTGAGGCGATGGAGAGCATGCGTCACTCACAGGGAGCAGATCAACCAGCCACCCCCTCGTCTACTAGCTCCGACCAGACAACCATCCTGCGCAGGTCCAGCCGGTCCTTGCGGCGGTCAGACTCACAACCCCCCAATGGTGGTAGTGGAGGAGGGAAGTAGGGCCAGCCTGTCCCTGTTGACACTTGGGAACTAATGCAGCACTGATGTGCACACCATGTTCGGTGGAGTTGTGGGGGGAGGGGGGTGAGGGTGTTCGGTGGAGTTGTGGGGGGAGGGGGGTGAGGGTGTTCGGTGGAGTTGTGGGGGGAGGGGGTGAGGGTGTTCGGTGGAGTTGTGGGGGGAGGGGGGTGAGGGTGTTCGGTGGAGTTGTGGGGGGAGGGGGTGAGGGTGTTCGGTGGAGTTGTGGGGGGAGGGGGGTGAGGGTGTTCGGTGGAGTTGTGGGGGGAGGGGGGTGAGGGTGTTCGGTGGAGTTGTGGGGGGAGGGGGGTGAGGGTGTTCGGTGGAGTTGTGGGGGGAGGGGGGGGAGGGTGTTCGGGGGAGTTGTGGGGGGAGGGGGGTGAGGGTTGTTGGGGTGGAGGGTACATGCACGTTTGAATGTCATAATGCTCAATACACACGTAATGGCATGGATAATCACATGACTGGACATTGATCATTGTGTATGTGTGCTTTATTGTTGAAGGGTGCACTGTGTTTATGTCCTCCATACACCCCGTGCCCTGAGCTGAACACCAATTGCACCCTCCTAATCCATGTGCATCAGAAACAATGGTCTATCAGGTGCTGCCGCACAGCACGTCCCTCATGGGCATCGCCACCTGCATGACCTGCAGCCCCCTCTCCTCCATCCTCATCCCCGTCATCATCCTCAGACGGTGGTCGCAGTTTTATGTCAGGGGGCATTGGCACATTCCGTCTGATACACATATTGTGAAGCATGACACATGCCATGGTGATCTTGGCCACCTTCTCATGCCCGTACAGGAGTGCCCCACCCGACCTGCTGAGGCACCGGAAGCGTTCCTTCAATAGGCCGAATGTCTGCTCGATCACCACGCGGGTACGGGTGTGTGCATGATTGTAGTCCTCTTCGTGCCTGTTCTGTGGGTTCCGCACAGGGGTAAGGAGCCACCTCTTCAGGGGATAACCTGCATCACCTGCATGGGTGCAACAATGGGTATGTGTAAGTGTCTACATAATGTGGAGCGTGCACATATCACACAAACAAACATTGCATATTCAACGACATCCACTGATCCAAGCACGCATGGCAATCAGGGTAACTGCAATGTGGGAAGGTGAGGTGGTCCTTGCAAGTGGACATGCACCATGCATGCATACAGCAGGGATTGCCATGTTCCGCCAGAGTTTAAGTGATTTGTGTTTCCTGGCCCTGGCAACGTTAGTGCCACACTGCTAGTACACTGCCATTCCTTAGTTGATGTCCCCATGCTGTTTGATGGCAATTCTGTGGTGGGGTACGGGTGTGCCTCACCACAATGGCTACAGGGGATCCATTTGTATGCACTCATGTGCGCGGACCATTTCTGATGTTGTTCAGCGTACATTTCAGTTGTGATTTTGATATGCATGTTGCTGATTTGTGTAATGGGGGGAATGGTGTGTTGTGCGGTGTGCATGTTGTTTGGAATGGCCTGTTTGGCGTAATGGATTGATATGTTTGCCGTGGCACTCACTTCCAGCATGTGGTTTTGTCTCTGGTCCATTGTGGGCTGCCTCACTGTACAGTGATGCAAATATGTATGTCCATTCTTCTCATGACACCAGTTCACGCCCAGTTGGAGTATGCATCTCCCCCCCCACTCACAATCCACATCACACTGACATGTGGTCAGCCTGCTACTCACCAAGTAGCCACGAACGTTGTCCAGCATGTCGCTCCATGTATCGTGGTATTGTCGAGTTCCGCAGGACCATTGCATCATGGGTTGAACCGGCATATCGGGCACAGCAATGTGTGATGATCTTATTGGAGTCACATACCATTTGGACGTTGATGGAGTGGTATTGCTTTCTGTTACGGTACACTACCTCATTGGCATGTGGGACCACCAGTTCTACATGGGTACAGTCGATGGCCCTGATGCAACTTGGGATGCCTGCCAGTGAATGGAAGCCAACTTTGGTGTTGGAGATCTCCTGGGCAGTCCGTGGCATGTATATGTGTTGACTTGTGTGCTGCAGGAGGGCATCGAGCACCTGGTTCAGTGTGCGTGAGAATACTGGTTGTGATATGCCATGCATCTGACCTACCGTATGCTGGTAGGTGCCTGTGGCCAAGAAGTGGAGCACTGTAACTACCTTCAGTAGAGGGGGGATGGCAGTACGGATGTCAATGAGACTCACAATGTCGTTGTATATCATGTCTACTATGGTGGTGATGGTATCCCAGTCCAGACGGTACAGGGTGTGTATCTGCTCAGGGGTTAGGTTGACTGGACTGGCTCTGATCCTGGGAATTGGTGGCTGCCTCTGTGGTATCACTAGGTGCACTGGTGGTGCTTGCTGCGCCTGTCTTGCCCTCCTCCTCCTCCTCCTGCGTCTCCTCTGTGCTGCCTGTTGTTGTAGCTGCTGCACTGCAATCATGTCCTCTAGCCCATGTAATGCTGCTAGTATTGCATCCATCTTGGTGTGGGAATGGGTGTGGGGAGGGGTGTGGTGTGCTCTTTTGTGCTGCCAGTCTCCATTGCCTCCACCTGTGCTGATTTTGTCCACCTGTGGCAGGTGGGAACTCTGCTGTGCTCTTTTAACGTGTGGTTCGCGATGCCGGTATTAGCGCCTTGCCGGTAAGGGTTCTTTGGGTCTACTACATGCCGGTATTGCCATGTACGCATGGCTCGTGATGCCGTGATATTAGCGCTATGCCGCTATTTCCGGTCTGAGGGGCCGCGCGCTCACGGACTTGCCGCTAATAGTGCCACCGTACTTTGCGGTGCCGCTAATAGCGGTATGTCCGGTTCGTGATTGGGGAGGGGATTTACCGATACCGGTAATCCCTTACCGGTAACGGTATGTCCCTACCGCCTACCGTGTAATGAGGCCCAATGACCTGCGGAAGACCAAAGAGACAGAGGATCGATTTAAAGAATAGTTGGGCCAGAGCGGGGGCTGAGGGTATCCTGTGACATGGAACGAAACGGGCCATCTTCGTGTAGGAATCGACGACCACCCAGATGGAGTCGTACCCTTGTCTGCGAGGCAAATCTGTATTGAGGTCCATAGAAACCGTATGCCATGGTCTGGGAGGAATAGGTAGGGGCTGAAGGAGACCCACGGGACCACCCCTGCGTGTTTTGCACTGTGCACAGATGGAGCAGGTGTTTACATAATGTTGAACGTCGCGCCCCATCGATGGCCACCAACACCACCGCTTCAGTAATTCCAAGGTGCGATGCTGTCCGGGGTGGCCATTGATGGCCGCGTCGTGGGACCAAGCGAGTGCTTGGTTACGTACGTCGCTAGTGGGGAGGAACAGCCTATCTTGTATGAACGGCAACCCTTCCTGGAGTACCAAATCCCATTCCGTTAGTGCATGTGGATGATGTGAAACCCACTGTCGGGTGAGGGCTAGCATGGAGGGAGGAGGAGTACACATGCTTATGACATGACCTTCGTTTAGAAGCGTGTCCGGGTATAGGGGCAAAGAATCCCCCCCGGGCGAACGGGATAGGGCACCGGCCTTACCATGTGGAAGCCCTGGTCTGTGTTTTACCACGAAATCAAAAGCAGCAAAAAACAGGTGCCAACGCACTTGTCTGCTGTTCAAGCACTTAAGGGAGGCCAGGTCTTGCAGGTTTTTGTGGTCTGTGTAAACCACGGTTTGGTGTTTGGCCCCAATGAGATGGTGTCGCCAGGTCTGTAGTGCATCCTTAATGGCCAGTAACTCCTTCTCGGTGACTGTGTAGTGAGACTCGGGAGGTGTGAACTTTCTTGAGTGAAACGCTATGGGGTGTAGCCGACCCGTGGAGGGACAAGGTTGGGAGAGCACTGCGCCTAATGCAAAGGAAGAGGCATCGGCTTCCAAAACAGATGGGAGTTCGGGGTCGGGATGCTGTAGTACAGGGGCAGTGGTGAATCTGGCTTTGAGTGTCTCAAAAGAACGCTGGTGTTCAGAGGTCCAACAGAACTGGACCCGAGGACTGGTCAGAGCAGTCAGTGGAGAGACAATGGACGAGAAACCGGCGATAAATCGCTGATAAAAGTTGGCAAAACCAAGAAACGATTGTAGCTGTTTGAGGCTGGTTGGGGCGGGCCATTCTGTGATGGCACAGACTTTGGACATGTTCATGGATAGGCCTCCGGGTGTAATAAGAAAGCCTTGGAATTCCACTTCTCTAGTATGAAACACACATTTCTCGGGTTTGGCGTACAAGGAGTGTTTCCTTAGTCGAATTAGTACTTCTGTTACATGGCCTATGTGTTCCTCCAGTGAGGACGAGAATATCAATATGTCGTCTAGGTAGGCCACGACAAAAACGTCTAAGACGTTGCAGAACACTTCGTTGACAAAGCGTTGAAACGTAGCAGGGGCATTGCAGAGACCGAAAGGCATTACAGTGTACTCGAACAGCCCTTGTCGAGTACAAAATGCCATCTTCCACTCGTCTCCGCTACGCATACGAACCAGGTTGTATGTCCCCGGAAGGTCCAACTTAGTGAAGATGGATGCCCACGTTAATCTGTCCAGAAGCGTGGAGATGAGGGTAAGGGATTACCGATTCTTAACGGTAACGGCGTTCAACCGTCTGTAATCGATACATGGACATAAGTCATCCTCCTTCTTGGGCACGAAGAAGATCGGACTGGCAGCCGGGGAGCAAGAGGGTCGTATGTGACCCAAGCGTAGGGCCTGTTGGATGTATTCCTTGAGTACCAGCTCATCCGATGGAGATAGGGAGTATATCCTGCCCTTTGGTATTGTTGCCTCAGGAACCAAATCAATGGGGCAATCATAGGGTCGATGTGGTGGTAGGCCCTCTGCCGTGACTTTGTCAAACACCTCTAGGAATCGATAGACAGCGGGCATCCCCGCTATAACGGCCCCCACGGTGTGTGGGACATTCGCAGATGGGTCTGTCTCATCAAGGCTGGCGGAGGTCATGGCCCCAAGGACGGTGGCCGGGGATGTAAACATAGTGGACTCCATCAAACAGAAGTGCTGGCAGACCTCAGATTCAAATGTGACCTGCCCAGTGCCCCAGTTAATCAAGGGGTTGTGCTGTTTCAGCCACGGGATGCCCAGAATGATACCAAACTGCGGAGTGGTGATGAGATTGAACGTTAGCGTCTCTTAGTGCGTGCCCTGAATCACCACTAACATGGGAGCGGTTTGATACTCAATGGGACCAGAGGCAAGGGAGGTGCCATCAACTGCTTGTACCAGGTCCGGATGCTTCTTCTTGATCAAGGGTAGGTTGAGGCCGTGAGCCAGTGAGATATCAATGAAGCAGCCAGTGGCCCCGGAGACGATCACGATCTGTACTGAGTGTGCCAGATCTCTGGTTGGTTTCAGCTGGGCCTGGACCGTAATCGGTCTGATGGGACCAAATACGGGTTCAGTGGGGGTCAGAGAAGGACTCGCCAGTACCCCCATTCTTAGGGGCGAGCCTTCTGAAAACCCGATGCTTTGTTCTTCGGGCGGCGGGGACATTCCTTAACATAGTGCCCTAGTGTACCACAGTAAAAACAGGCGTTGTCGGTTCTCCGACGCTCCCGCTCGGCCTGGGTGATGGGACTCCGGATCCCGCCGATTTGCATGGGTTCCGGAGCAGAGACGGGCGTGACTGGGAGTGCCTGGTTGGAGAAAGCCGTCTCCGCCCTACGCTCGGACCTACGAGCGTCCACCTGTAGAGCCAGGTCCACTAGTTCAGAGAAGATGGAGGGAAGAGCCGGAACCACAAAAAGAGCGTCTTTCATGTGGCTACAGAGACCGCGATAGAACACTATGGCTTTCTTTTCTTCAGGCCACAAGGTCTCTGCAGCCAGTTGGTTGAAACGGGTGATGTAATCAATCAGTGTTTGCTTTCTCTGTGTAAGATCAAGCAGTTCCAGGTCTCGAGATTGCGCCGTGTACCTGGTGTCAAAAACCTTTGCCATCTCTGTCACTAGTAGGTCAAAATTGTACAGGGCAGGGTGATCGCTCTCTAATAATGGGTTCACCCAAATGGCCGCTACACCCGATAGGTGAGAAAGAAGGAGAGCTGCCTTGGTAACGGAGTCGGGAAAAAGCTGAGGTCTACACAAGAAGTGAAGTTTGCACTGGTTGAGGAAGGTGCAATACTTCCTGGGATCCCCCTGATAGCGCTCGGGGGCACCAAGAGGAAAGGAGGTTGGAAGGACCACTGGAGTGGGGACTGTGGGTGCTGTGGGCAGAGGTGGAGGCGGAGCTGGGGGGTTGGGCTCGCCGAACTCGGCATCTGCGGGTAAAGGGGCACGTGTACTCTGCAGGGCGTCGAGTCTATGGTGGATGGTCGTTGTGGCTGCGGCCATGTCGGTCCTAAGGGCCGCAACCGCTTGCATTAGAGCAGCCACAGGGTCCCCGGGGGAGGTATCCATAATCTGGACGACCAGGAAGGCTTCACAGTCTGTTCTGATCTTGATGGTCGTGCAGATTAATGTACCTCCGCCCCCAAGTACCGCACAGGCAGAAATGATACACTGCCTGTGCAATCTTTGAGGCCACAGGTGTGGTGAGCCGTCAATCAGGTAGCAGGAACGCCGGAAGGACCCCCTGACCACTGTAAGGCAATGGGTGAGGGTTAAATAGGAGCAGTGCGGATGGTACAGGTAACAATCCATAGTAACAAGGCTTACCCAAGTGTGCTGTAGGCAGTACCCTATGCGTGGCGAGGACAACAGTCTGCTGATGGTGGTAGAAGAGACGTTCTGCATGGCTCATGGGTGTGTCACACCTGGGTCTGATGTGATGGACCAGCAAGGCAAAGGAAGTCGAAAACAAGTTCCAAGATTCAAGGTTCAAAGGGGTTGATCAAAGGCAGTCCGAGAGAGAGTGTTCCAAGGTCGAGGAGCCGGGGGAAACAAGGCGGGGATCCAAGAGGCAGAAATCCAAGGAGCAGGCAAGACAAGTCCGTTGAGCAGTCCGAGGTCGCAAGGTCCGTGATCAAAAAAGGTAAACCAGAAGCGCTAAACAATCCTCAAGAGATCAGCTGTGAAGTGCTGCACCCGTGTTGTCAGGATGCTTTTGAACTC
The DNA here is from genome assembly GCF_040938575.1 of Ambystoma mexicanum. NCBI lineage: Eukaryota > Metazoa > Chordata > Amphibia > Caudata > Ambystomatidae > Ambystoma > Ambystoma mexicanum. Next base: position 1,405,874,936 of record NC_090923.1, on the reverse strand, counting down.
GTTAGACAGTCACGTGATGTGTCCCATGGACGTGCGAGGCGTGACGTGATCACGTGGTCACGAGATCCCGGATGTTCGGGGTTGCTGTGGGAGTCTCCGTGGGCGTGGCCAGCCGTGAGAGCGCTTCCATGGCAACTGCCAGCGAAACGAAGGACGGTAGACGCCGGGGCTGCAGGCTGGTGTCCTCCCATGCTGGGCGAACTGCCGGTTCACTCTGTGTGCAGGGATTGCTCTTGCGGGTAGGTGTGGTGCGGGGCGTGTGATCGTGTGATTCCTGGTAGGGCGAGCAACGGGAGACGTGACAACAGGGTCCCATGTGTACATCAAGAGCTCTTCTTATATGCAATTCTGTCACCTTCTTGAAGGGACTTGGTAAGGGTTGTAATGCTCCTTGCTCTATTTTATAAAATGTTCAATACAACTTTTTAAACCATTTGCTTGACAGGCAGTCATTTCAAAATGCATTAATATTACTTTGTTGTGCACTAATAACCAGCCCTGGCCAATGGGCTGGCTCTCGTCGGTCCGAGATATGGCATCAGATGTTTAGCTGTATCTTGGGACCTGGCCTGCATGATAATCATCCCTGCACCCCCTCCCCAGGTCACTGAGATGTGATTGACCCTCTGCAAACCTGGGGCCTCGCTGATAGAATTTGCTATGCGCTGCATAAAGCAGATTAGTTCACCGAGCCCCCAGCTTCGCTGATGTACAAAGACACATCGGGCTCAGTGATCTAATCTGCTCTGTGCAAGCGCACACAGAGTAGATTACATTACCGAGTCCCCAGCTTTGCATGTAGCCCCCAGCTTGCCCTAGGAACACACGCAAAGCTGGGGTTTCGGTGATCGTGCCTTTTTCTTGAAATTGATTCTGGTATTTGTAGTCTCTCAAGATGGGGGTGTTATGGGGCCGGGGAGGTCATCTCCATCGTGTTGATGGTGCCCAGGGAGGCCCTGCAGGGCCATGACGCAGTCGGCAAAGCCAGGGTTGGTCTCTTTACAACTGCCAAGCGGTAAACCGCTGAGCCCTTTTATTGACTTGGTCACCGGCACATGTGACCTTGCGCACGTGACTCAGCGTGTACCTCGTAGTTTCATGCTGAGGTCACAACATCCCATGCCTTGTTTGAGGTAGTGCACCCCTCCGTCTGAGGGGAGTGCTGAAAGTCCATGCGGTGGCATAGGCTCCCTGCTCGCCATTCCCCAGGCAGGAGTAATACTCTGATATGGTGGCATGGGCCACTAGTCTCCCCCATGCAGGAGTTTCTCTCACTGTGGCAGCCACGCTGCCCTACTCCCCCAGACAGGTGTACCAAAATTCATTGTAGCAGTGTGGGCGCCTGCTCTCTCCACTGTCAATGTGGCAGAATTGGCCGCTTGCTGTCTCCCAGACAGGAACATTGTTCCCTGGATGGAGCAGCAGTAGCTGCTCTTCTCCACCGGGCATGAGGAATGTCCACTCCTAATGCATGTGGCAGCCCTTGCGCCGCCTATTAATCTCCACCAGGCAGGAGCTTAACTCTCTCCCCCAACCAGGAGAAGTGTACCTTTCTTTTTTCTGCAGTGTGACGGAGGTTGCGCCCTCCTTGAGGCAGTAGCTCCGCTCGCTTCAGTGCGGTGGCGAGCACGCCTCTTACACTGCCCCAGGCAGCAAGTCACATGCCCGGCTAGGCGGCACTGCGCCGCACGGCGGCATCTTCTTTCCCCCATGCCGGAAGAATGTATTTGTTGTTTTGTTTGGAGATGGCAGCGAACGCGCCGCCGTCACTCCCCCCTAGGCGTGAGTGTTCAATCATGTGGCAGCAGTCCTTGCCACTCCGCTGCTCTCCCATGTGGTGCACCCGCTCCTCGATGCAGGGCGGACTGATATTTCTTAAGGTCTCTGTTGTAGCGGGACCCTGGGGGGGGCTGAGCGCCTGCAGAGGACAGGGCCGCACTGGGCATGGCCAAGCTCCCCCAGCAGGGCGCAAGGACACTGTGTCCTTTCCTGTTTCCCTTTCGTTTTATTTATTTTGCTTGGAGTAACCGACCGGCTGCGTGTGGCCGGAGACTGCATCGCCAGATGTTATGGCCTTACCCATCGGCAGGGGAGTTGCTAGGTTTGGAAAAGACCCGGGGCTAAGCTGATGTCGGAACTGTTGGGACTGGGGGCTAGCTAGTCTTTTGGCTGTAGCTCCTGAGATTCTATCCGGGGCTACAACCAAAAGATCAGGGGCTATAGCCCCCCCCTAGCAACGCCCCTGCCCATCAGGTTGATGGTGCCCTGCAGTGCAGGGCGGCCCACGACACAGCCAGCAGAGCCGGGCTGCAATAAGACACAGAGAACCAGCGTTATTGTCTTTGCAACTGCCGAGGGGGAAACCGCTCGGCCCTTTTATTGACTTGGTCACCGGCACATGTGACCTTGCGCACGTGACTCAGCACACACCTCGTGGGGTACCTACTGAGGTCACAACAGGGGAGGGTCACAATTGTACACAGTTTGCCTAAAATAATTCTATGTTCATAAAAGATGGCCTGAAAAGTACACAAGGCGGGAGACTCACGATTTTTCATTGATTAATCTGGCTATTTTTTACAGTCTCCCGCCTAAAATAATAACCCCAATGCCATTGTATGGGAAAAATACATTTTCCCGATTGCTGTGGTGAAATCTCCCTCTCAGGGACTCCCCAATGTTGGCATGTCTGAGTATATACAAATCCGTTTGTGTGTACTTTTCAAGCCATCTTTTTTTTTTATATATATAAAAGAAAGTTAGCTTTATTTGTTACAGGGAAGTTATGGAAAGAGGGAAGGAGCACAAGGTAGAAACATCTTTATCCATCTCTCTCCCATCCTGTGTGTGTCCCTTTTCAAGCCATCTTTTATAAAGCACCGCATTGTTGAAAGGCAAACAAGGGGTGAGGAGGGGAGATGATGAGTGCAGGTGAGTTGTGAATGTGCACAAGATGTCATTTGGCAAGAGTTCTTGCAATCCTGGAGACTGCACCGTATCAAATGATGTCACCACAAAGCGATTTTAAAGTGGCAATGATAAAATAAAGAAGCAGAATGAAAGAACGTAAACTATTATTTTGAACATTTTCTTTGAGCGGAGTTCAACTGCTAGCTCCGCCCCCTCGGAACTCCGCCCCTACCCTGGCCCTAGTGGTAGTCCCACCTTCACATTTTTTCCATTTCCACCAGTGCTTATAACTACGGGAAAAGGGTGAAGTTCCAAAGTTGTACAGCATTACAGGGGGCCACCGTTTTGCCAGAATGAATCTGTTTCCGTATCGAAATAAAGACAATGTTGCAACGGGGTCTGTGTGGAAGCCTCTCTAGTGTTGCTACACCCAACATGGCCCCCCGTTCCGTTCTTCATAACACGCTCGACGTTCTGTTGAAGTGATTGTTGGCGACACTCTATGCCACTAATAGATAGAGCGCCACCGTGCAGGCCTGTCGACACTGTAGTACTGTTGGCTAATGCCTTGTAAAACTCTATGGTCCTCCCGCAAAGAGTCGTCAGACGCTCTAGCGCTGCCTTCTCCAGACTCTATGGCAATAACACAAGAAGCTGGCGGACGCTCGAGCTTCTTCCCAAAGAGATGCTACTGCTGCCACTGGATGGCACTGTGCTGGTAGTTGCTAGGCTACTCACTGTTCGTGTGCTGTACTTTGCTTTCAGAAGCCGCTCTTGCCACTGGCCTTCTCGTCATCTCCGAGGCATTTCCTGAAGGCTGCTGTGCAAGGAGGGAGCGCGGTTTGTTTCGTTGTGCCCGTCTCTATTTTTAAAGATTCCCGACAAGAACACGTACTCTTCCCAGTCATGGATCCAGTACTTGAGAAGCAGTAGCGCCACACCGTCCAGTATTTTTTTTAATCCCGTGAGAGGAGGTGAACCCTTCTTAATACCAACCCCTTCACCACTTTCCTCTCTCTAGGGACCTCCCACTTCCATTTCCCTCTCCCAGGATCTTCAATGCCCCAACTCTTTTATAACCGTTTTTCTAGGACATTTTTCACTCGAGCCCTCCCACCCATGTCTGGTCCCTGACTCGGAATCTGTTGTTCAAGGAGCTGCAAACGCACAAGCCATGGAATTTGCTGGGGACCATTTGCCCAGGATGAACTGGGAAAGCCGGACTCTCTCAGATGAATGGCGTAAATTCAAGCAGCATGCTGAGCTACTTTTCCACGGGCCTTTGCGCTCCGCAAAGGAGGATGAGAAATGCTGCTACCTTCTCATCTGGGTGGGCGAGAAGGGACGCGACATATTCAATACATGGACAGACATGCATCCCCAGGAACGAGATAGGCTGGAAGCCTACTTCACTCGTTTTGATGAATGGGTAACTGCTAAAGTGAATCCCATATTTGCTCGCACCAAGTTCTATGAGAGGCGCCAGAGCCCAGGTGAACCCTTGGATCAGTACCTGTCGGATGTGAGCCTGCTCGCACAAGACTGTGGCTTTGCGAACACAGAGGAGATGGTCCGGGACCGACTGGTGTGTGGAATCTACCTGCAGGAAGTGCGGCGAAAACTAATAAGTGAGGGTGCAGAACTCAGTTTGACTCGAGCACTGGAGATCGCAAGGATCTGCGAGATTACACAAGGACGCTTGGAGGATGTTTACCGTGCAAGTCCCTTCTTTGATTACAAACCACCTTGGCTGAAGCGCAGGGCACTTGAAAGGGCAGCCGAGGAGATGGTCACTCCGTCCGAGAGCTGTGATGAAAGTGGGAGCTCGCATGAGACTGAGGAGACACAGGTAGGTCCTATTCATCAGCGACAGAACATGCATTTCCTACCTTTGCAAGACCACTCAGTTGGAGGACTACAAAGATGAGCGACGGACAGCAGAAAGTTCTGTGTAACTGGAAAATCATTTAGAGGTTTCTCTTTCCATAGTGCTGTAGATCATCGTGAGGGCGTTTTGAATAAGACCAATTTATGCTCCATCTCTTATGTGCCGTCTGTGATGGTTTCCCCACAACCATGTAGGGATAGATTAATCCGGTGAGTGTGCTATACATGGGATACTAAAAGTTATACATCCATACAGAAAGGTTTCTATAGTGGAGTGGCCTACAACCTTTGGCTCTCCAGATGTTTTGGACTACAACACAAAAGCTAGCCTAGTCAATGTTTGGTGACAATGTAAGTTGTAGCGGGTTATCATTGTAGAATGCTAAAGTTGCGTTATGGTCGCACGAGCAATCTGTTATTTATCTAGCACTTAAACCAAAAAGTGTTCCCTTAGAATGTAGCATATGTGCTAAAGTCCCAGACTCTGCTGCATTTCTTTTCAACGCACTCTGAAGAGTCCTAACCAACTGAGCACAATCCAGATGTTCAATATGAGCACATGGCGCTGCATTATGAGGTGGCAGGACAAAAGCACCAGGGGATGCAATGCCCCTAAATTGCAAGAAGCACCCACATCTGTCATGTATTGTATTGGGCGCAGAAGCAGTGTTTTAATTCGTTTCTTGAAACTTGCTTTGTGTTCCTGCAAATGCCAAAGGACCTTGATTGAAAACATTGTTTACTGTGCACTTACACAGAAAATGATCAATCCGAAATCCATACTTTAATTTAAAAACGGTGTTATCTTTTTATGGTGCTGCAGTGCCTTGGGCTGAGATGGTTGCCCTCACCCCAGATGTAGTTTCCAATTTAAAATGTACCCCATCCTGTTTCTTAATCCTGAGGTGGGCATTCTACTCACTATGGTTAAAGTGAGGAATGTATAATCTTCCTAGGCCAGAGCATAACTCTGCCATTCCAGTTTTCCGTATTTGTTGCCTCACACGTATGAATCCATGAGCATGAAGTATGTTATTTTTTCTTTTTTAAAAACCTGTGCATGCCCCCTAGTGTACCAGCGGGAGCTTTAGCTTGATTGAGCATCTGAAAAAACGTTTCTGCATAGCCACTTAGCGATTGGTAATCATCATTTAGCTCTGCTCCCAGCTGCACACTGGTCTTTTTTTTCCCTTAATTTATTTTTTGATGTAAAACCAATCTTTGCTCTCGTGCAATTTTACGTTACTTGTTCAATTGGTGGCAATCGTCCAATCCTGACTTACATTTCTTTGTCTGCTTTTTGTCTCTTGGGCGGCTGCTTTTTTTTTTCCAGCTGTAACTACTTTTTTCTTTTTCCTAGCTCAGAAAGCTGTGTATGGACGTTTTACTTGCATTGATAGGCCTTTAATTTAATCTTGTGTATCCTGAACTCAAGACCTTTTTAAAAAGCTCATCTTATGTAACTCTTTGTTCCATAATTTTGACATTTGGGAATCGGCATCTGTGAATAGACGTACCTTAGTTGAGGATATTCTTGTATCTGTCCAAATTGAACTATTTGGACCTGCATTTTGGATGTTGCCCTATATCATTTTAATCTTTCTGCATTTGCCAATGATGTCGTGTTTATAAAGCCTACCAGCAGATTCTTGTCCATTGACAAGTGGGAATTTCACTATCCAACTCAAGTTATCCATCTGACTATCTTATAAAAAAAAAGTCATTTTCAGCTGGGCCGCATTCCATATCGAGCCTTGTACTCGGTTATGCCCATTTCAAGGCCTCCCCCTCTCCTTTATAGATCACCTCATTATTTAACTGTAGACATTTATTTTCTCAATCCTGGATTGGTCCAGTACTATCCTTCAAAACAAATCGTCTAGGGTGTCTAAATGCTGGAACCATATTCAGTTTTTAGCACGAGCAAAATCAGATCTCTCCTCCTAGTTCTTGACTGTCAGAAAAAAACGAGTTTAGAGTTTATCTTCATTGGGGTAACATAGGTATCTTGAAACATATATGGGGTTGAGTGGTATTCAATGACACAAGATGGCACGGAAGTGTCTGTTTGGGGTGGATTTCTTTTTTTTGTTCTGTCACTCCCTCCCACACACACAATCTTTTTTTGTTCTATTAATTTTGGCTTAGAAACTTTTTTTTCAGTTTAAATTTTAGTCAGGGTGAACATTCCAATGATGATCAACTTTGTCCATTACCCAGTCATTAGTACAGACTGCCCTTTTAATTGACGGGTCCAAAGTGACTTCTCAGAAATATGATATCCAAATATTTTAGTTATTTTCTGCCTTAGTTATGCAAACTGTATGATCTTGTTTCCTTTGTCATGTGCATCTTTGAGATAATGATTAATGTTATGGATCAGTTACTCACAATAGGCTTATCTGCCTCTTTTCTTGAAAATCCAGGCATATTTTTTTCCACTGTTTGCATTTGCTGAATAATTAGCTTTACTTGAAGTGTTTTGAAGTATTGTACAATTCAACTGCAAATTTTATCTGACTACCAATTTCCTTTCAGCGTTAGTGTAACAGTTTGTGTATTCGATTTCTAACAATCTTTGATTTGTGCTCTTTTCTCCATTGTATTTTTTGTAGATAGTTTTCCTTTATTCACTGGTGATTGACTTTCTCCTTTTTATATACTACTTCCTAAAAGAGCATAATCTCCCATGCAATTTTAAATTGGATAATTAAATGTTGAACAAGAGATAGTATTCTACTCCTAATTCTGCTCCTTTTTTCTTAACACCCTAAATGATTTACTATCTGTAAATGTCCTTGTTCTGTGAGCTAATAAACGATGACGTTTATTGCTGCGTTCTCACTGCAACAACTGATTAACTTACTTTTTGCATACTGATTAGGTATTGTATGTACCGGAAGTCCTAGTCCAAAGAAGGACTTGTATGTAAAGAAAAAATATAAAATGCTATATGAATTCCAATTAGAACCCACCTCTGATTTCCATTAGGCAGAAGACTGGGGGTGGGGAAAAATGCACCAGCTGACCGGCTTTCACAATGTTAGTGCATTACCATGCTTTAATTGCCTTTTTTTAAAAAAAAAAGTGTACTCTTCCAATTTCTGTTGACCTCGTAAGTCATAAATCCCATTCTAGATTTTAAAACCGTTGAACCTCATGGAAGAGATGGGCATGGTCTTATAATTTTTTTGTTTTTTTAATGTAATTTTTTTGCATACATGAGTACCAGATTTTGTGTAAAACATTTTGGTTAGTTTCTATATTCTTTTAAAGAGATCAATATATCAATTTATAATATATTCTTTATATCTTGAGGCTAGAGATAAATTATGAAGATTTCAATATGAAAACTAGTCTAAAAATTATTTTTACTACCCTACATAAGTATGATTCCTGCAGAAATGTGAATAATTTCTGGGTATACGGAGTGATTGTCTGGTGTCTGTGATTTTGCCTCTTTATAAAATCTAAATTTTGTACATTTATATAAGGAATGTGAAAGGTAACGTTGGCTTGACGTGAGGATTCATTTTTGGGTGATGCATAATGCATCAGCCAGCCACTCTTTTCTCTGATAACTTTCAATGCTGGCTTTTACTTTTTAGTGCAATTGAACTACAATTTGCTGCTACTTCTTAATGAGCGAGCCTTTCGTTGGAGTGCACACATATACAGTGTACTTCTGTTTGGGAACACATGACTCTGTTTACTTACTGCTCAGTCATTGTGGCACAACGCAGATTTTCAATGCTTTTTACTAAACCTAAAAATGCGTCAAGTTGGCCAACTATTTGTCTTTTTAAAAAACAACACTAATGATGCAGTGTTCGAACTTCTAGTCAAGGTCTGAAACAAAAGCAATTAAAATCTCCCTTCTGCAATTAACATTACACAAAATGTGCCCTCCTGACCCACATAATTTAAAGTGGGTCTAGAGGCAACACATCTGCCTATTTTACCTTTTTTTCTGATTGTGTCAGGGTCTCCCTGATTTGTGCAGTTGCTTTTTCTTTCCTCTGGCTTCCCGCCCTTTAATTCTCTCAGGGCCTCCCAAATTCACCATTGCGCTTGTGGGGGTCCTTGACCCCTGTCAGCCTGTCTTGTGGTCTTCACCCTATTCTATGGAGACGCTGCCACAGTGGTCGGAGGAAGAAATTGTTGAAATTGAGTACGGAAAATAAGAAACAATTTCCTTCCCTGCAAGGCTACTGAAATAAGACAATTCTGGTTGAACCTGGGTTAGAAGATTAAGGATCAAGGAAAAACAAATCTTTGTCCTGACTGTGATGCTGGAAATGCATTTTGTAGGGGCAGGGCCTCCATGTCCTTGACCTGTATTCCCTTATGTGTGTTCTGTGTTTTCTGCACAGGAGTCCACGTGGGACTCCTGGAAGTGCAGCTCCTCCTCTTTTTGGTTGTGGTGAACAGAGTCCCTTAGGATAACCTTATGGCACCCAGGGGTGGGGTACAACCCTGTACCCCTAGTGTATGTTTTTGGGCACCTGTGTGTGGCCCACATATCGGGGTATGGGCTGGTGGCAGCTCCATGATGAATTTGACAGGTGCTCTGAGTATCCTCCATTTTGGGATACTGAGGCCCTGCCATAGGAATCAGTGGATTCCTGATAGAAGGCAGGATGGGCCCCTGTGACCTCTTGGTTTCTATTACTTGTTATTGTTTTCCCAAAGTCCTGGGAAGCCCTGACTCTGTCCCTTCCCCCGACTGGCTGTTGGGTAAAAGAACCATATATGGTATTTTGGGGGAAGTCCAGGCCAGACTGGCTGGAGACTTCCCAGTGACTTTATGTTGTGGGTACACCCTTGGGGAGGGACCTTTGGAACGGAGTGTGACTAAGATGCACCTCATGTTTATGGGTGTCTGGTTTTTGTGTGTGTGACACAAAGAATGATACAGCCCTGCCTGAAACTGGCATGAATGCAGTGTGGTGTGCTGAAAGGCTGGGTGCTTGCCCCAATCCACATTCCTTGTTATGGGAGTCTCGGTGGCATTGAATGGCCTGAATGCACTGTGAACCTGATTGGCTGCTTGCTTGCTTGAATGCCCTTCTGACCGACCGACCGACTGGCTGGCTGAGCTGGGCTCAGCATTGTGAATGAGGGACAGATCTGTATATCTGGGGACCTCTCGCTTACCAAGATAGTTCAGAAGCTGAAATCGAAACTTGAAGCCGCTTATCCTTGATACCCAGCTGGAAGAAGGCTTGCTGCTGCTCACCGATGAAATCCGAAAGCTGTTGTTTGTCGAGGACTGATCCAAGAGAGGACCTGTCCATGAGCTACGAGGGAACATCGTACAGAAGCTGATCTTCATCAAGGCGCCATGGAAGTCAGTCCCAAAAGACTTGTCCGGAGACTGGGTCTGCCAAGAAACATTGAAATAAAGCACCCGGACATTGAGGCCGTCGACATCCATCACCATCGACCCGTCCATCACCGTTGACCAGGGCTTGGATGATTTCTGTGACCGCTGGAAGCCCATCGAGTCGTGTTGCCCAGAAGCGGGGACAGCTTGACGCCATGCTGCTCGATGACTGGAGCCGCGACGCTCCACCATTGCCTAAATATTTAAACAAAGGGCTCCCTTGCCATCACTGTTGACCGCTTTGTCTCGCCGGAGAAAGTCGAGGTCGCTGAGGACTGAGGAGAATCCGTCGGGTGGTTTCCTGCCACCTGAAGTCCACAAAGACTCTGACGAGTGAAGATCCAGTTGTGGTCAAGTCCTGATAGCTGACGCCTGATGCTGGGCCTACGCTTGTTACCGAGTCCTCTTTGCTGCACCGACCTCTGTCATCAAGGTGCACTGCACACCTCGTCTACGCAGGACATCCATGATCGATCGTCAACGAGCACCGCGAAATTCGAAGCTGCTGATTGACGACTGTGTTCACCTTTTCTTTGCGACATCTCGACGACCGTGGCTCCTGCTTTACAGGGAGTCCATTCACGAGGGATCAGTTGAAGAAACTGCTAACTCGGGTATATTGGGGTAGTGGAACATTTCTGAACAGGAAAATAAGACTATACTGGGCTTGTTAATACACTTTATTACAGGTTGCCCAGGTGGGGGGGGATCCTCCCACAGAACTGTGTCTTAGTAGCCAAAGAACTATTCTGCCATTGTTTAACCTAACTTGCCTTCTATGTCCTATGCAGAAACACATTACTGTTTGCTTTGTATGCCATTAGAAATTAGAAGTCCATAGTTAGAGTGGTACCACATAGACACTGTATATATTTGCCATATTAGATTTGCCAAAGTACAAAGTGTTATTAATTGTGTATATATTGAACCTTATTTATCTATAAAGAACTGTTTTGGCACATAAAATAGTGTGTGGACATTCCTTTGTGGGGGGCTTGCGGACTACACTGTACTTAAGAACCAGCCTTCATCACCTCCTGGGAGCTTAAGCTTTGGTTGTTTGTCCTTCACTACCCTATAGGGAACCTTGGCTGGGGTGCTCTGTGCTTCTACTCTGCCATATAGATGGCAGGAGTGCAGATACCCCCTCCAGTCTTTACACTGACGAAGGCCTCAGTGGAAATATATCAGGTAGACCTTTTTTGGATGCAGGCATCCCGTGATAAGAAAAGCCAAACGCAGAGCTTCGGCACAATATTTTCTGCACATCCCTTAGCAAAAAAGGAATGGGGATAACGTACATCAAGAATCCAAAAGAGATTGAGAGAGGCAGAAAAGAATGACACATCAGACAGTAAAAGGATTTGATTAGAATAAGAGCTGGTATGGGCCAAATAACTACACACATATACTGTCATACTTGATGAGTGAATAGAAAGAAATTGTAGTGGCCTCTTCTTTGATGCTTGTGGTCTCTGAGAGTAAATGTTTGTGAATTAACTGAACATTTGTGAGAATAGGTTTTGATTGGCACAATGAAGTCTGGTACTATACAGGAGGGTACCATATACTTATCCGTGATTGATGGCCATCGAAGTTGATGTTGTATGATGCACTTTAAAATGTAATGTACCTTTTTATTTTGTTATGTTTTTAGATAAAAAAAAACACCCTCCACATAGGTGTCTATGAAATCAAACGACCTATTGTATATGTAGAGGAGAAAAGGGCAGCAGGAGTGACGAGATCAGTAGTGAGTCAAGTTTCCATGAGCGGTTAAGACAAGTGTCAAGAAGGTAGTGCTCCTTGTTGCAGATGAAACGCATATTCCAAAGACCTAGACGGAAAGAAGAGAGGATGGATATTATGGAAGTTATGGTAAGAAGCATGAGTTTTACACGTAGGAGGATGGTGGGAGGTGTAAAATTAGGGGATTGGAGACAACCTTGCGAGGCGAAGGGTGGAAAAGGACAAAGAATAAGGGAAGTAAAGAGAAGAGAAGAAACTGCAAAAGGAATGGAGTAGGGAGCTCCACAGAGGTATTAACTAGGCTGGAACCCAAAAATGAAGAGGGAATGGGCATGGTAGTAGGCGGAAGCCGGGACCCGAGGAGTTCCATATAGGCCAAGATGGAAGTATGGTGATGGAAGCAGCACTACATGAAGGAGAGCACAACAGACTTTGCAGAGGTCAGGCACATAGTGAGAGACCAGACTAAGATGGGCTGCGTCCATCTGCAGATAGCCGGGGCTTCGATCTGGGTGTGATGAAAGTACAGTTCGGAGGCCGGTGGGCTTAGTTGGCACCAGTTTGATGGGTGAAAGGTGCTTCTTCCGTGGGGGAGATGCACTGCTATGGAATCAGGCTGAGGAGAGGTTTGAGTGGCAGTTCCCCAAAGGGTGGGGGGACAGCATATATTCCTTGTGGTTGTCACAGACGGTCACTGTTGGATGGTTAATCAGCAGGGCTTGACGTCTCTACGAATAACATACAGGTAAGATGGATGGAGAGAGTAGCAGGAATCTGAAGAGTGGGCCAGATTGAAGGACAGTAAGGACCTGGGAAGCGCATTGGTGAAAAATCAATATGGCAGACCCAGAAGAGAAGCTACGGTGGCCAGGGAGAATTTGTGCTGTTTCTGTGGCATTTGGCCTGTGCTCCTGGTGTTTAGTCATCACCTCTGTCCTGGCTGCTAATTGGTCTGATTTGATGGACGCACCCAAAGCTATAGACTGAGTCTCATTTGGAAGTTAAGGTGCACTGTGTACCGGCACCCCTGTTCCTCAGAAGTCGCTCTTGTTCCCGAGTGATGTCCGATGCACAGGATCTGCTTACAGCTTTTCGCAAAATCTTTGTTTTAATCCCTGGCAGGCCAGACACAGCTAAAATGTAAAGGAAAAAAGGAATGGCAACAATAAATAAAATAGACAATTTCGAGTAATGTGCATTTGTTCAAAATTTGAAAGGGATACAGAAACAGTCTAAATGTATTCAGCCAGTTCAACATGAGTTAACGTGATAAGTGCTGAAAATGTGTGAGCAGTGAAAAATCAGCTAGGTATTGTGCACTGTTTTCCCTTCCTCTGACGGACTGACTTTATCACTAGGTCTTTCTGCTCTGCTACATGTATCCTTTGGGGCAAAACACAAGGAACCAAAAGGGTATTTTTGTAAACAATGTGGTGAAGAGAGCTGCTTCACTGTTTAACTTTCATCCCTTACATTTCTTCTAATCTCAACGCTTATTCTTTCCCCCCTCCCAATTTTCTCTCCTCTTCTGCACTTGGGCTACAGCACTTAAAAGCAGCTTCAGAGCATTATTAAGCTTGACACACAACCCCTACAAATTAAGCCAGGATATGAATCTGTAGATGCGACTAGCACTAGCGAATTTCCTGGCACTACCTCTAAGGATTCTGCTATGTTTAAAAGAGCCCAGGCTGAAGGCAAAACCGAATAGCAAGAATCGACTACACAAAAACTTGCAAGTGTTGGTCACTTACTGGGGTTTTAGGATGGAGTTATGCTTAGGATTTGGTGAGCATTCATTTTAACATTTTAGGGCTTGTTTCTTCTGTACTTTGAGCAAGATTTTAAAAATCTTCTCTGGTGTGTGCATTAAAGTTATATGTAACGGCTGATATAGCATTTTATTCCACAAATGGCTTAATTTTCTTATTTTAACAGAATGTCGCAACGGAAACTGAACTGGAAGGCACCAAGGGAGAAATATTCTTCCCTCTAAATTACTGAAGAATACATCAAACGACACATTGAAGTATTGAAGAATTTACACTAGTAATGAAAGATGTAGAGACAACTGCATTTTTCTTAGATGCGCAGAAGGAAACGTTTTGTGCATGCAATGCATCCACACTGCTGATTTATACACTTGTGAACATCTATACTGACCTTGGAGCAGATGTTGATTTTGGAGACCCCCGTTTGCTGCGTATTTATATGCATACTACTTTTGAGAATGGAGGAGATTACGAGTGGCTTCTTTATTGTCGAATATTAAATGTTCTCGATCACAAGTTGTGACAATGAAGCTTTAGTCTTATTATTTTTAAAAAGTTATATTTTTCCCCCTTTTTGTACATGCTATATGGACAGTGTTCCAAGGGAAAAACATGATTTCCCCCCCCCCCCCCCGCCAATCGAATGAAATTGGTTGTTTTGACCAGACTTTGGATGCAACACAAAGGTCCGTTTATGCATATTAAATACATACTTTTTTTGTGTCTAATGCATTTACTGAAACCAGGTTTCCTATCATACTATGTGCATGTTCTGAGAGCCACATTCTGCAGTAATTCTAGCAAACCCAAAAAAGAGCTTATTTGTATTGAGACAAGGGAATGCAATTGGGTTTAAGCTGATTGAAAGCAGACTCCCATCCTGCTTGTCTTTGTCATGAGGTGACTGATTTCATTATCATTCAGTTAAGCTTGCTATAGTTGAGGTTTGTTGGCTTTGGCTAGTGAAAGCAATAGAATAGCTCAAGCTCTCAGTAATGTAAAATGCACCTACACTTATATGCAAAGGGAGGTGACTTTAGGGCTTGAAATCAACAAATCTTTGTCTTATCGTATACACCAACTCTCGGAGCAACAGGACGGAAGGTTAGGATGGTGTTTAAGAAGGTGGTGCTTGTGAAGACTCTGGCAGGCCCCTTTCATACAACAGCCACGCAGACCCAATAAACGGGCAGGCACAGGAGTATGATGCACGTCTTACTTTATTTCACACACGAACAGAACTGCCCCTGCCCTCCGAGCCCCCTCCCTAACCCAATGTCACTTCCGTGCCCATGAGACCGCAATGGCGGACCTCCCACCAAACTATGTGGATGGGCTGTATTGTCAGTCAGGGTGTTGCTGCACAACCTGACATCTCCCCCTTTTTAGGTTGTAACCCAGGAGGTGTCCTTTACCCCATTTTTTCAATGAGTCTTTGGGGCTTCGACTCCTCTGTGGTCTTCCTTGCCTGCATGGGGTAGCAGGTATAGTCCTTGGTGGCGCTTCTTCAGCTTCAGACGCCTCACTGTCTCCCAGATATGGTTAATCTCGCCATCTTTCTTCCCTTTCGTCTTCAGTTCTCCTCCAAGCCTGTTCTAGAGGGGTCGCCACTCCTAAAGTGGGACACGTTGTGCGTCGTGGAGGTGTGACTGTCTCCCTCTGCCGTGACCATGCTGCCTTTCTTCTGAGTCCCTGTGAGCCGTCCGGGCGCGAAGGTGGCGTCTTCCTTTCGCCCTTTTTGTTGTTTCACAATTGCAATGTCCCCCCGGCGCTATGGTTGACTCTTGGGCTCTTCTTCTCACGTCCGCCGTATGTTGCATTTTCCTCTTTTCCTTCTGTGTCCTTTAGCCTGGCCTGTTGTTCCAGCGGCGGTGTGGGGTCTGGCCGTGGATCCTCTGGAAGTCTTGTTATGACGTGCCTCCTGAAAATTAGGTCTGCGGGACACCCCCCCACCCACCTCCCGTGGTGCTGTGAGGTATGTGCCTATATTCCCTCAGGAATTGGCATAGGGCTTGTTCGAACGGTTTGTTCAGTTTGTTGGCTATTTGCAGTGTCCGCTTGATGCTGGCCATGAACCTTTCGACGATACCGTTCGCTTGCGGCCATCGTGGAGGGATCCTTCTGTGCCGAATACCCATGTATTTGGCAAAGTTTTGGAAATCTGTGCTGACAAATGGCGGGCCATTGTCTGATTTAATTATCCTCGGGACCCCCCGTATGCTGATAACATCCGATCCAGCGCCGGGATGGCGCAGGAAGCAAATGTGCTCTCAATCAGCTGTGCTTCGGGGAACCGTGAATGTTCGTCGATCAATACTAGCACATATGTGCCGTCTCAGAGTGGTCCAAACATGTCCACCGCCAGCTCATCCCAGACCTGTTCTGGAAGCGGGGATGATTGTACCGGGTTAGGGCGCGGCTACTTGTGTACAGATTGTGCAGCCCCCCACCAGCCGTTCCACCAGTGTCCAGTTTGGGAAACCACACTTTCTGCCTGAGTAGACTCGCCACCCCCCCCCGGTGTCCTTCATGAGCCGGGCTATCTTTTCCTGGTGGGACTCGGGTATGACGACTTTACACCCTTTTAGAATGATGTGATCCTCTACACTCTCGGGCCCCTTCGGTGGAACTTGTTTTACGCTACCACAGTTCCACACAGTACCCGTGCACATCCTGCACGGGCTCTCTCCTTGGTTACATTGATCATTGGAGCATCCTTTCCACCCCCCCTCTCTTCTTTCCAGGTGGGTGGTGCCAGCCAGCAGGTGCCAATTTTTCTCTTTTGGTAACCTTTTTATCAGCTTTATGTCATTTCTTTTTTTGAACCCTCCCTTTAACTGCTATTGCTCCACATGTTCTGCCATGTTTAGGCATGCACCGATTGGTGGGAGGTTGGGGGTGATTTGTTCTTACTCTTTTTCCTCCCCTCTTCTGATCTTTCTTTGCTCGGTTTCCCCTCGTAGAGCGACATCCGCAGGACCAGATGAAGGTAGCCTTCACTGCCTGCCGAAACGTCTCATTGGACACGTAATTGTTATACGGCCCATTTTTCAAATCAGCAGGAATACAACCACCGACGTTGACCTAGGACTGATCTCTATACAACTCCCACCAGTTGATCCTCCAAGCTACCAGGAGGACCTTACCTTTGGCACTTGTTTGGAATCACGAACACCTTGGTCCCTGAACCATAGGACTTGACACCTGGTTCACTAGCCGTGGCCACAAATACACCAGACTCTGGTGGGGGACGCATTTGGTTGCTTTTCCCTACCACATACATTCAGGACATGTTGGGGTTTTGTTTTTCTTTTTTCTTCCTTTGTCTCATTTTTTATTGGATAGACTGTTTATTCAGCTATATATTTTGTGGATGGTTTTTGTTTGAAAATGTTCATTCCTTGCCAACACTTGAGTGTATGTCTTACACTATCTGATGTAATTTATTATGCACACTAATGGTCACTGATTCTTTTGAAAGTGTAATTTCTGTAAATACTCCTTTTTGGAGATCATTTTTACTTGTTAGACAATAACTGCAAAATTAATAAATAGCCACTAAGCTATTACAGCAGTTTTCTTTATGTATTGTTTTTTGCTCCAAGGCAGTAACACTGGATGCTTCGGGGTAGCCTGAGAGATCACACTAATCAGATATCCAGAGTATTTGGGTTCTACATTCATTGTTATACAGGCGAATTAGCCTTAAGCCGCCTTTTTGTAAAGAACCACACGGGAAGTAATAGTGTGTGTAAAAATATTTATTTCGGGATGAGGTCAGTTCCTTGTTCGTATAATAGCATTTTCGATGCCCTTTACCTGAACTTCCAAATACATAGGGCCTTCCCTCCTGTTTACTTGGGGATTTTTTGGGGACAGGGACTATGGGTGATACCCAGTTGGTTGGTCCGGTGACGGGCTTGATGACTTGAGCCTTGATGAGTTTTTTCCAACTCGTACATTTGGGTTGATGTGAAGGGGGACTTTTCTGTTTTTGAGATTTCCCAGCCCTTTGAACAGCTTCGGGAATGTGTGTTCAATGGTTTCAGGCTTCGCGAAGTATTTATGTGCCATTAGCTGGTATAGAATGTGCACCAGCCCCATGTCGACCGCTGTCTTGAAACTCAAAGATGCACAGGCTGTTGGCCTCCGTCTTGAGTATGTGTAACGTTATTTTTGCGGCATAAGATTTATGGTGCCCCTGCACGGCAGGGGCATGGTTGCTCCGTATGGCTATATGTCCACGGCAGCCTTTCATATTTTTGGTGGGTTGGTAAGGGTGTTGTAAGCCTGCTCACTGATGATATTGACAGTCGCCCCGGTGTCTATGAGAAATTCCAGGGGCGTATTGTTGACATGTAACATGAGCATGGGACTGTGCTTGGTGGCTGTTTTATTGTCGTTCAAGGCCCAGACATACCCCTTTTTCCTTTGGTCGTCCTCAGAGGACGGAGTGTCGCTGGACGAAGGAGACCTAATTTCTATATATCTAACGAATCTTCTCCTTTGACTGTGTCTTGGTGTTTCTGTTGACCGCCTGTCTTCTCTGGTGGGGGCGTTTTGGCGTTCTCTGCCTTCCCTGCGTTGTGCCCTGTAATCGTTCTCGTGTCCGTCGGGCTGTGGCCGGTGTTTCTTCTGCGTTCAGACAGTCTTTGCCTGCTTGATGAGGGGGTGGGTGCATTTTTTGCACACTACCCTGAAGTGGTCCATCCCGCCACTGGCGGCCGATTGTTGGCCTACTACTGGGCACTCTCCTGTGTGCGGGTATTCATATCCGCACCTGTAGCACGTGGCTTCCGTTCGCTTGTTGTTGGCGTTCATAAGCGCGGCCAGTTTGTTGACTTGGTTCTGTGGGTGGTGTTGTAGTGCTATCTTGCCAAGGCTGTCAAACTGGGTCTCTACTGCAGCTTCCATCCTGGCTAGAGCCAGTATTTCCTCGAGAGTTCTCTGTTTCTGCAGCAGTTGTTTCCGGAACGGTTGGGATATGCAACCTGCGATGACTTGCGAGCGTAACGCCTCTTCATTGGTGTATCGGTGAAACTCGCAGTATTTGAGTTTGATGCGGAGGCGCATCACGAAATTGTCGAGTGACTCGCCCTTTTCCTGTCTGGTGGTGTGAAATGTGTTGCTCGTAATCAATGTTAGTATGCAGGGTGAAATATTCCGTCAGCTTGCCATGTAGCTCTCCATAAGTGGCATTGTCTAGGTTTAGTAGCTCGCCTGCTATGCCTGACTACCGGCCCTACTGCTACGGACAGAGTGTTCTTTAATCTGTCATCCTCCGTAAGACCTATGGCTCCGACTTGGAACTTAAAATCCCTCGGCCATATGGCCCAGCGGGGGTCCTAGGTTGGTGGTGTCACTCAGGTCGAACAGCGGGGGCATGTTCAGTGTTTGAGTAGTCCCTCCCACTGCTGCAGCCTGATTTGCGTTGGCATTAGCATTTGTGTGTCCATCCAAGCGTGATGACGCTGTGGAGGCCGAGGATGCCACCGGACTGGATATGGTGGTGTAACAGACACTATGGTTGATGTGGTGGTAGTGGGTTACACCCTAGCGGGTTGACTGGCCTTGGGTGGGCCTGAATTGCGCTAAATTTTGTCTTTTTCCTTTGTGAACGGTCTATATGGGCTTTCTCTGGGTGGTTTTCCTCCCCTTTTTCTATTTATTTGGAGCTGGTGTTATCCCTCACCAGGTGTATTTGTGGGTTGCAAGCTGTACCTGCTCTGTGGGTCGTTGAGCGCTCTCCGGCGCTGTCTGCCGGCGTCTCCTGCTGAGAACAGCGCGTTCCTTGCGCTGCTGGATACGCCCTCCGCGTGGGCTGTTCTTTGGGGCTTCCCGGCTCTCCCCACGTGGGCAGCAGCGTGTTTATGTTGCCGGCATGAGCCGCTGGGCATGCCCTCCACGTGGGTTCTTTACTGACCTCCCGGCTCTCTGTGAGCGCTTGTTTGTGCCTGCGTGTTATGGAGCGTTCTTGCACCGACTGTGTGCAGCAGGCCTCCGGACGCCGGGGCCTCTGCGGGTCCATGTCACGCCACGCATGCGTACCGGGCTGTGAGCCTTTGTGACCGCTGCTCGCGGGAGGTTCGCCAACGCTGTCCGCCAACAGCCGTCCTAGAGCGCAGGGTTCGTGTTCCGTGACATCGTCGCCATTGTGAAGACTCTGGCAGGCCCCTTTCATACAACAGCCACGCAGACCCAATAAACAGGCAGGCACAAGAGTATGATACACGTCTTACTTTATTTCACACACGAACAGAACTGCCCCTTCCCCCCGAGCCCCATCCCTAACCCAACGTCACTTCCGTGCCCATGAGACCACAACGGCAGACCTCCCACCAAACTATGTGGATGGGCTGTATTGTCAGTCAGGGTGTTACGGCACAACCTGACAGTGCTGTTCCTCTAAAGCTCTGCGAGGTCCGTAGCATTGTGGTACTAGAAAAACAACTCTGCTCTTTTACATAACTTAGTTGCTGACTTCATAGGAACATAAAGAGAAGGGCATAATGCATACATTTTCTGGAACTTGTGATTGGCATTCACATCTTTCAAGGCCACACTTGTCACTGTGGGGAGCGTTTGATAATTGTGTATGACTAGGCAGCTACTACAGGGTGCCTTTATCGGGGTGGCTTTAAAAAGATTTTTGTTTAGATGTTGGGCGCTGTCAAGGCTCCCAATAAGGTTTTTGAAGCTCCCCCGAAACATATTTTTTTGGGAATTAACAATGTATTTATTTTTTTCAAATAGAGTATTTCTCATCAAGTGAAAAATATTAAACTGAAAACCTGAGTTGTTTATTGTGTTTGTTTTCATTGCAGTTGGTAATTCCTGTAAATGCAAAGATGTTTAAGAAGGTCCTAATACAGTCCATTATACTACAAATTAAACTCACTCCTTCTACAACAGAACTTAACACTAACACGTCTTGTTTTACCATAGCATTTTATTTATGCCACCTAACATTTACGAGTGCACTTAGCAAGTTGTGTAGTCAGAGTTAATGTTCTATGTAGTGCTATGCACTTAGGCCAATACCTTTTTTTTTTCTTTTCTTTTTTTTTTCTTTTTATTATACTTTACCCATGGGATTTCTAACATTTGTAGGCTTCAACCCTTTCTAGGTAGCTACCTTACATCAGGGTGCAAAATGTGCACTAGCCATTAGCTAATGATAGACTCTTGGCAAGTAAGCCATGATGTGCTGTATCGAATTGAGGTGGCAAGTAAATGTTTGTCAGCTAGAAGCTTGCACTCTGACATTTCTCCCTCTGCCTTAGATCGTTGAAGTTTTTTTTTTCCCCCGGAAAACTTTTTTCAATTTGTGTGTGTTTATGGATGTCGCTCATTGAGTTTCCAATATTCATAGGTGATGTTTTAAAATCTGTACGTACATTCATTCAGAGCATATTCTTTGTGCGTATGGCTATACTATGAGTATATTTTGTGCTCACGTGGGTGGTGGCTTAGTGAAATTTTCAGCACATTGTATGCCTGTCTATGCTTGTTCTGAGCCTAATGTTTGTAGTTGCCATGTGTTCAAAGCATGCTTTTTGTGCTAGTTGAGCTGAGGGGGTGTTTGTGTGAGGTGGGTTTATGCCTGTCTTCAGTGCTTCTTTCTCTTGCTTACTTTAAATTCTCTGCCTTGTCATCGAGGGCAGAGTGGATTCAGTAATTGTAGTTTGCACTCTCCTTTTCACAGTGAAAAAAGGAGCAAAAAAGTCCAAGTAGTGATCAGAAAGTCTTACGGGTAACCAAACAGTCTCTCACCCTCTTTCCATGGTGGTTGCCCCCCCCCTTGCCGACTCGCTCCATGCAGGCTTTCCTGGATCTCTTTGCTATGCTTTTTAGCAACAACATTTCCCAACAAGTCCAATTCCTGAGTCTGCTTTTTGGAATCTCTGGAGGATCCACCTCTGTGCGCTCCACCAACTGTAGGTACATTGTAATGGTTGCAATTGGTGGCAGAAATCTCTGCTAGTGCTCTTATCACCCCTCCCAAATGCCTTCTGTCACATCTCTACCTTCAGGCTTTCATCTTTGGTTGTCTTTCCTTCTAAGTTCTTTACAAATGTGGTTCTCCCCTGCTGCCTCGGCCTTGTGTCCCCCCCCCCCTCTGCCTTCTACCAATGCGAACTTTTTGTTCTTTCCTGCTGTTCCTGTTTTCGCCACCACCACCTTGTTATCAGTCTTCTCCTGCTCTACGACCTCCTTGAAAACTTCATTTTCTCTTCATGGTCTCGCCTTCTCTTGGTATCACCACCTGCTCCCAGTCTTTACCACTTCTGCCCGATGTTGCCCTCTCCTCCTATATCCATCACCTTCAGCTCTTCACCATCTTCTGCTGTTACCTCCTCCTTGTCAACTGCTGTCCTGCTCCTTAACAATCCATCATACACAGAATTCTCCCAAGAGCCTGCTTTAACAACCCATACGGTAGACTGGGCTATCAACTTTTTATTGGGAAAGGACCCTGGGTGTGGATCTGCACTTGTGGCTTCCAACTGTTGGCTGGATGGGATTGGCTTTGGTTTCCAGGTTCAGTTGGGTCTAATTGTGGATGGTTCTTGGTTCATTTATAGAAATGTGTTTTTTTTTTTTTCAATGGGATTTTGCCCAAACATTTTCTTCTCTGAAAAATCTATCAATGTGTTAATCTAATACTATTCTTGACCCCTCTCCCACTCCTTATATACCATTCCTGACGCCCCCTTTTTTGTTCGATGGATTTTTCTGAACAAGATAAAACGGCAAAAAACCCATTGAATAAATGCATATTGATGAATGGCCCTCGTACCATATGGAATAGGGGACTGGCCATCTTGGATTTCATTTGGTGTATGCACGGCAAGTCAGAGCGTTCTGTCACAGGACCAACCAATCGTACTGTTGTTGGGCATGTGAGGTCAGGCGGGGTGTGGCGAGGCTCAGTTATTTATTTTTAAAAAAGTGTTATGATATTCTCTTGTTTCCATCAATGTTTGTGGATTTTTGGTATGTTTGCAGACTTTGCAAGTAGGTCACGGTCTGTGAAGCTCATGGGTCGGGTCTGCAAAATGATGTCTTTGTCACAGAAGTTGTGTACCTGGACTGTTGAGACATGGAGTCTGTTGAGGTTCTCATTTTAGGATTTCATTTCAGAGGAGTGAGGATTTCAGTCTCCTTACTGGAGAGAGTTGTTTAGTGTTCCCCAGCGATGATGATCAACAGAGCGTTGACTGGGGAAAATTCCCTATTCCAGTCTGCGCCTTCATACACTGGCTCTGGGAGGCTCCCAGCCCATGGGGCCCCTCTCCTAGTGGTCCGAATAATGCAGGGGATTTTGTCACTGCCTGTACACGTATGTGGATTTGTGAATGTGTACATATTAATTCAGAGCATATTGGTTGAAAATATGCATCTTGCGAGAGTTTTGATTTTCTTACTTGAACATTTTGTATGTGCTTACTTCTGTTCAGAGTGTATGTATGCCCCCATTTATAGTCTGAGTGCATTTTTGGTAGGGGTGTGTGTGTGTGTGTGTGTGTGTGCGCAATCCACAGACACACTTATTACTTTGCACTACGATCCTACTGCACAGGTCTCAATTACAAAAATATTAACTGAATTTAAAAAAAAAAGAATGTCTGGATGTTTGCAGTGTGCACCAGTTGCAAGTAAGAGCTAGGTGTATACTGAATGTCTCAAACATAAATGTAAATTGGACAGTTTAGGGATATGTCAGTGTTTCCTTTTTGGCTCTATGGAAATCTCTCTGCAAAGTTATATTTTAGCATATTGTTTTTCATGATGGCAGCATGCATCTTAACCAAGTGTGGTATGAGTGTTAGGTTGTGGCCAACCTACATTTTTACCAGTGTTGACATTTCTTGGTTATGGTTACAAAATATTTTCTTGTTTTCCTATACAGTGTTTTATACATTCACCATAGTGCGCAATTTGCAAAAACCATTGGCTAGTGGTGATTGACTCCTGGTGAGTAAGAAGTGATGTGCAGAGTGTGTGTGTGTGTGTGTGTAAAAGTGAGGCGGCAGGTAACTTTTTATAGCTGGCTGTTAGCTTGCACCATGACATTTTCCCACCTGCCTTTAGATCTTTGTGAGAAGCTTGCAAACTGATAGTGTTTACTGCCTGTTTTTCTAGCACAACATTTATAATTATGACTCCCAGTTTTATGGTACTTAAAACACATGGTAGGCACTTAGGCCTACACATCAAAGCAAGTTTCATTCACACCTTCACTACAGATGGCAACGCTTTCATAAGACTATCTTTTTAATTTTCTTTATTGCAAAAGTGTGACCTCATTGAGCTGGACTGCAAGAGATCACATTAATCATTATTTGTTTTTCTTCTTCACCACATTAGCACACAACCCACCCATATATGTGAAAAATAAACTCTCACATACTGGCAGACCTACATCAAACGGAACTCCATGTCCTCTAAAAAACCAGCAGATGCTCTTTAAAATTAACAATCCTGCGATTACTGCAAACTTGAGACCATCTCTGCAGCCTTTTAAATTGCTTTAGAGGAAAAAACCCTCATATATGTACACTCTGCCTGCTCTCTGTTGCGCACCAATGCATAAGGCTTCCATCAAACCAAGACAAACAAG
The DNA here is from genome assembly GCF_040938575.1 of Ambystoma mexicanum. Lineage (NCBI taxonomy): Eukaryota > Metazoa > Chordata > Amphibia > Caudata > Ambystomatidae > Ambystoma > Ambystoma mexicanum. The sequence goes on along the minus strand of NC_090923.1, from coordinate 1,405,850,608 downwards.
AGGCTACCCTTTTTTCTGTTTTTCAAATTGCAGTTATTTGCGTTTTTCGGACTACCACGTTCAATGGTCTACCTAGAATGCCTGTGTGGGGCACAGATCTCTTTCCCATTAAATCTAGATTTGTTGTATTTGTGCACCAAAATTACCTACAAATTGCTCTTCAAAAATGTTCCTGCCCATCCCAGCTGTCAGACCAGGTCAGGATCTATGCATCATTTTCAACACAGGTCTCTCACTAATCAGGCCTAGTAAATTCTTAAAAATCACACTAGATCTGCAGGGCAAGTTCCTTAGTTTACATACTCTACCGAAGAGAAATGTACTCTACCCATGGTCATGGGTGACAAAATATTTACTAGCGCTTTCTGGAAAATTGTGCACGTCACTGCAGGCACACGTCACATTTAATGCAGTCCTGCAGCCAAAAGACCGGCCATACACAGGGTAACTTAGTTGACATTTACTGCAAACAAATGGCAAATGAGTTAGACACATCTCCTTACTCGCCAGCAAGGTCTAGGACTATGCAGTTGGTACTCGCCTTGTATCTCCTCACCAATGCAAATGGGCTAGTAGACTTGGTGAGTCTTGACTATGACCACAAATAGACTCTGTAACCCAAAAATCACCCTTTTCAGCTCCGCTTTTTTGCGAGATCGCTCACCTAGACTATTGTAATCGTTTTCTTCTAGGACGAAACTGCAGCTTCTTGAAAATAATTCATCTAGACTTATTTTGCAACTCTGGCTCTAGGACCATATCTCACCACAACTGAAAAACCTCTTTTGTATTGCTGTTGCTAAGCGAATAATGCAGAAAATCAACTAAATTGCTTTACAAATACACCATAATATTGCTCCTAAATACCTTAAATCTTATGTAAACAGATATGGATCTACAATGCTGCCACGATCAGGCTGACCACCCAACTACACCCACACTCAAAGGATTGAAACAGTAGGGAGAGTTTGCAGGAATGGGTCTGAAATTCTGAAACGACCTCCCTTCAACCTTGGAAAGAGCCTATAGCCTCAAGAGGTTCAAAAGGAAGGTGAACATCTGGCTCTAAGAATACAAAATGTACCTCTTGATTTGCCTGCATACATTAGTCAAAATTTCCTCCTCACCCACCTAACTCCTATACTTTTCTTTATCGCACTTAGACCATATAACTAGCACTTATGTCTCGCTGCCAAATTGCACTGTAAACCTCAAATTTGCGTCCGTTGACCCAGTGAAAGGTTACCAGACTTGTTCCTGTGTCCACTTTTTTAAGCTTTACCAAGCAAAGTTTCACTCACATTATGTAACCCAACTGCCAGCTCAGATGTTGGATTCCGACTGTAACTAAGCATGTAAGCAGACTGAGGATGTAGAACCTCAATATTGTAGCTGATACCCATCTTGTTTTTCGCAAGTACTTTGAAGCGGCACCTCTGGAAGTTAGTCTTCAAACTGTAAAATAAATAACATAAGTTGCCCACTTATCCTGTACAGATCCAAGCAAGATCACAATTTATCATCCGTTCCACGCCTGAGATGCCTTTTTTAAAAAAAATCCTTTTCAGGATTTTTTTCTGTCCCTTTAGTGGTCCTTTTTCAGGAGTGAATATTGTAAATGTTTAACTAGGTACCCAGCTGATGCCCTTCAATTTACGTTTGTGATAATGAAGCATTTCTCCCAACACTTGCAGCATAGGATATGTTCTTAGTCTGCCCTGTGAAGGACAAAACTATGTTTATTCTGAATCCACAGAATTTCTTCTACTTTATATTTTACTGTTTGCCCCGTTTACTGTCCGTTTCGTAGGAATGCAATCGTGTAGTAGCTAAATAAGACTTTTAAAAAAAAATGACCATCGTGCAATAATTTATTTGACCAGTGCCTTTATTTTAAGGCTTACCCAACAAAATCTTCTTTGGCATATTTTCCTAGTCACGCTTGCTCAAACAAAATAGTTGTCGTGACAATTTGCAGTATGTAACACCAGTACGCTTTATTACAGCTGTCCTCTCATTTTTGTATGCGGAAAATAAGTGTATTTGCACAATGTATTCCTTACAAAACCCTGTGATGCCAAGAAATGGCAGTGTTTGTTCACTTGTACCCTGTGCAGCCTTTTCTCTTGAAATACTGTCAGTGCAGTCTTTTCTTTTGAAATACTTTAACCTGCTTTTAGAAGGAATATGCATTCTGTTACACTCCCTCTTTCCCTCTAACATAGAGACAACCAACTATTATTGAGTGAAAGATCAATGTTCCTGTTTTCTGCAGTGTGTTGCCAATCCCTACAGGTTATTTTGAAAGATTTTGATTGGAAGCATAAATGAACAAACATCTCAGGTATGCATTAACTTTGTAATTCTGATGTTGGCACTTCTTCTTGGGCCAACACCCTTTAGGGAAAGCCTTGCTTTTGGATTTTACGAAAAATCTTAACATAAGATTCATTCAAAATGTGCATATTTTATTTGCTAGCCTTGTCGCTTGCAGCTGCAGAATTCCTAAACTATTATGATCTGGATAGTTATGCATTCAAAGAAATCATTGATTTCTGTCTTTTGTTCACAAGTTTATTTCCTCTGCAACATGCTCACTTTTGTGTTTGTAAATGTTCAAGTTTTTTGAAAAACTGAAGAATTGTAAGTTATTCTTTGATGCAGATTTTCAAGTTTGATCTTGGGAAGTTGGCATTTGAATCTTTTTTTTGGTACATTTTTTTTTAAAAATTTAACTTCCCCGTTTGTGACAGCGTTTGTACCAAATTCTTCATTGATGTGTTTTTCTTTGTATTGATTGTGTCAGTAAATTTAAGGCTGTGCTCCGTGAAGCAGACATGTGGCTTCCCAGGAGAAGCCGATAATAATGCGCGGTTGGAGATTAACATATCGTTGCTACCAAACTACAGCCGTGCACTTAAATGTTCAGGAGCCTAAATCCAACATTAAGAATACCTCAATAATGATACTACTAATTGAAGTACACGTTTGCCGAAGTTCTTTCAGCCAGACCCTGCACATTGGCAGTTGCACTGCACTCCCTCATGAACACACTGCTCGGTCTTGGATGTGCGGCGCACACTTTTATTTAGCCACACTTGCAATCAGCCATGTCCGGCACATCACAACACCAACACACTCTCAGGAATGCTCCGCACAGGAGTGTTGTCTCGTTAGTATCCCCAGGTGACTGGTACCCTAGGACAAATCACAGCCAAATTTTAATTTGCTGTTCCAACTCCAGCCCTAGAACATTTTGGAAACGTTTTTGGGATCCCCATGGTTTGCGCTATTTAAAGTCTGCCGTGCTGACTAACAGTAGGCATAATGCTGGTAGATGACAAATAATCCTAGGCACTTTGTTTAACTTTGCAGACTTCAGCCAAATTGATCTACTCTCACACACCCTGCCAGGCTGTATGCGTTGCGCAACTGAGTGAAGTTAAAGCGGAAGGGACTTGTGACACTGCTGCAGTTCCTTAGGAGAGGCCCACAGAGGGAAGATGCACGTTTGGGGAGTGGAGCAGGAATATCACTAGATGTGAACACAGTAACCTCTAATTTGGAGGCCTTGGTGTGAGGACAGCTTGAGGCTGTAGGACTTGTGATGCTCTGTATTGGTCTCTCTACAAACCCACAATACAGGGAAGGCTCAAGGAGGATCACAAATTTAAAGATACTTTGACCCATGTCTGCTCTTGCAATCCTTTAGTGCTTGTCACTCCCACAATAGACTTTTCCCAAGGAGCTTTCTTGATTTGCTGCAAAGAGTTAAGTTAGCAAGGTGCTCAAGCTTTTCTATACAGAGCCTGCTACTGATACATTTTTACATTGAAAATTATGTAATTTTGATGTATAAATATATTGACCTAAAATGACTGCATGTCTCAAAAACCCATACACAGTTGGGTGTTGTGATATTTGATAATGATATTCTGCTGCTAGCCTAATAGAAAGAAAGGACTATTGCAGGTGGGATGATTACACTCTTCACCTGTTTGTTACAGGATTGTCTTGAATGTCTGTTCAAGAAAGAGTTTACTTTTTGTTGGTGAAAGCTAGTTTGAAATGGACTAGAAACCACCCCTTTTTAAGGTTACTAAGGGCTAATTTTTTCTTGTAGACTTTCTTTTTTTTTTTCCTGTGCAATATCTAGTTTGGTTCCTGGGGCTCCCACTTTGTCCTTGTGAAATATTCACTGTTTAAAAGGGCAATGAAGGGTGCAGCCCCAACCCCCCTCTACCGCCCCAGATCAAGGATAAGGTATATTGAGATGGATGTGAAGCACAGGCAAATTAACTGGCAGTGGTTACTTCTAGTAACATGAACGTATGTTTGAATGCTGTATATCATGAATTATGGTAGCCAGCCGTTAACTGTTATTTCTGTGAATTTAGCATACCTTTACTTCATGCTACTAGCCTTGTTTTTTTCTTACAGTACCGTTTCCAAATTAGAATGTCTGGGAACTATAAAAGTCACAGAATTGAAATGTCTCAGGCCTGTAGCAATGACAAATGTTCTGAGGGCAGTGTATTGTTTTCACTTTTGCACGGCACTGAACATCCTTTTGGGGAGGAAAATTAAAAGGGGGAAAAGGGCTACACCTTTAACCGAATTTAACTTGGTGGAGCAGGGCTTGTGTTAAAAGAACAGGGTGATGCACTCTTCATAGGAGTGCCAGGTTAGATTGCTGCTATTATGAAATCTTTGAGTATGTCACCCAAGAAGTATAAATGGTGTTGCAAGTTTGTATCGGTTACCACTGCAGCTGACATTGGGCGAAGGGATGTTTTCTCCTGTTTTTTGATCGTGACCTTGTTGCTGGCTTTTTTTTCTTTTCTGTTGTTTTCAGAACAAAACAATACACTACAAAAGTACGACTTTTGCATATCACAATTAGACTCCATACGTGCTGTTAGGGTTGGCGTGAGAGCACCGTTTTCTAGGGCACTGGCAAGATCAATTGGTAGGAATGTTCAAGGTCCCGGCAGTCCATCCTATCAGGCCACTTAGCCAACACCATCCCACTTCCCCCATAATCTTAGTGAATTTCCCAGGACAGCCTCTTGCTCTATAAACTCTAGGGCCATGCAACGGTCAAGTTCTACAGACCACTGATGTAACCTTGTGCGCTCTGCTGAACCCCAGGATGCTGCTGCCAGCCTTTTGAAAGTTCCATTGCTACAGCCAGGAAAGCTTTCCCATATTTCGTGAAGTCCGTGTCCTCCCATATTCCCAGCGGGGTTCCAGTTTCGGCTCCAAGGGGACCCGGGCACCGATCACAGTGGACCATTTTTGTGTGCATTTAGCCCAGAAGATTCTAATTTGCGCTTATTCCTAGAGTGTGTGATTAAAAAGTTTCTCCTTCCCTGTCACATCTGAGGCATGCATCGCTGTCTCTTACCCCACCTGGTGAGCATTGTGCTGGAATAGTATACCCTGTGAAGGATTTTGAATTGTATTAACCGCAACCGTGCTGCCATTCCCACCTCCCTCAGGAACATCAAGGCCTCCACCCATTCCTCTGGTTCTATCCTGCCCCCGATGCTGTTCCCACTTCACTTGCAGGTTGGCGAGTTCTGCAGCCCCATAGGTCGTGAGCGATTGGTATAAGGTGGATGTATCCTTAGGTGAGATTCCCGCTGTGAATAGGTTAGTCTCGAGCGGAGAACTACTTGGAACTTCTCCAAGGGAGGGGAATTGGGCTGTGATGGCATGTGATATTTGCATGTACCTAAATCCCTCCCCTGTTGATGGGCCGTATTGCTTGCCCCTGTAGCCCCTCAAACGACTGGAGGCGTCCATCTTGTGTGATGACCGTTGGGGTGTCTCTTCCGCTCGTCGCCCAGCTCTCAAAATACCCTGCCTTCAACAGCTCCCCGCGATGCGCGCTGTACCATCTGGGCTGGTCAAGAGTTGGGGTTTTCGGCCCCACACCATATCCTGGTGAGCTTCCACCCACACCTGGCACATGTGTCCCGTTGCCCCAGGTAGGGTCCTCATGTATCGCTCCCCAACCCCCCCCCCCCCTCCCAACCCCTTTAGGAGCCCCCTTATGGATCCTTCAATTTCTGCAAAAACCTTCTTCGGGAGCGGGGTGTTATGTAGGGCATATAAGAATTTGTACACAGCATCTTAAACGGAGCCGCCTTGCCCAGCAAGATAAGTGGGAGGGATTGCCAATGGATAATATCTTGTGCGAATTTGTTCACTACAGGGGTTCGATTGAGCCGAATATAGTCCGTTAAGCATGAGCAGAGGTGGATTCCTAGTGAAAGTGAGAGGCCACCAAAAATACAGTTAATTCTCCCAATGAAGTCAATCCAGACACATCCCTGGAGGGAATGGGACCAAGACCAAGTGCTACTTATATGAAAAGGCTTTATCTAAAATGGGGCAAGCAGAATCTACTCTGCTCACGCCGAGAGCGCTCTGCAGAAAACATGTTACAAATTATTTTTATACAGCTTTATCCTCATCGAACAGAGGGAAGGCCTAAGGGGCACATGAACAGTTGGGATTGGTTACTAGGGGCGAACACCTTTGGGTGCCATAGGGTTGTGTTTGGCTCAGGAGCATGTGGTGTAGCGATGATGCTTCTTGGGTCAATCGGTCAGCTGGGCTCATCGAATTGCTATGTGGGATCGGCAACTGTAGTGTTGTTTCTTTATTAAATAACAATTTGACATTTGCCCTTGTGGCCACACATTCCCATTCATTCACTACCATAATCTGCTTGTCCAGGTAGCTCAGAGACCTGTGGGCTAAAAATGTAGAAAAAACATTTTTTTAAATACAGGTTAATTTATTATTGGGCGTAGGTCAAGATGCAGCTATTAATGGTAGTGTTTGATCCATTGATAGGCAGGCTCAACTGTGTGTTGATACAATACAAAATACATTGGATAAAGAGGTGAGACTTTTGAGGTCATTGTGTGCTCAGGAATGTTCATCTGATAAACAACAAAGAGGGCTCTAAATCTAAGGTTTAAATTACACATTAAAAGACTTGGTCACACAAAGGCACATACCACCGTGGTCATAAGGCTCATTGTGGGGGTTAAAGCATCATTAAATCTCTGCTTCTCTGCTTTGACACTATTATGGGTGGCGGGGTATCGAAAGACCTTTGCGGTGTAGTTCTGCATTGCACGAGGAGACGGGGCCTTCAGAGACTAATTTTACATACAGGCTTTTCATACATGACCTATTACATCATATTCTGCTTATATTTGTTTAAAGTATGTTATATTTTCTATCTGGCTAAATGTTCTCATTATTACAACACTCATGATGAAAATATGTGCATGCGTAGATTATTGTCCATAGTATGTTAAACAGTTAATGATTCAGGTTCTGCACATGCGGCCTTAACACACATTGTTATGACGCGAACATATTGGTCAGGACGATTAGCTGCTGTATTGTTTCTACACAATATCATGCATGTATTTACATTGAACTTAAAATGAGGTAGCTCTGTGCTGGCATATACAGTTATGTTCTGTTATGCATTTTGTTATTGCAATCCATTTCTATTAAACGTCATACTACACGTTAATACACATAACACTCTTATAACTGAATTCTAACGTTAGGACTTTTGATTATACATATGTTATACAGTACACTAATATGCTTATTATAATTCTGCCTAAAATGAGCAGCTTACTCAAATAGCATGCGGCTAGACACTTTGGTTTTCTTCTATTAAGGCACGAACAAAGGAACCTACTTGAGGGTCACTTCTAGTTTGTTTGATCATGTTTTAAAGACTATGGGGGATGCCATTATTTATGGCCAGAGTCCGTTGGGTGTGGGGCAGGTTTATAGAGATGAATGACTTCTGTGCTGGGGCGTGTCACGGCCAATGAAGTAAGACAGAAGATACAGTGTAAAGTTTGTTGCATTCTCGCGGCTAGTCTCATGAGAACCTGTAACTGCAGAGATGGCAAAGGGGAGGAGGTGGGGGGAGTAGCTTGCTCGCTGTGTGCGCCTGGCTGGGAGAACTGCAGGCCTGTGTTTTTAATTTCACAACTGTCCTGCCATTACAAAATGGAGTCTGTAGCTCACAAAAGGGAGTCTTGTTTGACTCTGGTTTTATGTTGTCTTAAGGGGGGGGTCACAGTTCCTAGGGGTATTCCCGCACGAGTGCTCCGGGGCTGGGGCCCTGAACCCAAAGCAGCCGCAACTGGGCCTACCCAGGAAGTGTAAAAATGGTGGGGGGCTCAGGGGTGGGGGGTTCCAAGATCCCCCCCCCCCCTCCCACACACTAGGTATTTGAAACCTATTTCTGCTATTGTGTACAGGTAGTCTCAGGGAAGCCATGTAATCCCACCCTACTGTTCCTGCCTTTTAATGAAACCTAATTTATGTTGCCGGTCATTTTGGAGGGGTTTAAAATATCCGGCTGGATTGGGGGGGAGCAATAATCTCGAGTGCATTGCAGCAAATGAGAATTTTCTTGTAGACCGTTGGGCTTCTGGAATCGCAGTTTTTGGTTGACCCCTTAACATCGAGAAACCCACAATGTCCTGCTATTGGGAGATTAACAATGAACCCGCTTAACCAAAGTCCCACTTGACATCCTCACTCCAGCTCTACACAATAGTCTCACCCTTTGCAATGATCGGCTGGCCTTCAGGAGAGAGGAGATGACCTTTTTGCTCTTGCGGGAGGCGAAACTTCATGCAAGCCACATGTGTTAGCGGAGAGAGATGGAGGGCCACACAGAAAGGAACAGGAGCCTGGGCAGTTGTACAATAAGTTTACAGGAGATCATAATTGCATACTTTGCTGTGCTCATTTAGTGGATGTGGGCAATTACAGGGATTTTGAGACCCTGTACTTCTATTCTTGCACACGCAAGGCCTTATGTCACTGCCAGACGTCTTGAAGGGCACGCAGTCTGCGGTGTCTTCAACTTCTTCTCCGATATGTGAGAAACACAGATGCGCTTCTGGGCTACTTGGCCACAGGATACTGTTCACCAGTGTGCTTTGAACAATCCCTCTTACTTTGCAGTAACCAGAAATTAGTCTTGTAAAAATAAGCAAGTTCATTTCACCTACCCTACAATATTAAGGACCAGTTGGGGCACTCTCCTGAGACTTCAATAAGGTAAACTTGACTAAAATAATTGCATGCGTTTGTAGCACCTAAAATATGGGGCATCTGGATGCTTAGCTCTGTTATGGTCGGAGAAATATTCCTTTTTTGGGCTAACCAAGTAAATAAAGCTCATGCTTTTTTAAAAAATGTATTTTTTGTTCTGCTATAGTTTCTTGATTTTTCAAGTTGAGCTTTTGTTGCTGAAGGTCTTGTCTCCCGTTCAAAGTTGTTTTCTCCAGGCGGATGCATTCCCCCAGGATGCAATCTGTTTTGCTGTAGCTCTGAAAATCTCTCTCCCCCCCCCCCTTACATTCCCAAGACATACTCTTCTATGTAGACCACATTTTCTGTATCAATTTGTTTGGTGAACAATAGCTTTATTTCAGGTGAGAAAATGCCCCTCCGGCTGGTTTTTGGAGGGGCCTCATCTTGAATGTCATGTAATTCAGCCTTCCATACCAGTGGATTGTCGTCTTTTGGTGTAAGAACTAAGGTAGTACTGACTTGAAAATGTTTCTTGCTAACAAGTTCTGAGTTGTACCAGGATTATAAGAGTGCTGATTGATCTTCCACATTTTGAGTACACGGAAACCTTCCAATGCATCAGATTTCTAAAAGTAGTATTAGACCATGCTAGAGCTCGCCTTCAAGGGAAAGTAAATGCACTCTACATATACTTTCGAGGCGCATCACTGGGTAGTCTTGTGTAGTGCGAACTGTTTCAAAGGCCCACTCTGCTAGAGAGTCTCCTCTGCTTTGGCAGGAGTTCTGCCAGAAATTTGATAGCTTGTACTTTGGCTGCAGTGCACACATTCTCTGCGATACTTGTTGGCCTTGAAAGTAGATAGAATACCCTTTTTCAGTGGCACAACCCACTGGGATCCTTTTTCTTTTTTGCTCTGTCCTCTTTTATGGCTTCATTTGTTTGGTTTCTTTGGTTGATGTATGAAGGTCAACATATTAAGAAAACATTGAGAATCAGTGATGCACAATCTTTAATACATTGCCTGAGACTAATACCAAAACTATTTTTTTTTTTTTTTTAAAACTTTGTTTATTCAGCTTGGTACAACAGGCACAGTCAGATTACAATAAAGCATGTAAATACAACGGAAATGCAAAGGGGATCGCGTTCATCGCAGATCAGTATGGTACAATTGAAGAAATCATATAGGGTAGTACAGGGAACAACGTATACCGATGGGGGGCACATGCGAGGACAGATCAAAGACAGTTGGGAGAGAATCATGAGTCATCTGGAGCTGAGGCGAGAGAAGGGTCCGGGGATGCAGGGACAGAGTCGGTGACAGTGGAGGACATGTATGAGTGGAATTTTTGCCATATGTTCCTAGGTCTGGAGTGGGCGGGCTGTTGCATCGTCCAGGACTCCTCCGTGTCAGAGGCCCACGTGACTGCCCTGAGCCACTGTGCGTGAGTAGGGGCGTTCGGCCGAAGCCAGCAGAGTAGGATTGTACGCACAGCTAGTAGCATACAGAGGCTAGCCAGCCTCCTGGAGTCACGGTGAAGCTCTGGGAAATCATGAAATAGACACTGCATTGGGGACGGGGAGATGGGGCACTCGAGAATAGATGAGATAGTGGAGCATACTGAGGTCCAAAATTGGGTGAGTCGAGAGCAAGACCAGATCATGTGTATATACCCCGCCTCTTCACTGCCACATCTCGGGCATCTAGGGGAGGAGTCACTTGACATACGGTGTAACCTAGCCGGGGTATAATGGAATCTGTGGAGCACCTTAAATTGAATTAGTTTGAATCGGGAGTTAAAGGAGATCAACTGAGTGCGTGCACACATACGGGTCCACAGCTCATCAGATATTTCGGAGCCGAGATCTGACTCCCAGGAGTGCCTCAGTTTGGAGAATGCGGGGGGTGATCTGGTTTGGAGCAGGGTGTATAGCCTGGAGGTTTTTCCCCTCATAGGAGAAGGCGAGGATAGTTCGGTAATTGCAGGTTCATCAGGTGGCAATGCCGGAAAACCTATGTATTTGCGCTTGAGTACTCCACGGAGAGATGAGTATTGGAGCCAAACGGAGGGTCTCCGCCTAAGGCAGGCCGGGAGGTCGGGCCATTCTATAAAGTTTCCCTGTTTGAATACGTCACATAGTAGTTCGTATCCCGCCTCGGCCCATGTGCGGACCACCGAGGGTGGGACATGTGGGACTTCTGGAAGGAAGTTCCAAATTGGAAAGTTGCCGTGAAAGGGGTGAATGATACCCAGTATTCGCCAAGATTTATGTAAAGCTAGGGATGTGCAGGTCGTGGGATCCAGCGATTCCGACAACACCACTAGAGATCGGATATCACGGTCACTGATCGATAACCTTTCCAGTCTGACGTGGGGGGGGGATCCGTTACATTGAACCAGTGTGCAGTGTGTTGGAGTTGTGCCGCCAGCCAATAATTAAGGAAGTCCGGAGCTCCAAATCCTCCAGCCTCCATGGGGGTGGCAAGGGTCTTGAGCTTTAGACGGACCGCGCCTGAGTGCCAAAGGAAGGAGTTGAGGCTACGTGTCAATGATTGAAAGAATTCGGTTCCCGGCCATAGCGGTACATTCGCAAATCTATACAGGAGTTGGGGGAGTACCACCATCTTCAGTACCCCTATCCTGCCCGCCAGCGAAATCGGCAACTTGGCCCAGCCCTGTAGTTTGGTGGTGAGGTTTGTGAGGTATGTCTGATAATTCTCCTCACGGACCCGTTCGATGTGACGAGCCACCACTATACCCAAGTAGGTAATTTTGAATTGGGCCCAAGCGAACCCCATGGTATCCGGGGGGGGGGGGAAGTGTGCTGGGAGTAAGCGGGAAGAGAGTTGATTTAGAGCAATTAACCGTGAGACCGGAGATGTGCCCGAAGAAGGCGATGTCCTTCAATATTGGGGCCAGGTTGGTCTCGGGGGAACGGACGAAAAGAAGAGCATCGTCAGCGTACAGGGAGACTATGTCCGAGATACCAGAAGTACGCAGACCCCTATGTGCATGGTTTTGGCGAAGCATGTCCGCGAATGGCTCCATTGCTACAGCGAATATTAAGGGGGAGAAGGGGCATCCCTGTCTAGTGCCCCTGGCTATATGGAAAAGAGGGGAGCAACGGTCCTCTGTGCGGACTCTGGCAACAGGATTAGAGTAAAGTAGCCTGACCCAGGAGACAAAGGTGGGACCGAATTTACATTTGTCAAGTACCCGCCAGAGATATCTCCACGACACCGAATCAAATGCCTTTTGCATGTCAAGTGTTGCGGCCACTGCATGTACATTCGGGCTCACCCTACTTATAATGTTGAATAGCCGCCTCAAATTCAAGGATGTGGAGCGGCCTGGGATGAACCCAGCTTGATCTGGGTGTATAATATGTGGCATGAAAGGGACAAGTCGAAGAGCAAGTGTTTTAGCGTAGATCTTGGCATCGCAATTGATCAGGGAGAGTGGACGGTACGAACCGCATTGAGTAGGTTTATTGGGTTTTAGTAGGACTGTTATGGTGGCTTCGCGCAACGAGGGGGGAAATTGGCCCAGTTCCACCGATTCGTCCCATAGCGCAACTAGACGGGGGAGTAGGAGTGACTTGAAGTGTTTATAGAACTCCACAGGTATACCGTCTGATCCCGGGGATTTGCCTGAAGAAAGGGAGTCTATAGCCTCCGAGAGCTCCTCAGGGGTGACTGGGTTCTCAAGAGCTCCGGCGGTCTCAGGAGAGAGAGCCGAGAGGGGAAGATTATCGAGGTAGGCATCGATTTCTGCATCAGTGGCTTTATCTGATTGAGTATATAGAGATTGATAGAAGGAGAGGAATTCAGAATTAACATCTCCAGGCAAGGTGGCCAGGGAGCCATCAGGTCTCTCGATTCCAGGAATGGGTGGGGCACCAAGCTCACGGCGGAGGAGTCTAGCCAGCAGGCGGCTTGGGCGTTCGCCCTCCCCGTATCTCCTAGCAAGTCCAGGGTTATCCAGAAACTTCAGCTCACGGTCCGCGAGCGAGCGGAATGTATCCAGCTCCGAGCCAATTAACGCGAGGGTTTCTGGGGTTTGGTCTAACGTGTATTGGGTCTCCAATGCCGATAATTTGGCTTCGCTAGCTGCAATCTCCCTCCGAATAGTCTTAAGGATACCATTTTCCTTGGAGAGGGCGATGCCTCTGATGTAGGCCTTAAAGGATTCCCATACCAAAACTATTTTGAGATGTTTTATGCTCAACACATTTTCAACTGTCCTTTTGTGAAACTATTTGATTGGCCTAGCAGCAGCAATCCTGGTATTCTGTGGCATGACTAGAAGAGCCAGGTTTGCATAATGGAGAAAAAATATTGAATTTGTTTTAATTGGCACCATCACATTGTGGAGGTGCATTCAACAGGTTTTTATGTGTTTACCTCTTTCGCAGAGTCTAAATTTCACCTCTGAATAGTAACAAAAGGATGCTCTTTTAACCACTAAAAGGCCAGGACAAGGCCATCCACATCCTGGGTTTGCTGTCCATGTCCTTGCTGCCAGTGCTCCAGATACGATTTATAGGTGGGAGTATTTTACTTTGAGAGTAAATGCCTTTTCAAGGTAAACGTTACATACTTTTTACTCTCTTGCAAAGGAGAAAACTAGCATCCAGCTGACGCGTTGATTGTGTATGGAAATGATTCTAATGTGTCAGTAGTCCACATTGTGACGGAAAAGCAAGTTTCTCTCACAATTAACAGATAAAGCAGAGTGAAGTTGCACCCACTCACCAATGGAACAGATGTGCACCAAAACTCTGAGCTTTCTCTGCATCTCACGGTCAAATGTTTGCCTGACAGCCTTAAATCCTTCTCATGTCATCGACAGAGCAAGTTGTGCTTTCTATTACAGTTACAAATTAAACCTTTACATTTTTTTGTTTTGTACAACGCTTGCACTGGCTGGAGTGTCAGCTTTTGAATGTTAGAATTGTAATCTTGAAGATTGAAAGATGCTATGAACTTTGTGATTGGTGTGATGGCAATGACTCAAGTGTAAGCAAGGGCCTTGCTGCCACCAACCAATTATGGTACCATTTACCACATTGGCTCCAAGTAAGGTTAGTGGATGTTTACACTAGACATTCCATACTCCTCTGTGCCTCGTATATGGTTTTGATGCGCATTTGTTTTATACCCTTTTTATAATAGGAGTGTTAATTGTAAGAATTATTTGCCTACACGAGTGTATGCGATAGGCAACCAAAACAAGATTAAACCTGAAAATGAATAGAACACATTAGCAATAAAACCATACTTTTGTAGTAAAGATGTCTGGCTTCAAACAATGCATTACATTTGAAGAAGGTATTCTACACACCAATATGAACGAACACACCACACATCTGCATTTTGATGATAAAGGAACACAACACAGGAACATCGACAAATATTTGTGTAATGCAACCATGCGGTCACTTAAAGCATTTGTTACAAAGGATACTTCCCAATGGCAACTAAGCTTTCCTTTCTTGTTGCTGAGAGGACCCCAACAATAGTAAAATAAATATGCATGCATGATGGTCCTCCCCACGTATCTACAGACACACGTTAAAGAAAGGAAACCTTTCATTATCGCACTGTCATGTTGCTTTCTGAAAGCCTAAATGTAATTTCAACCAGGCAGATACAAATCGAGGTGTTCTGCGTTCTATCAAGTTACCTGACCTTTGCTCTGCCCTGTGCTCTCAATTAGTGCATAAATGAAACAGACAAATCTGGTGTGATGGTGCTGGGTTTGTAAATGCAACCGTATCTCCGTGCTAATTGCCTTTTCAGGGTGAAACATTTCTCACACTTTAACAATCAAGTCATTCACCTCTCCCCAACTACATTTTGTGTACACCCACATTCCTAGCATAACTGATAGTATTTTTGGTTACATGTGATTTTTAGCGAATTAAAAAATGACACTTTTTAAACTAAACATTTAACTTTTTATTTTGGGGTCTGCCCAAGCCCCCCGTTTCCCTTCGTTTTTAATCACACCCGTTTTAACCCCTTACTCCAAATATATTTAAAACAATTCTGTATTTTCTTTCTGCAAAAATGTTTAGTAAAATCACTACATACCGTATTTTAGTTTATCTGTTCAATTTTATTTAGATGCTCGGAACTAGTCTTATGTCACTGTTTGTTTTTCCTGGTGTAAACCCGATCACGCCGTTAAGCACTTGTTGCTGTTGTCTGCTCGTTTTAGTTGCTCATCACACTGGTATGTTTGTGCCATGAATGCAGCAAGGGTGCTCTTTTTATTTTGGTGTCCTTTTTTAATCTGTGTTTTTGTACCGTTGGTTTGAGTGTGCTTTGCTAAAAAGACAAAGTGCAAGAACACGTTGTTACTGCCAGTAAACTATTAAAGGAAATGTTAATTTCTAGAGTGAAGGACCATAATGGGGCTGGAATATGGCTTGTTTGTTATCTCAAACAAGGTATGCCATCAGTTGAAAAAAGCTCCTGTAAAAGTGCATGCCATGTTTTGAGAACGCAAACATTGAGGATTGAAATGTACTTTTCTTTCTTATAAATATTTTCCTATGAGTGAAATAGGCTCAAGGTGCAGAGGGCTTTTGAAGTGGTGATTACAACTGTTAATGGTACTACCTTGCTATTATAAGGTGGCAATAGCTGGTAAACTGTCACAATTTAAGCATATGTCACTGACTAGCTAATTTTCTGATGCCAATACAAGAGCCTAAACTTTAACAAATTCAGTGCAAGGAACAGATGTGAGGAAAGGTTCGAAATTTACAGGAACTCGGCTATTTAGCTACTGCTTGTTTCCTAGACGAGCCTGGTTAATTTTTTTAACATTTTTTTATTTAGCATCAATTGGTTTACATTAAAACCTTAAATGCAGAAAAAACAATCAAAATCAAAAGAACACCACTTTAAATAAGAACATTACATATAAAAAAAAAACTGCTCAAAACTCCGAGCCTGGTTAATTTGAAACCAACAGCGACCAGGAGCTACTTTTGGCTCCCCATGCCTACTGTTGCAGAACAAACGCACCGATTTGAATTTAACTCTGTCCATTTGGGACAATC
This sequence comes from Ambystoma mexicanum, assembly GCF_040938575.1. Lineage (NCBI taxonomy): Eukaryota > Metazoa > Chordata > Amphibia > Caudata > Ambystomatidae > Ambystoma > Ambystoma mexicanum. The sequence continues at coordinate 1,405,834,434 of NC_090923.1, read as the reverse complement.
TATGAACAAACATTGGGGCATATTTAGAAGACTTTTATAGCATAAGGGGTCATAAATAAATGGACAAAATGAAGTTTGCATCTTTTGTGGTAGTTAGATTTGCGGAATGTGATGTACTAGCTCTTAGTTCCCCAGTGGTTGTTCCTGGTCACTGGTTCATGCTAGATACCCAAGAGTTGCATTTTACTTTTGCTTATCCAACCTTAATTTCAATCCCTCGTTAAAGATAAGTGGCAGCATTGTAACCACACAGTTTGTTGTTGCTGCCTGATGGAGCTAGCTCAAAGAGATCCCTCCTAGAAGGGTGAGTTTTGGAGTGGGTAGGTATACCCACATCGATAAGCGTGGTCATTAGCAGTCAATGGGTGGGCATGAACCCCAAATGTCACCAACAAGCTTTGATATGTCACTCCTCGCATCCCTTCTCGCTCCTGCCTGTAATCCTTTAGCAAGAGGGTTTGCTCTCAATTGCCTAAGCTTAAAAACGGTATTCCCACCATGACTACTGCCATTACCCTATTTCTCTTCTAGTCCACTGGGCAAGCAGGAAAAAGTGTGTGGTAGTCTGCCATAGACTTGTGAAAAATACTACTTCGAACGGAACAAGGAAGGGGCTAAGAATTGAAGGCAAAGTAATGAGCAAACAGATGGATGAAAAGATAATTCTTGCTTTTGGCCAAGTCTCTGTTTTGGACCCAACCTTGATCTGGGTTCTAATCCTCCTATTTCCAATCGAGCAAAACATCGATCTTGTGCAAAACCGATCCTGTTCACCAAACTCACAAACGCTTAAAACAGACTTGGTAGTATTGTTTAGTGCTATAATGAAACCAATTGCTCACAGGAGTGGCTGAGAAACCGATAAAGATGGCTGTATAATCGAGTTACTGCTTCTTCGGAGATGTAAACGCTTGATTCCAGGAACAGCTGACTCGGATATAAATATGCCCTACCATGGCTTTATCAAGGAGCAGTGTGTAGGGCAAGGTTTGATGCAGCAGGTAACTCTTTGTGATTGACGAAGGTAAAAACGTGTGCCAGTTGAAAGGAGCTGCCCCTGGCAATCCATGCCTGTGGGGCCGATTCCCTGCAGGGTGACGAGCATTGCATGGCATCTGGAATTGAAGATGCAAGTTTTTTTTGTATGGCGAGTGCACAGCGATGTTCCGTCCCCTGGTTGTAGGTCTGGATTGGGACACATAGATTTGGTCCCAGACTTGGTTTTTCCTTAACTGCCAAGGCTGTGGATCTCGTCTGTGCATGATGAATGCTTGAAGCACGCATGCTGTTTTGTTTCGGGAAGGGAGCGATGGGGATGGCGCATTGCTTTCGTTGTTTCAAAGACGGTTTGAAGTAAGAAGCATCATTTTTAGGTATATGATTCTTGAATGGCTACTTAAATCTTGTTTATGCTGCTACTAAGGTCTAAGGGAACCCCCTCAGTTTGGGGAGGAAGTGATTATTTGAGGATAAGCCAGTGTTGGCTATTCCTTAATTGATTGTCCCTGGCTAACTTGGTGAATGGCCCTCAAGAAACCACTGCAATTCCCTCTGCTTGTACATCTAGTGCTCTTTTCACTTGAGCCTTATTACTCTCATCTTTTCCCCTTTCTGTTGAGCGCACTGATGGGCTGGATTATACCTCTAGGAAATGGTAGGTATTTGTTAATCTCCTTGCTTTAGATGGGGTCTTGCCTACACTTGCCAAACCCCAATCCCCTTCCACCCACCTTTCCCACTAGACAGACGCCATTATTTTTCTTACCTCATCGTAGGCTTCCCTGACCTAATAAAGTGCACTTGGCGTTTGCCATTTGTACTGAAGTGTTTAAACGTTGCAAAGTGTTCATTAATGCAAAGGGCATACTACACCATGGTATGTATGTTTTCTATTATCAAAGTGCAAAAGATGAATCCCATTTGTTTTGCACAAATGGTCCATATCATTAGCAGTACATGAAATTATAAATATATATGATTTTTGCCCAGAAGTCAGCCAATTCACAGGTTGTGTTGCACGGTTCCATCTGCGAGCTAATACATTAAGATTTGGGCACATTTTATAACGTGAAAAATGTTAGTAGGTTCTGCTTTTTCTTTCCTTCCTGTCTCGCCCACCTGAGCATGCTACATTGAAAGGGAGGTTGTAAATTAGTCTTCCGTTAGTGGCTATTTCTACATTGTGAAGAATCGGGTGTGCAAGGGTTGTGCAGTAGGCTTTTGAATAGTCCTACTGGGCTGACGTTTTACTGAGCCAAGCAATTACCAATGTGTCTTCTTTTTTTGCAAGTAACCTTGAAGGGTCATTGGTCCAGTGCATTGCATACTGGATCTTTGTTATAGCATGGCTTTATGTGGCAGTAATTTTCACGTTAGGCAGCATAGTTGTACCTTTGCTCTGGTAGTTTTTCCATTGCCCCTGGGAAGTGGGTTGCTGCGAAAATGCACTTACATGTTTTGTTCCCTGACATCTTTACGAGTTAATCTTGGGTTCTGTCACATCTGGCAAAAAAATAAAACAAATCCTGGAAAACGAGTTTGTCTGGTATTGGTGTAGACTCTTACAAACTCCATGCCAAACTTTTTTGGCATGGAGTTTTGCATCAGGCGATGGCAAATCCTGTCGAAAAATAAACCTGTACCTTTTTATAGATTCACATGTTCTTGTAAAAGAAATCCGCGTGGACTTTCTTGCCCCAGGTGGACTAATTGCTTTGCTCCATGCTCACTGGAAGATTGTACTGTTAAGCACTGAAATATTCTTTCATGGTTGAGAAACAAAGCAGTGTCGCAGTGATTTTTTTTTTTTTGTTCTCTGAACTTTGCTTGAGTTCTTGGAGGCTGGTTACCTAGGAGACAGAGCCGAGATTGGAAACTGGGAGGTGCTCTGGGAGTAAAATGTACAAAGCAGCACATTGAAAGAGCTGACTAAAGCAGCAGCTGCTGCTGCTGCTATCGCTGCCTCCTGACACGTCTGCTTCTCACCACAAGATGAAAGGGGGCATTGGGAGGACGATTGCAATCGCGAATTCAAAGACACCAGGGCTCTGGATTTAGACACGGACAGTTCTCAGAAAATTCATCCTGCAGAGCCAGCTTCTAAAAGGCAACGTGCTTTTGGTTTGCACAGGAGAAAATGCATGATTTATGCAAGGCACAAAGGTAAAAGAAAATCGGTTGTTGCCACCTTGCACCTGTTTGCCCAAGACTCAATCTCACGTTGCTGGGTTGATGGTAAAAGAAGAAAATGCGGTGATAAAGGTATCTTCGAACAGAAAGCAAGAGCCCACAAATTGGACCCCTGACTTTTGATGAAAGGAGAAATCCGACACAGGTGATAATTTGAAAGACTCGTGTATCTCCGAACTATCAGGTTCTCATGTCAGTTGTGCTACTAAAAAAAGAACCCTGGACAATTGGAATATGTCTCAACCAACATGATTTTAAAAAGGTGACACAAAAATATTATATTATATATTGAACATTTTCCATTGACAGGATGTAAAGAACTAACATTGAAATTTGAAGCTCGAATGAGTCTGACCAGTGGTCATAGATCTTTTTATCTGAGAAGAATCAAGTGCAACATAAACAAAACCGTGCTGCCTTACATAACAAAGTAATCCTACATTTAAAAAAAGTATATATTTTGTTTTGGGGATTTCGCCGTTTTGGCTGCGCCACAGCCCACAGACGCCCTGATGCCTGTGGGCAGCAGCGCTATATAAATAATAGATTTTAATCAAACAAAGATAACGTGGGGTGTAAAAAGAATAAGGCCTCCTTCACATGCCAAATAGAATCAAGAACCATATGAAGCCTTTTTAACTGTCTTGTGGAGGGAGCGGTTCTTTATGTCCTGTTGAAACAAATTGTTAATCAGTCTTGGAACCCAGAGACGCACCTTACTTCTGGTTAAGTAAAGCCAGTGATCAGACCAGGCCCATGCTGAAATAATTTCACCTAGCAAAACAGTTGCTTGTAGCCACATTCCAGTTTGTGTTGAGTGCTGTTACAGCAAGCGCATGCTAGTCTATCCGATCACCTGCGCTGTATGGATAGCTGTAAAACATGTCTTCTTTTCAGCTACTAACACAACAAGGCAAGCAAGATAGCATTGTTTGCTCTATAAAGCGAACCTAAGAATAGATTTCTTGTTTTTTATTAATGCGCTACCGGGACAGGCCACCTTCCTAGGTCTGCCACTGTCCATACAAACCTGTCTCTTGGTCCAAGTACAGGGTTCGAATTTGCAGGAAGCTGAGAGCTAATTTAGCTCCTGCTTCTAGCCTACGAGAGGCTGGTTAGCTTGAAAGCAAAGCAACAGCTACCAGGAGATACTTTTGGCTCCCCAGGCCAACCAGTGCCTTACAAACATGCATATGTGACATTAACTTGAGTTTTTGAGAATGTTAGTAAATACAATCAGTATACATTTAAACATAATGGATCATACGTAATGGGACAATATGTAAGGTTTGCCTCTTTGCTAAGGTGTAACTGTCCTCTTGTAAATATTAGTTTGATGTGGAGTGGGAAGTTTGAAGCAGCCAATACTAGCACAGCACAAGTCGTATGGAGAGAGGTTGTGGAGGCCCTCCAAGCAGTTTCCTGGATGCTTCTCTGTCTGGTGTGCATTGGATGTTTCAGAACTTTTTTTCCTTACCCCCCTACCCGCCAAAGACCCCAGAAGGTAGAAACAAACTCACCTGCAACCACAAGATGCAACTTGGTTCCCTTCCTCTTGTAAATGCCATCCAAGCTTCCAGTTGTTCACATATGGCAAGGTCTATGACCCTCTGGTTGAGCGCTTGTTCTTTGCTTCTTCTGAGCACAATGCTTAATTGGAAGCTCTTCTCTTTTTTTCAACTTCTTCTTTAAGAGTGAGCTAATGGATCCTGTTGCTGTAAAAAAAAGAGGTACGTTTTTGTTTTTGTTTTTCAATTCTCGTCCGACAGCCATTGTTTATGCAAAAATAGAGCCAGAGTTCGGCAAGGTGAAAACTGGTCAGAGAAGCCTGCACACAGAGCTAATACATTTCTCATCTGAACAGCAAGGCACACCCTCCTAAAGTGGCAGCTTTCATCAGATAGTCACTAGCATGTGGCTTACTTATTGCATGCTTCGATTGGACCATATTGTCTTAAATTGAAAAATGTTTTGGCTGTTGTCAGTGGCTGTAAAGCATTTCGTGGCTGTAAAGCATTTCAAATGCACAGGCACAGTCATTCACTGGTGAATTAAAGAAGCCACATGCCGTTGAAGCAACTTGTGTAACATCTAGTATTGGAGTGTTAGGGGATTACAGCAGACGCTGTGCTGCTTCACTACTGCAGATCTGCAATTGAAGGTCTTTACCCCATTTCAGCTCAGCATGTGTTGCCTCGGCTGGAGGTGTGGCTTTAGAACACAAACTCCTCCTCCCACTGAGTGTGCAGAGCAGCCGGCTGTTGTTTGGGTGTAAATGTCTGTCCCACCCACTAGGTGCTTTAGAGTGAGGCGAATCCCATAGGTAGCTGTGCAATGTGTGTTCGAGGGGTGGGGGGCACGGGTACAGCATCGCAGGAACTATAGATGTAGATTTGGAGACACCATTTTGTAGTTATGGTAGACACTCGGAAGGCTGAATGGCTGTGCGGTAAAACATAAGTTGGATGGAGAAACCTGAACAGGCCCACGACGCTGAGGAGGGATGAGCCTGCACGATTAGTTCTCACAGAAACTTCCCCCTTGTCCCTTAACTGTTGCAATTACTTAGGAAGGAATCCGCCCTGCAAGGTCATGGGGCAGCACCAGGCTCCTCGCAGTGCCCATTTATCACAGCCAGGCCTCTAACCCCCAACCAGCTCACCAGCAGTAATGGCAAAGAACAGGTCCATGGGCTGTGTTCGGTTTCTCGCAGAGGGGCGCCTATGGACTTTTTTTTTTCTTTTTTTAATTTTATTTTTTTGATTATTGTATACCTGTGGTGCAGCAGCATAGGCATAGCCCCACTACCAGACACGCGGAAGACGCAACTATGGGGGAGGAGAAACTCCCATACAGCGCATGTGACCGAGACTAGGTGATGGGGGTTACCCCTTTACCTTTATGACGGCGAAGTAAAAGGTATGACCACTGCAGAATAGAAGGGATGTATTGAACCTCTAGAAAATATTTGAGGATCCAGAGGATCACAATGGGGAAGGGGCAACACATGACGGTAGTAAGGATACAGACCCAAGAAAAGACGGAAAGAACTCGGCTGGGGAAAGGGAGTATACCCACTAGCAACCTGTCCTGTGGAGGGGTACGCAAACCCAACATATGTATCGGCAGGCACGACTAGCAACACCAGCTACAGCCCCACCTCCACCTTATGTTTCTCCTCCAGAGGTAACCTCACACTGGGGTGATCGCAAGAGACCTAGAATTAGAACTGGCATCAACACGAACAGAGTTAGCCAGAGTAATTACCATGGCCACAGATGGAGCAGAATAACCTCCTTAAAGCACTCCCGGCTGGTGTGGGGAAGTGGATATATGCTTTTGAAAAGAACACAGCGAGGTGCCCTTAGTAATATAGCAATAGGAGACTTTAGCTTATTGGTGGCCGCAGTTGGGGACCAAGCAGTAGATGTGTAGGTGAAGGCGGGGTAGCCGGGAGTAACACTGAGTAACGACGCCCATGATGGAGCTCGTTCAAAAAGATCAGAGCCAGGGTATGGGATGTGATGCAGCAAGAGCTCCCAGACAATAAGATTTACAGTCCATCATGCAATGTACAATGGGGGATGATGCGGAAACGGGTAATGCCTGGCACCAATCCAACCCCCTTTTTCGAATTTATAATGAAACTGGGCCTACGCAAGGAAGCAGAAAACGCTTGATACAATAGCAGGGATCGAACCAAAAGTGTGGCCAGAAATCTAAGGTATCATAGTTCACCATTGTAGAAGGAATAAGGGTGCGAGAAAGAAACGATTCAGAGGAAGGGAAACTGGTACAAAATAAGTTGGCCAAAGTACCGTGGTGGCGTGGGGCCAACGCCGACAGACGGAAGAGGGAGGGTACGCACCTAATGATACAAATGCCAGAATAGCTGCAGTGTGGGCTGAAGGAGTGCAAGAACAGTGGCGCGGAAACCCGCAATCCAATGGTACACAGTGACGAGGAGGACAACATAGAGGATGAGGTGGGTTTTGGAGACTGAGAGGAGGGAGGTTTGGGTGTGGGGGGCATGGGGGCCAGAGGAGGAGGAACAGGGCAAGGGTTGGACCTGCAGGAAGTGGCAACATTTTTCCAGAAAATGTGCGTAGACTGGGTATGGGGTACAACTACAGTCAACAAAACACCCACCCTACCGACCGCCCCCCAGAATGTCCTCTATACCATATGAGATCCATCAAGCCTACACACAGCTACTCTCACAAATACCCGGCCCCCCACCGCCACAGCACCTCAACAAGCAGTACAGCTGTATCAGCCTCGCCCCAACATGCAGCAGGCGGGGAACATGAACGCCTTTTGTGGCGCATCTAATGGCACAGTGGCCCTGTTTCAAGGTGCTGCTGTGGTGGTGGGAGGGGGGACCCTTTTTTTGTTCGCTAGGACAGACTCCTACCCTGACTAGAGCAGCCCACAGAGAGCACTTGCGTGTCCAGCCCTGTCAATGACCCTGAATCCAGAAGAGGAACCCTTGGTGGGGGCAGATAGGGAACAAACCATTCATCTTTATGGTGGATTCGGGAGCCGAGAATTCGCACATTGTTGTTGGAATTGGTTATTTATAACGCTCTTAATACCCAGAGGTTTCTAAGCATGAACCTGGGGATCGAACCTGGGTTGCTACGCATCTTCTTGCTTCCAAGGCGAGCGTGTTGCCCTTGACCTATCCTCCCGAGCCCTCACGAACATTAGCGAAGGTGACTTCCCGTTATCAGGCAAAACTCTCGACACGCAGGGATTCTCTGGCGCCGTTTTAACTGTTCCATACACCAAAGATTTAGATCTAAAGGTGGGGGGGTCATAAGGCTCCCCTCTTGTGTTCTGAGATCTCTCCTGTCAACTTGCTCAGCAGGATCTGGTAAGCAAGCTCAACATGACTATCTAATTCTTAGACGGCGGTATCATCTGCGCAACACCTGACGTGCTCAATGAGGGCAATGCTTGCGATACATGCCTTGGCATGTGACTTGGTGGTACGAAGCATCCCTGTTGACCCCAAATTTGTTTTTTTGTTTTTTTTTTCATATTTTTTTTTTTCATTTACGGCATTAGGGAAATAGTCAAAAGGTGATCTTGTAAGGATAACTAGTTTGATCTTTACAAATGAGGATGGTAGCAAAGGACTCTGCTTCCTAAACAGTCTTCCCCGTTCCTTCCTGCCAAAGTGGTCTCAAGCAGGGGTTTATATAAGCCTGCCTTGCCATGGTGATGCCACTTCTAGCTGGATCATGACTTCGGCCAAATCATTCCTCCTTCCATAATAGGGATGCTCCAAAGCCTTCTTTCTTCGTTGTCAGCAGTTTTGTCAGGGCATGCTGTTCTACATTTTGCTAACTATGCAAAAACACACTGCAGCTCCGCAGACTTTTACAAACCTTGAAGCCTAGCACAAAGCAAACTAAACATTGTTATTCATGTTCAAACATTTTCCAGTCATTCTCTCCATATTCCACTCACCCTGCTCACGTTTATCTGGGTCCTGTAGTTTCCTCTACACTTTAATCTTATAATTGACCCGATTGTGCATTTTGCTGCACAGAACATGCCATTTCTATTTTTAACCCACATGGACCATTGACGGACAGTGGACACCTGGTGAGTCAGTTTGCATTGGCCATAGTGAAGAACACCACACACTAAGCCTGTGGTCTATTTTGAATCCGACAGGCCACATTCCCTCGGAGAAGGAGGGGGTTTGACTCGTTTACAGCACTAGTTAAGCTTTTAAAATGTCTGGGATCTGAAATTACAAATCTCTCCAGCTAATAGTTAATTGCGCCTTTTATATTTAGACAATAACTACCTTCTTCAGTGTATGTGATTATGTTTGCATGAGAGAGCCTTCCCAGTGCCCATCCTTCCCCTAGTCCATTATAGTGCCTTAAACAGGTATTGCCTATCTCTAAAGCACTGGGGGCGGGGGGAGGTGTGAGAGTACAGGGGTATGTTGGCAGGACAATGGTTCCTACCCAACATTCACCCCTTTTGTTACTTCTACAGTAACAAACGCCTCCCCACCCGATATATCTACAACCCCAAGAGTATCAGTTTGAGTTTCACTGTTTATGTATGGCAAGGTTCATTAGAACCCCTAATTGAAACCCTCATTTTTGCACTATTAGGTACTAAATTGACACAAAATCAGAGACCCAACTGGCACGTATAGAAGAGAACCAAGAACACGATAACGGGCGCCAGTATTTTTACTGCTGCCCACAGCCATGATGGGACCCAATCAATGGCCAATCCGTGTTCTGAACTCCACCTTCTTTCTACATTTGAACACCTAGATTGTGCACCGCCTCAATAATGTGGGATAGTGATCCATTTTCCGCATCCTCCGGGGGTGCAGAAGTGTAGCAGCTGCTTCCCAACATTTTACACACTCATTCTATGGCTGTTAACAGATCCAGTATATAACGGTTCTGCATAGTCATGAGTCTCAACGCACAGAGCTGTACTTTGATGGCGTTGAATCCATTCTCTGTATCATTGGAAACCTGGGCTAGCTCCCATCGGATGATCTGAAACCAACTTGGCGTTAGCAGCTGCTTGTACCCCAGGAGCCAAAAAAGATGAAAAGAAAGTCTCTTCTGAGCTAAAAAGTTGATTCTCGTTGGGTATCCCTCTGAGTAATGTGGAAGATTCTTTTGAGATAGTTTGATCTCTTCCTTCTTTTCAGCTGTTGCAATCGTTCTTTTTCTGGCAGCATACACAATTTTTGTGTGATCTGCAAGTCTCTCTGCTTCTTTAGGTGCTGGAGTGGCTGTTGGAACCTCGACTGGGAGTCTTGTTCCCTTCAGGTAGTACTGAGTGCAAGGTGGCCAGTGACCACTTGCCCCTCAAGGATGATGGGAGATGCAAGTAGGCTTGTCGGCCACAAACCCAGTAGTAATCCATCACCGCTGCTGTACCTTTTGTCGTATCCGGGGTCACAAGAGTATGGTTGCACTGTGTGTTTGCGCCAACAGGTACTGTTCCTTCATTGATAAAACAAAGCTCATAGTCCATGTCTGTATTTATGTGCAATGGCTTCTCCATTGTTGCAATCCATGTCAGCCTTGTGAGGTATTGGGACCATATCTGTGTACAGAGTCTTTACGTGGGCTATTTTTTTTTGCTGCTGTACTCTCAGTCCATCTGCCGGGCACGTCACTATGGTACCCTGCCATTTGTTGTAGACATGCGAGTGACCTCCCTAGGAAAAATATGGTGCTTGTAGACACTTGCTGTATTTCGTACTGCCATTGCATAGCGATGGGTCTAGATCGATGCTCTTCAGCTGCACGCTATGTGCCTGGAATGTATCCTTTATCCTTCATAGTGCAAGATGTACCAGGCATTGTGCCTCTATAATTCGGACTGGCCGTGGAACTAAAACCTTGGGAGCCACTGGTGCATGCGGGATGAGTGCACACACGTGATGGCTTTCATTCATCACATTCTTTCCCACATTATGCATATCAGAGTACCAGCTATTAGACGACTGAATGCTGAATGTCAGAAACAGAAATGGCATCAAGACCCAGCCCCTTATATAAATCATTTGTACTTCCCTGCTTATCCGTCTAAGGAAAAAATGTGGGGGTGCCTGGCAAAAAGTGAGACATTGCTTGATTCTTATTTATCATAGACCTATTCATACCATTGCTCATAAATCTACTAACATTATTTTCCTTCATGTGTAACTGCCCATCCCACCTTTATATGCCCACCCCATTTTACTGATTTCCCTTCATACACTCCGACAACGACGACCAGTGTCGCACAAAACAAAATAACCATCAGTCTACCAAGAAAGCATAATGCAGAATTCCTAGAATGAGGTAAATGAGGGAGCGGGAGGGAGAACGAGAGAGCGAACGATAAAAAAATAAAAATCGGGAGTGTGCTGCTGCACACCACCCTGGCATGGATCCTTAACTAAACTGCTTCATCATCAGTTATGCCCATCTGTCAATTGAGCTTTGTAGTGCACTTGTCTCAGGTGCTCTTCGGACATCTGAGAGATGCACCCAATAGCGTAACTCCTTCACGCGGATGGCGAGAGGCGTACAGAACACCACCTCATATGGACCTTGAAACGTGGTACTGTTCCATCGACGCATAACATTTTACACTAGATCAGCTCCCCAGGTGGTAATGGTCCAGTTGTGGCAGATATGTTTGCAGTTGCTGTCTCTTCCGGTGTGTCCTGTCCTTCGCTCCTGGGTGGCGCAATCTGCTGGGAGATATATTTGATAGCACGTGTTGTTGCCGTCAAATATTCCCTAAATTCCTCTCCTAGTACCGCCACTGCTTGATGTGCACCTGACGCTTTCCTCATAGGGGATATGGGGTAGGGTTGTGGTATACCGGTACAAAAACTGTGGTCCGTTTCATTTTGCTTGAATAACTGTTTTTGTTCCTAACGGTACACCGGTTGAAATGATGTTTTTGCACATGTTCTGTGTGTGCACTGTGCAGTGCACTTCAATGAATCCAAATGGAAATTGCAGGCTAGGCTGGCTTCTAGTGAGCCTGGTGCTTGGGAGTGGAGGAGGTGGAGTTTGCCTGGGCCGGGCTGCTTCAGAGAGCACGTACGAGGTGGAGTTTGACTGGGCCCATGCTGGGCTGGGCTGCTTCAGCATGCCTGGGACTGGAGAGGAGGTGGAGTTTGCCCAGGCTGGAACATTCCACAATCCTGATGCAGGTGTCGCCTCATTGTCGACAGTTGAACAGCGCTCCATTCGGGCTCCATATAAAACCCTGCTGCCTGTCACACTTGTGTGCTGTGCCTATGCCAAGCATTTTAAATAGGTGAATGAGCAGCCCCCACATCAGGACCGCTATCCTCTTCTTCCCTCACTTTGTTTCATCACCTTCTTTCCCTCTGTCTATTCTGTCCCGCTTCCCCCCTTTGGTGAAATCTAGCACCGTCACCGTGTGGGTTGGGGTTAGTGCGACTTAAATGTGTTATTCTTTCTATGTGGTGCACTGCGTGTGCCTGTGTCCATGTGACAGAGCCGGGGAGTACTCCCGAGCAGTAGTGAGCACACAGACTGGTGGCCTGGGCAGCAGCATGGTCTTGATTCTCAACCATTTACTGCAGTTCTTCAATTATTTTAGATGGGGCCAGCAGGTTTTTCTGAAGGCGGAAGAGAAGCCGGAATGCTCTGAAGCTTTACAGGTTAGAGCCCTCACTTTCTCTAACCAGTGTCTCTGCTAGTCTGCTGACTGCACACGGCCCCGTCAAGGCATAGACATGGGACCGGATTAGTGACCCTTCAATAAAAATGAAAACGCACAACACGTGCTGCTTCTCTGGAGGCTCTGAGTTCAGTGGTTAATGTTACACAGATAAAAGCAACACCAAACTGTCATTGGGGCAGGGTTTCAGGACCCAACCGATGGTAACGGTCACGACGGACTCCTCCCTTCTGGGGTGGGGTGCAACGTTGGACCTTCTTCAGGTCTCAGCTCTTTGGTCGCCTCAGGACAAGCTCCTTCACATAAATCATCTGGAGCTTATGGCGATTTTCCTAGCGCTCAAGGAGTTCAGACCGATCATTGCCAACAAAGTGGTCTGTATCCACACAGACAATGTGGTGTCGATGTATTACATCAACAAGCAAGGGGGAACCAAGTCTCCCCCCGCACCCCCTCCCTGTGGACCTGTCCATCCAGATTTGGGAGTGGGCGGTTCTTCATGGTGTCTGGCTACTTGCAGTACACATCCCGGGGCAGCTGAATGTCACGGCAGATTCCCTCAACCGGCGGACGATGGTCAGCTACGAGTGGGAGTTGAAGGCAGAGGTCCTCTCATGGATTTTCCTGCGTTGGGGCACACCGGAAGTGGATCTCTTTGCTACGACAGCAAACAAGAAGCTTCCTCTGTATGCCTCCAGAAGCGGGCAGGGAGCCTCCTCTCTGGGAGATGCTCTTGAGATTCCATGGCACAACATGAAGGCTAATGCTTTCCCGCCTCTGCCTCTAGTTCACCGGACGATTTGCAAATTGAAGAACTCGATGAACTGTTCTCTTCTACTCATAGCCCCGTGGTGGCCGGCCAGGTTTTGGTTCTCAGAACTTCAACACCTGTCTGTGTGACCACCGATCAGGTTACCGGTGACCCCTGATCTTCTTCACCAGGGGAAACAGCAGCTGTGGCACCCCTCCCCACAATCGCTCAGCTTGGCGGCATGGTGCCTGAGCTCAAGTCTTTAGAGTATCTTAACTTGTCTGCGGATAACATGCGTATTATCCAGGCAGCCAGAAAATCCTCGACTAGGTCCCAGTACAGAAGCAAATGGCTCAGGTTCTGTCATTGGTGTTTAAACAAGCAGTTGGACCCAGGGGGGGGGGGTACAATTGACATGGTACTGTCCTTTGTATCCTACTTAGCAGAGTCGGGCGTTCACGTTCTGTCATGCAGAACATCTCTTTCAGCGGTTTCTGCTTACCTATCTACGGACCAATGCTCTTACTCTGTCCAACCCAGTGGTTAAGAGGCGTTTTGCAGGCTTGACGCACCTTTATCTAAATGTGGTCCTGACTGCGCTGTGCCATAAACCTTTTGAACCAATGGCCACGGTGAACCTCAAGCGTCTGACGTGGAAGGTGTCCTTTTTGGTCGCCATTACTTCATCAAGGCGTGTGAGTGAGCTCCAGGCTTTGTCGGTGGAGCATTCCTTTTTGGTCTTTCACAAGGATAAGGTGGTCCTACGGACAAATTCTACTTTCCTGCCGAAGGTGGTGTCGGAGTTCCATCTGAACCAGTGAATCTCCCTGCCGGTCTTTTTTCCGAACCCTGCCTCGGAGGCAGAAAGGGTTCTTCATTGCCTCGATGTTAGAAGGGCTCTTAAGTTCTATCTGGACAGAACATCCGAGTTTAGGAGTTCTTCTCAACTGATTGAGACCTTTGGTAACCCACAAGAAAAGCAGACCTCTAAGGCGACTATTTCTCGATGGATCGCTGCCTGCATTACAGAGTCTTACACCGTCCGAGGGCTGAAGCCTCCTAAAGGTATTCATGCACACCTGGTGCGGGGCAAGGCAGCCGTGGTTGCCTTTCAGAAATATGTCCCCTGGGAGACCATCGCAAAGGCGGCTACTTGGGCCTCCCCATCTGCTTTTGTAAGCATTTTTGTCTAGACCTGAGCTCAAGATCTGATGCTCAGTTTGGTCAAAGGGGTTTTTCCATCCACCCATAGTTCCTGTAATGAGTGCTTGGGAATCTCCCATATGTATGGAGGAAAGGGGACGGGACGTAGGAGTATAACCAGGTTGACGGTACTGCACGCGCATGCTTTATCGTGATAACCACAATATACCGCCCTTTAACATGGAGATTATCAAACCATCAATCTATACCGTGACACCCCTAGTATGGGCATGCGCCTGCCTGGGACTGTTTAGTGAGGTGACAAATGGTGGTCCTTTGTAGGCTGCATGTGTAAACTGAAGACGGCCTAGGGCAAATGGTGTACCCAGTTTTTCTGCAACGTGGTACACAATTTTAACTGCTTAACAGCCCATTGATCCTCTCCACAACGCCATTAGCCTGAGGGTGGTAAATTGAGCACCTTCAGTGTGTTATGCCCAATAGTGCCGCGACATGCTGAAATAGGTCATTAAAGAAATTTGTGCCATTATACGATCTCAATACTTCGCAGGTGCCCCACCGTGGGAAAAAACAACCTCTGACCAGGAACCTTGCTGCAAACTTCGCATCTGGGTGTGCACATGGCCCTGCTTCCACCCACCTTGAGAAGGGGAAAACAACCACAATAAGGTACCTATCTGTTATGTTACCTGGCATTTATATAGTGCCTTATGTATCATTGGTATGACCTCAAAGCGCTGGTAGGTTGAACGCCCTCGGGAACCGCAGGGGAGTGGGAGGGGGGTAGGAGAGAGAGGAGAGAGAGGAGAGAGAGGGAGACACACACACCGGAAGAGCTATCTGCCCTCCGAAATCCTCTCTTCTTCCACTGAGTCAGACCCCCATGCACTGTTGTCGTGACATATGCCGAGTCTGAGTGGATGGCGACACACCGCCCTTGAGAGGCTCTCGGTGCCTCGATGAGTGACCGGTTCCGTTGCCTGAGCTGAATAATGCATAGGGAATCTTTTCATGATCGGAACTTCATGCACCCCACCCCATTTACCACGCACTACTGCTGACCCAGTGTGCTTCCATCCCGTCTCCTGGTCAATTGTTGATGACTCATCAACATATAGTACATCTCCTTCTGTTGTTGCACCCTCCTGGCCCTCGTATGTAGCACACTCATGCGTTTTCAGGTCATCTGTGGGTGCCTCTGTCAAAAATGTGACGGATTCACTGTCCTATACCTTACTATATGAATGAGGTTTGGATATTCTAATCTCAAATGCAGAGATCTGACTCGTCGATTTAGACCTTTCCAAAATGGTGAATGTTCCACAAACAAGGTAACCGAGCACCCCATGACAATCGAGGAACTTCTCTTTTGCAAATGCAGCTGCTGCAAGTGCTTATTGACGCGCAAACTGTCCCTGCATGATTGAGTCATGCACCACACTACAATAAGCCAATGGCTTGTGGCCCATTGTGCTCTTTTGAGTCCATGCTGCAGTCCTGAGCCGTCCATCAGAGTAGGAAAATAAATAAAACTCCTGTGTATAATCTGGAGTTGCTAAAACAGGGGTCGTGCTGATTTACCGTTTGTCTTCCGTCCTTCTGTGGTACTTTAACAGCAGCCTTTTGTAGGCTGCGTAGTCCAGGATCCATGCCTTACAATAATTACATACGCCCAAAAACTGCTGCATTTGCTGGACAGTACTGCCGCCGCCCTATCTGGTAGTATTTTCTTTCCTGTTTGCAGAGATAATTTGCCCCAAATATAGTACCTACTGTTGGCAGCATTGTAGCTTTTTATCTGCCTTGTGCCAGCAATTGCAATAATGCAATAGAATCCCTACTGCACTGCTGTTCATTTTCACTACATACCAGCAGATCATCCACATACTGGATGATCGTGCTAGGCACCTGAATATTTCCCAAGTCTGCATGTAGCGCACTATTGAAAATACTTGGACTTTCGCAGTGCCCTTGAGGCAATCGCGTGTGCTCGAAGTGCCGTTGACCATGCGTAAACGCAGTGAGATACCATGAATCGGGGTTGAGTGGGATTGAGAAGCACGCATTCTTCAGATCCACCACTGTGAATTACGTTGCTCTCTTGGTAATGCTACATGGGATCGTCGCAGGATTCGGAACTACTGGAAACTCCTTCTGCACCGCGTCATTAAGAAGACTTGGATCCTGGTTCATCCTCCAACTACCTCCTGTCTGTCTCTTGACTGGGTATATGGCTGTATTACACAGGGATGTGGATGGCACGATGATCCCTTGCTCGAATAGTCTGAATAGTGCCTTTTATCCGTTCCTCCGCTTCCCTTGACAACAGGTACTGCCACACCCTCGGGAGTACTGCTCCTGACTTCAACATAATCTGTACTGGGGGGTCACATCTCTCAGTAATCCAACATGTGGATTAACAGTCAATAATTGTTGGCACATATCGCATCTCCTCCTGAAATAATAAAGACTGGGTCACCACTGCCATCAGTGGGCACTGTACCTTCCTGTGCTGCATCATGATATCACAGGGGATGCAGATTTCCCAAATTCTCCCCGTTTTGCTCACTGTCCTCAAATAACTCCTCATTAGTAATTTCCTTCAATTGTACTGTCAGGTCTACACATAGTACCATGCGCCACATGTACCCATCCTGATCTGTTCTAATCAGGACTACTGTTTTGTCTGACACTATTAGTCCTTGCAAATCTACTGACCACATTGTCCCCGCCACCAACCCGGGTGGCACCATGGGTCGGAAAATAAAATCTGTGGGCACTCGCTAACATTTTTCACAATTTGAAGCACTGCTTTTGCTAGTACCTTGATGCCATAGACCAATATGTCTGGGACCACAGGAACTACACGGACTACTGACTCCCTTGCCATTGCATTCATTATCACCATTGCTAGAGCTACACACATCCCCGGAGTGGAACACACTACCCCTTGATCTGTGAATGATAGTTACATTTAGTTTACTGAGTAGATCCCTACCCAACAAGTTAACAGGGGAACTTTCTGAATATAACAAGGGTGCTTATACTACCTTTCCTCCCACTTTCATATCCAGCTCCTCAGTGTATGCACCCATACAAATAGCCTGGAGAATCCCTGCGTCTCAAGAGTTTTACCTGTTAATGGAAAGTTCTCCATAATGCATGCTTTAGTTGCACCTGAATCTACCATAAATATAAATTGCTGGTTTCGTATTTCCGCCTGTACTAAGGGCTCCTCTTCAGGGTCTGCGGTTGTCAATAGTATTGGACACGCAAGTGCTCTCTGTGGGCTGCGCCAATCAGAATATGTATTTGTCCCAGTGAATGAAAAAGGGCCGCCCCCGCCATTGTAACTCCTTGGAACATGGCGCCTGTTGCCCCTGCCATCCTGTTAAACTGTGTTCCCTCACCCTGCTGCGGTTGTTGCCCTTGCCTGTCAGCCCCATAAGGGAACTGATTTTGACCCTTCCCCTCCTTACCCAAATTGTGGGTGTCTCATTCCTTGAGGCCCTTGGAATCCCTGCCCTGGAGGGGATGGTCCATAATTAAATCCCATCCCAGGCCTGTTCCTACATTCCCATGCAAAATGCCTCCAGCAATACCAGCACTGTGATGTTTCCAATCCTCCTCTCCGGGCCCTATCCCCCACACTCCCCCAAAGCTACCTGCTCTTGCTCCTCGCCACTCTTCCCCTTGGTGCTCCTTCATACTGCCATTGTGGGTTGGGGTACTGTCCCTTCCCCACCCCATTGTCCATGTCCTTATTAGGCCCATAGTGCCGCAATTGTGGCATTCACAATGTATCTCCTGTCCTTTCCCCCTGAGCCGGTGTCTTCACCTGTGCTTGGACAACAACCTTATTTAGTTTATTTTCCACTAGTTTTGCCCCACCATTTGCCACTTCTGGGCGCTCTCCAGGTCCTCCTGCTAGATTCTTTTACAATGGTGGACTATTATACTTTGTATCTCTGCCCACCCTTTGGCTTCAACTCCCACAATTCTATCTAGTACCTTTTATGGACCTCTTTTGGTAATCCCCTCTTAACAATAAAATAGAAAAATGTTACCAAATGGTCCCATTGCCCTCCTGTCTCAACTCTCCACATTTCCTGTAACTTGAGACTAAACCTAACTGGGTCCTCATCACCCACTTTTCACTGCATTAAATAATGTAAGTCAGAGGTATCTGGGTACATCTTTCGTAGGGCATCCTATACCCTTGCCATTCATTAAAGGCTGCTCCATCATGTTTATTTGCGGGAATTATCCCAGGGTACCCAGCACTTACTCGTATGTCCCCAGCCTGGTCTCCAACTATGACAACCAGCACACTCTAAAGGTCTCCTAGTGCTAAGGCTGGCCCTGCTGTTTGTTTCTCCAATTCATAGATCCATTTACTGGCTCCGGCTGTAAGCTGGGGGAGAGCTTTAATCAAATTATTTTAGTCCATTTGGGGCCATGGCACATACTGCGTTATACTGCGTCATCCCTACTCCTTTGTGTATAAGAAGCATCTGCATTTTCAACCCCTCATTTAAAAAAAAAAATTTTTTTGTATTTTTCTGATCTTGTACTACCGCCATTAAATCTGGTCGATTTCTTGGTCTATCCCTTCGCACTGCCTCTTGTGGCGGGGATGGGTTTCTCGCCACCTCCTCTCCTTCAAGAGACAGGGGAAGAAAGAAATCATTATTTCTGCCACCTGGATCTTCCCACTCATTTTCCCTCGCTGGTTTGACTTCTTGTCCCAGAACCGTCCAGACCCTCTCCCCATCATCTCTTTCGACACAACCATTTCTTATTGCCCCTGGGTTCAATCTAACCAAAAAAATCTCCTGACTTCCAATCCCCTATTTTCTGCACTGGTACCCTTATTTATGGTGGTATTTCTCCAGGGTCTTTTAACCTGACCAACCTTTCCCGCAATGCTCTTAACTCGTTGTTCATATCTGCTTGTGAACCCCCTGGGTACACTGATGCTACAAGCATGTCATAGCTTGTGGATGGGTTATATGGAGGTGCATCAGCTCTTGAGGCCCCCCAGTTGCTGATTTGTCGATAATTTCTCTACCGCGGGAGGCTTATAGACTGGAATGTTATACCCTTCTGCAGGGTTAGGCGTTGGAGGGGTGGGGGGGATATCCCCTTACATTGGATTTTTTTTTTTAAATCTTCCGATCTTCCATATCCTCTAATAACCAACAGAGATCTAAAAATCTCTTTTTTTATAACTTCTTTCCCTTATATTTTGCTACTAAAAAGATGGACATTTTTTCTAGCATGTTTCTGTTATGGGAGCCTTGCTCTGGCCAAGAGCAGGACACCCATCCCTCCCCTACTTTGTTTCAAACACCCATTGTCTATATTTTTCTACCCTATCACAGTACAGTGGTAGGGCCCTTTGCATGTGTCGTAATGGGTTGTCTTCCCCTATAATATGGCG
Source organism: Ambystoma mexicanum (assembly GCF_040938575.1). Taxonomy (NCBI): domain Eukaryota; kingdom Metazoa; phylum Chordata; class Amphibia; order Caudata; family Ambystomatidae; genus Ambystoma; species Ambystoma mexicanum. Next base: position 1,405,814,680 of record NC_090923.1, on the reverse strand, counting down.
CGCGTCCCTGATGCTTCACTTGGACCTTACTCTGCTGCGCACGCTGCTGCTTGTTACACAAAAATACAGATCCACCACTTTTTCCCCCACTTATCCCCCCCGCACTTTTTCACACACACAGCGACTCATCGTCCTTCCTCCTTTTTTACCACAAGACAGCAAGAGAAAATATACTCAAATTTACTAAAATCCAGGCCCATTCCTTATACTGAGCCACTAATTTTTTCCTTATATTCTCCTAGTACCACCTTCTCAGTTTTACATGCTTGGGATACCATTGCTTTTATCGTCATAAAATAATTCCGCGTGGCACTGCCCTCTCAACCTAAGATGGCTGATGAACCCTTCCGCACAGTCTTTACACGCGGAGGCTCCCTTTTTCCATTATAAAAAGTAGAAAAACAGAACTGCGTGACAATTTCAACATATAACCCACCTCCTATCCAATCTATACCTTACCACATCACCAAAAGTCCTATCCACTCTGTCATTGACCTCGTAATCCATCCATTCACACCTCATACTGTCATACACACATCTCCCCTTCTTATCTCTTACAAGAGTTTACTTTCATGTGTCTGTTCACCCGAGTTTCTCTGTTAGAGTCCAATAGCGGCCTGTCGTCCTCTCTGGGGACACACCCCGCTTCAGAGAGGATTTCTATTAAAATGGCTCCTTCTGAAACTGCCCAGGAAACACGTGTTTTAATTTTTTTTTTTATCTGGACTGGTCGCTGTAGGTAGGGGTGGCTCTTTCCTGGAGAAGTGGCCTGGGCCTCCGCAAAGTACTGGGATCTCGGGATAGTGGCCACTTGTAAGGGTGTCCCTAATTACGCTAACACCCGAAGCAAAAGGAGATCTTGTAAGGATAACCAGTTTAATCTTTACAAATGAGGATGGTAGCAAAGGACTCTGCTGCCTGAACGGTCTTCCTTTGTCCCTCTCCCCGTTCCTTCCTGCCAAAGTGCTCTCAAGCAGAGGTTTATGTATGCCTGGCTTGCCATGGTGATGTCACTTCTAGCTGTATCATGACTTAAGCCCAATCCGTCCTCCTTCCATGAAAGGGATGCTCCAAAGCCTGCCTGCCTTCGTTGTCAGTAGTTTTGTCAGGGCATGCTGTTCTACATTTTGCTAGCTATGCAAAAACACACTGTAGCTCTGCAGACTTTAAAAGCATGAGGCCTAGCAAAAAGAAAACTACATTTAGTTCATCTTCAAACACTTTTCAGTCATTCTCTCCATATTCCACTCACCCTGCTCGCGTTTATCTGGGTCCTGTAGTTTCCTCCACATTTTACTTTTATAATTGATCCTATTGTGCATTTTACTGCACAAAACATGTGATTCCTATTTTTAACCCGCATGGACCCTTACGGACAGTGGACACTGGGTAAGTGAGTTCGCACTGGTCATAGTGAAGAACACTGCACACTAAGCCTGCGGTCTATTATGAATCCCACAGGCCACATTCCTTCTGGGAATGAGGGGGTGGTTTGACTTATTTACCGCACTAGTTGAACTCTCAAAATGCCTGGGATCTGACCGTACAAATCTATCCAGCTAATGGTTAATTGCGCCTTATATTTAAACAAACTACCTTCTTCAGTGCTTGCCTATGTCTGTGTATGTGATTATGTTTGCATGAGAGGGCCTTCAGAGTGCCCCCCCCACCCCCCCAGTCCATTATAGTGCCATAAACCAGTCTTGACTAATTATAATGCGCTTGGGGATTCGGGAGGAATCTGGTCCCTTCCCAAAAGAGGTAAGCCAGGCCAGGCCAGGGCCTGATCAATGATGCCCAGGGTATCATGGAGATGATTAATCAGGGTGTTATGCTTTACATTGTCGAATGCGGAGGAGAGGTCAAGGAGAATAAGGACAGAAAGAGTTAGTCAAGATTTGAGAGCAGGTCTTCATGGGTGTTCAGGAGAGCAGATTCTGTGCCTCTGGATGCTCTGAAGCCAACTGATGATCCTGGAGACAACCAACAGATTTCAGTGTCGGGAGTAAGCTGAGAGCCAACTTCTCCAGTAGTTTGCCCAGGAAAGGAGTGATAGAAATTGGGCGATAGTTTGCCGGGATAGATGTGTCGGCAGAAGGTTTTTTGAGTAGTGGGCACACCAGAATGTTTGAGAGAGGCGGGGAAAACTCCAGAGGCGCGAAGAAGTTGCAGAGGTCCGCCAAGGCTGGAGCTAGAGTGTCAATGTTGTCCTTGATAGTTTTGGAAGGGCATGGATCCATCTGTTTGGAGGAAGCTTTCATAGACCAGACTAGCCTAGTTACCTCCTCAGGTGTGTCCGTTGAAAAAGCAGGAAATGGCAGAGGGGGGAAGTTTGAGAGGCAGAAGTGGGTATGGATGATGTCGGTACACGCGTGTGTGTAGGAGTGAGAGAGGAAAGGATGTCCAAGGTTTTGTTGAAGTGTGCTGCCAATGCAGAGTAGAGGGCCAGGGTGGGTGCAGTGGAAGATGAGGCTGCAGAAGGATTGGCCATTTCCTTACAGACTTTGAAAAGTTTGGCTGTGTTGTTAGATACCACAGAAATGAATATGGACTCCTTTCTTGGACTGGATGCAGACTCTATATTGCTTTTGAAGAAGGCAACAGGCCAGTTTATCAGAGGGTGCAGCTGAGGCCTTCCATTTCCGTTCTGCTGCTCTACACTTGCGTTTGAAGGCAGCCAGATCAGTCGTACCATGAATTGCACTTTTTGGGAGGCTTCATACGTACCCTGATGACAGGGGCAAGGATGTCAAGAGTGTTGGAAATGGATAGATGAAAGTTAGAGAGGGCCGTGTCAGGGTGGGAGCCATCCGTTAGAGTAGATGGCGGATAGTAGGAGCATGCAAAGGCAGCTTTTCATGTTACGGGTGTCCTTGAAGACGTGAGGCAGTGCCAATGCTACAGGGGATGAGAGCGTGAGGTGAGAAGAGAGTGATCGGTCCAGGAGAGTACCGTAGTAAGAGGGGTAGAGAGAAGGATGTCAGTGGTGATGAGAGCATCCAGAGTGTGGCCTGCAGTGAGTCGGCCAGCAGGTAGAATGGATAGAGGGAGTCGCAGAGTTTGCAGACAGGTCCTGAGGAGTCCGGGGTGTCCAGATGAATGTTTAGATCCCCTAGCAGGAGGAGTTGTGTAGGGGTGGACAGGAGAGGCGGGCAGGTCAGCCGGTCAGCCCATTCTGAGAGGAAAAGGGTGGTCTGAGCTGAAGGCCTATAGAAGGTTGCCAAAGTAAGAGGAGACTGGAGAGAGCGCAAGCCTACAAACCAGGTATTCAGAGGAGTAGGAGGCCTGAGGGGGAATGATGGAGATAAGGAGCCACTCTGTGTAGTTCAGGGCTACTCCACTCCCTGGTCTTTTAATCCTGGGCTCGGAGAGTATCTTGTATCCTTCAAGGAGAAGTGTGTCAAAACTTGTGACAAAGCTGTCCTTAAACCATGTTTCGGTGAGGGCAAGAACATCAAGGTCCAGGAGTTCAAGGAGGTGGCAGATGTTCTTGACAGCAGCGCAAGAGTTAAGAGTAGGAACTTGGAGCAGGTTGCCACTTTTGAGAGTCTTGCTGGGGGTACATGGGACAGCGGTCCCACCCGTAAGCAGCAAGAGTGCCTGAGAGTTGGAAAGAGGAGAAGGTAGAGAGCCAGGAGATGAGGATGGTATTTGAACTGTAGCGCATGTGGAGGTGAAAGCAGGAGACAAGGGTGCCCTTGAAGACAGTGGAAAGTTGATGAGGCAAAGGAGTATTCTTATCAAAAGGGAGTAGGTTGCGTTGAGGACAGTGTACAAGGACAGTACTATTTAGATGGACATTAAGCATGACCCTGGAGGAGAAGGCATGAAGGACCTCCCAACAGGTGCCACCATTGATGTGTGAGGAGGAGTAGAGGGAGAATAGAGCGACCATATGAAGGGTCTATAGGCTGGGTGAAGGGATGACAAAGAGGATGTCGGTAAGGGTTTGTTTGGCAGAAGCACTGACCTAGGTGTAAGCAATAGGTTGGCCAGGAGCCGGAGCCCAGTGTGTTCTGGCAATACAATTTTTAAAAGATTTAGTGAGAGGTGAAGGATAGTCGATGGAGAAGCAGTTGGAGAGGAAGGTGGAGACATAGTGCCATATGGGGCACAGGTGGTGCACTTAGCCTGGCAGGAACCTGAGGAATGGACAATGTGAGATGCAGAAGGTAGGGGGTGACAGACTAGAAAAAAGGGCAAATGAATACTAGGCAACGAATAAATGTGCACACTGCTAAATTCGATTTAGCTGAAAGTAGAATAAACACCATGCAGCATGTTCACACAGCCACGTTCAATTTTAGCTAGAGCAGAATAAACTCGATGCAGCATGTGCACACAGCCAAGTTCAATTTTATTCATGAGGAATTATTGGAGGAAGTACAGGTGAGACGAGTGGAGGGTGGAACAGTCAAAGGAGTGGAGGAAGAGAATGTGTGCTTATAGTTGTAGAGACTGACCTTCAGAGAAGTAGATTGTTCCATAGTTTTCAGTGGACTAGGGAGGCATGATCGTGCTGCTCAGCCTCCATACGTTTGTTGGAGGGGACCCCTAGACCCTGCCAGGCAATGGACAAAAACAGAGTGAAGACCAATCACAGTGGGCCTGTGCCCAAACAAAGGAAGGATCCCAGCTTGGGGTGGCCACCTAGGAAGGTAGCAGACAGTGCGAAAGATGCATGAAGTCCCAAAAACAAAGATTTCCATCTGCTTTGCAGCAGATTGTGGCAGGCGAGGCATCGCGCATTGTGCTGCAGATTTGAATTTCTGCAATAACCACCAATATCAGGCCCTGTAGCATGCACAGATCATTTATTTTGCAGCAGGCCCAATTGCCGCAGAGTAAATAAAGTAATTATGGTGCTTCTCTTCCGATCTTAGCAATTTTCAGTATAAGTTGATTTGCGTGCAGGATATGGTTCACTGGGCCAGGATGGTCTTACCTTCAAAGCAGTGCCTAATAGCGCAATGATGGTCTTCATTGGTGTCCCAAAAGTACCTCCGACCACAAAGGAGGTAGTACAAACTCACCCCATTCCCCACGTGGTCCCTATCCCCTATGGAGATGAAGTTGACCGACTGTACCACACAACCATTGTCCCTTCCCCAGACGCCGACATTATAAAGTATGGCTAGATTTGGCAGGGAACAAGGGCTGCATTTATGACCTGTACTCATGAAGAGTATGCGCAAGGAGGAGAAAGCTTGCAACGTGTGTAGGGCATGCATGCCAATAAAGGGAACACCCCCATATGATGTTGTGGTAAATGGAGAAAAAAGTGTAAATATGGAGAAGAATTTGTTAATGTAGACATAACGAAAGGGGGGAATATTGGGATGGAAATGTGTCTGTACCACCCTCTTAGGCGGTTTAGAGAGGTGATTCCCATAGGTAGCCGTGAGATGTGCTGGGGGAGAGGCCCGTGTTAGAAACCCGGCACGGGTACAATATCGTGGGAACTATAGATGCATAGATTTAGTGCGCTCATATAAAGAGAGGCCATTTTGTAGTTATTGTAGACTCGCTCAACCCTGCATGGCCGTGAGGTAAAACATAAGCTCGACGGAGAAACCTGAAAAGGCCGAAAATCTGAGGAGAGAGAAGCCAGCGTGACTAGTTCTCACAGAAACTTCCCCATGTCCCTTAACTGTTGCAATTACTTAGTATTGCAGAAAGGAATGTGCCCTGCAGGCCATGAGACCGCACCAGGCTCCTTGCGGCGCCCATTTATCACAACCTATGCCAACAGGCCTCTAACCCCCAACCAGCCCACAAGGAGTGATGGCACCCACCACTGACCCAGTCAAAGAACCCCTGCATTCCGCAATAGTGAGTGACCCCCAGCCCGCGAGCCATTAGAACCAATGTTCATAAAAGATCTGAACATGCATGACCATTTCACCTCATCCCATAAACACACCCTTTGTAGTACGAGGTACACTGGGAGGGATCATTCTAGATCAAAACGACGAGGGTGGAAGCCTTGGGTGCGAGGAGTGCGATAGACAGAGCACAGACTGTGTGGGTCCGCATGATTGTACTCCTCGCAGCCATCCACCCCTGCTGCCATTGCATGAGCCTCCCAGGTGCATACCATAATGATGTAGTAGCATTAGCTCACAATAGTAGCCTTGAAACAGCAACCTGTGAAACGCCTGACCTTCAGTCCCTGAAGTGATGAGCCCATCTGACCCACATGGAAACAGACAAACGGCGGAGACAGGAACCAATCATAGCCTGGCATCCCCTATGGAGCAGGACTGTGTGTATGGTCTCGCTAATAAACTGTGCAGGTTTAGACCCTATGGATGACGTCATTTGTGACGCTGTGAACTCTTATGATGCACTGTACATGCTGATTCAAGCAAAACGTTCTCGAGCAGCAGAGTCCTCTGCTGACAACTTTTTTTACAATTAAACCTGGTTATCCTTGCAAGCAATCTCTTGACCTTTTTCCCTAGAGGGTTGTATACTTTGTGGCGTGAGCGTAAGGGGACTTGCCTTCAAGGAGCGAGAGCATCATTTGGAGACACATTTACTCACCATTGATTCAGATAAACTACAGAAACGGAAACCATCTGAACTTTTCGTTGCCCGTGAAATTTGGAAGATTGCGTGTTGCACTCAATCGAAGTAAGTTATAATTCAACATAAACGTTAATTAACTGCTAAAGATCGACCTCACAAATAAGTTAATTTTATTCTCACACACACACACACACACACACTTGTGCAGATAAGTGCTTTTGGATGCAATATCTGGTAAAACCAGAAGTAAACCTAATAATTATAAACTGCACAAAATGGTTCACAGATAAGAAATAAGCATAAGGATACCTTGGTTCACGTAGTTCAGACATTAGTATCTGTTCAGATAGTAATGCCAGGTCCTAGCTCACATGCACGAAAAAAAATGAACATTAATAATAAAAAAGGATGGAAAATGTACATCTTTTTTTCCTGGTGGGAAATGCATCTTTTACGGTAGGGCAAATGGATGCAAGTTTAAATTGGCAGCTTCCACCTGGCACAAGCAGTCAAATCGATCTGGACACTACGCATTTGACAGTCATCGATAACCATTTCCTATTGGACTTATGTTCTTCATTGCAGTACAATTGAAATAGGGCATCAAATAAGGCAGTACCTGTACCTATATTACCAATTATCAGTCAGTCAACACCAGAGTTAATGGATCAACCAAAGTTGAGCATGCAAATTAAGGAGACTAATGAAAGCTGCAGTGAAATGAATACTCATGAGGCCGATGAGCTGTAGGCATCAGTGGCAGCATTGCAATTTGCCATGAAGGTTTTATTAAAGAGTAGCAAGATAGTGGAACTTGTGACGACTTCAAATGATAATTGGAAGGTAATGGGTATATAGGGAGGCGATTTGGAAGATGTTCTTGATATCGCGGAAGAGAATTATATTCTACAAGTAGCAGATAATAGAAGGAAGGACTCAGTGGTATCTGGGGAATGATCGATGGACATTTCGAGTTCTGTTTCAGAAGTATACCTGACACGAAAACGGAAGAGGCAATTGAAGAGACAAAAATTGCGAAGTGAAGTTTCTTGGGTCCTGCTGCAGACCTTCTACCCATGGGATCTCTACCTAAGGATTATTAAGGGGCTGTTACCATGTCACCAAAACTGTTTGTTCTCTTCTTCCCGGATTTGGGCCAATCTCCTTTTACCTCTAGTCTAGCAGGCTTTCCTTTCAGCAGGGGTAGGATTATACCCTCCAGCATCTGAGTTATTTGCAATGGCTAGGCCCAAGTGTGCGGCTAATGCAGACCCTTGTATCCATTAAAATGGAAGGCAGGGCAGTTGGATCAGTTGTGTCACATAGTTGCAACTATAAATAAAACTGTACACCACCACCCAGCTATTGCTGCATGTGAGATGTGCACCCAGTAGACGATAGATAATGCCCTATGCCTTTGTTAATCAGTATCTCCTGGGTACTGTGAGGAATCGAGGGAATTCATCCCCTCTCCCCAGGGGGGAGCCACTCCCTTTGGTACTGGGGATGTGGGTCTGTTAAGCTTGCCACCCCTTGGAGGACAGGGCTAGCGGGATCCTACAGGTTGAGGGGGTGAGAATCCACTGCCCCCCCCTTGGAGGATAGTAAAACTCCAGAAAGTATGCAAGTTATCCTCGCTTATCTCAAGATCCCAATATCTTTGTTGGCTATATGGGAGTTAAACTGTATGACAATTTAAAACTTCCTGTACGTATAGCTGGTATGGTTTCTGAGCCTCTGTGTTCACCGTCCTCTGCTAGAATGAAAGCACCGTGGATGGTCTCAGCCCCTAGCGGAGTGGGAGATAAAGAGCCAGTCCGAACTGAAGAAGAGACCCACCGAGCTGGCGAAATCAACTCTTGGGACATGTGGCAGGACAGAGAAGGCGTGTGGGACGCCAGCTGTGGCCAAGACCTGTGAAATGCTCACAACTTCTGCCGGGTCAGGAGAAAGAAGCACCCAACCCAGAAGGGTACCCAGGTGTGAATGCCACCCAAAAGGTGAACTGGCATACCGAGAATTTGTTGTCAAAGTCCCGGCGGGAAGAGGTTAAGCTACACCCAACATGGAATACGAGCTGTCTGTCGAAGTCAGACTCTGCTGGGGAGCACTGTTGGAAGATTAGAGGTAAACATTGGCTTTGGGGTGAGGAAGATGAGGCCCTGTCATGAGGTAGAGACCAAAGAGAAAATCCTAGTGGGTATATGGCCCAGGGGGTCTCAAAGTAGAAAAGAAAAGTGACTGAGCTGAAGCCCGGGTTGGCCCGAGGAAAGGGAAACCATAGTCTGGCAATAGACCCAAGCAGAGAGAGTCTGAGCAGACATTCAGCATATTTAGTTGAACTGTGCATCTGGGCGTGGAGCCCCATTGATAGATGCTAGGGTGGAGGTCAGAAACCAGCCACAGTTCTTGTTGGGCAAGATCCCGAAGTGTACCTTCTTGTTGGCTTATGCTTTTCTTTTGTGGTGGCGGGGACAGAACTCTGGTTAGCATAGGATTCTGGCCAGAGGACTTGGCAAGACATCTTGATGAGCAACCCTCTAAGGTGTTTCCTTTATAGAATAGTGCTGTTGAGCTTAAGCCTCGGACATCTTTGGCCTTTGTGAGAATAAAGAAACATTCAGCTAAAATTCATCCTCTCCATCTATCACTTGTGGGGCAAGAGCCTAATGTAACTTTGTCTGTCTACTGCACTTACTGTAACCATGTTCTTAAGTTAAAGCGCCTAGATGCCCCTGGGCTTTGTGCGCTATATAAATAAAAAACCAAACAATAACAGATCTCCACCCCGTACAGCCTGTGTTCCCGGGTTGGAAGGTACTGCAAAGTTGATTTATTGAAAAACATTCACCTATAACACTAAATGAGTGTTGGCTTACCAAGACAAACTGCACGTATTAGCCTGTCCTAGAATGCTTGTATTTGAATAAAACTTTCACAGTGTACACTTTCCAAGTCACTTATGTTAAAGATGATGGGGTGGTAATTGATGATACCTCCACTGAAGCACAGCCTTCAAAAAGAGCAATGGAAGAAAATCCATACCAGGTGCAAGCTGAAGGTCAAACAACTGAAGACTATTGTGTTATGTTAGCAAATTTGTAGAGTGCAGTGGTTGCCCAAGGGCATCATTATGCTGCTGGAGGAGAATGTATTACAGAGAACCCAGAGCGAGGTGGCTCGGAACAAAACGTTTGGACATGCTAACGAAATGTGAGATGATTATCAATGGTGCGAATGGCAAGCAGTAACTTGTTCCATAAAGAGGCGGCCGTTGCTGAAAAAGCGTGACCGCTGGTCCTAGAAATACAAACACGATACTTGAATGGACAGATTGCTAGCAGAGTAGCAGACCCTAAAAGGAACATAGGGGTGGAATTTGTCTTGGATATATTCCGCCCCTCTGCCGTAGAAGGCCTAATGCACGAGGCATAGGGACTTGACTTTAACTCTGTCGACAGTGGGAAACCAATGCAGGCTATGTGAGACGGGAGATATATGATCATGGTAGGATAAACCAGAACACACTCTGGCCGCGGAATTATGAGGTACCTGGAGATGATGAAACGAGTAAGAAGGCTGAGCCAGGTAGAGCGCATTGCTATAATCCAGGTGACCAAGCACAGCAGAGGCCACCACCGGGGCCATGGGGATGTATAGGCAGAAGGGGGAGAACTTTCCGCCAGACTTTCAGTTTAAAGTGGCCCATACGACATACTGAGCTGACCTTCTCTAGGCAGGGATGCTGAGAATTTAACGCTGAGATCTTTGACCGTAGTCGCAGGAAGGGGAAAAAGGCCCCAAAGACCGGGGCCAGAAAACAGCAAGGAGCTGCAGGAGTGCCTACTATCCGAACCTGGGTCTTTTCTCCATTAAGCTTGAGACAGTTGTGACACATCCAGGTGCCAACTGACTCCAGGCTGAAACTGAATATGGCTGTGGATTTCAGTTCCCCGAGATCAAGAAAAACCTCAATTTGGGTATCGTAGGTGTAACATTGGAAGCCGTGAGAATGGATAGGTTTAGCCAGAGGCTGGATGTAGGTGTTGCAAAGAATGGGGGGGGGTCAGACCCCTGGGGAAAGCCACGTGACAGGAAGAGCAACAGATTGAAACGGCGGAAGATAAAGAGACTGGGAACAATCTTTCAGAAAGGATTGAAACCATGTTAGCCCTTGGCCGAAAATAGCAGCATCAGCAAATCGAAGAAGCAGGATGGTGTATCTATTTCATGGATATAATTTATGGTGGTCTTTTCCATTGGGAAAATAAAACCAACTGTTCTGGAAATAAGAGCATATCATGCAATGGTAAAAAAGCACACAGAAGATCAGGGGCTATGGATGTTGAAGACAGGATTTAATCATTGGAAAGGAGAGGTTTGGACTAACTAGAATTTGGAATTGAATGTAGCTAACTGGGAAAATACGTGATCGGGGAAACATTTCAAGAAGATCCGATTTAAGGATTTGGGGATTTCCGGAGGATATGTGAAATGGGAGACCCATTGAGTTTCTTCAAAAAACCTTGCCAAGATTATTAGATTTGCCTCCGGGGAGTCCAAGGAGATAGAGTTCCTCACACATAAACCACCTGTGGATACACCCTGAGGGCATATCGTAGTCAGATTCATAAGATTACCAATTAAGGAAATGATACAAAAGCAGTCTAGAAAGCTCAGATATGGTGGAATGAAAGTAGGATACATTTTATTTACAATGATTATGGCATGGAGGTAATTGTGTTAAGACTGCCCAGGAAAGTCCCAAATTACCCAGAGACTGAGTCAATCCAAACCAGACTCAAAGATGAAATGGACAAAAGTGCAAGGCAAAATCCAGCTTTATTACCATCCAAATATAGCATGGACAGCATACACATTAAAATCTTCCTTCTCTCAGAGGATGCATAGAAAAAAAACAATTGGTTAAATTCTATAAAGGCGTCATTACATAACCTTAGTTACAAAAACCTATGGGGAACGGTTATTGTTGGTGGCTACATATTGGGTTACGCATATATGATGGCTCCACCTGGAACTACCACCTAAATTGATAGTTAAAAATGCATCATCTCTACACCAAGTGATTGTTTGGCAAGCGATTTCAGAAGTGGCATACCATTGAGACTTTTGAGTGGTTGGTTTCTTACTACCCAACCTTGGGCACTTGACAAGTCATCAAGACATGAGCCAGACCGATAGGGGGAGAGAGGCTTATGGACTGTTCATTGCTAATTACAAAATTAATCATCCCTCATTCCAAGGCCATGAGCCAGGGTGATCTCTTTTGTATTTGGCCTTGTGTGGCATCTCGTTTCTGTGTACGTGTAAGGAGTATGGCCAGTGTCCTATCTTTCTTCACCTCTAGTAAATATAACTGTCATCGAATGGGTTACCTGTGATGAGACTGTGTATAAAATAAAATGTCCTATTAATTGTTTTAGCTAATATTGCCATCTGTGCTGTGTTTTCTGCTGCCATCAAGGACACCCTTGAGTTATACTTCATGGAGCTTTTTGGTTTACCGTGTCCTTGCATCTGGATAACAGACTGGTTGTGCGCTTAATTTGATATTAATATATTATATTAATTTGATATTATATATAATATTGCTTGCTTCTTGGGAATTGTTATCTTGTACTTGCGGTCTGCCGTTCCTATCATCCCTTATTCATGGTAACTTTGGCTTGGGTTGCTAGCTGTTTGAGTTCTACGCAGATCTGCATTTTGTGGACTCAGCATTTTGAGTGCTCTAGAAGCCTTTTGTTTAATTAAAAGCATGCTGCAGCTTAAATTTTAAAGATGGCTTCCCTTAGTCTCTTTTTGCTATGTTGGTGAGCTATACTCACATGTTGTTCATGTTGCATATAACTTGTACGTTGCTTCTGTTAGTGTTCTTCGTGTCTTTTGAATGCTATGTTCATAGTCTTGTATAAATGCATATTGCACCTAGTGTCTGCATTTCTTCATGTGGACTGCACGTGTGCTACGTGTCTACTGCATGTGCTTGTTACCATTAAACATTTGTTTCTGCTTTTGCCATATACAGCCTAAATGATCTGTCTTGCTGCACCTGCCTGTGATATGAGTGGTACGGTTGCCTAAGTGATGAACCTTTCTCACCTGTGCGGTATTGTGGTTGGGGTAGAAGCTATGGATGATGTATTCATCTGCCTCCAAACATTCCCCTCTCTGGTAGAGTCCTCATCCACACTCTTCCATCTGCTCTACCCTGCATAGGGCTCTTTGGTTATCCATATTTTAGTTACCACCTCCCTCAAGCTACCCCCCCCCTCTCGTGTTCATCTGGACTCCAGGTCTTGTAGCAGCACTCCCCATTGGAATCACAATATACCTAGTGCTCTGTGTAATTGAGAGCATCCTGAGGATGTATATATTTTGACCTTGGAGGTGCAATAGGGCTCTCCATTGATTGGAAAGAGGGGAAGTCATCCGTTTGTGTGTACTCATGCACGTGAGCATCCACGTTTATTACTATTTTCATCCCTACTGCTTTCCCCTCAGTCTTTTTGCATTGGCTCATTGCTATTCTTAGAACACTGAAGGCTAACAGTACTAGTACCAGTATGGCCACTAGTAGTGTGAATGTATTAGCCAACCTGGTGGGTATCCATGAGAACAGGTAGTTAAACCAGTCATCTGCAATATGTTTTTTTATTAGGTTTATGTAGCACTTTAATCCAAAGCGCTTTACAATATAACCAGGTACAATAATGGAAGAAACATATGTACGATCATGAGACAAACCAGTGAAACAATATGTAGAACAGTTTCCCTAGTTGGAGGAGGTGAGGGAAAGGTTAGAAGGAAGGAAGGGAGAGGAGGTAGTCCAGGGAAGAGGAACAATAGTTTTCTGATGTTAATCTGCTTAAAATCACATGCTGTGCATATGGTCTGACTTCCAGTGGTAACCGCAGAGTATTGCATCTTGTCTTTCGAGAATCAAAAGGGGACATGGACATGGGCGTGCCTGTAACACTATCCCTACGTGACGTGTCGAGTACCCTCAGCTTGTGTTTTTCCGCCCAGCATGCTGGTCGCCTTGATGCGGAGCTCGTCAAGACTTTCCTTATTGTCCCATTGACCTTTGGCTGAATAATTTATATAAAATAACCAAATCACCCTATCCGTCCTTTATTTCGACAGCTGTTACAGACCTCCGCCAAAGACCTTCAGAACTCGCCGGACAGTGATCCAGTCGGTGCTGCCGACCACGTGGCCGGGCCTTCCGCCGGCCTATTCAGTAGGGAGAGTGGGGTCAGGGTGGACATTTCTATACAAACTGAGAATGCCTTTCCCTTTCCTTCCTCTTTCCTTTTTGGTCTTGGTCACTCTACCGATCCTCTGCTATGGAGAGGACTCCATTTAGGTTGTGCGCTAATTGTAAGAGCAAATTCTCTTGGAAAGATAAGCACAGACGGTGTAACCAGTGCTTGCCCCTCGATCACAAGGAAGAAGGATGCGCGGCTCGTAAGCTTCCCCACCCTAAGACATTAAAGGAGCGTACAGTCAAGCGGTGGGCGGCCTACGGTATGTTGAAGGCCGAATTTTCTCCCGCTGCCGCAGCCACCGAATGTGACGGCGAGATTGACAATCATACTTCTGAACCGGAGGTTGTTGACCTTTCGACGGAACGCTCCCATTCCGCATCGTCTGTCCCCGGCCCTGCTAAGCATGGCTTGGGCACTGCTAAGGGGAAGTCACACCCCGGCGACAAAGACTAACATGTACACAGCACAAAGCATAACCCCAAGTCAATCTTTGGCCAAGTCGAAGAAGACTTAAGTGCCAACGGGTACACCGGAAGCTCCAGCAGCACCTGCCGACCGTCCGGATCGTTAGGCACATAGGCGGCTGCGGAGAGGGCTATCGACTGGGCCATCGAAGATGAAGGGCGCTACCCCCTAATATACCAGGTTCCGTCAAGACTCATCTCAAGAAGGTGTCCGGCGACGATGGAAAGCAGCCGCTGAGGACAAGGCCCCGGCCCTGCCGAAGAGGACCCCCTCCCGACCGCGGAGGACGTCACCGACAGCTTAGCTAGGATTGTTGCCGCCGATTCTCAGAAGCAGCAGCCTGGGGATGCGCCAAGGCCTACGGTAAGGGCCAAGGATCCGCCGAAGTCCAAGGATGGCCTAAGGAGGGGGGGGGGGTACCGGAACCCACCCATAAGTCGAAAGAGAAGCACAGACGTCTCGCCTCTGTTGGTACCTCAGGAGGAATTCTCTGAGGGCAAAGAAGGGCTGTTCTCAACGATGAGACAAAAATCTCGCCGCTTTTCCATGGATGAACGCATTCAAGACCCTTTTCCACCTCCAGACCATTCCATGTCCTTGGTTTGGACTACAGAAAAGTTTGAGAACTGCATGGAAAGGCTAGACAGGTTTGTTTCCCGTTCAGGACAACCCACACCAAGAAGGCCAAGGGATGAGGGCCCTGTGGACCCCAAAGCAACATTTTCAAGACTTTTTGACCCCTCTTTAGAAGCAGATATATAAAACTATGACCTAACTGAGGATGACATTCCTACTGACACTCAAGTGAGGAATTCATCAACCCTGAGGACATGCATGATCCCATAGAAGGCTAGGAGGAGAACCCAGATGTGGGTGACCCTCAACCATGGCAATCCCCGGATCATCAAGATCCTGTTGTCCTGTCTCTGGACTCTCCCCAGTCAACCCCTACTAGGCAACAACCCTCACCAGTGGATGATCAATTTAACATAATGTTGCGTAAAGCAGCTTATCACTTTAAAATTGCAACAGATGAAGCGGTCCCCGAAGCTGACTTCGTGGAGGACATCCTCGAGGAGAAACCGCCGGCCTGCCAGGCTATTCCTCTCCTCAATACAATTAAACGTCTGGCGCCCTCCTTATCACCTGCTCTCACAAGAGGTGTCAACCCACGAATAGAAACTCTTTCGTCCTTCTCCATCAGACCCTCTGTATATCGGAGGTCATTCCACCCCAGACTCCTGGTGGTGACTACTACACGAAAGAGGGCAGGGGTCCCTTTGTCAACCGGCGAGGCACCCCTTGAGAAGGAAGGTAAACAACTTTACGCCCTTAGGGAAAAGGATCACGGTCGCAGCAGCGTTCTCAACGTGCATTGCCAACAACACTACCTTGTTGTCCAGCTGCGCCGATGCCCAGTGGGCCTTACTACAGGAAGGCATACAGGAGGTTCCCGAACCCCTACGTACTCGTCTCCTCCCCACTGTCACTGAGGGCAGACAGGTAACCAAAGGATTCTTAAGAATACTTCGGATTCTGCAGAAACGGCTGGTCGATCCCTGGCTCAGGGCACACTCCTGAAGAGACATGTGTGGCTACGGAACTCTGGATTCAAGCCAGAGACGCAAGCGTCACTGATAAACCCATGGAAGAATCCAACATGTTTGGGGAAGGCATTCGATGAGGCCCTCGAACCCGCAAAAAAGGAGCATGAATCCCTAAAAACACTGAATCCGATTATACAAAGACCCTCTCTAAGACCAGGATCTGGACCCAACCAGCTTTTCCGTGGCTAACGCTTCCATCAACAACAATATTCCTCGGGAAACCATTTGAATTCTACACAGGGAAATAGCGGATACACCACCCTGTATCCCCAAAGGGGTCAGCGTCGTGGCAAAGGAAGAGGCCGGAACTCTACCCCCCCAAATGCTCCCCGGCCTCAGGTTCGAAATGACCCGAAGATTCGGGTCCCCTCCCATGCCTCCCCGGTCGTGGCCCGGCTAACATTGTTTCTTCAGGCATGGGAGGGAATAACTACAGACCAGTGGGAGCTAAAGACTGTGGCCCATGGGTAGTGTATAGAGTTCAACCGGTCCCTAACATTCAGACCTCCACAAGCAAGACGACTGACACCAGACCATTCGCATTCTTCTGCAGGAAGTCGATACACTACAGGAGAAAGGAGCCATTGAAATCGTACCTCTGGCACAGGTAAAAGAAGGTATTTATTCAGTGTACTTGCTTGTACCCAAAAAGGATCTAACCATGTGCCCTGTTTTAAATCTGTGCCCAGTGAACAAATTTGTAAAGCCACGAAAGTTCTGCATGGTCACACTACAGGAAGTAATTCCACTGCTATCACAGGGGGATTACGTGGCACCACTGGACATGAAAGATGCATACTTTCATATTTCAAAGTTGCCAGCGCACAGAAAATACCTCAGATTTATGATGCAAAACCAGCATTATCAGTTCAAAGTACTACCCTCGGCATAGCAGCTGCACCAAGGGTATTTACAAAAGTACTAGCGGTGGCAGCAACACATCTGCATAGGCAATCCATCCCGGTATACCCTTACCTCGACGACTGGCTCATAACAGGGGACTCTTATGAAACATGTCTGTCAAATACCCAAAAGACGATAGATCTTTTATTCAGTCTGGGATTCTCTATCAACAAGAAATTCAGCCTAGACCCCAGTCAGGTCAAACAGTTCCTAGGAGCTCTAATTCGAACAAAGGACGGCCTCGTCTTCCCCTCTGAGAGGGTCCAAAACATGTTTCAGATCCCTCAATACGTAGCCAGTCGAGAGGTGACTGTACGCAAGGCTATGCGACTGCTAGGAATGATGGCGTCCTGTATCTACTTGGTTCCTCACGCACGCCAGTGCATGCGCCCAATGCAAGAGTGGCTCAACAGCCAGTGGTATCAGGCCAGCAGAAAGTGGGATGATCTAGTGGTCGTTTCACCGGCCCTCATTTTCTCGCTACAGTGGTGGTCGAGGGACAACCTCTTCAAAGAGAAATCCTTTACCACCCCTGCAGTCGAAGCCACTCTAAACACAGAGATGTCTCTTACAGGGTGGGGAGCTCATAGCATCCAACCACATAAACCTGTTGGAACTGTTGGCAGTGTTCAAAGCACTGAAAGCTTTCCAGACACAACTGCAGGGGAAGACGATCCTAATCCTCACAAAGCACCATGGCCATGTACTATCTGAACAAATCAGGGGGCACTCATTCTCTAGGGCTGTCCAAACTGTCCCAGAACATTTGGAAGTGGTCTCTCAAATGCAACATGTTCATGTTATCACAACATGTTCCAGGGCAACTCAATCTTCTGGCAGACGTACTCAGCAGAGATTTTCTGTTGCCCAGGGAGTACGAATGGCGATTACACACAGACATCGTCTCAAGATTTCGCAGAATGGGGCTTCCCAGAGATAGATTTGTTTCCAACTCTGGAGAACGCTCAATGCCAAGATTACGCCTTCATGTACCCCCAGACCCGTTCCAAGGGAAACAGACTCTGGATAACATGGTCAGGGAAATTTGTCTATGCTTTACCTCCTCCCCCCCCCCCCCCGACTCCCCTTCTCAACAAGATCGTTCGTAAGATGTACCAGGAACCAGTCGTGCTGATACTGATGGCCCCCATGTGGGCCCGCCAACCCTGGTTCGCTCATCTGATGGAGATGTCCCTATCGCCTCCAGTCAAACTGCCTTGCCTGTACAACATGTTGCAAGACGGAGGGGAGACGCTTCACCCATCCCCGCAGACATTGAACTTCGCGGCCTGGCTCCTGAGGTCATAGTTTGGACACCTACAACTCCCTCAGAGATGTATGGACATTCTCTGGGAAGCAAGAAAACTGAACACCAGATACTGCTGTTCCGGTGAATGGAAACGGTTTGTCATCTGGTGCAAATCAAAGAGCATTAACCCGATTAACTGCTGTCCCACACACATTGTTTTATAGGTAACTCATTTACTTGACTCGGGCCTGGTCTTTAACTCCATAAAGGTGCACCTAGCTCACTGTTAGCCTACACTACATCACAACAGAGTGTCATGGTGGACGATAGCAGTTATTAAAGCTTTCATGGAGGGAGTGAAGAGAATTCACCCTCCCATTTCTAAACCGGCACCCGGATGGGACCTAAACATGGTGTTGACTAGGCTTATGGGGGCTCCCTTTGAGCCCATGCACAAGGCAAGTCTTAAAGACCTCACCTATAAGACTGCTTTTTTGATAGCCATTACCTTCATTAGGTGAGTAAGTGAAATACAAGCGCTCTCAATCCTAGATCCCTTTTTAACAGTTCACAAAGAAAAGGTGGTTCTGCACACTCGCCCTAGGTTTGCGCCTAAATTAATTTCCAAGTTCCATGTGAACCAATCAATAGAACTACCAACTTTCTTTCAGAATCCTTCAAGCCTGGGAGAAAGAACCCTGCACACACTGGATGTACGCAGAGCTTTCATGCTCTACATGGAAAGAACTCGACCACTTGGAAAGACTATTCAGTTTTTCGTTTCGGTGGCGGCAGGAAGAGGAGACGCAGTCTCCAAATCCACTATCTCTAGGTGGATTGTTAAATGCATCGCACTCTGCTACACTCTTGCTAAGAGAGAGCTGGCCTTCAAGCCTAGAGCACATTTCACTCGGCACTGCGGCGTCCATAGCATTCATTGCAAGGGCGCGGGTGTTGGCGTCCCGCGAAGGGTGTTTCATTAGCCCAGGAGGGCCACCGTACTGCCGGAGGGGAGGCCACGCCCCCTCCCTATTTCTTCTCCTTATCATCCCCGCAGGGCAGGAAGCCCGCGGGGGAGCAAGGGCGCGGGTGTTGGCGTCCCGCGAAGGGTGTTTCATTAGCCCAGGAGGGCCACCGTACTGCCGGAGGGGAGGCCACGCCCCCTCCCTATTTCTTCTCCTTATCATCCCCGAAGGGCAGGAAGCCCGCGGGGGAGCAAGGGCGCGGGTGTTGGCGTCCCGCGAAGGGTGTTTCATTAGCCCAGGAGGGCCACCGTACTGCCGGAGGGGAGGCCACGCCCCCTCCCTATTTCTTCTCCTTATCATCCCCGCAGGGCAGGAAGCCCGCGGGGGAGCAAGGGCGCGGGTGTTGGCGTCCCGCGAAGGGTGTTTGCGGTCCCGTGGAGGTGTACCTTCAGGACTTCAGGACTTAGTCACTCTGACCTTAAGGCGGTGCAAGGACGCAGTGTTCAGGAGGTGAAGAGGAAGGCCCGGCCGCCTGGAGAAAAAGGGTGAAAGTAAGTGTTGGCGAGGGACTGCAAGAGGAGTTGTTGTCTGTTCTGGACATAGGGGCTGAAAACTGGTGAAAACTGGTGTGGACCAACCAAACCCGTAATGTCACTCCTCAAGTCCCTCAGATCCTTGAAAGCCCATGGCCCCCCTAGGAAACCCCCCCCCTCCGTCACCAGCGCTCTCACCCTTCCACCTTCCTCCTTTTTGCTCAGAGGTCCATCTCGCCCGCCAAAAGAGTGGCCCTATCTCCAAGCGGAAGGTCCTGGCTGTGAAGAGGTCCCACGCCCGGGATCAGAAGGGAGTGCCAGTCAAAGCCCTAAATCTGGATGGACAAAACTCTGTTCTAGTACATGCGGGTGAGCACTTTACTTATTCCCCCGAACCCCCACTAGAGTTGAAAGAAGGGGGTTGTCGGTCACCGCAGGGGAACAGTATAGTCGCAGGTCAAGGGATCAGGGAAGGCCCAATACCTATCAACCTTGGCAGTCTGTCTGATCCTTGTGAAGGAGGGGAATGTACCTTTGAGCCTCAGGCTACCACAGACTCCATCGGAGGAAGACCTAGCTCGCTGTTCCACCCGTCCGCCGCAGTTGTGCTTTCTCCCCATGTTTCCACCTTGAGTGTCAGCCTCCCCAAGGTGTTATCCTTTTCTGGAATTCTTGGTCCCGGAACGGAGATGTCGGAGTCCAATGAGGAAGTCACTGCAGGAATTGGAGCACTAGTCAGCAGATGTCCCTCAGCTTGCTCCTCTCCTACCAGCAAGATCAGGGCCTCCACCCCGCCATCTGGCTCTAACATTCGTGCCAGCCCGGGAAAGACTCCCTCCAACTCTGCTCTGGCCAGCCCAACTGCGGGGGGCAGCCCTTCGCTTGACGATGTTCTTGTATGGAACCTCCCCCTGGGCAATATAAGTTTCGGGAGTGTACCTTTGTCTACGGTGCGCCTATTGGCTAGCCCCTCTCTTCATCCATCCCCACTCAAGGTGTCCAAACAACCAAACTGTGAAACCCCCCCCGGCGGTAGGGCCGGTTATCAACCCATCAGTCGAGGTGGACATGTCACTCGGGGGGTGTAAGTGTAATCAAGTTTTGGCAGAGTTGGCTGCTATTAGAAATCTGCTTACAACACTAATAGCCATTCAGGGGAAGGGGAAAGGGGAGGGGGAGTCTTTTTCCACCCCAATTGTTTGTAAGGGTCTCTCTGACTTTTCTTTGGCACACCCTAAGAACCTCGACCCTCCTTGTCCCGAGACTATAGCCCCAACTTCTTCTGGCCCTAGCCTGTTGTCTGGGATGATATATTCGGTCTTTGAAAAAGCTCCCAGGGTAGGGGGATCCAAGCATAGTGAACCCAGTGGGGCGGTAGAATCTGCCCCAAATCCAGTAGGTTCAATAAGCCCTCATCATGGGGGGATGATCGACTGTGGTCAACGACACAGAGACGGTCCATCTCAGCCTCCTGTTCAAGGCCAGACTGGTCGAGCTACAGTGCATCTCCACAGGGTACCAAAAATGGAAAGGAATTTGTTGGAGTCCAGGGAGTCCCTCGTAAATAAAAGCGTTCACTGGTTACGATCCGTGAGAGGTTGTTCCTTTGTGTCCAGGGAATCCTTGGTGGGCTGTCGGAGAATGGCCAGTTTGGGCAATAGCTCAATGGACATAGTGGAACTGGCCTTCTCTGACTGGAGACTGGCGAGTAGGGTCCTGGGTCAATGGCGGGGGACGGGAGGGACGCCCGGGAGCGGAATTGTAATCAGCCCACACTTATATCTAGGCTCTAAATATCCCTTGAGGCCAGTCAGGAGGCCCCTCCCCCTGTCTGGGGCAAACCTCACTCCCCTGGGCCGTGTTCGGTTAGGCTTTTTGGGGGCCAGGCCCTGGCATGGGGAGTTATTCAGAGGGTGATGTGGTCCTATGTTTCTCCTTTTTGTTCCCTTATCTTGTATGGAACTGCATTTTTATGAAATTGTAACTTGGATCTGTGTAATAATGTGTATCTCTGTCGTTTAATGGCTGTTTTTATACAACCGAATAAACATGTTTGCTGCTGCTGCTGCATTCATTGCAAATGTTCCCCTTGAGTCCATTTGCAAAGCGGAAACGTAGAGTTCTGCACAACCCTTAACAAAACCCTATTGCCTAGGCCCTCATTCTAGGGCTTATTCTCATGTGGGACAGGCAGTACTAAGACATCTTTGCACTACTGTTCCTTCTCACAACCCACCTCCAACTCCAGGTACTGCTCGCCAGTCTATGCACAGCATGTGGTACTAAGCAGATTAACAAACATCAGAAGACATGCATTACTTAACGTAAAAGCATTTCTGATGGTTGTATCTGCTTAGACTCGCATGCGCTCACCCTTCCTCCCTGCTCGGACGGAAGGAACATGGACTTCATTCCACTTTCTCTCTTTTCTGTACTCGCTCACGATAGTCGCAAGGTTTCTCCTAGGCAGAAAAAATACAATTTGAGGGACATTGACGCGTGAGGGATCTTGGGTACACTACATGTCACGTAGGGATAGTGTTGCAGGCACGCCCATGCCCATGTCGATGTCCCCTTTTGATTCTCGAAAGACGAGATGCAATACTCTACGGTTACCACTGGATGTCGGACCATATGCACAGCATGTGAATCTAAGCAGATAAAACCATCAAATGCTTTTACAGTAAGTAATGTATGTCGTCTGATTTTAAATGCAAGTGGGTGTGAGAAGGAAGGGGAAGGTTTGAAGGGGATACAAGGGGGATGGGAGATGAGGAGAGAGGTAGAAAGTCAAGGGGGGGGGAGAGTGAAGAAGGGCTTTCAAGGAGGTGCGGAAGGAGGTGTAGGTGGGGCTGGAGCAGATATAGAGGTAAGGAGTTCCAGTGTAGGGGGGCCAAGAGCTGAAAGGAACGGGGGTGTGAAGAGGCACATGGTGACGGGGGTACAGTGAGTAAGAAGAAGTCAGCATAGAGGAGAGAACGCGAGGGAGTGTAAAATGAATATCTTCCACCTCTTCCATTTTCATGTTTGTCAAGGTGGCTATGGCCTCCATGAGGGGCGCATTTTCCTCATTGTGGGGTTGGCATGTACATGCAGGAGAAGGCCCAATTTCTATGCACACTGTTCCCCCGCCCACCCTTAATGGTCGTTATCAGATCGAGGACATATCTATTTTGAAGGACCATGACCCTTATTGCTCTCAGCTTTTTCCCTTGTTGCAGACAAACTGTAAAGGATTTTAATGCATTATCTCCCGTCAGGTTATTTGCAACCATTTGGCATTGGTTCTGGATGCAACCTGGGTGTAACGGAGGTAAAGAACATTTTGAATGGATTGTGTCCTCCCACGTACTGCTCTACCGAATGAAAGTCACTTTCCCAGGTAAGTCTGCCTCCAAGGCAGGGTGGGAGGATTTTTGCCTCCAGATGTTAAGAATATTTGAGAATTCTGCTTCTCACGCCGTGTCCAAAGAGCCCAAGAAGGCCCATGACCACATCGTGCCTCGTAAGGCTGAGAAGGTGTTGATCAAGGTGACGCCTCACGCGCTCACGAACCCGGGCTTAAAGCCTTAGACCCCTCTAGTAGAATAGAAGCCTCTGGACAAGGAAAAGTCTAGGCCTCATTCCTGTCATTCCATCATGGGTCGAGTTCTTCAAAACTGTCTACTGAGCCAGTAAAGGTGTTTCAACCTCTTCAGAAAGAAAGACTTTATTAAATCTGTCATCCATTTTTGAGGATGAGTCTTCTGACCAAGACACCCCTCCTTTTGGGATTGAGATTGGGACCCCAAATGTTCCTGATGCTCTCATTTCAGAAGTCTAGGATGGAACACTTGATAAACTCTTTGAGATGCATGTGGCCTTGATGCATCTCATGAGGTCTATGTTTGCTAGATCGGAACTGATAGTGCAGGGGCCACTTACATGTCCCTTATGAATAGGGTTACAGATTATCTGGGATTGGGCAGGCCTGCCACAGTTTACTAGCAGGGTGACCTTACTGATATTTTAGTTTAGAGTCCTCAAAGGGATTCTATTTTGCTATTCCATACTGCTGTAAAGAGTAGAGTAATGGCCAATTGGGAAGCCCCAGATACCAACCCTGCAGTGAGTAAAAAAAAAAACTCACCAGAAAGTGTAAAGCTGCGAAACACATCCCCGAAGGAGAGGAAAGGGATGGTTTCTTACATCATTAAGGAAAGAAAGGAGGCAATGTGCGAGTCTCTGTAGTCTGGACTTGATTCTGCCGACAGTTTCAGTACGGCTATGGCAGCCAGTACTGCTTTGTGCAGTTTTTCATTGTTTGCATAAATCCTCAAGGGAGGGGTCGGTCCTTTTGATATTAATCTTTTGGAAGGACAAGGGGCAAGGCCAACCAAAGGGGACAGACATTTCCTCGAGCTGAACAAGGTCGTAGTGGACAGACCTCCCAAGCAGCAGTTTCCTTGCCATCAGCTACTGCCAAAACTATACCAAAACCTCTCTTGAGGTCTTGGTCTAGAGGACTGTTGTGTGGAACAGGCTGTCAGCATTTGAAAGAATGGCAGGGCATTACTTCTGATGCTTGGGCTTTGCAAATCGTAGCCTGGTGTTCACTAATCCCTTTCTTTTGAAGGCCTCCAGACCCTCTACCAGGGAGCTACTCCCTCAAGATTCCAGATCCGTTAATTCTGCAGGAGATTTCCATTCTACGGGAGAAAGGTGTCCTAGAGCAGATATCTGTGGCGGGCAGGAACCTGGGCGGCACTCCCCTTAGTTTTTGATCTCCTCAAGAAAGGAAAGACAGAATTGGAAATGATGTTGGACTTGAGATGCTTGAACAATTCCTCAGGAAGGACAAGTTCAAAATAGTCACTTTCTCAAATCCTTCAAGCCAAAAGCACAGGAAGCACCTGGGGAAAGCCGTGCCACTTGAGGTGAGGCCTCAACACATTCGGCAGATGGTCATTACGTTTTAGAATGCCCTACGTCTACCATCCCTCGACTTTGAGGTTGCTCGGTCTCATGGTGTTAGGAAATATTTCCATTCAAGGGTAATTTTCCCTCCAGTTGTGAACCCCCCCCTACTTTTTGCTGTTGTCTGACCATCCTAGCCTGATTTTTACCAGTGGAGCCTAGCCTTCTGTTATACTCCGCTGGGCTTTTGCTCATTTTGTTATGGGAAAACTCACATGCCCTTAAGACTGTCAGTACTGGGAGACTTTGTTTCCCTTAGTCTTTCACTTTGTTGCTATTCTGTAGTAACATTTTAACAGTGCACAAAGTACCTTACAGTACAGTGCGCTGGGGTCCCTTTTTCATTTTTAAGGCCCTAGACACCCTCGAAGGATTTTTGGTGAATGTACAAGTGTGCCCTGGACAGAGCTGGTGGCAGCTGTTACTTTCTATGTATTTTTGACTCTTTTCTATGGTCAAACTGCATTTACTGTGTTTGGCCCAGGACAGTGGCCAGTGCCTAAAATGGCCATGCCACAAGGTCCTTTGTTCTGGCCTTCGGCCATCTTGTCCCTTTGCCTTCCCCAGGTTGAGCCGACCCAGCAAATTCCTTATTTGGTCATGCAGACCCCGGCGCAAACTGAAGCTTTTGCAGGCTTCTGCATGCCTTGTGTTTTGTGCCTCCGGATGTGAGCTGGAGCTGTCGAGTTCCAATAAACCTCCTGGGTGCCAGGATGTTTGGTGTGCTGGGATGACTGGGACCACCGTGGTCTGTGATTCGTCCACCTCTGGGATGGCTACATGCAAGCAGATCTTATTGGTTTCTCTTAGTTTTGGCGCGAAAGAGATTTTGGATCAGAAAAGGTACCTTACACCCATTCCAAGTCGATCTTCTGACTTCACACCAAACTTAGTAAAGGAGCCAAGTATCCTCAACCGAAGAAGCAGATCTGTGGAACTGCTGGTGACCTGCTGGAAGGTTTGGCACCCTTTTTTCTGATCGAACCTAGAAGGCCTGCAAGGGCGCTTCGACCCATTGAAATAGTGGGACCAACGATTTTCGGCACCTCCTGCTGTACCTGTAATCAAGCCTTTGCCCTGGAATCGCTGCCGTCTTAACTTTCGACTTGAGCATTTGGAGACTCCAAGCCCTGGGTATAATTCACTCTCCCGTGAAGTTTCGTACACCTGAGATTCCTAGGTCTAGAATTAGGAGAGTATGCCTGAACACGAGCATACGCGGGAGTATGCCTGAACACGAGCATACGCGGTCCCTGTCGCCCAGCTGTGGCGACAATCTTCGTGGGTGCCTTGCTGCTGTGCCCCCCCATGTGCTCTCCGACTCGCTGCATTGGAACTGGCCTGATCCCTTCACCAGGAGTGGAGAAATCTCCACTGTCCTGCCACAGAATAAATTCCGGATCGCAGCCCCTGAAAGCTGCAGAGCCGCGCAACTGCAGGATTCGAAACTGAACAATCAGGACTGGCTAAGTTTGTTCCGAGTGCGCAGAGGGTCGGTAAGTACTGGCATCTCTTACTTGTGGCCCCTGGCGCATCCATAGATATTTACGCAAAAGTGTACCCTGAGGACCACTCTTCTTTATCAAGGTTGCCTGTGCTACCAAGCTATTCCCAATTCTTGGATCCTGCTCTGCCCTCTTGGGGAGACCATCCTTGAATAGTGGGAAATTATTCTTCACTAGCTCACCCACCTTTTGAGTCGCTACAGCCCCTTGAAGAGACCCCGTTTTGAACTAAACTGCACGACTGCATGCACCAGCACCGAATGTACTTTTGAGCTCAAGGCTCCACTCATCTTAGGGACTGGACTGCCAATTGAGTTAGGTTTTGAATTGTGAAGGACTACCTAAAAGATATTCACACTGTGACCCTTTCTTTGCAGGTTGTGGCTCTCTACTGTGTAATATCCATTTAGGCCACTAGTTACTGTATATATGTTACATAGTTCATGTTGTGTTGGTTGTGTTAATACTGCTGATTTACTTTGTGTTTGATTTAAGAGGCCTTTAATAAATATATATGTAGTTTTAATATATACACCTGACAGAGTAATTTGTGGTGTTTAATGTGTGTGCTCATTGTTGGCTTTTGATCACCCTCACCCCTTCTGAGACCTAGTCTTGACCGCCGCCAATGCTACCTTGATTGGTCTGGCTTGTCCAGTAGGTTACCCTGTTCCAAGGAACTAGGCTGGCCTTCTGAACCTCTGTTCACCAGGTCAGTTCAGAAATCCATCTCAACACATGGCACCCTGAATTTTTCTGGTGCCAGATGCCCGTTTGAGAATGTGGTCTCTCCAGTGGGCCATTTGGTCTCAGTTCTCCGGCAGAATGACGTACCTACTTCAGGCCCTGCGCAAGGTTGTGCAGGAACTCCTATGGTGAGCCTGCGAGGAGTACATACTGAAGGAGTAACCTTTTTGGCAACCATGGCCGGAGATAACTGTAGTTACAGACTCTTGCCTCACAGGTTGTGGAGCCCACGCCAGTGATCTATCAGCGGTTGTTGGTCTTCATCGGAGTCCAAACTACACAACCTTTTTAGCACTGAGGGCAATCGAACTAGCGCCAATGGCTTTTCTGCCCCCTAATGTGGAAAGAATGTCCTGATAATGACTGTGAACACAGTGGCCATACACTGCCTCAACAAGAGAGCAGGCGTAGGGCCACTGCGTAAAGAGGCAATGCAGCTCTGTTTTTGTGCACTGTAGGAAGGAATCTCTCGTGGCCGTTCACCTAGCCGGAGTAGAGAAAATGGCGTCGGGAGTTCTCAGCAGGCAGAGTACAGTCTCCCACGAGTGGAAGCTAGCTCAGGAAGTCCTTCAAAAGATCTTCGCCCTTTGGGGAACCCCTCAAGTGGCTCTGTTCGCATCCACTGTCAACAGAAGTGTGACCTGTTCTGCTCCAGGGAATTTCCTCAGAGTTTGTAATGGATTGGGAATCTCCACGCCTGTGCGCATTTCCTCCAGTCCCAGTCATTCCTCACGTCATCAGGAAGTTGAGGAAGTTCGGGAAAACCATTATCCTGATTACTGCTGATTGGGCCAGGAGGAAGTGATACCTGGAACTTCTGGATATATCCACCTGCCCTCCAATTCGTCTTCCCTCTAAAGAGAGGACCTTCTCTCGCAAGAGAGTTTGCGTTCTTCACTCAGAGACTAGGACTCTATAAACCTTCATTCCTGGTATTTGAAAGGTTGCGATACAAAGATTTGGACCTCTCGGAAGACGTAATGGAAGTGTTTTCGTCTAGAAGACCAGCAACAAAGTCTCTGTACCGTTGCCCTTGAAATAGGTTTTGCAGCTGGTGCAGAGCTTAGAATGTAGCTCCTTTTTTGCTTACGACACACCAGTGGTGATGTCCTTATTGCTTCATTTGGCCTATCAGGGACTTAAGGTTGCCACTGCAAAAGGCTATCCAGCAGCACAATCTATTCTTAAGCACTTGCCAGAGCAGGTATCCTATTTTAAGATCCCTATTGTAGACCAATTTTACTAATGTGTTCCCACAGTCCCTTTCATTATGCCAGTTAGGGACCTGAACCTGGTGCTGAAATTACTCATCAGTGCTCCTTTTTAAGCCTCTTAATTCATGTCCTCCAAGGATGTTGACCCTCAAACCTGTTTAATGCCCATTACATCGGCGTGTAGAGTCGGCGAATTGCAGGCTTTTTCATGTAAGCCTTCCTTTACCACCTTTTAGAAGAAGGTTGTTTTGAGAGTCCGCCCTACCTTTCTACCAAAGGTAGTTTCAGAATTTCATCTAACTAAAAAAATTGAACTTCCTACTTTTTACCCACTACTGCATCCCTTTAATGAGGAAGAGGGACTACATCGTTTTGAGCTTTTACATTTCCAGGCTGGTGAAGCTTAGGCACGACGAGTAACATTTTATGGGTTACGCAGGTCATAAGCTAGGACTGGCTGTCACAAACCAAACCAAATCTTGTCCCGCTGGATTATACTTTACATATGAGTGCTACAGTTTAGCAAGTAGATGTTCCTCTTGGTTTATGAGCCCACTCAACTAGCGGTGTGATCACTTCATCAGTTTTACATCTGTGCTGCTGCCACTTGTTCCTCTCTGTACACATTTACAAAATAATAATGCTGTGGCTCTGCGTTTGGACAGGAGGCAAAATTTGGGAAGGCTGTTTTACAGTATTAATGAATTCTTGTTCCCACCTCCTACATCATACTGCTTTGGGAGTGTCAAAGATGAGGAATACGTGGGAGGACACAATCCATTTGATGAATGAATTACTTAACCCTGGTAATGTTCTTTCGATTGGATGGTTCTCCCAATACTCCTACGTCCTGTCCCTTTTCCTTCATTCTTGTGGGACATTCCGTCCTTCGGGACCAGGGCGCTTTTAAATCATCAAAAAATGTACTTTTTTGTTTGGTCCTTTTTATTTTTACGAGGCCCACAGCACGTGACCGAAGCCCTACCTTCCGGAGCGCATCGTCCTTCTGTCCTTTTCTTGTCTGGGTCGGACGCACTTGCATCACAGGGAATATTTTTCTTTTTGTTCCTTCATTTCTGCTCCAGTTCCATGGTCATCTCTTCCTCCTTCTATGCCGGAGCCTCTGGGATTTGTGTCGTGTCCATCCTGCAAACGCTGGTTTGCGAGGGCGGCTCTCCATTCTCTTTGCCTGGAGTGCTTAGGCCCGGAACACCATTGGTACTCGTGCTTCTACTGCGACTCCCTCTCCATTCGGGCACTCCAGCTTCAGTTTGTCAAGTGGGAGGTGGTGTTTCAGTGCGTTCCTCTACCACATTTACAGATGTTAAGTGAAGTAAAAAGGAAATGTCCGGTAACGGTAAAGTTTGTTCCTTTTCGGGGCACCCCAGCCAGGGGTCTCCTTCCTGGGGTCTTCTGGGTCTGGGAGGGGCTAAGTGGCTCTGGTACCATGGTTCTTCCTGAGGTGTCCTCCAAGTGGGCTGCCAAAACTGGTACCTATTCAGAGGTTCCCCTTTTAGGGCCTAATGCTTGGACCAGTTCTTCTGGTGCTGTTACCGGGGGTCAGCCCTAAGGTTTCCACATCTGGAACTAAGTGTACCAAGTCTCTGCTCGAGGTTCCTGTCAAGGTGACTAAAAGTACTGTGGTTATCCCCGAGGTTCCCCTTCTTGGGGCTATATCTCATACCGGCAAGATTGAGGGGCTCCCTTCGAGGGCTCTGGCTTCAGGGAGTGACCTGAAGCCACCCCCACTCAGTCATGTGGTGGAACTAATCCTGCTGAGGAGGCAAAGAAGCGGGTCAGACACCATAAGTCTTCCAGTACCGGCTCCACCGAGATTACCTCATTTGGGGCTAATTTGTCAACAGTCCCCAAGGTCTCAAACACTCCAGATCTGCTCGTCCCGGCTCTACCGAGGTTCCTTGTTTCCTTGAAGCACTTGTGTATAGGCGCGTTACAAATGCCATATCATATCAAGGCTGAAATAGAGCATAAGACCCCTGACTCCCCTGTGGGCACAACGGCCTCACTGACACCCGTGGTCCACGGTGGCCAATTTGACTACCTCTTACACCAATTTTCACCGCAGCTGGTGCTGAGGGGCCTGTTTTTTGGGGCAGAGCAACCTTTTCCACATGTTGTGGATAATCATCCGTTCCGCCCTCCAATGGATTGGCGTGCTTGGACTCCACTGCCACATACAATCTCGCCCCCTTCTGCGTCTGTGATCTATGTGGTTCCAGTTGGTGGGGGACCATCCTGGCAATCCTCCTCTTTGCGATACTGGGGGTATGCCCTTCCCGAGCGGCCACTGCCCACTCCAGCGCCTAGGAGGCATTTTTTGGCAAGTTTCAGATGCTGATGCATTCTGATCCCATGAAGGCGTACTTTAAGAATTTGTTTAAAGAAATGTATCCTAAGCCGCCTGAACCGGACCCTGCTCCGACAATGCCTATGCAGGTTCTGATAGTGCCACCTCCTCCACCTCTCCCTGTGGGGGCCCCTCCTCCTCTGCCTCCACTTTCCCCTGTGGAAAAGACTCGGGTTGCCATGCCAAGAACTCCTTTGGGCCACGTGCAGCAGATCAGACTCGCCTCGCTGGATGAGTACCAAGCGGACCAGGACGGCGATGCCCCGCTATATTGGAGATTTTCACGACTGGGTGCTGGATATGATGGCTCTGCTAGACATTGCAATACCCGAGCCCCCAGCTCCACAAGAGGGGTTACTTTCTGGAGCCTTCACTCTGTGGATACGGAAGCGCACCGGCCTGCTCCTTCAAGGACATCCTGGCCGAGGCCTGTAATGCCTGGGGGGGGGGGGGGGGGGACCTCATTCCGGGCAGCACCTAAACAAGAAAATTGACGTTCGCTACAAGCTTCACGCGTCTGAGGACATATCCTTGGCGGCATGCCCGCTCCCCTCTTCGGTGATGGCAGCAGCTACATTCCAGTCAAAGCCAGCCTCTACATCCTCCACTGCAGCGTCTCGGATCCTGTTCAAGGAAGCCAAGCTTCTTGATACCATTGGGGGGGGGAGGGGTTTTCCAATTCGGCTCTTCAGCTGTGACAGGCTAATACTGAGCTTATCCTGGCGGCTGCCAATGTCAAGCTGTGGAAGGAGCTTGCCGAGTTCTAGGAATGTATTCCTCTTGATAGGCTCGACGACTTCAGTGGCGGCTTGTTTGACGCCAGGTTTATGGTCTGGGTAGACCTCTCCCGCCAAGCGTGGCTTCATGATATGAAGTTTTTGAAAGAAGGTCAGGACACAGTGCTTGATCTCTCCTTCGAGGGTAAAGAACTGTTCCACTCCTCCATGGATGAGGAACTCATAAAGACCAAGGCAAGCACTCAAACTGCCGAGTCATTGCCAAACCTTGTGAAAACGCCAGCGAAGGAACCTTCTACTCAGAGGTTGGGCTCTCAGACTAGGTCCTTCTCTGGTTTCAGAGGCTTTCAGGACTGCCATTCGTGCCGTGCTGAAGCTCCAGTTGGCGGCCCCTGCCGTGAACCGCAAAATGCTCTTAAACATCAAAAGACGAGGTTGTAATTATTCACATACAAAAGAAATAACATTCAAAAACAATCTCCATTTGAACTGTACCAACTTTTAGTCAATGTTCACAAAATTATTAAATCTATGTACAATTGGAAAAAAATGAGCTCTCGAAAGGTCTGCACATTCTGTTTTTTCCAAGTTCAATGGTGTAAACTCACCAAGTAGACTTGGGTGCTACTAAAGACCACAGTGAGCCATTTCGGTTTAGGTTGACTATAGCACATGTGAAAATATGCATCCTTGAAGCTTACTTGTAATATACAATAATTGTTATGAGTGTTACGAAAACAAACTTGAAAAATTGAAGTAGATTTTTAAATAAATATGCAAACGGCTAAAACTATGAACAAATTCCCCATGCTAGACAGACATTCCACTTGCTAAACTAGTCCCATTGTTATAACAAAGGGAACTTGCATTCAACAAGAAATGCAGTCCCTGTATTTATTTTATATTAAAAGGGAAAGCGTCACAAATTACTCCTTTATTTCAATTACAAAAAGATACATGATCGAATATGAAAATAAACTGTCTCCAAATCTCAGACAGTAATAAATTCACAATTTACAATGCATACAGGAGTCCGAGTCAGCAACTC
Organism: Ambystoma mexicanum; assembly: GCF_040938575.1. Classification (NCBI taxonomy): domain Eukaryota; kingdom Metazoa; phylum Chordata; class Amphibia; order Caudata; family Ambystomatidae; genus Ambystoma; species Ambystoma mexicanum. The sequence goes on along the minus strand of NC_090923.1, from coordinate 1,405,782,560 downwards.
TTGTACAAAAAAAATAAATTCATTGAACTAATATTAAAATCCAATTTTCAAAATCGATGCAAAACAGATTTTTCCAAGATGGAATTAATTCAATTAGTCGAGCCTCTTAAAGCTACATTACAACTTTCAATGTCCAAAAACCAATCTCCTCAAATTGATCGCAAATCGCAGTCTCTGTTCCACAATGCTTTTCTGAATGTTTGCAGAAACAGAACATTTCTTCAAATCAGGAGAAATGAATTTGTTGAACACCAGAAATCTGTTGATAGGACTTTGTATAGACCGATAGGACTTTGTATAGACCATCACATTCTGCTGTCCATCTGTTATTAAACCGGCTGGTAACTGGTTAGTGAAGGATTCCCCGGTCAGCTCATACCCAAGACCATCCGTCTGAACGGGCCCACCTATGCCCTTTTCACCTTTCATTGCCTTTCTGGAGATACAGCTTTAATGGTTCCACGTAGCTATCAAAGCCCAAGGTGGACATGGAGAAGAGAATGTCTTCGCCATTGATGGTCTTCCGCTTCTCCTGGTGACACCGCTCACTCGCTTCAGACGTTATGAAGCTGATGAACTCACTCACACACTCCTTGGCGTCCTTTGCAATTTTTCCAGTCTGTGGTATAGCATTTTTCATAATCCTTGCAACATTTGCAATGTCAGGGTAGATGTCCTGCTCTCTGAAACTCTCTTGATACGTTTGTGTCATCAGGATCATTCAGGCTGTCTTCGGTGTCTTCATGAGGTGCTATTACGTAGTGACTGCCACCAATATACTCTCCAGCATTTCCTAACTGGGACGGGTCTGCTGTAGAGCTGGCACCATCCATCACAACAGGGACAAACTCCATCTCAGTTGACACTCTTCACACGTTCTATGGATAGGTAACCACTGCACTGGTTACCCTGGCCCCCCTTACGGTCTAGACCACCTCCGCTGCGGCCCTGGTTGGTTCGCTCCTCCGATCGGCTTTTTGGTTGGACAGAAAATGGCTGTGAAGGAGCCAGTCCCAGCGCGGAGCAGCGCTTCCGGGCATGGCCCCCCTCCCGCTGGCGCCGCTGCCGAGCCGCCTCCCTCAACATATTTGAGTCTATGGCCACTACTGAACTTAAGTAACTTTTCTTGGAAGGTGGCCATTTTGATTGCAGTAACATCTGCAAGACGAATAAGTGAGCTTCAGACTCTGTGTCGAACATCCGTTACTAACTTTCCACAAGGATAAGGTTGTGCTTTTCACTCACCCTTGCTTCCTAAAGTGGTTTCTGAATTCCATTTAAACCAGTCCATATCTTTACCAGTCTTCTTCCCAAACCCAGTTTCTGAGGCCGATAGAGTTCTGCACAACCTAGACGTCAGACGAGCTATAATAATAATAATAATAATTGGCACTTATATAGCGCTACGAACCCTCAGGTATCTGAGCGCTGCTTATTATTACCCACGCTGTGCGGTGCTCTTATCGACCTCGGAAGGATGAAAGGCTGAGTTTGGCCCTGCCGGGATTCGAACCTGCGTTAGCAGGCTCGGCACGGATGTCAAAGCGAGCGCTCTACTCGCTGTGCCACTTGACAGGCTTGCTATGAAGTTCTACCTTGATGGAACGAGAGGACTCAGAAGCGCCTCACAACTCTGTTAAGTTTGTTGACCCTAAGGGGGGAAACCGGCCTCACAGGCATCGATCTCGCGTTGAATTGCTTCATGCATTTCCGAGGCCTTCAAGGTTCAAAGCATTCCACCACCAAAGGGCATTCATGCATATCTAGTCCGTGGCAAAGGGGCTGCTGTTGCCTTCCAAAAATACGTCCCTTGGGAGTCCATTGCCAAGGCGGCTACGTGGGCCTCCCCATCAAGTATCCTTTTCCCTCCAAATGAGCTCACTGCACTGTGTAACCGGAGCAGGCCCCAGTTTGTGCCCAATCCATCGCCACTAACCTACCTGTGCTCCCTTGACCCCCCCCCGCCCCTCAAAGTCGCAGCTCACCAAGACCATGCCCCACTAATTCTTTGGTGCAGATACATATGTATTTGCTGAAGTTCCATACAAGAGGCGAACATTGCATCTATAGATTTGTTACCAGATTTGACCCATATGTATGTGTTGAAGCTCCCTGTAAGAGGCGAACTTCCCATTCATGTATATACTTGTTACTTGATTTGCACTTATTGTATTATTGTAACCTTGTCTTAAGTTGAGCGCTGAGATGCCTAAGGGCTTTGCGCGCTATACAAAAAAGAAACCAAACCATTAGCATTTTGCAGACATTACGGTCTTGCCTGGAGCTCCCAGGCCGATGCCCAGTTTGGCCAGGCAGTTAAGAATTTGTTCCAATAAGGGGATTTTCCATTCACCCGTAATACCTATAGTCGGTACTTGGGATTCTCCTACAAGTATGCAGAAAAGGGGATGGGACGTAGGAGTATGACAGTTACTCATTGTAGTGACTACCTTCCTCCTAGTCCCCTTTCGTCCATAGCCCGCCCACCATCCCCTCTAAGTATCCTCTATTGTTGCTAAATGGTCCTAGAACTGGCGATCGAAAAGGACTGAAGGCCGATGTACGGGGCAGAGCTCAGGAAGGCGGGCTTCGGTCATGTGCTGTGGCCCTTGTAAAAATAAAAGGACATGCATTTCTGACATATCAAACAATTGATAACAATTGGCAACTTGCTCTGCCAAGTTGGGGACAAACAAGTCCTCCAAAATCAGTACTGAAAGACATTCTCTTGGTGTGTGTGTGTGTGTGCTGGGTATTGCAGCTGCTCTGATGCTAATGTAAGCAGCCCGAGGGGCATCACAGGTTTCCCGGTGCTGACCTGCCGCTACATTGCATCTGTCGGACAAGGAACACCCCCTTTTCCATAGCTCCTGCTCTTCTTGCGGTGCTGACTTAATTGCCCCTTAGGGTGTGATTCCCTGCCCGCCCCCCTCGACCCTAGGTAGGACTGTGTGGCGTGGGCACAGAATCAAAAGTCTTAAGTTATGATGAGAGGCGCCACATGGGTTCCGGCCTAGCGCTTTGACAGTTTCCCTGAGTGTTTGCACCTCTTGTCATAATTTACCAAAATACAGCCAGAAAATATTGTGTATTTCGTTTTGACTAGGAGAGATCTTATTATGAAGCATTACTCAAAAATATGAAGCGTACACTGTAGGGTAGCAAGTCAATATATTTAATATTTTTGGTCTATACCAGATTTGATCATCATTACACCTGCTATGATTAGAGCAATAAAAACGTAAAATACTGTCAGATATAGAGAAAACATTCTTGCATAAGCTATAAACATGATTCCCATTTAACAAAGAAAGTACAATTCTTCATTTTAAAATACCAGCTTGAGCAATCCTGGAGTTCATGTTATGTTTGTCTAAGCTATACTATAGTATGATCAGGAGTGGAGTGACATAATAAAACACGCCGCCAGTCTCGTTATATGCAAACAGCTCAACACGCACATTTAAACTTACTATTTCTAGGCAGTGCTGTTCCGCATGCACAGTGACCACGGGACTCGCTGCTCGGACTTGCGATGACCAGCTCTTCCCAACCCCAGGATCTGGTTTGCTCTCGGCTGCCTGGCGAGGGTGTGTGTAGTAGCCTTAGTCTGTTGTGCTTTTTATATTAACACACGTGACCTAGTCCACATACACTATGCGAGTAATTTCCTTGGCCTGGAAGGAACATCTACAGTCTGCACCTGGTTGTGCGCTTAGCTTTGCAGTGCACAGATTATTTACCTATGTGAGAACTCAAGTGAAAGGTAATGTCTTTGTTTCTTGATTATTTCCATTGAAATGCATGGCCTTCCGCTCGACAAACGGGCAAGGTGCTGTTTTTCCCCTGGCCTACTTCAAATGCCATTATAATCTAATGCATTTTCTGAAGTGGTTTAAATGTGACTATTGCTTTGGACGCTTTAACCACACATGTATTTTGGTACCCTGCTTCCTGTCTATGGCTGCTTTCTGCTACGAACCCATCTAAAACAGGAAGCTTATACTTGTGGTTGGCTTAAGGGGGAAACTGTTCGCCTTTAGTTGAACCTACGGCACTTATCTGTAGCTGCTAACTCGTGCTTTTCCTGCCTTTTGGCCTCTTGTTTGACCTGCCGGGTGCAAATGTAGCAGTTTGAAGACAAGACGCTGTTATTCTGTGGTTTAGAAAGAGGAGATGACCATCTTGTTCATCGCCTTTGCTAAAGCCACAGAACAAGCTATGCGCTTGCCCTTAGCTGAAACCACAGGTGTTATTCATCAATGGCAATAGATAATTTAAAGCAGATGTCTTAACTTTGTCTTTTGACACTAGCCTTTGCTGTATGTGCAACTGTATACTTTGTATTCACTGCACGCACAGTGATTGAAGTTGTCTAATCTGTGGCACACCTGCCTTAGCTCGTTCGTAACATTTGTAAATCATGACGGTGCCCTGCCCTGTAATTTGATAATTTGTTCTTTGGCTAACATATTAAAGCCTTCCTTCATCACCATGTTGTGTGAACGTGTATATTTGTTTGGTGCAGTCACAATGTCAGATACTTCTGGAAAATATGCTGCTCTTTTTGCTTCTAGATCTATGGCCTCATTAGCGTGGGAAATCCAATCCGCAGCGACGGCCGCTGAATGTCGTTCTATGGTGCATGCTGCACAGGTGTGACAGTTTGCAGAAAGCCCCTGCTTTTCCACTGTGACAGTCCTGCATGTACGGTTGACGTCACATAGGCAGTGTCGGGATACACTGTTATCTCCTTCATGTGCCAAAATCAACATTACAGCTCTGCCGCTCGTGCTGAAAAATGCGCTGGCAATCTCAGTTATTACTGTCTCAAAGCTGTCCTCCTTTTCACTACTGCGGTGCCACTGTCTTTCGCCCACGCTCTGATCTATTCATGATGACCCATCAATGAAGCAAATTATCCCCCCATCTAGTCCATTTTCTTTGGCATGGGGTATCTCATCATGGTATTTAGTGTAGATGGTGCGATTGTGCACATAATATCTCTTCTTTACAGGTTCTGCTATGAATCTGGCTCGGTTTACCACTCGATACCTGACAATTTTGATGGATTTGATATAATTACCTGTTCACCTGATACTCTATGGGAAGTTAATGTACTATTGTGCTTTTCATGGATGGCAAATAAAGCATGCTCAATGTATAACGTGAGTGGACAGCCCATTGTTTTGCTGGCTGACTTCTCCATTGCAAAGGCTGCTGCAGTTTATGCTTGCTCGCATGGGTCATGGCCTCTCATTATTGGATCTAAGATTCTACTGTAAAATGTTAATGGTTTGTCCCATGATAGTTTTCTGTGCGAGGACAGCCGTTCTCACTTTTGAATGTGAAAATAAAAAGAATTCCTCATTGTAATCGGTGCTCCCTAATACTGCTGCTGTTCTAATTGCTAACTTCAGCTCACCAAAGGCATCTATCATGTCACCTGTGCAGGCTGTCTCACTGTTGTCTCTCTGTGCTTCCTTTAGTCCTTTTTAAAAGCTGCCTGACCATATGTGCTATAATAAACGACCTATGCCCTACATTTATTGCAAAGGCCTAGAAATTGCTGCAATTCCTCCACTGTCTCTGGCCTGCTGGTCTTCATTATGGCTTCTGCTCTCTCAGGTGTCCCCTGCCTCCCTTTGATATCAGCCGGCCTATGTATAGGACCTCTTCTTGGCAATATTGCATTTTCTCCTTTTCTACTTTGTGCCTCTTCTCTGCCAATACTGTCATTAGTTTCACTGAGTCTCTCCAGCACTCTTCTACTGTGGCCCTACACACCAATATGTCGTCCACATATTGGATGACTGCACTGTTGAGCTATATATCCCCTAAGTCCACCTGCAACACTCGGTTGAAGACTGAGGACGATTCACAGTACCCCTAGGGTAAACTTGTATATTTCAACTTAGTTCCGCAGTATGTGAGCAAGGTCAAATTCTGACTCTTCATGCAAAGGGATTAAAAAGAAAGCATTCTTTAAATCAATCGCAGTAAAATATATAGCTTTGGATGGGATGTTACACAATTCCGTGGCTGGGTTTGGCACTAACGGGAATTCTGCCTCAATGTTAAAGGGGCGTAAATCCTGAATAAATCTCCACGGCCCCCATGTTGCCTTTTTTACCGGCTACACAGCTGTGTTGCATGGGGATTGTGAAGGCACCCCTGTCAGCTTCTTAGGATATCGCATACTGTCTTACTCGCGGTAAATTAGCCACTTTTTTAAGTTTAATTTTAAGAGCCTCTACTTCTTTTATAGATAGTCATATGGACGGTTTAGTTTTCGTATAGCGCAACCAAACCCTGGGGTAACTGGGCGCATTTATCTTGTGGAACAGCATAGGTTAGAGAAGGTTGTACAACAAAGGACGATGCAATAAAATAGCATGTGAGACCAGGTTACAGAATGGTCTGCAATTGTAGATAATACGTTAAGGAGTGAGCAAATTAGCTGAGGGCAAACAGCCGGCTATTGCTGGGTTAAGAGCAGCTCTTTCACCTTGGCTCTGAACGACCAAAACAAAGCATCGGCTCCGATTGTCATGGGAAGAGCATTCCAGCATTTTGCTGCTAGTACAGGGAAGCTTGCTCCACCAGCTATTTTGAGGTTAAACTTCGGAATGTTAAGTTGGTGTAGATATGTGGATCTGGTTGGTCTAGAGGAGCTTTGTCTGGAGAATTTATCTGAAAGTAAGCCAGGGGCTGTCGGGGATAGGCACGTGTGTGTGTGTGTGTGTGTGTGTGTGATGACGAGTGTGCATAGTTTGATTCTATCACGGATAGGGAGCAGTGAACCTCCTTTCTGATGGTGGAGATGTGGGCCTTACAGGGAAGGTTGAGCACACATCTGAGGGCGTTGTTCTTTAAAATCTGTAGTCGGTTCAGGTTGTGGTTGGTGGAACCTATGAAGAGAGTTGCACTAGTCCAATCTGGATAGTATCTGGGCCCTGGCCAGGGTAAGGCAACTGGCAGTAGATAAAAAAGGTTTACAGGCATTGATAAGTTTGTTCGTATAGGCCGTGTATGATATGGTAGCATTTATTTGTTTTTTGAGCGAGAATGTAGAGTCAAAATACACACCCAAAGTTTTGACTTTTTTGAGACTTTTATGACGTTGCCGACAATGTTGAATGATTGGTACCTGGGGTCAAGTTTGTTGAGACGGATCTGGGAGCCGACGATGAGCAGCTCTGTTTTGTCGCCATTTAAGCAAAGGCTGTGGGTAGCCCTCCATGCTTGGATTTCAAGGTAGTTCTCGTTTAATAATGTTTCAACATCTTTGTCATAGATCCCAGTGAGCATGATGAGGACCTGTGTCCTTGGTATATGTGACACCCAGGTCTTCGAGACGGGTAAAGTTTGGTAAAGATGTTGTAAAGCGAGGGTGAGATACAAGATCCTTGAGGGACTCCACATTGGATTGGGACAGGGTCAGCTGCAGCAGAAGGGGCAAAGACCCTGGTCCTTCTGTCGGATAGGAAGGAACGAATCCAATTGGTGGTATTCTGGGAGAGTGCGGCAGCCAATGAGAGAGGTTTGGTCAGAATTTGGTGGTCGACTAGGTCGAAGGCTGCAGACAGATCCAACAAGAGCAGAATGGCCCGGTTGCCCTTATCTTTAGCTTCATCCATTTGGTTTTTTTCGGTCCAGGAGGGCTGTTTCGGTCCCGTGCCTGGGTCTAAAGCCAGGTTGTCACGGGCCTAAGAGGTTGTTGTCCTCCAAATGCTGTTGTATTTGGAGATATGCCACTCTTGTCTACTATTTTCAGGAGAAAGGGGACAGTCGTGATGGGCCTGTAGTTAGTCGGTATATTGGGGTCTAAATTGGGTTTTTTGAGCAAGGGTAGGAGCCATGCCTCTTTAAGATTGTTGGGCACAGATGAGTTCTTAAAAGAGGAGTTGATCAGAGTAGTGATGAATGGAGTTAGGTCTTTGGACCCATCCTTGATAACTGTGGCAGGGCACAGGTCGCCTTGACAGAGGGTTTTAGGCTGGTAATTATATTAACTACTTCGTCCTCTGACACGGGAGAAATGGAGGGGGGGCAGTCGGGATGGGGAGAGCTAAGTTTATTACTAGCATGGTTTTTGGGGGCGAGGTTAGCTTTTTAGATTCTATCTTGGCTTGTCGGAGAGCTATTTTGTTGGAGTTTGTTGGACATTGTTGCACCAAGCGTTGTCCTTGATGCAGTCATCTGTAGGGGGTACTGGTGATAGAGAATAGTTCTTTCGTGCCAGATTTGGCATTGTGGGTTCTAGTGTTGAAAATCATTTTTGGCGTTTGTGATAGCAGCTTTGTAAGTGGCTGCTGCTGAGGAGAATCCTTCTTTAATGATGAGTGAGGGCTTTTCTCCAGCTGGTTTCAGCTGACCTTTTGCTATTGCGAAGTGCTTTTAATTCTGCAGAGAACCATTTGTTCACGTGGGCAGTGGGTTTGGTCTTTCTTAGTTTAAGTGGAACTATTTGGTTTAGAGCTTGCTCCAGTGTGTCATTCTAGAATTTGACTAGGGATGTTGGATTAGCGTTATTAATCGTGTGGGCAGTGTTGGTGATCGGATGAAGTAAGGGTCTTAGGTTCTCTATGGTGATATTATGTTTGTTCCTAGACATGGTTTGTGGTGCTTTAGTGGTTGTTATACTTTTTTATGGTGTCTTTCGGTATGGAGAAGGTGATAAAATGGTGGTCTGTCCAGGCGCATGAAGTGATGTCATTAAGGAAATGTTGCAGTTGGCATCGGCTAGCCAGTGCAAGGTTCTACCTTTGGCTTGTGTGGGTTTATTAATGCGTTGTGTAGGACCAAATTGAGTGATAGTGTCATTAAGCAGGGCAGCGTTCGCGTCATTAGGGTCGTGAAGGCCAAGGTTAAAGTCGCCCATTAGAATAATTTGTGAACCTGGTTTTGTGTTGGTCAGTAGATGGGAGATGTCCTCCTCAAAGGAGGTGATGGCACCTGGTGGTGTGTAAATAAAATTAAGTAATATAGTACAGGAGTCAGATAATGGGAGTTTAAAGTTCAGCGGATGGTAGACCTAGGTTGGTCACCTCTCTAATGTTCAGTTTGGATTTGGCAATGACTGCCACACCACCCCCAATCCCTGATTTTCTGTCCACTCGGATGATAGAGTAGTTCTCTGGGATGGCAATTGAGAATGCAGGTCCAATCGGAGCGCGTTGCTCACTTTCTTGTCGGATTCCTAGCAACCTAAATCAACAAGCACGCCGAGCGGCCGTTTTGGAGGCCCGACTCACGTGTGCAGACAAAAAAATTGGAAATCCGGGTCAAGATGGAGCACAAAGGCAGCTTCTTCTGCATAAATACAAGTGGCGAGCCCCAGGATCGTGGCGCAGGCTGCGACTGCAGGTAGATTACCGTAAGTGGCAGCGCGTCTTCAGGGGACAAGGCAAACCTCTCCAGTGGGTGCCACGCGGTCCATTGGCAGAGGAATGGGCTCCTGCCCTTCCAGGACGGGGATACGGTAAAGACAGTCCACAGTGTGTTCAGTATGTGTGCCAAATCCTCTTGGAGAAAGGACAGTACTTTCCTCAATAATGCCATTCGAGTGGATTGTGTCCTCCAACGTATTCCTCATCTTAGATGTATTCCATCCAGCTTTGCTGCTCTTCGGAAATGTTTTCGACAGAGGGCGCCGTGCATCGATGTCAAGTCTATGGTCCCTCGAAGGCCTCCGTCGAGGGTGACGTCATCGGGTGTATAAGTAGCACGCGCGGTGCCCGTTGGCCTCAGTTCAGTTTTTCTGCAGTTCCTCGGACATTCGGCACGCCTCGAGTTCTGTCAAATATAACGAGTAGTAATTATGTCCTCGTCATTGACACCGACCACGACCCCGAGATCAAGTTTTAAAAAATGCAAGTCGTGCGGCTCAAAAATGTCGATTACGGACCCGCACCGCGAGTGTTTGTGGTGTCTTGGGGAAGGCCACGACATGCAGGCCTGTTCGAAGTGTCAGGCGATGACTGGGAAGACCTTTGCGAGAAAGGAGAGGAAAGCTACAGGTAGGTCGGAAGGATCGAAAAGCCTCTAGCTTCGAGTCCCCATGGGGAAAAATCTCCTCGATGCGAAAGGCATCAATCTAGATCCCAAAGCGATTCTCATCGCTCTTCGTCAAAAAAGTCGAAGAAACAACGCCATAGGTCTCCCTCCACCTAGTCATCAGACGAGTCTCCGAAAATGAAATGCCCCACAAAACATTTGTCTACCGAAGAGTGGGAAGCATTCGGGGTCAAAATGATGGAGGTGTTTGAGAAGGCGAAGCCTCGGTCTTCTTCGGAAGCCGTCCGGGAGCGTCATTGCTCCGACACTCGCGCGCCCTCGAGCCCGGGTGATCGTAAAAGGAAGGAAAGGGGAACCTTCCAGGACGCCAGGCGATAAATGCTCGAGTCGAGTCGACCACTCGAAGTCACTGACGCCCTATCACACCTCGAAGGGAAAACTGTCGAAGGCCGCCTCGACGCCCGCGAAGCAGACCCTGTCGATGACCACTGTAATCGACGTCTTTATCGACGCCAAAACCCTCGGCGCCAAAGGCTCCAACCAAGCCAGGGCAGCCAGAAAAAGAGAAGGAAAAAGTTAAACATATAATTCCTTCAGAGCCTGGTACTACACCTCTTCCTCCTCCTCCTCTCCCAGAGGTTTTCAAGCCTCTCCCTAGGAAGGAGTTTTTCAAATCCTTGACCTCAATTTTTGAGGAACAGGAGCGATCAGAGGAGGAAAATGTACCTTTTTGGATTGGAGTATGGCACCCCAAATGTCCCAGAATGCTTGATCTCAGAGGAAAGCAGAATGAGGTATTTGGTGGAGTCTTTACACAATGCAAGTGGCATTGACACCTCTCCTGAGAATGACTTCGGTAGACCAGATCCAGGAGAGCATGCCAGTCCATCTTACCGTCAGGTGGTAGATTACTTGGGATGGGCTAGACCACCAGCCCAATTCGTCCAGGACAATTTCACGGGCATATTGTACCATGGTCCCACTGAAGACCCAGTACTACCTTTTCATGTAGCCTTACAAAACAGGGTGGCCAAGAATTGGGAAACTCCGAATTCTATTCCTCCGGTAAATAAATCCCCCATCAAAATACCCCCCAGCCAGTAGCGACCCCAGCTATCTGCCAAAACATCCAACTCCCGAGAGTTTGGTCATACAGGCAGCCACAGCTTCCAACAAACTTGCATACCCGTCTAGCCCTCCAGACAGGGACGATAAGCGTGTGCATGGTTGGGCACGGAAGGTATTTTCAGCCGGGAGCATGGCATTAAAATCTGCCAACTCGACATGTGCCTTGGCAAAATGTTCGTACACTCTATGGGAGTGCATCGCAATGGCGGCGGAGCACATACCAGAAGGGGAAGAAAGGGAAGGTTTCCTAGCCATCGTTTGAGATGGAAAGGAGGCCATGCAGGAATCCCTTCAATCTGGATTGGACACTGCGGATAGTGTAAGCAGGTCCATGGGCACTAGCACGGTAATGTGCAGGTTTGCGTGGTTACGGAAGTTGGGTTTTGCACTGGACGTACAGAACTGCCTCCTGAACATGCGTTTTGACGGGTCTCACCTTTTTGGCAACAAGACTGACGAGAGCCTTGAGAAGTTGCAGACCTCAAAAGCAGCGGCAAAATCTTTAGGAGCTGCTATTAGGCAACCTCAGCCTTTTCGTGCGCAAGGGCAATCATGGAGGGGACGATCCTATCGATATTACACCTCATACAGCAAGACGAGAGGAATGGCCAGTCAAAGGGGCCAAAGAAAGGCCACTCGTGGTGGACGAGAAAAACATACTAAACCAGCTCCAGCCTCTTTGCCATAAGTAGCTGCAACATCGGCCACAAAACCACTTTGAGGACTTGCACCACAAAACACCTGTAGGAGGCCGGCTGTCGCAGCATCTGCAAGAATGGCAAGCCATTACTTCAGATGTTTGGGCTCTAGAAATAATAGCCCAAGGCTATTGCCTTCCTTTTCTAAAGCAACCTCAAAGCAATCCAGCAGGGAGACACCGTTGAAACTTTCAAATCCTACAGCAGGAAGGTGCTATAGAACCAGTACCTGCAGCGGAGAGGAACAAGGGTTGGTACTCCCCGCATTTTTTGATCCCCAAAAAGGACGGAGGACTGAGACCCATCTTGGACTTAAGAAACTTGAACAAGTTCCTCAGGAAGGACAAGTTCAAGATGGTCCTTCAGGCCCTTCAACTCCAGGACTGGTTAGTGTCATTGGACCTCCAGGATGCTTATTTTCATGTGCCGAATCATCTCCAACACAGAAAATACCTGAGGTTCGTAGTTGGTGACTCACACTATCAGTTTCGAGTCCTGCCATTCGGGTTGACCTCCGCCCGAGGGTCTTCACCAAGTTAATGGTAGTGGTGGCAGCGCACCTCGGGAGAGGGGGATTCATGTCTACCCCTACCTGGACGATTGGTTGATCAGAGTGTGCTCTGCCGAGCAAGCACTGGATCATCTGAAAGTCACCTGCCACTTCCTCCACAAACTGGGCTTCTCCCTCAATTTCAAGAAGTCACAGATGACACCTTCCCAACAGCTTCAGTACATAGGAGCTGTATTAGACACGTCCTTGGGAAAGAGCTCGCCTCCCAAGTCGAGGGCTCAAGACATTCTTCAGATGGTTTCCAAATTCCAAAATGCCCAAAATCTACAGGCTTACGACTTTTTAAGGTTGCTCGGCCTCATGGCATCCTGCATCTTTCTGGTGCCAAAGGGCACGCTTGAGGATGAGATCCCTTCAATGGTCCCTGAAGACACAGTGGTCCCAGTTCTTGGGTCAAATGACAGATCTTCTTCAGATTCCGAACAGGATCAGACAAGACCTTCTATGGAGGACCTGTACAGAGAACATCCTAAAAGGAGAACCTTTTTGGCAACCATGGCCGGAGATCACAGTAGTGACGGACGCCTCACTCCTGGGGTGGGGAGCTCATGCCAACGATTTGACAATCAGCGGTCGTTGGTCTCAATCGGAGTCCAAACTACATATCAACCTTTAAAGCTGAGGGCAATCAGACTAGCGCTGAAGGCCTTCCTGCCATCTGTCAGGGGAAAGAATGTCCTGATAATGACAGACAACACAGTGGCAATTGTTAGGCAGAAACCTGTGCAGTTCCCTCTGGGACGACTGCAAAAGATTTAAGACTACAGGTGTTTGGCAGTAAACCCACTTGGCAGCAGCCTGTACCACACAGATTCACTTGGTAGCTGTGGCTGAGCAGTCAGGCTTCCCTCAAGAAGAGTTAGGCAGTATACAGAGTATTCAGTCGGTCAAGAGCACACAATAGAACAAGTAAACACTGGCCAGGGCTTGGTGTAAAAGATAATTATTTATTTAAAATCACATCTAGAAAAACACACAGGCACTAATAGTAAGCAATTCAAAAACACGGTCACTAAAAGATATACACTACCTTAAAAGAATATTCGACAAGTCTTAAGTAAAGCCCCACTTATTTTCAGACAGCGGTGAGCACTTAAGGTAGATGGCACTCTAATAGTTTGTTTTAAAAAGGGAGAGAAAAGCAGAGAACAATTTGAAACGGATCCCAACACTTTTACAAGAACAGAACAAGAGAGGAAGGCAAAGTCAAAACGTGAATTCAGAGTCAGTAGGCCGGATCCACTTTAAGGGGATCGAAATGAAATGTGTCCAAGGTCACACGGTTGCAGTGCACAAAAGTCTCGTAATGATTCAAAAAGGAGTTGGACCAAAGAAAGGGACCAGTTAGAGGGTCAAGGTGGCCAGCCCAGTCCAGAAGGTTGAGTTATTACCTTGTTGCAATCTTTAGAAAGGGAGGCCTGGCGGACACAGTACCTTTAAGTGGTGAGAACGCTCCAGCGGGGGCAGTTTTTCCTGGCAGCGGATGCAAGTCGGTGCTTCATCCGGGGGAAGAGAGGATCTCATCGTGGAGGAAGACAGGAGTCCGTTGCACTGGCAGGGAAGAAACCAGCCACAGAGTTTCTCAGGTACAAGGAGCGGTCCGGTGATTCGTGGTTCAGTGGTGAGTGGCTATCCGGCTGCCGGGGTGCTTTGCACAGGCAGTTCGACCACAAACGGGGCTCGGGTGCGAAGAAAGAAAGGTAAACTGGTTGTGCCCACCAGTCAGGGGAAGAAGCCTCTCCAGCCGGGAGATCTTCTGTCGTCGGGAAGTGGTGAGCCGGTTCCGCAGGGCTCCACCGGTGGTGTCGTCGTGGCAGGTCGGCTCAGCTTCTCCCTCCTCGGATTCTCAGGTCCTGTGGCGACTTCTGAAGTTCCAGTCCCCAAAGCCCTGCTTTTATGCAGAAAACCCCCATTCACTCAGCCTAGCTGTCACTCAAACATGCTAAGTGGTGAGCCGGCTGGCTCACCACTTGGGCCAATCACACAAGAGTGCGACTTCAGTTACCAAGGTAACTCAGTCCAGGGTGCCTAAACCCCCTCCCACACCCCCTGTGGTACCCAGACAGAGTGGCACCACTTTTGGAGGCTTCTGTGGAGAAGCCCGCCAAAAAGTGGAACAAAGGGCTCGACTTGGGTTGGAGTCACAGAAGAGAACACAAACGCCATTTTAGAATCGAGTCTTGGCAAAAAATACCAACCGGAGAATTCATATTAATTAAATAAACCAGAGGTATGTTCGCGGCTATGCGAATTAAATAATTAAAGTTGGTAGCCTCGAACAATGGGAAAATCCCATAGGGAAATATTCGCGGTCGAATATAAAAAGTAATTTCCACTGCCACCAGCCAAAACTCGATCAGGAGGGACGGAGACGTGCCCCCTCGACTAACAGACCCCTGGGCAATCGAATTGCCCCGACCAGTACGTCCACAATATGACGCTTTGTACTGGTTTCTGTTAATAATTTGGGACTAGTAAAGCCAATGGTGACTTTACATGCCCTGGGAGACAGTAGTCAGTCCCAGGGTATGGAGTCTATGCTGGGGTGTCACTATGACACCCCTGTGTTACTGCACGGAGGGTGCTGTGTAACACACATATGAAAAACACATGAGACCCTATGGAGTAAAGGACCCCATAGCCCATAAAACACATTACCAATTAAAGAAATATCATAAATCATGTCCAAGAGTGGGAGAAAGAGTCTCACTCTTGGCAGGAGGAAAAAAACAAGCTCCAGAAATCCAGCAAAGCTGCTGGGGGACTCACTAGGTTAGGAAATTCAGCCTAAAGAGAGAATTCTCCCTAACAGCCATGCACTACCTAAACAAAAAAACAAGAGGAGGCGTGGGGGTCACTACCCCTGTGCAGATAGGCAATGCAGCTCTGGTATTGGGCGATTCAGGAGGGAATCTCTTTAACGGCAATTCATCTAGCCGGGGAAGAGAATATGATGGCAGATGCTCTGAGCAGGCAGAGCACGGTATCCCACGAATGGGAACTGGCTCAGGAAGTCATTCAAGAGATCTTTGCCCTTTGGGGAACCCCTCAAGTAGACCTGTTTGCAGCTGGAATCAACCGAAAATGCGAAAGGTATTGCTCAAGGGAATTTCCCCCGAGAGGAGCCCTGGGGGATGCGTTCGTGGTGGAGTGGAATTTCCCACTATTGTATGCGCTCCCTCAGATTCCCGTCATTCCTCATGTCATCAGGAGGCTGAGAAGGTTTCGGAGCCGCATGATCTTAATTGTCCCGTATTGGGCCAGGAGAATGTGGTACCCGGACCTTCTAGACATGTCCATCTGCCCTCCAGTACGTCTTCCTCAGAGAGAGAACCTTCTCTCTCAAATGGAAGGTCAGGTTCTCCATCCAGAGGTCAAAACGCTCAACCTTCATGCTTGGTATCTGAAAGGCTGAGATACAGGGATTGGAACCTTCCAGATGACGTTATGGAGGTGTTGCTTTCGGCAAGAAGACCAGCAACAAAGTCTCTATACCGTAGCCGTTGGCGTTTTGCAACTGGTGTAGAGAAAAGAATGTTGTTCCTTTTCTATGTTCTATTCCGGAAGTATTATCTTTCCTTCTGACCCTAGCACATAGAGGTCTGAATATTGGAACAATAAAAGGTTACCTTGCGGCGCTTTCCATTTTCAAACGCTCTTCGGAAGAATGCTCCTACTTCAAAATTCCTTTGATAATACAATTCTTAAAAGGGCTCAATGTGTTTCCTCCTCACCCATTTCAAGTACCGATCTCGGATCTAAATTTAGTCCTAAAATTCTTGATGTGGGCTCCTTTTGAGCCTATGCACACGTGTCCATTAAGATTACTAATGTGGAAAACAGCCTTCTTGGTTGCTCTAACATCAGCAAGAAGAGTGAGCGAATTGCAGGCACTGTCTTCTGGGCCACCCTATACTGTGTTACATAAGGACAGAGTTGTGTTGAGGGTAAAACCATCATTTTTACCGAAAGTAATATCTGATTTTCATTTAAGTCAGAAAATTCTTACCCGCATTCCGCATTCTATCCTCCACCCCATCCTTCGAAGGAGGAAAGATTACACATATTGGATCCGAAAAGAGCTTTAAGCTTTTACATCTCTAGACTTTCCAGACTTAGAGTGGACAACCAGCTGTTTTATAGGTTACACACAAAGGAAACTGGGTCAATCGGTGACAAAACAGACAATTTCACGCTGGATTGTGCTTTGCATTTCAGAATGCTACAGACTAGCTCAAAACTCAAAAATACCCTCTGGAAGGGTTAAGGGCTCATTCCACCAGAGGCATCGCCTCCTCCCTGGCCCTTCAAAGAGGTGTTCCAATAAGATCCATTTATGAAGCAGCAACTTGGTCTTCGCTACACACCTTCTCAAAATTCTATAACCTGGATGCTTCCCTGTCAAAGGAGCTAACCTTTGGAAAAGCCGTACTATACTCGGCCATTAAGAGTATCGAAAAATCTACCCCCTCCTCCAGAGGAAATGTCCATACTGCTTTGGGAGTCGATCTAAGATGAGGAATAAGTTGGAGGACACAATCCACTCTAAGAACAAGTTACTTACCAACTGGTAACGTTCTTTCGATTGGATGTTCCTCCAACGTATTCCTCATTGCCCTCCCAGACTACAACTCTGTAGATTTTTCCGGGTTATTGCCATCTCAAATCTCACAAGGCTCATACCTGTCTGCTGGCACAATCTACACAGTACAAGATCAAAGATAAAAAGGGGGAAAAAGAGAACTGAGGCCAACGGGCGCTGCGCGTGCTACTTATACACCCGATGACGTCACCCTCGACGGAGGCCTTTGAGGGACCATTAACTCGACGCACGGTGCTCTTTGCCGCAAACATTTCCGAATAGCAGCAAAGCTGGATGGAATACATCTAAGATGAGGAATACGTTGGAGGAACATCCAATCGAAAGAACGTTACCAGTTGGTAAGTAACTTGTTCTTCTCTGGGATATTTCCCTGCTCTCAACTTGTAGTTGATATGGAAGACTGATGTTAAACATTTCTTCGTCATCTATGTTCTCATCTGTAAATAATTTTTCCATCTGTCAAGTCAGTCTTGGTGCTTCGTCCAGGGCTATTACTGTGCGCCAACTCACCCTCTCATCGTCTACTCCGTGTAAAACCACTCGGTCTTCCTTACTATGGCTGATCCTAGCTTATTTGTAATTTTTCTGTGGGTAACATCAATAAATGGTCTCGTATTTGGGTTAGCCATGCTAACAATATGTGTAACTCAAAAAGGAACAAATACTTCTGGGTCCAGTGGAACCCCTCGCTGTGATCTCCTCAATAGGTTACTGGTGTCTTGCGAGAATATAATAATGGTATAGACCCCTCATATTCTCCTATATTTATGGGTTATGTATCTTGTAAAAAGAACCTTAGTCGTTGCCCCAGAAATCCCTTGTGCGATACCTGACATTGGGGAATGTTTCCTCTTTAACACAGGATCAGGTGGCTCCGGTATCTACTAGAAAGGATGTTTTGTCGCCTATTGTTACCCCGGACTCTTGGTTCCTCTTGTGGGTCTGCTATAACTGATCGAATGGGACGTATCAAGTCTGTCTGTGGGCTGTCCTATTGATGATACATGAGCAGTCCTGTGCCAGTGAAAGGATTCCCTCCCACTACCATCACACCCCCTATTCTAGGTGCTTGCAGTATTCTATTCATGTTGCACAATTTCACTGCGTTTTGTTGTGCTGGTGCCTGTGCTGATATTGATGCCGACTGTCTGCATCAGCGTGTGCTGTGTTTGCATTGGAGTTTGGGGTGACATCTAGATTTGTGACGATTGTGTATGATACTGCGTGGGATCTTGGGCATAATATGTTGTTGGCTTCCCTCTTTCTTGCTCCTTTTTTCACCTTCCATGCTCTACCATACCAGGCTCTTCAGTGACGTCTACTGGCCCTCTTTCCCACCCCCACCCACCTCCCCTTTCCCTGATTGGGTCCTCCTCCTCGGAGGGAGGTGCTAAACAGTGTCGCCCACGGCAGTCTCTGCCCAGGCAGCCACCAACTAAGGGTCCCAAGGCAAAGGGCAGCTCTGAAGAAGCTCCATTCCGTGTTTGCTCCTGTTTGTCAGGGAAGTCAGTAGCCAGCTGTCAACCAGCAGCGACTGACAAGGTAAGTGTGGTCTCGGTGAGGAGTACAGGAATCGCTGCATTCCAAAAGCCATGCCTCTCTTCTTACCTACATACCATACCCAAATTAGCCAGCCAGTAAATATTATTTCTATCACTGCTGTGTACCAACCTTTAGGGGATTTTATTTTACTATTGTGTCCCAGACGTAGGCGTTCTCCCTCTATCCAGATATCGCAAATCTAGGTGTTTTGCATTTATTACGAGTTTATCCTCTGGCTAGGTGCAGTTTAGCCATGCGCCACACTTGCCTAGAGCTGTGAAGATTCACCATGCGTCAGACTTACATAGAATTATGGAGGTTAGTCATTTGCCACAACATATAAGACCAGTGCTCCAGAAACATCTGTAAGTGGGAGTATTTTACTGCGTTGTTTAAAGTTGGGAGTAAAATGATTTTTTAGGGAGTAAAAATGGAAGTCCAATTCCCAGTGGGAGTATTTTATAAGCAAATAAAATAGTTTTAACTTGAAAACGGAAATGTTTTGGTAACCTTTTCTTTGCACCTAGTTATTCATACACATTCAAAGATACATGTTTACTTCTTCTGAGTTATAACAGTTACTTTCTGTGGTACGACGCGCACCGAAGCATATCCATAGAGCTGTCTGAGTGAAAACAGGGGCACAAGGTCCTGCATGTCAGTTTGCCATTTTTTGTTGGAGTATTTGTACTGCAGATTTTTATTTTTGGGAGCATTTGCCTATTTTTAGGGAGTATAGGTGGCCGATCCACCCCTCTTCTCCCCCCCTGCACCCTCTTATCGGTAGGGCTTGATAGAACAATGTAGATTAGCCACATAGACAAATTTAGCGAGTAGCCAAAGCACTAACAGCCTGCTTCTGCTTCGTCAAACACACCACCCAAACAGTATACATGCCCACTGGGTGAGCCAACTTCTATCCGAACACGCACCCACCACAAGCAACACACACTTATAACAAACAAACCCAGACACGGACCCTTACCCATACGGACACAACAAGCCAAGCGCATAACCTTGAACACCTGCCAATCTACACCTACAACACATACAGACCCCAACGTAAGTCACATAGAAACATCCCAGGCATTGGACTTGATCCGTACAGAAAAAACAAGCCAGTGCACGCAACCTACCATCTGCAAGCCAACGCACATATTCCAGTTTCTCCTGGTTCTGGGCATATCCTATCATTCTTCAATCACTAACCGAACCTGTCTTTCTTGCAGAGCCATGTGAGCGCCCTTGAAGGCTGCCCTTGGGTGGAATCGGTGGCAGTATAAATCAATATAACATATGGTGGGGGTATGCTGGCCCAGCTCCTGTGTCTACGTGTTGCCAATTCTGTTGCATTCCTCCCCTACATCTGCACACACGAGAGGTGCCTCATTTTCCTGCATGGCCAACACTGTTATAGTGGTCCTCCAAATCTTGGTGTCCCCCATTAAGCCCTACTCTTTGCTGAGCTTGAAATCCAAACCCTGCATCTATGAATGCAAGCCCTCATCCTCGAGGGGGGGGGGTAAACTGGGGGGTAATAATTATAGCCCCCCCTTGCAAAGTTTCCATTTTGCTCTGAATGGGCTTGCTGTGCCTCCTGCACTGCATTGTTTTCCCTGCGTTTGTTAACGTGGCTCTGTCAGTTTCAATAGCTTCTTTGCATTAGCTTTGCTTCCTCTTTCTTTCCTCAACTTTCTTTCTGCCCTTCTCTTGTTTAAGTCTACAATGATGTACCATAGTAAATTCGGTATCCGGCCATGGTTTTGCTTAGATTCCCACAATCCTTTTTAATTGCTTTATCTCTTCGGGAAGTCGCTGACTCAAAATGCGATTAACATTTTTTTATATATATTTTTTTTATCCCATCGTTCTCTAGTTTCTAGCCTCCACTGTTCATGATTTGCCTTGTATATACGCAGCAAGGTCTTCATCCGACCCCATTTTTCACTGTCATAATGGCACACATCTGACGTGTCTGATTATTGCATTCAGAATGCCCTCCAAACTTGTGCTCTGCAATTAAGGTTCCCAGTCGTGGCTAGTGTTTTGGGCTGTCACCACGGGATACCTTTCCCACTTCCAAATGTCCTCCGATTGTTCATCCAGTATGGCGACGTATAGGCTTTGTCGCCTACTAATGTCATTCCGCTGTCACTTTTCAGTTCATAGATCCATTTCCCCGCCCCTGCAGCAAGCAATGGTAATTTATAAAACCAGTTGTTTTCTGTCTGTGGCCATGGTATATATTGTGGTAGTCCCCCCCCCCCCCTTCCTCTAATAAGGGCAAGTTTTTTTTTTTATCTCTGTACCCCATCATTCAATCGCGGCAGCACTTTTTGTCTGTCATGTCAACCTTTTCACCCTGGTACAGTTCTCAGCCTGTTTACTTATGACGTTTGCTCTTCCAAACTGTTTGAGCGCATCATCGGGTGTCTCTATTGCTGAACCGGCTCTGGCCTGATTGCTGGTTCCTTTATCTCTTTCCACAGTGCTTCTCTCCATATCTGTGTACACATGGAGATGGAGGGGGCTTGTGCTGCCTCCTCTTTGCTTTCCCTAGATTCTTTGTCTTCAAACATTGTATCATCACTGTCTTCATCCTTTGCCTTTTATATCCTGAAAATCTAGTCATCTCAGGGGAAGTCTCCTATATGTCCCACTCATCACTTCCATTATATTCCTGCCTTCCTCTGGCTTGCCTGTTCTGTAGCTACCTATATGTCATCCTTTCTATCTAGACTGTAAATTCTTCTTATAATGTCCTTGTGCACATTTTCCGACAACGCATGGCTGCTCATGTCAAGTTCCTTGCAGCACCTCTCTAAGCATCTTTCTTTTTGTGCCCGTTTCCTATCGTTCTCTGTCTAGGAGCATATGCCCTCTAATCATAGCTACTTTTTCCTTATCAACTCAGCTTTTTTCCGCATCTCCCTTTCGCTCCTTTCCCCGTCTTTGTTTTCCTCTTCCCTTAGTTTGTAGTTTGTCATTTTTCCATTCGTCTTGCCTTTTCCCTTTCTGTATCCCATCTCTCCTTACTTTCTTCCCCTTTCCCCCCCCTTTTTCTGTTTTCTCTTGCTCACTTTCGCTCTCCTCCGTTTTTCCAACCAACGTATGCATTATTTGCCCACCCGCCACCTAATCCACTAATTTGATATCACGGTCTCAGCCCTGTCGTCTTGCCTGTATTTCTCTCTGGACCTCTTCCTCTGCTTCCGTTAACTTTGCTTACAAGTTACGGGATTCATATTCTACATGTGTGGACGCTGGTCCCTGTTTTTTTTTCTCCATTGAAGTCTTCACTGCTGTATGCAGGAGGTGTATATGTGGGATTGATATATCCTGCCACTGCTTTTAATACATGTAATGGGCATAATCCCTGTTCAGTCAAGGACTGCACCTTGCTCTTGGACAGAAGAGGAGCTGTGGGTGCCGTACACCCTTCGTCATGCTGATTAAGTGTCCATTCTTTCGTAATTGGCTCCACTGCCTTCTCAGTACATTTTCCATAGTTCCAGTATACCTTTCCTGTTCTGCAGTTTTCCCTTATATGCGACATGTAAATAGGTGCACATCTGTTGCAGTACTGTCTTTGAATTGAGTGCCTTCTTGTGGCTAAGGCATAAACATCTTGCCCGCAGTGTCTTGAACCCACTGTGTTATTTAATATTTGTGTACTTGTATTGGGGCAAGGACTTGTAAAGGTGAATGATCGGAATGTTGCCCATTATAATACTGTGGGGCACAACTTACCAAATTATATTTCTATTCTCACCGCTTTCTCCTTTTCGCACACCTGCCTAACAATACTTTCCCAAAATTAATACTTCTGTGTTTCACTCCAAGACCATGCCTTTTGTGTCACCCAATTCTTTAGAGCAGCACCACCACGCCACTCACACTCTGAGCAGCCCCACCTTGCTGCTCCCACATTCCTCAGTCCACACCACCACTTTTCATCCTCCTCAAATTCGCAAAAATCCACCTTCACAAGTCCTCGGCTATCTTACAACATGAGGCCGGTGCCAGCAATTGCTACACCATAAAATACAATACAGCGGCCTTCTCGACTCCTTGCGAGGTAACCAGCCTCTTTTGTTATTACTTACCCATACAGAAGCTCATCACGCGATCTTTCCCAACCCTTGTCGGAAGCTGTCTTTTAACTATTCTCTTTGCAAGTCCACAACCTACAAAAAAAGCTTTTCCCATTTTTGTCATGTCTGTCATACTTGCATCTGTGGATCTGCTGAAGGTCTTCGGCGTTGAGTCTCCCCTAAAAGTCAGCTGTCTAACCACGCCCTACAGGGACTGGATAGGACTTTCTCCAAGGGGGCTCCAGCCGACTGCTCTGTTGAGCGTAATCCTGTTTTTCATAGGTCGCTACTGCAGCATTTGGGGGACCCGGTGGGGACCCCTCGACAGTCTGACGCTTATCAAACCATCACCTCTGCTACCATCTGTTAAGACGGCCCGGGACAGTCTCAAATTGCCCAGAGGACTCCGAGTCAATTCAAACTGGATTCAAAGATGAAATGGATTAAGTGCAAGGTAAAATCCAGATTTATTATCATCCAAATGAAGCAGGGGCCGCATACAAGCATTAAAATCTATCTTTTCTCTCAGAGGATACATAGAAAACAATTGGTTAAATAAACCTGTCATAACCTAATCTTAGTTACAAAAACTTATGTGGATTGGTTAGTGGTGGTGGCTTGGGTTACACATCCGATAGCTCCACCTGGAACCACCTCTAAATGGTTAAAGGTAAAAATAGAACATTCCTACATCGTGATTGGTTGGCAAGCGATTTCATAAGTGGCATACCATTGCAAGGTTTGATTGTTTGGTTTCTTACTACCCAACCTTGGGCACTCGACAGGTCTTCGAGGCATGATCCAGACCGATAGTCGAGGGAGATAGGCCTATGGACTGTTCATTAAAAGTTACCATCCCTCATTCCTAAGACATGACACAGGGGATCTCTTTGTACTTGGACGGTGTCTTGTCTGTGTACGTGTAGGGAGTATGGGCGGTGTCCTATCTGTGTTCAATTCTAATAAACAGACCTGGTCTTCCAATTATGGGTCACGTGTGATAAGACTGCTAAGACTGCATGCAATACCTCCTATTTTTTGAATTATGGGGCGGAGCAACCATTTTTTAATAAATACAAATCTGCTTGCATAAAACCTTTTGACTTTTTATGAGATTAACCCAAACTCGTGCCTAATCGCTGCATAGCCTCAGAACTTTCTTCCAAATAACACACTGAATAGTATTCAGATACAGACCAAAATCAAGTAAAGAAACATGTAAGCCATAGCTTATGGCAGGTTCAGTCTTGGAGAGGTAGAAGCGCAACATTGGCAATAATGAAAAACACATCCTAACAAAAACTCTTTAATTGGGCCACCAAAGGTTGAGTCTTAAGTCTCCTTTATAATATGATATAAAAACCGTTTTTTTAAGTTAAGGACCAAATTCTTTACTTCAGCGGGGGATTCTCCAACTGCCCAAAAAAACTTTTTGGGCTTAAGCCTATTGGTATATATCAGTTTTCGATTTCGACCCATTGACTACCAAATTACTGTCATAATTGTAGAACAAATTCAATTTTCTTTGTAGCCCCAAAGGGGTCTGATAGAAAACAAAAGGTCATCTGCAAATGCCAACCAACTCAATCATGTTGCTTCTAATTTTATAGGATTAGTAGTAGCCAATTTTAAATGTACTTTTTCAATATCGGATATGTAGAGAATAAAGGGAATTGGTGCAAGGACACATCCTTGTTTGAACCCAGTGAATGTTTCTATAGGTTGTCAATGCAACTGCTAGATAGTCTGACCTGTATAGATATATCAGAGTATAGACATAAAATGTAGACTAAGAATGTGGAATTTTCCATTAAAAAAGTTTGAACCACAATTTGCCCTACTTCATGCAATCAAACGTGTTGTTCATGTCTATGGAGGCAATGCAAACTGCTAGTTGCCGCTTTTTTTTTTCTTCTTCCAGAAGATGTGAAATAATGACACCATTCAAGGAAGTTCAAAGCATTTCCTAAAACCAACCTGTGAAGGGGACAAAATATCAAGCTGCTTGTCCCAACCAGTGAAATATTTCAAAACGAGTGCAGCCAAGAGCTTGCTTGAAGCATCTAGAATAGCAACTGACCTGTAGTTGTCAGGGTTAGTCCGATCTCTCTCCTTGAAGATCGGAATAAAATGAAGATCTCCAAGAGGGAGGGAATTCTAAGGTGGTCAGTATTTTGGAACCAAATGTAACAAAATATGCAACCACAAACTCTTGTAGGTCACGGGAGTGAGGCCGGCAGCCCTTGAAGCCTTAACTTTGACAATGGCAGAGTAAATGTCATCCTCTGTCCATTGGAAATCTAACATTCGGTTAGAACTACCCCATTGGAAGTATATAGACAGTTGCCCATAAAACTCAACCTACGTTTAAAAAAAGTCTTTATTAAGCATTTTAAGTAAACAACAAACATCAGCCAACATGCAGTTCTTTTAATAACCTATGACCCCCCCTTTAAATAAATGAACTTGGACACATGACGAGATTCATCACATTGGTCTGGGCGAGTCTGTTTCAATCAGGTTACCTCTTTATCCTCCCTCCCCTAGGACAAGATGGGTCAAGTATGCAGGTAGTATTGCCGGAGATCGGCTGGTTCAACGGGGGGGTGGGGGCTGCGGTTGCCCGTGGAAGTGGTCTCTTTGTACACGTTGAGGAAGGGCAGCCATTCCATTTCTCTTGCTGGCATCAGGTCATGGAGTGCCCCAGTGGTGTTCTCCATTGCATAGATCTCTTTAGCTTTCTGGGCCCACATTCTTTCTGATGGGAGTGCGCCAGCTTTCCATCTTATTGTGAGGCACATTCTTGCAGCCAACAGCAGGTAGTGTGGCATATGCGGCAGACGCACCCATCGGTTTTCAGATTCCTCTAGACCAAACAGGACAATCCAGGGGGTGTGGCTGCGTTCCACCACTTCTATATTTTTGATCCAGGCCAGTACTTCCTTCAAGTAGGCCCGCACTTTCGGGCGGGCTCACCACACATGCCCGAAATCTGCTTGTTCACCACATCCTCTCCAGCATAATGGGCTTATTCCTCTGAAAATTATCGAGAGGCGCTTGGGGTTGTATTACCATCTGGAGCAGTTTCAGTCCGTGTAATTTATATTGGCATGAGATGGAAGTTTTGTGGGCATTTCTGCAGAGCCGTGTCCAGAGGTCTTTGTGGATTGTGCCACCTAGGGCTTTTTCCTATCTTAACCTGAGAGCTTTGTTTGCATCTGTTGCTTTGCTCAGGAGTCTCTTGTAGATCTGCGAGATAAGGCCCCTTGATGACGTGGCTTTACTTAGTATCTTTTCGAGGGGTAGCAGGTCTCTCTGTATCTTGTCTTTCCACTCCGGGGACATCGCCCCCTTTAGTTGGAGGAACTTCAGGGGCAGTATGGGTTTGATTTTCAGTCCTTCCAGATGTTGAAAATTTGTGATGCATGTTTTCCCTTTTATGATTTGACCCACCTTTTCTAGGCCTGCCTCATACCAACATTGGAAGCGGTGGGGCTCTAGGATTTCAGCTGTGATTGGTGGGGCCTAGATGTGGCTCATTGGGGATGGCAGTATTGTGTCCCTTCATCTCGCCTTTGTCCACCACAGCTTCAGGAGCGGGCCTAGAATCCTATGGTTTATAGCCTTGCATGGGAATGACGATTCCAGCGCCCCAAGCCATTCTCCCACTGTCACTGGCCTCAATATGTGGTTCTCCATTTCCACCCACCGTTTATCTTTGTCCTCTGAGATGCGGGATCAAGGCCCGGAGCTGGGTCGCACGATAGTATGTGTAACAGTCCCGGAGCCCCACTCCTCCTTCCTACGGATCAAGGTGTTGTAGGCAATCCTCTGTTTCTTCCCCTGCCGTAGAAACTTGCTGATTTTGAGTTCAGTGAAGTGGTTCCTTGGGATTTGCATTTGGTAGTAGCAGAGGACTCTGTAGGATCGCCATCTTGATTGCGTTGAGGCGACCTAGCCAGGAGATCGTTAACCTGTCCCATCTGTTTAGTTCAGTGCTTAGTTCCGCTATGAATGGGGGCAGATTGGCCTCATAGAGATCCTTGGCGTCTTTCGTGATATTGACTCCTAAGTATTACAGCGTTTCCAGGGTGATTGGGATTCCCAGGCCGGCTTGATCTTCCTCAGCATTGTCCCATGGGCTAGTGTAGGGAGAAGATAATAGACTTCTCTGTTAGCCTTCAGTCCTGCCCATCGCCCATATTCTTTTATCGTCTGGAGAACGTCTGGTATGGAAGATGCCGGGTTCGACAAGTAAAGGAGCAGATCGTCAGCAAACATTCCAAACTTATATTCCCGATTCCCCACCTTTTATTCCTTCTATGGCTGGCTCTTTCCTGACCCTATTCCCCAGAGGCTTTATGGATAGGGCATACAACAGGGACGAGAGCAGGCAGCCCTCCCTGGTTCACCTTGTGAGGTAAAATTCTCTAGACACCTTCCTGTTAACTACCACCCTTGCTGTGGGTGCCTCGTAAATAGCCCGATCACTGCATGAAACCGCTCCCCAAACACCCCCCCGCTCTTCAGTGTGGCCCAGAGAAACTCCCACTCAACCCGGTCGATTGCTTCCTCCGAGTCTAGGCTTTGCAGGGCATGGCCTCCCCCTCCTTTCGAGTGCTCCATAATGTCTAGGGGCTTGCGCATGGTATCTGCTCCCTGTCTGCCTTTTTATAAAGCCCACTTGGTCGGGGTGAATTAATTGGGGCAGGATTCCCTCTATTCTGGTTGTTAGGGCTCTCGTGCAGACTTTCGCATCTGTATTTAGGAGGGACATCAGGCGATATGATTTGCAATTGGTGGGGTCCTTCCTGCTTTTGGGGATAACCAGTGCGTTCTTTTGTGAAGGGGGGGGGGGCTCGTCCAGTGTCACGTATGGAATTGAATAGTCTAGTCATGTGGGGAGCTAGTGTGCTTGCTAACCTTTTATAAAATACCATTTATGTAGCAGTCCTCCCCTGGCACCCCTCCTGGGGGCAGTCTATTTATGGCTGTTTTTATTTCTTCATGAGTGAATGGGGCTTCTAGGATACCGATCTCCTCTCGAGTGAGGCGCGTTATTCCCGCTCCCTCGATATTCACGCATCTCGTGCCCAGTTCCTAGGTCCTCACTTTGTTAAAGCTTTTCATAATATTGGGCAAACTGGTTCGCGATCTCATCCGGGGAAGAGGCACAATGTCCCTCCTCTCTGTAAACCCGATCGACTCATCTCTCTGCCTTTTGCACTCTCAACCTATTAGCTAGCATCCTATCGGCTTTGTCTCCCTTTTCATAAAATCTCTGCTTTAAGGAATTGAAATGTTCTTACTGTGTCCCCTATTCTCAGGGGTTTCAACTCTTCCCTTTTCTGTTTTAGTGCCCTCAGCTCTTCATCTCGATATGCCCCCTTTGAATGTAATTTGCTCTGTAGTTGCTTGATTACTTCACCCAGCTTCTCCTCCTGCAATCTATGCTCCCATTACTTCCTAGCCCCCTCTATTATTAGGGCGCCCCTCCATGTTGCTATTCCTGCCTCCCAGAGTGCAATTTCCTCTACTTCCCTGTTGTCATTGACCTGAAAATATTCCTCTATCACCTTAGTGAGCTCCTGGGCAAAGAGCTTGTCTCGGCACAGCTACTCGTTGCAGTGCGACTTGAAATCCCCCCCCTATATATGCCTTTCATCTCAAGGTCTATGGTGACCATGTCGTGATTCGACCAGACCACTACTCGGATTGTGCTATTTATAATTCTTGATTGCTACTCTACTTAGTAGCAGATAATCTATTCTAGTGAAGGTCGCGTGGCCATTTGATAGGAACGTGTATCCTTTCGTGCCTGGGTGATGGGTCCTCCACACGTCAGGTAAAGCTCTGCTTTCTAGACTCTTTTGGAACTTTTTTCCCCCCCTGGGACACCACCTTATATTCCGGTTTTGTCACCAGTCTATCCACTTGAGGGTCAGCCCACGTGTTGAAGTCCCCTCCAACTATGAGTAGCCCCCTGCTCCTGGTTAGTATGGCGGTGAGGGCTTCTTCATTAAAGGCATCGTGGCCACAGTTGGGGGTGTATACTCTGGTTAGTGTGACCCAATTCCCTTCCCGTGTCCCTTGGACCAGCAGGAGCCTGCCCTCCATCAATGGGTGAATCCTAGGATCACTCGCACCTCTTTTTGCGCCATGTCGAATTGGATGACACTCAGAAATCATGATTCCATGATTGAAAAATGCACATCTGTAGCAGCGATTAACAACATTTTTGGAAATGGCCCTTTATGATATGTTTCAACACTTGTCTCTTTCAAATCAGGGCGAGTGAGTTAATTTAACAAGAAGGGAAAACAGTGGTGTCCTACAGTAATATAAAGGTAATTTATCAACATTTCCAATTACGTACAGCCATGTTAAGAAATCATCCCATATGCTAGGCCATAAAGACCGCATATGGAAACTAAGGCACAATAACCATATACTATGACACGTCAGACGCAACGTACCTTTTCCCAAACAAGTCTGGTTTTATTCAGAGTTTCTCAGTTGGCCGACTGGGTCTCAACGCCTCACGGCGTGTGTTCCCAGACCCTGTGAGATGCGAGAGAGCGAACAGCGCTCAAGCAGCAGTATATATACATAACACATCATTCGTTAGAAGCTATTTGATCCGCCCTTATACATGTCCTACAGGCTAGGTTTCAGTGATTGACAATTATGACACGTTATGACAAATCTTCATTAAGTCTAAACAATAGTTATTCTAGCAAAGGCAGCAGAGACAGCTTTCTGTTATGAGGAACATGGAGCTCTGGCTCGGCAAGGATATCCTGTTCTAAGCAGAGAATTATTCCATACTACGTTCTGTTTGCTATGGCTCATGAGCTAAGAGTCAGACAGTTCTGAAACAGAAAATGCCATCCTCCATGAAGGAGCACCGCTAGGAGCATATAATTCATGTTTAACTGCCTTTTACACCAGTGCTAGTAAGACAGACCGGCGCCTGGACTACTGATTAGGCGCGGCTTCTGCTCGGCTTCAAGGATGTTGGAAGGGGAAACAATGTATTTTTGTACAGTCCTGCATTCCTGTCTGTTAGCATTTAGCCATGGCCTTGCACCGTGGCCGGATCTAAAGCATAGAATATATTTGTAAAGCGTTACAGAAAAAAGAAAATGCCTGGCGTTACACAAAATGGACTCCCTTTGGTTACATTTAGGTTTCTCGGATTGCGATGTTTGTCACATGATGCGATTTGCTTGTGGCCAGTATATTATACCTATCAGATAGTTATGGGGTTACTTTTCAGTATAACAAACCCTCCTTTTGGCCTTAAGCCAATATCATCAGCCAAACATCGCGTCTTCATCGGACCATGTGTCCAATTGTGAACTACCCATGTCGCTATCTTCAGAAATAATAATTGCCATACATTCTTTAATTACTTTATTTTCGTGCTTTGTATCATTTTTCATACGAGGAGGAGGTTTAGTACTAATTGCATGTACACACTCATTTGTAATTTGGGAGCAAATGAATGGCAGACCTTGTATGCAACAACATTAGAATGGAAGGACCCCAAATATCATAACAAAGATTCCAATTGGCTTCCATCCCCAGGATCGTAGCAGTTCCCAGAACCATGAACCTATATTCAGATTCCAACCACCTACGGGGACATGAATTTCGGAGCTTAAGACATGTAATTTCTTGATTGCTTCAAATATCGTAGGGTAGGAGTCACAAATACACAGCACGCTGACATATCGTCCCTCATCCCATGCCGCGAATATACAGTAAATGAATCCGACCAGGTTGGTACCAGGGAGAGGAGAGCCTAAATTATTCAGGGTACTCCCTACGATCCCAATGGCATGTCTGCTAAACTACAAAATAGAGCACCCCAACAGTTCAGCATTCAGCTAGGCAAGAGTCCATACCTTACAAATTGAAGAAAAACACTCATCCTGAGTGGGGCCACAGAGGGAAGAACAGAAGAGGAGAAGAAGCCCCTCTATTCCGGAGCATAGATGTCTTAATGGGATGGAGTTCCAATATGAATGAACTCTGTGTGTGCCTCCTGCACGATGTATGGCGCTACAGACATAACAATGAGAAATGAGAGAGCAATGAGAAACCGGGGGTAAATAAATCAATCTGGCGTTGAAGTGCCTACCCCGTCGATTAGTGTAAAAACAGCCTCAGTGCATCATGAATGATTTAGAAAGAGCCGTATCAACCCATCTTCCCATAAAAGGGGAGGTCAGGTTGAACAGCAAATAGCCTTACTCATGTAATGTCCTTGATCTAAAGAAGGAACTGTCACTGAAGCATACATAGCAGGTCTGAATAGTCTGAATAGTTGCCTCTTTAAACAGTCGGGTCATGTATTAAAAAACTGCAGTTGATTAGAGTCATGACCCATTAGATTCATTAGGAATTAATTAGGAAGCTGCCGTGAATATGCAGTGGCTTGGCAGTGAATATAAAAGCATTACTTTGCACACGCTTAGAGAGAGCAATATAAAGGGGCACCTTGCTCTAAATCCCGACACTTTGGTTCGAGTCAGGACCCATTTGATTCACTAAGAAGCTGCCATAAGTGTACAATGGCTTGGCAGTGAAAATGAAAGCATTACTTTCCATTCGCTTAGAAAGCGCACAGTGTGCAGGAACTCCCTGCTCTGAAACCCGATATTTCCCACATTAAAGTGGGATCGGGTTCAGAGAAAGAAAATCATTTTGGCGGCGGCGGCAAGAAGTGTGCAAAGTCACAGGGAAGCACCCGTGATCTTGCATGTGTATCCGCCGTACTGTTATTGGGTGCATAGCGTCCAAGTTTTCATCTTTAAATACCACGATGTAATGCGGCCAGCGAGAGAGAGAACTTCCGTGTGCGCACGGTCCTCGTTAAGCTCTGAGATAACTCGGAAGGCAGAACAGCTGCCGCATCCGCTTCTAGAAATACCAAGTCTACTACTCACGTGACTATGCCAAATAGTCACGTGGCTGTCGAGTAGGACACAGCTTTAAAGGGGCAGGCATTCATCCCATGGATTCATTGGTGGCAAATAGGGAATTACCTTTCTCACTTGCATATAAACCTGATATAAACTTGCAGAAAAGCAAGGAGGAGAAAAAAGAGGGAGAAGGGGGGGAAAAAGGCTTGTCCCTATACTTAGGCCATTAAACAGGTCTGATTCGGATATATGCAATCACCTGAATGTTTTTCCATAGATTCAGCACTGTTAAATGCAATTTGATATGTGAACAATAAAGATTGATTTTATATTATCCTTGATCTGGCCTATTCCCTCATTGAGCTCCTTTACTGAGAGCAATTTGCCCCGCTTGATTTGTTTAGCGGCGCGGTTTACGTGACCACCTCTTTTTACTTGTGTTGCTTATCTTGTTTACTTCAGCATCCGTCAGAAAAGTTCTCCACAACAACACACGTTAGCAGCAAAAAGTTCAAAAGTTCAAACAATTCAGGTTAGCCTGCTTTAGATAGCAGCAAGCTGAAGTTTTATTTCAGAGCTCCAAAAAGGCAGGAGCAAGTATTCATTTTATAGTGTCGGTACCATTTGCCCCTGCTTGTCCGTGCAAGGTTGCAAAGGCCTTCACTTTCAATGATGGCACCGGGAAACCGCTTGTCAGAGCTCTCAACTGATAGAGCTCATGCGCTCCTTTACCTAGGCCTCTGTTCCCAGCACTATCCGTGAGCCAGAAACAAAGGCGAAACAAAAGCTGATCACTTCAGATTTTGTGAACGTAGATTGTACCAATTCAAGATTCAATAAGTGGTGATGAGGCAGTAGTCTAAAAATGTTGTGGCAACACTGGTCTTTGGTTTTTCGTTGCAATCTCCCCAGGCCCTTTCTAATGGCTCAGGAAGGACTTCTGGCTGGAATTCGGCAGTGATGTCTTTGTGATCAGGTACAGCTGTACTGCTTTTAACATCAGGATCATCGATCTTTCTCATGTGGCAAAGGAAATGGAATTCTTTTCTTGTGTTGCGTGGATCCAATGCTTTCGGCAATTCAATAGGACTGCGGTCTGCGTAGCCAGTAGCACCTGGAAAGGCCCATTCCTTCGCGATGCAAGCGAAGATGTTTGTTTAAAGTTTTTCACCAAAGTCCAGTCTCCTGGCTGCACACAATGTCCTGGGCCTGTATATCTGACAGGAAGAGCCTCCTGCACTTGCTGATGAATCAAATGCAGGTTTTGAGTCAACTGTTTACAGTAGTCCATAAGCAATGGATACTCGATGCCCCTTAAAATGTTCGGGCGTGGCATATTCCAGAGATTGGCTGGTCTCCCCATAACTATCTCGTATGGGGAGAGGCCAGTTCTTGCCTACACAGTTGTGCACGTACACAAAGCTAGTGGCAATGCATCGGGCCATTTCAACTTGCTCCCTTCACAAATTTTACTTAATTTATTTTTCAAGATAGTGTTTTGGCATTCCACCAAACCGGCACTCATCGGGTGTCTGGCCGAATGGAATCGCTTATCAATTTGGAGACCTGCACAAATCTGCACTATTGCGGCCGCTATAAAATGCGGTCCATTATTTGATCATATGACACAGGGTAGTCCAAATCGGGGAAAGTACTCTTTTAGCATGGATTTAGCTGTTGACATAGCTGTCCAATCTTTCAGGGGATAGGCCTTTACCCATTTGCTGAATGCACAGACCACTACGAGGACATACTTATAATATTGGCACTTCTTTCAGCAGTTTTCTTAGTATTAGTATTCTGCCAGACAGAATCAAGGTGCTGAGTTATTTTTTTTTTGCACACGTGTGTTGGACTGTGTGCCATAGTAACCATGTCCATCACATAGGCATTTGGCAGCATCCATCGGATATTATTTTTGTCTACCCAACAACCTTCAGAATCGAAGTCTGCTGGACCCTCGGACCATTGTTTTATTTCATCTAGAGTGGCTTCTGCTTGTATCTCAAACTGTTTCATTTCCGTCCTCTATCATGCAAGATACTCCTTCTGATTGAACATACATTTTTGTATGCAAATCAATGGCAGTTTGTTTCGCAATTCTGTCTGCAAATGTGTTTCCATTTCCAATGTTAAACATTATCTTTTTATGTGCTTCACATTTCATTATTGCTAAAGGCTTGGGAAGCGCAAGTGCTGACAACAGTCTCACTATCAACGTGCCATTTTGAATTTTGGTTCCATGTGACGTCAGGAACCACTTTCAGCCCATAATCGACTG
This sequence comes from Ambystoma mexicanum, assembly GCF_040938575.1. Taxonomy (NCBI): domain Eukaryota; kingdom Metazoa; phylum Chordata; class Amphibia; order Caudata; family Ambystomatidae; genus Ambystoma; species Ambystoma mexicanum. Next base: position 1,405,748,693 of record NC_090923.1, on the reverse strand, counting down.
AAATTGTGTACCACTCCAAATGCATACTGACTGTCAGTGTATATGTTTACATTGAGGTTTTTAGAAATGTCACATGCTCTGGTTAACACTATTATTTCCGCAGCTTGTGCTGGGTTATGTGATTTATTTGCGCTCTACAACAGTTTTCAGTGTCGTAATCGCATAAGCAGCAGTTGATGTGCCATATGGTAGTTTAAAACAAGAACCGTCACAAAACAGTTCTCCTTCTGCCTCTTTCAGTGGAGTATCAATTAAATCAATTCTTCCTTTTTGTCTTTTGTTCAGTAAGCATTAAGCAATCATGTGAGAATTGTTTTCCACCCCTATTTTCACTAGGGGGAGGCATTAACTCGGCCTGAGTAAAAGCACAACATTTCTTAATTTGGGTATACGGTGCAAATAGAATTATCTCGTACCTTGTTAGTCGAGCAGTTGTGAAATGTTGTCTGTGTTCTATTTAAAAGAAGGTCTGAGTGAGGTACCATCATGGTTAAAGCGTAACCTAAAACAATTCCCTCGATTTGTTTTACTGCCGCTGCAGCAACAGCTCGCAAGCAACGCGGCAAAGCACATGCAACAGGATCCAATGTGGAAGAGAAGTCACTGCATGGTCTATTCCCCCCCCCCCCCGGTGCTCCTGGGTCAAAACAGCCAAAGCACATCCATCATTTTCATGCACAAATAACTTGACTCTTGTCGTAATTTGGCGTACCCAAAACTGGAGCTGAACATAACGCACCTCTGAGTAGGGCAAATGCTTCTTGACAATCCATGTTCCATGGCAAAGATAAGGTTACATCCTTCTTTGTCAATGCCACTCTTGGTTTCACAATCGTAGAAAGGTTCGCGATCCACTGCCTACAATATGAAGCCATGCCAATTAAAGCCCGGACTTCTTTCTGCGTGTTTGGAATAGGCATATCAGAGATGCTTTATATTCTTTCTGGTGTCAATCTTCTTACCTCCTTCGATAGGAGGTAGTCCAAATAGGCCACCTCCTGTCGACAATACTAACATTTTTTCAATGATGACTTGTGACCATGTGTCGTTAAATGTGTCAACAATGCAACAGTGCTTTCTTTACATAGTTCTTCTGAGTCTGCTGCTATAAGCAGGTCATCAATATATTGCAACAACACACACCCTGAAAGTAATTCTAGTGTGTCTAGTTATTTTTTCAATGCTCTACTGTAAATACTTGGACTTTCAGTGTAGCCTTGTGGAATACGTGTGAATGTAAATGAACGTCCTCCTAGAGTAAAAGCAAACAAATATCTACTACCTGGGTGTACTGGAATACTAAAAAATGCGTTTTTCAAATCTATTACACTAAAATACGATGCTGAGATCATAGTCAAGATCGTCGTCCCATGCAGGACTTTATTCACACCCCGTAAATCAATTCTGCAACAATAAGGTATATAATTACCTCCTTTCTTGTAAAATGGAAGAATCGGGCTATTGCAAATACTACCAGAAGTTTCTTCAATTACATTCCTAGCAATCAAATCTGATACAATGCACTTCAAAGCTCTTTCGCCCTCAGCCGAAATTTTGTATTGCGAAATACGCGGTAATATAATTCCTTCTTTCAACACAATTTTTACCGGTTCTATACTCCTACGTCCCGTCCCCTTTCCTCCATACTTGTGGGACATCTCTCCGTCCTGTGGGACGGGACCGGAGCACTCTGTAAAAAGCATCCACATTTTTTTCAAAAATGTGTTCCTCTCTTTCCTGCGCGGGGCCCGGCATGTGGCCGTAACCCCACCCACCTTGGCTCTGCCCCGCGCATCTCCCAGTCCTTTTCTCTGCTCGATCGGGGCCGGACGCACTTGCATCCTCGGAAGATTGTCTTCCCTTTTTTCCTCTCTGGCTCTTGCTAGCGTTTGTTTACTAGTCTGTATATGTCTTTCAAATTAGACTTTCCAAATTGTTCATCGAGTCACCGTCGCTTCGCGAGGGCGTATCCCCATCCTCTTTAGAGTGTTTGGCTCCGGAGCACCGTTGGGACTCCTGTTTTCACTGTGAATCCCTTTCAGTCCAGGCACTTCAACGTCAGTTGGAGCAGTGGGAGGAGGTGTTCCGACGAACTCCTCCTTCGCATTTTCAGGCGTTCATCAACGAGAAGAAACAACGCCTGGTAAGTTCTTTACTTTTCAGAGCACCCCGGCCGGGGGATACCTTTCCGGGTTCCTCTCGGTCCGGGAGGGGCGTTGATCGCTCTGTCACCGGGGTTCGCCCTGAGGTTCCCATTGGGCCTAATAATTCTACCAGAGTTTTCTCTGAGGGTCTCCGTAAGGGGCCTGTGAACACCGGAGTACGCTCCGAGGCCCCTCCTGTGGGGGATGTTTGTAGACCCAGTTCTACTGAATCGTGGGGTACCAGAGCTCGCTCTGAGGCCTCAGTCGGCTTCCCTCAAAAACAAGACCGGGGTGCACCCTGAGGCCTTGGCTGGGCTCGTTACCAAACGGATGTTCGAGGCCTGTGCAGATAAGGCTGTTACCGGGCCTGGGTCCGAGGTCCCTCATTCAGATGCTAAAGCTACCGACAGTTCTGAAAGGCCGGACAAGGCTTTGTCGGTGAAAGCGGTTGCTCACCGTTCCCGCTCTTGTGTTGATACCAGATCTGTTGAGGGGGCAAAGAAGCAAAGTTCTTCTTTTACCGGCAGTGCCGAGGTCCTTCCTTCGAAGGGTCAGTTGGCGGTTGGTATGTCACAAAAACATTCCAGGCCTCATAGTACCGGCTCGGCCAAGGTTCCTTATGTTAAGGCTAAGATTAAGACCCCTGATCCATTGACGGGGACCCCTGCCTCACTTCCTCACGTGCCGCAGTTCCCCTCAGATGAGGACAAAATGGCGCCCGTTCCCGCCATGACAACGGTGGCCATTTTAGGTGCTACCCCTACAACTACGCCATCGGCCTCTGGTGTAGGGCTCGGTCCCTTGGGTGAACCCAAGGTCCCTTGTGCGCATTCTTACCCGCCGGTTTATGATTGGAACGTCCGGATGCCTCTTCCGCACAATGTTTCGTTGCCCGCGGGGGTGGCTCCTTCGATTTATGTGGATCCGTCGGTGGAGGGGCCGGTGTGGCACCCTTCCCCGTTTCGTCCCTGGATTTGTCCACCTCAGAGGGCTCCTCAGGTTTCGAAGCAATCTCCTTAGGACGCCTTTTTCAGTATATTTCAAGCTCTTATGCGCACCGACCCCATGAGGGAATATTTCAAAGGGCTTTTCAAGGAGATATGTCCACCTGCGCCTCCGGCTCCACCCGTTCCGCCGGTGGTTCCGCCGGCGCCTCCCTTGCCCGTGGTGCCTTCCCCGGCTCTTCCGCCTGTGCCTCCATTGTACCCAGTGGACAAGGGAGTGCCTGACGTGGCTTAGCAGGATCCTGACCTGTCAAATGACCCTCAAGGCGATCAGGACAACGAGGACCTTCCCCGCTCTATCAGAGCCTTTCATGACCGGGTACTGGACATGAGTTTCTTAGATGTTCCGGTGCCCGTGGCACCCTTTCCGCAGGAGGGCGTGCTTTCTGGGGCATTCACCCTGTCTCCCTTGGAACGTACTGACCTGTTCCTGCAGAAGGACATTTTGGCCGAGGTCCGAAGAGTCTGGGAAAAGCCACACTCGGGAATTTTTGTCAATAAGATTGACGCGAGGTACAGGCTGCATTCTTCGGAAGAGATGGCCCTGTCGTCTTGTTCGCCTCCCTCCTCCACAGTGGTGGCTGCGGCTACGTTGCTATCCAGACCTGCAGCATCCTCTTCCACAACGGATACTCAGGTCTTGGGGAAAGGAGGACAAGCTGGACTCCCTAGGGAGGAAATCTTTGCCCACTCAGCCTTGCAGCTCAGGCAGGCCAACGCTGAGTTGATATTGGCAGGAGCTAACATGCTCATGTGGAAAGGTCTGTCGGAGTTTGAGGAGCACATCCCGGTCGAGAAGTTGGAAGACTGCAAAGGAGGCCTTTCCGATGGCAGGGTCTTGGCCCAGGATCTCCTGGAGGCTGCGGCACATCACGTAGACACCTCGGCTAGGGGCCTGATGCTTGGGGTTGATACCTCACGGCAGCAAGGCTGCATGCCACTACATTTTCTAAGGAAGTGCAAGACAAGGTGTTGGACTATTCGATGGTAAGGAGCTTTTTCATTCTACTACTGATGTAGAGCTCACCAAGACCAAGGATAGCACTCAGACGGCTAAATTATTGTCTGTTCTGGTCAAAGCTCCTTTCAAATCCCAGAGACCGTTGTCGCAAAGTCGACCCTCCTCTGGTTTTAGGGGCTTCCTCGACCGCAAATCTCGCAGAGTGGATACTCCTGCGGGGAATAACCGCCGTAGACGACAACAAGCGTGGTTTTTCTCCTGCTCCTCAGCCTCATCAGGTTCAGGTGGCATCGCCACCGATAAACCTGCCAAATGAGGGTTTTCCGCGCTCGCACAAGACCCCAGTGGGAGGACGCATTGCGTCTCATTGGGAGGCGTGGCAGACCATCACAGAAGACAGATGGGTATTGTCAGTCGCTCAAGCGGGCTTCCGCTTACCTTTACCCCCTACCCCACCCCTGAACCCTCCTTTTCAGCTGTCGGGCTCACCCTCCCTCAAGGCCGAAGTTCAGAAACTTCTGGACCTCAGAGCTGTGGAACCCGTTCCCCTTCGGGAGCGAGGGGAGGGCTTCTACTCCTGGCTGTTTATGGTGCCCAAACCCAACCAGGCTGGCCTGCGCACCATCCTAGACCTTTCCCAGTTCAATCTTTTCCTACCCCAAGAGAAATTCAAGATGATCACGCCCAGCCAGATACGCTCCTCCTTACAGATGGGCGATTGGCTCATCGTTGTGGATCTTCAGGGTGTGTATATGCATATCCTGATTTGGAATCCACACAGGAGATTTCTCTGCTTCTCTTTGGGAGAGGAGCACTTCCAGTTTCGGGTGCTTCCTTTTGGCCTCAGCTCGGCGCTGCGTGTCTTCACGAAGATGATGTCGGTGATTGCGGCCTATCTTCGTCTCCAGGGTATCCATGCATATCCTTATTTGGGCGAATGGCTCTTACGCAGCCCTTGTCTGCTGGCAGCAGCGGGCAACCTCCAGTCTCTCCTTCAGCTCCTGTTCCATCTTGGGCTTTCGTTGAACTGGCGGAAATCCTCCATGACGGTCTCACAGGACCTGATCTTTCTGGATTTTCGTTGGAACACGATCGACTGCAGAGTGTATCTGACCGAGGACAGAATGGAGGATCTGTTAGCCACGTGTCGGATGTTTGCGCAGTCGGAGAGCATGTCGGCCTGGTGGTTCCAGAGGCTTCTGGGTCTCATGGCCTCGTGTGTACTGGCTCTTCCTCTTGCTAGTCTCAAAATGAGACGGACCCAGATGGCTCTTCGGAGTTCATGGCGTCAGGCAGTGGATCCGGATTTCATGCGGATAATGATTCTGGATTCCATGAGTGGACCTGGATTGGTGGTCATCTCTCAGCAATCTGTTTTGGGGCGCAGGGTTTCAGGACCTGGTCCCCATGGCGACGATCACGACTGGCTCCTCCCTTCTAGGGTGGGGTGCAACGTTAGATCTTCAGGTCTCGGACCTCTGGTCACCTCAGGACAAGCTCCTGCACATAAATCCTTTGGAGCTTCTGGCTATCTTCCTAGTGCTCAGGGCGTTCAGACTGCTCATTGTCAACAAGGTGGTCTGCATAAGTACGGACAATGTGGTGTCAATATATTACATAAACAAGCAAGGGGGTACGAAGTCCCCCCCCCCCCAACCCCCCCTCGTGGACCTGTCCATCAGATTTGGGAGTGGGCCGTGCTTCATGGTGTCTGGCTGCTTACAGTGCACATTCCGGGCCAGCTGAAAGTCACAGCGGATGCCCTCAGCCGGCGGACAGTGGTCAGTGGGAATCGAAGGCAGAGGTCCTCTCATGGATTTTCTCACGTTGGGGCACACCGGAGGTGGACCTCTACGCTACCGCGGTGAACAAGAAGCTTCCTCAGTATGCCTCCAGTGGGGGGCTGGGAGCCTCCTCTCTGGGGGATGCTCTCGAGATTCCATGGCACAACATGAGAGCTTACGCCTTCCCGCTTCTGCCTCTAGTTCACCGTGCAATTTGGAAGTTGAAGAACTCGGCAAACTGTTCCCTTCTACTCATAGCCCCGTGATGGCCGGCCAGGTTTTGGTTCTCAGAACTTCAACACCTGTCGGTGTATCCGCCGATCAGGTTACCAGTAACTCCCGATCTTCTTCACCAAGGGGAACAACAGATGTGGCACCCCTCCCCACAATTGCTCAGCTTGGCGGCATGGTGCCTGAATTCAAGTCTTTAGAGCATCTGAGTTTGTCTGCGGATAACATGCGCATTATCCAGGCAACCAGGAAACCCTCGACCAGATCTCAATACAAAAGTAAATGGCTCAGGTTCTGTCATCGGTGTTTGCAGAAGAAGTTGGATCCGAGGGTGGCCACGATTGACACGGTGCTGTCCTTCGTGTCCTCCCTAGCAGTCAGAGGTTCATGTTCTGTCATGCAGGACTTGTCTCTCAGCGGTTTCTGCTTACCTTTCTATAGACCTGTGTTCTTATTCTCTAACTAACCCAGTGGTGAAGAGGCATTTTGTTGGCTTGACACGCCTCTACCCTCCGGTTCGTAATCCGCACCCGCCATGGGACCTAAATGTAGTCCGGACGGCGCTGTGCCATAAACCCTTTGAACCAATGGCTACGGTGGACCTCAAGTACTTGTCTTGGAAAGTGTCCTTTCTGGTCGCCGTTACGTCATTAAGGAGAGTGAGTGAGCTCCAGGCATTGTCGGCGGAGCATCCTTTCTTGGTGTTTCACAAAGACAAGGTAGTCCTTCAGACAAACCCGGCTTTTCTACCGAAGGTGGTGACCGAATTCCATCTGAATCAGTCGATCTCCCTTCCGGTCTGTTTTCCGAACCCTGCCTCAGAGACTGAAAGGGTTATACACTGTCTTGATGTCCGAAGAGCTCTTAAGTTCTACCTGGACAGGACTTCCGAGTTTAGGAGTTCTTCTCAACTTCGTTAACCCTCAGGGCAAGCCGGCTTCTAAGGCAACTATTCCTAGGTGGATCGCCGCCTGCATCAGAGTCTTTCAACGTCCAAGGGCTGAAACCTCCTAAGGGTATCCATGCACACCTGGTGCGGGGAAAGGCAGCCGCGGTTGCTTTTCAGAAATATGTCCCCTGGGAGTCCATCGCTAGGGCAGCTACTTGGGCCTCCCCATCTGCTTTCTGTAAGCATTACTGTCTCGACATGAGTTCAAGCGCTGACGCTGTTTGGTCAGGCTGTGCTGAAGAACCTGTTTCAGTAACGGGTATTTCCATCCACCCGTAGTTACTGTAAGGAGTGCTTGGGAATCTCCCAAGTATGGAGGAAAGGGGAGGGGACGTAGGAGTATTACCAGGTTACTCACCGTAGTGACCACCTTACTATGGACTAGGAGTAAGGTGGTCACTACGGTGAGTAACCTGGTAATACTCCTACGTCCCGTCCCCTTTCCTCCATATGCCCGCCCGCTGTCTCCTCTAATAAGTTTCCTCTGTTATTGCTAATGGGTCTTTGACCTGGCGCTAGACTGTTGGCCGATGCGCGGGGCGGAGCCAAGGTGGGCGGGGTTACGGCCGCGTACCAGGCCACGCGCAGGAAAGGGACATATTTTTGAAAAAATGTGGATGCTTTTTACAAAGTGCTCCGGTCCCATCCCACAGGACGGAGAGATGTCCCACAAGTATGGAGGAAAGGGGACTATGGGCTAGGAATAAGGTGGTCATCATTCTTATTTACTGCCCATATACAAGCCGCTACTTTATTCAATTCAGTCAGCAATGGCATGGATACAAATTGCGATACAGGAGTCTTTTGCAGCGAGATTGTCAAATACACTCCATCAAGAGAACAATAAATGACTGCATTCAATTTCTTAAACAGATTTAATCCCAACAAATTTTCACCACAATTTTTCATTAAAAGAAACAGACAACACTCAGTAAATGGACCTAGTGTGGTTGGCACTGGTTGCGAGCCCGGACTGATTACTGGCATACCTGAGAACACTACTGAGACATTCTTATGCCCTGACAGTGGTATTTCTGGAACCCGCTGATGGTCAATTGAACATTTTTGTGCGCCTGTGTCCGCTAAAAAATGTGCTCCCTATTCCTTACCTTCATTTCTATTTAAGGCCCTTTCTGGTCAACGGGAATAGGCACTGGTTCCAACCCCTGTTTCGGGCTGTCCTAGGGGAACAGTACATCGTCTGATGTAAAGTCGCCAGAGTAATATGCATTGCACGGGTTATCAAAAATATTTCCACTATTCATGTTGGAACAAAAACCTTACATCAAGAAGAAACTCGGAGGCACCGCTTTCTACCACTTAGCCGCGAAAACCTTGAACAACATCCCAAAAGTAATAATGAACACCAAAGACCACCTTAAATTCAGAAAATTACTAAAAACCTGCCTTTAACACCGGAGACTAAAACCGAAACAACAATAAGACCAACGACTCATCAAAAAAGGACATTGACAAACCCCTAGAACTGACAGAAGTACCCTGGGCACCAGTAGGGCTGACGCTGGACACAGGGGTCCACCCGCGAGACCCAGAGAAACGGATACAACTACTCCAGCCAGCCCTTACCATCCCCCACCGCCCGTACAGCCACAACTAGGTTCCACGAGGCTGTGGAACAGACAAGATACCACCAATCACCGCACAACCGGGTGTATGGACACAGCAGCGGCGCTAGTCATGTGGAGGGGGTGAGGAGCATGCAAGGTTATTAAGGGAGCGGGCGGAGGGGACAGCTAGATCCTCAAACGGCCTCGAATGGAAAAACGGGCACGTACCTCCTGAGGCTCAGGGTGTACAAGCATCCCGTCGGGTAAGATTACACGAGCCCAACCGGTTCAGTCCAGGATAGAGATGACTAACGAATACCATTAACAATTTCCTTCTCTGCATACACCTCTCAAACTCCAAACCAAACACAACCACAAACCTCTAGCGCAGCAAACCGCACAAACTTCACTACACTGCAACAACAAAACAAAAAAACAGACTCGCACATCAGCACACGACGACTACCGGCCGCATACACCCCAGGCCCAGCCGACGGAACCACCGGGCTGAGGCTGCCAACAGCACATCACTGCAATCTTGCACTTTTCCAGCCTCCACCCACTAACCCACCCCCCCCCCCCCCCTCTTTTAGAGCCGCCAGAGCGCCAGGGGACCACTCTGGTGGTGGTAGTGCGCGGTACAAATGACCTTAACATTAACATGTTGCGCCTTTGTTGATTCTGATTACTCGGATTATCCTGAAATTGCGGCTTTGTTTGATTTCTATTCTGCCCTAGTATTCCTGGACGACCTCTATATTGTCGTCTTGGAATAGTCCCATTTCTATTCTGTATATGCAGGCATTGGGCTCACCAATGGCCTTCTTGTCTACAATAGGCACATTAATTAATACCTATTGGACCCCCTTGCATGTTGGACGTCAATGCAAATTGGACTCTAAATGGTGCGTTCCCACCACCTCTTTTGTTGTTTGCTACCTGTTCTAACAACTCTTGTTTTCAAATCTCCTTTTTCTCTTACTTCCTTATCCTTTCCTTTATTTACTCTATTCTCCTAGTATTGGACCATATGTAATACTTCACTTTGTGATTTTTGCTTGCCATGCACTTTAAGATGTCATTAACGCCTGGATTTTTGGTAACCATCCTCGCACGAATTTATCAATAATCTCTTCCCAGGTTCGGTACTTAAATCTTGACCATTAAAATCTGCAAATACCTCTTCAAATCGATTAAAAATAATCTGTTGCTCCTTCCGACTTGCCTTTTCAGCAAGCAGTCAATTTATCCCAAACTATTCTTTTTATACGCATAAACCTTTTCAATTTCTCTATTTGCAATGGTAAAGCCAACATTACTTGCAGCGGTTTTTCTCCAGCCTTTCTCTCACTATCAATTTTGATAGAATTCTCCCATGTATCGCCTAACATCAGCGTGTCCTTTATAACTCTAACTTGCTTCCATATATCCACAAGGAGAATTACCGGAAACAGTAAATCAATGTCACTTAGCGTAAAAACAGATGAATTCAAAACAGATTCAATTTCCTTATAGAATCCTGCCGGATTTTTCCTAATGTCAGGGATGCTCTGCTTTATATAATTTACTTCTGGCTTTGAAAATGGGAAATGTACAAACTGTGCGATATAAGGAGCTTCTATCGTTCGTGCTGGAGTTGCTCCGTCGGCAGCAACCTCTACTTTCGGGACAAACGTGGGAGGCACCTCCCTCATGGGTAATTGCAACGTAGGAGATTCTACATTTGTTCGTCTATTAAGCAACAAAGCTAGATCAAGAGAAAAAGCAGTCGTTCCAGTATCAGGTGAAAATGCTTTTATAAATTGCCATTAAATCAGCAGGACAACACATCTTATTTTTTAATACATTCATCCTGTAAATACTGCACCATAACTTGTAACACCTTTCTCTGCATTTCTGGGGTATAGTGACTAAACGTATCATGCACTTCAATCGGGGAAATGGCGGCATCCGTAATCCATTTAGGTGCATCCCAAGTACAAATTTGCATCTCTTCACTAACCGGTTTCAGCGGCGGAACAAACCGTTTCTGAACGTACGATATATGCAGTTCATCTTTTTTCATTATTTCTTTATGCAATCGATCAAGTTCTCGCTTAAACACAAATATTTGCCTTACATGTTCTCGTACTGTTGCCGCATTATCTCGCAAATCCAAAAGGACAACCAAATCACGCAACTCTTGCGGTACCACTTTACCGGTCAAATCACCCCATATTTTACCCACATCATTCCCCAAACATTCTAACAATACCTGTTGTTCACCAACGTCTATATGAGCAGATATGGAACTTTGCACAGCCTCTTCATTGTCATCATCGATATATGTTTCAGCCCACGCTTTCAGTTCTTCTTTCCTTCTCTTGCTAATCGTACTAAGAGTCTAACCAAGACTTCCTTGTTCAGGCGCCATTGTTGTAGAACTGCCAACTAAAGCAGACAACTCATGCTCTGAAAGAGGTGGAGGAAATTATGTCACAGGCACAGAGGGAGAGGGAATGGTTACTGTAGGTGCGGATGGAATCTCGGGAATAGGAGGTACATAAGGAGGAGGTGCAACTGGGTCTATACTGTGATGTTCATTTCTTCGCTCATTTAATATTTTTAGTTCATCTGATGTATGCAAATCTTGTGAAGGATATATTTTTTGTATATCTAATTGGAAGGCCCTATCCATGTTCCTAATGGCTTCTGTCTGCTGGTGCTGATCATGATCTAGTGCTATCCCTGTGCTTGTTTTAGGTCTACGTGTGTTCTCCTCCCTAGTTTTCAAACAGATTAGCTTCCTTTCTCCAGTTTCTTATAACGTTGAACGCTGCTGGTCTGGCCCTTTTTCGTAGCAATACTGATTCTAAGTGTTCTATACGCGTTAATTCAAAGCTTCCATTATTAGGCCACTGAAGGTCTGATACACGTCTGGTCTGCCTATGCCAAATCGGATTGAACATTATTGCCCCTATTCCATACTTGATGTACATCTCATATGCCGGCGACCCTTCGGGTGGCGTGACCTGGCCAGTTAACAAAGATTGTCTACCGAAGTGAAAAAACCTCACTAAACAGGAAGACAATTTCCCAGGCATGGTTAAATCTTACCCTTTTCTTACCTTGGGTGTATGAACTTGGAAGTGCAACACTCGACCAATATCAGGACGTTTAAGAATTGGGGCACGACTCACCTGATCAACCAATTTGTCACTCAGGACGCAATTAGTCCTTATACAGGTGCAACCAAGAATCGTCACGACTGCGTGTCTGGCTCAATTTGCCTCGTTTCCAGGACCCTTGCCTCGATGCGCTCTGGGCGCAGCTAGTCGATCAGGGATCAGCTCTGTACAGCTCTGAGGAGGAGTCTCATCACTTCTGCAGGGGCGCCCCGAACACCTTTCGATCCGATACAACGGCTTCGTCCTCGACTAGTTTTTGTCTTCCTTCAACTTCAACGTTTGTGATGGAGCATTAATGGGAGGGTCCCTATTCGGGCGCCATATTTGCTAGGCCATGAAGACCGCATATGGAAACTAAGGCACAATAACCATATACTATAATGACACGTCGGATGTGAGGTTCGTTTTCCCAAACAAGTCTGGTTTTATTCAGAGTTTTTCAGTTGGCCGACTGGGTCTCAACGCCACACGACATGTGTTCCCAGACCCTGTGAAATGCGAGAGCGAACATCACTCAAGCAAAAGTGTGTGTATGTATGTATGTATGTATGTATGTATGTGTGTGTGTATATATATATATCATTCATTAGAAGCTATTTGATCCGCTCTTATACATGTCATACAGGCTAGGGTTCAGTGATTGACAATTATGACATGTTATGACACGTTCTGACAAATCTTCATTCAGTCGAAACATTAGTTATTCTAGCAAAGGCAGCAGAGACCGCTTTCTGTTATGAGGAACATGGAGCTCTGGCTCGGTAAGGATATCTTGTTCTAAGCTGAGAAACTGTCATGGCCACTGGGCAGGAGCCCAGTGCTTCACGTCATGCAGGGTTCCAATGGACCCAGTCTTGGTGCCTATGGCACAAGCTCATTTCAAAGTGTGCATGGCACACAGAACACCAAAGGCACGTGCAGCAAGGCGGGGCCCTATTATCACGGAAGGCACATGCAGAAGACAGAAGGAGCAGCAAGGTGGGGGCCACAAGGCGGAGCCTAAGGGGAGTGGCTGGGGCCATCCTATATAAGCCGGCCCCACCCGCATACTGGCGCTTCGCGTTAGTTTGCCAAGAGCAGTGTAACGCTTACCGCCGTTCAGAGGACTCTTACCTGATTCAGCACGTGCGCCTTCAGTCTCCGTAACCCTCCAGCACCTACCTGGTTCAACACGTGCATCTCCAGTCTCCGAATACCTCGACCATCTTACCTGAAGCCACACCATCGCAGGAAGCACCGCCATCTGCTTCCCACTCTGCAGTCGCTGTGCACGCCTTAGATGAGGCCACACCATTGCTGGAAGTGCTGCCATCTGCTCCCGACTCTGCTGCTGCCGCATTCATCTTACCTGCCTTCCGGAATCATCTGCAGGTACCGCCAAGCATCCATACCTGTTCCGAAATTCCACCAACACGGGGCTTTCATCGGGTGCAGCCTCCACGCGGATCTTAATCTCCGGCAGCCAGTAGGAGTCGGACACCGCTCACCGGCTATCACCGACCTGCCTCGCCTGCAAATGGAATAAGGGACACAAGGTCTACTCACGAACTTGGTGCAGCTTCTGAAACTGCCTACTTACCAGTGGTGGGGACATCCGGAGCAGACTCTTTTCTCCATCACGCGCTCCTGGGTAATCTTCATCACTACAGCGGAGAGAGAGGAATATACTGTTATGAACAATATTCCTTGGGACAGTATTGTTAAAAGAAAACGGACAACAATCAGTCATAAAAATTTACCGTCAAGACTGAATGGTCTCAGCCGGTCTGGACCTCCACAATTTGGACCAGTGACGCAACTAGGTCCATCCGCAGCGCCCCTGCTGAAGGAAAGCAGGACGGAGAGCTCATCCTTACGTACAAACAGGAGAGCCTGCATGGGCAAAAATCTACGCACTACATTTTGGCACGAAAGGGCAGAGGGGAACTGCAACTCCACCACCCTATCCTCACTGTCTCATCTTATCGCAGGAACAGGCCCAGCCTTCCGGACCCACGGAAACACAGCAGTTGGGGGGAGAGAAGCGACCTGAGGGAGCCAACTCCGGGGAGGGCTCCAACCGTGCCCCAACTCCCCCGCAGAGACCAGGTGAGCATAACAGAAACATTCCATACTAGGTTATCTGTTTGCTATGGCTCATGAGCTAAGGTTCAGACAGTTCTGAAGCAGAAAATAGCATCCTCCATGAAGGCGCACCACTAGGAGCATATAATTCATGTTTAACTGCCTTTTACAACAGTGCTAGCAAGACAGACCGGCACCTGGACTACTGATTAGGCGCGGCTTCTGCTCGGCTTCAAGGATGTTGGAAGGGGAAGCAATGTATTTTTGTACAGTCCTGCATTCCTGACAGAGTTCAAGCCATGGCCTTGCACCGTGTGCGGATCTAAAGCATAGAATACATTTGCAAAGTGTTACAGAAAAAAGAAAATGCCCGGCGTTACACAAAATGGACTCCCTTTGGTTACATTTAGGTTTCTCGGATTGCGATGTTTGTCACATGATGCGATTTGCTTGTGGCCAACATATTGTACGTATTGGATAGTTATGGGGTTACTTTTCAGTAGAACACATACACACATCAAAATGTGGTTATATAGAAGTACAAATTTAAATATAAATGTAAAGTTTACAATGCCAGAGATTTAGGAGGGGAGAGTCGGAAAGGATTGGTATGACCCAAACTGGATTCTTACCCTGTTTCTGATGTCAAGTGCTACGTTATGTCTTTGTGAATCGAGTGTTCTCGGGTTAAATCCTGCCTGCAGGAAAAATGATGGATAACATTCCTATGGTTTACGCCCTTGTTGTAGGGATCTTGCTTTCAGCACAGTGTGTCAACATATTTAGTATGAGCATTTTTCTCTGAGTAAACTATAACCGGACTTCCCGCCGGGATCCATTCTGCAGTAGAAGTTACATTTTGTAATGTTTACCCATGTTTCGCATGCGCACATTCTTTATAATGTGCTTCGCACGCATGGCTTGCCGCGCCTCAATGCGCTTACATATTGGTGCGTATGTCTTGTTTATTAAGACGCAACAATTGTGTTGTAAAAATCTTAAGTGCAGTAAATATCTCATTTGTTGATGTATAACTCATTGCGCATGCATGGTTTGCCGTGCATAGTGGGTTTACAGATTGGTGCCTGCATCTTGTTTTTCGAGACTCACAGATGTATCTGTAGAATAGCGCTGGAGATAGTCACTGATGGCTTTCTCATAGTGTAAATGCTTAGGGCTGACCTGCAAACTACCTTATTCTGCGTCTCTCTCTCTCCTGTTATGGTTGGAACCAGCCGATCCGTTCCTGTTTTGAGTCGTTTCCCCGGCAACATAGTTGCCATACCTTAGTTTCTATGTCGGTCTAAAACTTGGTGGCCATGTTTCAGTGGAGACTGAAAATAGGCTGTTCTTGTAAGGTAGGTTAGGCTTGCTAGATGACAATTCGTATTCATTGTTATAGCTTCTTGCCGATCCATGAACAATGTAAATATTAAATGGCTAATTAACAGATCTTGACTCAATGGTTGTAAAAGTGCTGCAGGAATGAACCTGTGAGGACAGCAATAGTGTAAAACGATATCTTGAGTGTGCTAGTTAAATGTGAGGAGAAATGCTTTGTCCTTATTTACTAATTCATGAGTCCATATGTAACATATTAATCTTATCCTAAAGTGTAAGGCCAATATTAGAAATATGACAAATATATGAAAAAGCATATTCAAAAAGGGATTTAGTCCCTTTTCCATATGGCGGCGGCCATCTGGTTTCATTTTTTGTCGGGAGATCCGCTGCGCAAGTTCCTGCAGCGGACGAACCCCAGGGTGCGTATGGCTTTCATGCTCTGCCAGGTGGGTGGACATGGCGTTTAACAGCCACACCCCGAGCTGAGGTCCTCTCTTCGCTTGGGCCTACCTTAGCCTGGGCCGGCTGGCGGGCCGTTAAAGACCAAATCTTCCCTTCTGGCAGGGCATGGAAGATATATTTCTATCCATTACAGAATTTCTGTTCATGATTGGATAAGGCTATTGCACTGAGGGGCTAAATAATCTTACAGTAGCTATAAGGCAATTGGGAGGTATGCCCGCCGAATCGTTATTCACTTATTTGAAGACGCCAGCCAATAGTGTAAATAATGTATATGCCACACGCCTGATAAGGAGAGACTTAAATGTCATTCAATAACGCCCATACCAGTTTCCTGAATTGGTTTTTATCACATATACATCATGTCAACTGGTTTGGAGGTAATTGGCCCATTTCCAAATCACACAGGCCCCTTTTTTGCAACCAGACTATGAACTCCTGGCTGCACAGTTTGACACTGTATGTAACGTTGCATTACATTATGCTGCACAGCATGGCATAAATCCTGCACAGCAACCACAAGGACAGACGCACAGGCGGAATGCAGCTGCAGACTTTGAGCATCATATTAGGGTCATGCCCTTCCAGAAATGAGGACATACCCAAGTGGTGTTCAGAAAAGCTAGGACGGCTCAGGCTGCCTATCCATTGGTAACACCACGGCAAAGGCACAGGGCCCTAGACATGTTTCTTCCCTCTGTCTGCACGCCGCCATTGGCAAGCTGTGACAGCTGGATTTCAATCTATAGCTGGCTTTATTTACAGCTGTCAGGCACTCCATCACATCTTTAGCATCAATATTGGCAGACATTATGGTAACACAGGGTGCTGCTATAGCCATGAACTTAATCTTGTCCATAGCATCCAATAGTTATCAAATGGTTGAGCATAATACTACCTTTAGTGAAAGGAGAGCATGCAAGATTAGAAGTTTATAGAAAATTGTCCAAATTAAATGAGCAAGAAAAAAGGCAGCAATTTGGGGACATACTGACATCAACTTATCAATCACTACGCAGAGATCATATAGGCAGGAGACCTGCAGAAGCACAGAAAAAGGCTAACCAGGATAATAAACCAGACAAAGGGACACATCACCTAGGGTGACCCCCGAGAGTCGGGGGATCCCTGCAAGGCAGGGGCTCCTTCCAAGGGAGAAGGGGTGGCAAAGCTCACCACCAGCAGTGTCCATTGATGGAGGAAGAAAAATACCCAGAGCATGAACCAAAGAGTGCTAAAGCTCCAGGAGACAGGGATGCCCTGCAGTGGCAAGGTACTCAAATGGGTAGATGACCTTGGGGTAAACCAAAGGGGCAGCCCCAACTTAGACCAGCAGACTAGGATTTCGGAGACAGAAAACCAATGAGGTCCACAGAAATATTGTACTGATGAGGGCTCATATCATTCCTTACAGAAGATGTCAGAACATTCTAAAACTGATGGCGAAGGACGTGAAAGTTGATGAATAACATACTGCAGCCCTTCGTTTTACAGCATGCAGAGTCCACTCACTCATTGAATCATTCCCAAGGCTAAGCAACACGCACACTGATAGTGGTCCTTTTAGATTCCAGGTCTGATGATTCTATATTTGAATGCAGCCACAAGGCATTGTGGAGCATACAAAGGCACATAAATGCACAAATAACGTGAACACTGTCGGAAGCAGCTGACCCTGCACGATACGGCTCTCAGTGCGGCTTGACAGTGGTGCGTAGTACGTGCTAGGTCCTTTCCTCTACCAGGAAGTTTTCGGAGCCTCGAAGTGGCTGGAGCCGCGCGGCGGACAACCGGCGGCCACGGGCGTGACTTTCTGGAAAAGCGGACTGTTGGAGGCACGCCGTCGCGGTTTGGGAAAACTTGGGGAAGTTGGGGAGAGTTCTGTGATCGGCCGGCGATCGGACTGATTTAGAGCGGACGACCTGCTTTCGTGCTCCACGCGGTAGTTGGAGCAGGAGTACTGTAGCACCAGCTGTACTTTGGTAAGACCCTCAATTTAGATTCACAACGCGATAAAATCCCGAGGGGGCCTGGGCTTGGGTCTGGGCCGTTAGTGTGTGCGGTGAAGCAGTGTGAAGCAGTGTGTGCGCTGGTGTGCCGGTTACTAGTAGGCACACAGCAGGGAGACTCTGGAGACTGAGTCTCTAGATCTCATCTATTATCGACTCGGTAACACAGACCACACTATAAGAGGGGCTCTATATATATGCTAAACATGCATGCAGAGATTACAAGAGTGCAGTGGAGCCACTGTTCTGTTTTCTGGGTTCTTTGAGGGCCTTATTTAAAACAAATGGCTTCTTGGTGATTTGTGCTAACATTTTGATTTGTAAATACAATTGGAATGATAAAATAGCGCAAATTTACTGTCAGAATTCAATTTGCTCCAGTCGTGGACAAAAAAGTGAGAAGTAGGGAGACTGTTGGAGATTTTACTCCTTTGATCCCTTAATCCTTTTTCCATACTTACTCAGTTTTATAATTCTGAGAAATGTCTTCTTACAATTTGAGGAGTGGACCTCTTGTTGACGATTTAAGAGCTCCCGAATGGGATGGCTCCTACACTGAAAAGTCCTTACAGGTGGAGGTAAATACCTTAGTTCAACAAACTCCCACTGCTTCGACAAGGGACAACAATATATAGTGGAGGTAAAAGTTCATCAAGAACCTCAAGTTGACGGGACACCAGCAGGAGCAATTTTAAGGGACATAGTAAGAAATACTCCACCCATACAATCAAAGGACTTTACCCTGACATCAACAAATATAAAAGAGACTATTGACCATTATTTCCAGAAACATCATCAACATAGCTCAAGTGCCCTTACTTCAAATTCCTTAAAACCCTTAAAACAGAACTCAAATTCACAGACGGAGAATGGACAATCGGAATTACCAAACTCAACAGAGGTACCTAGAAGAGATCCAGCTGCCTTCAATGAATCTATAATAGATCATCCAGGCCATATACCAAGTGTGGCCCTTGGAAGCAAGAACCAAGATCCCAAAGAAGGGGAATCAACTTTACCAGCTTTGAATTATGTCCTAAACTCATCGGTGAAAGTTTTTGACCTCCAAAAGAGACATGCAGACGCACACAGGGATTTTAATGGAAGTGACCAAGGACATTGAACAACTTGATATTTTCAGTGGTAGGCCAAAATAATGTAATAAATTGTTCAGTATTGCCTACACTGGTAAAAATGGAAGATGGTTTTACAAAGCAAAGTGAAGACTTAACCGCAATTAAGCAGCAACTGACTTCTTTGCTGACGGAAAACAGAGATTAAGGATTTGTTACTAACAATCAATACAAGATATATAACCGATCAAGAATCTGGAATTAAAAAAGACGATTTACCGCCCGAACCGAGTGCCTTTGTTGATGACACTCCCTTATCCGAGTCCGTAATGGAAGAATTCTGTCATTTGGCACAGGTGGCCGATTCAACATTGGAACAGCTCACTGGAAATCGAGATGAAATAATTGAGATTTCCACAGAAGAAGTGACGGAAAATGCAAACACATGGAAGAAGAGTACTCAACAAACTTATAAAACGGAAAAGGGAAAGGCGGAAAAGTCAAAAATTAAATCATACGTCCTCAATCTAGGGGCAGACAAAAGAAAACAAAAAATATGAAAAATACAAAAACAAAAAAATCAAATGTAAACAGTTTTGTAAAGGGGATCCCGGACTCGGAGAAAAATTTTGAAAACCAAACTGCATTCGAAAAGAGCGACAGGAAGATTAAATGAGCCCAAAAAACAACAAATGAAAAAAACTCAAATTGATCGATTCCTCGAAGAAGTGGAAGAGACGCATGGTAAAAAGATCTACGAGTACTCAGACAGAAGAAAAATTAGTGAGCTTGGACAAAAATCGACAGCAACATGGCTCAGTAAGATCAAAGAGAAGCTGCTAAAAATAGCACCTATAGTTTTGTCCAAACAGGAAACAGTCTCAAAAGTACCTAGGCAGAACCAGACGGGCTTAAGGATTGCTCCAATATTTAATATGACTAGAGTAAAGATTGGATTCCAGCAGAATCTTCGAAGCCGGTTATCGGTCACCCAGAGGGAATAAATTATGTCCCGACATCTAAATCGGAGATGAATAATCTTGAGCAACCAGCAGGTGTAGGAGGTAAAGTGAATTCAATTGCTCCAGTAGCAATTTCTTCTCCTGAAGCTATATTTGAGAGACCAACACCCATTCAAGAAGATCAAAATCCCTATGCTTTCCCGAGACTTTGGTTTACTAATGAGGAAAATAGTCAGTCCGGTAAACCATTGAACAGGGGAGCGATCTTGTTATTAGCCAAAAAACGTCCTGAATTATATTTATTTTCAACAAAAGACATCGAATATGTTCGTTTTCCTAAACCGGACTGCACAAGTTTAGCCGAAGTTGGATTTGTTTCTAAACTGGGGGTGAAGGCCTTCCTAAATTTGGCAGAAAAATTGTGTTTGGGTCTGGAAGTGCATGACAAATTACCATCTTATGCTGTAGAAGTGGAAGAAGCCGAGGAAAACGAAGCAACCCAGGGGAATGGCTTTGCAATGCAAGCCGGCCAGCAAGAAAAGAAAGATAATATCAAAGAAGGGTCACAACCGTTATCCTGGCCAATGCTACCAGGAATAATTATGCAAGTCTGTCAGAAGTTGGGAGTAGTGCAAGCGTCTCTTTAGTAGTAAAAATTTAAGAATCACCAGTTGGAACTCACGAGGGTCCATCTCCTTCAAGATCATTAAAATGAGAGCCTTGTTATTCGGGGAAAGTGACTTGATCCTACTACAAGAAACCTGGCTAGTAAATACTCTAGAACTTGAGAATTTCAACCTGATAACACAGCCAGCATATAGTAAAGCCAAGGGCAGACCAATGGGGGGTGGAGGGGTTTATTGATCGCCTGTAGAAGGGTTTTATTTAAAGAAATAACTATACCCTGTAAACAAGAAGGAATTCTTGTGGTGAGAGCAGTCACTCCCCTAGAAAACAACCTATCAAAGGAGATAATAATCATTAACCTGTATTGGAACCCGGCCAGGGAAAAATACTGGAGTTTTTAGAATCGATCTCGGTAGTCCTCAGTGACATTAGTATAATATACCCTGGGGCCTACATAATAGTTGCAGGAGATCTAAACTCGCAGTGCATTAAAATTAAACATAAATGCCCTAAAGGAAAAATAAAAGAAATAACATCCAATAGTAGAAAGTGGTTGAACTTCTTTGATGAATGGGACTTAAAATTCTTAAATGGATCTGTAGAAGGTGATGTACCACCTGCCACAACTTGGGAGAGGGGGTCCATAGAGTCAACATTGGATTACGTCCTTTTATCGACAAATGGGTTTGGGAAATGTATACACTTCTCAGTGGAAGATGGTGGAACAAGCGACCATAAACGACTAGTCACAGAGATAAATTGGCATTGTAGGGACACAATAGAGGTTTGGGGACCATCGGGTAGTTGTTAATGCTCAGAAAAATCGGTTGGTGAAATAGAAGAGAAGGGGAACGTTTAAATGATGGCCTAGATGGACTCTATAATTGGGAGAATCTGGAAATCCTACATCAAAATTGTAACCCGCTATTTTTTCACGAGTTCATATGGTCGATTGATCCACCATCGAATACTCGGAGGGGTCTTCAACAAACCCACAAACATCACTTCGATGAAGCTGTCTGGGCAAAAAAACGTGAGACCCAGAGGCAATTAAGACTTGCAAAAAAAACGGCAAAAAGTACGCTAGAACTTGCCATAGAAACTAAAAAAATCAAGAACAACTTAAGGAGTTGGTCCAGACACCATAGAGAAGAGCTGTGGCAGAATGATGGAGAAGAAATGTTGTGTGCATTGCAAAATAATTCCTCACGGAATTTTTGGTCACTAATTAACGCACTTGAAATAGACCAAGATATTATTCAAACCAACAACGTGTCAGAAGCAAGCTGGCTGACCCATTTTGGTGAGAAATGTCAAAACCCACCGGGAGCCCCAAAATATAAGAGGGGCATTGGAAAGTGGGGTCTGAGTTTTGAAAAAGGATGTTTTGAACTTGATGACAAAATCCTCTGCGTCAAGATCTGCAGGCCCTAACGGTTTAACTTACCAAGTCTTTAAAGGATATGGGATCCTGTGGGGAGAAATTCTGTACATATTGTACAGGGGAGTGATAGATAAAAGAGCAATTCCTCCGTCTTGGAAGTCGGTGATCATAGGCCCTATTTTTGAAAAGGGAGATTGCAAAAATCCTACAAGTTATAGGCCAATTACGCTGCTTGATGTGGAGAGCAAGTTGTTCACTAGCCTAATATTAAGAGAACTGGAAACCTGGGCATGGAATAATAACATAATCCCCAAACAACAAACGGGGTTTAGTAGAGGTCAGTCTACCTCCTTGAATGGTGGTATACTCGCCTCTCTAACAAACTATAAAGATTAAAAAAACGCAGGAAGACTCTATGGACCGTTTGTTGATCTGTCGAGCGCCTTTGACATGGTGAATCGAGAAACTCTGGCGCAAGATGGAACAAAAAGTAGCCCCGAAAAATCTGATAAATATTCTAGTAAATCTCCATGAAGGAAACACAGCCAGAGTAAGACTCTATCTATTCAGCTGGACATCTGTCAGAGTTTATAAGTATAAATAGGGGGAGTCAGACAAGGTTGTATGATGGCACTATTTCTTTTTAAATTCTATTTGGGAGATTTTGGACAGGCCATAGAGTCTTCAGCATTGGCAAGTCCAAAGGTGGGTTCACTAGCCATAAAATGGCTTATGTATGCAGACATAGTCCTGCTTGACAGGACTCCTGTCGGTCTGCAAAGACTGCTTATGGCACTTGACCTGTATATTAAAGCAAATGACCTGGTGGTAAATCCGGAAAAATCAAGGGTTGTAATTTTTGGACGAAAGGGCCTTAAAGATGTTAAATACTGTTGGTCAATTGGTGGTTATTCGATCCCTGTTGTAAAAGAAGTTATATATTTGGGTTTTACCTTGCATGCGGCCCCTACAGTTGTGACAAAGTATGGGGAATTATTGGCTAAAGGCACACAACTAATAGCTAAAATGAAGATTTCTAGTTTGTATGGCAAATTTTCCATCATGCCAGTAATAAAGTTTTACGTTGCGAAAGTAATTCCCGTATTACTATATGTAATTGAGGCAAAGCCTCTTTTATGGTCTATAGACTGGCAAAAACTAGAAAGCTATATCTGGAAACGGGTATTAGGCCTGCCCAAAGGACTACACACGGCGACACTCAGATATGAACTGGGTTTAAAATCTCTTAAATCTGCAGTTGAGTGGAAACTCCTCTCCCTATATAGATCTATCCTGATGCCAATGACCAACACATTGTTTGAAAATCTTATGGATAATATGAAATTAGACACCTCACTAACCCTGAGAGAACTTAGACGGGTAGCAGAAGACCTGCTGATTTATTGTGAACTAGACAAATCCATACTGCTCTCAAACCCTCAAGGTTAAGAAAGCCTTGACTTTGAGAGACTGGATCTCCACAGTGGATGTGGTGAGGTCGTCTTCCATCCCTACATCTTTCTTTAAGTATGGGGAAAAAACAGGGTTTTGTTCCGAGGTATCTGACAAAGTTCCCAGATAAAAAAGGAAGGCAGAACTTTGAGAGTATGCCTGAATTTGATCAAAACGGGTGCAGTACTGATTAAATGGGGCCGAACAGAAGAAATTTGGAGTTTGTGTATGGAATGTTCGGACCCAAGCAAGCAAACCCATGAGCATTTAAGATTCTGCAAAGGTACTTGGGACACAAGGGTTGAATATCTGGGAAACCTAGTTGGATCACTTGATCGGTTGTCTTCTAGTGCTTTCTGGGAAAGAATGATTGCGGGTCATGAAATCAAATTGACACTAAATGTATTAAGAGTATTGCAATTCACTGGTTTTATTTCACAAAAATACTGGTAATCTAGTCACTCCGATGGATTGGTAGTCTTTTTATGATTATTTCATTTTGGACAGTAATTGATCAACCTTAATTCATTATTTATTTTAAAAACATGCTAGAATTGTAGCTATGTGAAGAATAGGTTTCAATGATATCGGAGTTAAATTTTCTATATTGTATTGAATTTTGTATTTTGTGTTTATATATTTCATATGTTTAATTTTAAACGAAGAATGTGTAAAAAACCTAATGTGGTTATATCACAATTGAAAAAAAAAAATGGTGACAGGTGAAGTAGTGATACCTGTGTTCTCAATGGAAGTGTGTTTGTAACTAGTACAAAAGTATGCTCAAGAATGGGCAGCACTGGGAGCAGTGCAACTGTTTAAAAACCATGCAGGACATATCTGGAATGTCCAGCACATGTGATTCCAGTGCTAAAACCACTCCCACTGCAGAGGCAGTATCCAGATATGCCACAAGGAATTGCCCACATACAAACCTTATTGGACCAGTTAATGGGCCAAGGTGTAATTATAAAGCAAGCAAGCCCACATAATAGTCCGGTGTTGCCTACTTTGAGACTAGAAGTTTTATAGTGGATTATAGAATTTTGAATTCACTTTGTAAAACAGGAGTCCAAAATCAGCACCGCTCTGGACTCCTAGCCAACTTACACAGATGCAAATACAAAACAAACCTTGATCCTAGGTAATGGATATTTTACACGACTTTTAAGTGTAGAAAGCCAGGAAATATACAATACTTTTAAGGGAATGCATTTTCAATTCACTGGAATAAGGCCGGGGTATAGGAATTTGCCCACCACATTCTCAAGTGGAATCCAAAGTTTGCTCACAGACATTCCTACTGTTGGCAATATGTAGACATTTACATCACCCATGAGAATCTCAATGAACACATGGAACAAGTAGATTTAGTAATTCACACATTGGCTGCAAAAGGGTACCTAATGAACTTCAAGAAATCAAGAATAGCTCATTGTGAGGTTACCTTCTTTGGTTTTACTCTTTCAGATGAGGGCAGAGGCTTGTCAGCAGATTTTATTGATAAGTTTGCCAGGATATGACCTCCTAACATTTACATTTTACATTTTGGCAGATCTTAAATGTCTAATTTGCCGATTTTCAAAGCTGCCATTGGTTGCCAGAGCACACTCACATTTTGCACCATGTGTACTCATTGATGAATCAAACTGGTCCTTTTGCAAGATAGGAACACAAAGGATATAAATATCAATCTTTTAGTGGGAGATAATGTTTTCACATATACAGTTGTAATTTGGCGAGTCTAAACCAATTGTCTATAAGTCACATGTGTATTCCACATCTGAATTAAGATTTACACCTGTGGAAAGGATTCTCTCTTCAGTTCAGATTATCATTCAGAAAGAAAGGCTCCTAGCGGGCAAATGGCACTATACACATGCATGCACCTTTTAGTTTAACTTGGGGCAGCCACAACAGGTATCATACCAAATGCAAAAGCATTACATACTAGGTGGATTCATTGGTCAGCATCTCAACATGCTACAGATGTTAAATATAATTAAAAACAATTGCAAAGAATGAGTGGTTTGACTTTAACAATTGCCATCTATGCAGCTGCATGCACAGCCATAGTAGGACACATGAAGAAAAATCTATACATACTGATATTGCAACGAAGCACCTGGGAGACATGTCCGCCCTGACTGTTTAATCGCATGGATTGTTGCTGGTAACACTGATTTGCATTGGATTAAAAATGACGTTGGGGACCTTAGGCATACAGCTATTGCTTCCAGTCAACTCTGGAAACAAGTTTGGGACCTTAAAGACTCACCGTTTGCTATCGTGATGCGCACAAGAGCACATGCCAAAGGACACATTCATAGCATTGGCATGATTTGGCAGACAAATATGCCAAAGAGCACACAGTGAGAGAAACCGTAGCAGCCATAACTCGCTCTGCAACTGCAATGGATGAGGAAATAAGATGCTTGTTTGGGTATTCAACCAGGCTGAAAGTCTTCCCAAGAAATTTTATTTATGAAATTGAGAATAACAAAGCAGTAGTCACAACTCCTATGGAAAAAAGGAATCCTATTAAAAGATTAATCCTCAATGGAGCAGACGGGGAAAAGCTATACTCCTACGTCCCGACCCCTTTCCTCCATACTTTTGGGACATTCCCTCCTTCGGGACAGGACCGTAGCACTTTGAAGCATCAAACTACTTTTTGTCCTTTTATTTTTTACACAGGGCCACCGCATGTGGCCGTAACCCCACCTTCCTGAGCTCCGGATCACCCTTCGGTCCTTTACTCTGCATGGTCAGGGTCAGACGCACTTGCATCGTGGGTAATTTCTTTTTTCCCCCACTTATCCTTCATCTGCCTTCTCAGGTTCCATGGTCGTCTTCTCAGTCTACGCCGGACCGTCTGGGATGCGTGTCCTGTTCGTCGTGTGAACATCGTTTCGCGAGGGCAGAACCCCATTCTCTCTCTGGAGTGCTTGGTCCTGGAACATCAGTGGAACTCTTGTCTCTACTGCGACTCTCTCTCCGTCCGGGCACTCGAGCGTATGCTTGTCGGGAGGGAGGAGGTGTTTTAACGGCTGCCTCTTCCACATTTACAGCAGTTCATTGAGAAAACAAAGCTTCTGGTAAATTCCCTCCTTTTTTAGGGCACCCCGGCAAGGAGACCCCTTCCCGGGGTCTTCTGGTTCCGCGAGGGGTGCAAGTGGCTCCTGTACCAGAATTCTTCCCGAAAGGGATCTAACCTGTATTCTGGACTTTTGTCCGAGGCTCCCTGTCAAGGGGCTAAAACAGCTGGATTTTCATCTGAGGTTCCCCATTTGGGGGCTGTTAAGGCCTAGCCCAACGTTTCTGGGGCTACTTCAACCAGGTTTATTTCTGAGGTTTCCCAGTCTGGGACTAAACTTACCGAACCAAGTCTTTTTTTTTTTTTTTTCTTTTTTCTTTTCCTTCCTGTAAAGTGACTAGAATACCGGGGGTCACTCCGAGGATCCCCAAATAGGGCTATAATCAAAACCAGCAGGATCAAGGGGTCCTGTTTGGGGACTCTGGCTACCGGGTGTGACCCTAATCTTTCCAACAAGCAATCTTGTGTTTGTACCGGTCCTGCTGAGGGGGCAAAGAAAGGGGGCAAGGGCCCGAAATCTCAAAGCACCGGCCCTGCCGAGGCTCCCTCACAGAGCGCTAATACTTCTGCAGAAACAAAAGGGTTTAAAAACCACTCTAGGTCTTCTAGTACGGGCTATGCTGAGGTTCCCTGCCAGAGGTCTAAAACTGATTCCAAAGCCCCTACTATCCCTGTGGTGACAATGGCCTCAAAAACCTGTGACGCGGACATTCTGACTAGCTGCTCCAAACAAACGTTCTCAATGGCTGGTACAGAGGGGCCTACTTTTGAGGCTGAGCCGCCAGTTCCACAAAACATGTGTAATAGAAACCCTTTTTGCTCGCAAACTGACTGGGTGCAAGGTTTCCACTGCTGCATACGGTCTTGCTTCCTCCTACGTCTGCTCCTTTAGTTTGTGAATCCAGCTGGAGCGGGGCCACCAAGGCAACCGACCTCAATGCAAGCCTGGATGCATGCCCTTCCAGAGCGGCCTCTACCCCCTCCTCTGCCTAGACCTTCATCTGAAGATCTATTTTTTGGTAAATTCTACGCCCTCATGCACTCAGACTTGATGACTGCTTACTTTAAGGATCTGTTCAAATAAATCTATCCTAAGCATCCCGAGCCACAGCCTGCTCCTCCTACTCCTCGGCAGCTGTTGGTAGTGCCTCCTCCGCTTCCAGTGTGCCCCCTCCTACACTGCCACTATTGTCTCTGCTTTCACCAGTGCTTACGTCAATTGTGCAAATGGATATGCCCATGGTGTCTCAGGTACTACGTGTCGCGGATCAGTTTTCAGTTTCTTGCAAAACAGACACACAGACCAGGATAGTGAAGACCTGCCCCACTCATCAGAGCTTTTCATGACCGGGTCTTGGATATGATGATGTTGCTGGAAATTCCAACACCTGAGCTTCCTACACCACAAGGAGTTCTCTCAGGAGCGTTAACTCTTACTGCACATGAGCGCGCACATGTCTTTTCTTCAAAAAGATGTGCTAGCTGAAGCCTCTGTCTGGGGAAAGCCCTCATTCCGGGCAGCATAGAAAAATAAATAAATAAATCAGCGCTCGCTACAAGCTCCACTATCAGAGGACATACTCTTGACTGCATGTCCACTCCCTTCATCGACGGTAGTGGCAGCAGCTACACTCCAGGCTAAGCCTTCTTCAATATCCTCCACGGCTGCCTCTCGGGTCCTGTCCAAGGAGGACAACATTATCGGGGGCAGGAGGAGGGAGTGGGGGGGGGGTACATTTTTCCAAGGCTGGTCTTCAGCTGCGTCAAGTGAATACTGAAGTCCTTCTTGCAGCTGCAAACCCCGTGCTGTGGAGAGAGCTGGCCTGCGCACTATCCTCGACCTCTCCAACTTTAACCTTTTCCTTCCCCAAGAGCGATTCAAGATGATCGCGCCCAGCCAGATAAGGTACCCTCTCCGGAAGGGATATTGGCTTTGTGGTAGATTTCCAGGACGCTTATAAGAACATCCTGATCTGGCCCCCACATTGGAAATACCTTTGGTTTTTGGTGCAAGCGGAACATTTCCAATATAGAGTGCTGCCGTTTGGTCTTAGCTCGGCGTTGCATGTCTTAATGAAGATTCTGGCGGTCATCGCAGCGTTCCTCAGACTGCAGGGAGCTCATGTGTATCCATATTTAGATGATTTGCTTCTGCTGAGTCCCTGCCCCCGTGTTGCGACAGCCAATCTTCAGTCCCTCCTCTAGCTCCTGTTCCAACTGGGGCTGTCTGTGAACTGCGGAAATCTGACGGGTGCTCAAGACCTGATATTTCTAGGTTTCCGTTGGGATACTGTCTGTGCCAGTTTTCCTAATGGAGACAGAATTGCAGATTTATCAGCCACGTGCCAGCTTTTCTTGAACAACTCCCACAGATCAGCCTGGTGGTTCCAGCGACTCTTTGGCCTGATGGGTTCATGTGTTCTAGCTTTGCCTCTTGCAAGACTGAAAATGAGGCGCACACAGCTAGCACTGCGGAGCTGCTGTTTCACTCTTTGCATCCAGACTCCAAAACTATACCGATCCCATCTTCCATGACGTTGGATCTTCAATGGTAGACAACCTCCAACAACCTCTCAGTGGGAATCTCCTTCCAGGAGCCCCTACCACAGGTCACGGTTACAACAGACTGCTCCCTTCTAGGGTGGGGAGCTACGTTGGGTCATCTCGAGGTCTACGATCTGTGGACACCCCAAGACAGGGTGTTTCTGATCAACTACCTAGAACTCTTGGCAGTTTACCTGGCATTGAAAGCTTTGCATTCTTCTATTATCAACAAGGTAGTTCGAATTCGCCCGAGTAATTCTGTAGCTATGTTCTATGTCAACAAACGGGTGGCACCAGGACTCCTTCTCTGGTGGATCTAGCTATCCAGATTTGGAGTTGGGCAGTCCAACACAATGTCTGGCTACAAGCCGTGCACATTCCAGGACAGCTCAGTGTTGCAGCAGATTCCCTGAGCCACCAGTCTGTGGCGAATTCAGAGTGGGAAATTAACAGCGATGTTCTTGCCAAGCTTTTCCAGCAATGGGGTACTCCAACGGTGGACCTTTTGCAACTGCAACCAACAGGAAACTACTATTCTGATTCCAGGAACGCCTTGGAGCATCCAACATGAAAGCTTATGCCTTTCCTCCTCTGCCGTTGACTCATCGTGCACTCTGGAAGCTCAGGAGTGCCTCCAACTGCACACTCCCGTTCAAAGCTTTTTGGTGGCCAGCTAGGTTCTGGTTCTCGAGCTTCTGCACCTATCGATATGTGACCCAATCAAGTTACTGCAGATCCCAGTCTCCTACACCAGAGCAATCCCCCCTCCCCACAGTCCTTCAACTTGGTGGCCTAGTGCCTAAGTTCAGGGCTTTAGCGCAATTTAACCTTTCAGAGGATAATATATGCATAATCTAGGCGGCACGTAAGCCCTCTACAAGAGCGCAGTACAAAAGTAAATGGCTTTGTTTTTGACTTTGGTGTCATACTAAACTGCTTGATCCTCGACATGCTTCTGTTGACAGTGTCTTGTTTTTTTTATATCGGACCTTATCTGTCAGCCATTGCACCAGATCTTTCTACAGATAATTTCTCTTTTTCTTTGACAAATCTGGTAATCGAGAAACATTTCGCAGGTCTGCTCCACCTCTTTCCGCCGGTCAGGCTGCCCCACCTAAAAATAAGATCTAAATGTAGTCCTTACCGCCATGTGTCACAAGCCTTTTGAACCACTGGCCACTAAGTAGTTCAGGTTTCTCTCCTGTAAAGTGGCCTTCTTGATTGCAGTAACATTTGTGAGAAGAATAAGCGAGCTCCAAGCTCTGTCGAAGGATAAGGTTGTGCTCTGCACTCATCCTTCTTTCCTTCCAAAAATCGTCTTGGAGTTCCACATAAATAGTCAATCTCTCTCCCTGTTTTCTTTCCGAACCTGTTCTCGCATGCGGAAAGGGTTCTACATAACCTGGATGTCCGAAGAGCTCTGAAGTGTCACCTTGATGAAACAAGCGGTTTCAGAATCTTCCCACTACTCGGTTAGTTTCGGGACCCAAAAAGGAAACCGGCTTCAAAAGCGACCATTTTGCAATGGATCGCTTCATGCATCGCAGAGGCTTATACAATTCAAGGCCTTAAGCCCCAAAAGGGCGTTCATGCACATTTGGTCTGTGGCAAAGCAGCCGCTTGTTGCTTCAGAAATCTATCCCTTGGGAACCCATAGCCAAGGCTGCTACGTGGCCTTCTCCCTCTGCTTTTTGTAGACACTATTGTCTTGGCCTGAGCTCCTGGGCTGATGTCCTGTTTGGCCAGGCAGGTCTAAAGAACCTGTTCCAGTAAGGGAAATGTCCATCCTCCTGTTTCTTTGGTCAGTGCTTGGGCATCTCCCAAATGTATGAAGGAAAGGGGACTAGACATTTGAGTATATAAGTTACTCAACGTAGTGACTACCTTACTCCTAGCCCATAGTCCCCTTTCCTCTATACGCCTGCTTGCCGTCCCTCTGAAAGGTTTCCTCTATTTTGTTACT
Organism: Ambystoma mexicanum; assembly: GCF_040938575.1. Lineage (NCBI taxonomy): Eukaryota > Metazoa > Chordata > Amphibia > Caudata > Ambystomatidae > Ambystoma > Ambystoma mexicanum. Next base: position 1,405,717,904 of record NC_090923.1, on the reverse strand, counting down.
GGTGCTTCGACTTTGGTGATAGAAAAGGACTGAAGGGCGATGCGTGGGGCGGAGCTCAGGGAGACGCGGTAACTGCCACATGCGGTGGCCCCGCATATAAAATAAAAGGACAAAGGAGTTTTTTGATGCTTCAAAGTGCTTAGGTCCCACCCGAAGGACGGAATGTCCCAAAAGTATGGAGGAAAGGAGACTATGGACTAGGAGCAAGGTAGTCACTACAGTGAGTAACTTTGTGAATAGCTGCCATGCATGCTGGACTTGCAGCTATTCATTTTGGGGTTACTGCAACCACACAGCTGCTTCTTGATAGGTATTGGTGGCCAGGTTAGGGCAAAAGGTTAAAGTATACATGGCAAACTGTGACACACTTTGAAGGTGACTGTGGATCACAGCAAGAAAACTAAAGAGGCTCCTTTTAGAAAGGCACTCGCCTTTTTGAGATTCAATATTTTGATTGCATAGGCCCACTAACAACAAAAAATAAGTTCAAATATATTTTAGTGATAGTGAATTCTTGCACTAGATTCACCTGGATGATTCTTCGGAAGAGCGGAGACTGCACATCTGTCATGCAGACACTCCAGGATGTAGCAGCCATGACAGTAACTAACATTCCATGCTGATAATGGTCAGTTTTTGCAGGGCATGGTCTGAGAAAGGCCCTAGAGGGGTTGGGGATCAGAGCTGTAGTTCCAGAGCTGGAACTTAAGGCTGCGAAGAGTTATGATGCATGGGCGTGCACCCTCATCAGGTTTCGGAATTGGGGGAGCCGAGCGCTCTCACAATAGTGTAAGATCTGGGATCAGTGAGTGTTGAGATCCGAATCTCAAGTCTTCGATGGGAACTGCAGATCCACCCAGGCAATGCAGTGTCGAGGTTCTGTATAAACAAATGTGACAGCACAGTCATGTCAACTCACTTTGCCAGTGGTGGAGATTTAGGAATGGTCCATTCGGAGAAATTTTGCTTCATGTGGTTATTCTACCGGTGACCACTCTCCTGCAGATTCCTTGATTCGGCTGGTGATGGCCAATCATGAGTTGGAACTGAACAAGGGAGTTGTACTTACCCTGTTCTACAAGTTCCCTCTCTCACCCCAAGTCATCTGTTTGCAACATCCATAAACAATATATGTCCTCTGTACCCCCGGAGGGATTATCGGGGCGTCTGCTACTTGGGGGCATTTTACTGTGGCATGGTAGACTTTTGTTTCCTCTCTCCCTCTCCTCCACCGGGTGCTTCTGAAGTTTCAAAGATTGGTTGATTGCCCCCTACTTTTCATATTACCTTGGTGGCCAGCAAGTATTTTGGTCTGACCTTTTAAATCTTGTTAGTACATTGAGTCACAGGGCACAGGTCTGGGGAAGTCCCATTGCAGTTCTGTTTTTGCAACACCGCCCTATGACTTGACCAGATGGTACTTCTGACAGTGTGAGCATTAACATTAGCAATGTTAAGGCTCATTCTATGTGTTAAGGACTGCCACGGTTTGTGGTCTGCTAGTTTGACTCTTGTAATTCAACCTTGCTCTCTTTCACGGTCTTAATAAACCATAAAGTTCCTCAATATTGCTTCAGAGCAAAAAGGCCAAATTGATGTGTCCCTCCACACAATTCAGGACAACATAAGTTTCTTCCCTACGCATAGAACTTGTTTGGCAATGGACCTCAATTGTTCGAATGTTGGCCGTCGCTCAACCCTTCGGGTCGGTTCTGTTCCCTGTATAGGATAACCTTTGGTGGTCTAACATGAACCTGTAGATTCAGGTTCAAGAGACTGATTATAGTTCTCTAATGGGTGGCTTCGCTTAGCTGCCCTCCAGGTCTTTGCCTCTCAGCTGTGTCTCCCCTTCAGGAAGACTGTTTTCACATATTCCCCTCTCTGGTCTTTTCCTCCTCTCCACTTTCGCATACCCCTTTCTAGGATAGAAACTTCTGGTTCATCCCTTATTGGTAATTTTCATGCATTTCTTGGTTTCTAATAGTTCACTTTTCTATGTGGGACTCTTTTATTATTAAACTGGGTATTTGTCTTTGTTCTTCTCTAGGCCCGCAGGGTCCAAGTCTTTCTGGATGTCTCTTCCCTTACTGTGGCTTTACCATAAATCGCGAAGGCTTCGGGGGCAATGGAGGGTGTAAAATGCAGGGTGTAGAGAACTGGGACTTATCTCTCGATTAGCACCAGCACCTATTCATCTAACTCGAGCTCCCATAGCAGCTAGGTAAATGGCATATGTGCAGACTATTCCATAACTGCTGGAATGTTTTTACATTGCTGAACTTCGGCAGACTTGAATTCTGAGCTATGAAGCACCTGTCTAATCTGTCTATTTTTTTGCTTCAAAGAACGCGTGCACACTGTTTGCCTGGCAAGAAATGCATGTACTGTGGAAGTTCTCGGACTTGGAGACACCAGTGCAGTGCGTTAGAATGAAGTATACACTTGATACAGGAGTTGCCATTTTAATGCATTTAATGATTCTCTGAGGGTTCTCATTTAACAAGCTAACGCAAAAGCAGATATAACACAACGCATCACACCTATTACCAAGACTGTCATATAAGCAAAGAGCATGTTTGAATTGGTAAATAATAGAACAATTGGTGTTTAGTTTAAATGCATGGGTAGCCCATATCTCCCACTAAACTACTCTGCACTACACGTCTTTAGTCTCCATGCGCACAGGAAGCATCAGTTTGTCGCCCACGTTTAGAGGGGTTTTACCTCAAGGGAGACTGCGCCTTCTGGGGTGACCGGCTTAGCTGGACCTGGCTGTTTCGCTCTTCTGCTGCTACTGTGCTCTCCTCGCCACCCCCTCAAGTGGTTCCATGTGATATTTTCACTGCAAAAATATCGCCATATTTTTGCGGCGAAAATAACACATGGACCCTGCGGGGGACACCCCCCGCAACCCCTGCATAATTTTTTTTATGTGCGGGGGATACCCCCGCACCTAATATTTTCGCCACCAAAAATATCGCCTATGGGCGTTCCCGACGACCATATGTTCGGCGATATTTTTGCTGGCGAAAAATATTACCCGATACCCCTCAGGCTTGAATGGACTGGCACGTCTGCTGGCCTTCCTGCTCCATCTATCGTGCTGGGCCTTATATTGATTAACCACAAAAGATGGCTGCTCCTGCACATGTGGATTTGTCATATCTGTTAGTCTAACAATCGTGTCACTTTGTTCATCTGAAAGTTCTGTAACCTCACTGCTTCATGTTCTTCAGCATGTTATGTTAGCAGACTGTGTTATCAAGGGATATCTTTCTCACTTGATGCCAAGTACTTTTCATTGTAATCTATGGGCCTTGACTCTGAACGTGAAAGATGCTTCTATTCGCTCTTATTGGCGTCCACTGTCCATTTCCTGTTCTTGCATACTTATCAGATGACCACTAACTGTTATGGTAAAGTCTGCCAACTAAGTTTTGTGGTTGGCCGGCCTGCCATGGCAGGAAACGCACCATTTCCTGGTCGTTGGCTGAGCTGCTGGATTTATGATATGAGCACTTGTCCCTCACATGTTTAGGTTACAGCGCTGAGGTGGTGCACTGATGCCAAATAACAGTGCACTTTACACACATGTGCCTCATTACATTTTATATTAGTGTCTGTCATGAACACCTTTTATGGCTACAGGTTGTATGAGCCATTAGTCTGAGTTCGTCACCACCATCACCACCCAACCCCCCCCACCCCCGAAGACAGTTGTAATAAATCGGAGATTTGTACTTTGGAACCCATATTGAATCTTCCAGGAGCTATACCTGCAAACCAAGCAGCCTGTATCGTTTGTGAAAATAAACATGCACATTGTGATTAATAAGTACTGCTTTTCTGCAAATAAAGTTGCAGCGTGCATACGTGAGCGCCTAGAAACCTATTGTAGGTGCAAAAAAAAATAATTGCATGCAACCGAAAGCATTCAGAGTAATTTCTACCAGTGGTTATGGTTAAGGTAAAACATAAATGAATACATGCCTTAATGTGAGGTACTAGGGTTAGTTTCAATACCTATTTCTGGCCATAGCCCAGCTAAAGCATAAACAAATAGAAGTATTGCAGTGTGAGGTATCTAGGTTAATTCAAATTCCTATTTAATGGCCATAGTTTCGAGGTAGGCCAGGGGACTCTTTGAGAACCCATTAGAAATAAACATCCAGCATAAATTGGCTCATGACTGCCTGACCCAACAAACTTTAGAACGTGTGATCTTGAGCTTGTGACCACATGTTTAAATCCTCCACAGTTTAAGTTGGTGCTCTTTAAGGTAGACTGAGTCCCTCTGTCACCCACAGTGATTTGCAGGTGGTCATCCAATACGTACATATGATGTGTGCACAAACCTGGACCTTGAGGTATAATGCAGTATATTTTCAGTTCGGTGGACCCGGATTGTGATGCCAGTAGTGGTGGATTGAGCTATATTTCAGGCTTTCTGAACTCGGGGTTTGCTGCTAATCCTCTTTTGATGTATGTTAGGAAGCAGTGTTGAAGGAAACAAAATGTGCATGTCTGATTTCTGCATGGGCATTGGCTTATTATGCCATGCACTCCTGGAACCAGAGTTATGTCACTTGTCGTGAATCTGCTGGCTTCTTGGGGACTGTGGTTTGAGAGGGAGCATGTCATATCGTGTCATGCTAGAATCAGGCTTTGTTACTGGAGGCCCAGTTATGTCACTTGCTGGTGTCAGTCGCACAGGGGCCATCTGGACCTAATCGTCTTCGTTCTGAGCGGTTTCCTTTTCCTTGTCATGCAACCATGACTAGCTGTGGCTTCTGGAGGTGTTGCAAGGAAATCACAGTGCACTTGAGGGAAGAATCTCTGGATGCCACACGTCCCTGTGCGCGGACAGTTTTGGACAGTTGAGCATGCCACAATGCAAGTCTGGAGGATGACTCTGACCCCCACGTTCTTGGCGAGAAGAGACTCCCTAGAGCACACCAAGCATCTGGCAATGGCTGATACCGTCTACTACTTCCTAATCAGTGAGAAAATGAAATGCTTTTGAAATTGAGCAGATTGCTGGTACCACAGGCGTCTGCATAGTCCAGCTCTGAACAGAAAACTGGTTGCTTCGAGGCGGTTCATGTTGCGAAAATTAATAATTCATGGTCTTCAGCAGTGTAAAAGAGAAAGTCCAAGTATTGGCAGCAGTTCACACAATGAAGCAATTGGCGAAGAAGTAAGTGTTTTAATGGCAGTGTCCAGCGTGGTCAGCCCCTTTTCGCAGAAGTTTTGTCGCAAAGTGACCGCAGAAAATGCAGTATTCGAGGGGATTGTGTCCTCCGACGTATTCCACATCTCTGACAGTAATGTTCATAGCTGTGCTGCTTCTGAAATTTTTCAGTGTGTCCCGCGACGTCGATATGCTGTCCCTCGAGGGCCTCCATCGAGGGCCGACGTCACCGGATGTTACATGTAGGACGCACAACACCCGTAGCCTCAGTTCTGTTTTTTCCGCGAACGTGTTTGCTTCGGAATCTCAGCACGTCTCGGTACTTCTCCTTTGAATCGGTTCTTCTATCTTGTATTGAGAAATATGTCTGGCTTCTTCTACCCCGAAGTCAGGCTTCAAGAAGTGCCGGGACTGCAGTTCCAAAATGTCCCTTACGGACCCGCACAACATCTGCCTCTGGTGCCTCGGTGAGACCCACGCCACCGATGACTGCGATGAATGCCAGTCCTTGACGTCGAAGGCCTTGCGGGAGCGGAAGAAGTTGTCCGTAGGTAGGGTTTCCAAACCCTGAAAGTCAAAATCCGCTGGGCTTTCGACCGACGATTCGTGGGGCGACTCTCCGCGTCGGCTTAAGTCCAGGGGGGGTCTCATTCTCAGAGTGGGTCCCGCCATTCCTCTGCCTCTTCTAGGCACTCTCGGAAGCGCCGTCACCGGTCGCCTTCCCCGTCCTTGTCAGAGGGCTCCGCTGGACGGCGGGTAGCTTGTCCCAACAAGCATTCATCACCGGCGGAATGGGACGCATTCTGCAAGGAGATGATTATTTTCGAATTGCAGGGCTCCGATCCGTCCACGCCTTCTAGAGAATCCGGCAAGGAGCGCGCTAGGGCCACCGCTCGCACGCCTTCGGGCTCGGGCGGTCAGGCGATCATCGGGAGCCGTCGAGGTCCCGATCGGACAATGTTGATCGTCATAGCGTGCCAGGTCCTGGTCCTCAATGCCCTAGAGACCGTCAGAGCCTGTGAGGCCTTCGAAGAAGGCATCGATGCCGTCAGCGCCATTTCCGTCGAACTCTCTCGAGGCTCCGGCTCCGAGGAAGTAGTTAACGCCATCGGCGCCAAGGCCGTCAAAGGACATGCTCGGGGCTCCGGCCTCAAAGCCGTTGTCGAAGTTGTCGGCGCCTAGGTTGACGTCGATGCCGACTCCATCTGCGCCCTCGACGCCTTTTGAGGAGAATGTACCGGAGGTACCCGGGAGGACGGTGGAAGTTCAGAGGAAGGCTCTTTGTCAGTAAGGCCTATTTTTGAGTCTTTTTCTGTACCCTCATCCAGAGATTTATTCCAGCCTTTGGATTACATTTCAGAGGTGGATGAAGGGTCAGATGAGGAGGGGTTTGTACCTCCTAAGGTTCCTGATGACCTGTTGTCTGTTCACAGCCAGATGGAAGACCTGCGTCAGTCCTTACATGACGCCAGTGGTCTGGACACCTCTCCGGAGGTTGAGTTTCGCAGGCCTGAGCCTGGTACACATGCTGAGTCCTCGTACAGGCGTCTCATGTTGAGGGTGACTGAGTACTTGGGGTGATCTGCTCCACCTGTGGATTTTCTGCAGGATGACCTGACAGATATATTGGACAAAGGTCCACCCACTAACCCGGTGCTGCCATTTCATATGGCTTTACAAAGAAGGGTGGTGGCGGCTTGGACTGCTCCGGAGAGTCTCCCAGCAGTGAATAAGTCGCTACCGAAAAAAAAATACCATCCAGCCAATGGCGACCCCTGCTAGTTATCTACGCACCTCACTCTGGAGAGTTTGGTGGTGCAGGCGGCTACGGCCCCAACGAAGCAGGCGGCATACCCTACCATCCCTCCGGATAGGGACGACAAGCGCTTTGATGGTTGGGCGAAGAAAGTATTTTCAACTGGGGGTATGGCTTTAAAGGCAGCCAACTCCGTTTGTGCCTTAGCAAGATTCACTCCCTCTGTGGAATTGTGTGTCTTTGGCAGCTGAACATATTCCCGAAGGGGAGGAACTGGATGTTTATCTTGCCCTCGTTCAGGATGGCAAGGATGCCATGTGTGAATCCTTTCAGTCGGGTCTGGACGTGACCAACTGTCAGCCGGTCCATGGTGGCGAGCACCGTGATGCGCAGGTTTGCGTGGTTGCGGAAGTCGGGGTCGCCCTGGTGTCCATCTTTTTGGCAGCAAGGCTGATGAGAGCCTTGAGAGGTTGCAGACCACCAAAGCTGCAGCAAAGTCGTTGAGCGCTGCAGTACGTCAACCTCCGCCTTTTCGTCCTAGGGGACAGCAATGGAGGGGAGGTTCCTTTCCATATTTCTCTTCCTTTGGTAGATCGCGGGGAGCTGCCAGTCAAAGGGGCCAACGTAGGAGTACCAGAGGTGGAAAACAAGGTAATCGAGGTGCCAAAGCCACGCGGGCAGTTGCCTCGTTGCCCTCAGGCACTGCCGCTTCCGCTCAGTCATGAGGCCATGTGCCATGCTTTGCCGGTTGGGGGAAGGCTGGTGCAGCATCTGGTAGAATGGCGTGCTATTAAGATGTGTGGGTTCTGGAAATCATAGCCCACGGCTACTGTCTTCCTTTCTGGCAGCGGCCTCGCAACAATCCACTGGGGAAGCTCTCTTTGAAGCGTCAGGATCCGCTCTTTGCACAGGAAATCCTATCCCTGCTGGAGAAGGGCGCCATAGAACTGGTGCCTGTAGCGGAGAGGAACAAGGGATGGTATTCCCCTATTTGTTGATTTCGAAGAAAGACTGGGGATTGAGACCCATCATGGACTTGCACGGTTTGAACAAACTCCTCAGGAAGGACAAGTTCAAGATGGTTACTCTCTCTCAAGTCCCCCAGGCCCTTCAACTTCAGGACTGGTTGGTGTCTCTCGACTTCAAGGACGCTTACTTCCATGTGCCGATCCATCCCAAGCACAAAGTACCTGAGGTTCGCGGTTGGCGACTCGCACTTTAAGTTTCGGGTCCTGCCGTTCAGATTGACCTCCGCCCTGAGGGTTTTCACCAAGCTCATGGTGGTGGTGGCAGCGCATCTCAGGAAAGGGGGGATTCACGTATACCCCTACCCGGACGATAGGTTGATCAGGGGGAAGCTCTCCCGAGCAAGTCCTGGATCATCTGTCCATCACCTGCCACTCCCTTCACAAGCTGGGCTTCTCCCTCAACTTAAAGAAGTCTTATTTGACACCTACCCAGCGGCTCCAGTACATCGGAGCAGTGCTCGACACATCCCTGGGGCAGTTTTTGCCTCCCCAGGTGAGGGCTCATCACATTCGGCAGATGGTGGATAAGTTTCAACATGCCCAGAGTCTCCCGGCGTTAGAGTTCTTGAGGTTGCTCGGCCTCATGGCATCCTGCATTCTCTTGGTGCCAGAGGCTAGGCTGCGGATGAGATCTCTGCAGTGGGCTTTCAATATGCAGTGGTCTCAGTCCTCCGGCAGGATGTCGGATCCAGTTCAGGTGCCGCCCTCGGTCACCCAGGATCTTCTGTGGTGGGCCGTCGAAGGGAATCTGATGAAGGGAGCACCATTTTGGCTACCCTGGCTGGAGGGATGGGGAGCTCATGCCAACGAGTTGTCAGCGGTCGTTGGTCTCCGTCAGAGTCCAGACTCCACATCAGTCTGTTAGAGCTGCGGGCTGTCAGGCTAGCCATGAAGGCTAGCCATGAAGGCTTTTCTGCCATCTGTGCGGGGAAAAATGTCCTGATTATGACAGACAATACAGTGACAATGCACTACCTCAACAAAAGGGGGGGGCAGGGTCACTCCCACTGTGCAGAGAGGCGATGCAGCTCTGGTTCTGGGCCATCCAGCAGGAAATTTCGATCTCGGCAGTTCATATGGCCGGAGATGAAAACGCAGCGGTGGACGCTCTGAGCAAGCAGAGCATAGTCTCTCGCGAATGGGAGCTGGCTCAGGAGATTCTCCTGGAGATCTTTGCCCTTTGGGGGACCCCTCAAGCGGATCTCTTCGCCTCCAGTGTCAACCGGAAGTATGAAAGGTTTTGCTCGCGGGAATTTCCTCCAAAGGGAGCCTTAGGAGACATGTTTGTGGTGGAGTGGTCTTTCCCACTGCTGTATGCTTTTCCTCCAGTCCCTGTCATCCCGCAAGTGCTGTGGAGGCTATGGAGGTTCGGTTCCCGGATAATCCTCATTGCTCCGGCATGGGCCTGGAGGACGTGGTACCCGGACCTTCTGGACTTGTCCATCTGCCCTCCACGTCGTCTTCCCTACCGAGACAATCTGCTCTCACGGGAGGAGGGTCAGGTTCTCCATCCAGAGGTCAGGTCCCTCAACCTTCATGCTTGGCTTCTGAAAGGTTGAGGTACAAGGATTGGGACCTCCCTGAAGACGTGATGGAGGTGTTGGTTTCGGCCAAACGGCCGGCGACTAAGTCCCTGTATCCTTGCCGTTGGAGAAAGTTATGCGACTAGTGCAGGGTTCAGAATGTGGATTCTTTTTCATGTGACATTGCTGTAGTTCAGTCTTTTTTGCTTTCGTTGACCCACAGGGGCCTGCAAGTGGGTACTGTTAAAGGTTACCTGGCGGCGCTGTCTATATTTAAGCGCTAGTCTGAGGAGTGTTCCTATTTCAAAATTCCTTTAGTTTCTCAAAGGACTCACTAATGTGTTTCCGACGTCACCTTTGCAGGTGCCTGGTTGGGATTTGAACCTTGTTCTTAAATTCCTTATGGGTGCTCTGTTTGAGCCTTTACATTCTTGTCCTTTGAGGCTGTTAACCCTTAAAACTGTGTTTTTAGTTGCAGTCACTTCCGCTCGCAGAGTGAGTGAGTTGCAGGCACTTTCAGTTAAGCCACCCTTTACTGTGTTTCAGAAGGACAGGGTTGTCCTTAGAGTTCGTCCTTCCTTTCTTCCGAAGGTGGTGTCAGAATTTCATTTAAGCCAAAAGGTTGTTCTTCTGGCATTTTATCCTCCTCCACATCCTGGTAAGGAAGAGGAGAGGCTCCATAGGTTGGATCCTAGGAGAGCTTTAAGCTTCTACATTTCACGCATGTCACGGGTCAGAATGTACGATCAGCTCTTTATTGGTTACGCTGGAAGGCGTTTGGGACAAGCTGCGACTAAGCAGACTTTGTCTAGATGGATTGTCTTGGAAATTTCTGAATGTTACCGCCTGGCGGGTAAGGACCCTCCAGTAGGCTTACGGGCCCATTCTGCTAGGGGTATGGCTGCCTCTACTGCCCTGCAGAGGGGTGTTCCTATTCGTAACATCTGTGAAGCAGCCACATGGGCTTCGGTCCATACTTTTGTACGACACTACTCCCTAGATTCTATCCATCGGCAGGATCTGGCCTTTGGCAAGGTGGTCCTTTACTCTGCAATTTGATTGGGCATACAAAATTTCTATATTCTAAATTCTTTTTCCCTCCTCCATACGTTGGTACTGCTTTGGGAGTCTGTCAGAGATATGGAATAAGTCAGAGGACCCAATCCCCTCGAAGAACAAGTTACTCTTACCTGGTAACGTTCTTTCAATGGGATGGTCCGACGACGTATTCCATATCGCTCCCTCCCTACCTACCCCGCTACAGAATTTCTTATGCGATTGCAGTTTACGTTTCCACAAGGCTTTCTATGGTCCTACTGGCAGTGGTTTGGTGCCACACGTTTTAAGGAAAAAACTACAACTGAGGCTACAGGCGTCGTGTGTCCTACTTATAACATCCGGTGACGTCGGCTCGACGGAGGCCCTCGGACAGCGTATCGACGTCACCGACGCAGAAAGATTTTCTGGAGCAGCACAGCTGTGGCGATTACTGTCATAGATATGGAATACGTCATCGGACCATCCCATCGAAAGAACGTTACCAGGTAAGAACACCTTCGATTTGCCATTTGTGCTGACTATAAGTGGACCAGAGAGGGACAGTTTCATATCACCTTTGGAAAGTATTCTGTCAAACGACAATCTGCAACATACATGTGCTGTGCATTATTTGGATCTGGACCATTTATTCTGATTTTCAACCTTCTAATGCCCTCCTTGATACGGCTTTAGAGAAATATATGGGAACTGTGCTTAGAACCCAGCACTATAGGTTTAAAGATGCACTGCAGTGTTCCCAGAAAGTGTATTTGGGCCACAGGATGGGCACACTTTTGACAAACGGGGCATTGTAATATCTCACATAACACGCATGGGACCCCCTCTCATGGAGATCCTCAATATCATCAAAAGCATAAAACAAAGCATAACTGTTATCCATGTTCTGGACACAGGATTAAACAGTCTGGATTCATCAATCACAAAGTGTGAACTTGCAGATGCTTGGCTAGTCCATTAAACGTCTTGAATGATGGCATCCACACATGACCCATGGTTAGAGGAAACATTTGTATTGAGGCTGGAGTTTCTGGCTCTTGAAGCTCTTTTCTCTAACGTGTGAATAACTTAAAGGCTTTAGAACTACTTCTTTGCTTGCAGGTGGAGTGGAAACCTTGCTCAGAAAATGCCCCAAAGTTAGTGAGATGAGAAACAGTGAGGCTCAGCCACACTAGAAGGAAATGATGCCACCAGTATTATTTAACACCGTTTCAAAAGGTCTGTCCAAAATGTTCATTCATTTAGCAAGCATAAAGGCCTTCTGCAGGTCAAATTGGCAGACCTGCAGTCCTTCCCTGAATTGTGGAGTTGTAGTCAAGTGTGGCATATTCCTCATCTTGCACGCCAATCATAATCCTTTGTCGGATTGCCATCTCTTCTTCGTCAGGCTCCTCAACTGGAAGAGGATGATTGCATGGAAACTTTGCGGTAACCATCTGGCGTAGGTTTCAGGTGATCCATAGACTTGCCTGGTGCCTATCTTGGGTGGTATTGCGGGCAGGACAGCAGCTCTGGAACCTTTCAATCTGATAATCTGATAACCTTTGTATCACCGGTCAAGCCCTGGCTTGACTGACTTCTTTCCTCTCTGATCGACCCTCCTAGATCCAACTTGGGTCCTTACTCTCCTCTATCTCTACCTGTGGTGTCCCCCAGGGGTTTAACCTCTCTGCCTGGCTGTTCAACCAATACCTGGCACCTCTTGCCCACCGCATTGCTGCTCTCTGCCCCAACTTTCAGTGCTATGCGGATGACACTCGACTCATTTTCAGGCTACCTTTGGCCACCTCTTCTCCGTCTCTCATCTCTGACTGTCTGTTATCCAGGAGTGGTGTGCCGCCAATGATCTCTGCCTTAATGCCAGTAAGACTGAGATTCTCCTCATCTGCACACTTGCTCCCTCCTTTCCTGTTGCTCTCTTGGCCCCCCTCCTGCTCCCACCTGCGATGCTATAAACTTCAGGGTCATCTTCAACACTCATTCTCGCCTCACAACTCTGACGTCACTCTACCAGCTGCACCTCCTCAGAGGCATTCCCCCCAACCCCCAGAAGCTTGCTGTCTCCAGAGCTCTGGTTCTCTAGGCTGAACTATTGTAACGGCCTCTTTCTAAATCTGCTTGCTTCTACTCTCCACCCTCTGCAACTCATCTAGAACAGGACTGCAAGACTTGCCCTTGGCCTCAAGCCCAGGCATCGTATCTCTCCAGGACTGAAATCTCTGCACTGGCTCCCAGTGGTTGCGAGGATTAAGTTCAAAACCCTTTGCATTGTCCACAAGGCCTTTTGGAACCTGGGGCCTCAATACCTTCAACTCACTCTTCCTAAATATCTTTTTTTTCAAGCTCTTCGCTCATCCTCCTCCAACTCCCTCAGGGTCAGTCGCTTCTCCAAGCAACGAGTTGGTGGTAGATCTTTCTTCGGGCCTCCCTGTGGAACAACCTCCCTGCCTCCCTGAAACTTGAGAACTATCTCTGGTTCCGGAAGCACCTCAAAACATGCCTCTTTGCTTCTTTCTCTCCTCCAGCCTGCTGAATTCCTGGCTGAAACATTACTGGTTACCTGGCCACTCTCTGATCTCCGGCCCAGGTCCCCTGCCCCGCCAGTTACACACCTGCACTGCCCCCCCCCTGGCAATCCCCGCACTTGGGGACTGTTTTCTGTATCTCTACAGTCCCCCACCAGCAAATGACACCTGATGTCTGCACTTACCCTTGCACTTCAACTGGCTCTAGTTCTCTTGTAATTTTATTCTATTACCCCATGTACTTTGCTGTCCCCACCCCCTCTGCACTTCTTCTCTTCCCCCTTCCCCTGCACTGGTGCAACCTGAATGACGCTTGGCCTAGTTGGATCGCTGTCTGTCCTCCCGCTGTTCCCCCCTCACTTGCCACGTTGCGTCTTGATATCATATCATTACTTGTGCTGCTGGTCTATAGGACGGGCCAAATGGAGTCTTATCTTTTCCAGGACCCAGTCTCCTGCTTTGCGTGGTCTCAGCAGTTTCCACCTGTAGGGATTCTCTCAGCATCTTTGTCGCCAGCAGTTGATCTAGCTTAGAGGGGGGCTGTGGAGAGTGCTTGCATAACATTTTTTCATCCAAACAGAAGCTCAAATTGAGTCTTACCACTGCATAGACTTGGGTGGTAAATGATGTAAACTTCTGATCACTAGAGGCACATGGTCTACCCAGTTACCCCCCATTTAAAGGATGCATTTAGTCAGGCACATTTTTATGGAATAGTTGGCCCTTTCAATAATTCCATTTGTCTGAGGACAAAAGGGATTGGAAAAGTGCAGCTCTGATCCTCAAGCCTCTCCCTGTAAAAGCTGGACCATTATCGGCATGGAAGGTTTGCGTTGCCATCATAGCTACTACCTCCCAGAATGCCTGTATGACTTATTTGCAGTTTGCTCTCTTCTGAGGAATCATCCAAGTGAACCTAGTGCAAGAATCCACTATCGCTAGAATATATTTGTATTTATTGCTGATAGTGGGCCTATGTGATCAGATATTGAATCTTGAAAGGAGAGGTTGCCTTTCTTAAGAGCCTATTTAGGTTTTTTGCTGTGGTCCAGTCTTCAGAGATGTCACCGTTTGCTATGTATACTTTAACCTGTTGCCTTAATCCTGGCCACCAATACTTATCAAGAAGCAGCTGTGTGGTTGCCGTAACGCCAAAATGGGTAGATGCTACTCCTGCATGCGTGTCTTTTAGCTTTTCCCAGTGTGCTCTATTAGGGATTCATCTTTGAATAGGATCCCTTAATTGTGACTACTGCTTTATTATTCTTGATGTCCTAAATGTAATTACTTGGGAAGCCTTTTGGCCTAGGTAAAATACCCCCACAAGCTTCTTTATTTCCTCATCCATTGCCATTGCTGATTGAGTTATGGCTGCTACTGTTTTTCTCAATTTGTGCCCTATGGCATATTTGTCTGCCAATGCTATGAATGTGTCCTTTAGTATGTTCTCTTGTGTGCATTACCCATAGCAAAGGTTGAGTCTGTATAAGGTCACAAACTTGTTTCCAGAGTTGCCAGGAAGGAATAGCTTTATGCCTGATGTCTCTAAAGTAATTTTGAATCCACCAATGCAAATCAGTGTTTTAAGCTCTGACAATGTAATCGGAATCCGAGACCACTAGTGTGGGCTTCTCTGAGGCTGCTTGTCACAATGCAAGCAACACTCTGTGCAATTCAGCAGTCTGGGCGGACATGTTTCCCAGGTGCTTTGTTGCAATATCAGTATGTATAAGCGGTTCTTCATGTATAAAATGTCCTACCACGGCTGCACATGCAGCTGCATATTTGGAACGTGTTCCAACAGCTGGTATGGCAGAGCCATCACAATAAATTACTCTGAAAAAAAAAATCAAAACAATGGTATGCCAGACAGTGAGGTGTCTGGTTCTGTATCCATTGTCCAAGTCAACCCACTCATTCTTTGCAATTCTGCTTTATAATATTTTGCGGTGTCCAGACAACTGGTCGAAAAAAAACTGGTCGACTGCATTTTGTTCGCCGCAAAGGTCGAATTTTTTTTTATTTATATATTTATTTTTCGGGTTTTCGTTTAGTTAAAAAATGGGTTTTTAGAGAAAAAAAGGGGGTTGGGGGGGACCCCCCAAAAAAATAAAAAACAGGGTTAAAATAAAAAAAAAAAAATTCGACCATTTGGTTTTCGATCAAATTGGTTCGACCATTTGTCTGGTCGACCAATTTTTTTCGACCAAATGTCTGGCAACCATATTTTGCATCTGGAGCATGTTGAGATGCTGGCGATGGAATCCATCTAGTATGCAATGCCTTTGCATTGGGTACGCTAGCTCTTGTGGCTGCCTCGAGCAGAACTAAAGTGTGTATTTATGTGTATAGTTCTATTCAAAACCAAGGGCCTTTACTTGTGAAGGATCATTTGAACTGAAGAGAATGTTTTCCTCTGGTGTAGATCTTAATTCAAGTGTGGAATACAGATGTGGCTTTTAAGCAATTGGTTTAGTCTCCCCTAAATTACAGACTATGCAAAAGCATCTCCCAACAGATGTATTTCTAAATCAGTATGTGTTTTTGTCTGGCAAAGGACCGGTTTGAGTCATTAATGAGTACACATGGTGCAAAATGTGAGTGTGCTCTGGCAATCAATGAGCTGCTTTGAAATTTGGGTTTATCCAAGCATAGTGGTTTCACTAGCTCGGCAAAATTGTACACCGAAGATCTGCCAAAATTCAAAAGCCCTAAAATGGCCTGCAATTTGCTTAAGTGTATAATGGCACACTTCTCAAGAAAATCTGCTGACGATCCTCTGCCCTCATCTGTAAGCATAAAACCCAAGGTAACCTCACAATGAGCTATTCTGGGTTTCTTAAAATTGATCAGGTACTTTTTTTGCATCTAATGTGTGCATGACCAAGTCTACATGTTGCAAGTGTTCATAGGAATCCTCATGGGTGATTTTAATGATTTTAATGTCCTCTACATATTGCCGATATCACACACAACAAAGTACAGTTAGAGTCAATTTTCACACATGATTTAGTTATTGAGTACCTTGTTACGTGGCTCATAGGAGCAACGTGATGCGTGTGTGTGCTGAGCCAATGAGGGCCAGTGTTTTCACCGGCCCGGAAGACGACAAAAACTTTCCTAATGGAGGGTGGCCGCGGGCCGCCCTCCATTAGGAAAGTCTTTGTGCCTCGCGGGCCGGTCAAAAGGGCATGGCGGGCCGTATGTTGTGCACCCATGCCCTAGTGCTACAATGAGGATATTAAAAGAGGCACACTCTGGGATAGCTATTCCCATGCTTTTGTCACGGTATGATGAAGCAGTTCACGTGGGACTATTTGCATATGGTCGATGACCATGTAATTTTATTCACTCTCCGTGAAGTGTGCTTGGCTATGCCATGAATTTAATTTCATAAATTGAAAAATAGGAGAGACGAACTCTCATAAGGTGTAAAACCTAGATGTTTGATGTAGTGGTTTCTTTACATCAGCCTCGTAAAAAAGCACACAATGACCATTGTTTTGCATTTCTCAGGCAATGGTTCAAGTGGGCAAACATTACTTAAATTGGGACCTTTTGTCATATAGTCACTGGTGAGTGATCGTAGTTATTAGTAGACATCTGTTAGATCTCTTGTCGACCGGTTTCAATTACTTCTTTTGTTACACCATCTTCAGGACCGATTTCTTGGATGTTACAGCAATCGGTCATTCACCCGTCAGTTTTGGCGGGGCACCCAGCTCAATCTACAGGATAAAGTCAGAAAGGACTTTTTTTAGGCCGGGTTGCTACTTTGCATCGTGGAACTTGTTTTTTGTTTTGCTTTTTATGCTATTTCAGAATATAGTGTTCAAAGACATTCATTGGCCTCCTTCCACACTCACTAGGTACACACCACGTCCCAGTTTCTTAACTCATCTCCTTGATAAAACCGGGGGGGGGGGGCATTATCTCTGTTCCATCGGAAAACTATATTACACTTTTGATAGCTTGGTATTGCCAAAGAAAATTGTTTACTTTTTTTTTCATATGCATCAAGCAATTCCCTTAATGTATTGTGCGTATATTTTCATCCGCTTTTTAGCTGAGGATCCGGTATTTATCACGGGTAGAAACTGTGAAGACAATGAAGGAAAAAGGAGCATGACTCACTTTCATGTTTATCTGCTTTTTATTTGGATTTGCACATGTGGATTTGTCGTCAATTTTTTCGAACAATCATGTCACTTTGTTCATATAGATTTCTGTAACCTCACAGCATCATGTTCTTCTGCAGGCTGTTAGTAGGTTCTGTTATCAAGGGATATCTTTTTCACTTGTTACCAAGTGCTTCTCATTGTGATCTATGGGCCTCGACTCTGTGAACGTGAAAGATGCTTCTGATCGCTCTTGTTGGCCTCCACTGTCGATTTCACGTTCTTGATTATTTTCAGATGGCCCCTAACTGTGTAATGGAAAAGGCTGTCAACTGGCCGTTTTGTGGTCGGCCGGCCTGTCGGGGCAGGAAACGCACTTGTCCCTCACGTGTTTAGGTTACAGGGCTGAGGTGATGCACTGATGCCAAATAACTGTGCCCATTACACACGTTGTATGCCTCATAAAATTCTATATTAGTGTCTGCCCCATGAACACCTTTTTATGGCTACAAGTTGTATGTGCTATGAAAAGCTGTCTTAACTTGGTCTGAGTTCATGTCACCCCCTGACAGACTTGTTATATAGTCACAGTAAAGAAAGCAACAGTCACAGAAAGGTTGGCTAAGCTTACCGTGGGGAAAGGGAAGAACAAATATTGGAAATGGAATCAAAGAAGAAAGTAATGAACCAAGAAAGTGCAAAAAGAATTGTGTGAACTAATTAAAGAGGTCACCAAGAACTATTTGATAAATTATTGAACACAACTTGCAAGTACCCAGGAGGAGGAGACCTTATACTGTTCTTACTTGTTATCAACAGTGGTGGGGTTAGTTTGGGACAGTGGACAGATTCTTTTAAAGACGTTACACTGACGACTGACTAGTACCGTTGTTGGTTTAGTTAGGTAGAGACTAGGCGATAGAAATGGGGAAAGAGGGCATTTATACTTTTTTTTTCTCTTCTCCTTTAATAAAATGCATTCAGAAATGTCTAACAAAAGACTGTCCTTCTGACCCACCACACTGGTTTCTTCCGAGGACTTTCAGTTTTCCTGGTTTATCCCATAACTTTGTGTGCTCAATTCTGCCAATTCTTTGTTTATGGTCATGAAGTCTTCTCCTGCTGCATCTCCTGACAGATATCCATAAAGAGATGGAACTATTTACTCACTCTTGCCTCTTTGCAGTCCTCTTCTGGCGTTTTCTGTGTGCCCGGATCTGCTAGTGTCATTAGGATGGTACTTCCATCCTGCTTAACTATGGCAGTGCCTCATCCTGCTTAACCGCTCTCTTGTGTGCTAGTGGTGTGGCATGTCAGCAAAACTCTCTGCTCCACTCTATTCTTTCCGACCCTCCTCCCCTTTTTATCCAGTCACTTGTAGAATTTAAGTTTGCATCTTTTGATCTGGTCTCCTTATTCCACCATGATGGGCTATTGCAGAAGTGGCTCGTTCCTGGAACCTCTTAGTTATTTCCTTCTGGGGTAAATATCGGGTGTCGTAAAGAGTCACCCGTTTCCTCAAAGCTACTCTGAGCAGCCTTGTTCTTTATCATCCTTTCGGTCTAATCCACCACTTCCTTCTCAAAATGGATACAATATCATTTCCCATCAAATCTACATTTGTATGCAGACTCTATCAATCTTTTAGCAGTTTGTGTTGCTTTCCAAGATGATCTCTTCATCTAAGCTGTCTAAGCAATGGTGGTTCAAAGGAGGCTGTCTGATCAACTTTTGCATGACCTGCAGCTGTGGCTAAGAGTTGCATGGAGAATCACTGATGTTGAACTCTATTCATAGACATCCACTTGCTGTGGCACTCCTCACAACTATCTGTTTCACTAATGCGGTCCCAAAATTAACTTAAATGATAGCGGGTATGACCAGGTTGAAGTTCCAAGTTTCTGAAGCATGTTAACTGTGGGAACCTTTGGCACCAGTCCTAAATGCATGGCCTTATGTCCTTGTTTCCAATGTTCTGTGCTACTGTCGTGCCTTTGCTGAAAGAGGAACATACCACAGGCTATGGCTCATTTACATTCTTAGTCCATTGTGAGACACCCTCCACACTTCATCAGAGTACCTCTGAAGCTGGGGAGTCAGGCCAGCACATTTTCCAGCAGCACTGCAGAGGAAGTCTTGCACTCTTCTAAATGACACTTGAGCCCAGGGGGGTCTCCGCTCGCCGCTCTTCTGGTCACTGGCTGGTAGGTCTGTCATTGCTCAGGTGCTCCTTGTCGCCTTCTTCATACTCTGCACCATTCCAGGGCACCGCCTGCCCAAATCCGGTGCCCCAGGAGAGGAGGAGGAGGAGGAGGAGGAGGAGGAGCTTGCGTCTGAGTGAAAGTAAACACTGCTGCTCAAGTGCTGTATTTCCGCACCCCTATAGTTCGCTTTTCTAAATAAAACAGTTTTGGGCATGAATTATTTTGTGCATCAGACATTTGGTTACCTCCGAGATCAATTAAGCTGCAGACACGGTGGCGAACCAGAAGGAGTCGTTGGACATATTCATTGGTGTTTGTTCAAATGAAACAAAACTCCTATCGAGCCCTACGTTTGTGGCAAGTTCCCTACTTAAAAATGAATGATCCCATATTAAGTTATTTTTCCACTTTGTCAATAGATTATTTTAAACGCTCAGTAGGGTCTGTCTATTTCTTCATAAAATGAAGTGTCCTTTCATTATGGTAATTGATCTAAGCTCGTCTATCTAACATCAAGATTGCACCCCCTTGTATCTGCTTTCCTCAGTACTATGCATTTATCAGCTAAGTCATTAATGGCTTCAACCAGACATATTTACTTTTTTCTTTAGTTTCTAGCGATGTGATTTTGCTCGTTATGCGATGTTCTAATACCACAGATTCTGGGTAACTACTAGGAGGGCAAAAAAAAACATAGTCTCTGTGTAGAATATCCTCCAAAGAAGTTCGTACAATTGAAAATTAATATTCGAGGGAATGAAACATGTTTGATTGCATTTTGGGCTGCATTATTGTAGCTGTGCAAATGGAGATTAGGGTATAGTAGCTTTCAGAAGACTCTAAAACTACAACACTTAGTGAATTATAAACCCTGTTCATCTGGAATTCGTTAATACATGTTTTTAATGTTTAATAATATAAGATCTGGTGGTTACCGCACAAGTCACTTTATTGGGTTGCACGTGTCTTTGAGTAGTTGGTATAAAGATGTGTCTTGTATTCATTTGTGAATAAAATATATTTTTGTATGAGTTATACGTATTTATATGTTTTGTTCAGTATTTGGCAAAACATTGGCAAAAAAGAGATGCTACAGGATTGATGTCAGTAATCCCAGATGAGCTATTTGTGTATGTTGCCACAATGGATTGTCAAAAGGGTCTGTATTGTTTGTTGTCTATAACCAGGGTTGACCCCTGTGTTACCGTGCCCTGGACTCTCCCATTGTTTGTGCTTGTCAAAAGAAAAACGTCCTTGGTCCAAATCCTATTCTGCTAACTTGCCCTACCACTTAAGAAAACCTAACAGAAAGGAGCAGGTTAGCACAATAGCCTCTGCATTTGCCTTTTGCCTGACCCAACACCTGAATCCCTTTTGCTTGTAGAAAAAGTTGGTCAATGCTCGATAACACAGTTCACAACCTCTCTGTAGGTTGTCACATGTTCATATCCTCCATACGGTTTCCCTCAGGAAATACACCGTTTTAAATGTTTGATTTTTTGGGTCTCTTTCCTAAAGAAGGTTTTAAAGATTCTTTCCAAATGAAAGTTTTAACAAATTTAGTTCTCACAAGGTTTTTTATCCCTTTAGGGTTTTCCCAAGGTCTTCCCCACTTAAGTCCATCTCCCGATCTTGGTTTCTTGGTCGGTCAGGACACGAGCCTTCCGGCATCAAGCTAGCGATTTGCTCACTCTCCACACTACGTGCCCTGCAGGACATTTTCCCCATTAGAGACTCGCCTCTGTGTAGGATTCTCTCGTCTCGCTCAGTATGAGGAGTTTCTCTTCAATTCAAATTTTGTCATCACAAACAAAAAGGGTGTGTCCTTCTTTGACTAGTCTTCAGGCCAGATCGAGCATTACCGGAAGCTGAAGAGATTTGAAGAAATGTCAACATTTGGTGGATTCAAAACTGAAGTAAGACTCATGTAGGTGGATAATGTATGCTGGGCTGATTGGGAGTTCCTTACCACAATGGAGTCGGTGTTCTGAGAGGGGAGCCACTCCAACTGAGGCCGCACTTGCCCAGACCTCCAGGGCGGGTCTTGCTGAGCTGGCTCACTTCCCTAGCCTCAAAGGCGGTGGCTCCCCTCTGGGGATCAATGGACCAGTTTCGTCAACACCAATAAATGTGAGCAAGTAATATCCAAAATAAAGTTGGCTACAATTTTGACTTTCTTCATTTTCTTGCTCATGTCTTGTACAAGATCACATTGGTTTGCACGAAAATGTTAGTGAATTGCATTTGTAGGACACATGATCACAAAAAAGGAAGTGTTAGTAAAACGTCAAACATACCAAAACAAAAGGTTAAATAGTGTAGTATACCCCACCATAAATGTAAAGGAAAGGGGACAAATTCTTGAAATTGAATTTGTGAAACTCGTCTTTTAATCGCTAATAAGTATTCTTTGACAAACCCTGCTGTTCTGGGGATAATATAGAATGTTATGTTAGGTGATAAAATCTCAAATTGCTTTCAATTTGCAGGGCATTATGGGTAATCCTTCGGTGTCATGAGGAGAAATGCCAAGTGGAGTTAACTAAATTATCTGCTTTCATCAAGATTTGTCTGTTGGACAGTGCTAGTGACCTCAAATAGGTTAATTTGCTTCTGGTCTCTTGTAGTCTTCTTTCTGTGCCTTCTCACTTCGCCATACCTCTTCTCACTACATTGCCCTTTTTTTTCTCTGCCTTTTTGATTCCTCCCACATCTTTTGCTCTCCTGCCCTTTTTTTCTTTTTCCATAGTTTTATCTCTCTCCTTTAACACTGTTCGGTACTTCACGATCATTGTATTGTGGGCAAAAATCTAAATGCCAAATCAAACTAATAAATGATACTTGTTGGGGTTATTCTTTTATAATACTGTTAAAAAAAAGAAATATCCATGCTTCTGATAACCACCACAGTGTAACAGATTATTTAAAAATCTGTCATGCTAACAAGTAAACAGTTTATTTTTAGCCCCCCCTCCAACTTGGAGCAGTGACTAAGCCATTAAAACAACTAAAACTGCAAAGTGATAAGCAAGTTTTCAGTTTTTACTTTATAGGACTGCTTTGCCATTATCCCTATAATTTATAATTAGCTTGCCTACTGTAATGTTCATACGTAATCTAGTTGTTTTGGATGCTACTCAATAGGAGTGATATAACTATGACTGGAATTGCTGTTTGAATCACAATTGTTTATGATGATAGAATTCACTCTTAAATTTACTGTTTCTTTCAGGACTTTTCTGAGACTGAACAACAGGATCAAGACTTTTACTTGAAATTGGTATGTATTTTAGGAGTCACATTTCTGTAATGTTTCCACTGAGTGATTGAATACTCCATTACTGTGTGCATAGTTTAATTGGATGCATGGTACCAAAGTATGAACTATTTTTGCCATAAGGATTGTTGGATCAACCAGGCTGCACTCTTGTCAGTGAACTAGTGAAACTGGAAACCGTTGTTTAACCTTAAGGGAATGGTATGGTGTTGCCCCCACCCCACCCCATTTTCAACACTTCAAAAATTAAAGGGATCATGGTTTGATCTAATCTGTCCAAATATCTGATGCAACCAGATGGTCAGTCTTCTTTGACCCTACGGCAGTATTATCTGAAGTTATTCTGTATCATAAATATTACAGATGATGTTACTTGATAACTGTATAGCATTTTACTGCAATTGCGATGGTTTCAAAGCACTTTGGGTTGTTTGACCTTTGGTAGTCTGTAGTCTGAACATATATGAAAATGGATCGCGTTTGTGTTGCATGCGACTTTTGAATGTATAATAGCAGAGCTGAGTGGTGTATAGAATTATATCGGCTGTGGTGTGAATGGTGTTTGGGCATAGTATAGATTTCTGCATCTGTGAATGTGATGGCTGGTCTGAATTTTTATGGGAGGATAACTCAGCAGCAACGTGCGTGCCTTGGAAGCAAGGCGACACGAAGCAACACAGGTTCGATTCCCCGGGTCCGCGCTTAGAAACCTCTGGGTGTTTAAGCGCGTTATAAATACGCAACTAAGACAAAAAAAATTACGCATCTAAAAAAAATATAAATATTTTTGTAACGGCGCCTTGATGCCCGTGGGCTGTGACCACTTTAAAATGCAAAATGCAATAAATATATGGATTATCTTCTAGAGTGAGGCGACACAGAAGAGTATGTGAGCTAATATGCCTACTGGGAGACCAAGACAGTTGTGTAGCATTGTAAGATAGAGTTCCAATAATGTTGGTTGGCAATCCTGCTCTGGCTATCATGGTAGGTATTTAGGCCTAAAATACCCGTCGCCTCAGTTTATGGTTATGCAGGAAAATTCCCTAATAATTCAAGGGCTGCCAGGCAAACTTAGAAGGCAGCATAAATCAAGAGTAGTACGAAAGAGGTGACTATTGTTTCTAACAAGATTGCATGGCTATTATTTTTTAAAGCAACATCAAGCTCCCAGTATGTCAAAATTCTTGTGGCGAATGTTGAGCTAGATGGATTTTATCTCAATAGAACGAGGTTCACGTTGCGCGCACCATATTAATGTTATGATGGGACAAGAGAGGATGCAATATTGTTGTGGTTTTGCATGTATCTGGAATAGTTAAGTTTTGTTAAAGGTTACTTTTAGTGTTACTTATGTCGAGTATGACAGATTTAGATTTGCATACATGTAGCAACATAATGAAGATTGTGTAAACATAATATGGGAGCACATTGTGCAACTTAGTGCAATGAGATTTAAAGCACATACATTGTGGAAAAAGGCTCTTGAATGGGGAAACGCGTTGAGAGGTATGCTGTAGTTTTGAACGCCCGTAAATTGAGGCCTGGGTTTGTGAAATAAATGTCTAGCTTGTTGGGAAAACTGGCTGGCTAAGGAGGAAAGTATCAATGGGTAGAGGAACAGCTGTGACATGGACTTGGCTATTTGGAGCTGAAATAGAATGAGGGCATGGGTCCATGGTTTTCAGCTTGGAATTGATTGTCTGGGTGGCTGAAGAAGCATCTACCACCTGTTGGTGTCAATCTGGGGTTAGTTGCTAAAATTGTAGATGGGTGATTGGAAGCGAAAAGGACTGGGGGCCTACGAGAAAGTCAAATGGATTAGTAGGAAAAATATTATAATAGGAACAGAGGCCAGATGGATTGTACTGGAGGACACCAAGAATACATATCCAGTGTTTGGAGCCTTTTTGTTAGCTCTCTATAGCCTCATAGTGCCCATACATAAACCATGTGCGTCAGATTTAGCGTTGCAGGTCTGTGACCAAGTGGAATACAATGTTAGGATTCTGTATCTTGTAGAAAGAAACCCAAGAACATGGTTGGGCTTGTATTTGTAATGTCATGAATTGTATGTCTAAGGGGATGGTGCCACAGTGAACGCAGCCTATGAGATTGTGGGGATTAAATTTCCTTGAGTAGGGCCAACCCATTTTTATTTTAGGTGATGATTTTGTAAGGGAACATGCAGGAGAAATGGGAGTGAAATGTATATACTGTATCTGTTCTGTGTTCAGCGAGACTCCGGTTAGTTCAATCTCCAAGGAGTTGAATAGCCTCTTTCCCCACACCTGTCGTGAAATTAAGTTGGTTTAATGACAAAGGGAATTCACCTGTTGAGAGGTGTGCTATTTTAGAGTTCAGAGATCAGAGGTCGGCTCTTACACAAATCCGAACCTTGGTAGGACTATGGTTTTTGTAGTGGTCTGCCGACTTCCATCTTGTGGTCTCACGGCCCCTACCCCCAACACAGGACCCACAGTTTGAATACCAACATCCTGTCCTGGTGACCCTTGCCCAGCTATAACTATTAAGGACTGTTCAGCAGCCCTCAGTCCTTTACTCTTATTTCTTCACTCAATGAAGCCTCGTTACCCATCAAGCTTAAACAAGCTTGTGCTATGCCTGTTCTGAAGAAGCCTTCCTTGGCAAGCCAAGACTGTACCAATTATCTGCCTATTTCCAACTCTCCATTTTTGTTAAAGAAATTAGACTGCTCTGCTGCACTTCAAGATCATTTGGAATCTTATCAACTTTTAGGGGATCTGTAGTCTATGGTTTGCCCGGCTAGGAGCATAGCAACTGCCCTGTTGGATATCAAGGATCCCTTTTACACATAATGGATCAGGGAAACATGGGTTTTTGATGCTCCTTGACATTTCTGCGGCATTTGATACTATCCATCATTCAAAATTATGCCAACACTTTCAGGTGGTGGTTGGGGCTTCGTACCTGGCAGTGAAATGGCTGTCAATCTTCTCATCATAGCGCACATCCTACATTAAGGGGTATTCATATACATCGGGCTAGGAACCAGTGGAATGTGGGGTGTCATGGTTTGTGCTGATCTCAGATTTGTATGCCGTATTTGCATGCAGCCCTTGCACAACCTCCTTATCAACTTGGGGGTGCCATTCCAGAACTATGAAGATGATACTCAGTTGGTCTTCTGCTTGGATCAAGACCAGGCATCTCATTCTTTACATTTTAGGTCTATTTTTAACACTTATCGAACGCCGGATGGCCAAAATTTGCTGGGGCTGAACCAAGGTAAAAGGGAAATTTTGCTAGTTGCCTCAGCCACTGCACTTTCTTAATCTTTAACTTATCCTGATTTTGTACTGGGGGAAAATACCATTTTTAAAAAGCTAACCAAGGTTAAATATCTGGAAATTCTTTATTTAACTTTCCATGGTACCGCAAATCAACCACACTTGGAAAAATTCTAATTACTATCTTATGTTGCTTTGATAAATTCGCCCTCCCGTCTCTGAACACCATTATCTAGAGCTCTTGTTGGATCCTTATTAGACATCAGCATTCTTCATACTGTATTCTTATGTTCCTTTATCCCACCAAAAGAGTCCAAGGTTTTGGTAGATCCAGCGTTTTACTTACTAGTGTTAGGAATGATTTCTCTTTTAGGCAACTTTCCCTTAAAATGCATTGGACCCCCAAACCTTTTTGCTTTTATTTTACACCCTGTCCTTACTTTGAAGCCTTCCACTTCACTTCCCAGGCCTTTTGCTCATTTGTTATGGGGAAACTGACAAGTCCTTTGTCATGTTATCTGTTTGGGAAACTTTTTTATATTGCACCCAGCATCGTCCAATGCAGTGCAATGGGAGTACTTTTGTATCACCCTAGACTTACTGTTTGGTTCCTTTTTAAACGTGCCTAAAGACAAGCTGGTGACGGCATACATT
The DNA here is from genome assembly GCF_040938575.1 of Ambystoma mexicanum. NCBI lineage: Eukaryota > Metazoa > Chordata > Amphibia > Caudata > Ambystomatidae > Ambystoma > Ambystoma mexicanum. The sequence continues at coordinate 1,405,691,300 of NC_090923.1, read as the reverse complement.
TTTAATCATTTTTAGAAGGAAACTCCCCAACATGACGGTGCAGATCCTCTCGTCTCTGGAGGGGAAAAAGACTTTGGCTCTACGTAGTGGATCTTACTGATATGGCCTCAGCACTGCAAATGCCTTTGTTTTTTGGTAGGGGGCAAACATTTTCTGTAACCAGTCCTTCCCTTCAGACTGAGCTTGGCGCCAAGAGTCTTCACCAAGATGGCTCAGATAGCTGCTTTTTTTCAGGCTTCGGGGAAGTCCACAACTATCCTTATTTGGAGGACTGGCTTCTCGGATGTCGCTGCCTGAAGAAAGCAGCTTCCCAAATGCAAATGTTACTTAACCCCAGTTTGAATAAAAGCTTATCAGTAACTTGGAGGAAGTCTTCAATGATAGTCTCACGTGATCTGATTTTCCTGGGTTTCCAATGGAACACAACGATGGCTGAAGTCTTTCTAATGAATGTGAGAATGAGCGATCCAATCCATATATGTACCCGTTTCCTGAATTCCACTCACATGTCACCATGGTGGTTCCAGAGGCTTCAGAGATTAATGGCAACCTGTGTCTTAGCTCTTACTTTCGCAAGGTTAAAGTTGACACGTACACAAATAGCACCGAGACAGACCTAGTCTCGGGCTAACTATCCAGACTCTCAATTGATTTCCGTGCCCCCGGGAAGGATAAACAATCGCAAATGGTGTTCGGACTACTCCAACCTTTTGGACGGGACCCCCTTTTTTGGAACGGTCTCCTCATGTCACGTTAAGAGATTCCTCCCTGCTCAGCTGGGGGGGGGGGAGGCTAAGCTGAGTCATATGGAGGTGTTCGACCTGTGGTCTCCCTTGGGCAGGGTACACCACATCAACTATTGCAAATAACTAGCTATTCTCCTGGCCCAAAATGCCTTCCAGTCCAGTATCGCCAACAAAATAGTTTGCATCAAGGCAGACTGCTCATATTTACAGCATGCCCCTTTTGTGGATTTGTCCGTGATAGGTCATGACATAACATAGTTTCACATTTAAACAGACATGGATTTTGAACTTGTATAACGCATATCACGTGGAACCACAGTGTGCATCTAGGCGCACATGATAAAAGTAGTTCAACAGGGAGCCAAGACGCATCATAGGCGTTATTCAAAGGTAGGTTTTAAGCCTTTTACTAAAGATGCTGAGGGAATTTTTTTTAAATCTTTTATTTTAGTTAGTTGGCAACATATTCCAGGCCTATCGAGGAGAAACTCCTATCTCCCCAAGAGACAGACCGTGATGATGGAATGGAACCACTAAAAGATGTCCCTGAGATCGAAGTGTCCGGTTTGGGTGGTAGACTGCGATCTCTGAAGAAAGATGGGTGGTAGCCAGGCCATGAAGAATGCATTTAAAAACCAGGCAAGGGCCTTAATCAGGACCCTGTGCTGCACCGGGAACCAGTGGAGGCTTCTATGGAACTGCAAAACTGACAAGTTCCTTGGCAAAGAGAAAATGAGCCTAACTGCTGAATTCTGGGTGACATGTAGGCTTTTTTTTTTTGGATGCTCATATACAGGGCATTACAATGATCTAACTTAGTTAGTGCTCCAACTACCTTGCGACGGTCACTCTCTGCAATAAGAGGTAGCAGAGGCTTCAACAATTTAAGTTGAAAGTAGACCAATTTAACATTTTGACCTCCAGATAGTGCAGCTTTGACTGCCAAATTGAAAGGTGCTGGACATGAGACAGCTTGCATAATGTTAGCAAGTTTCTTCTTTGAGCTAAATACAATAACGTCAGTTTTCAAAGGATTTAACTGAAGTTTGTTTTCCAGCAACTAATTTCTTTTTATTTTGTCTGCACAAGAAACCTTTCAATTGCTTCCACTTTTTCTTTCTTGTCGGACGTAGATTTGGGTCCTCTGCATCGAACCAGTAAATAATAGTGGGGGCAAAGAAGAACCCTGGGGCTCACCTCACCTAGCTGGTAAGGAGTCAGACAAGTGCAGACCAAGCTTAACTTGCTGGGATCGATCAGTTAAGGAGGTAAACCTGTCATGGCCACTAGTCATGTGGCCAGTCCTTCCTCATCTCCAGGGTCCCATTGGACCCAGTTCTGGCGCCAGACTCATGTTAAAGTGTGCTCTGCACACTCTAGGCCTAGGACGTGTGCAGCTGGGCCGGGCGTGGCCCAAGGAACAGAACTGGAAGGCACGTGTTACAGGCCCAAAGAAGGGCAAGGTGGAGTTTGTAGGCCGAGCTAATGGGAGGGGCCTGAACCAGTCTATATAAGACCAGCCCACCCACGGTCGGAGCCGGAGACGCCCTCCTGCAACTTCGAATCTTCGAGGACCCGGACACCATTCTTCATCGTCGGCCTGCACCTACGAGGAAAAAGAACAAACAGGTTAGAACTCGTATGCATTAACACGGCAGCATATATGCAAGAGACTAAAGTTCCCTTATAAAGACTAACTTACCTGTCACTGTGGAAACTCCATCAACCTCTAAGGTCTTTCGGACTCTTCTCAATCCAGACTCCCTTCCCGAAACCTATGGAAATGGAATGAGACCTTGCATGAATTACCGCTAGACGGAATACAGTCATTCTGATCGAACTATAATCATACTAAAGACTTACCTCATACGTGGATTGGTCGCAGCTGGTCTGGATCAGCCTTCCCACAGACCAGTGAAGTAACTTGGTCCGTTCTACGCGCACCTGTTGGGAAAGGCAGGATGGATAGCTCAACATCACAAAACTACAGGTGAGCGTCTATGGGAAAGTGCTTGCCCACCGTATTCTGGCACGAAAGGGCTGGGGGAAGTCACGGGGTACCAACTCAATTCTCATCTCTCCTCTTCTGCAGGGGCAACACCCATCTCCTGAGCCGCAGGTCCAACCACTCTCTGAAGGAGAAGGTGATTTCGAGGAACCAGGCCAAGGGAGGGCTCCAACCGTGCCCCAAAGCCCGGGCGGAAACCAGGTGAGCGTAACAACCATTTTGGGCCGTCGTTGCACACCTGAGCCACCGTAGAGTCTGGAAATAAGGATGTCAAAGTCAATTGTGTTAATGGCTGCAGACAGGACGAGCATGGCCAGCATGCAAATGTCAACCTTGTCGGCAGCCCTCACAATATGGTCCTGGACAGAAATAAGCACCGTTTCAGTACAGTAATGTTGGCCTGAATTCTGATTGGTACACATCCAGAATATCGTACTTTTCTAAGAAGCTCTGGAGTTGGTGACAATTTTTTCGAGATTCTTTACAGGCCATAAAAGGCCTCCAATTGGGCGGTAGTTTGAGAGCACTTTATGGCCTGTTGTGTATTTCTTTAAATAGTTGTCTGAGGTATGATTTTCTTTTTTTCTTCTGGCATGTATCCTTGGGCTAGTGATGCATAATTCATAACACAATTCATTACAAGTTCCAGCTGGCCTGGGCCATTTTTAACCCCAGATGGAATACACCTGGTTTGCAAGGACACTTCAAACAATATGGGGAAGGGGAGAATAAACCAGTTTCCCTAGTACTGATGACTATTGCACCCGTCCTTGCTTGATGGTGTTTTTTTTCACAATAATCTAAATGACTACCAATTCAACACGCATGGCTGTCATTCACAATCTGAGAAAATAATCGAAACCCATAACGTATCGGTCAACTATGCCCCTAGGTGGCCCATCACCCCCAGTTTATTACTCAAACACTGGTGTACAGGCGCATTATAAATGTCATATATCCTATCACCCACAAACAGATGGCCGGATTCCCCTGGACAATAAATGAGCTCCGATGCACTTAAAAAGATTGCATCTTCTTTTTCACAATACTACCAAATCATAAAAACCCAGCCTGGCAGTAACTGAACATCTGATAATGTTGTGGCTAATCATTGCCTTGCCTCAGCCTCCAACACTGCAGAACTACTTTTCCAAGTTACACAGGGTTCACCTCGCAAAACCATGACTACTGGGCCTGGCCTAACTAAGAAAAGGCACACAGCATACAGATTTATACATTCGCCATATACCCCCCAACTGTCCCAAAACACATTTCCGTGAAGACCCCATGTATAAATGTTGGTGAATATATGTCCAAAACCACAGCGTTCTGTTCCCAGTGGTTTCTTCGTGACAAATCTCTGTTCTTGCATGCTCATTGTGAAACTCCTCATCCAGTTTCTAGGCGCTTCGTGGCAAACAATACCTAATATTGCATTTACATTTCATCATTGGTTTTGACATTTATCTTGCTGCTCGCGTGTAAATCTAAATATCAACTTAAACGCAAAGTAACACATACCATTCAATACGCTGGAAGCATGTATAATTGCAACATCGCGCCTACTTCTCCGCTCCACAGTGACCAATATGGCACGCGCAACGTTAACCCCTTTTTCTCATTTGGAACCTTTCTTGACCACCCCAACATTACAAAAAAGTACTCCGGTCCCATCCCAAAGGACTGAATATCCCACAAGTATGGAGAAAAGGGTACTATGGACTAGGTGTACCTTAAGTAACTTTTTCTTTTCCACACTGACCTTCATTTTTAGGCTATGTGGCCACTCAAACACTGGGTATTATTATTGGAATTATTACAGATTCCTGTTAAAGGAATCTAAACATTTCCTTTTTTTTCAAAAATATGTGCAAGTCCCACCCATGTTATTTGTATTGATTATTCCAATTTTGATTGCATATCCTTCTGGTGGAAATTGCTGATTTGGTAAGGGCTAAAGTTCTTTTGTGACATCCTTCTATGTGTTAAGGGATTCAGAATAGAGCGGAACAACGGCAGGGTCTTGCCATGGAACATTGTTGCTCACGTTGTCCCTTTGCAAATTATTTGAAATGTTTTACCTGCATCTAGATGCCTCCATGCAGATTTGGAACCCTTAGCATTCATGGTTTAAGTGATTTTGTTTAAGAGTGACTTTTTAGATCACTGTCCTGGGAGTGAGTGGAATGTGGTTCTTACAGGAGTCCCACCTGATGAATGGAGACCTAAATCCAAATTATTTCAAAGACAATTTGTGTTCTCTGGTTGTAAACTGGATTGACTTCACTGACTGCTCATCGTCCTATTAAAAAAAACAGCCACTTTATGAATAGAAGGAAGGACAGACAGGTGCTTGCTCTAAAATGTCGGATTGTGAAGGGGAAATATACTGAGGGGACCTAAATAAGCTTATGAATCCACTGGTCTGGAATAGATTTTTGAGACTGGTGCGTATAGTAACTATAGTTGAATGGAGGCTATGATTATACGCATTGTTCAGTTCATAACACCTATGCAAGATTAGACTACACTTTACTTGCACTCATTTTAAAGGTTTGACTTGAAAATCCAAGATCAGTGAAACACTTATATTGGACTATGCTCCAGTCAGTTAGGCTGGATATGTCATATCTGCCAACCTTGACACCTGCCAAACCCCACCCCCTAGCTCCCCAGCCCCTGGAGATTAAATTGGCATTTTCTAGGAGACCCCGTTTTGCGAGAGAAAATTGATTGCATAATTTAGGAACACTTTGAACATAATGCCGGAGTTGACTCGTTTTGGTTGATGGTATTGGGAGCACGTAAGTCTGTAATAGGGACCGACCTATAGCAGTGGGAGTGACCCATCAAAAAAAGCTTCTGCAATATGCTGTTTCAAACTGGAAGCAGAAGTAAACAAACCAGAGGGATGGCACATAAGATAACTGGTTCTTGGAACATCATATTGTCATTTGCTGATAGTTCTAAGCCCGCGTGGGAAAGGTCATGGGTGTTTGGAGTCCCACGCCCCGCCTGGAGTGTGTCCCTGTGAACCTTCCTTTGTGTTGCTGGCCACACCCCCCTTCAGTAGAAGACCTGGAGCCCAGCATCAAGCCCGCAGGGGACAGGGTGCAGGTCTTTGGCAACATGCTGGGTGTTTGGCGCCTGAGGATGGAGGGCAGAGCACCTCAACGAAAGTTTCACAAAACACCTGTGGAACCAAAGGCTTGCGCACGTTAGGTGTGGGTGAGGAGCAGGTTATGCCACTGCGACTTTACTGTAACTTTGCTCTTGGCATCTATCTAATAAGGACCAAAATGGTTGACACCAGCCACCCTAAACCCATCAGCAAGCACACCTGGCATGACAACTGATATTCCAAAACGGAGAATTGTAACAGTGAGATGAACGATTGCAACAGCCCCTCCCCCACCGCCCCCTCATTTGGTGTGGCAATGGGCAGGCCCAGTGGGCCCATGGGATCCGTGGGGAAGGCAGACTCCTTGATCAATGAGGTGCTCCACTTTCTAGTCGCAATTGATGTCCCCACACACCTAGACTCCTGGGTCAGCAAAGGTAAATTGAAACCAACAAAGCTAAAAAGGAAGACAAAGCACTGTAAGCAGTCCTTTGCACCGGGATGGTACTGTCAATGCTACAGTTGACTGCCCATAATGCCACTATTGCAAGGGGGTTTGCATGGGAGCCTGCACGCGTCCCCTGTTGGTTCCTGCCTTCACATGGTTGAAGGAGGTATTGATGATAACGAATATTCCACCCCAACCACATTGCCCACCTTATTACATGACATGCTAACTCCCAACCAGTGCATGGTGGAGAGTTAAGATGCACATGATGATGATGATGATGATGATGATGATGATGCTGACATAGTTGAATTCAGCACAGGGGGTACACAGTTGTACACTGACACCATGGATGCGTCCCATTCTACTGCCCCACAAACCAGCAGATTACAGTGTGTGGAGCCATCGAAGAGCAAAGCCCACAAGGAGGACTGGTGTGAAGTGAACTCGCTGGTACGGCACACAGAACTGGGGGTCAGATGTACTAGAAGTGGTACTCCGTAAAGCATCTGCCCCTCCTGTCCACCTCTCCTCGTACACAGCTGCAATGTCTACCACCAACCAGGTCTGTAAGGGGCCACCTACGGCCAACGGGTGTAGCTCTGTTCTATCAGAGTTGGTGATAGTGAAGAACTTAATCCTACAGCTCCTGAAGCATATGTGAAGGGTGGGGCAATGGGGGGGAGGACTAAAGGGGAACCCACCCACTAGCTCTGAGGGAGTTAAGGGGGCCTTGAATGTCGCAGAGCCAGCAGTATCCATCAATCCCGCTGCTTGCCCAGACATGACCACTGAAAATTCGGCTAGGCCAGGGTTCACTAGAGGCACCAGAGAGCCTGCTGATCCTGAAAGAGCTCTACCTGACATAGAGTTCTTTGGTCCTACTGGAAAGGGCCCGCTAAGAGTACCCTGTACTGCTGTCTTCCATGCCAACCTTAAGTGGGTGTGTAGGTGGCACATCTTGTGCCATCGTTCGAGGATGCTCACTCGAGCTGGGAATGAGACTCCCAATTATACTAACAAAACTTTCAATACCAGTAAGGTGGCAGCGCTTAGTATGGAGTGGGTACTTTGCCTACACTCGCTCCCTAAACTGATGCCAATCCACCATGAACCCAGGGAAGTCCTCTTGAATAGCCTGATAGAGGACGGCACAAAAGTGGAACCCTTTACTAAACTTAGGAAGCGCTGAATATAAGATTTATAAGACGACGTACATTACTTTGTGGGAAGCTGTATGCAAGACGGGCTCACACACGTAGCGACTGCCAGGACTGTTTAGATGCAAGTACAGCACATGTATTAGTTCACACATTAAAAACCACCCAAGTGGAAAACGAATTTCGAGATTTGCATTTTTGCCTTGAAAAAGACCAAAGTGGTCGAAACACAGGCTGGCAGACAGATACACCATTGATTATGAAATAAAACATCAATGTTATCAGCTTCTACTGGACTCATTATAATATATTCTGTGACCGTGCAGGTTTATGGAACACTAGCTTTTTTTTAGTGTTTGTAACTTAGGTTGGGGTAACCTAAGGTTCCATAGTAACTGCAGCAGTCACTGTCAATAGATAGCTTTATCCCTTTAATTTTTCAGCCTCAAGGCGCCTTTGCTGGTCACCCCATACATCTCCTCTTGAATAAAAGCACTCACTGTCTCCAAGCTGTCCGGGGATGGTGGGGGTGTTTTGTAACCCAGGGGTATATTTTAAGATGCACCACTGGGCAGGAGAAAGAGCCCATAACTTCATGAGAATATAACTTAAGGAGCCCAGAGGGGCTAACCGCTTATTGGGCTTTGACAAGAGATGCCAATCTCGGGCAGAAAATGCAATAGAAATCTGTGCCCACCTCCCAAACAATATTGTGATCTTCCCTGATCACAATCCACACTATGGCCTGTGCTCTCGGGTGCAAATGTAATCCCCCTTGGGAAAATGTTCCTGGGTACCCCCATTCGGCTGAAGCACCCATTCAAATTCGCAGCCAATGAACTACCTGCTCTTGTGTACTTGTGTGAAGAAATCTCCATTGGGAATTGAGTCTGAAACAGTCGGGTTTCAGGGATATTGATGTCGACCTAGTTAATATGGATGGAATGCATCTTTTACGATCTCTTTTCCTAGCTCACCGACATCTTATGTGTTATGATGTATCTGTTTATTTGTGCCATGATTTACTTTGATGGCCTCAGCCTAAAATGAAGTTATTGATTGATAAAGCAGGTGGAACTGAAGGCCAGTCTTTTAGATAAGTATCCGTTTTATGACTCAATTTTATTATAACAATAAGGTTGGTAGGCTATTGGTTTCCAAGTGGAACTGGAAACTAAATTTTAAAATTGAAAGATGCAAATGGAATAGAACATTTGAGGTAATTTCTGATCTTTAGAAGTGGTTATATAAATATTAAACCTAATTGTTTAGGCAGTTTTTAAGCTTTTTAATTACAAGAGGGGGCTTGCTCCTTCTTTGAGATTCTCTTGTTACATTAATCCACAAGGCTGACAAGGACCCTACTTTGAGCACCTCCTACTGATCTATAGCCTTACTTAATCATGATGTTAAAATCTTCACTAAAAGTTTAACAAAGGCAGCTGTGAGGCAGGGTTTCGGGGGTGGTTTTCTGAGGGGGAGACTAACCTGTTACTATATTTGAACAGTCCTGAAAGTGGTGGATTTAGCCAAACTTGATTAAACAAGTTATTGGCCTCAAACGCAGAAAAGCCATTTTTATAAAATATTCCTTAAATGTGTATTTTGCCCCCGTTCATGAATTGAATATTGGCTAATTATCATAATGCAAGATCCCAATCATAATTCAACATCCCAAATTAGAAGAAATAAACATCTCATCCATAGAGCTGAAAAGAGAGGTTCTAGACCAGGCCGTTCCCCCCAATTGTTATTTTGGCCTTTATAACCTTTTGCTCAAAAAATCATGGTGGAAATCGAATGATTTGGAACAGGAGGCAGAAAACTCAAATGGTTGATATTCATAAACTATATTCTTTTTATTGTAATCAAGGCATATACTTCTCAGTGCCTATAAAAGATCAGATATTTTAGGGCTTAAGCATTTCAGAACCATCTAGGTGTATTGTATACTCACATTTCAACTGCTCAACCCCAAACACAATAGACCCAAATGACACAAGAGGAGCAGTCCAGTGAATGAATTACAGCGGCTTACAACAGTCTGTTTGGTGACTACTGAAGAAGCAAGTACAAATCTAGAGCTTCATTAATGACTTTGAGAGCACACCTGGAGATTGCCTGGCGGGATGGTTTTCCTTTCCACAGTTTCCTTAGGTGGTGGTTAAGTGTATGTGGCAAAGTGTGTGTGGTAATGTCATATTTCCATTGAGTGTCACTCTTTAATATACTGCTTTGCGAGTTCTGCTGAAAAACTTGAACCATTCGGCCCAATTTGTTTCTCAATTTGATTGGGGTGTGTGTGTGTGTGTTTGGGGGGGGGTTGTAGCCACTTCATGATGGGGTGCCTTGGCATCAATGTACCCAGTGGTCTCTGTTCTGCAATCATGCCCCTCTCAGCAAAGCGATGGACTGGAAATCTGCTATTCCTCTCACTTCTTGAGTTGGAAAGATGAACCCTTTACCCTCCCATCTATTGAATTAATGTTGTTGGCCACCTTTTCTAGATTATTTTGAAACTAACTTGCAAATAAATAAAGTCTGCGCATGTCTTGCTTGGCAGCTAGAGTGGTGGCTGTGGGAGGTGTGTTTTCTGAGGCACATTTTTATTTTGTTTTTATTTGCGTTTTGTATAGCATCTAAAAACCAAAGCACTGTTCATAAGGTCAGTACGGTACAGTAAAAGGAAAATAAAAATAAGGAAACACAGAAAACATCTGCATTGACATTGCTGTTAGAATGGAGCAGGTGAGACCTTGCGGAATGTAGAATAGAGAAATGGAGCAAAGAGAGAGGAAGAGCATTCCAGTGTAGAGGGGAAAGCAAGGAGAATGATCGAAAGCGAGACTGAGCACAGGGAGGACTAGGGACAGCAAGAAGAAAATGGGAATAACAACGAAGCGAGCGAGGGGGATATAAAATGTAACGAGAAGAAAGATAATCGGGTGCAAGACCATAACATTGACAGACGCACACTTGCGGCTGCGCAATGTTACTTCTTTTATGTTAATATTATTGCATATAATGAAGAGTTTGCAAACTTCTTGATGGCAGTGGTTAACGTAGCGCTGCCTGTGAATCCCTTGTAGTTGAAGGAACTGTGCATAGTGAGCACAGAGCTTCCACAAGTGAGCCTGGTTGCACATTAGAAACCTGGCTGAGTTTACAAAATATTTACCCCCGCCCCCAAACGTCCTATCCCAAGATGAACTGTGATAGCTCGTTAATGTTGGATGGATGAAGTTCAGGCAGCACGCATGCAGAGCTTTTTCCATGATCCCTTGGACTCCAAATAGGACTGAGAGATGTGCCTACCTGTTGTCCTTGGTGAATGAGATGGGACGCGACTCTCTTCAATATCAGGTCTGACGCTCAAGTCCTTGAGCAGCTTGACTCTTGCCTCTCCTGCCTGGAAGGGTGGGTGAGGGACAAGGTGAGCCCCATGATGGCATGTTGCTGCTTCTTTAGGGGGAGGAAGAGGCCCCAGGGAACTACTTGAAGAGTTCACTGCCAAGCTGAAGCTACTGGCCCTGGATTGTGGCTTCTCTAACCCAGAGGAAATGGTGTGGGACTGGCTGGTGTGCAGCGTCTATCAGCTAGAATTGCAGCATAAGTGGGGGGCCGAGCTCGGCCTGGAGCCCGCCCCATGAACATCCCCAGTACCTGCAAGATCACACCTGGGTGGCTGATCCTGGATGGCACTGGCCATGCGAGCCTCTTCCCCAGTCACCTGCAACTGTGGGTGAGGCCACTAGTTGCAGAGAGGCCTGGAGAAGGGCCAAGCGCCTCTAGGTCCCCTGAGGAAACGGAAAAGATGAAAGAAGAGTACTTCGTCCTGAGCAAACGAGACAAATCGGCCCACTCAAAATTGTTAGCATTTCAAATATGCTTTAAAAAAATGTTTCGTCCTTTTTTGAGCACTTTACAAACACAAGAATAACAGGTTCAATGCTTACGTTGATGGCTTTTAAATCTGTTTTAATTTGGGTCTATAAATGCCACATCATATCTTACTGTGCATTTCTCATGATGGTTGGATTATTAAGAGCTTGGACCTATTCAAGATTCCGGAGCAGCAGTGTGCTGCTGACCAAATTCTTTTTAAAGCCTCCCCACAGGGGCTATGGAAAGGTTTGCACTTCTTTGGCTTCTACTCATTCTGTGATCACAAAACAAACTTAAATAAAATCCCTCCTTAACGAACCGCTGAAGGCACCCTGAAACTCTTGTCTGAGAAAATCCCTGATTTATAAATTACACTGCATGTTCACGTTTAACTTTGTTTAGGCATGTTGGCCTTCTTGTGTATGTGTATTTTTATATCTGAATCTGTGAGTTCCTTTCTTGTATGTTGTACTCCTGTTTAACTTGCACAGATGGTTAAATTCACTACATGTCTTTATTCTGCCCATGCCTGTATTCCGCAAAACTGTGGGCTTGTAAGTGTAGCTAGCGTGATGATATTCTCAAAGTTCTATAGAATGTTTTCATGCTAATATTGACAGTTGGAAAGAAGGTGGCTGACTCTGCTTGCATTGCAGCTGGGATCGCTATATCATAGAATAATCGTACCTTTACATGATGAACTGCTTCCTAAATTATTACATACTTGGACGAACTGGATGGGTAAGGGACTACGCAGTCCGTGATCTGGTTACGAACACGAGCCATCGATGGATTACGACGTGTGGTAGTACATATATTCCTGATCACATGGATTTGCAAGGGGGCTGTAGCAGTGAAGTAACATCCAGGAGCGGTTAGAGATTTCAAGCATGGTAGGCAGTGACTGTAGCGCACTGCAACGCTTATTCCGATGCATCCTATGACGTGTAGGGGCTTCTGGCCATATTGGAATTGGGAGACAAATGCAAAAGTCGGTCATATAATTAGATACACTTTATGTGGAGAGCATGAATAACTGCCAGGTGGTTGACTGATCGTATATACGAGTAAGGATGGCAATGTTAATTAACAGATATTGACATCTGTGTGAAGTGATGGCGATCTTGGGGGCAGGCAAGCCCACTGGACTGCAACCATCGGAGCAAGTAGAGCCATTGTGGAACCAGTCAGTATCAGTGAATCTTGTGTATTGCTTAGAAAGTGCAAAAGTACAGAAGCGGTTAGTGCACACCTTATTAATCGCAAGGTAGTAAAATATTAGGTGTTTTTGAGCAGATTCCTAGGTGCGGGGGAGAAAATGCGGCTCTGGCACACAGTCACCAATGTAATCAAGAAAAGAGTAGTCTCCTTAGTTTATTACCACCTTAAAAGCTGATAATATAGCCAGTCAGAATTGGTAATGTTATAGTTATATTTAGATAATTCTCATATAGGTAAACCAATCTCTAAACAGGATCTGTTCATCAATTCATTCAATAGGTACATTCTATTGTGTACATTTATTCATCAATTGTGAGACAATTAGTTACAACAGACAAGAACATTACAAATACACTTGTATTAAAAGGAGCTTGACTCGTTTTGGAAATTTCAATCCCTTCATCAGGAGAAAAAATAGTTACAATTCAAAAATTGGTTCAGGCTTTATGCTTCAATATCATCTAGAAAGCACATTAAATGAATACTCCTGTTAGTATATGGTCACTAATTTTGTAATTCTGCTAATGGATAATATGTGTAAGTAGATGACATGGACACTACAAGTGGTTGTCACCTTGTATGGAAAATCTTTAAACTTGCATCTGCATATGGAAGATCCAAAGATCCTCTTGATCAATTTCCTGAGTATAGGTGTGGCGGCTTGTCATTAGCTCTATAAAATATATAGAATAAAGTATCAGGTAATCGTACTGCTTAATAATGGTCAATGTGTTCAAATACAGCTGTAAATGGAGGAAACTACCTCATAAACGCTCTAGCTGTACTAATCTGTTGTGCAGGTGATGCTTGTACCAGATGGGGTCCCCGCAGTTGGCAGAATCTTATACAACACCATATTCTGTCATCTATAGGAAGAGATTGAAAAAGTGGTCAATGCGAGGGATATAAGTGTTAAAGGCTTGTAGGTGCCAAAGCAGTATCTTACCTTAGACTTAGTAAGGGTGCGTGTGGAATGAGGAATAGGCGCAGAAAATCAGATTTGTATACTTCCAAGGCCTGGAACTCCATTCTAAATATGAAATATGCAACAACAAAAAATAAACAGCTAATGTGCCATAGTCGTGAAACTTGCTTTTTACTTTGTAGACATACACACCATCTTACGTCAGACTGGCTGACGATGCACGTGGTGAAGACAAACTGACTTAGGAATCTAAAATGGTGTGGTACATTAGTCTAAGAACAGGCTTTCCGTTACCAAGTTTGAGATACTGAATCTGCAGAAAAATATTTTTGTGGCAGTTTGGGGCATCGGATAACTAGATCGTAAGAACATCCATATGAGAGTATTGTGGTTTCAGCTCATGAATCAACTTACTAGATCTGAATGTCGGAATGTGTCTGTTTGGTTACGATACAGGGGGTTCTCTCGTTTCAAGATGGCTACCTAAGAATGTGACGTTGGTGTGTCCTTGTGTGCGCACTGACGTCATGTCAATAAAGGTTACTGAGTATACATGGCTATATAGATGCCAGTAGCGATGAAGTTTCAAGAGAATCTAATGTGTTAATGTGATGTTATACTTGTAAGGGTGTATAAACTGTGTCAGTTACTGATGTGCATATGTGTATAAGTTCTCTAATAAAAGGGCATGTCGTGTTATATGTACTATGTTTTGTGTACCTGCATTTGCATATGTTGGATAATTCTCAATATCCTACACTTGTTCGGAGAAACCTGTTAAAAATACCTTGAACAAATAATTGTATGCAATAATTTTCATTCTCTACATACAAGACCTAGTTCAGAGGCTAATGCAACATTTGAGAAAACAGCATGTCTTTATAAGGATTCCACTAGTCCTATAATCTGTAGCTTGGGTACCATTTCAAAAGCCACATAATGTTTCACTGAGAACCGGTCTAGTTACTTGGCTAACATATGTCAGATACCTTACTTTTGGTTGTAATGTTCTGTAACAATTAAACCATTTCTATTTAAACACTTGTGATTACAAGGCAAACTCGGTGTTGTGAAATACGTTTAGTTCAATCTCTATACACAGTGAGAACTGTCCCTTATCTATAGTTTTATTACAACGTCTGTGACTTAACTTTGTGCAGAGTACAGATATAATGGTTCCAAGTTTCTACCATGAACAATGGAAATTACAATCTATGATTGGGAAAGTAATCCAAGTTTATAGAATGTTGAATCCTTCTAGCGCCAATGAAGACACTCTAATTACATGAGGTGTCATGAGTGTTTGCTCAAAGGAATGGTGTTAATGTGAATTCTTAAGTCCCATGGGATCATGGAGTCCAACTTATTAATCCAAAACATTTATCTTTTGGCTAAGAGTATGTTCAGGTTACCCCCTCTTGGTGTTCTCACAATTTCTAGTACTGCATATTTTAGGTGAGCTATTAAATGTGTATTTTCTGCAAAGTTTAGCTACTGGAGATTTCTGATATTTGTTTTGTGATGCTTTCCTTAATTTTGCGGGTTGTCTGGCCTACATAGTATTTACCACATAGGTAGAGCAATCCGTACATCAGAAATTTGGATAGCATTTTCAGGGTGCACTCTGGCTCTGAACCTATTGGACACATTTTCTGTGGCTTCACAATAGGTCTGATCTTCTGAGATAATCATTCACATTCTCACATACTGACTCGGTGGAAGATTATTTTTAGATGTCCTGGATGATAACATCTGTGGGTTTTCAGTAAATTGATGAGCCTATATTCACAAGATGTTAAGACGTCCAGAAAATGTACACTCTGGGTTCCTATTTCCACTTTAAATTGGATTCTGGCATGATGTGCATTAAGGTATTTGAGAAATATCTACAGTTCATCTTTAGGTCCCATCCAGATACCAAAGATATCAATATTTCTGAGGCTTGTGGAATCTGCTTAAATCACATGCTGTGCATAGGCCGACATCTAGTGGAAGCTGCAGAGTATTAGTTTGTTTTTCTAAACTCGAAAATCAGCGTCGACACAGGGCGTGCCACTAGTGTGAGGTCCACTGTACCCATGATCCCTCACGTGCATAGAACCCTCAGATTGTTTTTTTTCCGCCATACTGGTTGGAATCTTTCCGCGGAGCTCGACGCCGGCCCGGAGAAAGAATCAACAGTCAAGAGCTGCACGACAGATTTGGGCCTCGGAAGGCCTCTGGCCTCGGCCCGGGCCTCGGAAGGCCTCTGGCCTCGGCCCGGGCCTCGGAAGGCCTCTGGCCTCGGCCCGGGCCTCGGAAGGCCTCTGGCCTCGGCCCTGCAAGTAGGGAGAGTGGGGGGTGGACATACTCTACGCTCTTTTAGTATATAGGTACATTCTTATATATTCCTACACTTATTAGCCCGCTGCCAGAAGGTGCGTAAGCAGGGTACCCCTTTCCAATTTTGCCCCAAGTACAACCACAAGTACCCTTGGGTTGACACGCGCCACGTGCAATCTCTGCTTACCGCGGGACCACCCCGAGGCTAACTGCAGAGCGTGTAGTAGGTTCAAACCGAAAACACTAAAGGATCGTTCGATCAAGAGGCCATGACAGCGGAGGGCGCCTTCAGCGATGGCAGCGACGATGTGCTTTCAGACGGCGAGGGCAACTTGGCGTCAATTGACAGCCAAGCGCAAGTCCCCCGGCCTCGGAAGGTCGTCCGGCAAGGTGGCTATGGGGAAGACCCCCAGCGGCACAAGCGCTACCCCCAGCACTTCTACAAAACACATGAAGTCCAACCGAGACTCGACGCGCACGTCGATTACTCGGAAAGAGGCACGTAGAGAACGGTCCGAATCGGTGTCCTCTGGGCGTTCTCTATCTAGATCGCTGCATGACTCCAGGCAACCACCCACTGTTGCCAAGAGTGCCTCACTCCCCAAGGTAATGGAGGTTCGATCATCGGAAGATGAAGCCGACCTCTATCCCCAGACCGCACTCCAGGAGTCTGCGTCAACAGGGTGTGCAACGGCTGTTCCCGAGTCCCAACCTCCACACTCAAGAGATGGGGACACTACCCTCGAACCTCGGCGCCAGGTGTCGAAAGGCTCAGAAGGGGCGTAAAAACTGGGTAAACACTCTTCCACCCACGGGGAAGGGGAAAAACAACAAAGGAAGCAGTCTCAGCCTCCTTTCACACCTCAAAGACATTCTACTCCACATAAACAGATGGACAAGTCTCAGTCTTCTGTTATCCCAAAAACCTCTGTTCAAACCAGTAGGTCTAGTCCAGATAAAACCGGGCAAGCCCTCCAAGAAATAATCATTCCCAGGTCTAGTGATGACATAGTCATGTCAAGGATGTCATCATTGGCAGATTTCTATGCCAAAAACCCTGAACACTTTCTCTTATACCCCCGACGGGTCAACACCCTCAGGCTCTAAGGATCCTATGCCCCCAAGTAAGAAGTCCCAGGTTGAAACTCCTACTTCAGACCCCTTCTGTGTACAGCCCTATTCTCAATATCAGGGAGATCATCCTTTGGTGAGGATCCAGATTTGGGCGTGTTGGAAGAACAAACTAGGGCGGGCTACTATGGGGAGGAGGAGGAGGAGCAGGAGGAGGAGGAGGAGGAGGAGGAGCAGGACGACGACCCAGAAACCTACAAGGTAGATTCCCCGGTAGATAAAGAACCCCCGGTTATCGACTCCCCTGTCGACAACCAGCCTCTCTTGAATGAAGTTCTGTCCAGAGCGGCAGAACACTTCCACATTGACACCCAGGGTGCTCAGGAAGAGAGGGACTTTGAAGAGGAGTTGGTGGGAGAAAGGAGACCTGTTGCCCAGGCCATCCCAGGCCATCCCTATCCTTAAGTCAATACAGAGAAGGATAGACCCATCCCTTGTTAATCCCAATCTCACTAGGGCAGTAAACCCCAGAGTTGAGAAGCTTTTCAGGGCAGCCCAAACAGACCCACTGTACATAAGAGGGCATCTGAAACCGGACTCCCTGGTAGTTACAAACACCCGTAAGAGGGTGGGAACACCCTTGTCATGGTCCGAAGTTCCTCCCGACAAGGAGAGCAAGAAGATGTATGGCTTGGGCAGGAATGTAGCCTCCACTTCCGCCTACTAGGCAAGGATTGCCAACTCCTCCACCCTGCTGGCGAGTTACAACTGCCACCAGTGGGAAGAAGTCGCGGCACTCATAGATTCCGCCCCATAACCCTTAAAAAGCCAATTGGCACGAGTTTTGGCGGAAGGAAGAGCCGTGTCCGGTTGCATATTAAAAGCAACCTTTGATGCCGCGGATAACGCCGGCAGATTGATAGCAGAAGGTACTGTTATCAAAAGGCATGCTTGGTTGCGGCAGTCTGGGTTCAAAGCTGAAACCCAAGCATCATTGATAGATAAACCGGTGGAGCCGGATCTATTGTGGACGCACTGAAAAATGCCAAGGACGAGTGTGAGACACTCAAATCCCTAGGCCAACTAACCAATAAACCCCCAAACCAGAGAGGGAATGGCAATTTTCATCGCCCACGCGGAAAAAATTCCCAGAGAGGGTCTAACTTCCCAGGGGCAGGGTACACAATGGAACAGCCAGCAGTCTACCATGGGTTATGGCAGGTGTAATAAGAGAGGACGTGGTAAAGGTAGAGGCAGCCCCAGTCGAGGCGGCGGCACGCCTCCACTAAAACAGTGACGCTCCGTTCAGGGTCCCTTCTCACGCATCCCCAGTAGGGGGACGCATTTCCAACTTCACCCAGGCTTGGGAAGGGATCACACCGGGATCGTCTTTTCTCGCTCACCCGGTGGTTAAGCGACATCTGGCGGGCCTCTCCAGGCTCTACCCGTCTGTTAGGCAAGGTTATATGCAGTACCCATTGGGTGCACTACAACAACCCTGACCTCCTGGCAGTAGTAACCCAATCTTTGGTATAAGTCTGTACTACACAGGTTGGTAGTGTGGAGGAGTAGCCAGGCTTATCTCAAGAGGGGTCAATGTGAGCTGTAGGGGAATTACACAGAGGCAGACAAGGTTTCTTGATCAAACAATTATTAATGTATTTACCATCAGTTAATGTAAGCTGACTTCAGATGGGGCACTGTAAAACACCATACAAATATACTTCAAAATGACACAATCTTATTTCAGAATCGGTTAATACCCATTAGGGGTATCTGGTCTTTCGATCGAAACCCTTTCCAACTAAAATTTGCATCTAATCTTTTTGCATCGAATGCATATATGGATGGGGTAAAGGGTTATTTTTCATTGGTGTGGGGGTGTAAGGGTAAAAAAAAGGGGTTGGGGGATCCCCCAAAATAATGCAAATGCATTTGATGCAAAAGAATGTGATGGAAGGTTTTCGTTGGAGGGGGTTTTGATGTAGGCTGTTTGGATGGAAGGACCATAAACCCCATTTGGGATGGCATACAGCAGAGACCTACAGCCACAGGTGACTTCAATTGCTAGGGTGCTGTTGACATGAATGTATTAATGTTGGCATTCAGGATTAATTAAGAGCAAGTAAAAAGGAAAAAGATTAGAGCAAACAAGTTACCACAAATATTTCTTAAGCAGGCAAATACTTTCAGATCCCTCAATAAGAGTCATTCAGTTAAAACGGGCTAAGCCAATAGGCAATAGTCTAGATGGGCTGAAGCACTCCTTGAAGTTAAGTAGAAAAGTCTTTGCACAATGTTTCAGAAGTCTTTTGAAGAAAAAGATGAATCAATGTAGGGCCACAAGCTGTTAGACTTGTGAGAAGTAGAAGATGCAAGCAACTCTACAGCAAGGGTAGAAAGGGCTGAGTGCATAGAGGGGCTGAGTGCGTAGAGGGGAAGAGTGCATTGAGGGGGCGGGTGCATAGAGCTGATGAGTGAGCAAAACAGGTGAATACATGGTGCATGTGAGGGCATAAAGAGGATGAGTGCCTGGAGCGAACGAGTGCCCAGAGTGGAACTGACCTGTTATTAGAGCGGACGAGTTGCGCAGAGATACTGAATGCATAGAGTGGATGGAACGAGTGAAATGGAGCGCGTGGGGCAGACAAGAGTGCATGCATGGGGCGGACTGGAGCGCGGAGAGCGGACTGGAGCGCATGAGTGCGTCGAGCGAACCGGAATGTGTGGAGCAGATTGGGATGCATGGAGTGGATAGGAGTGCATGGAACGGACTGGAGCGCATAGAACTGTGTGAGATATATAGTATGGTTTGGAATGCAGAGAACGTTTTGAAAGAGCATATAATGCATCATATCACACCACCATGCTTACTCTCCCCTCTACACCACCACTCAACTAGAACACAGATACTAAGCCACCATTCGGTATAACTGTTCTCATACTAACATCCGCTGCATACTCCACGGCACTCTAAGTAAAACACTGCTGGTTACACACCCCCAAGCCAGGCGTTCTCCTCGGGCATAACGCAGCCACACTCGGTCTGGATAAATCCTGCCAGAACGAACACATACTCCTGATCTCTGAACCACCACACCTACCGCTAAGAAGCAGCTATTACACGAATATCGCACCAGCTGCACACATAGCCGGTGCTCACACACACACACCTTTTGACTCGCTCTGCTCTCTACTGATCTGAATTTCGGTCCCCAAGGGCGCTCAACCTACCAGCGCCCTCAGACCATACCAATGGTATATAAGGCGCTATATAAATGCAAAATAACATAACATCAGACAGATGGTTGCTGTCCACAGTGTCCGCAGGATACTGCATAGAACTGTTAGAGCGTTCCCGAAACCACCCTCCACGACAAAGAATGCATTCTTTAGACCACCAGAAGATCCTCCTCGAGGAGATCGTCAATCTTCTAGCAAAGGACGCAATAGAACTGATCCCGGGACACCAGGTAAACAAGGGTATTTATTCAACTTACTTCCTTGTGCCGAAAAAAGTTTTGACAATGCGCCCAGTATTGGACTTAAGGCCTGCAAACAAGTATGTCAAGCCCCAAAAATGTTGCATGACTACTCTCCAAGAGGTAATCCCCCTACTAAAAAAGGGGGATTACATGGCAACATTGGACATGAAAGATGCCTATTTTCATAGTTCCATGTTCCCAGCGCACAGAAAGTACTTGCGCTTCAAGGTGGACAGTCGGCACTACCAGTTCAAGGTAATGCCCTTCGGGATAGCCTTGGCTCCAAGGGTATTCACCAAGGTACTGGCGGTGGCGGCAGCATACCTACGCAGGGAGGCAATCCCTGTGTACCCTTACCTGGACGACTGGCTCATCACGGGGGAGACCCCAGTAATTTGCAGAACAAACATTCAAAGGACGATCGACCTCTTCGAATTAGGTTTCTCAATAAACGAGAAAAAGTCAAGTCTGGTGCCAAGCACCTAGACACACAAGAGGGTTGACCTTTCCATCAGAGGAAAGAATTCGGAATATACTACTGCAAATTCCGCAATATCAGGCCGGTCGCCAGATAACGGTTCGCAAAGCAATGCGTTTGCTGGGCATGATGGCGTCATGTATTTACCTGGTCCCCCACGCGTGCCTGCGCATGCGTCCCATGCAGGAATGGTTGGCGAAACAGTGGTCTTAGGCAAGTGGTCAGTGGGACGATCTAGTGGTCGTTTCGCCAACACTTGTACAAAGCCTTCACTGGTGGACAAGAGAAAATCTGTCCAAGGGGAAACCCTTTTACGATACCGAGATAAAGGCGGTAGTCAAAACCGATGCATGCCCGACAGGGTGGGGAGCTCAGCACCTCCACTACACAGCTCATGTCTCTGGTCTCACTCAGTGGCCAAGAATCGCATCAACCTGCTAGAGCTTCTGGCAGTATTCAGAGCGCTTCAAGCGTTCGAGCCCTACCTGCTGAATCTGTCAGTGCAGATCCGGACGGACAGCACTACAGCCATGTTTTACCTGAACAAGCAAGGAGGGACTCGTTCGCCAAATCTGTCCAAGCTTGGCCAAAAAATTTGGATATGGGCACTCAGACGGAACATCTTCCTGTCATCTCAACATGTTCCATGGGATCTCAATTCTCTGGCGGATGCTTTGAGCAGAGATCCCCTCCCAAAGGAACACGAATGGTGTCTTCACAGAGAAATCGTAGAAGATATCTTCTCTCAGTGGGGTTTCCCCACTATAGACCTATTCGCCACAAGCGAAAACAGACCGTGCCCAGGATTTGCATCCAGGTTCCCCCAGCCAGACTCCCAGGGCAACCCCCTGTGGATTAACTGGTCAGGGATGTTTGCGCACGCTTTTCCACCAACACCTCATCAGGAAGGTGGTCAAAAAGATGAACAGAGAATCAATGACGCTCCTAGTCAGCATACACCACCCCGCATAACAAGGTGTTGCGGCGGAAGATACCAGTGGTTAAAGCTTTCATGAAAGGAGTAAACAGACTTCACCCTCCTATTTCAAACCCACCACCAGGATGGGACCTTAACGTGGTGCCATCTAAACTCATGGGGCCCCCATTCGAACCCATGCATAAAGGCAGTCTCAAACACCTGACTTATAAAACGGCCTTCTTAGTAGCAATAACATCTATAAGAAGGGTCAGTGAAATTCAGGCTGTCAGTGCAGGATCTATTCTTTACAGTTCATAAAGATAAACTGGTTTTACGTACACACCCTGGGTTCTCACCTAAGTTTATTTCTAAATTCCATGTGAACCAGTCCATCAAGCTTCTGGCTTTCTTCCAAGACCCACAAAGCTCGGCTGAGGTAAAACTACACAGCCTAGATGTGCGTAGGGCGGTCCTCTACTATGTAAACCAAACCAGACCGCTAAGGAAAACAGATCAGCTGTTTGTCTCCGTAGCTACAGGCAGAGAGGGGGATCGCGTCTCTAAAGGTGCCATCTCTAAGTGGATTGTTAACTGTATCCAGCTGTGTTACTCTCTTTCTGACAAAACTCTGCCTTTCACGCCAAGAGGCCACTCTACAAGAGGCATTGGGGCCACTCTGGCTTTCATTGCAAATGTACCCCTTGACACCATTTGCAAAGCAGCTATTTGGAGCTCTATTCACACTTTTACTCAGCACTACTGCATTGACAGCAATTCCAAGACAGATACTCAAGTGGGACAAGCGGTTCTAAGACATTTATTTGCTCATGACCCTTCTCACATCCCACCTCCTCCTCCTTCTAACACTGCTCGCTAATCTATGCACAGCATGTGATCTAAGCAGATTCCACAAGCCTCAGAAGGGATACATTACTCACCGTAACCGTATTTCTGATGCTTGTATCTGCTTAGATTCACATGCATCCCACCCTTCCTCCCCTCTGAGAGAAGGCGCATGGATGCTTGTAGCCTTATCTATCTGCTTGCATTATCTGTACACGCGCTACTCCTCATGCTACCTCATGTCAGAAAAAAATACAATCTGAGGGTCCTAGACGCGTGAGGGATCATGGGTACAGTGGATGTCACACTAGGGATAGTATTACTGGCATGCCTTGGGCCAACGCCCATTTTCGAGTTTCGAAAAACAAACTGTAATACTCCGCAGCTTCCACTAGATGTCGGCCTATGCACATCATGTGAATCTGAGCAGATACAAGCATCAGAAATACGATTACGGTGAGTAATGTATCCCATCTTTTCCATACTCTGTTCTTCCATACTCCATGTTCTAGTATGTGTTGTTTCTTGAAAGCGTACATAAACTTGCATCTGACCGGGCCATGGAAGACCATCGAGGTACCAGATATTTGCAGGTAGTAGTTTTTCTGAAAGTAATTGTTGTGCAAGATTATCTTGGCTAATTCTAAAGTTACAAAAAGTAAATCCTGATGAGGAACCTTTCTCCAAGGGACACTTATCAAAATGGACCTCAGCGCCCTAAGATCTATTGCAGAGATATTTTGTGTCGCATGAGTTGCGCAACAGCGGAGAAAATGTGGTTCCTCCACTCTGCTTTATAAATCAAAAAAGAAAAAGGTTGTTGCACTCTCGTTCATGCGCCAACTTAAACAAAGGCAACTCCTCAATTGGAATATAGAAATACATTTCTGTATTGGTGCGGGTAAGTGCCCTTTGTGATGACACGTGTTTCAACGGACCACGCTGTCTTTTTCAAATCGGGGCCAATATTATAAGTTGCTTAATTTGGAACGTTGCTTTTCAGCTTAACAAAGATTCACAGGATCAATCCCTGCTTCTGCAGTACCGCATTAACACCTCTGTACGATTCTGTCCGTGTTCAGGTGTTAATGCGGTACTGCAGAGGCTGGGATTGATCCCGTGAGTCTTTTTGTTAAGCTGAAAAGCAACATTCCAAATTAAGCAACTTATAATATTGGCCCTGATTTGAAAAAGACGGCGTGGTCCGTTGAAACACGTGTCATCACAAAGGGCACTTACCCGCACCAATACAGAAATGTATTTCTATATTCCAATTGAGTGGAGTTGTCTTTGTTTAAGTTGGCGCATGAACGAGAGTGCAACAACCTTTTTCTTTTTTAATTCTAAAGTTAACCATGACATATTGGAAAAATTCTTCATGTAGCAGTGCCCATTTGAGTCAAGTCCTTCAATGTGAGCGATGGGCAAGATTCCTACATACAAGGTAAATAATGTCCAATCTGGGTTCAATTCAGGAAGATGTTTTAATGTAGACAGAAAATGTGTGGTGTCTTAGTCTTGGGTCGTGTTTTTGTATTATAGGTTGGAGCAATTTGTCTATGTATCTAGGAAGGGGATCATAAATGCTACTTATAGCTCTTGCTATTCCTCCCAGGGGATGCATTCTCAGATTTGTATGAATCTTAGGGAGTCCAGAAAACACTGGCATGATGGGAAACGTATTGGTCAATCTTTAGTTTCGGTTATCCATTCCTCATTTAGAGTGTTCAAAAGAACTTTATGATCGGTTTGTTTGTGTTAGCAGGGTCTTGGTCAAAATCAGGTCGGTAGCTTTGTCATCAAGTAATGTTAAGCAGCTTTGATTATAAGTCACTGTCCATTATAACAACTGCGCCCACCTGTCGGCAGGTTTGATAGTCGTCTCATCTTGGGCTAGCTGTCTCAGCAACCTATGTTGGTGTCTCCTTAGATTGTGTTCTCTTATGTCAAAATATTTGATGGACTTGAGATCCTTCATCATGGAATTCTCAAATCGGTCATTGCTGAATTTTTAACGCTGGAGTTGAAGGTGCTTTTTGAATTCCAACTAACAAGTTTTCGATGGTTCCTTTACCGGTGGTACCAAATTGAGGAGGAAAAAAAAAGTTCAATCTAATTTTTCTTGTTAACTTGGCTACATTGTGTTAATCAGAGGTATTGTTAGATGCAACAAATTAAAGTTCTAAATTGAAGCCCATTTCCTGTGTGGAGATTGTTTGTGGATTGGAGAATGGCTAATGTGGAATTTATTATTTAAGAAATGTCCACTTTTAAAGTGAAGAATTGTGGCCAACTCTTATCCACGGATTGGTACCATGAACAGCTTGTCAGGTACTTGTCCACATGTGTTCTAGTGGAACAACCCCCAAGTCTTAGAATAACAAGCAAATGAGAATCGTATAAAATTGTAATTTAAGACTATTTCTCGCTTTTCCATCTATAGTTAATGAAGTTCTTGGCACTTCTACTGAATTCTGAAAGAACACACACCTTCCCTCATTTCGTTCTCCCCTGAGGAATGTCCTATGTTTATTTTACATTAGTACAAACATGTCGGGCTTTGTTTTGAACACACTTTGTTATTCATATCAGTGCCATATGCGAGTGCCTTTGTAATTTTTACGTTGTGTATTACATTTTTAATATTGCATTTTTGTATTCCTATCACATTAAAGTATTGGAAATATTTTTGTGCTATGCGGATTTTATCCTTATGTTTCACGATTAGAGAGTTGTGTTGCTTTGACCTTTTTGTTTTTTCCTTTGTACATCGTCATCGTTGTTTTCCAGGTAGTAGGAAAAAATTAGCTAGCCCCGGCAATATCCTGGACTCACCGTTGTTGACATCATAGAGATTGAACTAAACATTGTTTTTCACAACACCAAATTCGTTTTGTAATAAGTGTTTAGATAGAAATTGTTCAATCATTACAGAACATTAGTAATGTATCCTATATGATGTATTGGCTAAGTAACTTGACTGGTTGTCAGCGAAACGTTATGTGGTGTTGGAAATTGTCCCCAGGCTACAGATTATGACTAGTGGAATCTGTATCAAGACATGTTTTCTCAAATGTTCATTAGCCTCTAAACTAGATCTTGTGTGTAGAGAATGGAAATTATTGCATACAATTATTTGTTCAAGGTATTTGTGTAACATGTTCCTCTGAATATCGTGATGTAAGTGTTCGATATTGTGAATTATCCAACATATGCAAATGCAAGTACACAGAACGTACATGTTACGTGACATGACCTTTTTATTAGAGACATTATACACCTGCGCATCAGTAACGGACACGGTTTATACACCTTTGCAAGTATAACATCACATTAGATTCTCTTGAAACTTCATCGCTACTGGCATCTACATAGCTACCTATACTCGGTAACCTTATTATTGACATATGACGTTGGTGCGCCCACGAGGATGCACTGAACGTCGCATTCTGAGGTAGCCATCTTGAAACGAGAGATCCCCTGCTTTCGTAACCAAATGGACGCATTCCGATGTTCGGATCTGGTACATTAATTAATTGAGCTGAAACCACGGCTGGCACCTCCCTTTGAAACAGCCTTGATGCCGCTCTCGGACTTGAGCCATACCTCCTCAAGTTCCAGAAACTGGTAAAATCTCTGCTGTTCTCTACCTCTTTCCCTTCCCTGCGAATCATCCCACTGCCGCTGTGACTAGTGGCCTGATCCTCATCAATCTGACAGGATTCCAGGCCCTTCTTCCCAGTCCATACCAGCACTGCCCTTGCAGGTCCCTTCTTGGCACTTCTGCATCCCACCCTTGGGAGTCGCCTGCACTAGCTCTTAGCCTGAGGTTCTCCTCTTTGGCTCCCCTTAGCACTTCCCGCCCGGCCCCTCCACCAGCACTTGCCCACTCCTCTGTCTCCCCCTCCCCCCCCTGCCCTCAATCCCATCTCCTGCACCGCTCCTCACTGCACTTGCCCGTCCGAATGCCACAAAGCCTAGAAGGACTATGATTGTATTTTAATTTTTTTGCCATTGTTTTCCCCTGTTCCCTTCTCATTTAGCCTTGCGGCACTTTTAAACACAATTCAGTTATATAAGCACATAACAAATACTCAGTAAAATAAAAACCACTATGCTTTCAAATGGATGCTCATACAAGATAGTTTTACGATGCGCCCCCTACTTTTTTCTGCAGATTCGGATTTCAAACTTGCTAATGCAAAGCCTGTTCTCAGACTAATGTACCACGCTATTTTGGATTACTTAGCCAATTTGTCTTCACCATGTGCCTTCTCAGCTTGTCTGAAGTAAGATAGTGCTTTTTACTTTGTAGACAGACATGAGTCTTCATGACCTTAACACATTTATTAGCTATTTGCATTTCTTTTTGTATATCTGATATTTAGAACTGAGTTCCAGACCTTGGCAGTATGCAAATCTGATTTCCTGCGCCTATTCATTCCACACACACCCTTAGTAAGTCTAAGGTAAGATGCTGCTTCCAGACACCGTTGAGCCTTAACTCTTATCACTCGCATTGACCCCTTTTTCATCTATTCCTTGTGCATCCGGTAATGTCTTCTGAAGTGTCCCGGATGTTGGGCTGTTACCTGGGGTTTTACCTTGGATTTTCTTCGCTTCAGCATCCGCTTTGATCTTGCAAGTCGGCAAGAGGAAGGTTGCTGCGGTCGCAACTTTGATTTTGCTGCCACGTCACTTTACAATTCCTCCTCCAGACTCGCCCACTGTTGACCCTCCCACTGCCTCCATCCATCGCATAAATACTCCGGTGCATCTCACGCATGCATCCGGAAGTGTCTTCTGAAGTGTCCCGGCTGTTGGGCTGTTTGGTTGGAGGGTGGCGGTGGTGGGTTTGTAGAAGCTTTAACATATATTAAGTACTTTCAGTCCAAACTTGTATGATATATTAGTGAATTTTGCTCTATTGCATGTTTTTTTTGTATTAACACTCAGCACGTGTAAATATTACGCAATAATTTATAAGTTTGGCTATTGGCATCGCCATAGAGAACCTATTGCGGTGTGAGCCACGTTCCAGAGTTTTGCGTTTGCATAGCTCCAAATGGTGGGTAGTTTACGAAGCGAGAAGCATCTTTCGAAAACTAAGGTGCACGTTGACCTGAATACCACCGCCCCTATTCAAGTACACAACTCCACTGAGTAGCTCACAGTTCCGCTGGTGTATGACATTTGTCAAAGCGATCATGCAATGGATACTCACACGGTTCCATACAGCCAACAATTTTTGGCAGTGGAACAAAATGATTGTGGGTGTTCAGATTTAATGCATACTACCGCATGGCAGCTTCCCTTGCATTTGCTAAATGAATCTTGCTATCAGTAGCTCGACACTCATGCACATTTTTCAGTGGGCGCCTCACTTAACAAGGACGCCATTGGCAATGGGGAAGCTGTCACTAATCATATATCTAATGTTTCAATCTTGGCTCCAACGATTCTCAATGAATGGGGTAAACTGTCGTATATCACTCAGTCCAACATTACCTGCAGTTTTCCTTCTGTCAGAAGTTGAGAGTATTTGCCTGCAATATTCGTAATGAAGTTACACTTGATCAGGCTAAGGGTCCCCCTGTACAATTTACTCCAAGTTGGTCGGCCTTCAACCAGCTTGCCCACTTTGATGCAGACAGGGAGTTTTGCTGCGGCGGTTCCATTGACGAATGAGCAGACGTTTGATCGGATGGTGATGTGTCTGATCAGTTTGTAAACTGAAAGGTTCTAAATGGTTTGGGCCCTCCCAACGATCACTTTAATCTGCACCCTACTTCCGAAGTTGTATCTACAGACTATCTTATAATCGCAAGTTTTCTCAATC
Organism: Ambystoma mexicanum; assembly: GCF_040938575.1. NCBI lineage: Eukaryota > Metazoa > Chordata > Amphibia > Caudata > Ambystomatidae > Ambystoma > Ambystoma mexicanum. The sequence continues at coordinate 1,405,662,829 of NC_090923.1, read as the reverse complement.
TCTTGGATAAAGGGCACGACTTGACTTGCGTACACCTTATCAATGTAAAAATGCTTGGTATGAAAGTTAGCAAGTTGGAGGGACTCATGACTGCTCATGTTATGTCAATCTGAGACATTGGGACTATTCGACTCTGCTATTATGAACATTTTGTCTCCAACTTTGGGAGACGGATCTAATAAATCTACACAAACTTCTGAGGAGGGGTTAGAGGATGATCCCTCCTCGCGCTCTTGTGCGAAGGCTGTTGGGGTTGGGCCTGGAAACACAATCTCAGTAGGCAGCGACACTGAATCTTTTCTATTGAAAGCTATCCAATTAAACTCTTAAATTGGACAATAATTTTCACCATCTAGTTGCTCCTCATCGTAGGGCGTCAAATAGTGCCACATTTATATTACATACGGCCAATGCCACTACGCAGCAATTGGTTACTCAAGATGACTCTCCGAATAGTCCTTCTCTGCTAAGACATTTTAGAGCAAATTTGCTTGGACTTGGAAAACAGTAACCCTGTTATATGCGTTGACATGGCTAGGACAGATGCCATAGCTGACTGCAGGGATGCGCTCGTTGAGCAAGCTTCCATTGATCCAAACCAGTTTCAATTTTCACGAAAAATGAGACGTGCTCAGGCAAGAGCTTTAAAACGTAATAACAAAATAACAAAAAAACTAAAAAAAATATGGCAGTACATGACACCCTTAAGAAAGAAAAAAAACTAGTCATTAAGATGGACACGGACCAAATTCCTAGCACACTCCATTCATTAAATGTGTCCTCAGGCGATGCCCAAATTGATTTGAATCAACTTAACGAGGAATCAAAGATGGTGTTAAATCTTGATTTGGTGAGATGCCACGAAACAGCTTCACCCAACAAAAATTCCTTTACTTCCCCGAAAACAGCACACAGCAGTGTAATGGCAATTCCTGAAGTGGTGCAAGTGTTCAGTTCACAAGGACAATTCTTTAAGTACTACCCTTTGCTGACCAAAAAAACAGGTGGTCAGATGGGGTTTAGTGGTAAGACCGAGGTGCCCGCTGATGGTGTCCTGAATGAACACACTGCAGTAATGGTGACTCAAATGAATGTGTCCCCTCCACCTCAAGTTCAGTCGATGCCTCTGGTGTCCGTTCAATCTGTACCCACCTCTCAGCACATAGAGAACACTCAGGTGACGCACCAACAGGTGAATTTGGACGGGATTGCTTGTATACAGCATGGCGGTGATGTACCGCCAAGAGCATTTTGATGTAACGATGAGTGTAAATCTGGCACGGCGACACCCGAAGCACGGCCTAAAGGTACACCATCCCCTGTGAAACACAATGATTATGAGAAGACAGAATTCGATAGGAACTCAGTTTTCATTTTGGAGTGGTAGAGTGACCCTAAAATCAGTGGTCTGCATCGATTAAATAAATCGTGTATCTTTAATATGTTTAAGGGGAATCCGCAACCACGCACTTTGATTTCTGGTGATATTGAGTGGATCAGACTTGCTAACCATAATAATTAATGAATTGCGCACCACAATCTGTGATTTTAAAATTTTATGGGATCATAGAGAGGATTTCGTAATGCTTGGATTATCCCTCGGTCTATGCCGCATGTTAAGACAGTTTTTCTGAAGTCCATTTTAGGGCTTAGTAAAACCATTCAACTGAGGCAGTACAAGACTCCACTCTTAGTATAAGGCTGTATCACCTGAGTATATGGTAGCATAGATAGAGCAGTCAGGCCTATCTTAGGAGGGAGAGAGGGCAGTAGAATCAGTACAAATGAAATTGTCAAACAAATGATCCAAAGAAACACTTTGTATTGGAAAAATAAAGGATTTATTTAAATATAGGTAGGCTCAGATAAATCTAGGAGTAAGTAAGTACGAACACATTATATGAAATCACAATATAAAAACACAACACTATACTTGAAAGTATACAGACCCAAGTATAGACCTTATTTGAAGTACCTAACAGTAGTTCTAGGGAAGTCGAAACCTTTTCATACACATTTAGTATAGGTCAAGCTTATTCTTGGGGAGTAAAAACCAATGGTCACTTTTTACAATTACATTTAGTAATGCAAGGGCATTAGACCCTTCCAGTTGTATGACTCTTAGCACAAATCACTTAATCACTCAACTGGACAAGATACTTTTGATGAATAGTGAAACACTTCTTCTAGGTGTAGTAAAACCTAAGGATGTTATTAGGGATGGCACACAGCTACCACAAGGGAAGTAAAACCCACACACTTGGTTTAACCTCACAATGGAGGGGGGGGGAAGTAAAACCCAATGTTACACTTTACTGAGTAGTTATTCTAGGTAGGCAACAACCTAATGCAGACTTAAGGACAGGCTAGCAGCAAGTCAGGGGAAGCAGGGCCCAGTTGGGGGACACTCATACAATTATCCTCAAGGGTCTAATCTGGTGGTACCAACACTTTACTTTTGGGAAGAGGCACAACCTAATCACAGAGTAAAATCAGTGGCTAAGGAAGAAAAGATGTTAACCATACGTTTAAGAATAGCGCATCACACATTCAAGATCAGTAAGAACTTTTTTAACTGTTCGCTCTTAGAATTAGTTACCAACCAACTCTTTACAAGTAACTTTTAAACACTTATTTTCTTTTCTAGGCAGAAGTCCCAATTCCTTTAAAGTCTTTCTCTTATTTTTGGAGCATGAGTGTTATCAGTGGCAGAGGGGGTGGTCGGGTCAATAGGACTAATGACCAACCGGCAGTGTCAGAATAGGTTCTTTAGGAGCAAAAGTCAGAGTTCCTTAGGAAAAACTGGGCAAACCGGTAAGTACTGTACTTTAGAGTTAGAAGAGGATCCAGGGGCTTCGCAGAAGACGCCCCAGCAGGATTCTAGCAGTGGGACTGGGTGTACTGGATGAGAGACCACCCAATCACAGAAAACACCACATAGCTACACAGAAATCCTACCGGGCTTAAGGTAAGTACATACCCAAGCCAACACAGTACCTCAGCATTGAAGATTTTGCAGCAGGAGAGCTTCAGGGTCTGCAGCCAAATACCCGGTCAGTGGAATCCTTGTCGTGGAGACTGGAAACAAGACCTCAGAAGGGACTTTGCAGCAGGGATCGACGAAGAAGGCTCTAGGCACCATTGACTAAGCTACCAATTTTCTGGAGGAACCATTGCATGTCATGGATCCTATGTTGCAAAATGGCACGTTGAGCTGCAATGCCCCTTCCCAAAGTGCTGACTTGATTTCACAGATCTCTTCTTTGGTCGGTGCCGCTGCCAATATAACATGGCTAGCTCCCTTATCTTCCATTATTGAAATGTCCAAATCCTTCAAACAGTCCTAGCCAAACGGCCATCAAGATTGTGTCTTGGAATTGTTGTGGACTAAAGAATCTTAGGGCGTGGTTTGCCTTAAACAGTTGAGAGACCTACCCTATGATTCTTTTAATACAAGAATCTGTGTACACAGCATTTTACCATTGATGGGTTTACAACCTTCTGTGCACCTGCTGTGCAATGTAAGTTAGTTCGCCCTCTGGGGGGGGTGGGGGGGAGTGAGGGGGGGGGGACTGGTGATTTTATGTAATAATGTCATGATGCCTACCCCCGGGGACCCAGACCAAGTCCAGCAACCCCGGAAGCAGGCATCAAGTTATTCCAAGCAAGCCCAACAACCCCTGCTAGGGGCTATTTGGGTGCAGTCCTAGCGTCTATGGCGCCAGGCTCATATGGAAAGTCAGCCCTGGCGCCATAGGCGCCAGGCTCATAGATTAAAACGTACCTGATGCAGACCATGCTGCAAGAGCTCCAAGCCAAAAGAGGCTTGGAAGGGACTACTTTACCTAGGGACTATTTTTTTACTCGGGTGAGGGCTGGGGAGGAATACTTACCTGGGACTACTTTGGAGGCTATTTAAACCACGCCCGAAGAGCAGCACACGCTTCGCGTTGTTCTGCATCCAGCAGCGTAACGCTCACCGTGCCTGCAAGTCTGCATCGAGTCTTCTGCCACGCCCGCCTCGAGTCTGGAGCTCCTAGAAAAAGGGAGAAAGGGTTAGAACAAGAGCAATACCTTTGATCCTTACCTGAATTCCCGATCCATCGTGCCTTCGAGCTGGAAGAAAGAAGTTATTTTATGCGCCTCGCCTGCTGCAGTACCGCGCTGAACTCACCGGCCTTCGTAGCATCTTCACATTCCGCCGCATCCTTCTGCATGTTCCCGCCGCACTCTGGCACCTAAGGGGAAGACGAGAACAGCAAGGTAAGCCAAGGGAATACATAGAGGCAATATTAGTTACCCCCCATAGACTTAGCTGATTTTACCACCCGGGGTACTATTCCTCTTCACGGGTCGGCGCAGCTTCCACTGCATCCTCGCCAAACCCCGGCCCCTAAGGGGAAAGAAAAGGACAGCAAGGTGAAACAAAGGGACAAACAAGGGGAAACCTCCTCACCACAATAGACTTACCTGATTTTACCGCCGGAGGCATTATTCCCGAGACTTCATACTTTCTCTCAGCGCCTGAATAAAGGAGAAAGCAACAGGTTACATATTGACATTATTTTATCGAACTGTGTTGGATAATACAAATCCTTACCTGAATATTAACGGTTGCTCCGAGGAACTCTTCGCTAGGGTCAAGCTGCAACCTGCAAGGAATCGGACAGAGTGAAAGTCAGACATTTGAACTCTTACGAACTACATACTTTGCCGGGAATCTCAGAGTCAATATTCTGGAACTCACCAATTCCTTCGAGCCAGTGAAACAACTGGTTATCTACGCGCCCCTGCGCTCAATGCAGGATGGGGAGCTCATCTTTCCAAACCATCAGGTTAGACTATAAGAGGGGACATCATCCTACGAGCCAAGCAAACGAAGCTAGGTGGGCCAGTCCAGTCCGTCATCTCGGCACTCCGCGTCACATTGGTGGAGACCGCAGCTGTCCAGTTCAGATCGATGCCCCTGTGGGAGCCAGGTGAGCGTAACCAATAATTCACTTGATCACAAATCCAGAATGTTGTTTTCAAATGAGATCTTAGTAATCTAATTCATGAGTCCTGCTTGTCAGGTAACCTTGTTGCGTATATGCATCTATTACAACCCACCATCCAACACATTGGATAACTTATTTGATATTTTGGATCCTGCCTTGGAAGAGGCATATATAAAGAAACCTGACTATCACATTGTTATGGGAGGCGATGTCAACTTGGTCTGTACTTCTGCTGTTCCGTTCCAGAGGAACAGGCCTAATCGCCAGCATCAACCTAAGTTTGTGAGAAGGGGACTAGCATGGATGCAACATTTACTACAATGGGATTTGCATGTTAAGTTCAATCCTGATGTTTATTCTGGCACTTGGTCTAGGGGGTTCTTACTCTTATATTGACTATTTTTTTTGTATCTACTGTCTTATTGCCAGTGGCTGAATTTGTTGATATTCTTGAGTGCCAACTAAGTGACCATGTCCCTATTCTATTACAACTTTTTGATAAGATTGCTTACCTTGACGTAGATCAGTCTCTGGGATTACGCCAAATTGATAGTGTTCATACTTATGTGAATTGGAACCACTGCCTATGTAGGGAACTGACCTGTTTGGTAAACGGGGATCTTTAGAGAGTGTACCATTCTACTGCATTGGCAGTAAATCCCTCTGAAAGGGAGGAATTTAATAATCTTATTATACAAAAGCACCTCCAGGCAATATCGCTATGTGCTCATATTGGGCGCACTCTGCATGCAGCTCCGCCTAACACCTCTATTGCTATTTTGAAAACTGAAAGATATCGTGCCATTCGGTCTCTTTCTACGATGAATATGGATGTTACCAGCTATAGTGCAGCCAAACACACACTCCTGCAAAAGTATCGAAATCACGATCAAACACCACATGCATTTAGCCTTAAATCAACGCATGATGATACTGATTGTTAAAAATGACATATTTGGTCACTCTTAAATGGTAAGCAGCAAGGTAATCGATATGATTTAGCTGCATCTATATCATCTAATACCTGGCAGGTCTATATCGCCAACAAGTATAAATTACCACAAGCCTTCTCTGCCCTTGATTCTGGGATATTTCACGTGCAATGTGGGGAGTCAGTCAATTTTAACATAGAGGATGTTGCCAGTGCCGTTTATAAACTAAAATCTTCGAAAGCAGCTGGCCCTGACTGGATTCCTTCCTGCATATTGAAATCAGATCCTGCTTTCTGGGCCGCTATTTTGTTTATGAAATTTGATGATAATCTACGCTCAAATTCCATTCCTGCTTCATGGCGTAACGCACTGATCATTCCTACACACACTAAAGATGATCCCCACGATCCATCGAATTTTCGCCCTATAGCGTTGATGGACACAGCTGCAAAGTCTTTGCCATTTTGTTGCTGAAACAACTTGAAGCCTTTATTGTGCCAAGCGATATCTATTCCAAGTTTCAAACTGGATTTCGTAAGGACATGGGTACGTCCCTCAACGCTACCATCATTGCTCACATTCTTGCGAAATCCAAAGCAACAAATATGGGGCCTATTTATATGGCGGCACTAGATCTCTCGTGTGCCTTCGACAGTTATTAGAGAACTGTTATGGATGAAGGTACTTACAATGGGGTTTCCCCCTCGGTTAGTGCACTTACTTGCATTACTACACGTAAACACCACCTTTCAAGTCAGTCCCACAAAATGGTGTGCTCCCTCCCCCCATTGCCATTAGGACTGGTGTGAAAGAAGGTTATTTGGCCGCCACCTTATTCAACCTTGGTCTCTGTGATATGGACAACTCATTGATGGACAGCTCCATGTACCCAGTCAGATTAGGCAGGATGAGACTGCACCGGATTTGTTTTGCGGACAACACAATCCTGCTGGATAGGACTCCTTTTGGACTCCAAAACTAATTGAATTGGTTCCATGTTTATGCGACACGACACAACCTAAAAGCAAATCCGATAAATACAAAATTGTTATATTTAGTAACAAAAAGCGGATTAAATCATACTATTGGTACATCGCAGACTCGAGTCTCGAGCGGGCTATAGCCCTACGCTATTTGAGATGCTGCTTATCCGATGCCAATTCTATTAATTCATGGGTCCAATTATTAAAAACGAAGGCGCGTCCTCTGGCATCTATGATGAAAATAATCTATTGGAAGTATTGTAAGTTCTCATTGATCCCGCTTATTAATTTCTATCTCTTGAAAGCAGTGCCTCTTTTGCTTTTTGGCCTAGATAGCTGTCTACTGGAGATAGATGATATCCTAAATTCCATTCAGGGACAATTATGGAAACATATTTTTGGATTGGCGTTATCTGCACCGAATTCCATAATTTGACACAAAATAGAATTGTCTTCTCTAACAGCTAGATGGTCATGGCGTAAATTGGCTTTATATGCAAAAATACTGCTACCTCCTTGCAACTCTCTTCCAAGATCTCCATGCCCTCATGTTAGAGGGGAGTCTCCCTTCTATGGTGAAATTTGCTGCTCAAATGAATTACCATCTTGATCTAATAAATGTCACAACAAACGATTTAGTGCTGGGTCTTCCCAAGGTCAAATGCAAACATTATGAGATTGATTGGATCCACACAAATGAATTAAATCTAACCTATAAATTATACACAGAGTATGCACATTGAGGAGAGAACTGCGAGCACCTTACATAATCAAATGTCCATGTGATAAGATTTGTTTAATCTATTTGAGGTTCAAGCTCAATCAGCTGCATACATTAGAACAGATATCGTGACATCTCTCCATGTAGTATCAGTGTAAGGTACTGACGTTTTTGTTTAAATGTTGCGCAGTGTGAAACCCTCAAGCACTTAGTGTTATACTGCCCATTTTTTTGTTAACTCTATAGACACATTCTCCCGTGCTTCTATTGCCCTAATGCAACTTACTGTGCAAATAACTCATTTTGGGAAACATGTCTATGGGGTGAAAGCACCTGTTTAATTGTGGCCCTGTCTAGACTTTTGTTTAAAATGAAAGAACTGCTTAAAAAGGCCTATGTGTATTATATAGTTTGGTTTATCATGCAATGGATCGGTCTAATGGTCCTCTTTTTCTGGTAAGGATAAAATTCCTCCAAGAATGTATAGGTACGTTGATGAATAGTCATTTACTTTATTTTATTGTTGTAGAGAAGGACTTGTAGTATTTTTTTATATAGTGGTTGCTAGAATGTAATGATCTGTCACTGTTCATGGTGATCCATATTGAATTATTGCCAGTTTTCAACATTGAATCATATTCTAACATTTGAGAAAATGTGCCTCGTATTACAATTGATTGATTTTCTCAGTGCCCAATCTTCTCTCATATACCATGCAACACTAATTTTTATTTTCTTAAACTTGACATTTTGAGATCCTATTGATATATTGAAACTGTTTTTGTCAATTTAGAAAATTTACCAAGTTTTTGTACAGTTTGTTTTTGTAAACATATTGTAAAAGTTTGCTTCTTTTGTTCAAACTAAAGACAATAAAAAAATAGATGCCAGAAAACAGTGTTCTATAAGATTCTGCCAAATGCGAGGACCCCATCTGCTACAAGCATCACCTGCCGAACGGATTAGTACAAGTAGAGCGCTTAGGAGGCAGGCTCCTCCATTTACAGCTGCATTTAAACACATTGACCATTATTAAGCAGCACCATTACCTGATTCTTTATTCTATAGGATTTTATAGAACTAATGAGAAGAAGCCACACCTATACTCCGGAAATTGATCAAGAGGGTCTTTTGATCTCCCATATACAGATGCAAGTTCCAAGATGTAGCATACAAGGTGACAACCCACAATTGTCCATGTTATCTACTTACACATGTATTATCAGCAGAATTACAAAGTGGTGACCCTATACTGACATGAGTATTCATTTAATTTACTTTCTAGATGATATTGAAACATGAAGACTGACCCAATTTTTGAATTGTATCTATTTTTGCTCCCGATGAAGGGATTGAAATTCCCGAAACGCGTTGAGATCCTTTTTAATACAAGTGTATTTGTAATTTTCATGTCTGTTGTAACTAATTGTCACAATTTGTACCTACTGAATGAATTGATGAACGCATCCTCTTTAGAGGTTTTGTTGCCTATACGAGAATAATCTAAATATAACTATAACATTACCTAGTCTGATGGGCTATATTACCAGCTTATAAAGTGTGCAGCGGACGGGTCTGTCCATCACCTAAGGACACTTTACTCTTTTTGTGGTTGCTTAGAAAGCACAAACATAAGACCGAGTTGGAGAGGATTGTAGTGTAGAACAGAAGAAATGTGGACGACATTACGGTACAGATTATAGTTAAGAAATAGAGAAAAGCAAAAGCACGTAAGATTGCAAATGCTGATTGTCATTTAATAAAATAAAGGGAAAAGATTGGTTCACTATATAGTGTAAGGAGTTGTTGGGAATTGGTGAGAAATGCAAAACCTATAACCACTGCCAAATGTTTTGCCATCTCTTAGGGAACATGCAGTGCTGTGGGAGGATTAGAAGAATTTGTTTAGACTTTAAGACAATACACAAAGTGTAGATTTGAAAAGCATTCCATGAATGCAAAGGAATGCCTTGCAATGAAAATAACATGTTGTATTGTGGAAGATGGGTTTGTAAGCATGCATATGGTGAAGTGACAGTGAAGGGAAAAATATACTTGGCAACGAAGGGTGGTTGTCTTCTGGGTTGGCGACACCAGGGGAGACTAAGGTTGGAATTGCACCCACCTATGACGAAGCAGGTGAGGGCGTTAAAGGAGAACAAATCCGACATGTTTGGAAAAGTAGAGCAAAAGTTCAAGAAAGTTTTAACTAAGGATAGGGAAGCTGAAAGGATATTGTCGCCAAATAAAGTTGCGGGCAGGAGCTGTACCATGTGTGCACAAAGTAAGGTCCGTTCCTTTGAAGTACGTGAAAAAGCGAGGTCAGAATTGAAATGACTATGCCAAACTAGAATAATTTAGCCAATATAAAGCAGTGAATGGTTATCTCCAGTTCTTGGTACCCAGCACCCAGATGGACGTCTAAGATTGTTTTGATGTGAGACCTGAAAAGAAATATATTGGTGCATAGATGTCCATTATCTAAGGTGAATGAGATGTTGATGACCATGCAGAGGTAGGATGGTACAACTCAGTTTGTCATCCGCATAGCATCAGGTAGAATTACACTTAGCATCACAAGCTTTAACAGCATTCATTACTCCATTGGGTGCGTACCAGTATAACAAAATGCAGTTTGGATTGGCATCAGCAGTTTTCCAGAGAGTGATTGAGGACTTGTTTAGGAATGTACCTGTAGTGAAGTGTTTTCCTCACTTCTGGCCCCTAGTTGGCAGAGGAGTGTGGAAGAAAATGACAATCGAGTTCATGAAGTATTACGCAACTAGAAGAGGCAGGTCTTACGGTGAAAATAGAAAAGTGTCAATTTATATTGGAGCTGGTTTCAGATTTTGTGGCACGTGCTGACGAAAAAGGGCCCGAAAACACGCCACAAAATGGTAGGGGCAATTCTGAAAGTAAAGTAGTAATTGTCATACTCCTACGTCCTGTCCCCTTTCCTCCATACTTGTCGGACTTTCCGTCCATTTGGACAGGACCGCAGCACGTTTTAAGCAGCAAAACATTGTTGTCCTTTTTATTTTTATGCAGGGCCACCGCTCGTGACCGCAGGCCACACTTTCCTGAGTTTTGCATCGCCGGTGGGACTCTTGTTTCTACTGCGACTCCCACTCTGTCCATGCACTCCAGTGTTGGCTTTGTCAGGTGGGAGGAGGTGTTCCAGCGGATTCCTCCTCCGCATTTACAGCAGTTCATTGAATAAAAAAAGGAAGCATCCGCCAAGTTCCTTCCTTTTTAGGGCACCCCGGCCGGGGGTCTTCTGGTTCCAGGAAGGGCCCAAGTGGCTCTGGTACCAGGGCTCCCCCTGGGGTGTCCCCAAATGAACCTAACCTGCACTCTGGAGTGTCCTCCAAGGTTCCCGGTAAAGGGGCTGTCGGGACCAGATCTTCATCCAAGGTTGCCCATCTGGGGGCTAAAGTTAAACCCAGCATTTCTAGAGCGTTTTTCACCAGGGTAGTTTCCATATGTTATGTTACTTGGCATTTATATAGCGCTCTATATATCATTGCTATGACCTCAAAGCACTGGTAGGTTGAACGCCCTCGGGAACCGTAGTTCTGGTCACTAGAGAAGTAGTCGTAGGGTGCCTGGGTGCACCAGATATGTGTGCAGCTGATGTAATTGCCGGATGGTAGCTGCATCCTAGTGTTGGGTGTGGTGCTGAAGATATCAGTTGGATGTGTACATTCTGGTGGGTGGACACCAAGACTGGGCCCTGGCTGCGTTAGGCCTGAAGGACGCATATGTGAGCAACATGGCCGGAATGTGCTTTGCTAGCTGCGTTTTATTAGGGTGATGAGGTGTTTGTGGGGTCGTATTCATATGTGAACAGCTAGGTCGAATTAAGCAGGGGTATAGCTGTGTTTTAGTTGAATGATGGTGTATGGTAGAGAGTAAACGTAGTGATGTGATATGATGGTTATCTTTAAAGCGCGTGTGAACAGGATGGCACGGAACAGAGTGACACACAGACGCATAGAGACAGAGACTGGGCTTACAACGACCTGAGGGGGCTACAGATATATGGCAACAGCATGAGGAACAGGAAAGCAAGGTACACAGTGAGGCACGTGTGGGGAATGTTAATATTTACATTCGCATTTCCATCCAGATGCAATTCGGGCTAATGTTCACAGCTGCACCCAAGTGAGGGACATATCATTTGCGCTTCTATCTAGACGCGACCCAGGCTAACGTTCACAATCCTGTCAGGTCTTGTGTAGGCTAATGTTCAGAATTCTGAGTGCAGCATTGCCAATATTCACAATCGTGTCCGGGTCTGGCGCAGGCCTATGTTCACAATTCTATCCAAGTCCGGCATCGCTAACATTCACAATCCTATCTAGAAGCGACGCAGGCTACTGTTTACATATCTAGCTAAGTGTGGCATTGCTATCATTCACAATCCTATCCAGTTGTGATGCAGGCTACTGTCTATGAATTACCTTAGTTACTGAACTCCATTCTGACTCTAGCCTATCCGATTAAGGTTTCTCATCCTAATATTCACCTTAACCTAATTGCATAGTATGCCTAGCTTTTATACACGTGATGAAACTGTATTTTGTAGCTCCCAGCATTCTGCTAGTCAAACTGTATGACTTGCCTACTGTGCTGAAACTGCTGTATCCTGTAGTACTTTTGGAAAACCGCATCTAGCCCCCCTGCCAGAACTGTTTTTCTGCACTCTCACAGCTGAACTATATGATATGCCTTTGTTGCTCTGTCCTAGGCCACATCTGCCATTTTGAGTGTATCTATGGTCGCTTATAGGCCACATTTGCCCTCTTGACTGTGCCTCTTGCTGTTCGTAGGCCACATTTTACCATGCTCCTTACCAGGCTTACTTACCACTGTGAACATATGCGTGTTAGCACATTGTATTGCCCACTACGATCTATGACTACAGCACTTGACTCTGACTATTGCCTAGCCTATTGCCTAGCCCAGTAGCAAAGTTAGAACCTCTGAATAGTTGCTTTACCCTTATCCTAGTCCACTGTGCCCTAATCGAGTGACCGCCTACTGTGCCAGCCTTAGGATCTTGTGCTCTTAACCCACTTATCTATATGACATATTATATAGTAATACAGCCTCAACTCTAGCAGAATGCATTTTAGCACCACCATATTAACATACGCCCCACTGCTGTTACAGCTTATACTGGCAATTATGGACCAATTTAAACATGCACCCTGCCCTACTGTCCACAGAAACCCTAGGCTTCGCGCTAGACTCTCCACCCTCTACGAACCGCAGTTACCTAGCAACCCCTATTTGAATCGCTGTACCATACCCATAAACCAGGCTAGGAGCTCAACGCAACCTAAACCATAATTACCTGCCAGCACCTTAATGAAAGAACCCATCCCGGTTACTTCTAACACCAACTGTCTACCTAAAACAATCTCCATAACAGGAGCACTGATCAATGCTAGATCAGTCGTGGCCCACGCCACTGAAATAGCTGACCTCCTTACCTTAGATAACCTTGACCTCCTAGCAGTCATAGAAACCTGGCTACATGATGCAGCAGGTCCAGCCCTCTCCCTAGCAATACCCAAAGAGTACCAACTACTAAGACTAGACCGCCCTAATGCCAGAGGTGGTGGTTTAGCCACCATTGCCAAAGCCAACCTGAATGTAAGGTTAACACTGGCCACCTTAAAATCTTGTGAACTCCTGGCCGCTAAATTACCAATATCACCATGCCAAACCCTAACTATTTATCTCATTTACAGGCCACCAGGGCCCTTAGGCCCTTTCGAAGAGGAATTATCCAGCCTCTTAGCAGGCAACACAAAAAAGTCATCCCAGACAATGATCCTTGGCGACCTTAACCTAGGAACGACCCAAGTGACAAACAAGAGCAAACAATCGCTACCATGCTTGAAGGGCATGGCCTCACCAAAAAAGTCCTCACCCCCACCCACGACAAAGGGAGAATACTAGACTGGGTAGCCACCTCCAACTGCCCTACTACTATCACTAAAATTACACCCCAGCCTTAGACTGACCACTTCCTCATCAATTTCTACTTAACACTTAACAAGATGTCCAGAATTGAAAAAACAATGGCACCATCTGTTCCCACTAGATCCAGAAAAAACATCACAACAGACAATATCCTACCCTGCTCCTCCCAACCATCAATGCCTTGCCATTTGATTTTGACCCAGACACCATGGTTAAAATATACGACACCATGGCCATAGCCATGGACACCATCGCCCCACTGAAAAACTGTATAAGTAAACAACAATCCCACCTTAATACTTGGTTCACCCCCCCCCCCCCCCATCTAAAAGAACTGAGACTGGGAAAAAGGAAGCTTGAAACTGTATGGCAACACTCCCCTACAGCTGAAAATAAACTTAAACTGAAATTGTGCGCTACACATTATAAGAAAGCAATCATCCAAGCTAAAAAAAGTAACGACTGAATTTCCAAAGCATGCTCCAATACAAAGGAACTATTGGCAATCTTGCGAGAACTCGAATCCCCCATATCACCACCTGATAACGTACCCAAAGACAAGCAATGGTGTACAAATATCCAAAATGCCCTCGCTAATAAAGTAAAAACACTACAAACAAAAATTGCTATAAAAAAAGCCTCGCTCCCTCTTAGTGAAATTCCCAGCACGCCCACGCTCAAACCTAGCCTAACACCCTTCAAATTCTCTAAAGTTTCCACACATGAAACTGAAAAAATCATTGCCTCACTAAAAACAGCCAATTGCAAAGGCGATTACTGCCCAGTCCAGATAATCAAGGATGCTGCTAGAGACCTTGCCCCCTTGTCACTAAACTCATCAATGCCTCCTTCTCATCTAGCACCGTCCCAAGTATCTTAAGAGTCCTGGGTTCTCCCCCTGCTTAAAAAACAAACCTTGGACCCCTCCATCCCCACCAACTATAGGCCCATCACTACTGTCCCTTTCCTCCCAAAGATAATTGACAGAGTGGCCTATCTCCAAATCCAAAAATACCTAGAGACCAAACAACTCCTCGGCACTCGTCAATCGGGCTTCAGACCGCAACACGGCACTGAGACCGTCCTTATAGATCTCAAAGCCCAAATTGACGAGCTCAACGATAAAGGAAACACAGCTATGCTAATCCTTGATCTGTCGGCGGCTTTTGACCTAGTGGACCACGCAGTACTCTGGAAACACCTTGCGTCAGCCACCCACTTCTCAAGTGAAGCCATAGCCTGGATCCAATCCTTTCTCGACAACAGAAGCATGCAAGTCTTCTCCACTTTACCCACTGCAGACCCTATCCAGACAATATGTGGAGTCTCACAGGGCTCTTGTGTCTTGCCAAAGATGTATAATATCTTTTCTAAACCTCTATTCGACAAATTGGACAGACTGGGTGTCACCTACACATTATGCAGACGACGCCCAGATCCTCATCCCCCTTTCGGGCAATTTCACTACGGATACAGCTTTAGTAAACTAAATTTACACCCTCATTCAGGCATGGATGGCAACCCATGGCCTCTGCCTGAATGATGAAAAAACGGATATCCTCATTCTAGGCTCACCCAACAACCTAAAAAAAAGTTGATTCCAACTACAGCTCCTTCAATATCGATGGCAATATAATCCCAGTCGCCAAAGAGGTGAAAACCCTCGGTTTCTATTTGGTCTCCACTTTGTCCCTAAGGAAACGAGTGGCCTCATCCACAGCCTATACCGGTAAACTTATTAAAGCATGCAGACGCTTCCTCTCACCAGCTAGCTGCATCATCCTAGCCAATGCACTAATCCTCTCAAAACTGGATTACTGCAATGCACTTTATGCAGGCACAAATACATACATCAATAAACTTCAAACCCTACAAAACAACGCGGTCAGAACGGCCCTGAACCTCCCAGCTAGAGAGCACATCTCGAATGTGCGTAGAAAATACAACTGGCTAAAAATTAGCGATAGGATCACCTTCAAAATTGTCACACTAAC
Source organism: Ambystoma mexicanum (assembly GCF_040938575.1). Lineage (NCBI taxonomy): Eukaryota > Metazoa > Chordata > Amphibia > Caudata > Ambystomatidae > Ambystoma > Ambystoma mexicanum. The sequence goes on along the minus strand of NC_090923.1, from coordinate 1,405,647,208 downwards.
ATTCAAATGTCTGAACAATGCAGCCCCCCCACCCCCATACCTTAGGGATAGAATAATAAGAAAAACCACTGCACGACCAACCAGAACAGCCAACTTTCTGCCTCCAAACCCCTAGATTCCGACTAAAAAAAACAGGAGGTAATAGCTTTCCTGTGCAAGCAGCCCATTACTGGAACGCCCTACCAGTTGAACTAAGAAGGGACCAGCCCTACAACAGCTTCATGCACCATACCCACACCCGGTTTCGACGCAATGACCTCTGAAACCGGTGACCCTGAGCATTGTGACCTGATGACACACATAACCCTCCACTCTTACATGTAAAATGTACATAATGTATTTACTGTATATAATTTGTTACCTTTCCACCCTTACATGTAAAGAATGTACATAATGTAATTACTGTATACGATTTGTTACCAACAACCTGTAATATGCAACCTGTAACCAAGTTCTAAGCATTCTTGTTGTTCTGTGCGCCCAGCTACCCAAGGGTTTTCGGGCCCCCTATAAATAAACAAACCTCTGCTTGTACATATGTATATTCTTTCTCTAGATCTGTTCAATGACTTACTTGCAATGCTTCTCATGTACCCTTGTTCCTTGCTCTGTAACTAAGTTTAAAGTATCCATGTATCTTGCTCTCTGTTGCGCCCAGTTAGCTTTTGGGTTTGGTGCGCCATACAAATTAATAAAACAAATCCAGCTAAGTGTGGCATTGCTAACATTCACAGTCCCATCAATAAGTGACGCAGGCGAATGTTCACAATTCTAACCAACTGTGGCATTGCTAACATTCACAAACATGCTGACAATTCCATTCTATTTAAATGTGACTTAGGCTAATGTTCACAATTTCATCTCTAAGTGTGGTACATGCTAACATTCACAGACCAATCCAGATGTGACGCAGGCCGAAGTTAACAGACCCGTCCAAGTGTGGCGCATGCTAATGTTCATAGTTCTAACAAAGAGCGGAAGTGTGGCATTGTTCACATTCACAATCCTGTCTGGGTCTGGCGCAGGCTCATCTTTGCAACTCTAACCAAGTGCGGCATTGCTAATACTCACAATCTAGCATGGGTCTGGGCAGGCTAATCTTCACAGTTCTAACTATGTGCAGCATTGCTGATAATCAGAAACCGATCTAGATGTGACGGAGGCTAGTTTTCCTAATTCTAAGTAATTCTACCATTCACAATTCCATCTAGGTGAGGCACATGCTGTCATTTACAATTCCGTCTAATATGTGTGCACTGTCTAGATGCGACAGTCACAGTAGAGTACTAGTCATTAGACTTTGCAGTAATCTTTGGATGCGCTATTTAGATGTGACAGTGTTGAGAGGCAGTTGCCATCATTGGTGAATCTGTCTGGGTCTTAAGCAGCCAAAGTTTACAATTCTATCCAAATGCGTCTTAGATGTAGACTAATGTTCTTGACTACATCCAGGTGTGGCGAAAGCTAACATTTAAAGGTCTGTGTAAGTGTGGCACCTGCAAGCATTTACAGTTTATAGATGTAGGTTCATGATAATGTAGAGTGGTAGGGCTTTCTGGAGTAAAGTAATTGCTCTACTTCCCACCAGTGCCACTCTTACATTTTGGTTGCTGCTGGTTGACGGCTGGTCACTCGTTTCACTGGCTTCCCCTGCGGACACCTGCTGACACTTTCTGGGGCTGCCTCTGTAGGAGCATCCCTTTTGCTTTGGGGCCCTTGGCTGCAGGGGCTGCCGGGCAGAGGGCTGCCCAGGAAGGGGCAGTTATGACCAGAAGTCAGCCAATCGTAGCGTGGGGGCCGGCGCACAGACCAGGGAGCGGGGATAGGGAACACGGCACACGGGGTACAATTTAACAAGATAAGGGCCAAAATGGGGTCGCAGGACTCGCCTGCTGCACAAATGGAAGGGAGACAGCAGCTGGGGGCAGCAAGTCGCTAGACTCGATTTATTGTTATTTTGCATTTATATAGCGCCTTATATACCATTGGTATGGTCTGAAGGTGCTGGTAGGTTGAACGCCCTTGGGAACCGAAGTTCAGGTCAGTATAGAGAGTAGAGGGAGTCCAAAAGTGCGTGTGCGCACTAGGTATGTGTGCAGCTGGTGCGGAAATCGAGTGGTAGCTGCTTTTTAGTTGTACGTGTGGTGGTTGAGAGGTCAGGAGTATGTGTTTGCTCTGGTCGGTTTTACCCAGAACGAGTGTGGCTGCGTTAGGCCTGAGGAGAACGCCTGGCTGGGGGGTGTGAATCCAGCAATGATTACTTAGAGTGATGTGGAGTAAGAGAGAGATGTGGATATGAGAACAGTTATACCGAATGGTGTCATAGTATCTCTGTGTTCTAGATGAGTGGTGGTGTAAGAGGGAGAGTAAGCGTGGGGTGTGGTATGATGTATGTTTTCAAGTGTTTCCTTCATTCCAAAGCATATTAAGCATCGTCTGTTGTACAAATTCGTCCGTTCCTCATATTCGTCCGCTCCACACATTCGTTCAGTCATTATCATCGTCTAGTTCACACCCTCGTACACTTCTAAACGCTGCTGGGAACAGTTCTGAATTCAACTTTCACAGAGAGGCTATTGGGTGCAACTTTCAAGTGTAACTGGGTACACTTCTAAAATGCTATTGGGTACACTTCTAATTGCAAGAGGGTACAATTCTAATTCAACTTTCTCTGAGGAGGTGCGGGGTACAGTTCTAGTTGCGAGTGGGAACAGTTCTTTATTCAACTTTCACAGAGATGCTATTGGGTGCAAACTTTCAGGTGCAACTGGGTAAACTTCTAAATGCAAGTGGGAACAGTTCTAAATTTCAACTTTCACAGAGAAGCTATTGGGTGCAGCTTCTGAATGCAATTGGGTACACTTCTAAATGCCGTTGGGTACATTTCTACATGTAAGAGAGAACAGTTCTAAATCAACTTTCTCACAGAGGCTAACCGGCGCAACTTCCAACTCTAATTGGATACACTTCCAGGAGCAGGTGGGAGCAGTTCTAATGCGGGTGGTAACGGATTTAAATTCGACTTTCTCAGAGAGGCTATTGGGCGCAGCTTCTAAATGCAATTGGGTACACTTCTAAATGCCGCTGGGTACACTTCTACATGCAAGAGGGAACAATTCTAATTCAACTTTCTCAGAGAGGCTATCCGGCGCAACTTCAACTGCAATTGGATACACTTCTAGATGGAGGTGGGAGCAGTTCTAAATGCGGGTGGTGACAGATCTAAATTCAACTTTCACAGAGACGCTATCGGGCGCAGCCTCTGAATGCAACTGAGAACACTTCTAAATGCAGGTGGGAACAATTTTAAATTCAACTTTCACAGAGAGGCTAATTGGGGACAGCTTCTAAATGCAAATTCTAGTGTATCTTTCTCAGAGGGCTATCCGGCGTACTTCTAAATGCTAACATTCACAATTCCATCTAAGAGTGGACATGCTAACATTCACAATTCCATCTAAGAGTGGACATGTTAACATTCACAATTCCATCTAAGAACATGCTAACATTCACAATTCCATCAAGGAGTGGACATGCTAACATTCACAATTCCATCTAAGAGTGGACATGCTAACATTCACAATTCCATCTAAGAGTGGACATGCTAACATTCACAATTCCATCTAAGAGTGGACATGCTAACATTCACAATTCCATCTAAGAGTGGACATGCTAACATTCATAATTCCATCTAAGAGTGGACATGCTAACACTCACAATTCCATCAAGGAGTGGACATGCTAACATTCACAATTCCATCTAAGAGTGGACATGCTAACATTCACAATTCCATCTAGGAACATGCTAACATTCACAATTCCATAAAGGAGTGGACATGCTAACATTCACAATTCCATAAAGGAATGGACATGCTAACATTCACAATTCCATCTAAGAGTGGACATGCTAACATTCACAATTCCATCTAAGAGTGGACATGCTAACATTCACAATTCCATCTAAGAGTGGACATGCTAACATTCACAATTCCATCAAGGAGTGGACATGCTAACATTCACAATTCCATCAAGGAGTGGACATGCTAACATTCACAATTCCATCAAGGAGTGGACATGCTAACATTCACAATTCCATCAAGGAGTGGACATGCTAACATTCACAATTCCATCAAGGAGTGGACATGCTAACATTCACAATTCCATCAAGGAGTGGACATGCTAACATTCACAATTCCATCTAAGAGTGGACATGCTAACACTCACAATTCCATCAAGGAGTGGACATGCTAACATTCATAATTCCATCTAAGAGTGGACATGCTAACACTCACAATTCCATCAAGGAGTGGACATGCGAACATTCACAATTCCATCTAAGAGTGGACATGCTAACACTCACAATTCCATCTAAGAGTGGACATGCTAACATTCACAATTCCATCTAAGAGTGGACATGCTAGTATTACGGCACTCTGTTATTGGTAGGTAAGATAGAGTGGCGGGGGTTTTCTGGAGTAGAGTGATTGCTCTACTCCCCACCCATGCCACACTCACGGTTTTTATTGGTGTTTGTTGGCTTCCTTGGCGTCCCCTGCGGACACCTGCCGACACATCTTGGAGCCGCCTCTGTAGGAGCCGCCCTTTGCCTTGGGGCCCTTCGCCAGAGGGGCTGCCGGGCAGAGGGCTGCCCTGGGAAAGGCGGGGATAAAGGGGAGGTGGACGAATCGGGGCAAGGGGAGGACAAAGGGGGCGGGACTGAGGGAGGAAAGCTGCCGTGCAGAAGGGAGGCAGCAAGGGCCTCCTGGCCCCAAAATGGTGGCATGGGGGGGCAGGGGCACAGAAATTCCTTTGTGGGGGGCATCTGGGGTCGGCTTGCCCTGCGCAGCACTCACCTGCTTCCCGATGGTAAAGGAAGCAGGGAGGCTGCCGCGGGTCGCTAGACCCGAACCCACGGGCCCAGTTAGCCAATGGGGAACGGGGGGCGGGATGGGAGGCGGGAGCAGGGATCCAGGAAGGAGCGGGGACGCAAAGAGGGTACAGTGCAGCTATCGCGGAGCACATGAATGTAATCCAGAACAGTGGGCTCGTAAGAATAAAACATCCATTGCAGACACTCCCCCTCTCCTATCACTATGCTCACTACTCCACACCAACACACAATTAAGTGCAGCTACACCCCGATCAATTTCGGCCTAGCTGCTCGCATAGGAACAATACTCCATGAACACCTCAACATCCTGCTATAACGCAGCTACACCCCCACAAAAACAATCGACATAGCTGCACACATAAATGTTCTACACAGTCCTAAAGCCGCCAGAATGCAGTCTTGGAGACCAAACCCAGACTGCACACGTTCAACCGATCTCTCAATGCCAACACACCTAATGTTAGTATGCAGCTACCATCAAGCAATCGCATCAGCTGCTCACATATGGAGTGCACCCAAGCACCCTATAACACCCTACTCTCTATATGGACTTCGACTGAGGCACCCAAGGGCGTTCAAGCCACAAGCGCTATGAGGTCATACCAATGATATTTACAGTGCTATATAAATGCCAAATAACTTAACATAAAATACAAAAAGTAGATGCCTATGTAGTTTGTCAGACTCCAAAGACAGTGGAAACACAATCCAAATTCAGGTCAAAACACATGAGAGGGAGAAAAAGGTATCACATCCTAAAGTCCAGCAAAAGAGCTGGAGGTCTCTAAGGTAGAAGGGAATTAGCATAAAAGAACAAGTTACTTCTTACCTTGTAACGTTCTTTCGATGGGATGTTCCTCCGACGTATTCCCCATCCCCGACAGATCACCTCCAGCCTGCCGGCCTCGGAAAATGTCCTTCAGCAGAGGGCGCTGCGCGTCGACATCCCCCGAGCCGATGCCCCTCGACGGCCCCCGCACCGGCGCCGACGCCACCACGCGCACAAATAGACTCGCGCAGCGTCCGCTGCTCAGCTCCGTTTTGACGTTAATAGATGTTGTACATGAATTGGTTATTGACCTTGAAGGAGCGTAAGCTGCAACCACAAGGGAAGTATTACTGCGGGGATGGATGGGAGGGGCGATAAGGAATACGTCAGAGGAAAATCCCATCGAAAGAACATTACAAGGTAAGAAGTAACTTGTTCTTCGAAGGGATTGTGTCCTCCGACGTATTCCTTATCTTTGATAGACTCCCATAGCAGTGGTGTGCAATTGGAGGTGGGAGTAAAACTCCATGTTTCCTTTTAGGAATGAACCGAATGTAATACGGCTTTACCAAACCTAGTCTCTTGACTAGAGGAGGAATCCAGGTTGTAAAATCTTGTGAAGGTATGTGCGGACGACCATGTGGCAGCCGCACATATGTCTCGAACCGGAACCCCTCTTTGGAGGGCCGAGGAGGATGCGAATACCCCTGATTGAATGAGCCCTAAGATTTTGAGGAGGCTCTTTTCCTGCCAGTTTGTAACATTCCAGGATGGCCAAAATAATAAATCTGGAAATGGTTTGTTTTGTTATCGGTAGTCCCAACTTGTGCCCCAAGTAACCCAAGAACAGTTGGTCTGCTTGTCTAATCCTAGCAAGTCTGCTGATGTAAAAGCTTAAAGCCCGCCTTGGGTCCAGCCTATGTAGCCTTTCTTCCTCTTTCCCCGGATGGGAAGACGGATAGAATGAAGGTAAGGTAATTTTCTCAGTGATGTGAAATTCAGAAACCACCTTTGGGAGGAAATTAGGCTTCACCTGTAGGACAACCTTGTCTTTATGGAAAATTGTATGAGGGGGTTTACAAGATAGAGCTTGTAATTCGCTCACCCTTCTAGCAGATGTTAAAGCCACTAATAAGACAGTTTTAAGGGTGAGAAATCTTAGCAAACAAGAGTGGAGTGGTTCTAAAGGAGCACCCATCAGGAAATTTAAGATTAAATTTAAGTCCCATAGCGGAACCTGGAAAAGTCTTGGAGGGTAGACATTAGTTAATCCCTTTAGAAATTGTGTTACTAAGGGTAATTTGAAATACGAAGGTTCCTCCACAGTGCGCTTGAAGATCGATAGCGCTGCGAGATAGCCCTTGATAGTGCCAACTTGGAGGCCTGAATTTGCCAAGTAGAGTAGAAAGGAGAACACTGTTGGTGTACCACATGGAAAACGGTCGATATTCTCTTCTCTACACCAGCTGCAAAACTTGTTCCAGCGGCAGCGTTATAAAGACTTTGTTGCTGGCCTTCTGGCCGAAAGCAACACTTCCATGACGTCATCAGGGAAGTCCGAATCCTTGTATCTCAACCTTTCAGAAGCCAGGCGTGAAGGTTGAGGGTTTTGATGCCTGGATGGAGAACCTGACCTCCCTTCTGTGAGAGAAGATTCTCCTTGAGTGGAAGACGAATTGGAGGGCAGATGGACATGTCCAGAAGGTCCGGGTACCACGTTCTCCTGGCCCATTGTGGGGCAATTAGGATCATGGTTCTCCGGAATCTTCTCAACCTCCTGATCATTTGAGGAATGACAGGGACTGGTGGAAACGCATACAGGAGTAGAAACTCCCAGTCCACTACGAACGCGTCCCTTAGAGCTCCTCTCGGCGAGTGAGAAGGTAAAATTAGCCAATCAGAGCAGGCGGCGAGCGCACAGACCAGGAAGGGGAGCGGGGATGGGGAAACGCGGCCTAGGGGCACAATTCAACAAGATAAGTGCCAAAATGGGTCTGCAGGACCTTGCGGGACTCACCTGCTGCACAAATGGAAAGAGCTGGTACGAAGTGTACCGAGACTCGTCTCGAGGTTTCCTATAAAGCAACTAAAAGCACTGGGGTTATCCCAGAGGATCCCCAACTGGGGGGAGGGGGGTGGGGCTATATCTCAAACTGGCAGGATCAAGTGGCCCCCTTTGAGGGCTCTGGCTTCAGACCCTAAGCCTTCCCACAAACTATCCAGTGACCGACCCGATCCTGTTCAGGGGGCAAAGAAGGTAGGCTAACACCCTAAGTCTTCAAGTATTGGCTCTGCGGATGTTCCCTCACTGAGGGCTAATTCTTCAGCTGACTCTTATGGGGTTGCAAAAGCGCTCTAGACCTGCTAGCTCCGGGTCTGCCGAGGTTCCCTGCCACAAGGCTAAGATGGAACATAAGTCCCCTGATACCTCTGTGGTGACAACGGCCTCACTGACACCTGTGACGCAGTTCTCCTCGGGCAATAACAAAATGGCGGTCCAACCCCTGCGATCTGTGGCAGCCATTTTAACTACTTCTCACAGTAACGTTCTCAGCGGCTGGTACCCAAGGGGCCTTTTTTTGGGGGCTAAGCAGCCTTTTCAACGTAATGTGGATAATAGGAATTTGTTCCACCCTCCGGTGGATTGGCATGCTAGTTTTCCGCTACCAGTCTCGCTCCCTCCTACGTCTGCTTCCTTGGTCTATGTGGATCCAGCTGGTGGAGGGCCGCCCTGGCAACCAGCCTCTTTGCAATCCTGGGGGTATGCCCCTTCAGAGCGGCCTCTACCCACTCTGGTGACTAGGCCGCCTTCTGAGGAGGCGCTTTTTTGGCAAGTTCCAGACCCTTATGCACTCTGCCCCGTTGAAGGCATACTTATGGATCTATTCAAAGAAATGTATTCTAAGCTTCCTGAGCTGCCACCTGCTCTGACTACTCCTCAGGTTGTGCCGTTTCCACCGGTGCATCCACTTTCACCTGTGCTTAAGACTCCCGTTACACAGTTAAATCTGCCCATGGCGTCTGAGATGCCACATGCTGTGGATCAAGATTGTTCCTGCCGCACTGGATGAAGATCAAGTGGATCAGGATAGCGACGACCGGTCCCGCTCTATCAGAGCCTTTTATGAACGGGTACTGGATATGATGGCGTTGCTAGACATTCCAATACCTGAGCCTCCGGCTCTACAGGAAGGTGTACTTTCTGGAGCCTTTACTATGTCGACACAGGAGCGCACAGGTCTTTTTCTTGAAAAGGATGTCCCGAAGCCTGCAAAGTCTGGGAAAAACCTCTGTTATGGGTAGATCGTGAACAGAAAAATTGATGCTCGCTACAAGCTACACGCGCCAGAAGACATACCCTTGTCTGCATGTCCTCTCCCCTAATCGACTGTGGTGGCAGCAGCTACGCTCCATTCTAAGCTGTCCTCTACATCTTCCACTGCAGCGTCTCAAGTCCTTTATAAGGACAACAAGCTTCTTAATGCCATTGGGGAACAAAGTATTTTCTAATTCGTCTCTCCAGCTGCAACAAACTAATACTGAGGTCATCCTGGCAGCTGCTAATCTCGGGCTGTGGAAGGAGTTTCCAAGTTTTAGTAATGTATTCTTCCTGACAGGCTGGAAGATTTTAATGGTGGCTTATCAGATGCCAAAGTTCTGGCTCAGGACCTGCTGGAGGCTGTGGCCCATCATGTCGACACTTCTGCTCGGGCCTTATGGTTGGAGTATACCTCTCCCACCATTTGTGGCTGCATGCTACAAAGTTCTCAAAGGAGGTTCGGGGCAAAGTACTTGATCCTCCATTTGAAGGTAAGGAGCTATTGCACTCCTCTACTGATGAGGAACTCACCAAAACGAAGGCAAGCCGGCAAACGGCTAAATCATTTTTGGCGCTTGCCAAAACCCCAGCTAAAGCAGCTTACACTCAGAGGTCGGGGTCTCAAACTAGGTCTTTCTCGGGTTTGAGGGTTCCAGGACCGCTGTGCGCGCCAGGCAGAAGTCTCCGGCTGGTGAGCCTCACTTCTGTACAGATTAAAGTTTGTTATCCGTGCAAGATACTCTTGGCCTTAATTCCCTAGAAGGATGCATATATTGTGGTGGGAGCATAACTGAGGGACAAATTTCGAATTAGTGGTACTCTTACAGGGACTCCCTTTCACTCCTTCAAGAGTCGAGGTACAGAAACTTCTAGCTCTCAGAGCAGTGGAGCCTGTCCCCTTGCGGTAGCAAGGGGAGGGCTGTCTGTTTACAGTGCCCAAACCCAACCAGGCGGGCCTGCGCACTATCTTCGACCTCTCCAATTTCAGTTTCTTTCTTCCCCAGGAGAAATTCAAGATGATTATGCCCAGCCAGATAGAGCTCTCCGGAAGGGTGATTGGCTCAGTGTGGTAGACCTTCAGGTCGCCTACATGCATATCCTGGTCTGGAGCCTGCATCGGAAATACCTGCGGTTCTCCATGGGAACGGAACACTTCCAGTATCAAGTGCTACCGTTTGGCCTCAGCTCGGCGCTGCATGTCTTCACGAAGATGATGGCAGTCATCGCAGCATTCCTCGGACTGCAGGGACTTCATGTATATGCACATTTGGACGATTGGCTCCTGAGCAGTCCTTGTCCACAAGCCGCAATGGCCAATCTTACTCCTCCAGCTCCTGTTCCATCTCGTGTTGTCGTTGAACTGGCGGAAATAGTCTGGTGGTTGCTAAAGACCTGATATTTCTAGGTTTCCGTTGGGATACTCTCAGTACCAGAGTGTTCCAGACGGAGGACAGGATTGCGGACCGGTCAACAATGTGCCAGCTTTTCCTGCTGTCCTTCCACATTTCGGCTTGGTGGTTCCAGAGACTTCTGGGCCTTATGGCCTCTTCCATGTTAGGTATACCTCTTGCACCACTGCAAATGAGGTTCACTCAGCTTGCTCTTCGGAGCTGCTGGTTTCAGACTTCGGATCCGGACTGCAAGATGATTCCAGTTCCACGAATTTCTGACTCCAACAATGGATGACTATGGTGCTCCAACAGGGTGGATTTGTGATAGCACCCTGGTTTGAATTTGTTACTGAATCGCATTAGCTCTTTGATCTGATTGCAGGATACATTGACTACCCGCCTAAAGATTTAATTGCGGGCCACACATTCACGTATACTTTAGAGGAGGGCTTCACAACTAATGCCCACTGCCCCAATGGTGGCAAGGTCTGATTAAGCATGCAGGGCCCTGCGTTGAAACATATGGCAGTTAGCTTAACAACCACAGGTGAGTGGTCTAAGTGTGAGTATTGCCAATGTGCAGGTACTTAGCAGGAATCCAACTCATGATACCTACTAAGCCTGTTTCTCGTGAAACAGGCTTTAGAGTAATCACACTCCAGTTGATTCATTAAGAGTAGTACCATTAAGCTTTTAATGCACTCGTTTCTTAACAAGGATTACTATTTAAGAAGTGGGCAACGGATGAAAAAACTGCATCCTAGCAGTGGCTTGATATTTGTCAATCTGTCACGGCACATGGAACTTGTGCGTGACTTTATTTTTCAAGTATGACATTAAGATATTGTAGATATTTCAAACCTATTTGGACCACAGTTTCTGGTATGCTAATGTGCATATCTAGTTTACAATACTTAAGAATCTAGCTCAATAAATCTATCAAGAATGTATTTAATGAAATGGGCTTTAGAACTATCACACTCAAGTGTGCTGATCAAAAGTAACACCAATAAGCTGTTATCGCTCATTTGTCTCCACATGGATTACTTTTTAAGAAGTGGGCAACAGACCAACAAGTCTGCATCCTAGTAGTGGTTTGAAATTTGGCAATCCGCATGGCATACGTAACGTGCGCGCGATCTTTATTTTTTTTAAATATGCCATTAACATACTCTAGACATTTTTAACTATTTGGGACCACAACATAAGAGGGTTTCATATTACTAGACTGCGCCCTTGGCAGTGTTATTACAAGTACTAAACCGTCACGGCGCACGTAACATGCGTGTGACGTCAATTCTTTAATATAAACACAGCCTAAATGGCGCCCACAAGCATTTGCACGAAGGCGCCAGACAGAGGCCGGGTCCTGCATTAAAAGGAACGCAACAGCACGAGGGGAATCACTCAGAATAGTAAGTAATTTGTACTTCTGGGGACACCTTTACTAACCCACCTAAGAGACGAATCTCAACCATTATAAGCGGTAACGGCAGGGGTCACCTCACTAATATTATTTGGAATACAATCTTTTGTAGGGAATCGGGCTATGACGACATAATTGAGCAGGAAGCTTGAATCATGAGGACACATAACCACAAGCATTAGACTTAACGAGAGTGGCGAGTTACTCTGTTCTAAATGAGCGTTTATGGATCAGTATATTCAATTGTGTATCAAAAGGTGGCACAGGCCAACCTGCCCCCTTTGTTTTTTACATTTTCGGCCTTTTCTCATTTGCAGCGCATCTTTCCAATTTGGTGATCAGACGGGTAGTTTACTTCACATTGGCACCAAGCCATTTAATTGCATACTGGGAGCTTGATACCCAGAGTAGTTAAATGGCAAAAATCTAAGTCCATTTTTTTTTTTATAAATTAGCAAAAGCTCAAGTGAAATAGCCCCAACCATAAACTCAGTTCTTAACTGTAAATTAGCTAATAATTATTTGTACCATAGGCTCACATAGTTGACCATAGACTAAAGTGTATAGCCATCGAATTTGCTCACAGCTGCACCCAAGTATCCTACACTCGGATCTGAGGTGCGTAGATTGTGAACATTGAGTCTAGTATATCTAAAGGCTGCAGTATCCTAGGCACATTTATTTATGCACAGTAGATGGTTTATCACTGCAATGATGTATTGATAAATGATGCATGCAATGCACTGATGAATTATGTCAAGATAATCCAATAAGTTATTAACCAGCTCATGCTAACATACAGATGACTAACAGTGCTTAAGGATATAATGTGGTATAAAATCAGGAATCTATGATTATCACAAGTGTTGAACTAACATATTTTGGTTTCTTTTCTCTCCATTCCTGTTCCTTTTTTTTCCCTCCACTATGTTTGCCTTTTTTCTTTTTAATTGTGACATTGCCATGGAATGATTTTGTGTGATAACATAATGTCCTCACTATTGGGTCTTATGCATGCTATATTTGGAAGTTTATATTGAGCAACAGTTTGTTAAATCTTTTTCATTTTGCCTTGAAAAAGACCAGAGGTGGAAATATGTTGGCAAACTGCTACAGAGGCGAAAACACAATTAACTTTGTTCAATCACGCAACAAATAAAAACTTCACTTGTCTATCTGATCAATGGTGAATTTGAGCTTACATAGATACCATAATTGGTTGTAACATTTACTGCCTGTACAAGCGCATCATACTGGCACACATGGTTATGCTTCTTTTACTTTTCTAGGCAGGGATTAGCCTAGTAGTGCCAGACTCTGCAGTTGTTCCACTTACTCTCGTAAATAAGCACATAATTCTAAACCCAAGCGCCTGCACATACCTGGCCGTACCCTAGGATACCCTTTGTGAACCATCACAGAAGACTGATGGGTTTTGTCGCTTGGGCGGGCTTCCGCTTTCCCCTCCCTCATACCCCACCCTCTTCAGCAGACTGGGCTGCCGTCCCTCAGAGCTGAGGGACAGAAACCTCTAGACCTCAGAACAGTGGAGTCTGTTCCTTGTGGGAGCAAGGGCACGGCTATTACTCCGGTCTGTTTACACTGCCCAAACCCAACCAGGCTGCCCTGGGCACTATCCTCCACATCTCCAATTTCAGTCTCTTTGTACCCCAAGAGAAATTCAAGATGATTACGGCCAGCCAGATAGTCCTCTCTCCAGAAGGGCGATTGGCTCAGTGTGGTAAACCTTCAGGATGCCTACATGCATATCCTGATCTGGAGCCTGCACTTCCAGTATCCAGTGCTACTGTTTGGTCTCAGCTTAGCACTGCGTGTCTTCACGAACATGGCAGTCATTGCAGCATTCCTCAGACTGCAGAGAGTTCATGTTTATCCATATTTGGACAATTGGCTCCTGCTCAGTCCTTGCCCAAAAGCCGCAACAGCAAATCTTCAGTCACTCCTCCAGCTCCTATTCCTTCTCGGGCTGTCAGTGAACTGGCAGATATCGTCTAACGGTTGCTCAAGACCTGATCTTTCTTGGTTTCTGTTGGGATTCTGTCGGTACCAGAGTGTTGGTAAGAAGATAGGATTGTGGACCTCTCAACCATGTGGCAGCTTTTCCTGCAGTCCTTCCACATGTCGGCCTGGTTAGCTGTACCTCTTGCACGACTGAAAATGTGGCACACTCAGCTTGCACTTCGGTGCTGCTGGTATCAGGCTACGGATCCGGACTCCAAGATGATTCCAGTGCTATCCTCCATGACGGCGGATCTTCAGTGGTGGTCTTCCGTCAGCAACCTTTTGGTGGGAACCTCCTTCCAGCAACAAGGAGGAACGAGGAGGGGAGGAGGGAACAGTAGGGGAGGAGGGGGGGGCACTAGCTGTTAATTGATGGATCAAGAAGGTATATCGTCCAGTCAATGATCTTTACAATACTCGCAAGATAACTTCAGGTGCAAGAGGGTGAATGTCACAAGGCCACTCTGGACCGGGTAGGACAGAGCAAAACAAAAAACATACATTACCGTACGGTAACCCCGTACGCACTAAGGGCTCATCCAAACCCTAGTATAGTGAAGGGTCTGTGAATGGAAGCACAGCAAAACAATTGCTGGTTTCCCAGAGACCGACTCCAACATGAATTCAGAATACGACTCTCATAACAAATTAATCAATTAAATGTGGATTCCAGGAGCCCTGCACACAAGTAACGGTTACTACAGACTCCTCCCTTCTACGGTGGGTCAGTGGGGGGGTGACACTGCATCACCTCAAGGTAGACTCCCCAGGACAGACGGTCCAAAATAAATTACCAAGAGGTTCTAGCAGTTTTTCTGGCGCTCAAAGCTTTTCAGCCCTCTATCAATAGTGTGGTTCAAATTCGCAGAGACAATTCCGTAGCAATGTTCTACATCAACAAACGGGGGGTGAGGGGGTGGGCGAACCAGGTCTCCTCCTCTGTTGTATCTAGCTATCCAAATTTGGAATTGGGCAATCCAGCACAATATCTGGCTTCAGGCATTGCACATTCCAGGTCACATCAATGTTGCATCAGACTCCTTCAGCCTCCAATCTGCGACGAGTTACGAGTGAGAGATTAACACTGATGTTCTCACCAAGATCTTCCAGTAATGGGGTGCTCCGGCGGTGGACATCTTTGCAACCTAAATGAACAGGAAACTTCCTCTTTATGCTATCACGGGGACGCTCTTGAAATCCCTTGAAAGCTTTCGCCTTCACTCCTTTGCTGCTGATTAATCGGTCTCTCCGGAAAATCGGGAGTGCTTGCAACTGCACTCTCCTCTTCATAGCTCCTTGGTGGGCAGCCAGGTTCTGGTTTTTAGAACTGCAGCACCTGTCTGTGTTCAACCTGATCAGGTTGCCTCAGATTCCTGACCTCGTTCACCAGAGCTATCACCAGTTGTGGCACCCCTCAACACAATCCTTCAGCTTGGTGACCTGGTACCCGAGTTCTGATCCTTGACGCAGTTCAAACTGTCAAAGGATAACATGCACATAATTTAGATGGCACATAAGCCTTCTATAAGGGCTCAGTACAAGAGCAAATAGCTTCGACTTTGTCATTGGTGTCTAGCTAAACAGCTTGATCCCATACAGGCTTCTATTGACTCTCTTGTCTTTTATATCCGGCCTTACAGCCTCAGGACATGCCTATCCACCATTGTGGCTTATCTGTCTACAGACAGCTGCTAGTTTTCACTGGCAAACGGTCATCAAGATACATTTTGCATGTCTTCATCTCGTTCCACCGGTTAGGCCTCCTCACCCAAAATGGCATCTGAATGTAGTCCTCGCTACCTTGTCTTAAGCCTTTTGAACCCATGGCCACTACCGAGCTAAACTACCTTTCTTGGAAAGTGGTTTTCTTGATTGCGGTAACATCTGCGAGAAGAAAGTGAGCTTCAAGCTCTGTCAAACATCTGTTTCTAACTTTCCACAAGGATACGGTTGTGCTTTGTACTCCTTCTTTCCTTCCCAAAGTTGTCTCTGAATTGCACTTTAACCAGTCCATATCCTTACAGGTTTTCTTTCCGAACCTTGTCTCTGATGCAGAGAGGGTTTTACACAACCTAGACGTCGGACATGCTCTGAAGTTTTACCTCGACAGAACAAGCGAACATAGAGGTTCTTCACAACTCTGTTACTTTTGGTCACCCAAAAGGCAAATTCGTCTTGAAAGCATCCATCTCGTGTTCGATAGCTTCATATATCTGAGACCTACAAAATTCAAGGCCTTCGGCACCCAATTAGCATTCATGCGCATTTTGTCAATGGGGCTGTTGGTTTCCAAATATAAGTGCATGGGGGTCCATAGCCAAGGCTGCTACGTGGGCTTCCCCTTTGGCTTTTTGCTGACATTGTCTAGACCTGAGCTCCAGGGCTGATGCCCAATTTGGCTAGGCAGTTCTTAAGAATTATTTCCGATTCCATCCTCCTGTTTTCCTTTTGTCAGTGTTTATCTTGAGCCAGGTATTTGATGGAGCACACAAAGGATCAGTTTACTTACATTTTTAGCGAGTAATGGAGAATGAAGTCGGGAATAACTTCGGTGCTATGGAGGAAAAATGGCCCTGGCACAAAGCCACCAAAATACATAGCACAGAAAGAGGATCCAAAATGGAACCCTCACGTCCCCTGCACACCTTACAATCCCGTTTATAGACCGTTAAGTATTTAATTGATAAGATATTCAAGAAATGTTCTACTTGGTCAAATAGGTCAAAGGGAACCACCCACTTAGTTTTCTGTAATTCACGCAACTATTTAGTCATTTAATCAAAGAACATATAAGTCAACGAAAGTTCAGTTCAACATAAAATGGCTTAAGCGTTTCGAGAAATGTTCTCTCTTCTTAAAGACCCAGGTAGAGTTTCTCTATCTACTCAAACAGGTTTATGATGGTCTCAATGTGGTAATTACAATATATGCAAAAATATTCGAAGTCACGAATCTAAAGAATCTCTATAATCAGTTCTGCGGAAATCAGAAGTTTAAATGAACTTTCCGGTTCACATGTAAATTGATAAATTGTCTGTGATAGCAAATAATATTTTATGCGTAATAGTGTAAACTAGAAGGGGGAGAAGCTAAGGTACACGAAGGAACACTCACCATGGCCCTTCAAATGAGCCGGTGATTGCATTGTCGCTCAGGCAGCTATTAGATAAAAAGGTAAATACGTCCATGCATTATGCGATCCCTTATCGTGGGAGCTGTATTTCATTGGGTATACAGCAAAACAGTTGTCCTTTAATCAGGGGTAAGGTATTAGTATAGGGGCCAAAAAATGTCTACCGGATGATGTGGGTGTACATACAAGGTAGTAACTCGCCTATGGAGACAAGGTAGAGTCAAACATGCATTGTAATGCAGAAAAATACGGGAGTAAAACACAAGGTTCAATGGGTGCAGCACAGATTAACGCTGAAGTATGTCCTCTTCAAACTGTGAAAATAACGAGATGATGGATTTAGGAATGGGGAAGAGAGAAATCGGGAAGAAAGAGAGCAACAAATGTATGCGATGTAGCGATGTAAGCTGAAGGAAGAATAGCTTACTGTGTCATTCTCTATGAAGTAAATCAGGCTGCAGGCCTGCTCGTATGTAGTTGAAAAAGTCCTCTCCGTGCGGTGGGCTTCGTAGGAAGTAACCACTAGTGACTGTTGCTAATAGGAAGACGCGGACTCCATAGTGCACGCCCTTCGCATTCAGAGCACAATGAATTCATGATTAGTCAAAACTGAAAGAGGACTACAGTTTAATGTGAAGTCATACTGTTGGTGTTCCATGGCGGCGTCCATTTTGGAGTGGATTAAAGGTAGACTAAAGTCTTGTGTATATATACGGGCAGGGTTAAACAGTTATTAACGGCAAATCAAGAAGCAACAATGAAGAACAGGTGTTTCCGAAATGTGTATGAACCCGTAATGAATAGAGATAATCATTATGTGTTAGTAGTGACTTCGAATTTACTAGTAATTTAGAATAGAGTATGAAACAAGATACTATTCAGTTTGTACATGACTTACAACCTGGTGTTATAAGCTTCAAGTTATGGATCATTCCAGGATCAGCTTCAAGATGTAATTAAGAGGTAATTTGGCTTTTTAGGGTTGCTCATATTTACATGTTCAAAAGATTAGACAGTAAAGACATCAGAAAAATTCTCTCGGGTAATGGACATAAAAACGGAATCTTCAGGACTCATTCTTCAATACAATCATTATGTCAGAGTGTGCTGATGTTTCAATAGAGAAGATTAGGAAATAAAAAGAATCACAAGACCACAATTTCATCATATTGTTGTACAGTAGATTTTAGTGAACGATTTATACAAAGCATTTCAATAAAAATTCATCGTTCAACCCTCTGGGAAATAGGGTGTCCAGGTAGTGTATCCAGTTTTTTTCTCTACGGAAAAAGATCGCTTGGTAGTTGCCTCCTTTTGTGCTTTTTTTAACGACCTATAGAACTTGAAATGTGAATTGGGCTACAGTGTGATTGTTTTCAAGAAAATGTCTTGCAAGGGGTGATTTGATGTTTTTACATCTAATGTTAGATTTGTGTTTGGTTAGTCTTTAACGGGTCTCGTGGTGTGACCCACATATAATTTCCCACAAGGGCACTTGATGGCGTATATAACACATGTGGACGGACATGTCGCGTAATCTGAGTTTGATTTTCTTTCCTATCTGGATGAGAAATGGCGTCACCCTTCATCACATTTTTGCAAAGTGTGCAACATAAGCACGTGCATGTCCCAATCTTTCTTGTTTTGAAAACCATTTGTCTTTGGGGGGGTCTCTCTGCTCTCACAAGCTTATCCCGAAAGTTCCGACCACATTTAAATGCCATCATGGGGGCTTTAGGAAATAACTCGTGTAGCAAGGGATCGTGCTGTAAAAGGCTCCAGTGTTCTTATGGTTTTCCCCACTTGAAAGCTCTGTCTGGAGTATTTCAAAATGTATAGTAGTGATATCTCGTTTTTCTTCCTTGGGGTTAGTAGATGTTCTTTGCTGATCAAGTCTGATCTTTGTTTGGCTTCTTTCAGGACTGAATCGGGGTAGCCCCTTGTCTCAAATTTATCCAGTAATTTCGAACATTCTGTGTCGAGTCCAGCTGGATCAGAGATGATGCACTTGAAGTCTCAAGAGTTGGCTGAATGGTAGACTTTTTAGCATTGATTTTGTTTGAGAGCTTGTGAAGTGTAATAAATTGACATCTGTAGGTTTGATATACGGTCGTGGTAATCCGATTCTGATCTCCTGACTGACGGCCAACAAGAGTGCCACGGCGCACGTCCTCAGCAGGGAAGTGACCTCGGCCTGGTGATACCAGCACCTACTGGGGCTCATGGCAGCTGTCCTATTGGCCGTCCTCCACACGAGACTTCGGATGAGGAGGATACAGCTGCACTTTGCATTGTCTTGGAACTAGGAGCGAGGCTCTGAGTATCAGCATTCCTCCGTCGCTTCACCCTGACCTCACATGGTGGTCCAGGGACTGCAACCTGCAGATGGCCAAGCCCTTCCGGCAAACTACCCCACAGGTCACCATCACCACGGACTCCTCTCTCGAGGGTTGGTGGCCACCTTGGACAACTACTGCGTCCATGGCACCTGGACCTGGCTGGAGCAGGAGTACCACATCAATTGGCTGGAACTGAAGGCCATCTGGCTGGCGCTCGGAGCCAGCTTTCTGGTTATCGAGGACAAGGTCATCCTTATTCAGACAGACAAGCTCAGACTGGGAGCGGACAACTACGGGTGGCAGTTGAACGACCTACTGCAACAGATCATCAACAAATGGGCACACCCCCAGGTGGACCTCTTTGCCTCCTGGGACAAAAGGAAGTGCCAACTGTTTGTCTCCTGGCAGGGTCTGGGCCCGAGCTCCCTGGGCGATGCATTCCAGATTCGGGGGGACGGAATGACAGCATATGCCTTCTTGCCCACACCACTGATACACAGGGTGATCTGCAAGCCACTTCAGCATCATTCTAATAGCACTGTGGTGGCCAGCCAGGCCATGGTTCTCTGAGCTGTTCAGCCCCTCGGAGACAGGCCCAGCACATCTTCTGGCACAACAGGGGGGCAGGGTCATCCACCCCGCTCCACAGAACCTATCCCTCACAGCGTGGTTCCTGAACAGTTCACGCTATGTCACCTCAGCCTTTCCCAGGCCAATCTAGAGACCATACAGGGCGCCAGGAGCGAGTCTACCAGGGCCCAGTACAAGAACAAGTGGACCAGGTTCTACCACTGGGTAGACTCGAAGGGTATCAACCCCCTTGCAACCTTGGATGACATGCTCTCCTCGGTGCACCTCGCCCATTCAGGCGTGCTCGTAGACACTTGCCGCACTTACTTGGCAGCCTTTTGGGGTTATAGAAACTCAGATATTTTCCTCTTCCAACCTGATTGTCAAACATTTGACGGGACTCGCCAGACTCTACCCGCCCATCAAGAGGCCACACCCCGTGTGGGGCCTCAACATAGTTTTGGAGGCCATGGCGCACAAACCATTTGAACCAATGGCGTCCGCAGACATCAGGCTGGTCACCATTAAGACGGCTTTGCTAGTCTGCCTCGACTCCCAGAATCAGCGAAATCAGGAGCTTGTCGCCTCAGAGATATATACTATGTTTCACAGGGATATGGTAGTCCTGCGGATACACCCAGCATTTATGCCTAAGGTGCTTTCCGCCTTCCATCGGAACGAGGAAATAGTGCTGCCTACTTTCTTTGCTGAGCCCAAGGACGAGGCACAGAGTTGTGGATGTCTGGCGTGCCCTGAAATTCTACTTAGACGGGACCAAGGGCTTCCGCAAGTCGGACGCACTTTTTGTCAACTTCGGCGGATTAAGACCGGGGTATCGGGCCTCCAAGGCCTCCATAGCCCGTTGGATTGTCTTGGCCATCAAGAAAGCATACGAGGGACCGTATAAGCCACTGCCGGCCAACATGCACACCCGCGTGGTCGGAGCCAAGGCAAAGGCCATTGCTTTCCAATGGCATGTCCACCTGGTAGGTCATAAGCAGGGTGCCCACGTCAGCCACCCCTTCGGCTTTCTGCAAGCATTGTTTGGATGCCGGCTCTAGAGCAGACGCAGCCTTCGGACAGGCGGTTCTTAGGAACCTATTTGCTTAAAGAAGGCCTCCTCTCCACCCTGGGGCTACACTCAGTTGTAATCGCCCATGCAGTATGGAGGAAAGGGGACGGGACATAAGAGTAATTATAAGTTACTCACCGTAGTGACTAACATACTCTTAGTCCTTAGTCCCCCTTCTTCCATATGTCCCCCCATCCCCCAATAAACTGGTGTCACTAGGCAATGTTGTTCTATTGTCGACTCGTCTATGGGGATTGAGGTGTGGCACGGAGGGCATAGTCAGGGCAGCGCATGCTCCCAGGGCCGCATCCGCCTCTAAATTTAATGGGGAAGGTTTTTTTTGGTGAAAAAGGTTGTCTCCCATGCAGTATGGAGGAAAGGGGACTAAGTACGTTAATCACTACGGTGAGTAAGTTATTCTCAAGCATGGGGTCTGGCATGGATTCACATGCTCATGAATATTCCCCGTCATCAGGCTGGGAATCCTCGGTAAAGAAAAAATCAGTTTTGTTTCTGATCTGTCTGTCTTAGTAGTAACCAATCACTGATCTCTGGGTCATACTGCCCACAGCCAATGACTGCCCTCTCCCTAAGAGCCGCCTCTGGCAGCCATCCTCAGATTTTTACTGCACGCTCAAGTGTTGGAAGTCCTCGTGTTTAGCTATCGAGTTTTTTACTGCGTTTTCACGCTTTTTCAGGAGATTTTCTCATTTTTTCGGTTTAATCGAGCCTCAAGCTCCACCGTTTCTACTTCTGATAACTGGGACCCGTTTCGGAATTCTTCTCCGCCCCTCAAGGGTGACGTTTTTGTCGAGTTTATACTTCTTGGAGGATTCCGGAAGATTTGCGGCCTACCTCAACGGACATGGCCCAGGACAAGGGAAGCTCGACTCCCGGATCCAAGCTGTTCAGGTGCTGCCCTGGCTGCAGATTACAGAACGTTTTCAAGGAGGATGAGCATTCGCGATGTCTCTACTGCCTCCATGAGGACAAGACGCACGTGGAGAAAGACTGTGCATTCTGCAAGAACCTTTCGGAACGGACCAAACAAGATCGTCGTTCCCGCCTCGCCGCCTGGCTGGAGAAGGGCACAGCAGGTGAGAAGGCGAGGAAGAAGTCTGAGCGGGCTTCTAAGTCCTGTGAGGGCGCCCCGGCGATTGGGGGGGGGGCCAACAGAAGGTCAAGTACCGCGAGTCCGCAGGCACCGGGAGCTCCGAAAGGTCGGACTTTTCGGTTGCCAAGCAGGGCGCTACTTCCCCGGCACGTTCGACCACGAGCCAGCGCTCTGGTTCGGGGAAGAGGAAGTCCGAGAACCCGGGTAGGCCGCTGAAGCGGACCCGATCGATCTCGAAGGGGGAGCGAGGCGCTGACCCCCCCTTCACCCCTCACCCCTCCCCCAAGGCGAAGGCCCAGGACGCACCTAAGGTGGTGAGGGCTTTGATCCACCCGGCAAAGGCCTCTACCGAAGTGGTCGCTGCGACTCTGGCGAAGCTGGCTGAGACTATGCCTGTGGAAACGCCCGCCGGGCCCAGAGTATCCCTGCCACCGCGGCGGGATTCCTCTTTCCAGCCCATCGCTAAGACCCCCGTGAAGCCCCCTGCTGAAAAATAGGGGGGGGGGGTGCGGTGGACATTACAGACTCGGAATCAGCCTCTGAGGAGGAACTGGTGGAAACCGAGAAGGGCCTCAACGGGAGGTTCGAGAAGGTTCGATCCCAGGGTGCGGTTCCTGCTGACGTGAACGAAGATAGCGACGACTAACCAGGCCCAGTGGAACGGCCATCCCGTCCGTCGCAGCCATTGCCCGAGCCCCAGGATAGCTCGGCGGCCATTTTGTTGGCAATCCAATCCTTATGCACTGAGATAAGGACGAGATTACCACGGACCCCGACGGAGGATCCAGAACCAGGCCTGTCGGGAAGCCCTCCGAACAAGCGGAGGAGAGTCCACCCCACTCCGCCCTTCGTGCCTGCGAGACCGGTGGACCCCTCATCCCCCTCGCCGGACCCTAGAGAGGATACAGCGATGGATACAGCAACGGGGACGGACGATGACGGCGGCGATGACACAGCAGACATCCCGTCGTCACCCCCCCGCGCCTCCCCACCCCCGCGACTCTATGGGACGAGTCATCTCTGCGGCGGCGACGACGATTAAGGCGGCCAATGCCTTAGTGATCGTGGCCCGCTAGGACAGGGAGCTCTGGTTCAAGATAGCTCCCCTGCTAGACTTCCTGCCTGATGACAAAAGGGCGGAGGCCCTAAAAATCCTGCAGGAAGGCGAGGTGGCGTCGGATCACGCCATAACGTTGGCAACAGACATTGCTGATACCTGATTTCGCCAACTGGGCAACAGGGTTTGCCTCCGACGAGGAGGATGGCTCAAGGCGACAGACTTTCGCCAGAACGTCCAGACCAGGGTGTTGGACATGCCGTTCGATGGCAACAACCTTTTTGATAAGGCGGTGGATGAGTCCCTACAGGCCATCAAGACCGACTCAGACACGGCCCGGGCCTTGGAGGGTGCTTCAACAGCGGCGGCCCTTTCGGGGCACCGGAGGCAGATAGGGTGCCTCCAAAGGATCCAGTGGTGGCTCCTCCACTTACCGCCAGGCGGCCCGCTCCTCTTCCCAGGTGGCCTACAGAGGTCACGGCAAGCAAGGGGGATCCCGCCGTCGGCGGCAAGGCTGCCTCCAAGCAAGACTGACCCGGCCGTGTTGTCGGGCCCCCACCGAAGCACCCCGGTGGGAGGCCGGCTGATGAAGTTTGTCAGTGTGTGGGAGTCCATCTCCACCGACCGTTGGGTGTTGGGACACCCTGGCCAACGGGCACTCGCTGGCTTTCCAAAAGAAGTGCCCTCGCATTCCTCCCGTGGCCAGGAAGGAGAATCACGTCCCTCAACTACTGTTGGAGGTAAAGGCGATGCTCAAAGGTGCCATCGAGCTCGTCCCCAGAGGGCTCCGGAGTGTACTCAAGGTACTTCCTCGTCAAGAAGAAGACTGGCGGTTGGCGCCCCATCCTGGACCTGCGTCGCTTAAACAAGTACATCAAGGCGCAGAAATTCAGGATGGTCACCCTCCAGCACGTGCTGGAAGAATGCGACTTCCTATCGTCTTTGGACCTGGAGGATGCTTACTTCCGCATCCCTATTCTAAGAAGGCACAGGAAGTTCCTCAGGTTCGTGTTTCAGGGACGCCACTACCAATTCAGAGCCCTACAGTTCGGATTAAAGTCAGCACCCAGGGTTTTCACCAAGTGCCTGGCACCAGTGGTTCCAAGGGAACTCGCCGTCGAACACACGGCGAGGACCGTCCGGTTGCTCACAGAGCTGGGGTTCGCCATCAACTACCCCAAATCCCACCTGGTTCCATCGCAGATGGCACTGTTTCTGGGAGCGAAGCTCGATACAGTGGGGCAATTGGCCTCCCCTTCAGAGGAGAGGACCAAGACCATCCTGGGCAAGGTGCGGCACCTGCTAGCCACGGACGTGGCCAGGGTGAGGTCCATAAAGTCCCTCCTCGGGATGATGTCCTCACGCAGCTACCTTGTACCCCTTTGCAGACTTCGGATGCGTCCGCTACAGGAGTTTCTCGACGCCCGCTGGCTCCAAGCGAGGGGCTGTTTCGAGGACAGGATCCCTCTCGACGAGGAGTTCCGTCGGGCGATCTTATGGTGGGGCATCCGTGCTCGCCTCACGACAGGCACGGAATTTAAAATCCCGGCGTTTCAGGAGACTGTGACAACGGACGCCTCTCTGGAGGGTTGGGGGGGCCCACACCGTAGACCTCCACGCAAGAGGCCTTTGGCTCCCGGAGGAGAGGTCTCTCCACATCAACATTCTGGAGCTCCGAGCAGTGTTCTGGGCTCTCAAGTCGTTCCTTTCGTCCCTCAAGGGCAAAGTGGTGAGGATCTTCACCGACAACACCACCACAATGTTCTATATACGGAAGCAAGGAGGCACCAGATCCCCAGCCCTAGCCAAGGAGGCCCAGGATCTGTGGCACTGGGCAGTAGCCCAGGGGATGTTTCTGGTTCCCTTCCACCTGGCAGGAATAAAAAATACCATCGCGGAGCGCTCGTGCCATGAGTGGGAACTGCGCCAGGACCAAGTGGATCGACTCAACGATGGGGCAAACCCCAGATCGACCTGTTCGAGATGGCGACAAACTGTTTCGCCAGCAGGTTCCCTCAGCCGAGGTAACATGGGTGATGCTTTCTCGTTCCCTTGGGACGGCCTGTTTCTATACGCGTTCCCTCATTGCCGTTGCTGCTCCGCCTCATCAACCAGCTCAAGAGGTCCAGGTGCATGATGATCCTCATCGCACCGGTGTGGCAGAGGCAGATCTGGTTCCCGGACCTTCTGGTCTTGTCAACGTCCCCACCAGTCAAGCTGCTGACGGACGCGGATCTTCTCTCCAGAGAAGGAGGTGCCATTCTCCATCATGACCCACAGTCGCTGAACTTGCAGGCCTGGCTCCTGCAGCACTAGAGTTTGGAGGGTACGATATCCCGGCTGATTGCAGAGAGGTTCTTGCAACGGCCAGGGCGTCCTCGACTCTCAAGTGTTACGGTCATAAGTGGAAGAGGTTCTCTGTCTGGTGCCGTGCACAGAAGATTAACCCTCTGCGGATTACGGCCCCTCAAGTGCTGCCATACCTACTGTCGCTGCCCAAAGATGGACTGGCTCACGCCTCCATAAAAATACATCTGGCTGCCATCTCCTGATACTCCAGGACTATGGGACAGGCGTCCTTGTGGTCTCATCGCCTGGTAAAAGAATTCATGAAGGGACTATTCCGATCATTCCCGCCGGTGAAGGCCCCGGCGTGGGAACTTAATGTGGTGCTGACCAGGCTCATGGGAGCCCCATTCGATCCTATGCATTTGGTGCCTTTTAAAGTTCCTGTCATGGAAGACAGCGTTCCTCGTGGCCATCACCTCTGCACGACGAGTGGGAGAGATTCAGGCCCTATCTTGCAAGCCTCCATACTTGACTTTTCATGACACGAGGGTAGTGCTGAGGATGCACCCCTCCTTCATGGCCAAGGTGCCGTCGGACTTCCACCTCAAAGAGTCCTTGGTGTTACCAGTTTTCTTCCCGTCGCCTTCGACGCGGGCCGCGAGGACTTTGCACTCGCTGGATGTAGCTAGAGCGCTGAAGTTCTAGGTGGACCGCACGAAATGTTTTCGGAAGACGTCACAACTGTTGGTGAACTTTGGGTCTGTGAATCAAGGGAAGGCTCTATTGAAGACTTCCATTTCCAGATGGCTCTCCGGCTGCATCATGCATCGTCACCGGTTGGCAAACCGACCGCTGCCCGGCCGTCCGAGAGC
Organism: Ambystoma mexicanum; assembly: GCF_040938575.1. Taxonomy (NCBI): domain Eukaryota; kingdom Metazoa; phylum Chordata; class Amphibia; order Caudata; family Ambystomatidae; genus Ambystoma; species Ambystoma mexicanum. Next base: position 1,405,620,945 of record NC_090923.1, on the reverse strand, counting down.
CCATTCCACCAGAGTGATCGCTGCTACCACGGCGTTCCTGTCTGGTGTGCCCCTGCTGGACATCTGCAGGGCTGCTACGTGGAGGTCGACGCACACCTTCACAAGATTCTACTGCGTCGATCGGGACTCCAGGGAGGAGTCCAGGGTCGGCCAAGCAGTGCTGCGCAACCTGTTCGCTTAAGGTGAGCCTGGTGAGGAGGTAAGAGATGCTTAATGTTGAGTTGTTGTATTGCTTAATGTTGAGCCTGTTGCCACCTCCCGTGGTTGTGCATGTGTATACTGCTATGTATTCTTTTATTCATGAGCATGTGAATCCATGCCAGACCCCATGCTGGAGAAGGAACAAGTTACTTACCTGTAACTGTTGTTCTCCAGCATGGGTCTGGCATGGATTCACATGCGAACCCTCCCACCTACCCCTCTGCGGCTCTTCACTTGGTCATACTGCCACTTGGCGTGCTACCAAATCTGAGGATGGCTGCCAGAGGCGGGGTTTAGGGAGAGGGCAGTCATTGGCTGGGGGCAGTATGACCCAGAGATCAGTGATTGGTTACTACTAAGAAAGACAGATCAGAAACGAAACGGATACTGATTTTTTTCTTTACTGACGATTCCCAGCCTGACGGGGAATATTCATGAGCATGTGAATCCATGCCAGACCCATGCTGGAGAACAACAGTTACAGGTAAGTAACTTGTTCCTTACTCGTCGTCCATAGTCTCCTTTCGTCCATACGCCCGCCGTCCCCTCTAATTATCCTCTATTTTGCTTAATGTTCCTGGAGCTGGCTATAGAAAAGGGCTGAAGGGCGATGCGCAGGGCCGAGCTCCGGAAGGTGGGGCTGCGGTCCAGTGCGGTGGCCCCGCATAAAAATAAAAGGACAAAAAGTGGTTATGCTTAAAGTACTGTGGTCCCGTCCGATGGACGGAATGTCCCAGAAGTATGGAGGAAAGGGGACTAGGTAGTCACTACAGTGAGTAACTTAGTCATTATATAGTGCCTTTTCTCAGATGTATGCCCTCAAAGCACTTTGTGGTAGGCACGCCTTTGGGGACCGAAGTCCATGTATGGGAAAAGCCTCATAAAAGGCTTAGAATACTTGTGTGCATTTGGCCAAGATTAGGAATTGGGTGGGCTCGCTAGGCTCAAGTAAGCAACCCAAGAGGTTTGGCATGAGGATGGCTGCTGACAGCACTAGTGCAACCGGCTAGACCAAAAATAGACGATTTTTGCTGTATTCGAATGGCAGATTTTTTTTAGGCAAGTCTGGTATAAGGGACAAGGTCATTGTGTCTAGCTAGACCAAATTTGTCAGATGTAGCTCCATTCCAGTGTGTGGATGGAAGCTGTGCTTACGGCAGATGTTCACTCAGGTGGTGCGGTTATACATACCTTAAGCTCTGATGGAGCTTTTCTTTGAACTTGCTTTGCGATCCGATTGTCAAGAGACAGGCTACCCTCAAGGCGCTTATAGATTGGCTTCCCTGAAAGTCTTCTAAGCACAAATGGACCGGCTATCTTGTACCGTGTTTGAGACGTGGCAGACAGGCTGCCTTAAGATCTAGGATCGTAGGATTATCTAGCACCAAAGACAGGCTAGCCTTATAGTCTTAATGTATATCTTATACGTTCCATAATAGGTTACCTTAATCTTCTAGTGCAGTATCAGTGATGCCTGCATATATCATTGTGTTGGGATGGCCAGCTTTTAGATTATCGAAGTGCAAAGGATTGCTTACCTTCAAACATCTTCGAGCGCAATAGGCAGGTTAACATTATAAGGTGCCGCCCAAAGTGTCCAGCACACTCGCAGATCTGTCAGGGTGCTGCCCGTTTCCCACCCTTTAGTGTGTCTAAGCTTCGCTGATCTTCTAAGTGAAATACATGTGCTAACCATCACAATCTCTTCTAGAGCAGTACCTGTGCTAGTCTTCAAAGTTCTTAATGTGCAATTGTCTTTGAAGTTGCTGTTGCTTAGGTCATCTGTAAAGGCAGAGTTATCTCTAGATTGTAACAGGACATGTTGGCCTAATTCGTCTTGTATTCGTAATCGACAGGTTGTCATTCTGGAACTTCCAGTTTCAAGAACATTCTGAGCACTTTAACACCAATCCCCTTAAATCATTGACCTTAGATGGGTTACCAATGAGGGTCCTCTAGGTGCAACACAGTACAGATTTCGTTCGCGGGGCGGCTATCCTAATACATTTCTTTGGTAAAGAAACTGGCATCCATCAAACTGTTACGAGCTGTATACAAGTAGCCTGAGCGCACCAGTCGGAGGGAAAAGACCCCAGGTGGGCAAATGTGTGTTAGAGTACTCGGTTTTCAGCCGATGGGTGTGTAGGGCGGGCCACCGCGACAGCAGGCATCCGCCTGTAAGTGTGTGCACCCGTGACTTGTTTGTGTTTGGGTGTGGGTGAGGTTGATGTTTCGGAATGAAGCAGTGGTGATTGAAATAAAGGTCGGAAGAAAGTTGCTGTAGGGAATAGCCAAGTTCTGAGGTCTTTTCTGAAGGAGAGGTAGTTGGTCAATGAAGCAGATGTGGCGTGAAAACGAGTTTCAGAAGGCGAGGGCTTGGATGGAGAGCGTAGATCCTCCCAATACAGTGGAGTTGTAATGGGAGATGAGAAGAGCTGCACCAGATCTGAGGTTCCTGGTGGGTTGAAAGCATGGGAGTTTATCCTGGAGGAATTTGGGTCTAGTTTTGTGCAGGGCACGCTGAGTGATGCACATGGTTTTAAAGATTGTCTGCCTGCCTATAGGGAGCCAGCATAGTACTCTGAGTGTGGGGCTAATATGTTCTCTTGGTGAGAGACCAAGAAAGAGACTGGAAGTAGAGTTTAGGATTCTTATGAGTTTCCTGAGCTGGTATGCCAGAGTTCCTATTAAGGGGAGTTTGCATAGTCTATGCAGGAGAGGTTGATGGCAAGGATTGCAGAGATTCGGGGTGTGTGTAAGTTAGGTACGTGAAGATTTGCCAGAAGATGCGCAGGTGGAAGAAACAGGTTCTGGACACAGTTGATGTGGTGGTAGAGTGGATATTGCAGGGGGCAGTTCCTATGGAGTGTGGCAAGGGGATAGAGGAACTGGAGAATAAAGAAGAGTTGAGATCATTCCTTAGATTGATTGAATATTATGCTAAACTTGTGGGGAACATTTCAGGTTAGTGTTCAATTTTGCAGGAGTGGTTTGGAAGGTAGGAAAGTGTATGGGGAGGAGAAAGAGAAGGCATTTAGGTGTATGCAGTAAGAAGTGGCAGGTGGAATTCACGTCCTCTCTTGGAATATTGTTGGTCTGAGGAAAAGTGTACATAATGACTGGTGCAATTTCATTAGATAATATCCTATTCACTTCCAGGAGACATGGGCAATAGCTAATAGTACTATGCAAGGGTACGCAGCGTACAAGCACCTTCCCAACAAGAGGCCCAAAGTAAGTCCAAGCGGAGGTCTCTTAACCTGGATTGATTCCTCAGTTATTGATAACATTCCAGAAATAGAATGCGGTTGCAGAAATCTGTAGCAGTTCCACATACATTTATGCAATGGTGGTAACCTGCTATCGCCTCTATACAATAGGTTGGTGTCAGGGAAATGGCACCAAGACCATCTTGTTGGTAGGGAACGAAATTAGTATCTGGGTAGCAAACCACTTCATAAACCAACTGTTATTGTTGTGGGTGACCAGAACGTGCAATTTGAATCTTGCATATAACGGATGGTTTGTCAGAAAATGATGACCAATTGTGGGACATATGGGATCAGGCAGCAGATTATCCAAAGCAGCAGAATAAGTATGCCCTTTAGGTTGCTCATACATACATTCTTGGGCCGAGAATGCAGAGCAAGCAAGTTCAAGTATTCCTCCTTGCATGATTGAGTCCAGGTGAGTGCAGCCAACCACATTTTAAAGGTAGGAGGGGAAGATTGTTTCCAGTGCTGAAGTATACATCGTTTGGCTACAATCCGTCTTATATTTAGAAAGGAAGACATTTTTTTACTCCTAGTAACTTCCCATACACCAAACAAGGCCCCCAATGAATCGGCTATGATGGTAGATCCCACGATCTGTCAGTGCTTGCAAGACCTCATTCCAGAAGCTATAGTGCCTAATACATGCCCAAAACATGTGCACATGGTTGGCCTCCTCCGCATGGCACCTAAGGCAAGTGTGAAGAGATCGTCGGGCAAATTGATTAAGCCGAAGGGGGTATAATACAGACTATTCAGAAGTTTTTACTGTATGCAGCTAAATCTAAAATTGAGAGACTTTACGTGTGTGAGAGCACATAGCTTTCCATTGGGCGTCTGAGAGGTCAGGTCTCACTCGCTCGCCCAAGCAGCCCACACCTTGGATGCAGTGTCCAAGATTTTCCCTAGCAACGTCTTAGTCATAGAGGAGACTATCCGATGAGCTCTGCATGAATTGGCAATGTATTTTAGTTCCTGGTGTGTGTTGGGGGGGGGGGGGGGTTCATCTGGGAGACATGGCCACATAGATCGGAATGCAGCTCGACTCCTATAGTATTGTAGTGTTTCCAATCCTGAGTGTACAACACGCCAAGTATTGGGTGAGATGAACTTCCCTTCAGGGAACAAATCAGTCAGTGCCCTGTACCCTAACCCATACCAGCGTTGTAACAGTGCTGTATCGTGTGTAGGTCCCATCCCAGGAAATCTGTAGATGGGGAGCCATTTGTAATAGGGGAGCGTCTCATTTACTCCTGGTAGCAACCAGCGCCAAGCCAGTAAAGTGGAAGCAGTGGGGTCTAGCGGGGAGTCGTCTGTACATGTAAGATTCAGAAGGAGAGTTTTAAGGTCCGTATTTCCTGCTGCCAGCTGTTCCAGTTTAACATGGGGTGGACGACCAGGATACCAGTCCCACGCGGATTGAGCCTGCGCTGCAATCCAATACAGCTTGAGGTTGGGGGCTGTGAAGCCACCTTCCTCGTAGGGTAGGGTCATATCAGTCCATTTCTTTCTTACAGCTCCAACATGCCATAGTAATTCTGCAAGGAGACTGTGAAGACAAACTAAGTACTGCTTCCCGGGCCAGAAAGGGACATTTGCGAAAATATATAGAAGCTTTGGAACCAAAACCATCTTTACCAAAGATAGTCTGCCTGCCATGGTAATGGGGAAGTGGACGCCATCTTGTCAGTTTAATCGCCACATAATTTACCATGGCCATGTAGTTGTCCATCAAAAGCGTTGGCTTGGTCCTGGATACCTAAACCCCGAAATACCCAATTCCCTCGGGTGACCAGCGAAGTGGGAATTCACACGTCGGTTGATTGGTGTTCATGATGAGCGGGAAAATCTACGATTTACTATAATCGTAAAGCCAGAGAAGCTTCCTATCCGGACCACATCTCTCAGTATCGGATCAAGGTTTGTACACTGGTCTCTAATGTACAGCAGCGCATCTCATCTCCGGCCAGTCTTTCAGCCGAATTCCCTTCTGAGCGTGTCAAACTCTGATCTTGTCTGCCATTGGTTCAATGACCAGAGCAAAGAGTATAGGAGAGACCAGGCATCCTGCCGGGTGCCCCTGTTTAGTGTAAAAGGGGGAAGATCGACAAGAATTGACCAGCACACTCGCAGTAGGGTGTGGGTATATAGTAATTTGATGTACCTAGTTTCCAGACCAATGCCCATCTTTCCCAGGACCCCCCACATGTATTGCCACAAGACCATGTCCAAAGCCTTATGGGCATCCAATGTAATTGCTGTTGCCTCCACATATGGGTCGTATCTAGACATAACATTAAAGAGCCTTATGATATTCTACGACGTAGATCTGCCAGGAACAAATCTCCCTTGATCCTCATGTATCAGGTAGGGCATGATTCGCCAAGAAGATTTTCATGTCAATATTCATGAGACAGTGGCCTGTACGATCCGCACTCTATGCTTGGCTTACCAGGTTTCAAGAGAATAGTTATGGTAGCTTCCCGTAGTGTGGGAGGAAGAGTAGACTCACGGAGTGACTCATTCCAAACCTCAAGGAGACGAGGAGCGCTGTATGCTTCTGATGGAACTCTGGGGTAAGACCATCCGGGCCAGGGGCTTTACCTTTCGGCAGTTCAGTTATCACCTTCACTATCTCCTCTAGGGTGATCAGGCTTTCCTGCTCTTCCCTGGTTTGGCGACTAATGTCGGACATGGGGGGAAACCCTTCTAAAACGGAACGTATAGTGTACATCGTGTGATCGACCTGCTGCATATAAGGCACTTTAGAAATGTGAGAAGACATTAAGGATCTCATGATCCGTCCACTGCTGGACGCCATGCTCGTCAATGATGCATACTCTTATGTCCCGTCCCCTTTCCTCCATACTGCATGGGCGTCCCTTCCAAGGGCTGGGAGATGGAACCTTTTTCACCAGAAAAAAACCACCTTCCCATTTAAATTTAGGAGCGCGGGAATGTGGCACTGGGAGCATGCGCTGCCCTGACTCCACCCTCCGGTGCCACACCTCAGTCCCCTTTTCTGCATTGACTGGAACGGGCCGAATTCACCAGCGCTCCTGGGTTTGGCTTCGGCCATGTAATTCCACGCGCAGATACTTCTTCTTTGTCTCTTTATCATTCAGGTACTTGATCCTCAGGTGTCGCACTCCTACCCGGCGCATGTCGACTTCTACAGGGTTAGGCCGGTGTCCATCCTGCAACATGCTCTTCCCGACTAAAGACCCCCACGCCCTCTGCCTATGTTGCCTTGGCCCAGACCATGGCTGGCAAGCTTGTCCCTCGTGCAACGCGCTTTCCTCGAGGTCTCTGAAGAACAGACTAGCCAGGTGAAGGGAGCTCTTCCACAGATCGCCTCCAGGGGACCTAAAGGACTTAGTCTATCATCGATCCAAGCCCAAGGTAGGGCCGCTATTTTCCAGTGCACCCTGCAAGGGAGACTCCTCAAGGACTTGCCCGTGCGGGAGGGACTGCCCAGGTACTGGTACCAGCACAAGTACCGAGGCTGTATCAGCTACCGGCTGACAGGCCGAAGGATCTGTAGATACTCCCGGTGGCGGTGCTGAGGGACCGGAAGGTTCTTTTACTGGGTCTTCACACAAGGGGCTATGCCCAAGTACCGGCAACATGTCTGAGGGGGCACCTTTATGCAGTTCTGCCGGCAGATCCGCCGGGGGCAAAATGCCTACCGGGCCTCGGCCTGATGAACTGGGTAGGCCCCATGATCCACACTCGGAGTCCTGGACGGGGCGGGGCCCAGTGGGCCGTGCAACACGACGCAGGCACGTGGAAGGCAGCGCAACAAAATGGCTGCCGCGCTAGAACAGCCAGACATCCGGCCAACACTGCTCCAGGGAAGGCAGTTGGAGGACTGTGTGTCGAGGTGGGACTGGTGTCAGCCAGGTATGTGTCCTACAGCTTACTCTTCTTTCGCGCAAGGCAGGTTCCGGCTGCGTTCATATGGGCAGGGCACGCAATGGTTCCAGCAGCCGTCCGCTACCCCGTCAATATCGCCTACCGTTCTGTACCAACCTCCGCTGCAGTCTTCTGTCTCCGCACCTCAGCCCTCGCCTCCTAGCACCCCGTACCCCCACCGGTGCCGGACCAACCGGACACGCAGGTGGACCCCGACATGCCATCTTCAGCCAAGGCCTTCCACGAAGTCTAGCAGGGCTGGCAGAGTACTTGTGCCTTCCTCGACCTGAGGTCGAGCAACCAGCAGAGGGGGGGGGGGTCCTCGCAGATGTCCTCACAGAAGTCCTCACACTACATCCCGTTGCCTGAACAGGGATCCCGAAGGATGTAGTTGCCTTGGCCAAGAAGGGTTGGCTCAAGCCCCACTCAGCCCAGCTGGTAAATAAACGCCTGGATGCGAAGTGCAGGCAAATGGAGGGAGATAAACTCTTGCTACAGGCCCATCCTCAGCCACACTCCTTGGTGATCACTGTACTCCAAGCCTGTCGTACTCCGCCGCCGCCTCATCCTCCTCCGCGGCGCTGCTAGGCAAGGAGAAGATCTTGGAGGTGTATGGGAAGAAGCTGTATTCCAACGTGCCCTCGCACCTGCGTCAAGCGAACGCGGATGCCATGCTGGCAGCCGTTATCCAGAGGCTCTGGTGGGAAATTGCAGATGAACTCCCAGAGCTTCCGGCACAGAGCCAGTCACGATTCAAGGCTCACGAGTCAAGGCGGGATTGGCAGAGCCCAGGATTGTGGCACACAACATCATGGTGTCCATGGCCCACATTGACACCTCTGGCCGTGCCATCTGTATTGTCACGGACATGAGAACGGCCTGGCTCTGTGGTACGAAATTCAACCAGGAACACATACTAGATTTTCCATTCGAAGGGGGTGACCTCTTCCACTCCACAACGGACGAGGAGCTGGATAAAAAGAAGCAGCTCTCAAACAGCCAAGTCTTTATCCATCCTTACAAAGACCACGCCCAAACCGTACACCCAGTCACAGCCACACTCTGAGAAGGGGCATAGGTACGGAGGGTTCCGCGGCTTCCAAGAGCAGAGGTCCAGGCAGCCTGACCGTTCGCCGTGCGAGCATCGGCGCAAACAACAAAAAGGGGGGGGGGTGGTCTTTGTCCAGTCTCCCTCCTCCGCAACAGCCTCAGAGGGAAAGCAGGCATGACCCACCCCTCCGGATCCACATGTCTCCAGAGGGGGACAGGCTTGTTCTCCATGCACATTTCTGGTGCCAGAATTTAGCGGGCCCCTGGATCCTCTCTGTAGTCTCCACGGAGTACTGCCTTCCTATCCCAGGTCCCCACCTGCCCCCCCTCCATTCAAACAGGTTGGGACAGCAACTCTTTTGGCAGAGATCTGGTCGCTCATCGAGAGCCAGGCAGTGGAGGTGGCCCCAGCCGCCCAGCGAGGCTTGGCCTTTAACTCCAGGATTTTTACCATTCAGAAGAACAACCAGGCGGGCCTGAGTTGTGCTGGACCTTTCCCTCAATCTCTCCCTGCCGCTACAAAAATTCAAGATGATTACGCCAGCTTTGAAAGCAGAGACATTGTGCAAGGAGACTGGATGTGCTCCCTGGATCTGAAGGACGCGTACCTACACGTCCCGATCTGGCAGCCTCATCGTTCCTTTCTACGATTCCGGATCATGGGCTACCATTTCCAATACAAGGTGCTTCCTTTCGGCCTCAACTCGGTTCCCAGGGTCTTTACCGGGCTGATGAACACTGTGGCGGCCCTCCTGAGGTCGCAGGGCTACCAAATCTATCTGTAAATACCAAATTCATGTAATTGCCATGTTTCTTTGCCTCAGCAAGACTTAAACCCATTGCCCATGTTATAGCATTATGTCCATGTTAAACCAACTGCTTTTGTGTCCGCACACGAGGCCCAGGGTTTTCGCCTGGAACAGATATTACTCACAGGCTTAGGAATGTTCCCTCTGTTCTCCTTTCCTGTAAAGGCTACATAAATAATGTCTGTTAAAACTCTTGCACTTCCCGTCCTGTCTAAAGCTGCCGTGCGAGTCAGCATGCATTCATTGACCCTGGGGTCTCCTCTATGAATGATGATTGCTAGCATCCGCACTCTTTCCCGAAACATAAGCATAAAGCGTATCTATATTCGGAGTTGTTATTCTCTGGGATATGTGAGAAGGGGAACTTGTGTCAGAGCTCGTGCGTCATTCTGTAAAAGATATGGCCTGTTATTGTCCAGCAGCCCATGAAAGGATATTAACACTACCGCGGCAAGATATGTGTAGTTGGCAAATTCCCCACTGTGTCAAATGTGATGAATTAGCTTGTTTTTTCGACCACGCATGTTAAAGATTACACGTGCATCCTGAAGGATATTTTGACTTGCTTAGATAAGCTATATGAGTAATGACCATTTGCAAATGTTCGGCCTTTGTAAAATGTCACCGCAAGGGCTGGAATAACAGCCAAAAGTGTTTTGGAAGGAAACTGTATGTCAGGAAGTGCCTGGGCTTCGCGCCAGTCATAAGACTCAATGTAAACGTTTTACTATAAAAAGCCTGCTCACTGTAATGTTAGTAGCTCACTCTAGATAGCATCCCTATGGTGTATCTTGCAGTCAGCCCTTCCGCGGAAGTTTTGCATTGCAATAAATGATTGTTGAACTCACTTACTAGTGTGTTTATTGATGGAGACCTTCGCCTGGTGAATTTTAGCATTGACTTATCCGTACCTCAATGACTGGCTCGTCAGGGCTACATCTCTGGAAGCAGTGCACCATACATCCCACGCTCTTATGAACACACTGCACAAGCTGGGTTTTTCACTCAACCTCAAGAAGCCGCAGCTGCAGCCCACGCAGAGCCTGACCTTCTTGGGCCTCATTTGGGACATGTGCTCAGAGTTTTTCCCTCTGAGGACTAGATCACGGCCATCAAGCGGGCCACAGCGCACTTCCTCAGCGGAGAAGTGACCTCTGCCTGGTGGTACCAACTCCTACTGGGTCTCATGGCAGCAGTCCTCTTGGCCGTCCCCCACACAAAACTCGGGATGAGGAGGATATCGCTGCACTTTGATGGCCCCGTTCCTGGTTCCAAGATGCTGCAGTCAGAGATGATCAATGTTCCTACGTCGCTTCACCCAGATCTCACATGGTGGTCCAGGGACTACAACCTGCGGACAGGCAAGCCTTTCCAGCAACCTACACCACAGGTCACCATCACCACTGACTCTTCTCTCGAGGGGTTGGGGGCCACTCTGGACAACCACTGTGTCCATGGCACCTGGACCCGGCAGGAGCAGGATTACCATTGGCTGCAATTGAAGGCCATCTGGCTGGCGCTCAGGGCCTTCCTTCCGGTTATCGAGGGCAAGGTCGTCCTCATTTAGACAACTAGACCAGCATGTTCTAGGTCAACAAGCCGGGAGGTACCAGATTGCCCCCTCTCCCACCCACTGTGCACGCTGGCAATCAGCATGTGGGAATGGGCCCTGGAGAGCAACATCTACCTCACGGCGGTCCACCTGCCAGGGGAATCCAACCCAGAGGCAGACAGGCTCAGCAGACTGGGACCGGACAACTACAAGTGGCAGTTGAACGACCTAGTTCTGCAGGAGATCTTCAACAAATGGGCACACCCTCCGGTGGACCTCTTTGCCTCCTGGGGCAACAGGAAGAGCTAACTGTTGGCCTCCTGGCAGGGTCAAGGCCCGGGCTCCCAGAGCGATGCCTTTCAGATCAGGTGGGAAGGAATGACCATATACGCCTTTCCGCCCTCACCGCTGATTCACAGGGTGATATGCAAGATCAAGGAGTATCGCCACCTCAGCATCATCCTAATGGCTCCATGGTGGCCAGCGAGGCCATGGTTCTCGGAGCTGCTCAGTCTCTCGGAGAGGCCTCCCATTCGCCTTCTGACGGGCCCAGCACATCTTCTGGCGCAACAGGGGGGGCAGAGTCATCCACCCCGCACCAGAGAAACTAGCCCTCAAGGCGTGGTGCCTGAAATGGTCACGTTAGGATATCTCAGCCTCTCTCAGGCTAATCTAGAGATCCTACAGGGCACCATGAGCAAATCTACCAGGGCCCAGTATAAGAGCAAATGGACCAGGTTCTGCCACTGGGCAGACACTAGCATGTTCCCTGGACGACGGGCTCCCCTTTTCGGCACAGCTCGCCCATTCAGGCGTGCAGGTGGACACTTGCCGCACCTACCTGGCAGCCATTGGGGCTTACAGAATCTCAGAGAGCTTTTCCTCTTCCAACCCGTTTCGTCAAACTTTTGATGGGTCTCGCCAGGGTCTACCCACCCATCAAGAGGCTGCACCCCGTGTGAGACCTCAACGTAGTCCTGGGTGCCCTGGCGCACAAACAATTCGAACCAATGGCGTCCATGGACATCAGGCTGGTCACCATTAAGACGGTCTTGTTAGTCGGCCTCACCTCGGCTGGCAGAATCGGCGAAATCCAGGCGCTGGTCGCTTCGGAGCCAAACGCTACTTTTCACAGGCACAAGGTAGTCCTACGGACACACCCATCATTCCTGCCTAAGGTGCCGTCTGCGTTCCATCTAAACGAGGAAATAGTGCTGCCTATATTTTTTTGCTGATCCTATGAACGAGGCATAGAGTCCTGCACTGCCTTGATGTCAGGCGTGCACTGAAATTATACTTGAACAGGACTAAGGGCTTCCGCAAGTCGGATGCTCTCTCACCTTTGGAGTTTTAAGTCCGGGGTATCGGGCAACCAAAGCCTCCATAGCACGTTGGATGGTCTCGCCCATGCCCATGCAGTCAGAGCCAAGGCAACTGCCATCGCCTTCCAGTGGCATATCCCCTGGCAGGTCATAAGCAGGGTGGGCACCACTTTGGCTTTCTGCACGCATTACTGTTGGGATGCCAGCTCTAGATCAGACGCAGCTTTTGGACAAGCGGTTCTCAGAAACCTGTTTGCTTAAGGAGGGTCTCCTCTCCACCCTGGGGCTACATTCAGTTGTAATCGCCCACGCAGTATGGAGGAAAGGGGACAGGACGTAAGAGTAATTAGAAGTTACTCACCGTAGTGACGAACATACTCTTTGTCCTTAGTCCCCTTCCCTCCATCCGTCCCAGCATCCTCCCAACCCCTCCTACCCCCCTGATAAAACTAGTGTCATTAGGCAATATTCTATTGTCGATGGGGACTGGGGTGTGGCGCCGGAGGGTGGAGTCAGGGCAGCGCATGCTCCCAGGGCAGCACACCCGCACGCCTCTAAATTTAAAGGGGAAGTGTTTTTCTGGTGAGAGTTTGTCTCCCGTCCCTTGGATGGGACGCCCATGCAGTATTGAGGAAAGGGGACTAGTCACTAATGAGTACCTTATAATTTCTACCTGGTTCTGCACACCGTCAGTTCTGGTTAATCTGGCTAGTATCCTACCCGGTCTCGCTCCCTCTACGTATCTCCTTGAGGCCTGTGGGCGAGTGAAATAGCATTTTGAATGTATTGTGTCCTCCAACGTATTCCACATCCACAGCTGTGCACTTCGGAAACTTTTTCAGCAGAGGGCGTCCTGCGTCAATGACTTCTAGTCGATGTCCCTTGAAGGCCTCCGTCGAGGGCAATGTCACCGGATGTTATAAATAGGACGCACGGCGCCCGCAGCTTCGGGTCCTTTTTTTCCACGAACATGTTGCTTCGTGAAACTCGGCGCGCCTCGTGTGTTATCGTTGTGATGTCTTTTTCTTCGACCCCTCCGACTCCGTGGTCTGGATTTAAGACCTGCCGGGTCTTCAAGTCGAAATGTCGATTACCGACCTGCATTTGATTTGTTTGGTGCTTGGGCGAGTCGCACGACAGACTGTTCAAAATGGCAGTCGTTGACTGCCAAGGCCTTGCGGAAGGTGAAGCTCCAGGTAGGTAGGTGTTCTAAGCCCAGGAAGTCCCGAAAATCCAAGTCAAAGTCCAAAGGGATGTCCACCGGCAACTCAAGGGGCGACTCTCTGCGTCTGGTGGAGGCCCAGGGTTCTCAGTCCCGGCGTGGTTCCCGCCATTCTTCTTCATTGCGGCATTTGCGGAAGCGTTGTCTCCGGTCGCCTTCCCCGTCCACCTTGGAGGAGAGAGCCGTGAGGAAATTGGCATGCACGACGAAGTCCTCTACTCTGGAGGAACGGGCTGCCATTAAGGAGCAAATGTTGGCGATATTTCAATCGCAGGGCACGGGTCCGGTTGCGCCTTCTAACTAAGCCGGCCAGGATTGGTCTCATACCGTGGCTCGCAAGCCTTCGGGCTCGGGTCCGCGACTCGCATAGGGAACCTTCGAGGTCTCGCTCGGACAAGGTTTCGGAGAGTCGAAGGAGACCTGCTTCTAGGTCTCGGTCCTCGTCCCCAGCGAGACTGCTGCAACCTCCTAAGAGCTCGATGTCGACTTGGCCCGCGCCGCGTCCGTCCGACTCGGATGTCAACGCTTTGCCATTTTATCAGCCCACAGCGCCATTGACGCCGAAGCCTTCGGCGCTCACGACATCGCAGTTGTCGAAGCTCTCGGCGTTGAAGCCTTCAGCGCCTTTGGGGATTTTTCACCGAAATTTGCCTTTGGACTACCCCGATTTGGTGGATCCTCCTAGGAAGGCTACGGTGAAGTGTGAGAGGCCAGTTTTGGACTATAGGCCCTCTTCTGTCACCAGACCTGGGTTTCAACTCCCTCTGGCTGACAAATATGAAGAGGAAGGAAGGTCTGAATTTGAGGACCCTGGTGAACTTGATGTGGCTCCGATGTTTTCTGGAGACAATCAGTTGGAGGAGTTGAGGCAGACCCTCCATGATGCCAGTGGGTTGGACACTTCTCCGGAAGTGGAATTTGGTAGGCCTGAGCCTGGGGCTCATGCAGAGTCTTCATACAGGAGGCTCATGGCTAGGGTCTCGGAGTATCTGGGTGGGTCCAGTCCTCCTGAAGACTTTGTGCAGGTTGATCTAACGGACATCTTAGATCAAGGTCCGTCTTCTGACCCAGTTTTACCATTTCATCTCACCTTGCAGAAAAGAGGGGCAGCTGCTTGGCAGTCCCCGGAATCTCTTTGACAAAGGAATACCGCCCTTCCGTTAGCGACCCCAGCTATTTATCTACTCACCGAACTCCCGAGACTTTGGTGGTTCAGGTGGCTACAGCCACCTCGATGCAGGCTGTGTACCCTACCCTACCATCCCTCCGGATAGGGGCGACAAGCGCTTCGACGGTTGGGCCCAAAAGGTATCTTCTGCTGGGGGCATGGCCTTGAAATCAGCCAACTCCACTTCTGCCTTGGCAAGGTTTTCACACACTGTATGGAACTGTTTCTTTAGCGGCTGAGCATATTCCCGAGGGGGAAGAAAGGGATGGGTTCCTTGCTCTCGTGCAAGACTGCAAGGATGCCATGTGCTTCAGTCGGGTTTGCTGCGGCCGACAGTGTTATCCGATCCATGGCTGCGAGCACAGTTATACGTAGATTTGCGTGGTTGTGGAAGTCCGGTTTTATCCGGATGTGCAGGCCCGTCTTCTCAACATGCCCTTTGATGGCGCACATATGTTTGGCAGCAAGGCTGACAAGAGCCTTGAGAGGTTGCATGCCTCGAAAGCTGCAGCTAAATCTTTAAGCGCATCTGTGCGTCAAACTCCGCCTTTTCGTCCTAGGGGACAGCAATAGAGGGGAGGTAATTTTCGTTACTACTCCTCCTTTAGTAGAACGAGAGGTGCCACCAGTCAAAGGGGACCGTGGTGGTCGGGGAAATCGTGGTGCTAAAGCCGCTCTGGCCGCTGCCTCTTTGGAAGCGGCAGCGGCAGTGCCCGAAGGCAAACAGTCATGAGGCCATGTCCCTTGGTTTGCCGGATGGGGGCAGACTGTCTCAGCATCTCGAAGAATGGCGAGCCATTACTTCAGATGAGTGGGTTCTGGATACCATAGCCCACGGCCTTCCCTTCCTTCAGCGGCCTCACGACAATCCACTGTGGAAACTCTTTTGAAGCTTCCGGGTCCGCTCCTTGCGCAGGAAATCCTAACCCTGCTGGACAAAGGCGCTATAGAACTGGTGCCTGAAGCGGAGAGGAACAAGGGATGGTATACCCCTTATTTTATCCCGAAGAAAGACTGGGGATTGAGACCCATCTTGGACTTGTGTTGATTGAACGAACTTCTCTGGAACGACAAGTTCAAGATGGTCACTCTTTCTCAAGTCCTCCAGGCCCTTCAATTTCAGGATTGGATGGTGTCTCTGGACCTACAGGATGCTGTCTTTCATGTGCCGATTCATCCCAAGCACAAAGTACCTGAGGTTTGCGGCTGGCGACTCGCACTTTCAGTTTCGGGTCCTGCCATTCAGATTGCCTCCGCCCGATGCTCTTCAAGCTAATGGTGGTGGTGGCAGCAGCATACCTCAGGCGAGTGGGGGTGGGGGGGGTTTCACGTCTACCCCTACCTGGACAACTGGCTGATCCGGCCACGCTCTCCTGAGCATGCGTTGGATCACGTCGGTCTCACCTGCCACACCCTCCACAGGCTGGGCTTCTCCCTGAATTTCAAGAAGTCGCATCTGACACCTTCCCAACAGCTCCACTACATCGGGGCTGTGTTAGACACGTCCTTGGAAGTGCTCTTCTTCCAAGGTGAGGGCTCATCACATTGTGCAGATGGTGGACAAGTTTCAATATGCCCAGAGTCTCCCGGATTTCGAATTCTTAAGGTTGCTCGGCCTCATGGCATCCTGCATTTTTCTGGTGCCAAAGGCCAGACTGCGGATGAGGTCCCTGCAATGGGTCCTCAAGATGCAGTGGTCAGTTCTCCGGCAAGATGTTGGATCCCGTTCATATTCCACTCTTGGTCTCCCAGGATCCTCTGTGCTGGGCCAACGAACGGATCCTGATGAGGGGGGAACCGTTTTGGCAACCATGGCCGGAGGTGACTGTAGTGACGGATGCTTCCCTCACAGGATGCGGCGCTCATGCCAACTATTTGACAGCCAGCGGTCGTTGGTCTCCGTTGATCTCGGCAGTTCATCTGGCTGGAGACGAAAATGCAGCGGCAGACACTCTGAGCGGGCATGCACGATCTCTGACGCCCTTTGGGGAACCCCGCAAGTGGATCTCTTCGCCACCAGTGTCAACCGGAAGTGCTAGAGATTCTGCTCGAGCAAATTTCCTCCCAAGATGAGCCTTACGAGACACATTCGTGGTGGATTGGTCATTCCCACTGCTGTATGTGTTTCCTCCAGTCCCGTCATTCCTCGCGTGTTGCAGAGGTTATGGAGGTTCGTGTCCCACATGATCCTCATTGCTCTGGATTGGGCCAGGAGAGCGTGGTACCCGGACCTTCTAGAAATGTCCATCTGCCCACCAAGCCGTCTTGCCTACCAAGAGGATCTACTTGCGCGCGTGGCGGGGCTCCCCCCACCCCCCCTCAGGTTCTCCATCTAGAGGTCAAGACTTTCAATCTTCCCGCTTGGTATCTGAAAGGTGGCCTGCAACAAAATCCCTGTACCGTTGGCGTAAGTTCTGCGACTGCAGAAGTCACAATGTTGATCCTTTTCAGTGCTCCATTCCTATGGTTTTGTCTTTCTTACTTTCTTTGGCCCACAGGGGCCTACAAGTGGGTACCATTAAGGGTTACCTGGCAGCGCTGTTTATCTTTAAGCGCTTATCTGAAGAATGTTCTTACTTTAAGATTCCTTTGATTTCTCTGTTTCTTAAAGGACTGACTGATGTATTCCCGCTGTCCCCTTTCCAGGTGCAGGTTTGGGACTTGAGTTTGGTTTTGAAATTTCTCATGGGTGCTCCGTTTTAACCTTTGCACTCCTATCCTGTGAGATTACTGTCCTTCAAAACTGTTCTTGGTTGCGGTTACGTCCGGTCGCAGAGTGAGTGAATTGCAGGCCCTTTCATCTAAGCCACCCTTTATTGTGTTTCACAAGGACCGGGTTGTACTGCAGGTACGCCCTCTTTTCTACCTAAGGTAGTATCTGAATATCCTAGGAGAGCTCTGAGCTTTTACATTTCTTGGATGTCCAGGGTCCAAGTGGACGATCAACTCTTTGTGGGATATGCTGGACACCGATTAGGCCAGGCTGTTACAAAACAAACCTTGTCCAGGTGGATTATCCTCACCATTATGGAGTGTTACCGATTGGCGGGTTAGGACCCTCCTGAAGGTTTGCGAGCTCATTCCACTAGGTGCGTGGCTACTTCCACAGCCCTCCAGCGGGGGGTTTCTATTAGGAATATTTGTGATGCAGCCATATGGGCTTCAATCCACACCTTTGTTAAACATTACTCCCTGGATACAATCCATGGTCAGGCTATGGCCTTTGGGAAGGCAGTTCTTTATTCCGCAATCTGATTGGGTACTCTAAATTCTTTTCCCTCCTCCATTACTGGCACTGCTTTGGGAGTCTGTCAAAGATGTGGACTACGTTGGAGGACACAATCCATTTGAAGAACAAGTTACTTACCAACTGGTAACGTTCTTTCGACTGGATGTTCCTCCAAAGTATTCCATATCGCCCTCCCAGCCTGCCCCTCTGGAGAATTTCTGATGCGATTGCAGCTTACGTTTCTGCAAGGCTATGAGCAGTCATGCAGGCATGAGACTGGTGCCACACGTTCTGAGGGAAATAACTTAAAACGCACGGCGCCCGCAGCTCCAGTTTATTTATAACATATGGTGACATCGCCCTCGACGGAGGCCTTAGAGTGACATTGACCTGACGTCGACGCAGGACGCACTCTGCTGAATGTTTCCGAAGTGCACAGCTGTGGACATAACATGTCAAAGATGTGGAATACTTTGGAGGGACAGCCAGTCGAAAGAACGTTACCAGTTGGGATGTAACATTTTTTTTCTCAAAAATGTCCAACTCTGCTCGTATCTGTGCTAATTTATCAGGGCTAAACTGTGTTGTGCACTCTTGCTCAAGATTCTTATATTTGGTTTCTGAACGTTCAAGATCTCTCCTAATCACTTTCAGAATTCCTGCTTCTCTGGATATAGACATGCCCTGAATATACAACTTGAAGGCCTCCCATCTAACTCCTGCAGATGTCATGTTGGTCATTGCATATACGATCGAATCTCTGCCTTAAACACAATGTCAGATAGAGACTCGGCTTTGAACCACCACGCGCTGTGTGGTAGTAATAATGACTCCATCTACAGTGACAGTGTTATTGGAGAATGGTTGGAAAGTGTGCAGCCCTGTATTTCGGTATTCTTGATTCTGCCCATCAAAGAGTCGGACACTACAAACATGTCAATCCGTGACGAGCTATCAGAGTAATATGAATATTATTCGGAGGCTCGGAGGAGCCTGAGAAACTCGGAAAGAAAAACTGCAGCGTTTTCCAACACAACCACGGTGTCTGCCTGAATCTGCTTTTCCATTTGGGGCAGCCCCAAATGGAAAAGCAGATTCAGGCAGACACAACGCGGCATTGCGGAAAACAACCGCGTTGTCTGCCTGAATCTGCAAATGGAAAAGCAGATTCAGGCAGACAACGTAGCATTTCCCATTTGGGGCTCTCGGGCTCCCCACGGGGGGAGCCCGAGAGCCCCAAATGGGAAATCAGCTGCAGGTAGTAACACTATGCGGCATGTAAACACAACCGCGTGTGTTTCTGCCTGCTGTGGCTTTCACTTTGGGTCTCCGGTGCTCCCCTAGGAGCACTGGAGACCCAAAGTGATAGCCACAGCAGGCAGAAACACACGCGGTTGTGTTGGAAAATGCTGTGGTTTTTCTTTCCAAGTTTCTCAGGCTCCTCCGAGCCGGAGCAGCCTGAGAAACTTGGAAAGAAAAACAGCAGCGTTTTCCGACACAATAACGTATTTGTTTGCGGTCGCTTCAAAAGCGACCGCAAACATAAATACGTTTTTAAAGCTGCGGTTTTATTTCTAAGTTTTCCGGGCTACTCCAGCCCGGAAAACTTAGAAAAAAAACCACAGCTAGTGCTTATTTTTTGTAAAAAAAATAAATACCACTTACCGAGATTCAGCTGCAGCTTTCCTGCTCAGGTCTCCGGTCCGCGTCCTCCGAGTCCCGGCACTAATGAAGGGAAAGCCACCCAGCGGTAGACTTTGTTTACTACAGCTGGCTGGCTTTTCCTTCATTAGTGCCGCAAAAGCCAGCACAGGAGGGCCTCCATTTCACAAAATGGCTGCGCCCCTGTGCTTGCTTTTTCGAATTTTGAGCTTGAATAGCTCAAGATTTTACATAGGAAGTTTTAAAACGGAGGATGCTAGTATTTTTTTTTTTTTGTGGCCTATCTATTTTTTAAATAAAAATTTTTACTAGACCATCCCTTTAAGGCTGCGAAGCAATTTTCTAACCCCAAGGAAATGTCGACGTTCATTCTGCACTGCTATAGAAAAATACAGAAAGATTCTGATTACTTGGGATCCCAAGCGTAACTCCTTTTATCCCCCCCCCCCCCCCGTCGAGGCGAAGGAGATGGTCCCTTTCTTGATCGCTGAGAATTTGGGGTACATGGACAGTGATTCCTGTAGATCCTTGAGCAGTTTTTCTGCAGCCTGCTCCATGCTCCCCGTTAAGGCATCCTCTGGCACTGCCACTATTCTAATGTTGTTCCTTCTGGACCGAGAGTCTAAATCATTGTATTTAGACCTTTCCATTTTCATGTCCTTCACCAAGGTTGCAACAGTGCCTTGGAAGCTCTGTACAGTGTCCTCTGTTGCCCCTATTCGTGTCTCGGTTTCTGTTATCCGTCTGGATTCTCTGGCTAGTGTGTTCTCATGGACGCAACATTGCTCTTAATATCCAGTTTCTCGTGCACAGCAGCGAAACCCTTTGACATTGCTTCCATTATCTGTGAGATCTGAGGGTGGAGACGGCATGTCATGCGACTGGTCCATGTCCAAAGTTGTTGCAGCCTCTGACACAGCCATGGCGTTTGCCATTGTGAATCTGTCCATAGCTCCTGTTTTCTTCCCGCACTTGTAGGCATGGCCTCACATGTAGACTGCCGGTCACCTGCCCGCACTCGTACGATGGGTGCCACGGGTAGGTACGCTGTCGCGATCGTGCTGCAGGATGTTTCACAATTCGGTACCCAGTACGTTTATAAGGATTGGAATGCCGGCCCACCTGATGTAAGCCTCCACTACAGCCCTCCCACCAATCAGACACAACACAGAAGGGGACTCATCCACGTATGAACTTGCTGCACCAATACTACTTAGTGGTGCGATTGGGAGCCTACAAGGTGCTGTATCTTCTTTGAGCATGGCATAGTCACAGTATCACAGTTCACAAGCAAGGGTGAGGGGCCAGCACTGATGAGCCAATTTCCATAACACCACACCACACAGAAAGGACTAGGACATGTAGAGCTCCAGGACTAGCACAGAGGTCAGTAAACCCAAGTCTCACCTGAATGCTATGTGCAGCCACACCTGCGCATCACGCCAGGACCATAGTGCTGGAGACCAGCCAGTAGAGCAGTCCCGAGCGTAGAGTGCAGCAGAGATAAACCAGAACTTCAGCGGCCAGCAAGGGGAACGGTGTAGCTATAGTAAGCAATGAGGGCTCATTTTGACAGGGTAGGATGAGTGTGTTCACCAGCCAGTGTTCTCACCCAACATTAAGAGCACAAGATCACAGGATGTCGCCGCACCGACACACAGTAAAGGTGGGGCCGCCAACAATGATATTAGAGGGATAGTCAGCAGCACTGGTCATTGACATTGAGTAGTTCTATAGCGCAGTTCTTGCAACACCTTCGCTCAGGCCAGTATCCTGAGCTCGCACTCCAGCATGCAGCACACTGCAAGGCCTCACTCCATAAGGCACAGCTAAAGTGCCATGACCAACATGCCAGTGTGGCAGTTCAGTGCACTCCCCAATGGCCTCTGATGTGGGTGAGCTTTCACCAGCGAAAATGAGGACCCGTGGGGGCAACCGACACCCAGCAGGCCTCCAGAGTGGTGTCCGTGTAGCCCAGTCTCCAGTTCCTCTGCGTCAAGCGGGTGCTCACCAACTCTCCCCAATGACGACGGCACTGACAGTGCTACGCAGTTAGGCAGGGCAGCGCTCCTCCAGATTCTTGGGTCAGCTCGCAGTGCAACTCGCTGTGGGCGTCGCTGCACTGCAGCAGGCAGCTGTAGCAAGTGTGGATGCTCTGCGCGCCCTCTGCTCTCGCAGCAGGCATCTGGACAGTCTGAGGGCAAGCCCCCCCCCCCCCCCTCCCCGGTCGCGGACCAATCTCGCCACCAAAAGCTAAACTCTCATATTCTTGCACCCTTCAGGCAATGCAGAAGGCCGCCCGCCACAACATGCGGCCAGAAGGCACACGATGACTCGTCCTGCGGTGATCACAGCATTCAGAGTCCTTGGGGATGCTGCATTTAAGCAACCTTTGTATGCCCCGCCAGTTCTGGCAACGAGATCCAAGCATTCACGGTCGGGGAGCCACTGCAGACAGGACAGGCAGCGTGGCTCTGTACGGGTCTCCTTCACAGCTGGTCACAAGTCAGTTTGCCTCCGGTGAGGGAAGGTCGCGCTTGATCACGCCATACCACGAATACTGTTATGCTGGCCCGGGTGATGGCACTCTCTTCCTTGCTGTAATGGCGTCGTCCCAGAGCTGCTCCTCGGCAACACCACCGGAAACGGGTACAGGGGCTCCGTTTTCATTCGGGGAAACATGGGGTGGGTAGCCCCAGACTTCCGATCACTGTATCTGCTGCTGAGGACTTTAGGAGATTCAGTCTGATGGCATATATCTGTATAAGTTGTGGAGGCTTTAGCGGATCGATGTTGGTTTAAACCTTCAACTGCTCGCTGCTCAATAGCGCCGCATCAATAAGCATAGGTGGCAAAATGCAAAGTAATCCCAAGAGTGAAAGTGATAATCGCCCTTTCCAACACCACTTAAACTACAAATACTGGATGCAACAAGATTTACCTTTTGGAATTAAGAATTAGGTTGAGTGAACAGTTTTATTTATTTTTGAAGAGCGCAATTTTCCCTTAATTATGAACTGTTAATTACTTGTTACAGCCGCTTGATAGCCTTAAACTTCACACTCATTATTTCTTTTCTTTTTCTAATTTTTTCCTTAGAATACCCACTGTCTCTCCTGATGAACCATTGTTACAATCAATGGGGAAACACATGTTGAGAGAGCTATTTACTTTACAAGCTACTTGAGCCCTATTTACTTTACAAGCTACTTGGACATATTAGTTGCTTTGCAAGCTACACTGTGAAAACACACATCATTGTCTATTTCAATTTGAATGAAACTATAAAATAAGTTATGATGTAGCACCCAACTGTTCTTTCTATTTTTGTAAACAAATAACATTGGATTTTCCTCTTTGATCCCGACAAAAAGATTCAATGTATTATTTCTTCAATTGACTCGCCATCCAACAACTCAAGAATCAGGTTGGCATATTAGAGATTTTCTCATCTATATGTAATTGACGTTTAGTGTGTGTGGCAGCCACACACTTTGGGATAAGTCCTTGTGCTTGACAACCATATCCTCTTTTGACCACTAACTTTGTTTGACCAACATTATTGATTTCACATTAACTAATTGAGGAAGCGGCAAGGGATAGCTTTGTAGGCTGCAATATATTATTTCATACTAGTTCTTCAGAAACCCCCAGGCTGACCCTTGCATTAATTGACTAATAAAAATGCAGGAAGCATTCAACAGAGGCTGGAGCCGAAGAATTATTTCTTAGACATCGCCAATCCCGTTCGGCAGCAGCACAGAAAAGCAATCAATCTTTAAGATCGCTTTTTGAACAATTGGAAAATCTTAGTAAACAGGAACTCAACAAATGGTGGGAGATGAAAACATTGAGAATGTATTTGGAAGTTAATCGATCCCAAGAGGTCTCCGTATCTATCTTCCATCATTTGATGAGGATGACAGAACAGCACTAAATGAATGGGTTGACCTTCTGTCTAACACATCTACATAAACGATGGTGCCAATTATCAATAAATCGGCACTAACGCATGAACAAATACTTAAAGACGTAGAAACTCACAAAGAAACAAACAACTTCATTGTACAGCGATAACAAACTATCAAATTCTCAAATTTCTTGGAAACTATGAAAAAGAATTGAAAATTTAAAAACGAACCTGCATCAGAGATGAGAATGATGATATAAACAATTTTCACATTTCATAAAAAACAGCTCTAAATTTCAATATAACAAAGGAACAGACCAAAAATGAAACAAGTAATACTTCCACACCCTCGTCATCAGATATAGAAACTACAAGTGATAAAGATTTTACCCCAACTGAAGTGGTTCCAACATTGGTACCCTCTACAAGCAACCAAGCCCTTCAACCTGTTCAAACATCAAAATCTCAGGCATTCCCTTTTTTAGGAGAACCTATGAGGCACAGAAAGAGATTTCGCTCAGGAAAAACAGCCTATCGTGGAACATCATCAAACCAACAACAATCTCAAGTAGAAACAAGATCTCAAAAACAAGAAAAGAGGAGACAGGCCTAATAATACATTTGTTAGATTTTCAAGTCACTCTGGCTCCGACATCAGCTCTCAGCAAAGGTCTTTCCTTCAGCCCAACACATAGAGGAGACTACTTCCAGACACAACTGGACCTTTATAAATTATTTTTATTTTTTTTATTTTATTGATATATGGTTATACAATTGACAACCTTTTTAAATATGCAGGAAACTAACTCAAAAAATTCTTTGAAGAAACACCAATGACAAAAGTCTTTATTCCTATCCCATCTGAGCTCACAGAAAAAATGGTTGAGGATACAGTAGATCTACTCAATATTGATGATTCACAATATACAAAGGAATCATTTTTGGAAGAACAAGGCATAGAAACAAACATTCCTATCGGAGTAAACCAAACTTATACCAAAATCTACCTTTACACCCATGCTTTCCTCTGAAAATGTCATTGATGTCTTTCATAAAACAGTAAGCAACAACATCAGAAACTACTACCTTAATCACTTCTCAAAATCAACCAATAATCTCACCAAGGAAGAGAGATTAGCCATCAAACAGTTGGCAGATGACAAAACTATAGTGACGAAGGCTGCAGATAACGGAGGTAATATTTTACTCATTAACAGAAGACTACATAAGAGAACGTCAAAAACAGCTCAACATCTTAGACTTATGAAAAGCTGACTACTAATCCATTAACAGAACTATAAAAAGAATGGAACAACAAAATCAAGATGTGGTTTGAACAAGAACTCCTCACTGGGAATGAATATCATGGTTTACAATGCAAAGATTCCATCATGTCAACCATATATACTCATGCGTCCCGTCCCCTTTCCTCCATACTGCATGGGCGTCCCTCGCAAGATGGAACCTTTTTCACTAGAAAAATCTTCTTCCCATCTAAATATAGAGATGCGGCCCTGGGAGCATGCACTGCTCTGACTCCGCCCTCCGGCGCCACACCCCAGTCCCCTTTTCCGCACCGACGGGAACGGGCCGAATTCACCAGCGCTCCTGGGTTTGGCTTCAGCCATGTAATTCCGCGGGCGGATTCTTCCTCTATCTTGTTTTGTCTTTTTGTTCATTGGGTACTTGGTCCTCAGACGCCACAGCTCTTCCCCAGCTCATGTCGACTTCTGCCTATGTTGCCTTGGCCCATACCACGGTTGGCAAGCCTGTTCGGCATGCGGCTCGCTGTCCACGAAAGCGCTGAAGAACAGACTAGCCAGGTGGAGAGAGCTCTTCCAGCGGTCTCCTTCTGAGGACCTCAAGAGTTTCGTGAAACGTTTCAGGCCAGAGGTAGGGCCTATATTTTCATCTGCACCTCGCAAGGGAGACTCCTTCCCAGGGACTCTCCTACGCGGGAGGCACCGATCAGGTCCTTTTACCAACTCGCGCACCGAGGCTGTCACAGCTACCAGCCTTTGGGCTGAGGGGTTCTCGGATCCTCCCGGTGCCAGGGTTGGGGGGTCGCTAGGCTCTTTCACCAGGCTTGCACCCTTGTAGCGGTATCATGGGCGAGGGGCTACGCCCTGTTACCGGAAGTACATCCGAGGGGGCGTCTGAACGCAGCTCCAACGACCCCTCGGGTCGAGGTTAATACACCTTACGGGCACGTGCCGGAGGAGCGGGACAAGTCACGCGCCTCACACATAAGAGACTTGGCAGAGTATCGCAGTGACGAGCCGAGCAACACGTCGCAGCCACGTGTTAGGCAGCTCAACAAGATGGCCGACAGGCCAGAAAAGGATACCCGTTTGACGCCTCTGCAAGACTTCGGCGAAGAGAGCGTATCGAGGTGGGACTGGCATCAACCAGGTACGTGGCCTATGGCCTACCCTTCTTATGTGCAGGGCTGCTTTCCCTTGCGTCGGTAGGTACAGGGTCGGCAGCGGCCTCAGTTGCCTCTAGACCCCTTCAGTGCCCGCCTCCTCTTTGGCCAGCGAGTATCGGATATTTGAGAGGTTCCTCGGCCTCATGAAGTCTCCTGATATGGTGGCTATCATCAAGGACGCAGTCAGGGAAGTCCTCCCTGCTATGCTAGCGGCACCACAGATGCCGACGACTCTGGCCCCAGCGCAGCCGCCGGCTCCTCAGCCTACTCCACAGGCAGTTCCATATCAGCCTCCGCCCCTTCCTCAGCCTCCGGCAGTGGTCCCCGCGCCCCAGCCTCCGGCTCAGGATCCTCCTCCTCCTGCACAGGATCCCCCAGACCCTCTGGATATTGAGGAGGAGGATCCTGACACACCATCGGCCAGGGCCTTCCACATATGTATCGCAGGCCTTTCGGAATGCCTGGGCCTACCACAGCCCAGGTCGAACAGCCAGCAGAGGGCGTCCTCGCTTAAGTCCTCACAAGGAGCCCTTCCGCCAGAATGGGAATTCCACTGCAAACCGATGTAGTCTCCCTCGCCAAGAACTGTTGGCTCAAACCACACTCCGTCCAGCCAGTCAACCGCCGCCTGGACGCCAAGTGGGGGGGATACACTCTTGCTCTCCTCCCATCCTCAGCCACACTCCTCTGTGATCGCTGCGGCATCACTGTACTCCAAACCTCAGTCTTCCTCTTCTTCATCGACGGCGCTGTTAGGCAAGGAGGAAAAAACCTTGGAGGCATACGGTAAGAAGCTGTATTCCAATGCTTCCGTGAACCTTTGTCAGGCCAACGCAGACGCCAAGCTGGCGGGCGCTAACCAGAGATTATGGTGGGAAATTGCTGACTTCCTCCCGGAACTCGCCTCCCACAGCCAATCACGTTACAAGGCGGGGTCTAGCCTAGGCCAAGCTCGTCGCGCAGGATATCATGGAGTCCACACTAGCCCACATCGATGCCTCTGGATGTGCCATCTGTATTGCCACAGACATGAGAAGGATGGCCTGGCTCTGGGCAACCAATTTCAACTCGGATGTCCAGGAACGTATTCTAGATCTGCCCTTCGAGGGCAGCGACCTCTTCCACTCCAGCACAGATGAGAGCTGGACAAGAAGAATAGCTCGCAGATGGCTAAGTCTTTATCCATTTTGACAAAGGCCACGCCCAAAGCGCATTCCCAGTCTCGGCAACGCTCGGATAAGGGTCGCTCATCCGGAGGCTTCCGCGGCTTCCAGGAGCGCAGGTCTAGGCAGCCGGAACGCTCGCCGACCCCTAGCCCACGCAAGCATCAAAAAGGTGAGGGGGGGAGCAAGGGCTTTTCCAGTTCCCCTCCTCTGCTTCGGAGGGAAAAAAGTCTTGACGCAACCCTCCGGGTCCACGAGTCGCCAGTGCGGGGGCAGGCTTGCCCTTCACGCACACTTTTGGCGACAGAAATTTGCAGACCCCTGGATCCTGTCGGTAGTCTCATTCGGGTACCGTCTACCTATTCCGGCCTCTCCTCCCCCAAATTGGGACAGCAACTCTTTTAGCAGAGATTCGGTCTCTCTTCCTGAGCCAGGCCGTGGAGGAAGTCCCAGCCTCCCAACGAGGTTCGGGGTTTTACTCCAGGATCTTCGCCATTCAGAAGAACCACCAGGCGGGCCTGAGTTGTACTGGACCTTTCCACCCTCAACTTCTCCTTACCGCTTCAGAAATTGAGTATGGTTACGCCAGCCTTTATTGCAGAGACATTATGCAGGGGGAACTGGATGTGCTCTCTGGATCTGAAGGACGCGTATCTGCACGTCCCAATCTGGCAACCCCATCGTTCTTTCCTCCGGTTCAGGTTCATGGGCTGCTATTTTCAGTACAAGGTCCTCCCTTTTGGCCTCAACTCGGCCCCCAGGGTCTTTACCAGACTCATGAATGCTGTGGCAGCCCTCCTCTGGGCTCAGGGCCTACACATATACCCATACCTAGACGACTGGCTTGTCAGGGCTACATCTCCGGAAGCAGTTCACTCCTCCCAAGCACTGAACACACTACACAACCTGGGTTTTTCGCTCAATCTCAGGAAGTTGCAGCTGCAACCCACGCAGTCTAACCTTCCTGGGCCTCATCTGGGACACGCACGCCGAGAGGGTCTTCCCCTTGGACGACAAGATCTCGGCCATCAAGAGGGCCACATCCCACTTTCTCAGCCGAAGCTCTACTTCGGCTTGGTGGTACCAACATCTCCTGGGGCTTTTTGCAGCAGTACTGTTGGCCGTCCCCTACACAAGACTCAGGATGAGGAGGATCCAGCTCCACTTCTCAGCGCCATGGAACCAGAAGAAGGGATCGCAGGCTGAAATCTTCAAGATCCCCACCCAGACCTCACATGGTGGTCCGAAGGCTGCAACCTGCGGATGGGCAAGCCCTTCAGGCCTCCTGCCCCACAGGTGGCGATTACCACCGACTCCTCCCTCCAAGGATGGGGAGCCTCCC
Organism: Ambystoma mexicanum; assembly: GCF_040938575.1. NCBI lineage: Eukaryota > Metazoa > Chordata > Amphibia > Caudata > Ambystomatidae > Ambystoma > Ambystoma mexicanum. Next base: position 1,405,592,700 of record NC_090923.1, on the reverse strand, counting down.
TGGAGTATCTATCAGTCCACGGCACATGGACCCGTCAAAAACAAGAGTACCACATCAATTGGCACGAACTGAACGCCATCTGGTTAGCGCTCAGAGCCTTCCTCCCATGGCTCAGGGGAAGGGTTGTCCTCATCCAGACGGACAACTCTTCCAGTACGTACTACATCAACAAGCTGGGAGGGACCAGGTCCCCCTCCCTGTGCGGACTGGCAATCAACATGTGGGAATTGGCCTTTGAAAAAGAGATTTTTCTCACGGCAGTCCACCTCCTGGGGGAATCCAACCAGGAAGCGGACAGGCTCAGCAGGGTGGGGGCGAATGACCTTGTGACACAGGAAATCTTCCACAGATGGGGCTTCCCCCAGGTGGATCTGTTTGCCACCAGGCACAACAGGAAGTGTCCCCAGTTCGCCTACTGGCAGGAGCCGGGCCGGGGCTCCCTGGGCGACTCCATATGGATTCAGTGGAACGGCATGGCAGCATACGCTTTCCCGCCCACTCCACTGATTCACAGAGTGCTTTGCAAGATCAGGGAGTCTCGCCAGCTAAACCTCATTCTGATAGCTCCGTGGTGGCCAGCCAGGCCATGGTTCTCGGAGCGGCTCAGCCTCTCGGAGGTCCCTCCAATCCACCTCCCGACGGGCCCAGCAACGAGGGTATCGTCCTTCCTACATTTTTTGCCGACTCGAAGGACAAGCCTCAGAGTTCTCAGAGTTCTGCACTACCTAGTTATGCGTGCCCTGAAATTCTACCTGGACAGGACCAAGGGCTTCTGCAAGTCGGATGCCCTGTTAATCACCTTCAGAGGCGCCAGGCCCAGGATATCAGGCCTCCAAAGCCTCCATTTCCTGCTGGATGGTCTCTGCCATCAAGGAAGCATACGAGGATCAGCCTAGACCCCTTCTGGCGAACATGCATGCCCACGCGGTCAGGGCCAAGGCAATGGCCATTGTTTTTCAGCGCCATGTCCCCTGGCAGGTCATAAGCAGGGCGGCCACATGGGCCTCCCTATCCGCTTTCTGCAAGCATTACAGTTTGGATGCCGGCTCCAGGTCGGATGCGGCTTTCGGACAGGCGGTTCACTGGAACCTGTTTGCTTAATGAGGGTCTCATCTCCACCCAGGGGGTACATTCAGTTGTAATCGCCCATGCAGTATGGAGGAAAGGGGACAGGACGCAATTATAATTTACTCACCGTAGTGACTAACTTACTCTTACTCCATAGTCCCCTTTCCTCCATATGTCCCACCATCCTCCCCCTCCCCCCCTTCCTAATAATAATCTGGTGTCATTAGGCAATGGTAAATCTATTGTCGACACATCTTTGGGGACTGATGTGTGGCGCCGGAGGGCGGAGTCAGGGCAGCGCATGCTCCCAGGGCTGTGCCTCCGCGCGCCTCTAAATTTAGAGGGGGAGATTATTTTTCTGGTGAAAAAGTTTCCGTCCACCGTCCCTCGCAAGGGGCGCCCATGCAGCATGGATGAAAGGGGACTATGGACTAAGAGTAAGTTAGTCACTAATGTGAGTAACTTATAATTATTTTACCGAAAGTTCATAAAACTTACAAAGATTTTCCAACATTTCGTCCCATTATAACCGGAATAGGTTCCATAACGGAAAACATTTCGAAATATATTGACTCTCATCTCCAGCCTTTAACATCAGGTTTAGCTTCGTATTTGTCAAGGATGCATAGCAAACAATTCAGCAAATAAACCAGATTCCGTGGGAACAAAATAACGTTTTTGTCACATTGGATGTAGTCCAACTTTATACCAGCATCCAACATAAAAAGGGATTGGAAAGTTCATGTTTTTTCTGAAAACCAGATCAGCCTCCTTTTCACAACAAAACAATATGATTATTGAAATGTTAGATTTTTGTTTTAACAACAATATCTTCACCTTCGACAATAACCTATAGACAACTCCAAGGCACCTCAACAAGCAAGTGCAACGAACATTGAATTTCTGGATCTGGAGCTATTTGTGTAAAATTCCCAAATTCAAACCAAACTCTTTATTCCCTGCTGATGGCTTGTTTAGTAGTCTCCTCTTTGCCACATCACATCACCCCAGACACACAATAAAAAACATTCCCTATGGGGAGATTCTCAGGATCAAGAGAAATTGCAGCACCCACTCAGCCTATCAAGATAACCTTCAAAAAACCCAAATTAAATTCAAACGGAGCCTACGATCAAAGAAATGTTCAAGAAACCATCAGTAAAGCGGAACTGATCACCAGAGATTTTCTACTAACTGATAAACCCAAAACTCAAACCATTGAAACCACCAACAAATGTATCACCACCACCAAATTTATCACCACCTACAGTACGGAAACTAAAAAACTCAAACAAATATTAACCAAGCATTGGAATATCCTCTTAACGGACTAGAGCCTACAAAAACACTTGGACAATATCTCAAATATCTGTTTTAGGAGAGCACCAACTATCAAACCTAATCAGCCAAAGCTTTCTCAGTCCAATACCAAATATCAAACGGGCCTTTTTTCAGAAACCCATCATGGGCACCTATAAATGTGGACACTGCAAACTTTGCCCTCTTGTCCAACATGGCAAAAAAGAAATGCAACTTCCTAATGGCAAAACCAAACCATTAAAACAATTCATAAATTGCAACTATAAAAATGTAATTTATGGGATTGAATGCATCTGTGGCGGGTTGTACATTGATAGTACCATCCGTAAACTAAAGATCAGAATTTTCGAACATCTAAGAGCCATTCGAAATAAGGACCCGAGATCTCCCATTTCAGTTCACGTCCTCACAGCCCACCCAACGTTGAATATTGAGGATTTATATATATTTGGCTTGGAGAAAGTCTCATCACCCCCTAGAGGAGGAAATAAAAAGATTCTTCTACGAAAATGTGAATCCAAATGTATTTGTATAATGGACACTTGTATATCTGGTTTAAACTGTGACACAGATGTTTAACTGGCTATAATTTGACAAAGAAATATGCTATAGTATGAATGGTCTATAATCGTGATGCTTGAGAAATTTGTTTCTATAAACTTGACTATCTCTCCTTTTTAATTTCTTTTTGCTCCTTTTGTCCCCATTATAACCTGTTGCCTGTGTACAAGATAAATTGTTTCTTGTCTCTTATATTATGGCTATCTATAAACCCTACCCAGTTATTCCAATCTTGGATGCATTTATCTCCACAACGCATCTTAATCACCAGTAAGGACCTATTTTGTCCCATCTTTATCCTCTTTATTAAAATAAAAGATCAATACTTGTCACTTAGAAGGAGATTTAAATATCCTTGGATGCCTTTACTATAAATTAAGAAGAAAAACAATTGATAAACATTTTCAACTTAAACCCCTAATTGAAACCTTTAAAAAAACATGAACATTTCCCTTTCTTTTTTCATGTTTACATAAGTTAAAATGGCCGCAAAAAACATGGTGTGCAATGACGTCATGACGCTACACTACGGCACTTTGCGCATGATGTCACGTTAATTGCTGCGATTTCACCGCTATAAAACAATCAGATCTAACTAAGATGCTGTGCATCCACCAGGACAGCAGCATCTCTATGCTTATCACGGCGAGCATTTATAACTTTAGGTAGATTCTTCATCCTCAAAAGGATTTCCTAGCCCCTTTTTCCAAGCCTTTATATAATATCAAAATATCTACCGCTCTGAGTATTTAGCACTTAAATGTTGTATTCATTTTCCATGACATTAGTAAAACTAAAAATACCCTTATTTCAATTAATCTTTTTTCCTCTTTTCTCAATCGTCATCCTCCTGAACCAGTCTTAAAGGGATACTCCAGTAAAAAAAATTATTTTAAAAATAGATGGGCAACATTAAAAAATAGCACTTTTTTAAAAAAACTTCCTATGTAAAATTTTGAGCTTTTCAAGCTCAAAATTCGCAAAAGCAAGCAGATGGGCGCATCCATTTTGTGAAATGGATGCCCCCCTGTGCTGGGTTTTGCTTTCCAAGTTTCTCAGGCTCCTCCGGCTCGGAGGAGCCTGAGAAACTCGGAAAGAAAAACCGCAGCGTTTTCAAACGGGAGGCCCGAAAGCCCCAAATGGGAAGGCAGATTTAGGCAGAAACACTGCCGTATAACACCGAACAATACTTGGGTTATTACTTTTTGAACCAATTGGATTTCCAGTACCACTTAAACTACAAATACTGGATACAACACGATTTACCTTTTGGAATTAAGAATTGGGGTGAGTCAACAACTTTATTTTTTAAGCGAAATAGCGCATTCTTTTCTTAATTATGAACTGTTAATTACTTGTTACAGCCCTCTGATGGCCTTAACCTTCACACTCATTATTCTTTTTTCTTCCTTTCTCATTTTTTCTTTAGAATACCCACTGTCTCTCCTGATGAACCATTGTTACAATCAATGGGGAAAGACGTGTTGAGAGAGCTATTTACTTTACAAGCTACTTGGAAATATTAGTTGCTTTGCAAGCTACACTGTGAAAACGCCCATCCATTGTCTATTTCACTTTGAATGAAACTATAAAATAGGTGTGATGTAACACCCAACTGTTCTATTTTTGCAAACAAATAAAATTGGATTTTTCTCTTTGATCCTGACAAAAAGCTTGAATGTATTATTTCTTCAATTGGCTCACCATCAAACAATTTAAGAATCAGGTTGGCGCATTAGAGATTTTTTCTCATCTATATATAATTTGTCATTGCCCTTTCGCATTGCAATTAGTGAGTGGGGGCGTTGCACCCAGGCAAGATAATTCCAACAATAATGTGCTAATTGAAGTATTCGGGCAAACAAGGAGGTATGTGAAATGGGCAAACTTAAACCTGGGATATGCTGTACTGCTTTTATATGGTGAGTTGCTGCACCCATTGGAATGGGTATTAGGTAATCAAACCATTATGAATCTCGAAGTCCTTGAATCATTTAATCAAATAAGTGTTATAATGCTCTGTGACTTCCCTAAGCAAGACTATTAGAAAATAAACTATAAAATACACCTCTTGGTATGATGAATACTGTAGAGAAGCAAAAATACCCTGACTGAATATGCTAAGAATATGAACATAGTAGGGAGGGACGAGCATGACTCGCATATAAGGTTTTAGCTAAGAAAAAAAGGAATACAAAGCTAATCTGTGTGTGGAAATAGCTTTGGCATCCCAGAGTTAAGACTGGTCTAGGTTTTGTAAGCTTATTACTGCATGCCTTGTGGCCCCAGAAAATACTTCTCATGGGAGCATTGGTGCCAAATGCTGCGAATAATACTTTAGTGATATTTATAGAGAGACTGAAGTATTTCCTTCATCTAATATCCCTGTACAGGATTCTGAGGTTCAGTAACGGTTAACCTTTTCTCTTTCAATGAACTTACTGAAGCAATTTTGTCCCAGAAATCGAACAAAGCTCCTAGGCCTGATAAGATACCAGATTATTTACTCAAATCAGAAGTAAAGATCTGGGCTCCATATTCATATTTACTGTTTAATGGCACCTTAATCCTGGACACGTGCCGAAATAGTGCCTTTATATAAAAACGATGGGCGCAATTCCCCATGTCATTATTGGCCTATTTATTTGATCAATGATAATGGGGGCATTTTTGCAAAGGTAGTTCTAGATCACCTGAATAATTGGGTTTCTAGCCTGGATATTGACCACCGCCAAGTAGGATTTAGAGAAAGTACACGGGCAAAGTACCGCTTTCCCGCTGGCTTTCCTGCTCCTGCAACGCTAAACTCTTGGATTGTGCTTGAGGAACATCAAAGAGCGTTTTTAGCATTATCAACGTTTTCTTGCAATTGCGTTAATTGCATTTAGATTGATTGACATTTTTACCAGTAATCCCGCCTCACTTTTGCAGGGATTGGCTACCGTTACTAGCCTATTGTAGCTTGCTAGCTACATATTGCTCGCACGCACACACAGGCAAAGTACCGGCTAAAGTACTGCTTTCCCGCTTACTCGCGTTACCTGCAGTCTGCGTGTGCGGTTTGATTGGCATTTTTTTAATCAGCATTTGCTGTTATCTTCTTATGCAACTTTTTGGTTTATATATGTTATTATCTGCATTCTTGACCTGTTGACTTTCTTTCTCTGCTTTTGTCCTTTTCTTTTTTCTTTTTGGCATAATTTACATTACTGTTCCTTTGCTTTTTTTCTTCCCTCTTTCTTTTCCCTGAATCTCTTCTCTATTCTTGTTTGTTTTAACGGGAAAAAAAGGACAATTTCAATGTTGCTTTTTTCTTTGAATTTTTAGTGTTCTTTTTTTAATACAACAAATCTTGTTTTTGTGCATGATAAACAATGCTTGTGCTCTCCTCAATCTTACCACTTGTCATCAAGTGCCAGTTCAGTCTCCCAGATTCTTCTCAGCCATTGCGCTGACTCCCTTCTTAGCACCTCGCATCACCGGCCCAATAATGCCTGCAAAGTTTCCCTTCCCACCAGCCCCTAGCGAAACACCTCAAATGTTGCACCCGAGTCAACCTCCAACCTCAAGCAACCCTATACCCAATGCCCCTTCTGCTGCCAACAATTCCCCAGTTGCTCATCAATCTTCCCCGGCGCGCATGAATACTCATCCATTGTCTGACATTACCATGCTTAATTCAGTCAACCCTCATCCTCACCCCCCCCTACAAGGGCTCGGCTCATTCTCCTATCAAGTTCCCTTCTTTGCAACCTGATGTCTCAGACATCTCCATTCACACCTCTTCAAGTCCGACCTCTATTTCATCAAACACCAAAGCTCCTCATGAAGAAATCTCTGCTGAGATCTCCATTCACTCCTCAGTCATCTGTTCATCTGCACTTATTGACTCTTTTGCCATGCCCACCCCCAGAGCCCCACAAACACCTTCTCCTACTGCTTTGCCTCAACAACTTGCATTCATTCATGCTGCTCTCACTTCCATTAATCTTGCTATCTCAACCATGAGTAAACTCTACGACACTATAGATCATAAACTTTCCAATCAATCCGCTCTGTTTGAAGAGTTAGCAAAATGGCTGCATGCACATGGTTCTCTTCTTCCTACTGATCCTCCTCTCATTCACTCCCCAACACAATACATCCACCATCCAAATCCAATTGCTGAGAATGTGCAGGATCCCAATCAACCATCTTCAGATTGTTTCATCGTTCCTGTCACGAGCCACCATCCCTCAACTCCGGGGATAATCGGACCCATTACTGTTCCCCCTTTGTCACCAGTGTCTAATTCTCAGGATGCTCTGTGAGCCAATCCATCCGGCTGTTGCTCCTGCGTCCTTTCATCCTGCCGTTGCTCCTGAGTCCTATTCCTCCTGCTTTGTCTTCACTTCCTCCTCACCTCCCCACACCTGTACCTATACCTGCTCTTGTTCTGCCCCCTGAACCAGTCCTCATTTCTTCACCAATCCCTCCTTCACGTATTCCTTCTCAACTGCCCTCTTTGTCTTCTCACTCTAATCAATCTGCCTCGGTCTCTTCTTCCGTATCTATTATGGGTACAAATGTTATTCCCATTGCTAAGCCTCTTAACCGAAGACTCGGTTTGGCTTCTAAAAAAAAATATAAAGTTGCCCGCCTCAAAGCATTCCAAACACACCCTCACAGCTTTTTTCAAAGCCTTGGGGCAATCCTCAGCAAGCACTGTACCTCCCATTAACACTTCTGTGGCTCCTCAATTGCATTCTTCTCTTGCGCCTTCTACTGCAAGTTCAATTGCTATGATTACAGTACCCCATTCAGATTCTCTTTCCCCGCTTAGCCAGCTACTTCAATCCATTGAACATCATGAGCCATCTCATCAGTCAGATGTTTTGCCCCCATCGTCACAATCTCAAACCTGCTCATCTCAGTTTTCTTCTAATTCACCAACTGTTCCTACTCTTTCTCCTTCCATGGAAAATCGTTTTGATTATAAAGCAAGCATTGATGCTTATTTAGCCTCACGCTTATGTAATCTGGGGTTGCCTTCAGATCCATCACTTTTATCATCTTCCAGGATGTCTGGCTTAGCTCCCATTATGTAATCTCATACGACAAGCGTAGAGGCTCCTCCTTTGATTAACAAGCATGTCACTTTTCAAAAACCTTCTGCCTCAACTGTATCTCAGACTCCTATCCCTGGTGCTTCTGCATTATCTGACCTAAAAGCCAGTGTTGATGCATATCTAGCTTCGCGATTAGGCCTTACGCAGCCGGGTCATGAAGCTTCTGAACTGCTTACACAATGCCCGACTGCACTCACAATGCAAGAGGAAGAAAGCATCCTACGCTCATGTCTCAGATCAGTCCCAGTGGCTCCATCGCCAAAATGGCCTACTCAAAGCTCGACAAGCAAGTCCTTTTCTAAATCATCATTACCTTCACAGCCTCTTTTTCACTCTTTTATTCTTAAATGTCGAGATTGCAATTTTCCTACATATGATCTAAACCGTGCAAGTGTCCTGAACATATTTGGAGACATCGAGGACCTGAATGCCATCACCCCCAACGACATAGATTAGATAGAATTTGTTTCTGACACTTGTTCTTCTGTGGTCAGGCTTCGCATCCCTTCGGCTGTTGTGTGGAACACAATCTGGCGCTGAAAAATGCAACTGTTTGAGTTGGGTTTTCTTTTAGCGCTGGATCCTGAATCTCCTGTGCATTCCATCTCATCAAAGCCGAACGTGAACATTTATCAAGGGTTGGGAAACAAATTCCCTAACTGTTCGACATCCTCCTTGATCTGTGCGTCCTAACCACCAACTACTGTATCTTCCCTTTCCTTGAATCTTGCTAGCTGGAACACTCAAGGCCATGCTCATCTACATATTTCTATGTCTACTCTTTCTCTTACTTATCACATCATAGCTTTGCAGAAAACCTGGCTATTACTTCCCCCTGTTTGGGATGGATTTGACCTTGCCTTACTCTTGGCCCTTCCAACTAAAGGCCGACCTTCTTCTAGCTTGCTAGTTGCAGTCAAATCACATTCAAATCAAGCAACATCTACGTGGTCTTCATTTATGATGTATCGCAATTTCCACATGGTAAATGGGGCTGTTCCGGGTGATCTCCCGCTCCAAAGTGCCTGGCATCGTGGAACTAATTCAAGTATCATAGATTACATCTACGTGAACGCCAAATTGTTTCAACACATAGACAGCCTCATCATCACTACTTTGCCACACAGTGATCACAATTTACTTTCTTTGAAGATTCAGTGGCCATCTCTCGTGGAACACACCATCTCTCCACTGAATTACTTGTTAATCCAGTTGGTTCTCGAGCGCGCTGGAACCCTTCATCTTTGCTATCATTTCCTAATAGTGTGGACTATCAAGTTCAGTTGCTCCACCACTCACTATTCCGACATATTGCGTCCATTTGTCAATACTTTGACCACTTCGAAAAGGCTGACTGGTCGCCATACACATGCTTTTGATCCAGACATACAAACCGCTAAAGCAGACGATCGAAGAGCTATTCTACGATTAAATTCTCTCTCTCAGCTCTGATCTATCCACGCTTAAATGCAGATATAAGAATTGGATCAGAAGCAAGAAAGCTCTACTATACCAACAAGACAGCGCACTGATGTTTAGGGCCATGAAGAATAAAAATTCTAGCACTATGTGGCAGCTACTTCATAACTTGACTTCCAATTTACAAGGTGCCCTGCAGATTAATGGGGTATCAGACCTAGCTTGGCTAACCCATTTTTCATCCTTGTACGCTGATCCAGAATTTTCCAACAGCCTCCCACTTCTCACCTCTGGCCCTTGGAGAGTTGAGTTTACCATCTCTGATATCCAAGCACAGATCATGAAAGCAAGCGCATCTGGAGCTGCAGGCCCAGATGGGCTTTCTAACATGATTGTCAAGGTCTTGCCTCTTGAATGGGCCAATATCTTACACATTTTCCTCAATATTCTAAAGTATAAATCAATCCCTCCCTCTTGGAAGACCTCACTAATCATTCCGATTTTCAAAAAGGGCGATCGCAGTTAACCATCCAATTATCGCCCCATCGCCTTTCTGGATGCCCCAGGTAAATTATTCTGTAAATTCATTCTACGGGACTTCAATCAATGGACTAAAAATTCTTATCAGCGTGACCCTCAGCAATCCGGTTTTGTTACAGGCTTAGGCACGTCCATTAATTTAATTTGCCTAAACGCCCTTAAAGCACAGTGTCATGCCACCAAACAGCAAATTTTATTTTGCTTTTGTAGACCTGCATGCTGCATTCGATTCCGTCAGCGGACCCATTTTATTTGCCAAGTTACTCCATGACCATTGTCCACCTACTCTCCTTGACATAATCTCATCTTTACACACCAACACTTCAATTCAAATTCGTCTTTCCTTGGACGGGCTATTGTCCTCAAGCATCCCTACGGCTCGCGGTTTAAAACACGGCTGCCTTTTAGCCTCAGCTGTCTTTAATTACTTCATCCAAGACGTGAGACGTGCCTTCGAAAATGTCATCTCAGATTCAACCAAATCAAAGCATTGATGTATGCTGATGATTTGGTGCTCATTTCTAAAACACATTCTGGTTTACAGAATCTCTTAAATGCCTTTCACGACTATATTCATTGCAATGAATTACGAGTTAATACCAACAAAACTCAAATTGTAACATTCTGTCCACGAAACCACAGACCTCTATTCCATCTCTGGCATATCAATCGGATCCCTCTCTCTGTGGTTTCCCAATACACTTATCTTGGGATGATTTTCGAGGGCAAGGCTCATGCCCCCAGCCACATTGCTCATGTAAGTAACAAATTGAAGACTATCTCGCAGGCCTCTCTTATAATGTTCAAATACGGAAAATTCTCTATCACTCCGGTTCTCCAATTTTGGGACTTGAAAGTCACTCCATCTTTACTTTATGGCTTGGAAACTCTCCATGACAATCTATCGCCTCTATTTACACTCTGGGAGGCCACATCTTGGAGAAAAATGCTACTTACCGCAATGCACTCCTTGCCCATGGATCAGGTATGAGTTGGGCCTTGTTTCATTGCAAACTCTCTATAACTGGCGTATCTGCGCACTATTCAGAAAATGCTTGCTCTCTACTCCTCACATCTCTATACTGAAATTGCTGTCTGATTATATGTTCTCTGTTACACATGTTTTCATACACAAATGGTTAACAAAAGCTTACCATATTCTAATAATTGCATAGGTCTCAATTGAAACTTTATTAACAAACCCTGACAGAGCCAAATTCAAAATTTATCAATCTGATTGGCTTCTGGCTAGAGACCTCTACCTTCAGTATAAAGATGGAGATGGCCTAAGATTCCCTCATAAAAAAATGTTTACAGTGGGACCATATTTGTTATCACCTTCCCCGAAATATCGTTCAGGCATTCTATGCGAGATTTAACCTATCTCTCACAAGAGACATACAAGTCGGACGCAAACTTCTGCCTATATCAAACAATATTTGTCGATTTTGTATGACACCGGATACTCATGAAACTCTCATTCATTTGATTACTGAATATGTGACTCTCCGTGGTGAAAGACACACTTTTCAAAATACTGCCTTTACCTAGGTCTTTTAGACGCGCAAGATTGTTGGGCTGCAATCTTAAACTCTTCGTGCACAGCAATACAAACAGCTACTGTTATTTTTTTTGAATTGTTTGTTGTTGGACTCTGTGCATTGCTAGCCCTTTGTTTACTTGCTCATTTGTCTTTTTATATTTGCATTTGTTGTGAATTGTGTTCTGTTACATTCTGTTTTTACTCATTTCGAATTTAATTTTTTCTTACATGAATGTTTTATATTTGAATGGTTGATTAATTTCAACCAACCAAATAAAAAAAGTAAGTATTACTACGTTGGATGAATGTTTTAGATTGATGTTAATATTTGATAAGCACATTGAACTAAAATATTTTTAGTCATTCATTGGCTACATACTACATTTCATACGGTACCCATGCAAAACTCTGGTAAGTGCTGAGAGCTTATGTTGCACCTTTTCGTCATTCATACTATTGCTAAATGAGAGTAATGAAGCTGCGGTTAGTTAGGGTATGGGGATTCAAAAACCCATTCAAGTGCAGAAAGGTGTACGCCAGTGGTGTGTGCTGGTCCCAACCCTTTGTTGGTATATATTATTGGTCTGATAAGTAAATTACTGATTGAACCAATTGATGCTCCATCCCTGGCTGGGGACAAATTCCCAGTCTTATTGTTCAGACAATGGCGCCTTACCTTTGCAAACACCATTTCGGTTAAAAAACAATTTTAGATAAAGGATTCTTAAGTTTTTAGTTTATTCATTGATCGGAAAGGAATTGTAACTGATGTTACATGAATGCTTGTATTAGTTACTTGTTGGTTATTTTGTCAAATTAATATAGTGTTGAACAAAAAACTATTGTAAATATTCTCAGAATTCTGTACTGAAAGGGGATTGGCAATAAATATTACCAAGACTCAATCCATGACATTTAAGAAAAAAAAGGGAAAAAACCTGTATGCAAGATGTCCCTGGATCAAGTAATTTTTTTCATTGTATTTGGTAAATTACCCTTACATTAAGAAAATACAGTAAATCCCTACTTTATAACAATTTAAATATATATTTAACCTCATTACCTAATCTTTCATTTTAAAAAGTTTAAAACCGCAAAATTATGGAATTGGAAGATCCGTTCATCAGATTTGTCCAGAACGCCTTTGTCAATAAAATTTGAGTTTAAAAACAAACTTCCTAAACAGTATACTTTTAGAACTAAAATCTGGGTACACAGTCAATATATTCTTCAAGGTTTCAACAGATTGGTCATCCAACTGAATCTGCAATAGATATCCTCAATTGTGATTTGCTTTCTTCTTGCGATGAAGAGCAAGTAAGCTACTATGATTACTTGGATTATAGTACACTGCCTTCTGTAGTTGGGATCAGCAAACGGCTGGAGCCGAAGGAACACCTCTTGGATATAGTGGTGCCATCAGTAAATGTTCTATGATCATGGAATGGGGTACTGGCGAGGCAGGCTGCCTTGTATGGTGCCGAGCTTTGGGGGGGGACACTTGAACTGTAGCAAACTTGGTACTGTTAGTGTTTAAAAAAAAAAACTAAAAAAAAAATTCTTGCACTCTCAACTGGGACATCGTCAATTTTTATCCATGAAGAGATTGGGTTAACCCCTGTAGGGGATATTGCTGCCCTTATGCCAATTTTATACTGACTAAGACTACGGTGTAGACCTGAGCTTACATAGGTTTACAGAGGATATCCTGTAAAATCATGGATATCCTGGAGCAGCCTGGGGTGGGGAGGGTGGAAGGGATGGGGGTGGGTAGTGAGCTGCGAGAAGAGGGTGGGGGATGGGATGAGGGCTTCTGGGGGGCGATTCATCCTCAGTGGTTCCTGCATGTAAAAAGATTACACGAGTTAGGACAGTGATTTTTGGGTGTCCCCTGGTTATATTGTGGGTGTGCTCAACAAATTGTCAAGTCATATTATTGCCGGAAACTAGCAGGATCTACGGTGGACCATATCCACCTCTTCTGCCCTGTCACTATATTGTGAGAATAAGATCAGCAGGGTGGGTATGAATCCTGCCTCGATGTTGTGAATCCCAAGTTATTGCGTTCATTGTATGTTAAATTGAAATTTAGCATCCTGCCAGTGGTAGCAATACAAAATAAATGGAATGCTGCCGAAACAAATAAATCTCCATATTGTCGGGACAGGATCGAAACCCTCAAACACGTTTTATTAGTGCACCTCATTTACTGGCCTCATAGAAGGATGTACCTGAGGCCAAGATTTACTTCACTTATTATTCCAATGCTGAATCAATGTCACTCTCTAGAAGGTTGGATGATGCCCCTAATGTTTTTGCAGTAGTTAAATACACCCACAGATGTTGCTTTTGCTTCTGAATGCTTTTTACATGAAGTGAATAAGACAATACCACATTAAGCTCATTGGTGCTTATGTGCGTGTCTCTCGAGTTGGTGCTCCAAAAAATTGTAAAACAAAAGTGGAATCTTAAATGTGGGTTTTATAATGCATTTGCACTTCAAATTTCCTGGGACATTTTGGTTTTAGGCATTATCTTTATGGTGTTCTGTATTGTCTATTTTATTGTATTGTGCATATTTTATTGTTGTGCCTGGCTTTTATGGGGCTCAGCCAAAATAAAATATTATGACTGACCTGAAAATACACCCATGTTGCACAGATTTGCTCCGGCAGCAAAAACTATACTAACTGATGCTTGTATGCAAGGCTTGGGATCAGTTTTAAGCCATACTAGGGAAGCTAGAGTTCCCAATTGCGTTTGCATTAAGAGCCTTGTTCGAGTCTGAGACAAAATAATCCACGTTATAAAAGGAGGCATTGGCGTACTTTCCAGCCTCAAAATACTTCAGGATGTTTTTGCGGAGTGCCGTACACCACCAGAAGTGACCACAAACCACTCATGCATTTTTCCACCACAAGATCAGGGTTGGCAACTCAAAAAAATAGTGATTTGGCTAGCAACAATGCACAAGTACAACTTTAAGGTGGTGCGTATACCAGGGAAATGCATCTTTTTGGCAAATTGTTTGTCCAGGTCACCAGATTAGCGTAGGACGATGTGAGGAATGAATTGCACATGTAGAGTCGGCTGTACCTAACATAAAACGGTCGGCATGGGTGAAAGGAGAGGAGATGGACCAAGAAATGGCAAGAGCTATGATTTACATAAAACAACGGTGGTGGAAAAGGGAAGAGGCGAAGCATCGCCATTCCATAACGTAAGGAAGGAATTAAGCATCTCCGAGTTGGAAGTGGCGAGAGGAAAAAGTCTAGTACCTCATTGGTATTGAGGAAAGATCTAATTAAGCTTGCTCACAATGGAGACATGGGGAAGAATTTGACTAAACGTAGGCTGAGAGCAACATTTTGGTGTACAGTGGTGGAAGATTAAGTGGGGGCATGTTTTCTGTGTGCCACTCAGTGACAAGTCTTTGAAAATACAAACCCAGGAAGCGAGTAAAGTCAGGATTCTTATTGAGTATGGCCGAAGTTACGATAGACTTGATGGGCCCTATGGGATTGTTGGACCAGAAGAGCAGATTTGCATTTGTTATAGTAGATTAGCTTCCAGGTCGATCGAAGTGGAGTTTGTTGACAAAATAACTAGATGGGTTATAGAGTTAATGAGTTAAGAGATTTGTGAGGGAGGGATATCTCAAGATCGTACTGTCAGACAAAAGGGTGCAGCTGTTGTCACATGAAATTGAAAAGTATACAGAGATATATGATAGTTTATTTATATAGCGCCTATACACGATGTGTTTCAAGGCAAGGGAGGGAACAAAGGGAAAATACAATGACATTCTTACAGGCCATGAACAGTAAGGAAGTGAAGTTAACTATCGTACTCGGCCTGAGGACATTTCAGATAGTGCAAGAGCTAAGACCTAGATAAGGAAGGGAGGGGGAGAGTGGGAAGGAAAACGATACAGACAGGTGACTACCGTACTAGGCCTGACAACGTTTCTGGTAGAGCCGGAGAAAACAAAAGGTGAGGGAGAGGGGTGCAGAAAGGGAGGGGAGGAACAAAACAAGTGACTATCGTACTATGACTGATATTTCAGAAAGTGCTGGGGGGACCAAGAAAGGGAAGAGGGGATAAGACCGACGAGGTTGCTATCATACTAGGTCCAGGGACATTTCTGAAAGAGTAAGTGTATAGAAGAAAGTAAGGGGAGGAGATGGGAAAATGGAGAGGAGAGAACAGAGTAAGCAGTCAGAGTGGAGAAGCTAAAGGGGAGAGGGAACATGGCATTGACAACCACAGGACTGCGCTATATAATCAGAAAGCCAACGGATTGGTAGAGCAAGTAAATGGCATAATTAAGGACTCAATACAATTTGGGTATGCTAATGGGTGGATTGGAAGGAGAAGGTGCGTGAAATGGTGTTGGCATACACCCCCTGTCACAACTGGTGTGGCACCACTTGAGAAAATTAGGAAAACAAATGCGTTCGAAGGTGTACCCGCATTGGATCACCGTAGGTAAAAGGGCACAAAGGGATAGAGTGGGGGGGAAAAAATAGTGGTGTCGAGAATAATGGTTACCTGGGTGTAAGGTGGTGTACGGGTAAACAGTGTGTGGATGACATTGTGAGAGTGAAGAAGCCTTTCAGAGAACCAACATGTTGTTCGCAGTATTATGATTCCATTGGACTAAGTGCCGAATGGAGAGACATGGTGATGACTGATGGGGGGAAAACATGGAGTGACGATCGTGGGGCAGTAATGAGGAAGCAGCAGAATGTGCCTCTGAAGAGGCAGGCAACAATATGGAAGGGTATATGGATGATTAAGGAATGGGAGTGAGCAATGTGGTTTGCGAGAAACAGAGGATGAGGAAGGATGTGTGCAAGAATGGCTTAATGGACAGGTCAGAACATTACTTGCACGTGGACAAGGTGAGCGTTGTGAGGAGAATCATGCAATTCATTAGCATTGTATACCTGGGGGGCGGGGGGAGTGGAAGAGGCCGAGTAGTTGTGGGGTCATTGTGAGGAAAAGACAAGCTAAGTGCAATGAATGTTATGTCTTAGCATGGGTATAGAAATTGTATCTGATGTAGTACTAGTGCAATACCATGCTAGATTTCTTTTGTTATTGCTTGTCCTAGTCAAATTGTTGACTGTGTTAGAAGCCTTACTGTGTTGTATATTAGAAGCATATAATGTTATGGCTAACCTAGCACATCATGACGTTCTCAATGTTCTTTAGAATGTCATGTGCATATTGACGGTTGGAAAGACGTTGGCTGCTCTGCTTGTGTTGCATCTGGAACCCATTTTGTCCTAGAATAAACTTATCATTACACAAACCACTTCTTAAATTATTACAATGAAATGTGTGTTTTGCTCAGCAATTACGGCACTAAAAGGTTGGGCATATTTTGTATATTTTATGAATTGCAAAGAAACTTAATTACTTTCTGAAGTTTGCAAACTAGTTATAATGGTAAACTTCGCTGCAAGTTTGGAATTGGTGAGTCGTTCAGATTTTACAAATCTGTTTGGTTTTGCCCAGTGCTGGAAATGGAAATGAACTATGGGATCCCTCCAGCCACAGGGGTTGGGAGTTGTTAACTCGGGAGATTTTCCTCAGCCCCTGCCACCAATAAATAAAACTTTACATTTCAGGAGAATAATTACTACATTATAGGAAACTCTTCTCCTTTCTTTAATAATGTTGCAAAAGCAAATTAGAAAAGGTGCAAATCTTTTAAATGTAGAAAGCTGTACTTGAGTATAGCCATGACAGGAATATTCACGTTCCAAGAGATGAGTGGGTAAGTAACTCGACTTTGGTCCTGGTGACCATAGTTTCAATCCCTGTTTCGGCATCAAAAACAGACAGACTGGATTCATGTGGAAATAGATTTCCTGGGGAGATATTTTGTGCCCGATTTCCCCCCCACCCAACCCCCTCACCCCCACACCAATGGCCAGAATTGCTTTTGCTAATCATTTGTTTGCTCATACTTTTTCAAACAATTATTGGACAAACCATGAGATTTTGAAGTTTAGTGATACGTACATTTGCTAGACTGGCTGGATAGCACATTCTCAAGGAAAGAACTAAAACCGATTTCTCTTCTAAAGATTTTTTTTTTTTAAAGTTCTATGGACTCACAATTTATTAGTCACACCTGCCCTGTAAATATTCTCTCTGCAGTCATTGTTTATTCCAATGGACATTTTTCTAATCTACTCCTTTCCCTCCTTTTATTTACACCAGACGAGCCTTATCATATTTTCTCATAGTGCACAGTTGTCTCCAAATTGCCTACAATTGCAAATGCGTGCAATGCCGTAAATGCATCTTGTCGCTCTGCCGGTTTAGCATTCTCAGATCAAGGTATGGCTCTTGCACTGGACTTTGGAATTTTATAGGACACATTTCTCCTCAAGAAAGCCAAGTTTCCTGGGAGTTCAGTCTATTGAATTAAATTTAAAAGATAATGTGAAGAAATTTTAGGGGAGATTTAAGGTCTGCAGGCACTAATTAATTTACCAGTGTAAGCAGTGGCTGAGGCGGTCATGTTAATTTGTTTGGCGAGGTTGGTATTCGTGTCTAGATAGAAACCAAGAGTTTTTACACTCTTTGCGACGGGAATGGTGTTACCGTCAATGGTGAAGCTGGTATAGCTGGTATAGCTAGTGCTGAGATTCTGGATGGTATTAGGTGAGCCGACAAGGAGCAGTTCGGTCTTGTCATCATTCAGGCAGAGGCCATGTGTGGCCATCCATGCCTGAATGATGGAGAAGACTTCATTGATCCGGTTGGCGTCCATGTTGTAATTGCCGGATAAGGTGAGGAGTATCTGGGTGTCATCTGCGTAGTTAGTGTAGGTGACACCCAGATGGTCCAGCTTGTCGAATAGGGGCTTTGTAAATATATTATACAAAGTGGGTGAAACACAAGATCCTTGTGGGACACCGCAAGTGATGGGAATGGGGTCGGCCGCTGCTAGGGGTGAGAAGACTCGCATGGTCCTGCTGTCAAGGAAGGATTGGATCCATCTGACCGCAGAGTGGGAGAAGTGTGCTGCCGATGACAAGTGGTTGCACAAGATTTTGTGGTCAACCAAGTCAAAGGCAGCGGAAAGGTCAAGGAGAAGAAGGATGGCAGCCCTACCTTTATCTTTGAGTTCGTCTATCTGGCTTTTGAGGTCAACAAGGGCCGTTTCCGTCCGATGTTGAGGACGAAAGCCAGATTGGCAAATTCCCAGTAGTTGGTTAGTCTGGAGGTAATCCTGAATTTGTAAATAGGCCACTCTGTCAAGAATTTTTAGTAAGAAAGGGACAGTGGTAATGGGTCTATAGTTCGTGGGTATATCTGGGTCAGGGGTTTGTTTTTTTAACAGAGGTAGGACCCAAGATTGTTTCAGATTGCTAGGGACCGTGTTATTGGAGAATGACAGATTTATTAATTTGGTGATGAAGGGGGAAATATCCCTGGCTGCATCTTTTATGATCTTTGCAGGGCAACTGTCCCCCTTGCAGTTCGAGGGTTTCAAGGAAGCTATAATTTTTTGTACTTCAGGTATGGTTACCTTTTTGAAGGTGAAACCTGAGCTGATGGCAGTGGGTGAGGGCAGGGTGGAACTGGAGGTAGGACCATGAGTAAGTTGTTGTTTGTTTTCAATTTTAGTTTGGAGCCCTGAGATTTTGTTAGCAAGGGCATTCTGGATCCCTGTGCACCATGGTTTGTCCTTTGTGCAGGTATCTGCAGGAGGAATGGAGTTTTCTAATTCCTTTAGGATGTTAAAGAGCTCTTTGGTGCTGGAGCCTGCCTGAGAGATCCTGGAATTAAGAGATTCTTTCTTAGCGTGTATGATTTCATTTTTGTAGAGGGTCGAAATATTAGTAAGGTTAGTTCTGTTGTCTACTGAGGGCATTGATTTCCATAGTACTTCAAGTTTGCTCTTTTGTTGTCGGAGAGTTTTGAGCTCCGGGGTATACCACGTATTCAGGTGCGCTTTTGGTTTCCCTTTGCGCATTTTTAGTGGGGCAATGATATCGATAGCTTTAGCCATGGAATCGTTGTAAGCGTTGACCATCAGGCTTAAGTCAGTAGTAGCTGGTAGAGCATTCAGAGTGGGGGTCACCAGGGGTATTAGTGCTTCCGCTGTGATGTTACTCTTTTTCCTAGTTGGGCAGGCCGGTGCAAAAACAGGCCTTTTATGCACTAAGTTACTGATATTAATGTCGAGTGGGAGGAGGTAGTGGTCCGTCCAGGTAAGCTGTACGGGGTCCTTCAGGTTGATGTTGCAATTGAGGGCGGTTACCCAGTCAAGGATTCTACCCTTAGAGTGGGTGGGTTTGGAGCATAGTTGAAGGAGGCCATGCTCCTCTAACGCTGTAGCCAGGGCATTGGCTGGGGTGTCGAGAGGGTCGTTAAACCCAAGATTGAAGTCTCCAAGTATAATCATTTGTGCTGAAGGTTTGGAGCTTTCTGCTACTAGTGAGGTGATATCTTCCTCAAATCTGCCAGGTGGGCCCGGGGGTCTGTAAATTAGATGCAACGTGATGGTGCTCTTAGGGGAGGTTTGTAATTTAACTGGGAGATGCTCACATGATTTGAGTGGGAGTGAGGATGCTAGTCTAATATCAAGCAAGGACTTAAAGATGATAGCTACACCACCTCCTCGAGCGTTGGGTCTGTCTACTCTGAGGATGGTGTAGTTGTCGGGGATGGCTACGTGCAAAATAAACTGACAGTGTGTAGTGGTTCAATCTGTCTGTAGGTTAAAGGTCCTATTTTCAAATGCCACTGTGAGCATGAGTATTGTTAGGTTGGGCGATGGTAATACTTGTTCAATGCTACACTCGTATAGTGCCTAATGCTCTGGGACACAGGGCCACATCTCCCCCACTCTCTGCACCCTTCACTGGCTCCTCTTTGGACGAAGGGCCACTTTAGAAATTCTGTGCATTACCCACTGAGGAGGTCATATGACCGGTCCAGCTTACCTACAAGAGAAGATTAAACCCTACCTCCCATCACGCGAACCCTACCTCCCATCACACACCCAGAGGTCAAGCACTACCCTCCTACTAGTGATTCCAGCCTCCAATTCAACCATGATTGGAGGGTCTGTCAACTCAGCCTTGGCTCCGACTCTGTGGAACTCACTCACTCCCGCACATTCAACCCACCCAAGACCCCATGGCCTTCCGCAAAGCTCTAAAAACCTGGCTCTTTCTGTAAACCACAACTAGGTCTATGTAGGGCCAATGAAACCCGCGGACCTTATGATTCATGACTTCAACATTACCCTGGAAAATATTTACAGCCGGCCGACTGTCACAGCTGACTAATTGTCCAGCCTGTCCTTTAGCATCACTACCTCAGTGTGACCATGTCTGTGCGAGATCTCATATCCTATAACCAAATACCCCTCCTAGACAGACCCTGCATCCTCCCTAAACCACCTCTCCTACTGCCATGCTCACTCTCCACTTTACACCAACACACAACAGAGCGCTGCTATACCCCTCGATCAATTTCAGCCTAGCTGCACACATACAAACAATAATCCATGAGCACCTCAACATACTGCTAGAACGCAGCTGTATCCCACGAAAAAATCGGCCTAGCTGCACACAAACGTTCTGCACACGCTTAATGTCGACAGAATGCAGTCTCGGAGACCAAAAGCCTGACTGCGCACATTCGACTGATCTCGCACTATCACCCCACCTAATGATAGGCTGCATTTACCATCAGGCAGTCACACTTGCTGCACCCATTAAGTGCACCCAAGCACCCTATAATACTCTACTCTCTCGACTGACCAAGACTGCAGTGCCCATGGGCTTTTAACCCACCAGCGCTTTGAGATCATACCAATGATCTATAGGACGCTATATAAATGCTCAATAACAATAACTAATGCCAGCAATATAAGTTAACTTAATATGGAAAATGTGGCCATTATGCACATTTCTGGAAAAAAGTGTGGAGACATGGAAGGGTATGTGATAAAAGTGGGGTTTAACTACGCAGGCTCAAAAACATTCAGGGATCTTTTGAGAAATTGAAAAGAAGGGATATAGCCCACTAGAGTTGTTTGGTTTTTGATATTAAGCCTACAGTCTGACTGTAACATTTCTCATTCCAGGTACCAATGACCTTTGAAGATGTTTCATTCCATTTCACAGAG
This sequence comes from Ambystoma mexicanum, assembly GCF_040938575.1. NCBI lineage: Eukaryota > Metazoa > Chordata > Amphibia > Caudata > Ambystomatidae > Ambystoma > Ambystoma mexicanum. Next base: position 1,405,570,976 of record NC_090923.1, on the reverse strand, counting down.
AAAGAGTGGGAGATCTTACAACCGTTTCAGAAACAACTTTACCAGGAAGTGATGCATGAGAATTATGGTGTTCTCGTCTCCTTAGGTGAGTAGCACTGTTGATTTAGAAGCAGCCAGTGTAGGAGTTGCTATCTGTTTGTGTCCAAGGAGACTGGCTTGGGCCCGTACAGAGGGATCCCAGGCACAATAAAACAAATATTATAAGGGTTGAAACTTTCAACCCTGATTAATTCTCTTGGTTGGGCTTCGAAGTGGCCTTACCTGTTAAATGCAAGCAGTGAAGGTTGCCCAATTATGGCCTTCAAGACTTGCAGTGCTCTTGTCCTCTTTGTGATATACTGTTAAAGATTATTCTGCAGTGTGTGGCAATTTGCCACACTCCATTTTATACACAAATGTGATTGGATTTCATACTTGCTAATCTTAAAAAAAAAAAAAAAAATCAAAGGTGCATTTTTCTTATCTCCCAGCCGAAGACATGAAAATGCATCTTTAACTTGTCCAACCTAGTCCCTCACTGCTACGTCACCCTCCATCCTCTTGTCACCACAACATATGCCTTCTCCAGTTCAGAGGGGAGATCGCCATACCTTGCTTGTCTGTGCTCCCACATGGTGGGTGCACTTGGCCTTTTCCTTTGACTGCACAGTAAGTATTACTGACCCAGGTTATGGGACATATGTGAATAAGCATTTATACTGCACCAATACTCAACATAGTGGTCTTAACAGTAACAAACCTTGATAGGATATGGTGTCTTGTACCCCCACACAGGGTAAACAAGGCAGTGTTATTTGGGGAATTGGGGTTGGGGGGGGGAGAAGAGACCGAAGATTGAAATGATCAGACAAAGAACTGGAAAGTTAGAATGTGGCAGAGGGAGATATTATGGTTGTTGTAGAGGGGACAAGTGTGTAATCATTGGTAGGGCATCAAACTATTCTAGGGTGTACCACCCACCACCTATGCCAAGCAATCATCCATGAGGGCAGTTTCTAGTACACTGGTTGCATGGTAGTAGTTAGTCAGTACATGGTTTTGTGACTATTTTGAAATGTGCTTAAACGTGTCTTTAAAGTATGCTGGTTCCTTCACCAGATCCAGGTTTGTAACTCTCCTTTCCGATAAAACGAGGAGGATAATCTGGGGGGTGGAGGGGGATGAGGGAGGGGTGTGTGTGTGTGTGTGTGTGTGTATCCCAAGCTGACTGAAGGAATTGCCAGGACCAATAATTGGCTGTGTAATGCTGAATGGGGGTACACAAATGTAAAAGGGTGGTTGGGGAGTGGTTAATCTAGATTCCCCAAGAGACTTGGCTGCTTGACCACTTAATAAGGGGCAAAATAATTTGGTCAATGTTGGGAGGTGAGGAATGTGTAGTGCAGTGAACAGCACTATTGAATCAATACTTGGCAATATGTTCTCCTCTGTGGTAGTATAGCCTTTGAACTCTTCATCAGATGTGTGTTCCTCAGCATAGGAGGAAAGCGCTGTTTATAATCGTTCAGTGGGTTACATTTAAAAAAGTAAACAACACAGTAGTCTCAAAGTGCCAAACTACAAAGAGTGCAGCAATGTCATAGTGGCTACACGTTAGACTAGTAACTATTACATAAATTGGCATAGACGTGCAATTGAGCTCAACGTACAAGTAATATAATAGAAGGTACCCACCGGCATTACATACATACGATGATGTAAAAATGATTAATCCCTTGAAACAAATAAAGCAAATTGGTTTGCCACTAAATACAATAGACACAGGACCATAAGGCTACAGTAAATCCAACAAGTCCATATGTTTGTTTTAATATTTATAATGCACGCCAGACCCGAAGATATCAGGGTGCAGAAGGCGAAAGAGGGATGTTCAGCTTTGGTTACATTGCTGTAAAGTAGCATGCATTAAATATATAATTAAGGCACATTACATCAAAGAAAGCAAATATGTACTCTGTATACAAGTAGTATTGTCTGAAAGTATTGGTGTCAAATGTCATTTTCCGTAATACAGTTGATAAAGTTGGATCTAAAATGAAGATGGGGTAGGTCTTTGTGTCGGTGGGAGGGAGTTCCAGTATTCCAGTATTGGGCAGCTTTGACCGGAAAACTGCTTCCGCCAGTCTTAATGCAATTAAATGTAGGCACTAGTAGGAGGTTTGAGTTAGCTGTTCTCGAAGGGCGATTGGATGATTGTCTAGAGAATCTGGCAATGAGGTATCGTGTGGCAGCATGGTGTAGGCATTTGTGTGTCAGGGATGCTGTTTTGAGAAGAATTTTATCTTTAGTAGAGAGCCAGTTGTTACCTCTTCTGAGGTCAGATATGTGGGCTTTCTTGGGGATGCTTAGGGCTGCTATCAGGGCATTATTCTGCAGAATCTGGATATTATTGGTAATGTATTTATTGCTCCCCACAAAGCATTACAATAATCCAGTTTGGATAAGACAAGGGCTCTTGCTAAGGTAATGCAGTTTTTAGATGAAAGGAAGGGCTTGGCTGCTCTAATTAGCTTACAGGTGTAAGCTGTAGCTGAGGCCATGGTGTTAACTTGTTTTTTGAAGTTGAAAGTAGTCTAGATAGAATCCAAGGGTACACATTAACCAGGCAAGCTGTACAATTGTAAAGACAAGAAAGTGCATTTTAGAATGTATGCAAATATTAACAAAAAAGGTGCCATCAAATGTAATCAGTAACTTTTTTTGAAGGTCCTAACTGTCCTTACTGAACAGTGAAGGGACAAGGCATTTGTTTCAAGCAGGCAGGGGGGTACAAAGGCAGCTCGGACATCTCTGCTCCCTCTTGTTAGCAATTCCCATGCCATCTTCCATGCCACTCCCTCAGCCACATCAACCAGAGAATCCAGGCTGCATACTAGCTTCTAGATGATTGCATGTCCAAGTGACAGAAGCATAGCCACCTGGGCAAGCATGGGATTTCCATAAATCTCTAGAGCATGACAAGGTAAGTAACATTTGTCATGTGTTACCATGACATAGGATAAACCCTCTTAATTTTCTTTCCCTCATGTTCTTCCTGTCCTTTATTCATCCCCCATTGTGCTGCACTCCATTGCTTGCTAGCTGGCTTTGCACCAGTTAAGATGGATTTCAAAATCTGGGCTGGTGGACAGATTTCACAAGGCCACCCTAGTTGTCGTTCACAGGAGAACTCTGGGAGTTTAGACAAACCAATCAAGGTAAGCGTGGTTGAGCGGTGAAGGCTGAGGAAAGATGTGTGGGGTTCAGGAGTCCACAATGAGTCCACACAGTGAAATACGCAAGGATTCTACTTAGACGGGTACGTTAAAAAAATACTCTATTGTAGGTGCAAAAACACACACTATAAAAATTAATCCAGCAGGTAATATTCTCTCATAACACTCTAAATATAAACAAAAACTTGTGCCCAAAAGTTAACTTAGGACCTTTAGATTAGGACAAAGTTAGGAAGTGTTTGTGGGTGTGAAGATTGTTCCAGAAGTCTTTCAAATGGATTAACAGTTCTTTAAAATACTTTTCCTAGTTCTAGAGCAGTTTTTTCAACAAACATTAAAAAAACAATTGAAAGGAATATAAATAAGTTCTTCACAAACTTTGTTATGGAGGAGATGGGGCACCATTAAGTATACTACTCGCCGCTCTTACTCTGATTTTCTCAAAAGACTTGGCAGGTCGAATCGGAGGGGGGGGGGTCGCTGGAGGTAGGTTGTCCCACCGTTAGATCAGGTAGAAGATGCCCAGGGGCTGTAGCTGCAAGGAAGTTCCCGGTCGGGTCCAGGAGCTGAGTGCAACCCTTTCCAGCAAAATAATGATCCAGCATTTACTGACGCAGGACTCTTCAAGACACTCTACCGGTCCAGCGACAGTCACCATACACGGGCGACAGCAGGCGCCTCACCAGCCTCAAAGGAAGCCTTCCAGAACATGACCCGTTAATGCTGGGACTCTGATACTCGTCAAGAAGGTGACTTGTAAGACTAGCTGGAGAACCCCCGAAGTTCCAGGCAAAAACTCAGAACTGTGACGCTTCTGGCACGGTAGCCCAAAACCGAGCTGGTCAGGCCACCAGGTGGTCCAGGGGCACTTCTTACAATCCTGCAGCCTGGAGCCTTCAAAGGGGTTGGTCCCCCCAGTCCAAAGCGTCAAAGCACCAGCAAGGGTCTTCTGAGATCAGGTAGTCCAGCAAGCCTGCACAGGAACAGCAGCAAGAATGGGCGCCAGTCCTCTTTAGGATTCGTCCTCTGGACGGGTCCTGTCTGCACAGCTACACAGGATACTTGGCTCCTCTTCTGATCTGCTGGAATGGCGGCAGGGTTCCTCTTATTCTAAATTCAGGTGCGTGATCATGCTCATCCCAATCGGCGACCACTGCAGGGCTGACCCATGCATGACAATAGGCTCACTGGCACCAGTTTGTGTATTGGGACTAGACCGTTCCAGCCTACTTCCTGGGTCCATTCGCCCAGCATGCACTGGTTTGCAAATGCAGCAACTTTCCAGGGCAAATGAATGACCATAAATGGGAATTCCTGACCTGAGATAGCAGGAAGAAGGCCAAAGAACCAAATCTGAGGAATCTCATAGCATAGCAACCTTGGGCCGCTAGCCACCGTTGGCAGCCAAATGCGGTTAACGCGGATGGGCACATTAAAAATATAACAATGGCAAAAATTGAACTGCTGCCACCAGCTTGTCTTTAGGCACATTTGAAAGTAACCAAACATTCCTTGGCTGAAAGTATAGGGTGATAAAAAATATTCCCCCATTCCACTGCATTGAAAGATGCTGTGTGCGATATGAAAGTTACCCAAACAGGTAACCTGTCAAGTCAGTTTCCCCATCCCCTTCACGAAGCCCCTTTTTGATGATCTAGATGGCTTGGGTATCACATACACCAACTATGCGGATGATGCACAGATCCTCATCCCGTTGACGGGAAATTATAACAAGGATTTGGCCTTCGTGAATAGTGTACCTCATCATCCAGGAATGGATGGCCTCTCATGGACTATGCCTGAATGACGACAAAGCGGAACTCCTCATTCTCTGCACCCTTGCTAACCTCCACAAATCAGGCCATGTCTACTCGAAAATTCTTCTCAAAACAGCATCCCTGACACACATGCCTATACCATGCTGCCACACGATACCTCATTGCCAGATTCTCTAGACACCAATACTTTCAGACAATACTGCTTGTATACACGGTACATATTTGCTTTCTTGATGTAATTTGCCTTATGTATTTAATGCATGCTACTTTACAGCAATGTAACCGAAGCTGAACACTCTTTTGCCTTCTGCGCCCTGATACCTTCGGGTCTGGCGTGCATTATAAATATTAAAACAAACAATAACTAATGAACAAAAGGCCAGTGAAAGTAAGGCTTCAATTCTCTGTAAAGTCAGGACAAGGTGTAAAACGAAAGCAAAAGGTTTTGGGGTCCATAGAATATGGAGGGAAAGCTGCCAAAAAGAGAGAGAACTTTGCTAACTGTGCCATATAAAACCCATACAGATATAACTCCTTTCCTTTCTGCCAAAAATAGGTAATTTGCAAGCACAACAATGCAGAGTAGGAACATTCTAAGGCTAGTAACATAGGCTTTGTTTCAATTTTCAAGATAATGGTAATAGACAATGAATTTAAAGCTGCAAAGTGTGCTCTTGATAAAGGGGCTACATATAGTAGACAATGGTGGCATCCACAGCTTTAAGTGGTATTGGTCTGTTGTAGACTGTGGTGGCAGTGGAAATCCCACACCCATGCATAAAGCAAATCGGGGGAATGATCATCCATGAAGGCACTAGGCACTGCATGAATGGTTGTCAATAGGTGCCAGTCAAGACCCAAGGGACTGCGGAACAGGTCTGAAAGATGAGGCAGGCTGAGGGGCTAAGACACCTATCGCATCAGGATGGTGTACCATGTTCATTTCCGGTCTACAGCGGACAGACCAGTGTTTCTTGTCACCATTGAGTGTTGGAATTCAATCCAAGTGGGGGGCATGGCCAAGATGGCAGAGAGGTAGGACACACGGCCTCAACACTCTCCGAACACCGACCCACATTGTGAATCAGATGCTGCTGTTTCTGCCTTCTTCCAGGTACTGACCCACCTGCCGATTGTGGGAAAGCTACCAGTGCTGTGGAGGGGCTCGGGGCATAGTAGCACTGCGGCTGTGGTGGCTGTGGTCTGGTAACCCGTCCCTGGCAATCCCGAGACGTAGCAGCCGTGACCTGAGTGGTGGCGTGGGCCGTGCCTGCAGACTGAGTTACCGGGCGGCAGGTGACGAGCTGTGGGCTCCTCCTAATGGGCTCAGACTCTGGGAGTGGCATTCAATGAAGTGAGGCTGCAGCCCGGGGGCAGAGAGATTGTGACTGGAGGAAATGCCTCAGAGGAGTGCCGCCCGCTGTGGAGAGGCACATTGCTGGGGTGCTGGTGGTGGCCCCCCCCGGCTGTAGCCAACAGAAGCAAGGAAGGTAGGTGGGGCTCCAGGCAGTATGGAAGAGATTGTGGCCCCCAGAACCACCACTGGCCACTAAAGGCACCCCACCTTGAGAGAATATCCTTGAAGGCCGCTCAGCATTTCTGGATCTACTGATGTCAAACCCCTCTCTCCCCCCTCACCCCCCAACAACCAGCACCCGATGGCCTACCGCGGAGGAGTCGGACAACGTATCATCTGGAATTGGAGGACAGGGGGGGGGCACGCTGCAAGACATCCAGCAATATCTAGCGAAGAGGCCGGTACAGCAGGAAGGCATGGAGGGAGATTTGAAAGATGTGACCCAGCCAGGGTTGAGCACCCAGTAGCTCGCGCCAGACTTCCTAATTCACGCACTGCATGCTTTATGGAGCAAGATTTATGAATCCCTGCACGCAGAGATATCCAATCTCTGTAGAAATAGCAGAGTCAACCAGAGAACTGCGGAAAGAGATTGGGGCGCTGGGAGAAAGATTAGACCAAGGCAAATGGTCAACAGCCAACCTGGTGTCAGAGCTAAGAGGTCTGTGGCTCCCTGACCGCTCTTAGCGGACACTGAAGCCCTGCGTACTAAGTGTGAAGACTTTGAAAATAGAGCGAGGAGGGGAGAACCAACAAATCACATTTCTTAAGGAGGGGACGATATAGAGGGTTGTCCAGCAACTATTTCAGCAGCTTCCACGGGAAGATCCCCAGGCTGCTCTTAGGATCGACCGGCCCATAGGGATGGCCTAAAGAGAGAGACTGCAGACTGCCCTCCCAGGGATGTAGTTGTAAAGTTTCACGATTTTAAGACCCAAGAAGAAACTCTGGGAGCGGCAAGAAGGGTGAACAAGATCCAATTTAGAGACTCCTTGGTCCAGATATATACGGACGTCTCCCAAAACATGCTTCAGAGAAGGCAGAAGTTGAAACCATTATAGAGTAGCTTTGGCTTCGTGAAGTGTGATACGGGTGGACATACCCCTTCGGCGTGCAATTGAAAATGGGCGATAAGTACACAGTAATCTCGACTGAGTGAGTAAAACTGCTGGACCGCCAATCGTAGCATCTGACACAGCCTGTCGTGGCGTCACCAGGAGACGGAACCCCTGTCCCGGAAGAATGGAACACCAGCGAGGATAGTGCTGATCAGGGACAATAATGATATTGCCGTCTGAAGTGCCACAGAGCTGTGGCTGGTTGAGAGGAGTGCATGGTGGGGTAAAGATCCTGCCCTGCATTCCTCCACACGTCATTAACTGACGAAAGGCGGTCTTGTTGGAGAGCTGAGTACCATTTCTAAGTGCTATTGATGTGGTTATTAAGTCTTTTGTTTTACAGTTTCACAGGAGTAGGTGGAGGGATACGAGGAGGGGAATGTATCTTCCGCTACAGTTATTAGCTTGAGTGGACGTTTTGGGGGGACGGTGGGAGAGACGAGAGGGACTTTTGGGGGTAACCTTTGGGCAGCTGTTTGATAACGATAGGGGGATGTGTAGTGGAGCATATACCTGCGAGGATTATATGGGGCAGTGTAACATGGAAGCTATCGTGGGGGGGGGGTCTCAGCAGTTAACCTGGCTTTTGGCCATACGCCATGGTGATTGTAGGCATCCTGAATGTGCTTGGTCTCAACACCCCGACTTTAAACGTGCATGTTAGGCAGAATCCTGTGCACTTCCCTTAGGGAGCACTACAGAAGATTAAGACTACAGGAATGAGCAATAAAGTATCCCCTTTGGTATCAGTCTGTACCACAAAGATTTAGTTGGTAGCTGTGGCTAAGCAGTCAGACTTATCTCAAGAGGGAGATGAGCAGTATTCAGGGTTTACACATTAGGATTACAGCACGTATGGAACAAGGAAACACTGATCAAAGCTTTGTATCAAAAAGAAATATATATATATATTTCTGATGTTTGTTAATCTGCTTAGAATCACATGCTGTGCATAGGTCCGACATCCAGTGGTCACTGCGGAGTATTGCATTTTGTTTTTCGTAGTCGAAAAAGGGACGTCGACAAGGCGTGTCTGTAACACTATCCCTATAGTGACGTGTGTAGTACCCACAATCCCTCACGCGTCGAGGTCCCTCAGATTGTTTTTTTCTGCCCAGCTAATGGTCGCCTTTACGCGGAGATCCTCGAGAGACATTGCAGATGTCATCTCCTCGACCTTTGGTCGTTTTCCTATATTAATATAGAACATATCAATCCCCCCCTCGACGCTGTTGTGAAGCTGTCTCCGTCGAGCAAGATCTTCGACGGAGGGGACGAGCGGAGGAGATCCTTCGGCGTTGCCGAACACGTGGCCTGGCCTCGCAGGCCAAACACAGTAGGGAGAGGGGGGGTCGTGGGACATCTCTAATCTTTTCTGAGAATGCCTTTCCTTTTCCCCTTCCTTTCCCTTGGGGTGGTTATCACGTTTTATTGCCTCGGCTATGGAGAGGACACCCTTTAGGTTTTGCCCGCTTTGCAAGGGCAAGTTTACTTGGAAGGACAAGCATTCACGGTGTAACCGCTGCTTGCCCCTCGATCACAAGGAGGAAGGTTGCACGGCTTGTCGGCTTCTTAAGCCTAAGACTCTAAAAGACCGTAGGGTCAAAAGGAGGGCAGCCTACGCTATGTCGAAGGCCGACGCTCCACCCACCGTCGCTACCTCCGACAGTGACGAGGAACGTGATACCACGACCTCCTCTACGGAAGTCGTAAACCCCTCTAGGGAGCGCACACGCGCTTCGTCGTCTGTCCCCGGCCCCGACGGGCTCGGCTCACGCCCTGCTTATGGGGATGAACACCCCGGTGACACTGACGCACACAAGACCACACATAAGCACACAACCCATGGCTCTTCTTTGCCAAGGGCAAAGAGAGCATCAGCGCCCAAGGAGACGCAGGTTTCACCGGCGGCCTCCTCGGACCGTTCGGGTTCGAAGCCCCTCTCGCAACCGCAGCCGCGACCAGCGACTGGGCTTTCGGCAAATAAGGGCGCCGCCCCCAAATCATCGGCCGGAGCGCATCAGCAGAAAGCGCATTCCGCCGTAGAGCGTTCGACACCCATAACTTCGAAACCACAGCTCTCCGCTGACAAACGAGTCGCTGAGAGCTTGGCGAGGATCGTGGTAGCCGACGCCCACAAGCGTACGCCGAAAGACGCGTCGAGCGTTACGCAAAGGTCGAAAGACACGCCAAGAACACAGGGACAATCTCCTTCAGTCGAAGGGATTTCCAGCACACCTGCAGGCTTTTCGGAGGGCGACGGGACACTTTCCTCGACGTTATGGGAGAGGTCGAGCCGTTTTCAGCTACAAGACACCAGTTTTCCCCCGCTAGACCGCTCAGGGGTACCCCATGAAACCATGGAGAGGCTCCATCTATGCATGGAAAGAATGGAGAGGTTTATGAATGCCCAAAACCCTCCCACTCCAAAGAGAATAAGAGGGGCCTCAGGAGGACCCCAGGGCCAAAATTCCAAGATTAGGCAATCCCCACCAGGACACAGCCTCAGACTTCCACAGTGTGTATGACCTCACTGGGGAAGAACATTATTTTGAGGAAGAGGTAGAGGATGAGTTTATGGACGAGGACCAGGAGGAAGGTCTGGAAGGCAGCCCAGACTTGGTAGGGGAAGGCTTCGGAGAAAATCCAGAAGAAGGACCTTCTCACCCCTGGCAATCACCATCTATATATTCTGACACTGATGGCCTGAACCTAAATCCTCCTGACATCTCACCTGGTAGAAACGCGTCTCCCATTGACGATCAACCCACATTTAATGCCCTGTTGCGTAAAGCAGCAGCACACTTCGAACTGGACACTGGGGAGCTCTCCCCTGAATTAGACTTTGTAGAAAGGGTAATTAAGGAGAAACCCCCAATTAGTAAGACAATTCCCCTCCTTGCTTCTGTGAGGAGAAGAATCATCCCTTCGCTGTCCACACCCGCACTAATCAGAGGGGTCAATCCTAGAATTGAAAAACTTTTCACTCCTTCACCCTCAGACCCGCTGTACATCAGGGGACATTCCATTCCGGATTCCCTGGTAGTAACCAACACAAGAAAGAGGGCAGGGGTACCACTTTCCACCAGTGAGGCACCACCTGACAAGGAGGGCAAGCGGTTATATGCCCTTGCAAAAAGAGTTACATCCTCGGCCGCCTTTTCAGCAAGAATTGCCAACAATTCTTTGCTCGCTAGCTATGCGGACGCGCAGTGGGCCAAACTGCGCAAAGACGCCGAAGAAGCGCCGGAACCTTTACGTACACGCCTGCTTTCAACTATTGCCGAAGGAACCCAGGTCAACCAGAGTATTGTAAAGAGCTCTCTGGATGCGGCAGAAACTGCGGGACGTTCCCTAGTTCAGGGAATAGTCCTAAAACGACACGTATGGCTGCGCAACTCAGGGTTCAAACCGGAGACACAGGCGTCTTTAATAAACAAACCTGTTGAAGACTCTAACCTCTTCGGGAAAGCGGTGGATGAGGCTTTGGAGATGGCTAAAAAAGAGTTCGATACTATCAAAACTCTAGACCAAATCTCTAAGCCCTCTACCAGGCGCGGCTATGGCAACAAATGCTTTTTTCGTGGCCAACGCCAACAACAAAACCAGCAGCAACAGTACCCTGCTACCAATTTCCAGACCAATAGTGGCCAGTACAGCCAAAGAGGACAGCGCCGGGGCAAAGGAAGAGGGCGAGGGTCCACCCCCAGAGGTTCCCAAGCCCCTAACAACACCAAGTGACGCGAAGATTCGCGTCCCCTCCCATGCAACACCGGTCGGGGGCTGGATAACATCCTTTCTTCCAGCATGGGAGGGTATAACGTCAGACCGCTGGGTACTTTCCACCGTAGCCCACGGATACTGCATCGAATTCAAAAGTTCCCCAACATACAAACCCCCGAGGGGACGACGCATGTCACCGGAACATCTTGCCATCCTTCTACAAGAAGAACAACTGCTGGAAAAAGGAGCCATAGAGGTCGTGCCGCTAGCTCAGGTAACGGAAGGTATTTATTCAGTGTACTTCCTTGTACCCAAAAAGGATCTAACCATGCGCCCTGTATTAGATCTGCGCCCAGCGAACAAGTTCATCAAACCCCAAAAGTTTTGTATGGTGACCTTACAGGAAGTGATCCCACTGCTTTCACAGGGAGATTACATGACAACATTGGACATGAAAGATGCATACTTTCATATTTTAATGTTGCCAGCGCACAGAAAATACCTCCGGTTCATGATAGAGGGCAAACACTACCAGTTCAGAGTGCTACCCTTCGGCATAGCATCAGCACCGAGGGTATTCACGAAGGTACTGGCAGTGGCAGCGGCCCACCTGCGCAGGTTGTCCATCCCAGTTTACCCTTACCTCGACGACTGGCTCATAACAGGGGATTCTTACGAAACATGCTTCTCCAATACCCAAAAGACGGTAGACCTTTTGTTCCAGTTGGGCTTCTCCATCAACGAAAAGAAGTCCAGCCTAGACCCCAGCCAAATCAAACAATTCCTAGGGGCTCTAATGCAAACAAAGGACGGCCTCGTCTTCCCCTCCAAAGAGAGGGTCCAAAACATGTTGTTTCAGATCCCTCAATATGTGACCGGTCGAGAGGTGACGGTACGGAAAGCAATGCGCTTGCTAGGCATGATGGCGTCGTGTATTTATTTGGTACCTCACGCGCGCCTGCGCCCAATGCAAGAGTGGCTCAACAGCCAGTGGTGTCAGGCCAGCGGACTATGGGACGACCTAGTGGTGGTCTTGCAGGCCTTAGTTCTCTCGCTACGGTGGTGGACAAAGGAAAACCTGGAAAAAGGGAAACCCTTTGCCACACGGCGGAAGCCACTCTAACCACAGACGCATCCCTCACAGGATGGGGGGCTCACCTATCCCATCAAACTGCTCACGGCGAGTGGACTCCGAACGTAGCATCCAAACACATCAATCTTCTGGAGCTACTAGCGGTGTTCAAGGCGCTAAAAGCCTTCAAGGAACACCTACAAGGCAGGACAGTGATGGTCCTTACAGACAGCACCACAGCCATGTATTACATCAACAAACAGGGGGGAACCCACTCTCCAGGACTGTCCAAACTAGCCCAAAACATATGGAAGTGGGCTCTCAAACAGAATATGTTCCTTCTGTCACAACATGTACCAGGGGAACTCAATCTGCTGGCAGACAAACTCAGCAGAGATTTCCCCCCTGCCCGAAGAGTACGAATGGCGACTGCATGAAGACATCGTCTTCGACTTCTTCACGCAATGGGGGTTCCCAGAAATAGACCTGTTCGCAACCCTGGAGAACTCACAATGCCAAAGGTACGCCTCCAGGTACCCCCAGAACCAATCCAAGGGGAACGGTCTGTCGATTCAATGGTCAGGGAGATTTGTTTACGCTTTTCCCCCCCGACTCCCCTTCTCAACAGGGTAGTGCACAAGATACACCAGGAACAAGTAACCATGATACTGGTGGCCCCAATGTGGGCCCGACAGCCATGGTTCGCTCACTTGATGGAGATGTCTCTATCTCCCCCAGTGAAACTCCCCTGCCCGTACAACATGCTGTCACAAGACAGGGGCAGGACTCTGCATCCATGCCCCCAGAACATGAACTTAGCAGCCTGGCTCCTGAGATCATAGAATTTGGACATCTACAGCTCCCGCAGAGATGCATGGACATTCTCAGGGAAGCCAGAAAACCTAACACTCGCCACTGCTATTCTAGCAAATGGAAGAGATTTGTCATTTGGTGCAGAGGAAAGGGCATCAACCCAATTGACTGCTCTTCCACACATATTATTCTATACCTGACCCACTTATTGGATTCAGGTCTAGTGTTCAATTCCATTAAAGTCCACCTAGCGGCACTTTCTGCATACACCACTTCCCAACTCAAAGTGTCGTGGTGGAAGATCCCTGTTATAAAGGCCTTCATGGAGGGAGTAAAGAGAATACACCCCCCGATAGCTGACCCAGCTCCCGGATGGGACCTTAACGTGGTACTTACCAAACTCATGGGCTCACCATTTGAACCCATGCACAAAGCATCTCTTAAAGACCTCACTCTTAAGACTGCTTTTCTAATAGCTATCACCTCCATCAGGAGAGTAAGTGAACTACAGGCTCTTTCTGTCCTAGACCCCTTTGTTACAGTTCACAAAGATAAAGTGGTTCTACGCACTCACCCAAGGTTTGCTCCAAAATTCATCTCTAAATTCCACGTAAACCAGTCTATAGAACTACCAGCGTTCTTTCAAAATCCTTCCAACTTGGGAGAGAGGACTCTGCACACACTAGATGTCCGCAGAGCGGTCATGTTCTACATGGAAAGAACCAGACCACTGAGGAAGACTGAGTTCTTCGTCTCGGTGGCAGCAGGAAGAGAAGGGGATGCAGTTTCTAAGTCCACTATTTCTAGATGGATTGTTCAATGCATCACTCTCTGCTATACTCTTACTAAGAGAGAACTGCCCTTTAGGCCAAGAGCACATTCTACTCGAGGCACGGGGGCGTCCATAGCATTCATTGCAAATGTTCCCCTTGAGTCCATCTGCAAAGCGGCTACCTGGAGTTCTGTGCACACCTTTACAAAACACTACTGTTTAGATGCACACTCTAGATCTGACTCCCAGGTGGGACAGGCAGTATTAAGACATCTTTTCTCTACTGTTCCTTCTCATAACCCACCGCCAACTCCGGGTACTGCTCGCTAGTCTATGCACAGCATGTGATTCTAAGCAGATTAACAAACATCAGAAGACAATGCATTACTTACCGTAAAAGCATTTCTGATGGTTGTATCTGCTTAGATTCACATGCGCCCACCCTTCCTCCCCGCTTGGATGGAAGGAACATAGACATCTTTCTATAATTCTCTTTTCTGTACTCACTCACGTATAGAAGGCTCCCTCAGGGCAGAAAAATACAAACAGAGGGACCTCGACGCGTGAGGGATTGTGGGTACTACACACGTCACTATAGGGATAGTGTTACAGACACGCCTTGTCGACGTCCCCTTTTCGACTACGAAAAACAAAATGCAATACTCCGCAGTGACCACTGGATGTCGGACATATGCACAGCATGTGAATCTAAGCAGATACAACCATCAGAAATGCTTTACACACTCTGATGTTCACACACACATCACTATTATAAAAGCAAGTTAAATCAGTCAAATGTATATACAACTCCCTATTTAAATTGTAGACAAGTTTGAGCAAGAATGAAAACTGAGCAAAACGGCACAGTGAAAACCAAGCAGAAATGGCACTCTGTCAATTTCTTAAAAGGGAGGGAAAGGCCAAGTTATACAGGAAAATACCCTTAAACACACCAGCAATACTTCCCAAGAAGATTATGAACAATTTAGGCAAGGCAGTACTTTAGCATGTATAATACTGAGGTCAAAACTGAGCAAAATGGCACTTCACAAGTTTAAAAAGAGGGAAGGAAAAGGTGGTTATAAGAGTTTGGTGCACCAACACATTTCTAGGTGAGAAGCAATCTAGAGAAGGCAGTTGTAACAGATTTAGCCAGAGTCAATAGGCCTGTGCCAGAGTAAGTGGTACAGGGCAAAGTGCCAAGGAGCAAAATGGTCTTGTAGCAGCAGTCAAATCTTTGTTAACGATTTGAATAGGTGCTTGCAGAAGGTGAAAGACAATGTTAGATGATAGGGGTGGCCAACCCAGTAGGTAGATAAAGGATTTAAAACCCCCTTAGCAGTACCAAATGAAAAGGGAGGCCTGGCGGAACAATGTACCTTAAAATGTAGAAGAGGCTCCTGCAGTGGCGGTAGTTCCTGCAGTTCGGGAGATCCAGCAGAGGAAGAGAGGCTCTCGTCGTGGAGGAAGATTAGAGTTACTGCACTGCCCAGGGATGAAACCAGCCGCGGTGCTGGCAAACGAAATAAAAGGTACGCTCCTTTAAATCGCAGTCCGGGTGGACTGGTGCCTGGCTTTCTGGTCTCCTAGTGTTTGGCACTGGCGATTCGACAAAGGCAGGTCCTTGAAGGCGATTAGCGAAGTGGTTGGCCCCACCAGCTCAAGGGAAGAAGACTTTTGCAGGTGAAGATCTTCTCGAGTCGTTGGAGAAAAGTGGTGAGGATCTGCAGCAGTGCTTCATCGGTGGTTCAGTCGTTGCAGATGTCTTTGGCTTCTCTCCTCTTCAGCTTCTTAGTTCCAGTGGCGACGTCTTGTCCTCCAGTCTTCAGGACCCTGCTTTTATGCAGCAAGACCCCCATTCATACAGCCTAGCTGTCACTCACATAGTGGGGTGGCTCTCCTGGCGGGAGAACCTCCCCGGCCTATCAGGGCAGAGTGTGACTTGGGTTGCTTAGGCAACCCTGTCCAGGGTGCCTATTCCCCGTCCCACACATCCTGTCTACCCCAGACTCGGTGGCATCGAAAGGAGGGCTTCTGTGCAGAAGCCCGCCAAAAGGACGAACAAAGGATCCCCGACCTGGGTTAGGACTACAGAGAAAGACTCGAGAAAGAAATTAAATCAAAGTTCTGGCAATAAAAACCTACCGGAGTGAAGTTTATAAAATAAACCGGCGGTATGTTAGAGGCTGTCAGTAAAAGTGGTAGCCTCGAACAATGGGAAAATCCCATAGGAAAATATTTGCGGTCCAATATTTTCGGTAGTAACCACTGCCACCAGCCAGAAACTTTTGAGAGGGATTGTACGGTACCCCCTCGAAAATGAACACTAGGGAAAAACTATTAACCCTTCCCAATACCTCCATGGTAAGGGGACTTTGCACAGGCCCTGGGAGACAGTAGTCAGTCCCAGGATATGGAGTCTGTTTGGGGGGTTGCTACGACACCCCTGTGGTATGGCACAGAGGGTGCGGTGTACCACACATGAAAAAGATGATTCCTATGAGGGTGAGAAACCCCATAGACCATAAGCACACAAGATAGCCTGAAACACACACTAGCAATCTGCCTAAGAGTGGGGAAAAAGGGTCTCGCTCTTAGCAGGAGAAAAAAATAGACCCCTCAAATCCAGCAAAGCTGCTGGGGGACTCTATAGGTAAGGGAAATTAGCCATAGAAGAGAATTCTCCCTAACAGTGCACCATTGTTTAGAGTACTTTGGCATCTCTGGATGCATTTAATTGTGCTCCAGGAAACCGATCTAGTGAACAAAGATCAATTTAGGACCCGCAACAAGCTATATGCGCATCAGTTTCATGCTTCAGCGGAAAGCAGCAGGGTGGCGGTGGTCTTGGTACACAAAGGCCTGGGATTTGTGCACATTCAAACCAGGAGGGGGATAGTTGGGAGGGTGGTAATGGCAGTGGGCACAATACAAGGGAAATTGTTGACCATTTTAGCTTTCTACTCTCCGAACGCCTCGCAAACATGACTTCATTTGTTTTGAGTGCATTGCATCAAATATTTTAGGTAACCTTCTGTGCTGCCAATTTCATTTTATGCACTTAGTGCCTTGCATCAAAACATCACATTTATGTGTTCTACATATTTTTGTTTGATTTGATTGCTACTCCAGTACATCTGCTTCTTGCTCTCCCTTGGCTACTAGGCTACCAGGTGAGCTTCTGATCGTGCTGTACAATCACTTCTCCATCTTTAAATCTCTGCCACCCCTATGGCACTCACTATCTCCTCTATCCTAACTGCTTTGCTATTACCTATCCTCCCTCTCACAAAGTCTGGAAGAAAAACGTTTTAAAAAGATATCCTGACCACGAACACTTGCCTACCTATCGCCGACATCCATCTCAGCGCATCTTCCAGACAGATCTTTACTGATATCCTCTTCTCTGTCCCCTCTTTAGATCTTTGGACTCGTCATCTCAACTCTCTCCTTTTACATCCTCGCCCATTAATGGTGGCACTAAATGGGAAGTCCTCTTTGCGGGCTTTGCATCAGCCAGGTATATAATTGTCGATCACACTGGCGCACTGTTTTTGTTCAGGGTCCTCTACCCAACCTCCTCCTCTTTGACCGCCGCCTGCCGTCCCTCATTAACTTCCACCCCCCTCCTGCTACTCCTCGTTTCACTCTCTCTCCCCCCACCCTCCCACTCCAACTCCAACTGGTGTACCACACCCCTGTACCTCTCCTCGGAAAACCTTCAAAGGTGGAGATCTCTTGCATCTATCCACACACAATGCTCATTCTGCCATCAAACTCTCTGCTGACAATCTTCCTCCTTATTGAAGACCTTCACCTTGATACCCTTGCTCTCACCGAGAAGTGGTTCAAGGCCTGCTCAGTCACTGCTTTTGACTCCCTTCACCCTGATGGCTATAAGATCAGTTCCAAACCTCGCCCTAACAGTGTAGGTAATGGGGTTGCTCTCATCTTCCGTGCGTGGTTCCCTTCTTCCCTCATAACCACCCAGCCTTACTCTTCCTTCGAGAGACTGGTTTGCAAGTTGGTTAACTCCCCCACCTCCTCACTGACCATTGCCACCATCTATAGGCCACCTGGCTCTACCTCCCTGTTCTCTGAATGGGCTGATTTCTCCTCCTCTCTCCTCACTATTACCATTTTTTTAAATTTATTTTAGTTTTTTTAGTTTTTTTTAACATCCTCCTTGATTACTTATCACTGCTTTGACTCTCTTCCATGACCTCTGCACCTCACTCTCCCTTTCCAGTCTCATCCTACCCACTCGGCTGGACTCACTCTTGATGCCTCCATCCACACCAATCTTGCACTACCATCCCACTCTCCTGGTCAGACCACTCTCCTCTCATCTCACCTGGGTCCTCTCGGCCCTCTGACCCACCTCCCTCAGCAATGTCAAACTTGTTCTCAAACATCCATCAGATGAAACGAGTGTCAATTGCTGCCTTCGCATCCACCTTCAGCCCCCCCTCTCCCCACTACAGACACTACCTCTGACTCTCTCAGCAACCTCCATCTTGCCATTACCAATACCCTAGACATTCTTGCCCCAGTCATGAGGATCCGCCTGAAACATGCCTCTAAGCATAACACTTGGTATGACTCCGAACTGCAGCCCGGAAACGCAAGTGCAGAGTTTTGGAGCGGAAGTGACAGACCTCGGGCTCACCCTCTGACAAACTGGCCTGTCGCCTGCTCCAAAGGCAATATAGACTCCATCTGTGCCAAGAAAAGGGCCCACATCCATGCTCGTGTCTGATGCATCCAACAGAGCTGAACTCTTTAAAATCTGCAGGGAACTAGCCAACCCTTCTGCAGTCTCCTCAACTCTTCCCTCCCAGGCCCTCTACAACGCACTGGCCACACACTTCACTGCTAAATCTCAGGACATCCCAAGCACACTTGCATCCCTCCCCTTTCCCCACCCCCTGCCTCTTGGCCCCCATCCTCCCTCTGCCTTTCTCTCCTCCCTCTCTCACCTGATGAGGGCACCAGAGTTGTCTGCTCCATGAAGGTCTCCTCCAAACAGGTTTCACCCTGTTCCTCCGGAACCATTAAGGACAATATTGCCTCTCTTGCCCCTGCACTTGCTGATTTCTGCAACCACTCTTTCGCTACTGGATCTTTCCCCTCCGACCTCAAGCACTCCCTTGTGCGACCCCCTCCTGCAAATAACTTCTACAGACCTGTCTTGTCCAGCCAACTATCGCCCCATATCTATCGCCGCCTTCCTCTCTTTAGAAACTCTTGGAGAAGCTGGTCTTCCCACAACTGACCGAGCACACTGAACTTGTTGGTTGCCTCCACGACCATCAATCTGGATTCCGAGCAACCAGAGGCACGGAAACTGCTCTTAACACCTGTGAGGAACTGCTCTCATCTCTTGATTCCAATTCTACAGCTGTTCTCATTCTCCTTGATCTCCCCTCTGCATTTGAGACGGTCAACCACTCCATCCTCATAAACGGTGCGACGATACCCTAGGTATCTCGGAGCGGGCACTGGGACTGATTGACCTCCTTCCTCAATGATCATCCATCCCAGTTTATTCTGGGCTCTTTCCCTCCCCACCTCCTCCTGCGGTGTCCACTGGGCTCCAACCTTTCTCCCTGGCTCTTTAACACCTATCCTGCTCCGCTTGCACCCCTAGTTTCTACCTTCTCTCCTAACTTCATGTTATGCAGATGACCCACAACTCTTCTTCAAACTTCCCACTGACCCTCTCCTACCTTCCTCCCATCATGCCTGACTGCCTATCTGCCATCCAGTCCTGGTGTACTTCCAGTGATCTGTCTCAATGCCAGCAAGACTGAGATTCTTCCTATTGCGACTTCTGCTGCCTTCTTCCCCTCACTCTGGCCATTTTCTATGGGCTCTCCCCCCTTCTCCTTCTGAAGTCAAACCTTGGAGTCCTCTTAGACTCCTCTTTCCTTCCTCACTCACATTCTGGACCTTGCCAAGAGGCACACTTTCAACTTGAAGGCAAGTCCCTAAACGCTCACACCAGAGAGAATACAACCCGCTAGGGAAGAAAAGCCCAAGTCGATCTTGTAAGGATAACCAGTTTCTTTCTCACACGCAGATGAGACCAACAGCAAAGCATTCTGCTGCTAAGAACGTTCTGTCAAAGTAATGCAAGCAGAATCTTATAAAGTAAAACATAGTTATACATGACTTAAAACATAAGGTAAAAAATCCTGCGTGGCTTGTTGGTGTGCGCCTATACAGGATTCACCTGCCCCATAAAGGGTGCCAGGCCATTGGTTCTAGCCCAGGCCATCACGTGGGTGCTGCGGTGGTCATCTTCTCACATCGAAGATCAGAAAACAAATTAATTGTACTCCCACCATATAACTATTTTATCACTCCTACTGTGCACTTGGCAGGCCTTAACACAGGCATAAAGGAGGTTATGGGGCACTCTAACCTTCATACACACATTTCACTCACTTCTCTCCGTGACATCCGGCTCCAAGTTCTCCACCCTCGTTTTGAACTATAATGTATTCCCCCAACACCTCGCAATACAAATCGCACAATTGTCGCTTCAACAATGTGCCCTGTCGTCCTCTTTGAACATCTTAGGACTTGTTACTTTGGGGTTGGTGGTCAAAGGGCACCTGGCGCCATGAAATTCAGAGGTCTTACGTTTTAGTTATATGGGCTATTACTCCTACGTCCCGTCCCCTTTCCTCCATCCTGTACGGGTGTCCCTTGCGAGGGATGAGAACGGAACCTCTTTTTCCCCTTAAAATGTTCTGGCATGTGGAGGCGCTGCCCTGGAGCGCGGGCTCCCTGAACCCTGCCCACCAGTGCCACACCTCAGTCCCTTTTTCCACATCGACTGGAACAGACCACTACCACCAGCGCTCCTGGCCTCAAAGCCTCGTAATTCCATGCGCTTCCCCTAAATCTTTTTTCTTTTGAATAGGCGTATTCCCCACCACCTCCGGTACAGGATCGCGCTCAGCCAGCATGTGAGGACCGGTTTTTCCACAAATGTGTCTCATGCGGTCTCACAAATGGGCTCTATTCTGAGAGGCGTATCAAGGACATGGCCTGCGGCCTCGCCCGCGCAGTACTCCGCAACACAACCCATACACTCGCCTACAGCGGCCTGTTAGTTAGGCTCCAGTGCAGGTGCACAAGCCCACACTAGAAGCACCTCCAAAGGATGCTGGCGTCTACCCTCCCGGGAGCAGATGAACCATCAGGACACAGACTAGGAGGAGCAGGACACACCTTCTTCTGCAAAAGACTTCCATGACAGGATTGCTGGCCTGTCGGAATATGTGGGCATTCCCCAGCCCCAGAAGGAGATTCCTGAGGCAGGAGTTCTGGCGGAGGTCCTAAATATCAGGGCAGAGGCAAGGTCGGGCAACCCCTACAGAAGGATGTGCCGGCTTTGGCAAAGGTGTGGCACACTCCAGGCAACTCGTTAACAAAAAGCTGGATGCTAAATTCAGACAGGCCGAGGGAGACTGCATGCTACTCTAGACACACCCGCAACCCCTTTCATTGGTTATTGTTGCAGCAGCCATGTATGCCAAGCCCCAGACTTCCTAGTCTAGTGCGGCCTTGGCAGCCCTCTTGAACAAGGAAGAAAAGACACTTGACTCTTAGGGCAAGAAGTTCTACTCAAATGCTGGCCTACACCTCAGGCAGGCCAACGCAGACTCCATCCTGGCTGTGGCCAAACCACGCCTGTGGAGGTAAACCGCAGACTTCCTGCCTGACATCCATAAGGACAAGCAAGCCTCATTCAAAGTGGGCCTAGCTGAGGCGAAACTCGTGGCACAGGACATGATGGAGGCCACAGTAGGTCACATCAACATGACTAACAGAGTGATCTGTCTGGTGTCCTGAACCTTCCCTTCGAAGAGGGTGATCATTTCCACTCCACAACTGATGAAGAACTGGACAAGAGGAGGAGCAGCTCTCAGATGGCCAAGTCGCTTGCAAAACCAGCAGCAAAGCCTTTCACACAGGCACTGTCTTGCTCGGACAAGGGGCGATATTTTGGCGGTTTCCGCGGGTTCCAGGACCGCAAAGGCAGGCAGCCTGACAAGTCTCCCAGTCAGCGCAGGCGAAAACACCACAAAGCTTCAAATAAGGGGTTCTTTCAGTCCTCTTCCCACTCATCCTTTGACCAGAAGTAACGATGACCATACTTTTCAGGTCCACAGCACCCCATTTTGGGGCAGGCAGGCCCTGCGCAGTCGGGCATGGCGGGCGAAGGTTGCGTACGCATGGGTCATCTCAGTTGCATCCCAGGGCTTCCAGTTACTTCTTTCTTCTCCTCTCCTGTTGTCTCCCCCTCTCCCACAAATTGGTACACCATCAGTCCTAGCAGAGATTTGCTCCCTTTGTCGATAGCGAGGCGGTAGAGGAGCCCCCCCCACTCCCTTCCCCAACAGGGGCAGGGTTTTTACTCCTGCATCTTCACTATTCCAAAGAACTAGGTGGGCCTGAGAGTGCTGTTGGATCTGTCTTCCCTGGATCTTTACCTACCCCGGCAGAAGTTCAAAGATGGTGACGCCAGCGCTCATAACCGAGACACTGTGGGGGAGACTGGACGTGCTCCACGTTCCTATTGTGCAGCCTCACCAGGCCTTGCTCAGGTTCCGGGTCATGGGCCTGCATTTCCAGTAAAAACGTTCTGCCCTTTGGGTTAAACTCAGCTCAGAGAGTCTTCACCAGGCTCAATTATGTAATGGCAGCTCTCCTCAGGGCAGAGGTGCTGCATGTCTGTCTGTACCTAGATAACTGAACTGGTTAGTCAGGGCCCCGTCCCCGGAGAAGGTCCGAGCCTCAATGGACCGGCTCATCGCCACCCTACTCGACCTGGGGTTTTCAATCAACTACCTGAAATCTCACCCCTACACAGACACTAGTGTTTCTGGGCCTGTTGTGGAACACCTAGCAGCAGAGGGTATTCCCCACCAGAGACAAGGTTACAGAGATTTGGACTGCCATCTGCCATTTCTGCAGCAGGTCAATCACGGCATCGTGGTGTCAACACCTTCTGGGTGTTTTGGCAACATGCCTCCTGGCTGTCCCGTACACCAAATTCTGCATGAGGAAGCTTCAGTGGCATTTTGCGGACTCGTGGGATCAGGAGTCTGGCCATCAAGGGGTCCAGGTCTCCATCCCTCCACATCTGGACCACAATCTCAAACAGTGGCAGCAGGACGACAACGTCTTGGTGGGCAGGCCTTTCTGTCCACCCCCATAGAGACACAATTACCATGGACTCCTCCCTCCATGGGTGGGCAGCCTGTTGGGGAGAATTCTCAGAAATGTGCTACTTCCTCTCTACCTTAGAGACCCCCAGCAACTTTGCTGAATTTTGAGGACTTGATGTTTTTACCTGGAGAGAGTGAGGCCCTTTTTACCCACTCTCTCGTATTTTAATGTGATTTTGAACTCTTGTTTCTTTTGGTTGTGGCGTCTGACAGACTCCATAGGCATCATCTTTTTGCCTTGTGTGACACAGCACCTTCAGTGCAGTGGCACAGGGAAGTCTTCCAGATATCTCAAAGGTTTAAATACCTTCTCTTGGATAAACTACTGTTTCCAAGAGCAGTGAAGTGAAATTTAGTTTACTTACATTTGTAACTTTCTAGACCCAGCACACACTATTTTACAATAGGGTGCTGGAGGGGTTACTTAGTATCCCCTTTGTCTAGCTTCTCATGTAACAATTCTGTTACCCTTTCCTCGCTCAATGGCTGGTGGCAGTGGTTTACTTAACGTCTGTGGTGTACTTTTACCGCAGGCTGCCGTTGCAGCTGCAGTAAAGCACCCAAGAGTGACATTTTTGTCAAAATGTGCCCGGTCTTCTTTTTTTGCAATTTCTTCTTGAAAAGGGTCCTTGAGATTTACTCTGCTTGCCAAACCAGGTTTGGTCCCTTTGTTCGCTTTGCCTTTGGCAGCATTCACAAGTGAAGCCTGCGTCTGGCTCCAGGGTGTCTGGCGGTGGCAGGAAGCCAAGGAGGCGCCCGAAACTCCCTGTGCTTTGTCTCCTAGGAGACAAGAATGCACTCGTTAGTGATTGGCTGACTGTCCGGCAAGGACATCCACCATGCTGGGTGACTGACAGCTAGGCTGGAATGAATGGGAGAAACCTGCATAAAAGGCGAGGCTTTTTGGCTTGGAAGGCAGAGTTGACCACTGGACGAAGGAATCCAAACAAAAACTTGAAGAGGATGCCTGCTGCAACTACTGGACCGTTGGTTTGCCTGGTGAAGCCCTGCTGTTGTGCTGAAACTCCAAATTCGTATCGACGGAGAAGCCCCTGCAAAGACTTCTTCTCCCCTTGAGTTGGTGGGACCAATCGACACCTAAGTAAGCCACCTGGACATCCTCTCGGAGCTGGTTGAAATTCTACTGCAGTTGCTGCTGGAACCGAATAGCCAGGGAGAGTAACACCAGATCGTGTGCGTTGCTTTTAAGCTGCCCAGAGCTCCAGGAAGATCCCGCGGACTCCCAGGAAGTAGGATTGACCGAGCCTGAGCCACCTCAACAGAGTGCTGAACCCCAGATGCAAGGAAAGTCCATCTCGACAGTCAGGAACTGCAGTGTTGCTATTTGCGGTAGAGGCGAGGAGCTGAAACGCCTAATTGCCACTTGAGTGAAGATTGCCGGTTGCGATCGGTGACTGTCCCATTGCAGTGCAGGAGTCCCCAGAAGTCCTCCCTCTTGTCCCCACCACTGAGGCCCAGGAGCACCAAGATCTGCAGAACTGCACAGGAACAGAGTTAACCTGCTGCACTTTTCTTCAACCTAACGGTAATGTACAGTCTGAGAACGTAGCTCTTGCCGTGTAACTGCACTTTTTCTCTGTTGGTGAGACTTGTGGTTGCTCTGTAGAGTTGCTGATAGCTTCTTTACTTCACAAGCCTAAACAGCTTGTGGCCCTATTTTGAATTCTTATTTTCTACAAAAGACTGCCAAAACATTGTGCAAGATTTTTACCTACTTGTGCTTCAGCTCACCTAGACTTTTTGCCCAATTGACTTTGACCTAGCCTGGCTCCCTGAATGACTCTTCTTCCCTCGGTTAGTGTTTGGTCTTCCTTCCAGGAATGGGTTAACTAACTTTGCATTGGGGGGCTTACAAAAGTACTTATCTGCTTTGAGAATATTTGTGAGATCTCGTGCCATAACCTTTCTCTTTAACAAACTCTTAAGTGTGATTCTAAATGCAAACAGTAGTACATTAATGTCCAGAGTGCCCTAGTTACTAAATTCACCTGAGGGTGTATGAAGTGTGTGTGCATCCCAAAAGGGTACTTACTGATTTAGAAATATTAAGAGTGTATTTGTGTGCTATTATATTGCCCCTTCTGAAGAAGGCTTACTCTAACTGACTGTTCAATTAATAATTGTTTTATCAAGAAACCTTGTGTAAGAGTTTATTTGAATACTTGAATATTTGAATACTTGTCACTGTGAATCTGTGTAACTCCCCTACAGCTCACATTGACCCACACGCTACCAACCTGTGTAGTACAGACTTATACCAACGGTTGGGTTCCTATTGCCAGAAGGTCAGGGTTGTTGTAGTGAACCCAAAGGGTACTGCATACAATCTTGCGTAACAGAGCCACTCTGGAAACACACTCTGTACATGGGCTCTGGACCCAGACAGGCAGAATCACATCAACTGGCTGGAACCTTATGGCAATCTGGTTGGCCCTCAAGTCTGTTCTCCCGACCATCCGGGGCAGGTATGTGTGCATTCAGTCAGACAACACGGCCTGCATGACTATATCAACAAACTGGGCACCAGATCCCCGCAGCTGTGCACACTCACCCTGTGTGGATGTAGACTGTTCATCTTCTGGGAGAATCCAATCTGGAAGCAGACGGGCTTAGCTGCCTGGCGGCTGACCATTACGAGAATGGGAAAGTACTCCAGGAAGTGTTCAGCAGATGGGGCCATCCCACCACAGACCTATTTGCCATAGTAAACAACCAGACATGTCAGCAATTTCCGTCCTGGGGAGGAAGGGGATGCAACTTCAGATGCCCTGGGACGCGATGTGGCATATGCATTCCCACCCACACCGCTGGTTCACAAGGTGAGGAGCAAGATCAGGAACTCCAGGAACTTGAAGATAATCCTCATATCGCCTTGCTGGCCGGCACAACCCTGGTTCTCAGACCTGCGCCTGCTGTATAGCAAGCCAGAGATTGTGCTGCCCCTTCAGAAGAGCCCTATACTAATGCCGTGCTACACCCCTCCCCGTAAATGCTAGCCCTAGCGGCCTGGTTCCTGACTCTCCAGCACCTGCAGTTATCTAGCGACAATCGGATCATTAAAAGTGCCAGAAGTCAGGCTACGCGCAAGCAATACAAAATCAAATGGATGAGATTGTTCTTGGGCTCCGGAAAGTGGGATGAATCCACTGACCTGCACCCTTGACCAAGTCTCACACTCAGCCAGATCGGGTGTCCAGGTGGATACCTGCTGAACATGCCTAGTCGTTATTGGCGCATACAGGAACTGACTCTTATCCTATCTTCGGCCAATCCCATAGTGAAAAAACACCTGACCGGCCCGACCAGGCTGTATCCCACGGTTAAACTCCTGCATCCCTTAGTGCTAAGTGCTATACCCAACAAACCATTTGAACCCATGGCCACAGCAGACATTAAGTTGGTCACTCTTAAAACGGCCCTTCTGGTTGGTCTTGCATCAGCTCGCAGAGTGAGTGAGATCCAGGCGTTAGTGGCCTCAGAACCATTCACTAGATTTCATAAAGACAATGTTGTGCTGCCCAGGCACCCCAGGTTCCTTCCAAAGGTGGTGTCATCCTTTAATATCAACAAGGAGATTGTGCTCCCCACATTCTTCCGGACCCCAAGGAAGCTACTGAGAAATCGCTCCACTGTCTGGATGTCAGGGGAGCGTTGAAATACTATCTGGACAGAACGAAGGGCATCCGCAAGACCGACGCACTGTACCATTTGAGGCTCCAGGCCTGGGCAGCAAGCCTCCAAGGCACCCATAGCTCGATGGATGACGGCAGTGATCTAGGAGGCATACAAGGTGCAATGTAAGGATCCGCTGGAGGGCCTCATGCATGCGCATGCATGCAGAAAAAGCCAAGGCGACTGTAGTCATGTTTCACCGCCATGCTCGCTGGCAGGTCATCAGGAGGGCAGCAACATGGGCCACTTCGGCTTTTTCCAAGCACTACTGCTTGGATACCAGTGCCAAGGCAGATGTGGCATTCGGCCAAGCGGTTCTGCGTAATCTACTTGCCTAGAGGGTCAGGCTCTCCTCCCCAGGGCGTTGTCAGTTGTAATTGCAGGATTGAGGAAAGGGATGCGACGTAGGAGTAATTGTTATTCACCGGAGTGACTAACCTACTCCTAGTCCCCTTTCCTCCATATGTCCCACCATCCATCCCCCTATAACTAGACCAGTGAAGTTGCTAAAGTTTAATACAGCCGATGTGTCAAAAGGGGACCAAGGTGTGGCACCGGTGGGTGGGGTTAAGGGAGCCCATGAGCCATTAAATTTAAAGGGGAGATGTCTTTTTCTGGTGGCAAAGAGATTCTGTTCCCATCCCTCGCAAGGTAAGCCCAAACAGGATGGAGAAAAGGGGACTATGGGCTAGGAGTAGGTTGGTAACTGCGGTGAGTAACACTTATTAACTTGTGGGTGCCCGGTGATGGGCCGGGGTCATGCTTTGGCCAGTGTGAGATAACATGCACACCAGGCGCTGGTCTGTGATTGGAGCCTTATAGGGCACTCTTTGCAACCCCGTTGGAACAATGAATAGGCTTTGCGGCGGTTGGGGGGGGGGGGGCCTGTCCTCATGGGAGCTCGGACATGGCTGGAGATTTCCCTTGTCTCGTAATTTGGGCCTAGTGTATGCATTGCTGCATTTACGGCGCAGCCCTTCCCTTCTACCTGTAGTTACGAATATCTGTGCAAAAATAACAATGCTGCTTGCGCCTTATGCTGTACTATGTGGATAGACTATATTTAGTTATATTGGAGTGAAGTACTTTGGTATTGGGAGGTGGTTCTCTCACCATCTCCCTCCCCCCCCGGCACATCATAGTGCTTGGAACGCATTTTGCCTCACTCTAAAGCACCTAGGGGAGTAGGGTGGGGGCTGCCCCTCCCCAACAAACTCCACCTCCTCAAAGGAATTCTTCCTTTCCTCACTTTCCCCCAGAAGCTCAGTCTGAATCCACCGTGGCCCATATTGCCACCTCTGGCCGTGCTATCTGTATCGCCACGGACATGAGCAGGACAGCCTGGCTCCGCGCAACGAAATTCAACCAGGAACGCATATTAAACCTGCCGTTCCAGAGGGGGTGGGGTGGACCTCTTCCACTCCACCAGAGACGAGGAGCTGGACAAAAAGAAAAACAGCTCACAAACAGACAAGTCTTTATCCATCTTGTCAAAGACCACGCATAAATCGTACACCCAGTCACAGCAGCGCTCCGACAAGGGGCGTACGTACGGAGGGTATAGCGGGCTTCTAGGAACGGAGGTCTGGGCAGCCAGACCACTCGACGACTCCAAATCAGCGCAAGCAACAAAAAGGGTGGGGGGGGTGTAGGGGCTTTTCCAGTCCCCCTCCTCTGCGACATCCTCTGAGGGAAAGAAGGCATGTGTCATGGCCACGGGCCCCAGAACACAAAAACCACGCCATCTAGTGATGGGGGCAATGGGTCACTTGACTCACTTATGTCCCTTTGGGACTCCTAAACACAGGGGCCCTGGCTGGACTCAGTCCTGGCGCCTTTGGCGCCAGGCTCATATAGAGTTGTGAGCAGGAACACTTTATTTCAGTGCAGGAGTGCTTTTATTTTACTTCAGTGCTGGAGTGCACTTATTTTACAAGAACTTTCCAGTTGCTGGAAGCCTTTATTCCAGAGAACATCCCCATGTGCGGACTAATCAGGCGTGCCTCCCTAGGCCTGGTCCTCAGATGCTGACTCATCGGGTGTGGCAGGGCGTGGCAGCAGGCAGGCCAGAGCTACTGGGCGTGGCCGGGAACAAGACTATATAAACCCACTGATCCCTCCAGCAAACGCTTCGCGTTACTTTGCACCTCTGTGCAATGTGACGCTCATAGCTGCCTGGACCAGCTACTTATCTTGTGATCCTGCAACAACAGCATCCTTAACCTGGACCCTGGCTCGCATCTCACGGCAATGCTCCATCTTCTTGGCAGATCCCGAATAGACGCTGCAGCACCTGCGCTCTGTCCCACGAAGCGGAAGTCCTGAAACGAGACAAGACAAGGTTAGAACTCCCGAAAACACCCAACCCAGGGTCGCGCCGCATTTAAAACCCAACGCGCATCCTAAGGCACCATTAAAGGCTAATTACCAGTTGTCGGACGATCTCAGCCCTGATCCTGCGTACCGCCGGCTCCGCTACACCACCTGCAAGGGGAGAGAGCAGAGAAAAGAGACATTGCATACAAAAGACAGAGAACGAACTTTACAAATCCAAATACAACAGTCGGGAGACAAGCGGGCAAGTAGAAACAAGGGACACCCACAAGAGAAGTGGACTAGTCGCAGCTGGCCTGGACTTCCACGACAAGGGACCAGTGAAGGAACTTTGTTCCCTTCAACATGCACCCTTGTCAGAAGCAGCAGGACGGAGAGCTCATCATTCAGCAGGTGAGCCTTGAGTAGTGCAACCCCAAGGAAGCCACATCCAGGGAGAAGAGGTCTGGAGAAGGTGTCGGGGACCACAGGCTGCATACTCATACGACCCCCCCCCCCTTATATTCACAAAGGAACCGCACTGCTCCTCACCGCAGTTCCCCAAACAGATGCAGAGGGAGGAACAGACTAGAGGAGTTTCATGCCTGGGAGGGCTGCGACCGTGCCCCATTGCCTCTGCAGAGACCAGGTGAGTGTAACAGCATGACACGCCTCTCCGGGTCCACGTGTCTACAGTGGAGGGCAGGCTTGCTCTTCATGCACATTTCTGGTGCCAGAATTTCACGGACCCCTGGATCCTTGCTGTAGTATCCATGGGGTACCGCCTACCCATCCCAGCCTCTCCTCTCCTCTCCTACACTCTTTCAAGTTGGGACAGCAACTCTTCTGGTAGAGATCCGGTGACTAGTAGAGAGCCAGGCTGTGGAGGAAGTCCCAGCCAGGCTTGGGCTTTTACTCTAGGATTTTCGACCATTCAGAAAAAGAACCAGGCAGACCTGGGAGTTGTGCTGGACCTTTTCACCCTCAACCTCTCCTTACCTCCACAAAAATTCAAGATTGTTATGCCAGCTTTTATAGCGGAGACATTGTGCAAGGGAGACTGGATGTGCTTCCTGGATCTGAGGAACGCATACCTACATGTCCTGATTTGGCAGCCCCATCGTTCTTTCCTACGGTTCAGGATCATGGGCTACCATTTCCAATACAAGGTCCTTCCTTATGGCCTCCACTCGGCCCCCAGGGTCTTTACCAGACTCATGAATGCTGTGGCTGCCCTCCTCAGAGCGCAGGGCCTCCATATCTACCCATACCTCGATAACTGGCTTGTCAGGGCTACATCTCCGGAAGCGGTTCACCACTCTTCCCATGCCCTTATGAACACACTACACGATCTGGGCTTTTCGCTCAATATCAAGAAGTCGCAGCTGCAGCCCACGCAAAGACTGACATTCTTGGGCCTCATCTGGGACACTGGCTCCGAGAAGGTGTTTCCGTCAGAGGCCAAGATCTCGGCCATCAAGGTGGGCCACCACCCACTTCCTCAGCAGAGAGGTGACCTTGGCATGGTGGTACCTGCATCTCCTGGGTCTCTTGGCGGCGGTCCTGTTAGCTGTCCCACACACAAGACTGAGTATGAGGAGGAGTAAGCGGCACTTCACGGCCTCATGGTACTAGGAGCAGGGCTCTCAATCCGAGATAATCAACGTTGCTCCATCTCTCCGCCCGTACCTCACATGGTGGTCCAGGGATGGCAACCTACGGACGCGCTAAGGCCTTCCGGCCTTCCACCCAGCAGGTTGCCATCAACACAGACTCTTGCCTCGAGGGCCGGGGAGTCACCCTGGGCGATATTTCGGTCCACGGCACCTGGACTCGACGGGAGCAGGAATACCACATAAATTGGTTGGAGCTGAACACCATCTGGCTAGCGCTCGGAGCATTCTTCCACTTCTCAGGGGCAAGGTTGCCCTCATCCAGACACCACTCAACCAGCATGTACTTTTTCAACAAGCAGGGAGGCACCAAATCCCCTCTCTGCAGACTGGCAGACGGCATGTGCGTGTGGGCCCTGTAAAATTTCATCTAGCTCAAGGCAGTCCACCTTCCGGGGGAATCCAACCTGGAGGTGGACGGGCTCAGCAGGTTGGGAGCAGACCATTACGAGTGGCAGCTAAACGACCTCGTTATTCAGGAGATCTTCAACAGATGGGGTATTTCCCAGGTGGATCTCTTCGCCACCTGGCACAACGAGAAGTGCCCTCAGTTTGCCTCCTGGCAGGGGCAGGGACAGGGCCCTGGCTCCCTGGGTGACGCATTTCGGATTCAGTGGAACGGAATAACGGCGTACGCTTTCCAGCCCAATCCGCTGATTCACAGAGTGATTTGCAAGATGAGTCTCGCCAGCTCAACCTCAATCTAATAGCTACATGGTGGCCGGCCAAGCCATGGTTCTCGGAGCTGCTCAGCCTCTCGCAGATGCCACTGATTCACCTTCCGACGGGGACCAGCACATCGTCTGACGCAGCAGGGGGGGCAGGGTCATCCACCCCACGCCACAGAAACCAGACCTCACTGCTTGGTTCCTGAGCAGGTAACGCTAAGGCACCTCAGCCTCTCCCATGCTAATCTGTAAATCATGCAGGGTGCAAGGAGCAAGGCTACCAGGGGCCCAGTATAAAAGTAAATGGACCAGGTTCTGCCACTGGGCAAACTCCAAGGAAATTGCCCCCTAGCATGTACTTTGGACGTTGTGCGCTCCTTCTCGGTGCACCTCACCCACTCCGGCCTGCAGGTGGACACCTGCTGCACTTAAATTGCAGCCATCGGGGCTTACAGGAATTCAGAGGAGGGCGTCTTCTCCTCCAATCAGATTGTCAAGAAACCTTTGATGCTCGCAAGGCTCTACCTGCCCATCAAGAGGCCACACCCCGTGTTGGACCTGAACAAAGTTTTGGGCGCCCTGGCGCACAAGTTATTTGAGCCCCTGGCGTCTGCGGACATCATGCTGATCACCATTAAGACAGCCTTACTAGTCGTCCTCACCTCGGCTCTCAGTGTCGGAGAAATCCAGGCGCTTGTTGCCTCAGAACCATATACTACATTTCACAGGGACAAAGTAGTCCTGCGGACACACCCAGAATTTCTGTCTAAGGTGCCATCTGCTTTCCATTTGAACGAGGCAATAGTCCTTCCTACCTTTTTCGCCGATCCTAAGCATGAGGCACAGAGGGTTCTGCACTGCCTGGATGTCAGGAATGCCCTGAAATTCTACCTGGACAGGAGCAATGCCTTCTGCAAATCAGACACCATGTTTGTCACTTTCGGAGGTGCAAGACGAGGCTCAGGCCTCCAAGGCCTCCATATCCCGCTGGATGGTCTCGGCCATCAAAGAAGCATACGAGGGCCAGCACAAGCTGCTCCCAGCGAACCTTCTCACAACCCGCCTTCTCCAGATACTTCTTGCTAGTCTATGCATAAACAGATCCACAAGCCACAGAAGGGATACATTACTCACCGTATTCGTATTCAGATGCTTGTATCTGCTTAGATTCACAGGCGCCCATCCGGTTCACGGCCAGCTCTGTCATACGCTTTGACACTCTCCACGCTGATGGCTACAAGATCCTCTCGGTGGCCAGATCCAACCGTTCCCGTGGGGGTGTAGCCTTGATCTTCCCGGAGTGGATTCCTGCCTCTATCATTCCTATGCAGGCCTAATCCTCTGGCCGAATTACTTTTACAGGCTTTCTCTCTCTTGGCCATGCTCTCACTGTGGCGATCTACCAGCGACCTTGTCAGACCACCACCTTCCTCTCCGTGTGGGTGGACCTCTCCTCCTCCCTCCTGCCCTCAACCACTCAACTCCTCCTTCTTGGTGACTTAAACATCCACCTGGATGCTTCCTGTCCCTCCTCTGGACTCTTTCACAACCTCGTGACTCTTTGTATTCTTCCCTATGGCCTGACTCTGCAGGGCACACTCTGGATGTTCTGATCTTTTCAGACCTCCCCCACTCTAACCCGCTCACCACTCCTCTCTACTGTAGTGATCACTTTCTCTTCTCCTCTCATCTCTCTACCCCTCAGGCGAGCCAACCCACACCCTGGCCCCCTCCTTCTCGGTCATCCGATCTGTGAAGCGTGTCTTAGTTGAGGCTTTCTCAGTCACATTCTCTGCCCCCTCCACTGGCTGTCACATCCTGACACAGCCCTTTCCATGCTCCATTCCTCTATCTCTGATTCTCTTAATGTACTTGCCCCTGTCATGAGGATTCGCTTGAAGCCCAAAGCCAAGTGTAACTCTTGGTACGACTCAGACCTCGTCACCCTTAAACGCAAGTGTTGGGTTGTTGAGAGGAAATGGCTGGCATCTTGTGCATCCTCTGACAAAGTGGCCTGCCGCCTGCTCCAAAGGCAATACAGACTCTCTGTCCTCACTAAGAGACCTCATATCCAAGCCTACGTCTCTGCAGCATCTAACAACTCAGCCCTACTCTTTACAATCTGCAAGGAGCTGGCCAATCCTGCTGCAGTCTCTAACTCTCCCTTCCCCTCCCAGGCCCTCTGCACAGGCTTGGCCTCTCATTTAATCTCTAAAACACAGGACTTCCTGTCCACCCTCTCGTCCTTTCCTCCTTCCTCCTCTACCTCCGCCCTCCTCCACCTCCGCCCTTCTCCGACTTTCCTCGGTTTACCCCCAACGAGGTTTCTAGACTAATCCGATCTATGAAAGTCTCATCAAAACATGTTCTTCCAAAACCATCAAGGACCACATGAACACCCTTGCTCCAACCTTGCCTGACTTCAGCAAGCACTCTTTTTCGCCACTGGAACCTTCCCTTCCCCCCCTGAAGCACTCTCTTGTGCACCCTCTTCTCAAAAAAGCCTCAGCCGACCCCTCCTGTCTGGCTAACTATTGCCCGATCTCTATCACTACTTTCTTGGGCAAACTCTTGGAAAAGCTGATCATCTCCCGGCTTAATCTTCACACTGAATCTGTTGGTTGTTTCCATGGCCATCAGTCTGGCTTCAGAGCAGCCAGAAGCATGGAAACTGCTCTCCTGAACATCTGTGAAGACCTGCTCTCTATCCTGTGTTAATCACCCCTCTGTCCTCTGTCTTACTCGATTGCTTTTCTGCTTTTGACAGTCCTCCTACATCTCTATGAAGTCAAACTACTAACTGCACCTCCTCAGAGGTATTACTCCTTTCCTCCCCTTCCCCCAGAAGCTCACTGTCTCCAGAACTCTGGTTCTCTCTATGCTGGACTACTGCAACAGCCTCTTTTTAAATCTGCCTGCCTCTACTCTCCGCCCCCTACAACTCATCCAGAACAGGACTGCAAGACTTGTCCTTGGCCTCAAGCCCAGGGATTGTACCTCTCCAGCCCTGAAATCTCTCCATTGGCTCCCAGTGGTTGCAAAGATCAAGTTCATGACCCTCTGCATTGTCCACAAGGCCGCCTGGGACCACAATACCTCAAACTCTCTTCGGAAATATCTTCCTACTCAAGCTCTTCGCTCTTCCAACTCCTTGAAGGTCAGTTGCTTCTCCAAGCACCAAGTTTGGGGGGTAGATCTTTCTTCGGCCTGCGGCTCCGTCTGGAACAGCCACCCTGCCTCTCTGAAACTTGAGCAGTACCATCTTCGGTTCCGGAAGCTCCTCAAGACCTTCCTCTTTGCTTCTGCCTTCTCTCTTCCTCTCCCCTGCTGATCTCCTGTCTGATACTCTACTGGTAACCTGGCTACCTTATTCGGGCCCAGGTCCCTGCCCGCCAGTTGCACACGCGCACTGCCTACAGGCATCCTCTGCACTTGGGTCTGTACCTGTAACCCTACAGTCCTCTTACCTGCACTTATTTGACACCTGCTGTCTGCACTTTAACCCTCACACTTGCCACCTGTTTGCTGCACTACTTGTTAGATCCCTTGTACGGCACGCGCCCATCTTCCACTGTCACTCCCCCTCATCTCCCCTCCCCTGCACTTGTGCGATCTCAATGACACTAGGCCTAGTAAGATCATTGCCTTTTGTCCTCCCTCTGTTCCCCTCCCTTGCCTCATTGCGGCTTTAAACGCTTGTAAAGGCGATTTTATAAATGCCATACATCATATCTGTACTCGTGCTATACTTCATGCAACTTCATGTCAGAAACAATCTGAGGGACCTCGACGCGTGAAGGACCATGACTACAGTGGACATCACACTAGGGATGTTATTACTGACACGCACTGTTAACACCCCTTTTAGAGTTTTGAAGACAAATAATGTAATCTTCCCGTGACTACCACTAGATGTCAGCCTATGCATAGCATGTGAATCTAAGCAGATACAAGCATCAGCAATACGATTACGGCGTGTCGAGCGCTCGGCAACAGAAGACACCAAGAGAGCGTTCCAATGAATCTGTCCTCTGGGCGTTCCCGTTCGCCTCATGACAAAGGCCAACCGTCTTCGGTTGATAAAGGTGTCGCACTATCAATAGTCCCCGAGGCTCGATCGTCCGATGATGATTCCACCCTCTAGCCTCCACAGTCAAGACGTGTAGCGTCTACACCCGAGAGTCGACGTCCTTCCTCGAATACCAACTCCGAAACTCGACGAGAGGCATCAAATCCCTCGCAGGCCTCTAAAACACTGGAAAACACTCCTCTAGTCATGGGAAGGGGGATAAACAACATATAAATTAATCTTCAGAACACCATGTTCATAAGGAAAAGCAGAAAGACCCTAAAACAATAGGGAAGTCCATGGTTTCGGACCCTACCACTAAAACTAAACTCATTCCTCCCACTGCTCACGATATGGGCATTGATGAGGAACCAGAACATGTTGCTGTTATTCCTAGCTCTAGGGAATGGAACTCAGCATACATTGATAGGTTCATGAGAAGGATGTCATTCATGGCTGACTGCTATGAACCGGACCCTAATTACTTTCATAGTTATGCCAAAACCCCTGCTACCTCTGCCTCTTCGGGCTCTAAGGCAAAACCTAGTTCCTCTCAGCCACCTACTAAGAAACTCCGCTCTGACGCCCCGGCTCAGCGCTTGATCAGACTCCTTTGTGGTTGAACCTTACCACCCTGATTCATATTGTGATGAAACAGAATCACAATTGATGGATGACTAGACAGGGGTCTCTTATTGGGATGACGAGGACCAGCAGGATGAGGCTGAAGCCTACAATCTTCCCAGATTCCTAAAGACCCCCCCCCCCCCCGGTGCATGACTCTCCGGTAGATAATCAACCACTCCTCAATGAGGTACTGGTTAAGACAGCTGCCCATTTTCATATCGACACACAGGGTGTCCAAGAAGACATGGATTTCGCTGAAGAAATCGTAGGAGACGAGAGGGCCATCACTCGGGCTATTCCTTTGTTAAAATCCATCCAGCTTAGGATTAATCAATCGCTGGTAACCCCGAATCTCACTCTAGTGGTTAATCCGCGAGTCGAGAAATTGTTCCGTGTCACACCCTCTGATCCCCTGTACATTAGGGGCCAGTAAAAACCGGATTCCCTGGTCGTAACAACCACCAGAAAGAGGGCAGGCACACTGCTTGCTTCTTCAGAAGCACCTCCTGATAAGGAGAGTAAAAGACTATACGCTCTGGGTAGAAAGGTTGCCCCCACGTCTCCCTATCGGGCACGAATTGCCAACAGTGCCTCCCTTTTGGCAAGCTACAATTGCCATCAGTGGGAAGAGGTATCCGCTTTGGTATCCTCCGCACCCGAAACCTTAAAGATCCTGTTGAGCCAACTGGCAGCAGATGGAAGGTCTGTATCAGGTTGTATGCTAAAAACAAACTTTGATGCAGCAGATGATGCTGGAAGGTTAATCGCCAAAGGCACTGTTATAAAGCGTCACGCTTGGCTGAGGCAGTCGGGGTTCAAACCTGAAACCCAAGCAACCTTGATAGATATGCCTGTGGAGCCGAACGTACTATTCGGCAAAGACAGTGGAGGAAGCTTTAAAGACTGCCAAGGATGAGTACGAGATCCTAAAATCTCTTGTCCAACTCACCAAAAAACCCTCTGGACAGAGGGGGAAACAATTTTCGCCGCTTTCGTGGCCGAGGTTCCCAAAGGGGTTCAAACTATTACCAGAATCACAGAACCTCATGGGGTAACAATCAATTCCAATCCTCACAGGGCTTCCCCAGAGGGCAGCGCTGTGGCCGCACTAGGGGTAGAGGCAACCCCGACATAGG
Organism: Ambystoma mexicanum; assembly: GCF_040938575.1. Classification (NCBI taxonomy): domain Eukaryota; kingdom Metazoa; phylum Chordata; class Amphibia; order Caudata; family Ambystomatidae; genus Ambystoma; species Ambystoma mexicanum. The sequence continues at coordinate 1,405,533,704 of NC_090923.1, read as the reverse complement.
TTGTACGCCACGCAAAAAGCAGTGACATTCCGCTTCAGGTCCCCTCCCATGCATCCCCTGTATGGGGTCTCATTTCCACCTTCATCCACGCATGGAAAGGGATCACTTCGGACAGATGTGTGCTGTCCAGTGTCCGGAGGATACTGCATAGAGTTGCTAGGGAGCCCCCACAACCATCCTCCACAACATAAGGTACACTCGCTGGACCATTAGAAGATCCTCCTCGAGGACATCGCTGTTCTGCTAGCAAAGGACGCCATAGAAGTCGTCCCGGTCAACCAGGTAAACGGGGGTATTTATTCAACCTACTTCCTTGTGCCAAAAAAAGATCTAACAATGCGCCCAGTATTAGATTTGCGACCTGCAAACGAGTATGTCAAGCCACAAAAATTCTGCATGACTACTGTACAAGAGGTAATCCCTCTACTAAAAGAGGGGGATTACATGGCAACATTGGATATGAAAGATGCCTATTTTCATATTTCAATGGTCCCAGCGCACAGAAGATTCTTGCGTTTCAAGATGGACAAATAGCACTACCAATTCAAGGTGCTGCCCTTTGGAATAGTTCTGCTCCACTGGTCTTCACCAAGGTACTGGCGGTGGCGGCGGCACACCTACACAGGGAGGAAATCCCAGTGTACCCTTATCTGGACGACTGGCTCATTACAGGGGAGGTCCCACCCCCCCCCCCCCCCCCCCCCAACCCAATTTGCAGACTAAACAATCCAAAGAACAATCAACCTCCTCTTCCAGTTGGGCTTCTCAATCAACGAGAAAGTCAAGCCTGGTCCCAAGCACCTCAAAACAGTTCTTAGAGCTGTCCTAAATACCCAAGAGGGGTTGGCCTTTCCATCAGAGGAAAGAATTCGAAATGTGTTGCTGCAAATTCCTCTATCAGTCCGGTCGCCAAATAAGGGTGCGCAAAACTATGCATTTGCTAGGCATGATGGCATCTTGCATTTACCTGGTTCCCCAGGCGTGCCTGCGACCCATGCAGGAATGGTTGGCGAAACGGTGGTCTCAAGCAAGTGGGCAGTGGGACGATCTAGTGGTTGTTTCGCCAACACTAGTCCAGAGTCTTCGCTGTTGGACAAGAGAGAATCTTACGAAGGGGGAAATTCTTCTACGATTCAGAGATACAGGTAGTCGTCACAACAGACGCCTCCCTGGCAGGGTGGGGAGCTCACTACGCTCACCACACAGCTCAGGGTCTCTAACAGACAGCATGACTGCAATGATTTACTTAAAAATACAAGGGGGCACTTGTTCTCCCAATCTGTCAACGATTGTACAGAAGATTTGGAAATTGGCACTGAAACTGAAGATTTACCTGTCATCCCAACATGTTCCGGGGGATCTCAATTCACTAGCAGACGCTCTGAGCAGAGATCCCCTTCCAGAAGAACACGAATGGCGTCTACACGAAGAAGTCGTAAAAGATCTCTTCTCTCAGTGGGGTTTCCTCACTATAGACCTATTCGCCACAAGTGAAAACAGACCATGCCCAGTATTCGCATCCAGGTTCCCCCAGCCAGGCTCCAAGGGGAACACTCTATGGATGAACTGGTCAGGGATATTTGCCTACGCTTTTCCACCAACCCCTCTGATGAGGAAGGTGATCAACAAGATACACAGGGAATCGATGACGCTCATCCTAGTTGCTCCTATGTGGGCCAGACAACCGTGGTTCCCACACCTGCGCAAACTGGCAGTGTGCGACCCATCAGAATCCCGTGCTGGTACAACCTACTATCCCAGCACGAAGGACAAACAGTGCATCCTCAACCCAACTCGATGAACTTGGCAGCATGGCTCCTGAGGTCATAGTTTGGCCATCTCAATTTACCACAGAGATGTAGAAAGAATCTAGAAAACCTAACCCGAGGCACTGTTTTGATAAATGGAAAAGATTTGGTGACAGAATAAAAAAATCAACCCGATTGATTGCACGGCTTCCCATATTGTCACCTACATGCTCCACCTGCTGGACACAGGGTTGGTATTTAATTCACTCAAAGTACACCTGGCGGCGTTGTCAGCCTACACCACCTCCCAGAACAAGGTGTTGTGGTGGAACGTGCCAGTTGTTAAAGCCTTTATGGAAGGGGTAAAGAGACTCCACCCTCCAATTTCTAACCCACCACCAGGATGGGACCTTAATGTGGTACTGGCTAAACTCATGCCAATACCCCCCCCCCCCCTGAACCCATGTATAAAGCTAGTCTCAAACACCTGATTTATAAGACTCCCTTCTTAGTAGCCATTACATCCATAAGAAGGACCAGTGAAATTCAGGCTCTGTCAGTACAGGATCCTTTCTTTACTGTTCATAAGGATAAACTGCTTCTACAAACTCACCCTAGGTTCTCACCTAAATTAATTTCCAAATTCCATGTTAACCAGTCCATTGAGCTACCGGCCTTCTTCCAAGAACCCAAAAGCTCTTCTGCGGTGAAACTACACACACTAGATGTGAGAAGAGCGGTCCTCTACTACGTAGACAAGACCAGACCGCTAAGGAAGACATATCAACTGTTTGTCTCCGTAGCTACAGATAGAAAAGGAAATCGCATTTCTAATGGTGCCATCTCGAAATGGATAATCAAATGATTCCAACTGTTACTCCCTTTCAAATAAGACACTGTCTTTTACGCCAAGGGCACACTCTACAAGAGGCACTGGGCCACTCTGGCTTTCATTGCAAATGTGCCCCATGACGCCATTTGAAAAGCAGCTACATGGAGCTCTAGTCACACCTTTACTCAGCACTACTGCATTGACACTCATTCCAAGACAGATACTCAAGTGGGACAAGCAGTTTTAAGACATTTGTTCGCTCATGACCCTTCTCACATCCCACCTCTTTCTTCTAACACTGCTCGCTAATCTGTGCACAGCGTATGATCTAAGCAGATTCACAAGCCTCAGAAGGGATACATTACTCACTGTAATCGTATTTCTGATGCTTGTATCTGCTTAGATTCACATGCGCCCGCCCTTCCTCCCCTCTGAGAGAAGGCGCATGGATGCTTGTAGTCTTATCTGTGTCTGCTTGGATACTCTGTACTCACGCTACTCCTCATGCTACCTCATGTCAGAAAAAATACAATCTGAGGGTCCTACACGCGTGAGGGATCATGGGTACAGTGGACGTCACACTAGGAATAGTATTACTGGGACGCCTTAGTTCGCCCCTTTTCGAGTTTTGAAAAACAAACTAATAGCCCGCAGCTTCCACTAGATGTCGGCCTATGCACAGCATGTGAATCTAAGCAGATACAAGCATCAGAAATACGATTACGGTGAGTAATGTATTATATATATATATTTATATTTATGATGTTTGTTAATCTGCTTAGAATCACATGCTGTGCATAGGTCTGACATCCAGTGGTCACTGTGGAGTATTGCATTTTGTTTTTCGTAGTCGAAAAGGGGATGTCGACAAGGCGTGTCTGTAACACTATCCCTATAGTGACGTGCGGTGTACCCACAATCCCTCACGCGTCGAGGTCCCTCAGATTGTTTTTTTCCGCCCAGCTTTTGGTTGCCTTTATGGGGAGCTCCTCGAGAGACATTGCAAAACATATTTACTGGACCTTGGTCCTGACTTATTACATTAACACATAGATCCCTCCCCTCGACGTAGCTGGGAAGCTGTTTCTCCGCCGAACAAGATCTTCGACGGAGGAGACGAGACGGAGGAGATCCTTCGGCGCTGCCGAACACGTGGCCTGGCCTCGCCGGCCAACATACAGTAGGGAGAGTGGGGGTGGAACTATCTTGTTTCTCTTCGAGAATGCCTTTCCTTTTCCCTTCCCTTTCCCTCGGGGTTGTCATCACCACAAATTATTGCCTCAGCTATGGAGAGGACACCCTTTAGGTTTTGCCCGCGCTGCAAGGGCAAGTACACCTGGAAGGACAAGCATAAACGCTGTAATAGTTGCTTGCCCCTCGATCATAAAGAAGACGGCTGCGCGGCTTGTCAACTTTTAAAACCCAAAACTCTAAAAGAACGTAGAGTCAAGAGGTGGGCGGCCTACGCCATCTCGAAGTCAGATTCCTCACCCGCCGCCGCGGAAAGTGACGAGGAAGGTGATAACACGACCTCCGTTGCGGAAGTCTTAAACCTCTCGAGGGAGCGCTCACGCTCCTCGACGTCCGTCCCCGGCCCCGACGGGCTCGGCTCACGCCCTGCTTATGGGGATGAACACCCTGGCGACAAGGATGCACAAAAGACACTCCCATAAGCACACAACCCACGGCTCTACTTCGTCAAAGACGAAGAATCCATCAGCGCCGAAGGAGACGCAGGGCACCCCAGCGTCTACCTCAGACCGTAAGAGTCTAAAGCCCCACTCGCAAACGCAGCCGCGACCAGCGACTGGGTTTTCCACAGATAAAGGCGCTACCCCCAAACCATCTTCCGTAACGCTCCATGTAAGAGCGCCCGTTGCAGTACAACACGCAACGCCCGTAACGTCGAGACCAGAAACCTCCACAGACAATTTACTTGTCGAGAGCCTAGTAAGGATTGTTTCCGCCGATGCCCATAAGCGGACGACGAAAGACACGTCGAATACCGCGTAAAGGGCTAAAGACATGCCGAAAAAGCCGAAGGGGAGCCAGGAACTGCCCCCTTCATCTAGAGGGACTCCTGGCCTACCGGAAGGCTTTTCAGACGGCGACGGAAACCTTTCTTCGTTGTGGGAGAGGTCAAAGCGTTTCCAGGCAGAAAACACTAATTCCCACCCCCCCCCCCCCTAGACTACTCAGGGGTACCCCATGAAACTCTGGAGAGACTCCATTTCTGTATGGAGGAAGTGGAAAGGTTTATGGAAGACCAAAACCTACCAAAACCCAAAAGACCAACAGAAGGAACCCAGGAGGACCCCAGGGTCAAATTTCCTAGGCTGTTTAATCCTTCACATGAGGAATTAGATGTGTATGACCTCACTGAAGAGGAACAACATTTTCAGGAAGAGGATGATTTTTTGGGTGTAGAGGAAGAACGAAACCTAGAGGAGGGTTTTCAAGAAGATCCAGATACAGGTGCAGGGGGCTTCGGAGAAGAACTAGAGGTAGTTAACTCACACCCCTGGCAGTACCCATCAGCGTACTCTGACCCTGATGCCATAACCCTATCTCCTCCCAAAGACTCGCCTATTAGGAACACATCTCCTATAGATGAGAAGCCTACGTTTAATGCACTGTTGCGCAAAGCAGCAGCGCATTTCGAATTAGACGCAGGGGAGACCTCTCCTGACATTGACTTTGTGGAAAAAGTAATTAAGGAGAAACCCCCCCGTCAGTCAAACCATTCAACTCCTTGCCTCAGTAAAAAGAATCACCACCCCTTCTCTATCCACTCCTGCGTTGGTCAGAGGGGTCAACCCTCGAATAGAAAAACTCTTCAGTCCATCTCCTGACCCTTTGTACGTCAGAGGCCACTCCGTACCAGACTCCCTTGTAGTAACAAATACAAGGAAGAGGGCAGGGGTGCCACTGTCCACCAGCGAGGCACCTCCAGACAAGGAGGGGAAAAAGCTGTATGCCCTGGGGAAAAGAATCGCAGCTTCCGCCGCTTTCTCAGCAAGGATCGCTAATAACTCTTTACTAGCAAGCTACGCAGACGCACAGTGGAGCAAGCTACGTAGCGACGCTGAAGAGGCACCAGAACCCCTGCGTAAATGCCTTCTGGCCACAATCACGGAAGGGACACTAGTGAACCCAAGTATCCTTAAAAACACTTTAGATGCTGCAGAGACTGCTGGGCGTTCCCTAGTCCAAGGGATACTCCTCAAACGCCATGTCTGGCTGCACAATTCGGGTTTTAAACCTGAAACACAGGCTTCCTTGATCAACAAACCTATAGAGGATATCAATCTCTTTGGTAAGGCAGTTGATGGGGCTCTAGAAAATGCTAAAAAGGAGTTTGACACAATCAAGACCCTTGACCAGATTTCTAGGCCCCCTAACAGACGCGGCTATGGCAATAAGCTCTTTTTCCGTGGCCAACGCCAGCAGCAGAATCAACAACAACAATACTCTGCCAACAACTGGTCCTCTAACCAGGGTAATAGTGGCCAATACAATCAGAGAGGCCAACGCTGTGGCAAGGGGAGAGGTCGGTCCTCTACCCCTAGAGGCTCCCAGGCCAATAACAGCAAATGACCTGAAGATTCGGGTCCCCTCCCATGCATCACTGGTCGGGGGCCGGTTAACATCGTTTCTTCCAGCATGGGAGGGAATAACATCAGACCGTTGGGTACTATCAACCATAGCCCGCGGCTACTGTATAGAATTCAACAGTTCCCCAACATACAAACCCCCACGGGGACGACGCATGACACCAGAACACCTCCCCATCCTTCTACAGGAAGTGGAACAGCTACTGGAAAAAGGAGCTATAGAGGTCGTGCCTCTATCTCAGGTAACGGAAGGTGTTTATTCAGTGTACTTCCTTGTACCCAAAAAGGACCTAACCATGCGCCCTGTATTAGATCTGCGCCCAGCGAACAAATTTGTCAAGCCCCAAAAGTTTTGCATGGTAACCTTACAGGAAGTAATCCCCTTGCTATCACAAGGGGATTACATGACAACACTGGACATGAAAGATGCATACTTTCATATTTTAATGTTGCCAACGCACAGAAAATACCTCGGGTTCATGATAGAGAACAAATACTACCAGTTCAGAGTGCTACCCTTTGGGATAGCATCGGCACCAATAGTATTCACGAAAGTACTGGCAGTGGCAGCGGCCCATCTGCGCAGGTTGTCCATCCCAGTATACCCTTACCTCGACGATTGGCTCATAACGGGGGATTCTTACGAAACATGCTTCTCCGATACCCAAAAGATTGTAGACCTTTTGTTCCAACTGGGCTTCTCCATCAACGAGAAGAAGTCCAGCTTAGACCCCAGCCAGATCAAACAATTCCTAGGGGCTCTAATTCGAACAAAGGACGGCTTCGTCTTCCCCTCTGAGAGGGTCCAAAACATGCTGTTTCAGATCCCCCAATATGTGGCAGGTCGAGAGGTGACGGTACGCAAAGCAATGCGCTTGCTAGGAATGATGGCGTCATGTATTTATTTGGTACCTCATGCGCGCCTGCGCCCAATGCAAGAGTGGCTCAACAGCCAGTGGTGTCAGGCCAGCGGACAATGGGACGATCTAGTGGTGGTCTTGCAGGCCTTGGTTCTCTCGCTACGGTGGTGGACAAAGGAAAACATGCTAATAGAGAAACCTTTTGCCACACCCGCAGTGGAAGCCACTCTAACCACAGACTCATCCCTCACAGGATGGGGGGGGGCTCACCTATCCCATCAGACTGCTCACGGAGTGTGGACTCCGAGCGTAGCGTCCAAGCACATAAATCTACTGGAGTTACTGGCGGTGTTCAAGGCACTGAAAGCCTTCCAGGAACACCTACAAGGAAAGACGGTGATGGTCCTCGCGGACAGCACCAAGTATGTTGGGGAACTGTTGAATTCTATACAGTAGCCGCGGGCTATGGTTGATAGTACCCAACGGTCTGATGTTATTCCCTCCCATGCTGGAAGAAACGATGTTAACCGGCCCCCGACCGGTGATGCATGGGAGGGGACCCGAATCTTCAGGTCATTTGCTGTTATTGGCCTGGGAGCCTCTAGGGGTAGAGGACCGACCTCTCCCCTTGCCACAGCGTTGGCCTCTCTGATTGTATTGGCCACTATTACCCTGGTTAGAGGACCAGTTGTTGGCAGAGTATTGTTGTTGTTGATTCTGCTGCTGGCGTTGGCCATGGAAAAAGAGCTTATTGCCATAGCCGCGTCTGTTAGGGGGCCTAGAAATCTGGTCAAGGGTCTTGATTGTGTCAAACTCCTTTTTAGCATTTTCTAGAGCCCCATCAACTGCCTTACCAAAGAGATTGATATCCTCTATAGGTTTGTTGATCAGGGAAGCCTGTGTTTCAGGTTTAAAACCCGAATTGTGCAGCCAGACATGGCGTTTGAGTATCATCCCTTGTACTAGGGAACGCCCAGCAGTCTCTGCAGCATCTAAAGTGTTTTTAAGGATACTTGGGTTCACTAGTGTCCCTTCCGTGATTGTGGCCAGAAGGCATGTACGCAGGGGTTCTGGTGCCTCTTCAGCGTCGCTACGTAGCTTGCTCCACTGTGCGTCTGCGTAGCTTGCTAGTAAAGAGTTATTAGCGATCCTTGCTGAGAAAGCGGCGGAAGCTGCGATTCTTTTCCCCAGGGCATACAGCTTTTTCCCCTCCTTGTCTGGAGGTGCCTCGCTGGTGGACAGTGGCACCCCTGCCCTCTTCCTTGTATTTGTTACTACAAGGGAGTCTGGTACGGAGTGGCCCCTGACGTACAAAGGGTCAGGAGGTGGACTGAAGAGTTTTTCTATTCGAGGGTTGACCCCTCTGACCAACGCAGGAGTGGATAGAGAAGGGGTGGTGATTCTTTTTACTGAGGCAAGGAGTTTAATGGTTTGACTGACGGGGGTTTCTCCTTAATTACTTTTTCCACAAAGTCAATGTCAGGAGAGGTCTCCCCTGTATCTAATTCCTCAACAAGCAAGGGGAACCCACTCTCCAGGACTTTCCAAGCTGTCCCAGAACATCTGGAAGTGGGCTCTCAGACACATGTTCCTACTGTCACAACATGTACCAGGGGAACTCAATCTGCTAGCAGACGAACTCAGCAGAGAATTCCCCCTGCCCGCAGAGTACGAATGGCGGTTACACGATGACATCGTCTTCGTCTTCACACAGTGGGGTTTCCCAGAGACCTGTTCGCAACTCTGGAGAACTCACAATGCCAAGATTACACCTCCAGGTACCCTCAGAACCAGTCCAAGGGCAACAGTCTATCAATTCCATGGTCAGGGAAATTTGTTTACACTTTTCCCCCCCGACTCCCTTTCTCAACAGGATTGTGCACAAGATGCACCGGGAACAAGCCACCATGATACTAGTGGCCCCTATGTGGGCCCGGCAACCATGGTTCGCTCATCTGATGGAGATGTCCCTGTCTCCACCAGTGAAACTGCCCTGCCCGTACAACATGCTGTCACAGGACAAGGGCAGGACAATGCATCCATGCCCTCAAACCATGAATTTAGCAGCCTGGCTCCTGAGGTCATAGAATTTGGACATTTACAACTTCCACAAAGGTGCATGGACATCCGCAGGGAAGCTAGAAAACCTAACGCTCGTCACTGTTATTCTAGCAAATGGAAGAGATTTGTCATCTGGTGTAGAGGAAGAAGCATCAACCCCCTTGACTGCTCTCCCACAGAAATTGTTCTGTACTTGACCCATTTCCTGGTCTCCGGTCTAGTATTCAATTCTATTAAAGTCCACCTAGCGGCACTTTCTGCATAAACCACTTCCCAACTCGGTGTCATGGTGGAAAGTCCCAGTGATCAACGCCTTCATGGAGGGGGTAAAAAGGATACACCCTCCAATAGCAAACCCAGCTCCCGGCTGGGACCTAAATGTGGTACTCGCCAGGCTCATGAGTTCACCCTTTGAACCCATGCACAAGGCAACTCTTAGACCTCACTCTTAAGACTGCTTTTCTAATAGCTATCACCTCCATTAGGAGAGTAAGTGAACCACAGGCTCTTTCTGTTCTAGACCCCTTTGTAACGGTTCACAGAGATAAGGTGGTTCTACGCACACACCCAAGGTTTGCACCGAAATTCCATGTCAACCAGTCAATAGAACTACCAACATTCTTTCAAAATCCTTCCAATCTAGGAGAAAAGAGCCTGCATACACTTGATCTGCACAGAGCTGTCATGTTTTATATGGAAAGAACTAGACCACTGAGAAAGACTAATCAGTTGTTTGTCTCGGTGGCAGCAGGACGAGAAGGAGATGCAGTATCAAAGTCCACTATATTTAGATGGATTGTTCAATGCATCACTCTGTTATACTCTTGCTAAGAAAGAACTACCCTTCAAGCCAAGAGCACACTCTACTCGTGGCACTGGGGCATCCATAGCATTCATTGCAAATGTTCCCCTTGAGTCCATCTGCAAAGCGACAACCTGGAGTTCTGTACACACCTTTACAAAACATTACTGTCTAGATGCCCACTCTAGAGCTGATTCCCAGGTGGGACAAGCAGTATTAAGACACCTTTTCTCTACTGTTCCTTCTCACAACCCACCTCCAACTCTGGGTACTGCTCGCTAGTCTATGCACAGCATGTGATTCTAAGCAGATTAACAAACATCAGAAGACAATGCATTACTTGTTGTATCTGCTTAGATTCACATGCGCCCACCCTTCCTCCCCGCTCGGATGGAAGGAACATGAACATCCTTTTATATCGCTCTCTTTTCTGTACTCTCACGTCTAGAAGGCTCCCTCAGGGCAGAAAAGAATACAGAGGGACCTCGACGCGTGAGGGATTGTGGGTACACCGCACGTCACTATAGGGATAGTGTTACAGACACGCCTTGTCGACGTCCCCTGTTCGACTCCGAAAAACAAAATGCAGTACTCCGCCGTGACCACAGGATGTCGGACCTATGCACAGCATGTGTATCTAAGCAGATACAACCATCAGAAATGCTTTTACGGTAAGTAATGCATTGTCATATATATTTCTGAGGCTTGTGGAATCTGCTTAGATCACATGCTGTGCATAGGCCGACATCTAGTGGAAGCTGCGGAGTATTAGTTTGTTTTTCGAAACTTGAAAATGGGTGTCGACACAGGGCGTGTCAGTAATACTATCCCTGGTGTGACGTCCACTGTACCCATGATCCCTCACGCGTCTAGGACCCTCAGATTGTTTTTTTCCGCCATGCTGGTCGGAAGCACGGAGTGGAGTTCCCTGACTTAGTCAGATTTTGCAAATATTGTTATATATTTCCCCGTTTATTCCACCTATACGTCAAGTCTCCGAACATCGACACTCTACGCCGGATCGGAGAAAATTCAACCGTCGCGCTACAGCGACGGATTTGGGCCTCGGAAGGCCTCTGGCCGGGCCTCGGAAGTCCTCTGTACTCTGCCCTGCAATTAGGGAGAGTGGGGGTTGGCACATATCCGACCCTGATTAATATAGGTACATTACTTATATTCCTACACCCAGCCTGCTGCCACAGGGTGCGTATGGAGGGTACCCCTTTTCAATTTTGCCCCAAGTGCAACCGCAAGTATCCTTGGGTTGACAGACACGCCACGTGTAACCTCTGCTTGTCGAGGGACCACCCCAAGGCGAATTGCAGAGCGTGCAGTCGGTTTAAACCGAAGACCCTTAAGGACCGTTCGACAAAGCGTTGGGCCCACCACGCCAGGCGACAAGAGGCCATGGCCGCGGAGGGTGCCTTCAGCGATGGCAGCGACGCCGTACTTTCGGACGGCGAGGGCAATGTGGCGTCGATGGACAGCCAAGCACAAGTCCACGACCTCGGAAGGTTGTCCGGCAGGGCAGCTATGGGGAAGACCCCCGGCGACACGAGCGCTACCCACAACACTTCCAGCAAACAAAGGTCCAACCGAGACTCGACGTCAGTGTCCACTGGATGTTCGCGTTCGAGATCGCCTCATGACACCAGGCAACCCTCCACTGTTGATAAGAGTGCCTCGCTCCCCTTAGTGACTGAGGTTCGGTCGTCGGAGGACGACGCCGACCTCTACCCCCAGGCCGCACTCCAGGAGTCGGCGTCTGCAGGCAGCGCGAAGGCTGCTACCGAATCCCTTACACTCTCCAGAGACAGGGACTCTACCTCCGATTTTCAGCGCCAGGCTTCGAAAAGCTCTGATGGGGCCAAAAAATCGGGGAGAAACACTTCCACCTGTGGGGAGGGGGGAAAACAATGAAGTAAGCAGTCCCAGCCTACTTCCACTCCTAAACTGCATTCTACTCCACCTAAACAGACGGACAAGTCTCAGTCTCTTGTCCCCAAGGCCCCTGTTCAGGCCAATAGGTCTAGTCAGGACAAATCTCAGTCTGTTGTCCCCAAGGCCCCTGTTCAAACCAGTAGGTCTAGTCAGGATAACACAGGGAAAGCACTCCAGGAAAGAGTTATTCCCAGTTCAAGGGAATGGTCCAGTGATGACATAGACAGAGTAATGTCAAGGATGTAATCATTGGCAGATTTCTACGCCAAAAACCCGGAACACTTTCTCTCTCTGACCCCAGAAGGGTCATCTCCCTCAGGCTCTAAGGATCCAATACCCCCAAGTAAGAAGTCCCGGGGTGAAGCACCAACTCCGTCTTCAGACCCCTTCTATATACAGCCCTATTCTCAATATCAGGAAGAGCCATCCTTTGGTGAGGATCCAGACGTGGGCATGTTCGAAAAACAAACTGGGACAGGCTATTATGGGGATGATGAGGACCAAAAGGAGGAGGAGGAGGAGGAGGATGACCCAGATACATACAGGGTAGATTCCCCGGTAGAGAAAGAGCCCGCGGTTACTGACTCCCCTGTCGACAACCAGCCTCTCCTGAATGAGGTCCTGTCCAGAGCGGCACAGCACTTCCACATTGACACCCAAGGTGCTCAGGCAGAGAGGGACTTTGCAGAGGAATTGGTGGGAGAAAAGAGACCTGTTGCTCAGGCCATCCCTATCCTTAAGTCAATACAAAGGAGGATAAACCCTTCCCTTGTTAACCCCAATCTCACTAGGGCAGTAAACCCCAGAATTGAAAAGCTTTTCAGGGCAGCCCAATCTGACCCACTGTACATAAGGGGACATCTCAAACCGGACTCCCTGGTTGTTACAAACACCCGTAAGAGGGCGGGAACACCCTTGTCATCGTCCGAAGCTCCCACTGACAAGGAGAGCAAGAAGATTTATGGCTTGGGCAGGAAAGTAGACTCCACTTCCGCCTACCAGGCAAGGATTGCCAACTCCACCACCCTGCTGGCTAGTTGCAACTGCCACGAGTGGGAAGAAGTTGCGGCTCTCATAGACTCCGCCCCAGAACCCTTAAAAAGCCAATTGGCACGAGTTTCGGCAGAGGGGAGAGCCGTGTCAGGTTGCATTTTAAAATCAACCTGTGATGCCGCGGATAACGCCGGCAGATTAATTGCTGAAAGCACGGTCATCAAGAGGCATGCTTGGCTACGGCAGTCTGGTTTCAAGGCCGAGACCCAAGCATCATTGATAAGCTGGTGGAGCCGGATCTATTGTTTGGAAAGGCGGTCAAGGACGCGCTGAAGAATGCCAAGGACGAGTACAAGACACTCAAGTCCCTAGGGCAACTAACCAAGAAACCCCCTAACCAGAGAGGGAATGGCAATTTTCGTCGGCCTCGCGGACAAAACTCCCAAAGAGGCTCATATTATTCCCAAGACCAGGGTACTACATGGAACACTAACCAGCAGTCTACCCAGAGTTATGGCAGGGGTAACAAAAGAGGTCGTGGTAGGGGTAGAGGCAGCCCTAATAAAGGAGGGGGCACGCATTACCATCTTCACCTAAGTTTGGGAAGGGATCACATCAGACAGATGGGTGCTGTCCACAGTGTCCGCAGGATACTGCATAGAACTCCTAGAGCGTCCACGAAACCACCCTCCACGACAAAGAATACACTCCTTAGACCACCAGAAGATCCTACTCGAAGAGATCGAAAATCTTCTCACAAAGGACGCGATAGAACTCGTCCCGGGACACCAGGTAAACAAGGGTATTTATTCAACTTACTTCCTTGTGCCAAAAAAAGATTTGACAATGCGCCCAGTATTTACGGCCTTACGGCCTGCAAACAAGTATGTCAAGCCCCAAAAATTTTGCATGACTACTCTCCAAGAGGTAATTCCCCTCCTTAAAAAGGGGATTACATGGCAACATTGGATATGAAAGATGCCTATTTTCATATTTCCATGTTCCCAGTGCACAGAAAATATATGCGCTTCAAGGTGGACAGTCGGCACTACCAGTTCAAGGTACTGCCCTTCGGGATAGCCTCGGCTCCAAAGGTATTCACCAAGGTACTGGCGGCGGCGGCACACCTACGCAGGGAGGCAATCCCAGTGTACCCTTATCTGGACGACTGGCTCATCACGGAGGAGACCCCAGTAATTTGCAGGACAAACATTCAAACAACTATCGACCTCCTCTTCGAATTGGGCTTCTCCATAAACGAGAAAAAATCAAGTCTGGTGCCCAGCACCTCCAAGCAGTTACTAGTACTAGAAGCTGTTCTAAATACTCAAGAGGGGTTGGCTTTTCCTTCAGAGGAAAGAATTTGGAATATACTACTGCAAATTCCGTAATATCAAACCGGTCGCGAAATCTGTCCAGAACTGCCCAGAAAATTTGGATATGGGCACTCAGACAGAACATCTTTCTGTCATCTCAACATGTTCCAGGGGATCTCAATTCTCTAGCGGACGCTTTGAGCAGAGATCCCCTTCCGGAGGAACACGAATGGTGTCTACACAGAGAAATCGTAGAAGATCTCTTCTCTCAGTGGGGTTTCCCCACTATAGACCTATTCGCCACAAGCAAAAACAGTGCCCAGGATTCGCATCCAGGTTTCCCCAACCAAACTCCCTGGGGAACGCCCTGTGGATGAACTGGTCAGGGATGTTTGCGTACGCTTTTCCACCAACTCCTCATCAGGAAGGTGGTGAACAAGATGAACAGAGAGTCGATGACGCTCGTCCTAATTGCTCCCATGTGGGCGAGACAACCGTGGTTTCCACACCTACGCAGACTTTCGGTGTGCGATCCCATCAAACTCCCAGGCTGGTACAATCTTTTGTCCCAGCACCAAGGTCAGAAGGTGCATCCTCTACCCAACTCCATGAACCTAGCATCATGGCTCCTGAGGTCATAGAGTTTGGACATCTCAATTTACCACAGAGGTGTATGGACATCCTAAAAGAGTCTAGGAAACCGAACACAAGGCATTGCTACTTTGACAAATGGAAGAGATTCGTTATCTGGTGCCAGAATAAACAAATCAACCCAGTTGATTGCACTCCTTCCACAATCGTGACATACATGCTCCACCTGCTGGACGCAGGGTTGGTTTTCAACTCACTAAAGGTACTCCTGGCAGCGTACACCACCTCGCATAGCAAGGTGTCGTGGTGGAAGGTACCCGTGGTTAAAGCCTTCATGGAGGGAGTAAAGCAACTTCATCCTCCTATAGCTAACCCACCACCAGGATGGGACCTGAACGTGGTGCTATCTAAACTCAAGGGCCCCCCCATTCGAGGAAAACAGATCAACTGTTTGTCTCCGTAGCCACAGGCAAGTAGGGAGATCGCGTCTCTAAAGGTGCCATCTCCAAGTGGATTGTCAACTGTATCCAGTTGTGTTACCTTCTTTCTGACAAAACGTTGCCTTTTACGCCCAGAGCCCACTCGACAAGAGGCATTGGGGCCACTCTGGCTTTCATTGCAAATGTTCCCCTTGACACCATTTGCAAAGCAGCTACTTGGAGCTCTATCCACACTTTTACTCAGCACTACTGCATTGACACCCATTCCAAGACAGATACTCAAATGGGATAAGCGGTTCTAAGACATTTATTTGCTCATGGCCCTTCTCAAATCTCACCTCCTTCTAACACGTCTCGCTATTCTATGCACAGCATGTGATCTAAGCAGATTCCACAAGCCTCAGAAGGGATACATTACTCACCGTAATTGTATTTCTGATGCTTGTATCTGCTTAGATTCACATGCGACCCACCCTTCCTCCCCTCTGAGAGAAGGCGCATGGATGCTTGTAGTCTTATCTTATCTATCTTCTATCTGCTTGGATCATCTGTACTCGCGCTACTCCTCATGCTACCTCATGTCAGAAAAAATACAATCTGAGGGTCCTAGATGCGTGAGTGAACATGGGTACAGTGGACGTCACACTAGGGATAGTATTACTGGCACGCCCTGTGTCGACGCCCATTTTCGAGTTTCGAATAACAAACTGTAATACTCCGCAGCTTCCACTAGATGTCGGCCTATGCACAGCATGTGAATCTAAGCAGATACAAGCATCAGAAATACGAGAACAGTGAGTAATGTATCGTATATATATATATATATCTCTCTCTTGTGGAATCTGCTTAGATCTTATGCTCTGCATAGTCCGACATTTAGTGGAAGTCGCAGAGTATTACAAGATTTGTTTTCGAAAATGGACGTCAACGGGGAGTGTTTAGTAATACTCTCTCTACTGTGACGTGTATTGTACCCATGGTCCTTCACGGGTCTAGGTCCCTCCGATTGTTTTTTTTTTTGTGCCATTGACGTCGGTTGCAAATGCAGATTTCTCTTCCAGGCCGATGCCTTTGATTAGCTAAAGTTGTACTTATAGACTTTCTTTACTTTGTTGTTCGCCTTGCCGCTTGACTGTTCAACTGCTCCTGAC
The DNA here is from genome assembly GCF_040938575.1 of Ambystoma mexicanum. Taxonomy (NCBI): domain Eukaryota; kingdom Metazoa; phylum Chordata; class Amphibia; order Caudata; family Ambystomatidae; genus Ambystoma; species Ambystoma mexicanum. The sequence continues at coordinate 1,405,517,355 of NC_090923.1, read as the reverse complement.
GAACGTCGACGTCAGACTTATCAACCAGACGTGGCCTTCACTGACCTCTGTGCTTTGGCCCATTACAGTAGGGAGAGAAGGGGGTGGAGGGTCTTCATACTGACCTTTATAGCAAATGCTTATTCCATCATCCCTTCTTCGTTTCTCACCTTTCAGCCCTTTTAAAATAGAATGAACAAAACCCCCATTTAAATGTTGCCACTCCACAAGTAAACGCAATAATTAAGAAATGCTTCTTCCTCCCTCACTCAACAAAGAATCCTACCATTCCTGTCCTTCACCCACAAAACACCGACAGTCGATTTGGACACCTCACATCAGAAAGGCCCTCCTTTCGCATGCCGAAAAACAGGCAGCAAAAGGTGTTTCGGCGTCCCCCAGGAAAACTCAGAAAATGCAAGAACTAATTAAGAAACACCTTAGTGCTTCTCTGCTTAAGGTGAAGTCGCTGATGGTCATTTTCCGATGCCCGTAGCCCCAAAAGACGCAAGTTTTTCCATCCCCATGGACACTCTCTGTGGCCATGCACCACAATCGTATCACTTCCTCCCAGCCCACCCTGGTCAAGGATGGTAATGCACACATGCGAATATACACCTGAACAATTCAATAAGATCTTCTTTCGTACACTTCATGGATAGACATCCTGACCAATTGACAATTCTTGACAATGCCTCACAGCCAGGGGCATCGGCACAGCCACCCCTGCCAAAAAGACTCCTCTTGAGCCACAGCCTAGCACCTCTGCTCTAGGCACTCCGGCCTCAACGTTCCACGACACCTCTCAGGACTCGTATATGACAAAGCAGTCTCGGGGACCTCTATGGCCAAAACCAAGGCCAGTTTTATGACATTTACGTGATCCAATCGCCAGACCACCAGGACCAGCCGCTAGCAGATTCGCCTATTATTTTTAGTACAATGAACTGCTACTAAATGCGGCACAGCATTTAAATATCGACACTCGGGAGGCACAAGTCGACAATTCTGTGACAAAAGGCCTGCCACCCCGTTTATTCCACTCCTGCAGTCAGTCCAAAGACGTATCCAACCTTCGAATGGATTGCGTCCTCCCACCTATTCCTCATCTTGTGATATTATATCGCGTCAGCTTTGCTGCTTCGGAAAAAAAAATCTCAGCAGAGGGTGCTGTATGTGATGCCGTCATGTCGATGTCCCTCGAGGTCCTCTATTGAGCGTCATTGTCAGTATAAATAGCGCATGCAGCGCTGTTCGCTCCTGTACCGTTTTTCCGAAAGCTTTTGCTTCGAGTGTTTAACAGCACACTTAAGTTTTCTTCATAGAAAATGTCTTCATCTTTGACTCCTTCGAACCCAAAGTCTGGTTTTAGAAAATGCTACGACTGCAGGTTGATGTAATGCTTAGCTGGGACTCTGCAGCGGCGTAATGCCTTCTCAGCCAGAGGATATGTTATTTGGGCACTTTTAGGATTCTTTTTCTGTGAAGACGATAATAACAATAGAACTACTGTAATTTCTATTTTACTGGGAAAAAAACTGTATAGTAGTGCGCCTTTTATAATCCCTCCCTTCTCACCTCTGTTTTGTGGAGCTCTCCATCCTGTATTCTACAGGTGCACTTTGGTATGAGTACTTTTAACTTGAAAGGCTGCAGTGTTCAAATGATTCTTGTCCGAATAATGTCCTTGCTTTTCTAGCGTTATCTTGGGTAAGTATTTGGTGAAAAAATAGTATAGTTCGTTAGATTCTGAGCAGTCTCTACGTTGGAGAGATCTCGGTCTAATATTTTCCCTTTTTATCTGGAGGTTTTTGGTTCTCAGATAAGGTTAATGGCTGCGACTATACTGTTTGAAGAAACTTAACAAATGTAAGTTCGTCTTCACTGAGTAATTGCAGCCTTCAGAGACGATCGCTGTAATAACTAAGAAAACTTGCTGGAACTTCAGGTAAGTGAGGTATGTAAAACAATTTCTTTCTAGAAGTTCGTTCATTATTGAAAATACCTTTTTGTTTGCAGGTTTTCAGAAAGCTGTAGATGAAATACCTTCGGACGATGCAGAGTCTGCTGAGGAAACTTCTGAATGAAAGTACTACGAACACGAACAAAGACTGCTGCGAAGATGCGGCTGTGAAGGAACTTCTGACAGAAGATGCAGAGGCTACGAAATAAAAAGCTGACTGAAGAAACGCTTCGGAAATACTTCAGTTCGGTAAGTCTTTTCAAAAACAATGAAATTCTGTTGATTTTCTGTGGAAACTGTTTCTGAACTATCTCTTCTTTGACAGGTTCTGTCAGGAGAACGCTGGTAGCGTTACCCGCTGTCAGCAGAGAAGACGCGGAGGAGGAGCTTAAGTAGCTCCCTCTGCAATAGGTATAGTATGTGCTGTAAGTTAACAATGGACTTGGCGGCGGCCATGTATGAAAACCAATGTAAGCGCTTTGAGTCTATGGGTGCAATGCTATGAATGAGACAAAGGCCATTTGTGCCACGCTTGTAGCCACTGTTGACCCCACTGACTGTGAAGTTCCATGCTTCCCTGGTGTGCCTGAATGGGAACTGGGCTCCTTTACTTGTATCATGAGTCCCCCTCCCAAGTATGACCCCCCCCCTCACCACCCTCCCCAGTCCTGGCTTAGTAGGGTGGTTTTTGATGAAACTTCTGAAGTAATTTCAGGGCATGAATGTTTGAGCAAGGTTCCCAAGTTCTATCCTGTGGACCAAACCCTTTCAATCTACCCGGTAAAATAATTTCCTTTTGACAATCTTGGAATATAAAGTTTCCTTTACTATGAATTCTGGTTCACCTTCTATGATTAGGGGTTTTGGTGGTGGCTGTAATCTGGTCCCTGGACTCAGTGGTTTTATCAAAGAAACATGGAATACCGGATGAATTTGCATGTGGGATGGCAATTTTAGTCCTGCTGCGGGATTGACAATGGTCTCCACCGGAAATGGGTCCAGAAACCTAGGTTGGAATTTACGTGGGCCTTTAAGTACAATTTATTTAGAAGACAACCATACCTTGTCTCCCACCTTATACTCTGGAGATTTTCTTCGAAGTCTATCTGCAAATTTCTTTTGGTTCTCCTTTGCTTTTGCCAAATGTCATAGAACCTCTTCTTGTACTCTGGTAATGTTAACGTGACGACTCTGTACTGCTGGCATCTCTAGAGATTCTGTTTGATCGAAGGTGGAGTTCCGAGGATGTAAACCGTTATGTATGTAGGAAGGAGTATAGCCTGTGGAAGTATGTTATTATAAGCATACTCTGCGATCCAAAGGACATCCACCCAAGAACAATCTATCTGGTGAAGAAGACATCAAAGGTATTGTTCAAGCGTCTGATTGGTTCTTTGTTTGACCATCAGTCTGTGGGTGGTGACTGGTAGAACGACTCACTTCAATTTTAGCCAACTCACAAAAATGTTTCCAGAATTGGGATACAAATTGGCTCCCTCGGTCCGAGATTACTGTAGATGGCAATCCATGAAGACGTACAATTTGTTCCAGGAATAACCTTGCTAAGACTGAGGAAGTAGGAGCCCTTTAAGGGCACTGAAATGCGCCATCTTGGAAAATAAGTCCACCACAAGAAGGATTTTGTTATACCCCAAACAAGGCGGCAGCTCCGTAATAAAGTCCATAGAAATGGTATGCCATGGCGCTTGTGGGACGGGTAACGGTTGAAGCAGTCCTGCTTGTTTCTGCTTTAAGGTTTTATTCTGAGCACAAATACCACAAGTTTGGATGTAAACTGATGTCCTTGCAGCATGTTGGCCACCAGAAACGCCTCTTGAGTTTGGCCGTGGTTTTAGCGATTCCAGGGTGGCCTTCCAGTGTGGCTCCATGGTAATCTGCCATAACTTTCTTTTGTAACTCCTGAGGGGGTAGGTAAAGCAGACTCTGGAAATAAGGTAGACCTTCATGAAGACCAAACTTAGGTCCTCTTGTCTCCCAAACCTCTAATTGTGAAGTGGTCACGTTAAGTAGAATGTGTGCCTTCAAGTCGTCTTCTGAAGATCCAGTGACTCCCAGCACCTTCTCTTCTGGAATTGTTTACAGGTTCTGCTGTACTTTGAATCTCTTCTTTCTCCAATCCTTGACAAGGCATCCGCTTTGCCATTACGTACCCATGGGCGATAAGTGATGCCAAAATCGTATTCCACGAAAAATAACACACAGCAGAGTTGTCGGGAAGACTGAGCTTTTGCGTTGTGCAAATATTGGAGGTTTCACTGGTCTATGAAAACTGTAACAGTATACCGGGCCCCTAACAGGTGGTGTCTCCATTCTTTGAACGCGTGTTTGATTACTAGTAATTCCTTGTCTGTGATGCTGTAGTTTAATTCGGCTGTTGAGAACTTCTTGGACCAGAAGGCCACTGGATGCAGTTGTCCGGTTTCTGTATCTTTCTGGGATAGTAATGCTCCCATTGCTGCACTGGATGTATCGGTTTCGACTACAAATGATAGTTCTGGTTGTCTCAAACATCTTTCTAGTTTAGCAAAGAGCTTGTGTTGTCGCAGTTTCTGGAGTACTGCTCTTAAACGGGTTATGTGTTCTTGGACCGAGTTAGAGTAAATGAGAATGTCGTCAAGGTAAACTACGGTGCAGATATCTAGAAATTCACATGAAACATTGTTCATAAAATTCTGCAAGGCGGCTGGGGCGTTGCATAAGCCAAAGGACATGACTTGGTACTCGTACAATACATATTTTGTGCAGAAAGCAGTCTTCCATTCATCTCCTTCTTTGATTCTCACTAAGTGGTAAGCTCCTCTAAGGTCTAGTTTAGTAAAGAAAAAAATCTTGCCATCCTTAACTTGATCCATTAACACTTGAATGAGCGGAAGGCGTGTGGGGGGGGTACCGGTTCTTGACTGGGATCTGGTTGAGGGCACAGTAGTTTATGCAAGTATGAAGGTCCCCTTCTTTCTTGGGCATGAAAAACAGAGGAGGTGCCATGGGGGTCTTAAAGCCCCGAATGAACCCATTGGCAAGGTCATGATCTAAATAGGTCTTCAAATGAATATTTTCTTATTCAGTTAGGGCATAAATTCTGCTGCATGGGGTTTTTGAGCCAGGGATCAAATCGATTTGGCAATCATATGGCCGATGAGGTGGCAACACGTTAGCCTGTTATTCTTCAAATACTTCTTGAAAGTCTTGATACTCCTGTGGAAGGGTTCCGATCAACCCTAAGGTGGTTTTTTCACATGAAATCACTGGAAAGTCTTCATGGTTCTTCTGTGAACATAGCAGGAATTCCTGCATTCCCCAGTAAAAACTATGGTTTTGGCATGCCAATCTGTGGATTATGGAATTCCTAAAATCACTTTAAACTGTGGAGCACTAATTAGGTCAAAAGATATATTTTCCTGATGTCCTTCCTGGCAAAGCAAGGTGCAAACTTTAGTACACTTTGTCACTCGTCCGGATATTAGTTGAGTTCCATCTACTGTGGTGACATTTTCTACCACAGCCTTTGGATGTATACTAATACCCATCTTGCCTGCTAGTTCGTAATCCATGTAGTTTCCAATCGCACCACTGTCCACATATGCTTCCAGAGCCATACATCTTGGACGGTTGAAGGTCACTACTTGGGATGACTGGAACGACGAAATGAGGGATGTGAATTTCCTTCTTCTGGCTCGACAAGTCGACCTCTACACTTGTCGGGCGTTGGAGTTTTCCGCCTGTTCATTTTCTGTGATTTTTCTGTCCACCTTATCTACTGCTACCGTTGGTTTCCATGGTGGTTTCACTGGACAGTTTTGTAATTGATGACCTGCTGAACCACAATAGACACATGTTCTGCTGTCTTCTTTGGTCTTTCTTCCTTATATATTGGACCTTGAACAACACCTAACTGCACGGGCTCAGGATGGCTTTGTCATTGGACGAGTTCCAGAGTCTTTTGAACAAACATAAAATGATTTAGCCTCTGATCTGGCCAGATCAGAGCGCCGGTTCTGCAATCTGTGATCCAGCTGTATGGTCAGGTCTATGAATTCGGCACAACCTGTAGGAGGATTCACTACTTGCGTTAAAATATCCTCGAGTTCTCCTCTTAATCCTCGATGAAAGAGTGTGGTTCTCTTCTCCTCAAGCCAATTGGTTTCTGCTACTTATCGATTAAAAGAGGCTATATAAGCCAACAATTCTTGCTTACCTTGGCGTAAAGAGAGCAGCTAGTTTATCTGAGGCCTGACCCTGAGCAGGATAAGCAAAAGGTTTCTCTAACTCCTGCCAAAAACCAGGACAATTCCTCAGCAGGATAATCTCTACTCACTAAGGTATACCAGTCCGCAGCATACCCCCCCCCGCCCCCAGATATGACAACACAAATGCCACCTTGGCCTGATCTGAAGGAAAGACCCCAGGTCTACATAGAAAGTGTAAATTACATTGTTTCATAAAAACTGAAAACGCAGTGGGTCCCCTGTAAATCTCTCTGGGGCTGCTAGGGGAATGCTCCCGGGTAAAACTACTTGTAGAGGACTGGGAGTAGAAATTTGACCCAGTGAAACCCCACTAGGAAAGTGAAGCGTGTCCTGCTTGGGACTGTAGCAATTGGCGACCCAATTCCTCAGTGCACTCTGTTAACCACCAACTCTCTCCTAAGAGTTGGTTCAGACCTAGCTTCATGGACTTCAGCCCTTAATGCTACCAAAAGCTGGGATAAATGATAAATCCCTGTGTCCTCCATTACGCTCAGATGGAGTATTTTAAGTATGGCTTCCCATTCTGTAACGCTTACCTGGGACTCTGCACGAGCATAATGCCTTCTCGGCCAGAGGATCTGTTATTTGGGTACTTTTAGTATTCTTTTTCTGTGAAGACAATAATAACAATAGAACTACTGTCATTACTATTTTACCGGGGAGAAAACTGTATAGCAGTGCGCCTTTTTATAATCCCTCCCTTCTCATCTTTGTTTGTTTTGTGGAGCTCTCCATCCTGTATTCTACAGGGGCGCGTTGGTATGAACACTTAACTTGAAAGGCTGCAGTGTTCAAATGATTCTTGTCTGAATAATGTCCTTGCTTTTCAAGAGTTATCTTGGGGTAAGTGTTTGGCGAAAAAATAGTATAGTTCGTTAGATTCTGAGAAATCCCTACATTGGAGAGATCTTCTAATATTTTCTCTTATCTTGCAGGTTCTTGGTTCTCAGAAAAGGTTAATGGCTGCATCTATACTCTGTTTGAAGAAACATAACAAATGTAAGTTCGTCTTCACTGAGTAATTGCAGCCTTCAGAGACAAGCGCAGTAATAACTAAGCGGAGAGAACTTGCTGGAACTTCAGTTAAGCAATGTATGTAAAATGTATTCCTATAGGTTTGTTCATTAATGAAAATACCTTTTTGTTTGCAGGTTTTCGGAAAGCTGTAGATGAAATACCTTCGGACGATGCAGAGTCTGCTGAGGAAACGTCTGAATGAAGGTACGCGAACGAAGACTGCTGCGAAGAAGATGCTGCGGCAGTGAAGGAACTTCTGACGGAAGATGCGGAGGCTACGAAATAAACAGCTGACTGAAGAAACTCTTCAGAAATACTTCGGTTCGGTAAGCCTTTTAGAAAACAATGTAATTCTGTTGATTTTCTGTTTAAACTAATGTCTCTGAACTTTTTCTTTGACAGTTTCTGTCAGGAGAACGCTGGTAGCGTTACCCGCTGTCTGCGGAGAAGAATCAAAGCGAGTGCTCCAGCGGAGACGGGGCTTAAGTAGCTCCCTCTGAAATAGGTATAGTATGTGCTGTAAGTTAATAATGGACTTGTCGGCAGCCATGTTGAGTGTATGAAAACCAATGTAAGCGCTAGTCTGGGTGCAATGCTATCAATGAGACAGATGCCATTTGTGCCAGGCTTGTTGCCACTTTTGACCCACTGACTGATGTGAAGTTCCTTGCTTTCCTGGTGTGCCTGAATGGGAACTGGGCTGCTTTACTGGCATCATGACAGTCGAAGATGTCTAACGGATCCTCACTGCTTCTGCCTATGGTGTCTAGGCTCCGTGCACCGTACCAATGACTGCGGGTCCTGTCAGGCCATGACTGAGAAAGCTCTCAGAGAACGTAGAGGTACACTGGTGGTGGGGAGGGTGGTCTTCGAAGAAAGAAAAAGTAGTAGAGTCTAGAGACTCCTCCCGGCGTAAAAAATCAAGCCTTTAAATTTGTATCCTTTAAGACTCCTAACATTGAAAACAGTTCTACTTATTGCAAGAACATCTGCCCGCAGGGTAAGAAATAGCTGGCTCTTTCTTGCAAGCCTCCCCATACTACTTTCTATAAAGATAGTCCTCCTCAGAGTAAATCCATCGTTCCTACTGAAGGAAGTCTGACTTCCATCTGTCGCAGAAGTTAACGCTACCAACTTTCTATCCTCCTCATTCAGGCAAAGAGGAAGAGAGACTGCATAGTCTAGACCTGAAAAGGGCTCTAAGCTTTTACATTTCAAGAATGGGTAAAATGCATCAGGATATCAACTTTTTATTGGGTATATTGGCTCCAAATTGGGCCTTGCAGTAACCAAACAAACTATATCCAGGTGGATCATACTGGCCATTGGAGAATGTTATAAACTTGCAGGAAAGGACCCGCCGGAAGGGCTAAGAGCCCATTCAACAAGGGGCATGGCAACTTCGGCTCTCCAAAGGGGTATACCAATAAATGACCTCTGTTCAGCTGCCACTTGGTCGTCCATTCACACGTTTGTCATACATTACTGTTTGGATTCTTCCTCCACTCAAGGACTTTTTGCTAAGGCCATTCTCCATTCTGTCTATGATTAAATTGATCGATACTCCCACCTCCAAATTGTCACTGCTTTCAGAGTCTATCACAAGATGAGGAATATGTGGGCGCACACAATCCATTCGAAGAACAAGTTACTTACCCCTAATAACGTTCTTACGATTAGTTGTGCCTACCAGGTATTCCTCATCGCCCCTCCCAGCCTACCCCACCGTACAATTTATGTGTATTACACTGCACTTTCTGAAAGCTTGCAGTCTTGGGTACGCGTGGTTAATTCCTCAAAAAAGGGAACACAAAAATAGAACTGAAGCCAACGGGTGCTGCATGCGCTTTTTATACCGACGATGAAGTCTACGCTCAACAGGGCCCCTCACCCACAGATCCCCTATATATTGGGGGCCAGGCACTACCCTGGCGTCAGCGGAAGCGTCACCAGACAAGGAGAAGAAAAAGAGATATACTTTCGGGAGAAAGGTTGCCTCGTCTGCAGCATCCCAGACCAGAATTGCTAACACTACGCTGTTAGCTACTGGCGTCGGCCACAAACGGGATGATCTGGAATGCCAAATAGAAGCAGTCACAAAACCACTAAAGGCTCAATTACTGAAGACTATCTCAGAAGGCAAGCAGATCTCAAACTACATCCTAAAGAATAACCTTGATGCAGCAGATAATGCAGGACACATAGCGGATAGAACGCTCATCAAGCGACATGCCTGGCTTACACAGTCGGGGGTCAAGCTAGAGACTCAAGCAACCCTCTTAAACATGCCAGTGGAGCCAAATGTGTTACTCAGGAAGGCCGTAGAAGACGCCCTCGAGTGCCAAGGAGGAGTACAACACTCTTAAATCCCTTGGACAGTTGACATACCCTATTTCCAACCGGGCTCCCTAGGATTTTTCGGGGCCAGGGTGGGCAACGTTCCACAGGCTTCTCTCAAGGCAGACAGTCCTCGTCTTGGGGCCAGTCACAAGGTCAAAGTTCCTCGTCCAATTTTCAAAGAGAAAATAAAAGGGGCAGAACCTCACCTGGGAGAGGCTCACCCCCCTCCCAAGCAATGACACACTGTTTCAGGTCCTCTCCCATGCCACTCCAGTAGGAGGCTGAATTTCTCACTTCACCCACGCATGAGAGGGGATAACGTCGGACAAGTGGGTGTTTTCCACTGTGACAGGCGGGTATTGTATCCAGTTGCTACCTTACCGCCCGTCAAGACAGAATGAGATGACAGAAGAACAAAGCATGCTGCTGGAGGAAATAAAGGCGCTGCTTGAAGAACGTCATGGAGATCATCCCGGCAAACGAGGTAAACAAGGGTATTTATTCTACATACATCCTTGTGCCGAAGAAAGACCCTACCATGCGCCCAGTACTAGATCTGCACCCTGCATACAAATATGTCAAACACCAAAGGTTTCGTATAACCCTGCTCCAAGAGGTCATTCCACTCTTGAAATGGGTAGACTACATGGCGATGTTGGATATGAAAGATGCATACTTAAATATTTCAATGCACCCTGCACACGGGCTTTGGCGCCTTATAAATCTGAATAACATAACACAGAAAATACCTGCGTTTCAGGATGCCAGGAGTAAATTACCAATGCAAAAGACTCCCATTCGGCATCGCCTCTGCACCAAGAGTATTCACAAAGGTGCTTGCAGTAGTGGCAGCACACCTGCGCATACCCTTATCTGGACGACTAGCTAATCACCAGGGAATCGCCTCAAATTTGCAAATTAAATATGCAAAAGACAACAAAACCTTCTCTTCAATCTGGGTTTCTCCATCAACGAGAAGAAATCAAGTCTAGTCCCCAGCTAAATAAAACAATTTTTAGTGGTTATCCTAAACACAAAGGAGGAGCTGGCTTCCCCTCAGACGAGAGAGTACAAAATATGCTGTTGCAGGTACCTCACTACAAGGTCGGTCGCCAGATAACTGTATGCAAAGTAATGTGCTTGCTCGGGATGATGGCCTCTTGCATTCACTTGGTTTCACTCGCGCACCTACGCTCAATGCAGTAACGGTTAGCGAAACAGCGGTCTCCGGCAAGTGGACAGTGGGACGATCTAGTGGTTGTTTTTCTAACCCTGGTTCAAGCTCTTCACTGGTGGTCCAAGGACAACCTGTTAAAAGGAAAAACTTTTCGCCCTCCACCAGCACAAGTGATCCCAACTATAGATGCCTCACTTCCCAAATGGTGGGCCCACTTCCTCCACCACACAGCCCAAGGCCAGTGGACACAAGCTACTGCCCAAAGACACATCCACTTCCTAGAGCTCTTGGCAGTCCCTATGGCTCTTCAGGCCTTTCAGCAACCTCTCGAGGTCCAAACGGTACAGGTCCTCACAGACAGCACCACGGCCATGTTCTATCTGAACAAGCAAGGAGGCACACACTGTCTGTCCAAGCTATCCCAAAAAATATGGACATGGGCACTCAAGCAGAACATGTTCCTAGCATCTTCCAGGGGAACCCAATTCTCTGGCAGAGACTCTAAGCAGACACCCTCTACCAGAGGAACACTAGTGGCAACTCGACAGATATACTGAACGGAATATTGTCACAATGGGGCCACACTCCACAAGACTTGTTCGCCACAAACCTAAACACACAATACCCAGACTTTGCGCCCAGGTTTCCCCAAACAGGGTGCAAGGGGGAACGCCCTGTGGATGAACTGGTCAGGGAAATTTGCTTACGCTTCACCCCCTCATACCCCCGACCCCCCAAACTCCACTCATGAGCAAAATAGTGCACAAGATGCACCAAGAACAAGTAACTCTAATCCTGGTTGCGCCTATGTGGCCGAGACAGCCTTGGTTTCCACATCCGCTCAAACTGGCGATGTGCGAACCAATCAAGCGCCCGTGCCCATACAACATGTTAACACAACACAAAGGGGCATCCCTCCACCCACGCCCACAATCCATGAACGTGGTAGCTTGGCTGCCATAGTCATAGTTTGGCCACTTACATCTTCAACAGAGGTGTATGGATATCCTTAAGGAGGCACGAAAACCCAACACCAGGCACTGCTATTTTAATCTGCTATTTTAATAAGTGGAAGGTATTTGTGATATGGTGTACATCGCAACCACTAAACCCATTGGAATGTTCTCCAGGTAACATTCTACACTACATGCTTTACCTACTAGACTCCGGCCTAGTATTTAATTCCATAAAGCTGCATCTGGCGGCCCTGTCGGCTTACACCACTTCACAGAACAATATGTCCTGGTGGGAAGTCCCCGTCATTAAGGCATTCATTGAAGGGGTAAAGAGGCTATACTCCCCAATTTCCAACCCTCCTCTGTGTTGGGATCTTAATGTTTTGCTCTCCAAGCTCATGAGTCCACCCTTCGTGCCTATGCACAAGGCCAGCCTAAAACATCTTGCTTACAAGACTGCATTCCTAGTAGCCATCACCTCCATAAAACGAGTCGGTGAGCTACAGGCATTGCCCTTAAAGGACCCCTTTTTCATTATATGCAAAGACAAGGTTGTCCTCGGAACACATCCTACGTTCTCACCAAAGTTAATTTCAAAGTTCCTTGTAGACAAGCCATAGAACCTTCTACCGTCTTTCAAAATCCATCCAACTCTGCAGAAAGATTCCTCCATACACTTGATATATGAAGGGTAGTCTTGTACTATGTGAACAAAACAAAATCCCTAAGGAAAGCAGACCAACTTTGTTTCCATAGCGCCTGGTAGAGAGGGCGATCACATATCAAAGAACGCCATCTCCAGGTGAATGGTCAAGTGCATAGAGCTCTGCTATTCCCTTTCCAAGAAGTTCTTACCTTTCACCCCAAGGGCACACTCTACCAGGGGTACAGGAGCTACCTTTACCTTTCATTGCAAACGTCCCTCTAGACGCCATCTGCAAGACTGCTACATGGAATTCCATCCATACGTTCACACAGCATTATTGCATTGACACACACCCTAAGCAGATTCACAGGTGGGAGAAGCGGTCCTAAAACATCTTTGACCCTGTACCTTCTAATTTCCCAGCTCCTTCTCCAGATACTGCTCATTAATCAATGCAGAGCATGTGAGCGAAGCAGATCCACATGCTCCAGAAGGGATACATTACTCACTGTAATAGTGTTTCTGATGCTTGTATCTGCTTAGATTCACATGCGCCCACCCTTCCTCCCAGACTGGAGTAGAAGGTGCATAGATGTTTTCTGGGTTATCAGTCTTTCTGCTTTCACATCTGTCCTCGTGCTACACTTCATGCAACCTCATGTTAGAAACAAACCATATGAGGGTGCTTGGCGCGTGAAGGACCATGGGTACAGTACACATCACAATAGTATTACTAACCCGTCCTGTCGACTGTTCGAGTTTTGAAAATAAATCTTGGAATACTCTGCGACTGCCATTATATGTAGTACTATGCGGAGCATGTGAATCTAAGCAAATGCAAGCACAAGAAATACTGTTACGGTGAGTAATGTATCCTATATATAATCATTGCCCTCCAAGACAGACAATTTCCTGGAGAAAAGGTTTGCATTTGGGCTAATTTGCATACCCACAATACCTTGCTATTATGGTATAGAACTCGGGTGAATTTCCAGCGATTACTGCTAGATGGCATTGTGGAATGTGCGACTTGTCTCAAATTGCTATATATATCTCTAAATAATATATATATTTCTGAGGCTTGTGGAATCTGCTTAGATCACATGCTGTGCATAGGCCGACATCTAGTGGAAGTTGCGGAGTATTAGTTTGTTTTTCGGAGCTCGAAAATGGCCGTCGACACAGGGCGTGCCAGTAATACTATCCCTAGTGTGACGTCCACTGTACCCATGATCCCTCACGCGTGTAGGACCCTCAGATTGCTTCCGACCAGTATGGCGGAAAAAAACATTCAGCAAGAGTTCCCTGGCATTAGCCATTCTTTGTGAAAATATTGTTATATTTACCCCTTTTTTCTCCATCCTAACGTCAAGCCACCGAGATTCGACACTCGACGCCGAACCGGAGAAGAAGGTGACCGTCGAGAGCTTCACGATGGAGTGGGCCTAGGAAGGCCTCTGGCCTCTGCCGGGGCCTCGGAAGGCCTCTGGCCTCGGCCCTACAAGTAGGGAGAGTGGGGGGTGGACATACTCTACACTCTTATATATTCTCTTATATATATATATTCCTACACTTACCAGCCCGCTGCCTCAAGGTGCGTATGGAGGGTACCCCTTTCCAATTTTGCCCAAAGTGCAACCGCAAGTATCCTTGGGTTGACAGACACGCCACGTGCAATCTCTGCTTGCTAAGGGATCACCCCGAGGCAAATTGCAGAGCGTGTAGTAGGTTCAAGCCTAAAACACTAAAAGACCGTTCCACCAAGCGTTGGGCCCACCACACCAGGCGTCAAGAGGCCATGGCCGCGGAGGGTGCCTTCAGCAATGGCAGCGACGCCGTACATTTGGACTGCGAGGGCAACACAGCGTCGAAAGACAGCCAGGCGCAGGTCCCCGACCTCGGAAGGTCGTCCGGCAGGGCGGCTATGTGGAAGACCCCCGGCGACGTAAGCGCAACCCACAGCACTTCCAAACACACAAAGTCCCACTGAGACTCGACGCGCACGTCGAGCTCTCGGAAAGAGGCACATAGGGAACGGTCCGAATCGGCATCCTCTGGGCGTTTGCGATCTAGATCGCCACATGACGCCAGGCAATCGTCCACTATTGCCCAAAAGTGCCTCGCTCCCCAGGTTAACCGAGGTTCGATCGTCGCAAGACGAAATCGACCTCTACCCCCGACCGCACTCAGGGAGTCGGCTTCAGTACAAGTAACGCCCATTCCTGAATCCCAACCTACACGGTCGAAGGATAGTACCACCACTACCGAAGCTCGACGCCAGGCGTCGAAAAGCTCCGAAGGCCCAAAGAAGCAGGGCAAACACTCTTCCAGCCACAAGGAGGGGGGAAAACAGAGGAAGCAGTCTCAGCATACTTCCTCACCACAGAAACATTCCACTCCACTCAGACAAGTCGCACTCCTCTATTATAGATGAGTCAGGGAAACTTCCCCCAGGCAGTCATTCCTAGTTCAAGAGAGTGGTCCAGTGAGGACATAGTCATGTTAAGAATGTCATCATTGGCAGATTTCTATTCTAAAAATCCCGAACATTTTCTCACTTATAACCCCGACGGGTCGGCACCCTCAGGCTCCAAGGATCCTATCCCCCCCATCCCCCCTCCCCCCGGTCCCGGTCCCGGTTCGAAACCACACTGTCTTCAGATCCCTTCCACATGCAACCTTATTCTCAGGAACAAGAAGATCCTTCCCTTTGTGAGGATATAGATTTGGGCATGTTGGAAGAACAGACTGGGACAGGCTACTATGGGGACGATGAGGAACTAGAGGAGGAAGAGGACGACCCGGAAATATACAGGGTAGATTCCCCTGCAGATAAGGAACCACCGGTTACCGACTCCCTTGTCGACAACCAACCCCTCCTAAATGAGGTCCTATCTAGAGCAGCAAACCACTTCCACATTGACACCCAGGGTGTTCAAGAGGAAAGACATTTTGCCGAAGAGTTGGTGGGAGAAAGGAGACCTGTTGCGCAGGCCATCCCTATCCTTAAGTCCATCCAAAGAAGAATAGACCCTTCATTGGTAAACCCCAATCTCACCAGGGCAGTCAATCCCAGGATTGAGAAGCTATTCAGGGCAGCCCAATCAGGCCCACTGTATATAAGAGGGGATCTGAAACCGGACTCCCTAGTCGTTACAAACACCCGCAAGAGGGCAGGAACACCCTGGTCATCGTCAGAAGCTCCTCCCGACAAGGAGAGCAAAATAATCTATGGGTTCGGCAGAAAGGTTGCCTCCACTTCCGCCTACCAAGCAAGAATCTCCAACTCCACCACCCTACTGGCGAGTTATAACTGCCACCAGTGGGAGGAGGTCGCGGCACTCATAGATTCCGCCCCAGAGCCCCTAAAGAGCCATTTGGCACGAGTGTCAGCGGAAGGGAGAGCCGTATCGGGTTGCATTTTAAAGGCAACCGTTGATGCCACAGATAATGCCGATAGATTGATAGCAGAGGGTACTGTTATCAAGAGACACGTTTGGTTACGGCAGTCTGGATTCAAGGCCGAAACACAAGCATCATTGTTAGACAAACCAGTGGAGCCAGATCTAATGTTCGGGAAGGCGGTCGGGGACGTGCTTAAAAATGCCAAGGACGAGTATGAAACACTCAAGTCCCTAGGTCAACTAACCACCAAACCCCCTAATCAAAGGGGTAATGGCAATTTTCGCCGCACAAATTCCCAAAGAGGGTCTAACTATTCCCAGGGCCAGGGTACGTAGTGGAACAATAACCAACAGTTCTACCCAAGGTTATAGTAGAGGCAATAAGAGAGGACGGGGTAAAGGTAGAGGCAGCCCCAGTAGAGGCGACGGCATGCCTCCACCAAAACAGTGACGCTCCGTTCAGGGTCCCTTCTCACGCATCCCCAGTAGGACGCATTTCCAACTTCACCCAAGCTTGGGAAGGGATCACATCAGACAGATTGGTGCTGTCAACAGTGTCTGCAGGATACTGCATAGAACTTTTAGAGCGTCCCCGGAACCACCCTCCATGACAAAGAACACATTCTCTAGACCACCAAAGAATCTTCCTCGAGGAGATAGTCAATCTGCTAGCAAAGGAAGCAATCGAACTCGTGCCGGGACACCAGGTAAACAAGGGTATTTATTCAACCTACTTCCTTGTACCAAAGAAAGATTTAACAATGCGCCCAGTATTAGACTTAAGGCCTGCAAACAAATATGTCAAGCCCCAAAAGTTTCGCATGACTACTCTCCAAGAGGTAATCCCCCTCCTAAAAAAGGGGACTACATGGCAACATTGGACATGCAAGATGCCTATTTTCATATTTCCATGTTCCCAGCGCACAGAAAGTACTTGCGCTTCAAGGTGGACAGTCGGCACTACCAGTTCAAGGTACTGCCCTTCGGTATAGCCTCGGCTCCAAGGGTATTCACCAAGGTACTGGCGGTGGCGACAGCACACCTACGCAGGGAGGCAATCCCGGTGTACCCTTACATGGACGACTGGCTCATCACGGGGGAAACCCCAGCGATTTGCAGAGCGAACATTCAAAGAACAATCGACCTCTTCGAATTGGGTTTCTCAATAAACGAGAAAAAGTCAAGTCTGGTGCCAAGCACCTCCAAACAGTTCCTCGGAGCTATCCTAAACACACAAGAGGGGTTGACCTTTCCATCAGAGGAAAGAATTCGGAATATACTACTGCAAATTCCACAATATCAGGCCGATCGTCAGATAACGGTACGCAAAGCAATGCGTTTGCTAGGCATGATGGCGTCAGGAATGGTTGGTGAAAGTGGTCTCAGGCAAGTGGTTAGTGGGACGATCTAGTGGTCGTTTCGCCAACACTCGTACAAAGCCTTCACTGGTGGACAAGAGAAAATCTGTCCAAGGGGAAACCCTTTTACGATTCCGAGATACAGGTGGTAGTCACAACCGATGCATGCCTGACAGGGTAGGGGGCTCACCTCCTCCACCACACATCTCAGGGGCTCTGGTCTCACTCAGTGGCCAAGAATCACATCAACCTGCTAGAGCTTCTGGCAGTATTCAGAGCGCTTCAGGCGTTCGTCCCCAACCTGCTAAATCTGTTAGTACAGATCCGAACGGATAGCACTACAGCCATGTTTTATCTAAACCAGCAGGGAGGGACTCGTTCGCCAAATCTGTCCAAGCTTGCCCAGAAAATTTGGACATGACCACTCAAACTGAACGTCTTACTGTCATCGCAACATTTTCCAGGGGATCTCAATTCTCTAGCGGATGCACTAAGCAGAGATCCCCTCCCAAAGGAGCACGAATGGTGTCTACACAGAGAAATCATAGAAGATCTCTTCTCTCAGTGGGGTTCCCCCACCATAGACCTATTCGCCACAAGCGAAAACAGACAATGCCCAAGATTCGCGTCCATATTCCCACAACCAGGATCCCAGGGGAACGCCCTGTGGATGAACTGGTCAGGAATGTTTGCATACGCTTTTCCACCATCTCCTCTCATCATGAAGGTGGTGAACAAGATGAACAGGGAATCGATGACGCTCGTCCTAGTTGCTCCCATGTGGGCGAGACAACCGTGGTTCCCACACTTATGCAGACTAGCGACATGCGACCCCATCAAGCTCCCGAGCTGGTACAACCTACTGTCCCAGCATCAGGGTCAAACAGTACATCCTCTACCCAGCTCAATGAACCTAGCAGCATGGCTCTTGAGGTCATAGAGTTTGGACATCTAAATTTGCCTCAAAGATGGACATCCTAAAAGAATCTAGGAAGCCTAACACGAGGCACTGCTACTTTGACAAGTGGAAGAGATTTGTTATCTGGTGCCAGAATAGACAAATCAACCCAGTTGATTGCACTCCTTCTACTATTGTTACATACATGCTCCACCTGCTGGATGCAGGACTGGTAACTCACTGAAGGTGCATCTGGCAGCTCTGTCAGCATATACCACCTCCCATAACAAGGTGTTGTGGTGGAAAGTTCCAGTGGTTAAAGCCTTCATGGAAGGAGTAAAGATACTTCACCCTCGTATTTCAAACCCACCACCAGGGTGGAACCTTAATGTGGTGCTAGCTAAACTCATGGGCCCCCCATTCGAACCCATGCATAAAAGCAGTCTCAAAGACCTGACTTATAAGACAGCCTTCTTAGTAGCTATTACATCCATAAGAAGGGTTAGTAAAATTCAGGCTCTGTCAGTGCATCATCCTTTCTTTACAGTTCACAAGGATAAACTGGTTTCGCGTACACACCCTAGGTTCTCACCTAAGTTTATTTCCAAATTCCACTTGAACCAGTCCATTGAGCTTCCGGCTTTCTTCCAAAACCCACAAAGCTCGGCTGAGGTGAAACTACACACCCTAGATGTGCGTAGGGCGGTCCTCTACTATGTAAACGAGACCAGACCGCTAAGGAAAACAGACCAACTGTTTGTCTCTGTAGCTACAGGCAGAGAGGGGGATCGCGTCTCTAAAGGTGCAATCTCTAAGTGGAGTATTAACTGTACCCAGCTGTTACTCTCTTTCTGAAAAAACTCTGCCTTTCACGCCAAGAGCCCACTCTACAAGAGGCATTGGGGCCACTCTGGCTTTCATTGCAAATGTACCCCTTGATACCATTTGCAAAGCAGCTACTTGGAGCTCTATTCATACTTTTACTCAGCACTACTGCATTGACACACATTCCAAGACAGATACACAAGTAGGACAAGCGGTTCTAAGACATTTATTTGCTCATGACCCTTCTCACATCCCACCGCCTTCTTCAGGTACTGCTCGCTAATCTATGCACAGCATGTGATCTAAGCAGATTGCACAAGCCTCAGAAGGGATACATTACTCACCGTAATCGTATTTCTGATGCTTGTATCTGCTTAGATTCACATGCGACCCACCCTTCCTCCCCTCTGAGAGAAGGCGCATGGATGCTTGCAGTCTTACCTTTCTTTCTATCTGCTTGGATTATCTGTACTCGCGCTACTCCTCATGCTACCTCATGTCAGAAAAAATACAACCTGAGGGTCCTACACGCGTGAGGGATCATGGGTACACTGGACATCACACTAGGGATAGTATTACTGGCACGCCCTGTGTCGACGCCCATTTTCGAGTTTCGAAAAACAAACTGTAATACTCCGCAACTTCCACTAGATGTCGGCCTATGCACAGCATGTGAATCTAAGCAGATACAAGCATCAGAAATACGATTACGGTGAGTAATGTATCCCATATTACACTAACCAGCGCCTGAAGTAACTGGCACCGTGGCATATGTAAGAGAAAGAAAACCAGGCACTCATTTTTAAAATGCTGCAATGCAGAATTAGTTTATTATACTGAACTGTAAAAGTACCAACAATCCGTTTTTAAATACACTCGCAGAGAAGGGACTACCTATGAAACTATATCTAAAGGCCACACGTTCCGTACTTTGCAGGACTTTGTCAGGCAATTTTACAAACATTAGTTAAAAGCTTGAAATATATGAAAACAGTCTGAAACCTCACTTGCTGTTCTTATGCTCACGTCAAGTGACCATTTATATACTAGAATTCGGCTACAATAAGCACACCATTTTTAAATGGAGTGAATAAATGGCATTCACAATGGAACATTAGAAAATACAACTCCATATTGCTTCAGAAATTGACAGTTTGGTTCATAAATTATACTGAAGGAGTTTGCAGTACTGACAGACAATTTCCTCTTCGTCACGCTAGTTCCCAGCTTCTCACTCTGGCTTGTCTCGCTGCTTGCACCTTCTTCACAAACAGGGTTCCTCATTTCATGGAGCGGCTCTCCCCCCTTGCCACCTTGCAAGCAGTTTTATCTATATATTGAGTGTCTTATCAATTACCTGTCAGTGTTACTCTCCATGCCAAATCCAACACTTCATAAAGCATGCAGATAATTTTGGAATTGAGACTTTCCTTTGGTGTCCATGTTGCTGTTTGGTGCAAAATGCCAATAATGGCTTTGGATCCAGCAAACTGCTCCCCACTGCTCTGCCAGCATGTATGCCAGTCTCTCCCCAAATGGGCTCCATGGTGGGAACTCTGGCTATCTGGTAAATCAAGGATCGGGCTAATACATGTAACCAAAGTCTGGGGGGGGGGGGCTGGATATTTCTACAGAGTGTTTTTTGTGTTGGATATGTAAGTTGTGAATCTCAATCCTATAGCATGGGTGCGTAAACTTAGAATAGGAATTGTTGGCCATCAGCAAAATGTTTAGAGCAGCCATTAATAAAGACTGGGAACTGACTGAATTACAGGTGCCTGTTAAGATTTTCCAAGACCCTGGTGTAGGATTAAGGAAGATCAAGCCCCACCACTGTTGCAGGGTTTCTTTATATATGCTTGACTCGCCCAGGGGTTAACAGTGCCGTGCAGTTAAAGCTTTAGATGCTAGCAGAGTGATAAATATGTACAGAGTACCAAGCAATCACATAGCAAGGGGATGTACAAACTGAATCTATGAAATTAATATGCTCTATATGTTGACTGGGTTCAGGAAAAATATAAGTGCATTATGGATAATTAACCCTTTAAGTATTAACATTTTCAGTCCATTCATATTGTTTTATGTGGGTTTTAAGAATTGAGAAAACTGAGTCAAGCTGAACGCATTGCGGTTCTGTGTTGCACAAGGTTCTGGCTTGGCCATCTTGGAACCACAGCTTTCCAATGAGCCACACTTGAATGGAAAGCATTACGGTTGTGGAGAAAAGGATCTACCAAAGTTGTTCAGCACACGTGATTCAGGGTATGTAGGCAGTAACCCCTGGGAAAGGGGATGACCAAAGCCTTTGGGGCAAGGTCACTGGCATGCTAAGCGCCCAGCGTGATGCTGGGATATGGTGCAGCTATTTGGATAGCTGTGATTGTAGTCTTGGTTGCTAAAGCCATACGGGTGATGGCACAGATGTCGGATAAAGATACGTTGCAGTCGTATGTTGTTCTACCTATTGCCAGTTCTTTGTAGGCCTTTGGGGCTCCAGCCACTAGGTGAGCTGCACAAGGGCAACCAGTTTTATTCAGTGGAACCAAAAGTCCTGTAATTAACTTGGCTGTGCCTGCGGAATCCAGGACAGGGCGCACCAGAATGTGCGAATGTCAGTTGTGTGGTGCCATGAGTTTCAAATTCTGGATATAGATACTGTAACACATTTTCCTTAATTTGTTTCGGGGAATAATCAGCTACTTTGGACTAATCCAAGGGATTGACCATAGTATGTTGCAGATACCCATTTTCTTATTATAGCAGACCTGGAACTGGATGCACATCCAGTTTCCAAGCTCCACTCTTTCAAACATTTGGTGGCACCTGATCTTGGGAGCTGTCGCATTCACGCTTTCCAGACTTCTTCCTGGACCACACTCTGGATGTGTATTCAGCAGTGAACCCTAGACACTGAGGGGGTTCACAACTGAAAGGTGGGCACAAAGTTGTAATATTCACATTGTCAGACGTTTTTACTAAACAGAATAGGGTTGGATAAACGCCTGTCTAACCCCATCCTAAAGAAGGTTTCCTTGCCTAGGAAACTAACTAAAGCTCAGTCTGTCAAGTCGTTTAAAACTTAGAAACCTTCCTTGTTTCCAAAACATTCTAAAATGACCCTAATACTAGAAACAAACAACTAAGGGGTGCAAGGAAATGTCTCTGACTTATGTTTAGTAAAACAAATGTTTGTAATCAAAATATATAAAGATAAATCCAACAGTCTTTTCCGAGGAGAAGCCCTTGGATGGTGGCTCCCTTTCCCATGATATTAAGAAGGATGGCAAGTTTCTCTTTGAAACAAGATTTTCTTGGTATCGCAAAAGTGTTTTTGTCCAACAGTTCCTTTATACTTTATATTGGATTCAAGAAGTTTCTTTTTCAACACTTCCTTGGTTTCTTTGTTCTAGATTCACAAAGCTACTGGATTCAGTTCTTATTAATTTATTAAATTCCACAGTAAGCTTTCTTCAACTGCTCTTGTACTTTAGCGCATTGGCTAGTGTACTCCTTTACCAGAATCCTCTTGCGAGCTACAGATCTCCTGGTATAATCCCTTGCCAGGTAATACAGGGGTAATACCCCTGCCAGGTAATACAAATCCAAATCTTGTCGGTGTTAAAAGTATTTGTACAACTCCAAGTGCCTGGTGTATCTACCTACCAGGACTTCTTTCATGTACTTCTCAGATTCCCTGTTATATATTCCTGCCAGGTATTTTGTAATTATTAAACTTTCTGGTGGAACTCCTGGTATACTGCTCTGCCAGGAATCCTTTTATGGGTTCTTCAGATCCCCTTCCCAAAGTTTGAAGTTTCTTTGAATTTTCTTTACAGCTTTGGTGGATTCCTTGGTATACTTCTTGGCCAGGTATATTGCCACAATGTTAGGGACTTGATACTACTTTGGTGGATTGCCTGGTATACTCCCCTGCCAGGAACCCTTCTTTGGGGTCCTGCAGATTCCCTGGTATACTTCCCTGCCAGGTATATTTCCCTAAATGTCAATAGCCTGGTCTATTTCTTTTACCAGGACTTCTTATTGGTTTCACTTTCTTTTTCAATATGCCACTGCTGTCAACTTTGTTTCAGTATATTTATTTAGGGTAACACTTGCTCCTACTTTCCCACACATTGACATCTCGTGCATAGGTATTTCTTCAGGTTTTATTGCTGCAATTTATCTTGTCAGCATTCAAATAATTTTCCTTTTGGGCAATGCTTTGACATTGGGTTTTTATCTATATGTACACCGCCTTTGAGCATTGTCCATAATAGCAGTCTCACATAATTCATTCACTTGATGGCTTGCATGTGGGTACGCTCCGGGTCCCCAATGGCTCTGGGCAGAGTCACCGGTAGTTTGCAGCGTCTTTGACTTACAGCGTACCTCTGCGATGAAGCTTTATCCCTGGGACGACCCCACTAACCCCACCTACAAATCTCTGCATACCGAACTCGCCCGAAAATTCACCCAACCTACTCGCGCCCAGCAAACCGCACGCACGTCACCGCATCAACAAAAGAACACATAAACAGCACCAACTGCACATATGGTCTCGTCCAGGTCCAATACTTGAACCAAAGCACAGCGGATACCGAGCTGAAGCCACCAACAGCACACACTCTCTCTCTCCTACTCCCTCTTCTCCTTCACAGCCTCACCCCTTCTTGTTTACAGATCCGCCAGAGCGCCTGGGGACCAACTCGGTTGTTGACGATGCGCGATATAAATACTTTTTAACATTTACAAGTTGTGGACATTTCTCAGGCATTTCCAGTAGCTCTGCTGTCACACGCCAGCTTCCCTCTGTGGCTTGGACTGGAGAATGCTGCTTCCTGGCACAACCGTACCTTTAGGGACTGCGTTTGGGCCTGCAGCGCTTACACGGTCCTTCAGGTGTGCCTGCTGCATCTCTCCTTCCTTCATGCCACGTACTGCTGCATGGATGTGCCTGTTCATTCTTTCTTTTTCTTTCCCTCTTTCCCTCTTTCCCTCTCTCCCTCTCTCCCTCTTTCCCTCTCTCCCTCTCTCCCTCTCTCCCTCTCTCTCCCCCCTCTCTCCCCCCTCTCTCCCCCCTCTCTCCCCCCTCTCTCCCCCCTCTCTCCCCCCTCTCTCCCCCCTCTCTCCCCCCTCTCTCCCCCTCTCTCTCCCCCTCTCTCTCCCCCTCTCTCTCCCCCTCTCTCTCCCCCTCTCTCTCCCCCTCTCTCTCCCCCTCTCTTTTCCCCTCTCTTTTCCCCTCTCTTTTCCCCTCTCTTTTCCCCTCTCTCTCCCCCTCTCTCTCCCCCTCTCTTTTCCCCTCTCTCTCTCTGCGTTGAGTGCGAGTGCTATTTTTAATGACTTGTATACTCTAGGTTCAGCCAAACAACTGGTCTGAACATTAGGTTTCATCTTTCTCTTTATGGGAGTTGAAGTCCATAGATGTTGGATTTCTAAATTGATGTCCCAGATCCGGTCAACGCTACTATGAGATCGCAACTTGAAGTCACATTATGACTGACCTTTTCTGGGCCTGGTGTAGTTTATGCTGACCAGGTAAACGCTGCCTCAATGTGGTGCGAGGCCCCGGATGGTCTCACTGGCAAAGAAAATTGCTGTATCGGTAGGGAACAGAAATATGAGGGTACTTGCACAAAAAAAGTTGTTCCAAACAATGCTGTCTAAAGTAGCATTTTGCAGAAACATTCAACTGAGCAAACATGTAGAGTTGTGCTAATTAATGTTTACCATTTCTTACCAACAGGCTATGATATTCCAAAGCCAGAACTTTTGTCTATGCTGGAAGAAGGGAAACTACCCTGCTTTATGCCACCGGAAAGAACTTGCGTCTTTGTACCAATCGGTAAGGGTCATTGTCTAAACACTCCCTTTATAGGACATTGCACTTGTAAAGTGTGAATAGACCTAGCATAGTTGATTATCTTACGGATCTCGCCACAGCCGTTTTTCACATCTAAAATTCAGAATAACTGTAAATATAAATATAGTGGAATAGTTATGTGACAAGGCATTTAACTGTTTATTTGTCATTGTTATGCCCTCTTAATCCTATTGGATGTCTGGATTTGCTTCATTGCGGGGATATGGCGTTTCTGGTCAACTGGAGCTTATTCCTTGCATAACTAACAATACAATACATTTGAAAGGAACAAAAGTAGTATTTAGATGGCACTGTGTACTTTATGTTGAAGCCCCCGTCAAGGGTGGTCTGTCATCATTGCACAGCGAAAAAGTGGTTTCAAACTAGGTCAGTTGCTAGTACTGGCTGCATGACTGGATACATAATTTTGTATCCCGGTGAGGGTACATGGCTCTGCGGAGAAAAGGTATTTGGTTTCAATGGGCCGATTTGTAAGGGTTTTTAATTTCAGTATAGATGGCCTGATGTTACAAGGTGGCTCACTAGATTACACAAAGCCTAACGTTTCTACTTTTAGTATACCGCAATTTAGATTTCCATTTGTAAAGGAATCCTAGTTAGGGGATTGTGGAGCCACTTTCGACTCTCTTGTTCTAGCTCAATACTCTGTTGCGTGGTTGAATAGAATGAAAAGTTGAGGAGGAGATACTGTATGCAATTGCAAAAGTCTCTGAAGTTATACCAACATTTAAAATTGAATGGACCAACTCGGTAGAATGTATTCTACCAAAATGCACCATAGGCACTCAAAGGACTTGTAGAGCATTGTGCTGCTATAGACCTCGATTTTGATCACCTTGAAGCATGGCTGGAAGATGAAAGGGTGGATCTCAAAAATATTGTATCCTTAAGTGACATGAATCCGGTTGGATCAAGAAAAATGTAGAAACTAAGCTGATATTTGCTCTCATAACTTAAGCCATCTTCCAGTAACCCCTACCCACATAAACGGTCATTATTTCAATTTGATATTTTGAACACCCTGTCCGTCTTCGGCCCCAGAAAAACAATGGCATCCCATTCCGCAAAGAACATGAATTAATTTGCTCACAACTCCTGAATGAGTCCAAAATGATGTATGTGAAGCCCTCCCTACTCACTAACGAATTCACAAGCTGTTTACTGTTATCTTTTCAGAGCATACGCAACAATATTGCTCCCTGTAACTGCCTGTCCACAATTCAAAGCTGAAAAACTTGACTTTGTTCTCCCCACCTCCTAAAAGAAATTAAAAACTGGTACTCCAAGCCAAAACAATTTTATAGACTGCTAAAGTGGACGGTCCACATAACAAATATAAACTAGTTATTTTTGATGGAAAAAGTTTCTTGACAAATGAGATGGACAAAGCGGACAATGCACCAAGGAAATAGTTTCACATAATTCAATCCTTAACACATCCCTTGGCTATTATTTGAAGTGTACCCATCTCTCAACATCATTGCCTGGCATTAAATTACTTTTTTATTTAAAACATCCTAGAAATCCAAACTAACATCTAAAATGAGAAATGTATCGATGGTGGGTCACTCATGTTAATGCCATCCCTGCACCGTGTGATGAATCTGGTGGAGTCATCACGGGTCTCTCTGCGGTAACCACCTCCCATGTGGCCAGGAGATGGCAGCCGCTACCTGATCCTGACCATGGGGTGTTTATAGGAGGGAGGACCACATGGGAGAAGACAGCCACCGGGGTGATGTCATGGGTTCCTTGGATGAGGCACAGCATCCCCCTTCGACCCAAGAGGAAGACCCCCTTATAACCAATAGCCTGATTGCTTATTGCCATACATCTGTTCCCCACTATAGTCCCCAACACCCTTTAGGCCAAATTTCCATCCATAACCTGAAGGGTAAAGGCTCCAAGAAACACTGAGATCTAGATTTCTTTCATGTAGAACTAAACTTTTAACATTTCTTAGACCACTGTTTGTTTTTGAAAAATATGGATTGAAATATCACTCGTATGCCAATTACACCCAAGCATACATTGAAGGAAAGTACCCTGACATAATTTATAGCGAGTTCATTAACAGCTTGGAGGAAGTTGAGGCCTGGATATTGGAAAATGCCCTTCAACTCAAGTAAAACCAATGCCATTCTTCTTGTGCCAAAACAAAAACTGAAGACAACCATGAACATTTTTCCTCTGACTACTTTCATGTTCTGTGATGAATCCAATGGAGTCATCGCTGATAACCCAGCGGTGACCACCTCCCATGTGGTGGCAATCGCTGCCTGATCCTGACCCTGGGCGTAGCTGTATAGGGAAGGATCACATGGGAGGAGACAACCTCTGCAGAGATGTCATGGCTTCGTTGGATGAGACCTGGTATCCTTAGTTTGCCCTTTAAGTTAATCCTCCGATTCTCCA
The DNA here is from genome assembly GCF_040938575.1 of Ambystoma mexicanum. Classification (NCBI taxonomy): domain Eukaryota; kingdom Metazoa; phylum Chordata; class Amphibia; order Caudata; family Ambystomatidae; genus Ambystoma; species Ambystoma mexicanum. Next base: position 1,405,490,225 of record NC_090923.1, on the reverse strand, counting down.
TACGCTCACAGCCTTATGCCATGCCCCTACCCCTCCCTCTTGGAAGAATAGAAAAGATTGTTCACCAAAGCATACAAACCAAAAATCCCAATATTGGTCTACTATGTGGACGTAATGAGAAATGCCTGTATCAGTTCTGTCTATTCAGAAGTGCTTTCCCGTCCAGGCATGTTGAAAGTAATTACCAAACATTTTTTTTTTTTAAATCCAATATCAATAATGGACTTTTGCCCCAGAATCCTCTAAATACTGGGACAAGGAAGAGAAGAGCAGAGCTGAAGAGACTTTCAGCCCAACAAGCGGTCTAGTTGTTGGCCGACAACACTGATGCCTGGGACATTTAAACACCAGCAGCCTAGTGTCAAAGGCAAGATTCTGGCCACAGAACATTGAAGTGAATGGAACTTTAGAACTATGTGCGAGAAACAGTGCCTCTGTGGGCCCAACAAAACGCAAGGAATTGTCATATAAAGAACTGTTTGTGATAAAGGGGAATCCAGGGGAGGGGAGTCGCCCTCTGGAACAAGGATTCGTTATCCCTGAAGAACTTTCTGAGGTGAAGGTACTTTTTCTCGTTTCATAAACACTTCAGCGTAGAAGCACCTGAATTGTTTCACAACTGCTTCTACCCGAAAGCACCAGCATCTTTTATTTTAGAAGACCAATCCAGGAAAGGGGGTCGCCCTCTGGAACAAGGACTATCTGAAGAACATTTGGAGTTGAAACTACTTATATTTTCTTGAACACTTTTTGTATTTTAAAAGGCATCCATGTTTAGACATTTCCCTTTTCACCTTTTTGTTTAGTTTATACTGCGGGTCAGAGTAGAACCCTTGGACACAAAGACAGCTTGAGTTTGACATCCTGACAGACGAGCCTTAGTTTTGGTTTAGGTAGGCATCCTCTTACAGCCGGGTCATAGAGGCCTTTTCCCAACCCTTTCTTTTGTTTGATAAAGGTTTTAACCAGAAACGTAACCAACTTGTGTCAGAGATTCATTCCTGACTCCTCAGTTTCCATGGCCTTTTCTAAGGAAGTAAAGAACCTAGGCTTCAATCGACAAAAGGGCATGGATTTGAATGCAGAGAATAACCAACTAATCAAATCTTCCTTTTTGAAGCTTGGATTCTTGCCTAATATGTTTTCCTACATTAAGAAAGAATACCTTCCTGGAGTGGTTGGCTCTCTTATTAATTCCAGGCTTGACTATTGCAAGTCACCCCAGACTACCTGTTAAAGCGAATGCAAAAGTCCTGAATTTGGCTGTTGCCTTGATTGTGATCCATACTTTTTTCAGCATTTGTTGCATTCCCTGCCAGTAAGATGTCCTGTCAAGTTAAAGGTTCTGTGTATGGTTTTTAAATGATTCCGGCGTTTAGCCTCTTTTTCTCCATACGAATGTTAAATCAAGACACCACCCATGCATTAACGAGTAATTTATGGTATAGCGTCTTGATAAGTTGCTCTGTAAGTGGCACTTTACAAATCATAGTCTTATTGGCAGATTCCTATCAATTGATACCACAGGTAATGTATGAGCTGGTTTAGATAGCAACAGATGGGTTGGACTATACTAATGGCAGGTGCCTGAGGCCCCAATCCTCCTTATCTATTAAGCAGCCCCAACCACTGGGTAAGCCTGTTATGACCTTCCCAATAAACTTCACATAAACTCTAGTTACCTGCTGTTCATTTGTCTACACTTGTGTAGAGTAATCTTACCTTTCCAAGAGCCTCCCAAGTTTCTTTCAAGGTGTAAATGAGAAGTGTTAATAATGCAGCTTGTTTTGATGAAGAAATTCTGTCGCCTCAACCTGGTCAGCGCAACTTCACTCTTTTTGCATATATATAGAGCTAGGTCAGCGCCATTATCTTGGCTTATTTTTAATGTACTAGCTTTGACTATGCCATTAAAGATAATTCTGTTTTTAATCATTTGTATAGATAACTGGTTTAAGAATCTCTTCATTTTATATGTGGAAACTGATACAGATCATTTTGACTTTTAAAGTAATAGTTCAGAGGATTAACTAGTCCATTGATTTTAAATAATGTATTTCTTGATCTAGAAACATAAATTTAAAAAAAGCGCAATATGCTGGCAGTTATGAAAAACATTCCACATAACAGAATTGTCTACATAAGACACATGGATAATTGTCATTTTGAATTTGCTAAAGCAAAGCGATACACCAACAGAGAATTTGCAATGCACAGTATACAATAATCCTAGATAAAAATCCTATCTTTGCAATTTCCTTAACACAATTTTCTTTATTGCCGTCTGATCACCACAGCTATGATATAAAAGTCCTTAACCTTTTGCAATTAAACCTTTACGATTACAACAGTTGTGGTGGGGTTGCTAGTCTGGATCTCTTGTTCGCGGCCTGTAAATATGAACCCACAACTGGGTTTATATACACAGGCAAAATTGCCTGGAAAATGCAATTGCCTCAGTTTCTGGGTCAACTGTGTCCTTTATGCACTTTTGAATAGGTTTTACAGGTAGCATATTTCTCCAGCATGGGGTCTGGCATGGATTCACATGCTCATGAATATTCCCCGTCAGGCTGGGAATCCTTGGTAAAGAAAAAATCAGTATCCGTTTCGTTTCTGATCTGTCTTTCGTAGTAGTAACCAATCACTGATCTCTGCGTCATACTGACCACAGCCAATGACTGCCCTCTACCTAAGCCCCGCCTCTGGCAGCCATCTTCAGATTTTTACCGCACGTTCAAGTGTTGGGATCCTCGTGCTATTGCTCTCGAGCGTTAGTGCTTTTTTTGCGCTTTTTCTTAGGAAAATGTTCTCTTTTTTGGTCAAAAGAGCCTCAAGCTCCACCGTTTCTTTATCCGATCAACGGGGACCCGTGTCGGATCCTTCTACGCCCCTCAAGGGTGAAGATTTCGTCGAGCCACGCTTTTGGAGGACTCCAGAAGTTTCTCAGGCCCATCTCGGACATGGCCCAGGAGAAGGGAAGCTCGACGCCCGGAAAGCTGTTCAAGGTCTGCCCTGGATGCCAGCTTCAGAATGTCTTCAAGGAGGACGAACACTCCCTTTGCCTTTACTGCCTGCATGAAGACAAGACGCACGTGGAGAAGGACTGTGCGTTTTGCGGCAGTGTGTCGGAGAGGACCATGAAGGACCGCCATCAGCGTCTCGCCAACTGGCTAGAAGGAAAGAGCCCGTCAGGCGAGAAGAAGAAGTCCGAGCTGTCTTCTAAGACCTTTGAGGGCGCCCCGGCGACAGGGGTCCAACAGAAGGCCAAGTACCGCGAGTCCGCTGGCACCGGGAGCGCCGAACGGTCGGGCTCTACGGGCACCAGGCAGGGCGCATCCTCCCCGGCGCCATCAACCACGAGCCAACGCTCTGGCTCGGGTAAGAGGAAGGCCGAGCACCCGGAGAGACCCCGGTCGTGCTCGAAGGCCCCATCGGAGGGGGAGTGAGGTGGTGACCCTCCCCCAAAGGAGAAGGCGGTGAGCGCACCTAAGGTGGTGAAAGCCTTGATCCATCCGGCCAAGGCCTCTATCGAGACAGTCGCGGCGGCCCTGGCTCAGCATGTGGAGGCTACACCAGTGGTGGCGACCTCGAGGCCCAGAATCTCCCTGCCACCGCGGAGGGAGTCCTCTTTCATGCCCATCGACAGGACCCCCGTGAAACCTCCGACGGAGAAGAAAAAGGGGGAGCAGGAGGTCGTCGTGGATTCGGCCTCAACCTCTGAGGAGGAGCTGATCGAAGTCTTAGGCCACGGCTCTGGCGTGGAGGAAGAAGACCATCCTGTCGGGAGGGACCCCGACGTGGGAGACGACGAGAACGTCGAGGGTGCCGAAGGGGCTCCTGATTGCCCGTCGGAACTCCCTCAACGAGTGCCGCAAGACAACTCGGCGGCCATTTTGTTGGCTATACAGTCCTTATGCTCGGAGATAAGGACGAGACTGCCGTTACCACCAACGGAGGAACCGCTCCTGACGGAGGACCCGGAGCCAGGCCCTTCTGGGAGCCCTCCTCTTAAGAGAAGGATTCATCCTTCACCTCCTTTTCAACCTTAGCGCCCTGTTCAGCCCTCCTCCCCGTCCACAACACGTGGGGATGATACGGGGACTGACACGGCCGCGACGGGTACTGACGACGAGGTTTACGACGAGGATCTCCTGTCGTCACCTCCCACCCGGGCTTCCCCGCCCGACGAGATTGGATCGTTTCACGCCATGATCGCCAGGGCATCCGAGCTTTTCCAGCTCTGCCCGGAAGAGAAGAAGAAGGAAGGTTTCCTTTATCAACGGCGCGAGACCAAGAGGAAGACGGTCCTCGCTGTACCTCTACTGGACGATATCTGGGATGAGGGTCTCGGCCTCCTCAAGAACCCATCCACAACGCCGGCTAGAAGGGATCGGTACAAGAAGAAGTACCGGGTCCCGGACGCAGCCCCCTTGTGCCTTCGGGCACAGCCGACCCCGGACTCTGACGTCTCCGCGGCGGCCAGGAAGAAAGCGGGGGGGGGCGCGGCCTCTACATCAACCTCGCCGCCGGACGGCGAGGGAAAGAAATTGGACACGATGGGACGCAGTCTCATCTCATCGGCAGCAACGACGATTAAGGCTGCCAACGCCTTGGCTATCGTAGCCCGCTACGACAGGGAGTTGTGGTACAAACTCGCCCCCCTGCTGGACTTCCTACCAGACAAGAGGGCGGAGGCCCTAGAGATCTTGCAGGAAGGAGAAGTGGCGTCGGACCACACCATTACGATAGCGACGGACATCGCGGACACTGGATTTCGCCAGTTGGGCAACGGCGTGTGCCTTAGGCGGCGTGGTGGCTCAAGGCTACTGACTTCCGTCAGGACGTGCAGACCAGAGTCTTGGACATGCCCTTCGACGGGAGAAACCTGTTTGGGAAAACAGTGGACGATTCCCTACAGGCCATCAAGGCGGACACGGAGACGGCCTGGGCTCTTGGTGTTCTCCAGCAACGACGGCCGCCCTTTCGGAGCTGTGGAGGCAAACAGGGTGCCTTTAAAGGTTCCACCGGCGGATTTTCCACCTATTGTCAAGCGGCCCGTTCGTCGTCACAGGAAGCCTACAGGGGACGAGGCAAGTCGGGCGGACCCCGCCGTCGTCGCCAAGGAGGACAAGGCGGCAAAGCCTCGTCGAAGCAGGACTGAACCGGCCATGGGGTCGGGCCCCCACCGAAGCACCCCAGTGGGAGGCCGGCTGGCGAGCTTCGTCAGCGTGTGGGAGTCTATCTCCACCGACCGTTGGGTGCTGGACGCCCTGGCTCAGGGTCACGCGCTCGAGTTTCTAAAGAGGTGCCTGCGCGTCGCCCCTGTGGCCAGGAAGGAACATCACTTCCCTCAACTTCTCTTGGAGGTAAGGGCAATGCTCAGGAAGGGCGCCATCGAGCTCGTCCCAAAGAGGCTTCGGGGCTCCGGAGTTTACTCAAGATACTTCCTCGTGAAGAAGAAGACGGAAGGATGGCGTCCCATCCTGGACCTACGATGACTGAACAAATTCATCAAGGCACAGAAGTTCAGGATGGTCACCCTCCAACACGTCCTGGGTCAACTGGAGGAGGGCGATTTCCTGTCGTCGTTGGATTTGGAGGATGCCTACTTCCATATCCCCATCCTAAAGGGACACCGAAAGTTTCTCAGATTCGTGGTCCAAGGGCGTCACTACCAGTTCAGAGCCCTTCCCTTCGGATTGAGGTCGGCACCCAGGGTGTTCACCAAGTGCCTCGCACCTGTGGCGGCACGGCTGCGCCTAGAGGGGATCCACGTCTACCCCTACCTGGACGACTGGCTCATCCGGGCGAAGACGAAGGAGCTTGCCGTGGAGCACACGGCAAGGACCGTCCAACTACTCACGGACCTGGGATTCTCCATAAACTACGCCAAGTCCCAACTGGCGCCTGCGCAAGACGCGCTGTTTCTGGGAGCGAAGCTCGACACAATGTCGCTTCTGGCCTCTCCGTCGGAGGAAAGGACGAGGGCCATCTTGGGCAAGGTGCAGCGGATGCTGGTTGCGGACGCGGCCAGGGTGAGGTCCATCAAGTCCCTCCTCGGAATGATGTCTTCTTGCATTTATCTCATCCGCCTGTGCAGGCTCCATATGCGCCCGTTGCAGGAGTTCCTGGACGCGCGCTGGATCCAGACGACGGGCAGTTTCGAGGAGAGGATCACACTCGAGAGTTTCCGACGAGCGATCCGGTGGTGGGGCACCCGCGCGCATCTGACGGCAGGCATGGACTTCCAGACCCCCGGCCACCAGGCGACAGTGACCACGGATGCCTCCCTGGAAGGGTGGGGAGCGCACACCGAAAATCTGCACGCGAGAGGCCTTTGGCTTCCGACGGAGAAGTCCCTCCATATCAACGTCCTGGAGCTCCGTGCAGTGTTTTGGGCCCTCCGGTCCTTTCTTCCGTCCCTCAAGGGCAAGGTGGTGAGGATCTTCACTGACAACACCACCACCATGTTCTACATCAGGAAGCAGGGCGGTACCCGATCCCCAGCCCTGTCCAAGGAGGCGCAGGATCTGTGGCATTGGGCCGTCGCCCAAGGGATGTTTCTGGTGCCGTTTCACCTGGCAGGGATAAAAAACACCATCGCCGACTCGCTCAGCAGAGAGCTGCGCTCGTGCCACGAGTGGGAACTACGGCAGGATCTAGTGGACCACCTCTTCCGACGGTGGGGCACACCCCAGATTGATTTGTTCGCGACGGCGACGAACTCCAAGTGCCGGAGGTTCACCAGCAGGTTTCCCCAGCCGAGGAGCATGGGCGATGCTTTCTCGTTCCCCTGGGAGGGCCTGTTTCTATACGCGTTCCCTCCATTGCCGCTGCTGATCCGGCTCATCAACCAGCTCAAGAGGTCACGGTGCAGGATGATCCTCGTCGCACCTGCGTGGCCGAGGCAGATATGGTTCCCAGACCTTCTGGACTTGTCAGCGTCCCTGTCAATCAAGCTGCCAGTGGACGCGGATCTTCTCTCCAGGGAAGGAGGCGCCATCCTCCATCACGACCCGAAGTGGCTGAACTTGCAGGCCTGGCTCCTGCAGCGTTAGAGTTTGGAGGATACGACATACCGGCCGACTGCAGAGAGGTTCTTGCAAAGGCCAGGGCGTCCTCAACTCTTAAATGCTACGGACACAAATGGAAGAGGTTCTCTGTCTGGTGCCACGCACAGAAGATTAACCCTCTACGGATTACGGCTCCCCAGGTACTGCCGTACCTACTGATGCTGGCCAAGGCTGGTCTGGCGCACGCGTCCATCAAGATTCATCTTGCTGCGATCTCCCGATACACCAGAATCACGGGGCGGACGTCTTTGTGGTCTCATCGTCTGGTGAAAGAATTCATGAAGGGACTGTTCAGATCGTTCCCGCCGGTGAAGGCTCCGGCCCCGGCGTGGGAGCTCAACGTGGTGCTGACCAAGCTCATGGGACCTCCGTTCGAGCCTCTGCACTCGGCTCCGTTGAAGTTCTTGTCGTGGAAAACAGCGTTTCTTGTGGCCATCACCCCCGCACGACGGGTGGGAGAGATCCAGGCCCTTTCCTGCAAGCCCCCGTACTTGACCTTTCACGACACGAGGGTAGTGCTCAGGACGCACCCCTCCTTCATGCCCAAGGTGCCGTCGGACTTCCACCTCAACGAACCCTTGGTGTTGCCTGTTTTCTTCCCGTCGCCTTCGTCGCCGGCTGAAAGGACTTTGCACTCGCTGGATGTGGCTAGAGCGCTGAAGTTCTACGTGGACCGCACAAAGTGTTTTCGGAAGACGTCACAACTCTTTGTGAACTTTGGACCTGTCAATCAGGGGAAGGCTCTCTCGAAGGCTTTCATTTCCAGATGGCTCTCCGGCTGTATTATGTACTGTCATCGGTTGGCAAACCGACCGCTGCCTGGCCGTCCGAGAGCCCATTCCACCAGAGCGATCGCAGCTACCATGGCGTTCCTATCTGGTGTGCCCTTGCTGGACATCTGCAGGGCTGCCACGTGGAGGTCGACGCACACCTTCACGAAATTCTACTGCGTCGATCGGGATTCCAGGGAGGAGTCCAGGGTCGGCCAAGCAGTGCTGCGCAACCTGTTCGCCTAAGGTGAGCCTGGTGAGGAGGTAAGAATTGCTTAATTTTGAGTTTTGGATATAATGCTTAATGTTGAGCCTTTGCCACCTCCCGTGGTTGTGCATGTGTGTACTGCTATGTATTCTTTTATTCATGAACATGTGAATCCATGCCAGACCCCATGCTGGAGAAGGAACAAGTTACTTACCTGTAAATGTTGTTCTCCAGCATGGGTCTGGCATGGATTCACATGCGAACCCTCCCGCCTACCCCTCTGCCGCTCTTCACTTGGTCATACTGCCACTTCACGTGCTACCAAATCTGAAGATGGCTGCCAGAGGCGGGGCTTAGGTAGAGGGCAGTCATTGGCTGTGGTCAGTATGACGCAGAGATCAGTGATTGGTTACTACTACGAAAGACAGATCAGAAACGAAACTGATACTGATTTTTCTTTACCGAGGATTCCCAGCCTGACGGGGAATATTCATGAGCATGTGAATCCATGCCAGACCCATGTTGGAGAACAACAGTTACAGGTAAGTAACTTGTTCCTTACTGATGGGGACAATACATAAAAATGTATGTTGCTGCTTCTTTCTCAAAATTGTGTTCCTTTCTCAGTGAGTAGATTTATTAAAATGTTTTTTAAAGCTTTTCACTTTGGAGTGAAGTGATTATTTGTTTCTTCTATTCTTACCTTAGTTTTGTTTGACGTTTGATATGAGAAACAAGAGTATGTCCTTGTGATGTGTGTGTGATCTTAGAGCTGCTTAGCTTAAACAAGTACATGTGAATTTTGTGCTTCAATTTCTTTTAAGGCTCTTTTATGTCTATCATTTATGAAAACATTTGTACTTGGACTAGTTTTGTTTGAGAAACACTACTCATTTGCAATAGTACAATTTAAATGCAGTTGAATAATGCTCTTAATGTACTGGCTTGTGTCAAAGATTGCCCTACGAAACTCGCAGAACAGCTTTATGGTTTTGAGGTTTTTTATTAAGATTACTTAGGTGTCTATCAAATGGTGGTTTAAGCTGCTGAGTAATAGAAGTAAAGGGGTCCTCTAGCTCGTCCTTCACTTTCTGCTGGACTCACTCCAGCCTAACCTAGAGTTTCCTGTCACCCAAGGTTAGCTTGAACACTAGAGATGGGTAACCCTTACTGTCTAGAGTAGCCTTTCTATCATGCAAGGGCCTAAAAGCCAAGGCCATATCTATCTTCTCCCTCCGGGCCTTCTAAGGGGCACCATACTCCAATGTTATATAATTGTTATAATTATAACGTGCTTAATACCAGCGAGTGGATTCCAAGCGTGGGATTGGAATTCAAACCTGTTGCGCTGCGTTGTCTTGCTTCTAAGAAAAACATGTTGCCCCTGAGCTATCCTTCCTCAGAATGTTACTGATGATTGGCTTTACAAGTGAATAGTGCCTGTACCCCGTCAGATACTCTCATTCACACTCTCCCTTTCACTCACGTTCACTCCTCTCCTTGATCTTCCATCTGCCTGTTCTCTATTCCCCCATTTCCCCCTTTAGTCTTCCTCCCCTCTATTCTCCTAGCACCTACGAATCCCTTTGGTCTTCCCCTCCTGTTCTCCCAGCTCTTATTCCCTTGCTCCCACTCCTTTTGACCTAGTCTGTTCCTCTGAATTTCTCCCACTCCTCTCCCACCTACTTCTAGCACCTTTCACATCTTTCACATGCCTCTTACTGCTCTCTCTGGTACTCCTAACCTTCCGTTCTCCGGCATGGGGTCTGGAATGGATTCACATGCTCATGAAAATTCCTTGTCAGGCAGAGAATCCTCGGGTGGGGGGAGGGGGGAGTTGAGTTTCACTTAAACTGTATTTCTCCTCTAAACCAATCGCTGTCTTCTGGGTCATACTGCCCCCCATCCAATGACACTACTCTCCGTAAGCCCCTCCTCTGTTAGCCATCTTCAGATTTTTACTTCACGTTTAGTGTTGGCAGACCTAGAGTTTGCTCGCCAAGCTATTTCTACATAAAGTTCGATTTTTTTGTTTCAAAGAAGCCTGTGTGCCTTTTGCATCTTCTGCTGACAGTGGGGATCTGTTGTCTGTGAAGTTCTGTGCCCCTCAAGGGCGAAGATCGTCAAATATTCCAGAAGGCCCTTTGGCCTACTTCGCGCCCTCAGAACATGACGGAGGAGGAAGGGAAGGTCCCTCTTCAGGCCCTGCACCAAATGCAGGCTACGGAATGCGTTTGTGGAGGACAAGCGCCTACAATGCCTCTACTGCCTGCCACCCGATCCACAAAGAGGTGGAGTGCAAGATATGCCTCAGTTTCTTCAAGAAGACGACGGACAGGCATATTAGACTGGCAGCTTGGCTTAACGCCAAGACCTCTGACCCGTGATCCAAGCACTCGTGCCTCACTCCAGACCGGCCGGTCCAAGGAGCCGTTTTCAAAGTCCTTTGAGGGCTCCTTATCTGTGGGGTCCCAAGATGAGGCCAAGAGCCGCAAGTCTGAATCAGCCGGGTTCGTTGTGGAAGCAGGTTCCAAGGTGGATAGGGCGCGATCAACATCCTGTTCAGCCTCCATTGCCAGCAGGCAATCGAGCTCCTCTACGAAGAGAAGTTATCTACCCCGGGCAAAAGACATGAGAAATCCGAGAAGCTGCAGACCGAGGAGAACGCTGAACAGCCAAGCAGGCTCAACCGGCACAGTCGAAGACCTCGTCGACGACTGCTACTACCACGACAGCTAAGGGCGCTTATCTTGTGAGCCCCCACTGCTCAGCAGGTGTCCTTACCCCCAAAGCGCGACACCGCAGCTGTGACTTTGCCAAAGTCTGCAGGCATGCCAGAAGGGAGGAAACGGGCACAGGCCCCAGATCAAACCCCTCAGGGGGAGATAAAGAGTAGGGGGCGAGGAGGCCCCGAAACTGCCCTCTCAGGCCGTTGGCCAAGCCATGGAGGTCTTGTCCACGGATGACGAAGTCCAGGAGTCCTTACACACAGTCCACAAGGACGTGGAAAAGGATGACTAGGACGGTGCAGGGCCTAGCTTTCCTGGTCTTCCATCTAAGCCAAGGGACATTTCCTTTGATATTCTGACTGCTCTACACACCTTGGTGTCCAAGATCCAGTTGAGGATGCCTCTGTCGCCGGTACCTGTGGTTCCCCAGGGCCCTGATCAGCCTCCAACGACGAAGCGCCATCCGACCTCCCCATTTCAACCTCTGCCACCACATCCCGGGTCCCTTCTCCCCCAGTGGACGCAGACACTGGTACAGGACCAGATACAGCCACGACGACGGATGGCCAGTATAAAGTTGCAGCGGACGGTGAATTGCCACATTTGGATGCTCCATCAGGGTGTCCCCACTGGATGAGGTGAGATCGTTCCACTCCATGATTTCCAGAGCCTCCAAGCTATTCCAGCTGGTCCCGAAGAAATGTGGAACAGTGTCTACCTTTGTCGCATAGGTTGGATGGAAGCCACACTTTTCCATCAGGAGGTCCAGGCGAAAGTGCTGGACATGCCCTTCGACAGAGAGAACCTGTTTGGGAAAGTCGATGTCCCTCCAGGCCATCAAGGCAAATACGGAGATGGCCCGTTTCCCTGGGTACTCTCTAGCAGCACCGCTCTTCTTTTCGCTCCTCCAGGGGAAAGTCGAGCCGGTCCTCCAAAGGTTTCTCAACATTGTACCGAACGCCTTCCACATCCACAACCCAGGAATCCTACAGAGGCCGTTCCCCGGCCTATGGTAGCGGAGGACAGCGTCTCCCGCAGGACGCCAGCACCAAAACAAGACTTAACCGGCCAGGATGTCGGACGCCCACTCATGCACCCAGGTGGGAGGCAGGCTGACTAGGTTAGTCGGCGAGTGGAGAAGGATCACCGACAGATGGGTGCTGGACACTCTTGCCCAAGGACACACCCTGGAGTTTCAGCGCAGATGTCCACAGATCCCTCCGGTTACCAGTCAGGATCAGCAAATCCCTCAGCTTCTGGAAGGGGGTACAGGCCATGCTACAAAAAAGGATGATAGAGCTAGTTCCCCAAGTGCTCTGGAGTGTATTCCAGATACTTTCAGGTCTGAAAGAAGATAGGGGGCTGGAGGCCCATCCTAGACCTACGACGTCTGAACAAACGCATCCAGTCCCAAACGTTCATGATGGTCATGTTGCAACATGTACTCGGCAGACTGGAAAGAGGAGACTTCTTGACGTTGTGATGCAGACACATCAGTAACGGTTCAAGGCACTGCCTTTTGGCTTGAAGTCTGCCCCCAGAGTGTTCACAAAGTGTATTGCACCAGTCATCCCATCTACGTCTACAGGGCATACACATATTACCCGTACCTGGACGACTGGCTGATCTGTGCCCGCTCGCAGGAGCTAGCCGACGGTCACACAGAGGGGACTGTCCGGCTACTAACTGATCTGGGATTCTCCATCAGTTATCCAATTCCTGCTTAACGCCATGGGCGCCAGGCTCAATATGGTGTCTTGCCTGGTGTCACCCTCAGAGGAGAGAATTGCAGCCATGTTAGGGAATGCAATTTCTTTCGTTGACAAAGACGGCCACAGTGCGGGCCATCAAGTTGTTACTGGGCATGATGTCATCCTGCATCCACCTCGTCCGGCTCTGCAGGTTGCAAATGTGACCCCTTCATGAATTCCTGGACGCCCGTTGGATACAGGTGTCCAGAAGCTTCACGGACAAGATCTCGCTCAATGAGTTCCATCGGCGATACTATGGTGAGGCGTTCGCTCCAACATCGCTCAAAGCACGGGATTTCAGAGCCTACCTTACCAGAAGACCGTCCCCACGGACAACTCCCTAGACGGATGGGGAGTGCACACCGGATGTCTGCACACCAGAGGCCTGTGGCTACCAGAGGAGAACGATCTTCATATCAATATCCTGGAGCTACGCACAGTGTTCTGGACCCTCAAGTAATTCCGTCCCTGAAAGGCAAGGTGGTGAGGATCTTCATGGACAACACCACCACCATGTTTTACATCAGGAAGCAAGGAGGCACTCTATTCCTGGCGCTCTCCAAGGAAGCACAGGACGTGTGGTCTTGGGCTGTCGGACAGGGGCTGTTCCTCGTCTGTCTCCACTTGGCGGGAGTCAAGAACACCATAGCAGACTCCCTCAGCAGGGAACTGCAATCCTGCCACAAGTGGGAGCTTCGTCAGTATCATGTGGACCTCCTATTCAAGTGTGGCAGGCCCCAGATCGATCTGTTTGTGACGGCGAACTCGAAATGCCAGAGGTTTGACCGCAGATTCCACCAACAGAGGAGCCTGGGGGGGACACGCTCACCTTCCAGTGGGAAGGGCCGTTTCTGTACGTGTTTCCTCCGTTCCCTCTCCTGCTAAGTCATCAACACACTCAGTGTCAGTGCAGGATGATACTCATCGGCCTGGCGTGGCTGAGGCAGATTTGATACCCAGCCTGTCGGTGTCGCCTCCTGTCAAGCTGCCAGTGGTACTGGATCTTCTCACCAGAGGAGGCAGTGCGATCCTTCATCATGACCCAGGATCACTGAACCCGAGGGCTTGGCTCCTGCAGTCCTAGAGTTTGGAGGGTATGCGTTACCAGCGGACTGCAGGGAGGACATCGCTGTGGCCAGGGCATCGTCGTTTGGTCACAAGTAGAAACGTTTCGCCACGTGGTGCCGGTCACAGAAGATTACCCCTCTGAGGGTCACAGCCCCACAGATCCTTCCATACTTGCTATCTTTGGCCAAGGCGGGACTGGCACACGCCTCCAAGGTACATCTGGCGGCTATCTCGCGCTACACCAGGTCACCAGGAAGATCTTCGCTTTAGTCCCACTGACTCGTCAATGAGTTTCTCAAAGGACATTTCAGATCTTTCCCACCAGTGAAGGCTTCTGCCCTGGCATGGGAACTCAACGTAGTTCTGACAAGGCACATGGGGGTGGTGGTGGAGGGGGCCTTCAAACCTTTGCATCTGGCACTACTGAAGTTCCTCTCGTGGAAAACCGCTTTCCTTGTGGCTATCGTTTCTTCCAGAAGGGTAGGTGAGATCCAGGACCGCCCCCTCGCCCCAGCCCTGAAACCTTTGTCCCTGGCAGAGCAGGCCTTGTACTTGCTGGATGTTGCTTGTGCCTTGAAGTTCTACGTGGCACGCACAGAGGATTTTCGGAAGACTTCACAACTGTTTGTGAACTTTGTTCTTGTGAACCATGGGAAGACCTTGTGCGATGCTTCCATTTCGAGGTCAGGTTCCCAAACACGGCCCTTCTCTGGCTTTAGGGGGTTTCAGGATCGCTGTGCGCGCTGATCTGATGCTCCGGGTGGCGGGCCCCGCCGTAAGCCGCAGCAGCAAGGTGGCCGGTTTTTCTCACCCAGCAGTCTCTTCTCCTGGCACAGGTAGTCTCCTTGCCGACAAATCATCCAAATTATATTTTTCATCGGTCGCACGAGCCTCTGGTGGGAGGACAAATCTCCTCTCATCTGAAGGCGTGCAGACCACCACCCAAGACCAATGGGTTTTGTGAATCACTCGGGAGGGTTTTCGCTATCCCCTTCCCCACCGATGTGTCTTTACGAAGATATCGGTCATCGCAGCATTCCTCAGACTGCAGGGGGTTCTTGTATATCCATACTTGGATGATTGGCTCCTGCACAGTCCTTTCCCACAGATGGCTACAACCAATCTTCAATCACTCCTTCAGCTCCTGTTCCATCTTGGACTGTCCGTGAACTGGCGTAAATCATCCATGGTGGTCTCTCGACCTGATCTTTCTGGGTTTTCGTTGGGATACTGTCAGTACCAGAGTGTTCCTTACGAAGGACAGGATTACAGACCTGTCGACCACCTGCCAAATCTTCCTCCAGTCTTCACAGGACTGCTTGGTGGTTCCAGAGACTTCTGGGCCTCATGGCTTCTTGCGTGTTGGCTCTACCGCTTGCATGCCTGAAGATGAGGCGCACTCAGCTGGCTCTTTGGAGCTGCTGGTCCCAGGCTTCGGATCTGGATTCCAAGATAATTCCAGTTTCATCCTGCATGACAGCGGATCTACAATGGTGGTCTTCCGACAATAACCTTTTAGTGGGGACCTCCTTCTAGGAGCCCTGCCCACAAGTAATGGTCAAAAGACTCCTCCCTTCTGCGGTGGGGAGCTACGCTACATCACCTCCAGGTGTTCGATTTGTGGACTCGTTAAGACAGGCAGTTCCATATCAATTACCTGGACTGTGTTCCTGGCGCTAAAGGCTTTTCAACAGACTATCAGCAACAGTGTAGTCCGTGTTCGCACTGACAATTCTGTGCCAATGTTTTACATCAACAACCAGGGCGGCACCAAGTCTCCTCTCCTTGTGGATCTTGCCATACAAATTTGGGACTGGGCCATCAGTACAATGTTTGGCTCCAGGCTGCACACATCCCGGGTCACATCAATGTGACCGCAGATTCACTCAGTCGCCAGTCAGTTACAACTGGGAAATGATCAGCAATATCCTCTCCAACATTTTCCATCAATGGGGCACTCCAGAGGTGGACCTCTTTGCAACTTCTTCAAACAAGAAACTTCTTCATGTGTCCAGGGATGGGCTCGGAGTGGCCTCCCTGGGGGACGCCCTCGAGATCTCGTGGGACAACATGAAAGCTTTTGCTTTTCCTCCATTGTCGCTGATTCATCGGTCGCTATGCAAGCTCAAGAGCACATCGAACTGCACTCTCCTGTTCATGGCTCCTTGGTGGCCAGCCAGATTCTGGTTTTTGGAACTACATCTGTCGGTACTTCCCCCGATCAGATTGCCGCAGGATCCTGACCACCTTCACCAGATGTGGCACCCCTCCTCACAATCGTTCAGCTTGGCGACCTGGTGCCTGAGTTCAGATCTTTAGCACAGTTCAATCTGTCCGAATACAATATGCACATTATCCAGGCGGCCAGGAAGCCTTCTACGAGGACTCAATACAGGAGAAAATGGCTCCGGTTTTGCCATTGGTGTTTAGCTAAACAGCTCGATCCTAGGCATGCTTCGGTCGACACTGTTCTATCCTTTGTGTCTCACCTGGTAGCTTCTGGCATCCATGTTCTGTCATGCAGGACTTACTTATCCGCCATTGCGACCTACCTGTCCAGACAGCTGTTCCTTTTCATTGACTAATCCAGTCATCAAAAGACATTTTGTGTGTCTTCATCTGTTCCCGCCAGTGCGCACCCCTCATCCCAAATGGGATCTGAATGTGGTCCTCACCACATTATGCCATAAACCGTTGTAACGCATAGCCACTACCCAGTGGTCCAGATAAGATTTTGAGGTGGGAGCATTTTACTCCCTTTTGTGAGTACATGTGATTTTAAGACTAAAAATGACTTTTCTCCTTTGCAAGAGTAAAATATATGTGACATCCAACCGACGTGTGCAAAAACTATATGGAAATCATTACTATGCGGCACTTTTCTGCATTGTGACAGAACACACCTTTCATTATTTCTCTAAGGTCTGGCCATTTGATCTCTCCTGTATATATTTAAATGTTGAAAACACAAAAACCTAACCAATTACATAGTAAAGCAAACGTGAATTGTATTGTGTGTTTTGAGGTTCGATAGCAGAATTGTCTTTTGATGTTTAATGAAAGTCCATTTCCTGGAGTTATTACTACCTAATGGTATATCAATGTTATGATACAACCGTAGAAAGTTATAGATAATGTGCATAATAGTGTGCAACTATTTTGAAATTACTCTTGGCCAAGCAAAAATCCAGTTTACATTCAAACCAGTTTGCAGAGTGAAAATAACTAAACACTGTAACCCATGTTTGATGCTTGCAAATGTTGTGTCCACCGCTTTCAGATATCAGCCATCCTTTTTATTTTAATTGTATTTTAGCAAATATTTTTTGTGTGCAATTCTCCTTTCACTGATAGCAGTAGAACCCTTTAGAGGTAAGTAAAGCCTTTTGCTTCATTTACCTTGCTCAATTCATTTATTTAGGGGAGCAGTGGTCAGCACTGAGTTACCAGTTAAGGGGAATGTTGTGCTCGCTCATGACTCCGGTTTTTATATTCCGCTATTGTGACGAGTCAACTTCCGGGGCACCAGTGGTCCAGGGATAAATATCTATCTGTTTCTAAACCAGCAATCAGCCCCACACCTCTAGTTCACCAGAAGGAATGCGAACAGATTGGAAACACAAGTCCCTTGTCCAATTTTATTAACGTGGACGGAACGGCAGGCTTATCTCTGCAAGGTTGTGGATCGTTGGTTAGTTGCAACACAGCAAAAATACAATTTTTACCAGTCACGGTTGTATAAAAATACCTACTTTATTATCACAACTCATTTCTAGCACACTACAAAATACAACCTACCCTGTAAAAGAGTGCAGTGGACAGACCGCTTCAAGTAGGAAAGGGGATGCACTCTGCATACTGACAGGAGGGTAGTCGGTGAAGTAATAAATCTCAATAGTTCAAGGATACTTGGTTTCAACACAAAGGGAGCAATGGGTCGTGGAATGTCACTAGGGGGCTTCAGAGAAGGACCAGGGAGACAAACACAAAGTACCTTGTGCTTGTAGAAGGTTGCCAGACATTTGGTCGAAAAAAATTGGTCGACCAGACAAATGGTCGAACCAATTTGATCGAAAACCAAATGGTCGAATTTTTTTTTGTTTTTTATTTTAACCCTTTTTTTGGGGGGGGTCCCCCAACCCCCTTTTTTTTCTCTAAAAAACCCTTTTTTACTAAACGAAAACCCGAAAAATAAATATATAAATAAAAAAAAATTCGACCATTTGGTTTTCGACCAAATTGCGTCGACCAGTTTTTTTTTCGACCAGTTGACTGGACACTCTTGTAGAAGTTCTTGGTGCTAGACAGTGTAGTCTGTTTCAGGGTGCTTTTCAGCTTCTGCGACAGAGTTCAAGACGGGGGACAGCAGCGGGTATCGGGTGGCAGGCAGTTTGACCGACGACAGCAGTCTGGCCTACATGGTGGCTCAGGGTCGTGAAATATTTTCTCAGGACTGCGTTTTGTGGATCTGAAGCACTGGTCGAAGTGTCTCAGACAGCGTGAGCGACTGTGGCGTGACAACAGCCAGGGGTGCGGCCAGTTGCAGCTCGAGGGGCTCAACTGGCTCAAAGGTCCTTAAGGCAGACGCTGGTTGATGCTTGTCGGTGCACTCCTCGCTTATTTGCTGGGCTCGTCCCGTCCTTTAAGGCAGACTGCCCAAAGCTGAGGAGAGTGTTGCAGGCAACGCCCTTGTCTTTGGTTTGGTTCAGAAACTCTGGCACTTTCCCCCTAGGAAGCTTGCTTGAGAGCCTAGCAGGGCACATTGTGTACTGGCTGGGTACTGGTTCTGGAGCTGCTGGAAGGGTCCTCTGGGTGTTGTATCTCCCTCTGTTCCCTGGGAGATGTTTAGGGAGGGATCTTGTTTCCCTCTCGGAAATCCTGGCCTTCTTTCACTGGCGGAAGCTGTAAGGCAGACTGTAACTTCATCCAGGGTCCAAAGGAGTTCTTGCTACTCCTGGAAGTCTTCAGATCTGCCAAGAGGGGCTCGACCCTCATTTGGAGCCAAATGGGCCTCAGTGATTGTTGTAGGCTAAGCCTACCTTAATGAACCAATTCTGGGTCCCCACCAACAATCTTCTGTTATGCCTGAGGTCATAACCAGAGTGCTTTGCAACAGGAAAGGTAAAGGGGCGAAAACATGTCTCTGGTTAATTGAGCTCTCTGTGGTTCCTGATTAAAGCCAGGTGTCCTTGGAAGTTGTGGTGAGAACACTGCCCATCTGCGGGGGTTGCCTACTGTAAGCACATTTACCAGACAGGACACTTCACTGCCCTTGATACTGAGGGGCAGGAGCTGGCTTCAGGTTGACACAGTGCATATCAAAGTTTGTTGGGTTCCTGTCTTTTGTTGGCCTCTGCAGCTAGGGCCTGTTTGAAGTATAGTCTATTGTTATGCTAATTATGTGTAATTGCTGCCACCATTCTCCGGGCCAACAAAGTATAGGGCGGATCCATGGAGCCTTTGTTATTTGATTAGGCTGGCTGTGGCAGGGGGAAGGTTTTGCTCTCCCCTTTTTGATATGCCTTCATGTACTCCTGGGTGTCACATTCCAAATAAATGTGACCTGGAGGACTAGGCTTGTAGGCTGTGTCCACCCAGAGTGCACATGTCTGTCGTGCGGTGAGCATAGGAAAATGTGTGCAGATTAGCCCCACACATTTTCCAGACTTTGACCCGCCCTCATTCAATTTCATATAAAATTTTTAAAAAACCAGGCAAGTGCACATTTAATTTTATTAGATCATTTGGAAACTAAGTCCTAAGGATGATTCTTTTCCCTTGTTCACTTCCTGCCTTGAAGCACTTCACTTGTGTATAAGCGCTTTACAAATAAAAATTACAATTACACAGACTGCGGATGGTCTGATTCCTCACATGCCCCCCCGCTTCAACATGTGAACCACCACCCTACTGAGGGTCTGGTTAGTCATCAAGGCAAAAGTATGTAATCCATGTAGGGATATGGCCCAACACAAAAACTTGGGGTTCTCCCCTTGCATGGCCATTAACCATCGCAGAGGGTGGTGGTCGGTCTGGATCGTCAAGTGTGACCCAAAGATGTAGGGTTTCAGCTTCTTTAAGGCCCACACAACCGCGTAAGCCTCTTTCAACGACCGCCCAGTTCCTTTCCCTTTTTGTTAATCGCCTGCTAATGTAGGCGCCAGGTTGCTCTATCCCTTGAGAGTTCAGCTGTAGACACACTGCTCCAATGCCAAAATCACAGATGTCTGTCTGGATAATAAACTCTTGACCCTAGGCTTGCACTTTGAGAACTGGGGCCCTGCACAATCAGTCCTTTCAAACTTGAAAGGCGGATTGACAGCCGAGGGTCCAAGTTGCCTTCTTTGGTATTTTCTTGGAAGTTAAATGATTCAGGGGCATGGCAATGGTCCCATACCCCTCGATGAACGTCTGGTCATATCCGGGGAGAGCTAGAAAGACTCACTTGCGTCTGTGTAGTGGGGCTGTCCCAATCCTTCACAGTCTGTACATTTGCTTCGAGGTTTTCTTACCTCCACCGACCTGGTGGCCTAAGTAAGACACTGTGCCCTGCGCTATCTGGCACTTTGTGGCCTTGATAGTCAGACCTGCATTCTGCAGCGCCTGAAACACTTGTTTCAGGTGGGATATGTGATCCTCCCAGGTGTAGCTGAACACAGCAATGTCCTCTAAATAGGCAACACTGAAGTCTTCCAGCGTAGACATAACCTGGTTAACCATCTGCTGAAAAGTGGCAGGAGCGTTCATTCCGAAGGGCATCACTGTGAACTGATAATGTCCTTCTGAGGTTGAAAATGTGGACCTCTCTTGCTGCATCTTTCAAGCTGACCTGCCAGTACCCTGCCGTGAGGTCAAAGGTACTCATGTCCTTGGCACCGCCGAGCTTGTCAATGAGCTCATCTGCCCGAGGAATGGGATGAGCATCTGTCTTCATGACAGATTGAGCCCCCTGTAGTCCACCCAAAAGCGGACTTCAGTCTTCCCACCACTGGGCTAGCCCAGGGGCTGACGGATGGCTTTATCACTTCTAGGGAGAGCATCTTGGAAATGTCCTCTTTGTTGGTGTCCCTGACCTTATCAGACTTCCTGTGAATCCTGCTCTTCACTGGCATACTGTCTTCAGTGTCCACATCATAGGAACACAGATCTGCATCACCTGGAGTGAGACTAGTCAAATTGTAGAATAGGCTCACTATGGCATTTATTAAATGTATTGTGACTCACAGACCAGGAGGTATCCCGACATTAGGAAGGTTAAAATAAGGCAAGCAGAGTAACCGTTATTCGAAGGGATCGTGTCCTCCGACGTAGTCTTTATCTTTGATAATTCGTCTCCAGATTGCTGGGCTCGGAAACTTTTTCTCTGTAGAGGGCGCTGCGTGTCGACGTCCGCCGAGTCGAAGTCCCTCGACAGCCACTGTATCGGCGCCGACGTCACCATGCCCATAAATAGCCACGCGCTGTGTCCGTTGCTCAGTTCTGTTTTTCCGCGCTTCGTGGGGCCTCGGAATATCGTTGCTCAGTTCAGTCAGATAAACCTTCTAGATTTACTCAAATACCAACTCGTTCTCGATGGCTTCTTCATCGGAACCGGCTTCAAAAAATGTCGAGACTGCGGTAAAAATGTCGATAACAGATCCACACAGGATCTGCTTGTGGTGCTTGGGAGCCGAGCACCATTGTTCGGAGTGTGAGGACTGCATGTCCATGACGGAGAAAGCCATGAAGGAGCGCAAGGGGAAGCTTGAGAGAGGTAAGTCAGTCAAAACCTCCTCGAAAGTTTCTTCGGCTGATTCGAGGCATTCGTTTCCTCGCCGTTGAAAGCATTCCCATTCTAGATTTCGAAGTAGCTACCACCATTCGTCGAGATCGAGACACTCAAAGAAGAGACGTTGAAGATCCCCTTCCTCGTCCTCTTCTGTTTCCCCAGTAAGGGTCTCCTGCCCCACAAAACACAGCTCTCAGGCTGAGTGGGAGGAATTCAGGAAGAAAATGCTAAGCGTCTTCGAGAAAGCGGCCTCGACCCCCTCAAAGACAGCTGAGGGTGATACCCCGGGTGAAAAACCCAAAAAATCGAAACGCCGCGAGTTGCACCCGGAGAAAGTCCACCCGAGAGCGCCACGGGCCATCGGGTAAGAAGGCACCGTCTTCGCTGTCGTCGAAGATCCCTTCGACTCATGGATTGATGCTGTTGACAAAGGGTTCTTCGACGCATCGGTTGATCGACTCGACACCGATGAAAGAGAAAACCACGGCTACTTCACAGCCAACGGTGATACCAAGAGCCTCCGGCACGACGCCGAGACTGTCGTCTACATCCTTGAGTAGGATCCCGATCCTCTTGAGTTCTTTGAGGCCTCTACCAGTTTTCTCAACGCTGTTTTCGGCGCCTTCGAAGCCTGTCATATCGGCGTCAACAACATTGACGTTTTCTCGCCCAATAATGACGGGTTTGGCTCCTTCTGCCTTAGAAATGGGTTTTATACCAAGAGTACCCCGGATTATCTTCAATCTATGAAGAAGGGGAGGATTCTGACCAGGAAACCTTCAGGTTGCAGAGGACCACAATACCTGTTTCAGAGGATTTCACCTCTGAGGAAAGAAGGTTGAAAGACCTACCGGAATCATTACATGAGGCAAGTGGGCTGGACACTTCCCCAGAAGTGGAATTTGTTAAACCAGACCCAGGGGAACATGCTGAAACACCCTATAGAACCCCGATGGCAAGGATTATTGAATTTATGGGTTGGTCTGCGCCTTCACCTGTTTTTCAACAGAATGACCTTACAGACATATTAGACAAAGGTCCACAGGAGGATCCTGTGGTCCCCTTCCATGCAGCCTTACAACGAAAGATTTCATCTAATTGGGAAACTCCTGAAGTTATCCCTGCAGTCAATAAAAGATTGTCAGCCAAGTATAGGATAGCTGCGGGTGACCCTGAATACTTATCAAAACACCCGACTCCGGAGAGCCTGGTGGTTCAAGCAGCAACTTCATCAAGCAGCAGGTCCGCTTACCCTACTGTCCCACAGGATAAAGATGACAAAAGGTATGATTCTATGGCAAAAAAGTATTTTCTGCTTGTAGTATGGCGTTGAAGTCCATCAACGCCACCTGTACGCTCGCCAGGTCCAGTCACACACTGTGGGAGTGGGCTTGATCAGCGGCTGACTGCATACCCGAAGGAGAGGAAAGGGAAGCCTTCCTTAACATTATTAAAGATGGCAAAGATGCCGTGTGCGATTCACTTAAAACTGGCATCGATTCTGCCGACAGTATCAGCAGGGCCATGGCGGCAAGTACGACAATCCGCAAGCATGCGTGGTTGCGAAAGTCTGGCTTTGCTCCAGATGTACAGGCTAGACTTTTGAATATGCCCTTTGACGGCTCTTTATTCGGTAAAAAGGCTGATGACGGTCTGGAAAAGTTGCAGACATCTAAAGCAGCGGCAAAACCGTTAGGAGCTGCAATCCGCCAAACTCCTTTTCGCCCCTCAGGAACCTCTGGGAGAGGAAAGTCCTTTTGCTATTATTCCGCATTCTGGAAAGGCAGAGGACAGCCGGCTCAAAGAGGCCAAAGGAGATCCACCCGAGGTGGACGGGTCAAAAGTACTAAAGCCGCAGCAGCAGCAGGTGTCTCTTTACCCTCGGCATCTGCATCAGCCGCCCCCAAACTACTCTGAGGTCTTTCCACACAACACCTGTAGGGGGCAGGTAAACTCACCATCTGACGGAATGGCAGGCTATAACGTCAGATGCTTGGGCATTGGAGACAGTTGCCCAGGGTTACTGCCTACCCTTTCTACACATCCCTCAGTCATCCACCGGGGCACAGCTCTCTAAAAGTTTCAGATCCGCTCTTGCAGGAAATTATAGACCTGCTAGAGAAAGGTGCCATAGAACCGGTACCTGTAGCGGACAGGAACAAGGGCTGGTACTCCCTCACCCCCCCCCCCCTACTTTCTCATACCAAAGAAGGACGGAGGACTGAGACCCATCCTGGATTTACAAGGATTGAACAAGTTCTTCAGGAAGGACAAGTTCAAGATGGTAACTCTTTCTCAGATCCTTCAGGCCCTCCAGCTCCAGGACTGGCTGGTATCTCTGGACCTTCAGGGTGCTTATTTCCATGTGCCAATCCATCTCAAACACAGGAAATACCTGAGGTTCGCAATTGGCGACTCATTATCAATTTCGAGTTCTGCCATTTGGGCTGACCTCCGCCCGTGGGTCTTCACCAAGCTAATGTTGGTAGTGGCTGCGAGTCTAAGGAGGGAAGGGATCCACGTCTACCCCTACCTGGACGATTGGCTGATCAGGGCTGTATCTTCGGAACAAGCTCAGATCCAGCTAGATTGTGTCTGCCACTTCCTTCACAAACTGGGCTTCTCCCTTAATTTAAAGATGTCACAGATGATACCATCACAGAGACTCCAGTTCATTGGAGCGGTCCTGGACACTTCCCTGGGAAAAGCCTTGCCACCAGAGGTGAGAGCACAAGATATTCTGCAGATGGTCAACAAGTTCCAAAATGCCCAAAGTCTCCCAGCCTTCGACTTTTGGAGGTTGCTAGGCCTCATGGCATCCTGCATCTTCCTTGTGCCAGAGGCTCGCCTGAGAATGAGATCTCTTCAGTGGGCACTGAGAACTCAGTGGTCGCAATTCTCAGGGAGAATGACAAATCTCCTCCGGATTCCGGACAAGGTAGCCCACAACCTTCTATGGCGGGCCTATCCAGAGAACATCTTGAAAGGAGAACTGTTTTGGCAACCATGGCCTGAGATAACAGTAGTCAGACGCCTCACTCACCGGGTGGGCGCCCATGCCAACGACTTGACCATCAGCGGTCGTTGGTCTCCATCGGAGTCCAGACTACACATCGACCTATTAGAGCTGAGAGCAATCAGACTAGCGCTGAAAGCTTTCCTACCATCAGTACAGGGGAGAAATGTCCTGATGACGGACAACACGGTGGCCATGCACTACCTCAACAAGAGTCGGCGTAGGGTCACTGCCACTGTGCAGAGAGGCAATGCAGCTCTGGTTTTGGGCAATTCAGGAAGGAATCTCTCTATCGGCAGTCCACCTAGCTGGAGAGAAGAACTTGACAGCGGACGCTCTGAGCAGGCAGAGCAGTCTCCCACGAGTGGGAGCTAGCTCTGGAAGTCCTTAAAGAGCTCTTCGCCCTTTGGGGAACCCCTCAGGTGGATCTGTTCGCCACAAGCACCAACAGGAAGTGCGATCTGTTCTGTTCAAGGGAATTTCCCCCGGAGGAGCTCTAGGAGACGCGTTCATAGTGGACTGGGAGTTCCACTCCTTTACGCGTTTCCACCAGTCCCTGTTATTCCTCAAATGATCAGGAGGTTGAGAAGATTCTGGAAAACCATGATCCTAATTGCCCCGGACTGGGCCAGGAGAACGTGGTACCCGGACCTTCTTGATATGTCCATCTGCCCTCCAATCCGTCTTCCACTCACAGAATCTTATCTTGCAGAAGGGAGGTCACGTTTTCCATCCAGACATCACAACACTCAACCTTCACGCTTGGCTTCTGAAAGGGTGAGGTACAAGAATTGGGAACTCCCTGATGACGTCATGGAGGTGTTGCCTTCGGCCAGAAGTCCAGCAACAAAGTCTTTATACCGCTGCCGTTGGAACAAATTTTGAAGCTGGTGTAGAGAAGGGAATATCTACCCTTTTTCATGTGGTACACCAACGGTGTTATCGCTTCTATTTTACTTGGCAAACGCAGGCCTTCAAGTTGGCACTGTAAAAGTCTATCTTGCAGCGCTTTCAATCTTCAAGCGCACTGCGGAGGAACCATCGTATTTCAAACTTCCTCTGGTAATACAATTTCTCAAGGGATTAACTAATGTTTATCCTCCAAGACCATTCCAAGTTCCCTTATGGGACTTAAATTTAGTCTTAAACTTCCGAATGGGTACTCCATTCGAACCACTCCACTCTTGTTTGCTGAGATTTCTTGCGCTTACAACTGTCCTATTGGTAGCACTAACATCTGCTAGGAGGGTGAGCGAGCTACAAGCTCTCTTGTAAACCCCCCCTCCCCCTATACAATTTTCCAGAAGGACAAAGTTGTCCTACAGGTGAAGCCTAATTTCCTCCCAAAGGTGGTTTCTGAATTTCATATTACTCAGAAAATTACCTTACTTCGTTCTACCCACCGCCCCATGCGGGGAAAGAGGAAGAAAGGCTACATAGGCTGGACCCAAGGCGAGCTCTGAGCTTTTACATCAGCAGACTGGCTAGGATTAGGCAAGCAGACCAACTGTTTGTAGGATACTCAGGTCACAAGTTGGGACTACCCATAACAAAACGGACCATTTCCAGGTGGATTATTTTGGCCATTCTGGAATGTTACAAACTGGCAGGGAAAGAGCCACCCCAAAATCTTAGGGCTCATTCAACCAGGGGTATCGCAGCCTCTTTGGCCCTCCAAAGAGGGGTACCGGTCTGAGACATATGTGCGGCTGCCACATGGTCGTCCGCACATACGTTCACAAACTTTTACAACCTGGATTCCTCCGCTAGTCAAGAGACCAGATTTGGAAAAGCCGTATTACATGCGGTTCATTCCTAAAGGGGATACATGACATTACTCCCACCTCTAATAACATGCCACTGCTACGGGAGTCTATCAAAGATAAGGAATACGTCGGAGGACACAATCCCTTCGAAGAACAAGTTGCTTCTTATCTTGTTACGTTCTTTCGATGGGATGTTCCTCCGACGTATTCCTTATCACCCCTTCCCTCCATCCCCGCAGTAATACTTCCCTTGTGGTTGCAGTTTACGCTCCTTCAAGGTCAATAACCAATTCAGGCATGACTTATCTCATGCTACAAAACGTAACTACGCAACGGACGCGGCGAGTGGCTATTTATGGGCATGATGACGGCCTGTGTGGTGAGCAAACTCTGAGGAGCTCGGTTTAGTCATAGTTCAGACACAGTCGGGGGGGGGGGGGGGGGGCATCCATGTCTGGATGATGCTGTAGATTAGGTCGATAGCTGAATCAAGTTTGTGAGGACCTGCATACCGTCAGCAAAGCTTATATAGGGGATGTTAAGGCTGTCCATGTGGTCTGAGAGGCTTGGTGTATATGTACAATGTGGGTGATGGGCAGGATCCTTGGGGGACACCATATGAAACTGGTACGGGGTCTGCTGCTTTGGCCCAGGAAAGACCCTGCTGGATCGTCCAGTCAAGAATTATTTGATCCAGTTAGACGCTTCAGTGGATAGGTTAAAGGTGGAAGTGAGGTGTTTGCATAGGATCTCGTGATCGACCAGATCAAAGGCTGCTGAGAGGTCAAGTAGGAAGATGGAAAGATCCCCTGCATCGCGCATGAGGTTGAGCTGAATCTTAAGGTCAAGGAGGGCTGATTCTGTGCTGTCTGGGCCTGAACCCCCAATTAGCGGGAGCCCAGTGAGGAGTTGGTTTCGATGTGGGATAGAAGTTGAAGGTACGCTGTACGGTCAAGAATTTTCAGGAGGTCTGGTTCTGTGGTGATAGGGCGGTAGTTGGTGGGTAGGTTTGGGGTCTAGTGAAGGTTTTTTCAGGAGTGGTGTAACCCAAGCTTCTTAGATGGAGTTGGATGCTATGTGAGAGTTAAAGGAGGCATTGATGAAATTGGCCATAGTGGGCGTGAGTGAATCAGCGCACATCTTGATTAGGTGTGCTGGGCATATGTCCCCTATGCAGTTAGATGCTTTGAGGTGTCGGATGGTATTGAGCACACCCGTCTGAGTGACTGGGGTGAAGTAAAAAGTGGGATTTGCAAGAGCAGCGGCTGGGGTGAGCTCAGGCGGGTACAAATCAGAGGAGGCTAGGAGGGATTTTTTTAGCATGGATTTTGTTGGCTAGGGCCGACTGTATGAGGGAGCACCAGGCTTACTACTACGTCCCGTCCTCTTTCCTCCATACTTATGGGACATTCCTCCATCCTGTGGGATGGTACCGGAACACTGTAAAAAGGATCACATTTTTCAAAAATGTGTCCTTACTCTCTTTTTATGCGGGGTACCGCATGCGGCCTTGAACCCGCCCTCCTTAGCTCCGCCCAGCGCATCGCCCATCAGTCCTTCTCTGCACGTTCGGGACTGGATGCACTTGCCTCTTCGGAAGATTTTTTTTCTTTCGGTGTCCTTCTCTCCTGCTCCGGCTTAGCGGTCGCGTGGTAGTCAATCTATGCCGTTTCGGTTAGATTTTCCTAATTGTTCTTCCTGCGAACGATGCTTCGCTAGGGCAGATACCCATCCTCTTTGTTTAGAGTGTTTGTGTCCGGACCACCGGTGGGACTCGTGCTTCTACTGCGATTCCCTTTTGGTCCGGGCACTTCAATGTCGTCTGGAGCGGTGGGAGGTGTTTCAGTGCGTTCCTGCTCCGCATTTTCAGAGTTTCATCGATGAGAAGAGACGCACGGTAAGGTCTTCATTTTTTAGGGCACCCCAACCGGGGGACTCCTTCCCAGGGTCTTCCTGGTCCGGGAGGAGCTTTAAAAGCTGTTACAAGGGTTTCCCCTAAGGTGCCTTCCAGACCTAAGAGAAGTACCAGAGTTTTCTCTGAGGGCCTCCATAAGGGGCCTGCTCACACCGGATTGCAGTCCGAGGCCCCTCCTGTGGGGGCTATTCACTGGCCCAGTTCTACTGAGGCGGTGGATACCGGAGCTTGCTTTGAGGCCTCCTTGTCTAGAGCTTCCCATACAGACACCTGGGCGTGCCCCAAGGCCTTTGTTGTTTTCTGTACCAAATCAAGGTTCGAGGCCCCTCGTGAGTGGGCTGTTACCGGACTCTGGTCCGAGGTCCCTCTGTCAGAGGCTAAAGTGACCAACAGAACTGAAAGGCCTGTTAAGGTCTTGTCGGTGAGGTGGGTTCTTCATCGCTCCCGCTCTAGTGGGGATACCGGTTCTGTTGAGGGGGCACAGTGAGGTTGCGGACTGTAATTCGTCTGTTATGGGCATGGCTGAGGTTCCTCTTTCAGAGGCTAATTTGGCTATTAGTATGTCTCAAACATCCTAGGCCACACAGTACCGGCTCTGCCGAGGTTCATTGTGTCAAGGCTGAAGTCAAGACCCCTGACCTGTCTGTGGAGACCCCTGCCTCACTCACACATGTGACGCAGTGCTCCTCAGGCATTGACAAAATGGTGCCTGTTCCCGCGTGAACTGCGACGCCATTTTGGACTCTTCCATTACACCTACGCCATCGGCATTCGGAGCATTTGTTCGGGTGAACAGCTTTTTCCTTGTGCACAGTTTTGTCCAGTTTATGACTTGGCGTTGGATGACACGCAGGGGATCAGGATGGTGATGACCAGCCCCGCTCTATTAGGGCGTTCCATGACCGGGTCCTGGACATGACTCTTCTGGATGTTCAGTACCTGAGGCACCCCCTCTGCAAGAAGGGGTGCTTTCGGGGGTGTTCACCCTGTCTCCTCAGGAGCGCACCAGCTTGTTCGTCCAGAAGGACGTTTTGGCCAAGGTCCGCAAAGTCTGGGATAATCCACTCTCTGGACTGCACATTAACAAAAGATTGACGCTTGTTATAAGCTTCATACTTAGGGGCAGGTAGCCTTAGCGTCTTGCCTGCTTCCGACCTTCACAGTGGTGACGGCCACCATGCTTCAATCCAGACCGGCTTCAGCGTCCTCTACTGCGACGGCTTAGATTCTGGCCAAAGAGGACAAGCTGCTTGACTCTTTGCAAAGGAAGATCTTTGCTAATTCGGCCCTGCAGTTGCGCCAGGCGAACGTAGAGCTCATTTTAGCAGGGGCAAATATGGAAATGTGGAAAGGTCTGTCGGAATTTGAGGAGTTAATTCCTGCAGACAAGCTGGATGATTTTAAGGCTGGCTTGTCAGATGCCAGAGTCCTGGCGCAGGATATGCTTGAGGCTGCGGCGCATTATGTCGACACCTCGGCTCGGGGCCTCATGCTTGGAGTGGACACACCTCATCAGGCTTGGCTTCATGCCACAAAGTTTTCCAAGGAGGTTCAGGGTAAAGTTCTGGACCTGCCGTTTGACGGCAAAGAACTGTTCCATTCGTCAACGGGCTTAGAGCGGACTAAAACGAAGGGGGGGGTTTCTAGATCAAAAGACACGCAGAGTCGATCCTCCAGCTGGAAACTCCCGTCGGCAGCGAGGCTGGTTTTTCTCTCGGTCTTCGGCCTCAGGATCTGGGGGTCTCGCCTCTGAGAAGCCTGCTAAATGAAGATTTTCGTCGCTCGCACAAGACCCCGGTGGGAGGGCACATTGCGTCTCGCTGGGAGGTGTGGCAGACCATCACTGAGGACTGGTGGGTCTAGTCAGTAGCTCGGCCGGGCTTCCGCTTGCCCCTCCCCCACCCATCAGTCCTCCCTTCCTGCAGTCAGGGACACCCTCCCTCAGAGCCGAAGTCCAGAAGCTTCTGGATCTCAAGGAAGTGGAACCCGTTCCCCTAGGGGAGCGAGGGGAGGGCTTGTACTCCCATCTGTTCAGTGCCCAAACCCAACCTGGCTGGCCTGCGCACCATCCTAGACCTTTCCCAGTTCACCCTTTCTCTTCCTCAAGAAAAATTCAAGATCATCCCCGGTCAGATAGTCCTCTCTACGGAAGGGCGACTGGCTCAGCGTGGTGGACCTTCAGGATGCTTATGTGCATATCCTCATTTGGAGCCTGCATCGGAAATACCTATGGTTTTCCATGGGGGAGGAGCATTTCCAGTTTCGCGTGCTCCCGTTTGGTCTCAGCTCGGCACTGCGTGTATTTACGAAGATGACGGTCATCGCAGCTTATCTTTGGCTACAGGGTATCCATGTATATCTGTATTTGTTCGATGAAAGCCTCGAGCAACCTTCAGTCTCTCCTCCAGCTCCTGTTCCACATTGGGCTGTCGGTGAACTGGCGGAAATCCACTGACTGTCTCTCAGGACTTGATTGGAACACGATCGATTGCAGAGTGTACCTGACTGGGGACAGAATAGCAGATCTGTTCGCCACATGTCAGGTATTTATGCAGTCAAAGGGCATGTCAGCCTGGTGGTTCCAGAGGCTTCAGGGCCTCATGGCTTTGTGCGTGCTGGCTCTTCCTTGTGTCAAGATGAGGCGGACGCAGATGGCTCTGCAGTGGATTCGTATTCCAAAATACTGGTTCCACCTTTCATGAGGGCTGACCTCTTGTGGTGGTCGTCTCTCAGCAATCTTGTCGGTGGGCGCGCCCTTCCAGGACGCTGGCCCACTTTTGATTGTCACAACGGATTCCTCCCTGCTGGGTTGGGGTGCAACGCTGGATCATCTTCAGGTTTCAGATCTTTGGTCGCCACAGGACAGACAGCTTCATATAAATTACCTGGAGCTCCTGGCGATATTCCTGGTGCTGAAAGCGTTCACACCAGGCATTGTCAGCAAGGTGGTCCGTGTCCTCACGGACAATGCGGTGTCAATGTTCTATATCAACAAGCGGGGGGGAGTAGTACCATGGCTCCTCCTCTTGTGGATCTTACCATTCAGATCTGGAATTGGGCCATTCAGCATGGTATCTGGCTGGTAGCAGTACACATCCTGGGCCAGCTGACTGTCACTGCAGATGCCCTCAGCGGACGAGCAATTGTCAGCTACGAGTGAGAACTGAACAAGGAGATCCTCTTGGATATTTTTCGCTGTTGGGGCATTCCAGAAGTGGACCTCTTTGCGACATCTACAAACAGGAAGCTTCCCCAAATGCCTCCAGGAACTGGCTCGGAGCCTCCTCACTGTGGGATGCTTTCAAAATTCCATGGCACAACATGAAGGTCTACGCTTTTCCGCCTCTTCCTCTGGTCCATCGGGCTCTTTGCAAGTTAAGGAACGCAGTGAATTACTCCCTGCTGTTCATAGCCCTTTGGTGGCCGGCCAGGTTTTGGTTTTCGGAGCTTCAGCATCTATCAGTGTGTCCACTGCTCAAGCTTCCGCTGGTCCCTGACCTGCTTGACCAGAGCGATCAACAGCTGTGGCACCCCTCCCCACAATCGTTCAGCTGGGGCGGCTTGGTGCCCGAGTTCAGATCTTTAGAGCGCTTCAATCTGTCTGCGGATAACATGCGCATTATTCAAGCGGCCAGGAAGCCCTCAAGCTCTCAGTATAGAAGCAAATGGCTACGGTTCCGTCACTGGTGTTTGGCCAGGCAGCTGGACCCCAGGGAGGCTACTATCAAAATGGTCCTGTCTTTTGTTTCTGGCATCTGGCAGAGTCTGGCAGCCAGGTCTTGTCCTGCAGGACATATTTCTCGGCTCTTGCCGCTTATTTGTCCACTGACCAGTGGTCCTTTTCACTGTCTAATCCAGTAATTAAATGACACTTTGTGGGCCTGATGCATCTTTATCCTCCTGTTTGCAACCTGCATCCAAGGTGGGATTTGAATGTGGTCCTTTCGGCCTTGTGTAATGAGCTTTTTGAGCCCAGGGCTACTATCGATTTTAAGTACCTTTTGTGGAAAGTGTCCTTTTTGATCTGTGACTTCGGCAAGGCGTGTAAGTGAGCTTCAGGCCTCGTCAGTGGAACATCCATTCCTTACTTTTCATAAGGATAAGGCTGTCCTGCGAACAAATCCCGCCTTTCTTCCGAAGGTGGTCTCTGATTTTAATTTTAATCAGTCAATCTCATTGCCTGTATTCTTCCCAGACCCGACCTCGGAGGCCGAAAAGGTTCTGCACTGCCTAGACGTTAGAAGAGCCCTTATGTTCTATATGGACAGAACATCTGAGCTTAGGAACTCTTCGCAGCTTTTTGTGACCTTCGGAAATCTGCAAGGAAAGCCGGCCTCGAAAGCGACCATCTCCCAGTGAATCGCGGCCTGTATTTTGGAGGCATATACCATTCAGGGTCTTCGGGCCCCAAAGGGAATTCATGCTCATCTTGTGCGGTGCAAGGCGGCTGCCATTGCCTTACAAAAATATGTTCCTTGGGAGACAATCGCGAAAGCGGCTACGGTGGCCTCCCCATTGGCTTTTTGTAACCATTACTGTCTGGACCTGAGCTCCAGGGCTGATGCTCAGTTCGGTCAAGCTGTGCTTAAGAACCTGTTTCAGTAAGGAGTTGCCATCCACCCGTAATTACTGTGAGGAGTGCTTGGGAATTTCCCATAAGTATGGAGGAAAGGGGATGGGACGTGGTAGTATAATAAAGTTACTCACCGTAGTGACTACCTTACTCCTAGTCCATAGTCCCCTTTCCCCCATACGCCCGCCATCCCCTCTAAAAAGTTTCCTCTGTTATTGCTTCAAGGTCATAGACCTGGCGATGGAAAAGGACTGATGGGCGATGTGCTGGGCGGAGCTAAGGAGGGCAGGGTTACGGCCGTGTGCGGTACCCCGCGTAAAAAGAGAGGAAGGACACATTTTTGAAAAATGTGATGCTTTTTACAAAGTGCTCCGGTCCCGTCTCCGTCCCACGAGACGGAGGAATGTCCCATGAGTATGGAGGAAAGGGGACTATGGATTAGGAGTAAGGTAGTCACTACGTTGAGTAACTTTATTATTGTCTTTTGGGAAGCTGTCGCTCAGAGGAGAAGGAGTTTCGAGTGCCTTTATAATTTAAAAGATCTCTTTAGCGTTTGAGCTGGCATTCTGGTAGTGCCAGTGCTTCATCAGCTCCTGGCTTGCCTTTAGGTTTTTCTTTGACTGTTCCATGTACTTTGCCATTCTAGACCAAAGGCCAAGTATATAGTCCATGACATCTCGTGTAGGGGACAAGGCGTTGCCCTCTCATCTCTCTTTCACTAGACTGATGGGACCTTGTACAGGGTGTCCAAACAGAAGCTCACGGGCTAAACCCTATTCTGTACTGTGGCCCCGCCCTGTAGGCGAACAGAAGGCATGGCAGGAGAATATCCCATTTTCTCCTCAGACTCTTCCAAGCCACTGATCATGCCTGTCGGGGTCTTGTTGAACCTCTCAACAAGCCCATTTGTTTGTGGATGGAAGGTTGTAGAAAACTGGTAAGGGACTCCACACTCTTCCCACATAGCCTTCATATATGTTGATATGAAGCTTGAGCCCCGGTCAGAAACCACTTTCTTGGGGAATCCAACACGGGAGAATGTCACATTCGGGGCCTTCGTAGCCACAGAGGCTTTGAGGTTCCTCAGAGGTACCTTGTGGTGTGGTCTACCACCAAGATGCATCTGCTACCTGAACTGGTTTGAGGATCCAAAGAACCCACAAAATCCATGCCTATTCTCTCGAAAGGCCGCCTAACCACGGGTAGTGTAATTAAGGGGGTCTTTGTCGCGCCACCAAACTTGCCGGAAGGTTGACAAGTCGCGCAGGACCGGACAAATTACTTTACCGTTACGCCTAACTGCGGGCCAGTTAAAAGTGCACCGACAACCGATCCAATATCTTAGTCACTCTCCAGTGAGCCAAATCTCTGTGGAACTGGGGATTCACCAACCTTCTGGTGCCCTCGGCCTCAGAATCCTTTGGCTCCCTGAACAGGAGTCCATCCTCCCAGTACACTATGAACAGTCCAGGGGCCTCTCCCTTAGCCTGCTCCTCTGCCTGCTTCCGCAGACCCGCCAGAGTGGGACACTCTTTCTGGGATGTAAAGAAGTCAGTCTGATCTGGGCCCCCATCTGATAGAAACTCATCCAGCTTGGGCAGGCCCTTCAGATCTGCGCCCACCTCGTCTTCGACCCCACGTTCCTGCCTTGTGCCAGGCAATTCTGAAGTCACTGGCTCCCATGCTGCCACAGTAGGGTCCTCACTGGCTACTGGCCCCTCTACCGCAGGAATAGGTGACACAGCAGTCTGTGGAACTGGACTTGGGGCTACCTTCCACGCTGGTCCTCCAATAAGCCCGCTGGAAGCACTCTGGGCTCTGAGTGTTCAATCTGGCGATCTCTTTGGCCTTCGATCGGGTATCCACTGCGACTATCTCGGGATCCGGAAGATCATTACGCAAGTCATGGTACAAGGATGGAGTCTGTCATTGCTACAGCTCGCCAGCTGAACTTTTATTGCCAAGGGGCACATACTCTTTCCGTCAACGCCACTGACTCTACAATCAGGCCCATTTCTTTTTCTTTTTTTTTTTTATTGTTGCATTTTTAGTTTTGAGCAATCTCAATCCACACACACATCCACAAGAAATATAGCATAACATACAAATATTGAACAAGTCTTTACTTCAGACTAAAACCTATAGCCCCAGAGCGTAGTAACGAATCTGATTTTCAAAAAACAGAACGTACATATTGCCCATTGGTGTGTTTATTAAACACACATTTAAAACATATTAAAAGTTTTAAGATCAACTTCCTCTTGTGCCATTTACTACTGTAAGTCTAGGTAAACAGTTCCAATAACTGATTTCCTTCTAGAATTGCACTGGCTAAATGTTCAAATAATAACCATTACAAATTTTACCAGGGCTAAAAGAAGTGCGATCGGTGTCCCAGTCATCAATCTGTTCCATAACAAATTACTAATCACAGCAGTTATAGAATGTATACGTGGCTTCAAATAAATTATCCTTTCTTCCATAAGAGCATTGCATCCTATAACCAAGTGATAGATAGGGTCTTTAAAGACTGACTGACTTGCACAGTGGACAATTGCGAAGCTCTGTTGTAATATTTAGTTGTGCTCCTCAGATTTCCAGGGTTGGTAGACAATTCATTGTATTTTCTGAAAAAATGAAATCTGGAAAAATGGATTAACAATGCATTTCAATTGACTCAAAGATAATTTATTTTTTTATTTGTATTTCAAAAATTTCATGGAAGATGCAAACAATAAAGCAATGCAATTATACATTCAATAATTCAATCCATCCTCCTACACAGAAAAAACATACATTCAAGCCTCTACACTCACACCCATACACTCTGACCCTCCTCGCCCACTCCCAAACCACCATACCCCCCTCTAACTCTATGATCAGAGGAGTGCTCTGACACGCCAAATACCACCCACCCCTACCCACTCCCAAACCCCAGCTCATCCCCACCTCTCACTGTCCACACCCCCCCAACCCCTCTGCCACCCGGCTTCCATAGAGAACAACCCCCTACCCTCCATTCCTGCACCCTGCGCAATTTCCATCTCACAAGCCAGAGGAGCCCACTGCCACTACCCCGCCCCCCCCCCCTTGTCACTACTGTGGCATTGGTGGGGTCTCACAAAAACTCCCCTCAGCCCCCCTCCGGACTTGCTCCTCGGACCTCTCCGCCCCAGTCAAAACTCCTACCCCTGAACTACCATTCATCCACTCATCCAGAGTTCCACGTCGCACCATCCTTGCCAACCAACAGCCGACACGCATCCCATCCATTCCGCCACCTCAATCACACACGTCCTCACCACACACACCACTCCTGCACTAGCCCAACGTCTACCTAATAGCACAGTCCCACTAAGACATCCACCACCACCCCCCCCCCCCCGAACTCCACACACGCTCGGCGACTCCCACTCTTCATCTGCGAAACATCTTGCTCTCCCCCCCTTCACACCCTGCTCCTCCTCGACCCCTTCCCACAGACTTCCCCTTTCAACCACTATACCTTCTCTAAAAGTAGCACGTCTTGCCCTTTCTAAAACCATTTCTTCATCCCCTTCCCCGTCTGAACCCCTCTCAATTGCAACCAAGCGCACAAAACGCAGAAAGAGTGACTTGCCCACTTATCTACTTTACTCTCCTATCTAGCTATTGATTGCCAATTGTCTATTTTATTTTTTTTTGTTCAATTCTAATCCGTGAAGCCCTGAGGTGTAAAGGGCTGTGGATTCGGAGCTGTTTGGCTGTGGCGAGTGGAAGGAGAAAGGAAGAGTTTGAACCCATTCAAGCTCACAGAACACAACAGGGAAGAGGTGCGTGTGCCTTTTAACAAACCAACTGTTAGCTGGTCAGCTGACTATTTAAGGCCGCCTCTGTGACCCTAGCGGCGTGAAGCCCTGAGGTGTAAAGGGCTGTGGATTTGGAGCTGATTGGCTGTTTGGCGAGTGGGCGAGCAATTGCGGCTGTGCCGTCTCCAGCATTAAGAACAAGAGCACAGAAGTGCCGTGACTGTGCTGGCGGACCAGCTGAAGCCATAGCTCCACAGCGTCCTCAAATATTCTCCAAAGTAAGTTGCTACTATTCTTGCACTTCGGACCTGGTTGACTCTATCACGGAGCCTGATTTTGAACCTATTAAACATATACATTGTGATGCTGTGTTCGAAGCTCTTACTGCCTCGAATTAACCTGCACACTTACGAGAGAGAGCCCGCCAGACATCCGGCGACGCTGGGGAGAACTGCACTGCACTGTACCAGTGAGTGGCACTGACTGTGTTAACAGTGTAACGACCGAGCACATCGACTCCTCGGTAATGCGAAATTTCCATACTGTAATTTGTACGGAGAACGAGGCTCCCGAAAATGACAACATGCCCCCCGACGCTATATCCGTATTGAACACTCACTCGCACCATGGTTTTGCGGACGCTGTGGTCGCTGTCTCTGAGGGGGTGGGGGATGTCGGGGTGGAGACTTCGCTGCAGTACGGCTTGTGTGCCGTTGTGCGTGGGGTGGGGACTGGCGGTTGCGGAGCGGAGGATGCTCCCCCTGGTCGAGTATGCATTGAAGGCTTGGCAACCGTGCCTTTGCACGACGCCAGTCCTGAAGAGTTAATCAAGGCAGCCTTCCAACTGAAAGATCTTTCACTCCCTAGGTTGGGCTACAAGGTCCCGATGCGCACTACAAAGGAGTTAGTTGCTCCGTTTACTGCAAGTTCTCCTGTGAGCAGCAAGAAAATACTGGCCAATGGGTATATTAATGAACTTAATGGTAATGATACTGTTGTTCAGCAACTCAATTTAACCCCAGAGGTACATTTTCGAGAGCCGAGTCTGATTCTTGGCAGCCTTATGGAGCTGCATTTGGGTGAAAAAATTGAGGCTAGAAGAGACTCCCTGGGGGTTGTGAAAAACGTCTTACAGAACTATGGGCTCCTGAATAAGGCATGTTTAAACAAGCAACCTAATGAGCAAAAGACATTTGTAGACAGTAAGGCAAAAACAGCCCTAAAATGAAATAGTTAATGGGGGCCACGGGTGACATATGGCCAAAAGTGTGCTACAAAGGGTTGAAAACACACGAACATCTGCCCAGTGGAGAGTCGTGGCATGAGTTATCTGGCATTCACTTGACCTCCCAAAAAAGACATTCTGCTCCAAATAGGAATGCAAATGAGGTTGCTGGGGAGACATATTGCAATGAGCCCTCTTTAAACAATGACTCTATGGACTCGCCCCTGATGGAACGTCCTTTTCCCTAAAATTCGGCTTCACGAGGAGCATCACCACGGTAGGATGTCGAAGCAACATGCACAAACTTCAGGAAAGGAATTACCCACCATGCTGTCCTCGACGGAATTGCAAACTCTCCTAATGGCATCTTCAGCGATTTCTTTGTCACCTTTTTATGAAACTTTATGAGAATATACATGAGGCAACTAAAGATTTAATGACTGTTGTGGCTATGATGAACTCCAAGTTGATTCAACTAGAAAACATTTGTGATCGCTCGTATGTTGAACAACACGAGGGAATCAAAAGACTGGATGCAGCTTTTAATCTATTAAGTGAGGGCAGAAAAAGCAATTCAACCGACAAAAGGCTGTTCGCTGAAGTTGCCCGGGAGGCACTCGCACTATTTAAATATGACACAAGTCAATTACTACGGACAAGGGCCTCTGAGTGTACCAAAACTAATGGAGGGCTAAAAAGTGCTAAGCCCAGAACTCAAGCTGAACAGGAGCAAAACAGCCCATCACAACATCATCAATTACAAGCTGGTGCATTGACTCTGTTCGAACGACAAGGTCCTCAGTTAACAACTCCGATGCAGCTCCCTTTGGTGGGCGAGTTGGCATCTGTAGAGGTCGAGAAGGGCGCTACGGTCCTAACAGATGTATCAAACAAGGTTTCAGTGTCATCGCGAAAGACCGGTCCTTCCTCGTCAGTAATTTCCTTTAGCCCAAACGTTGCAGACTTGTCGTTCCATACGGCATTTGAACAGGCCAGACGCTCCGCCAGTCAAGCATGCCACGACACTCAAATGGGCCATGACACTCAAATGGCATCAACCTCAGGAGCCAGGTTACAATTGGAACCAACATCAAAAGATGGGTCAATTCCTTAGACAGTGGGGCTGCCTAAGGTATATTCAGTCTTCACTGGAGTGCCCCAGAACCTAGGCAAGCCGATGAAATTGTCATTAAAACCTCAACATGCAGTTAAGACAAACAGTAAGCAATCGAAAAACCAAAAGGCAAGGAAAAATAATACTCTAAATGGAGCCCGGAAGTTCTTGCGGAACATTAAAATGGTCCAGATAGTGTCAAATGATTTGGTCAAACCAACTATGGGAGTTATTCCTTCCTTCTAAAAACAAAATTCAAACTCAAGGTACAATTGAAAACTTAATACCTGTAGAGCATGTACAAATGAAGATTACCACACCAACAGCGGATATTGCGGCAGAGCTAGTAGACCTGTCAAATTATGATGATCCAGAATATGTGGACCTGGAGGCTTCAGTATCGATAGGCAAAGACTCGACGAACAACATGAGAGAGCAATCAAGTGTGATGCCCATTCAATGCAAGGATAAACCGGCCCAGTCAGCAGCTAAAATAGTCTTAGACAAACCAGTGTCAAGCTTATCAGGAAACACTAAGGAAGTTTGCAGAATTCCCGCCTTAAAATGCCGGTTACATGAAAGGTCATGTCAATATATATATATATATATATATATATATATATATATATATATATATATATATATATATATATATATATATATAAAAGCATAGTAGAGGATGTCTATGTTCCTTCCATCCGAGCGGGGAGGAAGGGCGGGCGCATGTGAATCTAAGCAGATACAACCATCAGAAATGCTTTTACGGTAAGTAATGCATTGTCTTCTGATGTTTGTTAATCTGCTTAGAATCACATGCTGTGCATAGACTAGCGAGCAGTACCCGGAGTTGGCGGTGGGTTATGAGGAGGAACAGTAGAGAAAAGATGTCTTAACACTGCCTGTCCCACCTGGGAATCAGATCTAGAGTGTGCATCTAGACAGTAGTGTTTTGTAAAGGTGTGCACAGAACTCCAGGTAGCCGCTTTGCAGATGGACTCAAGGGGAACATTTGCAATGAATGCTATGGAAGCCCCAGTGCCTCGAGTGGAATGTGCTCTTGGCTTGAAGGGTAGTTCTCTCTTAGCAAGAGTGTAACAGAGAGTGATGCATTGTACAATCCATCTAGATATAGTGGACTTAGAGACTGCATCTCCTTCTCTTCCCGCTGCCACCGAGACAAAGAACTGATTAGTCATTCTAAGTGTTCTGGTTCTTTCCATGTAGAACATGACAGCTCTGCGTACATCTAGTGTGTGCAGACTTTTTTCTCCCAAGCTGGAGGGGTTTTGAAAGAACGTTGGTAGTTCTATAGATTGGTTTACATGAAATTTCGAGATGAATTTTGGTGCAAACCTTGGGTGTGTGCGAAGAACCACCTTATCCTTGTGAACTGATACGAAGGGGTCTAGTACAGAAAGAGCCTGTAGTTCACTTACTCTCCTAATGGAGGTGATAGCTATTAGGAAAGCAGTCTTAAGAGTGTGGTATTTAAGAGTTGCCTTGTGCATGGGTTTCGAAAGGAGTGCCCTTGAGTCTAGAAAGTACCACGTTTAAGTCCCATCCGGGAGCTGGGTTAGCTATCGGGGGGTGTATTCTCTTTACCCCTTCCATGAAGGCCTTGATAACTGGTATCTTCCACCACGACACTTTAAGTTGGGAAGTGGTGTATGCAGAAAGTGTCGCTAGGTGGACTTTAATGGAATTAAACACTAGACCTGAATCCAGTAAATGGGTCAAGTACAGAATAATGGTAGTGGCAGAGCAGTCAACCGGGTTGATGTTTTTACTTCTACACCAGATGACAAATCTTTTCCACTTGCTAGAATAGCAGTGGCGAGTATTAGGTTTTCTGGCTTCCCTGAGGATGTCCATACATCTCTGAGGGAGATGTAAATGTCCAAATTCTATGATCTCAGGAGCCAGGCTGCTAAGTTCATGTTCTGAGGGCATGGATGCAGTGTCCTGCCCTTGTCTTGTGACAGCATGTTGTACGGGCAGGGGAGTTTCATTGGGGGAGATAGGGACATCTCCATCAAGTGGGCGAACCATGGCTGCCGGGCCCACATTGGGGCCACTAGTATCATGGTAACCTGCTCCTGGTGCATCTTGTGCACCATTTTGTTGAGGAGGGGAGTCGGGGGGGAAAGGCGTAAACAAATTTCCCTGACCATTGAATCAACAGACCGTTCCCCTTGGACTGGTTCTGTGGGTACCTGGAGGCGTAACTTTGGCATTGTGAGTTCTCCAGGGTTGCGAACGGGTCTATTTCCGGGAATCCCCATTGCGTGAAGACGTCTAAGACGATGTCTTCGTGCAATTGCCATTCGTACTCTTTGGGCAGGGGGAAGTCTCTGCTGAGTTTGTCTGCTAGCAGATTGAGTTCCCCTGGTACATGTTGTGATAGTAGGAACATGTTGTGTTTGAGAGCCCACTTCCATATATTTTGGGACAGCTTGGACAGTCCTGGAGAGTGAGTGCCCCCTTGCTTGTTGAGATAGTACATGGCTGTGGTGCTGTCTGTGAGGACCATCACTGTCTTTCCTTGTAAGTGTTCCTGAAAGGCTTTCAGTGCTTTGAACACCGCTAGTAGTTCCAGCAGGTTTATATGCTTGGATGCTAAGCTCGGAGTCCACACTCCGTGAGAAGTTTGATGGGATAGGTGAGCCCCCCATCCTGTAAGGGATGCGTCTGTGGTTAGAGTGGCTTCCACTGCGGGTGTGGCAAGTCTTCCCTGATAACAGGTTTTCCTTTGTCCACCACCGTAGCGAGAGAACCAAGGCCTGCGAGACCACCACTAGATCGTCCCATTGTCCGCTGGCCTGACACCACTGGCTGTAGAGCCACTCTTGCATTGGGCGCATGCGCAGCCGCGCGTGAGGTACCAAATAAATACATGACGCCATCATACCTAGCAAGCGCATTGCTTTGCGTACTGTCACCTCTCGACCTGCCACATAATGGGGGATTTGAAACAGCATGTTTTGGACCCTCTCGTTGTTGGGGAAGACGAGGCCGTCCTTTGTTCGAATTAGAGCCCCTAGGAATTGTTTGGTTTGGCTGGGGTCTAAGCTGGACTTCTTTTCGTTGATGGAGAAGCCCAGTTGGGACAAAAGGTCTACGGTCTTTTGGGTATTGGAGAAGCATGTTTCGTAAGAATCCCCTGTTATGAGCCAGTCGTCGAGGTAAGGGTATACCGGGATGGATAACCTGCGCAGGTGGGCCACTGCCAGTTCTTTCGTAAATACCCTTGGTGCAGATGCTATCCCGAAGGGTAGTACTCTGAACTGGTAGTGTTTGTTCTCTATCTTGAACCTGAGGTATTTTCTGTGCGCTGGCAACATTAAAATATGAAAGTATGCATCTTTCATGTCTAGTGTTGTCATGTAATCCCCCTGTGATAACAGTGGGATTACTTCCTGCAAGGTCATCATACGAAACCTTTGGGGTTTGACAAACTTGTTCGCTGGACGCAGATCTAATACAGGGCGCATGGTTAAATCCTTTTTGGGTACAAGGAAGTACACTGAATAAATACCTTCTATTACCTGAGATAGGGGGACAGCCTCTAGAGCTTCCTTTTTCAGTAGCTCTTCTACTTCTTGAAGAAGAATAGTGAGGTGTTCCGGTGTCATGCGCCGGTTCCGTGGGGGTCTGTATTTCGGGGAACCGTTGAATTCGATGCAGTATCTGTGGGCTATGGTGGATAATACCCAGCGGTCTGACGTTATTCCCTCCCATGCTGAAAGGAACAATGTTAGCCGGCCCCCGACCGGTGATGCATGGGAGGGGACCCGAATCTTCGGGTCATTTGTTGGTATTGGGCGTGGGGCCTTTGGGACTGGAGCCGCGCCCTCTTCCTTTGCCACGACGTTGGCCTCTTTGACTGAATTGGGTGCTTTGGTTAGAGGGCCAGTTGGTAGCAGAGTAAAATTGCTGTTGGCTTTGCTGCTGGCATTGGCCACGAAAGGAGCGTCTAT
This sequence comes from Ambystoma mexicanum, assembly GCF_040938575.1. Taxonomy (NCBI): domain Eukaryota; kingdom Metazoa; phylum Chordata; class Amphibia; order Caudata; family Ambystomatidae; genus Ambystoma; species Ambystoma mexicanum. The sequence goes on along the minus strand of NC_090923.1, from coordinate 1,405,447,481 downwards.
TGCCATAGCTGCGTCTGTTAGGTGGCCTAGAAATTTGGTCAAGAGTCTTGATGGTATCAAACTCTTTTTTTTGCATGTTCTAGGGCCTCATCAACTGCTTTCCCAAACAGATGTGTTTGCTCTATGGGCTTATTTATCAGGGAAGCCTGGGTTTCCGGCTTAAATCCTGAATTGCGCAGCCAGACATGGCGTTTGAGAAGTATTCCCTGAACCAGGGAACGGCCCGCTGTCTCTGCGGCATCTAAGGAGTTCTTTACAATGCCCTTGTTTACAAGAGTTCCCTCTGATATGGTAGCTAACAGGCGTGAACGCAGGGGTTCTGGTGCGTCCTCTGCTTCGCTGCGCAGTTTGCTCCACTGTGCATCTGCGTAGCTAGCTAGTAGGGAATTATTATTTGCAATCCTGGTTGAGAAGGCGGCGGAGGTCGTGATTCTCTTGCCAAGTGCACAGAGCTTCTTGCCCTCTTTGTCAGGTGGTGCCTCACTAGTAGATAGTGGTACCCCTGCTCTCTTTCTCGTATTAGTAACTACCAGGGAGTCCGGGATAGAATGTCCCCTGATGTACAAAGGGTCAGATGACGAAGGGCTGAAGAGCTTTTCTATCCGAGGGTTGACCCCTCTGACTAAGGCCGGATTGGAAAGGGAAGGAGTTATTCTTCTCCTTATAGAAGCCAGGAGCGGAATAGACTGACTGACCGGGGCTTTTTCTTTAATAACTTTTTCTACAAAGTCTATGTCCGGAAGAGTCTCCCCTGTGTCTTTCAAAATGCGCTGCTGCTTTGCGCAATAGTGCATTAAGTGAAGGTTGGTCATCTATGGGGGAGGTGTTCCCAATAGGTGAGTCCTTGGGAGGAGGAGGGTGAAAGACATCAGGGTCTGAGTGCACTGATGGGGATTGCCAAGGCTGCAATGATGGGGAGTACCAGGGCTGTGAGGTAGTTGTATCTTCTTCAAAAGCTCCTGCACTAGTGTAAGGGTCTTCCTCAAACCTCTCCTCCTCATGTTTTTCCTCTCCACCCAAACACTCCTCATCTTCCTGGAGGTATTGCTCCTCTTCAGTGAGGTCATATGCGTCTGTAGAAGGGGGAAACAGCCTAGGAATCTTGACCCTAGGGTCATCCTGGGTCTTTTGGGTGTGGGTGGGTTTTGGCTACCCAAAAACCTTTCCATTTTTTCTATACAAGAATGGAGTCTTTCCAGGGTCTCATGGGGAACCCCTGAATAGTCTAGAGGGGGGAAATCAGTGTTTTCGCCTTCAAAACGCTTCGAATGCTCCCACAACGTCGACGAAAGGTTTCCGTCGCCCTCAAAAAAGCCCTCCGGTAGTTCAGAAGTGCCTTTAGATGAATGGGGCAGTTCCTGGCTACTCTTGTGCTTTTTCGGCGTTTCTATTTCCTTGGGTGCGGTATTCGACGTCTGTTTCGTCGTCCGCTTACGTTTGTCCTCGGAAACAATTCTCGCCAGGCTCTCGACGACGAGTTCGTCAGTAGAGGGTTCTGGAGTCGGCGTTGCCTGCGTTGCGCGTTGTTTTTCGACGGCCGCTCTACGGAGCGTTACGTTGGATGTTTTTGAGGTAGCGCCCGTGTTAGATGAAAACCCAATCGCTGGTCGCGGCTGCGTTTGCGGGTGGGGCTTGAGACCCTTGCGGTCTGAGGTCGACGCCGGAGTGCCCTGCGTCCCCTTCGGCGCTGGTGGATCCTTCGTCCTCGACGAAGAAGAGCCGTGGGTTGTGTGCTTAGGCCTATGGGGTCTGTGTGCGTCCTTGTCGCCGGGGTGTTCATCCCCATAAGCAGGGCGTGATCCGAGCCCGTCGGGGCCGGGGACGAACGTCGAGGAGCGCGAGCGCTCCTTCTGGGGGTTAATGACTTCCGTAACGGACGTCGAGTTATCACCCTCCTCGTCACTTTCTGTAACAGCGGCGGCGGGTGAGGAAACTGACTTCGACATAGCGTAGTCCGCCCACCTCTTAACTTTCCGTTCTTTAAGAGTTCTTGGTTTCAAGAGCTTACAGGCCGCGCAGCTGTCCTCTTTATGATCGAGGGGCAAGCAACGATTACAGAGCTTGTGCTTGTCCTCCCAAGTGTATTTGCCCCTACAGCGTGGGCAAAACTTAAAAGGTGTCCTCTCCATAGCTGAGGCAATAAAAACTGGTGATAACAACCCCAAGGGAAAGATAGGGGAGAAAGAAAGACATTCTCGACGAGAAGATAAAAGTTCGAACCCCCACTCTCCCTACTGTATGTTGGCCGGCGAAGCCTGGCCACGTGTTCGGCAGCGCCGAAGGATCTCCACCGTCTCTTCCCATCCGTCGAAAACTTGCTCGGCGGAGAAACAGCTTCACAGCTAACGTCGAGGGGAGGGATCTTTAACAATAGGTATATATTAAGGACCGAGGTCCGTAGTAATTGTTTTGCAATGTCTCTCTAGGAGCTCCGCGTAAGGCGACCATAAGCTGGGCGGAAAAAAACAATCTGAGGGACCTCGACGCCTGAGGGATTGTGGGTACAACGCACGTCACTATAGGGATAGTGTTACAGACACGCCTTTGTCGACGTCCCCTTTTCGACTACGAAAAACAAAATGCAATACTCCGCAGTTACCACTGGATGTCGGACCTATGCACAGCATGTGATTCTAAGCAGATTAACAAACATCAGAAATATATATATAGTATATATATATATAAAGGTCATTATTGAAGTACCAGACGTCAATATATCACTGTCTCCTCTCTTACTCAGTCTGGCGTTCTTGACAATGGACGAGAAAAGAAAACCATGTCTAGCTAATCTTCAAGCTGGGGAGGTCATTGTCAAATTCAGATAGAAGCGATAAACCAGCCAATGAAAAGGGTCTTCAGGGGCAGATAACATTTCTGATACCGAGTCTACGGTCATCAATCGAAGGAAGGTGCAGGGGCTTGTGGCTGACAGACGTCCGCAAAAATCTAAGGAAAGTCTGCCAAAGCCAGTTCCAAATAAGAGCACTATTTACAAGTTGAAAATTGAGAGCTTGGAGTCTATCGATAATTTCACCTTGAATCGAGGAAACGTAATTAAGTTGCTTCATCTCGTGCCAAGTTTACGTGCAATAACCTCAGATGACTTAAATTGTGGAGTTTCCAGAAGAAGGCATGAATGACAGCGGTGCTCCACCTAACCTCGGCCTTAATTGCTACCTCAATATTGGAGGCTAATGAAGCGTTGTTTTCATTGGGCTTCGATGTTTACAAATTTATTGAGCGTGAAGAGTCTCGACTCGCCTCCAATGGAACTCTGGATGTACCAAGCAAAGTGGCATAACACCAAGGAAGGAGTTAATAAGATTCCAAAAGTCCCTCGTATTTTTGTTCTTCAATGTAGCTAGCATCTGCTCTGCATTATCAGCAAAAAGTAGTCCCAGTCCTGCTATATGGTGCTGAAAACGCTTTGGGTTGTACTTATGAAACATGGTCATCGCTGGAGAATTGTTTCTGGTCCAAGGCATTGGCTCTTCCAAGGGTAATTCTGACAGCATGTGTAAGATATGAATTATCGCTCATATCGCTCCATGCTAGGGTATGCTGGACCCTAGTGAGCCTGTTTCGTAAAACCCGCTACTACGAGCAAATACCACAATTTGACATCTTTCACTGTTCAATACCAACGAATAACAGTATGGTGTCATTGTGGGTCAAGAGATGCAAATCGATACTGAAAGAATATGGAGTCAGCTTAGACATGCTTCATAACAACCCGAATGCCACCACATTAAAAATTTGGCGTGCGTATTGGGACCGAACTTGTACTCAACGAGCTGCTGCAAAAATGAGTGAGGCACCGCTCGAAGTCCGGGCATTTAATTGTCCACAACGTTGCATTGAATTGTTTCCAGACCCTCAGGCACGGAGAGTGTTTATGATGTTGCATCTAAACATATTTAAAACCAAAGAACGCCTGGGCACATGGAAATGTAACAATCATAAATCCAATGTGCAGACTATGTGCTAAAGATAAGGAAACCCTTAAGCATTTAGTGCTATTTTGCACAATACTTCGATCTGAAAGGACAATCCACCTGGGATATTGGAGTCTGAATCACCCTCCCTTAGTGCTGACGAATGGTGGGCTAATATGTTCCAAGGCTCGGACATGAAATTGCTACTGCCATTGTCACGTTTTCTGATGATGATCGAAAATCGCCTGAATTTACCGTTGGTTGATGAACAATGAGGAAGAGTGACTAGACTGTAAGATAAAGCAGATGGGAGGGGTGTTTCTATAGGAGGGTGGAAACGACAAAAATCTTTTGTCGTTTTGTTTTTCTTTTGATGGGTTGTGTTGTTGTAAAAATTTTAAGGTTTGTGATAAACCAATAAAATAAAAATTTTTTTAAAAAAAATGTGCAGCTCTTCTTGTCCATCCCCTATAGTTTTCGGTCTTTTTTATGGGATGGCTTTCTTTGCATGGCTTCATAGTTTATATTCAGTTTATATAGAAGAGGTTATTGGCTTGCTCTGGAATGAAGATCTATTTTTCAAGGAGGGTTGAAGGTTTCCATTGTAGATGCCCCTCTAATCTTTATTCAGGACCCTGACCCTTGCAAAGCCAAAAATCCTTGTACATTTTTTTAACAGAATTTGGCCAGTGAATCACCTCGTTATGGCTCTGTATCTATTTCTGTATCATTGCTATGGCCCTCTGCAGATCTCCATTTCTGCCTGTCAGAGTGCCTAGATCAGCACCTTAGCAAAGCGTTTGTCCTCTGTTTTGTTTTTTTTCTTTGGCCACAAAGTCTAGTCTGTTTTTACGGCTGCAGCACTGTCTTGGGTACCTGCTGGACACCTCCTTTGTATCTGCTCTCTGGGTCATACCAGCTGCTGCAGAAATCTACAACGGAAGGAATTCCTAAGGTGCTCCAACATCCTTGCATAACCGTGAATATCTATCCTGGCACCCTTCGTTCTATGCCTTCTGCTCAGTGGCCAGTCATGGAGCTAATCGCCTTACTCTGGGAGCCTTGCCAGGCTCATCTGCTCTCCTGATGACAAAAGCAGGCCCTCCTTAAAGGGTAGCACATGTGCTACTTCACTACAACCCTGTGGGTACCTTGCACTGTCTGAAATAACCTATTTGTATTACGTGAAGCCTCAACTGTATCTAAACACATGCTACCATTGATGAGTGAAGGGGAATTATTTCCTTTAAAAGTAATGTATTTTTTATATACTGTTGCTTTGGGCTCTCATTAGGGGACAGGGTGTATTAGTATTGCCCCGTAAGGTCTTACAAGGGGATTCAGCAGAATGCAGGCACACATGCTGGCCTTTAATGAGGTACTGTGATTGTCCCCTCCCGTGCTAGAGGGCCATGGTATGGTTATCGGACGGGGGGGAATTGACACCATAACACCCCCAGTATCCAGGTTTGTGTCGCCCAGCTCTAAGTAACCATGTTGGTGACCTATTTCTTCAGCATTTAGATAATGCTTTTGAGAATCCTATAGAAAACCAATCATAAACGTAGAGTTGTTTTGCACTCCTGTGTTTCAAGAAATAGATCGCCCCCCCCCCCACCCCCCCGGCCATCCTTCCACCTTCTCTCCTCCCACCGTCTTGCCCCGTCTAGAGAGATAGCGGAGTTCTTAAACAGTTGGTTTCTCGAAGAGTGTCGTCACCTGCTTCCAGCAAAAGAAGCACATTAGCCACATTCCGTCTGTCACCTCTGCCAATATTCTTGCTCTTATATAATGGACTCGGACAGTGCTTGTCCTATGAAGGGCCTGCAGTCTGAGTCTGTGTTCAACCCATTGTAAGTCAGTGTTTTTGCCACAGCTGCCTTCTAAGGTCATTCTGTCTTCAGAGTGATAGCCCGGGTGTGTCTTACATCTTTCACAGCGTCTCAACGGTTTCCTCCTTTATATCGGAGTCTGAATTGCATTTCCTCCTTTGCCACCTGGTGTGTTTCCATGCCAGAGTGGGGGGGGGGGGGGCTTTCAAGACTTGTGTGCGGTCAGAACCTACTTTCTTGGTCGGCTTGCAGATTTCTCCATCCAAAACCGAGGCTGTGGGGTGGTTGGTGGCCCATCACCTTTTGGTATGCCCAGTATGTTGTGGAACTCTTCTTATGGCACCCTATGAGTTTTAACCCAAAAAGTGGAAAGTCCAACAATATCTGACTTTCGCTTTCCTTGGTTTTTCGGTGATTTGTCAGAAGGCGATCTTCTGGAGCATCGCAGGTAAAAGGTCTTGAAAGATATGCAGCGTTTGCCCTTACCATGCCATCATATCCATCTCTAGCTGGTTCAAGATCTTCTTCACTGAGTCAGAGTGGAATTTCATTACATCATCTGTGGGACATGTTCTGCCGTGGTGGGCCCACCTCACCCTGTGGATCCCATCCATGATGATGCCTCTGGCCCTCTGGTTGCACGAAAGCTAAAAGTTTCTGTATCCATGCATCAAGGCAAGCGCTGTCTGCCTTCAATGAACCCTTTCACTTGCAGATTCTCTCTTCTATGTCTATTTTCGGATCTGCCCAGAACCTTTTCGGCACTCTTGTCAAGCCATCGACAGTGTCCTTTGTTGATGAGGCAGCCTTCTGCAGAGACTGAATTGCCATTTAGTTTGCATCAACTCTTACCGTAATTGCGTGCATGTCATTTTTGTGTCTGCACAATGGACTGTAGTTCTTCCGTGAGCCTCTTTTCTACTTCATCCTGTAGGTTCATCATGCAGTGTTTTGTGAGTGCTTGCGGTGCACTTTCTGGTGAAATTGCTACTGGCCCTTCTTGTGCCGTGGACTCACCTGATGCTGCAGCCTCCTGCTGCGTTCCAACGCTGTGCTTGGAGCCTGACATCTGTTCTGGACCATGCTGCTGCCAGGTTAAGGATTTTCACAAATATCACTACGTACTATTGAGTTTTTGTATCTTGGGATAAAGAATCAAAACCTTGACATGAACTCTATCCGCGAAATACTTTGTATCAAAAAATCAAGAAAACAAACAAAATAAGACCACCAATAAACACTGTTCTATTTTTGAATAAACTTGGTGTTCTTTTTCTGAGCATTGTTGTAAATAATGTGTATGGTACACTGAAGTCATTTAACTGTGTACCCCTCATGACAAAGACATAAGTCTGATTGCCGAATTGAAAGGCAAACAGCAAAGTACCAAGGGAAGGATGCCCCCTCTGTGTTAATATGCCAGAGACCCTGCAGGGACGGGTTGGTTGGGTCTTTACCCTTTGTCTGTTTGCTTCGTTGTTCTGCTGACAAGAGATTTGAATAATTACTGTTCACCCTGCACGCACCTCAGTTCACTGGGGGAGACGGAGGGGGTCTGGTATCTGCAGTCCGCATACCGTATCTTGTTTTATACACTGGTGCTGGTCCGGAGACTTTTTCTGCGCAGGGATGGGGTGACAGAACATGTTGTGGCTGATGGTGAAAGTATGGTCAAGTCCACCATAACTCCTGGACTCAACTCCAAACAAAGCTGCTCCCGCCTTTTTACTTCTACAGACCAGGAGCTCTCCAGTGGTTTTGCTCATATCGGAAGCCAGCAGCTCATATTGGAGTAAGGCACTCCACAGCCATTTGTGGGGTTGGGGGGGGGGCGGGATTTGTTTCACTCGACGACAGATGAGGAACTTGACAAAAAATAAATAGCTCGCAAACAGCTAAATCCTTGTCAATCCTGACAAAATGTGCGCCCAAGGCCTATAGCCAAAGTCACCAGCGTTCCTCCCCTTTGTCATATGTGTGGGGTAAATGGTTAATTTTGTTTGAGATGAGGTTGTAAGGGTAATAAACAAGGGGTTGGGGGACCCCCCCAAAAAGAAAATGCATTCGATGTAATCATTTTCGTTGGAAAACCTTTGATGCATTTTACTTTTGTTGGAAAGTTTTCGATGCAAAGACATGTAACCACCTCCCGCTGGGTCTAGCCAAATTACTCTCCCAGCAGGGCGGCACAGTGCTCCGCTCCGCAGAAGTTAGACCTGGCAGCTTGGTTCCTGAACAGGTCACCCTGAAGCATCTACACATCACAGGACAACCTGGTTATCATACAAGGGGCAAGAAACTACTCCAGCAGGAGTTGATACAGGAGCAAGTGGAACAGGTTCTGCCACTGGACCAAGACAAACAAGATTGATCCTCTGACATGCTCACTAGACGATGTGTTATCCTTCTCTGCGCATCTGGCTCACTCGGGTGTGCAGGAAGACACCTGCAGTACGTATGTGCCGGCCATTAGGGCCTACAAGAATTGCGGAGGCAGCATCTTCTCTTACAATCGTTGGTTAAAACGGCACTTAGCAGGTCTGACCGGATTACATCCTGTCAAACATCCACATCCGGTCTAGGACCTTAAGGTGGTATTGGGCGCCCTGGCACCCAAACCCTTGGTTACTATTAAGACTGCCCTGCTGGTTGGCCCTCCGTGACGTGGGATCAGCGAAATTCAGGCTCTGGTGGCTTCAGAGCCCTATACCACATTTCACTTGGACAAGGTGGTGCTTAGGACACATCCTGCCTTTCTCCCTAAGGTAGTTTCTTCCTTTCCCCTTAACAAGGAGATAGTACTCCCAGCATTCCTTGCGGATCCACAGGATGAGGCTCGGAAGGTTTTGCACTGTCTGGATGTCAGGCGTGCTCTAAGATTCTATCTGGACAGGACAACGAGCTTCTGTAAATCGGATGCCTTGTTCATCACTTTTGGCGGGTCAAAACCAGTCTGTCAAGCCTCCAAGGCGCAAGTTGGGTGGTTATGGCCATCAAGGAGGCATGAGGGGCAGAGCAGGCCTGTGCCAGCAAACATGCATGCCCACACCATCGGAGCCAAGGCTGCATTCGTCAACTTTTACAATTTCATTTAAATCCAAACTTGTGCAATAGTTAAAACAGTAATAAAAATGTCCATTTCAATTACACATTAGAGAAATATTTTCATTTCAGTTACACTAACTCATAACTTAAAGCAACATGTAGACATTAAATTCCGTAAAAAGGAAGAAAACAAACATGCTTTAATACAGTTACATAATCTCATATTGTTACATCTGCATGTGCGGTTTCTTCCAATTTTAATATTTTAAAAACATTTATTGTAGCAATAGTTACCAAAAATCCTGAAAAAATCATTTGCCATAGATATTCTGGAGACACTATGTACCTATCAAAGATTTTTTTGAAGCATTGTGCTCGTAAACTTGCTAAATTCAGACAAACTGTCAGTAAATGTTGTACGGTCTCTTTATCGGCATTATTCTGACAAAATCGGCAAACAGAGTTACTGAAAGTAGTTTGCGCCTGATCTGAATTTCCAGTTTTGGCCAGAGATTGAATCTAAGCCTAATAAAGGTAGACTGTTTCAGATACGATTCGGGTTGGCTAAATTTCTTGAAGCCAAATGGTTGGTTTTGAAAGTCTTGATATTTCATACAACTCACAAGTTTTTATACAATCTAGTTGAAATGTTTTTGCCTTGGTCGGGTTAGATGTTATTTTATCTACAGATATGTTCGCATCTGTAAGAGCTCGAATTAGTCAGTCTTCATCTCCTGACAAACAGATCCTGAGACTGAAGAAACATGTGCTTTGAAAGAATCCATATAAGCAGGGTTGACTTAATAGATAGCAGGCATGTTCTGAAAAGTGCAATTATTTGCCAGAGATTACGAGCATGTAGGGAACTTATCCCCAGTTCGTACCTAATCATGACTCCAGGGACACATCCTGGCAATTTAAGCATACGTTTCCAGAATCTGAATTCAAGCCTATTCCACAAAGTTTCACTTACCGGATTGTTTGATTCAGCGCCATATAAAACAATGGGAGCTGTCTTCTGTAGAAAGAAAGTTAGGATAGGTAGGAGTGAAAATTTTCCAAATATACCATCAACAATGGTTGCTTGTGAAATGGACCTTAACATTTTTTGCGCCAAACATGAAAAATGGGCCTTATCAGCCTGATCTGACAATGTCACACCTAGAATGTGTACACCAGTATACGTATTTAACACTTAATTTTGTAGTGTCCATTTAAATTATAGTTGTTTTATGCTTTTTTTTTTTTAATGGCACACCAATATTTTTGTTTTCTTTAGATTGACAGACACTTTAGTACATTGGTGGAAAGAGCATCCAACAATCTCTGCAAGTCCTGGGGCGTTTTCGAAATTGGCACAAGATCATCGGCATACAAAATTGCAGAGCTAGGTCTAGAGGCTAATTTAGGCAGGTCCGCAACAATATCCCAAAATGAATCCCCGACGTCTGATACAAAGAAATTGAAGAGGGCAGCGGCAAGGATGCATCCCTGCCTCAGCCCCCTTCGAGTCTCGGATGTAGGGAGTCTAGGAACCCTGTATATCAACTCTGACTCGAATTCGAGTTTTGGTATGCAGATCTCTCACTAACTGAACCAGATGGGCAGGACATTCAAAGACACATCTAATGGCAGACGATCATCAAGGCGGCTACTACTTGAACAACTAATGAAAAAATAACAAATTTAAAAACGAATACCAAAAGAACTAATTTTGAAAAAACTAAAATGGGGTTGAGAGGGAATAGTGGCTTTGGGGGTGGGAGAAAAGTATTAAAACAATGGGGGGGGGTTTGGAGGGTACACCCCAAAAACAACAAAAGAAATGTTATTTTGGAATTAGTTGTTTTTATATTCGTTATTTTTTCATTAGTTATAATTACATGTAACTGGCTGAACTGCCAGTCCCAGCACCCCAGACTGCTTGCAAGCATACCTGTCTGCACAGGGCCTCCGACAGCACTTAATTTGAAAATCCTCCTCCGCATGTACATTACTTGTCATATCACTGCAGCACTTACCCACTTTGCGCTGGTGTTTGTGCTGGAGCAGTGAATGAATTTGGGCCTGTTGTGCCACTGAAATGGGGTTAGGTATCACTCTGGTACAGTGGCAGTATTTGAACCGCTGGAAGTAAAATTCCTGTTTTAGCACCAGGGCTAAGACCGCACATATCTGGTCATTGCACTTGAATTTCTAATTGTAATCCGAGTACAGTGACCAAGTATGGCTGATCTCACCCTTGGTGTAATGACATTTACATCTTTGCCATCTCTCGGGTTCACACTAGTGTGGTCATTGCATCTGCCTAACACACTCAAGTGCTTTAATTTAGGCAGTGCTACAGCCAGCACAAATCTGGTCATTGGGCTGGCAATTCAGGTATGCCACTCCATGGCCCAAGAAATCTACTGTTGACCTCAGGTTTTGGCCTATTTTGCTCATACTTTCCCTGGCCAATGCTACAAAAAACTCTATTCCTGGAGAACTTTATCAAATCCTTTATTTGCTCTCCCCCCCCTCTCCCCCAACCAGGCAGTTTATATCCCAGCCAGCAGTCTAGAATCTGCTCTTCTGTCGGTCCTTGATGACCTCTGCATGGCAGCAGATGGTGACTGTGTCGCAGCACTTATCCTTTTGGATTTTGTGGCTGCGTTTGGCAGTTAATCATATGGTGGGCACTTCAGACTCTGGGATATGAGTGGTAAGGCACTGAATAGGCCTGATTTCAATAGCTTTATCATGCATCCTATCTCAACCCAAATAAGCATGTGATCCTGGAAGTTGGACAAAGTCTATCTGTTCCTCTGGGTCTCCTGAGAGTAGGAACACTAGACACCGCCCCCTCCTCCACCGCTCCCCTAGAGCACTCCAGCATTTTTACCTCCACTCTCCTACAGGCATGATTGCACAACCTTCCCCAAGGTAGGGCCTAGTCCCACAACTCCCCTGAGAACTGCTGATCTCCAACTGAAAACATCAAATCCATGCAGTCTCTGTCCCCACCTAGACAAGGGAATCCAGTGGTGGAAGGAAAGCAATAAGGTCAGGAACCTGTGCACAACAGTTGTCGTAATTGTACTGTATAGTGGCTCAAATTCTAACATCACTATCCACTTCTAAATTGCTTAATTGAAATTGAGATTACATTTTTTTCATAGATGAGGATGTTACAGAGGCATTCCTTAATTCGCTGATTGCAGCAGATGAATATGACTCGGATCCTGACGCCGGAGAAGATTGTGATTCCACAGATGACAGTATGCCTGATGGTGAGACATTGGCAGCAACGCTCAATATGATATTCTTGGGTTATTGGGGGGTGAGGAGGGGGTTATACCAGGCAGTACAAACAGAAATGTATGTGGAACTGAATATTGTGCCTACCACTGCTAAAATTGAAGTGCACAATTGCTCTTCTGCTTCTAAAACAATGGTACTAGGCACCTTGCCATCAACAAGCAGTGTCAACTGGCACAAATGGGACCCAGTCTATGGCACAATGCCTGAGAGATTTTACGTACTTTGGTTGAAAGCTGTATTTTTCCTACCACAGCAAGGACATGTTTGTTTTCAGAGTCCATTCTTCCATCTGGTGTGCATCAAAGACTGACATTAAAGAGTTCATGCATAACTGATAAATCAGTTTTGGGTTTATTTAATGTTTTTGTAGCACTCCATGTCCCATTGCGGCTACGTCAAAACATATTGATTAGCCACTGTTCTGTATTCAGCCAATACAGTTTGAAGGAGAATGATGCGTGGAGTGCTCACTGATGTGACCTAATCTCTTGCCAGAGATGGATAGGAAAGTGGTCACCTTCATCATTCCTTCAGCATGTTATTCCTCCCGGAGACGCGTGTGGCGTACAAAGAGAAATCTATATGAACCTTTATTGGGGCAAGCACATTATGAAACAATTTGTGATTTGGTGTGGAAGTATCTAGGACTCAAGGCTATCTCAGTACTTGGGCTAGTAAACAGTGAAGTAAGAATGAAAGTTGTGGGTTAGAAATGTTTTGATTCTCTTGTCCAAAATGGACAAAGGTCTTATATTCCTTGAAACGCATCCGGTAGATTACTCCAGAGTTTTGTAGCTAAAGCAGAGCCACATCTGGCAAAGCCCTAATCATATGAAAAGTGGGTTGGCAACTGTACATGTTAGTTCTTTGGGGATAGGGCATATACCAATAGAGGCATTGTTTTAATAGAAGGGGACTCAACAAAAGACATTTCCTTAGGAGGAAGAAAAGGATACCATTGCGACTATTGCAGTCATAGTTCATAGTACCCTTTCCTCTATACACCTGCCTACTATCCTTCTTAAAGACGTTAGTGTAAATTATCCGTTGAGCAGATGCAAGGACTGATGGATGTTGCTGGTGGGCAGGGTCAAGGATGGTAGTTATTCCCTCATTGCTGCATCCAAAATGTAACGTGCAAAGGGCTCCCGTCTTGTCCACGGAAAGCCACCCCAAAGTATGGAGGAAAAGGAACTGTAGACGGCGTACAGTAGTCACTACGGGGAATAACGTTTTCTGTACGTTATAAGGTTCGACAATCACTTACACAATGATCCTCTCATCTTGATCTCTTCTATTGGAAGAAAGGGCTCTGGAGTAATGTTGAACATTATTTTCATCCGCAAGTCAGTGGTTTCTCATTGAACATTTCTTAATGAGGGAGAAAGACCTATAGAATATCCTAAGAAGGAAATCTTGAAAGCAGCTGTTTCTGCAGATAGGCGGTGCCAGGGTTGGATTTTGTTCACCAATGGCCCTGTCCGTCTTGTCAGTCATGTGTAAGGTTAATAGTCTCCTTTACATAATTTGTTTTAATAAAATATCTAGTAGATGTAGTAAAACTCCTTTGAGGAGAGATGTTAGTTTGGAGGCAGTTGAAAGCCCTTACTCGCACTGAAGAACTAGGTAAAAGTGCATCTACATAGTTCAAGGACCAAGGCAACTGGGTATGATAGAGAATGTTTGTGCATTAGTAGGAAAGGTATGTTTTAATTGTGTTTTAGTAAGCTAGATAACAATTTTGTCTTCTATTTCTTTTGCAGTTCCGGAACCTATGATGTCCAACGGTCCTGTTCTTCCCCTGAAACGCGTTTCAGAAGACTCCACAGTCTTTGTCCAAGAAATCACAATGAACGGTAGACAATGGAACGTCACCGTGAACTGCATTGCTACAAAGCCAGTCGGCCATAGAGGAGCACAGACTCCCTCAGACCTTGGAATCCCTGATAAGGGCTTTGCTTCCCAAAGTGGAATAAATGCCCTAGAAGCATTGGAAAACCTTGTGAGAGTCAACGGTCGGTCAAGCCCTGCTTTACGCCGAAAAACGAAGACACCAGAGCAGACCTGGCAAAAGAGCATATTTGGCAGTGGAGAACTTAATTCTTACAACATTAAAGACAAACCAGACTATGATGCGCATGGTCTAAAAGTGGGCACTAATCAACAGAAATTTAAAATATTTAATACCACTGAACATGTGAACAACTTCCACTTTGGAGCAGATATTCCTTTACTTCTTAATATTAAACAGGAAGATAATCTAGAGAAAGGGTTAGCAATTGATGTTCAGCCCAAACAGTTCTTTCCACTAGATGTAGATATTAAGGAAGAAACTGAAGCAATTCCAATATCTCATGAAAGTTGTCAAGAAAATACAGGCCTTGCTTTTAATCCACCATATTACGGAAAGAGAGGAAATGCCCAGAAAACCTTTGAAGCAGAGAAAAGTGGCCATTCTGACACAGAAAGTTCCAGGCGCCACAGCACCCGCATTAAGGAAAAGCAGCCCGATACTACTCCTGGCAATCCAGCCATTGCGGGTCAGTCAAACCAGTTGGAGCAATCTGCCAATGTAGTAGCTGCTCCGACTGGTAGAAAGCGGAAAAATGGCAGCGAGGACACAGCCACAATAAAGGAAGGCCCTAAGAAGAGGGGACCAAAACCACGTAACCAAAATGAGAACAGGCCTGCTCTCCAGTCCCGTCTCCCTGAACAACAAGTACCACTTGCTGTGCAGAAAATGTACAGATGTTCTAAATGCCAGAGAACATTCAGTCACTATTCTCAGTTTGTTGCTCACCAAAGGTACGAAATGAAAAAAAAGGCAAACGAATCCACAAAGGGGCCTAAAAATCAGAAATCTACTAAGACCAATAAAGGAAAACCCACTGAAGGGGCAGCTGAGGTAATATATGAAGTGCCAATCGAAGCCTCTACCAGCCAAAGGGCCACCCGATCTGTCAGAAAACCAGATGATTCCAAAAACAAAGAAAACAACATCAGTAAATCTCCTTTAAGTGGCGGTCAAAGATTACGAGAAAGGAGGACCTATACGTGTAGCATATGCAAGGAAACCTTCACTAACAAATCAAGCGTGATTGTACACAAGGGGACCAATAATGAAGAGGTGTACAATTGCAGCAAATGTGAGGAGGCTGAGGGTCATGCAGTACCCGGTGGGACTAAATATGAATGTGGTATATGCCAAAAGACCTTTGCACACAGAACAGGCCTAGTTGCACATCTAAGAATCCACACTGGGGACAAGCCGCATCAGTGTTCAGAGTGTCAACAAACATTTAGCTACAAGTCTGCTCTGATTGTTCACCAGAGAGCCCACAAGAAAGAGATGGTGCAACCGAATGTGCCGGAGATGGTGCAACCGAAAGTGCCAGAGATGGTGCAACCGAAAGTGGGAGAGAATGTGCAACTTAAAGTGCCACAGAAAGTGCAGGAGAAAATGCAGCCAAATGGTCAGGAGAAAGTGCAGCCGAACATGCAGGTAACGGTACCAGAGCCAAAGAGAACCTACGTTCCCATAGCGAAAGCCCCAACAACTGGCGTAGTGCGTATGTACCAGTGCCCACAGTGTAAAGAGGAGTTTTCAAATTCAACACTGCTTTTCACTCACCAGCAAACCCACACAGGCCCCAAACCACACCAGTGCCAGTTCTGTGACAAAAGCTTCAATGACAAGGCTCTACTTACTGTTCATCTGAAGACCCACACAGGTGAATCTCCGTACCAATGTGGCAAGTGTCAGAAGACCTTTACAAGCCAATCCCTCCTCATTGCTCATGGCCTCACACACTCTTCAGGGAAGCCTTTCCAGTGTAAAATGTGTGACAAGAGTTTCAATGGCGAGGCACTCCTGCTCTCGCACCAGAGAACCCACACTGGGGAGAAGACCTACCAGTGTATCCAGTGTAAGGATAACTTTTCATCAGAAACTCTCCTGACAGAGCACCAGAAGGTGCATATGGAAGACCGGCCACACAAATGTGACTACTGCGAGAAAGGTTTTAACAGCCAGGCTCTTCTTGTAGCCCACAGGCGGATACACACGGGTGAAAAGGCATTTCATTGCCACTACTGTGGGGAAGGCTTCAACACCAGCTCACTTCTGAATGTTCATTTAAGGAACCATGCACCAGAGAAGCCTTACCCATGTGATCTGTGTGAGCGAAGCTTTAATCTTAAGTCACTCCAGCAAGCTCACCGAGCCACCCATGAAGTAGAAAAGTGAACTGAGCCAGATAAGAAATTGTTGCATTATAGATGTGGAGCCTGGGTGAGAAAAATGTAAGGGCTGGTGAGGTGAAAACGGAAGTCTTTCATGGAATGAAATAGAACTCCTGCTCACCCGTAATGGACAAAGTGTAGCCGAAAAACTGTTTTCAAACATTGAACACTGTTGATAAAGCCGAAGGCCCACATTTTTGTGAATAAAGCTCTTAATGGTGGAGGCGCCTCCCCAACACAATAAGTGTCAGTTTTGGTTGCATTGTGTTAGGCAGGGTAAAAATGTTTTTAACAATTAAGTAGTTGCTATGCAAACCACCCTTATTATGAGTAAGGAAATTGGGCGGGGGACATTAATCTTTCTTAACTCTTAAGGAAAACGTTGCAAGTTCAAGGAGAAATCTGAGCAAGATCAAATGTTGCTTAAACAATTTTGATCATGCATTCTCTTAGGGTGGGATATGTTTTTGTTATCCAGTGGCATGGGGGTGGTTTACCATTTTCTTCAACCAAAATTGCAGATTAACCGGGCTTCATTCGTTGATTGGGTTGGGGGAGTTGGAAGGAAACAATTTGACAATATACCCAGTATTCATGTTCAGGAGTAGGATAAGGACTGCTGTGCTAGAGTTTAAAAAAAGACATACAATTGAAGTGACGTGAAAACCTGATGCACCAATATACCTGTATTGACTTCATATTGGTATTTTATTTTTTTCATCGGTGGTGGTTCCAATCCGGTTTAGCCAGATGTGGGCAAAGGAGCATTTTGTGTTTATGCATGCAGGCAAGCCAGCTCCTTCACAATCCACTAGGTGTCAGTTTTCTGTTGCATTGTATTAGGCAGGGCAAACATTTTTAACAATTAAAGTAATTGCTATGCAAACCACACTTATTAGGCAGGGACATGAATCTTATCTCAACTCTTAAGGGGAACAATGCATGTTCAAAGAACTCTGTGCAAGATGAAATGTTGCTAAACCAATTGTGATCATGCATTGTTTTGAAGTGGGATACGTTTTAATGTTATCCGGTGGCATGTGGGTGGTTTACCATTTTCTTCAACCACAATTGCAGATTACCAACACAGATTTACCCAGGCTTAATCAGTTGATTGGGTTGGGGGCGTTGGAAGGAAACAATTTATGTAGTATCCATGTTCCGGGGGCAGGATAAGAACCGCTGTGCTGTAGGTACAAAAATGACAGAAGGCTAAGTGATGTGCAAACCTAATGCACCAATATACCTGTATTGACTTCATATTGGTGTTTTATTTTTTTTCTTTGGTGGTGGTTCCAATCTGTTTTAGCCAGATGTGGGCAAAGGAACATTTTGTATTCATGCATGCAGGTGAGCCAGACGCACTTGCGCGCACACACTTAGTATTGTATACATTATGGCAGACAAAGGACCACAGGGACCTTGTGGGTCAAGAAGTCACTAGCCTATAGTTGACCTCAAGGTTGGAAAAATAAATGTGTATCAACCTGTTTTTAAGTTTAAGAGTGTAATAAAAATTGTAAATTAGATTTTAGTGATGTTTGAAATTCAATATCGGCTCTGTAGCAGTGACAGCTTGTTCAATATTTTTAAGTGTTTATGGTACAACAAATTGATTATAAAGCCAGTCATTTCAAACTATGTGCACCTTCAGAGACGATACATAATGAAAAGTGTAGTCTGAAAGTATCCCTCAACCTCCACAGTGATTCCTTATGATGTCCAGTTTATTTTCATACATAATCAATCTTGCTATTTGCCTAAACTCATTTTGGGTACAAACTGACTTGCAGTAGGGGCTTTTGGGGAATCTGCTGACTATGTGTTTCGGTAATACTTGTGCGGTTAAAATGCATTTACCAACCTTGCATTGTGCACTATAAAATGCACTTTATATGTGCAGATTCCTAAATGAGAGAAAGCCCTGGGTTAAAGGCTTTCTGGGCAGATGGCCTCATGACTCTTTACATGGGTTATATGTGGTTTCACCAGCCACTCTTACCCCATTAATCTTTAGTTTGACTTTCTTTTAATGACTGGGGCTAACCGCCACATTTCCTCCCTCACGCTGCACTCATCCCCTCCCCATACTCCCTAAACAAACACACGTGTTATGTTTCTGAGACTTGTGGATCTGCTTAGGATCGCATGCTGTGCATAGGCCGACATTTAGTGGTAGTTAAGGAGTATTGCATGATTTGTTTTCGAAATTTGAAAAGGGGCATTGACTGGGCGTGTTTGTAATACTATCCTTTGTGTGACATGTACTGTACCAATGGTCGTTCACGCGTTGAAGTCCCTCAGATTGTTTTTTCCGCCATTGTAGTCTGTCGCCATTTGGGAAATTCCTTGGCGAACACCATTTATTACAAAGTGTATATTTTTCCATTTATAAAGCGCACTAAACATAAGGGCATTCAATGTGCTGTTGCATAACAGGTTACACACAAGACCTATCAAGATGGTCAGTTCTCAGGATAGGTCTCCAGGTCCAGGTTTACATGAACAGCCAGGTTTTTAAGGCTCTCCGGAAAGCTCTATAAGATTGTTCAGCTTGCAGGGCAGGCGATAGCCAGTTCCATTGTTTAGCTGCCATAGTGGGGGAAACTCGCATTTCTGGGCTTTTGTCAGTTTACATTTCGGTTGGAGTGTGTGCATAGGCTGAACTGGTAGGCCTGGATGATTGGACTTTCATCATTTTCTGAGAGTGAAGTGGGGGGGGTGCAACACTGGTGAGACAACTGTGCGTGATTGACAAGGTTTTTTTTTTTTTTTTAACATGATCTGTTCCTGTGTTGGGAGCCAGTGAAAGTGTTTTCTTGCAGCAGCGATAAGCTCTTGTTTGAGTATATTGAGTGCTGCTTGGACAGTGTTAGTTCGAATAACCTGCATCTTCTGGATGTAGTACGCTTAGGTGCTTGCGAATAGTGAATTTCAACAATCAAGCCTGGATCTGATGACTGCTTGGGAAAGAGTGTGGCAGCTGTCCGGGGATAATGTTCTGGCTGCATTGATCATTTTTGTGGGGTAGGCGGCAGAGGAGGCAGTGGAATTCACTTGGCGAGTAAGAGAGAGTAGCATCAAGATGGACTCCGAATGACTTAACTGAAGTGGAGACTGTGATCTGGATGCCATCCATATTGGAGGCATGTTGGGAATTAAGCTTCTTGATCACTGCAAAGGGGCCCTACCAGGAGGATCAGTCTTTTCGTCATTGAGGCAAAGGCGGTGTGTGGCCATCCAAGCCTGAATGATCAGGTAAATGGAGTTTAGAGAAAGTGAGTCTTTGTGGTAATTGCCAGAGAGGGGAAGGAGGATTTGAGTGTCATTGGCATAATTGGGTTCTGTGGGAATGCACTGGCATTCTCTGCGAACACACGGATCGATCATCCCTCCAGAAAGGAGGCAATTTCAAGTTGTAGCTTCTGGAGAGAAATTAGATGCAGTGGTAAGGTGATGACAGAGGATCTTATGGTCAACCAAATCAAACGCTGCAGAGATCTTCTAGTGAAGGTATTTTAATAAGTGGAAATATCCAAGCTTCCTTGAGGCTTGTAAGGACTAGGCCAGTGATGGACACATTAATAAAAGTAGCAGTGAAGGGTGCCAGGACCTCAGAGCAGTCCTTGATAATGGTGGCTGGGCAGATGTCGCCTTTACATCACGATGGTTTCCGATACTTTAGTATAGTTATAACTTCAGCCTCTGTGATATTATTTAAACAAAACATGGAAGGGTCTAATCTGTGGCGAAGTGGGGGGAGGGATGATGTAGGGGGGCTGCTAATTTAAGCATGGATTGCTTAAGGTGCATTGTTTTTTTAGTGTCGATTTTGTCAAGAATGGAATTTTGTATATTATTACACCATGCCTCGTCTTTGGTGATGATGGGGGCTTCCAATTCTGAGGATAGTGAAAATCTCACATGTATTGGACTTGGCGCTGGTAATTCTTGCATTATAGGGTATACTTGACAAGTATGATGGCTTGTTTGTAATGTTTTGCTGCTGCTGTGAACAGCAACATCTGAGAGTCAGAGGGTGATTTTTTTTCCAGTTGGTTACAACTAGGTATTTTTTGGAGCAGAGCTCTTGGAAGTCGGGAGTGAACCAGGAATTCATGTGTACTGAAGGCTTTGTTTTTCAGGGTGCTAAAAGGGCAATGGCGTTAACAGCTGCACTCGGCTATTAACTTATTAGTCGTTCTCACCCACGCTTATTTATTGTTTGGATGACCTTCCTTCCGCATCTTTCGACAAACAACTCCAGATCTGAAGCTTCAACGGCAGCTCCTCGCTTCTCGACAGGCGTTAACTTAAGCCTACACCAGGCCATGGCCTGTTACAGTAAGGAGTCTGGTTTGCCATATACTCTTTCACATAGAGAATGTCTTTTCCCTTGTCTCCCCTTTGCATTTGCCGTGCTGCCTTTTACACCAATTATGCAAAATACACCCTTTCAATTTTCTGTCCTGCAATCGCAAATACCCTTGGAAGGTCACGCACTGTGTGTGCAATCATTGCTTCCCCAGAGATCATTCTGAGAAACACTGTAAATCTTGTACACTATTTAAACCAAAAACATTAAAGGGCCTGAATACAAAACGTTTGGCGGCCCACACCATGCAGACCGAAGCGTCCATTGATGTCCCAACGGGCGACGAAGAGTAGGAGGAACAAGCCAGCTACAGCGTATATAGTGATGCCGAAGACGACATGGGTTCTTCTGAATCCCTAGTGCCAATCCCCACCTCCCATAAGCAGGCCGGCGGTCCTGTGATGGAGACAACCTCGGTGACAAAGGCACACATTTGTATTCCATCAAGCACACAACCCCTAGCCATATGTCAACTAAATCCAAAGCGGTAAAACTTTCAAGCTCGAAGCATCCTTTGGTTCCTCGCTTACTCGATGCCCGCATAGGAAACATGCAAAACTAACGCAGAGCGAAGGAACTACAGACACTGCACCTAAAAATTATTTGCGTACCAAAAAACAAGTCCTGAGGCGCAAACCCTTGACGCATATCCACAGTACGTCAAAACGTAAACCATTACATTTAAACATTTCAAAGACTGGTTTAAAGCCCACTCCTATAACATTAGCTGCACTTTCCACGCTCATTGACATCACGCCGAAAGATGCACAATATACAGCTTCATCATTGGAAGCTCTACACTCTCAGGGAAAGGATCCCACTGATCCTTTTCAGTTTCAAAATGTCCCACTGGCTCAAGCCAGTGGACTAGAGAAAAGTTTGAATGAAGCATCAAAAGAATGTCTTTCGTTGTCGATTTCATGGACGGGCACCCAGACCAATTTACAAACACACAGGGAGGGCTGTGGGGGGCTCCTACAAAAACCCAAAGGTTGCACTCTATACACCCCCTGATACTGCTTCTACTCAAACTGCCCCTCCAGATAACCAAGTGGCATCAAATGATCTCTACATTATTGATGACCAACAACAACCGGTTGACGAGTATTCACAAGTTGACCAATTTACCCAAGATCCGTATTACGATGGTGAGAGACATTTAAGTCTTGCCATCACCTGAAGACCAGGATCAGCCCATGCTGATTCTCCTATACATGACCAGCTGCAGTATAATGACCTACTCATGAAGGTAGAAGAGCGTTTTCAAATTGGCACAAGAAGCCCTACAAGATACAGACTTTGTGGTTATTTTAGGTGACAAATAGATCAGTCACACAATTTATCCCATTACTACAATCGGTGCAAAGACACGTTCAGCCCTCTTTACTGACTTCATCTTTAACTAGAGCTGTAAACCCTAGAATAGAGAAATATGTAAGCTTGCACCTACAGATCCCCTCTATATTAGCGAACAACCTAACCAGATTCCTTGGTTGTTAAAACCACAAGGAAAAGAGCAGCAGAGACACCCGCGGGAAAGAAAACAAATAACTGTATACCCTAGCCAGGAAAGTGGCTACATCAGCAGCGTACCAAGCACTCATTCCAAATACCACCTTGTTGGCAAGGTAAAACTGCCACCTATGGCACACTGTCCTCCAACAACTTGATACAGTTCCTCTGCATTTTAAATCCCAGATTCCAAAATCAGCATCTGAAGGCAAACCGGTTGCCAACTGCATTCTAAAAACAACTTAGCCGCAGCAGTTTACAATGGCCGTATCATTACGGAAGGAACTCTTTTCAACTCTTGGCTACGCCCTTCAGTATTTAAACTAGAAACACAGGCTACCTTACTAAATATGGCCATTGAGTTCTGTTCGGCAAAGAAGTTAGCGATTCTCTTGAAAGTGCAAAAGAAGAGCATGAGACCCTAGAAACGTTTGGTCAGCTATCAAATAAACCCTATGTACCACGAGCAGTATTTAACACATGCCGTTCCTTTCACAGGCAAGGATTCCCACGCTCATCAGTCAGGATAAAATCTGGGCCAGTCCTCTTCTTGGTTAAACCCTCTGAGCCAATCCACTCCTTATCAGTCCAATTTGAAAAGGGGCTACAGAAGAGCTTCAGATAGTGGTAGAGCTGCCACTGCTAGAGGCGCCTCGGCCTCGTAGCAATGACATTCACATCCAAGTTCCCTCCCATGTCTCCCCAGTAGAAGGCCACATTTCTCAATTAGTCCACGAATGGGAGGGAGTAACATTGGATCAGTTGATGTTCTTTACAGTGGCAAAGGGTTACTCAATCAAGTTTTTAGAAAAACCCCATCATCCACCAAGACACAGGAAGATGTCTCGACAACATCAAGAAATCCTGCAGGAAGAAATCCAGGCTCATTCAAAAAGGCACAACAGAGCTGGTTCCAGCTCACGGGGTATCTATTCAGTGTACTTCATAGTACCAAAAAAGAATTTAACTATGCGCCCTGTGATAGACCTGCGTCCAGCCAACACATGTGAAACCGCACAAGTTTTGAATGGCAACACTCCAAGAAGTAATTCTCTTAAGAGAGGGCGATTACATGGCAACATTGGACATGAAAGATGCATACTTGCATATTTCAATGTTGCCAGTGCACAGAAAATGCCTGTGCTTCTAATCAAGACATATGCACTATAAGTTCGAAGTGCTCCCCTTCGGCATTTCATCAGCGCAAAGGGTGGTTCACCAAAGTTCTAGCAGCGCACTTGCGAAGGATATCCATCCGGGTGTTCCCTTATTTGGACGACCGGCTCATAACCGGAGGCCCACCACAAATTTGTCAAAACACTCGAGCAACAATCTATTGTTCCAATTGGAGTTGTCCATCAATGAGTCTAATCGTGTCCATAGTCAAATGAGGCAATTCCTGGGAGCACTAATAAAGACTCAAGAAGGCTTAGTCTTTCCATCAATTGAGAGAGTCCAAAATATGCTGGTTCAAATCCCTCATGTCGCTGGTAGTCCGATAACCGTGTGCAAGGAAATGCGCCTTCTCTGGATGATGGCTTCTTGCATATACTTGGTCCCACACGTGCGGCTGCGCATACGTCCTATGCAAGAGTGGCTGGCGAAACAATGGTCTCAAGCAGGTGGTCAGTGGGACGATCTAGTGGCTGTTTCGCAGTCCTTAGTACAGGCTCTGCATTGGTGTTCCCAAGACAGTGTTAAAAGGGAAACCCTTTCGGAACCCTACAGTGCAGACAACTCTCACAAGACTCCTCACTCTCCGGATGGGAAGCACATTACCTTCATGACACTGCGCACAGCGTGTGGACACAATCAACAGCAAAGAATCAGATCAACCTACTAGAATTGCTAGTAGTCCTCAAGGCCCTACGAGCGTTTCAACAACACTTGGCAGGACAAACGGTTCTCGTCCTCAGACAGTACTACTGCCATTTTCTATCTCAACAAGCAGGGCGGGACACACTCTAAGTCTGTCCAGGTTAGCCCAAAGGATTTCAAAATTATTTTCCTCCTATCTTAACATGTTCTAGGGGAACACAATTCACTAGTAAATAACTTAAGCAGAAATATAGCTTCATGCGCAACACGAGTAGCAGATGTTTTACACAATGTCTTCACCCAGTGGGGGCAACTAGACTTGGATCGGTTTGCAACTCAGCAAAACGCACGATGCCCAGACTTGGCATCCAGGTTTCCCCAAGCAAAATCCAAGGGGCAATACCCTGCACATGAGCTGGTCAGGAACATTTGCTTACCATTTTTCCCCAACACCACTCTGCAATAAGAGTTCACAAAATGCAACAGGAATAAGTCACTCTGATCCCAATAGCACCAATGAGGGTTCAACAATTGTCTCGATCTCAAATTGTATCTGTGCAAACCAATCAAACTTCAGGGCCCATAGAACATGCTGGGCCAACAGAAGGTGACAACATTCCATCTATATCCTCAGACTCTGGACTTGGCAGCCTGGCTCCAGAGGTATTTGAGTTGGGACATTTAAACCTTCCGCAAAGGTGTATGGACATCCTAAAAGAGGCACGAAAACCGACACAGGACACTGTTAAATTAACAAGTGGAAACTATTTGTCATTTGGAAGTCGCACAACATCAATCCAATTAACTGTTCCTTCACAAATGGTGCACTTTCTGGCTTTACCTTTTATATGGTGAGGGGTAGGGGGAATTGGTCTTTAATTCCCTCAATGTACATGGACCAGCACTCTCTCCTTACACCACCTCACAGAGCTAAGTGTCCTGGCGGAATGTTCCTGTAATTCAAGCTTTCATGAAAGGAGTAAAGACATCCAATTTCTAATCCACCTCCAGAGTGGGACCTAAATGTTGTGCTCACAAAACACATGGGTCCACCTTTTGAACCAATGCATAAGGCTAATCTTGCATCTAACACAGACTTCTTTTCTTACAGCCATCACATCAATAAGAAGGCTCAGTGAACTACATGCCCTCTGTTCAAGATCCCTGTATTACTATTCACAAAGAGGAGATGGTTTTTAGGGCACATCCTTGCTTTTCACCTAAATTCATCTCTAAATTCCATGCTAACCACTCCATTGAACTTCCAGCTTTTTTCCAAAACCCAACAAATTCAGCAGAAAGATGCCTCCATACTCTAGATGTTTGGAGAGCTATCATGTACTACCTAGACAATACTAAACCACTACGGAAAACAGATTAGCTCTTTGCTTCCATAGAAGCTGGTAGGGGAGGAGATCAGCTCTCTAAGTCCGCAATCTCAAAGTGGATAGTCAAATGCATCAAAGTTTGCTATTAACTATCTAACAAACCTGTACCTTTCACACCGAGAACCCACACCTCTCGAGGTCCAGGGGCTACGCTAGCTTTCATTACAAATGTTCCATTGGATGCAATTTGCAAAGCAGTTACTTGGCGTCCCATCCACACATTTACACAACACTACTGCTTGGACACAAATTCAAAAGCAGATTTCCAGGTGGGTCAAGCGGTATTAAGACATCTCACCTCCAGATACTGCTCGCTAATCTATGCACATCATGTATTTCTAAGCAGATCCATGAGCATCAGAACTACAATTTTGTTAAGTAATGTATGCCTTCTGAGGCTTGTGGATCTGCTTAGAAATACATGATGTGCATAGATTAGCGAGCAGTATCTGCTTGGATTCACATGTGACCACACTTCTTCCCCTCCTGAAGTTGATGGTGCATACGTGTCTCTCACCTTTCTCTTCTACTTTTACTTTCTTCTACTCAGGCAAACACTTTATCCTACCTCGTGTCAGAAAAAAACATGTGAAGCACCATGGGTACAGTACACGTCACATAAGGGTTAGTATTACAAACACACCCAGTCTATGTTCCTTTTTGAATTTCGTAAACAAGTCTCGCAATACTCCATGATTACCACTAGATTTCAGCCTGTGGCACAGCATGTGAATCTAAGCAGACACAAGCATCAAATACGATTACGGTAAGTAATGTTGATATATATAATTTCGATTGGATTGTCCTCCAATGTATTCCACATCTTTGACATGTAATGTCCACAGCTGTACACATAGGAAACTTTTTCAGCAGAGGGCGTCCATGACGTCGGGCGATGTCCCTCAAAGGCCTCCGTCGAGGGCGACGTCACCGGATGTTATACATAGGACGCACAGCGCCCGTAGCCTCAGTTTAAGTTTTTTCCCTCGGCATGTGTGGCACCAGTCTCATGCCTGCTTGACTGCACATAAACTTGCGGAAACGGAAGCTGCAATCGCATGGGGAATTCTCCAGAGGGGCAGGCTGGGAGGGCGATGTGGAATATGTTGGAGGAACATCCAGTCGAAAGAACGTTACCAGCAGCCTCAGTTCTGTTTTTTCTGTGAACGCGTTGCTTCGGGAAACTCGGCGCGCCTTGTGTATTATCATCGTTGAGATATCTTTTTCTTTGACCCCTCCAACTTCGCATTCTGGCTTCAAGACCTGCCGGGACTGCAAGTCGACAAAATGTCTATCACCGACCCGCATCGCATTTGTTTGTGGTGCCTGGGCGAGTCGCACAACACTGACTGTTCGAAATGCCAGTCGCTGACTGCCAAAGCCTTGAAGCGCCAGGTAGGTAGGGGCTCTAAGCCTAGTAAGTCCCGAAAATCTAAATCGTCCCAGGGGGTTTCCACCGACGACTTAAGGGGCGACTCTCTGCATCAGGAGGTGGCCGGGGGATCTCGGTCCTGGAGTGGTCCCGCCATTCTTCTTCCTCGTCCCAGCACTCTAGGTAGCGCTGTCAACGGTCGCCTTCCCCGCCCTCCTTGGAGGATGGTGCCTCCAGGAAAGACGCATGCCGACGAAGTTCTCGACTCGGAGGAATGGGCTGCTTTTAAGGAGCAGATGTTAGCAATCTTTCATTCGTAGGGCACAGTTCCGATCGCGCCTTCTAACAAAGCCAGCAAGGAACGGTCTTGTACCGCTGCTTGCACGCCTTCATGCTCGGGTCCGCGACTTGCACCGGGAACCTTCAAGGTCCTGTCCGGACAAGACTCAGGCCAGTCGCAAGAGACATGCCTCCAGTTCTCGGTCCTCGTCTCCAGCGAGACCGATGCAATCTGCTATGGGCTTGAAGCCGGCGTCGACTAGGTTGGCGCCGTGTCCGTCTGACTCGGACATTGACGCTTTGCCGTCGTATCAGCCCACGGCGCCGTTGGCACCAGTGTCAACGCCGAAGCCTTCAGCGCTCACAACGCCAAGGTTGTCGACTCTTGCGACATCAAAGCCTTTGGCGCCCTCCACGCCTTTGGTTGTTTTTGCCGTTGGAGTACCCGGACATCATGAGTCCTGCTAGGAAGGCTACTGTGAAGTCTGTGAGGCCAGTTTTGGGCTACAGGCCCTCTTATGTCCCCAAGCCAGGGTTTCAACTCCCCCTGGACTACATTTATGAAGAGGAAGAAAGGTCTGATTTTGAGGACCCTGGTGAACTTGATATGCTCCATTTTTTTCTGGGCACAGTCAATTGGAGGAGTTGAAGCAAACCCTTCATGAATCCAGTGGGGTTGGATTGTTCTCCGGAAGTGGTATTTGGTAGGCCTGAGCCTGGGGCTCATGCTTAGTCTTCATACAGGGGGCTCATGGCTAGGGTCTCGGAGTATCTGAGCTGGTCCAGTCCTCCTGGAGACTTTGTACAGGATAATCTAACAGACATCCTAGATCAAGGTCCATCTTCTGACCCGGTGTTACCATTTCAACTCACCTTACAGAAAAGGGTGGCGTCTGCTTGGCGGTCCCCAGAATCTCTTCCGGCTGTTAATAAATCTTTCATAAAGAAGTACCGCCGTTCCGTTAGCGACCCCAGCTATTTATCCACTCACCCCACTCCCGAGAATTTGGTGGTTCAGGCGGCTACGGCCAGCGTACCCTACCATCCCTCCTGATGGGGACGACAAGTGCTTCGATGTTTGGGCTCAGAAGGTATTTTCTGCTGGGAGCATGGCCTTGAAATCGGCCAACTCCACTTGTGCCTTGGCAAGGTTCTCACACACTCTGTGGAACTGTTTCTTTAGCGGCTGAGCATATTCCCGAGGGGGAAGAAAGGGTTGGGTTCCTTGCTCTCGTGCAAGACGGCAAGGATGCCATGTGCAAATCCCTTCAGCCAGGTTTGGATACGGCCGACAGTGTTCGCCGCTCCATGGCTGCGAGCACCGTTATACGTGCATTTGCGTGGTTGCGGAAATGGCGCACATTTGTTTGGCAGCAAGGCTGACGAGAGCCTTGAGAGGTTGCAGACCTTGAAAGCTGCGGCTAAATCTTTAAGCGCATCTGTGCATCAACCTCTGCCTTTTCGTCCTAGGGGACAGCAATGGAGCGGGGGTTATTTTCGTTACTACTCCTCCTTTGGTAGAACGAGGGGGGCCGCCAGTCAAAGGGGCCAGCGAAAAAGTACCCATGGTGGTCGGGGGAAATTGTGGTGCCAAAGCGCTCAGGCAGCTGCCTCTTTGCCTTTAGGCACTGCCGCAGCCGCTTCCAAACAGTCATGAGGCCATGTCACATGGTGCGCCGCTTGAGGGCAGACTGTCTCAGCATCTCGAAGAATGGTGAGCCTTTACTTCAGATGCGTGGGTCCTGGATACCATCGCCCACGGCACTGCCTTCCCTTCCTTCAGCGGCCTCATGACAATCCACCGGGGAAACTCACTTTGAAGCTTCCGGATCCGCTCCTTTCACAGGAAATCTTAACCCTGCTGGAGAAAGGCGCTATAGGTCTGGTGCCTGTAGCGGAGGGGAACAAGGGATGGTATTCCCCAAATTTTTTTGATCTTTAAGAAAGACGGGGATTGAGACCCATCATGGACTTGGGTTGGTTGAACAAACTTCTCGGGAAGGACAAGTTCGGACAAGTTCAAGATGGTTACGCTTTCTCAAGTCCTCCAGGCCCTTCAACTTCAGGATTTGTTGGTTTCACTGGACCTACAGGATGCTTACTTTCATGTTCTAATTCATCCCAAGCTCAGACAGTACCTGAGGTTTGCGGCTGGCAACTCGCACTTTCAGTTTCGGGTCCTGCCATTCAGAGTGACCTCTGCCCGAGGGTCTTCACCAAGCTATGGTCCTGGTGGCAGCGTATCTCAGGCGAGGGGGATTCACATCTACCGCTACCCCGACGACTGGCTGATCTGGGCGTGCTCTCCTGAGCAAGCGTTGGATCATCTCGGTCTCTACCTGTCGCACCCTCCACAGGTTGGGCTTCTCCCTGAATTTCAAGAAGTAGCATCTGACACCTTCCCAACAGCTCCAGTAGATCGGGGCTGTGTTGGACACGTCCTTGGGGAAGTGCTCGCCTCTCAAGGTGAGGGCTCATCACATTGTGCAGATGATGGACAAGTTTCAACATGCCCAGAGTCTCCCGGCTTTTGAGTTCTTAAGGTTGCTCGGCCTCGTGGCATCCTGCATTTTTCTGTTGCCAGAGGCCATGCTGCGGATGTGATCCCTGCAATGGGTCCTAAAGATGCAGTGGTCACAGTTCTCTGGCAAGATGTCGGATCCCGTTCAGATTCCACTCTTGGTCTCCCAGGATCTTCTGTGGTGGCCCAATGAAGGGAACCTGATGAGGGGGGAACCGTTTTGGCAACTGTGGCCAGAGGTGACTGTAGTGACGGACACTTCCCTCACAGGATGGGGCGCTCGTGCCAATTACTTTACCGCCAGCAGTCGTTGGTCTCTGGAGTCCAGACTCCACATCGATCTGTTAGAGCTGAGGGCCATCAGGCTGGCCCTGAAAGCTTTTCTGGCCTCTGTATGAGAGGGGGGGGGGGGAAGGAGGATGTCCTAATCGTGATGGACAACAGTGGCCATGCACTACCTCAACAAAAAGGGGGGGGGGGGTTAGGGTCACTCCCGTTGTGCAGAGCGGCAATGCAACTCTGGTTCTGTGCTATCCAGCATGAAATTTCGATCTCTGCAGTTCATCTGGCTGAAGACTAAAATGCATCAGCAAAAGCACTGAGCAGGCAGAGCATGATCTCTCACGAGTGGGAGTTGGCTCAGGAAGTCCTTCAGGAGATCTTCGCCCTTTGGGGAACCCGCAAGTGGATCTCTAAGCCACCAGTGTCAACCGGAAGTGCGATAGATTCTGCTCAAGGGTATTTCCTCCAAGAGGAGCCTTAGGAGACTCGTTCGTAGTAGATTGGTCGTTCCCACTGCTGCATGCGTTTCCTCCAGTCCCTGTCATTCCTCAAGTGTTGCAGAGGTTTGGTTCCCACATGATCCTCATTGCTCCGGGTTGGGCCAGGAGAGTGTGGTACCCGGACCTTCTATAACTGTCCATCTGCCTTCCACGCTGTCTTCCAAACCGAGAGGATCTACGCTTGCGCGCAGGGGGGGGGGGCAGCACACAAGTTCTCCATCAAGAGGTCAAGACTCTCAACCTTCACGCTTGGTATCTGAAAGATTGAGGTATATGGATTGGGACCTCCCGGATGACGTGATGGAGGCGGAGGCAACAAAATCCCTGTACTGTTGCCGTAGTTCTGCGACTGGTGCAGAGGTCACAATGTGGATCCTTTTCAGTGATCCATTCCTATGGTTTTCTTTTTTGCTTTCTTTGGTCCACAGGGGCCTTCAAGTTGGTACCATTAAGGGTTACCTGGCGGCGCTGTCTATATTGAAGCGCTCGTCTGAAGAATGTTCTTACTTTAAGATTCCTTTGATTTCTTAATTTCTTAAAGGACTGACTAATGTCTTCCCGCCATCTCCTTTCCAGGTGCCAGTGTGGGATTTAAATTTGGTTTTGAAATTTCTCATGGGTGCTCCGTTTGAACCTTTGCACTCTAAATTATTTTCCCTCCTCCATTTACTGGTACTGCTTTGAGAGTCTGTCAAAGATGTGGAATACGTTGGAGGACACAATCCATTCGAAGAACAAGTTACTGACCAACTGGTAACATTCTTTCAACTGGATGTTCCTCCAACTTATCCATATCGCCCTCCCAGCCTGCCCCTCTGGAGAATTTCCTATGCGATTGCAGCTTCCGTTTCTGCAAGGCTATGTGCACGCATGAGACTGGTGCCACACGTTATGTGACGTCTACTGTACCCATGGTCCTTCACACGTTGAGGTAGCTGAGATTGTTTTTGTCCGCTATCATAGTCTGTTGTGTATTGCAGATCTTCCTAGCTATATGCCTTTATTACACATTTTTATATTGTATTTGCTGTTTTGTCCCTTATTCGCTTCTCACTTTCAAGCAACCTTCGGGGAAGCTTGACAGGCTGCTCCAATTACCAGCGTCAATGGGAGATCCTCGTCGACTAAAGTTGACTTCTGCCTAAACAGGCCTTCAACGGGCTTTGGCCCATCACATTAGGGAGACTGGGGGTGGACATCTACTGTCTTTAGAGAATGCCTATATCCCCAATCACTTCCCATTGATAGTAGTGTTGCCTTTCCCTTCGATTATGGAAAACACACATTTTTAAAAGTTGCCCTGCTTGCGGTAAGTATCCCTCGAATAAGACGCACTGTATGTGCAACCATTGTCTTCCACAAGACCACGTTGAAAAGCATTGCAAATCTTGCAAGCAAGTTGGGAGAGAAGTGGGGGAACCACCTGCAAAGGTACAAAGACTGGACAGCTCGCAGAGTAGCAATGGGTTGGTGTGTGGAAGAACTGGGCTGTCAAGACACTGCAGATGATCTGTACATTGACCATCCCATCAAGGTGATCTAGTCTCCCAGGATGACCAGTTTAATCAAGATCAGTTCTATGGCGACGATCTTCACATAAACATAATGCCGTCTCCTTGAACAAGATCAGCCTATTGTTGACTCTCCCATTTACAAACAACTCCAGTACGATTAGCTGCTCATTAAAGCTGCCAAGCACTTTAAAATTGATACACAGGAGACACAAGATAGACTTGGGGATACAAAATTGGTTACCCAGTTTATTACCCTTCTCCAGTCAGTACAGAGACTCATTCAGCCATCTCTAGTTACCACCACATTGACAAGTGGTTTACCCCTGCATTGGGAAAAAAAAATGTGAACGGACCCTATCAGAGGTCAGCTAAAGCCTGATTCCTTGGTGGTTACTACCACAAGAAAGAGGGCGGGCACACTGCTAGCTTTTGCAAAGCACCTCCAGACAAGGGGAGTAAGGTCTATGCACCATTAGCACCACCCTAATTGGCAGTTATGACTGCCATGTCTGGGATACCATACAATAACAAATTGATAATGTCCCGAGCCCTTAAAATCTCAACTCATCAAGACCATCTCGGAAGGGAAACAGGTTGCCAGCTGCATCCTAAAGAATAATTTAATGCAGAAGCTAATGCTGGACAAATTATAGCAGTTGGCACCCTAATTAAACGGCACGCTTGGCTACGACCGGATTCAAACTGGAAACCCAGGCCACCCTTTTCAATATGCCAATAGAGCCTGTGCTATTTGGCAAGGCAGTTGACGATGCACTAAAGAGTGCAATGGAAGAGGATGAAACTTTATAATCATTGGGCCTGATAAGTTTGTTCAGCGGGGCGTGTTCAATACCAGATGCTCGTTTCGTGGGCAAGTCTGCCCACGATCTATGGGATATAATCCAGGCCAATCCTCTTCATGGGGCAACAAACAGGGTCAGTCCACCAGTTATCAACCCACCTTTCAAAGAGGGTATAAAAGAACAAGAAATGGAGGTAGAGCCTCCACCACAAGAGACTCCCCTGCCTCTAAACAATGATGCACGGGAACAGGTTCCCTCCCATGCAACGCTAGTTGGAAGAAGCATTTTCCAATTCACCCATGCATGGGAAGGTATTGCATCCGATTAATGGGTGTTGTCCAACGTGGCAGGGGGTTACTGCATCGAATTTCTAGAAAAACCCCAAAACCATCATCAAACACCAGAGGATTTTGTCACAAGAGAAGCAAATTCTTTTAGAGAAAATAAAGTCCCTGCTGCAGAAAGGCACAATTGAAGTAGTCTCAGCAGACCAGGTAAACCAAGGTATCTATTCAACTTACTTCCTTGTGCCAAAGAAAGACTTAACTATCCGCCCTGTACTAGACCTGCGTCCAGCAAACAAATGTCAAACCTCAAAGGTTTTTCATGGCAACACTGCAGGAGGTGATCCCTCTGTTAAAACAGGGATTTCAGGACATCGGATATGAAAGATGCATACTTTCATATTTCAGTGTTGCCAGCGCACAGAAAATACCTGCGATTCAAGATTGCAAATGATCACTACCAGTTCAAAGTACTCTCCTTTCGCATTTCATCAGTGCAAAGGGTGTTCACGAAAGTATCAGCAGTGCACCTAGGCAGAGAATCAATTCCAGTGTACCCTTATCTAGACAACTTGGACCCTAGATTGACTGGGGAAATGCCACAAATTTGCAAACCCAACGGACAAGCTATTGTTCGAATTGGGGTTCTCCATCAATGAGAAAAAATCAAATCTAGGCCCCAGTCGAGTATAAAAAAAAAAAAAAACCTGGGTGCAATTATAAAAACTCAGGAATTAGTCTCTCCCCTGTTCCCCCTCAAGCCAGAGTACAAAAGATGCTTTTTCAAGTACCTCACTACATAGCCAGTCATCAGATAACCATGTGCAAGGCAATGCACCTATTTGGGATGATGGCTTCATGCATTTATCTGGTTCCTCATGCGCAGTCGCCCAATGTAAGAGTAGGTAGCGAAACAATGGTCTCGAGCAAGCGGTCAGTGGGACAATCTATTGGTTATTTTGCTAACCCTAGTACAAGCACTATGCTGGTGGACAAAAGACATGTTAAAAGGCAAATCTTTACGCAAAACCCAACAGTACAAGCCACTCTCAACAGACTGCTTACTCTTGGGTTGCGGAGCTCGTTACCTTCATACTGGACCCAGCGAGTAGCAAAAGACACATACACCTACTAGAATTGCAAGCAGTCCTCAAAGCCCTGCTACAACACCTAGTAGGACAAACCGTGCTAGTCTTCACAGACAGTACGACTGCCATGTTTTACGTAAACAAACATGGCGGGACACCGATAAAAGCTCCAGAAATATGATTCTCCAGCATGGGGTCTGGCATGGATTCGCATGCTTATGAATATTCCCTGTCGTCAGGCTGGGAATCCTCAGTAAAGAAAAAATCAGTTTGTTTTGTTTCTGAACTGTCCTCCTAATAACCAATCACTGGTCTCTGGGTCCTACTGCCCCAGCCAATGACTGCCCTCTAACGAAGCCCCTCCTCTGGCAGCCATCTTCAGATTTTTACCGTACGTTCAAGTGTTGGGAATCCTCGTGCTTAGCTCTCGAGCTTCTACTGCGTATTGCTTTTTTTAGTTTACTCTTATTTTTTTGGTCAAATCGAGCCTCAAGCTCCACCGATTAATCTTCCGATTAACAGGGACCCGTTTCAGAAATCTCTACGCCCCTCAAGGGTGAATTTTTGTCGAATTTCACTTCTTGGAGGATTCCGGAAGACCTTCGAGGCCTACCCCGCGTGGACATGGCCAAAAACAAGAGACTAGACCCCTGTTGGATCCAAGCTGTTTAGGATCTGCCCAGGATGTGGACTACAGAACGTCTTCGAGGAGGATGGGCACTCCCGATGCCTCTACTGCCTACACTTAAACAAGAAGCATGTGGAGGAGGTCTGTGCGTTCTGCAAGGGCATGTCCGTCTGTACCAGAGCACGAACAACGTACTTCTGCCAAGAAATCTGAACAGTCTTCTAAGACCTTTGAGGGCGCTCCGGCGACGGGGGCCCAACGTAAGGCAAAGCACTGCGAGTCCGCGGGCACCAGGAGTGCCGTTGGTACAGGCTCTGCGGCTGCCAGGCCGGGGGCAGCATTGCCGATGTAGTCAACCACGAGCCAACGCTCCAGCTCGATGAAAAGGTAATCTGAGAACCCGGGTAAGCTTCGGGAGAACGCCTAGGCGACGCCGAGGGGGAATGACGCGTTGACCTTATTCCCCCCCCACCCCTCCACCGTGAAGGCCTCAGACGCGCCTAAGGTCGTGAAGGCCCAGGTTCACCAGGCTAAGGCTTCGATTGAGGGAGTGGTAGCGTCCCTGGCGAAGGCCACAGATGCGCAGTGGAGACAACCCCCAAGCCAAGAATGTCCCTTCCTATGCGGAGGGAATCGTCTATCCTGCCCGTTTAAAAGACCCCAGTGAAACTCCTGGCCAAGAAGGGGGGGCACGGTAGCCCTACCGGACTCGGATACATCGTCCAAGGACGAGCTTGCGGGCATTGTTGCTGTCCTTGACAAGAGATTCGTTGAGGTTAAGTCCTATGGGAAGGAAACCGTTGAGGCGGACGTGGAAAGTGACGAGGGAACCGACGAGCGGCAGAATGACTAGGAACCAGAGGACACCACGCCACTGCCACGCTCCCATCGCAACTGCTGCCACCACCGACTGATAGATCAGAGGACATCTTACTGGCCCTTCACACCCTGTGCCCTGAAATGAGGACAAGGCTGAACTTGCCCCCGGCAGGAGATCCAACAGCGCCTGGACCATCAGAGGAGCTGCCATCCAAGCGGAGGCGAGTCCATCCTCCCCCACCCTGCCATCCTTTACCTCCATCCCCTCCACCAAGGGATGAGACTGGGACAGACGACGGCGGCAACGATGGAACAGATCTCCCGTCGCCTCCAGCCCAGGCTTCTCCGCCAGATGAAATTGGCTCGTGCCACGCCATTATCGCTAGGGCTTCAGAGCTTTTTCAGCTGCGTCCCGAAAAGCAGAAGGAGGGCTTCCTCAATCAGCGACGAGAGGCCAAGAGGAAAACCGTGCTCTCGGTACCGCAGTTGGACGACATCTGGGACAAAGGGCTTTCCCTGCTGAAGAACCCATCCTTGGCCCCGGCAAAGAGACAGGTACGAAAAGAGCCAGGAAGAAATCGGCAGGGTCGACTGCATCGACCACTACTTCCCCACCGGACGGAGAGGGGAAGCTGGATGCTATGGGATGACTGGGAATCTCGCCGGCGGCAACGACCATTAAGGCAGCCAACGCTCTTGTTATAGTGGCCTGATATGATAGGGAGCTGTGGTTTAAAATTGCCCCACTCCTGGACTTCCTCCCAGACAAGAGGGCAAAGGCCAGTGAAATCTTGCAAGAAGGCGAGGTGGCTTCTGACCATGCCATCACAGTGGCCACGGACATCGCTGACAGTGTTTGCCTTCGCCGGCATGGTTGGCTCAGGGCCACCGACTTCTGTCAGGACGTACAGACGAGGGTACTGGACATGCCCTTCAGAGACAACTTGTTCGGGAAGACGGTGGACGAGTCACTGCAGGCCATCAAGGCAGACACCGAGACGGCCCGTGCTTTGGGTACGCTCCAGCAACATCAGCCATCCTTTCGGTCCTCCGGAGGCAAGTTTCAGGGTGCCTCCAAAGGATTCGGTGGCGGCTCTTCATACCGTCAAGCCGCCCGCTCTTTGTCCCAGGAAGCTTACAGAGGCTGCAGCAAGGCCGGAGGACATCGTCGTAGTCGCCAAGGGGCCCAAGGTGGTAAGGCCTCAATGAGGCAGGACTGAACCAGCTGTGATGTCGGGCCCCCACCGAGCACCCCAGAGGGAGGCCGGCTAGTGAACTTTGTCAGCGTGTGGAAGTCCAGCTCCACTGACCGTTGTGTGCTGGATGCTCTGGCCCACGGACACATCCTGGAGTTCCAAAGTGTCCCTGTTTTCCACCTGTGACCAGGAAAGAAAATCACATTCCATAGCTACTTCTGGAGGTACGAGCAATGCTGAGAAGGGGCGCCATAGAGCTCATCCCCAAGAGGCTCCAAAGTGTACTCACGGTACTTCCGGTCCAAAAGAAGGCCAGCGGTTGGTGGCCCATCTTAGATCGCTGCCGCCTCAACAAATACATAAAATCCCAGAAGTTCCAGGTGGTCACCCTTCAGAATGTACTGGGACAGCTGGAGAAGGGAGACTTCTTGTCGTTGTTGGACTTGGAGGATGCCTGCTTCCACATCCCCATACACAAGGGGCATCGGAAGTTTCTGCGCTCAGTGGTCCAAGGGCAGCACTACCAATTCAAGGCCCTCCCTTCTGGTCTGAAGTCGGCCCCAAGAGTCTTCAAGTGCCTGGCACTGGTGGCAGCGCGGCTGCGCCTGCAGGGGATCCACGTCTACCCCTACCTGGACGATTGGCTCATCCGAGCGAAGTCAAGGGAACTCGCTGTCGGGGACACAGCGAGGACCGTCCGCCTGCTGACGGAACTGGGGTTCTCAAACTATGCAAAGTCCTGCTTGGAGCCATTGCAGGACGCTCAGTTCCTGGGAGCAAGACTCAACACGGTGGCACGCCTAGCCGCACCGTTGGAGGAAAGGATAAAAGCCATCCTGAGCAAGATACAACGGCTGTTGACCATGTAAGTTGCCAGGGTGAGGTCCATCAAGTCCCTACTCTGCATGATGTCATCATGCATTTACCTCGTGCGGCTTTGCAGGCTGCAGATGCGACCGCTGCAGGAGTTCCTCGATGCCCGTTTGATGCAAGCGGCGAGAAGTTTCGAGGACAAGATCACTCTCAACGAGACATTCTGACGAGCAATTAGGTGGTGGGATGTCTGTGCGCATATCGCAGCGGGCACAGACTTCCAGACCCCAGCGCATCAAGAGACGGTGACGACGGCCGCCTCCCTGGAGGGATGGGGCACACATAAAGGAAATATCTACGCAAGAGGCCTGTGGCTCCCAGTGGAGGGGTTGTTGCACATGAACGTCCGGAGCTCCGAGCCGTGTTTTGGACCCTAAAGTCATTCCTGCCGTTCCTCAAGGGCAAGGTGGTGCGGGTCTTCACCGACAACACCACGACTATGTTCTAGATTCGAAGCAGGGGGGCACCAGATCCGCAGCCCTCTCCAAGGAAGTGCAGGACCTATGGCACTGGGCCGTCGCCAAGAGGATGCTCCTGGTACCCTTTCATCTGGCAGGAGTGAAGAACACTGTTGCCGACTCACTAAGCAG
This sequence comes from Ambystoma mexicanum, assembly GCF_040938575.1. NCBI lineage: Eukaryota > Metazoa > Chordata > Amphibia > Caudata > Ambystomatidae > Ambystoma > Ambystoma mexicanum. The sequence goes on along the minus strand of NC_090923.1, from coordinate 1,405,409,282 downwards.
GGAGCTGCGCTCTTGCCATGAGTGGGAACTTTGGCAGGATCAGGTGGACCTACTGTTTCAACGATGGGGCAATCTCCAGATCGATCTGTTTGCGACAGCGACGAACACCAAGTGCCGGAGGTTCGCCAGCAGGTTGCCCCAGCCGGGAAGCATGGGGGATGCGTTCTCATTCCCCTGGCACGGCCTGTTTCTGTGTTCCCACCGTTTCCGTTGCTTCTGTGACTCATCAATCAACTCAGACGGTCCCGGTGCAGGATGATCCTCGTTGCACCGGCGTGGCCGAGACAGATCTGGTACCCGGACCTTCTGGACATGTCTGCATCCCCTCCAGTCAAGCTTCCGGCAGACGCAGATCTCGCCAGGGAAGGAGGCGTGATTCTGCACCACGACCCTAGGTCGCTGGACCTGCAGGCCTAGCTCCTGCAGTGCTCTAGTTTGGAGGATACGAGATCCCGGCGCACTGCAAGGAGGTACTTGCCAAGGCCAGGGCTTATTTGACGCTCCAGTGCTACGGACCTAAATGGAAGAGGTTCAGTCTGGTGCCGTGCACACAAGATGGACCCTCTACGGATTACAGCCCCTCAAGTGCTGCCGTACTTGCTGTTGCTTGCCAAGGCAGGGCTGGCGCACGCCTCGATCAAGATCCATCTGGCGGCGATCTCCTGCTACACTAGAACTCTGGGACGATCATCGATGTGGTCACATCCCCTGGTTAAGGAGTTCATGAAAGGGCTTTTCTGCTCGTTCCCACCGGTAAAGGCTCTGGCGGTGGTGCTGATCAGGGTCATGGGTCCCCCGTTCGAGCCTCTGCATTCAGCACCTCTAAAATTCCTATCGTGGAAGACAGCATTCCTGGTGGCCATCACCTCCGCACGACAAGTGGGAGAGATCCAGGCCCTCTCCTGTAAGCCTCCGTACTTGACTTTGCACGCAACGAGGGTCGTGCTGAGGACGCACCCCTCCTTCATGCCCAGGGTGCCGTCGGACTTCCATCTCAACAAGCCCTTGGTGCTACCTGTTTTCTTCCTGTTGTCGGGTGAGAGGACTTTGCACTTCCTGGATGTGGCTAGAGCGCTGAAGTTCTACGTGGACCGCACAAAGCGTTTTCGGAAGACATGACAGCTGTTTGTGAACTTTGACTCTGTGAACCAAGGGAAGGCCCTTTCCAAAGCTTCCATTTCCAGGTGGCTGTCCGGCTGCATCATGCACTGTCACCGGTTGGCAAACCGACCGTTGACTGGCCGTCCAAGAGCCCATTTGACCAGAGCAATCGTTGCAACTACGGCGTTCCTGTCTGGTGTGCCCCTGCTGGACATCTTCAGGGCTGCTACGTGGAGGTCGACGCACACCTTTACGAGATTCTACTGCGTTGACCGGGATTCCAGGGAGGAGTCAAGAGTCTGCCAAGCAGTGCTGCGCAGCCTGTTCGCTTGAAGGTGAGCCTGGTGAGGAGGTAAGAGATACTTAATGTTGAGTTGTTGAAATGCTTAATGTTGAGCCTTGCCACCGCCCGTGGTTGTGCATGTGTACTGCGATGTATTCATGGGCATGTGAATCCATGCCAGACCCCATGCTCGAGAATTAACAAGTTACTTACCTGTAAATGTTGTACTCCAGCATGGGTCTGGCATGGATTCACATGTGAACCCTTCCGCCTACCCCTGTGCGGCTCTTCTCTTGGGCCTTCTGCCACTTTACGTGCTACCAAATCTGAAGATGACTGCCAGAGGAGGGGCTTGGGTAGAGGGCAGTCATTGACTGGGGGCAGTATGACCCAGAGACCAGTGATTGGTTATTAGGAGAAAGACAGTTCAGAAACTAAACTGAAACTGATTTTTTTCTTTACCAAGGATTCCCAGCCTGACGACGGGGAATATTCATGAGCATGTGAATCCATGCCAGACCCATGCTGGAGAACAACAGTTAGAGCTAACTTGTTCTGTATGATTAATCGTATTTCTGGTACTTGTATCTGCTTAGATTCAGATGCTCTTCATAGTCCGACATCTAGTGGAAGTATTACAAGATTTGTTTTCGAAACTTGAAAACGGACGTCAACGGGGTGTGTTAGTAATACTGTCCCTATTGTGACGTGTAACGTACCCATGGTCCTTCACGCGTCGAGGTCCCTCAGATTATTTTTCTTTCCGCCATCGTAGTCGGTCGCAAGTTGCAGAGTGCCTTTCCAGGCTCATGCCTTTGACTAGTTAAGGTTTATTTGTAGCCTTCTCTTTCTTTCTTTTACTGTCTTCTTATTGCTGCAGCATCATCCATCTGCTCAATGGCCCTCAGCTCCATAGTAGATGATGCCTGACTGACTTGACGACCAGAGATGGCCCCTTACAGCAGGGAGAACGGGGGGAGGTTGCATATAGCTACTCCTCTTAGATCATGCATATTCTGCCACCCCTTTTTCCATTTTGTTATGGAAAAGAAACCTTTTTGAATTTGGCCCTACTTGCCATATGAAGTTCCTGTGGAAGGACATGCACCGAGTGTGCAATTACTGTCTCCCTAGGGACCACCCAGACAAGCTTTGCAAGTCCTGCAAACTTTTCCATCCGAAAGACCACCAGACCAAGCGCTGGGCTGTCCACGCCATGAAGGCCGAAGCCTCCATTGACGTGATGAGGGAAATCAAGCAAGGGCAGTATCGGTGTCCCTAGGGATGCCGAAGGCGACCAAGGTTTGTCGGAACCCCCATGTGTGGGCCCGCGACTCCACAAAGCAGGCCCGTGGCTCTGTGACGGAGACGACACCCGGCGGCCATAAGACACACGCTTAAAGACACACCAAGCACATAGCCCATGTTTGACCTTCGAAATCGTCGATGATCGAAGCCCACACGGTTTCTGTGGGGAAAGTCTCTACATCTTACCTGTCCTAGTCCATTGCTTACGCCTTTGCCTCAGAAACTGGCCTCAAGTCAGTTCGGACACCAAGCATAAAAAAGCCCCCCTTTTGCATACCGAAATACAGGCGGCGAAAGGTGCGTCGGCATTCTCCAAACATACGCTGAAAATGCAGGAACTTATTAAAAAAACATGTCTCTGCTACTCCTTTTTAAAGACAAAATCACTGAAAAAAGCAAAATCCTCGACGCCTTTGTGTCTCAAGACATTGGGCTCTCAGGATATGGGTTCCTACTCCCCTGCAGATACTCACAGGGGCAATGCATCACTAAGATCGGACACCCTCCCATAACACCCCTACCCTTCAGGGTTCCCATCCTCTATTGAGTGGGCCCCTGAACAGTTCAACAAAATTATGAAAAGGATGTCATGCTTTGACTTCATGAATAGGCACCCAGAAGAACTATTCTCTTAGAGATGCTTCCAAGTCGGGGTTGCAAAACATCAACCCCCCTGCCAAGAAACCACATCTTGACCCACAGCCAAGCACTTCAGCCCTAGGCCCCCGACCCCCATTTATCAAGACTTTGGGAGGCCATATATGCTATCAATCCCTCAAGGTCGCAAGACCCCGGCTCTCGGGGAGTTCAATACAGCCAGGACCAGTTCTATGACAACGCAGATGACTTGCATATTGTAGTATTTTAGCAGTTCTGCTCATCTCCGCCAGCTAGGCAGGTAATCCAACCTTTTTGCATGGTGAACTACAACCCCCAGGGGAATTGTAGTCTGCACTCATTTGAGCTGTTGTCAGGCGCGTCAGCAACTAGCAAGTCTTCGCGTGACGTGCCAACTCGGACTCCCTGTTTGGGTGTTTATTATACATACTTACCCCCGATTCGTCTAGTCGTACACAGGGATACATGTGTAGTACTTATTCTGACACAGGATGAGTTGGCAATGTATCTGGGTGCTGTATCTAGTATAGCGCTCGGGAGGGGGGGGGGGTTCCACCTATAGAGGAAGCCACTCCCCCTGAGATTCAGGCAGAGGATTCAGCTGCGGTGGTGGTTGGAGAGCTGGGAACACAATGAGCCCTACGGCACCAGTCCAAGTAACCTTACTCAACACCAGATCACTTTATAAGCATGCTCTGAATGTACGACAGTATATTGTGGACCAACAGATAGATATGCGTCTTACAGACATGGATGCAAGACTCCAGTGGTCCCAATATAGACCTTGCCAGACCTCCAGGCTACACATTTTATGGACATAATAGAGATGCAAGAAAGGGAGGCGGAGTAGCAATACTGGTCCGTGCGGACCTACGCCTCTTGTAGTTGGGCTGTTGCCATCTTACCAATTATTTTCAATAATTGGTAACAGGTAATCAACATAGCCTGCAAAAACTGTGAAATCAAGGTTAGCCCCACCCCCAAACAACTGAATGAATATTGTTTTGCTCCATTGATCCCCTAGTGATCTGCCATTTGTTGTAGACAAGCTCATGGAAATACTGTTAGCTCTTAATTCTAACAATGTGACTTTAGGGCTGGGTGACTTCAATAAATGATATAATAATCCTCAAGACACGGAAGCTAACTGTCTGACTAAGCGTCTTACTACATGTGGTTTTGAAGTTCACAAAGACCCCACCCACAAGCTTGGGAATATCCTGGACTGGGTAGCTAGTAAGAATCTGGCCTTAACTCCACTGATCACGAGTCCTTGTATCTGGTTGGACCATTTTTTATCTCATTGTTTAAATATCCCACTTTGTACACAGGATAAAAAAATCCATTGAAGAAAGTGGCCAGTAGGAATTATGATAGGCCATGAAGAATTGGCAAATAGTCTCACTTGTATAATGAGAACTACATGAGCATTGGATTCACTTGATTTATTGGTAGCAGAATATGACAGTGTTAACCAACCTTCTGGACCGGGTAGCCCCATTAAAACGAAAAACCTATGAGAGAAAACCAATAATCATAAGTGGTAAATGACAGCATTGGCCAATTTGAAAAAAGAAAAGGGCAGAAAGGCTCTGGGGTTAAAATCCCTCAAAGGTTTAGAAGGATACGTGGAAATCACTAGAGAACGTACCGTGCAGAGATTCTCCTGGCAAAAAGAATGCCTGATTGCCAAATTGCTAGTTCAAAGAATGAAACTAAAACTATTTGAGATTCTTAGCGTCTTAGAAAAACCTAAAGCCACTGCATATTAAAAATACGCCTTAACGCTGAATGTCAAAACATTCAGCAAGCCTTCTTAGACAAGATAGCGAAAGCTCACTGTAGCATTGCCCTCAATAAGGAACGGCTTAACGTAGAGGTATGCTTGGTTAATGAGAAGGAATTAAGACAAATGGTGCAACCTAAATTCTCGTTTAGGCCCAATGATGATGAGAAACTGGCGAAGGCTCTTCAGTCCATGAGCCCATCGACCTGCGTGGGTGACTGTCCCCTCTAAAATGATTCTTGAGACTAGTGAACTCTTCATTCATATTCTGACTTGTCTAATTAATGCATCATTCAGGTAGTCCCTAGCGATCTAAAAAAGATAGTAGTGACCCGGTTGAATAAAGAAAAACCTGGTCTGGATCCTAGGGACTATTTGAATTTTAGACCGATCTCCAATGCCCCTTTTTCTTTTGAAAATAATTGGTAAAATAGCAACAGCCTAACTACAAGAACATCTGGAGAATGCACAGGTACTGCACTGGAGACAATCTGGCTTCAGAGCTCATCACAGCACGGAAAAGGCATCGGTGGGCCTACAGACAAATGCTTCTGCTAATGGATAAAGGCAAGGTGGGACTGCTGATATTGGATTTATCAGCAGCCTTCGACCTTGTGGACCATGCACAGCTTGTGAACAGGATGGAGAGGGTAGGAGGCTGTTGAGACGAAGCAGCAGACTGGATCGCCTCTTTCTTAGAAAATATGTAATCCAGGATGGGGTGAGGCCTGTTCAACTTCTGATGTGTTGAAGTGTGGCGTCCCGCAGGGCGCTTGTCTTTCGTCATCCCTGTTCAATGTATACTGTCGGCCACTTTGTGTCCTCCTGGATGATCTGGGAGTTTGCTTCAGCAACTATGCTGACACACAGCTCTGTATTGAGCTGTGTGGAGTACATAAGAAAGCTAGAGTATCAGTGGTTTATAACGTGATACAGAATTGGATGATATGCAATGTATCCAAGACAGAGCTGTTACTCTTTGGTTCATTCCAGTCTAGAGGGAAGCTTGTAGACTTGTATGTTGGATTCACCATTGACAATCTCGCTATAATCCCAATAGCCCCCAACATAAAGGTTTTGGGAATTATGTTTCAAGCGTCCCTTAGTTCAGAAGCCCACATCCACAGTGTGGTCAATAAAACTCAGTATCATCTTAGATTAGAGACTGATGAAACCCTGTGTATCAGAAACCAACTGCATGACTCTGGTCTGTGCATTAATTATGGCCAGGATCGCCTATTGTAATGCCTTATATATCGGCGCCATTAAGGGCAGCCTCGACTGTTTGCAGATCCTTCAAAATTATGCTGTGCACCTAGTGAAAAATCTACAGAGATATGAACCCATCAGAAAATAGAGGAAACAGTCACTGGCTCCCGATGGAGGCTAGGGCTCTTTTCAAGGCACTTACCATTGCAAATAAGTTTCTACGGTCAAGTCCCAGACGATTTAAAGAAACGCATGAAGGTGCTTGTTCTTAAGAGCCACTAGATCTAGTAATGAAATACGTATGATGGTCCCTGGCAGCAGACTGGTTGGAGGATATGGGAATAGTTTCTTACCTGTAACTCCATTTCTCCAGCATTGGTATCTTTCATGGATTCACATGCTTAGAATATTCCCCGTCGTCAGGCTGGGAATCCCCGGTACATTATATAGACCCTTTCCCGTAGGAAAACTTTTTCGACGCTTATGCGTCCTATCCACCTCGTTTTGTATCATGCGTGCCCGCGCCGTCCGGACGCCATGATATAAATACAGGAACCACCCCCGCGCTCCCTCAGATTTCGGCCCCCAAAGTAGTGGGGGAACCAGTTTGCATGGCCAGGGGAGGCAGGCGGGCGCATGTGAATCCATGAAAGATACCAATGCTGGAGAAATGGAGTTACAGGTAAGAAACTATTCCCTTCTCTAGCATTGGATCTTTCATGGATTCACATGCTTAGAATAGATTACATAGCAGTACCATCCCAAAGAGAGGAGGCGTGCATGCAAACTCACATACTTTCCTCACAATGCCAGTTCTCTATGGTCGTGTACCCATCGGCAATAGTTAACATAGAGAACGAACAATATTCAATCATAATTGCAACCAGAACTAACCCTTCAACCGGGTCTTACCTTATTGGAATAGGTGTTGAAGCACCGCCTGTCCCATCCGAGTATCTTCGGCATGTTGTTGTGACAGGCAGTAACGGCGGGTAAAAGTGTGTGTAGCCGCCATGCAGATGTCCCCCAGAGGGACTCCAGACCACAGCGCCGTCGACGATGCCGCCGCTCTAGTGGAATGAGCTCTAGGGCGTTGCAAAAGAGGCTTCCCAGCCTTGGAATGGCAGTACGAAATGGTAGACGATACCCATCTTGACAGTCCTTGCTTTGAAATGGCTTTGCCTTTAGCACCCAGACCATAGGCCACGAACAATTGCCTCGTTTCCCTGAAAGGTTGCGTGCGATGAAGATAAAACTTGAGAGCCCTCTTCACGTCTAATGTGTGTAACGTGCGCTCCGCTCCCGAGCATGGCTCTGGAAAAAAACGTAGGTAAGACAATAGAGGAATGTTTATGGAACACTGAAGGCGCCTTCGGTATGAACTGTGGGTTAGTGGCCAGGACCACCTTGTTCTTAAAAAATCTTAAGTATGGTGGGTCTACCATTAGAGCTTGGATTTCCGAAATACGTCGGGCTGAAGTGATGGCCACCAGGAAGGCCAATTTCCAGGACAAAAACTTTAGAGACGACGATGACATTGGTTCAAAAGGAGGTTTCATAAGAGACGCTAACACCAGATTGAGGCTCCACACCGGAGGAAATCTCTTCTCGGGAGGGAAGCTCCTGAACAACCCTTTAAGGAAGTGCTTAATCAGGCGGTCGCTGAATAATGGTGCGGAATGTCGCTGACGTGTAAACCTTGAGATGGCAGCCAGGTGTACTTTTATCGACGACACCGATAAGCCCTTTTGAGCTAAGAACAGCAAGTATGGAAGGAGCTGTTCCGGCATAATCAACTGCGGATCCAAACCTGGTTGATCCCCACACCACTGACAGAAACTCCTCCATTTATACAAGTATGAAGTGTTTGTGGAAGGTGCTCTTGCCGCTTGCAGAATACGACGACACTCCTCCGGAATCGTTAGCTGGCCAAATTCGTCAAAGTCAGGAGCCAGGCCGTCAACTTGAGGCTGTCCGGGTCGTGATGCCAGATGATACCCTCCTGTCGAGACAGAAGGTTGGGGATCTTCCTGAACCTCATTGGCTCCGCCGCAGCCAAGTGCAGCAGGTCTGAGAACCACACCTGTCTGGCCCAATACGGGGCTACCAAAATCACCCGACATGGGTACTTGAGGATCCATTGCAACGTCCTCCGGATAAGAGGAAAAGGAGGGAATGCGTACAGGAATTTGTTCGTCCATGGGAAGGAGAACGCATCTCCCAGTGAGCCCTGCTGAGGCCATCTGCTTGCGTACTGCGGGCATTTTCTGTTGTCCTTCGTCGCGAACAGATCGATGGAAGGATGTCCCCACTTCTTGAATGCATGTTGTAGTTGCTGGTCGTTCAGCACCCATTCGTGAACCTCGTTCATTTCCCTGCTGAGGGCATCTGCCTCCACATTTCTCACGCCTGGTAGGTGGAACGCCAAGATTAGCATGTTGTGTTGCAGGGCCCAATGCCAGATTTTCTGTGCCTCCGTCGACAGGGACCTGGAACGTGTTCCTCCTTGTTTCCTTAAGTAAAACATTGTAGTCGTGTTGTCCGTCATGACACGCACCACAGAGTCCCTCAGTTGAGGAAGAAAAGATTTTAGAGCCCACCGCACTGCTCTCAGTTCTAGCAGGTTGATATGCAGGGAGGACTCTTGTAACGACCACCGGCCTTGTACTTGTAACGTCTCCAGATGAGCTCCCCATCCGCTCAGTGATGCATCTGTCACCACCGTCTTCTGGAACTCCGGTTCCAACAGAGGCATTCCTTTCGTTAGATGAGTAGAAACTCTCCACCAGCGGAGTGCTTGTACCAGTTGTTCGTCGATGACCAATCTGTCGGACCAGCAACCTTGGCTCTGCATCCAACGGTCCGCTAGAAATTCCTGGCACGGTCTCATAAACAGTCGGCCGTTTATCAACGGAATGCAGGACGACATGGTCCCTAGCAGGGACATGTATTTGCGCACCGACACCCTGGTACCGCATTTCCATTCCGACGCCTTGCTTTGTAGCTTTTGTATTCTTTCGCTGGATGGTCTTACAAGGCCTGTGTGTGTATGAAACTCCGCTCCTAGAAAGACCAAGGTCCTCGAGGGCTCTACGGAGGACTTGCTGAAGTTTATCGCGAAACCCAGTTCCTGTAAAAGGGACATCGTGGCCCCCAGACTGTTTCGTGTTTGTTCCATGGACGAGCCTCTGACCAGCCAGTCGTCTAAATATGGATAGACATGGTGACCATCCTTCCTTAAATGGGCCGCTATGGGGGCCAAGCACTTGGTGAACGTCCTGGGGGAGGACTTGAGACCGAACGGGAGGACCTTGAACTGAAAATGCTTTTGGCCGACGACGAACCTTAAATATCTCCTGTGTCGTGGACGTATTGGGATATGAAAATATGCGTCCTGAAGATCTAGCGACGACAGATAATCCATGGGTTGCACTGACCTGATAACCTCCTGGAGCTTCAGCATTTTGAATTTTGAGCCCTTTAGCCATTTGTTGAGTACCCTCAGGTCGAGAATGGGCCTCCATTTTCCATTCGGCTTCTTGACGACGAAGAACCGGGAATAAACCCCTCGTCCTTCCTGTGCCACAGGAACCCGTTCTACCGCTCCTTTTTGTAGCATAAGCGCCACCTCTTGTCTTAGAACTCGAAGGTGGGGCTGGGCCGAAAACACTGGCGGAAGACTCGGAGGCTTGTTTTTGAATTGCAGCGCATGACCCATGCGAACCGTGTCCAGAACCCATCGATCTGTGGTGATGCATTTCCATTGGTCGATATGATGAGAGACTCGACCCCCCAGGACGTTCCGAAGGCCGTCATTGGTTGCTGGTTTGCTTGTCCTTCGTCGACGAGGGACCCGAGCCTCGTCGTCTGGAGGCTTGATAATCTCTGCCTCTACGTGCCGACTGGGATGCCCGTCTGTAGCCTTGTGAAGAGTATGAGGGCCTGTTAAATCCACGGTCCCTAGAGGCTCCAAAGCGGGAGTTTCCGGAGGCGCCCATGAAGGGGCGAAAAGAGCGAAAACTTCTACCTGTCTGGAGGGCGCCAAGAGACCTAGCGGTATCCGTGTCTTCCTTCATCCCCTTCAAGGCTTCATCAACCTTATCTCCAAACAGATGTTCTCCTTCACATGGCATGTCTAGAACGTTGTACTGGACTTCAGGTCTAAAAGTAGTACATTTGAGCCACGCTTGTCGACGAAGTACTACGCCATGATTGATTTGTTTGAAGCCCGACTCTGCTAGGTCCACCGCAATATTAATTGCATGGTTCGAGGCCTCCTCACCATCCCGTACTAGTAACATGGCTGCTTTGTGATGTTCTTCCGGCAGGTGTTCTAGGATAGGGGCTATTTTATGCCACATCTCCCTATCGTAACGCGATACAATCGCCAAGGAGTTGGCTGCTCTCACCGTCGTGGCGCCGACTGAGAGCACCTTTTTCCCGAAGGCGTCCTGTCTCCTTGCCTCGCTTTCTGGAGGGGTTGAACATTTTTGCTGTACTCTGGCCTTCCTAGCCGCTGCCGCCGATACCACAGAGTCTGACAGTGGCTGTGACGTTAGACATTTTGGAGTGGACTCTGGAGCTTTAAACTTTTTCTCAATACGCCCCTTAATAGCCGGTTCCGAGAACGGATGACGCATCGTCTTGAGGCCTTCTTGCCATACGTGGTCCAGGATTGGGATGGCAAATACCGATTTCCTCCTTTGACCCATGTGATCAAAAAGAAAGCAATCTTTCTTCTGCTCCTCAGGAATTAAGCCGAACTCGGAACACGCTTTTCCCATCATTGCATGGAAGGCTCCCACATCATCCGGAGGAGATGGTTGTGCCTGACTCCTCGTAGACTTTACCGCTACATCCGAATTCCATGTTGGGTCTCTCGACGGTGACAGGGAGATGTCCGACCCTGAGTCACCTCGTATAGAATCGGACTCCGATAGCTCACCCTCCTCCTGCACTCGAGGACGATCCTTCGCCACCTGGGAGGCCGAAGGGCTTTTGGTCGTAGTGCGAGCTGCTTGAGCTTGTTCGTCGACGGAAGGTGCAGAAAATATCGACGATGAAGTGCCAGGCTGAGGGATCTGCGTATCCAGACGCTGCAGGAGCTTCTGAAGTGTATTAAGCACATCCAGAGACAAAAACGTCTGGGGGGTCAGCAACGTCGAGGATAGAGGGACCACACCCCCACTCGCACTCGTCGTCGACGTATTGGAAGGCCGTAGGCCCAAGTCCGACGGCTGCATAACCATGTCACCTTCTCCTTCCACCGACGACCCCGGCAAGGCCGTGTCTTGCAGCAGGACCTCAGGGGGGGCCGGTTCACAGACCTCTGGCTGCCAGGCCATAAATTGAGTCCCCGTCGACGAAGGAATCCCCACCGCTGCTGCCTGAATAGTAATCGGCATCGTCAGCGATACCGGGGTCGACGAGCCAGTCGCCGGCACCGAGCCTTTTGACTTCGTAGCCGATTTCGTTGCCGACTTCCCTGCTGAAGCATCTCGACTCACGGAAGACCTAGGACGGTCCCCTGAGGAGGATTTTGATGCTGCTTGCCTCTCCGTCTTGGAGGATGAGGAGGAGGAGGACTTTTTGTGTGATGAGGAAGACCCAGCATGCTTTCCTGCATGCTTGTCCGCAGGGCATTTTTCGACAGGCCTCGCCTTCTTCGAGGGAGGTTCCGACTTGCTCCTGGAGGCCGTGGAGCCAACTTCTGATGCCGGATAGGCACCCGCTCCGTCGTTAAGCAGGTCGACCAACCTTCTTTTCCGATCTTTAAGGGTTTTTTGGGAGAAACCCTGGCATATCTCGCATGTATCCGCCGTGTGGTGCGGGTGGAGACAGTAGATACAATCCATGTGGGCATCACCTTCATAGACTTTTTTGAGTCCACATGTCGCACAAGGTCGGAATAAAGCTTTTCCGGACATATTTTCTTCAGAACGGAATTTCGCCGAAGCGAAAACACAACCTAACTTCAATTAGCAGTAACCGCGAGGATCCCACTACTTTGAAAGACGGTTGAAATCTGAGGGAGCGCGGGGGCGGTTCCTGTATTTATATCATGGCGTCCGGACGGCGCGGGCATGCATGATACAAAACGAGGTGGATAGGACGCATAAGCGTCGAAAAAGTTTTCCTACGGGAAAGGGTCTATATAATGTACCGGGGATTCCCAGCCTGACGACGGGGAATATTTTAAGCATGTGAATCCATGAAAGATCCAATGCTGGAGAAGATAGATATTTTCCTGTACAGGCAGCCATGGCCTGGAACAAACTGCCAAAAGATCTACAGGCTGAACCAAATCTTATGAAAATGCCTATGCCTAAAAAGACTCCTTTTTGAATAGTATAGATTCTTATCACCAGACTCTGACTTTTGTACTTTGGATCCTGTTTCATGTTCCACACCCTGATGCCTGGGTGTTCCAGCGTTATATAAACAGACCAATAAAAAGATGACATCTATGTCATCCAGTCACCTGACCCCCAAGATCAGCCTGTGGCAGATTCACCTGTAGGTAATCCGCTTCAATACAACAAACTGCTGCTAAAGGCTGCTCAACATTTCAGTATTGACACCCAAGAAGCACAAGGAGACAGACTTTGTGGAGGACATTCTTGGCAACAAGAAATCCACCACTCAGTTAATTGCACTGTTAGTCTATACAAAGATGTATACATCCCTCCTTACTTATGCCTAACCTCACAAGGGCAGTTAACACTAGAATTGAAAAATTGTTCAGGACAGCGCCCACAGACCCCCTGTACATTAGGGGTCCATTCAAACCTGACTCTCTGGTCACCACCCCTAGGAAGAGGGTGGGCACTTCTCTGGCATCAGCTGAAGCTCTGCCAGACAACAAAAGTAAAAAGATGTACACTTTCAGAAGGAAGGTCGCTTCCTCAGTGGCATATCGGGCTGGAATTGCAAATAATTCTACCCTCCTAGCTAGTGGCTGTCATAAGTGGGATGAGTTGGAATGCCAGGTTGAAGCGGTCCCGGAACCCCTAAAATCACAATTACTAAGCACCCTCTCGGAAGGCTAGCAGTTATCTAATTGCAACCTGAAGAACAACCTCGATGCAGCAGACCATGCTGGCCGCATCATTGCAGAGGGCACACTTATCAAGCGCCATGCCTGGCTTAGACAGTCTGGTTTTAAATTGGAGAAGCAGGCCACCCTCCTTAACATGTCGATGGAACCGAACGTCCTCTTCGGCAAGGCTGTAGAAGATGCCCTCAAGAGCGCGAAGGAAGAGTATGATACTCGAGTCCCTTGGCCAGCTAACCAACACACCCTTCATCCAATGAGGTTCCTCTAACTCCAGGAGGTTTCGGGGTCAAGACACGCAATGCTCTTCCGGATGCTATCCGGTTGGACAGTCTTCAACGTGGGATCTCTCATGAGGACAATCTTCCTCTTATAATTTTCAAAGAGGACTTGCAAGATCCAGAGGAAGAGGCAGAACCTCACCTGGAAGAGGCACCACCCCTCCTAAGCAATGACTCGCCACTACAGATCCCTTCCCATGCCACTCCAGTAGGAGGTCGCATCTTACACTTCACCCACGCATGGGAGGGGAAAACGTCAGACAAGTGGGTGTTGTCCACAGTAGCAGTTGGGTATTGCATCAAACCTTTACAAAAAACACCCAACCGCCTGCCAAGACACAGATAAATCACGCCACAAGAGCGGGCATTCTATTGGAGGAAGTAAAGACCCTGCTGGAAAAGATACCATAGTGATCATCCCAGCAAATCAGGTAAGCAAAGGTATGTATTCAACGTACTTCCTTGTGCCAAAGCAAGACCTTTCCATGCGCCAAGTACTAGATCTGCGCCCTCTGAACAAATATCAAACCTCAAAAGTTTTGCATGACCACGCTTCGAGGTAATTCCCCTCTTAAAACTGGGGATTACATGGCAACATTGGATATGAAAGATGCATACTTTCATGTTTCAGTGCTCCCAGTGTACAGAAAATACATGCGATTCAAAATAGCGCAAGTGCACTACCAGTTAAGTGCTCCCCTTTGGCATCGCCTCTGCCCCAACAGTATTCACAAAGGTGTTCACAGTAGTAGCAGCACACCTCTGCAGAGAGTCGATCCCTGTGTACCCTTATCTGATGATTGGCTAATCACTGGGGAGTTTCCTCAAATTTGCAGACAAAACATCCAAAGAACGATAAACGTTATTTTCCATTTGGGTTTCTCCATCAATGAGAAAAAAATCAAGTCTTAATTCCCAACCAAATGAAATTATTTATGGGAGCCATTTTAAAAACAAGGGAGGTGCTGGCTTTCCTGTCAACAAGAATTCACAACATGTTGCAAGTACCTCATTACAAGGCCGGTTGCCAATTAACTGTTCGCAAAGCAATGAGCTTGCTCTGGATGATGGCCTCATGCATTCACTTGGTTACACACATGCGCCTCTACATGCACCCAATGCAGGAGTGGTCTCAGGCAAGCTGTCAGTGGGACGATCTAGTGGGGTTCCGCTAACCCTGATACAGGCTCTTCGCTGGTGATCCAGAAACAACCTTCTAAAATGAAAACCCTTTCGCATTCCACCACCACACGCGATCCAGACTACAGATGTCTCACTCGCTTGTTGGGGAGCCCACATACTCCATCACAAAGCCCACAACCAGTGGACATACAGCCCAACATCACATCAATTTCCTAGAACTTCTGCAGTTCTGAATGCTCCACAAGCCTTTCACCAACATTTTACAAGTCAAACAGTGAAAGTCCTCACCAGACAGTAACACTACCATGTTCTACATAAACAAGTGGGGAGGCACACACACTCTCTAAGTCTGTTCAGGCTATCCCAGAAAATATGGACGTGGGCACTCAGGCGGAACATATTCCTAACCTGTAAACATGTACCAGGGGAACTCGATGCTCTGGCAGACGCCCTGAGCTGATATTCTCTACCATAAGAACACAAGTAGCAACTCAACAGAGAAATTCTAGAAGGAATCTTCTCCCAATGGGGGCATCCTTCCTTAGACTTGATCGCCACAAGCCTAAACTAACAATGCCCAAACTTTGCATCCAGGTTTCTCCAACGAAGGTCCAAGGGGAACGCCCTGTGGATGAACTGGTCAGGGAAATTTGCTTACACTTCCCCCAACACCACTTCTGAGCAAAGTAGTGCACCAGATGCACTAGGAACAAGCTACTCTAATCCCTGTTGCTTCCATATGGGTGAGACAACCTTGGTTTCCACATCTGCGCAAACTACCAGTGCACGACCCGATCAAGTTCCTGTGCCCTTACAACATGCTAACACAACACAAGGGACCATCTCTCCAGCCTCGTCCTTAATCTATGAACTTGGCAGTCTGGCTCCTGAAGTCATTCGGCCACTTAAATCTTCCACAACGGTGTATCTATATCTTAAGACACACAGACACCGCTATTTCAACAAGTGGAAAAGATTTGTGATATGGTGCAGATCACAGTCCATAAACTTAATCAAATGTTCCCTCAGCTAACATTCTACTTTACATGCTTTACCTACTAGACTCCGTCCTAGTATTCAACTCCATCAAAGTACACCTGGCGGCACTGTCTGCTTACACCTCTTCACAGAACAAAGTGTCCTGGTGGAAAGTTCCTGTCATTAAAGCATTCATGGAAGGGGTAAAGAGGCTATACCCTCCACCGGGTTGGGATCTTAATATCGTGCACTCCAAACTCATGGGTCTACCCATTGAGCCTATGCACAAGGCCAACCTAACACATCTAACTTACAAAACTGCATCCCTAGTAGCCATCACCTCTATAACACGAGTCAGTGAGCTACAGGCGTTGTCATACAAGACCCTTTCTTCATAATCCACAAGGACAAATTTGTCCTTGAACACACCCTAGGTTTTCACCTAAATTCATTTCAAAGTTCCATGTGAATCGATCCATAAACCTTCCTACCTTCTTTCAAAATCCATCCAACTCAGCTGAAAGAAGACTATATACACTTGATGTACGGAGGGTGGTCTTGTATTATGTGAACATAACTATACCCCTAAGGAAAACGGACCAACTCTTTGTTTCCCTAGCACCTGGGAGAGAAGGGGATCATATATCAAAAAACACCATCTCCAAATGGATAGTCCGGTGCATGCAGCTCTGCTATTCCCACCCAAGAGTTTTACCTTTCACTCCCAGGGCTCTCGACCAGAGATACCGGAGCTACTTTAGCCTTCATTGCAGACATCCCTCTAGATGCTATTTGCAAAGCAGCTACGTGGAGTTCCATTCATACTTTCACACAGCATTATTGCATGGACACTCAATAAAGCAGATTCACAGTGGGTACAAGCAGTTCTAAAACATCTTTTTGCTGCTGTACCTGCTCACATCCTACCTCCTTCCCCAGATGCTGCTTGCTAATCTATGCAGAGCATCTGATCTAAGCAGATCCACGAGCCTCAGTAGGAATACATTACTCGGCCTAATTGTCTTTCTGATGCTTGTATCTCCTTCGATTCACATGTGGCACCCTTCCTCCCCTTCTGGAGTTGAAGACGCGTAAAGGACCATGGGTACAGCACATGTCATACTAGGGATATTATTAACGTGCCTTGTAGATGTCCGTTTTGAGTTTCGAAAACAAGTCTTTACTTAGTGACTACCACTAGATGTCTGACTATGCAGAGCACGTGAACCTAAGCAGATACAAGCATCAGAAATACCATTATGGTCAGTAATTTATTTATTTGTGGAGCGCGCACCAGCCCGTGGGCATCGTGGCGCTTGTTACAGAGAGTGAGCAGAGCTTAGTTACAAGATGAGCAGATATACATTTTTTACATATTTTATATTGTACATTGAGAGAGAGAAGGGGGAGAATGAGGTTTGTGTGGAGGTATGCAGGGGTAAGTGTTACTGCTCTGGGGCACTAGGGTGCGCATTCCAGAGCTTGGGGCTATGTACGGGAAGCCTATCCCACCGCTTTTTCCCTGTTGATGTGCACATTGTTGGGTTGATTAGTATATCATGTTCTGGTGGGCTGGGAGGAGCTAGTTCTAGATACGGTTTCTGATAGGTAAGAGGGTGCCATGAAGTTGAGGCATTTGTGGGTGGTAGTGAAGATTTTAAAGGTAATGCAGTCTTTGACCGGGAGTCCCAGATATTTTTCTGAGGCTTGTGGATCTGCTTAGAATCACATGCTTTGCATAGGCCGACATCTAGCGATAGCTGCAGAGTATTGCACATGATTTTTTGCGAAGTTCGAGAAGGAATGTCAACTGGGCGTGTTTGCAATTCTATCCCTAGTGTGACATCGACTGTACCCTTGATCCCTCATTCGTTGGTCACTCAGATTATTTGTTTCTGTTAATGTGGTTAGTAGTTTCTCTAAGAGTCCTGTAGCTATGATACTTTTGAGTTAATCTCTTCATCTCTTCATTGCTGATCTAACCGTTACTGGTCGACGCTAGACCTCTCGAAGACAAACCAAGGATCATTCCGGCAACGAACTTCGGCCTACACCTGGCTTCCGCATAGCAGTAGGGAGAGTTAAGGGACTGATCCTTTATATAGAGCATAACTACCTCTGTTCCCTACTTCTGCTGCTCTTGTCTTGCGGCCCTTAATTTCTCTTTCCAACATGAAGCAAACTCAATTTTAAATTCTGTCCAAAGTGTAACAAAGTTCCTGTGGAAGGACACCCATAGTGTGTGCAACCACTGCCTTCCCCGTGATCACCAGGAGATACGTTGTGCATCCTGTAAGCTCTTTAGGCCCCAAACACTTATTGAGCGTCAAATAAAATGGTGGGCAGCACATGCCTTGATTAGAGTTGGAAACTGCCACTGGTCAGTGAGTCGGATCAGGAAAGCCAGGGCAGCGAAGGCTCCGGTTTGGAGCGTGACGACACGAGGGAACCATCAGGCTCTCACGTGTCCGTCCCCAGCCTCGAAAGGCAGTCATAGCACGCTGCTATGAGGAATGCCTCTGGTGACTACGCATTCGCACCACCACACCTAAACACATACTCCAAGGCTGCTCCTCGATGCAACCATCGAAGGAAGGCCACACACTGGCAGCAGGCGCATTACGACATACCGAACCGCCGTCGGAAAAGCCAGCTACAGTTCCACCTCAGCGTTTACTGCAAGCCGATAAAGACCAACTACCAGCTATAGGTGTGCAGAAAATCCTATTCGGCTGATGCATCTGAGATGCTGAAACATCCATCGAAAAAACACAAAGCAGTTGTTTCCTTTCGCTGATGCCCCAAAAACCGGCACCTGGACAAAGGAGTGATTTGAAGAGACTATGGGCAAAGGTTCCTCCTTTGTCGGCTTTATGAATTAAGTACCCTATTTGACAAGACTTTAGACCTCAAAATGTCTGAGCCCCTTGAGCCAAGTCAACCACGGCATATACTGTCACCTACTCCTATGCCCTTACATCCGTTCCTAGGGCTCCCAGCAGAGGGACATTCAGCCTTACCAGGCAGATGAAGACATCTAGTATGTTGATCACGACGACCCCAGTCAAGGCCCTTATGATTTGTACTTAAAAGATCAGGATGACCTAGATGTGACTATCATTTACGCCCCAGATGTTACAGCGGCAGATAGTGGTCAGACATCACCTATTGATGACCAATTGCTTTACAACGACCTGCTTAAAAAAGCTGCTGGAGACCGTCCCTGATATTACTGACTTTGTTGAGGATATTCTTAATGAAAAGAAACCAGTCAGCCAAGCTATTCCTTTGCTCTATTCCATTGAAAAGAGGATTACTCCATCTCTTTCCACACCTTCACTCACAATAGCAGTGTACCAGAGAGTTGGGAATCTTCAAACCCTTGCCATCTGACAACCCTATACATCGGGTGACCTGTGAAACCTGACTCTCTTGTAGTCACCACTACACAAAAGAGAGCTGGTGTTCACTCCACCTCGGAAGCAACCCCTAACAAGGCGTGTAAACGCCTATACACTTTAGGCAAGCACATTACCACTTCAAGGAACCTACATGACCAGGATTGCTAACATAACTCTGCTCGTAAACTACAATGACACCCAATGGTATGAAGTCTCAAGGCTCTAGACTCTGTACCAGAACCTGCAAGGTCGCATCTGTTTAAAATCTCTACAGAGGGCAAGCAAGTAGCGTCGAATATCCTTAAATGTCTTGGACTCCTAACACCTCAAGTAGTCATTGCTGAAGGTACAATTCTCAAGAGACACTCATGGCTCTGTGACTTTGGGTTTAAGCCAGAGACTCAGACAACACTAATTAATATTCCTGTTGGGGAGCAGTCCTATTCGGGAAGGCTATTGATAAACAATTAAACAGCCAAAAAGGAGCATGAGACCATAAAAATGCTGGGACAGATTACTAACGAGCCATATGACCAAAGGGGAGTCTTTAATATACTGTACTTTTTGAACCCAAGGCTTCAACAGGTCCAGTCAACCAGGATCGGGAGCATATGGCTCCTCTTTTTTACATTCCCTAGTTGCAATCTAGCTCCTATCATCAGAGGGGGTTTCGGTGCGGAAAAGGGCGAGGCTGGGTTTGCAGCCTCTAGAGGCGCAGCAGCCCTTAACAAATGACTGCTGGTTCACGTTCCCTCTCAAGCATCTAAGTCGGGAGTCGAATAAAACCTTTCACCCAGCAATGGGAGGGAATAACGACGGATCGCTGGGGGCTCGCAACAGTTGCAAAAGGGTACTCCATAGAGTTCCTCGAAACACCACGCCACCACCTACCTTGTCTGCAAAACGTTTTCAAATCCTACAACAAGAAATCTAGACACTACTAGAACAAGGGGCAATAAAGCTTGTGCCATCTCTGGAGGAAGATCAAGCTATTTATTCAGTGTGCTTCCTTGTTCCAAAGAAAGATCCAGTGCTGGACCTGCGCCCTGCAAACAACTTTATCAAGCCTCAAATGTTCAAGATTACTAAGTTACTGTAGGTAATCACCCTGCTAAAATAAGGGGATTACATGGCAACATTGGACATGAAAAATGCATACTTTCATATTTCAATGTTGCCAGTGCACAAAAAATACATAAGATTCAAAGTGGGAGACGAGCATTACCAATTCAATGTGCTACCATTCGGCATAGCCTCAGCCCCCCAGGGTGTTTACAAAGGTCCTCCCAGTAGTGGCTGCCCACTTACGAAGGCAGACCATTCCACTGTACCCTTACTTGGATGACTGGTTAATAACCGGAGACACACCTCAGAGGTGCCTACAAACCACCAACGAACAGTCAATCTGTTTGAATTAGGCTTCTCCATAAATGAAAAAAAGTAAAGTCTAGTGCCCAGCAAAGAAAAACAATTCCTGTGGGCACTAATCAACACAAATGATGGACTAGTTTTGCCCTCTAACGAGAGGGTCCAAAACATGCTGTTCCAAACATCTTGGTATGTCAAGTAAGTGTGAAAGGGAATGCACCTTCTGGGAATGATGGCATCCAGGATTTCTCTAGTGCCACATGCCCGACTGCACATGCGTCCAATGCAAGAGTGATTAGTGGAACTATGGTCGCAAGCAAGCGGGATGTGTGACAATCTAGTGGTAGTTTTGCAACCTCTAGTTCAACCGCTATGGTCGTGGTCCAAGGACAACCTATTGAAGGCAAAGCCTTTCAGCACACCAGCAACCAAAGCCACTCTTACAACAGATGCATCACTCACAGGATGGGGAGCTCACTTCCTCCATCACACCACACACAGGGTGTGGACATAAACATTAACCAAAAAGCACATCAACCTTCTAGAATTACTAGCAGCCCTCAAGGCACTTCAAGCATTCAGGACTCGGTTAGTACACAAGACAGTCCTCATCCTAACACAGTACCAAAGCCATGTTTTACATAACAAGGTGGGGGGGCACATTCTGTGGGGCTGTCCAAACTAGCCCAAAACATTTGGCTGTGTGTACTAAAACATGACCTGTTTCTCTTAGCACAACAAGTTTCAGGGCAACTCAATTCTCTGGCTGACGTGCTAAGCAGAAGTGTGGTACTACCCTCACGACACAAGTGGCAACTAAACACAGACCTGCTACTCAACGTCTTCTCAAACTGGGGATTCCTAGAAGTAGACCTTTGCTACTCAAGGCAACGCACAATGCCTAGATTACACGTCAAGGTTTCCCCAGAAAGGTTAGAAAGCGAAGCACTACTAATTTGTCAGGGAGATTTGCATACTCTTTCGAACCACCCCCCGCCGCTCCAACACCTCTTCTCAACAAGATAGTCCACAAGCTGCCCCAGGAACACGTAACACTTATCCTGATAGCTCCAATGTGGGCACTACAAACACGGTTCTCACACCTATAGATGGTGTCCTCCCATCAACTGTGTCCAGCCAACATGTTGACACAAGATCAAGGGACGGTGCTCCACCCGTGCTATCAGACACTGAACTTTGCAACCTGGCTCCTGAGGTCATAGAATTTGGTCACTTAAACCTTGAACAAAGATGCATGGAAATCCTTAGAGGCACATAAACCAAACACACAGCGTTGCTATTTTACAAATGGAAGCATTTTGTGCTATGGTGCAGAACACGTTCAATCCATTTGAATGCTCACCGTCAAATGTTCACTATCTACTTCATCTATTAGACTCGGGTTTAGTATTTAACTCTTCTGAAAGTAAACCAATCTGCTCTCTCGGCATACACCAATTCACAAAGCAAAGTTTCATGGTGCCAGTAGTTAAAGCTTTCATGGAAGGGGTTAAATTATACCCTCCAATTTCCAATCCTACTCCTGTCTCAGACCTAAATATTGTATTTACAAGGCTCATGGGGGGCCCCCTTCGAGCCTATGCACAAGGCCAATCTTAAACATCTCACATATAAGACAGCTTTTTTTTAGCCATTACATCTATCAGAAGTGTCAGTGAACCTCGAGCTCTATCGGTACACCGGTACCTCGAGCTCTATCGGTTATCCACAAAGACATGGTACTACTGCACACTCACCCACGGTTTTCTCCTACATTTATATCTACATTTCATGTAAACCAGTCTGCCTGTGTTTTTCCAACACCCCACACACTCAGTAGAAAAAAGCATTCATACACTGGATGTACGAAGCACTGTCATGTGCTACCAAAGACTAACAGTTTTCTTGTATCCATAGCAACAGGAAGAGAAAGTGACCCTATCTCTAAATCGGCAATTTCAAAATGGATTTTTAACTGCATCCAACTTTGTTATTCTCTTGCTAAGAGAATGTTGCCATTGAAGCCTAGGGCACACAACTTTAGGCACAAGGGCAACTAACTTTCATAGCAAATGTGCCCTTGGATGCCATTTGTAAAGCTGCTGCTTAGAGTTCAGTTCACACTTTCACCCAACATTACGGGCTAGACACTCATTCCAAGGGTGATAGACAGGTGGGAAAGCAGTGTTAAAACATTTGCAGCACTACCTTCAAACAACCCACCTCCTTTTCCAAGTACTGCTTGCTAATCTATGCAAGCATGCGATTCTAAACAGTTCCACAAGCCTCAGAAGGCATACATTACTTACCGTAATAGCATATTTCTGATACTTGTATCTGCTTAGATTCACATGTGCGCACCCTTCCTCCCCTCTTGAAGTTGAAGTTCTGTGGGAAAACCTAGATTGTGTACACCTCATGCTTACACCCCCTCATGTCAGAAACAAATAATCTGAGCGACCTCAATGTGTGAGGGATCATGGGTACAGTCGCCATCACACTAGGGATGGAATTATACACTCACCCAGTTGACGTCTCTTTTCCAACTTTGAAAAATTAATGTGCAATATTCTGCAGCTACAACTAAATGACGGCCTATGCAAAACATGTGAATCTAAGCAGATACAGGCATCAGAAATACGATTACAGTAAGTAATGTATGCCAGACATATTTCTGAGGCTGGTGGATCTGCTTAGAATCAAATGCTGTGTATAGACCAACTTCTAGTGGTAGTCGCAGAGTATTGCAAGGTTTGTTTTCGAAATTCTTAAAGGGACGTTGACTGGGCGGGCTTTATTTATTTTAAAATTTATTTACAGCGCACATAGCCTGTAGGTATCTAGGCGCTAGTTTAATTGCAGGTTATTTATAACCAGCTCTTTTTTTCTTATTCAAGCGCGTTCCGGGATTTGAACCTGTTTGCTCAGCGTGGTGTTTCTTCCAAGACCTGCGCGTTGCCACAGAGCTATCCTCCCGTGCTTGTAATACTAACCACAAGGAAAAGGGCAGGTACCCCACTAGCATCCGCAAAGCCACTCCGTGACAAGGAAAGTAAAATGTTATACACAATGGGTAGAAAGGTGGCAGCAACAGCAGCATACCAAACGCGCATCGCCAACAATACAACCCGATTATCTAATTGTAATCTATGGGACACTGCAACAACTAAACACTGTTGCTGAACCTTTAAAATCACACATTTCAAGTTGGTCTGTGAGGGTAAGTAGGTTGCCAGCTGTATCCTTAAAAACAACTTAGATGCTGCAGGCATTGCTGGCTGCGCTTTAGCGAAAAGGACACTTTTAAAAAGCCACACTTGGCTTCGGCAATCGGGTTTCAAGTTAGAAACAAGAGCTACCTTGTTGAACAAGCCCATTGAGCCAAATCTTCTGTTCAGTAAAGCTGATGAACTAAAAAGTGCAAAAGAACAACACTGGGTCAAATCACCAACAAACCTTCTAAACAAAGGGGTGTTTAATAGATGCCACTCCTTTTGTGGGCAAGATTACCCACGGTCACAGAGCTACAATCCGGGACAGTCCTCGTCCTGTGGGTAATTCCCAAAGCCAATCCACCCCATACCAATCAAATTTTCAAAGGGGCTATAAAAGTGGTAGAGCCGCCATTGCTTTAAACAATGACATCCTGGTACAAGTTCCCTCCCATGCCACTCCAGTTGGAGGTCACATTTGTCAATTTGCCCACGCATGAGAGGGGATCACATCCGATCAGTGGGTGTTCTCTACAGTGGCAGGGGGATACAATCCAGTTTTTAGGAAAAACGCAGCATCATCGACCAAGTCACTGGAAGATGTCACCACAACATCAGAAGATACTACTAGAAGGAGCGCTGGAGTTGGTTCCAGCTCACCAGCTAAACAAGGGCATCTATTCAGTGTACTTCCTAATGTCAAAGAAGGATTTAACTATATGCCCTGGGTTAGACCTGCGTCCAGCGAACACATGTGAAACCGCAAAGGTTTTGCATGACACTACAAGAAGAAATTCCACTCTTAAAACCGGGGGTATTACATGGCAACATTGAACATGAAAGATGCATACGTTGATATTTCAATGTTGCCAGCGCATGGAAAATACCTGCGCTTTCTACAGACCCTCAATTCAAGGTGCTCGACTTTGCCATTTCATCAGTGCCAAAGGTGTTCAGCAAAGTGTTAGCGGTGGGGGTAGTGGTAGCAGGCTGCACCTGCAAAGGAAAAACATCACAATTTTGGCAAAAGAACACTTGGGTAACATATTGTTCCAATTGGGGTTATCAACGCTGAAAACTTAAGTCTCGCCCCCAGTCAAGTAAAACCATTCCTGGAGCAAATATTAAAACAAATATTAAAACACAAGCAGCGTTGGTTTTCCCCTCAAACGAGAGTACAAAACCTGCTGTTACAGGTACCTCACTATGTGGCCTGTTGCCAGATAACCATGTGCAAGGCAATGCACCTGCTCGGGGTGATTCCTTCTTGCATTTATTTTTTTCCAGGTACGCATGCGCCCAGTGCAAGAGTGGCTAGCGAAACAATGATCTCAGGTAAGCTTTCATTGGGGTGATCTTGTGCTTGTTTTGCAAACATTATTACAGGCTCTACGCTTGTGGACCAAAGAGCATTTTTGCAAACCACATGTGCAAGCCACTCGCAACAGCCGCCTCACTCAGGAGGGGGAGCACATTACCTTCACAGTGCACAAGCATGTGTACAGAGACAACAGAAAAGAACCACATCAACCTACTAGAACTACTAGCAGTCCTCAAAGCCCTACAAGCATTTCAACCACACTTAGCAGGGCAGACCGTACCACTGCCATGTTGTATCTCAACAAACTCGGTGGTAGACCTTCTCCCAGTCTGTCCAGATTAGCCCAAAAGATTTGGAAGTGTTTGATCAAAAACATTTACCTAATTTCACAACACTTTCCAGGGAAACGCAATTCACTAGCAGACACTCTAAGCCGAAGTCTACAGCTTCCCGCAGAACACGAGTGGCAAATTCAATCAGATATTTACACAATATTTTCACCCAATGAGGACAACCACCTCTATACCTATTTGCAACTGAGCTGGTCAGGGGAATCTGGGTACACCTTTCCACCAACACCACTCCTCAACAAAAAAGTGCACAAGATGCACCAGGAACAAGTCACTTACATCCTAATAGCTCCAATGTGGGCTCGACAACCATGGTTTCCACACCTGCTCAAGCTAGCAATGTGCAAACCGATAAAACTCCTTCCATAAATTGAAGGGAAGCTTGAAGACCATATTCTCCTATTTCCAATGCACCACCTGGTTGGACTCTCAAAACTCATAGGTTCACCCTTCAAGCCAATCCACAAAGCCACTCTTAAACATTTAACTTGGAAAACTGCTTTTCTTGTGGCCATCACTTCTATAAAACGTCAGTGAACTTCAAGCACTCTAAATCCAAGATCCCTTCATTATCATTCACAAAGACAAAAGTTCTTGGAACCCATCCTCGATGTACACCTAAATTCATATCTAAGTTCCATGTTAACCAATGTATTGAACTTCCAGCTTTTTTCCAATAAATTCAGCAGAAAAAAGTCTCCATACCCTGGCATAAGGAGTGTGGTCATGTGCTAACTAAACAAAACTAAACCATTAAGGAAAACCTATCAACTGTGTCCATAGCAACTGGGAGAAAAGGTCATGTTTCTAAAAACATTATCTCAAGATGGATTGTCAAATGCATCCAACTTAGCTACTCACTTTCAAAAAAGTAATTGCCTTTCTCACTAAGAGCCCACTCTACCCGAGCCACAGGGCTAACTCAAGCATTCATTGCAAATGTACCTTTAATGCAATTTGCAAAGCTGCTATTTGGGGTTCTATTCACACTTTTACACAGCATTACTGTTTAGGCACAAAGCAGATTCACAGGTGGGACATCTATTTGCCGCTGTAGCTTCTCACAACACGCCTCCTTCTCCAGGTACTGCTCGCTAATCTAGCATGTGATTCTAAGCAGATCCACAAGACTCAGAAGGCATACATTACTCATCTTATTTCTGATGCGTGTATCTGCTTAGATTCACATGCGCCCACCCTTCCTCCCTTCCTGGTGTTGAAGGTGCATACAGGTTTTTCTTCACCTTTATCTTGCTTGTACTCACGCACACACTTCATGGGCCCTCATGTCAGAAACAAAACGGGTGGAGGACCATGGGTACAATACACATCAAACAAGGGATAGTATTACAAACGTGCCCAGTCGATGCCGCGTTTTGAAATCAAATCTTGCAATACTCTGCGACTACCACTAGATGTTGTCTTATGCATAACATGTGAATCTAAGCAGATACAAGCATCAGAAATAAGATTACGGTGAGTAATGTGTGCCATGTGTGTATAATAAATGTATGCATGTTGGCCATATGACCAAAATGAGTCCAACCTAACCGTCAACGAGGTAACTGTGGTGGAAACAACCACAGATTACCATTTCAAATATGCTGGTAAAGGAATTATTGGTTTCCATGAGTCTTTTCTGCAATTTGAGTTGAAACCCTGTGAAGAGCTTACTTTCAAAATTAAATTGAAACTCAGCACAGGAAGGGCGCGTCTACTAATGTGAATGATAGGATGTGTCGCTCCAATTCAGCATCTGCATGTTTCGGTGTATTCCCTCATGTTAAAGCAGGAATTAGCCACAGTAGGTCATTTCTGTGTGATTCCTAATAGTGAGAGCGTATGTGCATATTGTGAGAATGTATATGCAAAACTAGAGGCACACTTCTTGATCACATCGGACTGTCTTGTAGACACTGTTTTTCTCATTGGTATGCATTTTAGCCCATTGTATTCCCTTTGCTGGAGCTATAGAATATTCAAACAATGTATATTTCTGTCCCTCTTTTGTAAAATTATTCTATGATGTCTTTTAATATCTTTACTGACACCTTCATGATGATAGATGTGAAGGAGAGGGTCTGTGTAAGCTTACTTTGTCTTTTGATGACCAGCTTTATAATTTAATTTAAGTGGTGGTATTTGCGAATTTTATTTATACATGTATATATCTATATTCCAAAGATCTGTACAAGTGACCCTATCTGAAGGAAACTTTATCTGAGATTTTCAGTTGCAGGCCCACTTTCAAAAATTGTGCAATTTCACACTATTGCTTTTAAATCCTTGTCAATTAATACCAAACCTACTTAAACACAAATCGCATTTTATAAAACATTAGTTTTGTATTTGAAGAATAATGCACCAACTCCTAAATGGTTAATGTTAATGTGCTGAGAAAGATATGCCTTTATTACCAACTGTATCAAATTACATTTGTGATCAAATTTAAATGTGTAGTGTTTGTGTGCATTCTTTTTTGGAAAAACTTATTTTATTACATTTCTTTTGTACGTTTAGCTTTGAAGACAAAGTCCAACACATTTGGTAAAGGGGCTTAGCAGCACTGATTCAATTAATTTCTGCATAGCATTTGTTCACAGTGATGGAGCTTGGCCAACACAATGTTTTTGATTCTAAAAGGTAAGGGGAAACGCCTGCACTTGCATTTTGCCTCTAAAAATATTGCCATATGGTGGCACTGTTTCCTATTTAAAAAAATCCTCAAAGTTCCTGAAATGTTTCATTTTCTTTTTAGTGCTTTCAATGAGAGTAGTTCTTTGGTCTCTTCCTGGCCTTCTTAAAAGTTACCACCTTACATTTTCATGCAAATAAAGACCACCAATAAGAGATTGGCAGTGCTGCAATAGGTCTGACAAAATGAATTCTCCTTAAATGATGTCATAATCCTACTATTAATATTCTAATCCACTATGTCAAATGGTTTATAGTTAATATTTCGAATTTCATTATTTCGAATGCAAAAATTTCAAAAATGATACCAACAAAAAAATTTCAAATGCCTTTTTTTGTTTATTTTTTGTTTGAAATGGGGGGGCGTAACCAAAAAAACCATGTAAATTAAAAAATAATACATTGGAATATTTCTTTCGGTATTTTTCTCGACATTTTTGTCATTTTGAAATTTTATTTTCAACATATTAACTGGATACCTTGTCAAATAGTTATGCATTCTTTCTGAGGGTGCAACCAAAATATGGGTAATCCTCTGTATGCAATCATATTCTAAAACTGAACTAAAACATAGATGCTGGCCACTTTGCTTGATAGTTCTAAAAAAATGTAAGTCTCATACATTTTTATTCAACAAGAAGTCGTTTTTGCAAAAAATATAAATTTAAAAACCCGTTACAAAATATTAAGATAGAAATATTAAAATGTTTTTAAAACAAGACCAACAAACACTCGGCAACCTTACACCTTCCTACCCCTTTTTGTCCTAAACGTCCGTAGTTAAAGGGGCCCCATTTTGTACCATGTTAAATTACGACAGGTGGGAATGCCCCCCGCTTACGGTTTTAGTCTTGCCTTATTGATATGTTTTTTATATCGATTCAATATAAAATGTATATCAAACATATCAAAATATATACATTTGATATAAAATGGATATCAAGGGTTGGTGTGTTTTGATAGTTTGATATTGAACAACTAAAATGTATGATTTTTTATATAATTTATATTAAAATGATATCATTTTAATATCAAATTGTCATGGCCACTGGGCAGGAACCACAGTTCACATCCCCTAAAGGGTCCAGTTGGACCCAGTCCTGGCGCCTTTGGCACCAGGCTCATAAAGTGTGCTCTGCACACTTTATTCCTTGGGCACGTGTTCTTCCATCTCACATTAAGCCTCCATGTGCTTCTGGGACGGGCGTTGCCATAGGAATACATGAAGATGCACATGAGCATCCTCTGATAGTGACAGGGTGGAACCTTCTAGCAGAGCAATGGGGTGTGGCCGGGACCAGGCTATTTAAGCTTGCCCCGCCCACAGGCCAACGCTTCGCGTTATTCTGCTCAAGCAGCGTAACGCTCACCGCCCCTTGAGAAGCAGCTTACCTTTTTTTTAATCGAAACCATCACATAGAAGCATTTTACCTGTATTCCAGCAAAACCATCACTGAGAAGCATCTTACCTGGTGAGCCAGCAAAAACATAGCGGAGACGTAACTTACCTGTTTTCTCCAGCAGAATCAAGCGTCTCTTAACTGCTTGCAGTGACTCCATCCGCGATCGACCAGAGCGCACTTACCTGGTTCCTGGAATACAACTACTGGCAGCGCGCCTTACCTGATCTGCAGCTCGGATACCAACTCTGGAGTTCTACACTGTCAGCTTCCTCGCAGTTGCAGGCGTCCTCCATCCGCCAACAGGACCGCGCACAGCAACTCTTCTCCAAGTCCAAGTGCCGCCAGACTATACCTGCAGGAGGAAAAGAACAAACAAGGTTAGAAACTTAATAAGGACATTTACTATGGTTGTGCGCCATTTCATCTTGCGCTTACCTTAAGACTCCAACTTATCTTCTTGGGAACACTTTGGGCCCTCCACCGGTACCGCGGCTCCGCTGGGCCTCCATCACCTATAAGGGAGAAAGAAATATTATTAAGGATATAAACTTAAATCATTTGATAAGAGTTTAATAACTAAGAAGATGTCATGGTCTCTGCTTCCAAAAGGTCAGGGTTTTCCCAACTCCCTTGGAAGCAGATCCATAACCCAGGTTTCGAGTGCCAATCAGTCCCAATTGGAACCTTTTGGACCCAGTCCTGGCGCCAGTGGCACCAGGCTCATAAATATGCCCAGTCCCAGCGCTGGAAGCGCCGGGCTCATAATGCTTGGGTGGACTTACCTGCAGCAGACCATGCTGCTTACTTTCCTGCCAGTTGAGTCTCTGATCCTCTTCTGTTTGGAACTACTTTTCCTGTTGGGTGGGGCTGGAGCCACTCCCTAGATTCAGAACACTGGAACTCTTTTCTTACCAGGAACTCTTTTCTTACTTAGGCGTGGCTGTGGAAGGAGACACCTAAGCACTACAGGAGGCTATTTAAACCACACCCGGTGGATGAATCTTGCTTTGCGTTATTCTGCACCCTCTGCAGCAGAACGCTCATCGGGTCTTCTGCATCCGGTCCTGGGCCTAAGGAAAAAGGCTTACCATCCTGAATCCAGTCTTCAGCAACACCTATAAAGACAAGAAAGAACAGGTTAGCATTCCGGCATCTGAAAGGCAAAGGCTTACCTACTCTTCGTGCGCTCCGGAGGTCTTCACACTGTATTCCGGCATCTGAAAGACAAAAGCTTACCAACTCTTCGCACGCTCCGGAGGCCGTCGGCGCGGCATCCCGCATATGAAAGACAAAACAAGGTGCGTTTAAAGACATTGGGGAACTTTAATACTCACGTGCCATTACTCCTTTCCACATCTAACCCAGTGGGTATCCCGGCACCCTGCAGCCGCTCCGAACTTGTACCTGCAAAATAAAAGACAGTTAGAGCGCATCGTGAAGCTGGGAACAAGCGCTTACTTACGTGCTTCCAGGCGCTTCTATTCATCACACGGGCTCCATCTTCAACTCACTTCAGCCCGTCATCCGCCATCGCCGGAACCCTGCAAAACAAGAGACATCATTATTAAAGACTTTAAAGACATTTGAGTTACTCGAAACTTACCGTTCGTGCAGTAAACGACGGACAGCAGTCCTCTGAAGTCAAGAGGCCTGCGCTACCTATCCAGTGAAGGAACTGGTTACAGCACCCTGCCCCGTGGCAGATGGAGAGCTCGGCATTCACTTACCTAAGGTGAGAGCGTTAACCTGTGGGGGTCTACAGGAGAGGAGAAGAGGAAAGAGATAGGGACACCCCAATAACCCCAGTTCATTAACCCTGTATTTTCTATCTGCAGACATCTTCTCTGCACGTCAGGCATACAGGGCACAGAGGTCCAGCCCAAAGAGCCAACCGGGTGCTGCACATCACCTTTGAAGATACGGTAGTCGCCCAGTCAAGACCGGCGCCTCTGCGAGAATCAGGTGAGCGTTACAGAACGCAAAGACTACCGCAAAACTCTCGCCCAGGCGCTATGGAAACCCCGGATACTGACCACCTAGCCCGGTTACTTGGGGAACTAAGGGCAGAAGTGCATGCAGCTCGTCAGGAAACGAACGCTCTAAGAAGGGAACTAATTATTTCCAAGGAGAGAACAGATGATCTTGCTAGACAATTGCTACAGTCACAAGCCGGACAGACCCCGCTACCCGCATCAGGGGCAAATCTTCCTTCAACATCCTCTATGAATCCAGTGCAGATCAACCTACCTGGGAATGTACCTTTGGCTCCGCCCAAACGATTTTCTGGTGACCCAAAAAGGTTTGCGGTATTTATCAATCAGTGCCGGTTGCACTTCTTATGCCGGCCAGCAGCCTTTCCAACTGGTCAAGCTAAAGTAGCTTTTGTACTTTCGTACCTTAGTGGCAATGCGGCAGACTGGTCGATCCCTCTAGTTAATCAAGATGATCCGGTTCTCCATGATTTTCAAGCCTTTCAGCTTAGTATGGAAAAACTGTTCGCAAGACATGCACAGGGGCAGGCCTTGGACAATGAGCTTCTTTCGTTGCGACAGGGTAATCAAGACCTTTTGGCTTATATTGCATCTTTCAATAGACTAATAGTGGAAACTCAATGGCCTGAGGACAAAAGGATTACGCTGTTTTATAGAGGTCTACGTGGAGAGCTCAAAGACGTTTTAGCCCAAGTAGTGAATCCCCCACAAGACTGTTCGGATTATATAGACTTGGTCGTTCAGATAGATCACAGACTGCAGAACAGGAAGGCCGATCGTTCCAAGTTTGATGCTCGAGTATTTTCCAAACCGCCAACTCCTTCCAAAGGAGTAGACTCCGGGGAACCCATGCAAATAGGGGGTCTGAAAGGTCCTCTAACACAAAGGGAGCGGGAAAGGAGAAAACAGTTGCAATTATGCCTATATTGCGGAAACTCAGGGCACTTTCTTCGAGACTGTCCGGTGAAACCTGCCAAGAAGGCATTAGGAGCTGCAGTTACCACAGTTACAAACTCTGAGCAGGGAAACGACCTCACCCGACAAGAATAGAGGTCCTCTTGCCGAGCGTGAAAACCAGTTCCGTGACCTCG
Source organism: Ambystoma mexicanum (assembly GCF_040938575.1). Taxonomy (NCBI): domain Eukaryota; kingdom Metazoa; phylum Chordata; class Amphibia; order Caudata; family Ambystomatidae; genus Ambystoma; species Ambystoma mexicanum. Next base: position 1,405,376,690 of record NC_090923.1, on the reverse strand, counting down.
CATTTCGTGATACCTATGGTCCTCATTAGCCCTGATAATCCGGATCGATTACATGCAATTGAAGCTTACGTCGACAGCGGTGCCATCGGCAATTATGTGGATCATGAAATGGTTTTGAGGATGAATCTAACTTTGTCCCAAGGCTGTAAAGGACGTCATTACTACGGTGGATGGTACGGAGATAGCCTCCGGGTCAGTAACGCATACCACTCAAGAGGTGACGCTAGTATGTCAAGATGGACACCATGAGAAGATCGTGTTCGATGTGATCAAGGCCCCTCAGTTCCAGATTATTCTAGGAATACCTTGGTTAGAGAAACACAATCCTCTGATCGATTGGCGAGCAAGAACGGTCCAGTTTCCAGAATGTGTCTCTACTTGTCACCCTCCACCTGGTGTTGCACTGGCAGCAATTTCTTCAGAGACTCCCCAGTTACCTCCCGAATACCTAGAATACCAAGATGTTTTCCGGAAGGAGCAGGCTAACTCTCTACCTCCTCATAGGTCTTATGACTGCCAGATAGACCTGATACCTGGATCTACTCCTCCTTGTAGTAGAATTTATGCCCTCACCGAGCCTGAGAACCTTCACCTTTGACAATACCTGGATCAATACCTGGCAAATGGGTTTATTCGTCCTTCCAAGTCCCCTGCCTCTTCAGCTTTGTTCTTCGTTCCAAAAAATGAAGGAGACCTTAGAACTTGTATCGATTATCGCTCCATGAACCAGATCATCGTTAAGAATAGATATCCGTTACCTTTGATCCCTGAACTCCTGGACCAAGTCAGAAAAGCATGCATATATACAAAGCTGGATCTTAGAGGAGCTTACCACTTGGTACGAGTAAAAGAGGGCGATGAATGGAAGACGGCCTTCCGCACCAAGTATGGGCTATTTGAATATCAGGTCATGCCCTTCGGACTTTGCAATGCCCCAGCCGCCTTTCAATATTTTATGAACGATGTCCTCAGAGAGCTCATAGATGTGTGTGTTGTTGTTTACATCGACGACATTCTCGTTTATTCTTCATCGGAATCTGAACATCGGAAACACGTCAAAATGGTCTTCGAAAGATTGCGTCAACACAAACTTTTCGCTAAATTGGAAAAATGTGTTTTCAACGTGACTGAAGGTGAATTTTTGGGATTCATATCACCTGGCGGAGTGCGTATGGATTCAAAGAAGGTCGATGCAGTTCTCAAATGGCCATCACCATCCTCCGTAAAAGGTGTGCAAAGCATGTTAGGCTTCGCTAACTTTTACCGCAGGTTTATCCCCGAGTTCTCTCGAATAGTCCAGCCCATCACTGCCTTGTTAAAGAAAAACAAACGTTTTGAATGGTCTACCGAGGCGGAACAAGCTTTCCAGGATTTGAAGACTAAATTTATCTCTGCACCAATCTTAAAACACCCTCGCCCCGAACTCCCCTACATCGTGGAAACTGATGCTTCAAGCCTTGCCATGGGGGCAGTTCTATCACAAAAGGACCCGGTAACCAATCAGTTGCATCCCGTGGCATTTTGGTCCTGCAAATTCTCGCCTCCTGAAGTCAATTACACGATTACTGACAAGAAACTTCTGGCTATCAAGTCTGCCTTTAAGGCTTGGCGGCATTATCTGCTGGGGGCCCGACACACCGTTACTGTGATTACGGATCACCGAAACCTGCAATATTTGAAAACCGCAAAAGCCCAATCCTCTAGACAACTCCGTTGGGCATTATTCTTTGCCGAGTTTGACTTCATAATTACCTATCGACCTGGTACAAAGAACGGTAAAGCCGATGCCCTTTCTCGGATGGGAGTGGAAGAACACTTGATCAACCCTAAACCTGTACCAATCATTCCCGAACAAAGAATTCTGGGTGTAATCGCCACAGAATCCATAGAGGAAGTTAAGGATAAAGCCAGGCAACTTGTAACTCCAGCAGACATACAGAATTGGCATCTGCAGGGAAAGGACTTTGCAGTAAAGGACAACTTATTGTATTTCCAAGAACGATTATACCTACCCAGCACAGATTTACAGAAAAAGGTAATCTCTTGTTATCACGACTCTTTAATGGAAGGTCATCCCGGTATAGCCAAGACCTCAGAAAAGATCAAGCGCTACTTCTGGTGGCCGTCTTGGAAAAAAGATATCAGAGACTTTATAATGTCCTGTGGAGTATGCGCCCAAAACAAGAGTCAAAAGGAAAGACCAGCAGGCCTCTTACGCCCTATTGACATCCCACCTCGCCCTTGGCATACGCTTTCTATGGACTTCATCACCGATCTACCTCCATGCTCCGGATACAATACGATTCTAGTAATCGTGGACTTATTCTCCAAGATGGCGCATTTCATTCCGCTCAAAGGCTTGCCAACAGCAGCAACTCTGGCCCGAGAATTTCTCGAAAACATCGTCCGACTGCACGGTTTTCCTTCGGTTCTAATTTCGGATCGAGGTAGTCAATTTATTTCTCATTTTTGGCGAAGTTGCTGTCGGTCGGCTCAAATTGATGTGAGACTATCGACCAGTCACCACCCTCAGACCGACGGACAAACCGAGAGGACCAATCAAACTCTGGAACAGTATTTACGCTGCATGCTGCAACAAACTGAAAAAACTTGGAAAGATATCCTTTGGATAGCCGAGTATGCCTACAATAACTCTGTCCATTCGGGAACTGGGAAAACCCTGTTTTTTCTTTTGTAGGGCAGTCACCCTCGAACCTCGGAGTTGGATCCCCTCCAAGATCTTGAAACACCAGCAGTAGACTACCTGCATTCTACAATCACCCAAGCCTTTAAGGAAGCTGTTTCTCACCTTCAAAGGGCTAAAGAACAATACAAGAAAGGAGCAGATCAACATCGGAAGGAAGCCCCTCACTACCAAGTAGGGGATCAAGTCTGGTTATCCACCAAATATCTACCTCTAAAAGGGCCACGCACATTCAACCCAAGATACCTTGGTCCCTATTCCATCATTACCATAGTAAACCCAGTAGCGTTCAAGTTGGACTTGCCCCCGCACATGAAGATACATCCGGTCTTCCACGTCTCTCTATTAAAACCCGTTCAACCTCAAACCCGACTAACCAAATCTCCAAAACCTATCCTAGTTGATGGAGAACTCGAGTTTGAAGTCAAAAGCATTCTGGACTCCAAGATCTCCAAATCTAAACTATTCTACCTAATTGACTGGAAAGGCTACGGCCCCCAAGAGAGATCCTGGGAACCTGCTGAATATGTCCACGCTCCTCGCCTAATCAAAAGATTTCACCGAACATTTCCTGACAAGCCAAAACCCCCGGAGAAGCCCGGTTTGGGAGGGGCCTTGAGGGGGGGGGGGTACTGTCATGGTCTCTGCTTCCAAAAGGTCAGGGTTTTCCCAACTCCCTTGGAAGCAGATCCATAACCCAGGTTCCGAGTGCCAACCAGTCCCAATTGGGACCTTTTGGACCCAGTCCTGGCGCCAGTGGCACCAGGCTCATAAATATGCCCAGTCCCAGCGCTGGAAGCGCCGGGCTCATAATGCTTGGGTGGATTAACCTGCAGCAGACCATGCTGCTTACTTGCCTGCCAGTTGAGTCTCTGATCCTCTTCTGTTTGGAACTACTTTTCCTGTTGGGTGGGGCTGGAGCCACTCCCTAGATTCAGAACACTGGAACTCTTCTGGAAGGCAGGAACTCTTTTCTTACCAGGAACTCTTTTCTTACTTAGGCGTGGCTGTGGAAGGAGACACCTAAGCACTACAGGAGGCTATTTAAACCACACCCGGTGGATGAATCTTGCTTTGCGTTATTCTGCACCCTCTGCAGCAGAACGCTCATCGTGTCTTCTGCATCCGGTCCTGGGCCTAAGGAAAAAGGCTTACCATCCTGAATCCAGTCTTCAGCAACACCTATAAAGACAAGAAAGAACAGGTTAGCATTCCGGCATCTGAAAGGCAAAGGCTTACCTACTCTTCGTGCGCTCCGGAGGTCTTCACACTGCATTCCAGCATCTGAAAGACAAAAGCTTACCAACTCTTCGCACGCTCCGGAGGCCGTCGGCGCTGCATCCCGCATCTGAAAGACAAAACAAGGTGCGTTTAAAGACATTGGGGAACTTTAATACTCACGTGCCATTACTCCTTTCCACATCTAACCCAGTGGGTATCCCGGCACCCTGCAGCCGCTCCGAACTTGTACCTGCAAAATAAAAGACAGTTAGAGCGCATCGTGAAGCTGGGAACAAGCGCTTACTTACTTGCTTCCAGGCGCTTCTATTCATCACACGGGCTCCATCTTCAACTCACTTCAGCCCGTCATCCGCCATCGCCGGAACCCTGCAAAACAAGAGACATCATTATTAAAGACTTTAAAGACATTTGAGTTACTCGAAACTTACCGTTCGTGCAGTAAACGACGGACAGCAGTCCTCTGAAGTCAAGAGGCCTGCGCTACCTATCCAGTGAAGGAACTGGTTACAGCATCCTGCCCCGTGGCAGATGGAGAGCTCGGCATTCACTTACCTAAGGTGAGAGCGTTAACCTGTGGGGGTCTACAGGAGAGGAGAAGAGGAAAGAGATAGGGACACCCCAATAACCCCAGTTCATTAACCCCGTATTTTCTATCTGCAGACATCTTCTCTGCACGTCAGGCATACAGGGCACAGAGGTCCAGCCCAAAGAGCCAACCGGGTGCTGCACATCACCTTTGAAGATACGGTAGTCGCCCAGTCAAGACCGGCGCCTCTGCGAGAATCAGGTGAGCGTTACATAAGAACAATAACCATCACTAAAATACCTACCTTCAAAGTGGTTCGGTCACAGCCATCCTGGGCCCGCCACATTCATGGACCAGTGAAGCAACTGGGTCATCTTGAAGCGCCCCTGCTGATGAGAAGCAGGACGGAGAGCTCGCCCTAGCAATATATCAGGTGAGCCTATATGGGTAAACGCTTACCTCATTTTGGCACGAAAGGTCTGACGAGTCACGATACCTCCACATCCTTCTCATTGCCTCTCGTGATCTCGCACGGGCAGTACCAGCACCCAGAGCAGTATACTTGGCAGCAGCTGGTGGAGAGAACGAATCCCGGAGAGCCGAATCCAGGGAGCGCTCCAACCGTGCCCCAACATCCCTGCAGAGACCAGGTGAGCGTAAAACAAATGTGTATTAAATGGGAGTGCGTGTGTGCCGTGGCTTTGTGGAGGGCGAAGTGAGTTTGTGAAGTGGTAGGCGGCGAGTGTTAGAGTTGTGGTGACGAGTTGATGACGCTGGAGTGGGTGGTGCTGCGTTTGCGAGTTTGATAGAGATGGAATATAAAGCTACGCATATTGGGTGCCGTCACGCTGTGGTAAGAGTTTTATGAATATAAATCTAGGTGCGCTAAATAACGTCACACCTTGTTAAGGGTTTTAGAGAGTTTAAATATGATTTTATATGGATTTAATATAAAAAGGGTTTTTAAACACAGCGTTATTTTAAAATGTGAAGGAGAGATTTCAGCTATAAATAGTTCTAATATAGCTTTAGGCGTGGTAGCTGTCGGCCTGCTTTTATAGCAGCTTTTATAGAGCTGAGATATAAAGCTGTGTTTGGTTTTAACATAAAGGAGTTTGTGTTTGTAGGGCATGCCGTTATTTTATAATGTGAAGGAGGGTTTGGGGGTATGCTTGGTAAAATAAAAAATGTTTCTAATGTGGTGCGCTGGGGGCAGACATGCCCAGGCATGTTTGTTTATAAGGACCATGAAACTGTTGAAAGTGGAGGCTGACAAAGCAAGTGTAATGTTAGAGCGCCTATGGAAAATTTGAGTGTATGGACAGAGCAGGCGCATTTGTGCACTTTTGTTATGTTTAAAAATTAATAGTAAAACCTTACAGAACTTTTGCTTTAGTTAAATGGGACTGTAAAATGAGTGTGCTATTTTTAAAAATGGGCGTGTTTTTTTAAATATTTTTTTTTATTTAGAACACAATGGATTTATATTTGAAATAATTGGCCTTTGTGATATTTGCTGAATGCAAAACATCACCACTAGCAAAGTGCCAGAGTTGCACGGGCAATGCATTTTCCTCATTTAAAAAAAGTCAGAGTATGGCTTTATATGTTTGCTGCAGTCTAAACAAATTAAAATATCCTGCTCTGAAAAATGTTTGCTACACTTGCAAGCAATACAGTCGTGAAGCTGGCATGGGTTACACACACCGACTAGGAGATTTAAAACTGCGAACAAAATACAAACTGGATACTATTTCACAATTTCTTGAACACCGCTGAAATCAAAGTATGATGCACAGCTTTGGGCATGCTGGCTGTGAAATAGTCAAACCCTTCAAAGGGGTTCAGAAGAAAAAAAGCTCAGTGAACCGCAGTGCCTTTAAGTATTTGTAAAAGCTTTAATTAAAATGAAATGCCGGAGGTTCGCCAGCAGGTTTCCCCAGCCGGGGACCATGGGGAACGCATTCTCATTCCCCTGGGACAGCACTGTGCATGCGATGTGGACCCATGCATACGGTGCCCGCAGAGGCCATGGATCTGGGATGTATCGCAGATTTTACAATCTCGCATACATCAAAGCTTGGGGAAATGGAACTAGGGATGCCCATGGATGTGGCTCACGCAATCATCGTGGATGGGTCTTTATGGCCAGGATTTGCAAAGTGTGCATTCGCTGGGTGGGGTGGCTTCAAGCCACAAAGGCACAGGGTTGTCACTGCCAGTGCGGAATGGCTTTTGGGCTAGTTTAAGGACCCCCAGCAATAAGGGTTATAGAAATGTCCCAGGAAAAAAGCAGGGTTTTTGGAGGCCCTTGCTATATGAAAGCACAAAGTATAGAGGGGGTGAAGGGGCCCACTGTTTTGTGCTCACCAAGTGTTAACCAGAGGAGCTGCTGCTACCAATAGAGCTTATTGGAACTCTACAAATGGTGGTTCTTATCTTAAGAACCACTACTACAAATTGGAGGTGTTGTTCTGAGGGTTCCGAAGAGGTGCTATTTTTTATTTATTTACTAAAGGCCAGGGAATGTCTGGGGGCCTTATACAAAAGTGTTAATTCTTGGTTTATCTACACCCCCCCAATGGGGTTGGGGGCCAGCAAGGACCGATGTAGTTTCTCTGGGGCGCTGCCGCTGAGGAGTTTTATTCTGATTCATTAATGGCTGTTATGGTATTACTGCGTTTATCAAACACCACTGGAAAGTCTGGGATGCCAACACCACAGAGCTGTTATTTTATTTCTTTAAAACAGGTGTCGTGGGATGTCTGATAAATGGCAACCCATTGTTTTTACAGAGGAGTGGGACGCTATATGTAAAGTGCTTTATTATATCTTCTAAAGAAATGTGTGATAAACAATGCATTGGTTTTATACAGTTTTCAAGAGGTAAAATGTCTCATGGTTTTATTCGCAGCTTCTAGGCGAGGTAAAGAATGACAACTCGTAAGGTGCTACGTAGTGCTTAAATGACAGCTACAGTGGCGCAAATATAGCAATATGTGTTATTAACTCCTAAAAGTCTGAAAGGCTAATCATCTGCATGATTTAACCACAACACAGATGCTCACACTTAGATATTTGTGCATGATTTGTTAATGTTCAAGTATTTATCATTATGGATACCAGGCTACAACATTTCTTTGCGTGTGTGCTGGCAGGCCTCTCCAGCTATGTGAAGAATTACTTTGTGGAAAAACCTTTTAGAAAATGTTCAGACCACTATCACACACGTACCCGATAATATTCGCTGGTTATACAGCTGCAGGCAACCTCTATACAACACCTTGCAACAGCAGTTTAAGCACCTATGGTTTATAGAAGGCATGCGTGAGAGTCTTGTGCATGACAATTTACTGCCACCGGGCATGGTGAATATGATCATCGTGGATGATTTAATGACCGAGGGTGGCGAGAGTGCAGAGCTAGAAAAAGCTTTTACTCGATAGTCTCACCGCAATCTAAGCATTTGTTATATTGTGCAAAACTTGTTCAGCAAGAGCAACTGATCTATAATGCTAAATGCTAGTTATTTAGTGTTATTTAAAAACCCCTGTGATAAACTAGCATGATAGCCCAGCAGATGTATCTGGCCAAAAAGCATTTTCTTTTATGGAGGGTTTTGAAGACTCAACCAATAAGCCCTATGGATATCTCCTGGTTGATTTTTTAAAAACAACCACGCTAGAGGATTATACATTGTGCACTGATGTATTCCCCCTGGCTCTATTAGCTGTTTATATCCTGAAAAAGACATCTAAAAAACAGCATTAAGCGCAATATCGCATCACTAGCCGGTTGTGCTTTCACCATGTCGACACACATACTGAGGAACATTGAGCTGCTCAAAATGCTTGTATATGCCACCCCTCAACAACACAAGGCCATTCTATTTGCGGCCCTTGGTTTGGTGCCGCTATTGCGGAGATTGCGCAGAACACTTTAAAGGGACATGTCCCCCTGTCTCAGGATTGTGTGATGAACAAACCAATAACAAATCCTCTGACCCGGCCTCCACTTCCTCCTCACCTGTCAGCGCTTCGTCGGGTGATTCTTCAGAGGATATCTCCCTTCTGGCTCTCCAAGCGTGATCCAGATTTATTGGGTGAGTCTTAGGATGAGCCCTGCCGGAGGCCACCCTGCCTACTAGCAGCCTGCTTGGCAGTGGGTCCTCCAGGGTGCCCACCCCACAACCAGGGAAAAGCAATGCTGACAAACCCTGGGATGTTATAAGGCTGCTGATCTCGAATGCAGGTAACGTCGTAGGGCAATAAGGAAGGATCCTCCACCCTCAGAAGGCACTGATGACAATTCTTCTTAGGGAGTAACACCGACGTTGGTTGGTAGGGACTACGATTCCCAGAAGGCACAGAAGTAATGGTACGGGTAAGCCAAGCAGGCGGGGAAGACTCAGCTGAGGGCAATAGACCCGTATTTGGATCACAGAGCAAGCGGACAGACTAAAGGCTCTGAGCGGAGCGCAAGAAAGCTCTGAGTGAACGCAGAGCGGAGTAGCGGAAGAGTGGAAGCTGACAAAGGCAGAACGAGCCGCAAGAAAGAAAGGTGGGTGAAACAGAGCTAGCAGAAAAAGGAAAGCAATGAGGCAACAGGTAAGCGAGGGGTAGCAGAGCCACTAGAGACGTGGACGGAGAAAGGAGGGTTGCAACGCATCGTTGCTTCTGAGTGACGCGTATATGTACGCGACGCAACGTGCGCGACGAACACTGCATTCGGTTCTACTCGGTTAGCCCTTCCATTTCCACCATAGTTTCAGGGTCTATGAATCATAAAAGTATGACCCCTTCTTATGGACACCCCTCCTGGTTTGCCCGGATGGTTTTGATGAAACTGACGTAGGAGTCTGGGTGCCTTCATGTTCCTTGCTGGTTCCCATGATCTTTCGGTCCAGGGATACCCTTTCCACAGTATGAGATATTGGACACTTCCATGTTTGTATCTGGAGTCCAATATACGGGAGACTTCATATTCCTGGGTATCAGGAGTAGGTGTCTTCTTCCTAATGTGCCTTTTATATGGGTCGAACTTGTATTCCTTGAGAAGAGATGTGTGAAATACAGGATGGATTCTCTGTAAGGAATACGGCAAAGAAAGCCTAAAGGCTACAGGATTCACACACTTCTCAATGGAAAAGGGTCCAATGCATGTTGGGGCGAACTTTCCAGGGTGGACCCATCTCGGAAGGTACTTGGTTTACAGCCACACCTCATCACTGATGGCCCATTTAGGATTGGGTTGTCGGCCCATCTTTTGTACTTCTGGAGGCTGACTGACAGGTTTTTTTTTAACCTTCTTATGTGTGTCTGAGTGTGCATCAGCAGATCGATGGTAGGTAAAGAGGTGGACTGCATGGTAGGAAATGGGAGATGTCGAGGATGGTATCCATAGGTACACTTAAATGGACTCATACCAATCGCTGAGTGTACTGTGTTATAAGAAAACTCAGCTACTGGTAAGAGTTGATGCCAATTATCCTGGGTCTGGTGACAAAAAGCACCTCAGATATTGCTCGAGGGTGGCGTTGAGACGCTCCGTTTGTCCATGGACTCCGGGTGAAAACCTGAGGATAGAGCTCTTGGGATCTGCAGTTGTTTGCATAGAGTTGTCCAGAATTTGGAGGTGATCTGAGTACCTCTGTCTGATACGATGGTAAGTGGTATTCCATGTAGACGCACTGTCTCTAAGAAAGGCATTGGCTGTATGGGAAGCTGACGGAGTGCCCTTCAATGGAGTGAAATGTGATAATTTGCTAAAGGAATCGACGACCACCATGATTGCCGTGTATCCTGCCGAGTCTGGTAATTCCACTATGAAATCCATTGATAGGTGTTGCCAGGGTTCTGAAGGGGGGGCTTTCTTGTTGGAGTCCCAAGGGTTTTGCTGTATTATACTTGTTCCTTGCACAGGTGGGACAGGAGGAAACATACTCTCTGGCCTCCTTAGCCATCCTAGGCCACCAGAAATGTCGGCGTAATAACTCCCGGGTGGCTGATTGACCCTTGTGGCCCGCAGTAGGTATATCATGACATCATGTAAAGGCCTTGGACCGGAGTTCCTGAGATGGAAGATACAACCCTTCTTCCTTAAACAAAAGGTTCCCTCTTTGCGTCAAAAGAGGAACAAGGGTGGTAGACGGATTCTTTTGTGCTTCAAGAACATCTTGTAAGAAGGTGTGTATTTATTTTTTTTATTGCATCAATTCGTTTCCAAAGTAAAACTTTAAATGCAAACATGTAAAAAGAAAAAAAAAAGGTCAATAGTACGGGGGAAAAAAAGAGAAAAAAAGACATAAAACAACTCTGGGAGGGGAGGAAAAACTAAAAAAAGAATAACAATTCCTCATATTCAGACAAAGAAGTACAGAAAAACAAAGGCACTGGACCACTATATGCAAAATTACTTCCACAGATCATCAAAAAACTAAGTGTCCAAAGTTAAAAAAAATTCTCTCACAAAGTTCAAAAGTGCCTAAGTCAAGGAAACTTTTCCTCCCCATCTTAAAATAAACCACCTCTCTAGAGGCGGAGTAAGTTTAAAATTCTCAAAATGTTTTGCCAACCATTTGTCTCTAAGAAGTGTTAAAGAGGTGCAATTCATTATCAAATGGTATAGCGTTTTAGTCTCCTGACCACAACAACGACCTAACTGGGTCCGATCATCCCTGTTTTTAGTCCTTCTTCCCATAATTCTCTTGTCGGGTAGAGGTTCAGGCGAAATCTCAGGAATTGGTACCTTTCTTTAGGAGAAGGAAATCTGTCTAAATAGGGAAGCACTGTACCTCTGCAATAAAGGTCTCCCCGTAGCTTTTCCTGGGTCGAGATCCAGTCACAGTCGAGAAGTTTTTTTCTTCATCTTCGATGGGTTCGCCTCTAACAGGTTTACTTATTGGGCAATGTTGTCCAGGACATCCTTGCAAGTTTTCTGCCAAGTATTTAAGACAGTAACCTGTTTAGTGGACAGCGCTTCATTAATGGGCAGGAAGCCACTTCTTTCCGGGGGCAGAAGGCATTTGCTGTATAGGGTCAGAGATTTCCAAACCATACCAGTGTAGAGGGAGGTTAGCCCCAGTTCTTTCCTCACACATTCAATGGGTAAAGAAGTTGGAATCCTCAAAACTCTTTTCCAAATCAGGCCTTCTAGCAGCCGCCCGACATCGGGAGCCAAAAAAGTTAGCCTCCGCGGCATAGGTCAAAATAGGTGATACTTTTAATTTGTAGAAATCAATCAGTGGACGACAGGAAAATGAGCAGTAATGTTGGTTGATCAAGAGCGCTTGCAATGCCAGATTCTTAACTTTGCTTCTTAGCCTCTCCACGCCCGGACCATCGTTGATACTGTTGTTTAATGAAATCCCAAGATAAATCATAGATGAGACTACAGGGACAATCTCCCCTGCCAAGGACCACCTACATTTCTTGACTGTTATTGGCCCCTAGTACCAGGATTTTCGACTTTTTGGGGTTGATTCTTAGACCATTGTCCTTTGTGTATGTTTCTAGTGCTGTTAGCTGTCGCTGGAGACCTATCGCCATTTGGTCCAGCAATAAAAGATCTGCAAACAGCAACCCGAAGTCCCCGCAATCTTTGGTGGAAAGCTTCTTGTATCATTAAAAGCTTCGTACATGTCAGAAATGAAAAGACAGAATACTGCTGGAGCCAGGCGACGCCCCCGTTTCAGACCGTTTTGTGAATCAATGTTGTTCGAGAGGGTTCCGTTTCTATCCAGTCTAATTCTAAGGGTTGTCCCCCTATGCAGTGCCTCCAGGGGCTCTCATGTCATTTGGGAAACCCCGTTTTCTTAGTTTATTCCACAGTAACCTGCGGTCAACCGAGTCAAATGCCTGTTCAAGGTCAATAGAAGCGATGTAAATAGATTTATATTTTTTTTCCTTGACCATGCATTTTAGTATGCTGATTAAAAAATTCAAGGTCGTTCCAATGCCTTTGCGGAATCCCGACTGCCAGGGGTCTTGATGATGGGTCAGTCAGCTCCATTCATTTAGGTGTCTCAGAACTATTGTAGCAAATAGCTTTCCTACCACGTCCAAGAGGGCGATAGGTCTGTAGTTTCCTGGATCCGACCTATCGCCCCTCTTAAAAATGGGCACAATAATTGACCTAGTCCAAGGCTCGGGAATCCTCTTTTCTCTCTATGACATTTAAAAATGTTGAACATGAATAGTACCCATTTTTCTGGGTCTCTTAAGAATGTCATTGGTGATATCGTCTGGCCCTGCTGCCCTGGAAGAGTTAGATTTATTAATAAGATCTAATATATCTTGTTTTAAGTCCCAGGGTTCAATCTAAGCAAGGGTTTTTTGTACCGCACAGTCACTCCTCTCAGAATATAGTTTCTGGAAGTGTTCCTCCCAGACCGTGCTTGACACAGGATTTACGGTTTTTGATTCAGCAGGAGTACAGGTGTCGTTGATTAGTTTCCAAATGCCAGAAATGTTTTTAGTTGCAACCAGTTTTAACATCTTCTCACTGTCTTGTTGGAGTATGAAGTGTTTGTGCTGAGTGAGCCAGTTTTTATAACTATTTCTGGTTTTCTTGAACAACAATAAATCACCTAGTGATTTTGATTTTTTTTTAAAGCGCCTCCTTGCTCTTGCAACAACCTTCTTTCGTACTTTTATTTGGTCATCGTGGGCATGCCTGTAAGTGATAAGACTTCCATTTCCTGACTCTCTTGTGCGGAAGTCCATGAGTACTTTTGAATTTTCAATGATGATAGTACTTGATTCACAGACTCCTGAATTTAGTCTCATTAAGGAGTCCAATAAAGGGCCCATATCTTTTCTCTTGATAAGCAATCTTTCCTCCTGCACCCAGTTCAAGGTAGCGATCCGGAAGGTGTTGGCCCGCCGTGTAACCGTTTCTATCTCAAACTTCACTTTCAAGTTCGAGAATGTTGTGATCACTCTGGATCGATGGAACTACAAGAGATTTTAGTTTCCCCATTAAGCCTTCTGTGACGAAAATATAGTCCAGCGTACTAGCCTGGTTCTCGCGCTTCCAAGTCTTGGCGGCCGGTTTGTCGCCCCTCAGACTGCCGTTGATCATGAAGATGTTTCTTCCCAAAAAGTTATTGTTCAAGGTCCATTCCCCTCCTCATGTTCATAGTACAAAGCAAGGGCAAAACGTCCATTGGGTCCCTTCAAAGCTGGATTTAAGGTAAGTTTGTATCCATCTAATAGGGGAAGGTCCCGTAGCCATGTCTCCTGAAGACAAAATAGCTTGTATTTAGACAGATCCAAGGCTCGATTTCCGAACAAGTGCACGAACCCCCTTGTGTTCCAGCTCATAAACTTTATCCCTCTAGACGAGGTGATTGAATGGACACCTGAGGGTTCCGACTGGCGTTATGATTTTACTGCTAAAAAGCCCGCCAGCCAGCTCCAGTCCTCTGGGCCTTCCACAGTTTTGCCCGCAAATTTGTTTGAAAATGAACACATCCTTCCACCTCGAGTATCCACCTGAATTACATCCTTTCCCTTTTTTGCTCCAGCCACCTCGGGACTAGAATCAGGACCTGGTTTCAGCCTATGGGTTCTTGCTGGTAATTGATCCCTTTCTTTGGGGCCGTCCAACAGATAAAATTGATCCTTGTCTAACTCTTTGATCTTGAAGCCTCAGAGATTAAGTTTGAACTCTTCTTTTAGGAGTAGACATTTAGTGTAGCGCTCACCCAGATGCAGTACAACGCTATCATGTCTCAGCTCGTTGTGGAATTGAATCGGGTCTATATCCTTAGATTTTTTTTTTTTGCATTAAAATGTTTTGTTTGAATTAACAGACTTTTTTCATTTGTCTGCACGTAATCAATAAAACAGAAAGGAACCTTCAACTTAATCAACTATATTTCCATTAGTAATGTCTGACCAAAATTTGATGACTGTAAATATCAATCGTTGATTGCTTCCTTCGAGGAGTTCCGCCCATCTTTCCTCTGTAGTTGCTTGTTTGCCAGAAATTTTGAAAAAGTCTTTATATAAGTCTCTTTTCTCCTTCAAGGCCAGACATACCATAATCGCATGGAACAGGGTTTCTGGTTTGATTAACTTGCAAAAATGACAGGCGTCCGATTTGTTGTTTGTTTTGCCCATCAGCTCTTGATATTCACAGGTCGGCAGAATATTCAATCGAAAACACAAACACAAGTCACAAATACTGCCACTGTGGAATTGTACTAAGTATTTAGGTAATTGGTTAAGTGCCCTCACCTCTGTTTCTGAGTGTAGGTGTCGTTTGAATGTTTTCTGTGATTCTATTGGTCTTAGCCAATCATTCATTTGTAATTTGCGTTTTGCGTATTGTGATCTATTAAGTAACAATTCATCTGTGATATCTTCCGCTGTCATTTTCGCTTTTATTCCATTCAACCATTTCGATAGAGCTGCTATTTGGACAGCTTCCTTTTTTTCTTTTAGAATCTCTAAAACTGGTATTTCTTCATCAGACATGATTTTTCTTAGCAAGTCCATTTGCTTCCACAATACTATAGATTGAACCGATTGTAGTGCTAATTCAAATCTTAGTCTGGTCATTGGAAATGATTGCGGCAGGGCGAGGGTTTTCCTCCAAAACAGCGCTTCATAGTACGACCATCTCATGTTTTGATTGACAATTGTCTCACTTGCATATGTAAGGATCGGGATTACTTTCTGTCTATACAGCAAAATTGTGGCCTTCATAGAAAATGTCCCGTATTTTGCATGAAAGAAACATCCTTGTTTCGCCAGCGCTCTCGCTTTTCCCTCAATGTGCTGTTGCCATTCTGCTTCATTTGATGATGGATTGATTATTGCACCTAGATATGATTGTTTTAGTTGTCAGGAGCACTTGATTTCCTATCTGAATCTTCATTTTAGGTTGTTTCTTTGTTTTTGGAGTAATCAGTGTCATCATTCTTGTCTTGTCAATATTAATTTGTAACTTATTAACCATCATGTATTCTTCTTCTTTGTTTACTGTATGTTGCAATCCTTTTAATGTTTTATCCAGAATAATAATGTCATCTGCGTAGATTAACGTTTGGATTGATTCATTAATCATTTTTGGTGGATTTGCAAAGTTATTTTGGATTTTTTCTCCAAAGTCATACGTGAAGAGATTATAAAGACATGCAGCCAATGGGCAGCCTTGCTTCAATCCATTTTCCGATGGGATAAATTCTGTTACTCTTCCCCCTTTCGTCAATCGAACACATATCAACGTATTAGAGTATAATTCTATTACAGGATTCAGAATGTTTGGCGGACAACCCCATTGTCTTAGCTTAGCCCATAACAATTGTCTATTTACTGAATCGAAGGCAGTTTTTAAATCTACGAAGATGGCATATAGTTGTTGTGATTTAACGATTGCTTCATATTTCAACATGTTCAGCAATAGGAGATTGACATTGGTGCCTATTTGTTTTACAAATCCCGTTTCTCTTATAGCTTTTTTGTTGTTATCTCTTGCCCATTGAGTCAGCTTTGTTTGAAGGAAAGCAGCAAATAGTTTTCCCAAAGGGTCCAGTAAAGCTATCGGTCTGTAATTAGCAGGATCTTTTCTATCTCCAGTTTTGAAGATTGGTATCAAGACCGCTGTCGTCCAGGTGTGAGGTATCTTTTTTGTTTTAGGAATTAATCTTAAGTGGCTCATGAACTTGGCCCACTGGACTGGGGATTTTTTTAGATCACTATTTGCTAATCCATCAGGTCCTGGAGTTCTAGAGGATTTGAGACAATTGATGGTATTAATAATGTCTTCATTCTTCAGGGGTGTGGCCAACATCGGAGCGATGAGGACGTGAGCCCCTGGAGCTCCGGCGGCCGCTGCAAACATCCTGATTGAATAGCCTGCTACGAGAGGCTAATCGACCCAAAAAGCTCTCCTCCGGTGGGTAAGCGCCTCGGGCACACACGGACAGAGTTGCGAGCCAAAACGCGACATTCTGAGCAGGTTCGGTGTGGCGGAGTGATGACGACACGAGCGCGGCAATACGCGAACAAAATGGCTGCGCCCTTGGGAATGGAACCGGGAAGAAGAGAGCCGCGCTGAAAGAGACCCGGGACTGTGCCCACCCTGGACGGTGAGTGGATAGGCCGTCGACCGCATCCCACTACACCACCCGAACTGTTGCACGGGAGCCCCGACAGTCTCTGGCTGGAGAGACGAAGCAGGCGAGAGCCTCGGCAGGCAATGCGACGAGCCGAGACGGCCTCAGCGCTGGGAGAGGACCGGGCTGGGTGCCGCATCGGAACGAACCTCATAGACTTCTGAGTCAGGGAACAGACGCCGCGGCCTTCGGGAGAGGGGGAGCTGCATGCCCGATCAACAAGTATAACCCCAACGCCGGGTGTGCACGGAGCAGCGCAAGGGTGCAGCGGAGATGTCAGCGGAAGTGAGGGCCCAGCGGACGCGCGACCTGAAACGCGCCAGCCGGACTCGGCCACGATCTAGCCTGGGGAGGCTGCTGCAGCCCCCCTGTCCACGGTCAACAGCCGACCGCGGCCGGGGGCCCTTCCCCCTCTTCCCTCACCCCAAAAGAGGGGGGAAAACAGACGGTCCGGAGCACGGCACAGCACCACTGGCCCACACCCACGATACGGCCCAGAAGTGGAGAACAGATACGCGGAATCCACCGCATGCATACTTGAATGGTGGGCTGTAAACCGGAGGTGGCCTGCCAGTATTTGGAAGTTACCCGCGACCACAGGTGCAAGAAACAGGATTCCTTTATCCCCCCCCCACCTCCGACACATTGGCGCAGCATCCGCGCTGAGCGGGAACAGTTCACAGAGCAGAATCGTCGACAGCTGCATCTGCAAACCTGCAACCCGGCCGCAGCGGAGCAAGAGAAGCAGGACGGGGAATCACTAAGGACAGCGGGTGCCCGCATCAGTCAGACCACACGCCCGCCACCGACACATTGAGAGTCACCCTCCAAATAGCATCACAGGCAGATATCCAGCATGGGCAAGGACAAATCTAAAAGGCTGATCTCCCAGAGCAGGATAGACCAATTCACCACGCCATCAATGAACAGCCAGCCAGAGCAAGATCAACTAGACACCATGGCAGACATGGGGAGCACGATATCATTAAAGGACATCATGGCAGCCATAGCGGACTCGCGCGCCTCTATGGAACAGAAAATGGGCGGGATCAGCACAGACGTCTCCCTCCTGCGCCATGATCTCCAGAAGTTGACATCACGCACCGGGGAGGCAGAACAACGCATATCTGGCACGGAGGATGAAATAAGAAACCTAGAACAACAACTGGCTAGAGTCACAACGCGCCTGAAAACCATGGAGGAGCGTGTGGATGAGAGCGAGGGAAGATCCAGGTGCAACAACGTTCGGATCCTGGGATTACTGGAGAAAGCAGAAGGCCCACAGATGGAGCTATTTCTGGAGCAGCTGCTCACAGATATGTTCGAAGCAAATACGTTCTCTAACTTTTTCTCCATTGAACGAGCCCATCGTGTACCAACGGGTCGTCCATTGCCAGGCGCCCCACCCCGAACAGTGATCGACAAACTATTGAACTATCGTGATCGCGATGCACTGATTCAATCTGCAAGGGCGAAAGGCACTCTTACCTACAATGGATCCAAAATAGCATTTTTCCCGGACTACACCAGAGAAGTACAGAAGGCTAGACAATCGTTTGACCAACTGAAAAAACAGCTGCAGTCCCGCAAGGTGAAATACGGCCTAATGTTCCCTACCCAACTCAAAATTTACCACGGAGGTACGACGGTCCACTTCACCGACCCCAAAGAAGCGTGGAAATGGGCGGAACAACATATCGAGGGAGATTGGACGGTGACAAGGGGCAACAGAAACAGAGGCAGACCATTCCGTGCTCGACCAGGTCCAGACCCGCCAGACCAACGACCACCTGCACCGGGACTCGCACTACAGCCGCAGGAAGGAGAGCATCGACTCCTGAAATGTATGAGAGAAGGAACACTTGTGACCCTACTATATGGGGTTTAAGGTACTGTATATTAACTCAATGCTAAATATGGGTACAGAACAGCCACGTAGAAACATACAGCTAAGCGGCCAGCCCAGACGGAAGCTCCCCCTTCCCCTGGGATGTCACTGTGGGACATCACACCGGGACATGTCTGGAATTTACGCACAGGGCCACAGGTCCAAGCAGTTTATTAGTTAGCGGGCTCACTCAGCTACGGTTAGCTGAGGTTTAAAGTTAAATGTTCGGGCGACAGATGCTTCGAGTTGGAAGGAGTATAGGGTGGGGGATGGGTAGTTTGTTAAACGTTAGTACTGTTAAGAAAGGGATCCAGGGTCCACATCCAGAAAGCTTTGCCACAACACCACCAGCAAATGACACATGTACACGGTGCTATGAAACAGTGTCTAACCCTTACTCCTCGCTAAATGGCCGCCACTAAAGTAGACGGCAGAGCCCTACAACTCCTAACCTGGAATGTTAACGGGATGGGAGGTGGGATCAAAAGGCGACTCATCACACAGCTCCTAAATCGGCACACACCTGATGTAGCCTTCCTAACTGAGACCCACCTAGCAGGTACTACATGTAATTTGTTCAAACGCACGAACTACAGAGCTGCAATACACGCTGGGTTCACCACAGGCTCTCGTGGGGTACTTATACTAATTCACAAACGCCTGCCCCTGACCATGACACGGGTGATCCAAGACACTAGTGGCAGGTATACACTCATTTCGGGAACACTATGGAACCAGACGATAGCCCTGCTCGGGATCTACTCGCCACCAGCACTGATTACCACATTGCTACAGGATATTACACCTCCCATATCGGGAGATAACTCAGACCTAATGATAATTGGGGGTGACTTCAACGAAGTCATGGAGGTGGGGATGGACCGCTCACACTTAAGAGGTAGAAACCCCACTGCGCGAACCAAGTTAGCAGCGTTTACCGCGGCGATGGGGCTGCGAGATGTATGGCGTGACCTACACCCCGGCAAGAGAGAATACTCCTTCCATTCAGGGGTACCAGCAGCCTCCTTATCACAACTAGATTACTTCTTTCTGCCGGGGCCAGAGACCCACAGGGCCGCAATGGCAACTCTACTGCCGCGTGGCATATCAGATCACTCCCCCTTGCTAATCGAGCTTAACATGACTAGACCACGTTCGCCTCCCTCCTGGCGCTTAAATAACTACTACTTAGGCCTCCCAGACTTTCTGGAACAAATGCAAGAAGCGACTAAAACATACTTCGAGTTAAACACGGGATCGGTGGACGATCCCGAGACCCTGTGGGAGGCGCTCAAACCGGTGCTGAGAGGCGAGATTCTGTCATGGTCTGCTGCACATAAAAAGAAACATCAACAGAAATTAACAGAAGCCGAAGACCAAGTGACACAAGCTGAGCCAAACCACTTGACGGCAGACCAACCGGCAACAAATCGAGCATTAATACTTGCCCAAAAACGTTTACAGAACGTGGCACTAGATAATGCTAGACAAGCGCACAAGACGATGAGAGCCAGAATATATGAGACCGGTGATAAGGCCGGCAAAATGCTAGCTTGGTTAGAAAAACGCGAAATAGGCAGCAGCCAGGTCAGAGAGATAAGATCAGAAAGTGGGGAACCCTTACTGACCGACCGAGATATAGGCGAGGGCTTCGCAGCTTACTACACAGAGCTATACAGGCCACCCACACTGTCGCGCAACAGCTCGGTACTAAACGACATATACCTCCCCATGCTCGACACAGAACAGCAGGCTCTACTTGAGAGAAATATTACAGAGGAGGAATTGATAGTGGCCATGTCGGAACTCCAGACAGGGAAAACACCAGGGCCAAACGGCTTCCCGATTGAGATGTGGCGTAAATTGGGTACGAACGAAATTGCCCCCCACCTGCTACGAATGTTCCTACAATCCAAAGAGGGAGGATGCCTACCGGCAGACCTCCGGAAAGCCACAATAATTGTGATCCCCAAAGCTGACAAACCGCCGGACCTCTGTAGCTCATATCGACCAATTTCACTCATAAATAGCGAGACCACAATATTAGCAAAAGTGCTAGCCAACCGCTTGCAATAGGTCATTATGACATTAATCCACCCTGACAGTGCAGCTTTATACCTAAACGGTCCACCCGCATGAACATTCACAGGCTACATACAGTAATAGAGGAAGCGCCCACCACCCGAGGTCCCCTGGCCGTACTTGCGATTGACTTTGAAAAGGCCTTCGACTCTGTGCATTGGGAGGCAATCTGGGAAATAATGCGCAGAATGGGGTTTGGCCCCCAGTTCCTGAGCTGGGTACAACTCCTATACAAATCCCCTTAGGCACAAATGAGGGTGAATGGGTGGCTGTCGCATACTTTTAAGCTTGGGAAGGGAACCAGACAGGGGTGCCCACTGTCCGCCATGATATTCGCCCTGGCCATAGAACCGCTAGCAGAGGCATTGAGAACATCACCGGCTTGGCGCGGTATTCAATGGGAAGCCGGACGAGAGGATAGAGTCTCCCTGTATGCGGACGACCTGCTTCTTTACTTAAAAGACCCAAACCACGCCTGCCCTGTGATTGTAGACATACTAGAGGGCTACGGTGCTTTCAGCGGGCTGCGAGTAAACTGGTCCAAATCAACTCTGTTCCCAATAGGCACCACAACCTCTATACTACCAGCCAATTGTCCCTTTCGCTTGGAAACTGAGCGGTTTAAATACCTCGGCATTCAGATAACTAACGACTTAAGCAAATATGTGACCAACAATCTCCACCCGATAACAACCAGATTCACAGAAGATACCAGACACTGGGTCTCTCTCCCGTTGACCCTATTAGGAAGGGCAGCATTATTCAAAATGATGGCTTTCCCACGTTTTTTATACATACTACAAAACGCCCCATTACACATCCCAGCGAAAGAATTCAAAAAGATAGACAGCGCACTAAGGAAACTCCTCTGGAACAATGGGCATCCACGCATTGCACTGAGCACCCTGCAGCGCTCCATATGGGAGGGAGGAATAGGACTCCCCCGCCTCCAATCCTACTACTGGGCCAGCCAAATGGCAGTGGTCAATGACTTACTGCACGGGGACACCATGTTGCCACACAATAGACTGGGGAGCATCGGAGGACGCGACAGACCTCGAACTGAACTTCTTTACAGAGCAATAGGTGATTCAACCCCACAGACCATGCACTCACACATTGCCCGAGTTTGAAAGACACACACAGATTCCTGGGATGGGAAGGGAAAATCACCCCACTACAACCACTGTGGAACAACAGGAATCTACCTGAGGTGAATAAGCTTCCGAGGTGGCGCACATGGTCACAACATGATATCAACACAGTGGGCGATATTGTGGAGGGGGGTAGACTGGTATCCTTTGAAACCCTTGAATCCAGATTTCACCTCCCATGCACTGAACGGTTCCAATATGCGCAGATGCGGCATGCCCTGCAAGCACACCTCCCAGCACTAGAAGACATGGCTGAAAGCACTCCCCTAGAAAGGAACATAGTTGAGGTAAACATCAAGAATAAAGTAACATCCACCATGTACAATGTAATTACTTCCTTTGCCACCACCGAACTAACCAGCCTAAAAAACAAATGGGAAAGGGAGATAGGGCCTATACAGCCGGAAGACTGGGTGGGGGCTTTCATGTTCCCTCGGGAGGTGGCCATTTCGGCCAGACTCGGACTAATCCAGCTCAAAATACTACATAGGATCTACTACCCAAAGGTGCAGCTATATCGCTGGGGGAAAACAACTGACCCACACTGTCTATGGTGCAAGAGGGAAGAGGGCACCTTCTTCCACATACTGTGGGACTGTAACCATATACAACAGTACTGGCAAAAATGTTGCGATGAACTCTCGCGGGTACTGGGGAGAACAATACACAGAGATCCGAAGCTATTCCTGCTTGGGGTGGAGAAAGAGGGGGAAATGTCTAAATACGAGAGGTTGCTTCTATCGACGACATCAGCAATAATCAAAAGGAACATTGCACAATTGTGGGGATCGGAAATAACACTGCAGTATGAACAATGGGTGACGGACGTCAACATTTGCATTGCAATGGAACGAAGGGTATATACAGCCAGGGGGTGCCCGAGGAAGGCGGACAAGATATGGAATAAATGGGAGGAGGCCCAGTGAACGACTGTACCAACATGAATAAAGGACGATAAGGCACAGTGTACAAAAGTAGTACAAAAGTAATACACTTTGGCACTTAGCGTGAGAAACAATGAACATTGCAAGACCCTTTTCTTCCCTTTCTTTTTTCTTTTTCCTTTTTCCTTTATTCTTCTATCACCTAACCAAGAATTGTTTTGATGGTTATATAGGTGGAATGTTCATATGAAGAATGTATGTTTAATGTTGTTAAGATGAAAAACAATAAAATGTGATATAAAACAAAAACAAAAAAAAAGTCTTCATTCTCCCATTTAAGGTCCCAAGGCTCATCATCAGATGTTACACTTCATACTTGTCTGTTCCGTATTATGATATAATGTTGAGTAGTGCTTCACCCATCTACTTGCATCAACTTCTTGGATCATGTTTTGATTAGCGGATGACATGTTTAACATTGACCATAAATTTCGCTTATTTTTTTCTTTAAGAGCTCTCACGATTGCTTCTGCATCATTCTGTTTTAATGAAGCTTTGATCGCTTTTATTTCGTTAGAGTACTTGTTCTTTGCTTTTTTTATTTCAATTTCAAAATTAGGTCCCCTGCTTTTCCGCAGTTTTCGTAGGACTTTGTAGTGTTTCTTTTTTGTTTGAATTTCAATATTGAAGTAGTGGGAGTGTATTTGTTTTTGGATCTTCTTTTCACCCTTCTGTTATTTTTCTAGTATCCAACCGTATTCCATTTGTATGTTATCTTGTATTGGTGCATCTTCAAAGGTTGCGATTATTTCCTCCATATGGGTCGGTTTTATTCTGAGTCTATTCATCCCATTTGTTAGCTCCAGGTCTGGGAGTATTAGGCATTGGTCGGTTCTTATTTGAGTGGTCCATTCAATCTGTATTAAATGGTGATCGCTATCCTGCTGAGACAAGTTGGTTGTTGAAAAAATTAATCTATTGATTCTTTCCGAAGTAAATATGAAATCAATGATTGAGTTGGAAGTTTCACTTACCCAAGTTGGTAAAGGTGTACCTTCAATATCTGTTGGTTGGGTACTTAAGAAGAGGTTCCTCTGGTTCGCTTCTCTCATCCATTTTGCTGCTCTAGTTGAGAGTACGGTGGACTCTAGCTTTCCTCCTTTTTTATCGAACAAATGGAAGTTAAGGTCTCCTGGTGTAACGAAGTCCATTTCACTGTTAGTAATCGCCAGATTGTCAATTTCATCAAATATCGAATCAATGAATCTCGTCTCCGACATTGCCTTTGGGTTCCAGTATTTATTAAATATGGATATCGCATAGTTGTCCCTGACAGCAGGTGAAACGTCCTTGTTTGACGAAGTTTCAATAGTTACATATTGGGCCCACGGATTAATATTTTTGCTTGTTAAGATTGTCCATGCTGGAACTATTTTTGTTAGAATCAACATACCTGATGCTGGTCTACCCAAATGGGCTACAATCGCCGGATTGATTAAGGTACTAAATCCATCGCAAATTACCTCATCCTTTATCCATGTTTCTTGCAAATATGATATCTAAATTCAGCAGGACTTTTGAGTGTTTTTCTAGGTGGTGTTTATTTCCTCTTGTATTCCACAATCCCAGTGCTATTGATTGCTTTTGGGCTACATTCCTATTTGATTGTTATAAATAGGTTTTGTTACCAGTTTGTTGGGACGTTGAATTTGGTTTCATGTGTGGGGTGCTGCAACAAATCATCCTCCGTGTGCCTCCTTGGTCTTGCATTATTATCATTTCTAGAAGCCTTTGTCCCTGTGGTCCGTTCCTCCTTGTCGGTTGTTTTATAGTATTTAAAGGGAGCCATGTATTTTGCCTTTTTTTTCTGCTGCTGCCCTTGTGACAAAGATTTCCTCTACGCCGAAACCAAGTTTCTCAAACTGATAGTGCGTGGCTAGAACTTTTTGGAATATATCCTGCTTGAAAAAATCAATTTGGACCTCTTCCATGTCTTGCTTATTTGGAAAAAGTACTAGGTCCAAATCATCGGATTTTATTTTCTCCAGTTGTGGAATAGCTTTAAACAGGCGTGAAATGTTTGCTCTATTCATTACCGGATCTTCTGTATTCTGTCTTTGGATATAAAGCTATTCTATAGGCAGCTGTTGTGTCGTTTGGGTTTTGAAATTTAGGTCTAATTAAAATTGGACTGGGTTGGGGAACCAAACTTTTAAGGATACTAGCTTCAGGAAGCATCTCACTTTCTAACCACGTTTCATCATTTGAAATTGAGTATTCCAAATCGAGGTCCACTGCCTCTTCTTCGTGAGATACCATTAACATTTGTTCAGTTGCCGTGTCGTGATATTCATCAACCAATATCAAGGTGTTATCTTGAGAGTTGATTGATATGAAATTATAATCGCTCCTATCGTCAGCTGTTGATAGATCAATTATAGGAGTGAGATTTTCCAGTTGAACAGGAGTATCTTTATTAATTATCTCCAGAAGTGCATCCAATGGGTCGATTATTACATTGTCATCAACATTGGTATTCTCTGTGTGTTATCATCTTTTTAGCTTCTTAGTTTTTTGTTGAATATCTTTTTGATTAAGCGTCGGCTGCTTGTTATTTTTCTTAGCGTCCTCTGGTAATACTTTGTGTATTACATTTATTTTCCTCAAAAATGCACGGGATCCATTTTGATTTCTTTTAGTTGTGTTTTTGCCTTTAGGTCTAATTGTCGGCTCTTGTCCTACAATTCCACGTTTTGTAAGATCAAATATATCAAACGGGGTACACACCAACGGTTCGGTATTGACCGAGTGTGTGGATGTAATCGAGTTCGTTGGGACCATTGGGATCAATTGGGTCTCATGTTGAGCATTTTGATCTGCTTTATCTACTATTTTATCTCTTGATTCCGTTTGTGTATGGCATGTTGCGGATTTTTTGTGTTCCAACAAATACAGCTTTTTTTCGTTTTCTCTTCCATCAATTTTTTGGTTAGGGTTGATACAGTCTCCAAGAGGTTCTGTTTATCTACCCGGTCGACTCTTGCGAGTTCTGCCAAACGAGATTGCCATAGTCTGGATATTTCGGCTTCTTGATTTAGACGATCTTGAATGGTATTCATAAATGTTTCAACATATGTTTGTTTCGTCGTTATCATAGCCAGCAGCGTTGCCTGGTCTTTAGTAGCGTCAACCATATATTCTTGAATCTTCAAAAACGGTATCATTGCAGTTGACAGGACTGCAACCAACGTATTTTGCAAATCTAGCATTGTTGTTGGGATTCTTTGTTGGGTTTCGGATACATGTTCTTGCTGTTCCGGTTGAACGTTTTCCGGGGAGGCATACGGTTCTTCCATCCTGGGCTTATCTATCACTTTAGTCAAGTGAAATGTCTTTTTGTCACCAAGTGAGCTCGATCTTGGGCGCATAAATGGTGTTGAAGTCTTGATGTTTTTTAGATGCTTCGGGGTATTTACCCCAGCAAAAGGTTCATTTCGTTTTTCTTGAGACTCCATTATGGCATCAATTTCAGTGATATCGAGTGAAAGTCGAGCAGTTCTGCGTGATGCTGTTTTGCTTTGATCACTCTTATGGTTTTGTACTGATGAGTAAGTAGATTGCCAATGTAATTTCGCCACTTTAGCTCGTTCTTGCCGCGACGGTGTAACAAAGGGTTCTTGTTCACCTTGTTTCGTCCTCTTTATATCTCCTGGTTGATCTGGTTGAGCTCTCACATTGCTCTGCACCACTCGTAAGACTCTTTGGCTACCATTTGTTATCGGGACATCAAGATCTAGAATCTCAGAGTCATAGTTTGGTGGCATCGAATGGTTCATTTCCACCTGGTGCAAGGGAGACTCTTTTCGTCCTTACGCTCATTAAGAGTAAGTGCCTCAGATGTCGTCTGAGGGACAATGATTTTGGATATATATGCAGGGGATTCTTCTAACTTCCCTTGTAGCCTGGTTCTTGGCTTTCCATTGTTTGTATCAGGCCCCAATGTGAATCGAATCAAGTGGAAGAGTTCTTACTCTTCAGAGAGTACTTACCACCGCTACCAGCCGAACAGCCGACAACAGCGCGCCCTGGACTCCTCGCGGGCTTCACGCCGCAAGGGTCGCGCTGCACTGTATTTGTGTCACTTCCTGGGGGTGTGTCTCAAAAGTCACGTGACCGATGTCACGTGGTCATGCAGTCACAGGGCCCGCTCGCGTCAAACTGCTAGCAGCTCCAGGTGTTATGCTGCTAGACTTACGCGAATGGAGCGGGTCGAAGGATTTAGAGATGATTTCACAGATGCACCAATTTCACAGGTAACAAAAGCACCAGCAGGTCACCAGATTGAGCCTCCAGCCGAACAGCCGACAACAGCGCGCCCTTGACTCCTCGCGGGCTTCACGCCGCAACGGTCGCGCTGCACTATATTTGTGTGTCACTTCCTGGGGGTGTGTCTCAAAAGTCACGTGACCGATGTCACGTGGTCATGCAGTCACAGGGCCCGCTCGCGTCAAACTGCTAGCAGCTCCAGGTGTTATGCTGCTAGACGTACGCGAATGGAGCGGGTCGAAGGATTTAGAGATGATTTCACAGATGCACCAATTTCACAGGTAACAAAAGCACCAGCAGGTCACCAGATTGAGCCTCCAGCCGACAACAGCGCGCCCTTGACTCCTCGTGGGCTGCATTTGAAATAGGCACAACCCATGCAGCATGGACCCGGAACAGGGCGCAATACAGCCAGGATCAGTGCTGCAGGAGCGCTGGCAGGCAGGGCTTCTTCCAGGTAGAAAGCGTGAAGAATGAATCCTTAGATTTTAGTTGTGCAAGAGAGTCAACTGAGTGAGGAGTCTCATGACATTTGCACGGTTCAAAATGAGATTGTCTTCATATCCCAAGATTCTCTCCAATGGTAGTCTGCTTTTTACTTTGACGGCCTTGCTTTCGGACCCTTTTTCATCGATTTGGATTGAACGCCCAGAGCATTGCCCCCCTGATGTTTGGTCAACCCAGGACACTGATCTTCTGGGGCCATTTTGCAAATCTTTTTGAGAACTGATGTTTTTTTTCATTTTCGGTGAACTTACGGGCCAGTAGGATTCTCTTGCTTTCCACGGTCCTAAAATCCGAGGGTCTAGTAGTTTTAGAGGCCTGCTTGTCTTGTGCCCAAGTGGGTACCCAGTTTGCCCTCGGAGAGTGAACTTTAGGTTTCCCCAAAAGTTTCTTGCTGGATTTACCACCCGACGATTTCGTGTTGGCTGATGAAAAATGGATGAGAGATTTCCACACTATCCCTCTCTTTCTCAGTGCCTGGGTCATCGTCGATTGCATCCAACATCACATTAGTAGATTTTGTGGACATCACACCTGAATTCTTTAAAGATCTCTCAAAGATTGATGGTTTCGAGGTTTCTGGGTAGTGGTAATCTTTTTGTAGATGGGGAGTGAGTGGGGCCTTTCGGCAGATTCATTTTGACACAGCCTGTTTGATTTTTGGGCAAGGTTCTTGATTTTTCATAATTCTTTGCTCCATTTTTGTTTACTACTAGTTTTTCAACTTCCAATGGGACTAGGCCGGACCGTTTTTTTGAACAAGTCAAATAGTTTAACATTTTTTTTAGGGGCACGCCCTCCAGGTAACTTGTCTTGGGCTAGAGACAAGGTAGTGGCCCTGTCAGTCATTGATGTGCTTACATCTTTTGACATACAGCCCAACTTCTCCGTACCACTTTCGACCAGGGTCGATGTGTCCGTGCTTGTAGATTTGTCCATTAAATTTGTGAAAGCGAGTCTTGACTAGGGGCCCTTTGTGATGGTAGTGTCAATGTATAAGGGTACTTCTACTGAGTTTGCCACACCCGAATGGAATCCACCCACTCCCGTTGATTGAGAGCTCAACCTTTCTGATCTTCTTATCTTTATCCTTGATAATCAGCTCAATGATACTCTTCAGGATTTGTACTGTCTGGTCCGCATTTTTATCCAGGTTGGTTTGGAGTGCCGAGATGAATCCTTCTACAAAGATAATTTTGGAGTGTAGCATAGCGATTGTAGTTGTGTGATCGCGAAGTTGGTCGTTTTGAGATTCAATTAGTTTCATAAAGGGCGCCATAACTAGCGCAAAGGCAGTGATCATTTTGGAGTCTATGTTGGCGTCCTTTTTTGGCTCTTCCTCCGCCTGCGTGGTTGCCAAAACTGTCAAAAGGTCTTCGTCCGTGGGAGAAGGCAGCCATCTGGAGCGTTTACTGGGGAAGGGAGCCTGCTGCGGAGTAACCCCTTTGAGGGGCCTAGGGGCCTGGCCCACACCACAGTTGCTGACTGCTTGGAGGCGAGGACCCCCCTCGAGCGTCGATGACTCCATGTTTTTTACCCTGACCTTAAAGATTACCCCCGAGGTGTCTAATGAACCAAAAGACGAGGGAGGGAAACATAGATCCGAGGGTTCGGGCCAATGGTTACCCTTGGGGGGCTGATTAACCTTGTGAACAACTGAGTTATTTAGGCCCATTGCAGTGGTGATGCCAAAGGGTTTCCAGCCCTGTTTAGACCTTTGGTATTGGGTATTGGAAGTGTTTGACCGGTTCTCAATACCAAAAGTAAATGGATTTACAGTATCTTGGTTATTAGGCCAGGATTTGGCCGGCCGTTCCCCATTTGACAAGGTTAACTCGTTACTCGGTTGGGTCAATCGTCGTTGAAGAGGCTGCACAGAATAAGTCCCCCTGAAACTCCTCCACAGGCTTTTCTTTACCAGCAACCTGTGCGTCCACAAACACTGCTCCAGGCCCAAACTCATGGTTGGGCGTTCCAGTTTGAGGCCCAGGAGTGGGCGACAAATCTGCCCCCTCCCCCCTCCTCCAGCCAGCCCCTCGACCAGTTCCTCCGGATGTTGCAGTATGTTGTCGGAAAACATAGTTTTACGTATGATGTCCACATTGGGATAAAGGTCACAATCTACCCTGTGCTGAGACTCCATATTATTGGAGACTAACAAGGATGAACTGGTGACCATTTTGACAAACAGAGGATTGTGGGAGCCTGGGTGAGTCCCGGCCCAAGGTTTCACCTACGACCGGATTTTCAACAATGGCCTTCCTATAACCCACAGTACCACCTACAGTGCCGTGGCTTGTTACAATAGGCTGGCAGTAGACTCCTAGCGGCTTTTTCCCCCCTGTCCGGAATTCCTGTACAATGTACTGCGGGTCCCACTCTCTCTCCTTAGGGCTCCTCAGGGCTGCTGCAGCTGCGGAATAGGGAACAGGGAACAGGGAACTAGGGAGCCACACGTTGCTCCTGGATTTTTCCTAGATTCCCAAGTTCTGCATTCCACCCATGGCCATAGCCCACGGCCCAGTTTACCTCCGCTTCATTCCCTCCAGTCGCAGCCAATACGGCATGCATGGCGGGTATGGCGAATCCAACGAATACAGCGGTGCCGGCAGTCTGGCAGCGTCCTGGCTCCTCGTACGAATCCTCGATTAGACTAGGACCTGCCTTGCCTCACGTGACACTTGTACAAACACTCGAGAGTCAAGCCGCACTAGAGTTTCTGATTCAGCCGCTTCCGATTCTTCAAAGTCAAGGTGTTTATGGTGCCTATGAAGGTTTTCCCCTGCAACAAGAATTCATGACCTGAGTACTTTCCTGATTCGTCCCCATGGCTTCGAGAAAGGGCGTCGGCTAAATTATTTTCTTTCCCACGTAGGTAGGTACGTTCAAAATCAAATTGGGGAAAAATATGCCCATCTGGCATGGCGGGAATTCTTGCATTCCATTTGTCCAAGACGCTAAGATACCTATGGTCGGTGCGGACCTGAAAAGGATACCTAGCCCCCTGCAGAAGATGTCTCCACTCCTCACAAGCTTGTCTGATGGCAAGGAGTTCTTTTTCGATCACAGAATAGTTCTTTTCACAAGGGTTGAGAGTCCTTGAATAATAGGCAATTGGGTGTTCCAACTGGTCTTCCTTTTTCTGCAGAAGAGCGGCTCCGAGGGCCGCATGGGAGGCGTTGGTTTCAATTTTAAAGGGCAGTGTTTGGTCAGGTTGACTGAGTATCGGAGCGGTAGTAAATGCTTCTTTTAATTGATTGAATGCTTGATCAGCCTCGGTCGTCCAGTTAAATCTATCTTACCCCTTTCTTTAACAGGACTGCAATGGGTAGAACAATGTTGGAAAAGCCGGTGATGAATTTCCGGTAAAAATTGGCTAGGCCGAAGAACCGCTGTACATCCTTTACCGAGGTGGGAGTGGACCACTGAGAGATTGCCATGACTTTACTTGGATCCATTGTCAGTTGGTTTTCAGAAAGTATAAAGCCCAGGTACGGAACAGAAGAGGCTTCAAACTGTCTTTTTTCTGGTTTTGCTAATAGATGGTGTTGCGGGAGTCTCCCCAGAACATCCCTTACCTCCATGCAACACTGTTCAAGTGTTTTTGAGTACACCAGAATATCGTCCAAATACACCACCTTCATAAACAATTGATCGGAGAATATCTTATCCATGAACCTTTGGAACTGAGCCGGGGCATTAACTAAACCAAAAGTCATCACCTTATACTCCGTGATCCAGGGGTATACGGAAAGTGGTTTTCCACTCATCCCCTTTGTGTATTCTCAGTAAATGATATGCACCCCTGAGATCCATTTTGGTAAACCATTTTGCATCTTGCACAGCTTCCAGGATATCTTTGATCAGAGGCATTGGATAGCGGTCTCTGATTGTCTGACTGTTCAGGCCACGGTAGTCAATACAAAGCCTGAGCTCTGTGGTCCCTTTCTTGGGGATAAAGAACAGGGAAGCCCCCGCAGAAGAGGTTGATTCTTGTATGAGACCGTTTTGGAGATTGGTGGCTAGATATTCCCTCAAGGCATCCTTCTCGGGTAAGGACAATGGGAACATTCTTCCGAACGGAACTACTGCTTCTGATATTAATTCAATTCTGCAATCTTCTGGTCTGTGAGGTGGAAGAGGCTTGGGCTGGATGTCGGAATAAAAGACATCCAAATATTCCTGACAGGCTACAGGAATACAGTTCACACTCCTGATGGGCAACGTGCCATTTGCTTGAATCTGCTCTGTTTCTTGGAACAGACAGGTATGGATATCAAAGATATGAGCGGAGTTCAACTGTATTAGAGCTCCAGTCGACAAAAGGATTGTCTCCTTAGCCAAGGGATTCCCAATATCACTGGGAAGTGGGCCGCCCTTATAAGGTCGAACGCTATTCTTTCTCTGTGGGTGTTCATCCTGACCGTTAACTCATGAGTCTCTTGTTTGATGGGACCTGAAGACAGGGGGGTGCCACCTACCCCTTCCACAGGTATTGGTAGATGCTTTCTTCTTCTCAGTATGGCATGCTTCCTTGCCCATTCATCGTCCATGAAATTGCCAGCTGCTCCGCAGCCTAGCATGGCCAGGCATTCCACCATAGTCCTTTTTTCCATTCGATTTCCACCTTGAGAATCATGAGGTGATGTGAGGCTTCCACAGCTATGGGTAGTTTGGTAACACAGGGATTGGTCTTGGAGACCCCTTCCGTGTCCCAGTTCACGGACGGGGTAGGTCGTTTCCCGACCTCCTAGGAGGCACCTCAGGACAATCCCTCAAAAGATGCATGTCGGATCCGCAGTACAGGCACAGACTTAAGTCTTTTTGACGTTTTCTCTCGACTGCAGTTAGAGGAGCTCTGGTAGTCCCGATTTGCATAGGTTCTTCCATTTGAGGTTTGCTCTTTTCTGATGTGGTCAGCATACAGGGAGAAGGAAGATGTGGAGTAAACGGCCTCGGTCGTCTTTTTTTCTGCCCGACGTTCAGAGAGTCGGAATTCGATTTGTAGGGCTAGGGAAATCAGTTCTTGAAATGATGCAGGTCTGGCGATTCTTGACAGCTCGTCTTTTATCTCATCTTGTAAACCTCTTCTAAATAAAGTCTGCCATGCCGAGTCTGGCCATCCAGTCTCCTGGGCAATCCTCTGAAAGTTGGTAACATAAGGCTGTACGTCAGATGTACCTTGTTTGGTGTCTAATAGGTTTTCATAGGATGTAAATAACACCTCTGGTCTGTCGAATCTGGCCCAGAATTGTTGGATGAATGTTCCATAAACAGTAAGTGCTGGGTCAGAATTGGTAACCAAAGGGGTTGCCCAGGCCAGGGAATTGCCCATTAAATTTGAGATAAGGAATCCTACCTTCGCCCGGTCTAGTTCAAACATCTTTGGGCGAAAGGCGAAGTAAATCTGACAGGCGTCCAGAAACTCTTTTAGTCTCTTGGGATTCCCATCATATTTGCCGCATGACAAGGATAATGGTGGGAGATCTCCCCGGTTCTCTTCTCTTTGTAGGAACTGTTGTCTCAATGCAGCATTATCTGCTTTCAACACCTTGTTCTCAGACTTTAAAGTCTGTAGTTCGACTGTAATATCTTGTATGGCTTTAACAAGCTCTTGGTATTGTTCCAGGCTGACCATCTTAAGGCGTTGCAAACTCACGATTGCGTGATGAACAAACCAATAACAAATCCTCTGACCCGGCCTCCACTTCCTCCTCACCTGTCAGCGCTTCAGATGATTCTTCAGTGGATATCTCCCTTCTGGCTCTCCAAGCGTGATCCGGATTTATTGGGCGAGTCTTAGGATGAGCCCCGCCGGAGGCCACCCTGCCTACTAGCAGCCTGCTTGGCAGTGGGTCCTCCAGGGTGCCACCCCACGACCAGGGAAAAGCAATGCTGTCAAACCCTGGGATGTTATAAGGCTGCTGATCTCGAATGCGGGTAACGTCGTAGGGCAATAAGGAAGGATCCTCCACCCTCAGAAGGCACTGATGACAATTCTTCTTAGGGAGTAACACCGCCGTTGGTTGGGACTACGATTCCCAGAAGGCACAGAAGTAATGGTACGGGTAAGCCAAGCAGGCGGGGAAGACTCGGCTGAGGGCAATAGACCCGTATTTGGATCACAGAGCAAGCGGACAGACTAAAGGCTCTGAGCGGAGCACAAGAAAGCTCTGAGTGAATGCAGAACGGAGTAGCGGAAGAGTGGAAGCTGACAAAGGCAGAACGAGCCGCAAGAAAGAAAGGTGGGTGAAACAGAGCTAGCAGAAAAAGGAAAGCAATGAAGCAACAGGTAAGCGAGGAGTAGCAGAGCCACTAGAGACGTGGACAGAGAACACAACATGCAAAACGAGTGACGCGTATATGTACGCGACGCAACGTGCGCGACGAACACTGCATTCAGTTCTACTCGGTTAGCCCTTCCATTTCCACCATAGTTTCAAGGTCTATGAATCATGACAGTATGACCCCTTCTTATGGACACCCCTCCTGGTTTGCCCGGATGGTTTTGATGAAACTGACGTAGGAGTCTGGGTGCCTTCATGTTCCTTGCTGGTTCCCATGATCTTTCGGTCCAGGGATACCCTTTCCAGAGTATGAGATATTGGACACTTCCATGTTTGTATCTGGAGTCCAATATACGGGAGACTTCATATTCCTGGGTATCAGGAGTAGGTGTCTTCTTCCTAATGTGCCTTTTATATGGGTCGAATTTGTGTTCCTTGAGAAGAGATGTGTGAAATACAGGATGGATTCTATGTAAGGAATACAGCAACGAAAGCCTAAAGGCTACAGGATTCACACACTTCTCAATGGAAAAGGGTCCAATGCATGTTGGGGCGAACTTTCCAGGGTGGACCCATCTTGGAAGGTACTTGGTTTACAGCCACACCTCATCACCGATGGCCCATTTAGGATTGGGTCCTCGGCCCTTGTCGGCCCATCTTTTGTACTTCTGGAGGCTGACTGACAGGTTTTTTATTAACCTTCTTATGTGTGTCTGAGTGTGCATCAGCAGATCGATGGTAGGTAAAGAGGTGGACTGCATGGTGGGAAATGGGAGATGTCGAGGATGGTATCCATAGGTACACTTAAATGGACTCATACCAATCGCTGAGTGTACTGTGTTATAAGAAAACTCAGCTACTGGTAAGAATTGATGCCAATTATCCTGGTTCTGGTGACAAAAAGCACCTCAGATATTGCTCGAGGGTGGCGTTAAGACGCTCCGTTTGTCCATTGGACTCCGCATGAAAACCTGAGGATAGAGCTCTTTGGATCTGCAGTTGTTTGCATAGAGTCGTCCAGAATTTGGAGGTGATCTGAGTACCTCTGTCTGATGCGATGGTAAGTGGTATTCCATGCAGACGCACTATGTCTCTAAGAAAGGCATTGGCTGTATGGGAAGCTGACGGAGTGCCCTTCAATGGAGTGAAATGTGATAATTTGCTAAAGGAATCGACGACCACCATGATTGCCGTGTATCCTGCCGAGTCTGGTAATTCCACTATGAAATCCATTGATAGGTGTTGCCAGGGTCCTGAAGGGGGGCTTTCTTGTTGGAGTCCCAAGGGTTTTGCTGTATTATACTTGTTCCTTGCACAGGTGGGACAGGAGGAAACATACTCTCTGGCCTCCTTAGCCATCCTAGGCCACCAGAAATGTCAGCGTAATAACTCCCGGGTGGCTGATTGACCCTTGTGGCCCGCAGTAGGTATACCATGACATCATGTAAAGGCCTTGGACCCGAGTTCCTGAGATGGAAGATACAACCCTTCTTCCTTAAACAAAAGGTTCCCCCTTTGCGTCAAGAGAGGAATAAGGGTGGTAGACGGATTCTTCTGTGCTTCAAGAACATCTTGTAAGAAGGTGTGTATTTATTTTTTTTATTGCATCAATTAGTTTCCAAAGTAAAACTTTAAATGCAAACATGTAAAAAGAAAAAAAAAGTCAATAGTACGGGGGGGAAAAAAAGAGAAAAAAAGACATAAACCAACTCTGGGAGGGGAGAAAAAGTGAAAAAAGAATAACAATTCCCGATATTCAGACAAAGAAGTACAGAAAAACAAAGGCGCTGGACCACTATATGCAAAATTACTTCCACAGATCATCAAAAAACTAAGTGTCCAAAGTTAAAAAAATTTCTCTCACAAAGTTCAAAAGTGCCAAAGTCAAGGAAACTTTTCCTCCCCATCTTAAAATAAACCACCTCTCTAGAGGCGGAGTAAGTTTAAAATTCTCAAAATGTTTTGCCAACCATTTGTCTCTAAGAAGTGTTAAAGAGGTGCAATTCATTATCAAATGGTATAGCGTTTCAGTCTCCTGACCACAACAACGACATAACTGGGTCCGATCATCCCTGTTTTTAGTCCTTCTTCCCATAACTTCTCTTGTCGGGTAGAGGTTCAGGCGAAATCTCAGGAATTGGAACCTTTCTTTAGGAGAAGGGAATCTGTCTAAATAGGGAAGCACTGTACCTCTGCAATAAAGGTCTTCCCTTACAAAGGACAAGGACTTAAAGGAATTGAGCTTTTCCTGGGTCGAGATCCAGTCACAGTCGAGAAGTTTTTTCTTCATCTTCGATGGGTTCGCCTCTAACAGGTTTACTGATTGGGCAATGTTGTCCAGGACGTCCTTGCAAGTTTTCTGCCAAGTATTTAAGACGGTAACCTGTTTAGTGGACAGCGCTTCATTAATGGGCAGGAAGCCACTTCTTTCCGGGGGCAGAAGGCATTTGCTGTATAGGGTCAGAGATTTCCAAGCCATACCAATGTAGAGGGAGGTTAGCCCCAGTTCTTTCCTCACACATTCAATAGGTTAAGAAGTTGGAATCCTCAAAACTCATTTCCAAAACAGGCCTTCTAGCAGCCGCCAGACATCGGGAGCCAAAAAAAAACGTAAGCCTCCGCGGCATAGGTCAAAATAGGTGATACTTTTAATTTGTAGAAATCAATCAACGGACGACAGGAAAATGAGCAGTAATGTTGGTTGATCAAGAGCGCTTGCAATGCCAGATTCTTAACTTTGCTTCTTAGCCTCTCCACGCCCGGACCATCGTTGATACTGTTTAATGAAATCCCAAGATAAATCATAGATGAGACTACAGGGACAATCTCCCCTGCCAAGGACCACCTACATTTCTTGACTATGTTATTGGTCCCTAGTACCAGGATTTTCGACTTTTCGGGGTTGATTCTTAGACCATTGTCCTTTGTGTATGTTTCTAGTGCTGTTAGCTGTCGCTGGAGACCTATCGCCATTTGGTCCAGCAATAAAAGATCTGCAAACAGCAACCCGAGGTCGCCGCAATCTTTGGTGGAAAGCTTCTTGTATCATTAAAAGCTTCGTACATGTCAGAAATGAAAAGGCAGAATACTGCTGGAGCCAGGCGACGCACCTGTTTCAGACCGTTTTGTGAATCAATGTTGTTCGAGAGGGTTCCGTTTCTATCCAGTCTAATTCTAAGGGTTGTCCCCCTATGCAGTGCCTCCAGGGGCTCTCTTGTAATTTGGGCAACCCCATTTTCTCAGTTTATTCCACAGTAACCTGCGGTCAACCGAGTCAAATGCCTGTTCAAGGTCAATAGAAGCGATGTAAATATATTTATATATTTTTTTCCTTGACCATGCATTTTAGTATGTTGATGATTAAAAAATTCAAGGTCGTTCCAATGCCTTTGCGGAATCCTGACTGCCAGGGGTCTTGATGATGGGTCAGCCAGCTCCATTCATTTAGGTGTCTCAGAACTATTGTACAGGTGTCGTTGATTAGTTTCCAAATGCCAGAAATGTTTTTAGTTGCAACCAGTTTTAACATCTTCTCACTCTCTTGTTGGAGTATGAAGTGTTTGTGCTGAGTGAGCCAGTTTTTATAACTATTTCTGGTTTTCTTGAACAACAATAAATCACCTAGTGATTTTGATTTTCTTTAAAGCGCCTCCTTGCTCTTGCAACAACCTTCTTTCGTACTTTTATTTGGTCATCGTGGGCATGCCTGTAAGTGATAAGACTTCCATTTCCTGACTCTCTTGTGCGGAAGTCCATGAGTACTTTTGAATATTCGATGATGTTAGTACTTGATTCACAGACTCCTGAATTTAGTCTCATTAAGGAGTCCAATAAAGGGCCCATATCTTTTCTCTTGATAAGCAATCTATTTCCTCCTGCACCCAGTTCAAGGTAGCGATCCGGAAGGTGTTGGTCCGGCGTGTAACCGTTTCTATCTCAAACTTCACTTTCAAGTTCGAGAATGTTGTGATCACTCTGGATCGATGGAACTACAAGAGATTTTAGTTTCCCCATTAAGCCTTCTGTGACGAAAATATAGTCCAGCGTACTAGCCTGGTTCTCGCGCTTCCAAGTCTTGGCGGCCGGTTTGTCGCCCCTCAGACTGCCGTTGACCATGAAGATGTTTCTTCCCAAAAAGTTATTTTTCAAGGTCCATTCCCCTTCTCATGTTCATAGTACAAAACAAGGGCAAAACGTCCATTGGGTCCCTTCAAAGCTGGATTTAAGGTAAGTTTGTATCCATCTAATAGGGGAAGGTCCCATAGCCATGTCTCCTGAAGACAAAATAGCTCGTATTTAGACAGATCCAAGGCTCGATCTCCGAACAAGTGCACGAACCCCCTTGTGTTCCAGCTCATAAACTTTATCCCTCTAGACGAGGTGATTGAATGGACACCTGAGGGTTCCGACTGGCGTTATGATTTTACTGCTAAAAAGCCCGCCAGCCAGGTCCAGTGCTCTGGGCCTTCCACAGTGTTGCCCGCAAATTTGTTTGAAAATGAACACATCCTTCCACCTCGAGTATCCACCTGAATTACATCCTTTCCCTTTTTTGCTCCAGCCACCTCGGGACTAGAATCAGGACCTGGTTTCAGCCTATGGGTTCTTGCTGGTAATTGATCCCTTTCTTTGGGGCCGTCCAACAGACAAAATTGATCCTTGTCTAACTCTTTGATCTTGAAGCCTCGGAGATTAAGTTTGAACTCCTCTTTTAGGAGTAGACATTTAGTGTAGCGCTCACCCAGATGCAGTACAACGCTATCATGTCTCAGCTCGTTGTGGAATTGAATCAGGTCTATATCCTTAGATTTTTTTTTTATTAAAATGTTTTGTTTGAATTAACAAACTTTTCAATTGTCTGCACGTAATCAATAAAACAGAAAGGAACCTTCAACTTAATCAACTATATTTCCATTAGTAATGTCTGACCAAAATTTGATGACGGTAAATATCAATCGTTGATTGCTTCCTTCGAGGAGTTCCGCCCATCTTTCCTCTGTAGTTGCTTGTTTGCCAGAAATTTTGAAAAAGTCTTTATATAAGTCTCTTTTCTCCTTCAAGGCCGGACATACCATAATCGCATGGAACAGGGTTTCTGGTCTGATTAACTTGCAAAAATGACAGGCGTCCGATTTGTTGTTGGTTTTGCCTATCAGCGCTTGATATTCACAGGTCGGCAGAATATTCAATCGAAAACGCAAAAACAAGTCACGAATACTGCCACTGGGGAATTGTACTAAGTATTTAGGTAATTGGTTAAGTGCCCTCACCTCTGTTTCTGAGTGTAGGTGTCGTTTGAAAGTTTTCTGTGCTTCTATTGTTCTTAGCCAATAATTCATTTGTAATTTGCATTTTGCGTATTGTGGTCTATTAAGTAACAATTCGTCTGAGATATCTTCCGCTGTCATTTTCGCTTTTATTTCATTCAACCATTTCGATAGAGCTGCTATTTGGACAGCTTCCTTTTTTTCTTTTAGAATCTCTAAAGCTGGTATTTCTTCTTCAGACATGATTTTTCTTAGCAAGTCCATTTGCTTCCACAATACTATCGATTGAGCTGATTGTAGTGCTAATTCAAATCTTAGTCTGGTCATTGGAAATGATTGCGGCAGGGCGAGGGTTTTCCTCCAAAACAGCGCTTCATAGTACGACCATCTCATGTTTTGATTGACAATTGTCTCACTTGCATATGTAAGGATCGGGATTACTTTGTCTATACAGCAAAATTGTGGCCTTCATAGAAAATGTCCCGTATTTTGCATGAAAGAAACGTCCTTGTTTCGCCAGCGCTCTCGCTTTTCCTTCAATGTGCTGTTGCCATTCTGCTTCATTTGATGATGGATTGATTATTGCACCTAGATATTTGATTGTTTTAGTTGTCAGGAGCACTTGATTTCCTTTCTGAATCTTCACTTTAGGTTGCTTTTGTTTTTGGAGTAATCAGTGTCATTATTCTTGTCTTGTCAATATTTGTAACTTATTAACCATCATGTACTCTTCTGCTTTGTTTACTGTATGTTGCAATCCTTTTAATGTTTTATCCAGAATAATAATGTCATCTGCATAGATTAACGTTTGGATTGATTCATTATTCATTTTTGGTGGATTTGTAAAGTTATTTTGCATTTTTTCTCCAAAGTCATACGTGAAGAGATTATAAAGACATCCAGCCAATCGGCAGCCTTGCTTCAATCCATTTTCCGATGGGATAAATTCTGTTACTCTTCCCCCTTTC
This sequence comes from Ambystoma mexicanum, assembly GCF_040938575.1. Lineage (NCBI taxonomy): Eukaryota > Metazoa > Chordata > Amphibia > Caudata > Ambystomatidae > Ambystoma > Ambystoma mexicanum. The sequence continues at coordinate 1,405,336,734 of NC_090923.1, read as the reverse complement.
GTCAATCGAACACATATCGACGTATAAGACTATAATTCTATTACAGGATTCAGAATGTTTGGCGGACAACCCCATTGTCTTAGCTTAGCCCATAACAATTGTCTATTTACTGAATCGAAGGCAGTTTTTAAATCTACGAAGATGGCATATAGTTGTTGTGATTTAACGATTGCTTCATATTTCAACATGTTCAGCAATAGGAGATTGACATTGGTGCCTATTTGTTTTACAAATCCCGTTTGTCTTATAGCTTTTTTGTTATCTCTTGCCCATTGAGTCAGCTTTGTTTGAAGGAAAGCGGCAAATAGTTTTCCCAAAGGGTCCAGTAAAGCTATCGGTCTGTAATTAGCAGGATCTTTTCTATCTCCAGTTTTGAAGATTGGTATCAAGACCGCTGTCGTCCAGGTGTGAGGTATCTTTTTTGTTTTAGGAATTAATCTTAATAAGTGGCTCATGAACTTGGCCCACTGGACTGGGGATTTTTTTAGATCGCTATTTGCTAATCCATCAGGTCCTGGAGTTCTAGAGGATTTGAGAATTGATGGTATTAATAATGTCTTCATTCTCCCATTTAAGGTCCCAAGGCTCGTCATCAGATGTTAACTTCATACTTGTCTGTTCCGTATTATGATATAATGTTGAGTAGTGCTTCACCCATCTACTTGCATCAACTTCTTGGATCATGTTTTGATTAGTGGATGACATGTTTAACATTGACCATAAACTTCGCGTATTTCTTTCTTTAAGAGCTCTCAAGATTGCTTCTGCATCATTCTGTTTTAATGAAGCTTTGATCGCTTTTATTTCGTTAGAGTACTTGTTCTTTGCTTTTTTTATTTCGATTTCAAAATTAGGTCCCCTGCTTTTCCGCAGTTTTCATAGGACTTTGTAGTGTTCCTTTTTTGTTTGAATTTCAATATTGAAGTAGTGGGAGTGTATTTGTTTTTGTATCTTCTTTTCACCCTTCTGTTGATATTTTTCTAGTATCCAACCGTATTCCATTTTTATGTTATCTTGTATTGGCGCATCTTCAAAGGCTGCGATTATTTCCTCCATATGGGTCGGTTTTATTCTGAGTCTATTCATCCCATTTGTTAGCTCCAGGTCTGGGAGTATTAGGCATTGGTCGGTTCTTATTTGAGTGGTCCATTCAATCTGTATTAAATGGTGATCGCTATCCTGCTGAGACAAGTTGGTTGTTGAAAAAATTAATCTATTGATTCTTTCCGAAGTAAATATGAAATCAATGATTGAGTTGGAAGTTTCACTTACCCAAGTTGGTAAAGGTGTACCTTCAATATCTGTTGGTTGGGTACTTAAAAAGAGGTTCCTCTGGTTCGCTTCTCTCATCCATTTTGCTGCTCTAGTTGAGAGTACGGTGGACTCTAGCTTTCCTCCTTTTTATGGAATAAATGAAAGTTAAGGTCTCCTGCTGTAACGAAGTCCATTTCACTGTTAGTAATGGCCAGATTGTCAATTTCATCAAATATCGAATCAATGAATCTCGCCTCCGACATTGCCATTGGGTTCCAGTATATATTAAATATGGATATCGCATAGTTGTCCCTGACAGCAGGTGAAACGTCCTTGTTGTCTGACAAAATTTCAATAGTTACATATTGGGCCCACGGATGAATATTTTTGCTTGTTAAGATTGTCCATGTGGGAACTATTTTTGTTAGAATCAACATACCTGATGCTGGTCTACCCAAATGGGCTACAATCGCCGGATTGATTAAGGTACTAAATCCATCGCAAATTACCTCATCCTTTATCCATGTTTCTTGCAAATATATGATATCTAAATTCAGCAGGACTTTTGAGTGTTTTTCTAGGTGGTGTTTATTTCCTCTTGTATTCCACAATCCCAGTGCTATTGATTGCTTTTGGGCTACATTCCTATTTGATTGTTATAAATAGGTTTTGTTACCAGTTTGTTGGGATGTTGAATTTGGTTTCATGTGTGGGGACTCTTGATAGTCACGCCATATGGGGTGCTGCAACAAATCATCCTCCGCATGCCTCCTTGGTCTTGCATTATTATAATTTTGAGAAGCCTTTGTCCCTGTGGTCCGTTCCTCCTTGTCGGTTGTTTTATAGTATTTAAAGGGAGCCATGTTTTTTGCCTTTTTTTCTGCTGCTGCCCTTGTGACAAAGATTTCCTCTACGCGAAACCAAGTTTCTCAAACTGATAGTGCGTGGCTAGAACTTTTTGGAATATATCCTGCTTGAAAAAATCAATTTGGACCTCTTCCATGTCTTGCTTATTTGGAAAAAGTGCTAGGTCCAAATCATCAGATTTTATTTTCTCCAGTTGTGGAATAGCTTTAAACAGGTGTAAAATGTTTGCTCTATTCATTATTACCGGATCTTCTGTATTCTCTGTCTTTGGATATAAAGCTATCCTATAGGCAGCTGTTGTCGTTTGGGTTTTGAAATTAAGGTCTAATTAAAATTGGACTGGGTTGGGGAACCAAACTTTTAAGGATACTAGCTTCAGGAAGCATCTGACTTTCTAACCACGTTCCATCATTTGAAATTATTGAGTATTCCAAATCGAGGTCCACTGCCTCTTCTTCGTGAGATTCCATTAACATTTGTTCAGTTGCCGTGTCATGATATTCATCAACCAATATCAAGGTGTTATCTTGAGAGTTGATTGATATGAAATTATAATCGCTCCTATCGTCAGCTGTTGATAGATCAATTATAGGAGTGAGATTTTCCAGTTGAACAGGAGTATCTTTATTAATTATCTCCAGAAGTGCATCCAATGGGTCGATTATTACATTGTCATCAACATTGGTATTCTCTGTGTGTTATCATCTTTTTAGCTTCTTAGTTTTTTGTTGAATATCTTTTTGATTAAGCGTCGGCTGCTTGTTATTTTTCTTAGCGTCCTCTGGTAATACTTTGTGTATTACATTTATTTTCCTCAAAAATGCACGGGATCCATTTTGATTTCTTCTAGTTGTGTTTTTGCCGTTAGGTCTAATTGTCGGCTCTTGTCCTACAATTCCACGTTTTGTAAGATCAAATATATCAAACGGGGGGTACACACCAATGGTTCGGTATTGACTGAGTGTGTGGATGTAATCAAGTTCATTGGGACCATCGGGATCAATTCGGTCTCATGTTGAGCATTTTGATCTGCTTTATCTACTATTTTCTCACTTGATTCCGTTTGTGTATGGCATGTTGCGGATTGTTTGCGTTCCAACAAATACGGCTGTTTTTTCGTTTTCTCTTCCATCAATTTTTTGGTTAGGGTTGATACAGTCTCCAAGAGGTTCTGTTTATCTACCCCGTCGACTCTTGCGAGTTCTGCCAAACGAGATTGCCATAGTCTGGATATTTCGGCTTCTTGATTTAGACGATCTTGAGTGGTATTTATAAATGTTTCCACATATGTTTGTTTCGTCGTTATCATAGCCAGAAGCGTTGCCTGGTCTTTAGTAGCGTCAACCATATATTCTTGAATCTTCAAAAACGGTATCATTGCAGTTGACAGGACTGCAACCAACGTATTTTGCAAATCTAGCATTGTTGTTGGGATTCTTTGTTGGGTTTCGGATACATGTTCTTGCTGTTCCGGTTGAACCTTTTCCGGGGAGGCATACGGTTCTTCCATCCTGGGCTTATCTATCACTTTAGTCAAGTGAAATGTCTTTTTGTCACCAAGTGTGCTCGATCTTGGACGCATAATTGGTGTTGAAGTCTTGATATTTTTTAGATGCTTCGGAGTATTTACCCCAGCAAAAGGTTCATTTCGTTTTTCTTGAGACTCAATTATGGCATCAATTTCAGTGATATCGAGTAAAAGTCGAGCAGTTCTGCGTGATGCTGTTTTGCTTTGATCACTCTTATGGTTTTATGAGTAAGTAGATTGCCAATGTAATTTCGCCGCTTTTGCTCGTTCTTGCCGCGACGGTGTAACAAAGGGTTCTTGTCCACCTTGTTTCGTCCTCTTTATATCTCCTGGTTGATCTGGTTGAGCTCTCACATTGCTCTGCACCACTCGTAAGACTCTTTGGCTACCATTTGTTATCGGGACACCAAGATCTAGAATCTCAGAGTCATAGTTTGGCGGCATCGAATGGTTCATTTCCACCTGGTGCAAGGGAGACTCTTTTTCGTCCTTACACTCATTAAGAGTAAGTGCCTCAGATGTCGTCTGAGGGACAATGATTTTGGATATATACGCAGGGGATTCTTCTAACTTCCCTTGTAGCCTGGTTCTTGGTTTTTGGCTTTCCATTGTTTGTATCAGGCCCCAATGTGAATCGAATCAAGTGGAAGAGTTCTTACTCTTCAGAGAGTACTTACCACCGCTACCAGCCGAACAGCCGACAACAGTGCGCCCTGGACTCCTCGCGGGCTTCACGCCGCAAGGGTCGCGCTGCACTGTATTTGTGTGTCACTTCCTGGGGGTGTGTCAAGTCACGTGACCGATGTCACGTGGTCATGCAGTCACAGGGCCCGCTCGCGTCAAACTGCTAGCAGCTCCAGGTGTTATGCTGCTAGATTTACGCGAATGGAGCGGGTCGAAGGATTTAGAGATGATTTCACAGATGCACCAATTTCACAGGTAACAAAAGCACCAGCAGGTCACCAGATTGAGCCTCCAGCCAAACAGCCGACAACAGCGCGCCCTTGACTCCTCGTGGGCTTCATTTGAAATAGGCACAACCCATGCAGCATGGACCCAGAACAGGGCGCAATACAGCCAGGATCAGTGCTGCAGGAGCGCTGGCAGGCAGGGCTTCTTCCAGGTAGAAAGCGTGAAGAATGAATCCTTAGATTTTAGGTGTGCAAGAGAGTCAACTGAGTGAGGAGTCTCATGACATTTGCACGGTTCAAAATGAGATTGTCTTCATATCCCAAGATTCTCTCCAATAGTAGTCAGCTTTTTACTTTGACGGCCTTGCTTTCGGACCCTTTTTCATCGATTTGGATTGAACGCCCAGAGCATTGCCCCCCTGATGTTTTGTCAACCCAGGACACTGATCTTCTGGGGCCATTTTGCAGATCTTGAGAACTGATATTTTTTTTCATTTTCGGTGAACTTACGGGCCAGTAGGATTCTCTTGCTTTCCAAGGTCCTAAAATCTGAGGGTCTAGTAGTTTTAGAGGCCTGCTTGTCTTGTGCCCAAGTGGGTACCCAGTTTGCCCTCGGAGAGTGAACTTTAGGTTTCCCCAAAAGTTTCTTGCTGGATTTACCACACGACGATTTCGGGTTGGCTGATGGAAAATGGATGAGAGATTTCCACACTATCCCTCTTTCTCAGTGCCTGGGTCATCGTCGATTGCATCCAACATCACATCAGTAGATTTTGTGGACATCACACCTGAATTCTTTAAAGATCTCTCAAAGATTGATGGTTTCTCTGGAGGCACGAGGTTTCTGGGGTAGTGGTAATCTTTTTGTAGATAGGGAGCGGGTGGGGCCTTTCGGCAGATTCATTTTGACACAGCCTGTTTAATTTTTGGGCAAGGTTCTTGATTTTTCATAATTCTTTGCTCCATTTTTGATTACTACTAGATTTTCAACTTCCAATGGGACTAGGCCAGACCGTTTTTTTGAACAAGTCAAATAGTTTAACATTTTTTTTAGTTGTTAGGGGCACGCCCTCCCGGTATCTTGTCTTGGGCTAGAGACAAGGTAGTGGCCCTGTCAGTCATTGATGTGCTTACATCTTTTGACAAACAGCCCAACTTCTCCGTACCACTTTCGACCAGGGTGGACGTGTCCGTGCTTGTAGATTTGTCCATTAAATTTGTGAAAGCGAGTCTTGTCTCGGGGCCCTTTGTGATGGTAGTGTCAATGTATAAGGGTACTTCTACCGAGTTTGCCACACCCGAATGGAATCCACCCACTCCCGTTGATTGAGAGCTCAACCTTTCTGATCTTCTTATCTTTATCCTTGATAATCAGCTCAATGATACTCTTCAGGATTTGTACTGTCTGGTCCGCATTTTTATCTAGGTTGGTTTGGAGTGCCGAGATGAATCCTTCTACAAAGATAATTTTGGAGTGTAGCATAGCGATTGTAGTCGTGTGATCGCGAAGTTGGTCGTTTTGAGATTCAATTAGTTTCATAAAGGGCGCCATAACTAGCGCAAAGGCAGTGATCATTTTGGAGTCTATGTTGGGGTCCTTTTTGGGCTCTTCCTCCGCCAGTGTGGTTGCCAAAACTGTCAAAAGGTCTTCGTCCGTGGGAGAAGGTAGCCGTCTGGAGTGTTTACTGGGGAAGGGAGCCTTCTGCGGAGTAACCCCTTTGAGGGGCCTAGGGGCCTGGCCCACACCGCAGTTGCTGACTGCTTGGAGGTGAGGACCCCCCTCGAGCGTCGATGACTCCATGTTTTTTCCCCTGACCTTAAAGATTACCCCCGAGGTGTCTAATGAACAAAAGGACGAGGGAGGGAAACATAGATCCGATGGTTCGGGCCAATGGTTACCCTTGGGGGGGCTGATTAACCTTGTGAACAACTGAGTTATTTAGGCCCATTGCAGTGGTGATGCCACAGGGTTTCCACCCCTGTTTAGACCTTTTGGTATTGGGCATTGGAAGTGTTTGACCGGTTTTCAATACCAAAAGTAAATGGATTTACAGTATCTTGGTTATTAGGCCAGGATTTGGCCGGCCGTTCCCCATTTGACAAGGTTAACTCGTTACTCGGTTGGGTCAATTGTCGTTGAAGAGGCTGCACAGAATAAGTCCCCCTGAAACTCCTCCACAGGCTTTTCTTTACCAGCAACCTGTGCGTCCACAAACACTGCTCCAGGCCCAAACTCATGGTTGGGCGTTCCAGTCTGAGGCCCAGGAGTGGGCGACAAATCTGCCCCCCCTCCAGCCAGCCCCTCGACCATTTCCTCGACCATTTCCTCCGGATGTTGCAGTATGTTGTCGGAAAACATAGTTTTACGTATGATGTCCACATTGGGATAAAGGTCACAATCTACCCTGTGCTGAGACTCCATATTATTGGAGACTAACAAGGATGAACTGGTGACCATTTTGACAAACAGAGGATTGTGGGAGCCTGGGTGAGTCCTGGCCCAAGGTTTCACCTACGATCGGATGTTCAACAATGGCCTTCCTATCACCCAGAGTACCACCTACAGTGCCGTGGCTCGTTACAATAGGCTGGCAGTAGACTCCTAGCGGCTTTTTCCCCCCCTGTCCGGAATTCCTGTACAATGTACTGCGGGTCCCACTCTCTCTCTCCTTAGGGCTCCTCAGGGCTGCTGCAGCCGCGGAATAGGGAACAGGGAACTAGAGAGCCACAGTTTGCTCATGGATTTTTCCTAGATTCCCAAGTTCTGCATTCCACCCATGGCCATAGCCCACGGCCCACTTTACCTCCGCTTCATTCCCTCCAGTCGAGCCAATACGGCATGCATGGCGGGTATGGCGAATCCAACGAATACAGCGGTGCCGGCAGTCTGGCAGCGTCCTGGCTCCTCGTACGAATCCTCGATTAGACTAGGACCTGCCTTGCCTCACGTGACACGTGTACAAACACTCGAGAGTCAAGCCGCACTAGAGTTTGACTCAGCCGCTTCCGATTCTTCAAAGTCAAGGTGTTTATGGTGCCTATGAAGGTTTTCCCCTGCAACAAGAATTCATGACCTGAGTACTTTCCTGATTCGTCCCCATGGCTTCGAGAAAGGGCGTCGGCTAAATTATTTTCTTTCCCACGTAGGTAGGTACGTACGTACGTTCAAAATCAAATTGGGGAAAAATATGCCCATCTGGCATGGCAGGAATTCTTGCATTCCATTTGTTGCAAGACGCTAAGATACCTATTGTCGGTGCGGACCTGAAAAGGATACCTAGCCCCTGCAGAAGATGTCTCCACTCCTCACAAGCTTGTCTGATGGCAAGGAGTTCTTTTTCGATCACAGAATAGTTCTTTTCACAAGGGTTGAGAGTCCTTGAATAGAAGGCAATTGGGTGTTCCAACTGGTCTTCCTTTTTCTGCAGAAGAGCGGCTCCGAGGGCCGCATGGGAGGCGTCGGTTTCAATGATAAAGGGCAGTGTTTGGTCAGGTTGACTGAGTATCGGAGCGGTAGTAAATGCTTCTTTTAATTGATTGAATGCTTGATCAGCCTCGGTCGTCCAGTTGAATCTATCTTACCCCTTTCTTTAACAGGACTGCAATGGGTAGAACAATGTTGGAAAAGCCGGTGATGAATTTCCAGTAAAAATTGGCTAGGCCGAAGAACCGCTGTACGTCCTTTACCGAGGTGGGAGTGGACCACTGAGAGATTGCCATGACTTTACTTGGATCCATTGTCAGTTGGTTTTCAGAAAGTATAAAGCCCAGGTACGGAACAGAAGAGGCTTCAAACTGTCTTTTTTTCTGGTTTTGCTAATAGATGGTGTTGCCCGAGTCTCTCCAGAACATCCCTTACCTCCTTGCAACGCTGTTCAAGTGTTTTTGAGTACACCAGAATATCGTCCAAATACACCACCACCTTCATAAACAATTGATCGGAGAATATCTTATCCATGAACCTTTGGAACTGAGCCGGGGCATTAACTAAACCAAAAGGCATCACCTTATACTCAGTGACCCAGGGGTATACGGAAAGTGGTTTTCCACTCATCTCCTTTGTGTATTCTCAGTAAATGATATGCACCCCTGAGATCCAATTTGGTAAACAATTTTGCATCTTGCACAGCCTCCAGGATATCTTTGATCAGAGGCATTGGATAGCAGTCTCTGATGATCTGACTGTACAGGCCACGGTAGTCAATACAAAGCCTGAGCTCTGTAGTCCCATTCTTGGGGATAAAGAACAGGGAAGCCCCCGCAGAAGAGGTTGATTCTTGTATGAGACTGTTTTGGAGATTGGTGGCTAGATATTCCCTCAAGGCATCCTTCTCGGGTAAGGACAATGGGAACATTCTTCCGAACGGGACTACTGCTTCCGATATTAATTCAATTCTGCAATCTTCTGGTCTGTGAGATGGAAGAGGCTTGGGTTGGATGTTGGAAAAAAAAGACATCCAAATATTCTTGACAGGCTACAGGAATACAGTTCACACTCCTGATGGGCAACGTGCCATTTGCTTGAATCTGCTCTGTTTCTTGGAACAGACAGGTATGGAAATCAAAGATATGAGCGGAGTTCAACTGTATTAGAGCTCCAGTCGATAAAAGGATTATGTCTCCTTAGCCAAGGGATTCCCAATATCACTGGGAAGTGGGCCGCCCTTGTAAGGTCGAACGCTATTCTTTCTCTGTGGGTGTTCATCCTGACCGTTAACTCATGAGTCTCTTGTTTGATGGGACCTGAAGACAGGGGGGTGCCACCTACCCCTTCCACAGGTATTGGTAGATGTTTTCTTCTTCTCGGTATGGCATCCTTCCTTGCCCATTCATCGTCCATGAAATTGCCAGCTGCTCCGCAGCCTAGCATGGCCAGGCATTCGACCATAGTCCTTTTTTCCATTCGATTTCCACCTTGAGAATCATGAGGTGATGTGAGGCTTCCACAGCTATGGGTAGTTTGGTAACACAGGGATTGGTCTTGGAGACCCCTTCCGTGTCCCTGTTCACGGACGGGGTAGGTCGTTTCCCGACCTCCAAGGAGGCACCTCAGGACAATCCCTCAAAAGATGCATGTCGGATCCGCAGTACAGGCACAGACTTAAGTCTTCAACGTTTTCTCTCGACTGCAGTTAGAGGAGCTCTGGTAGTCCCGATTTGCATAGGTTCTTCCGTTTGAGGTTTGCCCTTTTCTGATGTGGTCAGCATACAGGGAGAAGGAAGATGTGGAGTAAACGGCCTGGGTCGTCTTTTTTTCTGCCCGACGTTCAAAGAGTCGGAATTCGATTTGTAGGGCTAGGGAAGTCAGTTCTTGAAATGATGCAGGTTTGGCGATTCTTGACAGCTCGTCTTTTATCTCATCTTGTAAACCTCTTCTAAATAAAGTCTGCCATGCCGAGTCTGGCCATCCAGTCTCCTGGGCAATCCTCTGAAAGTTGGTAACATAAGGCTGTACATCAGATGTACCTTGTTTGGTGTCTAATAGGTTTTCATAGGATGTAAATAACACCTCTGGCCTGTCGAATCTGGCCCAGAATTGTTGGATGAATGTTCCATAAACAGTAAGTGATGGGTCAGAATTGGTAACCAATGGGGTTGCCCAGGCAAGGGAATTGCCCATTAAATTCGAGATAAGGAATCCTACCTTCGCCCGGTCTAGATCAAACATCTTTGGGCGAAAGGCGAAGTAAATCTGACAGGCGTCCATAAACTCTTTTCGTCTCTTGGGATTCCCATCATATTTGCCGCATGACAAGAATAATGGTGGGAGATCTCCCCGGTTTTCTTCTCTTTGTAGGAACTGTTGTCTCAATGCAGCATTATCTGGTTTCAACACCTTGTTTTCAGACTTTAAAGTCTGTAGTTCGATTGTAATACCTTGTATGGCTTTAACAAGCTCTTGGTATTGTTCCAGGCTGACCATCTTAAGGCGTTGCAAACTCAGGATTGCGTGATGAACAAACCAATAACAAATCCTCTGACCTGGCCTCCATTTCCTCCTCACCTGTCAGCGCTTCGGATGATTCTTCAGAGGATATCTCCCTTCTGGCTCCCCAAGCCTGATCCGGCTTTTTTGGGTTGAGTCTTAGGATGAGCCCCGCCAGAGGCCACCCTGCCTACTAGCAGCCTGCTCGGCAGTGGGACCTCCAGGGGGCCCACCCCACGACCAGGGAAAAGCAATGCTGAAAAACCCTCGGATGTTATAAGGCTGCTGATCTTGAATGCAGGTAACGTCATAGGGCAATAAGGGAGGATACTCCACTCTCAGAAGGCACTGATGACAATTCTTCTTAGGGAGTAACACCGCCGTTGGTTGGTAGGGACTACGATTCCCTGAAGGCACAGAAGTAATGGTACAGGTAAGCCAAGCAGGCGGGGAAGACTCCGCTGAGGGCAATAGACGCGTATTTGGATCACAGAGCAAGCCTACAGACTAAAGGCTCCGAGCGGACAAGGAGCGGAAGAAAGCTCTGAGTGAACGGGGAGCAAAGTAGCGGAAAAGTGGAAGCTGACAAAGGCAGAACGAGCCGCAAGAAAGAAAGGTGGGTGAAACAGAGCTAGCAGAAAGAGGAAAGCAATGAAGCAACAGGAAAGCGAGGGGTAGCAGGGCCACTAGAGACGCGGACAGAGAACACAGCGGGTAAACCCGAAGGAGGGTTGCAACGCATCGTTGCTTCTGAGTGACGCGTATATGTATGCGACGCAACGTGCACGACTAGAACACTGCATTCGGTTCTACTTGGTTAGCCCTTCCATTTCCACCATAGTTTCCAGGGTCTATGAATCATGACACCCTGACACACCGCCAAATAAGTATTGAAAAAGGGGGTCATCAAGAAACTGGTTAATAAGCAGATATCGCTATAGGCTAAAAGAAAAGCGGTCTTGCAGGCCGGTGGATTCATAGGATCGCTCATAGGCATAGCTCTATGGCTAATCACCAGCTTGCTCGGGAGGCAGTGATGGAACACACCCATAAAATGTATTTGGTGGGCAAGCATCAGCTAGAAAGTCTGACAACCCCACCACCCACACCGGATTGGGATAAACGGAAGGTTGCTACTATGCGTCTCGACTCAGAAATTAAGGATGTTTTAAATAGACCTGATTTATGGGTGCATGATAAAGCGGCTTTATATACGGATATTCTACATAAATACCTAAACCATGCCTGTCACAGTGCTGCAGAAGAAAACGAACTAACTTTATACATGCCCCCAGACTAATCTAGCGGCATAAAGGCTCCACCAGAAACTGATCCGGTAGTGGCTGATGTGGTGAATACACTTAGCTAGCGCTATAAACTACTGCTACACAAGCTGGAACTTGGAAAGGATGTGGCCTCATGGACCGATAGGGGGGGAGTTTCTTTACAGAAGCTGGGTGATGGGTTCAAACCCGCATGATCTAGAACGGGTCATCACAAGTCAACAGCCCACTTCTATAATGAACGCCCCCATCGGCTGGAACAAGTTCATGCAAGCGGTCACTGATTTAAATATCCCGACATCCGTTGTGGGTAATGTCGCCCACCATTGCCTTCTGGAGCAGCTAAAAACTTGTGCCTTAGCTACTCCTCGCCAGCCACACAGCACTCTAAATAGCCCTATGAGCAGAACCCGTTGCACCATCCCTGAAGAGGTGTGGAATAACAGCCGGTTTAAGGAGCCCCGTGCAAATCCACAATGCCCGCGACACTCAGACCCCCGAAGTGCCTAGGCTACACCAGAGATGCACCCTTCCTGTCTGAGAGCTGGCTGTCTGATTAATGGGCACACCCCGTTGGGTCTGTAGGTTTGCTTTCTGTATAGGTTTGATTTTATTTCTCTGTTGAATTGTTCATACACCTATAACACTTTTTCTCTGGGTATTAAATATGTCCTTTATCTTTATTAATAAATTGTGTTTTCAATTAATAAAACCATCTGGTTCTTTATTACGTTTCATTTATTTTATTAATGCATGATGCTTTTTGATTTCTAAAGTAATTTTATTCATATTGTATATCACTGTATAGATGAAGCACATTTATATTTTTTACACACTGTAAACATTCTGTGATCTATGCACGTTATGTAATGTCTTAACAAATCTGGTTACCATTTGATTATTTTGCATTGGATTGCTAGAATAAATTTTCATAACAGCCGACCGCAATCTCTATTCTGCCTTTTGACTGATAAATACAATGTTGACCACAGGTCATGGCTTTAGAGTCTAGAACTGGTACAGTGATATAACGAAAATACTTTGCAATGCTTTTCACATAGTCTGTTAAAACTGTGGCGTATATGGGGTGCTGCGGGAAGTGCGCCAAACTGTCATACACCGTTAACACATCTCCCTCCAGCCACAGAGCTATCCAATTTGTTCCACCCCCATCATGCGGATCAGTGTTCACAACATGCTAACCGGGCGATTTATGGATGGGCTTCTGGGCATGCATTGCTGGCATATACGCCGTGAACTGTTTTCTGAGCGTGTTTATGGTTACACAGAAATCCTTTAAATATCAGAGTATGTTTCTTTGCACATTGATTTCAAGAACGCTATCAAAAACTCTCCACACTAATGAGTGTGTAGCAGTTAGGTTTCTTTTAAACTTTATTTCAGCGCGTAGGTTTCTGCTCCTGAGGAGGTTGAAATGACCCACTGATGCGTTGTCGGGTCTTGGATTGAAGGCCAGTAGGCTATATCCGAGAGCATACTCATTGCGTGTGATTGAAACTGATGTGTCACACTTGTTTTCCAGTGACAGACACCAGGCCCATGTATTCCCTGATTATGTTTGTAACTCCAAAATCAGGTGTGTATGCTTTGGCTGGTATCGGGACACATTCCTTATGCAGTGCCGCATAGTTCATGTTTGTGTTAAGTCAATGTTTTTTTTTTATCATATGCCCCTGTGAGCGCCGTTGTTTCAACAATTACCATGAAGATTATTTTTGGTAGCTGTCCCAGAAACCAGTTATTTTGACTGGTGCAGCGGCTACCGGTACGAATGCTGAAGACTTTAAGGGCAACTCTCTCAACAGGATATTTCACGTTAGATATTTGCAAAGCCTCTGCATGTGCCAGTCTAATGGTCGCGAGACGCTTACATGCTTAAAGGGGAAGTGCGCTAAAAAATATTATGGTCCCGATCGCTCGCGATTGTCCTGTTAAGTATACTGGGATCGATCCTAAAAAAAAAATTCCTATGCATCTTACCTTAGTTTTCCTCACTTTTACACATGCGAAAACCACGTGTTGGGTGCGGCCATCCTGTGCTAATCTTATCCGTTGGTGCATCGCCCTAAGTTCAAGTGCGCTCGTGGCAATAAATCATATTACCCGCCCCTGATGTTGACACCACTAGACGTGCTCGGCCATTTCCACAACAACAATGCACGTCTCGTTTCAACGTTCTGTGTGCACAAGTTATTGATGTGTCTCCAGGGAAATTGCATGATGCCGCTTTCCTCAAGAAGAATAAACAGACACTTTCTGATCAGACAACATTGTAGTTTCTTTGTCAATAGTTTCACTGTATTTAGTTTAGATGACCCGTGGCTAGTTTCCGCTCGGTTCAGCTATCTTCCTAGTATGAAGTCCCTGCAAACTGTTACAGTAGCAGAACTGATTTCACTCATTAGTTTAGTTTTGGTTAAATCTTTGTCGTACAATGTCAACAATACAGCCCTAAGAGTACGAGTCTGAGTATTCAGAGGAGGAACTTGGGGAAACAGAAGGCTGCAGAAACGGTGGGGAATCTGGCGATAGTTTACAAGATCCATCACCCGAGCATGAGCCGCAGCCGAGTCGCATAGGAGACATTGTAACCTGGTGTACCTGCAATTGTTGCGAGCTCATGCCAACCGAGGTGGAGAACTGCTGCTGCCAAGAAAACTCTGGATGCTCGGGCTACATAGCCGAAGAAGACAAACCATCGATTTGCGTTACCGAGCTGCATGACTTCAGGGCAGCCTGCCTCACAAGGTCCGTATTGAGGATTATGATGGTGCTTATGCATGAACTTCGCGCAACGCAATCCAAGTAACGAGTAAGTATACTCTAGATGTGATGTCATTTTGACTACTGAGACCATTAGAATGTCATGTTTTTCTCCTACTTTGTCCTAACTTATATGCCCCCCCAAGTTGCTTTCTTGCTGATACTCATTTGACCCAATGCAATGACATTCCAGAACACCCACCAAAGCCCTAATCCCTTGCATCAGTATATTCTCCCAAAAGCAATACATGTCCACCTATATCACTAGGATCCAAGCAAGGCAGATGGTACATCAAACATCTGGTGTGTGGTGTTATTATTTCTTTTGGCATATCATTGTGACTTGTGCTGTAAGGGTTCCTGCCTTCATTTTTCTAAGGCCAACTATGCCATTGAATTTCGTATGCACTTTTTGAAGTTGGGTGGTACACTTAACAGATTCATTCAATTAAAATATGTATGTTTTTCTTTCACTGATGGTACAGGCTGGTGGCCTATCGTTCGTTTACGTGGTGGCTTCATGGGAGGCTTGGATACTGCATTCAACAAGTAATACCCGCCTGTGTCGTTCGAGCCATTCGTGAGAAATTCCCCAGTGACAGCGGACAGTACAAGGGATTTTCTCATACTGTACTTCAACCTCAGGTATACAATTTGTAGTTTGTTGGTGCCACCAACATCACCCTATTACATAAAATACTACTGAGTAAATACGGATAGTTCTTGATTTTTTTTCAGTGAGTCAAGAACACACTCCATCGTTAAGCGTCATGAAGGAACGGTTGGTGTCAGGGGTGGACTGGGAACGAATGGAGGCACTGGAAATAATTTGTGAAGTGGTCCCATATTACACATTTTGAGCTAGCTCAACCCTTTTCCTGTGATATAATGTGAAAATAAAATACAAAATAGGCAGAGTGCAGAGGCATACCAGGAAATATCCACAGAACCCTGTAGGCCAGTCCAGCCCTGGTGGTGCACTTATTGTCCCCATCCATCCCCCTTCCTGTATCAATGGCATTTCACACCTATGACCATGTGCTCCCAAGTGGGCTGGGTGGGTTGGGACCGCTCAAGTTGTCGAACACCATGTACACTTCAAAGGGATCTTCCGCACGGTGCCCATTGTCCAAATAGCCTCCCAGACCCTGTCTCTCCAGACTCCCCTCTTCAAGTCTCAGCCCCTGCAATCAACAAAAGTTTGTTTCCCTTCGGCATTGTTACGGCCTTTTCGGGCTCGCCTCATGCCCATCCATCCACCCACCTTCCAGTGTCCATGGGATTTCACACCTGTGACCGTGCGCTCCCAAGGGGGCTGGGAGGGTGTGACCGCTCAAGTTGTCCAACACCATGCAAATTCAAAGGGATCTTCCACAGGGTGCCCATTGCCCACATGGTCTCCTCAGACCCTGTGTCTGGAACTAGCCCTCTTTAGCTCACTAATTGCCCCCTTTGTGGGCTATCAGGTTTGTGTATTGTGGACCTACATCTTGTCTAGCGTGCTCTCTTGCAATCGGTGGTAGCTTCCTTCCAGGGCGCATGCATTTATTTTGTCCACATGGCCATGCCGTACAGTTTCGCCATACTCTCCTCTTCAAGACCCTGTCCCTGCAATCAAGCGATGTTTTTGCCCAATGAGCAGTGTTCATTGCCTTTTGCGCTCACCTCGTCCCATCCATCCTCCTTTCTCGGGCAGTGTTTGAATATTACCCAGGTGAGTATTTTGATAAGGTGATGCAAATTGAGCTTGTTAAAAATATATATATTCAGCAACAGTGTTTACTACTACTACTACCCACATAATGGACTAACTCATCAAACTGGCATTCATGGCCTAAAAGAATATGCCACTTTCAATAAAAAGCAAAGACGCACACAAGCATGTTTGTGTTACAAGCCTGGCCCTTTTGCCCTATATGCTGTACGAGTAGGCCTATGCCTGTGCGCTGGAAAGGCGTCAGGGTGGATACATATGGCAGATGGGAACCATTGGGATGGAGGCAGAGTGGGTGTCTATGAACATGTCATCCATTCACATATACACCGACTTCTGTAATGCTTTATAAACACTTTGAGATTTACCTTGAGAACATCTGGGAGATCTACAAGGTATATCGTCATCGAGTTACCTGTTAACCGGATACTTGTTCCTCTGGTTCCTGAATCGGCTCATCTGTTCAGCAAAGTAAAGGTAAGTCAACAAATTACTCCCCTATGTTCATCGATCGTTACTATGAACGTTTGTCGATTTCAACCCAATGTATCCAGGATTTTGTTTATGTATCGGAAAGACTTCGGCATTAGCGATTAGTTCTGGTATTTTCTTCTCGGTAACTACCACACTTCATCGCTGTGCGTTACAGTAGAATGTGCAGTATAACAATTGTGTAATAAAGTTGTCGCAGAGTTCACTCGACTAGGTTACACAGCTTTTCTTTATTTTAATTAAACTTTTAAGACACATCTCTGGTGCAAATTCCTTTATTCACATTCATCCACTATTTTTTGTTAATTCATATTTCTTTATACAGAGCTCATGTACTTTTCAAGAATGCCATCATGTGGGGGGAGTGTGGCCAGCGAGTGAAGCGATGTAGATGTGAGTCTTTGGAGCTCCCTGCGGCCGCCACAATATCCTGCTTAAATATCCTGCCATCTGGGGTGAATCAAACCGAAAATATACCAAGTAAGAGAGGAGGTAAAGAAAATTGGGACAACCACTCAATCGCGTCCCTGTAACCTCAAATAAGACTGCACATCTCCAACTCCTTCTACATGGAGGGACCACCACGCATATCTATTTATACAGGCGCCACTAACACAAGCAGCACACACTGAGCGAGCAGGCGGCAACCTCCCTTGTGCCTGAACAAATTAACCCTTCAGCAGAGGGAAAACCCTAATAACTACTAGCAATACTGCATGTCTCTCTAATAACGTTTTGAGTGAGGACGTTCAGAGTACCATAGATATCCAGGTCCTGAGATACCTGGTAGAGCCAGTACCCTTCTGGGCGGCAAGGCACAACCACAGACCGCCAGACATCCCCCAGTGCACCACGTTGACAGAGTACTTACGGCAGCCTGCCGCTCACTGTGTTTAGCATGGGCAAGGACAAATTCAAGAAAGTGGTCACCCAAAGCAAGATTGACCAGTTCACCACATCTGCCATGAACACACAGACTGAGCAAATTCAATCGGACACGGGGGTAGAAATGGAGCACACAATATCCTTAAAAGATGTTATGGCTACAATTGCAGATTCACGCGCCTCCATGGAACAAAAGATGGATGGCATCAGCATGGATGTCTCGCTTCTAAGGCACGACCTACATAAGCTAACGACTCACACCAGGGAGGCAGAGCAACACATCTCTGATGTGGAAGATGAGCTGCGCAATCTAGAATTACAACTAGTGGGAGTAAAATCACATCTGAAAGCGATGGAGGGGAGAGTGGATGAAGGGGAAGGGAGATCAAAACACAATAACGTGCAGATCCTGGGCCTACCAGAGAGATCAGAAGAACCAAGCATGGAGCTGTTCTTGGAACAATGGCTCACGGACATGTTTGAACCACAGATATTCTCCAAGTTATTCTCCATCGAGAGAGCTCACTGAATGCCGATAGGACGCCTGGTGCCTGGTGCAGCGCTGCGTACAGTGATGGTGAAATTAATGAACTACAGAGACCGACGCACTGCTTCAGGTGGCACGCGCCAAAGGCACACTAACCTACAACGGATCCTAATTGCGTTCTTTCTAGGCTATACTAAGGAGGTTCAGAAAGCAAGTCAGTCTTTCGATCAGCTGAAAAAGCAGCTACACTCCTTAAATGTGAAATATGCCTTAATGTTCCCGGCCCAACTAAAAATATATCATAAAGGAACAGCGGTCCACTTCACTGACCGTAGAGAAGCATGGAAATGGGCGGAGCAGCATATTGAAGGTGACTGGAAAACAATACGGAACAACAGAAATAGTTACCCCTGAGCCATGCCAGACCGGGGGCACCCAGCCCACCGGCCACTGGTACAGGAACGGGAGCCAGTGCTGCATGAAGAAGAATGATATACCAGAAGAGTTCAACGGGCACACCCTATACCTATATCTCTACAGCTGAACGACATAACTGTAGCAGAGCACATTATGAAATATGTACAGCTACACCCCATGGATGGACACAGTAATGGACGGCCCAACTGAGAGGGGGCCCCCCCCGGGGTATCACTCCAGTGTCAATGGGCAGGGCGAGTTCCACGGATGTGTGTATGACGTGCTTATTTGATATTATTCGGTCTGTTGAGTGGTTAATTTGACCAGTTTGTTGGGGATAAGACTTGTTGAAGGGGGATTTGTTTATTTGACGGCTGATTGTTTTTTCCTTTTTTTCAGCTGTTACCCATTGTTTGGCCGATGGATGCTTCAAGTTGGGTAGAGTATGGAGAGGAGGGTGGGAGAACTTAGTTGAGTTCATTATTTTGTCAGACACGGATCCAAGAACCAATTCATATAGTGCAGTACCATTGCAGCATAGCATACCCATACCAATTTACCACTTACCCATGAAACATGATGCAAATCTCGCATGCATCCACCTGCATATGATGACTACATTTAATGGAGATGTCAGAACCTTAAAACTTCTGACATGGAATGTCAATGGGCTAGGCAATAGCATTAAAAGAAGACTGGTCATACAGTTTTTGAATACACTCACCAGATGTATTCCTCACTGAAACCCACCTGGCAGGTACCTTCTGCAACTTATTCAAACGTACCAATTACTGCACTGCGATACACACTGGTTTTACCATGGGCTCCCGCGGGGTGGTCATATTACTTCATAAAAGGCTTCCACTTACCCTCTCCAAAGTAACTCAGGACACGGGGTAGATTTACATATGGAACAGGGACATTGTGGAACCAAACCATTGCTTTGTTAGCAGTCTACGCACCTCCTGCATTGATAACTGCATTGATAAACGATATTACACCGATAACAGCACAAGACACGTCAAACATGCTGATCATGGGAGGGGACTTGAACAAAGCGATGGACATGGAAATAGACCACACACGTTTAAGAGGGAGAATCCCTATGATCCATACCAAACTCGCTACTTTCATCGACGCGATGGGATTGAGGGATGTGTGGCAGGATCTACATCCTGATGCAAGAGAGTACTCATGCCACTCTGAGGTCCATGCCTCACTGTCCAGGCTGGACTATTTTTTCCTCCCAGCGAGTTACATACACAAAGCAACAATGGCGAAGTTGCTCCCGAGGGGCATATCTGACCACTCCCCACTGCTGATGGAGATCGCAACATTGAGGCCACTCCGCCCCCCTCCCCAGCGTGGTGCCTTAATAATTATTACCTGGGCTTCTCGCACCTCGTAGAACACATACAAACGGTTACAAAAACATATTTCGAGCTAAACACTGATTTAGTGGAGAGCCCGGGAGTACTATGGGAAGCATATTAGCCGATACTTAGGGGAGAAATTATCTCCTGAACCAAAGCGCATTAAAAAACACATCGGGAGAAAATGGAGGAAGCAGAAATGGGAGTAAAACAGGCGGAAGAAACGCATCTGGCCTGTGACCAACCGGACACACATCATTCACTCTTAGCCCAAAAAACTCTCCAGAACATAGCTTTAGATGATGCGAAGCAAGCACATAGAGCGATGAGAGCCAGAAACTATGATACAGGCTATAAAGCGGGTAAAATGCTGACCTGACTAGAGCGCAGAGACGAGGGCCACAGTCGGGTCAGAATAATAAAACCAGAGGACGCATATCCTCTGTTAACTGACCGAGAAATTGCGGAGGGTTTTGCGACATATTACGCTGAACTGTACACGGCCCCCAGTGCTTCCATAGACACCACAATACTAGAAATGATTACCCCCCCCTCCATAAGTGCTGAACAAAAAGGCCTTGAGAAAGAGATCACAGAGGAGGATGTGACATTGGCAATGTCGCAACTCCTATTAGTGAAAATCTCAGGACCAAACGGCTTCCCGATTGAGATTTGGAAAAAGATTGGCACGAATGTAGGGGTGTCACGACCCACTTCCTGAACCCCCCCCCCCCCCCCCGGCTGGCCCATGGGCCAGGAGGGTTCTCAGCTCGGGCCCCCAACAAGCTTAGGCACCCTTTGCCTAGGCCCTCTTGGGGCCAGGCCTGGCGCCTTTGGCACCAGGCTCATATTTAATGAAGACTTGTGCTTGGGAACTACTTTATTTCAGTGACAGTCAACATGGAGGCATCCACATAGCTTGGCTCCTTGGAACCAAGCTATGCGGTATAGTGTTTTGGGTGTGGTAGCCTCGGGACTATTTTACCTGGACTACTTTCTTGATGCTATTTAAACCACACCCGACTTGGAGAACACACTTCGTGTTACTTTGCAATCCTGCAACATGACACATTGTGTTCAGCTGCATCTGCGAACCTCGGAAGAACAGCATCTGAAAAACAAAAGGACATCGTTAATAGCAGCAGCTTACCTGTGATTCCACCGCTAGCTGCCATCCGCTCCTGGAATCAGCATCCAAGGAACAGCGAGCCTCCCGGACCATCGGATCTGCAAAAGGAGAGAAAAAGGACATTAGACATTTTACAATTGTGCCGGCAGCTTACCTCACGAGTCGCCCATCGACCAGCATCGCCTTGGCACTGCTTGCTCCGGGTGAGCACCGCAACCTACGGGAACAAAAGGTTAGCAAAGGCAAGGCATCATAGCGCTGCTCATAGCGCCTACTTACCGCATCAAGGCGCTCTCGAAGCACCATCACCTGCCGGTTAGTCCCAATCCAGCCAACGTTCCACAGCGAACTTCTGCGCACCTAAGGAGAGAGAAAAGACATTATTAAATCCAAGCAAGGCATGCAGTATAACAGTAATAAGACCTACCTGAAAGACTCTAACGGGCCTGCATCAGTGAAGTAACTAGATCGCACTCGCCCACAAAGGACAACCCGCCCCTGCCAAGTAGGCAGGACGGAGAGCAGGCCAAAACCCATAACAAGGTGAGGAAAGGTCCGGGGAGGGGCTGCGGGCATACAGGGTCTTGGGAGGCTCTTACCCCAGTTGCCCAGTCTTGAACAATGCCCACCTGTTTTCCAGGCAGAGCTTCTCCACTGTTTATACCTGGGAGCGGCTGAGAAGGGCACCAGAGTCCCCACAGCTGGGTGGTGCCCCATGGATACCAGGTGAGCGTAACAAGTGGCCCCACATTTGCTGAACATGTTCAGACACTCCATGGAACAAGGCCACCTACCTGCTGACCTCAGAAAAGCCACCATAATCGTAATGCCCAAAGCTGATAAACCCCCAGACAAATGTAGTTCATACAGCCCAATTTCCCTTATAAATAACAAAACTAAACTCCTGGCGAAGGTGCTAGCCACCTGTCTACAGCAACAGCATCACTAGTACACCTGGACCAATGTGGGTTTATGCCACGTAGGTCCACGCGCATGACTCTACGCAGACTGCATTTAGCTCTTCAAAGAACACATACCACCCAAGACCCCCTTGCGCTACTTGCAATAGACTTTGAAAAAGCCTTTAATTCAGTATACTGGGAGGCACCGTGGAAGATAATGGGGTTTGGCGAACAATATATGGGTTGGATAAAACTTCTTTACAACTCCCCGGAAGCCGAAACCAAGGTAAATGGCTGGTCATCTAAACCCTTCAAATTGGGGAAGGGAGCGAGACAAGGTTGTCCCCTTTCCGCAATGCTTTTTGCACTGGCAATAGAGCCTCTAGCTAAGCTATCGACACACAGAGACATGGAGCGGTTTTCGGGGGTCAGCTGATTGGGAAGACAAGGTCTCCCTGTATGCAGATGACCTGTTAGTATAGCTAAAAGACCAGGCTGTCTCTTGTCCCATAGTGACATGTCTCCTAGAACAATACGGATCTTTCAGCGGGCTGCGGGTGAACTGGTCCAAATCTATATTGTTCCGGATTAATTAAATGGGAGATGCCTTGGAGAACTGCCCTTACCGAATTGAAACAAGCCACTTTCGATATCTAGGTATACAGATCACAAAAAATCTACATGATGACACGGTCAGAACCCTACAACCAATTGTGGAGTGATTCACAGAGGACGTGCATCACTTGGTCTCCTTGCCATTGACCCTCCTGGGGAGAGCAGCGCTGTTAAAAATGTTGGCCCTACCCAGTTTCCTTCATATCCTACAGAATGCCCCTCTCCACATTCCAACAAGTGTGTTTCATAGAATTGAGAGCATACTCAGGAAACTTTTATGGGGAGAAGGTCACCCAAGGATAGCGCTCCGTACACTTCAATGGTCCATATGGGAGGGTGATATTGCACATGTTGCAGGGACACACATCACTGCCACATATGAAGGCAGAAATTGCCATGAGACCGGCGCTGACCCCACTGGAATGTCCATCAAAACACAAGCGCTGTGCCCCCACGGAGAATATCAACTCAGATGACATTACTATGGGCTGAGACCCATAAATGTATTGGTTGGGATAAGAAAATGACCCCAGTACAACCTCTGTGGGGAAATGGGAATCTCCCTGAGGTAAGCAAGCTCCCTAGATGGCTGCGCTGGGTGTGATTGGGGATAACCAGGGTAAATTGCTATCTTTTTAAAGTTTAGTGATAAAATTCAATCTTCCTGAAACTGAGCAATATCGATACACACAACTTCAACATGCATTACAAAACCACCTCCTGAATCTGTCTAATATGCCAGTATGCACCCCCCATGGAGATAAACCTAGTCCTAGACGAAATTGACAGCAAAATCACTTCCGTCATGTATAGTTCTATAACCGCCTTTGCTGCACCTGAATTGTTAAGCCTGAAAGCGAAATGGGAGCGGGATGTGGGCACTATCCTGCCCGAAGACTGGGTCACAGCGCTGATGTACCCACGTGAAACAGCCATATCATCCAGGCTCCGGTTTATTCAGCTTAAAATATTACATAGAATATACTACACTAGAGTGGCTCTTTATCGTTGGGTCAAGATTGCAGAACCAAATTGCCTGTGCTGTCAAACAGAGGAGGGGACCTTCTTCCACATACCGTGGGATTGCCTGCATATTACAGTACTGGCAGCTGTGTTGTGGTGTACTTAAAAATTTCCTGGGACATGTGAGCCCTAGAGAACCCAAATTGCTGTTATTGGGAGTGCGGGGGTAATGGCGCAGTATGAAGAAATACTTGTCTCAACTACTACAGCTCTGATTAAGAGGAACATAGCCAAACTGTGGGACTCTAATATAACACCGCAAGTGGAACAATGGGTAGCAGATGTCAATATTTCTATAGTGATGGACCACAGAGTATATAGGGACAAAGGATGCCCAGAGAAAGCTGGGAAAGTCTGGCAGAAATGGGAAGATGCTCACTGAATCATGTAATCTGATCAATATCGAGACCAGGGGAACGAGATGCTAGTGAGAACACAACTTTCTGAGCACTATGTATGGGTTTGTTTTCCCTTTTTTCCTTTTGGATCCATTGTACTTTGAGAATTGATGTTGTAGGTCTCCCTAGGAGTCCGATGTTGTGATGTGTAATGTATAATATGAAAACCAATAAAATGAGTTACAAAAAGAAAAATGTGCCATCATGTGTGGTTGTCGCTTGCACTTCTGCAGGCCACACCAAAGCTCCTGGTACTATTCTGCATGTATTCCCAAAGGATATTGATTCAATAAGAAGATGGCTTCGAAATTGCGGTTGTAAAGTGGATGAGATTGAAATTAAGGGCCCAGGAAATCTTTGCCGGTGTGGGGGCCAATCGATTCCGCGTCTGCAGCCTGCACTTTACCGAGGATATGTACAACCAGTCAAGGTATACAAAAAATGTCGACTGAGAGTTTTTCTTAAATTGCTTCCAAATGCCATCCCAACTATATTTCCAAAGGTGTCTGGTGAGGTGAGTAGTGAAGTTTGAGTTTGTTTGTTGGTCTGCATTAATAAGTATAATCTTCCATCAGTTTAGCTATATCAATGTTCCATTGCTCAATTTTCCATAGTCGCCGGATTCAACAGAAGTGTCAAATATTTCATTTTAGTATTCTTCCATCTTTCATCGCTTTCTGGAGCCTCTAAAGAATAAATGTGATCCTTGATGAAAACTTCCACAGTGCCCCTTAGAAATTATGTTTGAGAAATGTGTTTGTTGACATGCCCTTCTTTACTTGGAGCACATTGATGGAAGCACAGAACTTTGCAAGCGACGAAACCACTGGCATGCCTTCTATGCCAAAGTTGAGCACTACTGACCTGCACAAAGTGAAATGTAATAGTGTTGCTTAAGGCCACATTTTAAATACTAATTTTCCCTTTTCCATTGTACTATTTTTTGACATTGTGCTGAAAAACGAAGGAGCTTGATTCTGCATCAATTTGTTTTCCGGAGTCAACATCAACCTCAATCACCTACCAAGTAATTATATTAGACTACTCTGAACTGGATAACCCAGCCCTTCAAGATGAGTAGCAATTACCCGGGAGATGGCTGGGGATGCAGATTTTTATCCATATATCAATAATCGAAACGCCTCGTTTAGTTGACAAAAGAAAAACTGTTTTAATATCAAATACCTAAAACAGGGAGTACGACGAACATCAACGAACTCGATCCTCTTACTCAAAGCATTCTTCGTAAAAACTGATCTTATACACAAAACTAGTCATCAATGATGTTAACCTATGTTTTACTAACGTCATCCTACGTGGCAAACTACAAAAACCTATGAGTATGGGTGATTGGCTCTCAATGAACAACTACATATACGATCCATACTAGTATAAAAAAGTGAAAGAGTGATATGCTTATCAGGTGGGACAACTAAGCCTTGCCCTAAAAATGACCATTATGAACATCACTAAATACACAACATCCCATTGGTTACACAACTAAACTATAGGACCCTTAATTATGCAGTCCTCTACAATTGGTTGGCACTTTAACCTCTGTCAGTACTTTTCCACTTACGTCTAGCAGCAAGCAGGCTGGCCATCCAGGTGCTGGTGAGCTCATCTGTACCATTGCTTCCCACCAATTAGCATATCAATCCATCATCACCTCAGTGGTCTACTGTCAATTAGGCTTTGAAGCTCGGCCTTGAGAGTTCTTAGCTCTGAGAAATTCAAGGAGTGAAGGCACGCTCTGCCCTCATGCGTACGTGTGACCATCTCGCTCGTCCAACTTGATTCTTCCATGTAACTGGAGACCATGAAATCGAGCTTCTAGTGCATTTACAATACTATTTTTTTAATGAACCTATGACGTCTTTCTTGTTTTGTTCATGCCTTCTGAACAAGAGTTCTGCTCTTTCACATGATTTGTATCCAATGTCCGTTTACTCCAGTTTGATCCAACCCTGTCTGCTGAGATTCACTTTGTAATTCAATAGTTTTTTAACTGCAACATAATAAAAATAAGGCCTTCTTACTACTGTCCAGCACTGCTATAATGCGTAGTGGAAACATCCATCCTTTACTTGTCCATATGCATACATATATTGGTGCTTGCTGCAGTCTATTCACTATAAAGCTAGCCTCAACATGACTTTGTCTGCTTGCGTTTCTTTTGCATCTGTACACGTGTAAAATGACTTAATGTCTTCATCTGTTTCTGTGGCATAACCTTCTTCACCTTGATCCCGAAATGTCACTTATCCTTGGTATTTTCTTGATGCCTTATAGAATATCTTCATTCTCTTGTCTCTGCATCTCTTCTATGTACGTCAGCTCAGCTCTGTGTGACGTATATTGGTGATGGTTGGTCACTCTTCTTTGCCGTTTATTTGCTTTGCTTCTAATGAATCTCATTTAAACAACTATCATACTTCCATGTGTTTAGGTATGGTTTCCTCAATGGGAACCTTGCCCCGATGATTCCCTTTGGCCTTTGTCGTTCCAACTGTTCTGTGTATGTCACATACTCTGGTCTCCAACATACAGGTAATATGGGCGGGACGGTTGAGGTGGGGGTATTTGGCTCCTTCTCTACACTCCCTCCTCTAGGCGATTCATCGACCATTCTCACCATCCTTCACATCCAGGCATCCTCTTCTGAAAAAGAGCTTCTTTGGGATCCATATTTTTATGACACCTTTCAGGCATCCTGCTGATTTGCAGTGCTCATCTTTGTTCCATGTCATGAGCATGCATTGTCCACTTGAACTGCAATAGATCCATCTTCCTACATACGTCTTATGATTCTTTGGATACAGGAACTTCGTTCCCTCAGGTGCATGGATACTGGCCTTCACAAAGTCTCTGATTTCTTAATCTGTTAAGTTTTTGGCTTCCATCCTGATTTGACATTGATCATTCTCTTCATCCCTATTCTTTTCTTTGCTGTCTTTTTGCATTGCGAGACTATTATCTTGATTACACAGAATCCCAGCAACACAAACAGGATCAGGGCTCCATGGAACTTGAACATGTCTGCCATCCATTGTGGAACTCAAGAAAAGAGAATCCATCAGCAATGTCTTCTACTTCGTCTATCATTTGACCATGGAGATTTGTCAGCATATCTATGGCCTCTGTCAAGGTTCCATTCTCGTCATGAGAAGGTATGAATGTGCAACATGATTCTCCAATTTTTGCACAAACACCTCCATCGATTACTGTAATCATATCGAAGACAGATCTGTTCTGGAGAGTTATCAGTCGTATGGCTCTCATCTCTTCTGATTGCATCAAATCCCTTTATAGTCGTGTTGATCTGCAGCAATTCCCATCTGGTGCTCTGTAGCCACTTGGTATTTGCTCCAACCTGGATTCTTGGCATGAAGATCATTGTGAATACTGACTAGGTCTGGCTGAACAGCCTGTGCTCATATGGAATAGCGTCAAAAGCTTCTATAGATTTTGCTGAAAAATAGTTATTTTCATCCTCTTCATCAGCTCCACAGATCTCTTCTTCCTCAGGTGTGCATCTGCTTTAGGAAAACTGTTAAGACTCAAGTCACTCTTAGGAATCACCAATGTTGGAACATGGACATTCACTAATGAGCATCGTCCTCCCCAATCATTGGGTAGCTTCATCTATACCCTGTATCCACAAGCCCAATAATGATCCAAGGTTACTGCTGTTCGATGTATCATTCTGGTACATCAAAGATTAGACCACAGTTCTGATTTTCTCCAACTTTTCTTGTACCATTATTTCTGAAGCACAGCTTTGCACTCTCCAAGGGCACTATCTGTAAGGGTCCTCCCTGGTCTTTGAACCAAGTCAGTAGCCTAGCAAGTCTTGGCCATAATGGCTTGCAGCCATTCTGTACGATGTCAATGGCAGGATTATAACAACCAATGACCACCCATGCTCTACAGATTACCACTCCTTCCTCCCATCCATCTGGTGATAACCCTGATCCCCCAGATCTGCATCTGTCCTCTGTTCTTCCATCTTAAAATGTCTTCTACAGATTTTCCTGGACACTCCAGTTTATTTACTTCCCATCTGATTCCAGCTCCTTTCACTCCAGGCTTCTCATATCTGATCACATGAGTCTTAGTATTGGCTCTGTTTCTTGTCTTTGTATCCTGGATATAGTCATCTTCATCTGGATCTGTACATTCAGTTGCCCATTTGAGGTAGGCATCTCAGACCATGAACTGGCCTCTGGTTTTGCAAAGTACTATGTGCGAAAGACAATGTACTGTCTGGACAGCTATTTCAATAGCTATGAAGATTTTAGACTTCCCCATACTGTAAGGCAGGAGTGTACATACAGAGCATTCCTCTTTTGAGGTTCTTCTTCCCACTTGCTTCATATGTTGATACCATAAGTTATTTCCCAAGTGGGCTGTACTGTCTAGGTAATCATTTACTATGAAATCATCTGCCTTGGTGCTTCTTTTAGGCCCCATTCTTCTCTTATGACCTTTTATAATCATTTCATGAAGTGTCAGCATAACTCCTAACTGGATCAATCATAGGTACATCTAGCAGCGGACTGGGTACACCTACATGTGTTGCCTGAGTAGGAGAAAGTTCAGCAATTTTCATCCTCTCAGCATACCTTTTAGGCATACAAAATGTTTTGCAAAATCCCCATGTGCGACTTTCTTTTAGAAACTACCATTGGGTCATTCATCACAGGACCAGGTGAATATGCATGCATTACCTGTGTAGGCTCACCTTCTAACAACCCCCTTTCCTGCTTCTCTTGTCAAGCCTGTCTTTTACGTCCAAACAGAGTCTCTAAAACACTTTTTGCATATGAACGATTGTTAGTGACATTTATCTCAGACTCTGGCAATTTGTCATCTTTCTTTGGAACAGGAATGACTACATAGGGTCTTGGCTGCCTAGTAGTTGCCACAATTGCACCTTCCTTCTGCTCAGGAAGATTCACAGGAGTCTTAGCTCCATGTACATTGATACAATATAACGTACGCACTGTGAGTGAGAGCAGTATTATGAACAAGATACAAGCATACATTATTCATAAGTACGACCATTTACAGCAATGGCGTTTCACATTGTGGACATCTCCCAGAATCTGTCAGGACAATATTGCTACTAACGCTTCCCATCTTTATCGACTAAGGAAGGAAAAAGTAAATTTAATACAGCAACATGTACTGCTTCTGGAAGCTGCTGACTCGGCTCGCACGTATCCTTGATCAGCTGTTTGTATGAAACTTTGAGGAAAAAATCCAGATAAAACAGAGTGTTCTCAAGCTACTTTATTTGTTTAAACCAACTCGATAACATACACCAGTTCCCAGTCTATGCCTCGAATCTGCCTTTGACCAGATGACATGATGAATTTCTTTCAGCATGAAACAAAAGTTCTGTCTGACCAGCAACCTCCATCTGTCCCTCGAAGGAAAGTTTCACTCTGACCTCAGAGTTCGCTCGGAATAAGCATTCACTTGGAATATGATGTCGTTCAAGATTTCGTTTAATGCTGCATTATTTCACAGATCCCTTAGAAATGTACGCACATCAGTGTTTCTTCCAACAAGCTGTGGGCACTCTTCAACCAGGTAATAGACCAAACTGACCATTCAAAGGGATTGTGTCCTCCGACATATTCCTTATCTTTGATAAGCTTGCCGGCCTCAGACATTTTTTGCCACAGTAGAGGGTGCTGTGCGTCGACGTCCCCACGAGTCAGTGTCCCTCGAAGGCCTCTGTATCGGCGCCGACGTCACCATGGGTATAAATAGGGTATAAATAGTCTGGCGCAGCGTCCGTTGCTCAGTTCCGTTTTTCCGTGCTTCGTGAGCCTCGGAAATGCAACGCTCGGTTCCATTCTTCGAAAAAAATCTTCATTGAAAATCGAAAGATTCTAACGATGGCATCTTCATCCGAACTATCGACGCCACGATTCGGTTTTAAAAAATGTCGAGATTGTGGAAAGAAGATGTCTCTAACGGATCCTCACAGGATCTGTTTGTGGTGCCTGGGATCAGAGCACCAGTGTTCAGAGTGTGAGGACTGCATGTCCATGACAGCGAAAGCCTTGAAGGAGCGTAAGGAGAAGTTGGAAAGAGGTAAGGCTGTTAAAACTTCTACCCCTTCAAAAGTATCCTCGGCTGAGTCGAGACATTCATCTCCTTGCCCTCAAAAGAAACATTCCCGATCGAGATCTCGAAACGGTTCCCATCGCTCTAAGCGATCGAGACACTCTAAGAAGAGGCATCATAGATCTCCCTCTTTCTCATCCTCAAGTTCCCCGTGAAGGGTCACCTGAATCACAAAACACAGCTCTCCGGCTAAGTGGGAAGAATTTTGTAAAAGAAATGCTAAGGGTCTTCGAGAAAGCGGCCTCTACCCGCTCGGAGATGTCCTGGGAGAAAGACCCAAAAGACAAAAACGCTGCGAGTCGTTGAACCCAGCGAGCAAAAATACTCAAGCATCATGAACCCCTGAGTAAAGGCAAAACATCATCGGATCAAACTGCGTCATCGATGCCATTGTCGAAGGTACCTTTGATGCACAAATCTGTATCATCGACTCCAATGAAAGATACGCCTAAATCCTCTACTATGCCACGGGCACCAGAGGTGTCAAAAGCTCCAACCAAGACGTCGAGAGTGGCGTTGACAACTTCGACGATGCCGAGTAGAATTCCGGTCCTCTAGAGTACACCAAGGCCCTTTTCGACACCTTTTCTGTGTTTGTCGAAACCAACGTCTATGTCGACAACCACAACATTTTCACAAGCAGTAACCACAAATTTGGCTTCTTCCCTAGAAATAGGTTTTACTCCCTATCCAAGATCTGATTACATCAGAGCTTTATCTTCTATATATGAGTAAGGGGAGGACTCTGACAATGAGGGACCTTTTGGACTACAAAGAACAGTACCCGTTCCAGAGGAATTAATCTCTGAAGAAAACAGAATGAAAGATCTAGAAGAGTCTTTACAGGAGGCCAGTGGTATAGATACCTCTCCAGAGGCAGAATTTGCTAGACCAGAACCTGGAGAACATGCAGAAATACCTTACAGGGCCCTTATGGCTAGAATTATGCAATTTATGGGGTGGACTACACCTGCTCCCTCTTTCCAGCAAGGTGGTCTTACTGATATATTAGATAAAGGGCCCCAAAAGTATCCTATCGTCCCCTTTCATGCTGCACTGCAAAGGAAAATATCTGCAAATTGGGAGACACCTGAAGGTATCCCTGCAGTAAATAAACTCTCTGCTAAATACAGAGTGTCAGGTTCAGACCCTGAATATCTAAGCAAGCATCCAACTCCAGAGAGTCTCCTTGTGCAGGCAGCGACGTCATCAAGCAGTAAATCGGCATATCCCACTATACCACAAGACAGGGATGATAAAAGATTTGACGCCATGTCAAAAAGTCTTTTTGGCATGCAATATGGCGCTTAAATCTATCAACGCCACTTGCATGCTAGCGAAATTCAGCCACACCCTTTGGGAGTGTGCTTAATCAGTGGCTGACTGCCTTCCAGAAGGGAAGAACAAGAGGCATGCGTGGTTGCGGAAGTCTGGTTTTGCTCCTGATGTACAAGCCAGACTTCTAAATATGCCCTTTGACGGCACTTCTCTATTTGGAAAAAAGGCTGATGACAGCCTGGAGAAATTGCAGACATCCAAAGCAGCAGCGAACTCACTCGGGGCTGCAATCCGGCAAACTCCAAATCGCCCCACAGGTACACTCTGGAGGGCTAAGTCCTTTCGGTTTTACTCCGCATTCGGAACGGCAGAGGACAGCCAGCTCAAAGGTACCAAATCCGCACCATCAGGTGCTACTTTACCCTCAGCATCTGCGTCAGCCGCTTCTAAACCCCTCTGAGGCTTCCCCTCACAAGACACCAGTAGGAGGCAGGTTAACTCAACATCTGACACAATGGCAGGCTATTGCGTCAGATGCTTGGGCATTGGAGACAGTTGCCCAAGGTTACTGCCTGCCTCTCCTACAAACTCCTCAGAGCCATCCACCAGGGAACAACTCTTTGAAGTTTCCAGACCTGCTCCTTATGCAGGAGATTTTAGACCTGCTAGAGAAAGGTGCCATAGAATCAGTACCTGTAGCGGAGAGGAACAAGGGTTGGTATTCTTCCTACTTTCTAGTACCAAAGAAGGACCGCGGATTGAGAACCATCTTGGACTTGAGAGAATTGAACAAATTCCTCCGGAAAGACAAGTTCAAGATGGTAACACTTTCTCAGATCCTTCAGGCCCTCCAGCTTCAGGACTGGTTGGCATCTCTAGACCTTCAGGATTCGTATTTCCATGTGCCAATCCATCCCAAACACCGGAAATGCCGGAGGTTCGCAATTGGCAACTCTCATTATCAATTTTGAGTTCTGCCTTTTGGGCTGACCTCCACCCGAGGGTCTTTACCAAGCTAATGGCAGTTGTGGCTGTAAGTCAAAGGAGGGAAGGGATTCACGTCTACCTCTACCTGGATGACTGGTTGATCAGAGCAGTATCCCCGGAACAAGCTCAGATCCATCTAGATTGTTTGCCACTTCCTCCACAAGCTGGGCTTCTCCCTCAACTTAAAGAAGTCACAGATAATACCATCACAGAGACTCCAGTTCATTGGAGCAGTCCTGGACACATCCCTGGGAAAAGCCTCGCCACCAGAGGTGAGGGCTCACGATATTCTACAGATGGTGACCAGATTTCAAAATGCCCAGCGTCTACCAGCCCTCGACTTTTTGAGGTTGCTCGGTCTCATGGCATCCTGCATTTCCCTAGTGCTAGAGGCTTGCCTGAGGATGAAAACTCTCCAGTGGGCGTTGGGAACCCAGTGGTCACAATTCTCAGGAAATATGTCAGATCTCCTACGAATTCCAGACAGAGTAGCTCGAGACCTTCAGTGGTGGGCCTGTCGGGAGAACATCTTGAAAGTTGAAGTGTTTTGGCAACCATTGCCGAAGATAACGGTAGTCACAGATTTTTCACTCACGGGTGGGGAGCCCATGCCAACGACTTGACAATCAGCGGTTGTTGGTCTCCATCGGAGACCAGACTACATATTAGAGCTGAGAGCGATCAGACTAGTGCTGAAGGCTTTCCTTCCATCAGTACAGGTGAAAGAATGTCCTGATAGTGACGGACAACACAGCGGCCATGCACTACCTCAACAAAAGAGGAGGCGTAGGGTCACTGCCACTGTGCAGAGAGGCAATGCAGCTCTGATTTTGGGCAATTCAAGAAGGAATCTCTATCGGCAGTTCACCTAGCCGGGGAGAAGAACTTGACGGCGGACGCTCTGAGCAGGCAGAACAGTCTCCCATGAGTGGGAACTAGCTCAGGAAGTCCTTCAACAGATCTTCGCCCTTTGGGGAACCCCTCAATTGGATCTGTTCGCCACCAGTATCAACCGGAGGTGCGATCAGTATTGCTCAATGGAATTTACCCCCGGAGAGGAGCTCCAGGGGACGAGTTCGTAGTAGACTGGGAGTTTCCACTGCTGTACGCGTTTCTTCCAGTCCCCGTCATTCCTCAAATGATCATGAGGTTGAGAATATTCTGGAAACCCATGATCCTAATTGCCCCAGATTGGGCCAGGAGAACGTGGTATCCAGAACTTCTAGACATGTCCATCAGTCCACCGATTCGTCTTCAGCAAAGAGAGGATCTTCTCTCGCAGAAGGGAGGTCTGGTTCTCCATCTGGATATCAGAACCCTCAACCTTCACGCCTGTTTTCTGTAACGTTCTTTCAATGGGATGTTCCTCTGACGTATTCCTTATATTGATAGATTGCATCCCAGTTTGCTGGCATCGGAAATTTTTTCAGTCGAGGGCGATGCACGTCGAGGTCCCTCGAGCTGGTGTCTGTCGACAGCCTCGTCTCGGCGCTGACGTCTTCGTGCGTATATATAGACTCGCGCAGTGACCGTTGCTCAGTTCCATTTTGAAGCTTGAAATCAGTTGTGCATGAATTGGTTATTGACCTTGAAGGAGCGTAAGCTGCAACTACAAGGGAAGTTTTACTGCGGGGATGGATGGGAGGGGCGATAAAGAATACATCGGAGGAACATCCCATTGAAAGAACGTTACAAGGTAAGAAGTAACTTGTTCTTCAAAGGGATTGTGTCCTCCGACGTATTCCTTATCTTGATAGACTCCCATAGGAGTGGTGTGAAAGAGGAGGTGGGAGTGAAATTGGAATATTTCCCTTTAAGAATGAACAGAATGTAACACAGCTTTGCCAAATCTTGTCCCCTGGCTGGAGGAGGAATCCAGACTGTAGAATTTTGTAAAGGTATGTGCGGACGACCATGTGGCAGCCACACATGTCCCGAATCGGTACCCCTCTTTGGAGAGCTGAAGAGGCTGCGATAGCCCTGGTTGAATGAGCCCTAAGATGTTGAGGGGGCTCTTTCCGTGCCAATTTGTAGCATTCTAGAATGGCTAAAATAATCCATCTTGAAATGGTCTGTTTTGTGATTGACAATCCTGATTTGTGTCCTGCATAACCTATAAACAGTTGGTCTGCTTGCCTTATCCTAGCAAGTCTGTTGATATAAAAACTCAAGGCACGCCTTGGATCCAGCCTATGTAGCTTCTCTTCCTCTTTCCCTGGATGGGGAGGAGGATAGAATGAAGGTAAGATAATTTTCTGAGTGATGTGGAATTCAGAGACCACCTTTGGGAGGAAATTAGGCTTTACTTGTAAGACAACTTTGTCTTTGTGAAAAATTGTATGAGGAGGTTTGCAAGATAGAGCTTGTAATTCGCTCACTCTTATGGCAGATGTTAGAGCCACTAAGAAGACTGTGTTAAGGGTGAGAAATCTTAATGAACAAGAATGGAGTGGTTCAAAAGGAGTACCCATCAGAAAATTTAACACTAGATTTAAGTCCCACGAGGGAACTTGGAACGGCTTTGGGGGATAGACATTAGTTAACCCTTTCAGAAATTGGATTACTAGGGGTAATTTGAAATATGATGCCTCCTCCGCAGTGCGCTTAAAGATTGACAGCGCTCCGAGGTAGCCCTTGATCGTACCAACTTGAAGACCTGAATTCGCCAAATAGAGCAAAAAAGATAACACCATTGGTGTACTGCATGAAAAGGGTTCAATATTCTTTTCTCTACACCAGCTGCAAAATCTGTTCCAACAGCAGTGGTATAAAGTCTTTGCTGCTGGCGTTCTAACTGAAAGCAACACCTCCATGACGTCATCCGGGAGGTCCCAATCCTTGTATCTCAACCTTTCAGAAACTAAGCGTAAAGTTTGAGGGTTCTGATGTCCGGATGGAGAACCTGACCTCCCATCTGCGAGAGAAGATCCTCTCTTTGCGGAAGACGAATCGGAGGGCAGATGGACATGGCCAGAAGGTCCGGGTACCACTTTCTCCTGGCCCAATCTGGGGCAATTAGGATCATAGTTTTCCAGAATCTTCTCAACCTCCTGATCATCTGAGGAATGACAGAGACTGGAGGAAACGTGTATAGAAGTGGAAACTCCCAGTCTACTACAAACGCGTCCCCTAGAGCTCTTCTCGGGGGAAATTCCCTTGAACAAAACTGATCGCACTTCCTGTTGATACTGGTGGCGAACAAATCCACTTGAGGGGTTCCCCAAAGGGCAAAGATCTTTTGAAGAACTTCCTGAGCTAGCTCCCACTCGTGGGAGACTGTGCTCTGCCTGCTCAGAGCGTCCGCTGTCAAGTTCTTCTCTCTGCCTAAGTGAACTGCCGATAGAGAGATTCCTTCTTGAATTGCCCAAAACCTGAGCTGCATTGCCTCTCTGCACAGTGGCAGCGATCCTAGCCCTCCTTTTTTGTTGAGGTAGTGCATGGCCACTGTATTGTCAGTCATTATTAGGATATTTTTCACCTGCACAGATGGCAGAAAAGCCTTCAGCGCTAGTCTGATTGCTCTCAGCTCCAACAGGTTGAAATGTAGTCTGGACTCCGATGGAGACCAACGACCACTGATGGTCAAGTTGTTGGCATGGGCCCCCCCCCCCCCCCCTGTGAGTGACGCATCAGTGACTACTGTTATCTCCGGCCATGGTTGCCAAAACTGTTCTCCTTTCAAAATTTTCTCCCGACAGGCCCACCACTGAAGGTTCCGAGCCACTCTGTCCGGGACTTGAAGGAGATCTGTCATTGTTCCTGAGAATTGCGACCATTGAGTTCTCAGCGCCCACTGGAGAGATCTCATTCTCAGGCGAGCCTCTGGCACTAGGGAGATGCAGGATGCCATTAGGTCTAGCAACCTCAAAAAGTCAAAGGCTGGAAGAAGTTGGGCATTTTGAAATTTGGTGACCATCTGCAGAATACCTTGGGCCCTCACCTCTGGTGGCGAGGCTTTTCCCAGGGAAGTGTCCAGGACCGCTCCAATGAACTGGAGTCTCTCTGATGGTATCATCTGTGACTTCTTTAAGTTGAGGGAGAAGCCCAGTTTGTGAAGAAATTGGCAGACATAATCTAGTTGGATCTGAGCTTGTTCCGATGATACTCCTCTGATCAACCAATCGTCTAGGTAGGGATAGACGTGGATCCCTTCCCTCCTTAGACTCGCCGCCACTACCGACATTAGCTTGGTGAAGACCCTCGGGCGGAAGTCAGCCCAAATGGCAGAACTCGAAATTGATAGTGAGAGTTGCCAATTGCAAACCTCAGGTATTTCCTGTGTTTGGGATGGATCGGCACATGGAAATAAGCATCCTGAAGGTCTAGAGATACCAACCAGTACTGAAGCTGGAGGGCCTGAAGGATCTGAGAAAGAGTTACCATCTTGAACTTGTCCTTCCTGAGGAATTTGTTCAATTCTCGTAAGTCCAAGATGGGTCTCAATCCTCCGTCCTTCGGTACTAGTAAGTAGGGGGTATACCAACCCTTGTTCCTCTCTGCTGCAGGTACCGGTTCTATGGCACCTTTCTCTAGCAGGTCTACAATCTCCTGCATAAGGAGCAGAACTGGAAACTTCAAAGAGTTGTTCCCCGGTGGATGATTCTGACGGATGTGTAGAAAAGGCAGGCAGTAACCTTGGGCAACTGTCTCCAATGCCCAAGCATCTGACGTAATAGCCTGCCATTCTGCCAGATGTTGCGTTAACCTGCCCCCTTCTGGTGTCTTGTGAGGGGAGACCTCAGAGGGGTTTAGAAGTGGCTGACGCAGATGCCGAGGGTAAAGTGGCACCTGCTGCTGCGGTTTTTGTACCTTCATCCCGTCTACCAAGGGTGAATCGTTTCTGGCCCCTTTGAGCTGGCTGTCCTCTGCCTTTTCCGAATGCGGAGTAAAAGCGAAAGGACCTACCCCTCCAGGAGGTTCCTGAGGGGCGATTCAGAGTCTGTCGGATTGCAGCCCCAAGAGATTTCGCTGCTGCCTTGGATGTTTGTAACTTCTCCAGGCTGTCATCAGCCTTCTTACCAAATAAAGAAGTGCCGTCAAAGGTCATGTTCAAAAGTCTGGCTTGTACATCCGGAGCAAAACCAGACTTCCGCAACCATGCAAATCTGCGGATTGTGGTACTTGCCGCCATGCCCCTGATGATACTGCCAGCAGAATCAATGCATGTTTGAAGGGACTCACACATTGCATCTTTCCCATCTTTGATGAGGTTTAAAAATGCTTCCCTTTCCTCTCCTCCTGGGAGACAGTCAGCCGCAGATGAAACACTCTCCCAAAGTGTATGGCTGAATCTTGCAAGCGTGCAAGTGGCTTTAATAGATTTAAGCGCCATGCTACATGCCGAAAAGACTTTTTTTGACATAGCATCAAACCTTTTATCGTCCCTGTCCTGAGGAATAGTAGGGTATGCATATCTACTATTTGATGAAGTTGCTGCTTGTACCACCAGCTCTCTGGAGTTGGATGTTTGCTCAAGTATTCAGGATCTGTGGCAGGTACCCTGTATTTGGCAGATAGTTTCTTGTTAACTGCAGGGATAACTTCAGGAGTTTCCCCGATTAGCAGAGATATTTCTTTTCAGAGCAGTATGAAAAGGAACAACGGGATCTTCCTGTGGACCATTAACTAAAATGTCAGTAAGGTCATCCTGCTGAAAAGGTGTAGGTGTAGACCACCCCATGAATTCTATTATTCTAGCAATCAGAACCCTATAAGGGGTCTCAGCATGCTCCCCAGGGTCTGGTTTAGCAAACTTTACTTCTGGAGAAGTATCTAAACCACTTGCCTCATGTAAAGAGTCTTGAAGATCTTTTAATCTGTTCTCTTCAGAGATAAATTCCTCTGCTATGGTTGTTGTGGTCCTTTGTAAAGCAAAAGGTCTGTCATGGTCGGAATCCTCCCCTTCCTCATATATAGAGGACAAAGCTGTAAAGTAATCAGACCTAGGATAGGGTTTAAAACCCATTTCTAGAGCAGAAGGGGCCAAATTAGTTGTCACCGGTTGAGAAAACGTCTAAGTTGTCGATGTGGAAGTCAAAGGTTTCGACAAAAACCGAAAAGGGCGTCGAAAAAGTTTGAAAAGACCTCAAAGTACTCCAGGATCAGAATCCTACTCAGAGTCGTCGAAGTTGTCGACTGCATCCTCGCGGTCATGGTAGAAGTTCTCGACACCTCTACTGTCTGAGATGTAGTGACAGTTGTAGGTCTGTCTTTTATCGGAGTCGACAGTGGCGTCGAAGATGGTGTCGATCCAACTGATTTATGCGTCGACGGACCCTTCAACAAAGGCGTCGATGATGCAAATGTATGATTCGAAGAAACCTTCGAAGATGGCGTCGATGACACAGACTTACTGCCTTTACTCGAGGGTTCATGACGCTGTCGGGTAGTTTCTTTTACCGGGTGCAACGACTCGCAGCGTTTTGATTTTTTAGGTCTTTCACCCAGGGTATCACCTTTAGCCGTCTCCGAGGGGGTCGAGCCCGCTTTCTCGAAGACACTAAGCATTTTCTTTCGGAATTCCTCCCACTTAGCTGGAGGGCTGTGTTTCGTGGGGCAGGTGACCCTTTCCGGGGAGAAAGAAGAAGACGAAGAAGAGGGAGATCTACAACGCCTCTTCTTAGAGTGTCTCGATCTCGAAGACTGATGGGAACCACTTCCAGACCTTGAATGGGAATGTTTCCTGTGACGGCGTGGAGACGAATGTCTTGACTCTGCCGAAGAAACATTCGAGGGAGTAGAAGTTTTAAGAGTCTTACCTCTTTCTAGCTTCACCTTACGCTCCTTCAAGGCTTTCGCCGTCATGGACATACAGTCCTCGCATTCCGAACAGTGATGCTCCGATCCCAGGCACCACAAACAGATCCTGTGAGGATCCGTCAATGACATTTTCTTGCCACAATCACAACACTTTTTAAAGCCGGACTGTGGGGTCGACGGTTCGGATGAAGAAGCCATCGAATTAAGATATTTTCGAAGAATACATTGAATCTTCTTGAAGAAAGAACTGAGCAACACGATTCCGAGGCCCACGAAGCGCGGAAAAACAGAACTGAGCAACGGTCGCTGCACGAGTCTATTTATACGGACAATGATTTATTTTATTTATTTATTTATTTAAATTTATATAGCGCGCAAGTAACCCCTGGGCATTGAGGCGCTGTTACTTGCAAGAGCTTAGTTACAGGCAAAGAAGCATTCATCAGTACATTATGTATTCAACAGGCATAGAGCTGCTGTTTTGGTTGGTACAGTTGGTCATTACAAACAGTTTATGCACTGGAACATAGGAGATGTATTCAGCTGGTGCGAGGAATCTTATGTGAATAAGATGGTTTTTATGGATTTGCGGAAGGTGCAAAGGGAGGCCTCACCTTGGATTATAGGAGGTAGGGCGTTCCAGTGAGTGGGTGCGAGATATGGGAAGCTGGAGCCGCCAGCTCTGACTTTTTTTACTAATGGCACAGAAAGCATGTTAGTATATGGTGATCTGGTTGGCCTCGTAGTAGGGACGGGGAGGATCCTTTGGGAGAGGTAGTCAGGGGCAGTAAGGTGAAAGCATTTGTGAGTCAGTGTCAGCGTTTTGAAGATGATCCTTTCTTTTATTGGGAGCCAGTGTGCTTGTTTTCTGGCTTCCGAGATGTGTTCTCGTTTGGCAATGCCTTGGGCTGCCCGGAGAGCGCTATTCTGAATGATTTGTAACCTCTCTAGGTTTTTGTTGGATGTACCTAGGAAGAGAACATTACAATAGTCAAGCCTAGATCCAGTGATGGCTCTGGCTATGTTAGTGCAGTTCTCTTTGGAGAGAAAGGGCCTGACTGCGTTGATTAGTTTGGCATGATATGCAGCTGCAGAGGCTATAGCGTTGACTTGTTTAACCATGGATAGGTTGGAATCTAAGTAGACGCCAAGTGTTTTGACTGATTCTGAGACAGGTATTTTGATGGAGTCTATGGTGAAGTGACTGAACTGGGAGTCTAGATTTTTCAGCGTGTCGGGTGAGCCTACCAGGAGGAGTTCAGTCTTGTCTGAGTTGAGGCATAGTCCATTGTCTGCCATCCAGGCTTGGATGGTGTTGTAGAGGTTGTTGAGGGTCATGGAGTCAGTGTCGTAGTTGCCAGTGAGGGTGAGGAGGATCTGTGTGTCATCAGCGTAGTTGGTGTATGAAATGCCCATGGCGTCAAGGATGAGAAAAAGGGGTCGTGTGAAGATGTTGTAGAGGGTGGGTGAGAGGCAGGAGCCTTGGGGCACACCACAGAGTATGATAGTAGGTGAGGCGGATGCTAGGTCCGAGAATACTTGCATGGTTCTGTCTTGTAAGAAGGAAGGGATCCATGCTGTGGCTTCAGGGGAAAATTTGGCCGTAGAGGAGAGGTGGTAGCATAGGACGTCATGATCCACGAGGTCGAAAGCCGCGGATAGGTCAAGAAGTAGGAGAAGTGCTGGTTTGCCCATGTCTCTGGCATCGTCCATTTGGTTTTTCAGGTCAAGTAGGGCGGTTTCGGTCCCGTGTCTGGGGCGGAAGCCTGATTGTCGGAGTCCTAGGAGTTTGTTCTCTTCAATGAAATGTTGAACCTGCAGGTATGCTGCTTTGTCCAGTATTTTGAGGAGGAAGGGGACAGTGGTGATGGGTCTATAGTTGTTGGGGGAGGTGGGGTCAAGGGTGGGTTTTTTTAGGAGAGGGCGGACCCAGGCTTCCTTGAGGGAGGCAGGGACTTTCCCTGTAGCAAAGGAGGCGTTTACAAAGGCTGTAAGGAAGGGAGCTAATGCTTCGGCGCAGTCTTTGATAATGGTGGCTGGGCATACATCACCTTTGCAATTGGAGGGTTTGATGTTCCTCATTATGTTGGTGATGTCTTTTTCTAGAATGGGTTTGAATGAAAAGGGTTGGGGGGTGTCCGGGGCTGGTGGTGGGACAGGGGTGTGTGTGTTGGGTAGGGCTTGCTTGGTGGCTAGTATTTTGTTTTGGAGCAGACTCAGTTTATTTTTCATGGCTGCTTGTATATCATCACACCAGGCCCTTGTCTTTGGTGAAGTTCTGGGGGGCAGGCGCGGGTGTCTCTAGCTCCCTGAAAATGGCAAAGATTTCTTTAGTGCTGGATTGGGCTTCAGAGATTCTGGATTCAAAGGATTTGGCCTTAGCTAGGGTGATTGCTTTTTTATATCTAGTGGAGCATGATTTAAAAGTCATCTTGTCTTTGTCAGAATGAGACATTTGCCACTGAGTGAGGGCATCCTTTTTTTCAGTGCGGAGTGCGAGGAGGTCTGGGGTGAACCAGGAGTTGGAATGGGTGGTGGGTTTGGCTTTACAGGGTTTAAGGGGGGCAATGGAGTTAATGGCTGCTTTGATGACAGCTTCGTAGGCTGTTGCGAGTGTTTCTGGGTCTGTGGAGAAAGGGGGTCTGAAGGCTGGGCCTTGGAGGAAAGGCAGTAGCCTTTCCTTAGTGAGTTGGCGGGAGCTTCTGGCGAGGCAGGGTGGCAGTGGTTGGGGTGGGGGGGTGGTGGAGCAGGTGGTGAGGATGCTGAAGGTGATGATGTGGTGGTCTGACCATGGGGTGGGAAGGTTTCCAGTGATGATGAGTGGGCAGTTACGTTGCGCAATCCAGTCAAGGGTTCTGCCCTGGGCGTGGGTTGGGCTAAAGATGGTGTTGTTGTAGCCCAGAGCCTTGAGGGCTGAGTCAAGAGATTTGGCTGCTGGGTCCTTCCTGTCCAGGAGACCTAGGTTAACATCCCCCAGGAGAATGGCTTGAGATTGTTTCTTGAGGTTGTCAGAGAGGAGGTGGATGAGAGAGGCTTGGAAGTCACCTGTTGGGCCTTGGGGGCGGTAGACAATGTGGACAGCAATGGTACATTGGGGAGATAGGTTAATTTTGACTTGGAGGTAGTCACTGTTGTGCAGGGATTTCTCTACTTTCCTGATAGAAAAGCAGTCTTTGGCAATAATTGCTACACCTCCCCCTTTGGATAGCCGATCTTGTCTGGTGATGGAATATCCAGTCGGTAGTGCGAGGGTGAGTGCCGGGCCAGATGCATCGTGAAGCCATGTTTCAGAAATCATGAGTAGATCAAGGTCATGGGTGGCTAGGAGGTCGTGGATGTCTAAAGCGTGGGCATTGATGGATCTAGCGTTAATCATGGCGCATTTAAGATGGGGTTCGGTAGTGGCTGGGAAGTGGGTGGACATAGGTGGTAAAACATTTGGCACAGTAGCATTCAAAATGGTGGTAGAAGAATTGCTAACCACAGATTTTACACTGGGGGGGGCCTAGTTTCAGAAGTGGTGGACACAGGTTGTAAAACATTTGGCACAGTAGCATTCAAAATGGTGGTAGAAGAATTGCTAACCACAGATTTTACACTGGGGGGCCTAGTTTCAGAAGTGGTGGACACAGGTTGTAAAACATTTGGCACAGTAGCATTCAAAATGGTGGTAGAAGAATTGCTAACCACAGATTTTACACTGGGGGGCCTAGTTTCAGAAGTGGTGGACACAGGTTGTAAAACATTTGGCACAGTAGCATTCAAAATGGTGGTAGAAGAATTGCTAACCACAGATTTTACACTGGGGGGGCCTAGTTTCAGAAGTGGTGGACACAGGTTGTAAAACATTTGGCACAGTAGCATTCAAAATGGTGGTAGAAGAATTGCTAACCACAGATTTTACACTGGGGGGCCTAGTTTCAGAAGTGGTGGACACAGGTTGTAAAACATTTGGCACAGTAGCATTCAAAATGGTGGTAGAAGAATTGCTAACCACAGATTTTACACTGGGGGGCTCACTTTTAGAAGAAGTGGGCACAAGTGGTGACAAGTTTAGTACGGTTGTGGCACACCTGTGGATGTGGTACAGTACTTTATTGTCTGCTTTATTGTCTGTATTCATCGACGCTGTAGGCTTTGGGCGGATGAGTCTTGCAGTGATCAAATATGGCATGGGCGGTGAGGTGCGCGAACTTAGCCGGGCATTGCGGGTGTTCGTGGGTAGGGGATGGGAGTAGAGAGTGGCCTGCAGCGTGCGGGTGCGTAATCTGATTAATCTACTATGCAGGCATGGGTATGAGCGAGGTGAGTTGTGGTTCTGGCTCTTACCTCCGGAGTGCGGCATAGATTTCTGGC
Organism: Ambystoma mexicanum; assembly: GCF_040938575.1. Taxonomy (NCBI): domain Eukaryota; kingdom Metazoa; phylum Chordata; class Amphibia; order Caudata; family Ambystomatidae; genus Ambystoma; species Ambystoma mexicanum. The sequence goes on along the minus strand of NC_090923.1, from coordinate 1,405,293,225 downwards.
AGACGGCAGACTAGCAGCAAAGAGCTGATAAGAGCATGGGAGGCCTTTCCTCACGGCCTTCCCTGCTCGGCTTCGCCTCTTGGCCCTCTCCCCCTCCGTTTAAAGCAGGAGGGGGAGGGGCAGGCAGAGAGAGGCAGCAAATGGGCGCTCGGGCCCGCGGCGGTGATGTCGGCTGGCTTCTTTGTTGGGATGGCGTCCATGGCAACCATGGACGTCATTTCGAGTGATTCCAGAGCCGTGAGACACGCGGCGAATGGCGCCGTGTGTGTGGAACACATGGTTGTTCCGACTTCGTTTCTTTCGGCTCCCAGCTGATGCGATTGCGGTCCTCGCAGCAGAGCTGATAAGAGCATGGGAGGCCTTTCCTCACGGCCTTCCCTGCTCGGCATGTCGGCGCCGAGACGGAGGCTGTCGAGGGACACCAGCTAGAGGGACGTAGAAGCGCAGCGCCCTCTACTGAAAAAATTTCTGAGGCCAGCAAGCTGGGATGTAATCTATCAAGAAAAGGAATACGTTGGAGGACACAATCCCTTCGAAACAAGGATTGGTATCTCCCGGATGAAGTAATGGAGGTGTTGTTTTCAGACAGAAGGCCAGCAACAGAATCTTTATACTGCTGCCGTTGGAAACATTTTTGCAGCTGGTGTAGAGAAAAGAATATTGAACCCTTTTCATGTAATACACCAATGGTGTTATCTTTTTTGCTTTATTTAGCAAATTCAGGACTTCAAGTTGGCACAATCAAGGGCTACCTTGCAGCACTGTCAATCCTCAAGCGCACTGCAGAGGAGCCTTCATACTTCAAATTGCCCTTAGTGATTCAATTTCTGAAAGGGTTAACTAATGTTTTTCCCCCAACTATTCAAGTTCCAATGTGGAACCTAAACCTAGTCTTGACATTTCTAATGGGTACTCCATTTGAACCCCTTCATTCCTGTTAATTAAGATTTCTTACTCTTAAAACAGTCTTTGTAGTGGCTTTAACTTCTGCCAGAAGAGTGAGTGAATTACAAGCCTTATCTTGCAAACCTCCACATACAATCTTTCACAAAGATAAGGTTGTTCTACAAGTGAAGCCGAATTTTCTTCCAAAGGTGGTCTCAGAATTCCACATCACACAAAAGATAACCTTACCCTCGTTCTATCCTCTTCCCCATTCAGGGAAAGAGGAAGAGAGATTACACAGGCTGGAACCAAGGCGTGCCTTAAGTTTTTACATTAGCAGACTTGCAAAGATCAGGCAAGAAGACCAATTGTTTGTGGGGTATGCAGGGCACAAATTAGGTTTGCCCATTACAAAACAAACCATTTCAAGATGGATTATTTTAACCATTACAGAATGCCATAAATTGGCACGAAAAGTGCCCCCTCAACATCTCAGGGCTCATTCAACCAGGGGTATCGCAGCCTCTTCAGCTCTCCAAAGAGGAGTTCCAATTAAGGACATATGTGCGGCTGCCACATGGTCGTCCGCTCACACTTTCACTACATTTTACAGTTTTGCTTCCTCCTCTAGCCAGGAGACGAAATTTGGAAAAGCTTTATTGCACTCTGTGCATCTTTAAAGGGAAACATTTCATTTTACTCCCGCCTCCTCTATATACTACTGCTATGGGAGTCTATCAAAGATCAGGAATACGTCGGAGGACACAATCCCTTCGAAGAACAAGTTACTTACCAAACTGGTAGCGTTCTTTCGATGGGATGTTCCTCTGACGTATTCCTTATCACCCCCCCCCCATCCTTCCCTGCAGTAAAACCTCCTTTGTATTTGCAGCCTATGCTCCTTCAAGGTTATTAACCGATTCATGCAAAGCTAAACACCACCTCAAAATGGAATTGAGCAATGGACGCTGCGTGAGACTATTTATACCCATGGTGACGTCGGCGCCGATACAGAGGCCTTCAAGGGACACCGACTCGAGGGATGTCGACGCACAGCGCCCTCTACTGTGGAAAAAAAATTCCGAGGCCAGCAAGCTGGAAGTGGATTTATCAAAAATAAGGAATACGTCAGAAGAACATCCCATCGAAAGAATGTTACCAGTTTGGTAAGTAACTTGTTCATCTGTATGCGTTATCAGCTGATAAAGGCATCTGTCCTTTCCCCACTGTAGTCAGGAAGCTGCAGAATTTGCGCAATAATTGCTACGAGCAATCTCCTTACGATTGGACCATTCTTAGGATCTTGCAGGAAAACGTGAATGCTAGTAGTTCTCGCCTTGTGAAGTTGTGGATTAGGACAGCATCTCCGGGGAATAATTTGGGAACACAACTCTTGAATTCCACTTGTTCAAGCATCTCCTTCTGAGTTCTGTGCTACCCCACACCCTTTTCGCCATAGCTGACCTGAAATGACAGATACTTGAAGTCATACACATAAGATAATCGCGTAACTCCATTCCTAACAGTTCAGATGTAGGTTGAGCATCACTTCTAACTCTGGATGGAGGTGTGAGGGGTGTCCTCATTCATCTCCCTGTCACTATCTCATGGGGGTGAGATGGTGGTCCGAACCTGGTTGGTTCCTCAATACATAGAATGCCAGCGCTAGGCAATGCAACCACCCTTTCTTCAAGGTAAGCTTCAACTTGGCTATCCTTTCTTTAAGAAAGCCGTTGAGCCGTTCACAGATCCTATTTCCTTGTGGGTGATAAGCCGAGGAAAACGCATGCTTTATACCAAGCAACAAGCTAATCTGCTCAAATGTCTGATTCACAAAATGTGGGCCATTGTCTGACCTCATTACTTCACGTATTCCCCATCTAGGAAACACTTCCTGCACTATGAATTTGGCTGCACAGGTAGAGTCTGGGTGTGTACACGGACCAACCTCAATTCATTTTGAAAAGGGACAAACTACGCAATCAAGTATCTATATCCATTACATACTTGCAGCATGGAGACATTGTCGATATGCAAATGCTGAAAGGGGACATTGGGTCTTGGAATGACTCCCCTAACTGTGCGCAGTGTATGTCCAGCTGTGAATTTTTGACATACAATGCAGTTCACTAAATAGAACGCAACATGTTCTAACAAATTTGGTACGAACCAATCCTCTGAAATAGTTGCAGTGAGGTTCTCTCTAGTTGTGTGCGCAGGGTAGTGTAGCTGTTCCAGCACCACTCCTATTAAGGCTACAGTCATCACCAGTTTAACAGTGCTGTCTTGTCACCACAATGCTTCAGAGGGATTTAAAGAACACCCTCTCTGTGTCCACAAATCCTTCTCATCTTGAGATGCTTCCCCCCTGAACCTCTATTAATTGTGTCTTTGACAAATCACTCTCTTTCAAACATGTTCATCATTCCAACCATTTTCTCATTTACATCAGGCGTATCAAATAACATGACATTTTCTGAATATGCAGCGAGTTTGGCTTCATCGTCTGCTGCTTGGTTTCCACGTGAGATAAAGTCTGTCCTTTTTAGTATGTGCTGCGCATTTAACGACTGCGATGGCTACTGGGAGTTGCAGTGGCTTAATAAGCCTGTCCAGTAAAGCAGCGTGCTGCACTGGGGTGCCATCCGCTCTGAGAAAGCCCCTCCTTTTCCAACGTGCTAACCCTGCGTGCACCATTGACATCACATGGGCAAAGTCGCTGTACACTGTTACTTCCTTGTCTGCATGATTCGCGAGCGTGACAATCCGCGCCACTAACTCTGCAGCCTGTGCTGAATAATGAGACGGTAGTCGAGCACTTGCCATCTTCTGGAACTCCCCATTGGCCGTGTGCTTTACCACAGCGACACCTGTGTATCTCTGCCCATCATTTTGATCGATCCTTGAAGAACCGTCAATAAAAACAATTTCTCCACCTGTCAATGCATTTTCTTTTATCCTAGGGATTTAATCGTAGAACTCTTCATAGTTCGAACAGTCATGCACATGCTCGTCTTCTGCCAGTGGTTCAGCTATAAACATAGCAGGATGCAGTATTCTGCATCAAACCATTTTAATCGCTGGATTTGATCTGACTACCTCATAAGCAGAAGCCCTTAGAGAAGTCAATGTGCCTTTTGGTTTCTCTAAAATGGCAAACAGTGCATGCTCAACAAAAAACGTCATAGAGCACCCCATCACTATGCTTTCAGCCTTTGCTATGGTGAACGAGACGGCTGCCAAAGATTGTTCACACGGAAAATGACCCCTCATTACTGGGTCTAAAATCCCACTGTAGTATGCAAGGGGCTTGTACCCCAATGTTGTTCTCTGTGTGAGGACTGCTGTCATAACAGTGCCATCTGTATGCGAGAATAAAAAGAATTCCTCAGCATAATTGGGAATCCCTAAAACTGGAGCTGTGCAAATTGCCTTTTTCAATTCGTCAAATCCTTCCATTTCCTCAGTCCACACAATCTTTTCCCGCGTTACCTCTGCTTTCCTTAAATGCTGTAATAGAGGCCTTATATATGAGCTGTAGTCAAAGACCCATGCTCTCATATAAGTACATAATCCCAGAAATCTTTGCATGTGTTTAATCGTGTGTGGGTTGGTGGTTTTCAAAATAGCCTCAGCTCTCTCAGGAGTAACCTTTGTTCCTTCATGTGAAATCAATTGGCCTATGTATAACACTTCTTGTTCACAATAGTGTAACTTCTTTGTCAACCTTATATCCTTTGTCAGCAAGTGTAACCATCAGCTGAACCCGAATCATGTCTGCACTCTTCCTCTGAAGTGCTGCAAACTAAAATGTCATCTACGTATTGCAACACAATGGAGACTCACAATACCCTTGAGGTAAACAAGTACTTTTCAGGCGAGTTTGTCTGAACGTTGACATCAGATCCTGCAAGTCCTTGTACAATGGGATTGAGAAAAACGCATTTTTCACATCAATCACAGTAAAATATTGTGCTTCAACAAGAATATTACATAAGATTGTAGCAGGATTAGAAACTAGAGGGAACTCGGCCTCTGCAATCTGGTTTATCGGCCTCAAATCTTGAATCAGCCTCCATGACCCCCCCCTGTTCCCCTTTTTCACAGGATAAATTGCTGTATTACAAGGTGACTGTGTCACTAAGATATCCTGATCGTTCATGGTGGAAATCGCCTTAAAAATACCTTCATCTGCCACTCGAGACATGGGATACTGGCGTGCTTGAGGTAAAAAATGTCCTGGCTTCAGTTTAATCTTCACTTTTCCAACACCCCTTAAACAAGCCTACGTCATAGGTGCCTGTAGTCCATGATAAAACTGCCACTTTTGCCATATCTTCGTCAAAATACTCTGGAAGTTTTTGTGCTAGCATAATTTTCTGAGGAACCTATCATTTGATTGCTCTCACCCAATAAGTAATACTCATGTCAAATATCACTTCGTCATCAGATGGATGATCTCCAAATAGATAATCATCAGTGACGTCAGTCAATCTGTAACCTTCCCCGATGGCAACTACTGCACTCCGTCTGCCCTCATCATTTCCATCCAGCAAATCCATTTCACCTTGCACTATGGCTGCTTGTAGCTCTAAGGGAAAAACTCGTCCCTCTTCTTCGCGCATAGGTATTTTTAGGCATTCTCATAGTTCTGCCTACTAGGCCTGGTAGCCATGTCAACAGAATGTGTACTCCATAATGAAAAACCTTTGGTTCTAAAGGTGTTGCTCTCATGGCTATCTGTCCTGAAAATGCCATAATAAATGTACTCGCGTGTAAATAATGCATTCCTGGTGTTAAACACACTATGCCTTCATCAGTAAACGCAATTGATTGTCATGATCAACTTTGTCATTAAATCTCGACCCAATATATTGACAGGTGTCTGCCTTGAATATAGCAATGGCACCGACATGTCACACTCTCCTATAGAGACTGGTAATTTTTCAGTGAAAGGAACTTTACCTGTAGCTCCTGTGAAACCTTGAATATTCATGGCATTGCCAGACATTGCAAACTTTCCCTCTCGTATACATGAGCGTGTTGCACCTGTGTCTACTAAAACCGAAAAACTTTTGCCTCCTATATTGACGTCTACCCTCGGTTCCTCATGAGGATTCGGCATCACAGATGTTATTGAACACATCAAGTCTCCCAGTGAGCTGTCCTATTGTGGGTACAGCCTCATTCCATTACCTGTAAAAGGATTCCCTCCATCAACAGTAACACCCCCTATTCTAGGAGTCATTAGCTGTCCTGTGCTTGTGCTCTGCTGAATCTGCATCGGTGACTGCTGCGACTGCCCTTGTGGCGGATCTAATGCTACCTGCTGTGTTTGCAAGCCTTGCTGCACTCTTGGTGCTTGTTGCTGCTGCATCGTTTGATTCTGAACAAACCCATCTCCATTCTGCTGCAAATATGCTGGCGGGTTTGAAGTCCCCCATCTTCAAAATTGGCCATTTTGCACGAACCTTTGACGTCTACACATGCGAGCAAAGTGCCCTGTCATCATTATTCTGGAAGTTTCCCTGATAATTTTGCCACTTCCCTTGATTATTCTGAAAGCCTCTTCCTCGGAATGCTCCCCTTCCTCGTGGAGCAAATCCATTATAACCTTGATCAAACTGCCTTTGATTATTCATCTGTGGCATGCTTGCCGTCTGCTGTGAATTCGATCCGTCTACACTAGTCGACATTGCCCCTTCATTGGCATATTTGGACAGTTTTTTTCTGTACTAATTTTGCTGCATCACCTTTTCTTGCATCATCTTTCTTGCGATTCTTTTCCTGCAAGAGTCTTCAATAATGTGCGATGGTCAGCTGAATTTCCGACCACGGTTTTGCTTCCATTCGCACTTGAGCTGCCTTTGTACAGTGACTGGCAGCCCTTGACACAATATATGATAGAACACAGGTATAGATTTTCCCCAAGCCTCGCGTGTCTCCAAGGCCCATGCTCTTGGAAAATTTCAATGTACACAAGCGGATCATCCCTTTCTTGCATCTTTTTCGTCATTATGGCTCCCATATCGGACGTGTCTGGATACAGTACTCGAAGCGCTTTCCAGACTGGCACGCTGCATTTATTGAACAGTGCTGCATCATGGGCAGTGTTAACTGTAGTAACACCTGCATATCCTGCCCTTGACCAAACGTCATCAGCTCGCTCACCAAGGATGGCAATCAGGAGACCCTTAATGTCCCCTATCGCCAATGTATTTCCTCCTGTCATCTTTTCTAATTCATGTATCCATTTCCCAGTGCTAGAAGTTAAACTCGGGAGTTTACACCTTAAATTATCCTTGTCCATCTGGGGCCATGGTATATACTGTGGACTCGCCCCCCCCCTTTCTCTAGCAAGGGAAAGTGTGAAGCCCCAAACTCATTCTCATTTCTCATCATGGGTCTGTACACTGCAGGGACAATATTCCTGCATGCTTTCTTCCTGGCAGTGATCTTAATCTGCTCACATATGGTGGCGACTCTCCGCTCTCACCATGGAGTTGCCTTTTAGCTCGTACTGACTGTGTCAATGGTTCTGACACCCTAGGTATAGGTGTGTTTAAATCTGACCATCTTACTTCTTTATCCATTGAAAAACATCCCTCAGAACCACATGCATCCCCCTCTCTCTTCCCCATGGAAGGTGTCTCTGTCTTCGCCTGACATTTCTTGTGCCCAACCTGTACAACTTCTCTCCTTCATCTCTATTCAGTGTCAGTCTAAAGACAGCTCTTTATGCTTCGTACTACATGAGGCTCCCTCTGTGTCATACGAGTGCTCTCAAGTCTCTAATTTTTTCCCATCCCCTTTGATTGTTTCTGGGATTTCATGATATACTTTATCGCTTCCCCAATGTTCCTAGAGTCAAACTCGTCCTCTAGATTTGCTATAGACGGGCCTGGTAATGACTCATATTCTGGGAAGAATTCCTCTGTCCTCCCATGCTATTTCTGGATTAGGATTGCTTACTTTTTTCCAAGCGATCAAGATCGCGTGCTCTCTGCCTTCTTTTTCGTTCCATTTCATCGTCAAATTCTCTGTTTCCTTGCTTCCTCTCTGATCTCTTTTTTTTTGCCCTTCTTATCTCCTCATCCTTTTGTCTCTGTATTCTTTTTTCACATTTTTTTGCTTGTCTGCCCTTTCTTGTTTTCTCAATTGCTTGTCTTGCTATAACTGCTCTCGTCTTTGTCTATCCTTCCTTTTCGCTCCTTCGTCTTTCAATCTTTCCTCTTTCTTTATCCTTTTTGTCTTGCTCGTCTTGATCTTCCCTTTGCCTTACATTCTCGATGCCTTTACCATCGAGTATAAGCAAAATCTGACCATCATCCATTCGTACTGTAAGAGCGCTAACTCATCAGTTTAATCTTTCTCCCTTCCATCTTTTTATTTCTCTTCCTATATCTAGAGATGTGCTCAGTCGATCACTTCTCTTTATCGCGTCTCTCCTTGTCACTTGGGACCTTAGAGATTACATATCTCTCAGTATTTTTCTCTGGACCATCGTCAATGATTTGCGCAGGCGATTCATATGCCGGGTGGCAGTACCCTGCTGCTACTTTAAGCTGCCTTAATGGGTATAGCCCATCGTCTTTCTTCTCTTCTATTTCAGCCGGGCGGGGGAAGCAGAGGGCTCCTCGCCCCACCTCTTTGCATATATTGAGTATCCAATATACAGGAGGCATCGCATCTCGCTCCTCTTGATACATTTTCCAAAGCTCTAAGCTAGCTAGTAGCTTGTCTAGCTTTTTCCCTATATATTCTGCATTCAAATATGTCGTCATATGCTGCAGAACTGCCTTTGATAGTGACCCTCCTTGTGGCCATGGCATGAACATTTTATCCGCGGTTCCTTTAACCCATTCCGTGCTATAGTGTCTAATCTTGGGTGCATGTTTCGGCAATTGCTTGCAGAGGTGCACAAGTGGAGTAATATCCTCAATTCTTAACCCTTCACACCTTTAAAATAATATTTTTTTACTTTAATCTTGCTAAAAAAACACCATCTTCAATTTTTAAAATCATTTTTTTTCTACTTGATGTCATCATTTTCATAATCACATAAAACAGACAGACAAACTGTACAGGTCACATATATTCTTGTCTACAGTCTTCTCTGAGACCTGTCACACCCTCTAAAATTCCCCATACGGAGTTCAAATCAACGTCTTTAAGTCTGTCTTTAACTGGACTCATCTATGCTTCCACTATGGGATTTTAGGTTAAGATTTCTTCTGATACGTTCTTTAAAACACATGCCGGGGTGTACTGTGTTTCGTGGCCCCTCTCACGATACCTCTCTATTGCTTGACCACACTCAAGTCAATGTCTATTCACTACATATATTCACTATATATAACACTATTGTTCTCACGTTATATTTATCCTGCCACCCTCCGTTACTCACTTTTTCCTTCCTACTACTTTTCTTCACTCATCACCCATACGTTTTGCCAACTCTCTGTTTTTACTCACCACTCGCATTTTCGTCTTCCGACTCTTTTACACTACCTCTTCAAACTTCTGTCTGATCAGCTTCTTGTAGACGTGGGAGGGGATTCTGTGGAAACCAGGCGGCCTGTCACACCGCGCTTGCAAGCTTTTGAATTTTACACTAACCACTATCTACGGGGAGCTTCATGTCCTTTCAGCCGAATGGCAAAGGTAGGGAGATATTGTCGGGACTCTAAAGTTTACTTATGTTGATGGCTCTGAACCATCCTCTCCGCTACCACATGAACTGGATAACCCAGCCCTTCAAGAGGAATAGCAATTAGCCGGGAGATGGATGGGGATGCAGATTTTTATTCGTACATCAATAATCAAAACAACTCAGATAGTTGGCAAAAGGAAAACTGTTTTAATATCAATTATCTAAAACATGGAGTACAACGAACTCGATCCTCTTACTTTAAGCATTCTTAGTAAAAAGAGATCTTATACACAAAACTCGTCATCAATGACGTTAACCTATGCTTTACTAACGTCATCCTACGTGGCAAACTACAAAAACCTATGAGTATGGGTGATCGGCTCTCAATGAACATCTACATATACGATTCATACTAGTATAAAAAAGTGATAGGCTTCTTAACATCAGGTGGGGCAATCAAGCCTTACCCTAAAAATGACCATTATGAACGTCACTAAATGCACAACTATAGGACCCTTAATTATGTAGTCCTCTACAATTGGTTGGCACTTTAACCTCCGTCAATACTTTTCCACCTACGTCTAGCAGCATGCATGCATGCAGGCTGGCCATCCAGGTGCTGGTGAGCTCGCCTTAACCATTGCTTCTCACCAATTAGCATATCAATTCATCATCACCTCAGTGGTCTACTGTCAATTAGGCTTTGAAGCTCGGCCTTGAAAGTGTTCTTAGCTGTGAGAAATTCAAGGAGTGAAGGCACGCTCTGCCCTCATGCGTAGGTGTGACCATCTGGCTCGTCCAACTTCATTCTTCCACGTGACTGGAGACCGTGAAATCGAGCTTCTAGTGCATTTACAGTACTATTTATTTTAATGAACCTATGACTTCTTTCTTGTTTTGTTCATGCCTTCTGAACAAGAGTTCTGTTCTTTCACATGATTTGTATCCAATGTCCGTTTACTCCAGTTTGATAAAACAATGGCTTCTTGGCTCATCCAACCCTGTCTGCTGACATTCACTTTGTAATTCAATAGTTTTTTATCTGCGACATAATAGAAATAAGGCCTTCTTACTACTGTCCAGCATTGCTATAATGCGTAGTGGAAACATCCATCCTTTACTTGTCCATATGCAAATATATATCGGCACTTGCTGCAGTCTATTCACTATAAAGCTAGCCTCAGGTTTACTTTGTCTACTTGCGTTTCTTTTGCATCTGTACATGTGTAAAATGAATGTCTTCATCTGTTTCTGTGGCATAAGCTTCTTCACCTTGATCCCGAGATGTCACTTATTCTTGGGACTCTCTTGATGCTTTATAGAATATCTTCATTTTCTTGTCTCTGCATCTCTTCTATGTATGTCAGCTCAGCTCTGTGTGATGTATATTGGTGATGGTTGGTGCCGTTTACACTCTTTGCTGTTTATTTGCTTTGCTTCTAATGAATCTCATTTAAACAACTATCGTATTTCCTTGTGTGCAGGTATGGTTTCTCAATGGGACCCTTTCCCTGATGATTTCCTTTTGGCCTTTGTCGTTCCAACTGTTCTGTGTATGTCACATACACTGGTTACCAACATACAGGTAATATGGGCAGGACGGTTGAGGTGGGGGTACTTGGCTCCTTCTCTGCAACTCTTTGTAAGCAATTTAACTACTTTCATGTGGTATTTTTGTTTTATGTAAACATCCAATTGTATTATGTGCAGTACTGGTTATTGAATTTTTTCTGTTTCATTTCGCATTTCAATCCGTATTAAAACAAGTGCTGTATTATAGGTGTATGGTGGAACTACGATCACTTCCTCCTTTGGAACAGGTCCACCGCTTGAGGTATTTCTATTCACAATTCACTTTAAAGAATCAGATTACATCCAACATTGGATATACTTTGAGACAGAAATGTATGTAACCGTGCACTGTTTAAAACTTTTCTGATTTTGGTTGTTACGTTGCACTTCCACCCTAATGCAGAACAGTTACCAAGGACATATTACAAAGCTAAATACTTTGCAGGGCAACATTGCAATCACTATGTTTTACAGGGTGACCTCAAATCAAGTCCATGTGTGAACTCAGATGGATATCAGGTGAAATATTAACTGAATGTTATGACCAAGTCACGTACACTCGTTTGCAGGTTTTATCCATACTAATGTTCTATTTGTGTCGCAACAGTAACCCTAACAGTATATGGTTCCCAATCTATGTAAAATACTTGGCTTGGAGGTGCTCTGTCGAATGCAAACTTTCAATGTGCACTTTGGTTGACATTGTATTCAAGGAATTTACTCCCGATGTGGACTTAGAAGAGGTGCATGGAACAGAGGTATACATATATGAAGTAAAATTGGGCATCACATTGCATTATGAATACATTTTAATTATGTTGCTATCTTTTCCAGTCCGTCTAGTTGTTTTTCAATTTGTCGATATTTACTTATGTTTCTTTGCTTTGAAATTATATTTGCTGCAGTAAAACCATATAAAAACGTTGTTTTGCAGTTTGATGTCGCCGTCTGCACAGAGAAGGCCACTGTTTCGAAGCAAAACAAGAATCCAAGGGGAAAGAACGTACCAGTTTTTTTGCACAAGCTTTTTTGAGCAGATGTTTGTCATTCTAGGTTTTTAGTTACAACATTGTGTGTTCTGCAAGTGTGCAATACATTGAGCATCTTCTATTAATTATTTTAGAAGCCCAGAAGTAAGAGGAGTATAAAGATGCAGACATCGCTTGAAACCAAAGATGTTGCTTGCCAAACAGATTTAACATTGGATTAATTAATATCTCAGGCGCAGCGTGGCACAGTCAACAAGCAGACTAGTGATGCATATGTCCAGTAGCCAGAAAATGAATGGAATGTCATATGTGACCCTTACAAAATCAGCCTGGACCATTGCTACCCTGTGCCAACTCGAACACATGCAAATGCAAGTGATGATGCATTGCAACTCCTTGCCGACCCCTAAACACAATCTACACCCTCTAAAAATGTTCTACCCAAAAAACATTCAATGTTACCTGTTTGTCCAATTCATGTTGAATATCGCAGCATGAACTGATGGAGGATGAAACTTCAACGCAATTGACTGATGAACTTGCTCAAGATCTCGACTTCAGTTAGCCAAGTCTTGATGATTTGTCCACCACTGTCGACTCACAAAACGCAGGACGATTGGCTATTAAAGGAGCAAACGTACATTGTGTTTGATAGCTGCCTGATGGAGATTGTACAAATGCTGAAATGTGATCATACAATCGGGGGCAAGATATGCGGGGAGCCAGTGGTGAATGTTGTCACAAGTCTCACCCCTTCTCAACTGTCTTTCCTGTTTGCTTGTGACCTTCTTTTGTGACTTCTTCCGCACGGTCCGGGATTTGTATAAGCCTGCGCGTGGGTCTTCGGATTCCAGCGTGCTTAGTTCAGATTGTCCAGGAAGGAACCAGGTAGGAATAATGTCCAGGCGTGGAGGCACGGAACCCGTGGCTTGAGCGTGGGTGAAAATCCAGGAAAGTTTTGGGTAAGTTGTGGGATGAAAGGAAAAGGAGGAGGAAAATAAGGAACCGGGAATAGTGATCAGGAAAACAGCCCCGAGCGAACTCCGGCAGCACACGTCCAGCTACAGCGAGTAGTATCATTGAGACGGGCAGAGCCGCGGGGCGTGGCTGTTTTGAAGAACGTAGAGTGTGTAACGCAAAGACTGGTAAGCAGCGTTCTGCATCAAGCGGCCATGTTGGAAGAATTACTGAGTTCAATCCCCTGTGTGTCAGGGACCACGAGGTCCAGAAGGGACGCAGACGGCGGTTCATGACAGTATGCCTCCTCTGAAGTCCAGCTCCTCTGAGTTTGCCCGGATGTATAAGATGGTATCTTCGAATCAGCCTGGGAGCATTCATGTTTGACACGGGTTCCCAGGTGCGCTCACTGGGAGGATACCCTTTCCATTCGACCAAATATTGTAGTTGCCCACGTCGGTATCTAGAGTCACAGATTCTGGAAACTTCATATTCAAGCTGGTCATTGATAATCACTGGGGTTGATCTTGGAGCAGTCCGAGAGGGTTGAACATATGGTTTCAATAGAGAGGTGTGGAAGACTGGGTGGATCCTTTTCCATGATTCTGGTAGCCGAAGTCTAAAGGCCACTGGGTTGATGATTTCTTTGATAGAAAAGGGGCCGTAATACCTGGGAGCCAGTTTATTTGGTCGCAGATGTCGAGGAAGGAGTTTCGAGGATAACCAGACTTTATCGCCTACTGAGTAAGAAGGTCCAGGTCTTTTTTTGGAGTCCGCATGATGTTTAACGTCTTTTCGGGCCTTTTCTATGTGTTCCTTTGCTGCTTTGTGTACATTAATAAGGGTTTCAATCCAGGAATCAACCGTAGGAACTGGGGGTAGGGTGTGGGAGAATGGAAGGTAGAACTGACGATGAAATCCTTGACTACAGAAGAAGGGACTGGTGTTGATAGCTGAATGATCCGAATTGTTGTAGGCGAATTCGGCCACAGGTATTAAGAGTGACCAATCATCCTGGACCTTGGTGGCAAAGCAACGAAGATATTGTTCCAGAGTTTGGTTTACAAGTTCAGTGGCTCCATTGGTCTGTGGGTGGTAACCTGAGGACAAGGCACGTTGGATTCCCAGTATACGACATAATTGTTTCCAGAACTGGGATATGTATTGGGGTCCTCGGTCAGAAATGATCTTGGAAAGTAGCCCATGAAGCCGGAATATGTGTTCCAGGAAGATTCCGGCGAGTTCAGATGAGGATGGCAGTTTGTATAAAGGTGTAAAATGAGCCATCTGAGTGAACAAATCAATGGTAACCATGATAGTTGTGTATCCCATGGAAGATGGTAGTTCCACGATAAAATATGTGGCGATGAATTCCCAGGGTCTTGTTGGTATTGTTGGTTGAAGTAGTAGACCTGCCGGTTTCTTATTATCATGTTTGTTCTGATTGAAGACTGCACATGCCTGGATATGAATCCGGACATCCTCTTTCATCCTCGGCCACCAAAATTGTCTGTGTATTGAACGGAGGGTGTTGGTGATGCCACGGTGTCCTGAATGAAAAGTATCATGACATAGGCTAGTGATCTTTTGCCACAGTCCAGGAGTGGGGATGACCAAGCGATTGTCCTTGAACAGATATCCGTCCCTTGTCTTAAGTTTCCATCGATTGTTTGTCTTAAACTCCTTCCAGGTTTCAGAGGACTGAGTTTGAATTTGAATATCCTCCAGGAGTGTGATTGCTTGGGCAACAAATATTGTCTGGGGAAACATCTTAGGAAAAGTCAGATCTTCAAGAGTTTCGTAATCAGGACGTCTGGATAAGGCATCAGCTATTATGTTTTGTGTTCCAGGGACATGATGGATTTGAAACTGATATTGAGCAAAAAAGAAGGCCCAACGGGCTTGACGACTGTTTCTACATTCTAGGGTTTGCAGGACTTGAAGATTTCGATGTTTTGTGCGGACCTGTACCGGGTGTTTGGCTCCCAGGAGAAGATGACGCCAATCAATGAAAGCCTGGCAGATGGCTAGCAGTTCCTTTTCCAGGACGGAATAATGAGTTTCACTGGGAGTCAAGGTGCGAGAAAGATAGGCGATGGGGTGTTTTCTAATTTATCATCAAGTTCCTGTTTTAAGACTGCCCCGATGGCGTAGTTGGAGGCATCAGTTTCCACAAGAACAGGGTGATCAATGTCGGGTTGAGCTAAGATGGGAGCTTGTGTAAACTCTGACTTCCAGCGTTGGAAAGCCGTATCTTGGGCTGAGGTTGTAACGCCCACCTGGTTCCCACGGGGGTGCTGATCTAGTCTGGATTACTGCGGTCTCTTCTAGCGTGATGCGCAGGACCCGGAACACCGATTGGACAGGTCCTCCAAATCGTGCTTCCTTGGCCCGTAGGAATATCCTTCTGCAGATGAGAAAGGGGATTAACAGTCTGCAGAATGGTGTGCTAGCTCCCCCCTTCCCTCCTCCGTTCCTCTCTATTCCTCCAAACCCGGTTTAAGCTCACCTTATGGTTTGGAAGGTTGAACTCTCCATCCTGCTTCTGGTGCAGGGGCACACGTTCGTCCAGTTACTTCACTGGTTTTCAGAATGGCGCTGGCAAAATCCACTTGACTTTCCTGAGCGATGCGCCGTAAGTATGAAAGTTCAAAGTTCAAGTGAGGCCCCCTTTATGCTGTCTTTCTCACCTGTGATCTGTTCTTTATTTGAGGTGCAGAATGAAGGCGATGCGTCGAGGGGTTAACCTGCCGAGGTGAGTAGTAATGAGGGCGATCCCTCTAGATGTCCTTATCATTCCTCTGAAATGTCTCTAGTCCTTTCCCCATAGGGGCTGGGATACGGTACCTGCCAACGGGGCGGCGCCGACACGAAATGTGGAAGAAAAGCTGGTAAGTATTATGGCTGTTAATCAGGCTTTCCTTCTGTGTGTCCTTCTGCTCACCTTTTGTTTCTTCCTCTCTCCCCTAGGTGCAGAGATGTGGCGTCCGGTGCTGACAGCCGCGATGGAGCCGGGGGATGTCTCGAGGACAGGACAGGTGAGTGAAGCGTGGCGCTGCAGCGAGCAACGTGATGCTTTTAAATTGAAGTCTTCCTTCAGGGATGCTGGCGAGAAGATTCCGGATGCAGGTAAGAAGCTTGAAATAATCCTTGGTTTTCACCTTTCCTCTTCTCTTCCTTCCTTGCAGGTCTTCCAGGTTCAAGACGGGCGTGGCTGTAGTCCAGGAGCAGACACGGTGAGCGTTAAGCTGCAGGAAGCAGAACAACGCGAAGCATGAGCTGCTGTCTGGGCGTGGCTTAAATAGCCTCCAAAGAAGTCCCAGGTATGTATCCTTCCCCAACTAGGTATGTATCCTTCCCTGGCCACGCCCGAGTGAAAAAATAGTCCCTTTCAGGTCTCAGGGAGGCCTGAAGCGTGCAGCATGGTCTGCATCAGGTAAGTGCACAAAACACCTCCCTTTATGAGCCTGGCGCCTATGGCGCCAGGACTGATGTCCAACATGAGCCTGGCGCCAAAGGCGCCAGGACTGAGTCCAAAGAGTCCCTATAAGGGGCCGCTGGGCTTTTACCCGAGGGCATGATGCCTGCTTCCGGGGGTGCTGGGCCTGGCCTGATGCTCCGGAGGTAGGCATCATGACAGAGGTCCACTGAAAGGGGGTATCCTTCTTTAGCAATGTAACAATAGGATGTACAATCTCTGAAGAGGTTGGTATACATTTCCGATAGAAGTTAGTTAGCAAGCCCCAGGAAGGATTTAATTTGTTTTACAGTGGTTGGAACGGGCCAGGATAGAATGGAATCTACCTTTGAGGGTTCCATGCCAATCCCCTTAGGGCTAAGAACGAATCCGAGAAAGTGAACAGTTGATACCTGGAAAAGACACTTCTCGGGTTTGGCCAGGAGCTTATGTTCGCGTAGACATTGTAAAACTGCCTTTACGTGTTCTTCGTTTCAGATGGTCCTTGGAGTAAATCAGTATGTCGTCCAGATATACAATGACGAAGAGGAACAGCATGTCAGAAAACACTTGTTCCATAAAACGTTGGAAGACCGCTTGGGCATTAGCAAGTTCGAAGGGCATAACCAGGTATTCAAAATGGCCAAAAGGTGTTCTAAAGGCCGTTTTCCATTCGTCACCTTCCTTTATACAAATTAGATGGTAGGCACCCCTGAGATCTAATTTTGTGAATACTACTGCACCTCTTACTGCTTCCAGGATATCCGAAATGAAAGGCAATGGGTAGCAGTCCTTGAGAGTACACTGGTTAAGGCCACGGTAATCTAGACATGGTCTAAGCTCCTTGGTATCTTTCTTGGGAACGAAAAATAACAAAGCGCCCGATGGGGACTTGGATGGTCGTATGGTGCCATTTTCCAAGTTAGTATCCAAGTATTCCCCGAGGACCCTTTTTTCAGGTTCTGATAAAATAAACATTCTTTTGAAAGGGATCACTGCTGAAGGCTCAGTATCGATGGCACAATCCTCAGGTCTGTGAGGAGGAAGAGCTTGAACTATGGCAGTCGAAAATACATCTGTGTAAGCCTGATAGGCCCTGGGAATTTGGATGATGTTCGAGGCAGTGACTGGACTCTGTTGGGTTTCTTGCAAGTTTTCAGAGGACTTTGGTACGGAATCTAGGAATAGGCAGTGGAACATACAGTGTTCATAACCAAGAAATAAGCAGCCTGCTGCCCAATTGATGTAAGGGTTATGCTTCTGTAACCAGGGCATGCTTAGAACCATCGGATAGTGGGCAGATCTTATGTCAAATGTGATCCTTTCTCGATGGTGATTTATAGAGAGTAGGATCTCTTTGGTTTGAAGGGTTATGGGTCCTGAAGATAGGGGTCTTCCATCAATTGCCTCTACTGGTTGCATCGTCTCTCGAGTTTCATGTGGAATGTTGTGAGTAGTGACCCAATCATGATCTATGAATATACCCATGGCTCCGCAATCCACTAATGCCAGAATGGGGTAAGATTCTTTCTTGGAAGGCGATAGAAAGGCCTGAAGAATCACAAGCTTGTTTGGTCCAGGAGAGTTCAAGGAAGGAATTGATTTGGAGCAGACATCATTCTCCCGAAACTGTGCCCCATCTAGGATCGGGAGCTGGCATTTCCCCGACGCCGTGGAGGAGCAATAGGGCACTTTCTGACAAGATGTTTATCGGATGCGCAATACATGCAGAGTCCAGTGGGAATACGGCGCATCCTTTCTTGTGGGGTAATGGGTCCACGGAATGCCCCCAGTTGCATGGGTTCTGGATCTGAGGTCGGAGAAACTGCGGGTTCTGGGCTAGAAGGATGGTCTGTGACAGCTTTTTGGAATGATTTCGACTTCTTTTTCTCTGCCTTTCTTTCTTGGATTCAAAAATCTATTTACAAGGAAAGGTCCAAGAGGGCCTGCAAGGAATTAGGGCGAGCAACCCTGGCTAGCTCGTCCTTTATTTCTTTGTTCAAGCCTCTGCGAAAGAGAGTGAAGCTAGCTTCTTGGGACCAATCAGCTTCCTTCATAAATTGTTTGAAACGGGGGACATAGGTAGGCATATCCTGGGATCCTTGTCGAAAATCAAGTAGACGTTCCTGAGCGCTGTAAACCTGCTCAGGATGATCAAACATGGCCTTTAGGGCTTCCATGAATCTGTCACGCTCACCTACAAAAGACAATACAAAAGACTTTGTCTTTTCTCCAAGAAGGCCACCAGAAGTGGCGTTTGATTTTTTTCCTCCGTTTTAGCGATACCAGGGTGTCCTTCCATTAATGATTCATGATGATGGGCAATAACAAGTTCTTGCAATTCTTTACTAGGCAGAAACAACCGCTCCTGGAAGTAGGGTAAGTCCTCCTTAACGGTGTAATGAGGACCCTTTTGACTCCATTCCAGTAAAGCTGCAGAGTCTAGAAGTTGTTTTACTTGCGTTTGGATGTCCTCAATAGTTTGCAATGAAGTTAGGCCTAAGATTCTTTGTTCAGGTATGATTGGCACAGGTTCTAAACTCGAATTGGGTTCTTCCATGCCAATCCGGGATAAGGCGTCCGCTTTACCATTCTTGCAGCCAGGGCGATAGGTAATTACAAAATCAAATTCCGCAAAGAATAGAGCCCATCGGAGTTGTCGTGAAGATTGAGCCTTGGCCGTCTTTAAATACTGTACATTTCTGTGGTCCGTAATTACGGTGATGGTGTGTCTTGCCCCGAGAAGGTAGTGACGCCAAGCCTTGAAAGCAGATTTAATAGCCAGTAACTCTTTGTCGGTAATTGCGTAGTTGATTTCAGGAGAAGAACATTTCCTGGACCAAAAGGCCACAGGGTGTAGTTGGTTAGTTTCTGGGTCTCTTTGCGACAGGACAGCTCCCATGGCCGAACTGGATGCGTCGGTTTCCACAATGTAAGGGAGATCTGGGTGCGGGTGCTTCAATATAGGTGCAGAGGTGAATTTGGTTTTCAGGTCCTGAAAGGCTTGTTCGGCCTCAAGAGTCCATTCAAAGCGTTTGTTTTTCTTTAGGAGAGCTGTGATGGGTTGGCCTGTTCGGGAAAATTCCGGGATGAATCTTCGATAGAAATTGGCGAAGCGAGCATGCTCTGAACTCCCTTCACCGAGCTAGGAGATGGCCATTTGAGGATGGCGTCCACCTTTCGCGAGTCCATTCGGGCTCCTTGAGGTGTCAGGATGAATCCGAGAAACTCCACTTCTGTGGTATGAAAAACGCATTTTTCGAGCTTTGCAAATAGTCTGTGCTGGCGCAATTTCTCAAGAACTGCCCTAACATGTTTTCTGTGGTCGGATTCTGAAAAGGAGTACACCAGGATGTCATCAATATAAACAACGACACAGACGTCGATAAGTTCCCGAAGAACATCATTCATAAAGTACTGAAAGGCGGCAGGTGCATTGCACAAACCGAAGGGCATCACCTGATATTCGAAGAGCCCAAATTTGGTGCGGAATGCAGTCTTCCATTCGTCGCCTTCTTTTATACGCACCAGGTGATAAGCTCCTCGGAGATCTAACTTGGTGTACACACAAGCGTCTTTCACCTGGTCGATAAGCTCAGGGATCAGGGGCAGAGGATAACGATTCTTAATCGTTATTTGATTTCGGGCGCGATAGTCTATACATGTTCTAAGGTCGCCCTCTTTTTTCGGCACGAAGAACAGAGCTGAGGAGACAGGAGACTTGGACGGGCGAATAAAACCATTGACTAGGTACTGATCTAAATACTGACGCAAATGTAGGTTCTCAGGTTCCGTAAGAGCATAAATCCTACTACAAGGTAGTTGAGCATTGGGTACCAGATCGATTTGGCAATCATAAGACCGATGGGGAGGTAACGTGTTAGCCTGTTCCTTCTGAAAAACGTCTTGGAATTCTTGGTATTCTGACGGTAGCTGTACAGGGGTGGAAGTTGCTGAGGCTAGACCCATAACTGGATTTCCGGGGTAACAAGTTGGTTCACAATCAGGAAAACTTATCTTCTTTGCTCGCCAGTCAATTCTGGGATTATGCGTTTCTAACCAAGGAATTCCAAGAATTACTTGAAATTGTGGGGCCTTGATCACATCAAACACGATTGCTTCCCGATGTCCATCCTGACCCACCAGTGTCATTTCAACAGTGGAATGCGTTACAGGTCCTGAGGCTATTTCGGTTCCATCTACTGTAGTAATGACATCTTGGGTTACTTTCGGGCGGAGAGGGAGCTTAATCCTGGAAGCCAATTCACGGTCTATGTAATTTCCAATAGCTCCACTGTCGATGTATATTTTTATAGCATGCAACAGCTGAGGCTGTTTTGGGTCCACGAGCACCATTGGCATGACAAAATGCGAGGTCAAAGAGTTTGTTTTCAAGCTTGGCAAGCGGACCCCGGGCTAGGTCGTTTCCCGAATCAGGTGTCAATAAATCATTATCAGTGGCTCCAACCACCTTCTTAGGTGGTTTAACCGGACAATTTCGAAGAAAGTGACCGGACGTCCCGCAATACAGGCAAAGTTGCATTTGCCGCCTTCTCTCTCTCGTTCCTTCTGTGTTAATGGTCCTTTAACACCGCCGATTTGCATAGGTTTGGATACGTCGGTACTCTTGGAGTTAGCGTGGGTTTTGATCGGTACTCGGGTTTCGTACTTGAACCGATCTGCTTTTCTATTTTGAAGTCTGTGATCAAGTTGAACCACCAAGTCTATGTAGTCTGCGCAGACCTGGGGTGGATCTACTATCTGAGCTAGAACATCCTTAAGCTCTCCGCGCAGGCCTCGATGAAACAATGTGATCCTTTTGTTTTCTGGCCATCCAGTTTCCACAACCAGTCTATTAAAGGTGGCAACGTAGGACAGAAGATCCTGATTACCTTGTTGTAAGGATAGCAGTTCGTTATCAAGGGCCTGCCCTTGAGAGTGTCGAGCAAACAATCTTTCCATGCTGGCCTGGAAACCCTGAAAATTCTGGAGAATGGGATCATCCTGATTTACCAATGAATAGACCAATCGGCAGCACTGCCACTGAGGTAATATAGTATAAAGGCTACCTTGGTCTGGTCGTTAGGGAAGGCCCCGGGTCTGCATAGAAAGTGTAAACGACATTGGTTCATAAAGACGGCATATTTCTTGGGATCCCCCGCAAAACGTTCAGGCGGGGCCAAAGGCATGTGTCCAGGTAGATTGATTTGTACCGGGTTATTCAAACCCATTGATGTGGAAGTATCTCCAGAATTAGGTAAAGGAGTGTGCCCTGCCTGGGCCTGCAATAACCTTTTGGCCAGGTCATCTGTTCTTTCCTTGGATAGGATCAGTTCTCTTTTGAGAGCGTTAGTCTCCTGGCGGGCTGAATGCACTTCTGCCCGTAATTCCCCCAAAAGCTGGGCCAGCTGATCTGTCTCAGAAGTCTCCATAGCGCCCGGGTGGGAAATTGTGGGTAGGCTTCGCGTTCTGTCACGCTCACCTGATTCCCACGGAGGCGCAGGTCTGGCTTCGAGTGCTGATGCTTCTTCTATGGTGAAGCGCAGGACTCTGAAGATGGACTCACTGGCTCGCAGGAATATTCCCCTGTGCGTGAAAAGGGAGCATTACCTACTGACGGAATAATGCTCAAGCCTCCCACTCCCTTCCAACCCTCCACGATACCCTTCCTCGATTCCCCGTGAAGTCTCACCTTAGGGTCTGGAAGGATGAGTTCTCCATCCTGCTTCTGATGTTCAAATAAGCGTGACTATTCAGGTAAGGCACTGTAAGAGTTCTGTAGCAAGTTCAAAAGTTCAAGCTTAATAATAATGTTCATTGTCTTATTGCTGCAAGCGCTAACGCTTATGTCTTTTTCCCCTTAGGGGCCGGGGTTCGGAATGCCGGAGATATGGCGCCGACCCGAAGTGAAACGTGCAGTTCCAGTAAATGACCGGTAAGTTCTGGATGAGCTTTCGGGTAATGTCTTTGCATTCGCTCATTCAATGTCTTTATCTTTTTTCCCCCCATAGGGGCCGGGGTCCGGAATGCCAGGAAGCGGCAGGACCCGAAATGAAATGGGAATGACCCAACAGGTAAGTCTTAGAAGGAAACTGAGCTTTTCCTATTCCCTTCCTTCTCTCACCTTGTGTTCTTGTCTTTTTCTCTCTAGGCTCTGGGAAGTGGCTGCGGATCCGGATGATCGCTGCTGAAGATGGAGATGCCCAGGAAAGGTGAGTGAAATGCAGCGCTGCAGCGATCGAAACGAAATGCTTTTAAAATGTCTTCCCTTTCAGGATCGTCGGTGTGAAGTCTCCGTGATGCAGCTTTAGCAGGTAAGGTCTTCTTTCTCTCCAATTCTCTCTTAGCGGGTGACCCAGGGTGCTGACAGGCGTGGCTGAAGTCCAGATGCAGGAGCTGAGATGGTGAGCGTCCAGCTGCGAGGAGCAGAACAACGCGAAGCGTGAGTTGCTGATCGGGAGTGGTTTAAATAGCTTTGGAAGAAGTTCCAGGTATGTATCCTTCCACCGATCAGGTATGTATCCTTCCCCGACCACACCCAGGGGAAAGTAGTTCCACAGGTAAAGTAGTTCCATTCAGGCCTCAAGAGGGCCTGGATGTAGCAGCATGGTCTGCATCAGGTAAGTGCACCTTAAAACACTTGAACACATGTCTAGCTTTATGAGCCTGGCGCCTAAGGCGCCAGGACAGGGGTCCAACATGAGCCTGGCGCCAGGACTGTGTCCAAAGGGCCCCAGCTTGGGCCCGCTGGCACTTCCCTGGGGGAAATGATGCCTGCCTCTGGGGTTGCTGGGTCGGACCTGGCTCCTTGGAGGTAGGCATCATGACAGAATCCATTGTAATCATCCAGGAGGGCGTCGCCCGAATTGACTAGGGGAGTTGCCCAGGTTAATGCGTTGCCAGTGAGGTGTGATATCATAAACCTTACTTTTGCTCTAGGGGTGGAAAGTAGTAGAGCTTGAAGGTGAAATGCAGCAAGCAAGAGTCAAGGAAGGCACGAAGGGTCTTTGGAGAGCCATCATATTTGTCCACCACTCCTCCCAATAAAACACTTTCCTTGGTAGCAGAATCATGAGACAATACCAGCTGCTTTAAGGCAGCATTCTCAGCCTTAAGGTTTTGAACTTCTGTGGTGAGTTCCTGCATACCTCGCATGAGGTCTTGAACTGCGGCTTCCATCCCTGTATCCGTATCGATTTTAGGCGTCTCAATCTGTCACAAGTCTCTCCCCTTCTCACCTGTCTTTCCTGTTTGCTTGCGACCTTCTTTTGTGAATTCTTCTGCACTTCCCGGAATTTGTATAAGCCTGCGCGCGGGTCTTCGGATTCCAGCGTGCTTCATTCAGATTGTCCAGGAAGGAACCAGGTAGGAACAATGTCCGCGCGCGGAGGTACGGAACCCGTGGCTTGAGCGCGGGCGAAAATCCAGGAAAGTTTCGGGTAAGTTGTTGGATGAAAGGAAAAGGAGGAGGAAAACAAGGAACCGGGAATAGAGATCAGGAAAACAGCCCCAAGCGAACTCCAGCAGCACACGTCCAGCTACGGCGAGTAGTAGTGTTGAGATGTGCAGAGCCGCGGTGGCGTGACTGTTTTGGAGAACGCAGAGCGTGTAACGCAAAGACTGGTAAGCAGCGTTCTGCATCAAGCGGCCATGTTGGAAGGATTACTGAGTTCAATCCCCTCTGTGTCAGGGACCACGAAGTCCAGAAGGGACGCAGACGGCGGTTCATGACAAATGTGTCTTGCGCTTTACAAGGCACCAACTTGAAAATCCATGCAACCTGTGTCTACCTCCATAATACATTTTCATGGTCTGCTCAACCGATGCTCTGCAAAGTGTCAGCTGGGAATCTACTTTGTTCAGCAGCTTTACTGGTCAGCGGATTGACTTTCAGCAAGATTTCCAGTTTTTGTCAGTTTGTGGGTCTTGGCCTTGCTAAAACTCAATACTTCAAATACCAATGGGAATTCTTATTCCCATTGGCACATACAATGCCACCAAACATTGCAATCGAGCCTTGTCCTCCAAATTCCGAACTTGTCGAAAGGTTGACTTCTATATACAAATGATGTGCAGCTCTCGTTAAAATGCACTCACAGTAACATTTGGAGGTGTTCACGCCTTAAAACACTTGTGTATAGGTGCGTTATAAATGCCATATCATAACATTTTAACTGAAAAGAAACTGTAATTGAATATTACACCCGAAGGTCGAACTCCCCTATAATAAATGTGCTATCCCGCATCAGAGTTAATGATTTATACTGTGCCTAGTATCTGAGTTTCACTAGATCATACAAATATATTGTCTAGTTCACTCTAGTATGTGATTTCTTACAGAATAAAAAGAAAAATATCACGAAAGTTCTCTGAATACAGAGTGAATGTTGGTGCCTTTGCAAAGGCCTAAAGAGAACCAGTGCTCTAGACACAGTGAACATCGGGGTGAAGGTGAGATCATTGGAGGCACACCGCTGCTGGATGGCAGACACAGTCAGAGACATTCGATGTTGGCTGTTATCCTGCTCTCCACGGGTATTCTTACCCTTCTGAAAACTGATCGGACACCAAGGGAACACCCCACTAGAATAATGGGAACGAATTCTTCATCGCCTCATGCCCCTTCCTGACTTGACAGACTTCCCAAGAAGAACCACGTTTTCGTTCAGCGGCACAATCATGCACTTTCACCAGCTACTGCAATGTTGAGAACAAGTTGACACACAGCTCAAGGCTAGACTATGTCAACTGTCTTGCATGATGGTTACAGAGAGGGCTGACTCGGGTGCGCAAGGGAGTATGGACGGACATGCATGAATTACAGTAAGCGCGGCGCAATTGAAAGCTGTCCCATTTTGCGCATCCATCTATAGATTAAAGTCTGTATGCTGGGCTCATCTCTCCATGTAGCGAAGGTAAGGTTGTATCTAACTCTTAGAAGTTACATTGTGAAAGGTACGATACTATGCTGCACCGACTAATACATCAACAGAGTATACACTTGGTGGCATGAAACAGTTCTGGAGGAGGGTGAGGTTGGGTTTATGTGGAATTTTGAGGGCTGATGTACACACGTGCGTTGCAGCAACACACAATTCGTGAATGTTCACAGTTTAATGTGGCATAACATATTTTTACTTGGATGTTTGAAACTGTCCTTACTGTTCTGAAACACTGTCACAAATCATAGCCTTTCCTTTTTTTCCCCTGCATTCTTTTTCTAAATTGAAACCTAAACGTCTCTGCCTTTGAACAGGACACTTGTTTGTTATTTGGCCTTGAACGCTAGTCAGTAACTGCTCGAAGGACATACGTTGTGGGATAGAAAAAAAAATGAGTAACATTTAGTATTTTGAGAGTGTACATTCCAAAAGTTAGTTTCCACTTGTGTGATACATCGTACAGAGCCGTTGCTCATCGACAGAACCTGACGATGGAATTTCCAGAAATTATGTAAATTCAAGTTTACAATTATTAGGGGGATTAAAAACAACTAGGGTGCTCTATGCATAATAACTAATTCAACAAACACCACCCGTATGCAGGGTAGTGATATGTAAACCGCTTTGTCCTATGGAACATACCGCTATATCGCAGAGCTTCATAAAGTCGGTGCAGGGGGTGGGTGGGGAACATTGTCCGTGTGCACTGGGATCGCTTTTCGATCAGTAATCTTGCTGGCTTCGTTATAATGATATCTGTCTGTGGTTCAACATAAATGGTTGCTATCTTTGTTCTTCGTTTTCTCCATCCCATTGGGAGCTATACCTACTTCAGAGCGCTCAACTTGTATGCAACTAATGTACTACACCATGTTTTCATGCGTGTGTTTAATATTGGTTGTTGTGCGCTTATGATTAGGTTTCAAACAGTTATGAGTTATACAGGAACTTGTTATATTAGAGTACAGAACGGCAACTGAAATGTATTTTTGTGTTTTGTTCAGAGATTTTGTACCGTACTGCCCATGCCATAGTTTCCAGGTCCCAGCTGATGGATTCTTCAATCAACACTGGAGGATTACCATAAGCAGTGTTTTCTCGATCACTGTTATGTGGGACGACCGACATGGGCCGATCTGTCCTTTGGCAGTTCCGGCAACAAGGAGCAACCGGTCAGCATTCCTGATGTAGCAAGGTGCAGAAGCAACAGCGTTGGGCTTGAAAGTGCAAACAATTTCTTCTCCCACAGGGCGCACCAAGTGGGTCATTCAAATGTTTTGCTGTTGTACCATACAGAAACACAAGGACACAGAAGATTTGTCCATCGTAATCTGCGTGGCTTGAGTCATGCGATGTTCGTTATCTCTAATTTACCTGGGAAATAAGAAAATCGTTTGTTTAATGGAGTTTATAATTTCTTTTGAACGTTCTTTGAAAAATAAAAGCACTTGTTAGATTGCGGACTATTGATGTAATTTAAAAAAATTCTACATTCAAATACTATCTAGGGCAAGACAGAGAAGGTACGCTCTGTGTGGGGATATCTGTATTTATCTTGTGTTTATCTTCCGGTTTCTGCAGGCGTGGGTGATGACGTGGCACGTTGGGCTGTGCTGGTCACAAACGTAATGAAAATAGGTGGAGCAGATCGTTTGACAAGGGATGTTGGCTTCAGGGGCGGGTGATATGATTTATTGCTGTGAGCGCACTTGAACTTCGGTCGATCGATCCACGGATAAGATTAGCACAAGATGGCTGTGTCCAACACGTTGTTTTTGCATGTGTAAAAGTGAGGAAAACTAAGGTAAGATGCATATGAATTTTTTTTTAGGATCGATCGCAGTATGCTTAACGCAACATGCTCGAGCGATCGGGACAATCATATTTTTGAGTGCACTTCCCCTTTAACGAATAAACTCGCTGATATGATAACTAGTTTATAATGTTCCGTGTCTACGCTCGTGAGACAAAGCATCATGTTTCTGGATAGTTTTACTTTAAGGTCGTTGATCAATAGTTTATCCTAAAAGAAAAGGTTGGCGTGCAGACGGCCTAGTAAGTCGAATATTCTACTGGTCCTGTCATGATGGACTCTTCTCACTAATCACTTGTTTTCACCGTACAGACCGGTGCTGTTGAAATGTCCTGTGTTATTGTGTTAAAAGGCCTGCCGAGAGCTTCTTATCCTGGGCATCTTGGCTATAATTTAATAGGCTCTCTATTTAGGCTCTGCGTTATCATTCGATCACCCAGCGTCAAATCCATCTGACTAAACATGGTGGCTAT
This sequence comes from Ambystoma mexicanum, assembly GCF_040938575.1. Classification (NCBI taxonomy): domain Eukaryota; kingdom Metazoa; phylum Chordata; class Amphibia; order Caudata; family Ambystomatidae; genus Ambystoma; species Ambystoma mexicanum. Next base: position 1,405,265,484 of record NC_090923.1, on the reverse strand, counting down.
GGGATAAGGGGTCGTGGCGACTCATGCTGTAGCCCTGATGTCTGTTCCATCCACCTTTGTTATTTTGCAGGTTGGATGCAACATCGTATAGTTCAAATCCAGATACATGTCGGTCGAACCAGATACATAGAATTCTATAGGGGCTTGCGGTGATAATGCCGCCGGAGGCGCGAGACCACAGTGAAAAAACATATCTATTCTGGTCAGGGGTACAGTGAAGAGATGAGCTCCGATTTCATACATTCTCCGGAGGCACCATATAAGAAGGCTATTATCTAGAAGATATCACCCATGTGTCTTTTAGAAATAACACACTTCTTCTTACTGTGGGATTCGGGGGGACCGCACAGCAGTTGCAATTGCCTCTTCCTCTTGATGCGCCTACATGGTTTATAAATGAGTCCTGATCCGCCCTCACCCTCCTCTTTCTGTTAGGCAAGACGCTCCACCACTGCCGTTGTCACGCTTCCCATAACATCTTTTACGGTATTGGTGGCTGCCGTTTTCACGTGTACTTTAGCTAGTTCAAATCTTTGTCTTAAAAAGGGCATAGTGGACTGGCCACCAGGGGGCGCAGAGATGAACACCCTCTCTGCGTGAGCTCCGTCAGCATCAGCCCGGAAGATGAATTGAGCCCCCTCTTCCCGGTACCTCCCTGCGAAAATGCAACGTGATATCGATTGCGGAAAACACCCCCTAGGTCTGGGAAAAATCCTGAGGAAAAACTGATCTCTGCACCCTCTGAAATCGAGAAAGGAACCAAGGGCCACAAGACGACGCAACTCGCACACGCGGGCAGCGTACCAACGAGACCCGAGGCCCCGCGAGCAGATCCTGCAAAGTCACCACCGCGCATCCACAATACAAGGCGAAGCCTGACCTCCGACATACAGGAAGAAAAGAGGGAGGTTCCGCGTCCTCGGCACCTGAAGTCAGCGACCCCGAACGGAGCCGCGCAGAAGCTCCGCCGGCTTGCACATCATTGTTCCCCAGTCGCCGCAATCTGGAGGGGAGCCCGCCCCAGAGACACATCACGCAGCGCAAGGACCGATTCCCCTGAGTCCGACACCTCCACGCGGCATCTGCCTGCCCGACGGCACCTCTCCACGGCAACCAGGTATGCCACCAGTCTCCCCGAGGTCCGCCCCTCAGCAAAGGATGGAGCGGACCCAGAATTGATTGAGGCCTCGGCACCCCTGTGCGTAGAGGAGCGGGTGAAGGATCCCTGGCAACCTCCTCTATTACGACCCCTTGACTCCACTAGAAATCCCAACGAGGGCCTGCCGCACCACCCACGCTACCCCAGCAGCTTGAAAGGAGCAGCGGATACTTACCCCAGCTCTCAAAGGCCTGAAATGCGACACGAATGAAGGGGTAGGCCGCAGTGAGAATCGACAAAAGCCGCGCAACCCAACAACGCGATCCTCAACCCCCCAGATGACTCTTCACGATGCCACCAGATTCCATAGCATCCGGACCACCGCAAGAATAAGGAGGTAAAAGGGCCCACTTATACACCGCAGCGTGATAACCACCTCCACCCCAGCGTATGTGACTTTGTGGCCCTCTTTCTCTTTGGTGACCTAAGATTCTGGACATCGAACCGGTGGTCTAAAGCCCACGTGCCTTAGTAACCCCCAGGTTGCAGCATCCTAAGCCGTTCCCACAACACGCGCAGGGTGGGACCGGCCCACGGTCTGCCCAAACACCAGTGTAACTTCCTCAACAGAGCTGCTGAAGATACTACACAGACATTAAGGAAGACAGCCACTACGGACCTCAGACATCCAACATGGCCCAAATGCTGTCCTGCGAAGGACTCTTGTAGCGCCTCACGGCTGAGTGCACACCCCGGAACTAGCATCGGTGAACCAATGACACAAAACGTTGCCCTCCCAGCCAACCAAAGTGCTGCCCATTCAACATCACCACCAGAGACCCCTATGAACACCAAGCACAGGGTGTCGCACTTCGCCTACGCCCCCACTCTTCCTGTACTTCCTGAACCCGCAATGGCGAACAGCAGCACCACGGGAAACGACCTAGCAGTAGCAACAAAAGGAGATATTGCTGCCCTTTTGGGTGAAATAAAGAATTTGGGCTCCAACATAGGAGGCAAAATAGATAGGATCACGCAAAGACTGGATAGTATGGAAGATAGACTTGAAGGGGTGGAGAACAATCAAGCCTCCAATGACACTCTTGAAGCACAACTCGACCAGAGAATGACAGAGTTAGAACACCGAGAGGAGGACTTTTAAAATTAAGATTGATGATTTAGAGAACAGAGAGAGACGGAACAATATCCGCATCTTCGGTATCCCGGAAAGAGAAGGCGAAACAAAAGCGGACCTGAAGGAGACACTCCACAATATTATCAAGCTTCTAACGACAGATGACGATGTGGACAAACCAATCACAGAACGAATCCACAAAGCAGGAGGCCCCTCGGGGGGACCACGATCAGTCCTGGTCCGATTCCACCGTTTCCGTGACAAAGCCCGAATCCTCGAAAAAGCTAGAAGGAGTGACACGATCACGCTGGGAGGAGCTCAGATATCGATTTATCAGGACTTGTCTTCTTTGATGCTAGCTCTCAGGAGGATGTGTGGCCCCCTCACTAAGAAACTCAAGGAGAAAAATGTCAGATACAGGTGGGGCTACCCCTTCTCGCTAACATTTGAATATGAAGGAACCAGATACAGACTAAGATCCGAAAGAGAGATAAAAGCATGCATCTGCGCCCTCCTTGGCTCTCCAGGCGAAGAACCTAATCGGGACGAGAAACAAAGAGAAGACCGAGGATGGCATATCCAGGGCGCTCAGAGAAAGAGGGTGAAGGGATCGCGAAAATTCCGGAGAGGCAACCTTTCCCCAGCGGGGGAAAACTGAAGACTTCATAATACCGGTAAGATCAAACCAAAACAGTGAACTATATGACATGTGCAAGAGGCATTAACATTGACACAATCCCGCAACCCTAATGAATGAAATTAGGGGGGGACCATGGAAGGGCTCAACTCAAATAGAGATGGTACATTTGGGCAAGGGGCGTGATGTAACGGCCCCTATAGGTGGTTCGATACCAACTCAGTGCTGTTAACCGGGTGCGATCGAACGCCACCAATCGGGAATGGGTGAGGGGATGGTAAAGAACAAGGGATGGTTAAAGAACTTTGTAAAGGTCAAAGCAGTACTCGGTGTCATGTGAATACCAATGCAGCACTAGATTTAGAGCAGACATGTATCAACGAGCAGCCGGTAGAAGACATCTCTCTATGAAAATAATCAATGGCAACGAACACTGATGCGGGGCACATCAACCCCCTGAGAGTAGGGACACTCAATGTTAAAGGACTCAATTCTCCAACGAAACGATCACTTGTGGCCAGAGAATTCCGCAGGGCTGAACTTGACATTCTTCTCCTGCAAGAAACGAAGTACATGAAGGGCGAAGGGCGGCGAATCTTACCAAAATGGGTCAGAACAGAATTCTGGGGCTCCGGCCCATTGAGAAAAAGGGAAGTCGGGATTCTCATCAGAAAAGGCCCAGATTTTAAACTCACCAAGTCACGGTCCGATATAGAAGGCAGATCGCTCCTAGTCATCGGCCACATAGGGAAAATAAATGTAACGATTGCGACCTTCTACTCCTCAAATATGGGTCAGACCAGATTCCTCACTAAAACGTTTCCAAAGATCCTTCTCGAGGCGTCTGGCCATGTTATCCTAGGTGGCGACTTCAATCAGTGGGCAGACCCTGTCAAAGACCATAAACCCGGCAACCCCAATGTGAAACTCAGCAGTAGAACCGACCAAACCAAACTGGCTAGTATGATGGAAACGTATAACATGAGAGATACATGGAGAGAGCACCATCCAGACGAACAAGGCTTCACTTTCTACTTAATCCCCCCACAACATACACCAGAATTGACTACGTATACGTATCCAGAGAACTTGCAGAGATGGTATCGCACTCAGAAATAACCCCAATCACTTGGTCCGACCATGACATGGTCCGCACAGACATCCAGTGGATGAATCTACCAGTCAAGAGTGGAAAATGGCGATGCAATGAGACCCTCTGGAAAGACAGTCTTTAAGGCTGAAATGGAAACTGAAATCTCCCAGTTTCTTGAAATTAATGACAATGGCGAAGTATCCAAGCAAATTGTATGGGAGGCCGCAAAAGCCACCTAGAGGGGGACTCTAAAAAGAGAAGGTGCGTCAAAGAAAAGGGAGAGAAACATTATTGAACACAGGTTACGAACTGAAATCACTCAGCTGGAATGCAACAACCGGAGAGAATCAGAATCTGATGGAGCAAAACTGAATGAGGCAAGGGAGAAGAGAAATGAACTGAAGCTCTTAGAACACGAACAGATAGTACGCAAGTTGAGATTCCTGAAGCAAAAATTCTACAAAAAAGGAGACAAGGCAGACGTACTTCTTGCCGCTAGGATCAGAGAACAAAGAGCCGAACGAAGAGTGCTACAAATAACCGATGATGCCTCTCTGAACTCACACCCTCACTCCACCATTCCAGAAAGCTTCTCCAACTTCTATGAAACCCTATACTCCTCCGATATAAATCCCGACCAACCAGAAATTGAATCCCACTTGTCCTCAATACACATGCCCCGCATACCCTCCGTAGACGTCGGATTACTGGAATCCCCCATAACCGAACTAGAAGTACAGGCTGCAATAAAGACTCACCCTGGGTAAGTCACTGGGGGAGGACGGCTACACAGCTGGATTCTATAAAACCTTTATTACTCTCCTCACCCCCTTTCTAAAAGAACTCTTTAATGAAATAATCGACACTGGGAAACTACTCAATCTGGACGTGAAAATGTACGCAAGGGTGCTGGCCGCAAGGCTGGAGACATTAATGCCCCAACTTATACACTCTGACCAAGTCGGGTTTATACTGGGGAGACAGGGGGACGACACAATGCGTAAGACCCTACACCTAATACACGCATCCCAAACCATGGACAACGACCAAACTCTTCTATCCATCGATGCAGAGAAAGCCTTCGACAGGGTCGAATGGGGATTCCTGAAGGCGGTGCTGCGCAAGGTTGGGATGGGCCCGAGGTTCAGAAGAGCAATACACGCGGTATACACGGACCCTAAAGCGGCAATATTTGTGAATGGCGAATATTCCAGATAGTTCAGCCTAGAAAGAGGAACTCGCAGGGGTGCCGCCTTTCCACAATTCTTTAGGCTCTCTCCCTAGAGCCCTTAGCAATAGCAATGAGAACCAACCCGACAGTGGAGGGTATTCACCTGGGGACGACGGAGTATAAAGTGGCCCTTTATGCGGAGGATATCTTCCTCCACGTTCCCAACCCTACAATTTCAGTCCCCCGAGCTCTGCTCCTACAATATGAATATGGCAAGCTCTCGGGCTTCAAGGTGAATAAACAGAAATCCACACTTTTTCCACTCCAAGGCCAGGTAGAGGCGAACACCATCAAATTCCCCACACTGGGTCTCAAAATCGAACATGCAAAATTACGATACTTGGGGATACTGATCACTAAACAACTAAATGACCTCTATGAAGCGAACTTTCCTCTCTTATTACAACAATTCCGAGCTGATCTGGTGAGATGGGAGAAGCTCACGATATCCTGGCTAGGGTGACTCAACGCGATTAAAATGGTGTCCCTTCCCCGATTCCTGTACCCCTTCCAAATGCTACCCATCAGAATCCCAAACAGTTTCTTTGTTGAAACCACAAGAGCCATCTTCAAATTTCTTTGGCAGGGGAATAAAGCAAGGATCTCGTACAAGACTCTAATACTCCCCAAAGAGAAAGGTGGGGTTGGCCTTCCTAACCTGCAAAAATATTATGAAGCTTCCCAACTCAGTGTCCTGATCCCCCATCTACGCAACCTCACAAGCACTCAATGGGTCAACATGGATAACCATTACTTCTTACCCGCCACAGTATCAGAATGGCTCTGGTCCCCCACAAAGAGGATTTCTAGAAAACTCAAAGATCATCCAATACTTATTACTATATGGGACATCTGGACTCCGGCAAGAATATACTAAACATTACCACATGGCCCGCCCCCTTGAGCCATCCATTTGGGGTGGGGAGGTGAGTGCCACCCCCCCCGTTGCAGTACAACATTCGCTGCGAATTTAGGGGGGCCCTCAGCCCCCCCCCCTAAAAATCAGCCTACGATTTTATATTATTTTCTTTGTTTACCCAACTTCGCTTGGCGCAGATGGGCACATTAGTGTGCCAATCTGCCCCCAGGGTGCCCAAACCCTACTGCCCCATGCATTGGGGGGCCTGCCCCACCTTTTGTGGTGGCCCTCTCCCCGCCACCCCAAATGGCTGGGGGGGTGTACCTCACGCAGCCGTTTGTAGGAGGCCCAGGGAGGCCTGCATGAGGTGCCCCTGCCACCCATTTCGGGTGAGGGGGGAGAGGGCCCCCAAAAATGGTGGGACAGGCCCCCCAGTGGGTGGTGCAGTAAGGTTTGGGCACCCCGGGGCCAGATTGGCACACCAATGTGCCCCTCTGCACCAAGGCAAGTTTCATAAACAAAGAAAAAAATTGAAAATGGTGGAACGCTTTTTAGGGGGGCTATGGGGCACCCCAAAGTGTCTGGGAAGTTTCTAATGGGATTGGGCATTGACCCCCACCGCCCCACAGCCGCAATGGAGTGGGTGCCATGTCATGCAGCCCTCCCTAGAACCAGATATCTGCTCCTAGGAACGGACGCCTGAGCCCGGGGAGGAGTGCAGGACAGCCCCCCCCCAATTATCTGCCCCTGGGGAGGGCTACATGAGATGGGCCGCCCCTCCAATTTGGCCATGTGTGCATTTGCACGGGTGTCCTCTTTTGGAAAATGCGTGGGGTTCCCTGTTTGCCTTGCTGGCTTCGACACCCTAGGCCCAAATCTGTAGGTTGCGAATGCACAAAGGTCTGACTTGCGCGAAGCGGCCCAGAATGTATTACCCAGAACCCCAGACAAAGTGAACATTGTGTTTTTTCCCCACCAAATATCACACTTTGTCGGGGATTGTGGCTAATAAAAACTGGGGCAATTTGCACAAGGCAGACCTCTGTGGATTCCCACGGGTGTCCTCTTTTGGGAAATGCATGGGGTTCCCTGTTTTCCTTGCTAGCTTCGACACCCTAGGCCCAAATCTGTAGGGTGCCCACATGAACAAAATGGGCAGTGGCGAAAGGCTTGGGGTTCCCAGTGGGTTACCCTTTTGCGCCATGTGTTGTGGGGGCGTGTTTCGATGGGTGAGCCGAGCGAAATGTGCGGAAAATGCATTTTTGTCCCACATTTCAGACTTTGCGGGGGTGTCTGGGTAATAAATTCTGGGGTGATGTGCGCAAATCATACCTCTGCTTATTCCCACGGGTGTCCTCTTTTCGGAAATGCATGGGGTTCCCTGTTTTCCTTGGTGGCTTGGACACCCGAGGCCCATATCTGTATGTTGTGCCGGTCGGCATAGCGTCTGAAATTCCAGTCTGAAAACAGACTTGGGGTTACTTGTGTTTTAGGCTTTGCCCTTGGCAGCCAGGTAGGTGCACCCACACATGTGAGGTACCGTTTTCATCAGGACATCTGTGGGAACGTGGGATGGTAGGCCATGTGTTGGGGGCGGGTTTCGATGGGTGAGCCAAGCGAAATGTGCGGAAAATGCGTTTTATTTCCCCCACATTTCGGACATTGCGGGGGTGTCTGTGTAATAAATTCTGGGGAGATTTGGGCAAATCCTACCTCTGCGGATTCCCACAGGTGTCCTCTTTTCAGAAATGCATGGGGTTCCGTGTTTTCATTGGTGGCTTGGACACCCGAGGCCCATATCTGTATGTTGTGCCGGTCGGCAGAGCGTCTCAAATTTCAATCTGAAAACAGACTTGGGGTTACTTGTGTTTTAGGCTTTCCCCTTGGCGGCCAGGTAGGTGCAACCACAAATGTCAGGTACCGTTTTCATTGGGACACCTGTGGGAACGCGGGACGGTAGGCCATGTGTTGTGTTTGTGTGGTTTTCATAACGTTTTGACCCATTTGCTGGTGCCCTTTGTCACACAACGCTTTCATTTCCCAAATGTGCCCTACATTTAGTCGCTGCTTTAGGCACCATACACTTTTGTAACCTGCACAAGTCACCTACCCTTGAAAAGGTCTGCCTGTGCTCTTTCAAAAAATGTATGCTTGCCGTTCCTCACCACATTGGTTTTCCCGATTTACACATGCTAAGTGCGTCTGTTCAGGCCGTGAGCGTAAAACTCCTGTGTACCATGGCTCAGTGTTTGGCTTGTGGTATTGCTTGTTTTGTAAAACCCTACAAATGTGTGCTTTCCTAACTGCAAGAGTCGGGGGAATGTAGCGGAGCATTGCTTTTCTCAAAATTCATAGAAGCCATTGCCGTACCGAGCCAACCATGTCCAACACATACCTTTTTTTCGGTCATTTTCCGCTTTTCCCCCAATCTATGGCATTTTCCCCTACCTAGTGTTTGCCTGACCTATGCAAATCACACCTTCCTAAACTTGCAATTTTGTCTACTTTTTAGAAATATATGCCTTTCCGTCCTCCAATTCGGCTTTCTTACCCTTTTCTCCCATTCCGTCCATGCATGTCCAATTGACAAAAATGGCAAAAATCGCCTACCTCTCACAAAACGGTTGATAACCACATCAAAATAATGATTTTCCGTTTCCCCTCAACCTGTTCTTGAAAGCCAGGAAATCGGGGAACTCAGCACAGCAAACTATTTGTTCCTAGCTCTTACAAGGAAAAAACCACAGGCTTCTTTGTACATCATTTTATTGGCATTTTTTGAAAAAAAACCAAATGTATGCCCTTTTTGCTTATTTTCTCTCTTCCACCTACAGCAACCTAGGATTCCTGGGTGGCATTACGACTGCCTACATGTGGGGAAAAAAGGAGCCAAATCTGGCCAACATATCTCATGTAACAAAAAAGTTACAAGCTATTGAATGGCCACATAAAATCACCAAAAAAGGCCCTGGCTCTGGGGAGAAATACCCATGGCACTTAAAGGGTTAATCTCTACGGTTCTAAGCAACAGGGCGTGACTATCGCCCAACCTTTGATGCTCCACGATATCGCTACAAAGCAATAATCTATAGAAACCCCTGTTAATGTCGGCGCAGGTATTGTTCCACGGTTCTTTACTTCAAATGTACCATTCCCATTATGTACTGCAGTCTTCTCGCTGTTGTAAAGCTAACAGATGGGTCTTGCCCCTTTAGAAAAACGTTATGCTTGTGTGAGTCTAGCTGTAGCGAAGAATGTGTACTCCAAAATGAAAAACCTCTGGTTCTAAAGGTGTTGCTCTCATGACTATCTGTCCTGAAAATGCCATAATAAAGGTCCACTGACAACACTTTGCTTTCCCTTATTTCAGGTTCAGTTGGTGATCCATCAATTATTGATAGATGTTTTGATGCGTTGCCACTAATGTCAGTATTTCGCTGAACCAGATCATGCGGTCTGTTATGGCTGTGATTAGAGATTCCTAGCTTGATTGTGCTATCAGATTTCCTTTTTGTTTCTATATCTGTGCCTTCAATGGTCCTGTTTTCTTTTTGTTGCTTCACCTAGTTATCTCCATGACCTCAGAACTTGGTAGCAGAAAGGTTTGTTGAAGCTGAAGTGAGCAAACCGTTCTTTCCTTGTTTTCCTAATATGTTGTTTTTACAATCTGAGAGGGGCTTTCTGAGGTTTACTCCTTCCAATCCCTGCCTAATATTGGCATCTTTCTAAAACAATCCAGCGCTCTCTAAGGTGCCAAACCACCCCAATCATATTGAAGCAATCTGCAAGAGGGTTTTCCCCCAGGTGCTGAAGAAGTCTGCACACACAACCTCTCAGTGGTTCCCTAAAATGTTTTGAATGCCTCATTGGTTTCTGGGGTGGTGCTGTAGAAGCCATGGAGGCAGAGTAGTTCCATCAAACCTCAATATCGCAACAAGTATGACTAATCTTGTGCATTCCTGGACTTGAACTTGTACCAACGTAACTGACCAAACCCAATGGCACTATCAGATAATTTCCTGCTTTGAGCACCAGAGGAGTGATGAGTGAAATGAGGGAAACATTTGACTTCGAGAAATTCCAGAAGAGAGTTATGGTGGTTTTGGCAACTCTCTGCAGACATGGATACAAACTCCTTCTATTCACTACTTAGTTGGTCTGATTCAGGATAGGTTGGTTGAGTCACCAAAAGAGGCCTGAAACAAGTTTCATCTTCCCTCTCAAATGGGGTCTTATAGTTCCAGAGCCTTACTCAATTCCCGTTCAGGCCAGAATTTCTACTTGGTTACTAGTTCCACTCAACATATGTGTAAACTACAGGGGAGATCTTGCTAGCAAAGAATGCAAATTTCAATGACCCAGTCAGTGGCACTAGTCTCTTGAGGTCTTTGCTATCAAAACGATCAGAATAATGGTGGAAATGTGTAGTCAAGGAGCTTTTTGTCATGGCTTTTCATCAAATCAACCCCATCTCCCTTAAAGGCATTTCACTATGTATCAACTTCCTAGATCCAGATTTCTATAGGAACCTGGTCCATATGCAAACTTAGTCTGTGCTGAAAACCTCAATTGGTTGCCAACAGTCTCTGGTGATGAGGTATGGAACTGATATCCTTTTCTCTCCAGGTTGCTCGCTCCTTCCCGTCTAGCCCCTAGCACCCAGTGTTTCTTTGATCTGCCCCACTACGCCAGTGTGGGTGGGATCCACCAGCAGACTGGCTGCTCACAAGGAGCCAACTGGACAGTTCCAAACTTTCAGAGCCTCTGATACAATTGGTCGATAAATGGCTGATCTAGAGTTGGATGCGCACTCCTACTATGTCTCTATACTTTGCAGCAAGAAGTGTGTTCCCTGGCTATGACTGCACCTACCCAACTATGGGGCTAGGATACTGCACCTGGTCAGGCAACTGAATGGGTTGGCTGGGGGTCTGTTACCTCGGATCCCAGGATCACTTGATGTGTAGAGCTTTGCACCCACCCTGCACGATTGTCTGAACCTTGCTCCTTCCTGAATCCTGGACGATATGTGGTACCTATGCCCCAGGTGGTGTTGCCTTGTCAGCAGGCATTGGGCTTTGTCACTTGGCTGCTCGAAGTCCAACGCAACTCCCAGCCTGCACTGATAGTCAGTTTCTGTGACCCAGGTATTGCCTCCTGCACTTCTACTTGCTTGGGCCATCATCCACTGAGGGACCTAATTTAAGTGATCAATTTGATTGGGTGTCCTACATGAGATACTCTGAACTTGTCACAGGAAGGGCCAGCTGCCTTTTGAACATTCTCCAAATGTAGTAGTCTGTTGAAGGTGGAATATTTTGCCACCACATATGCTGAAAAGACAATTCAGAGGAATAGATTTCCCATTTTTACCCTGCTCTTCGCTGTACTGCAGTCATAAACCTAGAAAGTGGACTTCATATGGAGGCCTTTCTCTTGTGAGGCAACCTATGCTTTAGACATCAGAACACATTTCACTTCCCATTTCAGATTTAGCAAATAATACAGCTCTTCATATGAAAATAAGACTATGGGCCTCATTCTGGATCTGCCGGTAACCCGCTGGTGCTACCAGCGGCTTCTTGGCAGACTCGCCTAACCGTTACCGGCACCCGATATCCCGGTGTTACTGGGATATTCGGATCTATGTGATCACTGCGCCGCCTGTAATTCCGACGAAAATGTCGACTTCAATTACAGCATGCCCCAGCCTGCATTGCCCTACCCGGTCCCGCCCCCACTTACCTTTACAGTGTCACACTTTTGTTTACACCGCCGACTCCCCACTTTCCCTGTGGGGTCAGTTCCTCCCACTTACGTGGGTCTGAGCAGACGCAGCAGGGCCCTTAATTTTATTTTTTGTTGTACTTTCTTGGCCCCTGCTTCACACAGCGGTATGCAGGGTAAACCCATGTAACTCCTGACTCCCATTACAGTGACCAAGGGTAGCGGGGGACACCCCTGCAACCCCTGCTCCGCTTCATCGCAGTATTGGAAGTCACATTTTTTTATAATGCCAACTGCACAGTAAATGTGCAGTCTGCATTATAAAGGGTCAGTATTTGTACGTTTTTGGGATATTCCGGGTGCCAGCAGCGGCGGGAGGTTCCCAACTCATGGAGTCCAATAGGACTCCATGGGATGGGAATGTTATGGTATGTTAATGGCATTTGTTGAGCGCACCTACACCCAAGGGCATCATGGCGCTAAGAGAGACAGTAAGGAGTAGGTTCCAGGGTGCCGTTATTAAAAGAAGTAAAGTCTTCAGGTTCCGGCGGAATGTAAGGTGGTCGGTAGTCTCCCGCTGGGGAAGAGGCAAGTTGTTCAACATTTTTGCGGCTGCAACCGAAAAAGCACAAGCGCCTTTGCGGACCAACTAGAAGCGGGGCAGCACCACCCGAAGAGCCGATTGGGAACGGAGGGCATGAATGGGTAGGTAACGGGGGAGTTTAGTTTGCAGGAACTCCGCTCCAGTACCATAGAAGGCTCTATGCACATGGATTTAAACATAATCCGATGAGCAACGGGGAGCCAGTGCAATTGCTTCAGCAGAGGGGTCAAATGGGCACCAAGTGGAGGGCGGATGATGGATCTGGCTGTAGCATTTTGAAGCAGTTGCAGCCGCCCAATCAAATAACCAGGTTGAGCCAGATAGAGAGAATTGCAGTAATCCAGAACACTCGGGACCAAGGCAGTCTCCACTGGTGCCTGCTTTACAGTTGGAATGAAGGGGAGAACCTTTCGGAGAATCCGAAGTTTAAAGTGGCCGGATTTACATACCGCAGTGACCTGTTCATCCATGGTCAGTGTGGCCTAGATCCGCACACCAAGATTCCGCACGGACGAGACTGGTATCGGAAGAGGACCGAGGGATGAGGGCCACAAATCTGCCGTCCAGAATAGTTGATGACTAGAGGTGCCCACAACTAGAACCTCGGTTTTACTTCCATTATGTTTCAACCAGTTCCGCAACATCCATATTCCCAGTTCCTAAAGGCAGCGTCTGAGACGGGATGCCATTTCAGATTTGGTTAGATCAAGGCAGACCAAAATAGAACATGTGTGCTTGTGTGCTGCAATGAGGAGCAGGAGATATTTTATGTAGATATTGAATAAGATAGGGAAAAGTGCAGATCCCTGAGGAACTCCGCAGGACAGAAGGGCAGGGGCAGAGCAGAAAAGGGGGGGGGGGGAGAGACTGATTGAGAGTGATCCGCAAGGAACGCTGTAAACCAGTCAAGCACTTGGCCAGAAGTCCCAGCCTCAGAGAGCCGGGAGATAAGGGAATGGTCGACGGTGTCGAAGGCAGCTGACGGATCTAAAAGCAACACTGCCCCGACACCGCCCTGATCCACCAGACGCATCAGGTCGTCCATTACTGAGTTTAGAACGGACTTGGTGCCACTGCCAGGCCGAAAGCAGGACTGGAAGGGATCGAGAAAATGAGAAGATTCCAGAAATGCTGAGAGAATAGGAGATACAAGTGCTTCCAGAACCTTAATCAAAAACGGCAGGAGAGCGATCGGACAGTAGTTGGCCAGCACCTCGGGATCTAGTGAGGGCTTCTTCAGAAGAGGGATGACCAGAGCATATTTGAGGGAGCGTGGAATTTCACCTGTTGCAAATTAGATGTTAACAGCAGATGTAATATAGTTAATTAAATTAGTGGATGCCTCCTGTAGGAAAGCCAGAGGTAAGGCATCTGCAGGAGAAGCTGATTTTAGTTTCTGGATAGCGAAGAGAACATCGGAATTAGAGAAAAGGGGAATGGTAGACCAGGATCCTGCCGTGGGAGGAAGTATAGGAGGGGCCATAGCCTTCGTAACCGACAGGGCCTCTGTTTTTATACTGTCTCAAATAGTCGCAATCTTCACCACAAAAAAGGTGGAGATGGAGTCACATAGCTCCTGGGACGGGGGGTGGAGGGGACTGCATTATGTCATGCCTTGGAAGTGGACAAAGTTTGGACCTGGTCGAATAGGGCTTTGGGTTTACTAGTAGCCCTTTCCACCGTCTGCCCAAAGTAGGCTCGTTTAGCATTCACTGTATCAATTTGGTATGCGGCAATGTGAAGAATCCTGAAGATCGCTCAGTGACACCCTGACTAAAGTCTCCTCTTGGGTAGCGAAGGGAAGGCAGATGCTTCCTGATCCCAACCGTAGGGGTGGTGTGCTGCAGGAAGATCACCTGGGTGGAGACTGGTCCCAGAGTAGTGAGGAGAGTCTGTGTGATGAGTCTGTGTGATGAGACACAGTATTTGTCCTCTGATGGGGAGAATCTTACCACTGTGCCAAGAGATTATGGTTTGTCATTTTAATGTGTCTCAACCTCAGAGGTTGCCTCCTTAATACTACACAGGAATGCAATTATATTAATCACTTTGAATTTAAAAATCTACTTTAAAGAGTGGTTGACTGTGCCCAATTATGTGTTCACTTTGAAGACTGAACCTAGTGTTGTATCCAGAATTGACATACTTTATTATTACAAGAAGTTACAATACTGAAGAGAAGAACAAGCATTACCCACACCACGAGGCAAACCCTTTTCCTAGTAAAACCAGTCGTGTTTAAACCCATCAACCTAATCTATGAAGTTGTCAACAGTCCAGTGGACTCAGATATAAGAGGGCATTGTTACCTGAAGCCGAAAGAATGGCACTATGGCTGCTGGGTAATTACTTGGGCTGGTGTGAGTAAAGCTGGGGAAGGGGGAATTGGGTGCTCGTAAAGAATATTTAGAAGTTAACCTGTAATTTTAAAGACTGCTGAAGCTGAAAGAAAGTAAGTCTGGTGAGCAGAGGCAGGTTAATCTTGTGGCACTTAGACAGATGGAAGAGGCAAAGAGGCTGCCCCTGTTTTAGAAGTTAATTTAAAAGGAAGAGTGCCTTACCTACCTGAAGAGGATGAAGTGCCTTGTCAATACATGCCTAATAATTCTCAAGTACTGAACAGTTGTAATTATATTCTTGTGGTAGTCGGAGAGACGGAAGAGGCAAAGATGCTGCCCCCTTGTAGAAAGTCATTGAAGGTAAGAGTGCCTTGCATACCTGAAGAGGTCACTTTGCCTGATAATTCAGAAGTATAAAGCAGCGGTAGAAGTACTTGAGCTGTGGTGGTATACTGTGATACCTCCGGGTTTGGGCGTATAACAAATGCTATAAATAAATAACTACAAGGATGTCACATTGGAGTGGTTTGAAGTAGTGACATACTGTGAGGAAAAAGGTGACTGTTTTCACAGTAACAATAGTAGAAGTGTGGATGTAAAATGAAGTGGCAACCCAAAGACAAGCATCCTGACAAAATATAGCAAATGTACCACAGGAGTCCTAAAAGTGAATATTTCCTTTGAACTGTGACGAATAATCTTGAAGAGAAGATGACCAGGATTACTATTGGTGCTATTTTCTTTGCTGGAATTGGAAGGGAATAGTTTCAGCCAAAACCAGAGGATTTTTACCATTGGATTTTTGTTTGATGATCTGTTGTTTTCATTTGGAACCGATAAGAACTGGTTCAAGACTTTTCTTTCCCTTTTGAACATTTTGATGTCGACTTTAAAACCCTGGGGAAAGGATTTTACCCAGAACAGGTGAAGGTTAACCAGATATTGTTTAGCATTATTGTTTATTATCTTGTATTGCTTTATAATTTTCTTTGTGTGTTGTTTAGAGTGAGGGCCAGTTTACCCATGCTAGAGATTGTTCCCCTAACCTTTAGAATAGGTAAGGAATTCCTCGGTAGAGTAGGGCAAGCAGGGCTTTATTTGAAAACGTTTACTTTAATAAAATGTCTTACTTTGAGAAAACTACAAGCAGCTGTCAGCCTCACATTACTGACCCCCCACAGGAACCACTGACACAGTTGCCAACAATGCTGGCGATTCAGTGATTACTCTGCCGATGGGAGCCTGAACTCCTGGCAGGTCGGGCCTGGCGGTAGTTCCCTGCCCCCTACCGGCAGACTGAGCAAGCAGGTCTGGAAAGAATGCCATAGCTGGTACTACCCAACGTTTTACCTGCATTTTTTCCAGACCGGCTTACTCCTAATGACCCCCAAGAACTAGACATTCCCCTTTCACCCGTGCATGGTTCTCGCTATGCTCCACACAATGTAAAAGATTCTACAAGGATAACTATTTTTACTCATTCAATGAATTCGCCTCAAGTCTTCGAATGAAATGTCAGTGTCCCACCGTTTTTAAAGCCCGTTATTCCGACCTGCATTTTCTTTCTCCATCTTTACTCTTGAGATTTTTCCTGATACCAATATTTTGAAAGCTTAAGAATGTTCAAAATTGACCCGCTTGTGTAAAATCAGATCTTCTGACGATCATATTGCCACTCACTGATGGCTGTCTAAGCTACGACAATGTTCCCTGCTATCAACATGGAAATCTTTTTTGCTTTTTTCCCCAGAAATACTTTTCCTGCTGCCACCCTCCATGTGTATCGCCAATGCAGAGTCTCCATATAGCTTCGCATCCCCTAATACAGCTTTCTATTTGCTCTGCTAGAAGGATGTTTTCTTTCTTTACCTGCAATACCTTTTGTAAATATTCCCTACAATACAATGACATTTAAGGAAAAGGACAATCTGCGCCTGCTCCCTCAAGGCATGAGGGCATGAGGGCCCTCTTTTCAACCTGGATAGTTTAAAAAAATGCCTCTACCTTCACAAAAAAGGGCTAATCTTGTGCTGTGGCACATGCCCTCTTTGTACATGGCTCTTAGCAGGAAAACCCCTCTGCTAATGAACCTAATCCTGGTACTGCCACCAGAAGGGAAGGAACAACTCTGGCTCAATCTGGTGAACCGAATGGCTCAGTCTGGTGAACCAAAAGGAAAAGAGTTCTCATTAGGCAGAACGCAGCTGCATGCATACTATAAAACAAGGGTGTACATTCCCAAAATGATCACAGCTGCTGTTTTGGCTACATGCATACGTTATTGCAGTTTCCGAAAGAATGCGCACGTACATCAGAACCATGTCTACATAAGCTTATTTCATCAGAGGCCAAACCCCCCAGTCTGTACCAAGACATGATATGCCTAACTCCTCTTGCCAACATTCAGATATGTAAACATAGCTCTCCTTCTCGTGAAATGTGGCTCACGTTTGTTTTCTTCAAAGTATTTGATTTTAGATTTCAATCAAGAGGACAAGGCAATACACTTTCAAATGAGGTGAACAATGTGTATTTTTTACTTTGTTTTTAGTAACAAAGAACCTTAAATACTGTGTTAATGATTTTCACATTCATAATACAATAAATATATATAGATTGTACACATTAATAATGACATAGTTAAGTTATTAATTCAAAATACATTGAGTTAATTGGTTTAAAAGAGCATGATTCAGGCAATAAATTAAAATCCGATTTGATATACTTGATTCATTATAACAGTTGTCTAAAAAATAATCAATACAAATTATTTGCAATGATATCTTAGCCAATATTTTTAATAATTTCTCTATTTCCAGCCATATATAATGGACCGTATAATTCATGGTCAGGCTGGTGCCAGCAAAAATCGTGCCCAGGTTTGATTGTTATGTAAGTTGTCAAGAGGCAGGCGCAGCCTGCGATATCCCTTATCTAAAATATGGGTGGTGTAAGATCACTGCGTTAACAGATGTCTGTCAGTTTCTACCTCTAGTTTGTATAGTCTGCAGATACGGTCCTCCCAAGCAAGTTTCTTCCAAGCTTCCACTGTGGAAAGAGTGGGAAGTAAGCCTAGACGTAAGTGTAAAATAAAACACTTAGTTTTTGCATCTCTAATAGTTTGTAGGTATTGGAATGGGGCATTAATCAGGAAAGACTGGAATACATATCTTTTATAGAATGTTCTAATTGAAAGAATTGTAAAATAAATTATTTCCCTACCCCATATCTCTGCTTTTTTATTTCTTTAGTTCTGATCCCAATATTCTCAAAGGACTTTAGATCATAATCAATCATAGCTAGAAACTCAAGAACATCTTTGAACCAATTTTCCAGGGCAGATTTAGTGTAGGGTTTGTGCACTAAGAGGTTTAAATTATTGTACATTGTGTTCAAATTACTTCCTTCTCTGATTTTTATGAAAAGTGCACTATTTATTTTCTTAAGTGTACTGAGAGCCATAGTACCTCGTTCACAGCATATTGCTTCTAAGGGTGTACAATTTGGTAAGCCCAATACTCGCCATAGTTTTCCCCTCTAGTGGGTGGATTCTTGGGATAATGCTAGTCTTGTAGATTTTCAGGAGGCCCTCAATCGAGTGGCCTCCCATAATTCTTTGTGTTTTAGTGATGACAGTACCTTAGTTTATATCTGTTATCCTTTTCGAAAATAGGGATACCAAGGTAAGTATACACATCTACTCTTTCAATCTGTTCATTTTCCATCATCCAATTGAAAGTTTTTTTTATAGGAGATCATACATTTTTGTTTTCTTGTAGTTTATTTCGAGACCATTTGCTCGAGGGAACTTCTGCAGGGCAGTTAATGATCTTTGGAGTCCAATTTGAGTTTGATCCAAAATAGGAGTATCGTCTGCATATGAGAGCCAAGAGATCGGTTGCTCGCCTACTCGAGGAGGGAAATTATTGCATTTTGCTACGTTTTCTTGTAAATCTGCGACATAAAGATTATAGAGAAGTGGGGCCAATGCACAGCACTGTTTGAGGCCGTGGTTAGTGGGTATAATGTCACTAAGAAATCCCTCTTGATTAATGCGGATTCTCACAGAGGTACAGTATACATTTATTTCACTAAATGCAGCAGGGCTGGGTCTAGGCCTCACTTCTTCCGTTTTCCCAATAGGCGTGCTCTATTAACCGTATCAAAGGCAGCCCTGTAGTGTATAAAGCAGGCATACAGAGTGCGCTCTTTGTTTAGTTTTGCCTCTTTGATCAAATAGGATAAAGTCCAAAGGTTGGAGAGTGTTGAAACCTTGTCTAAAGCCTGCTTGTTAGTTTTTGAGAATGTTCTCTTTTTTTTCCACTAGTTAAGGTGTGTCATAATAATTTGAGTGAAAAGTTTAGAGCTGGCATCCACCATCGCTAATAGCCGATACTTTTGAGGGTCTAGCTTGTCTCCCTTCTAAAAGATATGGATGGCAATTGATTCTTTCCAGCTTTTTGGTATTTCCCCAGTGGTAAATATATTTTTAAATAATATTTTAAGCAGTGATGTCCATAAATCTGGTCTGCTTTAAGTATGATATTGGGGATTCCATCAGGGCCAGAGGCTCTAGATGGCTTCAGCTGCATTATCTGGCCCTTGATATCTTCAGGCGCACACATGACATTTCTATTAATGAGTTCCGACACTTGGGGATATTCAAGGTCTATGATTTCATTTAATGAGTTATATAAGGTTGCTACATACTCAATCTAAGCAGTTGCTTTGATAGGGTTAGGTTCTTTTTCAAAATGGGCGATTTCCGTCCAAGAATTGGAGAGGGACCAGAATCTGAGTCAGAATCACAGAGTTCTATAAACATTTTGCTATATGCAGTGAGGCTTTGTGATCTCTCACCCCATTTTTATATTTAGTTTTTAGTTTATTAAGCAATACTCTCTCAAAAGCATCCTCCAATCCCAAGCATTTGATTTGTTTCTGCTCCTTAAGGGAAGCACTCTTTTTCTCTCTAATAATTTTGTCAAAGGGGTTGTCCGGGTTCAGATAAGGGGTTGTCTGGGTTCAGATTCCTATTTGGATATATCTTTTCCCCATAGGATAGCATGTATAAGAAAACATATTTTACCACAGTTTCTATCCCTCTGTCAAGGTGTCAATCTGTCCATCCTATTAAATCCAATGGCTCGCTGCTGGTTGAAAATCCCTATAGTCAAGTCATTCCAGCCAATTCTGTTTCCATCTCTGTTGACAATTCAGTCTCCCTGAATTGTAAAAAGGTTTTTTTTAGGATATTGGAAGGTGAGCATACAAATAACATGGTCACAGAGTTTGTTTTGAATTAGATTGAATTCACTGGTTTTTGCAAAAACTGCCCTTGCCAACAAGAGAGTTTATCCAACTATACGCATGTCCATTGGTCCAGGTGTAGGCGGGCATCCCTGAATCCATTTGGTTCATGTTAAGTTGGTAGAAAATCTTGGGCTTCCATAAAATCCCCCCAAGGGGTCGATAGGGGTGAGGCCAGCAGGCCATTTGGGGGGGAGGGGTTGCCTTAACCCCAAATTTATTGGAGATATCTTCGTCCGCAGGAACAGTTTTTCTGGTGATTTAGATCTCGCATGACAATATTCTGCATAAGCCAATCATGGATGACCTTTTCAATAATTTCTTTGATATGTTTGAGGGTTCCATGACTAGGGGGATTATAGATGTTAAAAATAAGAATTAGAATATTTTCAAAGTGAGTTTCAATCTTGGCAACTCCAGCAAGTATGGCAACTATTGATATTATATTCTTTAAGAGATCACTTTTTTCTAGCTCCGATTAAGAGGCCACCAAAGGGTCTCCCTGTTAAATTGCATCTTGCTAGCCTTTGGATGATTTCCATCAATTGCAATAGTGCTCACGAGCCATGTTTCTTGGAGCGCAATTATATTTGCTTTCAGGAGGATCTTAAGGCACTCCACTTTAGACATGAACGAGTTAAAACCCCTAGTGTTCCAGGATATAATTTGAATAGAGAGCTGAGGGGGGAGTCAATCAACTTCTTCCAGGTCCTCTTCCCATAAATTATGATTATGCATAGTTGTAGATGTGGTATAGCCTATAGCTCCCGCTACTTTCTTTGCTATTTTTTCTATGTTCAGATCAGTTAAGTTTAATATGCCCCTCTTCTTGCCAGTCAGAACAGGTTTTTTATTCAGTTTGGTAGGTCCTGTATATTTGATAAATTCATAGCCCAATTCAGCGAAGTGTGTAGCATGGCGCATATTTAGTTCCAATATTATAGGAGATGCTATATGGAACCAAGCCCAACAAGCTTCCAACTTCGTTTTAAGTATTTCCCCCAGTGACAAATCATTTGTTGAAATTTCTCTCAGTTGTGGGATGTGGTGAATAACTTCCAAGGCATTGCTGCGATTAAGGAATGAACTGTGGAAGTAGCCAAGATCTTTATCTTTCCAGGGATTTTTTTTGCTGTCCGGTATCTGTTCTAGGAAATCCACCATATTAGTCTTTGTTTTAGTAGGATTCTCATTGTGTGTCCTTTGTGTAACAAATGGTGTAGGTAGAGAATTAAGTCTGGTGTCCTCCCTTATGTTATTATAATTTTCTTCATTGCCACGGTTATTTGGGTCAGGGTTTCCGGATGTCTCTATAATAGTGGCTAATTTATTTTGGTTTCTGATCCACATATTTAGTGTACCCGAAGGTGAGGGTTTTCCTTCACATTTCTAGAGACCTTTTGTGGTTTGATTATTATTAATGTATACCCTTCCTCAGTTGCAGTACAGGTTATGTTATCACTCTTGAAGAATGCTAAAGACCGGGATGCATTGTTACCCTTTTGCACTTTTCCCTATTTAGTTTTAAGTTTTTTGTTGTTGGTTTTATTACTAATATTATTTACTTTAGACACTCTTTTAAATTGCGCCACCTCTAAGGGCTGTATCCGGTTTGAATCTTTTTTTGGTTTATTACTGGGCAGTTTCCTATGGGTTTCTAACATGGGAGTGTCTTTAATACTAATTCTAGATGAGGATAACCTTTGATCAGCCAGCAGAGATTCTGTATTTTCTTGGGGTGCAATAAAAGGGGGGGGGAGCTAGCACCATATCAACTAATTTTAATAAGCCGCCTTTTATTATCTGTTGATCTTTAGCCAGTTTACTACAGATGATATGAAGGGCTTTTAGAATAATAAGTTGCACAGATTCTCAGCATTCCTCTTCTTCCGAACTCTCGGAAGAAGTGTACGAATCATTATGCAGAAACCTAGCCTGATGCTATGAATCTGCTGTTATGCGAGCTAGATATGGATACCTTTGTAGAAGTGCTAAATAGCGAGTCAGCTTGCGTTATTCCAGCAGTGTTAATTTGCACTGTTTGTGTTTCAACAGGATTATTTGTGGCACTTTGCAGATTTAATACTAAATTGAGCAGGGAGTTGTCGATTGGGGGGTGGTGGAAACGTTCTCTTGTGGAGAGGTTTCGTGGATAGACCATTCTGTGGGGATATTGTCTTGTTCACTTGGTTCCAGGAGTCCTTTATTGTAAGGTTTTAGATAGGGGGTTATGTTACCCTGTCTTGTTAGAGGAGCTAGGGAAGGTACCCCAATTGTGTTTAACGATTCCACAAGCCCAACCTTATTTTTTTGCTTTAATCCTTTTTTTTTATTAGTTTGTTTAGCAGTTTTGTGTTTGTTTAGCATGCCTGACTTACTTGTCCCACTAGGTAATTATCTCTTGGGGCACGCTGGTATGCTAAGGGGACCAGCTCTGCTATCTATTAAATATAGGATATAATAAGTGTGAGTGATAGGGTAAAAACTATTTCTAATAATACAATGACATTAATAAAACAATTGCAAATTCATCAAATAATCATCTTCATTTTCTAAAACCACATCAAGAGTAAATAGTGTTAATGTCAATAAAATGATAACCATTTTTTTATTAGTTATTCTTCTCCCTTTTCTAAATATACATCTGTAACCAACAGTATAAAAAGTTATTATATTTAGTTAAATGCACACAGTCAAATTGCCTGAATGCAGTATATGTCTCAGTTTTAAAATGAGGGTGGGAAGGGGCTCAAGGCAAAGCCAGTAAGCACTTCTCCACTGTGCTTGAAGCAGGAGAGTTAGGTTGTTGGCAGTAATGAGTAATGATTAAGAGAAGGGGGGCCGGGGGTTTAAAGAAGGGGGAGCTCAAAGTACCTGAAGTCACTCCTCCCACGTTTCTCACCCAAAATGTGGTGATATGTTGGCTGCATAGGATAAATATAGGGATACTCCAAAGTCTGCCGCAGGTCATCCCAGAAGAACGTAAGGAGGAGCCTAGAAGGGGATCCCGCAATCAGGCTTTTTGGGGGCTAGGGGGAAGCTCAAAGGTAAGACAATATCCGCAGCCGCTCCTCCCACATTTTCTCGCACAGAAGGAATTGAGCTGGAGGCGGCAAGAGGGAAAAAGAAAAGTTATTTTATAATTAGATGCACGTTGGCTCCAAGGAACGTAACAGAGGGGAAAGTTCCACAGTCTTTAATCAACCAATGTAACAAGTGGGAAAGAAGGGTGAAATCAACCGGAGACCCGTAACAAGAGAGCTCAAATGTCGAACCCACAGTCACTCTCTTGACAAGAGCCGCTTGGCTTTGAGGTATCCCGCCAGCAAGATGTTCAAGCGATCAATTTGGCCCAAACTTCAACAAGCATGTAAAATGTGTTTATGATGGAAGCAGCTGCGTTGGAGTAATGGTGAGCTGCAATATTTTCAGATTTAAGCTACAGCTCAATCCAATTTACATGTGCGCGTCTGATCAGATGAAGGAAAGCTCCTTGCAGCCTTCAAAGAGTACTCTAGTCTGTATGCTCCGGCTAAGATGGCCAGCGGTCCAGTGTCGGTAATCGGAAACAAGAAACACTGTGCCACACACCGCACCAAGCTCTGCACCTGTGTTTGTGTGTATTAAATAGGTTAATGCCTCCTTCTCCAGTCAAATGTTTAGACAGACTTCCAAACAGCACAAAAGAACCTCCAGCCAGTACAGCAAGACACACTGTGCCACACACCACGCCGATCTGATCAATACTAACCATACCATTGTGCTGCCAGATATTAAACAATGCATAACCCCTCCTCTTTCTGCTGCCCTGGTCCTTATCCACCCCCAAAACCTGGTCTAGTGTTTCTGAGCTGCCCAGAGATCAATGGGGTCGTTCCTACGGGCTGGCGTACCACCTCTTCCCAGCCTGTCCCCAAGAAGGTGCCAGCCTCACCCTTCTGCCTATCAGCTAGACTTATCTAGCCACGGTCATGATTCAAGATGTCAACTAGGCTTGTTGCTCTGTATCTGTGAGGGCACGTATTGTATGTAAACTCTGAGGCCAAGTCATCAGTAGCTTCCAAATTTCATACAAACCCCTCTCGTTCATCTTGCAAGTCAGCTGTGAGTTTTTCCAATCACCATTACTGACCATACCCTGACCCACCAAAGGTTTACATGAAGCGTCACATTGCTCCTCCAGTTTGCTGCAATGACCATCTTTGCCATTAGGAGTAGCAGGGTTATTGCTGTGCTCTCTTTGGGCAATATGGGTTACAATATTTTGTCAAGGATTCCCAGTAATGCCATCCCTGGATCAAATGGGAAGCTATGCCCAATTATCCTTGTGCTATCACTTCCTTCCAAAATGGTTTCGTCTTTAGGCAGTCCCACCATATGTGGATGAAGGTCCCCTCTGCCCCCACACTCCTGTCAACACCCTACCCCTGTCTCTTCAGGGTAGATTTTTCGCTGCCGGTTTGGTGTAAAGTACCATGATGCCATTACTTTGTACGCTGTCTTTCATTTGTACACCAATAGAGGCGTTCTTGGTTCTCGACCAAATCCACTTCCATTCCCTATCGGTGATCTACCTGCCTCGGTCCTTTTCCCAAGCATTCATATAAGCCCATCTCCTGCTGTCTTTGGCATTACGCAGGATATGATACTCAAAATAAGCCCTTTTGTTGCTCCTGGACCTGTCGTCAATTTTAAAAATGGCATCAGCTGCCACGCTGCGGCCTCCCTGATTTATTTGTTCATCACCTAATGTTGCAGTTGGTAATATTTGAATCTGTCCTGCTCCCGCAACCTCTATTCTTGTTTATACTCCAGACAGGCCTTAATCTCCCCCTTCCTGAACATATTGATACAGCAACTTCTGTCACCCCCCCATTCTCCACTACCCCTGAAATGGCCCCCTTTGCAGAGGCGGTGCAAAGTCCGGTTTGTTGTGTATTTGGGTAAGTCATCACCACTTCATTCCATGTTTTGTGAGTTGTCTTGGTTATCAAATTCGTATAAATCGACTGCAGTCTCTGAAGTCTGGGAAGCCGGAGGATTCTACACATTGGGATAGCTCCAACTGCTGTGTCCATTGCCCACCACTGTTTGGTAGTCTTTCTCGCACCACTCCCTTAATATACTCAGCTGCGCAGCTTTGTAATATGCCAGAAGTCTGGGGCGTGTAGGCGGCCTATACCTGTCTCAGCCATTATGTTTGATCACAATAGCCTACTCTTTTTCACCTCCGCCTTATGAATGATGTGACATTGTTTTGTGGTGCTTGGAGTTTACCTTTAGTGACTCTCACTGGGAGCGCCTGGAATAAATATAATAGTCACAGGAGTACATTCATTTTAAAAACATTAATTCGCCCAAACCAGGAAATAGTTAGCTTGCTCCATCTATTGAGATCTTCTTTTATCTGTGCTAACAGTTTTGGGTAGTTAATGGCTTACAGATTACCCAGGTTGGCAGTCAGCATTAGGCTCACGTTTTAAGACAGACAGAGCAAGGTTCTTTGTATAACAGTAAGGTAACCGCTGGTTTCTCCAAACAGCACATTCCTACAAGGGCTCGCAATCTTAGTTCACAAATACAGAAGCATTTTGCTTCATCGAGTAAAACAGTCATTTCTGTACACAGAAATCGCATTAAACTGCTAAGGTGCGATTCAGCACACAAGATAATTGTGCTTTAGCTTTGTAAGCATTGCCCCAAATGACTCCTAGCATTTTGTTCTGTAGCCCCTAACCGACTTAGCTTTTGGGTGTCAACCCACCATTGCACATATTTAATAGACTCTGAATTCCAATTATGCAGGCCTCGTCTACCCTGAAACCACCATGGATCCATTGTTAACATTTAACTCCCAGCTTTTTACCTTGAGGCTTGTGTTCCATTACGTTAACACACTGCAGATACCCTTGAATCTCGCCAACCACTCCATCCTGGAATCTTCACTGATAATCAACACTGAATATCAACAGCATAGTGCGTGTATGTATCTATGTATGTATGTGTATATATATATATGTGTATATATATATTACATGGCCACAGTAGTGGCCATGTAGTTATGGTTAAGTTGCTGTTTCCATAGAAAGAGCACTTTTTGGGCGCCTTATAACTTTGCTCCCCCTGGACGAATCCTCACCAAACTTTGCAAAAAATGTATATGGCCTACCCTAAATTTTTTTGCAAAGTTTGGTGATGTTTGGTGCTGGGGGGTAAAAGTTATAAGGGGGGTCCCAAAACGTTATTTTTTCCCATAGACTGAATGGAGGAAAAACATTGCGCATGGCTACAGGCCAGACCGCTGGACGGATTTTCACGAAATTTGTGGCAGGGGCAGGGCCTTGGTCCCAAAAGCGTGCTTTTGTCAATTTGGTGACCTTCCGTGCAGTACTTTTCTTTAAAATGACCAAAAAGTAGGTTAAAAAAAATTAGTGATATCTATGTCCGCTCCGCGATCACACTTCCCTGTCTGCTCAGCATACAACACTCCGATTGGCTAAGGGGCTGCCGTCATGACCGCGGACATGCAACGTCTCTGCCGATTGGCTGCTGCGAGATGTGTTCTGCGTCAGATTGTTTGGATGCGCCCGACATCTTGTATCCGCCATAAGCGAAGCAACAACCAGCGCACACATGCTCTATGTACAAAACTCTTTTTCTGTGTGCTACAGTGTTGGAAAAAGTGCAGACAGTAAGACATGGGTGATCAATGCATTTCTTCTGGGGGTCGGTCTTCATGATGTATTTTCTATGGCCACCTTGTACACACAGAAAAGGAGGGCTATAATAACGATAGCATTTCAGTGTATGCATTGCACAGGATACTTCTAACTGTTGTAAGGGGACGCGCAGTGGTGGCGAACATTGAAATTGACAACATGCCGTAATTACATTCTTTTTTTCTATGGATATTATTACATTAATTAGTACGGCGCCATGGGTGTGCTATGCTACAGTGGTTGTGGCCAGGGCCTACAGTCTTGGATGGATGGCCAAAGGCCTTACTTCCAAGACTGTAGGCCCTGGCCACAACCACCGCAGCAAAGCACACCCATGGATACACCCGTAATATTGCGTGTCGATTGCTAAAATGTGGGGAGTGTATGCAGTGTTGGGTGCATGGCCAAAGGCCATGCACCCACAACAAAGTTGTAAGTGCTAGACGAGGAAGCCACTGCACACCCATCCCATGTAATATCTAAGGACATACAGCTAGGAGGGAAGCCTCTGACCAGAGGTACTGAAGGATACCACACCTACAGAAAAAGCCCCACTACCACACATCACTGAGGTGCTTGTGGGGAGACCCTGCACTCTTGGGTGCATGGCCGAAGGCCATGTACCCAATAACACAGTTATAACCTCTTCATGATGCCTTTCTTATGGCCACCTTGTACGCACAGAAAATGAGGGGTGTAATATGGGCAGTATTTCAGTCTGTCCAGTGCACAGGAAACTTGTAACTGTTGTAAGGACACGTGTGGTGTTAGGGAACATTGAAATTGACAGCATGCCGTAATTGCTATACTTTTTCCTAAGGTTATTGAATTCATCAGTAGGCCACTATGGGTGCCACATGCTACGGTGGTTGTGGCCAGGGCCTAGAATCTTGGATGCATGGCCGTCGGCCGAAGGCAGAAGGCCTTACTTCCAAAACTCTAGGCCCTGGCCACAACCACCATAGCATGTGCCACCCATGCATACACCCATAGTATTGTGTTTCGATTGGCAAGTACCGGGGAGTACGTCCACTCTTGGGTGCATGGCCAAAGGCCATGCACCCAAGAACAAAGTTATAAGTACTAGACGTGCAACCCACTGCACACCCATTGCATGTAAGATCTATGGACATACAGCTAGGAGTGAAGCCTCTGGCCAGAAGCACTGAAGGATATCGCACCTATAGAAAAACCGCCACTACCACACATCACTGAGGTATTTGTGGAGAGACCCTGCAATCTTGGGTGCATGGCCAAAGCCCTTGCACCCAGGACTGAAGTAATAAACCGCGGAGTGACAAGTCGATATGGGTGTGGTGTAATGCGCTAGTTGTGTTCACGCCGTAGTGTCTTACCTACATGCCTGCAGACGATGGTCCGAAAAGTAAATTTATAAGTACCTAATTTGCAAGGACCATTGTTTTGATATGCAGCGATGGTTGTGGATAGGAACTATACTCCTTGTACCTTGGTCGTAAGGCGTAGGTGGTAGGTTACTCACCGAAGCTGTAAGGCCCAGCCTACAGGCACTGCAGCATATTAGTACCATAGATTAGACGTGTAGATTCCCCATGTGTAAAAAATGGCTGCCAATATACTTACTCCTTACATTGTTCAGAATGCATACTTTTTTTGAAGTGACTATCGTACTTGGTGGAAGTATCACTTTTTCCATTTCTGTGATGAAAGAAAAAGGTGTGTTAGTGTTTGTATTGAAAATTTACTACATTGCATAATAGACAGTTAACCTTTTTTTTTACCCTCATATTTAGTTTACAAACCAGTGTACTGTGCATTGCGCTCATTTTCTGTGTTTGCTTCTCTAATCCTTGGGTCTGGGGAAACAAAATCCTTGTCGGATTAAATAAAACCTTCATTTCCTATGGTACTAACTACTTCCTTGTTTCCTTTGAGTGTTTCCTTCATCTTTCTGATCAATGTTATGTTTGTTGCCTTCCTGCCCATTTTTAACAACAGTTAGATACCTGTAGGTGTATTCTAACTGTGCATTTGTTCTTACAGATTTGTGCTACTCACTCATTTGTGGCGTTGTTATATCCTGTTTCCTTCATATTTCCCATGACTGTTTTGTTGGTTGCCTTCCTGCCAATTTTTAACAGTTACATACCTGTAGGTGTATTGTACCTGTGCATTTGTTTCCAACGATCTGTGATAATCATTTATTTGTGTCATTCTTCCATCCTGTTGGGTAGTTAGATACCTGTGGGCGTATTCTAACTGTTTGTAGTCTTTCGCATCATTTGTTGTCAATCTTTAAGTACACATTATTTCGAAAATTTTGGCTTTAAGAACATTAAATACGCATTTGTTAGGTTAGATGGCAATCTCTGCTTTAGAGTAATGGTGCTATCATTACATTCGAACCATCCAGAATTCTTTCTAATGTATGCAGGTTAGTGACCTGCATTGGTTGTAGCTCCTGCATGGTAGATTATTCCTACTGTTGTAAAGGTTTTCTTTACAAGAGACACTTAACCGTGTGTGAATCCAGTCAGTTTGCAGTTGTTTTTGGTGCCATCTGCATTATAACGTAGAAACATAAGTATTATGTAAGCACTATGTGATTGTATAAGTAAGGTGGAGCGATTGTCTGAATTGCAAATACTACATAAACTGCCATGGTTTGCATTTTGTACAAGTTGCTGAAATGGAATGCTCTCACAATTTGGTATGGAAACATGCACAAATCGCTCATTTGGGATTTCTTCCTGCATCACTTTGCTACAGAGAGTGCATGTATGTTTCCACATGTACTAAATTTGGAAGATTTCATTTACAGGTATGCTTTTGTTTTCCAATACTAATAGTATGTACATTAGAAATTCTTGTGGATCTTCTTGTGAGTTCGTAGTGAATCTCACCATTCCAGCACAGTCGTCCAATTGTTGCCTTACTGCATCAACACTGTGTGTTGTCAGGATTGCTTGTTGCATTTCTATGCAGCACTAACATTTGCAAACACAATTGGTCTGTACTGTGCAGGTAAATATTGTTAACAATTTGTGGCAATTGAAATAGAATATTCATTGCTACATTTGCATAGCAACTTACCCCACTTTCATTTGCAAATTTGAATGGCCCAGCAAGTTCTGTATCTGAGTGCATTTTTCGGTTTTTCTGTTGCATCTTTGCCGACGTCCCTGGTTTACATTCCCTAATAGGTTGTTCTATGTTTCCGGCAATTGATGAAACTTTAGCTTCTTTTCTTTGCTTTGCGGAATTTGCTGTTGAATTCTGCTGCATTTCTGTTTCATTTACTTTTCTTTTACCACGTTTCACTTTATCTGGAACAGGATATTGTCTCAGATGAGGGGTGTAGAGTGAACGCAATCTATTGTATTCTAGAACGCAAAGAATATCAGCTTTGACTTTACTTGAATCAAAGTTTATTAGCAATAGACCGTCAAGTGTACATAATCGTGATAATGCTACATAGCTCATGCCTTCCTTAAAGACTGTGTTTCCTATATCTATCAATGCTTTGTCTAGGGTAAGACCTTGGGATTTATGAATGGTAACTGCATATTCAAGAGTTAGAGAAAATTGCTCTCTACGTACATACATGTCTTTGAAGAGAAGGAATTGAGCGCCCTAGCCTTTTCACTTCTGAAACTTTATCAAAGCGAATATTTACAAACTGAATGTTGCTATCACGTGGGTATGATTGAAAGCCAACAACTGTGCCCAGTACTCCATTAACTAGCCCTTGCTCTACGTTGTGGTTACGTTTAAGCATTACTCTACAATTTAAGGATAATTTCAATATTTTTTCCAACCCAGCTGTGTTGGAAATTGAATTTTCTAAACTATTTAGTCTTGTGGCTTGCTCACACATGGGTACGGTCATAACATGTACGTCTAGTTTGTCTGTGGCCCTAATTTATATCATTTGTTGCATTTCTTTCTTTAACATTGTTTCATTGAATATGAAACCGCTTGCAAGAGTTGGCATTAAGGCCATACAATTGACATTTTTGTGCGCTATTTGTTCCATAACATCAGTTGCACATGCATTATCGCCATAAAGTGCATGTATATGCTGGTCTTTCAAAACAACTTGTGCTTCTTGCGATAATACACCAACTCTAATACTTTTTAAGATGTTGGCATAAGCGAGATCTGCAGATTGCCGCATGTTCTCAGTTAATTCTCTGTATTGGAAATGTTGCCAAAGGTTAACATTACCTATGCTACCAACAGTTTTCCGGCAGAGTTTGGGGCCTAATGTTTTAAAAATCCGTTCACCTTTCACTGGTGTCAATTGTAGAAGATCTCCGAAATTGATAATGTGTTTCGCTGCAAAGAGTTCTTCGTTAATTATTTTTAAGTACTTCGTGCAATCTCAGATGAATCAAAGCCAACATTAGGTTGGAGACCATGCTCACTTCATCTATTAGCAGCATTTTAATTTGTTTCAATACTCTACGTAATTCTATTGCAGCTTCTGCAGAAAGTTTGTAGTAGTCTAATTTAGTTTGATGCTCTACTGGAAGCATTAGTAATCGGTGTAAAGTCACACCGCCTATGTTGTAGGCAGCTAAACCTGTGGGGGCCGGTACAACAGCTGACAGTTTGTTGTTTGTCAATTGTTGGAGGAACTTGCTTATGATTTTGATTAAGATTGTTTTCCCTGATCCAGCTTCACCACTGACGTACAGCAGTATAGGTTTGTAATTTTGGCAGGTATATTCTTTATTTTCGTGTTGTACACCATGTACAATTTGTTTTGTTACCTCTTCAAAAATGGTGCGCTGATCGTTGTTAAGTTTTGCTTGTTGTACAGTTAAGTCTTCTGTATCTTCTTGATATTGATACATGGTGTTTTCTACTTCTGCCATAGCTACTTCAGCCTCATTTGCTATTAGTGGTTGTCCTAGTGGTTCTTGACTTCCTGTTACAGAAGGTTGACTACTGTCAGAAGAGTCCTTATCTAGTTTGGGCCTGAAGATGTTCTTCCTGTTGCTGCTCATTGTGTAACATTGTTTTGTACTGCATAAAGTTCACATCCGCGATAGCACTTTCATTTGCTTTGAAAGCATCTTCATAGCAGTCATAATTATCTAGTATGTCTTCCTCTTTTCTCCATGGTTTGAAAAGTTGTAACAGAGACATGTAACATAGTTCTTTCTGTTGAGGAGTTTTTAATGATAATTTTACATGGTTAATTAAGCTTCGTTTGGTAAGTTTCACTAAGCTCCCTTCACAATCGGTCATTCTATATCTACGTTTGCTTTCATCGTTTTTTTAATTATTTTTGTATGCAAAGTTTTGAGCTATGTGGTATAGACACATACTTTCCAGAGTGGTACTCCTGTTCGGATAGTATGTGTCCAGTAAATTGTTTTTTAGAATGTCTTGGCTGCTGGGATCATTTCTGGCAATTGTTTCTATGTCCTCATATGATTTTAGCCCTCTTTTTCTAGATTTTGCAGGACCAAGACTGAGCCATACTCTGTCTGATTTTCCATACAAAGCAGTGCCGGTTAAACGATCTGCTGCTTCATATGCCCCACATTCTCTGAGAGAGCATTTTTATGCCTAGGCTGTACAATTTCTGTGAAAATGTTTTGTCTGATGGTAGGTCATCCCAGAGGTCTTGAAGCTCTGTTTTGTTCTGCTTTTGTTAAGTAGGCTGTAACATATTGTGCAACAGCAGTTGAATTGTCTGCAATGTACTGAACATATGTTTGCATTCCATAAGAGGGCAATGATTGCATTCTAATCATTGATATATTTTGATTCTTCCCTTCTTTTTATATAATACGTGTTTTTAGGTGATTTACCTTTAACACTATGTCGAAATGAAGACATGAAGTTGTTTACTTCACCTGTTTCTGTAACTGGACTAGGGAAACCAAAGCGGCATTTGGTGTAGTATTTACCTTTGTTTTTGTATTTGCGACGACAATATTTGCCACATTTGTGTCTTTGAAATTGTAAAATCTGCCCATGCAGCTCACTATGTGTCTGTTGTGACATATTTTTGGATAAACTGCAAAACAGTGCTATCAGTGTCGTGCCCAAATTTCGGTGCACCTTTAATCCATAAGAGCATGTGAATATGTGGTGATCCTCTCGCTTGATATTTTTTTCTCCAAAAGAAGTGTTCCACTTCTCCAAGGGGAGGAACAGTTTTATTGCAAATAAAGTGTAGCATGGCAATGAAACGATGATGGAAATATCTTGACACATTAACTGGATCTAGAGAGCAAAGTTCTCCAGGTGTTAATATATCTATGTTGTTTTTGTTGCTGTTTGCTATGCGTAGGAACACAGGTAAATCTTCCCATGCATATTCTGCACAACTTAGCCTAACAAACCAAGTCAGTGGTCCAAGGTTTCTGATTATGCAACGCACATCCCTGTGCCGTCTGAACCAGTATTCTTTTGTACCACGCATGTTTGCAAACAAATTTGTTATACTTGATTGTAAAACCTCATCTTTTTCCTGTACTTTTTGTATTAAGTGTGTAGCTGACATATTTTGAAAGTGGGTTCCAGATTTAAGAATGTGTGCAACTCCATAACATAGTGTTGCTAATTCACTTTCATAGAGTAGGTGGAATATGTATTCCACATTTTGTCTAAATCTGGGATCTTGCGAATACATTCGTAATGAGCAGTATTCTGATGCCCCAATCTGAGTAGGTCTATCATTGTATCTTCCACCTTTGCCAGTAGGAAATAGCAGTGGAAAAAGCATGTGCTTCTATACTTTTTTCCCAAATACTCATTGGTGATCCTTTAGTTTGTCACATTTGGTAAGTTTCTAGTGCATCATCCACGCTTTCATTGGAATACAATGGATGAATTGTGTAATGGTCCAACAGAGTGGATACTGTAGCTGGATCCAGAAGTTCGAATTGTCCAGTTTCTGATGGCTCTTGAATTATTTCGGTTGTTTCCCTTAAGCTTTCATCAATACTTATTTCCTTTTAGTACTCATTATTGTCTTTTAGATATTGCAATGCTTGTCTAACTTTGTTTAAGTCCACTAATTGTTGCCAAATTTGTTTGTCCTTTGTTGGTACTCCATTTACCAAGACTATTAAAGAATGCTCTATTGAACGTTCCACTCCTAGAGTGTGTACATTTTCCGTTAGTTCTAATGACAAACTACTTTCTAGACACAAAAAGGACCAACAACAGGGTCTCAGACCTGAGTGTACCCTTAAATGTTAACACAATGAAAAACTCAGGTTGATCAATTCTTTGGGGATATTTTAATAAACATGTTTAATTTTTGTTTTTTAGGTTCGCCCTCGAATGAGGTACTTAGAATTTCGTAAAAAGCTGCTTCATAGATGAAGAAAAATGATTTTATTGGGTTTCTCTATCCACAGGATGTTAAAAAAGACAGTACAAATAGACGTATTTCTATTGTGTACTTGTGTTCATTTATCTTAAAGGTAGCGTCCAGTTTTTTTCGGTTTTGCTTCAGGGTTGAAATATCCCATATTCCTCTTCTGTTCTTTATCATTGTTTTCTCAGAATTCAGTTTGGAAATGTTTCAGGAGTTCCCGTCTATTTTATGGGAGATCGTAGATCAGGGAGTCCGGCGAGTTGTGAACTGATTGATTCCTCGTCTAGGACTATTTCTGATATTTGTGATAAATATCAGGAATAGTCCTAGACGAGGAATCAATCAGTTCACAAAACCGAAAAAAACTGGATGCTACCTTTAAGATAAATGAACACAAGTACACAATAGAAATACGTCTATTTGTACTGTCATTTTTAACATCCTGTGGATAGAGAAACCCAATAAAATCAATTTTTTCATCTATGAAACAACTTTTTAAAGAAATTCTAAGTACCTCATTCGAGGGCGAACCTAAAAAACAAAAATTAAACATTTTTATTAAAATATCCCCACAGAATTGATCAACCTGAGTTTTTCATTGTGTTAACAAATAAACTACTTTGCCACAAATGCCTTTCACCAATTCAGAGGAAGGTAGTTTTGCTGTTTTTGGATGAAGGCGCATAATTGCTTGAAATGGGTGAACTGTTTGAATTATTATGCTCTCATACAAATTGAGCTGTTGCAGGATTGCTGGTAATAGAAATAATTCCAAATTATTTGTAGTAGCACGTGAAGGAGTGTGGTTGTCTAATTTTGCAGTACAGTAACTGCAACATATGAGGCATTCAGTTAGTTAATATTTGTTTTCAGCTAAAAGGTACAAAGCTAATTCAAACCATTTAGAGTCTTCATTGTCTTCTATTTTGTATGATATGTCCAGATTTTTTGTGTTCCTTTTGTAAAACGTTCTGCGGCAACACACACACACACACATGGTTTGGTACTTCAGCCGATAACCTCTTAAATTTTACTATTTCTTTTCTGTATGTGTGTAATAGAAGGTTGCTATGTGCAGAATTGTTGCTACTATGTTCTAAAACTATTGCATTTTGTAAGTGGCTCTCACTTCCAAAATACTTTTTCTGAATACGGTCAATTTCTTCTTGTAAGTATTTGGGTGTACCATGCAGAAGAGTGGTATTTAAATTGCCTAATTCTGAAGCTAGACTTTTTGCATAGTATATTGTATACACTAAATTTCTTACATTGGAATGATGTATTGATATTCTTTTGATATCATGGAAGGTACTTTTGCAAATAGGCCCAGAAATGCAGGCTAATGAATGTCCTTTTAGTCCTGTATCTTTCCACACTGGACAAATATCCATATTTTGCAGCACTTTCATTTTACTTTTGTCTTTACCTTTTACATACTGATTGAGGAACTGACGTAAAGATTTGAAAGCTTTGTTTGGAATGGCACACATTGATGTGCACGGCCATTTATATACTGGACGGTGTAGTTCTGCAGAATCGAGAGGTAATTGTGAGTTTTCAGGGGATACTTTTGTAAGCAGTGTTTCTTGTTCCAATGGTAGTATTGATTTTCTCATACCCTCGTCCACTACTATGGATGGCAATTTTGTTTGTTTGATTTTGTTTGTATGCTTCTTCATTAAAATATGGCTCTGTGGTTGTTGTGACTCCATTCACCACCACAAACATTTAAGAAATTATTTTTGTTCACATTCTGTTTATTGCTGAGTTTCTTTTGTAGTTTGGTACTTTTGTTAGTGCTTTCATCCTATTTAACACTAATATGAACAACTTCCTTTTGAGAAGGATTGCACTGTCCACGAGAGCTTGTAGGATTAACTTTCTACGGTAGGTTTTAAGGGGTGAGGATGATTTTGGTCCTCTTCTTCCGAAGGACTCTGTGACGAAACATTTTTGCTAAAATACTTTTTTTACTATGGGTTCTTCTTACACTATCAGGATTATTAGGAACATTGTTAGCTGTACTGGTAGGTGTTTTTTGACAACATTTTTGTGTTTTGTGACACTTATTGATGGAGGAGGTACAGTTTCCGTAGTTGAGACTTCCTTTATTTTGTTACCCAACTGTATTAGCTGGTTTATACCAACATTCTCTACTAGCTCTACAACTGGTGGATGCTTACATTGGGCACCTTTATTTTTATTTGCTCTACTTCTGCGTTCCTTTCTATGTAGCTGCTTTTTGATAGGCATTCTTTGGTGTCTGTTGAGAAAAAATATATACTTTGGTCTGTTGTCCAATGTATGTGTGCAGTGTGCATGTGTACATGAGTCAGATGGGGAAGTTCTTTGTCATGGTGTGTCAACGTGCACTGAACTCTTGCAATGATTTGGTAAGGCAACTTTACTGTTTGTATACTACTACAATGTACTTCAGATGAGAGTACAAAGTGCCCTACTTGTGACAAGAACCCTTATTAATAACCAAAATGGCAAAAGCTTACTACAACAACTTAATTTCACAATCTAACTTTCTAAGCATTACATATGTTATTTGGGTACCAAACGCACAGGCATTTGTCAGCCATTCTGCCTGTTATTCTTTGTTCAATAAATGGATATTTGTAGGTAGAATGGTTTACAAATCAATGCTTGCTTTGGTGCCCAAACTAAACCAATAACCCACACAGCCTCTTTGAGGAGTAGTTACCAAATAAAGGTTGTACTGTACTTACTTTTTTGTGCAAGATGACCAGGTTTCTTCGCATAGGTCGTCTACAGTGTAGATGCTGTTGATTCTCAGGAGAGCAATCTTCACTGCGAATCAAAAAAAAATCAATTACTTTGTGTGTTTGCAGCAGTGATGACACTGCACACATTGATTGTCCTTCTTTCGTCACAGCATTCACCTTTTATATTTCAACCCAGTGCACGTGTACATTTCATTTCACTCTGTGCAGTCTTTGCATGGTACTTGCAATATGGTACTTGCCAGTCCTTCAAAATAGCTCAAACATTTAAGGGTAAGGAAATGCCTTGTTGTTTACAAAGTGTACTGTGCGTAGGAGGGAGGTTTGTAAGCGATAGGGTATAGTACTAGATGGGGAAACATTTTCTACTTGTACATTAAAAGCACAATGCCGAAAAATCGGGAGACCCTCAGAAGAAAATGTCACAACCGCAATCGGGAGCGCTTACTATTCTCATACGATCACATTGCAAGTACTATAAATATAGGCCATACAGAGTAAACAACTCCGACATTTTCACATACAAAATTCAGTTCTGCTCTAAATAGCCATGCTTGCAACGTAAGTACAGGTTATGCGGAACACAGTAAGCAGTCGTGCGATCTCGGATTGACTAATCGGACATCTTGCACTATAAAGGGGGAGCGTTGTTATGTATTCCATATGGACATTTAGCGGCATTATTTTGTCTAAATTAAATCATAAAGGTTCCATATGTTCTCTGATTACAATATACATACCTGTACTCTATACTCATTCATGGGCATAGCATGGAGCTGCATGTAGAAATTTGCAATACTTGTACAGCAGCTTGTGAAGTAGGTGCTTTGCAATGATATGCAACTTCCATTCAGAATCATCGCCAGTAATTTTGAAGTGTGCAATGTTGATGACGGAGTTAAAATTATCGTTGTTCAATGTGATTGGTGGATGATTGTGCGACTGCTTAGTTGTGTCCAATCAGGAACTCGCTTTGGTACCGCTGTAGAAAGGGTGGAAGGACTGGGTAAGAGTTACGTGCCGCACGTAGGCAACGCTTGTCCACTGGTAGGGCGTGTTACATACGGGTTTCTACAGCAAATCCTGCATGCACAGGCGACTGTAGGCATCAGCCAATGAGATGTTCACATTACTCTTTTGTGTGCGCACATTGAAGATGGCAGATGTGGAGAGGGTCAGGGTTTTGATGCTTGGAGACATTTTTGTGGAAGGCTTACAACACTATGCCGAGAGTAGGCATGTGGCACACCATTTCGATGTGCGAGGAGTGGAGGTGGTGTGGAGCGCTGACACTGATGCCAATGCTCCGGGAATTCTGCAAGTTTGCAGAGACATGCGTACAATGACCACTCCTCATGTGGTCATTTTGCACTACGGTGCTTGCCATTTGGGATACGTGACTTCACGTACTTTGTTGGCAGATTTGACACAGTTGGTTGAAGCACTCATGACCATCTTCCCAACAACCAAAGTAATTTTTTCTGCTTTACTCCCTAGAGAACAATGGAGCAACACTTCTGTTTTCTGTCCTGATCAAAGTATCGGTAGGTATATCATCAATCGCGGCATGCGTGCATTCATGCTACGAGCTGGAATGTTTTTTTGCAGCCACGAAAACATTGCTCCAAGCAATGCAGATTATTTTGATGGAGATGGTGTTGCGCTATCTTCTTTGGGAAATGCGATGTTCTTTTGGAACGTAAGGCTTGCTTTAGAGAAGGTTCTGTAATGTTTGGAAGAGTAAAGCAAGGACAAAATATACAGAAAAATACATAAAATACCAGATGTCTGTACGGTATCTGGCCAAAAACTTTAAAAAACAGCTCTTTTCAGAGCCTACCTTAAAGGGGAAGAAGGGGAATAGTAATTTAATGTACCGTCGTCACGTTCTGATCCTGTACATGTCCGCGAACATGGCAGTAATTTGCAGCCAGCACATATCACCAACAGGGATTGTGGGGTGGAAACGCGTGTAAATGAGAATTGCGGAGCTAGGGATTGGTCCATAAAGTTCAGTAGGTGTGTTCTGACCGATGTACGTTAATAAGACCGTCTTCTTCCTCACAAGAGACCACACAGCCATGGCTTTCCATGCTCGAAAACAGATTATCTGGATTTTGGGAGACTCATGGATACATTGGTTGAAAGTGCATTCAGAAAGCTGCAGTTTATCTACAAATCTCGAATTTCCTCATGTGGAAGTGCACTGGCATGGCGTGCGTGGCATGAGATGGCTGGACTTGGTACCTCTCTGTGTTACTTTACTGACAGAGCGTCCTCCAGATATACTGATCATTCATTGTGGAGGAAACAGTTTAGGCTATGTATCTGGAATTTCTTTGCAATTTGCAATGGGAAGGACTCGCAAAGCTCATGGCCATGTTTCCAAATTGTCAAATACTTTTCTCCCGTATTGCACAAAGACAAATATGGTGTTTGGTCCACAAATGAAGAAAGCGAGACGCAATGTGAATAAGGCTGTGTGTGCATTTCTAAGAGATGTTAGCATGTCCTCTTTCCACAATGAAAATATTTTGTTTCGCAGCACTTCCATTTTCCGCAGAGATGGAGTCCACCTCACATATGCTGGCAATCAGATTTTTCTTCGCAATGTACAAAATGCATTGCAACCTCTTTTGCAATCACACTAACTTATGTGACAATCCGTTTTCACCAATCCACACTTTTTGACCCATTCAGCACACCACCAAAAGGCTCTTTTCAGAGCCGCCACTTACTGCCAGCATACACTTCATTGTGTTTTGCTGTGCTTGCACCCTCCCTTTTTTCCCCTATGACTGTCCGCAAACTTTTTCAGCACTCCGCGAGGGTCTACGACCGTCACTTCATAGTTCTATTGTTAAACTGAGAAAGGCGACTCTGAAAAGAGCCTTTTCTGTACTTTTTGTTTTTACGTTTATTGCTTAACAGCACACTAAGGGAAGAAGGCAAAGGAGGGTAAGGAAGGGACACCAGCCATGGGGATAAGAAAAGGCAAGTGAGCAGAGAAATATTTAGGGTGAGCTCTATTTAGGTAAGGAGCAGATCTTCTGGTACTCTGTGACTGCAGCCTCAAAAGCACTTCGAAAACTCTCCCCCCTGCAGAGTACTGAGTCACAATACGTGCACACTACTGTCACCTTTGAAAGGTAAGGGTCAACAGCATTGCGAATGGCGTGTGAGGCAGCTGGAGGGAGGCGCTCCCCCACAGGAGTGTCTCTTGTGGTGGGAGGATCGGACACGGAGGATGCTGTCGAGGAACGCAATTGACTACTCTCTTCACATGGCACCACCTTGCGAATGTCCGCAGTGTGGAACGAAGTGAGGTGTCGCTCCATTGTTGTCGTACCAAAACTGTATGCACCAAATCTCCCACGACTCAGCACCACCTCGCACTGGTTACACTTCACCAGGTTCGCACGTGCTTTTGGTACGTTCCCATACACGGAAAACAACCGCCACACCCACGACTCCCGCCGAGTGCTCCTCGTACGGGGTTCCTCCACTTCATTCTCTTCCTCCTCAAGCTCTACACCCTCACCCACATATCTCTCTGCAGGCCCTTGGGGAGGTGGCGGTGGTGGCGGGTTTGGGGGTGATGCAGAGGCTAATCACTCAACAGCAGTCATGGAAGCCATACCAATTAGTTTCCTTTGCTCACTACAGCAGTAAAGGCAGTACACCTCAATCTGCTATAGCTACAAGGACAATGAAGATGCGCTCGGGGGTGTGGCCATTTGTAGGGGTGGAGGGGTGTGCCTCGTGACCGTCTTCATCCCTACAAAGCGGTACAAAGATTTTACACAGCAAATCCTGAGGTCTGCTATTGTCTGAGATATGTAAAATTACATTTTTACACTCTACAATACTTTTCCTTGTGTCTACAAGTTCTTTTGTACTGTTGCGGAAGCACACCAACCGCGCAAATTAGTCCCCTTGCTCAGCGTGGGTACGGTCACATAATGACATCCTCAACTCATCCGCGCCAGTACTGAAAGAGTCCCCTGGACAGCAAATGCTGAGAATCAAACGTGCGCATCCACCCAAGTGTCCTACGGACAGTCTTCGGGTCCTCAAAGTAATTCAAAGTGGGACGAACAGTTAGGAACAGGCGCGATGTTCGCTATACGTATGATTGTACTGCGCATGTGCACGGATGCTATATTCACTGTACGGACATTTCTAGTGTCCTTAGGACAAGGCCATTTTGTTTGCCTACGAACTTGCCGGCCACCGTGCCTGTTCTACAGACGACACCATTTTGGCTGCGCCAGATACGGACAGCTATACTGTCCTTCACACACTCCCATTTTGCTCATTTACAACCATTCCGGACATCTGGTGTGTTCTACGACCACGTACCATATCGTTTTCCAAGCGGTTCGCCGAGGCACAATATCCTTTGGGCACCCCTTTCTGTTTATGTACGCACAATTTCATCACATGGTTCAGCCAAACATCAAATCCATCCTACTTGACATTAGTAAGGGTAGGTGTACTGCCTTTACAACACCCACATTCCATTCCTTGCGGATAGGTCGAACAGGCGCGCTGCTCGATAACATTTTACGTGTTTATAAAAAAATTATTTACACACATACTCTATTTCTACAACTACTGTATAAAACACACACACATGCACACATCGCTCTAAAGAAATAGCGGGGGAAGCGGGCACTGAAACAAATATGGGGGAATTTGGATTTAACACGGGATGGTTATGAGGAGATTTGTGAGGGGAAGAAGGGATGGATACTTCGTCGAAACCTCTTTTTTCCTCTTGAGGGTTTGGGGATGTGTCACTAGGGAATGGAGAAGCAGGACAGGTGCATGTGGGGCAATGGTACCAAACTTTTCCTCTCACAATGTCCTCCACAAACTCCCGTAAACTTTTAAAATTGTCGATCAATATGTCCATTTTCTGTTCTATCCTTTTTATCCTGTCTTCTTCTATCTCATTTGTTGCCCTTTCCTCTTTTTTTCCTGATCTGTTGAAAACAAAAACAACATAAGTTAAATGCCTACAAAATACTGGTCACTATTTCCATACGCAATACAATGTGTACCATTGTTGTCACTGTCTTCTAACATTTCCCCGTGTGGGAAATAGTCCTCCAGCCACTCCAAAGTACTAAAAGTACTAGCCATTTCTGAGTCACAAGAACAGAAAGAAATTATTATTTCTGCACCACATACCAAAACAAAACCACACCACATAAAAAAGATGACCTGCATTCACTCTTTTGATGTAATCTCCCTTCGTCCTACTGCGTCTGTCCACTATCGTTCCAGCCTGCCGAGTTTCTGTGAAGTGATTACAGTGGAGGCATCCTTTCTTCTTTTTTTGGTTCCTATCCACCTCATTCTACATGGTTATTAAATGTGTTTTCTTTTCCCACCTTCAGGTTTCCATATTTACTTATTACTACTTACAATATCTTTATGCCCTTCTTCTACGTTGCACACTTTTTGTGTAAGACAATAGTACATTTTCAGATACCCCCCTGGCTCTTAGGGTAATGTTGACCCTGTCGGCCCCCGTCCGCAAACAGGCGCTCAGTCCGTCACTTTCCAATATCAATAGGTAGGGGGTTCTGTATGTTCTATGTTAAATGTATATGAAGTACGTACATTACACTGCATATCTCCCAAGATCACATAATGACAATGCATATTCTGCTCAACAACTTCATTGCCACGATATCATGATTAAGTTCCTTTTCCAAAAACCTATACAATTCACTACAAAAAAAACTTTGTTAAGGGGCCGTTATGGTTAGGTTGCCCTAACAAAAACCTCTTCCCTTCACTAAAAAAAAAAACTTCACCCTCCCCTTTATGCTTCAACTTACAACCCAAAAACCCCTGAAATTCGCCAGTTATGGCAGACTGAGCCCCCTTACTTGCCATCAGCACGGTGCACTGCTAATACTAACACCCAGACCATGAAAGATGACATCTCAAATGTCACTGATGACATCACTGACGACATCACATGTTTAGCACCTTTGTTTTTGTTCTCTGCCATATATATATATATATATATATATATATATGTACATTTGGTAAAACAAAACTTTATTAAAGGGATGCTAAAATTCACAGTGACACCAAAAAACACTGCACATTCCCCCATTATGGTAAGCTTACCAACCATAACTCGCACCATCTACGTGCATTGCTAAGACTAACACCCTGGACATCAAAGATGACATCACAAATATCACTGATGACATTACATCTGAAAATAATGTGAATGACAAGCCCCTACCTACAAGGGGTTCTTTCTATTATGTTGGTAGCAAGATGTCAGGGGTAATTGTGTAATGTTGCACATGTTATAACTACCTAACAATTGAAGACTTAATACACACTTGTGCTAGTACAAACTCGTGCAGAAGGGATGTGACCTAGCAGTTCGGGCTGGACTGCCCCTGTTGGGGTGGGGCCAAGCCTGATTTGCATATGGTCTTTCCCCTTCTGTAATGGCTTGGCAGGCGAAGAACGATGGTCTGGAGGGTTGCCCCGAGCAATGCCAGTGGTCAGGATTCAGTCTAAACCTTCCAGCCATCACCTCTTTGTTTTTGCTTTGTCACCCCGAGTGGGACGGGTATGCCCAGACGTGAGTCCCGTGCCCGCTGGGCCTAGAGACCCAAGCTACTCCTCACTGATGAGCCCCAACAAGGGCGAAACATGTTTGGGGATGCTTGTGGTCTCGTGCAGAAGGGATGTGACCTAGCAGTTCGGGCTGGACTGCCCCTGTTGGGGTGGGGCCAAGCCTGATTTGCATATGGTCTTTCCCCTTCTGTAATGGCTTGGCAGGCGAAGAACGATGGTCTGGAGGGTTGCCCCGAGCAATGCCAGTGGTTAGGATTCAGTCTAAACCTTCCAGCCATCACCTCTTTGTTTTTGCTTTGTCACCCCGAGTGGGACGGGTATGCCCAGACGTGGGTCCCGTGCCTGCTGGGCCTAGAGACCCAAGCTACTCCTCACTGATGAGCCCCAACAAGGGCGAAACATGTTTGGGGGTGCTTGTGGTCTCGTGCAGAAGGGATGTGACCTAGCAGTTCGGGCTGGACTGCCCCTGTTGGGGTGGGGCCAAGCCTGATTTGCATATGGTCTTTCCCCTTCTGTAATGGCTTGGCAGGCGAAGAACGATGGTCTGGAGGGTTGCCCCGAGCAATGCCAGTGGTTAGGATTCAGTCTAAACCTTCCAGCCATCACCTCTTTGTTTTTGCTTTGTCACCCCGAGTGGGACGGGTATGCCCAGACGTGGGTCCCGTGCCTGCTGGGCCTAGAGACCCAAGCTACTCCTCACTGATGAGCCCCAACAAGGGCGAAACATGTTTGGGGATGCTTGTGGTCTCGTGCAGAAGGGATGTGACCTAGCAGTTCGGGCTGGACTGCCCCTGTTGGGGTGGGGCCAAGCCTGATTTGCATATGGTCTTTCCCCTTCTGTAATGGCTTGGCAGGCGAAGAACGATGGTCTGGAGGGTTGCCCCGAGCAATGCCAGTGGTTAGGATTCAGTCTAAACCTTCCAGCCATCACCTCTTTGTTTTTGCTTTGTCACCCCGAGTGGGACGGGTATGCCCAGACGTGGGTCCCGTGCCTGCTGGGCCTAGAGACCCAAGCTACTCCTCACTGATGAGCCCCAACAAGGGCGAAACATGTTTGGGGATGCTTGTGGTCTCGTGCAGAAGGGATGTGACCTA
Organism: Ambystoma mexicanum; assembly: GCF_040938575.1. Taxonomy (NCBI): domain Eukaryota; kingdom Metazoa; phylum Chordata; class Amphibia; order Caudata; family Ambystomatidae; genus Ambystoma; species Ambystoma mexicanum. The sequence continues at coordinate 1,405,220,944 of NC_090923.1, read as the reverse complement.
GCAGTTCGGGCTGGACTGCCCCTGTTGGGGTGGGGCCAAGCCTGATTTGCATATGGTCTTTCCCCTTCTGTAATGGCTTGGCAGGCGAAGAACGATGGTCTGGAGGGTTGCCCCGAGCAGTGCCAGTGGTTAGGATTCAGTCTAAACCTTCCAGCCATCACCTCTTTGTTTTTGCTTTGTCACCCCGAGTGGGACGGGTATGCCCAGACGTGGGTCCCGTGCCTGCTGGGCCTAGAGACCGAAGCTACTCCTCACTGATGAGCCCCAACAAGGGCGAAACATGTTTGGGGATGCTTGTGGTCTCGTGCAGAAGGGCTGTGACCTAGCAGTTCGGGCTGGACTGCCCCTGTTGGGGTGGGGCCAAGCCTGATTTGCATATGGTCTTTCCCCTTCTGTAATGGCTTGGCAGGCGAAGAACGATGGTCTGGAGGGTTGCCCCGAGCAATGCCAGTGGTTAGGATTCAGTCTAAACCTTCCAGCCATCACCTCTTTGTTTTTCCAATACATATGCAGACCCAATGCATAGAAATGAGAGGCACATACAGGGAAACTGAAGGAAGAAACAGCATGATCAGAAAGTGTATGTTCCTGTATACAAATTAATTGTGTATTTGAGGCCTGTTATTTCCCCATGCATGTGCATCATCAGCTGAGACCAGAGCGGAAAGTACTTTAAGAGCACACGACAAGGGTACCATTTTCATATACAGCTCTTTTTCAATTTTTATATTGTGATTGTCAGTGAATAAAATCACCTGGTCTATATTTTTCAATGCACCAAAATAAGTGAGGCAGACATGTGATGTCATCAGTGATATTTGAGATGTCAACTTTCATGGTCTGGGTGTTAGTGTTAGCAGTGCACAGTGGTGATGGCAAGTAAGGGGGCTCAGTCTGCCATAACTGGCGAATTTCAGGGGTTTTTGGGTTGTAAGTTGAAGCATAAAGGGGAGAGTGAAGTTTTCTTTTTTTTTTAGTGAAGGGAAGAGGTTTTTGGTAGGGCAATATATATATATGGGATACATTACTCACCGTAATCGTATTTCTGATGCTTGTATCTGCTTAGATTCACATGCTGTGCATAGGCCGACATCTAGTGGAAGCTGCAGATTATTAGTTTGTTTTTTGAAACTCGAAAATGGGCGTCGACACAGGGCGTGCCAGTAATACTATCCCTAGTGTGACGTCCACTGTACCCAAGATCCCTCACGCGTCTAGGATCCTCAGATTGTATTTTTTCTGACATGAGGTAGCATGAGGAGTAGCGTGAGTACAGATAATCCAAGCAGATAGACAGAAAGGTAAGACTACAAGCAATCATGCGCCTTCTCTCAGAGGGGAGGAAGGGTGGGTCGCATGTGAATCTAAGCATATACAAGCATCAGAAATACGATTACGGTGAGTAATGTATCCCTTCTGAGGCTTGTGGAATCTGCTTAGATCACATGCTGTGCATAGATTAGCGAGCAGTACCTGAAGAAGGAGGTGGGATGTGAGAAGGGTCATGAGCAAATAACTGTCTTAGAACCGCTTGTCCCACTTGTGTATCTGCCTTGGAATGGGTGTCAATGCAGTAATGCTCAGTAAAAGTGTGAATAGAGCTCCAAGTAGCTGCTTTGCAAATGGTGTCAAGGGGTACATTTGCAATGAAAGCCAGAGTGGCCCCAATGCCTCTAGTAGAGTGGGCTCTTGGCGTGAAAGGCAGAGTTCTTTCAGAGAGTGAGTAACACAGCTGGATACAGTTAATAATCCACTTCGAGATGGCACCTTTAGAGACGCGATCCCCCTCTCTGCCTGTAGCTACGGAGACAAAAAGTTGATCTGTTTTCCTTAGCGGTCTGGTTTTATTTACATAATAGAGGACCGCCCTACGCACATCTAGGGTGTGTACTTTCACCTCAGCCGAGCTTTGAGGGTCTTGGAAGAAAGCCAGAAGCTCGATGGACTGGTTTACGTGGAATTTAGATATAAACTTAGGTGAGAACCTAGGGTGTGTGCGTAAAACCAGTTTGTCTTTATGGACAGTAAAGAAGGGATCCTGCACTGACAGAGCCTGAATTTCACTGACCCTTCTTATAGAAGTAATAGCTACTAAGAAGGCCGTTTTATAAGTCAGGTGTTTGAGACTGCTTTTATGCATGGGCTCGAAAGGGGGGCCCATGAGTTTAGATAGCACCACATTAAGGTCCCACCCTGGTGGTGGGTTTGAAATAGGAGGGTGAAGTCTCTTTACTCCTTCCATGAAGGTTTTAACTACTGGTACTTTCCACCACGAGACCTTGTTATGGGAAGTGGTGTATGCCGACAGGGCTGCCAGGTGTACTTTCAGTGAGTTAAAAACCAATCCTGCATCTAGCAGTTGGAGCATGTATGTAAAAATAGTGGAAGGAGTGCAATGAACTGGGTTGATTTGTCGACTTTGGCACCAGATAACAAATCTCTTCCACTTGTCAAAGTAGCAGTGCCTTGTATTTGGTTTCCTAGATTCCTTTAGGATGTCCATACACCTCTGTGGTAAATTGAGATGTCCAAACTCTATGACCTCAGGAGCCATGCTGCCAGGTTCATTGAGTTGGGTTGTTGATGCACTGTTTGACCTTGGTGCTGGGACAGTAGGTTGTACCAGGCCGGAAGTTTGATGGGCTTGCACACCGCCATCCTGCGTAGGTGTGGGAACCACGGTTGTCTTGCCCACATGGGAGCAACTAGGACGAGCGTCATCGACTCTCTGTTCATCTTGTTGACCACCTTCCTGATGAGTTGGTGGAAAAGCATACGCAAACATTCCTGACCAGTTCATCCACAGGGCGTTCCCCTGGGAGTCTGGTTGGGGGAACCTGGATGCAAATCCTGGGCATTGTCTGTTTTCGCTTGTGGCGAATAAGTCTATAGTGGGGAAACCCCACTGAGAGAAGATATCTTCTACGACCTCTCTGTGTAGAACCCATTTGTATTCCTCTGGGAGGGAGTCTCTGCTCAGAGCATCCGCTAGGGAATTGAGCTCCCCTGGAACATGTTGTGATGACAGGAAGATGTTCCGTCTGAGTGCCCATATCCAGATTTTCTGGACAAGCTTGGAAATCCAAGATAGCTGGTTCAGGAGCAGAGGCTATGAGTGCCGCGACTTCTTCCCACTGATGGCAGTTGTAACTGGCCAAAAGGGTGGTGGAGTTTGCAATCCTTGCTTGATAGGCGGACGTTGAGGCTACTTTCCTGCCGAAACCGTATAGTTTTTTGCTCTCCTTGTCGGGAGGAGCTTCGGACGATGACAAGGGTGTTCCAGCCCTCTTACGAGTTTTGTGACAACTAGGGAGTCTGGCTTCAGATGTCCTCTTATATAGAGAGGGTCAGACTGGGCCGCCCGGAAAAGTTTTTCAACCCTGGGATTGACTGCTCTGGTGAGGTTCGGGTTCACCAGGGACGGATCTATTCTCCGCCGAATGGACTTAAGGATAGGGATGGTCTGGGCAACAGGCCTCCTTTCTCCCACTAACTCTTCTGCAAAGTCCCTCTCCTCCTGGACACCGTGGGTGTCAATGTGGAAGTGTTCTGCTGCGCGTGGGAGAACCTCGTTTAGGAGGGGTTGGTTATCGACCGGGGAATCGGTAACCGGGGCTTCGTTCTCTACCGGGAAGTCTACCCTGTATGTTTCCGGGTCCTCCTCTTCCTCTTCCTCATCATCCCCATAGTAGCCTGTCCCGGTTTGCTCTTCTACCATGCCAAATTCTTGGTCCTCACCAAAGGAAGCCTCTCCTTGATACAGTGAGTATGGTCTTGAGTATGGTTGTACCTCGAAGGGGTCTGACCTCATCGGTGTTTCAAACGGGGGCTTTTTATTCGGGGGGATAGGATCCTTAGAGCCTGAGGCTGTCGCCCTTTGTGGATCATACGAGAGGAAATGTTCTGGATTTTTATAATAAAAGTCAGCTAAAGAAGACATTCTTGACATGACCCTATCTATGTCTTCACTGGACCGTTTTTTGGAACTGGGAATGACTCTCAGCAAGTCTATGGGATTTTTCTTGCGTAGCTTTGCTGGTTTTAGACATATCAGCAGACCTGGTTTTGTCTGTCTGTCTAGGGGGAGTGGTGTGTTTCACAGGTGTGGAAGAGTGCAAAGGTTGTTTCTTCTGCTGTTTTCCCCCCTCCCCGTGAGTGGAAAAATGTTTTCCCTGTCCTTTTGTGGCTCCGGATGTTTTGACGCCTGGCGTCGAGGATCGGGGGTGGTGTCCCTGTCCTTCGAGCGTGGGGCCTCGCTGATTTTAACTGCGGGCTCCGACTCCTGGAGCGCGGCCTGGGGGTGGAAGTCGTCTTCGTCTTCCGACGATCGAACTTCTGTTAGCCTAGGGAGCGAGGCACTCTTGGCAAGAGTGGATGATTGCCTGGAGTCATGCAGCGATCTTGATCGAGAGCGCCCAGAGGACAACGAATCGGACCGTTCTGTTTGTGCCTCTTTCCGAGAACTCGACGTCCGAAAGTACAGCGTCGCTGAAGGCGCCCTCCGCTGCCATGGCCGCCTGCCTGGCGTGGTGGGCCCAACGCTTCGTCGAACGGTCCTTAAGTGTCTTTGGTTTAAACCTACTACACGCTCTGCAGTACACTTCGGGGTGGTCCCTCGGCAAGCAGAGATTGCACGTGGCCTGCCTGTCGACCCAAGGGTATTTGCGATTGCACTTGGGGCAGAATTGAAAAGGGGTACCCTCCATACGCACCTTGAGGCAGCAGGCTGTTAAGTGTAGGAAATGTATAAGGTGTACCTATATACCAAGAGTGTAGAGTATGTACCATCCCCCACTCTCCCTACTTGCAGGGCCGAGGCCAGAGGCCTTCCAAGGCCCGGGCCGAGGCCAGAGGCCTTCCGAGGCCCAAATCCGTCATGCAGCAGCCGACGGTCGATTTCTTCTCCAGCCGGCGTCGAGTGTCGAAGTTCGACGTTGGGGTGGGGAAGGATGTCAATAGATTAATCTTTTAAATTTTAGCAAAAGTATGGCTAAGGCCAGGGGACTCTGCAAAATGCTTCGACCAGTATGGCGGGGGAAAAAAAATCTGAGGATCCTAGACTCGTGAGGGATCTTGGGTACAGTGGACGTCACACTAGGGATAGTATTACTGGCACGCCCTGTGTCGACGCCCATTTTCGAGTTTCGAAAAACAAACTAATACTCTGCAGCTTCCACTAGATGTCGGCCTATGCACAGCATGTGATCTAAGCAGATTCCACAAGCCTCAGAAATATATATATATCTGAGGCTTGTGGATCTGCTTAGAACACATGCAATGCCTAGGTCAACATCTAGTGGTAGTTGCAGAGTATTACATTTTTGGTTTCGAAAATCAAAGGGACGTTGACAGGGCGTGCCAGTAATGCTAGCCCTAGTGTTACGTCCACTGTACCCATGGTCCTTCACGCGTCGTGGTCCCTCAGATTGTTTTTTTCCGCCATCGTAGTCGGATGTATTTTGCAGAGTTCCTTCTTGGCTGATGCCGTCACTTAGTAAAAGTTTAAACTTAGTATTCTTTTCTGTTCTTTCGAGAACCGCTTACTGCAAGATCTCCAGCGACGGCTTCAAGGACATGACCATCCGTTGATGACAGTGACTCCTGTCTCAATGAACCTTTGCCAACAGGCCTCGGCCCTGCCCAGTAGGCAGAGCAGGGGAGGTTCATATTACAGTCTTACTAGGAGAATGCATATTCCCCTTTTCTCCCATTTATTTCACCAGGCTGCCATCCTGGTCTACCCTTGTCTCGGGAGGATAGCCCAGGGGCAATCTGCTCACCTTGGAAGCAAGACGACACAGAGCAACACAGGTTCGATCCCCGGGTCCGCGCTTTGAAACCTCTGGGTATTTAGCGCGTTATAAATAACCTAACATATTATATCCTTATGCTCGATGGAAAACATTCCTTTTAAATTCTGTACTTCCTGTAACAGGAAGTTTCCCTGGAAGGATTTGCACCAAGTGTGTAACCTTTGCCTCCCTAGGGAACATGCCGAAGAACAGTGCAAGGCTTGCAAATTGTTTAGGCCAAAATGTTTAAAGGACCACAAGACTAAGTGCTTGGCCCACCACACCATGCAGGCTGTGGCCACCATGGATGTCGAGGGAGCGTCCAGCGATGGCAGCATCGGTGTCCTAAGTGACACCGAGGGCGATCAGGATCCATTGGATTCCCCTGTGCAAGCCTCTGACCCCAAAAGGCAGGCCGGCGGTTCTGCTACGGGGACAACACCCGGCGGCTCAAGCTCTACCAGTTTGCACCACACCAAGCACATCTCCCATGGCCGAAAGTTGACCACGTTGTCGACCGATAAGCCATACGTGGTGTCAAGGGAAGGTGTCATGAATACAAGTGTCAGAAGGCAGGGAAGGCAACCTGTGCCAGTGTGTCCGCTCTCTGCACTCATGCTGCCACCTATGAGACCCTGTCCCCGAATATCGAGATTAACAAAGCAACGGCTGTGGCACGGATTTACGCCGTTGTGGTCTCGATGGCGGTTGCCCTGCCGATGAGCAAAGCCATTCCATGCTGGTTACCATAGCAGAAACAGGAGCATGTTCGCCTGTTCACATGGCAAACAGACATGTGATTCCAAGGAATAAAAACTGCCTCTTTTCAAACGGCGCTTCTAATTGAAGTTCGTTGGTCTACTACGTTCCTGTTTGTTTCTGCGTTCCTCATGTATTTTTGACCCCGGCTATGTTTATTAGGACTGCTTTCGCCTGCTCCCTTCGGCTTCTTTTTTTTTACCGGACTTTTGAATCTTTTGTACGCCCAAAAAACATCTTGCTTTTTGCCCTCTGTACTCTGCTGCCCCCCACCATTGACTACCTCTGCCTGCTTATTGCATTCCCTGGTCTTGCGTCTGTACCTTACTGCCTTCTCCGTTGACAACACTGCCTGTATTAAGGACTGCCTTTTTGCCTGTGTTGGATCGTCTTTCTTTTGTAAGGACAACTCCTGCTCTTCGAGTGTTTGGAACTACTTGCAGCATTTCCACCACCTACAGCATCTGGACTAGAGACGCTTGCTTCCTGTGCTGTTTATTCATCAGGTGTCTGCGTGCCGTCGGGATAGGGTTGCTGATTGGTTTTGGGCACTGGACTACCTTAGGCATCCTCGTGCCGTCGGGGCAGGCTTCTTGGAATCTGGAACTCCAAGACTGCACAACTCCTGGCCCTATCACTGGTAAGACCCTTGGTATCTTGGGAAATATGTCCAAATCTAGTCCCAACTGTACATTAGTGGATAATTGTGTGGGTTGTTTGTTCCAGGGAGATATATCCTCACGCTGAAAGAAATACCAGGGCACTGATATCAACTGACCCACCTGTAAACCAGTTTTCAACCAAGGTTTCTCACATAATCCTGAGGTGGGTTACTAATTCATACTCGTTGGGGTGACTACTGAATGCTAAACTGTACCCTAACTGTGATTGTTTTTGCTTCCACAGCCGGTATGTTGTGGGTCTGAGTCCCGTCTTCCGACTATTAGAGCCTTCTGTCTGTCTCACATCAACAGCAGAAGGCTACAATAGTAGGAAGAATTTGTCTGCTACTATGTCTCCCACTCCTTTGATCAGAGCTCCCTCAACACTGTGAGACAGTACTGGCGGTGAGTCCCAACAGGAAGCTCTGAACATTCCCTGTCCTCTGGGCCATCGTGATCACCGGATGAGAGGCACCCAAAACAGATGTTAAAGTCTGTTTCAGACACCACACTTAAATATGGGAAGTCCTTGGGTTCCGGCAACCAAACGTCAAAAGACACATCAATGGCCTCGGGAAAGAGCTCTAAAATGAGCGAATTAATTAAAAATAAGTTCCTGACACCCTACTAAGGGCCAGAAAGTCAAAAAAACAAAACTTCAATACCAAAGGTTCAAAAGTCACACGCTACTAAAAGTAGGGATTACACTACCTTTTTCAGGGGCTATGCATCATAAGCAGACCCCTGTACCAGAACCTCCTACACCTGCTCCCTCTGTGCTGCCAAGCTCTTCCCAATGGACCACCAAACAATTTGATAGGGTCATGAGGAGACTGTCCTGTTTTAAAAACTTCTTTGACAAACACTCTGAAATACCCCACAACCTTCAGATGCCCCACGCAGGCTACAACCTCGTCACATCAGGACCTAGGTCAGGACACTTATTATTATAACAGTCAAGGCTCACAAGACCCTGGCTCATACACGGATCCAGAGGACCAAAGGGACACAGGAGACTTAGACCAATATTATGATGATGACGCATACATCATCCAATCACAAGACCATACCGACCCACCGGTGCCTACTCCCCTGACAACTGCACTATAATGACCTACTCCTAAAGGCTGCAGATCACTTCAGAATAGACACGCAGGAAGCCCAAGTCGATAAAGGCTTTGCAGAGGACATCCTTGGGGATAACAAATCTGCAACACAGTTTATCCCTTTGCTTCCGTTGGATCAGAGGCCTATTCAGACTTCTCTTCTTACACTCAATCTGACATGGGCAGTCAACATGTGCATCAAAAAGATGTTAAGACCAGACCCCTCTATACACTAGGAGGCAGCTAAAGCCTGACTCTCTAGTAGTCACCACCACGAAAAAGAGAGCGGGAACCCCCCTGGCCTCTGTCGAAGCCCCTCCTGACAAGGAGAATTAGAAAATCTACACCCTGGGCAGGAAAGTAGCTTCCTCAGCTGCCTGTCAAACAAGGATAGCTAATAATACAACACTATTAGCCAGCTATAATTGCCACAAATGGGATGAGATTACACAACAAATAGACTCAGTCCCAGAGCTCCTAATGAGACAGCGCTCACTCATAATCGCTGAGGGGGAAGCAGGTTGCAAGCTGCATCCTTAAAAATAACCTGGATGCAGCGGACAATGCGGGAAGAATCGTGGCAGAAGGCACACTAATCAAACACAACACCTGGCTCCATCAATCGGGCTTCAAACTGGAAACCCAGGCTATCCTCTTAAACAGGCCCATTGAGCCAACGCTTTATTTGGCAAAGCAGTTGAGGATGCACTTAAAAGTGCAAAATAAGTATATGATACTCTCAAATCCCTGGGATAGCTCACTAACACACCCTTTGGGCAGAGAGGAGGCTCAAATTCTCGCCGATTTAGAGGACAGAACTCCTAGCTGTCCTCGAACTACAACTAGGGTGGGCAAAGTTCATCCTGGGGTTCTTCACACTGGCAGTCCTCCCAGCAGGTTTTTCAGAGAGGCCAAAAAAGGTCTTGAACTAGGGACAGATCCTCCTCCTCAAAAGGGGGCTCGACCCCTCCTTAGCAATGACCACCCGCTACAGGTTAATTCCGGTAGGAGGTCGTATTTCACACTTTACCCACGCATTGGAGAGGATCACGTCGAACAAGTGGGTACTTTCCACCGTGCCGCAGGGAGGAGGGGTATTGCATACAGCTAATTCAAACACCAGCCAAACACCCACCAAGACAAACTTCACAGGAAGAACAACACATCCTGTAGGAAGAGGTCAAAGCACTGCTACTAGAGGACACCATAGAAATCGTCCCCGCAAACCAGGTAAACAAGGGTATTTATTCAATGTACGTCCTAGACCTGCGCCCTGCAAACACCTATGTCAAGTCACAAAAATACCACATGACAACGCTACAGGAAGTAATCCCACTGCTGAAACGGGGAGACTACATGGCAAACTTAGATATGGAAGATGCATACTTTCATATTTCAATGTTCCGAGCGCACAGAAGATTCTTGCAATTCAAAATAGCAAACCAACACTACCAATTCAAGGTGCTACCCTCTGGCATAGCCTCAGCTCCAAGGGTATTGACCAAGGTACTAGCGGTAGTGGCAGCGCATCTACGCAGAGAATCAATCCCTGTGTACCCTTCTCTGGACTGGCTGATAACAGGGGAATCCCTCCAAATTTGCATGCAAATTACCCAGATAACAATCTCCTGTTCCAATTGGGATTCTCAATCAATTAGAAAAAAATCAAGTCTCGTTCCAAGCAAGACCAAGCAGTTCTTAGGGGCTGTCGTAAAGACAGAAGAGGGTCTAGTCTTTCGGTCAAACGAAAGAGTGCAAACATACTGCTGCAAATACCGCAGTATCGAGCCGGTTGCCAAATAACCGTAAGCAGAGCAATGCGCTTGCTCTGGATGAGGGTATCCTTCATTTACTTGTTCTGCATGCACGGCTGCGCATTCGTCCAATGCAAGAGTGTTTAGTGAAATAGAGGTCTCAGGCAAGCGGTCAGTGGGACGATCTAGTGGTTGTTTCGCTAACCCTAGTTCAAGCGCTACGCTGGTGGACAAAGGAAAATCTATTGAAGGGAAAACCTTTACACAACAATATAGTGCAATCGATTGTCACACAGACGCATCTCTCACAGGGTGGGAACCCATTACCTTCACCACACAGCCCAAAATCACAAACCTTTTGGAGCTGCTAGCAGTGCTCAAAACCCTGCAAGCATTCCAAATGATATGATATGATTGGTTATTTATAACGCGCTTAATACCCAGAGGTTTATAAGCGCAGACCCGAAGATCGAACCTTTGTTGCTCTGTGTCGTCTTGCTTCCAAGGCAAGCATGTTGCCACTGAGCTATCCTCCCGAGACATGCACCTGTTGTGTCAGACAGTACAAGTCCTCATGGACAGCACCACTGCCATGTTTTATATAAACAAGCGGGGGGCACACACTCCAAGTCTGTGCAGGCTAGCACAAAAAATGTGGAAGAGGGCACTAAAGTAGGACATGTTCCTAACGTTGCAACATGTTCCAGGGGAACTACATTTTCTGGCAGACTCATTAAGCAGAGAGCCTCTACCTGAGGAGCATGAGTGGCAGCTTGACAGAAATATCCTAGATGATATATTCTCCCTATGGGGTTACCCCCCTTTAGACTTGCTTGCCACAAGCCAAAACACGCAAAGCCCAGGCTTTGCATCCAGGTTTCCCCAACACAGGTCGAAGGGGAACGCCCTGTGGATAAACTGGTCAGGGAAATTTGCCTACGCTTTTCCCCCAACACTGCTACTGAGCAGATTGGGGAACAAAATGCACCAGGAACAAGCGACACTAATCCTAGTTGCTCCTATGTGGGCGAGAAAACCTTGGTTTCCACATCTGCGCAAACTGGTGATGTGCGATACAATCAAACTCCCATGCCTCTACATCATGCTCACACAGCATGGGGAGACAACTCGCACCCTCAGTCTATACATTTGTTAGCTTGGCTCCTGAAGTCATAGAATATCCTCAAGGAGGCATGCAAACCAAACACCAGAAACTGTTATTTTAACAAATGGAAAATATTTTTAATATGGTGCCAGTCAAAAAATGTAAACGCAATTGAATTATACATTTTATTTGTATCAGGCTCATACACAAGTGTTTCAGAGCGCAATAAGGCAAGGGACGGGAACAAGGGAAAACAAAAACAATGTTCTTACTAGGCCCATTGACATTGAGAATGTGCAAGTGCATGGGAGAAGGAAAGGGGAAAAGTGCATGAAAGGGGGGAGAAGTGGAAAGTGCAGAGCAAAGGAATACAGATAAATAATAAAGGCAACAAAAACAGTGCTAGTGCAGTCAGCAAGTGGCAAGTGCTGGGTTGAGACAGCAGACAGGGTATGTCTGTTAAAGTGCAGGAAAATAAGGGGGTGGACTGTATGGTTGCAGATGCAGACCCCAGTGCAGGGATTGCCTGGAGGTATTGCGGGTGGGTGGCAGGGTGAGCAGGTACCTGGGCCTGGAAGACAGAGGGTAGGCCAGGTTCACGGTGCAGAGAGAGAAAAGATCAGCATAGGAGAGGAGGGGGCAAGGGCAGAAGCAAAGAGGAAGGTCTTGAGGTGCTTCCGGAACCAGAGATGGTTCTCCTCAAGTTTCAGAGTGGCAGAGTGGCAGGGAGGCTTTTCGAGAGGGAGGCCCCAGCCGAAGAACGAGATCTACCCCATGCTAGTTTCTTTGAAAAACGACAGACCTTGAGGGAGTTGGAGGAAGAGGAGTAAGAGCCCGAGAGGTGAGGTATTTACGGATGGCTAGCTGAAGGTATTTTTGACCCAGGACCCAGAAAGCCTTGTGGACAATGCAGAGGGTTTTGAATGTAATCCTTGCATCCACTGGGAGCCAGTGGAGAGATGTCAGTGCTGGAGAGATATGAACCCAGGGCTTGAGGCCAAGGACAAGTCTCGCAGTCCTGTTCTGGATGAGTTGTAAAGGGCGGATAGAATAGAGGTAGACAGATTTAGAAAGAGGCTGTTACAATAGTCCAACCTAGAGAGAACCAGGGCTCAGGAGACCGTGAGCTTCTGGGGGAAGGAGAGGAAAGGCAGAATACCTCTGAGGAGGTGCAGTTGGAAGTTTGACTTTCTAGAGAGATCAGAGATGTGGGTAGAGAAGGGAAGTGGGGAATCAAACATGACCCCGATGTTCTTGACCTTGCAGGTGGGGGTAGGAGGAGAGCCAAGGAAGGCAGGCCAGAGATTGAGGGGAAAGGAGGCTGAAGGTGTGCCGATGAGGAGGATCTCCATCTTGCTGGCATTCAGGCAGCGATCGTACAGAGAATGTACTCCATCACACATTCTTCATTACATGCTCCACTTACTAGACTCAGGGCTAGTTTTAACTCCATCAAGGTTCACCTAGCGGCTCTATCCACATATTCCACTTCTCAAAGCAAGGTGTCCTGGTGGAAAGTCCCTGTCATTAAGGCATTCATGGAAGAAGTACAAAGACTTCACCCTACCATTTCAAACCCGCTTCCAGGGTGGGATCTAAATGTGGTACTTGCAAAGCTCATGGGACCCCTATGAGCCTATGCACAAGTCCAGCCTTAAGCACCTTACATATAAAATGGCTTTTCTGGTGGCTATCACCTCCATAAGAAGAATCGGTGAACTACAAGCTTTGTCAGTGCAACACCCTTTCTTTGTTATCCACAAAGACAAGTTGATACTAAGAGCACACCCTAAGTTCATATCTAAGTTCCATGTCAACCAGTCCATTGAACTACCAGCTTTCTTTCAAAACCCTTCAAGCTCAGCTGAGAAAAAACTCCATACACTAGATGTAAGGAGGTTGGACCTTTACTATGTAAACAAGACAAGACCACTACAAAAAACAGACCAACTGTTTGTCTCCATGGCACCTGGCAGGAAAGGTGATCACATTTTCAAAAAAATGCCATCACCAGATGGATAGTGAAATGCATACAACTCTGCTGCTCTCTATCAAACAAAACTATGCCTTTCACACCAAGAGCTCACTCTACCAGGGGTACAGGAGCTACTTTGGCCTTTATTGCAAACATCCCGCTGGATGCCATTTGCAAAGCAGCTACATGGAGCTCTATCCATAGCTTTACTGCATTGACACACATTCAAAAGCAGATTAACAGGTTGGACAAGCAGTACTAAAACATCTGTTTGCCGCTGTACCTTCTCACAACCCACCACCTTCTCCAGATACTGCTCGCTAATATATGCATAGCATGTGATCTAAGCAGATCCACAAGCCTCAGAAGGGATACATTACTCACCGTAGTCGTATTTGTGATGCTTGTATTTGCTTAGATTCACATGCACCGCCCCTGTGGAGTACAAGGTGCATAGATGTTTTTCTGGCTTTATCTACTCTTAGCTGCTCTATTACACCTTTATTCATGCTACACTTCATGATACCTCATGTCAGATACAAAACAATCTGAGGGACCCCGATGCGTGAAGGACCATGGGTACAGTGGACGTCACACTCTGTGGCGACAACTAAATGTTGGCCTATGCATAGCATGTGAATCTAAGCAGATACAAGCATCTGAAATATGATTACAGTGTGTAATGTAATATATATATATATATATATATATATATATATATATATATATATATATATATATATATATATACACACACTGACAAATTCTATCTAGGGTATTGCCACTGCTTCCATTGGGGAAGTCCCTTTCCATGAGGCCAGGCAGGTGTGGCTGCTACCAGATAGTACCCCTGGTGTGGTACTCAGCGGGTGGATCTCATGGGGAGGGAAACTCTCCATGGGACGGATGGCCCTGGCAGAACACAGTATTCACCTAACCCTTTGGTATCCCCACTTTCATTAAACTCCACTCAGGACCGTCTGGTCCCCATACCTGTGTGTTATAGTAAGGTAGAGGGTCTCATTAACAATACTGGAATGAGGAAGAGTGAGACTTGCCCAAGCTTAATACAAAATACCATTGAGACGAAGATGGAGCAAGGAGGCAAAAGCCCACTGCGGAACCAACACACATGGTACAGTTCTCAAGAGGCAGCCTCACTCATAAAAAGGGAAGAAGGATTGAATAAAGTGTTAAGCCAGCCCTTGAGGGGCAGGGAACGATACACTTGTTCAGCAGCAGGGGACCTGAAGCCTGGAAGCCAAGACCCAGAGAGACGTGACTTTCCAAAAGGTCCAAGTGAGGTGGACCGACCAGTGAAAGCAGACCGAGAACAAAGTCTCGAGCAATTTGACAGGTGAAGGAGAGTCTGGAGGTGTGGAGCCGCGGGAAACGGAACACCAAGCATGGCAACAACACAGAAGCTCTGCTCCATCTCGAAGAAACCAGAGACCGTCCTGAGACTTCCAAAAGGTAGGGAAAGGGTCAAAAGGGTTATTGGGGTACTGAGGGAGCTGACTGAGCTGAAAAGCCTCACAAATATATCCGAGCAGCAAAATGGGATAACAGAGGAGTTATGCAAGCTAATACCAACTTTGGGAATAAGCCTATGTGTAACTGTACCTGAGAGGAGAGTACACCAGGTCTGTCCAAGTGGACAATAGGTAAAGCAGGAACAGGGATCCCACCGAAGCAAAGGAACAGGTCCTGGACATATGAAAACGGTGAGGACCCGCCAGTGTATAATAGGTTTTGGGACTCTTGTAGAAACGGGAAAGGCCTATTCGTAAACTATATAAGGGTCAAAGATACCTATAACCAGTGGGCTGGAGCCCAGGAAAGGTCGGGAAGACCCGGAGAAAGTATTAAAGGATAAATGTTAACCAGACGTGATATGCTATTGGTAATTATAGCATTGAATCCTTTGGGACAGTCTGCAGTCAGGTCTGGCATGTTAGTGCTGATAAGAGATGGGAAACCAACGTTTTGTTTCACAGACAAAAGAAGAGGTTCCCTCCAGGAGATTGGGGAACTTTGTTTTGCTTAAATAAGATGTTCTCTCCAGAAGATTGGTGACCTGTGATTTGTGTTTCACAAACTGTTTTGTTTGAGTAAAAGGTTCCCTCCAGAAAAGGAGGAAATTGTCATTTCTATTTTTTGGACAAAGGAAGAGGATCCCTCCAGAAGAGTGGGGAACTGTGTTTTTTTAATAAGTTGACGCAAGATCCAAGGAAGAGAATCCCTCCAGGAGATTGAGGAATTGTGTTTTCTTAAATTGGTCTGAACATCCAAGCAGTGCACATTGAGGCTGAAAGCTCTTTCACCTGAACTATAGCTTGGAGTTCACATCCAGGATAAGAGGGGCCTCCTTCTGGATGAACCAGTTTTCTGCAGTGAGTTTACGACTGTGGATATTTTGCTTTACAGACATCCTGACTAGGTCATTGGTCTTTTGTTGAGTCATGGCAAACCCTCATGGTAGTAGGCCAAGATAGGATTTTCTTTTCTTTCGGGATTATAAATAACTCTATGCCAACCAGTTTATTACCATTGTATCCAGACTCATACTTCTGCAACTTTACAATATGTTATCTGACCAAATTCAAACATTCATGGCAAAATTGTTTAGGTTTAATCAACATTTGAATGCTGCAGAGAATTCTAAAGAACACTATTTTTTTTTGCATGGGGTTTACCATGAAAAATGCACTCTTTAGTCCACAATATCTCAACATTGACTACTATTGTGATTTTTGGCACACATCTCGGCTGTTAGACAATGTGCAACTAGCAAACATTGACTATTTACTTGTTACATAAGGTGTTTTGTGGGACAAACGGTTTTTACAAAATTGTCAACCTCCATTGGTGAATAGGTTCTGTGATGGTGAAATAAAAAGCAATATGCATTGAAATAACAAATAATACCCACTCCAAGTGGAATACAAACATTTTGCATGGAAGAATTGTTATACTTTGTGCAGTGTACAAACCATCTTTATTGATGCACAGAGAATAAGAGGACACGGTCCTAATAAGGAAATATCCACAAATGTTAGTGTTGTGTGGAGAGACCCATTTAATTTGGTGACATACTCCTTTGTACAGTTTGTTCACAGGAGTATATACACTGATGAAATGTCTTGTAATGTGGGAACAATCCCACAAAATAAAAAACAAAACAATTTATGCTGGCCCCGTCATAAACAGGTGAGCACTTTGATGTTTTTATGTTATAAAATTCACAGTAAAAGCAATGTATTTTAGGCACAAAAACGCTTACAAAATGTGCCATTGATAACGGAGTGGAGGACATATGTCCTTTACAATGGGTGAGAGAGTGTGACTTGAAGACCCAGATGTACATGGGATGGTGAACACACACCGAGGACAGGGCAGAATGGCAGGAATGGCATTGTAGGGGGAAGTGCTCAATTAAAGATGGAGGGGTGACGGAAAAGTGCTATACGGTTGACCATGAATGGTAGGGAAAGAGGAAAACGGGTTGATGCAGTACAGTAACATAAAGTGCTAGTAAACAGGTTCTTCAGAAAGGAGAGCTTTGGGGTTGGATTTTAATAGTGGTAGAGTTGTAGTACTACGGATAGGCAAAGGAAGAGCATTCCAGAATAGTGGAGTGAGGAAATAGCGGAAATGAGAGGGAACACAGGGGGCTCGAGAGGTGGAAATTAGGTGAGCCGAGGATGATCGTAACGAGCGAGGAGAGGAGTAGGTAGTGAGACGAGCAGATAGGTAGGGTGGGGCGAATACATGGATAGTTTTGAAGATGAGAAGAAGTTTATACTTGGCCCTTTATTTCATAGATAGCAATCCAACCTGGCAACGGGCAGAGTTGGCAGAGGTAAAGCGAGAGAGGTTGAAAAATGTGTGGAGCCTGAAGTTGAGGACTTTCTCCAGAGGTGAACAAGCATAGTTGGAATGGCCATCGAGTAGATTAGCACAGTAGTCCGATCTAGAAAGAACTTGTTTGTGATGTCTGTAAACTTTGGGAATGCCACGGTTAAGGTTCAACCTATTTTTAAACATCAAAACCACAACCTTACTTGAAAATTAACTTGCCTTCATAAAACATAAGAGAATAAATAACATCACAGTATAGGTGTAGGTGTAGCTTTTCAATGTACACCCTCAACATACATACAATGTATTCTGAAAACACACAGCATTAACTATTCAAAGTAATACAAAAAGTATACACAATGTATGGCAGCCTCAAAACACCCACCAATCCCACCTTGTATAAAAGTCTGCAAAACATAAAGTTGCAGTCATATTACATTCTCAATACATACACCTGAAATTCCTAAAACCACTAACTTACAACAACATATAGCCTTAAACTCTTCATACTATGCTGCACACCAACAAACTAGCATTAACATAACCAGTACGCACAACATCCGTATATAAACACGTTCACATGCAACAACAATTCATATGGTTAATTAAGGTTTCAGCAATGTTGGTTTCATCTTATATTTGGTTTAGTTTTAATGTTAGTTTCTGTTATTAATAGGTTCAACACAACGTTTATAAATTGTGCCCTTGACTTTAAAAGGCAAGCAGATCTAATGCAAAAATGCTTTATCTAACTTTTGTTTAATTGCATGAAAGTTCACTGAGTGGGGCGGGTGACTGACCTGACCAAATCTGAACACTTGCCCCAGATTTAGCCACATTTCTTTCATGTTTTATGCCTGTAAGAATTGCTGGATTTTGAGGTGTGCTGCACGTTTCATA
The DNA here is from genome assembly GCF_040938575.1 of Ambystoma mexicanum. Classification (NCBI taxonomy): domain Eukaryota; kingdom Metazoa; phylum Chordata; class Amphibia; order Caudata; family Ambystomatidae; genus Ambystoma; species Ambystoma mexicanum. The sequence continues at coordinate 1,405,203,030 of NC_090923.1, read as the reverse complement.
GTAAAACTTGCTACCAGGTGGTGGGAGGGGTGTGGTGGCCTCCCAGCCAATCAGGAGGCTCAGAACGGGGTCTTTACCACATGTTACAGCCTTCGTTTCGAGCCTCCTTGAAGCGGGAGGCCGCCAACTTCCCTTGCTGGGAATCGGGTAAGTGTGCCCCCCCTGGCCCCATTCCTTCGTCCACCCCCAACCACAATTTCCACACTCCGAACCCACTCAACACTTACCTTGCGCTCCTGTCTCTCGCTGGCGCCAGGAACAATCTGTGCTCCTGCCGCATCTCCTTTCTGCAAATGGCCGTTTTGGAAATGGAGAAGATACTACAGTTTCCTTCTCCCTGATACATGGCTGCCATCTTGTTTTGTAGGTTTTTTTCTCAAGTTGAGAAACGGCAAACATGCCATTTCTCAACTTGAGAAAAAACCTCTATTGGTACAAATGGCAGTACAACCCTCGTGGGGGGGGGGGGGGATTTCCAGTAAGCGAATGCACCTGGGCTAATGTTAAAGTCCTTGCTTTTGCTCGTGCTTCTAATTTATGCTATGGGGCATTATCTGATCATTAATGCCCTTCCCCCCCCCCCCCCCCCGCGTTGTATTGCTTAATTCCACGCAACTGGGCTTCTGAAGCCCAGGCGACCCAGTTAATCCCTTGACATAGTCAGCGGCAAGGTTTTACTGAAAACCGGGCCCAGACAGAGGAAATGAACGTCTACAATGCAGGGAGTTTGCAGAAGTGGAGCAGCAGAGGGAAGAAAGAGAGGCTGTAGAAGTTGCACAGCTAACAGCGGAGTCGAAGGTGAGTTTAAAGCCCCCGGGGAAAGAGGAAGGCAAAGAAGGTGGAAGTAGAATGTGAAGGGAGTTTACCAAAAAGTGGGATGTGGGGAAAGTGCAAATGGCCACTTCCTTGGAAGGCAAGGTAGAGTGCAAAACAGCACATGCCTGTCTGTTGGGATGAAATGTGAAAAGGAACGAGCATGTGACAGAATGTTGATGAGATTCAGCATTTGGTTCGTAAGGGCTAGATGCGAGATACAGCTCATAGGCACAAATGAGTGTCAACTAAGATGGGGCTGGGTGGTAACGGTTCAGTGCCCTAAGATATGAAGTGTACCACAGCAGGCACCTTGAACCCCTTCCAGCCTACATAGCATCGGGAAGATGCTGTGAATCCTGCTTAAGAAGAATCTGGAGCATCTTGGTTATGCTACCCACTCAGTGGCCTGTTCGGAAAGGCTGCTCACCCAACTAGACTTCATTCAAGTGAGTTTCTCTATACATACAAGTGACTGAGTGATACTGGAGAGTTTTTTGGGAAACTCCTTTGAAGTAAGAATACGTTTGCCATTTTGATCTTTGAGTTGCCTAACCATGTACATACACCCAAATAAAGCTTTTGTTTTCTTTTTTAAATTAACATCAGAGTTGCATCCCCAGTGGAGTCCGCTTGGTTTCGTGATTGCGCCCTTATCGTGCATGTGCTACACCATAGTGGTGGCACACTTCTAACTTCTCAGAAACACAAATGTCACACAACAATTATAAACTGTCGGATTGCACTACGTGAAGGTGGAGCTATACGGATCACATGGGTTGATGCACTGTGACTGGCACGTTCGGGACAGAACCACATTTCCTAAGAAGCCTAGCTCACACGCACATACAATACGTGCATTGCATCCACCCGTGTTAAATATGGAAGCCCAAATACAGGAAAAGGATTGCTGGAGCCATGAGAAGACACTAGACAACCGCGAGTACATGCTAGCCTAGTGCTCAACTGTATACCATGTGCTATCTTGCTCCCATTTTCACATGTCTGTGCACCTATTGCCTGACTTCAGACACTTTTCGCCTGGTTCAGCCTTGGTTTGTTTAGTTTAGTTTCTTTATTTGTACCGTGTGCCGAACCCAAAGGTAACTGGGTGCCAGAGACTTAGAGCGAGTTTCAATAGGTTACAACACATTGTCAGAGTTATACAAGACAGTAGATATAGGTGCAATTGACCATATTACAAAGTGGTCATAGTGGTGAGACAGTATGAGGAGCAATGCATGCATAGGCAGGTAAATATTCAAGCAGTAGCACCTTTCTTGTTAGAGAGCCAAGATTTGGTTTTAGCTCCGAAGGTTCCATTCTAAGGTTGATCGGGATAGCATTCCATAGTTAGGCAGCTAACACCGGGAAGCTTGACCCTCCTGCTTTTTTTAACGAGAATTTAGGAATGTTGAGACAATGTGAATATATTGTTCTCGTTGGTCTGACTGAAGACTTTTTGTTGAATCTGTCTGCCAGATACTTGAGAGCATCGTTAGAGAGACATTTATGGAATATGACCAGTGATCTAAGGGTGATTCTGTCTCTTACTGGGAGCCAGTGTGTGTTAGATCTGTGGTTGGCTATGTGAGCATACTGCAGAATGCTTAGTGCTGCTCTAAGAGCCTTATTCTGCAAAACTTGGAGTTTGTTCAGATTATGCTCTGAGGTACCCAGGAAGAGGGTGTTGCAGTCTATTTTTGAGAGCACTAGCGCACTGGCCAAGGTGAGACAGCTGGTGGATGAGAGGAATGCTTTGCAAGCATTGATGAGCTTATTGGTATATGCTGTGGAGGAGGCTGGAGCATTAACTTGTTTTTTCAGAGACAGGGTGGAGTCCAGGTGGTCCCCCAAGGTTTTAATATTCTTAGCCACTTTGATCAAGTTACCGTCTATGTTGATGGCTATATAGTGCTGGTCGAACTTATTTAGAAGTGGTTGTGAGCCGACGAGAAAAAGCTCAGTTTTCTCGTTGTTTAGGCATAAGCCATGTTCCGCCATCCAGGCTTGGATCTCAAAGTAGAGATCGTTGATCCGTTTGGAATCTTCATCATAGCATCCCGACAACGTGATGAGAACCTGAGTGTCATCTGCGTAGTTAGTGTAGGTGACAACCAGGTTGTCAAGGCGGTTGAACAGGAGTTTAGTAAAGATGTTGTATAAGGTTGCTGATGTACACGAGCCTTGTGGAACCCCACAGTGGATAGGTATAGGTTGCGCTGAGGCTGATTGGGAGAAAACCCTAGTGGTTCACAGTTAGATAAAAAGGATTGTACCCAAGTGGACGCCTCACTAGAGAAGGCAGCAGCTGAAGTTAAGTGTTCAGTAAGGATCTGGTGATCGACGAGGTCGAGCGCAGCCGATAGGTCGAGCAGCAGGAGCATGGCTAGTTTACCGTTGTCTTTTGCCTCATCCATCTGGATTTTTAGGTCCAGGAGGGCAGTTTCCGTTCCGTGCCTAGGTCTAAAGCCTGATTGTCTTAGGCCCAGAAGGTTGTTATCTTCAAGATGTTTCTGTATCTGAAGATAGACCACTCTGTCTAAGGTTTTTAGAATGTAAGGGACAGTGGTGATGGGCCTGTAGTTGGTTGGGTTGTAGGGGTCTAGATTAGTTTCTTTTTTACTAAGAGCATCACCCACGCCTCTTTGAGGCGGTTGGGGACTGAATTGGTTTTGAAGGAAGAGTTGATTACGGCTGTAATAAATGGGGCCAATTCGTTAGCAGCTTCTTGAATGATGACATCTGGGCATAGGTCCCCTTGGCATCTAGACGGTTTAAGGCCTTTGATGACGTTCTCTACTTCTTTGGCTGAGACTGGGGTGAAGAAGAATGGGGGGGCGAGTAGGAGGGGGTAGGGGAACTTGTTTCGTATTGTTGAACATTCTTGGAACTCTGATCTCAGAATGTTTGACAATTACTTTATTTTTTGCCTTGCTGTTTGTAATTCAGTGTGTTATGGGTGGAAGAAACCTTTTGGAGACAGATTGTGGATTGCCTACGTCTCTGACTAACGCCAACAGGCTCCTTAGCTGCACCCTCGTCCTGCCTGGACAGGTCTTTTAACTCTGCCCTTGTAGCGCCTATTGAGGTCCATGCGCTCCACTTTTTTGGGCAGCCTCATTTTGTATGGGGCAGATACCTCATCCTTTTCGGTTCAGTCCTGTTGTCTTGTACAACAGGTAATTAAGGGCTAAGAAGTGGGTGACCGTGCTATATTAACATTGTTGAATAGGGATTGCTCCATACATCAATCTTAAAACATGCCTACGCTCACTCAATCCGGGTCAAGTGCTGGGTGTCTTGCACCTACCCTGCAGACATCTCTTCCCTTCTTATTCTATATCATCACAAAAACAAATGCAATGCACAGCAACACTGCACTGCATTATGTTTCCTCTACTTTCACACCTTTCCAGAAGAAATCAACAATCCAATCACAAGCACACCTTAGAAAGCACAGTAACATTCATTATTGGTCAAGCCTGTGAAAACACACACTTAAGAAACCACATAAACCAAAAAACCATCCCTCTTTCGGTTGCAAACCACATACAGTAAAGATCCCGGACCACGGAAGCTACACCCACATTTCAGAAACCGTATGCTCTGAATAAAGACTCCCATCCAGATAGGCATCTGTAAAACCGGCCCTAGAGATAATGGGCGTATCTGCTGCTTGTACGCCCTAAAATAGGCAAATACTCCCTAAAAATAAAAATTAGGAATTAAAATACTCCCACAAAAAAAATAGGAAACAGACACATAAGAACTTGTCCCCCTGCTTTCACCCACATAGCTCCATTGATATGTTTGGACCAATAGTGCACATAGTATACCATAGGAAGAAACTACTATTGCTGCTTAATCCAAAGAGGTAATGTGCAAAGAAATATTCCATTTTCCAGTTAAAACAGGGTTTCAGTAGCTTATAAAATACTCCCATTGAGAATGGGGCTTACTTTTTTTACTCCCTATAAAATAATTTAATTCCAACTTAAAAATAGGGTGTACAATTCTCCCACTTCAAAAGCTTATTTGGAGCACTGTGTAAGACCGTTAAAATATGTACCCCCAAAAAAAGGTTTGGATATAAAATTAACACATAGGCTGTTAACAGAGGCCAATTCCCGGGAAATAGTTAGATCTGGGCATGCTTGTAAAGCAGTAAAATGGCCAAGGATAGTGGAATTAGCATCAAGCCCACGCATGTATGAGGCTATCCTGGATAATCCCGGAAACATCTGTGGTAAAGATAGTTCCGACAATGAGGTATTGACTGAATTCGAATCATTCGTAGAAAACCTCACCCCTTTCATTACTATACCCAAGCACAAAAGCTAAGAAGAATGTGTTCGATAAAGGCGGTTGGTATGACCATGATTGTCGAGAAGCCAAAAAGATCATAGACTGCGTCAGACTGGCGCTATGGTGGACAAAGGTAAAACAAAAATACTCAGAGCTGATTATAAAAAGCTAGTGGCCAAAAAAAAGAACGATGCCAACCAGTGTAGAGAACTCCATAAAGCCTGTGAGGAGAGGGGCAGTGTTCTGGAAGATGATCACCGGGACGGATCTATGGGGTGAACATGGCCTTACCGGTTGTATCGCTTCAGGCTATTGGTGGTCTCATTTTTATAGTTTGTATAGTGATCAGGCCCAGGACCACAACACTGCAGGCCAACACAAGGAACTGGCACCAGATGTAGCAGTAGATTTTGTTATTAGTGATCAAAGTCGAAAAAGCACTGAAGCCCTTTTTTGCGTTAAGGCAGCTGGACCAAACTTTGTCCCAGTAGGCTTATAGCTGGATGAAGAACAAGGGGACGGCAGGCCAATGTTTCAGTCTGTTCTTGATCCATAAGTACACAGTGTTATTAGGTCAAACTATATGCTGTATTTCTGGATTTAAGGACCGCTTTCGATGGAGTCTCTAGGAAGACCTTATGGCAAATCCTACACACAGGGAAAGCCCCCCTGCATCTGATCTCATCTATCCAGCAACTCTACTCCGAGAATTGCGCCGGAGTCTGGTTTGGTCTCAGAGGTGAGTTTAACTGCTCCTTTTGATGTAAAGGATGACGAAAGGCAGTGATGTGTTGTAGCCCCGTTGTTGTTCTTTGTATACATCCAGGAGATAATAGACACACTTTCAGAGGGTCGTCTGGATTGTCCCAAGATGGGCACAGGAAATATCAGACCCTCTTTTACGCCGACAATGCAGTGATCTCGGCAACTACGCGCCACAGGCTCTGAGAACTACAGGGCCTGAGAACTACATTGAACGTCTTTAAGAAAAAATGCGAGGGACTCTGGGTGGAAGGGAACATAGAAAAGACAAAGGTAATGGTGTTTAGACCACAATATGAAAAACCCTGCCCCCTTGTAGTGGAAATAAATGGAACCGAATTAGAACAGGTTAGGCTCTTCCAGGAAAATGGGGGGTGGTCTAAGCAAACACAGTGGGGCCACCAAATCCTTCTTCATCAGACACGGGAGTGGTGCTATTACACCTGCATTGGACCTGTATAAAAAACAGGCCTTGCCAGCCTCTACATATGGGGCAGATATCTGGGGACACAAGGGCAGTAGACATTGTGGAATGTAAATTTTGAAACATCTATTAATTCTCCCCCTGAGCGCTCCAACAGCCTTCATGCGCCTAGAACGGGATGTCGTTACAGTGGTTGAATCTATCACACTAAAACCAGCGCTCTACTGGATGAGACTTTTGAGCACAGAAGGCCTTGAGAAACAAAGGGAGGCCCGAGCCAACTCATGGCATTGGAGGGAGGGAAAAGCCTTGGGTGGGTGAAACATGTAAAGGATACTCTCTCTGCTCCAGTTGAGACCAAATCTTTGGATAACCCCTTGAGTGTAAATGGCCTAACTTGCTTAAGATTAACCAAAGCTGCCGCTGGGAGGATGGCTCAGAATCAACGTGCTTGCCTTGGAAGCAAGACGACCCGGAGCACCACAGGTTCGATGCCTGGGTCTGCGCTTAGAAACCTCTGGGTATTAAGCATGTTGTAAATAACCTATCATATCATAAGAAAAAGAGATGATTTGGTGGATGCAGCAAATAGGCTAAAACTAGGGCCAGACTATTTACTGTCCAAAATAGGACTGGGTTTGAATGTTATCTAGAGCTAACCCTCCGCCCCCTTTTGAAAGGGTGATGTATGTTTGCTTCAGGTTGGGAATACTACCAGTAGCTTCTTTTATAAAATGCTGGTGAAGCAACAGCACAGGAGAGTGTCTGCTTTGCGGGTCAGGAAATGAAACAGTAACACATTTTCTTCTGATTTGCATAATGTCCCTCAAATTCAGACATACATATCTGTGCCCAGTCTTTAAAGCAGCGGGGATTTATGCACCAGGGGGAAGCACTGGACTTATGTAGGCACTCTGCAATGCCCCATGTAGTTTTTGCAACCTCGCGCCATAGACACATGGTATGGATGGTCAGAACAAAAACTCTGAACAACAGAGGTGAAGTTCATATCTCTTATGTCATATCTCAATCTCTGGATGTTGATCAACGTACTGTGAACTACCCTACGAGGCTGCAAGATTGCTCCCCTCGCTCACTGACTTTGACAGATGGAACAATAGTGGGTTTTATGTCTTTTTAATAATTATGAACTCTGTACTCAAATTGGTAATTTGTATGCATTTTATGAAAATTGCATTTTTAATACATAAATGATGTGATCAGGATGTGTATGTTCTTGATGGTTTTAAAGCCGAATAAAAGTGATGATGATGATGGGTAACATGCTTTTCATTTCACAAACGTAGCAAGACAGCAAGTTTAAGTAACTGCACAATAATATCACCCTCACCTAAATTATAGTAATATACTTAAGTGCAATTTGAACACAGCAAATATTTGTTACATAAGGTGTCATATAGGACAAGTTACGTTTGCAAACTTGCCAACCTTTGTGTAAATATGTGCTCGTAGTTCGGCAATTAAAACACTACACGCTGAAAGATGCTTGTTGCAGTGGATTAAAAATATTACACATAGAAGGATTGCTTAACTTGTATTAGCAGCAAACAAAACAACCCAGGGTGGAGTACAAAGAATAAAAAGTCGAAGTCCAAAGAAATGAAATCCACAAACGTAAGCCTTGTGTGTAATGAAACTGATTTTATCTGGTAGCATAATTGTATGTGCAATTTGTACTACTAAACTGAGTAAATGCTGTATATGTCGGAATCCTCAGACAAAATCCACAGCAAATCAACTTACACTGGTTACTTCGCACACAGATAAGAATGTGTACATCTAAAAGACTTCTATGTGATTCCATTGACCGTAATTAGGTTGTTGTTTTCTACTTCGACTATTCTTGGTTGACCTTTTCCGTTATTTTATTTTAATCAGGGCAGGGTGGGGATTGTCCCCCATACCCACCTCCTTGCTGCTCTTGCTCCATATTAACCATGCACAAAGTTGAAGTAAAAGACCACAAAGTAAATGTGTCTGATGGAACTGCTCCATACCATCTAAAACATATGAAATCGTCCCACAAAAAACCAAAGCAATCGATGGAGAATCTTTTTTTTAAAAGTTAGTTACGTTATGAAAGTTGAAGTCTGTAAATGTTCAGAATGCTAATATAGAGTAAACCTTTTTATGTATTATTGGTTTAAAATAAAAAAACATTACCATTCATTTGTCCAGAGAGAGGACCATTAATCAAGAATTCCTTACATACATATTAAAACCTAACAAATTGCATCTAAAATAGCGCATTTTACAATTGAAAACATTATTTGCAAAATTATTGCAGAGTAGACTTAAAAGAATTCAATGAATCAAGTTGATTTTGATCTTTTTTTTTAATTTGTTTTCATCAAAACAATGATTTTTCACAAAACTAATACAAAATATGCAATAGTATCTATTATAAATACTAAATCGAAAAAATACATTGTTAAAAAAGATAAAATAGTGATAAGACACAAGAGTAATACAACTACATGAAGACATTCAGCCGTTACAATTTAAACAGACCTTATTTAACTACCCAATTCATTAATCATTCCACTTAATTACAGAGAAAAGAGAGAAACAAAAAAAGAAAAAGAAGACATTAAAAAAGCATTTATTGCTGTCAGTGGACCCATTTCCGCTTTATGGAACAGTTAAAACACCCATTTATTGTAACATTTTAATAAATTCAGCTGTTAGAAAAAGTTCATTCCCAGAGCTCAACTTGTTCCAGATATCTTCAATACATGGGTTACTATTTAACATAAGGAAGTGCCCAAGAAATGTAGTGCACACATCAGCAAACTCTTGACATTCAACCATAATGTGTTTCAGAGTTTGCACCAAGCCTTCCACCTTACAATGATCACAGAAATGAGTGTCCAATATCCTGTGCTTGGACCGTGCATGTAGGATCTCCTTAATAGGTAGCAGGTTTAGGCAGAATTGTGAGAATTGCGTTCTAATAATTCGGCAGGGAAATTGGAGGAGATATTTTTGGCAACAAGCCCATTGGTTTATCTATGAGAGCGAATGTGGAGTGGAGTTTGAGGCTCCGGAATTGAGATATAGTATTTATCCAATCCAGATTGTTCTGCATTTTTTAGTAAACTTAATGGATTATCTTCCGGGTCTACTAGCTTCCTCCCACAGTTGTCCATAATAGACACAGTGCAGGATTCCACTATTGACAGTAAATTAGAGTATTCATTACAAAGAGCACCTCAGAGGTCTTCATAAAATGTGTTTTTTTGTTTTTTTTAGCAGATACAGGATTTTACCATATAAAGAAACCACTCTCCATTGGAACCGGGAGAGCAGTGAACTCAAACCTAACTCATATCGTAGGGAAGCCATTGGCAAGGAGGGAGGGAGAACCAGAACCTTTTTTCCAGATTCTACCCTCTAATCTTACCCATGGCAGATCATACGATGATGCCTCGATTTCCAAACCATAAAGGACCTTCGGGATGACCTTCCCTATGTAATACTGAATCAACGGTTTGATGGCAAATTTACAGAATGTAAAATATATTTTCTTCATCTGAAGGATCAACTGGTCTATTCTTTTTTCCTTTCTCTTAACCTTTCTGGGATGCTCTGTGATTAGGGAAACCAAGGTAGGTGAGTTCGCTCACAGGATCAATTTGGTAGCCATCTATAAACCATTTATATTTCACACTACTTATCTTTTTTAATGAAATGTAATGTTACATTTCTTATGATTAATAACCAGATCATTTATTTTTGCATAGACGCTTAAAGCCTGTAATGAGCACTGGAGGCCAACACGTGTGCATTATCGAGGAGGGCAACATCGGCATATGCCAACCAATTAATTTTAAGTCCTCCAATTTTGGTACCAAACATAGCAGCATCCAACAGTGCTTCTTCAAGATCGGCCAAATACAAATCAAATAGGCAGGGTGCAAGTATACAACCCTCTCTCAAAAGACTTTTGTAGTACGTATATTTTTGTTAGACTACCAGAGGCTTTTAATCTAATCCTTACTGTTGCATTTTCGTGGATATGTTCCAAGATGGCTGGCAATGTCGGTGGTTGGTATATTCCAACTCTTTAACTAGCACCACAGAGTTTGGCGATTTACCATATCAAAGGCTTTCGTAAAGTCGATCATTGCCACAAACAGAGTGTAGACTGGAGTATTCCCACTATGCCACATTCTCTCCTTTCGTACAGAAAGGATTAAACCATTCAGGGATGTGGCCATGCCCTTTCTAAATCCAGTTTGTAATTTGGATAGGATACCACTTTCTGTGGGCTAATTTGTTAGTTTTTTCAAGATGAAAGCTGAAAAGATTTTACTATTGGTTTTGAGCAATGCTATCGGTCTATACTATTTGCAACTGCCAGGTTCCCCTTTCTGTGTATAGGGATTGTAATTGAGTATTTCCATGAGCTTGGCATACATTTATTTCTAAGAATGTCCATAAAGAGAGAGAATAGACCACAAAAACTTATTTAATTTTAGCATATGATTGGTTAGGCCGTTGGGCCCCGCGGCTCTGGAGACAGACGCTTTCTTGATGATCCACTCAATATCATCTCTATCAAAGACAATCGCAATTTCGCTGTAATGGCCGTACTTTCTGACCATTCCACAACCCCATTTAACCCAGTCCAATGAGGTCACCAATCAGCTTCACTGACCCCTTGGCATTGCGATTCAAATTGCACGTGTCAATGCTGTTAACTAAGGACCAGAAGTTTCTTCAATTGTTTTGACAGAGTATTGAGCATCCGCTCACCATCTTTTTGTAGTAGCAACCGACTATGCAAGCGAAGCCAGTGCTTATAGGACTTAGTGAATACATGTTTCTTTTCCAGATAGGCAGCCCTCCTCAAGTGACCAAGTCTTAACTGCCGTAATTGGCACCGGTGGTTGCTTTTTTTTGCCCACACTTCGTTATCAAATATGAGTGTGCACAGGTTTCCTTAATTGAGGGCATTTTGGCATCTCGTTGCCCCAAAGGAATGCCTTGAACTCCTCACCGGTGCATACCATCCCAAGGTCTTCCTCTGTTGCAAAACTAATACATTTTTCCAGCTTTGCTGTGTGACTTGAACCATCATTTTTTTGTGGAAAATAGATTTTTATTGAAGACCAACTAATGCAGAGAATGATATTGCATTACATTAGCTAAACAGTGCGGATGGTTGATCCGGTTTTCACTTTTCCTTCCCCCCCTGTTTCCTTCACCCTCCTTTTCCCTCCCTCCCCGCGCATAACAAGCTTCGAGAAAAACAGCTAACATTCAGCACATGGCGTGTACACATTCGACACTTGGCTTACAACTTTGTTCCAGCCATTCCTTTTTCGTCGGGAGCGTGCCACCCTTCCAACGTATAGTTAGACACACCCGGGCTGCCAGGAGCAAGTTCCTGGGCAAATGGGGCAGAACTAAATATTGGTCTTCCACCAGTTCGACCCCAAACAGCACCAGGAGTGGGGTCGCGACCCTCTCAATTCCCTCTGTCATTAATCCAGCCCAGGATCTCCTTCCAATAAGTTTGAGCCCTAGGACAGTCCCACCATTGATGCCAATAACTGCTAATTTGTGAGCATCCCCGCCAACAGTGCAGACTTATTCCAGTGTTCATTTTCGCTAATCTCTCAGGGTTGAAGTGCCATTGCATGAGCTGCTCACAATTGTGCATTTTATATTGGACCGAGATGGTGGAATGCCAAACTTCTTTGTGTACTGCGGCCCATCCCTCTTGATTAGCCTCCCAACCCAAGTCTTATTTACAGCGCTCTTGCGTATGTGGTGTTGGTAAGTGCCCAGTTTCCAATAAGGCACTATAAAGTTTTGCAATCAACCTTTTGATACCCATGTGTGTGTTGAGTACATTTTCAAAGGGGGTGAGTTGTCTCTGGGGCTGTTTGTTCCACCATGGGTCGGTAAGTGTGCTCTTTAACTGTAAGTATAACAGTGGCTGAATCTGCTGATCTTGCTGGGTGCTCTCCAACTATTGCCTGGTCAGGAAGCTCCCTTCCCGCCACATTTGCCCCATCCTCAACAAACCCTGTTCGTATTACGGCTGGAATTAAATTGGGTCTGCTATGAGATCTCTAATTGGGGAGCCCAGATACAGCTCAGGGGAGAAGGCCATATGGTAACCTCGCTCATGTCTGATTTCTTTTTCCAAAGGGCCCACACCACTGCAAAGATCAGATGTTCACGCACTCTTCACGGCAGAGATTTCTGGGGACCCAAAGCTATTCCCCCAACGTGACTTGTGCAAAGTATCCGTTCTCCAACTGCACCCATTGTTTATCCTCTGATTCCCTCAAGTGATCCAGAAGCACACAGAGTTGAGCTGCTCTGTAGTACTCATAGATGTCTGGGTATGCCATGCCCTCCTTATTTTTTGGAAGAATCATTGTATTATAGGCAACTCAGGGTCTTTTCCCTTCCCACAGAATGTTTAATAGAGCTTGTTTGACTTCTCGGTTACAGGAGCCTGGGAGAGTCACCAGGAGGGATTGAAATAGGAAGAGAAGTCATGGCAGCACATTCATTCTAATAGTCTTGAACCTTCCTGCCCATGAAAGCATTAATTTTGCCGATTTTTGGTTGTCCCTTTTAATTGCCGTACACAGCGGGGTATAATTTGCCTGATACAAGTCCCCTAACTGTTTGGTGATGGTAACCCTAGGTACCGGATGTTATCGAGCTTTTGTTTGACCCCAGGTGTTCAAGAGGTTATCTAAGGGGGATCCACCTGTATTCAGCAGTAGAATAACCGTTTTACTTTGATTAATCCGAAAACCAGAGTGAGGCCCATATTCTACCTCGGCTAAGAGTGCCGGGATGGACCGAGACACAGCCGTCAGATAAACTAGGACATCATCTGCTAACAGTGCTAGTTTGTATTCTTTCCCAAATGTTTTAATCCCAGTGATTGAGGTATCCATTCGAATGAACTGGGCAAGACGTTCCATCACCAACCCAAAAATCAGGGGTGATAAGGGGCAGCCCTGTCTGGTCCCCGACTCAGAGCGAAGGAAGGAGAAGCCACACCATTAACCACTACCTTCGCTCTCATGTTGTGATAAAGAGCCTGTGCCCCTGTGATCCAGCGCAATCCCAGATTTGCCTTCCTCAGGACTTGTGGCATAAATGGCCACTCCACCCTGTCGAAAGCTTTTCTGCGTCAACCGAGACTAGGGTGGGGTCTGAGTCTTGAGGGTCGATTGATGCAATCGGATCTAGACTTTTACAAATATTATCTGAGCCCTGCCTACCTTTTACATAACCAACCTGGTCATTATGTACAAGCTTTGGCAACACCCCACACAACCTATTAGCGAGCATACTGGCATATATTGTAGCATCAACATTCAACAGGGAGATTGTCCGTTAGGAGCCACACTTAAGTTTGTCCCTTCCGTCTTTCGGGAGAACAATGATTCCAGCCTATGTGAAGGATGCTGGAACCTGTCCCGTTTCCATGATGTCATTAAAGAGCAGGGTCAGGAAGGGTGTGACAGCACCGCTGAAGGTCTTGTAGAAATCTGGGGTGAAGGTCCTGCCCTGGCACCGAACCCACCTTTAATTTTGAGATTGCAGCACCTACCTCTTCCACTACAATTGGGGTGCCCAATTTATCTATATCTGAGGATTGCAGTGGTTCAAACACAGAGGTTTCTAAAAATGTCTGTTTTCTTGGGTGGATGCACAGTCCGAGGTGTACAGCTGTTCGTAAAACTGGGCAAAACGGGCTGTGATTCCAGTGGGATCGTTCAATGTTTTTGATTGTATAAACCGCTCTCTCTGCTCTTTGCCCTCTTCGTTTAGCTGCTAATAACGTGTGGGCTTTATCCCCTCTTTTGTAAAATGTTTGTTTGACATGTCGGAGGTACGTCAGCACCTTCCCACTCCACACATCCTTCAGCTCTTGTCTAAGCTCCTTTGTCTTCCAACGTTTTGACCCCGTCTCCCACCCCTGCTGACAGGTCGGCTTCTTTGTGTCTTATTTCTCCCTTCAAATATACCTCCCGTCGGAGTCTGGTTCTCTTCACAAATGTTCCCTGTGCTATTACGAGCCCTCCTTATCGTTGCTTTTGCTGCTTCTCACACTATGGCTTGTGAGGGATACCCTATGTCGTTACGCTTAAAGAACTCCCTAATGTCAGCATTGAGAGAATCCCTAAAAAACAGATCTTTAAAAAGTGTGTTGTTGCAGATCCATCATTTGTCCGTCCTCTTGTCCCAAGTCAAGGTTCATGGTGCTCATTTCGTAGTCTGACCACCCCACTAGTTCAATGGCTGCCCCCTTGATGTTGTGCTCCAGTGCTGCCTGCAAGAAAATGTAATCTATGCGGGTGAATGTTTGGTGTCGGGGTGAATAGAATGTGTATGCTTTTGTTTGCAGGTGGCGGGACCACCACGTGTCTACCAGGAAGTGTTCCTGCATGAGGAGCTGGAAGAGCCCTCTGCCCTAGGGCAGTGCAGCTCCCTCCATGTATGAGACCCAGTCCAATGCCGGGTCCATCACCATGTTAAATTCCCCCACAGACCAAATCCCAGGTCCTCTATTTTTCTAAAAAAGCAAAGAGATCTCTGCTAAATGTGATTTGTTGGTTGTTGGGTGCATACACTGAGCACAATGTGACTGCCCTTGGCAGAATGGTGCAATTTATTACGAGGTACCTCCCGTATGAGTTTCTGTAGGTTTGTGTAATCTGCAGCCCCAACGGTGCTCGATATAGAATGCCTACACCTCCCTTTTTGACTGGTCCTGATGCCCACACGGCCCTCTCAGGTATCTTCCCTTTAGAGGGCTCTCCTCTCCAATTCGAAACTGGGCCCTCATCAGCATTGATCTTTGTTGGGTGGGGGTGGGGGGTTAAGGCCCTTCACATTTAGCAACCCAAATGTCACTGCATTTTTATTTTCAGAATTGCTATGATCTGGTACATGGTACCTCTGCTTCGAAGTTCTACTTGTGTGTCTCTGTGGCGTGCAGATTTAAAGTAAAGTGCTGATAGCTGAAGATTCTTTGTGATTGACCCCCTTCCCCTTCCTGTACCCCCGTGAGTGCTTCCCCCTTTTATGTCCCCCAAACCTCCAACAAGTGAAGGAAGAAGGTTCCCTCTTGTAACTGGAGACACCCTTGAAAAAAACATAGGGCCACACTACTGGGAGCTCCCTGAAACCCATAACATCAAACTACAACCTACTTGCTTTCAGTCGGCGCTTATTTCCAATAACCAGCACTTAATTGCTCAGCCTGGACATGAGAGCAGTGGGAAGTTTGGCCTTCGTCCTCAGACCGAGATTGTTGCACCCGTCGTTTCAGGTAAACTCAAAATACATAGCTGGGCGCACATCTTCGTGTTCTTCAATTGCAAGGTGATCTGATCATGTCCATTTATGTGCCCCCAGTGTATCACTGGGTGTTGTACCTCTTCGGAAAGCTTTCTGCCGAGTGCTGACCACTTTCTCACCTCAATTCCCCAGTTTGTTCAGTAAACGGGCTGAGTTTACTTTAATGTGTCGACATTTTTCTGTGGGTCGTGGGGAAGACAAAAGCTCAAGCAGCCATTCCATCTGCGCCCCCTAATGGTCCCTCAAGATCATCATTTTTTAATTTGGAAGTCTTATTACCACCGCAGCTGACCACCAGATCTTTACTACCAGATGAGATGTAATTTTCCGAAGCCAATTTAAATGAAGCTGTGAGCATGTTCTGGTCACTTAAATTGGTCTATTTGACTACGAATAGATTGCATACCTCAAACAAGCCTCTGGTGAGGATTACATAATCAATTCTAGAAGACTTTACCCCTCTTTTGCATGTGTTCATTCCCTTCAAATCACCCACCACATTGCCGTTAGTTATCAGCAAACCCCAGTCACTCAGGAGAGCATTCCGTTTTTCCTATTGAGGTTAGTTGGACTTGAACCCTTTCCTGCAGCATGAACATCATGGATATTAAAATCCCCAGGCATAGTTACAAGGGATTCACCGGTAGCCATCCAAGCACCCACGATGTCAGAAATTTCTACCAGGAAGGAGTCAAATTAGACTACTGCAGAATTCCAATATACATTAATGGTATCAGGTATTAATATGGCCACATATATGGTCGCCGTAAATATCATCGCCGGGAAAATGTTGTGGCAAGATTATTTGGGTGACCATATATGTGGCGATAGGGGCAAAAAAAAAAAAAACATTTTTCCCCCAAAAAACTTTTTAAAAATAAAAATGTTGGGGTTACGGGGGTGTCCCATAATGTTGCCACATTATTGCATGGAACCACATTAATGAGGAGGACATTCACATTATTTCCATTGGTAGCAATTTCAATAGCTACTGCCCAAATGAACAGGAAAGAATCTTTTATTGTTGATGTGGAGAGGACTTTAGAATTGCGAATTGCTAATAATAAGTGTTAGGCAGAAACCTGTGCAGTTCCCTCTGGGACCACTGCAAAAGATTTAGGACTACAGGTGTTTGGCAGTAAACCCACTTGGTAGCAGTCTGCACCACACAGATTCACTTGGTAGCTGTGGCTGAGCAGTCAGACTTCCCTCAAGAAGAGTTAGGCAGTATACAGAGTATTCACAATAGGTCAAGAGCACACAATAGAACAAGTAAACACTGACCAGAGCTTGGTGTAAAAGAGATATAATTATTTATTTAAAACCACATCTAGAAAAACACATAGGCACTAATAGTAAGCAATTCAAAAACACGGTCACTAAAAGATATACACTCCCTTAAAAGAATATTAGACAATTTGTAAGTAAAGCCCCACTTATTTTCAGACAGCGGTGAGCGCTTAACGTAGATGGCACTCTAATATTTCGTTTTAAAAAGGGAGAGAAAAGCAGAGAACAAGTTGAAACAGATCCCAACGCTTTTACGAGAACATAACAAGAGAGGAGGCAAAGTAAAACCGTGAATTCAGAGTCAGTAGGCTGGATCCGCTTTAAGAGGATCGAAACGAAATGTGTCCAAGGTCACACGGTTGTAGTGCACAAAAGTCTTGAAAAGGTTCAAAAAGGAGTTGGACCAAAGAAAGGGACCAGTTAGAGGGTCAAGGCGGCCAGCCCAGTCCAGAAGGTTAAGGAGTTATTATTACCTTGTAGCAATCTTTAGATTGGCGGACACGTTACCTTAAAGTGGTGAGAACGCTCCAGCGGGGGCAGTTGTTCCTGGCAGCGGGTGCAAGTCGGTGCTTCGTCCGGGGGAAGAGAGGATCTCGTCGTGGAGGGAGACAGGGGCCCGTTGCACTGCCAGGGAAGAAACCAGCCGCGGAGTTTCTCAGGTACAAGGAGCGGTCCGTTGATTCACGGTTCAGTGTTGAGTGGCTATCTGGCCGCCAAGGTGCTTGACTTGGGCAGTTCGAACACAAACCGGGCTGGGGTGCGAAGAAAGAAAGGAAAACTGGTTGTGCCCACCAGTCAGGGGAAGAAGCCTCTCCAGCCGGGAGATCTTCTCTGTCGTCGGGAAGTGGTGAGTCGGTTCTGCAGGGCTCCACTGGTGGTGTCCTCGTGGTAGGTCGGCTCAGCTTCTCCCTCGTCGGATTCTCAGGTCCTGTGGCGACTTCTGAAGTTCCAGTCCCCAATGCCCTGCTTTTATGCAGAAAAACCCCATTCACTCAGCCTAGCCGTCACTCAAACATGCTAAGTGGTGAGCCGGCCGGCTTACCACTTGGGCCAATCACACAAGAGTGCAACCTGAGTTACCAAGGTAACTCGGTCCAGGGTGCCTAAACCCCCTCCCACATCCCCTGTGGTACCCAGACAGAGTGGCACCACTTTTGGAGGCTTCTGTGGAGAAGCCCGCCAAAAAGTGAAACAAAGGGCTCGACTTGGGTTGGAGTCACTGAAGAGAACACAAACACCATTTTAGAATCGAGTTTTGGCAAAAAATACCAACTGGAGAATTAATATTAATTAAATAAACCGGCGGTATGTTCGAGGCTATGAGAATTAAATAATTAAAGTTGGTAGCCTCGAACAATGGGAAAGTCCCATAGGAAAATATTTGCGGTCGAATATAAAAAGTAGTTTCCACTGCCACCAGCCAAAACTCGATCAGGGGGGACAGAGACGTGCCCCCTCGACTAACAGACCCCGGGGCAATCGAATTGCCCCGACCAGTACGTCCACAATATGATGGTTTGTACTGGTTTCTGTTAATAATTTGGGACTAGTAAAGCCAATGGTGACTTTACATGCCCTGGGAGACAGTAGTCAGTCCCAGGGTATGGAGTCTATGGTGGGGTGTCACTATGACACCTCTGTGTTACTGCACGGAGGGTGCTGTGTAACACACATAGGAAAACACATGAGACCCTATGGAGTAAAGGACCCCGTAGCCCATAAAACACATCACCAGTCAAAGGAATACCATTAATCATGTCCAAGAGTGGGAGAAAAAAGAGTCTCACTCTTGGCAGGAGGAAAAAAACAAACTCCAGAAATCCAGCAAAGCTGCTGGGGGACTCACTAGGTTAGGAAATTCAGCCTAAAGAGAGAATTCTCCCTAACACTAAGCCGCCTGAGGCGTGACCCCCTTCCGATCTAACAACATATTGCTGGGTGAGCGAGAACCTGTGTACATGGCGTTTTGTAACGAGCCATATCTCACTATATCATTCTTACTGATTATAGAGTTTTAATTTCCATTTTTGAGGAAGCTATTTGAACCCTCTTGTATTTCAAGATATTAAACACATAGCTTCTATCAAAGCACCTGCCCATGCTCCCCTGCCTTTGTTAGCTCGCATTTTAGTGCTTCCAGTAGCCATGGCCAATTTCCTTGGGCATCTACCATGCTGAGATTACTCAGCTTTCCCAGGAATAGTACCTCCCTCTGTACTTCTACTATTGAATTCTTATATGTACCCTCTGTCACCATGTTTGGACCCCATTTATACTCCTATTTGTAGTGGCATTGCTCTGTAGCATGTTGTTTATTTCACTGCGATCATGGTAAACCAGACATCCTAGTTTTAATAATTCATGCTTTTCAACCAGGAGTGATCATATGATGGAGGACTTAGTGTACCTCCACAAGATCCGTCCTTGTCTCATATGGGAAGCTAATATGTTCAATGTTGAGATGAGAAATTCTCTTGAGTGCTGTGACAGCCTTCATTAATCTCAAAATGTTTGATCGATTGAGGGCAATGTCCAGGTTCAAATGTGAGCAGAGTTCAAAATAAAGTATCATATCCTCCCTTTTACTGTCCCTTTAGGAACCTGTCTTCTTTTCATTGAGGGCACACCCAGTGTCTTGGGATCTTTGAGGGATGTTCCCATTATCTAGACCATCTACTGATGATATATCTCCTTAATGGGGAAAAGTTTAATCAAATGTTCTAAACCCCAAGCCCACTCTGGGCTGGCTCCAGGCTTGATTTAGGGCTAGGTGTGTCTGTTTGAATGGGTTCAGACACAAGATTGTTTTAGGGATCAAATGGTCTGTAGTTTGTTATTTGAGAGATGGGGATCTAGTCACTGAAAAATGCTCAATACGCTTGGGCCTGTTAAAGAGTGCTGCCCACTGTTCTTTGTTACTATTCTTCTTCTTTGAGATGGATAAAGATGGATGAGAGCTGGGTGACCTATGAATGTTGGCGGGGAGGACCGTATTAGAGCAACTCTGTACTGAGGATAAAACATTTTTGGAAGGTGAGTGTGCCGTATGAGTTGCCCCAAGACACTAGACTGTGTGTTCTGGGTTGCTATGCTAAATGTTTTCGAATTGGCAGCACTTATACCGACCATTCTTTCTTGTGGATAGAGTATTTTAATGGCTTGGTGTACAATTATGATTTCCGCACCAACAGTTTCTGTTTGAGAGACACTTTCAATATTATCAAATCATCACCAATGGGGGCACCCCCTACCAAAGAACCAACTTCACCCGCATCCTGAAGATGCACATTTCAGAGGAATTTCCTTGGGTTACATTTAATTAGATTTTTACTCCCTTGTATGGACTTTTTCCTGAGCCTTTTTCCCAATCATCAAATTCGTTGGCGTGTGGAGAACTTCATTATTCATAATTCTAGTAGGCTGGGCTATTGGGTCATTCACAATAACCATAGTCTTACTTGCTTCACTATCCACTTGCCCAACAGGTAAATTAACACAGTTTATTTCGGCAATCGTTGCAGGCAAGGTGTTGGTATACATTTCCCCATTGTCACCAGGGATATCAGTAGTCCCGACCTTCTTATCACAACTTAGTACAGCTGTATTATTATTTTTTTGGGTCATCACCCAATTATTTAGAATATCTAATTTAGCATTCAACTCACGCAGTATGAGTGTGTGCTTTTGCTTTGTCTCTTATGTTATCATATAACTCCACCGAAGCACTTAGAGTGGAGTTTAGTGCCGAAATTGAGGGAGAGTTTAGCCTTATTGAATCATCGGCTTTTCTGAGTGTTTGATGCAGTATATTCTAGCCAGTGATATCGGCCCCTGAGCTAGATTACTTGTGGACAACAATTCCACTATTTGGGATGGGACCCCTGGGTATTCTCATAATCTATGAGAATTCCCCCTCCAGAAGAGCACGGGAGTTGTTTGTAAGCTATTTTGTAGGGGTTCATTATTCATGCTGACCCGATTAACATCAAGCCTGGTACAACCCATATTACCGACTCCCTCCAGTATGCTAGTTTCAGTCATGTTCCCCAGACCATCCGTAACACAGGCTCTCATAGGAGTTAACCACCTAGTCTCTGCGCTGGAGCTTACAAGTGGATAGTAGTCCATTATTTTATCCTCCGCTGTATGTGTAGTCGTTTGCTGAAGAGCATGTCTGGGCGCAGGCTTAAGTTTGATTAGAGCCCTATTGGTTTTACTCTGCGACCCTGTGTTATGGGAGTTCGAAGATTTGGGGGTGCCTTTGTTTAGTGGCTAATTTTCAATACCCAGATCTATACAAATTGTTTGGACTAGTTTGTATTCAGTCTGTATGTCAATATGAGGGTCACGAGAAGTAGAGTCGGTCCCGACAATAACACAGGGGCATTCTGCTTGAACTGTTTCTCTGGTGTATCTTGTACAGCTGAACTGTCAATAACGCAGAGTTTTTTGTGCTGCTGCTTCCTGGTCAGTGCTGGTGACAAAATTAGTGTCAATCTGAAGCTCAAGTGTTCAAGACCCGCAGTCGATCGCAATTGG
This sequence comes from Ambystoma mexicanum, assembly GCF_040938575.1. Classification (NCBI taxonomy): domain Eukaryota; kingdom Metazoa; phylum Chordata; class Amphibia; order Caudata; family Ambystomatidae; genus Ambystoma; species Ambystoma mexicanum. The sequence goes on along the minus strand of NC_090923.1, from coordinate 1,405,181,528 downwards.
CAATACTGTTCAATTGTTTTGGTGTCAATAAAAACACAAGGCGCCTCAGATGATTATGGTGGCAGGGACGTCATTTCACCAAAATGCCTGGGGTCGCTGAAGTGACATCACATGACCCTTCACGTCTGATGACCCCACCCCAAAGTGACATAGCGGGAAGCGATGGAGCCCGACCTTTCACTTCTTGACCAAACAGGAAGTGGCATCACATAAGCATTGTTCCTAAATACACTATGATAAATATGGTTACAATATCGCTATATTGTGATAGCCATTTCATACAAGAATGGATCACCATATGTATCGTTAATATTAGTGTGTATAGGCCCATACTACCAAATTACTGTGAATGCAGACGCCCAAGGCCAAATGATGATGTGTTATTATATAGCACTTGCGCTTAAGAGCCTTATATAGAACAAATATACATACAGTGTCACCCAACCTGTGTTAGTACTCAGCCTTTCATCCTTCTGAGGACGATAAAATTAGTTGAGGTGTTTAAGAACAGACATCAGTGACACACCTCCTGAAGTGTTCCTGAAATAAACTTTTAATGAGTCTAGAATTTATTGTATAGAATTCCAGAAAGACAAATTATTTGTAATTCCTATTCTGTTATTTAGGGTCACTGCTCAAAGTGTTACAACTGTAGAACCCCTGTTTATTAAGAGGCCTGAACAAGAAAGCCAGCCACTCCGGAAACAAAGAGCCACATGTTTTCTTTTTCATTTATTTTTAATTTTTATGCGGTAGCAAGGGAGACCTCAGGGGTCGCAACTGCTACCATTAAATGACGTCCCTGCATGTTTGTTTCAATAATGTAAGGGTAGACTGAACCACGGATTTAAAGAGCTGCTCTGCACTCTTAGGACTATGTGGAACGTCTCCCCATGTCTGCTTTAGGAGTGTTGCCACGATTGAACCATTCTCACTGGTAAGCACTCGCAGAACGCGTGTTGGGTAAATTGGGAGATTATAAACTCTGCTTTTCTCTGATTGAGTTGTTGCTGTGTGGAGCACTGAGCTAAAGAGACAGAATCCCCCCACAGCACATGTGACTGTCTCCTTACTGCTGGGCCATCTTAAGTATTTTTGGGGCTCGAGGAATGGACATCTTTGGGGCCCCCCCTCCACCAAACCAAAGGAATTAAGTGTATCTGGTGGCACCCCCCAACCCCACCGTGATCATAACGTACAGGTTGATATGCTGCCTTGCAACATTCAAAATAAGAATGTGTACTCCCTTTAAGTCCCCTTACCCTCGCCATACTTGCTCTAATTAGAATGATAAACAAGGAGCATTTGAAGGCCAACATTAGCAATCTCCGAAGAGGTTACTTCTCTTCTAGTATAGAAACAGGATACTTTTTACCAATAGCATCCGGGAAGGTATGCAGCCTCTGGTATTAATGCGGGACTGTATGTAAAAGGTACATGTAACCCAGAACAGGCAGAGAACTCACATCAGCTGCCTTAGAGAATGCAAAAGTGCTCAAGCATGGGTAGAGTAGACCAATTGTAAGGAAGGAGAAAGCTACACATAGCATAGCATGGATAGTGAATTCAGATTAGAAGCTACCAGGAAGGTGTCTGTATCCAGACGGACTGAGATTAGAAGTGGGACGTGGGTTTCAAATAGTGTTGCCATTGGAGATCAAGGGAACAAGTGCTTGTGGTGTGCAGTATATCAATGCTCACTATTATAGTGCAAGCAGCCTTATAGCCAGTGAAACCATGAGTGAGGCTTTTATGAAGATCATAACCTGAGAAGGAAATCACTCTGAAGGGCCGACAATTTTGAAAGGTTTAGGGACTGGCAATTCTGAGAGATTAGGCAATAAAAGATTAAATGAGATGCCGAGGATCACACATTGCTTAAGGGGCGAATCTGGGATGTGTGCTAACTATCTCATTTCATAAAACTGACTTGCAAAGTACACATCACATTTCCAAATCTGACCATTTTTTAAACTAAAATATTACCGAAGGGTGTTATGCAAAATGGGAATGATTCTAGCTTCATTCTCTCCATCATCAAGGGAAATATATAAGTACCAGCATACCAATTGATGTGATTTACACAGAACAGATTTAATCTAGGTATGTCTTTTTTACTTTTAAGCATTAAATACTTCCAAAACAATGGCTGGTAAAATTGTCATTCATAAACGTGTAGAAAAACTTTTGACTTTTATACAAAAAGCAAAACGTTTTTTGTGTCAAATGAGCAGACCTTCAAATATGCTTGCATAAGGTCTACAACATCTGGTATGCTCTCTCCTGTCTACCACCCCTTCCTCTCAAATGGCCTACATAAGAAGAAATATCAAGTAATGAGCTAAACGATGACACCAGCATGCCAGACAACAGCACAGTAATGTAAGAGAGATTATATGATTTGACCAGGATCACTGTACAGTCTGCTGGCAAAGCCAGGATACAAGCATGAACACTTTGGTTCCATAGTCTTGAATTTGGATACTTATTCACTTCTTCTACTAATAGTTTATGCTCATCTTTGGAGGGGATTGCCTAGGTTTTAGAACGCCCCATCTGAACAAACCAATTTGTAGATCTTCAGCATATGAATGACATGTTAGTTTTTATAGCAACCCCTATCTGGTGCAGGAACATTGCTGATAATAGCACCTCTTATGCTGCAAAACCAAGTAAGTATGCAGGCAGGTTTATAAACTTCAGACAAAGGAAAGGTTCAGCCAGCCTTGCTGGAATGTGCTATTCTAATCTTTCATATGAACACATATCTCCGCAATGAGTGCTTAAAACACTGAGATAACTTCTGAACCATTGTGGCACTCAATTTATCAATATGGATTTCAACTTTGGCTTTTGCACATGATCTGACCACAAAAGTGATGGGTGGAAGGTTTCGAATGAATCTAAACCACTGGCAATTGCTCTGGGCCAACCTTCCACACCACCGTTTTTTAGCCCGTCTGCGCCATTGCAAAAGGGGACCAGCCATGTGCAAATCAGTCAGCAGCTGCCGCCACCGAAGGTAGCAGCCCAGCCCGAACTGCTAGGCCAGGTCCCCTCTGCACAGAAAACCAAGCAACCCCAGACATGTTTCGGCCTTGTTGGACCTCCTCAGTGATGTGCAGCCTGGTTCCCTGTGGCGCAGCGACCAGTTTCTCCTTGTGAGAGAGGGTATGCCCAGACGTGGGTCCCTTGCTCGCAAACAAACATTTTTCAGGTTTGGCTAGGAGTTTATGATCTCGGAGTCTCTGCAACACTGCCTTTACGTGCTCTTCATATTGTTTAGGATCCTTGGAAAAGATTAATATGTCATCCAGATATACAATAACAAAGAGAAACAGCATGTCAGAGAACACCCTATCCATAGAGCGTTGGAAAATTGCCTGGGCGTTAGCCAATCCGAAGGGCATGACTAGGTACTCAAAATGGCCAAAGGGTGTTCTGAAGGCAGTCTTCCATTCGACTCCTTCCCTGACACGGATCAAATGATAGGCGCAACTGAGATCCAACTTGGTGAATATCAATGCGCCTCTGACGGCTTCCAAGATATCCGAAATCAGGAGTAACGGGTACCGATCCTTGAGGGTACATCGATTTAGCCCGCGATAATCAAGGCAGGGTCTGAGTTCCTTGGTATCCTTCTTGGGAACAAAGAATAGAGAAGCACCAGCAGGAGATTTTGAAGGTCTTATGGTGCCATTTTGAAGGTTGGTATCCAGGTATTTTCTTAGGGCCTTCTTCTCGGGTTCGGAAAGAATGAACATCCTGCCGAAGGGAATCACTGCAGAGGGTTCCATCTCTATGGTGCAGTCTTCAGGTCTGTGTGGGGGTAGGGCTTGGACAATGGCAGTCGAAAACACATCAGCATAAGCTTGATAGACTTCAGGAACTTGCATGACATTGGATACCATTAGTGGTGTCTGTTGTTCCTTTGTTGGTTCCTTTCGGTGCGTTAATGGAGGTTGTAGGGATAGACAATGAGAAATGCAATACTCTGAGCCTAGGAATAGGGAACCCGCAGACCAATCGATATATGGATTGCGTTTCTGTTGCCAGGGCATGCCCAATCCCAAGGGGTAATGAGTTGACTTAATAATGTCAAACCTGATCAGTTCTCGATGGTGATTTATTGAAAGCTGGATCTCCTTGGTCTGAAAGCTTATGGGTCCTGATGTGAGAGGTCTTCCGTCGATAGCTTCCACAGGCTGCATGGTGCTTCGTGACTCGTAGGGAATCTGATGTTTATCAACCCACTCGTGATCGATGAAAATTCCCATAGCTCCGCAGTCTACCAGGGCCAAAATGGAATAGTTTGTATTCTTGGACGGTGATAAAAAGGCCTGCAGTACCACCAAATTGTTTTGTCCAGGAGAGTTCAAGGATGGAATGGATGTGGAGCAAATATCTCTCTCCCGAAGCTCTGCTCCATCTAGGATCGGGAGCTGGCGTTTCCCGAACGCCGAGGGGATGCTAAAGGACACTCTCTAACCAAATGCTTATCTGAGGCACAGTACATGCACAAGCCCGTATGAATTCTCCTCATTCTCTTTTGTGGGGATATGGGTCCACGAAAGGCCCCAATCTGCATGGGCTCGGATTCTGAAACTGGGCTTGGGTTGATTAATGGTCTGGGGGTACCCTCAAATGATACCTTGGAAGGAGTTCCCCTGGATTTCTCCTTTTCTGACTTCCTTTCTTGGATACGGACGTCAATCTGCATGGCAAGATCCATTAATGCCTGGAATGAGCTTGGTCGTGCCACTCTGGCCAGCTCATCCTTAATTTCTTCGTTCAATCCTCTCCTGAACAGGGTAAAACTTGCCTCAGTGGACCAGTCGGCTTCTTTTGCCAGTTGTTTAAATCGGGTCACATACGTGAGCATATCCTGGGTCCCTTGCTGAAAGTCTAACAAGCGTTCTTGTGCACTGTAGACCTGCTCGGGGCGGTCAAACATGTCTTTTAGGGCACGTAAAAACCCATCATAATCGTCTAGGTGGGCATCGCTAGAGTTAACGAGGGGAGTGGCCCAAGTTAAGGCATTCCCGGAAAGGTGAGAGATTATAAAACCCACCTTGGTCCTGGGGGTCGCAAAATAGTAAGGCTTGAAGGTAAAATGAACCAAGCACAAATCCAGGAATGCACGAAGGGTCTTTGCGGAGCCGTCGTATTTATCCACGACTCCGCCCAGTATAACACTCTCTTTTGTAGCAGAATCCCGGGATAGAACCAATTGTTTGAGAGCAGTGTTCTCCGCTTTCAGATTCTGTACCCCGGTTGACAGTTCCTGCATACTACGCATCAAGTCCTGCACGGCAGCCTCCATGTCGATATCGCTTTCGATTGGGTGGCGTCTCAAACTGTCAAGGAGTTTCCCCCTTCTCACCTGAATCCGTTCTTTACCAGTGTTCTTGGAGGCTGCCTTCTTTCGGATGGATCGGGTTTTGAAGGCGGCGGCCCGTGTCTCTGCCGAATCCAGAATGCGTTCAGTTTTCCGGGAGGTCGAATCCAGGAATCCAGGAGGCAAGGTAAATTCGCTAGAACTAGAATCCAGGAGGAAGAAGGGGGGGTTTTGAGGAAGGGATAGCGGAGTAGAAAGGAGAAGAACCGCGAGCTACGGAGCACACGTCTGGTCGCTAATCGCTATAGCATTGAGACGCACGGAGCCGCGGAAGGCGTGGTCTAAAAATAGAGAAGCGTTACGTCCAACGCATGGAGCGAGAAGGGAATGCGTTGCACGGCCATATTGGAGATATTAGTTGTTTAAGTCCGTTGTGACAAGGACCATGAGGCCCAAAAGGGGCGCACCCAGCGATTCATGACACCCACAATGTGGTTGCCTAGGCATTAATTTTGTCAACTCTTTGAGCTGGAGGCCACTATTAAGACATAGTCGGTCCTGAGGACACGTTCAATTCCAACAATCTTCCATTTCAGAGAGAATGTGGGCAGCTCTCCTCTGGATAATATGCTCTTTGTTTTCAAAAAGCAGATGAAATTGCCACCTATGGATTTGGACTGGGGTGTTTCTACTAATCGTCAGCCACTGAGCATTTGGGAACATGCTATCCTTTGAACTATATTGGGTGTTCATAAGTGCACTCAATCCATGCACTGCATTAGGATTTTGGGTAGGATTGCTAATTGATTATGTGCTGGTCTCAATCTGGTCATATCCTGAGCCAGGTTGCATGCAGAGGTTGTTGAAGAGATTTATGCCAAACTGTTTCAATCACAGTACCAGAAAAGACTCATTGACTAGCACGGGCGTGTCCTCTTGGTTTGACATTTCAGTATTGCTGGACCAGTCCTCAATAAACCCTAAAGGAACAACTTTTTCCCACTCTGCCAAGCCGACAGAGAAATGAGCCTTGGCATAATGGTGGGTACATGATTAGGCAAGAACTAAAAATATGCGATGGTCTTGCCCTAGAACACTATTGGATTTAATGCTATTTGGTTTACTAGACCGTGAAGTACAAAAGTATTATTTGGTAGTGATTTTGAGGCCATATTATTCCAGCCTCTTTGTTTTTAGATTTGCGTGTAGAGTTTGCTACATGTTTTACAGTTAAACTATTTATTTTCACCCACCTCACAAAACAAAATACTATCAGTTAAGTTTTTCAAAGCTCTGCTGTTTATTTGTGCATTTGTTCTAATGATGTCTTTTTTTTAGTCTCTTAATTCACTTTTAACTTTAAGAAATACTTACGTTCGTAAATGGCAGTGTGTCATTTTATCTAGTGATAACATGTCTTTCATGATTTTTTTTCTGAAATAATTCTGATTTTAAGAAATACGTTCGTAAATGGCAGTGTGTTATATTTTATCTAGTGATAACATGTCTTTCATGATTTTATTTCTGAAATAATTCTGATTTTGACTTTGGTCTGACCAGGATACCATCAGCAAAGAGAGACAGATTTGTTTTGCTGCATCATACTTCAGTTTTGGCCCTTTTCTTTATCCTTTCAGCCAAAGGTTCCACCACCAGGCCGAAAATAAGAGTTGAGTGAGGGAAATCCAGAAGACTACCCCTCTTGTGCTTAATGGCATTGAAGAGATACCCACTGAGAGAAATTCATAGATTAGTGTTTACTTTATTTAGCCATTCACACCCTTTTTGGTGTGCACAGGCAATGCAAACAGTTGCAGCGTTGCTAGGGGGTGGCTGGGGTGGCTATAGCCCCGGGTCTTTTGGATGTAGCCCCGGATAGAAGCTCAGGAGCTACAACCAAAAGGCTAGCTAGACCAGAGTCCCGACGGTCCCGACATTAGCATAGCCCCAGATCTTTTCCAGACCTAGCAACACCCCTGGTTGTGAGAGAGTGCAGGCTGAATTCACTGATACAAGTTTGTGTTCACACAAACTACGCTTGTCCATGTGCACAAAAGTCCGGCTGCACTGCTTTTCCCTGGCCTCAGCTACCCTCCCATCTGCATCTACCACCAGAGATTTTCCCGTCTGCCACCCACCCTATCATCGACACCCTCTACAATGTATCACTGCAACCAACGATGATGTTTCTAATAATGATTAGGCTTCAAATGGTCCTTACCAAGGTATATTTCAGGAAAGGCCACTCTCTCTTATCAAAATCCTTCTCAGCATCTATGGTGAGTAAAACAGCTGCGATCTTCCAATGCTGAGCTATACCCACAAGGTGAATCATCTTCCTAACCTCCTGTCTGTCGGCCCCCCCACAAATCCTGAATGGTCACTGTATACAAGGCCAGGCAGATGCATCCCACCTTATGTGGAAGTAGTTTTGTAGATAGTTTAGTATCAAAGTTTAGGAATGCAATCAGTTTGAAGGCTGTGCACTGGGTTTGGCCTCTCCTTGGTTTCAGGAGGACCATGATAATGAGCTCACACCTAGAAAAGGTGAGTGTCCTTGAGTTTTTTAACAGATTATATAGATCGGTCAGAGGTGCCAGCAATTATTGTGTATATTCTTTGCAAATGTCAGCTGTGTAACCACCAGGGATTTATTTCTCTTAATAATTTTGATAGCTTGATTGTCTGGGCGAGAACACAATGTGATCATGTGAATCTATAAGCCTTTTGATGGTGTGGGAGGTATCTTCTTTTTGTAAAAAACCTTTTTGGTTTGTACGTAAATTTTTGTTTTTTTATGTATTGTCCTCTTTTCTACCTCCTATTACTAAAGGAATAATTTAAAGAATAGTTGAAATCGCTTGTACACTGGCTCCACAGTCTGAATCCAAGCTTCCTCACACTGAGGTTACTCAGAGCAGTACATATGTTGATATTGATTTGTTACTATTTTGCGTATGTAACTTTGGGGCGATATTACACGAGGCGGCAGGCCAACCCGGTCGGTTATGGCCCGCTGCCTAAATTAAGTGCCCAAGCAAATCGAGGGTCCTTTAACGCAGGTGCCAGTGCCGTTACTAACGGGGTCGGCCCGCTGCCTTTGGTAATATTGCTGTTAGCAACCGTGTAATTCCCTAAGCGGATGCTAATTGTGTGTATTTTCTTTTTTAATATATAACAAGAATGTACATTGGTCGTGTCCCGGTGCTGCATCATGGTTCCTGAGTCCATTTTCAATGTTGATGACTGTGACGTTATCAACATTGAAAACAGACTTGCGGAAACCTTGACGTGGCGTAGGAAACTACACGGGTGCTAACAGGTGAAAGGGGCGGGAAAGGAGGAACAGGGAAGGGAAGAAGGCACTGGCTACCAGCACACAGGCTGCTCGGGAAGGCAGGCATGTACCAGATAATACAGTCCGCGTTCTGAGCATCCTGATTGGTCAGCAACCCCTTCCAAGGTGCTAATGTTTGATACACACCTGCAATTTAAAAGCAGAGTTGCTCAGATGTAATACCTCACTCATAATATCTGTCATGGGGGTTCTCTCTAGAATCTTTTCTTTCATCTAACGCCTCTCTCTACAATGGTTCAGCTTAAGCTGTATACATCGCTCAACTTTTAAAAAAAAAAAAATTCTGTCAAAAAGTGAGCAACGTCAGGTTGTATACTGCTAGTTGTACTGCTCGCTTAACTCAGCACGGTTGAGTCATCCGAGGTTAACAATTGATTTTAAAGTGCTCTCTCCTCTTGTCCCAACCTTTTTATTTGCAGTCTCCTCCAATTCTTCAGTTGGAGATTATCAAGCCATTGGGTCTAAGGATTTCGATCACTGAGGATCTTCTTTTACTTCCACAGACCTGTTGCTTCTATTACCTCTAATGCTTCTGCAGCTGTAAAGGGGGAGGGCATCCTTGATCCCAGTTTGCTAGACTTTATAGCTCTGCAAAATGCATCACTGATCTTCCACTGACCCCGGACTATGGGGACCGTGGAGGCAGGAAGTGTGTTAATGGAGGCTCGGCTTTTACCTTTTGGCTCTATTAAGGATTTAGGAGAGGTCTCCAACAAGCCATGCTATTTCGTACTACTACAACTATGAGTTAGTGGCATTTTCAGCTGGAGATTGTTTAGCAGACTATTTACAGACTTTTACAGACTAAACACGCTTGTTTCTCTCTTTGACTTGCTTGGATCTGCAATGGCATCTTTAAATTAGAAAGAGCAAAGATAAAAAGCAATACACTCACAGGTAGGTAACTTTGGAAAACAGAAGATGCCACACGGCATCAGGTAAGCAACACGGTTTTAAGTAGGTGTGTTCTTCACAGTCAGTAGAGAGTCCCATCTACAAAGAGAAAAGCAGTAACAGGTAAGTAAAGGCTTATCTGTCTAGGCTTACAAGATCACAAGGAGACTGCTAGTGTACATAGCGGCAGTCTGTGGTCAGAAAGAGCTACCTTTGTGCAAACGTGCACCCAGGAGCAGTTCCTGGAGTTCCCTTGGAGGGAAGCCATCAAGAGATCACTCAAGATGAAGACGAGGCCTAGGAATGAAGACATGTTTAAAGTAAAGACTCATTAGCAGCACAGAAGAGTCGGGAAAGCAATACTGTGGGACTGTAAAAGCAGTTCTGGAGCAGCCAGTTGCCAGATGCCAGCATCCAGCAATGGCTCACTGGTGCAGGAGCGACTGCAAGACCCTTGGAAGAGCGATTACTCTCAATCCATCTGGCTGCTGTCAGCTGTACTGGTGATGCAGGGTTCCCATGTTGTTCTCGGCACAGAGTTAAGCTATTGAGGGTGAGGTCGCCTGGGAGAGATACCCAAGAAAGTTAGGAATAATCAGGACAGTCCCTCTGTGCTGCATGCTCAGTGCTGTGATCTTGTAGCTAGCATGCTACTGAGGAGGTAACTTCCACAGCCATGTCCATTCAAACTGTGCTCAAACGGTATTATCCAATTTGGGTAATCACTACCAAACATGGGGAGCAGGGGTGTCCCCCGCTTCCGGAGATCTGGAGGCGGGGGATGAAAAAAAAAAAGCTCCCTCTGCGGCATCGGATCCGACCTACGTAAGAGGGACGGATCCAACGCTGCAGGGTCAGTGAAAAATCTGCCGTGAATAAGGTAAGTAGGGGGTAGGTCGGGGAGTGTATTGAAGGTGGGTGGGGTTTTTTAATTTTTGCGGATTTGGCTGCAGCAAAATTGGCTTTGCGGCCGAATTGACCATGGTCAATTCAGCTGCTACCAATTGTGCCTCGGCCAAAACGTATACAACCGCTGAAACATTCTCAGAAGAGAAAAGGAGGCTGTTGATCTCTGCTGCCGCTGTGTTGAGTTGGTGGGATTTCTCAGCCCATTTAAACTGGAAACCAAATAGGCATGTTCATCTGCAGGGAACACTCTCCTTCCTTAGCTTTACTGTGCACTGGTGCAGTCTCTAATCTTTTCTGGGAGGTGATCTGGGAGACAATCTGATAAAGCAGTGCCTGCTCTCAGAAAGCAACTATGTTTTCGGTTTTTGCTGTCTGCAACTTTTATTTTCTTGGTGATAACATTGTAGTTTACCAGCACATATCTTGAGTTCCTGAATTTTATATTTTATTTTCTATTTATTTGATTGGTCGTTCAGAAGACACTTCTTCCAAAAATGCAGCACAGAGTGAAGACATATAGACACTTGAGGCAGTCCTTTGTCAGGCAGGGTGCCTTTGTAAAGTTTCAATGATTATATTTGTTCATTTGGGCCAGGCAGGCAGTGAGACATACATAAATATATTGTACATTTTGCATTTGGGCCAGTATTTACATGACTACATTTTACATAGATACAGTTTGGAGGTATCAGTTAGGGTGGTTGTAGGATTGATTGCGGTAAAGGATGTCCTTTCACTGGCTTTCAGTTGGCATGTAAGCCTGGTCTTAAGTAGTTCTACTGACTGAATTGCTTCGAGGGCAGAGCATTCCAGTGCTGAGCAAAGCTGAAAAGAGAAGAATTTGAAGCGTGAGGCAGCAGTAGAGGAGAGGTGGATGAGGGGAGGATTGTTGAACATTGAGGAGTGGTGATCTTGAGTGGAGAGTAGAGAGAGAAGCAGTCTACAAGGTAATGGGGGCAAGACCATGGGTAGATTTAAGTAGAAGAAAATTACACTAAGCTCTACATGTGGGGGATATTTATATCGGACAAAAATATCCTTGACTTACCCCCTGCTCACGCTGCTCCTGGCTCTGTGGCAGATAGATTAAGAACCACCATGATCCACTGAATAGTGTCTAGAGTGCTGCAACTGCTACTGTTGTGGAAAATAACATTGTTTTCTTTGTGGCCACAATTAGGGAGTGCACACTAACTACATCAATAGCCTCACAGCAGAGCGATTGATACCACCCATCACTGGATGATGTCGTTTGCCAAAATAGACACAACAGAGCTGAATCCCTTGGATTCAGTGAAGAAGAAGCCAAGAGGATATTAAGCCTCATCAAAACAACAGGAGACAAGCTCATCTTATCGGATAAACCTGAAGCCCTAATCAAACAGTTAGAGTGGAAGATACAGAGAGAGATCAATTTGAAACTACATGCAACCACACTGTCACATTATTACAAAGCCCAGAGGATTCCACGAGGCTTAAGAGTGAATCTGGAACCCACCCTCTGTAAAGAAAATCCTGACTTCGTAAAGAGGTGGCGTAAGATCCTGAACAAGTGTTCCCTTGACCTGATTCTCCTCACAACTGAGGAATTATTGAACAACTTAACTACACTCAATGAGGAAATTGACACCATCAAAGACAATCTTAGCAAAAACTGCAGATCAACTCAAAAAAATCTTGGAAGATACCAAAGACAAATTAGCCAAATATAAACAAGAATTAGAAATGAAGAAGATAAGTAAATTCAGACGAGATACCCAAGATTATAAACTTGACATAGTATAAACCTGGCAAGAGTATTACGGCCAACGGCCATCCAGACCATTCCAACCTCATACTCCAAGGACCGGACCACAAAATACCGACGCATCATCATCTGAGGCATCTAGTGCGGAATTAGAGACACTAGTGGATCCAGCAACAGAGGTTCCCTCCACTTCATCAGCGGAAGAAAGCGCTACAGGTTCGGCCTCTTTTTTTAGAAAAAGACCGACCAGACGAGGACAAGGGAAGAACAAAATCAGAGAGGAAGGAATAAATGGGGAAAAAGAAATAGTCAACATCTCTTCGTACCAACTGTCCAAACTAGAGTTACAAGTCTTACGTAAGGGTCTTTCCTTTGTTCCCCAATATAACACCAACTTACTTAGAGAAAAAATTGACTTTTTCAAACTAATGAGAAAACTGAAACTCAAAGTCTTTTTTGACTCACTTGAAGAGGAAGAATACATCACTGAACCTCCTGAATTTCTGGAAATGTCACCCAAAAGTGCCTTTAACCCTCCTATCAACAAGCATGTATTGGCAGTCTTTGAAAAAACAGTACTTGACCAATTCAAGAAACTAGAATTCAAGTCTAAGAATTGTGGAAACTTTACGTCTGTCGAACGCCAGACACTCAAAAACTTCTTAGATAACAAGATCATCTTTAAACCAGCTGACAAAGGCGGAGCGCTCGTCCTGATGGACAAGAGTGTGTATATAGCGGAAGTCGAACGCCAATTGGGCGATCTTGAGACTTGCCAGCAGATCGATTACAATCCCACAGAACAAGTAAGAAGCCTCATCAAAGCAACCTTTGATGAAGCAGAATTGAGAGAAGTGATCACAGAAAAAATACGCAAATTTCTGGAAAAACTGCATCCGATCACACCGGTTATGTACATTCTGCCTAAAATCCACAAGAGATTAATCGATCCACCTGGACGACCAATCATAGCAGCAACTGACAGTCTACTGGAACCGCTAGCTAAGTATCTGGACCGCATTCTACAGCCACTCATACAAGAAACTGAGACGTATATTAAGGACACAACGCATTTCTTGAGAAAATTAAGTGAAAGTACGTTTGTCAAGGAAAGAGATATACTCTTTACCATGGATGTGACATCGCTGTACACCAACATGGCACACGAGGCTGGACTGGAGGCCGTTGAATGGCTATTGCTACTCAAAATAGTACTTATGAACAATTTCTTCAAATTTCAAGATGATTTTTACCTCCAACTTTCAGGGACCAGCATGGGTGCCGCTATGGCTCCAGTTTACGCCAACACTTATATGTATTATTTGGAATCCGAAAATGTCCTCACGTCTCCGAGGTGGGCACGCCATCTTACCCTCTTTGTCAGATACATTGATGATATTTTCGGAATTTGGTCTGGCCCAGAGGATGAACTGAATAATTTCTTCTCAATGACGAACGCCATGCACCTTCTAATTAAGTTTACTACCTTAACGAGTAAATTGAAGATCAATTTCCTTGATGTGGAGGTCTATGTTAAAGATGAGATCCTTGAGACCAGGATTTTCACAAAAGCCACAGACAGAAACAGTCTACTATTAGCTACAAGCTTTCATCCACATCGAACAATGGACAGTGTTCCACTTAGCCAATTTATGCGTTATCGCAGAAACATCTCTGAAGACACGGAATACATAAGACAATCTGCCACATTACGACAAAAATTCAAAAACGGGATACAATCGGGCTACAATCACTGGCATTGAGGAAAGCGTATCTATCATGAAGCGGGACACTCTACTAACCTCGAAAAACCAACCAAAGTATGAACATTTGGTCTATGTAACAACATATTCGACCCAAAGCAAGAAAATTAGGGACATTATCCAAAAAAACTGGCCGATGCTCCAGATGGACCCTCAAACTCAGCCTCTCTTTCGACAACTACCTACCTTTGTGTATAGGAATAGCAAAGCACTTAGAAACAGTTTGATCAGAGCTGAAACACCCAAAGATCTACCCACGGCAAAGACATTGAAGGGGACACAACCTTGCTTTAATTGCCAATATTGCAGCAACATCTTACCTGGCAATACCATCTCACATCCACACACTGGGAAGCCAATCACACTAAAACATTCCTGTACTTGCGACTCCACAAATGTGGTCTATGCCTTAAAATGCCCTTGCGGTTTTTACTATGTAGGCATCACTATGAGAAAGGCCAAGCTAAGATGGACAGAGCATAAGTCAAATATAAGGACAAAGAGCCTTAAATCCCCAGTATCGGTGCATTTTCTGGAGTCTAGGCACTCGATAGCTCAGCTGAAATGTCTAATCCTTGAACAGGTGAAGGCTGGCCCTAGAGGAGGTGATATCCATAAAAAACGGCTACAGAGAGAAATCATATGGATAGTTCTGTTAGACTGTCTCATCCCTCGCGGTATGAACTGTGAATTAGATCTTATGTGTTTCCTTTGATGTTACAGATGTGAATTTAGAAGTTGAGGCTGTGTTCCTTCTTTACTGTTATAAATGTGGAATCGGGACTTTACATACATAAGCTTGAATGTACAGGGCACACTGAGATGCCATATAAACCGAATGTGCCAATATGTGTATATGCCAATCTGCCAGACACATGTGAATATGTATGCCTCTAGAGAATGTGAACGGCTTAGGGACCCTCAACATGCCAATCTGCCAGATATATGTGAATACGTATGCCTCTATAGAATGTGAACGGCTTAGGGACCGTCGGCATGACAAACTCTTTAGGGGTATTCCATGCAGAGAAAAGCTGTAAGTACCCATGTAGATTGACCATTGATCACTTCTCTTCAGTTCGACCCAGTTTTTGATAGGAGCCGGTATTCTCGCTAGCTCCTCCCTTTGGGTCCCAGCTAACCGGCAGGAGGGGGGGGTGCCTCACAGTCGACTGGAACTGTGACGCACCCCCTCCTGCGCCCCACTACTGAGATTAATGACTATTTTCTGCCCTTGCAGACGTTTCTACTTACGCATACAGATGCGCAAGTACAATTTGATTCTTCTCCTGATTGACACTATTGCAGCGCCACTCGCAATACGGCTCTGTACGGCTTACTGCCCACACCAACATGGCGGCTTAAGTGCCAACGCGCATGCGTGGCGTCCGTGACAACCACTTTATCTAGGTTCACTTACGAGCGACTCGTCTTGGCGACGGGTCGCTCGGGTTATCCTCCCTGCAGAGATCCAGTAAGTACAATTGAATTGCAAACCAATACGATACTCCCTACAGAGAGATTCTCACTCCTATTACTATACGCGCTCGAACTATAGCCCATCATGCTAGTACACGGGGCGATGTTTTCGCGCGGCAGAACAGTCTGTCAGTGCGACTTCTAAATTGCTTTAGTATGAATCTGCCATCCGCTCTGATGGGGGCTTTTCCCTTTTACCTGCAGATACCTGCATGAGACCTGAATCCCGCCACCATTTACCAACGATCTAGATGGGAGGCGACTCTCTCCAGACCCGACAACACCTTTTTGAGTCCAGTTCCCTCGACTCACTAGGTCAGTGTATTTACTAAGCCTATTAGTTACACAATACACTATACCCCTTGACTAGTTCATTTGAATTATTATTAGGACCCAACGAAAGAGATTCTACTTGAATACATTATGAAATATGAGCACATCCGGCCCTGAAGATGGATTAATGGAATCCGAAACGCGTTGGCACCTCATACCAACTAGGAGTGCTTTTTTATGTTGAAAATTTCAAAAGGATTTGTGTTGGAAACTGTACATGTGATCACCAAATGATGTAATTGGGACACAACTTGTCATACTCATTCGATTCACCTTTTTGGTTTACCCGAATTTTTTATAGCTCAAACAGTACCATTGTTGTATTTTGAATTACTGTATTTTACGACACCCTTCACGGTGCACTGTGGAAACTAACAGTGCAACAGCCAGACTTTTGTTTATATAAAACCTGTTTACTTTCTGTTTTAACCTGTTTTGAGTCAGTTTGGTCCTTTTCCTTGTCTTACTCCAGCAGGCGGACAGAAATATTGAAATACACACTTTAATGATTACGTATTGTGTTAAACTATTGAGCACCGTTGTATGCTGCTCGCCATCTAAATTACAAATTTACAGCCTCAACTGTTATGGATATGTGACTCATTGGAGCCATCTAACTTCTGTTCTAGTTGAGATATTTGACCTGGGATATTATCCCGCAAGGAGTGCAGCTTTGGGCTCCTGGTCGGCAACGTCCAGGGTGTGTTTTTTGTACCTATGTATTTTGATCTCGAGTGGCCCTGAGATTTTCCCAGCCGCACCTGAAATTTATCTTACTCTACCTGATGAGACATACTAATACACTACGCTACTTATGAGGATTATCTTCTTATTGAATTTATATTTGCCTAATTCAGTAGTGTCTCCCACCCCCTATCTCCTCGTGGAAAATAGGACAGCCATCTTGAATTTCACATGCAATACAGATATTTAATGCAGTTTATGCAATCTATCAACACCAATCTACTTCTGCATGGGTTGCCCTGGTGACAGATTATAGGCATCGGGGGACATTATACAACATAAGGGGCATCATACGGACTGGTGATATTAGAGGGAACCTAATTCAATGAAGCAGATTTATGAATTAAGGTTAATGCTAGGTGACAGGTATGCAGTGATTATAACGAATGGAAAAAAACTGCAATTTTATCTGAACATTTATAACGAAACACAATGCCAATTTTTTTTAAATATATATGTGGGGGTGTGGTAAGGGTTTCAAATAGGTGGAGTGGGGGTTGGGGTGGGATTAGTAATTAAGCAAAGGGGGGGGGTTGGACGAGGGAGCCCCCAAATTAAAAAATAGAATCCATATTTTTTTCATTGTAAATGTTTAGACCAAAGTGGTGGTTGTTATTTATTGATTAGTTATAATCACATGTAACCTAGGAGACATTTGTCATAACATTGATGTTTGACACCTCTATCTCTTTGCTCAATTTCTCCTTTTTTATATCATGATTCATTCCATTTGTATTATTTCAAAGCCTGTGGGTGCTGATTAGGCCTTGCATTACAGCTGCACAAGGAAGGCCTCCAATCTGCTTTCTATCCCTTGGGTGCCACTGGTGCTTTTTTTTGTCCAACGCATCATTCTTAGCAAATGCCCTTCTACTTGAGCTCTGTTGCAGTTCCATGTAAGGGATACTAAATGTCAAGAGAGAGCAAGAGGAGTGACGACAGTGCATACAGAACTTATAAACCTCTCTGCAGGTAGACTTTTGCAAGATGGTCTAGAGGTTGGAAGTGATTTTTTCCAAATTGATACTTTTCACAACTCCCATTGCACACAGACTTTCGCAAAACAGCGGAAGTTGTAAGAATGATATCTTTTGCTTCCTGGCCCCTTTCCTCTCACTCTCCAGGGGAATCCCCATTGCCCCATTCCACCACCCATCTCCTTCTCCCTAGCGCTCTGCTGTCATTATCTGGGGGCCACACCCGGAATTGCCACCACTCTCCATCCATTTCCCTCCTCTCTCCCCGAAACCTCTCCACTCTCCAGTCTGTATGCCCCCTGCGCAACTCACCCCACTCCTCACTTACCACTACTCACTTCTCCGAAGCAGACCCGGCCCGTCATGTCCTATTTTGCTTCCTGGTATTGTGCAATGGACATTTTGCACTGGCTATATTTGTATGGGCCATTGAGCAATACAGGGGATGCACCCAAATAGAAGATGGCGCAGGAAGCGGCCGCTCCAATGCTGATCTCAGTTCCCTAATTCTTAAATTGAATATACAGGTTTCTGAGAAGATTGGCTCACCCCCCGGATCAGCGGCGCAAATGAGGTAGGATGTTGATACATTGTGTGGCAGAGCTACTGGGGGGAGGAGGGGCAGCATCATCAATGGAGGATGCTCAGGACACAGTAAGACAAGTGCGCAATAAAGAAGCTCACATAAGTCAAGTGATTCACCAGGCAGCAGATGATGTGAAAGGCTTGAGGATCTAAAATTCCTAAATATTGTGGATTACAACCAAACGCGTGCGCATTCATGGAAGCGCATTCTGAAGTGCTGTTATGCTGTTCCTACTCTCTATGCCTTTTTGGAATCCACTTGGCTCTAATATTCCTAAATATCATCGATTACAACCAAAGGCTCCCTTAGCCATGCCCACTTCTCACACACTCCTTTTTTTCAACACACACGCACATTCGTGGAAGTGCCTTCTGAAGGGCTGTTATGCTGTTTCTACTCTCTACGCCTTTTTGGAATCAACTTGGTATGGAGTAAGAGCTCTTAGCATGGCAACATCTACAACTGTTGGATTGTGATGACAGATGTGCATTCTGTTGTTTAAATCCTAACTGTATTCATCTCTTTGCTTTTAGGCTCTAATATTCCCAAATATCGTGGATTACAACCAAAGGCTCCCTTAGCCATGCCCACTTCACCCACAATCCTTTTATTCAATGCGCGTGCGCATTCGTGGAAGTGCATTCTGAAGTCTTGTTACGCTGTTAAGTGATAAGCAAGCCACCTCCTTTTTAACAGCTGATATTGTAAAGTTACTGTACAAACGTGCTGATCGCCCCTGAACTTGATTCACTGACACTACTTAACAAGCAAATCTTTCAAACATCAATCCATCATTACGTCGAGTTGCGGGGTAGAACATGCCGGCATTTCAATAGGGCAACATGTAGGAATCTGCTTAGGTTTCCATAATTAGCGTATACTCCCATGTGGCCCAGCTACATTTTCGCTTTACGTGTTGCACTAATACATTTCTATGGGGCCCATGCACCAATAAGTATCTTTGGGGCCCACTAGCCACGGCATTCGGCCATATCCAGTGTACATGTGGCACCAGGAGCTTTTTTTCGGGCCCACTAGCTATGGCATTTGGCCATGACCAGTGGCCATGGCCTTCAGCCGTGGACACTGCACATGTTGCACCAACAGGTTTCTTTGGTGCCCACTAGCCACGGCATTGATCCGTGGCCACTGTAAATGTTGCACCAATAGATTTCTTTCGGGTCCACTAGACACGGCCAGTGGTGACAGCCTTTGGCCTTGGGCACTGTACATATCAAACCAATAGGTTTCTTTGGGGCCCACTAACGATGGCCTTCGGCCTTGGCCACTGCCCATGTTGTAACACTAGCATTCCTTGGGGCCCAGTAGCCATGGCATGTGGCCCTGGCCAGTGCTTCAGCATTGCCCACTATGCATATTGCACCAATAGGTTTCTTTGAGGCTCACTAGCCATGGCCTTTGGCATTGGCCACTGTTCATGTTGCACCAATAGCTTTTGTAACGCTCACCTGATTCCAGTAGAGGCGCCGGTCTTGACTGGGCGTATACCGTATCTTCAAAGATGATGTGTAACACACGGCTGGCTCTTTGGGCTGGGCCTCTGTGCACTGTATGTCTGACTCGAAGGGTAAGATGTCTTAGGTAAGTGAACGCCGTGCTCTCCATCTGCCTCGGGGCAGGGTGCTGTAACCAGTTTCTTCACTGGATAAGGGGAGCAGGCCTCTTGACTTCAGAGGACTGCTGTCCGTCGTTTACTGCACGAACGGTAAGTTTCGAGTAATTCTAATGTCTTTAAAAGTCTTTAGTAATGATGTCTCTTGTTTTGCAGGGTTCCGGCGATGGCGGATGACGGGCTGAAGTGAGTTGAAGATGGAGCCCGTGTGATGAATAGAAGTGCCTGGAAGCACGTAAGTAAGCGCTTGTTGCCTGCTTCACGATGCGCTCTAACTGTCTTTTTATTTTGCAGGTACAAGTTCGGAGCGTCTGCAGGGTGCCGAAATACCCACTGGGTTAGATGTGGAAAGGAGTAATGGCACGTGAGTATTAAAGTTCCCCAATGTCTTTAAACGCACCTTGTTTTGTCTTTCAGATGCGGGATGCAGCGCCGAAGACCTCCGGAGCGTGCGAAGAGTTGGTAAGCTTTTGTCTTTCAGATGCCGGAATGCAGCGCGAGGCGTTGGTGACAGCCGATGGATCAGGTAAGTGAAGCGCTGTCACTGAAGACCGTAATGCTAACCTGTTCTTTCTCGTCTTTATAGGTGTTGCTGAAGACTGGATTCAGGATGGTAAGCCTTTTTCCTTAGGCCCAGGATCAGATGCAGAAGACACGATGAGCGTTCTGCTGCAGAGGATGCAGAATAACGCAAAGCAAGATTCATCCATCGGGTGTGGTTTAAATAGCCTCCTGTAGTGCTTCGGTGTCTCCTTCCACAGCCACGCCTAGGTAAGAAAAGAGTTCCTGCTTTCCAGAAGAGTTCCAGTGTTCTGAACCTAGGGAGTGGCTCCTGCCCCACCCAACAGGAAAAGTAGTTCCAAACAGAAGAGAATCAGAGGCTCAACTGGCAGGCAAGTAAGCAGCATGGTCTGCTGCCGGTAAGTCCACCCAAGCATTATGAGCCCGGCGCTTCCAGCGCTGGGACTGGGCATATTTATGAGCCTGGTGCCACTGGCGCCAGGACTGGGTCCAAAAGGTCCCAATTGGGACTGGTTGGCACTCGGAACCTGGGTTATGGATCTGCTTCCAAGGGAGTTGGGAAAACCCTGACCTTTTGGAAGCAGAGATCATGACAGCTTTCTATGGGGCCCACTAACCATGGCCTCCGGCCATTACCAGTGACTACAGCCTTCAGCCTTGGCCACTGTACATATTGCACAAGTAGTTTTCTTATGGCATCACTAATGGCATCATACGTAACATCACTGATATCACTGGTTTGATTAATTTTGAAATATGACAACTCTGTTTTGTTACATAACATATATGTACATATTTCATACTTAAACATTGTATTCTGCCCTTGTTGCTTTACATGTATTGTACAGTGCACAGTTGTAAGTGCATACAGATCATATTACAATGAAGAGTAGTATGCAAGCAATATGTACTTTGGAAGGTAATCTATTATATTGGTTTAAAAAAAAATTATAATTTATTTTCAAAAGAAATGATTAAAAATATTAGTAATACAATTGCCATGTCTATAATTAAATATTTACTTTCTGGATTCCAAGATGGCTGCCGGCACAGCCTGACGTGCAGACGCTCCTCTCAGACCAGCTAAATAAAGGTGCCCACCACCCTGTTAGCGGTCCCCCAACGGATACCAGGTGCTTCGCCACGGTGTCGCAGGGAATGTTGGAGAGTTAGGACGGCCTCGGGCCGCGAGGAAGTGGCGGCCGACGCGCTGGGAGGAGCTGAGAGCGGCAGCACCGAGGTGTCTTGGCGAGCCACGCGGCCCGGCCCCTCCGGAGGCTCTGCGGAATCTGGGACAGCTGGGTGGGGCAGCCGCCCCACGGGAAGAAAAGTGCTCGGGGGACATTTCGGCGGGAGGACCTCTGCTCCGGTGGAGCCCGAAACAGGGCACAGGCGCCCCATCAAAAGAGAGGAGAGGGGGCGGTCCCGTGCCGGCGGACGATCCCCCGCTAGACCGCACGGCAGGTGAGGCTGTCCCGTGCCCCGCTCGTACGAGAGCCCCTCTGGAGATTCGGCGCCCGCTGCAGTGAAGCGGGGGGCCAGTCGGGCCTTTCGGTGAGGGGCTCATGGTCAGGGGAGACCCGCTGCGGGTGTACCTGTGGGTGGAGCGGGCCTTCGTGGGAGAGAGGCAAGCAAGAGCGGCCCGGCGATCGTTCAGCGCCATGGCGAGTTGAAGCAAGGTACTGGAGGCAGCGAGGACGCCATTGTCAGCAGAGAGCATTTCCAGCCACTGAAGCCGCATCTGAAAGTAAGCAGCTAAGTGAGGCTCTCGGTTAAAATTCGCTTGACCTCTCCTGAGGCTGACGGGAGTGGAAGATAAGGCGGTTAGAGGGTAGACGCAGTGCAGAACGAATCGTCGGCGGTTAGAGGCGCAGTCACCCATTGGGAGCCCCCCCCAGGCCGCAGGGAGACCTCCCGCACCCCCCCGTCTGGTGGAAATCAGCAGAAGGCAAAGGCCGACCCATCTTTGGTGGAGCAATCCGGACCGGAGGAGGAGGCGCGGCTGGACTATGTCTACCAAACCTAAGGGGAAAGGAGGGAGGGCGCAGCAGGTAGCAGAGGATACTCAGGGCACCCTGCAAATGATGTGGCAGGCGGGAAACCCAAAGGATGGTCCCGAGGCCTTTGGGAGTTCCGAGAGAGAGGAGAGTGCTCACGGCACGGCAGACGACATGGCGACAATGCCAAGGCGCGAGCTCCTGGGGGAGTTGCAGGCATTAGAAGCGAATCTGGCAAAGACATTTCGGGACCAATTCCAGTTGATGCGGTCTGACCTTAATGCAGCAATAGGAGAAATGAAACAGGAAATGAGGCAACTAGGGGAAAGAGCAGACGCCCTGGAGAAAGGCCTCCAAGAAATTGACAAAGACACAACAGCTAATAGTGAGGCAATAGAGAGACTGGACACAGCTACCAGAAATCTTGAAATACAGTTGGAGGACTTGGAGAACAGATCACGTAGGATTAACATCCGGGTGAAAATGCTGCCGGAAACGGTGTCCGACAGAGACTTGAAAGGGGTGCTTCAAAGCATCTTTGCGGAGATCCTAGGAGAAAGCATCTCGGAAGTAATAGAGCTGGATCGAGTCCATAGGGTTGGCCGGCCAGCCAAGGGCCGGTCAGCAAAGACTAGAGATGTGTTGGCAGCATTCGCAAGGTACGCCCAGAAGGAAAGGGTCCTTAGGGCGGCAATGCAGCGTGAACCTATCAAGTTTCAGGACCAACCGATAGCGCTGTATCAAGACCTGGCGGCTAGTACATTTGTGAAGAGGAGGCAAATGGGACCGCTGCTACGTCTCCTCAATGAGAAAGCAAATTAGATACAAATGGACCTTTCCGTTTGAGTTGCTATTCGAATGGGAGGGCGCCCAAAGGCGTATCACCTCCCTACAGGAGGGAGCCGATCTGTTGCGCATTGACCTGGAGGACCCCCCCCCCCTCTGTGTCTGGGACGGGGGCGCCGAGCGAACGTTCAAGACCAAGGCCGTGGGAATGGTCGACAGTTGGTGACAAGAAAAGGAGACCACGGAGCGGAGACCTCCACAATACGGGAAAGCTGGGGGACGCGGGTGGCGGCTCTCCCGCTAAGTCTTAGATTGCACAGGTATTCATAGGGGTGGTGGGCCCCCAAAGGATTGCAGTAGGCTAGTGGTCTTACGGGGAGCATCTATGCTGGAATCTGTAAGGGCGTAGATGCCCGAGTCGGGAGTGGAGGGAGTGCGGGAAGGTTATGGCCTTCTAGGGGGGGAGGGTAGGAGGGGAGGGAGGGATAAGTGGGCAGGGGGTTGATATCGAGCAATTGATAGAGGGGAAGAGTAGTCAAACACCTTCACATAGGAGCATTGTACTCTGGGTTGAGCTTGTCTCAAGTATTTGACGCATAATGTGAGGGGTTTAAATACCCCGCTAAAGAGGAAGAAACTTGAACTCTTTACACAGAAGGAAGGACCGGACATAATGGGGCTTCAGGAGACCCACCTCTTACACAGGGATCAGAGCAGGTTGAAATTGCGCGGTTATGATCGAATTTTACATGCTTCGGGGCATACTAAGGCAGGGGGGTAGCCCTGGCTATTAAGAATACAGTCGACTTTAAAATCTCGGACATTACTAGGGATAAAGAAGGTCGATACATTGTGGTAAGGGGGACGCTCCACGAGGCCCAATACACTCTTGCGGTAGTGTATTCTCCTAATACTGGTCAGGAGCAATTCTTGCAGAAGGTCTTGAACACTCTAGAGGAGCGTGATTGGGGCCATATAGTTTTAATGGGAGACTTAAATATAGAATGGGACAGGGAGAGGGATAGGTCTGGCAACCAGAGAGACAGGGGGGGCGCGGTAATGTCCACGAGTATGAAAAACAGGATTGGTAGGATGGGGCTCCGTGATGCACGGAGGGTAACAAGGGGGGAGGAGGAGGGTTATACTTTCCTCTCAGGTGTGCATGGCTCCCAGTCCAGAATTGACTACGTTTGGGTCTCGGCTGAGCTGATGGGCGCCATACGGGAGGTACACACAGGTCCGATCGGTATTGCAGATCATAAAGTGGTCTTGGTGGTATTAGACCTTGGCCGGAGGGCGAGGGGGGTGTGGGGATGGAAAGTCCCGGGAGCCATTCTAAGGGACCCTGTGGCCCGGGGAACTCTTGAAGAGAAAACGAGACTATTCTTTGCCACTAATAAGAAAGGGGATACAGATGAAGGCATTAGGTGGGACGCATATAAAGCGACACTCGGGGGAGAAATAATTGCACTTTCCGCTCATCGAGCTAAGCAGCTAAGAGCGTTAGAAGCTCAATTGGAAGCGGAGGTGGAAGCGGCTAGGCAGGCGGCGGGTGGAACCCATTCGAGAAGGGCTATGCGCACATATAGGAAGGCGGTGGGCCAACTGGAGCTATTGCGTGCTAAAAAGGCTGAGAGGGCGCTTTTAGCAGTAAGACAACAATATTATGCGAAAGCCAATAAGGCAGACGCCCTACTGGCCCGCCTCTTGAGGGGCAAAAGGGCAAGAAATACTATTTCGGCACTGCAACTGGGCCCGGGGGAGCGGATCACTAGGCAGGAAGACTTGCAGGACGCCCTGGCACAGTACTATGACTCACTGTATGCCTCCCAACATCCCCAGATTGATACACAGGAATCATTTCTCCAGGGGGTTCGACTACGGGAAATAAGTAGCGACGAGAGGCAAGCCCTTAACAGAGAAATATCTGAGGAGGAGGTTAGGGGGGTTATTAGGGCGCTCCCGGCACACAAAGCACCCGGCCCGGATGGCTATACCGCCGCATTCTATAAATTGTTCATTTGACAGTTGGCCCCACACTTAACTTCATTATACAACTCGTTTCGTCAGACCGGTCGAGTTGCTCCGTCCATGGAAGAAGCTAAGGTTACTCTTGTCCTTAAGCCACAGAAAAACCCGGAGGAGAGAGCTTCGTATCGACCCATAGCTTTAATAAATACAGATGCGAAGATATACACTAAGATCCTGGCGAATAGGCTTGATTCCATCCTCCCGTACCTGATTCACCCGGATCAAGCAGGGTTTATCAGGGGCAGGCAGACCGCAGACAATATTAGGAGAGTGGCCCACATAGTCGAAAAAGTACAGAAAACAGGCGTTCCGGCAGTCCTGGTGGCGCTAGACGCGGAGAAAGCTTTCGATCGTGTGGAGTGGCCCTTTTTATTTCGAGTTATGGAAAAAATGGGCTTTGGAGGGGAGTTTTTGACGATGGTCCGGGCCAATTATCAGGCTCCGTCCATTTGAATAATGGTGAATGGCACGGCTTCTAGACAGGTGCGCATACATAGGGGGACTAAACAGGGCTGCCCACTTTCCCCAATCCTATATGCGATCTATTTGGAACCGCTTCTACAGGCAATAAGGGAAGCAGCGGACATCCAGGGTATTCCCTTTGGAGGTGAGCAGCACAAAGTCGCAGCGTTTGCGGACGACATGCTGCTTATGTTATCTGCGCCAAGCGACTCACTTTGGGCTAGTATTGCCCTCTTGGAAGATTTTGGTGCGGCCTCTGGTTTGAAGATCAATGCCAACAAGTCAGAGGTTCTGAGCTTACAGCTGGAGGTAACGGATGGTGATAGACTGAGAGGCAGTACCCCTTTACAGTGGAGCCCGGGTGGGATTCACTACCTAGGAGTGAAAATCACTGCCTCCTTGGCAGGCTGGTATGGGGCTAATCTCCCTCCTCTTCTTAAGGTAATTCGGAAAGACTTCCAGTGGTGGCAGAGCCTCAGGGTATCATGGTTGGGGCGTATAGTGGCGGTAAAGATGGTCACTCTCCCGAGGCTTTTATATTTATTCCAGGCAATCCCGCTACCGATCCCGGCGAGTTTCTTTAAAGATCTGGGGCGCTAACTAAGAGTTTCATATGGGAGGGGAAACTACTACGGGCAGCTAGGGGGGAGGGAGGGTTGGCCCTACCGAACTTTAAGCGCTATTACGAAGCGACCCAAATTCAAATTATAAGGGAGTGGCTGAGGGGAGAGGAGGCGACGCATGGCAAGTTATGGGTGAGAATGGACAGAGCAGTGGTTCATCGCAACCTAGCAGGAGTGCTATGGCTCCTCAAACTGCATAGACCCCAGCACCTGTATTAAAGTGCTATTACCAAGCTTATGGCCGATACTTGGGACAGGCTAGTGAGATCTGCGGGAATCGCCACCTTTCCATCTCCCTTCACACCTATTTTTGAGAATGGAGATTTCACCCCAGGCTTGGAAAAGGGAGCATTTACCAAGTGGCGGGAGGGCGGTTGCAGAAAATTGGCAGATATGTTCCGTGGAGGGGAGTTACTTTCCTTCTATGACTGTAAAAGGGAATTTGCGGTACAGGAAGGGGAACGGCTGCGATATGCGCAAATACAGCATTGGCTTCTGCACCCAGGGGTCAAACAAGCAGCCACACGATAACCCACCCCTTTTGAGAAATTTCTTCTTACTAATGATGGGTCGAAAGGTCTCATATCCAACATCTGGCCCTATATGAGGGAACGGGATCGAACTGTGGGGCGCGATATCACTAGGGAGGAATGGGAGACACTATGGAGGAGGATTCCCAAACTAGCCAAAGCGTCCCAGCTACAGAAAATCTGGTATAAGGTTCTTGTTGGGTGGCACTACACCCCGGTCCGGCTACACAGGATGTTCCCTGGAAAATCGGAAAAATGCTGGAGGGCCTGTAGGATGATAGGGTCAGCAGATCATATTTGGTGGGGGTGCCCCTTGATAGAGCCTTTCTGGGAAGAAATTCGACAGGCGCAGGAACAGGCCTTCGGGGAGGCGGACGAAAGAACTCCTGCACATATTTTGCTAGGCCTTCGGAAATCTCTGAACCAGGGGGAAATGAGAGGTAGGGAAAAGGCAAAAACTATTCTGGTCCTGGCAGCTATGTTGTTAATAGCTCAGAGATGGAGGGGGCCGATTGGTACCGGAAGATTTGGGAAATAGCGGCTCTGGAATGGGCTACGTTCGCCAAGGACAATAGAGTGCAGAACTTTGCAGCAGAATGGAGAGAGATCATGAACTTCCTTAGAGACTATTTTAGGGTAATGTGGTGCCCGCAGCGCCTGAGGCTATTGGACCTACACTGAGCGTGGAGTGTGTGCTCGAGAGGGCAACGATCTGGGAGTTATTGCTCGATGTCGGGAGGGACGGGAAGTAGGGAGGTGGGTTGGAGGGAACGTTTATTATTGTTGTTCATCATAAAATTCAATAACAAGAGTTTTCAAAAAAAAAAATATTTACTTTCTAATCTTCATCTTTTTTCTATCAATGTAATTATGTAGTAAAAGTAACTGAGTTTTTGTGTATATTAACCAAACTTTGAATTCTTAGATTCTATACAATGCACACATGCACATACCTTCTATTATATGAATTTTTAAAATAATAAAACTTGTCATTTAGAAAAGAATGTGTTCATGTAATGTTATTACACTAAGGAGAAATGTCAATTTAAATGTGTACATTTACTATTTTCATAACACTTGCTATTAAAGATGTTTCTACTTCGATCTAGTCTTGTTATTTCTGATTTACCTGAATCAGATACTTTCCCAGCAATTAGGTATTGGAATTGCTTATTAAAACATCAAATTCAAACCAAATATATGTATAACATTACATATTTTTATTTTAAATCTGATGTTAAGTACTACAAATAAATGTTCCACACGTAATCCTATGATACTTCTGTATCATTATTTTGTTCCATGTTATGTTGTCATTATTGTGAAGTGTAATAAAATATATATCAAAAGAGGTGAACAAGGATATTCTAACTTACATAATCAATGTCATGTATGATGTAATCATTGTTCTCATCACTGATGTCTTGTATGATATCATTAGTAACGCAATCAGTGATGTCATGTGTAATGTATTAGTGATGTCACCAGTGTGGTCATCATTGTGGTCAAACGCTGCGCAACAGGGGGTGCATAGCTAAAGCGCACTTGCTTGAAATGCGAGTGCTGAATTTAGTGGTTTCGTTAAGTTAAATCCAATCACCTTAACTCTCTCTTAACTAATGCTTTTTCACTGAATTTCAAGGGTTTTGTTGTACTATAGTTTCCTCTGGGCCCACTAGTCATGGCCTTCGCTGTGGCCACTGTACATGTTTCACCATTAGTTTTCTTTTGGGACCACTAGCCATGGACTTCAAGACATCTAGACTGATGTGATTGCTACTGCTTTTGCTATTAGTATTGGTATTTATATAGCAACTACGGCCAGGTCATCTAAGTGCTGCTGTTCAAAGCAATCAGTGTTCCCCTAGGAGTGACTGCATAAACAGAAGAGTTTTGAATCTCTTTCTGAAGTCAAGAAGGTTATTATACTATCTAAAGTCATGGAGGGTTTATTCCAAAGCTTGATGGCATCATGTTTCCTCCTCCAAAAAGCATTTCGAGTTCTTTCATTTTCGCCTTCTCCCAGTATTATTGTAGGAGTCACACGGAACGAGCAAAACAAAAAGACTGATTTTCATTTATGAAAAGTCTGTCTGCTGCACAGCACCAAGGCAGTTCTATATAAAGTTTTTAAGGAGCAGGGACAACCCCCATGCCTCTGTCAAATATTTAAAAAACTACTAGATGGATTTACTCCAAACCAGTGAAGGACATTAAGTCAACGCTTTGTGCCCAAATTGTTTCTCATTTGGTCCAAATCTGCAAGGCGGGTTGCGCGCTCCGACTGTTCAAATGATGCACTTTTTTTGTGGGATAATGAATGGGAGTAGGCTGAAAACTTGGTTTGTATGTGTTCTTAACATTTTCATATTTTAACGAATTGCTCCCATTTGGTTTTGATAAAAGTGATACAAATGCTGGAAAAGATCAAGATTTTCATCTAGACTCTAATTATTGTAGCTCATTGGTTACTCAGGCTCTCACATCCTTTTCCATTTGTTCTTTGTTTGATTTGGGTATAGATTGTCAGTCGGATATGTAAACAACTGTAATTGAAGTCTTCTGTGCTTTTTCTTTTGTGCCTTTTTCTATTTTCTTCTTTTAATGATGGTGGGAAATAGTATGTGTTGTGCTTGAATTGTGGACAGAGATAAACTGTTTTTAGAAGTATGAATTTGGAAGTATAACAGAAATAATCCTTTTATGGTTTCTTGTGCTTTTTGTAAAGGTTTTCTGTAACCATATCCAAATAGAAAAAGAAAATGGTTTTGTTTGGAAAATCTCATCCAAATCCATCCAGGAAATCAAAGGTTATTACCAAATCTCAACCTCTCTACTGCAAAACACCAAGATTGATATAAAAGCTCTATCGGAAAATGTAATAGGCTGAAAACAAAAAGCGTTTGTTTTCTTAATAACGAATGGCTTGTTCTCAAATGTCCAGTTTGGGCGGCCCTTGACAAACATTTGCCTTGGAAACTGTCATCCAAATCCATCCAGTAAATCAAAAGGTATGAACAATAGAATTGTGGGGAAAAATGACAGATTTAATTTCTGAAAAGCCTCTCTGCTGCAAATTACCATGGGAGATACAGCTCTTTTTTTGGGGGTACCAGGGGGCACTCCCTAAACCCATCGAATTTTTTACCCCAAACCAGTCCTGGAAATTGAGTCAACGCTACATGCCCAATTGGTTTCTTATGTGGTCCAAATCCATCCAGAGGTTTTTGCGTGTCGGCTGACCAGAAATGTGGCTTTTTCTCGATGGCAAAGTAAATGGTAGTAGGCTGGTTTTTTGCTTTCGTATTAACTTTCCGAAAATGTCCAGAACAGGGGGGAGTGGGGGTGGGAGCATGTGACAAACGTTTTATGTCAAATGTTATTAGCAATAGAATTTTCAGATTTCCTATGGCTCATGTTTCACCTTAACTATAGGGCTGTAGGGCCGCCCTATAAAATATATATGTTAGTCTAAGTAAGGTATCTACTTTTTTTTTATCAACACTAGTCATTTATTTTGCTTATTTGGGAATTTTCATGGTATTTCATCACTTTCTCAGGTACAAATGAAATGAAGCCTTTGAAAAACATAACAATATTACAGCTTACATGGCCCCTCCTGGAAATACCCCATTATCTATGCCGGTTTCCCGGTTTTGTAGGTTTGCTCAGAGAGGCCTGTATTAGGTGTTAAACTTCCCCACACATTGTACCATTTAGACCTGGCAGGTTGCACTGTGTTACGTGGGAAAGGGGTCAGTAGTACTGAAGAGCAGGAGAAAGAAAAAAAAAACAGCCCAGCCTGTTGGAGTGCTCTCAGGAAGGCAGGTGGGGATGGGTTTGTGGCAGTCATGAAGTCCAGTTGTAACTCGGTACGTCAGGCTAGTCCTTTGCAAGATCAGTGGTGGCACAACCATCCACATATCAGGCTTGCGCCTCTAGAAGGCCTAACAAGGGGTAACACACCCAGGTATGTGTTTGGTCTACGACTCATTGAGTCCAGTGTGGTGGGTTTGTATCAAATACCATATCAGGATTGTGTTCTATCACAATCATAAGGAAAGGGTGGGGTTTGACTTGAGACGGGAGCTGTGACAAGTCTCTGGGAAGCATTTGAGCTTGGGCATTTTGAGGATTGATGAGACTGTGTTAGAGGGGGTCTGACAACTAGTCATTGCCTGAGAGACTGATGGGGCTGGCGCAGTGTTGGTTGAATGCCCGTGTACAGCTTTGGAAAAAAGGATGATACAATCATCCACATATCAGGCTTGTGCCTCTAGAAGGCCTAACAAAGGGTAACACACCCAGTTATGTGTTCGGTCTACGACTCGTTGAGTCCAGTGTGGTGGGTTTGTATCAAATACCATATCAGGATTGTGTTGCATTACAATAATGAATCAAGGGTGTAGTTTGACTTGGGACAGGGCCCTGGCAACTCTCTCAGAAGCTTTTGAGCTGGGCCATTATAAGGGCAGATGGGGCTGGGTTGGAGGGAGTCTGGCAATTATTAATTTCCTTAGAGATGCTGGTGGGGCAGGTGCAGTATCAGTTGGATGCCCATGAACGGCTTTGGAAAGCATGATGGAAAGTGTCAGGTCTGAATGTTGTGATCCCTGCATCTCAATGGGTGGAAAAAGTGAAAGTCTATTAGTTGGGATAGTGACTCATGAAACTGGGTTGTCCGTTCAAGCCCCCTGCCAGTGTATTGAAAATGTACATGCATTTTATTTTTTATATCGTTCTAGCTTAGTCAGTCCTGAAATTACCCTGGAGTACAGCAATGTTGACATCATCTATGGTACTATTAGCTTCAAAATAATGGCCACAAATGGACTCTGTTTGTGGATCACTTGACTCTCTGACAATGGAGGTTCATGTGTTTATATAGAGGTAGACCTGTTTCCCTACATAGTAGCCCCGCCCGGGGCATTTCGTGCAACAATATTGCTGGATGCACATGTAAAATTCCTCATAATTTTGTAGTGCTACCTTTGTGGGGTATATTGATTGTGGCCGAAATGTTGATTTATGCGCAGGTTAGACATCTTTTGTTTTTGCAAGGCACGGTTCCATAATCTGTGCTATTTCTGTGTAGTCTGCTTCTTGCCATCATTCCGTTCAGATTGGCTGGTTGTCTGACAGCCAGGAGGGGCATCGCAGGGAAAACTTCTCTAAGACGTTCATCTTGTTTTAAAATGGATTGGAGTTCCTAAGCTTCTGTGGAAGCCTAAGAGGTCCTGGCCCAGCGCAATCCAAATCAGGAGGATGTCATCGATGTACCACATACATCACAAAGGTCTGCCGTCACAGGTCCCAACGAAATCCGCCTCTAATTGTTCCATGAATAAATGTGCATACTGCAGCACAATTCAAGTACACATGGCCGTCCCCATCGTTTGGAGATAAATGACCATACGAAATGTGAATTTCTATGCACTTGCCTATTGTTTCAGCAAACAGGTTATGGTCGCCAAGAGAATTCTTTCATGCCTCAGGGAATATATATATGTATATACATACATATATATAGACACGCACACACGTACCCGTGCTTTGCACATTAATGCCTACTTCAGTGGTAGTTTGAAGTTTATTTAATGAACTAAACCAATGCTTCTTTGTAGACAATATTGCTAGTCTTTCCTGTAGGAGGTAGTGTGAACAAATTGTCTTTGTTGCAAACTCTGGAGCAAGCCATACAAAGCTGACCACGAGAAAAGCATGACTGAGGCAGCAATGACCTCAACTTAAGTGTTGTACGTTTAGGGTTTAAGCATGTAAGATGTGTACTGTTCAGATGGCATACATTCAGCAACTTCCGTGGGAAATTAAGTTTCTGTAATTATCATGAGAGAATTGCCACGATGTGACGTACAACGTCATTGCAGACAGTATTGAAGAGACACGTACCATTTCCTGTCACAAGCATTACTACAAAAGAACTGTTTTATGTCACCTGCATGACTTTAAAAGTGAGTGCTGCTAATGTCAGCTAGAATGCTGATAGTGTGGAAAGTTTAGGAACAATTAACTGCTGAAGTTTTCATGAACTGCTGAACTTTAGGAACAATGAACGTAGAACTACAGCAGAACAATGGCGCGAAGAGCGATATGGCAGGTGTAAGCATTGCAGACTGCTTGAAAAATAAATACATCAGAAAAAGGAATATTGTATACTTGTTACATTCTCTAGACCATGGAACCTACCCATATGACACATTTCAGGTTTGTACCATGTTGGCAAATATGCTGCATACCACCCGCCAAACATTGCAGACTGGAAAAACTAGGGAAATGTTTTTATTTTTGTACCGTTTACATTGTCTACACCATGGAACCTACACACATGCCAAATTTCAGGTTTGTAGCATGTTGGGAAACATGCTGAACATTTCAAACAGACACAAACACACATATCCACAAATGTCCCTTTTTTATATGTATAGAGACTAGTTTATATACCCGGCATTGCCTGGGATTTCATTTTCTCATAGGTACTATTTTTTAGAAATACCTTAAGGTAGCTTTACACTTTCAAAAAGACCCCATAAGAAAGGTGAAAAGAAAAATTCACATTTTCGATTATTTTTTATTTTGAAAATGTTTCCTTAAGACTATACAACACAATGTTTTGTTCTTCTTAAAAACAAATTCTGAAATGTATAACTGTACATGAGAGCAACATTGAGATTCCTGAGCAGCATGATGTGAGACATGATGCTCGATGGTGCCAACTATGGACCTAAAGTTTAATATTCCCAAAGTACTTGTTCATTTAAAGGCTTGTTCATAAACAACATTTATTGTTTTTTCAGTTGGAGCAAAGATATACAACTGATTCGGGGAACCCACTCTAAAACACGCAACATATAACTGTCCGTGGGAGAAGTATGGAGATTCCAAGTTGATACCAGAGCACTTGATTGGCTGGCCCTGTGCCTTGTTGATCGTGATACTGAATGCCAGCCTGACTGTGAACTGTAGGCACTTGAAAACAAATGGCATGTCTGTCGGAATGAGTGGAATGTGGGGGATGAACACATCTACTTTTCCCTTCTTGGTCAACACTGTTGCTTCAATTACAATGGGCAGCACTTTTTTAATGCACAGCTTTGTGCCATTACACAGCCTAGGTGATCAATCTTATCATTAATTTAATTGACAATTATTTTTAGTAGCCACTTGCGAAATACCACTTTAGCACTATTCGTAAGAGAGTAACAGAAATGCCTATCACACCTCTTCATATAGCAACAATTTGGAAACTTCCAAAATGCTACATGCCTTCGCCTCTCAGGTCCATTCACTACCCATACGTCTCGCCTTTTCCTCCCCTACGCCTTTGCCTATCGCCTCTTATATGCTTCAGCCTCTTACAGTCCAGAAGGTGTTCTCCTCCAAGCCTTTTTCGTGCCTCTTGCACTCATTAGGGAGGCAGTCAGTTCAGGTGTTGCTGGTTAGTGCAGGTTTGTAGCCTTAGGGAATTCTGGTAGCTGTAGTTCATGAAGGTAGTCAGGAATCAACTCTCCCTCCCATTACACAATGTGCATCCCACAGTGGGGAAGAGGGGGGAAAACCAATAGTGTGGCTCTCCACAGTGGGGCATGTGTCAAACCCAGTGCTGCCCCTCTGGAGTACGGAGCTTGCAAATATTGATTGCAAAAAAAAAAGAAAATCGGCTGAGGGGCGGACTCTGGTTCCCAGCTCATTCAGCCTCTTACAGTCCAGATGGTGTTCACCTCCGAGCGCTTTTGTGCCTCTTGCACTCATCAGGGAGGCAGTCAGTTCAAGTGTTGCTGGTTAGTACAGGTTTGTAGCCTCAGGGAATTATGTTAGCTGTAGTCCATGAAGGCAGTCAGGAATCAACTCTCCCTCCCATTACACAATGTAAATCCCACAGTGGGAGTGAGTGGGGAAAACCAATAGTGCGGCTCTCCCCAGTGGGGCATGTGTCACCCCGGTGCTGCGCCTCTGGAGTCCTGGTAAAATGAGTCCACCAAGCATTTACCAAAGTCCTCTATACATATATTCATAAATAGCATGATAAATCCCATTCGCTCTTCAAACCCCTTGGTTCCATTGAGCCCACTCTTCTTATCCATTTAATCTCTTTTCAATGGAATAGTAAGAATATGGAAAATTACTGTTTTGATGTACTGATATATGAAGATTCTAATTAAATACATTTTAAAGGTTAGTAGGAACTTGTTATTAGATAAATGTCAGGGAGAGCTGATCATATGAGAATGTATACAAACACTATGTTATTACTTTGTTGTAGGAACCCGAATTGCGAATTCCTAAAGCAGGAGACAATCTCTGAAACACACAGACCTATAAGATCAAGGCAGAAGATTATACTGCCATCTCTCAATTACAAGGCCTGAAAAATTGCTTTTAACAAAAAAAAAGTTAATTGTTATGTATAAAAGTGGTTTCAAACAATCAATGATTATGTAATGTCTGTGTGATGCAGCATTGTAACACGAGGATCATTTGTTGGACACTAAAGTGAAATAAGTAAAGGATTGTTTAATCTATTTTATTTGAATTGTGTGATTATGTAATAAATCATTGAATATATAGGAGGCTATGCTGAATCATTTGAAGGATCTATATGAGCTGTTAGGAGTGCTTCTGGGACCCCTGTCATAGTTGTGGGGCATGTAGTTGGATTTCACCGAACGTAGGAAGGTCATAACCCAGAAGAAATAAAAATGTGTAATTACCACAAGATAGCCCTCCGCTTGTATTTTTGCCTAAAACATACAAAAGTGTTAAGACTCTCGAACCTCATGAGTTGGGTGAAGCGGTAAAATGCTGCATTTACCGCTCCGCCCAATCTTGAGTTGGGCGGACAATGGGAGTTTTACCTCCAGCTTTTTGCTGGAGGTAAAACATATCCCATTTCTGCCTGTTTTCGGCGCTAATTGTGCTGGTACTAATAGCGCCAAGAAACCCCCATTGGGTCCAATGCACCGATTGAGAATGGGGATTTGCCTCCCAACCACAACTCGGAACCAGCGTAAATTGAGCCGGACCGAGTTGCAGTAACGCTAATAGCATTGGGCGGTATCCCACCGCCATTAGCATACCGTCCAACTCATGATGTGGCTCTCTGGCAGTAAGCTGAGTAAGATGCGTAAGTGAATAAGTTAAAGGACACCATACAATTTTGAAGTGTTTAAATTATTAATTAAATGAGTAGTGATGGAGTTAGCTGGAAGCGATCAGTCTGCTACTATTAACTACATGAACTCATCAGCCGGCATAACGGTTAGGACAAGACAGAGAACAGATCATAAAGGTCTCAGAACAGTGTGAATCAGTCCAAATATGCTTTATTTAGGATTTCTCTCTTCCAGATTTAAATGCGGTTACAAACCTTGTACTTTGGCAAAATAGTGTATGCAATCTAAGGTTTGAATTGTCTCTCTTGATGTATGTCAAAGGCTTTGCATGTATTAATAGGGTTTTAGGAGACCTTTTATCTTGAACTTTATCCTGGTTTCCAAAAATGTGGAAGTTTCGTCCACAATGTGAAGACACTGGTTCCTCTGGCAAAAGGTTATTCTCCATCCTGGTCTAGAAGGTTATTACAGAGGATTCACGCAAGAATAATACACTATTTTATGTATATGGGTTAGTCAGCCACAGTTTACATTTTGGGCAGTTATTGATGGGGTAGAATTGTGAATATTAGCGTGCATCACATCTAGACAGAATTGTGAATATTAGCCCGTGTCACATCTAGACAGAACTGTGCTAGACAGAATTGTGAATATTAGCTAGCGTCACATCTAGACAGAATTGTTCTAGGCAGAATTGTAAATATTAGTCTGTGTCACATCTAGACAGAATTGTGAATATTAGCTTGCATCACATCTAGACAGAATTGTGAATATTAGCTTGCGTCACATCTAGACAGAATTGTGAATATTATCTTGCATCACATCTAGACAGAAT
This sequence comes from Ambystoma mexicanum, assembly GCF_040938575.1. Lineage (NCBI taxonomy): Eukaryota > Metazoa > Chordata > Amphibia > Caudata > Ambystomatidae > Ambystoma > Ambystoma mexicanum. The sequence continues at coordinate 1,405,144,850 of NC_090923.1, read as the reverse complement.
TATGAATATTAGCTTGCGTCACATCCAGAGAGAATTGTGAATATTAGCTTGCGTCACATCTAAACAGAACTGAAAATTAACTAGCGTCACATGTAGATACAGTTGTGAACATTAGCGGGTATCACATCCAGACAGAATTGTCAATATTAGCTTGCATCATATCTAGACAGAATTGTGAAGATTAGCCAGTGTGACATCCAGAAAGAATTGTGAAGATTAGCTTGCGCCACATCTAGGCAGAACTGTGAAGATTAGCGTTTGTCACATCTAGACAGAACTGTGAAGATTAGCCTGTGTGAAATCTAGAGAGAATTGTGAAGATTAGTTGGTGTCACATCCAGACAGAATTGTGAATATTAGCTTGCGTCACATCAAGGCAGAACTGTGAATATTAGCCTTTGTCATGTCTAGACAGAATTTTGAAGATTAGCATGCACCACATCTAAATGTATTTGTGGATATCTGCATGCGCTCATCTAGATAATGATGCCACTAACCAACCCTACTAATAAATAAAAACTCACCCCTCTGCATACAACTCTCTAACTCTGAACTAAACACAACCATACCTCAAAGCACAACAAACCGCACACATTTCACTACACCGCAACAACAAAACAGACCATGCATAGCCCCGCTCAACAGCACATGAAGGCTACCAACCGAAGAAAAAAAACACACCAAAGCTCAGTGAACTGTGTAAACCGAACTGAAGCTGCCAAAAGCACATCATAGCTCTCTTGCTCTTTTCTCCCGCCCAGTTCTACTAACTTCACCTATCCTCTTTCTTTTCAGATTCGCCAGGGGACCACTCTGGTGGTGACAGTGCACGGTATAAATATCCTTTAACATAACGTATATTGCCGACTGTACAGTTACCATTTTCCCAAATGTAAATTGTAAATCATATTCAAAGTATTTTACACAATATCAGTTTATCTTAAGAACAGCTCGTCCCACACAGTTCATGGCTAGAGTATCTTTCTTGTAATAGCCCCAAACAAATGAACTATCACTTGTCAAAGACAACTCATGTGTGTTAAAAGCAGCTCATCAGGAAGGCACAGGTTTGTAATCTTGCACACTCTTATCTGAAATCCAGCCGCTCTATAGGAAACATTCCTGCAGGCTTTCTCATCTTTGCAAAACTAAGTGGTAGCCATCCATGTTTAAGCCCTAATTTTTCCTGTTACACTTTATAATAATTCTTTCTCCTAAGTCACATCCCCTTACCTCAGTGGTCGAAGTGTATGAAAAGAAGTAGTGGAACTATGTTCCCTACTGGCCTGCCTCTGCTCCCCACAAACCCCATCACCAGGCCTCCTCCCACGCACAATACAAACCCCCAAACACCTGCACCTGTTTAAGGAAATGTGCAGTGCACTGAAAGAGCACGTTTCAACTGCTCCCTACACTTTCATTTGGAAACGAAAGCATTCCGGAACGGTTTCTTTTTAAAATAAAAGTATAGGAACAGTAAAATGGAATTTGAAAAAGTAAGTATAGTAGCACCGCTCCCAACCGCTCCCGCCCACTTCGACCACTGCCTTAACTCCATACTTATGGAGGGTTCCCATGGAGGGGAGCAGGTCCCTAACCAAAGTACAGCAATGCGGCCTTCCCCCTTAAGAATTTGCTCTCGGAGGCGGCTGCACACGCAAAGGTGCACCCACACCCTCACATTCTCCCTCCTGGCGCAGCTTTTCTCTGTGGTTTCTTTTTTCGATCTTTTTCTTTTCCCCCACGCATCTCTGTTCCTTACCACGTGTGTGACAGGAAAATCAGATTTTTCTGTGTGCGCTGGGTGTTGTTGGGACGCGTGCGCTCTTTGATGCACTTTCTCAGAAGGTGCTGAAGCACCGGCAGACATGCTAGGAGATCTTCAAGGTGATCTCCTCCAATTCACATGAGAAGCTTAGTTGCTTCCAAGAGTAAGTAAGGCTCTTCTACTCGCAATCCCAATCAGGTGACTTCTTCCTGGGAGTTCCCTTGGTTAAGAGGGCCCATTCCTGGTCTGCGACAGCTAGCAACTGCACTAATGGGGAGCGTCCCAAGGCCTCTGAGGAGGCTGTTACCAGTGCCTTCACTGAGGACCCTTGTGGGTCTGTCACTGGACATTTGTCCGATTTGGTCCCGCACCTCCAGCACTGTCCCGAGGGCCTTTCGCCTCATAACGGGTCTAGTCTCAAAGGCCATACCATATTGGTTACCGGGTCTTCATTCAAGCATCCACAGGGGTTCCATTTCTCTGAGGGTCATTGTACAACCTCTGTGGTCTGCAATGCAGGTTCAGTTCACATCTACTGAATATGATGGGGCACTGCACTCTGGTAGGAACAGTCTCATGCTCAGACTAAGGCCAGTCACCAGGAGATGTTTCTCCAGTAGCTTCAAATATTATAGGAGCAGGGATATCCAACTGGTTTCTGCCTCTGGTGTTATTGGGGATGCCTCCCTTTTTACATAGGTGGAATGTCATCCAGCATCAGGGGCTTCTCGTATCTGCCACTTATGATGCCCCAAAGAACTTGGACCCCAGGGTCTTCTCAAGAGCATTGACAGTATCTCTCATGTCCACGCCTCAAGGGAAGATTGCTTCTTTGAAAGGTTTCAAGATCTCATGTACTCCAATACCATGAGGCAATACTTCAAAAGCCTAATGTGGTAGGTGCTATTGCTAGTTGCGCCTCAGCCTAGTGCTACTGCAGGGTCTTCTGGTGATCGCCAAGCGACGACCCCTCAGGCATTGGGATCTACACCAGTCCAGAGTAGCACTCTTTGAGCCAACGCTCTGGCCCCAGTCCCACCAGTGCCTTCGGTGCTACCTCCCTTGCCTCTGCTCTTGCTGCAAACACCTCCACTGCGACCAATGCCACTACAGCTTCCGCTGCCCAAAAATCCTCCTCCCCCACCACCTTTTTTAAACTGGTTTGCTGGGAGATGATGATGGGGACATGGATATCTCCACAGATGACATTGAGGAGCTGCCCATGTCATCACAGGCCATTCATGACAGAATCCAATAATGTAGTATTTGATGATTCCAGTGCCAGAAGTGCTACAGGTGGACTAAGGGGTCCTGTTATTGGTGCCGTCATTGAAATTGGCAAATAGGTCAGGCATACATCTTCAGTCTGATGTGGTAGGAGGGGCTCTCAAGACGTGGCAAAAGCTGGTGTCAGTCTCGCCAGTGGCCAAAAAGTTAGGCCTGCACTACCAACTCCTCCAGGAGAAAAACATTGTCTGATGGGGGTACCCTCCAACTCATTCAACCATTATAGCAGTGGCTACTGTTTTCTTCCTCATCTTCCTTCTTCTACCAAAATGCACTGTGGCAGCATGATCAGATCAGGTTGTAAATAAATTCTACTAGAATGCCCCCCTCCATCCTAGACAACCTGATGCAGAGTTAGTGATGGATGTTGCGAATTCGAAGTTGTGGAGGGAGCTGGAGGATTATGAGTCTATACTTCCATCAGAATACCAGGCTGGTTTCTTTTCAGGTTTAGTGGAGGCTGGCCACATTGCCCAGGACATGATAGATGTCCCCTACCACTATCTTGACACTGCGGCTCAGGGCCTGTCCACGGGGGCAGCGCTGTGACGACGGGCTTTGTTGTTGGCAATCAAATTCTAACCTAATGTTGAGGAGAAAATTGTGAATTTACCCCTTAACGGGTCGAGCTTTTTAGTGTGGACACAGATGACTAAATCAACAAGAAACAGACCAGTCCATAGAGAGCAAAATCGTTAATGGCCCTCACTAAGTCTCCAGCTAAGACAGAATTTTAAGAGCAGCAGAGGTAGCCCATTTCTTTGAACTTCACTGAAGGATTTGGGGGATTTCATGACCGATGCAAATCGAGCATGTAGGTCTCCCAGCACCTCTCACAATAAACAGCTTTGTCCTTCCGCCAGAAGCTTATCTCAGCCATCCCCCCCCTCACATAACCTTAATTACATGAGATGGAAAATCTACAGAACCTGCCGTCCACCCACATTTGAGCAGTTGCCAATTATAGGTTGCGACTTGTGGGTGATTTCAGTGGTGGGCAATGGCCACCGTTCTCTCACCCCTGCCTCCTCCTTCTCCACCCCCTCTCACAGCGGGGTTCATCTCTCCTCCTTCAGTAGATTCAAAAGCTTGTACAGAATGGAGCAATAGAACGTGTTCCTCTGTCCGAAAGGGGGTGGGAGGGGTCGGGATTCTATAACAAGGTAGGCCTTCAGGTGGTTCTTGAGCTCCATTTTTTCATCCTTTTCTTACCCCAAGAAAAATTCAAGATGATAACTCCTGCCCTATTGTGGACCTTTTTACAGCCAAGTGACTGGCGGCTGGCTGCTGTAGATCTCTATGATACTTACCTGCATGTACCAATTTTTCCACCTTACCGTTGTTTGCTCTGATTCTCCATCAGAGACAACCATTTCCATTACAAGGTTTTGCCCTTCATCCTCGGGTCATCATCCATGGTCTTCAGGTAGCTGGTCAAGGTAGCAGCCTACCTTTGGCTAGGAGGGATATGCCAATACCCATACTTAGAGAATGTACTGATCAGAGCAGATTCACCAGGTCAGAGAACCTTCATATCTTACATCTACTCGACCTCATATTCTCCTTGGGGCTTTCTGTCAATGTTAGAAAATCTACCCTTACATCAACACAAAAACTGGATTTCATGAGCTTTTTAAGGGATTCACGTGCAGCGAAGATGTTTCCAACACAAGAACGAGTGGCAAAAAGCTTAACCACAGTGCATCTATTCCTGACCCATGACCAGACATTGGCGCAGAGGTTCCAAAGCCTTCCGGTACACATAGCATTATGAGCGAGGATTCCTAGGCACTCCATGCAGCTTCACTTAGTACCACACTCGGCCCAAATAAGGCATCCCCAGGGCAAGCAAAGTTAGATCTGGATTGGCCCAGGGACGATCTGCTCTGGTGGTCAAACAGACTGATCCTCTTAGTAGGACCTCCTTTCCAGGATCCTCACACCAGTTAATGATAGCAACCGACTCGTCTCACTAAGGCTGGAGATCAACCCTAGGAGAGTTACAGACTCACGACATGTGAAGTCTACAAGAGGCAGAAGAGCACCTAAATTACCTAAAGCTGAAAGTGGCCTTCCCGGTGCTTAAGGCCTTCTTGCTGGTTCTAAAAGTATCCAGGGTCATGATTCTCAGGGACAAGGTTATGACCATGTTCTACCGAAACAAGCAAGGCTGCACACGATCAACAAAGCTGTGCACACTGGCACTTCAAAACAACATTTGGTTCCAAGTAGCCCATATGACAGGGACGGACGACGAGGAAGCAAACACTCTGAGCAGGTTGGCACATTCCAACAATGAGCATGAACATTACTCAGAAATTTGAGAGGACCTTTGTTCCAGAATAGCGACTCCCCATGTGGATGTCTTCACTAAAGAAGTGAACCGCAAATGCCAACAGTACGTCTCATGGAAGGGAAGGGGAGAGAGGTCAGTGATGAATGCACTGTTGATTTCTTGGACAACCTCTTGGCTTAATTGTAATTGGTTATTTATACTGGCCGATGAGACATTTGTTTTCCAACCTGAATGTAGCATCTGGACCACCTTTCCATCTCTCATCCCTGCCACACCTTCACCAACAAAGGGGGAAATTGTGGCACCCTGCCTTCAATCGCTTTCATTGGTGCTTTAGCCCCCGAGGAACAAATGTATGGCCGTTTGGGTTTAACAGAAGACAATATGCACATTCTAGTGGTTTCTAGGAAAGTTTCCACTTGGTCACGATATAGAGGCAAATGGCTAAGATGTTGTCACTGGATGCTTCAGAGAGTCCTACATTTGCTCCATGCTTCAGTCAACAGGGTCTTGTCCTTCCTATTGAGCCTAGTTCACTTAGGGAGGCATGTTTCCTCTTGAAGGATCTACCTTGCACCACTGGGGGCTTAAATAATGAAGAGATGGTTATAGGGCTGTCCAACCTTGTCACCAAACGTCATTTTGTGGTACTCTGCACTTGTTCCCACCTATGAGCAGACCAATTCCAGTGTGGGACATAATCTTGGTCATGACAGCGTTATCCCACAAACCCTTTGAGCCTATGATCTCTGTAGAGTTGTTCCTGGTTTCCTGGAAAACAACATTCCTGCTGGAAATAACATCAACATGAAGGATCAGCAAGTTAAAGGGCCTCTCCTCAGAGGAACCATACATCACCTTTTGCTGAGATACTGTGGTACTTCGTACACACCCTTCATTCCCATCAAAAGTGGTCTCAGAATTCCACATGAATTAGGACATTTCAATGCCAGTATTCTTTCAAGACCACCAGTCAAAGGCGTGCAGAATTTTGCACTGTTTGGATGTTCGTAGAGCCTCGAGTGTGCTGGAGAGACATATTGTCACATTTGGGGGCCCCATTTCAGGCAAACAAGAAGCAAAAAACAAGATGGATTGTATTTTGCATTACTCATGTTAGGAACTTCAAGGCAAGACACCCCTAGGGGGATAGCATACACACTTAACTACTGCAAAAAGCACAGCAGTAGCCTTCTGGAGGCATGTTCAATTAGAGGAAAGCTGCCATCTAGGCCTCCCCATCGACTTTCCGTAGGCACTATTCCCTGGACAGCAGCTCTAGAGCAGCCGCTCAGTTCAGGCAGGCAGCGTCCACGACATCTTTGCATCAGTTTAGGTTCCTTCCACCCGGAGAGTTGAATATTGCTTGGTACTCTATCATAAGTATGGAGGAAAGGGGCAAGATGTAGGAGTAAGGGAAAGTTACTCACCGTAGTGGCTACTGGATTCATAGTCCCCAGTCCAATTTCCTCCATTTGCCCATCCTCCAGCCTGCTAAAAATGTAGCTAGTCCTTGTGGTCTTCTCGACAAATAAAGGGAGTGAGGGTGCAGCGTATGTGGGGCGGAGTCGAAGGAATGGCCACGCCTTGTGTATGCAGCCGCCCCTGTGTGCAAATTCTTAAAGGGTAAGCATGTGTTTCTGTCCTTGGGATCCAGTCCTGTCCTCCCGCCATGAGAACCCCCCATAAGTATGGAGGAAAGGGGACTTTGGACTCGGAGTACCGTAGTTGCTTCTCCTCATCACTGCTTATATTTTTAGGCATTTGCTTTATACCAACTCGTTGAAATGCCTCCGAATCCCTTTTATCCACTTCCAAAAACGAATGGCAACAGGATAAAAAATGTTATTTTATATGTAACGCTTGCACATATTGTAGCACGTTCACATCAAAGAGGGTTAGGCTAAATGGCAAAGCAAAAGAAGGTTGTCAAGTCAGCAGTTCATCTGGGCAAGCAATCATTTGAGTGACTGTAGTGAATTCTACAAAGCTACTGAGGGTGGGGTCTGGGACCACTGGAGAACATGGATGCAGCCTTACATCGGTCTTCATTTACAAGATGAAGATGTGGTGCTGTATTCCTTTTCTCTGATGCTCCCAGACTCCTTCGTGGTGCCCGGAGAAGCCACCTACTCCTAGAAGACTATTCCAAGGCCCACACTAAGAAAGAAATCACGCCGCACAACCACTTTGCAACAGAATGTTTTTTAAGTAGCAGAACCGTACAACATGGTAGGAAGTTGCAGAATGACATACAATGTTGCTGCACAAAAAGGCATGTGCGAAAGTTACAACAGTCACTATGCTGGTACACCGGAAAATATGAGGTTGGATATGAGACCCACATCCGATTAAAAAATCAATTCCTGTGACTTAGAATACAAATCAGAAATCCAATTAGGAGGGCCTCATTAAGAGTCCGACGGTAGTAATAAAACAGGTGACATTTGGAAATACTGTCCGATTTACTGCTCTGTCTGATATAGGGCGTGGGAACCCAAACCCAAACCAAGTCAAGGCGCCTGCTTGCGAGTGGAGTTAACCAGGCAGTAATGTGGAGCTAATGCTTGGTGGTATTACTGCATGCATGTGATAATATGGTCTATACCCAATAGAGTGCAATGCAACTCCAATAACCCCAACATTAAATCAGGCGGCAATCGCCATTTACCAGCTGCATTAACGGTAATTGCAAAAACTCATATTGAGGCTGATGAATTAATCAACAAAAGAAAAATCGCTCACCAACCTCAAGCCAAGTCAAATCTTATTGAATGTTTATTTGCAGATTAATGCCCACTGTACAAGCATATAGAAGGGGTTAAAAGGCACAGCAGACTTATTTATTTGTATTGATTTATTTGGTTTTTTATAACGTGCTTAATAACTGAGTTCGGTTTCTAAGCTTGGATCCAGGATTCAAACCTCTGTTGCTCTGCGTGGTCTTGCTTCCAAGACCAGCGCGTTGCCCCTGTGATTCAAATCACAATTCATGAATTATACTTAGTCCCAGTTTGACATCCATGCAGTGTAGTCCTCAACAATCCTTATCCAATTTTCCTTAAAACAGTTCAACATTCAGGCCTTCTCTCAGTAATACTCTCCTTAATTTTGTTAAATAACAGTTTGATAAGTGGGACAGTGGCTTAGTTTCATCCTCCCTTGGAGAAAAAAAATAAATAAGCTTCATGAGGGCAGAGCGTATTAGATATGCAAAGTAGCCCGAATAACCTTCATTGGTCTGCATTAATACATGTTGACCTGTTTTCAAGTCCACGTCAACAAGGTGATGCGACTCTCATTCCTTGGAATTCCCCACCATCTGCCTACTAGTATAAAAAAGGATGGCAATCTGAAGTGCAACCATCAATTCTTCTTTTAGTAGCATTACTCCAGGTTCCTATGGTCACTCCACATTTTGTGAGCAAACTTTGGAAGCACCAACTTGAATTGTGTGTTTTTGACGGCGTAAGATTATTCAGGCGACCCGCCATGCTTAGGGTGTTTCCTGGAAGAGATCACTGAAAAAAGAGACCCTCTCTGCATGCCTCAGAGAAAAGGGCAGTCTGGGCATAGCGCGGATGGCTATCGGACCGATCTGAAGTTTCTTCAGACTCCTAGATGAGGAGGCCCTCAATTTCAGTAATCTTTTCCAGATCAGTCTCTATTTTTTGTAGGGCTGTGCCGAATAGCATACTTAGTATCCGGCTGAATACTGAATAGCGGCTGAATACTGAATAGCTTGTCAACTATTCGGCCGAAGCTGAATATGAAGCCGAATAGTTGCTTTATTCATAAATCATGTTCCAAACTTGAAAAAACACTTATTAAAACAAAAAGCACAATTTTAAATGCATTCTATACTTTTATTTCTCTTAATTGTAATCAATGCAGCATCTTTATTTAAAATATAATACCAAGAAAAAAAGCAGATTTAACCGAAATGAATGGACTAAATGTACAGAATGTTGTTGTATATTCATAACCAGTGCCAGTGAAAGTAGGAGGCTTCACAAATGCAAAAGGACTAGGTTGCAATGAACAAAATGGATATTGCAATTTGCAATCCGCTGTCACACACTGGCCCACTTGGAACTGGAGAGATTACCCAACATAAATTCCTCTGAGAGGCCTGTTAGGTGGGGGGGATATTACTCTGCCTGACATAACCAAGCCTTGCTAGTCTCCACTACCTATTGTGAATTCTTAATGTTCCTCCATGGCATGGCCAATAGGAAAAAATGCTGCTCACTTTTCACTTATCCTCGCCACTCCTTCTTGCCAATACACAAACATACGCACCTTATCATTCCTGATAAAATATCAGATAATGTTAAACTCAGGACTCAAGTCCTTAAAAAAAGAAAAGGGCGGACTATGACTTACGCAATGGGACGTGACATAGCAGGAACTGAATGTATCCTAAAGTGAAATATGCACAATTGTCTTTTTTAACTGAAGAAAGTGCACGTTGCATATAAACATTCACCCAATGAAAAGGTTTTCCTGTATTGTTGCTGGCTAAGTATAAAAGGTGAGCCCCTTTTATGTCTAAGAATCTGTAACGAAACATGCAGTAAACAGCATATTACAATACAAGATATTTTACAGCTGTTTGATAGCAATTTGTCTGGTCTTCTGTCTAAGTGTCTGGTCTAATTCTATTCAGTTTTGCAAACTGAAGTCTATGGGCCTCATTAGGACCCAGGCGGTAAGGGGTTTACGGCGGCGTAAACAGCGCCGACCCTTGCCGCCTGATTCCGAGGTCCCTTAGCGCCATGGAGGATTTAACACCTGCTTTTAGCAGGTGTTAAAATCCATGGCGCTAAGGGACCATGTTGTTAATTACGCCACCGTAATTTACAGTGGCGTAATTAACGCCTTCCCCACTCCCATTATGCCCTATGGGGCAAAAATGGGAATGGGGAAGGGTAAATGGGGATTGGGGACTTACCGCCCCCCCAACCTCGGAATGGGGCGGTAAGTCCGCCAACCACCATGGCGTAAACGTACGACCCAGGCGGTAACTTACCGCCTGGGTCGTAATGAGGCCCTATGGCCCTCATTTACAACCCTGGCGCTAAACCATGGCGCTATTAGCACCATGGTTGGTGCCGGTGTTGTAACGATTCCGGCATGGGGAAATACCGCCCCATTCCGAGGTTGGCAGGCGGTATTTCCCCATTTCACCATGGCCCTTCCCCATTTTCGCCCCATAGGGCTCAATGGGACTGGGGAAGACGCCAAGTACGGTACCGCAAATTGTGGTACCATAATTAGCACCGCGGTCCCTTTGTGGTACCCTACTTTAACGGCTGGTAAAACCAGCCGTTAAGGTCGGGTCCCGCAAAGGGACCTCATAATCGGGCATTAAGGGTTTAACGCCGCCGACACCTTTTACGGCGCCGTTAAACCCTTAACGCCAGGGTCGTAATGACCCCCTATATCTGCCTTTGAGTTCTTGTTCCATTGTATTCAAATGAGTGACAAAGTATTTGGCAACAGCCAAATAGCAAGTGACCGAATAGCTTTTTTTCAGCCAGAATTCGGCCGAATACTTACTCGAAGCCAAAGTTCGGTGCACCCCTAATTTTTGGTAACAAGCGGCGTCCGCATTCCTCCATATTTCTGCACCATAAAAGAGCATAGCACCACTAATTTCAATTGAAGGATGTTTAAAATGGGAGCCACAAAAAAAATCTACTTTCTCCTAAAATTCCTGGAGGGCACTCCCCATGCTTTATACGTAACCGACTTGTAAAATGATTTCCAAAATGCAAGCCTGTTGAACCATAGTCCGCCATATAAGGCGTCAATCGTCTACCCACCATTGGAGAGTGTCGGATAGCCGAGTGGGTACTCTCGAAACCGACAGTATGTTATTGGCCCTCATTACAAGTCAGGCGGTGGACCATGGTGCCATTAGCACCATGGTCCATGCCGGATTCCGCCATGGTGGATGGCGAAATTACCGCCCCATTCCAAGTTGAGTGGGGCGGTAATTCCCCATTCACCATTTGCCCTTCCCCATTCCCATTTTTGCCCCATAGGGCATAATGGGGATGGGGAAGGCGCTAATTACGGTGCCGTAATTAGCACCAAGGTCGCTTAGCGCCTTGGACTTTAACGCCTGCAAAAAGCAGGCGTTAAAGTGTGAATCAGGCGTTAAGGGTTAACGGCGCCGTTAAACCCTTAACGCCTGACTTGTAATGAGGGCCATTGTATTTATGTGAAGCAATGGCAGTGCACACGGATCAAAGGCAGACCAAAACCACAGCTATAACTAGAGGCTGACCTAGAAAGAAGCCTTGCAGGCATGGGACTGACTGGCAAGAATCCACACACCCATAAAGCTATGCGGCTGTGACATTAGGGTCTGCCCAGGGTTCAGAAACGCCCAGTGGTGCATGACAAGTCACCAACGAAGGCGAGGCGCACTCATCTGAGAACTAGAATAAGGGGTTACATGGGTGCTAGTCACCCGACAGGGAACAATTACATGCGCCGGACAATCCACTGTGGGCGAAGTGTTCATCGCATGGGTAAGACAAGGGGGCCCGGGATGGAGAGCAGGCTACTGCCTCCCAGCAGAAAGCTCCATGGCATACCCCAATGTCCTACTTAGGCTTGGCAGGCCTCTGCGTGGCATTCAAACACGTTTAACTTGTTTTTCTGTTTTCAGTGCTCTAGAACAAGCATTGACAAATCCAATATGTGTGGGTCTTTTATAGGAACTACAAGTGTAGCACCATTTGCCAGACTTTGCCATCTTATGACCGGGCAGCAGCATTATGGCAGTGTCTGGAAATGTGGATCCCAAGCCTGCACAAAAGCCATAACTGTTGGCTTTGCCAATTCTCGTTACCTGTGAGAGTTAATTGGATCACTCTCTCCATGGTTTAATCAACGCTGTGCATGAAAAGGTGCATGAAAAGACAATTTCCTTGTTCATTCCTGGCACAAAAACAGACGCAATTCAGCAGCAAACACTGTATTTTTAGTTTGGGCTCTTAAGTGGCGCTTTCACACCTCCTATAAGCCGAAACGTTTGCGTTAGAATACAGACAGAGAGAAATGGCAGATGAGGAATTACGCAAAGCTTGTAGGTGGTGTTTGGTTATTTGCCCGTGGCCCTGCTAATCCTTATGGCCATTCCTGCCTCTTCCGGCCCAAACACTTCCTCATGGGAACTCTTAATCAAGCCTTACCATCACACTTTGCAATTGAAGTGCCTAGCAGTATTTTTCCAAAGCAGTCCTGTGAGAGTTCATGACTTAATTGGAGTTGTAAACACATGTCTTGGCCAGGTCTGCCTTCAGACCCTCGATTTATCAGCACTGTGTGTGCTCTTCACTGAAGTCCTGTTAAAAACAAGCATTGGAAAAGCCAGCAGTGTTGGCTTGTGTATAAGTATTAGACATTTGCCAGGCACTGTTATTAGATATCCAGGTACTCGCACAATTGTGTACCTGCTATCTTCAATAGCCAGTTAATACCACGGTGTCAGTGCCTGGCAAGTGCCTTTCTCGGGCCTACACAAAACATCAAACTGTTGTAATTGCCAACGCGTGTTGTTTTTTCTCAGTGAGCACTACTTTACATGAACAGCACGCTTGTCGACGTTAGTGTACCGATGTTTTGCTATGCAGTCCCGCAGGGTAGCTCACCAGCCAGGCTTTTTAAAATTGCCTCAAATCCGGACCTAACCTTGGTCCCGCATGCTCATGTTGTCTGTGAAAGGTGAATGCCGTTAACTGTTCGATGCTATTATGATTACCGAGTTGGTTCACAGCGTGTTCGCTACGCAGATGTTTCCAGAAGAATGTCGAAAGGCAGGCCTGCTTCACCTAGATTACAAGAATGCGGTGGGAGGTTCGCATAGCCGGGGGCTGCCACAGCTCCGCTGGCAGCCCACAGGATGGCCTTGGAGAGGGAAATACATCTTATCTACTCATAGTGCGCATGATTTACTGGGCGCCTGGTACGGGGTTTCACTCTTAGAACTCTGTTGCTGTCTGCAAAAATATCCATGCAGTGCAGGCTGAAATGTGTGATTATGGCGCAGGTCCAACCATGCATTGATCACTCCTAAACCCGTCGGACTACGGTATATTTTCTGAAACTTTTATTTTAAAGTGAAAAGGCCAAATGAAAGGAATTATTTACTCTAAAGGACATCTTTTTTTTTTCAACCAGCTATAAAACGAAAGCTTGTAACACTCCTAACTTTTAATCTAATAGGCCAAAACTGCTGGCTTTGTCAGTGCTTTTTTTTTTTTTTAACAGTACTAGTGTGCAAGGAATCGATAGAAATTAAGTGGCTGAAGGCACACTTGATTAGGGCATTTTTATCACACGAGTAATAAAGCAAATAAGCCATTAACACTCCGCAGTCTGCTTAGAAATCACCTGTCAACTCCAAGTTTGATGCTATGGCTGATAGAGCTAGCTCAAAGACTTTTCCAGAGACTATGGGCCTCATTACGGGTCGGTAAACCCGCCGCCACTGTTAATGCCAGACTGCCCGATCCCGAGTCCTGCAGGCGGGAGGTGGCGTTCCCGCTAGGTCTGACCAGGCGGGTTTAACACCGCCCACCTGCAGGCGGACGTGGAAACACCAGCACCATCATGAGATGGTGCCGGTGTTTCCACTGCCCCATTCCCATGGGGATTTACCGAAATCAGCCTCTGGAATTCCCGGGATACCAGGGTCGTAATGCTCTGGTAATTCCGGGAGTCACAGAGGCGGAATGGTAATACGTGTCCGGCAGTAACCGAGCCAGAAAAACCGGCTTGTTGCCGCCGGTCTCGTAATGAGGCCCTGTGTTTTGTGCGTGGAGGCCAGATAGTGGGTGGGAATGGCCATAGTGAGCAACATGGAAATGGGCAGTAAATAGGTCCGTAAATAACACACAACACGATAAACTGTATGTCGCTCTACATGCATCATATCCTTCCTAGCTCTACTCCAATGGAACCGTTTCGGCTGGTAGGTGGCACTTTAGCACCACCTGATAACCAAAACTAAAAAGGTGTTAAAATATTTAAATCTTTCTTGGGGTAATGTTGGTGTGGGATGGAGGCCAGGGTAAGCAGTGTTGTGGTGGGGCTGCTGGTTCGCACCTCCAAAGGTGACCCACAACATTTTGTGTACCACTGAACATTTGGACCAGTGACCCATCAACTGTTGCAGGTCATTTTTGAGGTGGGAAGAGGGGTCTGTTGCACACTCCTTGTCATCACCATGAGTGACTATCGTCAGATCTGCAATATGGTGACTGAACAGAGTAGGATTGAGAACACAATATTGCTGAAGGCCTCTATTTATCCCAGACCTATGCTTGAATTCCTATTTATCACCCTGCCTCTATGGTGAAGCGAGTCAGGGAAAACACAATTCATGCTTTATCTATAAGAGGAAAGCCTGCATGCTGACCTTACCAATTGATGATGGCACAGCAGCTGGGTACCCTACCTAAGCTGTGCTGTGATGCCCTGGCCCCTCCCCACTCCCTGCCTCCGTCCGCCCCTCACAAGCATTTACATTCCTGCAGGATCTGCGCCCTCATTTATATTGGATTAATATCTCCCCTGCCCTGCTTGTGCCACCTGTGGATTCATGGGATCTCGTCACTTCTCCCCAGGGGGAGCCCTTCCCTGTAAGGCTAGAGAAGTGAGGCCACTACCCAATAATCCCCCTACGGGTGGTAAAAAGCAGGTGGACCTCACAGGGAGAGAGCCCCTCATGGGGATAAAGACTTGCGTTCTATATAGGAACTCCCCAACCCTTTTGCTCAAGTTCGTAGAGTCTGCAGAGTACAACTGAAGGCTCTACTGTGTATTACTATAACACTTCCTCCCCTATCGCTTTGAAACTTTACACCACTGAGACAAGGAAGGAGAAGAAGGATGGCATATTCTTTTCTAAAAGTACTGAGAAGAGTTGGCCCCAGGGAGGAATGAAGCTCACTCTAGCGACAATAAAGAAGGATTCTAACTTTGCACTGGGGAGGACCCAGGTACCATCAATACAAATTGAGAAGGGACTTACAGAAGGAGAGAGAGAAGCAGGTGTGCAGCCAGCAAAGCCCTTGAAGGCTCAAACCAGGAGTCTTGTTGGTGATACAGAGAAGCTGATCCTCAGAAGCGAGGACGCACCAAGGGGGAAGCCTTAGGAGAGTCCTGTGAGCCGGCAGGGAGCCGACTCACTCCAGACCTGGGGAAACCAAGGCGGTGGCGTTACCTCTACATGGTGGATCGTTTGGTTCAACAATAACACTGAGAGGGGGGGGGGGCGCTGCTGAGCAGCAGCAGATACGGATGTAGGTCTCTGGCGCTCTAAGAGGCCGAATTTATCCTACTAAATAGCCTGATGGACGTTGTTTGCTAACAGTGCAAGTTTTATAATTGTGCCGGGGGCCACCCAGAGCATCCTCGGAGCAGACGAAGGTCGGGAAGTGCTAAAAGGAAATGGCTGCAACTACAGGCGACAGAGGGACCAGGGCTGCGGCGGCCATATTGCTTTGTGCTTCAGAACACCCTGAGCCTGACGGCCACCATAATTAAGTCTCAGGCAAAGCATGGTGTGAACACCGCTGAGGCGGGACCGTGATATAGACACTGGTTCCAGGGCCACAGGTAGATGAGACCACCAGCAGAGAATAGCACAGCGGCAAGAGGAGGAGCCCATAGCCCAGTGGTGCATATTCGCAGCTGGAGCTGCAAGGACACACATTGAGCACCCCAGCGATGGCGGTCTGTGTGAGAGGGTGATTCCGGAGCCCCAGCAGTGAGTGCTAGCAGCAGGTCTGCTTTTACTTGCTGGAGCAACCCAGAGGCGGCAGGCCCGGTGCGAAAAGGGAGCAGAAAGCTACCGGAGGGAGAGGGTTGCAGTGTTTGAGGGCTCCTCCTCCTACTGAGTGGGTTGGACTCCTGAGCCTGGGAGAACCCGTGAGAAGTGGACAGAACCTCCCGGGTGGCCTGGAGGTGAGGTGGGACTGCACCCAAGGCCCGGTGTCCAGAGAAACTGCAAGGGGAGCCCAATTTCAGCACTATAAGGGGTGCCGAAGTTGCAGTGAGGCCCAGGGGTTGTGCTTGAACAAGTGCCGCTTCCTGGCAGTCAAGGACTGG
The DNA here is from genome assembly GCF_040938575.1 of Ambystoma mexicanum. NCBI lineage: Eukaryota > Metazoa > Chordata > Amphibia > Caudata > Ambystomatidae > Ambystoma > Ambystoma mexicanum. The sequence goes on along the minus strand of NC_090923.1, from coordinate 1,405,128,369 downwards.
GCAGCAGACTAGGCCCGGAATGCGAATGAAGAGAGGGAGCCCCCATAGACACAAAAGCACTTCCCTTGTGGGGAACACATGCAAGGCGGCGGCACGCACCCAGCAGAACACATGAATAGGTAATTACTCGGCAGTGCAGAGGAATGAGGCAGTGGGCACTAATACAGAAGCCAGTGCAGAGACAAGGGGCCTCATTACGACCCAGGCGTTAAGGGTTAACGCCGTCCTTAACCCTTAACGCCTGATTCTGATTTTAACGGCTGCTTTTAGCAGCCGTTAAAATCCATGGCGCTAACCTGCCATGATGCTAATTACGCCACCGTAATTTACGGTGGCGTAATTAGCGCCTTCCCCACTCCCATTATGCCCTATGGGGCAAAAATGGGAATGGGGAAGGGGAAATGGGGATTTACCGCCCCACTCACCTTGGAATGGGGCGGTAAATCCGCCATCCACCATGGTGTAAACATAGTTTACACCATGGTGGTAAAGTTGGCGCAATTAGCGCCTGGGTCGTAATGACCCCCCAAGGTAGGAGGTGCCCCCCGAGGTGGAGTGAGATGGTGGAGTGGGATGACCCTACCAGACGGAGACAAGGAGGGGTTAGACAACAGTGGCCAAGGCAGGAGGTTTGAGCAGTGCGGCTGCAACGCTAATTGCCAGAGTGGGCAGAAAAGAGCCTGGTGAGACAATGCTGGACAGCCGCAAAAAGAGTAGGTGTGGGCTTGGGGGTACCATACCGGGAAGGGACCCCCCATCCAAATATGGCAAAGGACAAGAAGACTGCACTGAAAAGCAAAATGGACCAGTTTGCAGTAAGCAGCCTTGGTGCAGTGCAGGCTAATGCGAAGAGCAGTAACCACATAGAAAACCCAGCACAGGACCCGACCATCTCACTAAATGACGTTATGGGGGCAATTGCAGAGTCCCAGTCCTTAGCGGAGGAAAAGATTGATGGACTGGCGTCAGAGGTCTCCTTTCTGCAGCAGGATGTCAGTAAGTGGGCATCTAAAGTGGGTGAGGCAGAGCAGCGGATATCGGACGCGGAGGATGTGGTAAGGAAAATTGAGAAATAACTCAGCAGTGTCCCAAAAGCTTAGGGTCTTGGAGAACAGAGCAGAAGATAGCGAGGGAGGTCGAGGCGGAACAACTTCTGTATCCCGGGAAAAGTGGAGGAGCCCAGTATGCAACTCGTTCTAGAGCAGTGGTTGGTGGAACTCATGGCTCCAAAGAAACTATCCAATTTCTTTTCTGTCAAAGGGGCCCAGCAGGTAGCCACGTACTGACAGTCCAACAGATGGCGAGGGCGACCAGCTCGATCACATACAACGGCTCTCGCATTTGCTTCTTTGCAGATTATACAAGGGAGGTGCAGTGGACCAGGCAATTCACCGACTCTGTCAAGCAGAAACTACTCCCATGCAGTATTAAACATGCACTCTTCTGTTCATAAATGAAGGTCTACCATGGGGCAAAGGCACTCCTCTTCCACATACCACAAGAGGCGTGGGAGTGGTTCAAAACGAATGTCCAGCCAGCGATGGCCCGTACACCACAGAAGTAGATGCAGCGTCCTGGGACTGCATCAGTGCCATCATCTGCCCCATTATATACTCAAGAACAGCTCCCCCCTGGAGGAAGTGGATGGAAATATGGACCATGAGGAAGAGGGCTGAATGGCGATAGACTGGTGGCACCAGGCACCGTCACAACTCAGAACATTAAAGTTTTATGTTGCAGCAACTCTACAGATTTGACCTCTGGAGTACGAGAGATTTAAGACCAGCCCAATTCGGGCCAGTTGCTAAATTAGCGGGTGCCCCGCTCATGGTTGAGTTAGTAGGCTTGTGCAGGTTTTCCATGGGCCCCGGGCGAGAGGTGCTTGGGTTGGGGGAGAATTGCAGGGTCGGGGGAGTTTGAGATTTTTTTTACTGTTTCTATTGTTCAGGGTTTTACATTGCTTGGCTAGGATGTGCAGATCTTTACATAGTGGGTTCCAGGGTGGGCTTGAAAATAGGAATAAATAGGAGAGAGGGCCCTTCAGGGGCAGCTGTTTTGCATCTGGCTTGTGGTTTTTGGGGGTTGGCATTGCTCGGCTATGGCGTGAGGTTCTCAGCAGGGCGGGTCCAGGAGGGGTCTTACACGTGGAAGATGTAGGGGAGTGAGACCCCCAAATGGGCAAGGCCTGGTTTATGTACCTAACGGAGGATGGCATTAGAAAAAGGAGTCACGTTTTTAACATGGAATGTTAATGGATGTGCTCAGGCATTTAAAAAAAAGCGAATACTGCAGTTCTTCAATAGGCACGCTCCAGATTTTGCCCTCCTCACTGAAACCCATCTGGTGGGATCGCAGTGTAGGTTCTTTATAGGCACAAACTACATGGTGGCCTTTCATGTTGGCTTCGCCAGAGGAGCAAGAGGCACCATGATCCTGATACACAAAAGGGTGCCATTTGCAAAACAGTGGAGAGCCATGTGGGGGTATTGTAGCAGTGTATGCACTCCCCTCCCCGCACTCACACGGGCGCTGCTTAGTCACCTCCAGAAGCTCATAGTGATGGTGGAGACAGACAGATGGATCCTGGGAGGTGATTTCAGTGACGTGATAGAAACAGGTCTTGATATGTCCCCCATAGACTGCAGGAATCCGGAGCTCCCCACCAAACTTTACTCCTTTGCAAGGGCTATGGGCTGGCTAGATATCTGGAGATGCCTGCCTATGGGTGAGGCCGGGTCCTCCTTTTCTGGGGCACATTCCTCCTTATCCAGGCTGGATTATCTCTTCTTCCCGCTGGTAGACATTCACAGGCTGTTTTCAGAACAGTTTCTAGCGAGGGGGATTTCGGACCATCCTCCACTACTCGTCACTCGGAAGAGTGGGCATGAGTCACCTGCACCTACGTGGTGGTTGAACTTGTATTATTTGGGCTTCCCAAAGTTTACTGAGGCTCTATTACACACTACGCAGGAATACTTCTCGGTGAAAGAGGGATCAGTGGATAGCCCAGTTACGGTTTGGGAGGAATACAAAACGATTCTCAGGGGGGTGACAATCTCCTTGGTGGCAGCACAACATAGGCAACACACACAGGCTGTAGAGGAGGCAGTGGTGGCCCTGGTAGCCTCTGGGTCTCAGGCGGGCACAGCTCAAATTGTGGGTAGCCCAGGCAACCCCAGAGGAATGTCACACTAGACGGGCACACTGGCTCAAGCGCAGCCAGATACATGAGGCCGCCGACAAAGCGGGGAAGATGCTTGCTTGGGTGGGAATAGAGAGAGGGCAAGCGGGTTTGTGAGAATCCTGCAGAAGGGTACCGGGGAGGAGGTCACTAATGATGCTGATATCGCACAGGAGGTTGCACAGTACTACAAGAGCTTATATAGTGTCCCGTCCTGCCGTCTGGGGAATGGGGAGCCAAGAGGGGCGCATCCGGTGGCACCCTCACAGCTGCCAGCACAGCAACGGGAAGAGCTTGTAACTGCTATCTCAGTAGAAGAGTTGACAGTGGCTGTCTCACAATTGCTTTCAGGGAAATCTCTGGGTCTGAATGGCTTCCCTGTGGAAGTTTGGAAGAAACTGGGGGAGGCAGCGATTGCGCCACTGCTCATGTTATTCCAGCAGTGTTGGAGGGATGGTACACTGCCAGACGATCTATGAAAAGGCACGCATAATAGTTCTTCCCAAGCCAGGCAAGCCACCGGAACTATGTGCCTCCTACAGACCCATATCGCAAATCAATGGGGAAGAGAATGTTCTGGCAAGGGTCCTGGCAAATCGCTTATTGTGGGTCATAGGCCACCTGGTCCAACCGGATCAGTGCAGGATCATGCCATCTCAATCTACTTGAATGAACTTGCGCAGGGTGCAATTGGCGCTGGATCAGGCCTCCACGATCTTGGGCACCCTGGCTCTATTGTCAGTAGATTTTGAGAAGGCGTTCAATTTAGGATATTGGGAATCGCTATTGGGACCTATGGAGAACATGCGCTTTGAGGAAAACGTTCTGAGTTGGGTGCGCCTGTTATACAAATCGCCTGTTGCGGAGGTATGTGTCAATGGGTTTTGCTCTAAGATGTTTCCCCTGGGGCAGAGAACAGGCAGGGCTGTCTTCTTTCGCCCTTGCTCTTTACCCTAGCAGTGCAACTGCTGGCTGTGCAGCTCAGGTCAAGCAGAGAGTGGGTGGGTTTCAAGTGGCCATGGGGAGGGGAGGAGAGAATACCTCTATATGCAGACGACCTATTGATATACATGACAAACCCATCGGAGCCCTGTCCAGCGATGATGAAGATACTAAGGGACTATCATGGTGCCAGCGGCCTGAAGATCAACTGGCAGAAATCGGTTTTCTTTCCCATACAGGGAGAGGATGCGGCGCGCCCGCATGACTGCCAATACCAAGTGCCTGGGACATGCTTCCGGTACCTCGTGATTCAACTGGTTGACCAGCTTGCAATGTTAAATTTGAACATGAAACAGATCATTGCCAAGTTTAAGTCAGACATTGCGCACTGGCAGTCTCTACCATTGGGCCTGTTGGGGAAGGCGGCCCTTCCCACGTTTCTGTACGTGTTGCAGAATGTGCCACTCCCGATATCCAGGAAGGTCTTTAAGGGGGTCGAGGGGGCACTTAGAGAGCTTCTTTGGGGAGATAAATAGAATCACATTGCCCTCAAGACCCTCCAGCGGTCTGTTTGAGAGGGGGTTGGCCTGCCCAGCTTGCAGCAGGACTACTGGGTGGCACAATTAGGAGTAGTAAACGACTGGTTGCATGGAGACCCTGGGCTGCCTCATGTAATATATGAGCGTGGCTGGATGGGGGCGAGGAGCCCGGTGCAGGTACTATATGGTAAATAGGGGAGCGGAGGGACACTCCCAAAAATGTCAGCGCATGTGAGGCAGGTGTGGAAGGAGGCAAATGAGCATATCAGTTGCAGGGGGAAGGCCGACTCGAAGACAACCCTTGTAGGGAAATACATATCTTCCAGAGCTTCTTAAGATGGGACACTTCAGGCGGTGGGAGAGTTTGGATATCTGGTGCCTGGCGGACGTTGTACAGGGAGATGGTCTCCTTCCCTTCGAGGAGCTGCAGGAGAGGTTTTCCCTTGGCAGTAGTGACTGAAAAAAAATGAAAAAAAATGCATTCAATGAACATTTTTTAGATGCAAAAAATTCGATGGAAATGTCCCTCACTGCAAAATATTCGATGGAAAGACCATAAACCCCCCGCTGACAGAACGTAACTGACTGCTGGGTCAGTGCTCACCTTCCCTATGATATTAACTCTGGATTATCTATAGCATATGCTCCCTTTACCTGGGGGTGGGGAGGTGGGGTGCATCTGTGATGATCTAAGGCTTGTCTCCGAGTAAGAAGGTCCTAACATCTATAAAAGGTCACATCTCTAGTTTGAGTTCCTTGGACCGCTAAATGTCCCTCTTCTGAGCAAGTTAAGAAAACCACCCTTATTCGATTTTCCTCTCATGCAAAGGGTCCCCTCTGCAAACAACCATACACCATCAATGGACATCAGTAATTGTAACAATACCCTAACAAACTCCAATAACACTTTGATTAGCTGTTTCCTTATTTTCATTGATGCAGGGTTCCCTTTTACAGAGTCTGGTAACGCAACATATTATTGTATGTATTTTATCTGCAGCACTTCTGCTGGATTCTTAAAAATTGGCCTGGTTCCTGTTACATCAGTTCTGTCAAAAAAGAACAAGCCTGTCAGTTGGAAACCATTTTGCTTGGTGCACGGTGAAAGGAAAATATATATCTATTACCTCACATTTATAACTGCTGTGTTAGCAAGATCAGTAGAGTAGACTACATTCACTTGTGAAATGGTAGGGGGTGCATTTAATGATAGTACTCCCTCACTTTTGCTCAATAGAAAAGTTGGTTTCAAAGTCCAATTCTATTCTATTCACAAAGTACACTCTTTCACTGTCTTATGCTTATCGCTAACAAAGCAGACAACCTTAAGTGCTTAGGATAGAACAAAGCACAATGGGCCTCATTACAAGGCTGGCGGTAGCCGTGCCTGTAACACAGGCACTGCTGCTGCCGGTATTATTTTTTTCCAGCACCCAGAATTTGACAATTAACGGGTCATTGCGGCCTTGCCGGATTCGGTATGCCATTCCTGGACGCCGTAAAAAAATTCTCTTCCCCATTCCCATTGAGCCCTATGGGGCTCAATGGGAATGGGAAGGTCGGATGCACCGGCACCGTTTATAACGGTGCCGGTGCATCCCTTATGCTGTGCTCACGGGTGGCTTTCATTCCGCCAGGTCAGACCCGGCGGAATGAAAGGCACCCGCGAACACAACTTGGAGTTTGCCGGTCCGGATACGACGGTACTGGCAAGCTTACCGGTACCATTGTATCCGGAGCAGCAAGCTCATAATGAGGCCCAATGTATTAATTAACACTTTGGAGCTCATTTTGCTCCATTATGTAATTTGGCGGCAGGGAGCCATTGCGTGTAGACATTTTCACGGGTCTCTGTCGATAAGGGCAAGGTCACTTCTCCCCTTGGTATCCTCCTGACTTGCGCCATCTTTCTCCCACCGTCTTTCTCCTCCTCTTGAACTGCCGTGCTGAGTTAGATCTCACATCTTGCGGTCTGCCTTGCTCGTAGTGTGTTGTCGTGCTCCACCTTTTATCCCTGTGGGAGAAAGGGCTGTCATGTGTGTGATTCTGATTAATTGCCTGAGTCTGCCTGACCCGTCTGTCAGGACATGTCAGGTCAACGGCTCTAAGATTGGTCCGTGGTTTTTTATGTCATGAAAAAGTGTTTGAGTCGGAAAAGGAGAAGGTTGGAGTTTCTCAGTATCATAAGTAGTAGGATGGGAAAAGGATGATGTATAGTATTATAGCTCTCATCCTAGGTGTTTGGTAGGGGTGGTGGAAAGAACGAAAATGACTAGAGTTTTTAATGTGATCTGAGCAGAGGGGATTGTGGGAATGGTAGTCTGTTAGAGTAGAATGGGTGTTAGGAACTGAATTATCAGAGGTACGTGGAGAAGGATGGGGAATATTTGGGAGGAAAACAAGGATTCTGGGAGTTGTGGTTTTTGAGGGTAACATGGTTTGGGCTTCTAGTTGGTTTACCAAAGATGTATTTTATGTAGGGAGCTTTTTTGGGTGGAAGGGAGATAGATGTGGAATAACCAAAAAAAAGCCTCAGGGACTTCATCCCTATTAGAATACTGCATCTCATCTGGGGCATTCCCCCCCCAAACATAGCCCCGGGCTCCCCTACCCAGGTGATCTTCCCTCGCTTGTCCGCCCCCAGGGTTGCAATCTGAGAGTGCCAGCCCTTCTCTGGCCACCTGAATAAGGGATTCCCGAGGTTTGTTTGGGAATATACCCTCAGGTTTCTTCCTGTGTGGTGACATGGGTGGACTATGACTGCCTTCCTCTGGTGGATCATCAGCTGGTGTTGGCTGTGCATCCTGGCCACACAGTGCCAAAGCCTGGTCTTCATTGCCTAGGGCCAGCTGTGACACAGATGTATGCACCAGCATACCAAAGGCCATGAGGTCACAATGCGCTTCTTCACAAATGGCCACAGAGTCTGTATGTGCGCTCACCTGTGAAGCATCAACTTTCTGGGACAGCATCTGCCGCAAGACGTCCATCTCTGTGTGGATCTGTGACCTTGTGGCAGAAAGTTCCTTGTGCGATCAGGCCTCCATCTCTCCATCTCACAGCGATGGGAGTCTCCAGAGGCCAACATCTCCAGCTTCAGGGCTTCTCCATGTGCCACTGCATCTGCATGCAGAGAGTCCTGCAGAGACTTTAGATCAGACCGTCGGCCCTTTAATGCTGTCCTCCATGCCCATTTTTTGGGAGAGCCTTGAGGACTGCTTCTTCTCCAGGCCGGCCACCAGTTGCTGCTGATGTCCCTGAGAGGCCAGATGCTCTGCATCACGGTCAGCAGGTGTGGAGATGTTCATGGCCATGTAATGCCCAGAAATGTCCTGCAACTTGTCACCATGCCGGATGGCTGCACGCAACACCTGCTGGTCCCACACTGCCTCTCCAGCATGCACAAGCGCACCACATGTGCATGGCTGACGGTGGTGGGGTGTTGGGGTCCAGGCCTGTCGCAGTGGGACAGCTGGCATTGTCTGCAGGTCTACAACATGCCGTTGAACATCAGTCCCAGAATCTGACCCCAACTCAGGGGAGTGTGATCTTGCATCTGTAACCACTGTGGATGTGTGGCACTCCACTGACCGGACCTGTGAAGCCTGGTGCACCTCTGCAGATGCAACAGCCCCATGCGACCTGGCCATTGGGGCGCCCTTCTTGTCCCTCAATGAGTGATCCACACCTGGTTCTGCAATGTCACTTGCAGAGTCAGAGGAGTCCGAAGAGTCGGGAGCAACACTGATTATCGCCTGTAGCACCGGTAGATGGTCATGGCGTATGACACCACGACCTCCACTAGTGGACTGACATACGACCTCCTCCTCTTCCTCTTCCTCCTCTGCATCCAATGCATCATCACCTGCACATGGACAAACAACATTTTGAGTCATGAGTGCCTTGACAGAAATGCAAATTACAATGCAAAAAGACACCAAATGGCTGTGTACACATGCATCACACATTGTGACTTTGCACACTGAGTCGTACCATCATGGATGTATGGTATTAGCTGACATGCGCAGTCATGTATTCACTGATCCCCACATACGAGCTATTCATGCCAGACTGGGGATCAGAATGTAGAGCTCCATGATCAAAGTTTCAAAGACAACATGCACATTTATGACACGTAAAGCAGACAGATACACTCATTGGTGTCATTCATCCCCAACCCCTTTCTCATGGGTTGTCTTCAGACAGTTCAATAGGAGAATACATGACTCTCCAACTTGGAAGGAGGACACACCATCAGATTATTCAACATATGTATTGACTAGTGTCGCCCCATGAAAAATACAAGTGCATTCAACATAACGCCTACAAAACAGGGCAGTGGCCTGTGGGCACTCTGACCCCGGCAGGCTAGTCACAACACAGTATGTCAGTATGGGCAACTTGGAAATGCATCCTGACAAGGTGTTCCATAGGGGCAGGTGACAGAACAAACATGCACCTCAGCAGCAACTGCTGTATTTCAATATCATATATTGCATGTGCCTGGTGTACAATGGAAATTGACTGGGCCCATTAGTCTGGCAATGGTTGGTTGATGTTGAGGAGGTATGTTTTTGCATGAAACAGAGGTGTGGCTTGGGGGTGATGTATGCCTGTCAGGGGGGCACTTCATGGGGTCTTGCACTGTGCATATATTTGGTTAGTGACAACTCTGCATACAAGTACTGGCACTGATGTGAAGCCCAGTAGACAGTGAGGTGTACTGTCACACAAACATGTAACTTGCATGGAAACCACAGAGCCCCCTCCACGAACACAGGCCATGTGACAGAATTGTACATGGAAGCAAACATGCATTGGCCATGGATGGCTGACAACTGCAGCCAACAACTACTACACATATATCGGTTGGTCAACCAAAAATGTCCACACATACAATGCACACAAATGCCACTCACCAGATGTGTTCTCATAGGTCTCCAGGCCTCCTATGTCTTGCACCTGCTCACTGCTAATGCGTTGACTTGTAACCTCTTTAATTGGAGTCAGCTGCTCCTCCTCTCCCTGCCCCCCTCCGCTGGCCAGTGCACAGGCCAGGTTGTTACTCAGCTTCTGCTTGGTCCTTTGCGAGAGATCATGCATCGGCTTCTGGACCTCTTTAGCAGTGCGCCGCGCCACTCCACTCCACACCACAGGCATCGTCACATGCCGCCATTTGGTGTGCAGGAGTATAGGTGCTGCCCACAAAGGAGTACATCTCATGATGGTGATCCATCACAGTCTACAAGGATCAGTGAAGCGCCTCTTGCTCTGCAGACCTCTCCTGTGCCAGGTCTTGGGGTGGAGCCTCTTCCTTGCTGGTGCTGGTTCACCTGTCGTTGCCCGACCATGTCCACGTACAGGTGCCAGGTCACCTGTGCGCTGATGCACACCATGACCTCCTAGGGCAGGGGCAGATGTGTCCTCGCCACATCCCAGACTTCTCCCTTTCTCTTTTGGGGCCTAACACTCATGGTGCAGGCAAAAAGAATGAATGATAAGAACACAAATATAGTGTCCAAAGAAAAATGAGAAAGGGAAGTGTCTATGTGACGTACTACATAGATGCATGGTCCAGCAATCCTCAAAAGCACCCCAAGACGTAAACAAAAGTCGTACAAAAAAGTGGTAAGCGATCCACAGATGCACACCAATAGACAAAAAATGCATATGCGATACAAAGCTTCCAAAAGAAGAAAAATGTGGTACGCAATCCGTAGAGGAACCCCAATAGAAACAATGCATAAGCGATTAACCGAAAGCATCACAATGAACAAAAATAAATGTGTCTAAGCACAGAGGCACCTCGCAAAAAGAAAAACGTGGTTTGCGTAACCTGTAAGGCACCCCCAAATGCTGTCTGCGACACTCAATAGTCCGTCTTCATACCTTCTAGCCACAGTGATGCATTTCGCACCTTCTAAATATCACTGTCACTACGAGTAGGCGTGCAGAGCATAGCACGTAAGTTATGTGCTGAGGGCATTTCCACTCTCTTCAAGCTGCCTTGTCTTTTGATGGCACAGATCTGATTCCTCCTGCCTTCATGCCTTTTCTTTTGCCTCCTGCAGCCCTGCATTGCCTCCAAACCCCACCCCCTGCTGCTGCCTAAGGGTTGTGAGTGTCTGCTGCCCACCAGCACTGTCTCCGAGTGCCTGCTGAACCGCCATTGCCCGTTTGCCTGTGGTTCACCTGTGAGGCTCTGTTACCACCTCTATTGCCGACAAGGGAATTACACCTCACTGTACCTCTGCTCCACAGCATATCAAGACTTAGCTGTCCCATGCCTGTCTCAGGGGCTGCCATGTCTGGCCCATGTTATCCTCCATCAAGTGGCACCCCGAGGTGAGGCAGAGGACTGCCAACTTCACCCCAAAGAAGCTGACATCCTACTGGACAAGGTTATGACGTACTTCGAAGCCCTCATCAACCCTGCAACACAGCTTGCGAAGGGCAGTTGTATGAAGATCTGGGAGGACATCACAGCTGCCATCAACGCAGAGGGGGTGGCAGTCCGGACTATTGACACTGTCAAAAGCGCTGGGAGGACCTAAAGCACCGGAGCGAGGAGAAGGCCGCCTTCGAAGCAGGTGCCAACGTGGAGGTGCACCGTTCAGGTGGCCATCGGTTGTCACACCTTCAGCTCTGTGTCTTGGAGACCTTCTACCCAGCGCTCCACTTTGACAAATACATGTCCTATAACTCTGTTTTTTTATGCTTTACCCAAAATCCACAAGCATAGTAAAAAACCTCAAATTAGACCAGGGTTGTCCAACACCAGGACCGGAAACATGTTGGGTTTTTTAGATACATTTGCATACAATGATTCTAAATGCATGCAAATTTGTTCTCATGAATATTAATGAGGGATATCCCCAAAACCCATCAGGATTCCAGCCGTCAAGTCCTGGAGTTGGACAACCCTGATGTACAGTAGCGGGAACGGACATAATTTTTTATCTGCTGGCTATCTATTTGGACTTTTTATTGTAACCCATTGTAAAATTTGCACCTACTTATTTATGTTATACTTTACATTTCTTTACCTGTTTAGAAGATACAAAGGTTATTCTGGACAATCCTATTTACAATGGATGTTCATAGTCTCTACACCTCAATTGCACATGATGAAGGAATGTAAACACTAGAAATGGCCTTACTACGGGTAGAGATATTTGCTGCCAATATACAGTTCAATATCAAATTGATCCATACGATTCTATATAATACCTTGTTCAGGTATCAAAGAAAGTATTATTTGCACATTTCTGGAACATCAATGGGGTTGGCTATGGTCACTAGCTATGCGAACATCTTTATCTATACTTTGAAACTACATTCATTCTCAATAACCCCAAATTGTCTAACAAGATTGTGATCTGAAAACGATATATAGACAAAGTCTTCGGCGTATGGAATGGTACCACCACAAAGCTAGAAGTATTCCTAAACATTCTCAATGCAGTACATCCTAGAGCAACAAGTTACTTACCAACTGGTAACGTTCTTTCGATTGAATGTTCGTCCAATGTATTCCTCATCTTAGATGTATTCCATCCAGCTTTAGCTGCTTCGGAAAAAATTTCTCCGCATAGGGCACTGTGCGTCGAGTCGATGGTCCGTTGAAGGCCTCCATCGAAGGTGACGTCATCGGGTGTATAAGTAGCATGCGCAGCGCCCGTTGGCCTCAGTTCTGTTTTTCCCCACCATCTTATTGGTTTCTCATTGTGTAAACTGTGCTGGCAGACAGGTATTTGCCTTGCGAGAGTTAGAGTGGCAATAACCTGGAAAAATCTACAGAGGGGTAGGTTGGGAGGTCGATGAGGAATACGTTGGAGGAACATCCACTCGAAAGAACGTTACTAGTTGGTAAGTAACTTGTTCTTCGAGTGGATTGTGTCCTCCAACGTATTCCTCATCTTAGATGGACTCCCAAAGCAGTATAGACAATTTCTTTGGAGGAGGGGTTAGATTTTTTGATACCCCTAGATGGCTGAATATAGTATTGCTTTACCAAAATTCAGCTACTTAGACTGGGAAGCATCCAGGCTATAGAATATTGAAAAAGTATGCAGCGAGGACCAAGTTGCTGCTTCACAAATGAACCTTATAGGAACACCTCTTTGTAGGGCCGTCAAAGAGGCGATGTCTCTGGTGGAATGAGCCCTTAAACCTTCTGGTGGGTCTTTTTGTGCTAATCTGTAGCATTCTGAAATACAAAGCACAATCCAGCGTGATATTGTTTGTTTTGTCACTGACTGACCCAATCTTTTTCCTGTGTAGCCAATAAACAGTTGATTGTCCACTCTAAGCTTAGAAAGCCTAGAAATGTAAAAGCTTAAAGATCTTTTCGGATCCAAACTGTGTAACCTTTCTTCCTCCTTACTAGGATAAGGTGGAGGATAGAATGCGGGTAAAACAATTCTCTGACTTAAATGAAAATCAGATACCACTTTTGGCAAAAATGATGGTTTAACCTTCAACACAACTCTGTCCTTATGGAACACAGTATAGGGTGGCCCAGAAGACAGTGCCTGCAATTCACTCACTCTTCTTGCAGATGTTAAAGCAACTAGGAAAGCAGTTTTTCATGTCAGTGATCTTAATGGGGGCAAGTGTGCAAAGGCTCAAAAGGAGCACACATTAAGAATTTTAGTACCAGATTGAGATCCCAAATTGGCACTTGAAATGGATAAGGAGGAAACACATGCGAGTCCTTTTAAGAATTGCACCATCAGAGGAATTTCGAAATAGGAGCATTCCTCCGACGAGCGCTTGAAGATGGAAAGTGCCGCAAGATAACCTTTAATGGTTCCAACATTTTGACCTCTATGTGCTAGGGTCAGGAGGAAGGACAGTACTTCCGGAATAGAACACAGAAAAGGATCGACATTCTTTTCTCTGCACCAGTTGCAAAACTTTTTCCAACGGCAACGGTATAGAGACTTTGTTGCTGGCCTTCTTGCCAAAAGCAACACCTCCATAACATCATCTGGAAGGTTCCAATCATTGTATCTCAGCCTTTCAGATACCAAGCGTGAAGGTTGAGCGTTTTGACCTCTGGATGGAGAACCCGACCCTCCATTTGAGAGAGAAGGTTCTGTAAAACAGGGAATTAAAAATGGATATATTTGTGGTTCGCCCAGTCTGAAATATAAATGGGATAAACACTTTTACATCAGATACATACAGATTCCGACACAGAAGTTTTCACAACTGCAAGCATTTATTACGAATAACACTATAGTGGGTGAGCAAAGAAAGATTACAATGGCGGAGTCCGTGTAGAGTCCAGTCTGCAGCAGTGTGAGCAGGACAGAGGAACTGCAGCTACGGTGCACGAACTTTGTTTCCTGAGTAAGGAGTGTGTCTTTAAGAAAAAAAAGCACAACCACCTTTAAAAACATCAGAAGAGCGTGGAGCGTGCGCGGAGTCCATGTAGAGTCCAGTCTGCAGCAGTCCGCAGAGGGCAGCAGTGACTCGCGTGACTGAAGTCAAGAGGTAAGAGTTATCCATGGGTGACAAAGGGCCACTGACACGGCTTAAATTAAAACAAGCCCAGAAATCACTAACTCTCTTGCCCGGTAACACTATGGACTACGAACTGCATTTAAACAGTGCCAATGCAAGTGAATTTGAAAATGAGAGTGAACTAAGGCAATGCTTACCCCTTGACGTAACTGAAGGTGGAGTAGACAGTAGTGCGATTGGATTGACTTATCCCGCAATTTCTAATGTCCAATGCTTAACGGGCACAATGCTGGATGTGCGAGAGGAGGCGTTCTGCAGTTTCACAACAGAAGCAGCGCCGGGCCCCCTAGAAGCTCCCCCCTCACGCAGAGCTTGAGCCGGTGTCTGTGTTGGCCACAGATAATCTGGCAACTGACTCGGCGCAAGCACAGGCTCTGGTTGTTGTCTCTAAAGCAAAATCTATGGCGAATTCAAATGTTCAAATACTTCCAATACCGCAACAATTATATTTGCGAGACCAAGCAAAGAAAGAAAATGCACGCGTGGACATCGAGAGTACTGCTGTTTCTAAGAATGAAATGGTTAGCAAGAAAAAGGCTTCTATTGAGCACCACCCCGAACCCACAAACCTGCATATCAATAATGTCATTAATGCTAGGGGCAGCATTATTTCAGGCGCTACTTTGAGTAATGGGGCAAATCATTGGGAACACGATTTAAATAGAGACAATGTGGAATCAGAGGTGATTGAGATAAATGCAGAGGTATTTCAATCTCCCTTTGATGTAACCGACAATGAATTGCTTGCGCTGGAAGTACCGAACATAGCGCTAGACACAAATCTGTTGAAATGTACTTTTCCATTGGCAGCTAAACAGCATGCAAACTTACGAAAGGAAAGCACACCAATACAAAAAACTGCAAATGGCAATAAGGATGTTAACCTAATCAAGCCGTTAACCATTGCATGTAATAGAAGTGAGACAAATGCCCCATTCTTATTAAACAGTGGCGATACATCACCCGGAGTCGCAACTGGGAACCTTGCCAATGGTTTGCAACAGGGTCTCTGTAATGAATTACGATCAAAGGAGATTGATTTGGCAGCGCGAGAAGCACGCTTGACCAGGAGACTCCTAGCCGACTTTGAGGAAATGAAAGAAAGATTAGCAGCAAGCTTCTCACTTGGTACCTCGAGCAATAACAACACTGTTGAAATAGTCACTGGTCAAATTAAAGCATGCGAACAAGAGTGCATTACTAGTGGCAAAGTGACCAGCTTGAACCAGAAAATTTTCGAGCAGAAGCGTGTTACCGTCAGCCTGGACTCAAATCTGGTGAATGAAACGACGCTATGCCCAAAAAGTCAAGGAAAGCATTCTTACACAAAGGCCGATACTAGCTCTAAAACGAAAATCCAGAGGGGACACTCTCCTGACGAGCAAATTCAGCAACGGCCGAAAAGCACTCAAGTAAACGGCAGGAGCGACCAGAGCATTTCAAGCAATGAGAATAGTTGCAATCCGCAAAGCAAAGACCCAGAATCAAAATCGAATTCATCAGTTGCTGCTGCCATACAGATTCACAATAACTTTTTGGCCGCTACATCACTGGCTTTGATTCCATTTATAAAGCTGTATGAAAGCCTTAATGAATCTTCCCAAAACAATGGAGCAGTAATGAGGCACTTGGACGACAAAATAAACAAAATCGAAACGCAATTTGTGGCCTTTCAATTAAGACAGGAAGCTGAAAACACCCAATCTGCCGAACACATGAGCAGGCATTTCGAACAGTTGCTGATTGAACATAAAGGAACCAAACTGCGCTTGAAATGCTTGGCAGCATAAAACAAATGCCAATACAATCACTGGAGAAACGAGCCTCTTTTGCAAATAACGCCCACGGTGGAATAGACGTAGGGACACAATGCAAAATAGAAGAAGATATATCTGTAATGGGCAACTCAAATGACAAAAATACTATAGTCAATGGGTCTAATTCACACGTTCTCATTGACTTAACAGAAAAAAGTGTAAAAACGACATCCAGGTTGACGACGAAAGGCATGGCCCCAGAAGCAAATGAGATTGCTGACAGCTTAAAACAATCGTCGGCGACACACATTAAAGATTCGAATGCCGAAATTAGCAAAAGAGGAGGAGAGACAAGTACGATACCGGAGACGTGTTTAGAGAATCCATCGTGCTCTTCTGCAAAAGCATCGTATGGCATATTTAGCGGTCCCGCAAAAAATCTTGAGATTACAGTGAGCAAAGGAAAACTGATCACAGAGATAAAAGGTCATGCAAAGAAAAAGTTTGACAAAAAAAAGAACATTCAGGCCTTAACGAAACACAGAAGCAATACAAGACAATTTATAAGAAATTTGACCACGCCTGTGAAACCAAAGTCAAATGAAAATGAAACACTTGACAGACCAAACAAACAATAAAGAGGAAAAAAAAAAGAGAAAAGAGCGAGACCCGTATGTATAGCGATTACTAATCCAAAAAAGCGGATGAGAATTGAATCTGACCAGAGCTGGTCTGCCCATGGGGACCTATTGGAAGAACTATGCAACCTGTCTACATATTCTGATGACGAAGTTGAGGAACGTCCCCAAGGATCTGCCACGGACATTTCGAACATGTCTACAAGTTGTTCAGATTCACTAAGACAGACCAAACCAGAGAAATCTCTTTTAAAGAAAACAAGCTGCCATAAAAATGTAACAGGAGAGACCTGGGAGAAAGAAAGAACCACTTGTGAGCACCCAACTAAACGGAATAAAGGACTTGCAGATTCCAGCTCCAAGTCAGCAAACAACTTGCGTTCTGTATTGAACCCGAAACATACAACAGCGCATAGCCGTAATTCGTCTTCCGAATTACATTAAGCTACTCGAGGTGAGCACAAGGCATCCTCCCAAAAAATGATGATCGAAAATATATTCAGAAATGAACTAGATGTCAACTTGAACCGTGCAAACATCATGCGTCTACTGCATGCAGTACCAGTGCTACGGACCATTAGGTCCAATGACATCCGCATTGTAGAATACTTATCGGAAGATCGAGTAGACTGTGTACTACTTAATATTAAATCCCAAGCGGTACATAATATGTTATGGACTGCAAAGCAAGATCTCCTGCGCTTGGGGTTTGAGATCTCGTCCTACCACTCAACGGGAAGACAAGGTTCAGCCGCGGCATCGGACTCCAAAAATGTGAAAGACTCTATAGATCAGCTACGAGAAGACCTGAGGAGACAGCTAAAATCTGTACCATTCCTAAATTCAAAGAATGGGAATGCTGCCGTCAAGTCAACTAAGCATTAGCTCGCAAAATTGGAAACTGATGCTCCTGTGACTGTGATTTCGTGGAATACAAGGGGCTTCAGCCATTTATACAATGACTTTCCCCTAGATTTAACTGATAATTTTGCAATTTGTATCCAGGAAACTTGGATGCGTGTGCCACCAGTCAAAGATGGCTACGTAACATTGTTAAATCCAGTGGACAAAAACAACAAAGGACGCCCATTCTCCGGATTAATCACAATGATAAAGTCAGGAACAAACTGGGAAGTAATTGAAAAAATGTATCCCAACAGTTATGTCCAAGGAACATTACTTCAAACCCTGAATGTTCGCAACAATAAAAAATACCTCTTAATGCTGAACGTGTACTGGAACCCTTTAAAAATCTTGGCTGATGCATTCATATCTGCTGTAACGAAAATAATAGATAACTATCAAAGGACTTGCTTAGACATTGCAATTATCCTATGTGGAGACCTGAATATCTCCTGGTTTGACGAACACAAGAAGCTTATTGAAGTTAAATCGATAGATGGATGTCCAGGAAATGCAAGAAGATCGCAATGGAGCAAAGAACTAGAAGTTTGTGATTGCATGTTGGTAAATGGACATGTGAGAGGTGACATACCACCAAATTTCACCTGGCAAAATATGGGCTATAAAAAGACCATAGATTACTTTTGGACATCAAGAAATTTGTTTGTAACAATTTACAAATTATACCAACAACAAACAGTGATCATTGCCCATTAGTAATGTCATGGCCGCTAATGTGCAAAAGGAAATCTGACAGTAATAGTCAAGCACTAGAGGCAAACCACGGGCGAAATCGACTAAGAATAAAAGAATATCAAATCATCAAAATGTCAAATGAGATACAGGAGACAAACTATGATATTGCTGATTCATTAGATTACATACCGCTGCTACCAAGTCTGAAAACAGGCTTTTCTGAAAGAAATCACCAAAGTAACAACCACCATAAACATAAATGGAGCGTCACTTTGAAAAATCAAAAAACGCAGTTTAGGAAAGACTTAACCAAATTAAAAAACAGCATGGAAAGAATGCCTTGAGCAAACTAAAACAGAGAAAACAACACTATCGAAATTGGCTAAAAACCTTTTCCCATCAGAGAGATCAAGAGCGTGGTGAAGAAATGCTGGCATTGATCAAAAAAAAACAACTCGAGAGAAATTTGGAAAATTCTGAATAAAGGAACAGTTAATCAAGATGCCTTAATGACAAATGGACTGGCTGAAAACGACTGGGTAACGCACTTTCAAAAGGTTTTTACAGGAAAGGAGATGCCACACCCAATAGTAAGTGGAAATGATGACACAGCCTGTGATATAATAGAGACCAGCGAAGATATCCTCATAGCCATATCAAAGCTAAAGACATCAAGAGCTGCAGGCCCAGATGGCATCAGTAACACGTTGCTAAAAGAACACAGACATGCGTGGTCGACATTTATTGAAAAGCTGTTTGTGGCGATGGCAGAGAGAAAGCAGGTCCCGAGATCATGGACTGAGGCAATAATAGTACCAGTGTACAAGAAGGGCAGTCGGGACGATCCTGCCAACTACCGCCCGATTGCCCTTCTGGACACTATTGGTAAAGTGTTGGCGACATTTCTGCAAAAATAGCTATCTATATGGGCCAAGGAAGTAGATTTACCAGATGTTAGACAAACAGGTTTCACAAAGGCCGTGGGAACAGAGAATAATCTAACCTTGGTGAACCTGTTGAAGCTCGATGCATTAAACAAGAAGGACAACTTATGGACCTTCATCGATTTGCAGCAAGCATTCGATTCAATAAATCGAAATAAATTATGGGAGAAGTTGGAAAAAAGAAACTGTCCGAATGCTCTATTGTTACCTATAAAGGCATTGCACTCCAACACAACAATCGGAGTGAGACTAAATGCAAGTGGAGACCTGTCCAAATCTATCACTACCACCACAGGGGTGAAACAGGGATGTCCACTTGCAGCTATCCTGTTTAAACTCTACATTGCTGACATCTCCACAGCCTTAGAAAGTGTCAACTGCTTCCCTTCAAAAATCAACTGCCATCAAATAAGTTATGTGATCTATGCCGATGACATAGTACTGTTTGACAAGACTCGGATAGGGCTACATCGGCTTTTGTTGAAACTTGAAACCTACATGATCGATAACTATCTGTCAATCAACGTGAAAAAAACAAAAAGCATGAAGTTTGGCAGCGATCGGGTCGCCAAAAATAAGAACTTTAAATGGCGAATTGATGATAAATTGATTGAGGAAGTCACAGAAATTTGTTAATTAGGAATACTGATGAACACCTCGATACGTGAGTGGAGTTGGGTTCAAGACGTATTCTATCGGACTCGAACGCTTGCCTTACAAGGAGCAATACTGCATACTTTATATGGACAATTCTCAGTAACACCGCTCTGCACGTTTTACCTCCAAAAAGTGGTCCCTTCAATAACTTTTGGGGCAGAAGCCGGCTGGAATATAGACCAAAAGATCTGGTCTAAAATAGAAGGTTTATTCTGGCGCCAAGTCTTGAGGTTACCTAAATATCTCTCAATGACTATAATACGTCATGAACTGGCCCTGGAAAGTCTTTATGGAACAGTACTATGGAAATCCATGTCCTTGTTATGAAAGATGGAAATATCGAATCCTGAACCAGCATATAAAATATTAAGATCAGGAGGAATACATCAACACAAAGGTTTGCTCTTAAGATGGGCAGAAAAAGTGAAAGCCATCATGCACAATGCAAATATTTCAATGGACACACTGACGAATCGTACTGAAATCGCGAGAACTAAGTTGAAAGAGTGGTTATGGATTGATAACCTAGATAAGTCTGGAAAGATGCCGACAGCCTTAGATCTTGGACCGACAAAGAATAAAGTGGATAAAATGCCAAAATACCTATGCCAATTTCCCTCGAGATATCATCGAGACAAATTTCTCAGATTAAGAATGAATATACATAATACAAACCAAATGATGGTGATGAGAAAAATGAAGCCTGTCACTGATGAAGCTTGTCGGCATTGCCAAACTCACGTGGAGTCACTAAAACATCTGATAATCGAATGTGTGGCTATAAGTGATTTGAGACCCACCATTTGAGTAAATTTAAGCCTGCAAACGATATGTTGGAAGATCTGTGGCTCCGGATACTGAGTGGAAGCTCGGTACACCTAACTTGTTCAGTGATAAATTTCCTAGACAAAGTCATAAACTGAAAGGATAAGAACTTAAATTGACATTGGAAGTGCTACTAATGCATTGATGTAAAGAGTTGTAAGAAAAGTTTGTAAGAAACTAGATGTTACAAATAAAATTAAAAAAAAGAAAAAATGACGGATAAAAAACATAAGTCATTGCATTCCTCAGTTGCTGACAATTTTCAAAACAGAATGACCATGTTTATATAGCTAGATACCAGACATCACTCCCACACTATACGTGCCTAGACATCTCGTGGCAGATCAATCACCCCTCCGTCACTTCTGTGATGAATTCCCAGAATTGGGTCAGAACGGTATATGCAGAGAGTAAAAAGGCAGTCGTTTGTCATAATACATCACATCTCATGTTACTGAAAGCAAATGCTATTTGTAAAATAAGGAAGGAAAACGAGCAGCGCAAACGTTTACTGTGTACAAAGGTTAAGAACAGCAGAAAAACGGAAGTGTTTCTGCCGGTCTTGTATTAATAAAATGGTTTACTGTAAATTTCTCATTAATATCAGCAGAATTTTCTCAAATCTGGGATGAGCTGATGTACTTTCAACATACATATCCCGGTGAGAGGTCATGCTGTTTATCTTGAATTCCAGCGAGCGTAAGCAAGTTTTATGCATTGTGCAGTTTTAAGCAGGGACCTCCAACGTGAGGCCTAATGTTTTAGGTTCGTGTGTTAAAGCAAGGAGGCCTAATCTTTTGAATGGTGTTTGTAATTGGCCCCTAGCAGATTATGTTTTGTAGCAGGCTCTCCTTCAAGCCATATTGTTATGAACTGATTAACAGATAAAATCGACATTTCCACAGACGGCCCTGTTGTTAATCAGCTCAACAATATTGCCACACTAAAGTTACAGAACCGCCTCATATATCTCCTCATCCTGGACAGCTGTCTGTGAAACATACTCAGTGACATCACTAGAAAAGGGATCAAGAGGTAAAGAGGTGCAAGGTGAAGGCCGAGGCGGCAAAGCAGGTCTTCCTATGTCTATTTCAGTAATCTCAATCTGCATCAGTTCCTGTATAGCGACATCCTGCATCATCAGTGCCACTCCTCTGGCACCACAGAATGGTTGTGGGGAACACAATTGGGCTACATATTGGCAGCATGCAGATAAGCAATTAACAAAAAGGCAGCATCCCAGGGTTATTAGTATCCCTGTAAGCAGTACCATTCCTATTTTCCAACCCCATAGGCTAAAGAAACCCCAAATGGAATGTAAAATGTCCCATGAACCAGTTTCTACGTGAACCTGGGAGCCAATCCCACTGAAACTTTTTATGGACTCGCGCACAGAGGTGGAAGCATCGTATACATAGGAACAGCTATACCCTATAATTTTGCACGTTCCACCGCTCTCAGCCAAAATCATGTCTAGCACCATCCTGTTCTGAAGGGCCACTAACCTAATAGCTTGCATTTCAATAGTCATGTTTTCTAAAGCATCTGCTGTCTCAGAGATTGTGGCCTCCAAGAGCCTAGCTAACCTCCTAATATCACGGGAGTTAATAGCGGGGCCAAACCAGGGAATAAAGGTTTTCATAAAATCACTGGCTATGTCTGCTGCTGTATCTCCTTGGTTCACCGCACCCCTTCTGGAGCGTGGTAGGGGCTTAATGACAGGTTGTGGAACATCATTGTTGCGCTTAACAGATATGGCAGGTAATACAAATCCTAGATGGCAACGTCCTAACCAGCCCTTAGGAAGCCATGTGTGCGCATTACTACCACAGATAAAGTAAATAGAATCCCCCACATACAAAGGGGCATCCATAGAAGGATGTAGGTCAGGCATGTGGTAGGTCATGTTACAATCTAGGTTATATCCCATATCATTGGCCCCAGAAGCTTCTATACAGATACTACCTTGGACATCTAGGTTTCTTAATTTAAGGAATGCAATCGGTTTGTGGTAGGGGAGTTCACACTAAATTTATCAGGAGAATATAGTTCATTATCAGAAAAGGGTGAAAAATAAGATGAAAAAGGAAAAGTAGCATTAGGCATAGTTACCAGATCACATCGGCCCTTTTTAAGGACATCCTTATCAAAATCGGAGTAAGCGCTTTTGTGATTCAGAGCAGTACCACGCTTGGTGCTAAACCCTAAAGACAATTTTCTGAGGGCAAGCACTATCTCAATACGGGAGAATACTAAATAAAGCGCATAGCAGGAAGGCGGTAAAGGTATCTGTATCAGGGGCATTCCTTCCCCCACATAGGCAGGTAGCTGCAAGCAGATCCAGCAATCAGAATCCTTCACAATATCATGAGTGTGATGAAGCAAGGAGATAAAAGCATTCTCTCTTATTTGTTCCTTATGATATAATTCTTCTGGTGAAGGGACAGATATAGGTATGGGTTTAGCAGAATATGGGGTTTTGAGCACTATGTCTAGGAAAAAAAATAAACTCAATAGGAAAACACTCAGCAGTAGTAGAAATGACAGAACCTTGGGTTTGGAGCGATACCAAGGTCTGGATTCAGGAGTAGGTGTGTCATAGATACTGTTTGGCATTATGAGAGAGTTTCTTAAAGGAAATACTCTAACAGGCTGAGGCAAGACAAGGGTTACAGGAGTTTCAGGAGTGTTCATATGCCTCACCCCAAAGACAGTTCGTTAAAGATGCCGGTATTCACCACCCTGGACAATCCGCAGAGAAGGCAGCAAAGTCAATTTAAGAAAAGAAGCAAGTGTCAATCAGCACAGTTACTTTAGTTTTCGTGGCCTGAGGTTATATCGTGGTCCCTCCGTCAC
Source organism: Ambystoma mexicanum (assembly GCF_040938575.1). Classification (NCBI taxonomy): domain Eukaryota; kingdom Metazoa; phylum Chordata; class Amphibia; order Caudata; family Ambystomatidae; genus Ambystoma; species Ambystoma mexicanum. Next base: position 1,405,104,900 of record NC_090923.1, on the reverse strand, counting down.
TCCTGTGATGTCTTTGGGAGGCAAGATACCTGGGGAAACATTGCACGGAGGTAGTCTTTGGGAATTATCAGTCCCTTCCGGCACAGATTCTTCCCATGGTAACTCTGTAGACGTATTCCCAGCCAGAAATGGAGGAGCCCGCTTCACATGGCTGACATGAATCCAGTTACGATGTCCTTCGCACTTGACAGCAGTCTGGGTGGCCAGTAGGACCTGAACTGGGCCCTCCCACCGTGGTTGTAGACTGGATGATCTCTGAAAGGTCTTGGTAAAAATCCAGTCGCCAGGCTGTATGGAGTGGCCGGATCCTTCAAGAGGCTTTGGCAAAAAGTTTTTCACCTGTTTATGAATAATAGACAACCTCTTAGTAAGCTCCAAACAGTAATCGCTCGACAAAGGATAAGGTACAGTTGACAGTTTTCTTGGACTTGGTATTCCCCACATATTTGCTGGTCGTCCCATGACGACTTCATATGGTGACAAGCCTACTCCTGAATGTGGGACAGTACGTATGAACATTAGGGCCAATGGCAAAGCATCTACCCACTTGAGGGGGCTACTGGCACAGATTCTTGCCAATTTGCTCTTCAGGGTGGAATTGAAACGTTCACATAAACCAGCTGCGGCCGGATGAAAAATGGAATGGAAATGTTGTCGTATTCCCAAAGCCTCCCCTGTCTTCCTCTCAACATACCTATTGCTGTCTGCATCTGTCCCCTTCCTCTCTCTGGAAATGCTTTTAAGCTTTCTATCTTTCTCAGTCTTTTCTTTATTGTGTCTATCTGCATATTATCTGGCCATGGTCAATATTTGAGCCGCATTCTGGGTTGGCCATGTAGATTCATACATTTGAATATAATTCTTAAGATAAGAAAGGAGCCCTTCTACAAAGTGGGAGCAAAATCCCTTTTGTCCTTCGGTCGTACTTAAATCCATTCCGCTAAAAGAGCTAAAAGCCTGCTCTTTCCTGGTAAAATAATTTTCAACTGATTCTCCTTCATTCTGTTTGCAATGAGTTAACTTATCCCAGTTCATCTGTTTTCAGGGTACTATCTGTTCTATCCTTCTCATTATGTATTCTGGCAAGGCAAGAATAATCTTGTGTAAAGAAGCCTGCCCATCCCTGTATTTGGTCACTTTTTCATCCTCTAAATCAGTCCATTTAATGGTAGGTTCTTCACTATCCTGTTTTCTACATTGTCTCCAAATATCTGGGTGTAATATACATGAGAACAACTGATCAATGTCATTTATTGTGAGAGGTCCACTCTTTAGCACTCAGTTAGTTTGACTATACCATTGCTCTGGATTCTGTCTAATATCTGGAAAATCCTTGGTAAAAGATAATAATTCCATTCGATTTCAAGGCACATGAACCTGATGTGTGGGGTTGCTGCTATCAAAGCCTGGTAGTTCTCTCATAGGGTTCTAGTGCGCTACTGATTTTTTTAAGGGAATCTTTTCAAGCCACATAAGCAGTGTCACTATAATATCTGAACAGTCTTCTATGGAAATGATCCCTTTTTGGCTATTCACATCCATTTCCCTGTAGTGGTCTGGAAGATCATATGCTTCATCCCTATTAATCAATTTATAAACTGACCATACTTTGTTGCATAAGTAATTTACAATGTCATTTGCCGCTGGCTGTTCAACTTGAGGTGCATTATCCCTAGCTATTTTAATGCCTTCCGTACTTTTGGCTATCCAAGCATTTGCAAAACTTTTTGCTTCATCCTTCTGGGATGTAGTTATGCTTCTAGTCTTGTATCCAGAGGTACTTGGTGGAGGAGGGGTCTCCTTTGACTCCCCACTCCCTTCCGGGTGAGAGTAAGGAGGTGGAGGAGCTCTCTTGGTGGAGAGAAGACATTCTAATAAGGGATCAGGCTCTTCATCTGGCTGCATCATAGGTGCAGAAGCCTCAGTACATGATTTGGATACATATGCTACTACTGTGCTCAGAACACACACTCTGTTATCCTGTTCCCATCCTTCCTTTAGTTTCTGGAGCTCATAGGCTTTTGCTTTATCCCTCTCCGATTGTGGCATTTTATCCTTAAGCCGTGCTTCTCTCAGGGCATAATCAAGTGTAGTATTTCCCCATGTTAGAATACTACATGCAAACAAAAAATAAATAAATAAAACGTAAAGAAAAAACATGACTTTCATTTCTCAAATAGTCATTTCAACAGCTAGAAATATTCTCACCGGATTTCAGATGTCATCTATCTTGCCAGCACACACGCACGTCTGTGTCAGAACCTCTCAGCAAACGCTGCACTGGTCCTCAGACAGCCTTTCAGACGGGGAAGCCTTCGGTCACAAACGGATAATCCTCTTGTTGAGCAGTTAGTTGCGGATGTGCCCGCCTGAGGTTTTCCTGTGACTGCTAGAGCACAAGCTCCTTTCTGAGCAGAGGCCTCCACGGCGAATTTGTCAAACCGACAATCCCGCACTGGTCAACCGCTGGAAAAAAATTCCAAGCTGGATCCGTCTGTCACCGAAGTCCCATCTGGGTCGCCAAATTGTAAAACAGGGAATTTACAATGGATATATTTGTGGTTCGCCCAGTCTGAAATATAAATGGGATAAACACTTTTACATCAGATACATACAGATTCCGACACAGAGGTTTTCACAATTGCAAGCATTTATTACGAATAACACTATAGTGGGTGAGCAAAGAAAGATTACAATGACGGAGAAAAAACTTAAGTCATTGCATTATTCAGTTGCTGACAATTTTCAAAATAGAATGACCATGTTTATACAGCTAGATACCAGACATCACTCCCACACTATACGTGCCTAGACATCTCGTGGCAGATCAATCAGCTCTCCGCCACTTCTGTGATGATTTCCCAGAATCGGGTCAGAACGGTATATGCAGAGAGTAAAAAGGCAGTCGTTTGTCATAAAACATCACATCTCATGTTACTGAAAGTAAATGCTATTTGTAAAATAAGGAAGGAAAACGAGCAGCGCAAACGTTTACTGTGTACAAAGGTTAAGAGCAGCAGAAAAACGGAAGTGTTTCTGCCGGTGTTGTTGTATTAATAAAATGGTTTACTGTAAATTTCTCATTAATGTCAGCGGAATTTTCTCACATCTGGGATGAGCCGACTTACTTTCATCACACATATCTCGGTGAGAGGTTATGCTGTTTATCTTGAATTCCAGCGAGCGTAAGCAAGTTTTATGCATTGTGCAGTTTTAAGCAGGGACCTCTAACGTGAGGCCTAATGTTTTAGCTTTGTGTGTTAAAGCAAGGAGGCCTAATCTTTTGAATGGTGTTTGTAATTGGCCCCTAGCAGATTATGTTTTGTAGCAGGCTCCCCTTCAAGCCATATTGTTATGAACTGATTAACAGATAAAATCGACATTTCCACAGTTCTCTCTCTGAGGAAGACGTATTGGAGGACAGATGGACATGTCTAGAAGGTCCGGGTACCACGTTCTCCTGGCCCAATCCGGGGCAATTAGGATCATGTGGTTTCCGAAGCGTCTCAGTCTCCTGAGGAATGACGGGAATCGGAGGAAACGCGTACAATAGTGGAAATTCCACTCCACCACGAACGCGTCCTCCAGGGCTCCTCTCGGGGGAAATTCACTTGAGCAATACCTTTCGCACTTCCGGTTGATTCCGGTCGCAAAAAAGTTCCACTTGAGGGGTTCCCGAAAGGGCAAAGATCTCTTGAATGACTTCCTGGCCAGTTCCCATTCGTGGGACACCGTGCTCTGCCTGCTCAGAGCGTCTGCTGTCATATTCTCTTCTCCGGCTAGGTGAACTGCCGCTAAAGAGATTCCTTCTTGGTTTTGTTTAGATAATGCACGGCCACTGTGTTTTCTGTCATTATCAGGACATTTCTTCCCCTGACAGATGGCAGGAAAGCTTTCAGCGCTAGTCTGATTGCTCTCAGCTCTAGAAGGTTGATGTGTAGTTTGGACTCCGATGCAGACCAACAACCGCTGATTGTCAGATTGTTGGCATGAGCTCCCCATCCTTTGAGTGAGGCGTCCGTCACTACTGTGATCTCTGGCCATGGTTTCCAAAAAAGTTCTCCCTTCAGGATATTCTCTGAACAAGTCCACCATAGAAGATCTTGATGAACCTTGTTCGGAATTTGGAGAAGATCCGTCATTCGACCTGAGAACTGGGACCACTGAGTCTTTAGAGCCCATTGAAGGGATCTCATTCTCAGACGTGCCTCTGGCACTAGGAAAATGCAGGATGCCATGAGGCCGAGCAACCTTAAGAAGTCGTAGGACTGAAGATTTTGGGCATTTTGGAATTTAGAAACCATCTGAAGAATGTCTTGAGCCCTCGACCTGGGAGGCAAGCTCTTTCCCAGGGATGTGTCTAATACAGCTCCTATATATATTGGAGCCGTTGAGAAGGTGTCATTTGTGACTTCTTGAAATTAAGGGAGAAGCCCAGTCTGTGGAGGAAGTGCCAGGTGACTTTCAGGTGATCTAGTGCCTGTTCGGCAGAACGTGCTCTGATCAGCCAATCGTCCAGGTATGGGTAGACGTGAATCCCCCCTCTCCCGAGGTGCGCTGCCACCACCACCATAAATTTGGTGAAGACCCTCGGGGCGGAGGCCAATCCGAATGGCAGGATTCGAAACTGAGCGTATGAGTCGCCAACTACAAACCTCAGGTATTTTCTGTGCTTGAGATGAATCGGCACATGAAAATAAGTATCCTGAGGTCCAATGACACCAACCAATCCTGGAGTTGGAGGGCCTGAAGGATCTGAGAAAGAGTAACCATCTTGAACTTGTCCTTCCTGAGGAACTTGTTCAAGTTTCTTAAGTCCAAGATGGGTCTCAGTCCTCCGTCCTTTTTGGGGATAAATAAAATACAGGTAGTACCATCCCTTGTTCCTCTCTGATGCAGGTACCGGTTCTATAGCACCTTTCTCCAGCAGGGTTAAAACTTCCTGCTGTAGGAGCGGGTCTGAACACTTCAAAGGGTGTCTTCTTGGTGGATTGCTTTGAGGTTGCGTTAGAAAAGGAAGGCAGTAACCTTGGGCTATTATTTCTAGAGCCCAAACATCTGAAGTAATGGCTCGCCATTCTTGCAGATGCTGTGACAGCCTGCCTCCTACAGGTGTCTTGTGATGCAAGTCCTCAAAGTGGTTTTGAGGCAGTTGCTGCAGCCGCTGATGGCAGAGAGGCTGGAGCTGGCTTTGCACGTTTTCCTCGTCCACCGCAAGTGGCCTTTCTCTGGCCCCTTTGACTGGCCATTCCTCCATTCCTCTCACCTTTCCATATGAGGAGTAGTAATCTACTCCAAGTTTGACTTGGTGCACGAAAAGGCTGAGGTTGCGTGATGGCAGCTCCCAAAGACTTGGCAGCTGCTTTTGAGGTCTGCAACCTCTCAAGGCTCTCGTTCGCCTTGCTGCCAAAAAGGTGAGACCCGTCTGGTACGAAACCCGACTTCCGTAACCATGCAAATCTGCGCATTACCGTGCTAGTGCCCATGGACCTGCTCACACTATCTACAGTGTCCAATCCAGATTGAAGGGATTCCTGCATAGCCTCCTTTCCATCTCTAACGATGGCTAGGAATCCTTCCCTCTTGTCCCCTTCTGGTATGTGCTCCACCGCCATCGCAATGCACTCCCACAGTGTACGAAAACTTTGCCAAGGTACATATGGAGTTGGCTGATTTTAACGCCATACTCCCAGCTGAAAATACCTTCCGCGCCCAGCCATCCACACGCTTATTGTCTGTGTCCAGAGGGATAGAGGGGTATGCCAGTTTGTTAGAAGCTGTGGCTGCCTGTATGACCAAACTCTCTGGAGTGGGATGTTTAGACAGATAGCCGGGGTCGCTAGTGGTAGGGCGGTATTTTGAGGTAAGGGATTTATTCACTGATGGAATAGAATCCGGAGTCTCCCAATTTTTGCCCACCCTATTTTGCAAGACTACTTGAAAAGGTAGTATTGGGTCTTCAGTAGGACCATGATCCAATATGTCTGTTAGATCATCTTTTGGATAAATTGGGCTGGAGGTCTAGCCCATCATACATAATCTATTACCTTTGTCATTAGTTGACAGTATGATGGACTGGCATGTTCTCCTGGTTCTGGTCTACCAAAGTCATTTTCAGGAGATGTATCAATACCACTCGCATTGTGCAGTGATTCAACCAAATCCCTCATCCTGCTTTCTTCTGAAATCAGGCAATTCTGGGACATTTGGGGTGCCATATTCTAGCCCAAAAGGTACATTCTCCTCATCAGATTTCTCCTGTTCCTCAAAAATTGAGGTCAGGGACTTGAAAAACTCCTTCCTAGGAAGAGGTTTAAAAACCTTTTCTGGGAGAGGTGGAGGAGGAGTATTAATGGGCCCTGAAGGCATTGCAGGTCTTGTAGCCTTCTCTTTTCCTTTTACTGGCTGATTTTGCCAAACTGGAGGTTTCGGCGTCGAGGGCTTCGGGGTCAACGTCGACAGAGGCGTTGATGGCATTGGCGTAATACAAGTCTTCGACAGCGCTGGCTTCAAGGGCGTCGAGGCGCTCTTCGAAGACTTGCCCCTTCGAGGTGTGTTCAGTCTCAGACGGCGTTGGTGACCTCGAGCGGTTGGCTCGACTCGAGCGGCTTTTCTCGCTAGGCGTCCTGGAAGGTTCTCTATCCTTCCTCTTTCGATCACCCGGGCTCGAGGGCGCGCGAGTGTCGGAGCGATGACGCTCCCGGCCGGCTTCCGAGGAAGGCGCGGACCGAGGTTTCGCTTTCTCAAACACCTCCATTATTTTGACCCTGAATGCTTCCCATTCTTTGGATGATGAATGTTTAGTAGCACATTTCATCCTTTTTGGGGATTCGTCCGAGGAGGAGTGGAATCTGTGGCGTTGTTTCTTTGATTTTTTTGTCGAAGACGAGCGATGGGAATCGCTTCGGGATCTAGAACGATGCCTTTCGCGTTAAGGAGATTTCTCCTCACAGGACCTCGACTCAACGCTCGAGGCTTTACGGTCGGATTTACGACCTACCTGTAGTTTTCCCCTCCTCTCTGGCAAGGCCTTCCCCGTCATCGCTTGACACTTCGTACAGGCCTCCATGTGGTGGCCTTCTCCGAGGCACCACAAACACTCTCGGTGCGGGTCTATAATCGACATTTATGAACCACACGACTTGCACTTTTTGAAACCCGTTCTCGTGGTCGATGACGAGGACATATATACTGCGAAAAAACGGAACTAAGGCCAACGGGCGCCGCGCGTGCTACTTATACACCCAATGACGTCACCCTCGACGGAGGCCTTTGAGGGACTATCAACTGGATGACATCGACACACAGCGCCCTCTGCCGAGAACATTTTCCTAAGCAGCTAAAGCTGGATGGAATACATCTAAGATGAGGAATACGTTGGAGGACACAATCCACTCGAATAAAATTTACTTTGGTTATGGAGGATGCAATACATTTTTGGGGCATACAAGTAAGTATTTCAGAAAGGAAATGTCAGACTTCTATGTACCGTAAATCCATGGATGTGAATAATGTACTTCACTATAATAGTTTCCATCCTAGACCAATGGTTAAGAGTCTTCAATTCAGTCCATGTACAAGGAACAGCTACCATTTTTCCCTCAGCCATTATTCTAGTTCTTCAGGAAGAAACTATCATTGGGACAGACTTCCCTAGTTTTCCATCACTGATCCAGGAAGTCAATCCACGCCCTTCACAATTATCCCCCTTTAGAAATTGGCAAAAGAACAATTTGTATCTACAACTCCTCTGTGGGATTGGTCTTGTATCCAAGTAGACTCACCACAACCCCCTGAGATTTCATCAACATGTGCCCCTTGTGCGGGAGGCCTCATTCATAGGGGATGGGTATGCGAGGAATTTGAAGGCATCCTCACTTCTTTCCCCAATACATCATCCCTCCCCAGGTGGCCAAGGAAATGCTGTTGCTTTCGGATCCTGACCCTGGCGGTGGATATGCGAGGGAGGATCACCTGGGAAGAGGAGATTTGGGGAGTGGGGATGAGGCACCCTTAGGTGAAACATGGTTTCCCCCATTTCCCTTTCATAAGGAATCAAATGTCCCCAGGCTGGTGGCAGGGTCAGCTTGCTGACCTCTTGGAGTCAAGAGGACTCCCCATCCCGTAACCCCAGGCAGCAGCGACCCTGGAAGAAAGGCGTGACTACCCGGGAGCAGCGACAGCCACAGGGAGCCAAACGAAGCGGAGGACAGCACGCGGATACAGAGTACCCGGTGAGCCAAAGCAAGCTGAATGACTCCGGGACACTGTGGTGCGAACCGCGTGGTGAATGCAAGTAGGAGCGCTCAGGAGTGAGTGAGCTAAGGACAGCATAGGGAATGGGAATGCCTGATAGGTCAGCAGCAACGTGCTCGCCTTGGAAGCAAGTCGACACGAAGCAACACAGGTTCGATCCCCGGGTCCGTGCTTAGAAACCTCTGGGTATTTAAGTGCGTTATAAATAGGCAACTAAGACAAAAACTCCTGTAACAGCGCCTCGATGCCCACGGGCTGTGTGAGCGCTTTAAAAATAGAAAAACTTCAAGTATAGATCATTGATAAATACAATAGCTAGAAGGATAAAAGCAAATAGCTATAATGGTATGTGAATATTGTATTGTAATGAAATTGACAAGGCCAAGGAAAAGTCAGAAAATCAGTGAACTTTAAAAGTATGAATAAGCCCGTGAACAAGGGTGCACATTGCCAGCAGGAGAGTGACCTGGGAATTTGCAGTTGCTTTATTTAATGTGACTAATTGAGGTTTTTGAATACCGAACCAAAAGTAAGTAACAATGATTGAATGCCATTTGGAAAGAAAGCAGTGAAAAGTGTTCCCGGATACAAAGGGACTGTGAATTATGTAAAGTTACATTGTAAAACTAAATATATGGAAATGTGAATTGTAGAATCTGAGGAAAACAAGCATTGACAAGGGCCATAAGGAAAAGAGGAACTGTAGAAATTGAAAGCTGAAGCAGTGGCAAAGCTAGGAGAAGATTTGATAATCCAAAAAGTGAATGGTGGTAAAATAAGTATTGAGAAGGCTGCAAGAGTACACTCCAATATGACTGCCGAGTTGAGGCAATGGCCATGTACCTGTGGAAGAGAAACCAATAAGGTGTATCGATTGCGTGACCTGTAATGGGTGGACCGTGTGGTCCGACAACTGCGCCTAGACCGAGAACACTGAACTAAAGAAAAGCCACTTAACTCATCTACAAGTTTGTGACTGAAATTCAAGAAAAGCTTGCATGTTTTGAACTTAAAGAACTGTACTTCATGATATTGATGAAAGACACAGAAGCCTGAAAGCTGGGAAGTATCCTGAGAAATTGTGTTGTTTTGGAAACAGTGAGAGACTTGAAAGCCTGGGGAAGGAAACCCCTTTTTTGATTGAAAGTGAACTGCCTTGAATCTTGGGGAAAGGAGAACCCCTTTTCCAACCAAGAGCTGCAAGAAGCTCTGAACATTTGTTTGAACACCTTTCATTTGACGCTGACATCCCTACACGTTTGAACAAGTAGATGTGAGGGCAAGGATATGTCTTGGACACAGACAGACCTTTACTTTGGACTTCCAAACACAGGCTACCATTAGTTTCAGTTAGGTAGGGAAATCCCACCTTAGCATATAGCAAGTTAGGCCTTTTTGTGACCTTATTGGGATTTTAATAAAAGTTTGTAGCCAAACTTTCCTCAGTTGTCTATGTCTACTTCCTGATGTGTTCACACTACCCACAAAGTACTCTTTGTATCTTATTTATCTCCACCTTTCTCTCAGCCACTAATAATGGCGTCACAACATCCATATCTGATGACTCAATTGTTTCCACCACCATCTCCTTTCCTCACCACTAGCTTCACCTATTACTAAAAGTAAATTTAAACATTCTGACATTTCCCTTTCTCTCCAACCTACAGTTCTCGCTCTCCTCCTTCAAACCTGATGCCTCATCCAACAACACTTCCTTCTTCAGCTTCTATTCCCTACTGCATGACCCATTCTCCTCTCACTTTCCACTGCTTACTTTCACCCCTAAGTCTCAGCCATGGGTCATCCCATTCCTACGCTCTCTCCGCACAGACCTGCGTAGACTGCTGCACAAAGGCAGGCATACTCACTTGCATGAGGACCTGCAACTCTACCTCTCCGCCCTGAATTCTCTAACGTCCTCTCTTGATTGAGCGAAAAGGGAATTCTACTTAACCCTCGTTGACTCTCATCCCAACCATCCTCGCCGGCTACAGGGAACTCTAAACTCACTCTTTCTAAGTCTATGACAATCAACTGCGCTCTCACAGCTAATGACCTAGCTGAATAATTTGCTGCAATGATTTCCAAAATCAGACTCCCTCCTCCTAAATTTTACACTCTGCCTACTCTACCATCATCTGCCTCCATCTCCCACTTTAGTCACACTAAGACTGGCAAAGTGCTATCTCTACTGATGAAGGCTAACCCCACTTGTGCCCCATCAAACCCCCTTGCTCCTCAGCTAATCAAGCATATTTCCCCTTTAGTGACCTCTCACCTTACTGAACTCTTCAACCTGTACTTCGACTCCACTTGATTTCACTCTGTTTTCAAAACAGCCACACTCACCCCTCTTCTAAAAACCAATGGGCTGACCCGAACCAACCTGTGTCTCTCCTTTCACACTACTCTGAAGTGCTCGAAAGGGTTGTGTTCAACAGTCTTACCAATTTCCTAGACATCCACAACTTTCAAAACCCCTACAAGCAGGTTTATACTCATGTCACTACACAGAAACTGCTCTCATGAATGTGTCCAACTTAATCGCTTCTGCTAAGCACTCCAATCTATCTATCCTAATTAACCTTGACCTGTCTGCTACTTTTGACACAGTTTATCGCGCTGATCTCCTGAATACGCGCTTTCTCCTTGGAATTCGTGATGAAGCCCTTGCCTGGATTGAATCCTACCTTGCACCTCGCCAATTCTGTTTCCTGGAGCAACAACACCTCTCAACTCACTCCTCTAACTGTTGGTGGTCCACAAGGCTCCGTCTTGGGTCTGCACATTTGCTCTCCTCCTTTGGGTTCTCGTACCAACTCTTCGCAGACGACAGCCAAATCTTCTCTCTTTCTGAACTCTCCCCCAGTCTTTCTATCAAAATTTCAAACTGTCTCTCTGCCATTAAATATTAGATGGCTTCACACTCTTTGATGTTAAACTCTACCAAAACAGAGGTGGTCTTCTTTCCTGCCAAAAGCTATCTCTCATCTCTTCCACCTGACACTCTCCCCTACTCTTTGTGATGAATCTGAGGATGTCATCACCCCTTTCCCTGGGAAAGCATCTCCCCTATCTGGCTAGCGGATGGCAGCTGCTACCTGACCCTGAGGGCAGCTATATGAGAGAGGACCACATGGGGGCAGTGGTCGAGGTGTACAAAAAGAAGTAGTGGAACTATGTTTCCTACCAGCCTGCACAGCTCCCCACAAACCCCATCGCCACCCCCTCCCATGAACAATACAAACCCCAAAACACATGCTCCTGCTGTTTAGGGGAAACTCTCAGTGCAATGCACTGAAAGTGAAGGCTTCACCTTCTTCCAACACTTATTTTAAAACAAAACCATTCCGGAACGGTTTCTTTTTAAAATAAAATATAGGAACTGTAAAACTTAATCAAAAGAAGTAGAGGAGCACCGCTCCCGACCGCTCCCGCCCACTTCGACCACTGCCTGGGGGAAGGCAACTCTCAGGGAGACTCAGTGACATCATTGGAGGATAACACATGCCCTCCTTTCCCATTCAGGGATGTTTCCCCAGTCCCTCATGCCGTAATGGCATATTGTCACACTCATTCCCCACCACTGTGTAAGGCTAATGTGCCTAGACCCCAAAATCCCATCAGGGAGAATCTATAGCTAGCTGGGATGAGGAAAGGGCAGGGAGTAGTGAAGATCACTCCCCAGGAAGCTCAGTATCCACTTTCCCCAGTCATTCAGAAACCATTTACAGAACAACTGACACAAGAAAGAGTAACCAAGTAATGATGATCACAGGGACCGGGTAGCAAACGCTGCAGTCTAGTTGTAGGGAAATGAGTAAGCAGACCAGGAACTTTAAATACTGGCTGGTCGCAGCCGACACTAGGCCGGAGAGAGGAAAGCTGCAGAGGCCGAATCACCTTGGGAACCGTAAGCTTGCTGAGCACCACATTGAAGGCAGGGATGTTGTGGTAGAAGTCGGAAAGGCAGACCCGAGGAAGGAACAGAGAAGCCAGGGTGAGAAAGCCATGGGAACCGCAAATCACGAAACCCGACACCACGAGACTGCAGCGCTGGATAAAGCGCATGCAAAGGCAGTACAGCAAGGTGGAGAGGAACAAAGAGGCACTGGAGGCTACTGGTAAGCCCTGGGAGGAAAATAGGGTTACCACGTTACCAGCAAATAAAGGTTGCTGTGCATCAGCAACAGAAATAACCAGTGAACCTAGAAGAAGCGAGTGGGTTTTTGGGTGGCTAAATAAAGGGAACTGCTTCTTGAAAACCCCGCCAGCAGGATGCAGCAAAGTCATTAGAAAAGCAAGTGTGTTTCGAAAAACAAATTGCTAATGGGTTATTAAACCATAACATGCAAGAAAGAGTGGCTCAGACACTAAAGGCCTGGGAAGTAAATGTACCGGGTGAAATTAAGTATCTGTGCAACAAAGTATTTATGTAACAAAGTCCTGGAAGGAGATTATATCAGGTAAAGGTTAATGTTTAAGTAATGAAGTGCTGGTAGGAAGGTACACCAGAGGAAGGTGAAACAATTGTGCAACAATTGTCGACCTGGAAGAAGTATGCCCAGGTGGAGCCCAATATTAAGACTATTGTATGGAAAGGCCCTTGAATTAATGAACGTTTGGGAATCTATAAAGAGAAGAGGGAAGTCCTTAGGAAAATACATATCCCTAGGGAACTGTAATATAAAGCTCGGAGAAGGGAGACAATTCCCCAAATGAAGTGTGAATACCGAGGGGAGAGAGTAACCCCCTTGGAAAATGATTACTCTTTTTTTAACTGGTGAAAAGTTGACCTAAGGAAACTCGGGAAGAAAAGGAATCCTTGGAAAGAAGGCATTGTTCGCGAGAAAAGCCTTTCTGTTGAATTGGAACTTTTATGTTGAACTTGTACATTTCAGTTTATTTGCAGTGTGAGGGCCAGAATAGGATTACAGATACAGGACAGATTCCTCCTACAATAAGGATAGTGAGGCATTTTCTATCCCTAATTGTTTTAATAAAAGTTTATGACCAAGGATATGTCTCCTCTGTGTCTGAGTCTCATTCCTGGCTGGTCACATATTCTTCAGCTTGAAACCTCGGCACCACCTATGACCCTTATCACACCTTCTCTACTTTCATCTCCAAAACTGGAACAGCAGCTCACCTCAACCTCATAACTATTAGGAAGATCAGGCACCCCCTTCCTTTCAACATCGCAAAGCATCTCTTAACCACTCTTGTCTTCTCTAAACCAGACTATCGTGCCAGCGTCCTCTTTGGTCGCCACAACTATGCTTTCTGCCCTCTAAACAATATCATTAACTTTGCTATCAGGAATCTCTTTGAACTCTCTCACTTCACACCTACTTCCTCGTACCGTCACCAGGCTGAATGGATGACAATGCAAATCTGGGCTAGATTTAAATTTCTTCTCCTGGTTCACAAATCCATCAACGGGAAGGCACCACTGTATCGATCCTTCCCTACCTAACTATGCAAGCCTTCTTGTAATTTCCTCACTGCCTCTTCAACTACCCATGTGGCTCCTCGCCCTCCCTCTCGCTTCCGCTCTTTCGCTCTTCTTGCTCCATTTGCATGGAATTCTCTTCCTCTGGACATCCAAAAAACAGTCCAGACACATTTGTTCAAACGTACCTTCTCAAATCCGAGTTACCCTCTTATCATATCTCATCTGCCTGCCTGCTAGCTAACATGTTTCCTTCGCCTCTAACATGCCTCTGTCCCTCACTTCCTCTACCTCTTCACTCATCATGGTCACATCCCAAGCACAGCCGGCTGTACCGCTTTCCTGCACTTAAAAATGTCCAATGTTCATTGTCCTTATTAGTGTATGAACAAACCAAATGGTGTTCTCGTTGGATACAGTTAAAGTTTGTATTCAGAACTCATTCATTAACAAATAGAGCACTGAATAAAACAAACAGTAAAATATCAGTTGTTTGTCTTTTACTATATTTGTACTTTAATCCAAATAAACATTACACGGGTTGAATGTTGGCTGAATGTCGGTCTTTGACAATGTGCATGTCTATAGATGCATTTGTACTTACTTTAGTTAGGGCAAGTCAGTAATTGTGCAAGAATCATTACACCAGTTAAAGTTGTTCCCTTAAAATCTTCTTTTATGCTTTATGCCTCAATTTTTCTTTCGGTCCTAGTATTCATTAGATCTTCTTTGTTTCATTGTTATCAAGTCCAATATATTTTTGTATGAATGAGTCCGGTTATTTTCTGTTTTTTGTAATGCTATGTCATGCACAACCTCTAGCCTTGTTGTTTTAGAAATATTTTAAGTATTCATTTTTTGACCTTTAAAAAATAAAAGACAAACAACTGATCTTTTATTGTTTGGTTTAAACTTTAACTGTATCCAACGGGAACACCATTTGGTTTGTTTATGCCCGATTGCTCCCTTTAGTTCCTGTGTAGTAGGGAGTCCCCTCTAGTTTGGCTTGATAATGTATGTACATTTATTCATTTATTTATTGTCGTAAAAAGGAGTCAAGCCAGCGGGACAATAGGAAAGTTCACTTTGCGGACATCGTCCAACCTAATAGAGAGGGAAGAGTCCCCTTAGCTGCTGCACAGATCATCATATATCAAGCACAAAGTGATTTAAAATATTATGTTTATTTATTACAATTAGAAACTTTAAAAAGAGTATTAAATCCTCAAAGGGTCAAGTACAATGTACCGAAACATATACAACTACATATAAAAGTGCATACTGGTTAAAGTGCTAGTTTCAATTGTAAACTCATTAAAAGGTCGCAAAGAGGATGAATCACATTGATCCTAAAGATTAGTCTGGGCATGCCATATGTGGTGCCCCAAGATGAGTGAAGGGGATCACTCAGGTGGGGAACCCCCAGTCGCTCTGACCAGACTAAATGTGCAAATAGCAAGATGTATAGCAATGACACGATCTAAGTAATGTTAGTAAACAAAAAAAGGTCAATAAATGAATCCGAAAAGTCAAATGAAGAGCAGACAGGAAACTAGAACAAGTGATATTAGTTCCAAAATACAACAGAATAGCACACACTAAAATCTAACTGTGGGATGTTGTGTGTCGACTACTCGGGTGTCATAAGAAAAAAAGGGAGACAAGTAATATAGAAAACATGGCACCATAAAAAAAGAGTAGTTTCGATGGAAATAACACATATAGCAAGACATGCAGGTGATGTCCATCTTCGTCAGGACAAAGCATTCCCGTCAATTTCATGAATTCTTGGTCATTCATCTGTGTCTTTTCTGAACAATCCCAATTTTAGGTTAGAAGAGTTTCACATACATTTTGAAACATGATAATAAAAAGAAAAAGACACCTAAAACAACGTGTAAGATGAAGAGGGCAAAAAAGAAAAAGAAAGAAACACATCACAAATGACACATACAACACTGGTTAAAATTAGATCTGTGAATGCAGAAAATGGGACTGCTCCCATGTCAAACGATTTAAACATGTCATGTGACTTCAGATATAAATGGGGAGAAGGGGAAATTACCATAGTCTCAACCCTATGTGGAGGCTGGTTCCGCGATCCTGTCGATAAGTCCAGGGGGTAAAAGTTCAACCACACCAGAAGAAGATCTCAAATGAAATAGATCAAAAACGCAAGGCATCAGTGTACAATTGTAATTACAATTGACTAAAACATAGTGTGATCAAGTGAGTACTATGTTTTAAAAATGTTTTGTGTTGCACAATAGCAAAAGTCCTCCAGAGTAAGAAAGAGGCAATGTGATCTAAAGGGTTCATACCATCAACTCAGCACATTCACCAAAGGGAAAAAACAAGAAAATATAGGTAAAAGTAAAGAAAATCAGGATTAAACTGTGCAGAAACAAAGTAAATACAGCATCAACAAAATGAATTGTGCGCCACAACGTGAAATAAACGTCAGAGAAATAAAGATATTGAATAAATGAACTCGGCCAATAGTAGATCCTGAATTAGGTAAAGCAAAAAAATGAATAATAACCCGACAGATTTAGAAAGAGATAAGAACTACAAAACAAAAAAATAATAATGATGGAACTGGACTGAAAAATAAAGCTATAAGCTTATCAATCTCACCTTCATGGCAGCTTGAGCATTCGAGTGTTAGAAATCTTGGTAATGAGTTAACGATGCGGTTTATAGAATTAGCTCAGGTATGGTTGCAATGAAAAGCGGTAAATTCATTTGTCCATACGGCTTCTATATTCCCAGAAGGGCCAATGGAAAGACCTAATGGAGACAGATGAATATATGTAAATACATGCATAAATGCCGCAAGACGCGGCCGTGTCACATGTGCGAGAATGCAGATAGCCCCATAAGGGCAAAGCATGAGATTCTAAAGTCGTAAAGCACTTGTCTAACCAACCCGCCCGCGAGGGACGGAAAATACGGATAGTAATTAGCAGCTGACTATACAGATGAACGCCGCCTCAGGGGCAAGAGTCAGTTTTAGAGACTTCAGGTACAAAAAGTCTCTGGTACCTGAACATGCACTCACCCACAAGCAGTATATAGAAGATTACGCGCCGCTGTGTCTAACTGACACAATGTCCAAAAGTTACCTGTGTGATTTCTTAAACACTCGCGGGCCGTGTAGAGATGAAACCGGAACCGGAAATGCCGGACCGTTGGACGTCCAGCGCAGCCAACCTAAATACACGTCAAAAGACGTGTGGCGTGTGACGTATCATAGTGGACATGTGGTATAGAAATAAGGAGGAGGGAAGGTGGGGGGAGACGGGGATTGGAAACTGGAACTCGCAGTAAATCACAATAAATTAACCGCACGCTACAGCTGGCATCGTTCCACTCTCCAACTATACGTACATGCGTTCACTGGGCAAAAACTGTGCGCAACACTAAGACCCCCACAGGCACGGACCTGGAGGCTTCACCGGCCCAAGCACTTCAGCAAAGACCAACAAGAGCTAGCTGCAAGTGACACGCCCACATTGACACAGCGGTGTCAGGTCAGTTAAGATCATCGTGTAGGTGTGGGTTCACCGGTAATAACACATAAGCCACAATGAATAGACGATAACCAGGGTATAGCCTGATGGACATAGAGCAACAAAATATCTATACATATATATAAAGGAAAGGTACAGGAAAATAGAGGCAACCATGAATGGCAGGGAACAAAACGACTCCGTAGGTTTAGGTTCTAGAATGGTTTATTTGAAGGATGCCTGAAAGCCATCCTTATAAAGCATGAATCCCTAGGCTGGAGCTTAAAGGTGGTGTCTACGTATAACTTTAGACATCTATATTCTCGAATGGTCTATTAGTTAAATACTGATTGCCATTCTTCCTGGACATTCAAACCCAAAGTGTGACTTTGGGTGTTGTATATCCACCAGTGTTCGCGTGAGGCGAGTCTACTGGCTGTGGCGTATTGGTCAGATCCTACTATACGTTCCAAAGACCACCATATTAAGTCGTCACAATTGTGAAGATGCTCTAAAAAGTGAGCAACTAAAGGTGAAGATAAATTGTGGGTCCTAATTCTAGACTTATGCTATGATATCCTGAGTTTGATGGGCCTAGATGTCTTGCCTATATAGGTTTTCTTGCATGGGCACATGACGGCATAGATCACGTTTTATGAATTGCACGTCGTGTGCCCTCTAAGTTTCCATGATTTGTGGTTGATAGTGACTGTGTTAGTGACCGTGTTAGTCGCTGTGGTGGAACCACACTGGCAACATGTGCCGCATGGATAATGTCCCGTATTTATTGTCCCCAGTGACTGTTCCACTTACTCCCCTCCACAATCTGGTCAGAATGTCCCTCAAACTCACCCCATTGTAAGAAGCTCGCTACTCCCAGTGAAATCTGATTTCTTATCTATAGGACGTTTTTTGTGATTAAAAGAGCATGTTTCCTCTATAAATACATATATAAATAAATTCCCCTCCTTCTCCAATAGCGTTAAAAATTCTGGCTAGCGGTTTAGCAAGGATTTGGTTTAACACCTTGTAAAAAGGTGATGTGAAGCCATGCCGAATCAGTGATTTGTTCCGTTTTGGTGTTTTAATTGCTGCAATGACTTCTTGTGGGTCTATGGGGGTCTCAAAGTAATTCCTGACTAATATCTAATGCAGGTAGTTTCACCTCCAACAGGTATGCTTTTTGTGAGGTGGCAAATATGTTGTCTGCCATGTACAGTGCGCCATAGAAGTCGTGGAATGCACTCCATGTATGTGGCTTGTCTAGCAGTCTGTTGAGGGATGGTTCTGCTCTTAAGGATACAGGTAGGGAATTCCACAGTTTAGCTGCTAGAACCGGGAAACTGCTACCCTCTGCTTTCGTGAGCTTGAATGTGGGGACCCTTAGGCAGTGCGAGTGTATGGTTCTGGTAGGTCATTCAGTTGTGTTTTTGGAGAATATGTCTGCTAAGTATTTCAGGGCTGAGTTGGTGAGGCATTTATGAGTGATAGTTAATTCTGTCCTGCACAGATAACCATTTAGTGTTGCGTCTGATATATGAGATATGTTGGGTTCTGGGAATATTCAATGCAGTTCTTAAAGCATTATTTTGTAGGATTTGCAATTTGTCGACAATGTATTTAATCGACTCTAGGTATAGAGCATTACAATAGTCTATTTTAGACAAGATTAATGCCCTGGCCAGTGTTGTTCAACTTAAGGTGGAAACGAAAGGTTTGCACGCATTGATTAGCTTGCAAGTGTATGCTGTGGCAGAAACTGTGGCATTGACTTGTCTTGTCAGGTTTAAGGCTGAGCCACGGTAAACCTCCTTGGATACTTTAATGATGTTACCGTCAATATTAAAAGATGTGAATTGGTTACTTAGTTTATTTAATCTTGCTGTGGAGCCGATGAGGAGGAGCTCTGTCTTTTCATCGTTGAGACAGAGACCATGAGGGGCCATCCAAGCTTGGAGAATGAGATGTATGTTGTTGAGCAAGGTTGAGTCGGTATAGCGATTGCCAGTGATAGGAATGTCGAGATCGTTGAAGAAGGGCTCTGTGAAAATATTATACATAGTAGGAGAGACACAAGACCCCTGCAGTACTCCGCAAGTGATGGATACAGGTTCGGCTGATGCAGTATTAGAGAAGACCCTTGTGGTGCAATTGTCAAAGAAGGATTGTATCGAAGCATTGGCTTCGGTGGAGAAGTGGGCAGCTGATTTTAAGTGACTGCATAAGACTTTGTGATCCACAGAGTCAAATGCAGATGAGAGATCTAAAAGGAAAAGGAGGGCAAGTTTTCCACTGCCCCTTATGTCGTCCATTTGTTTTTTCAAGTCTATTGGAGCTGATTCTGTTCCGTGTTTGGGTCTGAAGCCACACTGGCGCAGACAGAGGTTATTACTTTCAAGGTACGCTTGTATCTGTAGATAGGCAGCCCTTTCTAGAATTTTGAGGATAAATGGCACGTCGTTATTGTGTCTGTAGTTGGTTGGGATATAAGGGTCCAGATTTAGTTTTTTTTTAAAGTGGGAGGACCCATGCACCTTTGTCGGTATAGTGCAAGTATCAAAGGAGTTTACTAGTGTCATGATGAAAGGCGCTAGTACAATAGCTGCCTCTTTGATTATAAGTGCCGGGCAGGAGTCTCCCTGGAATCTAGATGGTTTGAGGGAGGCTATTATGTCATTATGAGTGGAGACTGGGGTAAATTTAAATCAGTTACAGGGTTTTTGGCAGGGTTGTCTGTGACTTCAGCGGGGGGTATCCCCACTGAGGTTACGTTTTTTGTTTTCAATTTACTTTTAAAGGAGATCAATTTTATTAGATAGCGCAGCTTGAATCTTTGTACACCAGGATTTGTCCTTGGTACAGGTATCCGTTGGTGGAATAGGTGACTCAAGTTCTCTTAAGATGATAAAGAGTTCTCTAGTGTTAGAGCTTGCTTTGTTGATTCTATCATTATAAGTGTGTCTTTTGGTTTGGAGGATCTCGGATTTCTATTTAGTGGATATTTGAGAGAGTCTTTCCTTATTCTCCACTGTGGGGTTGTTTTTCCAATGTGGATTCTGCACTTCTTTTTACGTTACAAAGTACTTTAAGATTGGGGGTGAACCAAGAATGAAGGTGAGCTTGAGGCTTAGCTTTACACAATTTTAGAGGTGCTATTTTGTCCATCACTTGTTTAATAGTATGGTTGTAGAGCTCTACAAGAGCGGAGAGGTCTGAGCTATTAACTATGATATTGGTAATAGGTTAGAGTAATGGTAATAGGTTTTCCACTGTTATATTCAGCTTGTTTCTGATAAATGCAGGGGGAGCCAATAAGATCTCTGGGTTAGGTTGGAGATTGTCTTGCAAGGTGAAGGAGATAAGATGGTGGTCAGTCCAGCCACAAGGTTAATTTGATGCAATTTTGGTAGCACAGTTAAAGTCTGCTAACCAGTCTAGTGTTCTTCCTTTCAAATGTGTAGGCGAGTTGAGGCAATGGGTGAAACATAGTTCAGTCAGAGTGTTGGCGATTATTGAGGCATTGTCGTCTTTCAAGTAATTAAGGCCTAGATTGAGGTCACCTAGTAATAGGATTTGTGAAGTCAGTTTCATATTTACAGTGAGTAGTGTGGTAATATCTTCCTCAATAGGAAGAGATAGGGCCAGGAGGTCTGTAGATCAGGTCCATGGTTATAGTGTGACAGGCTGCAAGAGGCAACTTGACTGTAAGGAGCACATTGGATGCAAAAGGGGGATGTGGGCAGATCCTTAGTCCTAATTTAGTTTTAGCAATGAAGGCAATACCGCCTCCTTTGGCGTTTTCTTGTCTTAGTATGGGAACATTTTCTGGTATAGCTAGTGAAAGGGTTGGGCCGGCAGCTGCATGACGCCAAGTCTTAGTATGTGGAAAGGTCGAAGGATTTGCTGGCTGTGTTTTCTACTCAGTTCGACTTGCACAAGTCTTTTTTCCAGCTCCATTGTGTGAGGAGGAGCGTTCTACTGAAAGACCTGAGCCACCCGCAGAGCGGCGCGGAGTCCAGCAGAGTCTTAGTGTGTCTTAGTGTGGCTGGGTGAGGCTTACATTCAGAGACACTATGGGCGAAGAGACGGACGGCCTTCGGTCCCGCACAAGAAGCAAGGTACGTGCCACCGCACTTACAAGTTTCCTAAGAACTCCCCATGACCTTGAACATTCTCCAAGTACTATCCATAAGCAAAATAGACTGCAAGCCAAAATTACTAAAGGGTCAGTTGCGGGATGCAAGACGCTCAAACCTACTTCCCATACTGCCATTCGATCCTGAGGTTCCCCTCCCCCACCACTTTCACCAACATGTTCAACTTACTTGTCTTGCACTGAAGATCTAGACGGTGCTCGTGTTTCCCTGAGCTGTGGGGAAGGGGCCGACAGCTCTCCTTGCAAGCCGCGCACTTTGGCAGAGGTTATAAACTTTTCCAAGGGGCTTGCGTTAGCGGAGCTTCTCGACAAGGTGTTTGAGGCAGGGAGGTCAGGCGCTGTGTGGTCTGCCTTAAACCCTGCCATGCCAAGCATGTATCATGCGTTCCCTTACAGAGTAATACAGGCACCAGAAAGAGTATGGATGCGTGCCCGATAGATGACCGGACCACAATCAGCCAAACAGATGGGGGTTGTGAGTGGGAGAGCCGGGCGCCTAGGAGCGGAGCAAACGTGGAGGCAAATCCCACGTCCCCACAATTGCTAGCATGTACACGCAATGAAGTACCGGTGAGCCTCGCTCCGTCAGATACCACGATCAGGCTATCTCCCCCCACTAGCTCACAAGGCGGTTCAGCGAAAGCGTCCCTTCAACAAAGCAAACAAAAGCTGAGCCAATCAGCGCTGATACTTTCTAGTTCAAAAGGAAACCCAATCAACCGTATAGCAAAAAAGAGAAATTACTCGACCTCGGATCTGGGGACACTTAGGTGGCATTTTAATCCCAGAGACACGAACAATGAGATGGAAGGCTTCAAACGCCCACGACTCATGGAACTCGAAACTCTTGTCACAACAGACCTGGAGCAAACAAATGAAATCAAAGATGAGGAACTTCTGTCGGGCATTGCAACTAAATTGACTACAGATTGCATTGAAACCCCAGCAGAATCAGCTGAGTCTATAAGTCATTTTGACATCAGTGATAAAGCCGCATAGGCACCGTCTCCTACTTTTAATACTGATGGAACGATGTACACTAGACCAGTGGCTCCCAAAGAAAAAGATTGTATGTCCAGCATGCAAAATCAAAAGCATAAGAAAACTCATTGTTAATTTGATAGAGCCGGTTTGTGCTTCATCGGTAGTGTCATCTAAAAATGCTCTCCTAAGCGTGACTGGTGCTAATAGAAGCCAAATAGGAAAAAATACTGATAACATGACAACTAAAGTGCTCATGTCAGATGTTGAGAAAGCTCTCACTCGCGTGGAAAACTACTCCCGCCTTAAGAGCTAGAAAAGATGACAGAGGGAGAATTCATGATCACTCCAGCAGTGTCGTCGGACAGCATAATTTCACATCGCAAAAAAGTTCAAGCTTTCTTGAGACACATTTCCACCTCTTACATCAACAAAAGATCTGAAATCAAGCAGAACAGCGCGTGAAGAGAATGAAAAAGCCACCAAATTCTCGTCAAGTAGGGAATCCGACAGCTCCGAGTGTTCATGTACGGTTGAACATTCAACTTTCAGAGCAGGAAGAACTGCAACAAAATGCAAATAAGATGACCTGGACTCACCTTTGGCAAAAAATCAGGCCAACAAGCTAGAAAAGGAAAAATTATTGCAAACATCCTTGATCTCAGCTGCCACTATAACCCTGGCTCCATATTTAAAATTATATGAGACACTGAGTGATAATTACAGAGATCAATCCACACTCATGGCTTTAATGAACTCTAAATTAATTGTGATAGAAAATTTCATAGAATCCATGAGAGAAAAAAAAGGAAGAGAACGAGACTTGACGGCGTCATATTGAAATCTTTAATAGATGCTCTTCAAGAAGCTAAATCTGACAAAAGGACCTTTTTGCAGGGAGTCTTCGAAAATGCGTCTATTTTAAGATCAGAACCACGCAAAGAACCGGACCACCACATTTGTCCCTGCGTTGAAAGAACCA
The DNA here is from genome assembly GCF_040938575.1 of Ambystoma mexicanum. NCBI lineage: Eukaryota > Metazoa > Chordata > Amphibia > Caudata > Ambystomatidae > Ambystoma > Ambystoma mexicanum. The sequence continues at coordinate 1,405,081,561 of NC_090923.1, read as the reverse complement.
AAACTGACAACAAAAGAACTGATTTAACAAAAAGTTTTATTTCACCAAATGAACAAAGAAAAGATCATAAGCACAAAGACGATTGTCAAACCAATTTGACACAAAGTGAGACTTTAAAAACTGCCTCATCAAGAAGCAAAAATCCTCCTATCAGTGCACCTATCACCCAAGTTCTCTGTGCTACTTCTAACAAAGCACAATGGTTCATCTTGACTATTCAACTGCAAACCTAATTGAAAATGCAATCACAAATGTTCTGGAATGCTCCAAAGAGTGTTCAATCGTTGACAGCCAGGCTAACCCTTTCTCAATCTTCAATCCAATTAACACATCTGGGAAAGATGGGAACAGAAAATCAAATCCTCTTCAAACAAAAATCTAAAAATATCAAAAAATGAACAAATGCCAAAACTTGTAATTCAAGGAAATTTCTAAGAGTGAAAGATGCAGAGGAAAATATAATAAGCCATGAACCAAAATCAACAGTGGGAACAATTAAGTCACGATCATTGAAGAAACCTACTGATGGATTAATGAAAGTCGACCTACCTGAAAGTATTTCTGCCAACAAATCCATCCAGGAAGGGATCGACACCACAAAGCACCTAATGGACACATCAACATATGAGGATGAATCAGAGTGCTCAATTGATTATCCTTCGAGAGTAGTAGTAATCAGTCCAGTAAGAGAGGCACTTCTTACTCCTGTTCACAACACTCCATCAAAAATGTCCTCGGCAGTCCAGAAATTCCCCACATTGAGTGACAGAAGAAAGGCCTTAATCCCCCTTAAAAATCCAACAATTGTTATAGAAAAGGAAAGTGTAGATCATAATCCCGTTCCGTCCACACTTTCTAGGATAACATTTAATGTAAATCTCAAACCAATAATGCCAGTCAAAACATCACAGCACAAGGCGAGTCAAAATACTGAAGAAAGCAAAGAAACCGGAAATCAAATAATATCGAATACATTGAATGAATACATCACAATAGAAAGAAAAAAGAAAACACGAGATGGCCTAATCCTCAACCGTGCAAACCTAATGATTTTATTTCACCATATTCCAAAACTCTGAGCCCTTGCTTCCCAAGACATAAAAGTGGTGAGCTTTCCAGACAAACAAGTTAATGATAAAGTCACACTAATCATGTCATCTGCAATAGCAGCTATAACGGTGAGAGAAGCAAGAGCAGATCTGGATCACTTAGGCTTTAGTCTTAAAACAAGCACATTTCAGGACAAGCCCAGACAAAGCCCTGCACAGTCCTCTCTAGCTAACGAGCGCAATGGCCACAACAGCAAAAGATCATGGAATTCCAACTGTAAGGTTTATGAATGGAATGTCTTACAGCCTGAAAAAGCCCGGCATAATCCCTAAGTAGATCCGCCTGGTGAAGTAAAAGCTCAGGAAATTGTAAAGACCCATAGGTCAGATCTTGACTTGTTTGAAAATGAAACCATGCGAAATATAAATGTGACTTTTCAATGTAACAAAGAAAAAAAGAAATTGACAGAAAGGATCGGACTAACCACCAAGAAAACAACCACAACCAATCCTGGGAATGGGTAGCCAGCTCCCTCGAAAAGATGAGAAAGGATTAGAGCCAGAAGAGATGCTAAGAAGAAACTTGGACGGTTGGTTCTTGGAACACCAGCGGATTTGGACACCTTTTTAATGAGCCATCCCAGATTCTATCGGACCTAGACATTATTTGTCTTCAAGAGACGTGGCTAAGAGAGCCACCCCTCCTTGACGGATATGTTGGATACCTAAATCCGGCAAAGGGTGGTCCAAATGGCAGAACCTCTTCGAGACTGTTAATCCTAGTTAAAAACAATTGCAATTTTAAGGTTGTTGAAGTATCAAATGTGAACCTTTACATTCAAACGATTTTGATACAGACCACCACCGATAAAACAAACAAAGATTTGCCAATAGTGAATCTCGATTGGCATCCTGACACAAAAGATGACGATGGATTCCTTACAACTTTGACAAACGCGATCGATAAGATCTTAGTTGAGACCCGAGACTTAGAGTAATACTGTGTGGAGACCTAAATGCAAAATGTCTCCCAGAAATGACAAAAAAAGACAGTTAAAGCAAACCCCCATTGCAGAAGAAACATCGTAGAGGTGCAGCATGGATGGAAGAAATGTCATTGAGAGACTTCCACCTTGTTAATGGCAATATTGAGGGAGATATACCTCCAGCCCCCACTTGGTCCAATGGAAGCAGTTTTGCAACATTGGATTATTGTTTTATCTCGCGAAACTTGTTGACAGTGATTACAAAAATGAAAGTCACAAAAGTGAGTCACAGTGATCATGATCCATTAATCATGACGTTTAGAAAAACAGAAACAAAACCACAAAAGAAATGGGGATTCAAGGTCGAAGTAGAAGAAGGAATTAACAGGATCACACTAAAACCGGATTAAATGCCCAGACTAATAGAAGATCTAACATCTTTGTTGAGAAAAGACCCTGACTGTTGATTACAGCAGTACCCTGGCTTTAAAAGAACTCTCCAAAGGTTCAATCAAACCAAAATTTAAACATCTGCACACCTATAATAAGGACATAAAGTTGCAAAAAAAAAGCTGTTGAGAAAAGATCTCCTAGTCTTAACTAGAAGAAACCCAATCGAGCTAAAGATGTTAATAAAGAAAAGGAAACAAAAATATAGGAATTGGGTAAAAGCACACAAAATAATCATTGACACGAGAGACACAGAAAATATGATAAAAGCCATTAACGAGAAGAATGGGAGAAATCTCTGGCAATTACTTAAGAATAAAGGCGATACCATCGAACCTTGCCAACTCAATCCAATACCTGAAGAAATCTGAGTAATCCATTTTAAAAATCTGTTTGGAACAACAATGCATCACCTTGAAATGATTGGAAAACAGAACTTAATTAAGAGTGGATGGTGTACTGTGACAAAGAGGAACTCACACGTTTGATAAATAAATGTAGTAACTCTAGGGCCCCCGGCCCAGATGGCGTAACTAATGCCATAATGAAGGAAGCCCAAGAGAAATGGGCAGAATTCTGTGACATACTATTCTCCAGAATATTCATGAAAAAAATAATTCCCAAATCATGGAAATCAGCCATAATAATAACAATCTTCAAAACAAGGGCATAGAATGACTCCAACGAATTACAGACCCATCTGTGGGATATATTGACCCACTCAACAGTATTTCACCACATCACCAAGCTGCATTTGTGCAAGAAAAAGCAATATTGCTGCGCTGGCTCCTGTGCGCCCCAGGACCTCCAAATTGCGTTTTTGCAACAAACAAAATGATGGCTGCACTGTCCTGCCAAGCACACTTCAGGCAGGATGGAACAAGGGGACACACTGAAGGAGTGTGCCAGTGTGTTCTGAAACAAATGGAATGAAGTGAAAAGGCAGCACTGCTTTGCTGAAAACCCCAAATTCCCCTCGAAAACGAAACTTTTCACCCTTTAAAAATGCTGCTTTGGCGCTAATTCCATCTATTCATTCTGAAAACACTGATTAAAAAGGCCCGATCATAACCAGGATATTTCACTGTGCTTCACCAAAACCAGGCATAATTCCTGAGTGACAGGCCCAGTTAAACCAACTCTGAGAGAAATCAATAAGCAACTTCACTTTCACTCGCACGGGAACATGCGTTTATTTCTTTCCAAAAGTATCCAGGCTCAGCAGTTCAAAGAGACCAACTCTCTGAGCCAGGTCATTGTCAATGTATCTATGCTTCAGATAAAACTCCTACATTCAAGGAAATTACTATAGCTGCAAAGAGTGTGGGAATCTGAGGGAGCTGCCAAACCGAATTTAAAGAAAGAAATGCTAGCAGTTTTCAACACGTGTAAAAATGGGCTTTGCCGACAGAAGAAAAAATAAATGGCCCGTTTAAAAATAAATTGTTGAATGAAAGCCTGCTTACTTAGCAACGTAAAGGGGCTCTGTTTCTGGTGAAAATACAGACATCGGCTTTCTGTCACAGGTTTGTTTTAATTCAGGACCCAAAATGAGAAAATAAAGAGTTTAAAACACATGGGCTGAATTTGCAAGCTCTCAAAAACCAGTTATTCCAGTTGTCAGCCCTGAAACTTCCCCCTGAGGAAGGGAATCGCACCATAATCTCTCAGCAGAGACTAACAACCCACTGATAATTACAGGGTGGGAAATAATCTAGTCTACAGAAACCCACTGACAATGGGACTCCAAGAGCAAGGAAGTTGGAAATGTGAAGGGGCAATAAAACCTCCAATCAAGATGAGAAACCCCCCATCTTTCTTGGAAGGAAATGACAGTTAATTGCAGTTGAAGGAAGAAAGAAAAATGATCTAGTGACAATGGACTGCCTTTTGGTTCTAAAGACCGTTTCATAAATAAACTTTAAAGACTTTTAGCTCAACAGCGAGACTTTATAAAAATGTAGAGTTTTCACAGTGTAAAAGTGAATTTTTGGGCTGTCTTTTAAGACTTGGTAGAATTCACTGACACCTTGGGAACAGAGATGGAAGAATATGGCAGATTACAAGAGAAGCATCCATGTTGCAAATGCGAATGTTTGTACATGCATCCCTGATGATCATCCACATCCTCCGTAAATACCTCCCCTCTAGAGCCCTTCGCTCCTCTGCCTCCAACTCCCTCAGGGTCAATCGTTTCTCAAAGAAACAAGCTTGTCTGGTAGTAGATCTTTGTCTTCTGCGGGGGCCTCCCTCTGGAACTGCCTACCTGCTACCTTGAAACTTGAGGAGAACCACGTACGGTTCTGGAAGCTCCTTAAGACCTTCCTCTTCGCCTCTGCCTTTCCCCCTCTTCTCCCCTGCTGATCTGCTTTCTCCCTCAGCAATGCTGCACCTGGCCACAGTCTGCCCTCTGGGCCCAGATACCTGCTCACCTTCACCCTCCTGCACTGCCCCCAGGCCACCCCTTGCACTGGGGCCTGTATCTGTACCCATACAGGCCCCCCACTCTTTGTCTGCACTGATCAGATACTCCCTATCTGACTAACCTTGCACTTGGCCTGCACAGGCTGCACTACCACTGTTTCTGATCACCGTATTTATTTATTTATTTCACTTATAATTTATCTTGTCCTCTCTTATGCTCTGCACTTTCCAATTTCTCCCCCTCCCATGCACTTTACCCCTTTTCCCTTCCCCATGCACTTGCACATTCTCAATGTCACTGGGCCTAGTAAGATCATTGTGTTTCTTATTCTCCACTGTTCCCCTCCCTTTGCCTGGTCGTGCTCTGAAACACCTGTGTATGAGCGCAATATAAATAAAGTATCATATATCATGTATGAAGGTATAGAATCTTGTGTAATATAAATCCCACTGAAAAGCGCATAAAACTGGTAGAAGGGCGAAACAAGGTCTCACGGACTGGAGGATTGGACTGCAATGTGTTGCACAAAATACGTAATCTGTGTATATAATTTGCTAAGAGATTGCAATTGTATAAATTAATGTTTGTGGCAAAATCCGATTTTAGTGAAAGTAACTGTGGGATGATGTTGGACATTGTAAAACTCACACCATAAATCTAACATAATTGTCCTGAAATCCAACCAGCTGAGAGTGAGGCGGAGATTGCCACCCTTGTCCAATCCTATTGTTAGAGGCGTGTTTAGTTAAGCCTGCCCCAGTCATATACTTGGATGATGTCACTAGGCATTATAAATAACCCTGACAAGACTCTACACACGCTCTTCCTGATTTTCCTGCGCCGGTGTCCTGTTCCTGTTCCATCAATCCAGACTCCAGATTCCAACTACAAAGCCAAGGCATTGCTGACCCTACTCCAGGGTCCACTGCAAAGCCCAAGCATTGCTGATCCTGCTCCAGCAAGGCTTACATTCTGAAAACCACTAAAATCCCAAATAACCAATGGGGAAAGCTGTGGTGTTCTTGGGAGGCATCCTGATCCCACTAACTGCATCCAGAGGTACCTGTGCCATCCAGCTGATCTTTAGTATTCAGTGACCAGAATTGCCCTTCCAGTCCAGTGCCATTTGGTGACCAGAACTGCCCAGCTGTTGGCCAGGCGACCTGCTGTGTATTGACCAGAACCATTGACTGTCCAGAATCCAAAAACTAAAAAGTGGACTGCGAGTATCAATTGCCACGCCATCTAAACCCATAGCCTATCTTGTCATTGTCCTCATCTCACTCTCTAAGTCATTCTATCCTCATCCTGATAACTTGTTCAAATGTGCAAATGTTCACAATCATTCTTTCAACCCTGCCCTTGATTTCAAGTGTTAGCGCCACGTTTCTCTTCATTTCTGTCTTGCATAGATTATAAGTCATTAGCGATATTGTGTTTAAATAAATTAATTTTCCTTTAAGAAAAGATGTACACTTCATGAAGGGTTACAACTGCAGCGTAATTTGATATTCACGGGTGGCGTTCCCCTTTTCTTAGCCATTAAATCTAGTTTTTAAGTAAGATTTGCCTTTCAATTTGAAAACCGATTCCTCTTTTCACTGCTCTATTTTCTAAAAACGAACCTCACTCTATCTTGCATAACTCACCCAATTTACCAGCTAGAGACCTACTTCCATATTGTACCTGTGATCTATAACTATACCCAAACCAGAAAACCGCACTCCAAATCAGTGTATTTCACCCGGTTTTTATTAAAAACCGTTTGCAATTTTGCAATTCCCGCTTGAAATTATCCAGAGTTTCCAACTTGTCATTTTGCTACAACATGTTTTAAACTTGCCACTCATTTTTTAACTGTATGCTTTTGGTAATTCATTCTGTGTGATTTCTAGTGTATCTGCATTGTGGCTTTAGTGAGGAATTATATTTGCTTCAAGGTTTTTAACACACATTCATTATTTAATTGTCCATTTCAGAATGTCATTTCACCACATTGCAAAGAGTTTAAAATCCGTTTTTCTCTCTTATTTGGGGAGGGAAGGTCAGATTTGAATTCTGTTTATTTGTCATTCCTGATTACCTGTTGCTTCTATTTATCCACTCAGAATTTATTATTTGTGGGTTGAGGGAACATTGCAGGGGGACATTCTAACTTAAGTGCTATTTTACCTAACCCAAAAGTGCTCCTATTCTGCTGTGCATATGTTCCGCTGGTGATTGCTGCCCCATATTAAAAAGTGTACGATTTCTTTTAATTTTCAAATAAATAAATATTGTATTTTACCAACAAGCCTGGTTCATGGTCCATTGTGACCCGGGGTATTTGAAAAGGGGGTGTGATATGAGTGGTGTGCCATCCCAATATTGAATCAAAACAAAAAGATAAGCATTTCAGTTGTGCGCTGCATACTAAGCCGAGACCAAGTTGTGCGTCGCCCGATTGAAATCCTTAACACATCGCGTTACTTGACGTGGTGGGACTTTTTTTGCAAGTATCATCTTACAACGCCTAAAAACTTGGATAAAGACCTTGGCTTCGCTGGACAAAAGACAAACTGGCTTTGTAAAAGGAGTTGGCTGCAATTTAAACCTCCTGATTCTACACCTACTGAAACAACGTGCTGAAACCATGAAGATGAAATTATACACAGCAAGCGTAGATTTAAGTCAGGCATTCGACAGCATCAATCGTTCATTCCTTTGGGAAAAACTGAAAAAGAAAGGGTGCCCGTCTGATCTGATAGAAATGATCAGAGAATTTTACACCGGAACAAATGTGCAGATAAAACTGGACCAAATGGCAACCTTGTCTCGAACAATATATCCATCACAAGGTCTAAAGCAGGGTTGTCCCTTGGCAGCAACCTTATTCAACTTTTTTCTGGAAGACCTCAAAGAAGACCGCTTATCTCAACATTTTTCCTCCTAAAATCAATGGAAATAGTGTAGGATGGCTGCTATATGCAGATGACGTTTTATTAGATCAAACCCGCATAGGCTTGTAATGGTCCAAAAATATGTAGACAAGAACGAGCTGAGAATGAATGCCTCAAAATCCGCCATCATTTTTGGAGACAAAAAGATCAACTTCGAACCATCGTGGGTCCTAGATGGAAAGAAGCTCTATCCCGTGCATGAGCTTAAATTCCCCGGAGTCATACGAAACACATTCAAAAATGAAAAATCCTGGATAGAGAATATAAAGAAAAAAACAAAACAATTAACAGCTCAGGGAAAAGTACTTGATAAAAAAGTACTTGATAAACTTTTTGGGAAATTCACACTGGCTCTGATAATAAACTTCTTCAATCAAAAGGTAACACCTGCAATAATTTACGGAGCCGAATCATGCAATGGTCTAGGAGAAGAGACCCGGAAGTAGTGTGAAGGTCGTTTTTGGAAAAACATTAAAACTCCCCAAATCAATCCCAATTACCATAATCCGTCACAAATTGGGGCTAATATTGCTGCAAGCCAAGGTCACATGGAACAAAATCTCACTATTTAGGAAAATCATACTGGAAAACAGTGCACCACAATATGCAATTCTGAAGAAACGACAAAAAGACGATCAGATGTTAGCCAATTGGAAATCAGATTGCGTCACTATCTTACATGAGTTGGGTATATCAGAAGAAGGATTATGCAGGAATTCAATAGCAGGTAAGATGATCTTGTGGGCAGACGACTGGCGCTTAACAGAAAAAAACAGAGCCCAGTCGAAAACCCACACACTATCTGGACATATTGGAGGATTCCCAAATGTAACTATATTGTATATGTCCAAATTTCCCAACAACTTTGCAAGACATAGCCTTATGCGATTAAGGTTGAATATTCTGCACACTAAAAGTACCTTAAAGAGGTACAATAAGGATCTCTCAAGCGAATGCAGGTTATGTAAATACAAAAATGAAACCCGACCCATATGTTTATTTTGTCCTGGATTAAAAGATCAAAGGTCAATACATCTTCTGCCGATATTGGGGAAAGCTGGCAACATTGATGCTGACAGCTGGTGGGAAAGAATTTATCAAGCAGAAGAGCGTAGTGTCAACTACGCAATTGTGAACTTTTTGAAAACTGCCATGGAAAAATTGGAAAACTAAATAATACATACCTGCTTGCAAGGAGTCAAAAATTTTAGTGATTTTTTAAAGTTGTGATCAATGGCTATAAAGTGTGTGATAAACTAAGTTAGTGGTCTTTGTCTCTAAGCCATTTAATAGTGTTAAGTCTGAAGCTCTGAAAGGTTTGATCCACCCTCAAGGGGGGGGGGGGGAAGAGTTCCATAACTGAGCTGCTTTGACCGGTAAACTGCTCCCTCCGGCTTTTGTTAATTTAAACCTAGGTACGACTAGACAATCTGTGTTACTAGTCCTGGTGGGTCGCCTAGAGGTTTTTCTGTTGATCCTTTCCACAAGGTAGCGAGGTGCAGCGTTGTTTAGGCATTTATGGGTTAAAGAAGCAGTTTTGAGCAGAATTGTGTCGCTGGTGGGCAGCCAATTGTTCTGTCTCCTTGCCTCTGAAATGTGCTCTTTCCTAGCAATGCCCAGTACCGTTCTCAGAGCATTATTCTGCAGAATTTGGATCTTGGTAACAATGTACTTGCTAGCGTCCAGGTATAAGGAGCTGCATTAGTCCAACTTGGACAAAATAAGGGCTCGGGCCAGTGTAGTGCAGCTATCCTTAGATAGAAAAGGTTTACCGGCTCTAATCAGTTTGCATGTGTATGCAGAGGCCGAGGCCATGGCATTAAGCTGTTTAGAAAAGGTGAGGGTAAAATCTAGGTTAAAAACAAATGTTTTTACCTTTTTAGAAACTTTGATAAGGTTGCCATCGATGTTAAAAGAGGTATATTTGTGGTCAAGTTTGAGGTTGAATGCAGTCCCCAGAATGAGGAGCTCGGTTTTGTCATCATTCAAGCATAGACGGTGGGCAGCCATCCATGCCTGGATGATGAGATAGATTTTATTTACCAAGGCCAAATCCTTGTCATAATCATTATGTGCGTGGTAGTGCATGTTTTAGGGGGCCCGGGTGCCATAGGTCTAAAATATCATCTTTTATCCAGCAGGATAAGGGAGACGGGCAGTAACAGTTTGCCTTTTACATTATGATAGATGTGTAATAACCTGCTCATAGTAGAAAAGATATACACTAAGTTAAAGAAAAAGGAAAGTGGGTGCTGAGCTCTGAACTGCAGGACACAGATTCTGAACCCTATCAGGGCTGACTTAGCCTTTCATCCCTTCAGAGGTGGATAAAATTAGTATTGAAACCCTTGATTACATAAATTCCAGGTTAGTTTTAAGTGCCCAAAATAACATGGCTCATAGATTCAAAAAACAAAATGCTTGTTTGATGAAGAAATGCCACTGTCGCAAGTACACAATTTAGTGGAAAGTATTTCTCCCGGGGTAGCCCCCCCCACAAAACCCCCATCCAACCCCTTGATTCTGCAAGGCACACAGTGAGGGCAGCCTCTATCCACGGGGTCTGTAAATAAGTGTATGGTGTCAGAAAGCAGGGATGTATGGCCCAAGAAGGCAACAATTCAGAAAGTGCATGTCCTGTGGCAATAGATGGTCTCTATGGCAACAATAAAAAGAGATTGCGTTGATTTCCCCATGTTCACCCAACATGGCGGTATGGAGAAGAGGCAGCATTCCAGTTTCCAGAGGAGCCTCTTCGTGGCTAGCTCTGCCCCTGTTTACAAGGAACTGATATCATTCCACAGGTCCAGAGCAGCGTCTGTCGCTACTCTATCCCTAGCTACACTCAATAAGTTTGTAATCTCTTCCTACTGGGCACTAAATATATTTCGCTCTTTATATGCTTTCCTGAACTTGTCCTTTCCTTGTTCTTCTCTGATCTGTAGACGCCGATCCCCTTTCTGTCAAGCCAGTCTCTTGCGATAGCTCGGACAAGACCCAAGCACTTAGATTACAATTCTCAGACAAAGTAAGATTAGCAGTCAGTCATAGGTATGGGAAAACATTATTGTATTGTTCCGTTATCTAATCTACACTTACCTTGTCTCCGCACCAGCATTCACGGCCGCTCTTGGTGAACGCTGCCGGGTTGTCAAGGCAACCACGCTAGCGTTCCGTGAACCCGGAAGCTTGCGAGCGGAGTGACACGGCTGTCAGGAGTTACTCTCCCTCTCAAATAGAAGATACAAAATCAGGTAGAGAAGCTCTGCCCGCTCTCTTATATCCTTTGTACTGCTATTCTCTATCCTTTACTCATGTCTTATGCTCCCAATTTCATAGAGCTTACTACATTCACACTAGCGCCCGTCTCTGACTCGAAGATCCTCGCCAGAACCTTCCCTGTGTATTCAATTCAGACGCCTTCGGCGTACTGGTAATCCAGAAACCGATCACTTCCATTTTACCCAGTTAGAGGCAGCAGTTCTGATCAGACCTCTTACCTTCACAGAGCAGAAGGAGGCAGATACGCGGCACCAGCTACATTCCGAGCCCTGCAGACAAATCTTCAGCTACTAGACAACGCTGATGACTACATTCCAGCCCTCTGCAGCTACAGGGTTTTTTTCCCCCCAGAGGGTTTCCCTGGAAGCTCCAGGTCCACATGGAGAAACTTTCTCCAGGGGGTCCTTGGGTGACCAGGGGGATTCTACACTCTTCTCCAACGGCGGCATTAATCCAGGTACGTAGATTCCTCTATGCACCAAGGTATAAGAATTTGTTATAACCTGAATTTACCCAGTATTTCAGAAAGCTACTGAGTATTGTTTTCTCACATCATGCTGCAAGAGCTGAATCATGTCTTTTTTCTTTTTTTTTATTGTATATCGCCTTGAACTGCACAAAGGCACGGAAAATGCTATCTCAATCAGATACTGGGCTTCTTTTAAGCCATTGCACATTTGTGAGGACGGGTAACACCCTCTGCCAGAGGCAGCTGTTCTGGGCCCGGTCATCAAAGGAGCCCACCCATTCAAATGGGGTAGCCTCACACCAGGGTGCTGCATCTCTAACAGCCTTTGTTTTTAGTGGGAAGGGAAGGTTACTGGATTAGAATAGGCGGGAGGCCCCGGTCAATTGAAGGAGACTTCCACCATCTTGTTTCTCTCTTTTTCTGGAGCAAAGCACTTTGTGTGCGACATCAGAAGGCAAAAGTCCACTCCATTCAATAACAGGGATTGGACCACTAAGTCAGGCTAGCTTTAGTCCAATCACCTGGTGACTTGCCTTTAAAAGAAGTGGTCTCCCACCCATTCTTTAGATTCTCTCAGATCCTCCTGGATCCTCTCAAGACATGAAGATTCACCTGAGAAGACCTAATTGGACTTCCTTTGGGAAAGTTGTGCTTTCCAAAGCCCTCAGCCTGAGGTGAAGAAAGAGCTGTCCAAGGCAGAAGGAAGATCTGCCCCCTACCCACTCTCAGGGCATATCGGGAGTGACCTTTGCTGTTGACCAGGACCTACCATTCTGTGCCAGAATCTCCGGAAGCTGGGAGAGCAGACCCTGAATGGAACCATCCTGTCCTTGAGTCCCCATGAGCAGGTTTCACAGCAGCCAGAGGGCCAGACAAGCCAAAGCTCTCTGTTCTACCGAACCAGTTGCTCTGTGTTCATTGCACCATGAAGGAAAGGGAATGCGCCAGCACTGGCTTTTGCGCTCCTTCCGCAAGTCGAGCTATTCCTTACACTTCGAACCAGCTTGACGCTGCCTCGTGCCGTAGCTAAGCCAGCCACCTGTTAGGCCCAAATCGACTGCTCGATGCAAATCACTGGTGCGTCACATGCCGACTCTGACCCGGGGTTACAACCATGGTTCAGCCCAGCTAGTCCATGCATGGATGTTTGATCGACCTGCACATTGACACCCTCAAAGTCACTACTTCCAGCATTAACCGCCGGCTCGAACCGCTGGACCATCATTCATTGACCCCTCCCAGTGGCTAAAGCCTGACTCGGCCTGGCTCAACTGCAAAGCAATCTGGGATCACCCTGACCTGCATCATTGAGAGCACCCCTTCCGCCCCACAGAGCTACCGAAATCGCCACTACTCATCGGCCACCAAGAACTGAATCCAGGTACTGTTGACCCTGAACTGCCCCTTCGGTCCACGTGGGCCGTAGAGACTAGTTAGGTCACAATAGCACCAGTTTTCAACATCGACATATCCTTTTTGTGGCTAGTAATTCACCTGATGCCACGCTCAGAGTGCTAGTTTCTTCTTGCATCTTCTCTGTTCTTCTTCCGGGGTGGGTTTTTGTACAGTATTTCTATTTGTTTTATTGCATGTGATGTGTTTAATTAAAGTATATATATTTTTATAGAACCTTAAATGGAGATTACATTTAGTTTGGACTGTGATCCTGTGTTGTTTTGGTCACTTCTGGTTCACCGTCACACTCCACTTAAGAGCATAGCCTTCCCTCGGGCCACATTACCACAAAAGGCGAAGGAGGTATATCTATTGAATTATTTGGCTCTGTTAAACATTAAGTCTGGAAAGTTACAAGAGTTCGAATTTTCTGACATAATTAATGATTTTGCAATATGCAACCCTAGAAGGAAATATATAGTTTAATCTTGAAAGTGGTTCAGGCACATTATTCCTGGGCAGTAGAAAGCATATACCCACGGGTTGCTTCTCATTTCATTCTTTCAATGATTACTTGAATTTGTATGTCTGCTGTGTGGGCATCTCATGAAATGCTAAGAGAAAGTAAAGAGGTCGCTCTCTGCTTAAGAAAAGTATGGACATATTATTTGCAGATATTGGCTGGACCCCTAAATGGGGAGAAGAATATGATAACAGGAAATATATTCTGGGAAAGTGCATAGATAATTGAGATTGGCATGGACATTTTGTTTACCTGGATAGCCTGAAAAGCTATAAATTCATTCAGAATGTATTGTATACGTTCAAGAGGTCACACAAATATCTGAATGTATGTCCATATGCCAACCTAGGGAGATTTATTCTGCTACCCATAATGATCATCTACCTGTATTGGTCGTAGTTGGTGTTGAGTCTTGAGTGGTAAATTCCCCAGGGCGAAGGCACATGCAGAATATGTATGAATAGAACGGTCCGTCAATCTGCTAAGCATATATTAACCGAATGCCCAATTATGGGAATCACCTATATAAAGCATTATGGCAGATTCGTACACCATTTGGACTCTATTAAAGATTCCTCGTTTTGGTATCAATGCATTAACACTCAAAATGCAAGCCTGCATATGTCTCAGTATTGAGTATGGTCGGTGGCAGAACAATTGTGGTCTATTAAAGATAGGGCCATGCTGGTACCTGGTCCTGACAAATAACCTCAATTAACAGACCCGGACTGTGGTAGGAGTTGTTGTACCCCGGTTAGAGCAGTGTAATTATAATAAGTAAGCCCAATATGTCCAATTGGCTCAACGAAACATGGGAAATGAATTCTGAAATTAGCTAAGACTGGCTTGGTTATGAGATTATTTGGTTTAAGCAGTTGGTTGAATTATTCATGAGAGTAATACGTTAATCAAACTAAATTAAATTGAGTGGTATGTAAGGAACTTTGTCAAAGTTTAATGATGGATTATATGTATGACTTTGGTGATTATTTGAATGTCATTTGGGACAGTGAATGTCCCAAAAGGGAACATCTCCCAAGCAAGGAAAGAGGCCCACTGGCTACCGGTTAAGGAACGTATACTCTTTAAAACCATGGCCACCACACACAGATGCCTTACATCTGATGCCCACCATACCTCTCTGAAAGAATCACCCTCAACTCCTCTAACCGTCCCACTAGAGCCCACCGTGCTAACCAGATCTACGTTCCATCATTTAAAAGGACCAAAGCCGGAGGGTCTAGCTTCCAACACCTCGTACCCAAAAATTGGAATGCCCTGTCAACTTCACTAAGGAATGAAAATTCATATACCACCTTTCGCATAAACCTAAAAACCTTCCTGTTCCGTTAATGCTCTACTACCAGCCGGTTTAGTTATGCTACCGCACTGTAACCATATTTGACCAGCCCTGACCGCTATTACTTGTCACTCTCAATGCTACACGACGAGTATGTAATCTGCTTTACCGTTGCAGCTGTCTATGTTTAAGTCTTACCTGTGTCAAGTTCAAGCTCGCTGTAACAGCGCCACGATGCCTCAGGGCAGTTTCTGTGCCCTTTATAAATGCAAATAAATAAAATAAATTTACTTGCATGTAAATTATGTTTTATTTCAGTTGTAGTACTGTTTCAGATTTCTTTTACTGTGATTCAATTAATTAATTATATGAAAAGTTTGTTTGCAAAACTATCACATTAAATAAATACATAAGTGAATTTGGATGCATGTTACATGCCTTTTTGTTTTCTCTGCTGCCTAGTCATGTCATGTTTATGGACACATTCATACAGAAAAAAAAATGGTCTGGTTGAACTGTTAGGTTTATTTATTTGTTTTTACATTTATTATGCACACTAAAGCTGACGGCATCAAGGCGCTGTTGCATTACAATTCTGCATAATCAAGTCCTTGTGCTGGCATCTTGTCCTGAGGAAGGAGAACAAGGCACAGCACCTAGGTTATTTTGTTAAATACATGTCTTCAATATAGCATCCTCTTGGGGAAACAGGTCACTGAGATGTATGTTTATATTTTATTATTAACAAGGAGATCATCCATTTAAAGCCTAGACAACTTTCTGTTGAATTAGATTCGAGGCATGTAATCCCTTCATTTTGCAGATTGGGAGGGGGCATGGGTTTCGTGCGGTGGGTGGGGGGGGCAGTGACATGGGTTTTAGGGAGGTATGGGTATCAGGGGGAGGCCCGAGTATCAGGGGGAGGCCCCGAGGCTGTCTGTGCCCTGGGCCCCAGAAACTGTTAAGACGGCCCTGCAAACGGCTGGCACTACACAAACTGCTTCCTCACTATGCCCTATGGGAACAGATGAGAAATTAGTCAGTATTGTGCCATTTGCACACTCCCTGTTACAAAAGTATTGCATGCCACCCATATCAATCTGTTAGGCTCGGTTTGATTGTCACGGACGTTATATTTGTACTTGTTCATGATTTTCGTTTTAACATTTTTTCTCTTAGTCTGTTTTTCCTTTCATATCAGCAGCAGTGTATAATCTGCAGGAACGCATATTTGTAAAACTCGAAAAATACTATAATATTCGCATGGTATTATAAATCTCTTCAAACTAAAGCATTACAAAAATGAAATTGCACATGTTCTGAACAACTTGCACCATGTCATGGTATCAGTATTTTTTTCAGTTCCACTTAGTTGTAACATATTGGCCAATAACGGAATGCTCTTTAAAATAAAATGTTTGAACATTCTACTAGAGGAGATTCTTATAACAGATATTCTGGTAGAGGCCAGCACTGATTCACCCGGATATAAATAATGCGGAAGTAGAGGAAAAGCTGTGTTCATTCTAAGGCGGTGGGTAAAATCTATCAAATCCAGAGCTGGAGGGCAAAGAGTTAAGTCTGGCTGAAAAGGCTGGTTTTAGTCACAACTGCAGCAGAGTCTTCCAAGCAATAGCTATGTAAACCCAAAACAAATCCTGTGTGGAGACAGATGGTACATTAAAGCGAATCAATCATGCCAGATAAGAGAGGAACGGTCTCTGTGAGCAGCCAGAAGGTCACTGCGGGCTGGCAGCCAAGCACAGAGAAAAGCAAAGTGAAACAAGAAGCTTCCTTTGTCTGTACTGCAGCAAAATGGAAATAATGGACACAGCCAGAGATGTTAAATCTCCAGAAAGAACAAACCAGCAACATGGAAGGGTTCTGAATGCAACACAATATGATGTATGGCTAATGTGTCTATCTCACTGCATATAAAGTGTTATTACAAGATGAAATGCAGTCAGGACAGGGCGCAATGTTCCATCTAATTATTTTTCTCACAGTGCAGAAATGGTTGACTTTTGTGCACACATTATATTCCATGTGCGCTAATACAAGGTAAGCCATTTTGTGAGCATACACACCACCCATTATTACTCCTAAAACAGGAAAATGTGCCCAACAAAAATGGGAAACAATTAACATAGGTGCCTACCCTCTGCTTCCACCCATAAAGCTCCGCTGATATTTCCGAATCTGTGACCAGCAGAGCAGTGGCATCGGAAGGAACCCTAAAAATATTACTGCTTGATCTCAAGAGGATTTTTAAGGGGAAAGAACATCTTTTAATAAGCATGAAGTGCCCATATTGGCAAAGCTTATTACTTTTTTACTCCCTGAAAAAGCATTTGATTCCAAGTAGGGGGTAAAATCGTATCAGACTCCTGCTTGCAACCGTGACATAGGAAGTGGAATGACAGGGAACATAATACATCCTATAGTTTTGCCCTCCCTCACCAGTGCATAGACAACACTCAATAAGAGCCTTTCTGAGGTTTCTTATAGAGCCTTGTTGAATAAAATGACATATATATGCCTTTTAAGTTAATAGTAGAAATGTTCAGAGTGTCTTCTACTGTCACCAGGGACCACTCTTCTGCAGCTTTCTGTTAGCAGTTAAAAAAAGATGCATGGGGATGCTAGAGGAAATAAATACATACTAAATGATTATATTGAAAAGCCTTCAGCAGCAGAGCATCGAAAGAACCAAAAGGTGCAGTTTCCTAGACTGTTGGTAGAGTTTCCTATCTTTAGGAACAAGCAACACATTTCCTTCAGTTTAGTGTAGTGCCGAAACGTCTGACTTGGATTTTGAAAGTGCCGATTTGTTCTTCACGCCCAAGGAATGTTCTCCTGTGCCCTTCCCAGTCTCCTGTCCTAGTCTCCACTACTAGTTGGCAGTAAAGTAAAATGTGTAGCAGCAAAACACTCATTGGGGTAGTTGCATAACCCCAATACTTTGCAAGCAAGACATGTTTATAGCCTCACCATGATACTATGGGAAATTCAAGAAAATGTCATGAATTTGCATGTGCATAATTATTTTTCAGTGAATACAAGATTGTTTGCAACATACCCCGTCCGGATATTGTTGGATAAGATTATGCAAGTTCGCAGTGAAACCGTTTTTTGTATATCAGAGAGTGTCCATAAAATTTGTTATGGTCTATGTCCACTGAAACTTCGAACACTTGGAAAGGATGAAGATTGTGTGAAAGGCATGCTAGTTATTTGAATATCTCTTGCCCTAATACTATGTATGAGTAATGCAAGAAATAGTCCATACCTATTATCGCTTGACAGCCAAGTAAACAATATTGCAATGTTCCTCTCCACTTATAGGGTAATGTTAGCACTGCTAAAGTAGGAGACGTTCAGCATGACATTTTCCTGCTCAAAATCCTAAGCGCACAAATTCATATTTGAGTTTCATGATGCATTAACTTGCAAGGGCACTGCTTCAAAGCGGTTGTGTGACATATGTACAAAGGATGGTAAGCATGGCATGAGGATACACTTCTAATTAGCCTGCTTACCTACAGTCATTAGCTGAAATTTCTGCTAACAGTTGGATAACATAGTGTGGGTGACACTTTTGCCAAGGCACCAAGAGTAACGGAAATTCTGGTGCTTGAATATTATTCACATTACAACAAACATTAAACAAGTGGATGCAGGTACAAGTCTGATAACCTTTCGCAGAGCCAAGGGAGGCAGAGTCAAGGTTGTCTGTAATATCCAAATATGGCTTGGGGTGGAAGTTCATAACGTGTAAGTGTGGCACAGTCAAGTATAGGAGTCATGCATGGGAAAAGAAGGTTATTTGGTTAACATGTGAAGGCATATCTTAGATCTTCTGTACATGGAGACACTTTTTCATATATATTCGTTTTTAACTTATTGAGGGTGTATTCTGTTTTTAGGGGGGGGGTTATTTTCTTTTTTTTCCAAGGTCAGGATAGGCATAGTAAGCTAATGTGAAAAGGCTAGACCAGAAAATAAGGACTACTTAGTATAATTTAGCTTTATCAAGAGATAACACAAATGTCAGACAACTGTTGTGGCTTCTGCCTTATTCAATCTTAAGAAGGTTGGAATTGTCTGTGTACGTTGCTAAAACTCTTTTGAGCAGCACACAGAAGTAAGCTGGGCAAGCGCACATGGGCACAGTTTAGAGGGAAAATTGGACAGGTGTAAAAAGGTAATGCAATTAAAGATTGTCCCTGTGTGGGGGAACAAGTGATTGGACTGCTACACCATCTCTTTAAGCAATGCAGGCAGGATGAGTGTCTCCCACCGGAACTCAGAAAGGCTAGTATAGTGGTTCTTCCGAAACCTGGCAAGCCTCCCAAGCACTGCGCCTCTTACAGGCTGATCTCACTGATGAATGCAGAGGCCAAGATCCTTGCCTGGGTTCTGGCTAATCGCTTGCTTGGGGTAATCGGCTCCCTGATCTACCCGGACCAATGCCGGTTCATGCCCTTTAGATCCACACGGATGAACCTACACAGGATACAATTCGCAATAAGTCATGCAGCGGAGATACCGGATTCGCTAGCCCTCCTTGCAATAGACTTTGAAAAGGCGTTTGACTCAGTGAGGTGGGATGCAATATGGGAGATCATGGGTCAAATGTGGCTTGGGGAAAACTTGTCGTCTTGGATTTGCCTGCTCTACATCTCTCCTGAAGCGTAGAATAGGGTGAATGGGTTCTCTTCTCTGACCTTTCCCCTGGGTATGGGCACAAGGCAGAGGTGCCCCTAACCCCGCTACTGTTAACGCTAGCCACGATACAACTTGGAGCGAACCAGCAATGCGCAGGATTTAAATGGCCCTGCGGGGGAGAAGACATGGTCTCACTCTATGCGGACGATCTCCTGATCTATACGAGCGACCCGGCGGTCTCATGTCCATTTGTGACCCATATTCTAATGGAATACCAAGTTTTCAGTGGGTTTAAAATAAAATGGCAAAAATCGGTTCTTTTTCCGGTGCAGGGGGGTGAAGATGCAGTCCTGTGGGGTTGCTGTATACGATTGCTGTCTCTGGCTTCAAATACTTGGGTATTCTCCTGAGCCCTAGCCTATCAGATTTCTCCCAGCTTATTCTCTTCCTCGTGGTGGATAGGTTCGCACTAGATGTAATTAACTGGCAATCTCTCCCACTGATCCTGCGGGGCAAAGCGGCTCTCTTTAAAATGTTGACGCTTCCCGAATTTCTTTGTGTTCTGCAGAATGCCTCACTTCCAATTCCCAAGCAAGTTTCCACAGACATCGAGGGATCCCTACGGGGTTGCTGTGAGGAGGGAAGCAGCCACGGGTAGCCCTGAAGATACTGCAAAGGTCGGTGTGGGAGGGGGGATAAGCCTAACCAACCTCCAACGGTACTATTGGGCTGCACAACTCGGGGCAGTAAACGACTGGTTACACAGGGATACAGCACTCCCACACATTGGGGTTAAGAGGAGCTGGACAATGGGGCAGACGCCTAGACGGGTACTATACGGGGGGGAGAAGGGTGGACCCCTTCCGGAGATGCTACGACAAACATGTCAGATATGGGCAGACGCACATCAGGACATTGGATGGGGAGGCAAGCTGACCTTGGACCAGCCATGTTGCGTAATATACACCTGCCTCAATTGCTTAAAATGGGGTACTTCGGGAGTTAGGAAGTGAAGGCGATATTCGCCCTAGCAGATGTGATGCAAGAGGGCCGACTCTGGTCGTTTGAGACATTACAAGAAAAATATGATCTTTCGGGTAGGGAGCACTTTAGATATGTGCAATTCGCACACGCCATGCGGGCTCTGTTCCCCTCTCTGGAAGAAATCCCGAAGTGCTCACCCCTAGAGGCGAACCTACTCCCAGCGAGTAGCCCTTCCAAGGTAATCTCAACACTGTACAAGGTGATAACTGCCTTTGGCACCCAGAGGTAACCCGCCTGAAGGATAGATGGGAGAGGGATGTGGGGCAGTTGGAACCGGAAGAATGGGTGGAGGCTCTCATGTTTCCAAGGGAAGTTGGGATCCAGGCCAGACTTCGGCTGATACAATTTAAGATTCTCCACAGAGTGTATTACTCTCAATGCATTATGCATTGGCCCAGTGAGGCTACGGAATGATGCATGTGTGAGATGCGGAAGAGAAGAGGCCACCTTTTATCACATATTGGGACTGCAATCGGGTTCAAGAAATTAGCTCTGCTGGGGATATGGGGAGAAGCAGAGTTCACGAAATACGAGAAAATGTTTCTGGCAGTAACAATGGGGCTTGCTAAGAGGGTTATTACAGTGCTGTGGGGTTCTTCGTAGCGCCCGAGACTGAGCCCAAGGACTGCGTAAGTGGACCAATGTCTATCCCTTGAGAGGAGGGTGTATAGAGCGAGGGGGTTCCCACAAGAATTCATGAAGATATGGGGCAGGTGGGAGGGCTGAAGGGAAATTGTGATTTGCTTGCGTTTTTATCCCAGTCCTGTATGATGTTGCCTTATTACCCACTGAGGTCGTCTTTATCAGGTTATTAGTAATTATGTTATCACGTGGATGCTGTTCTATCAAGCCTGGAGACAGTTATGTGTGTTTTCTTTGTTATTGCAAAACAAATAAAAAGGTGCGATAAAAAAAAGATGATCCCTGTGGGAGTGGTTTGTACCAGCAGGGAAAGGGAAGGAATAGACTTAGGCCTTAACATGCACATGGGTGTGAAAAGGGTGCACACATCACCAAACACCCGCAAGCTGTGTGCCTGTCTTCATGTGCCATCTTCACTATCATTTCTCTTCCCATTCCAATAGTTTTGGCATATAGCTGGCGCTTACAGCACCACCTAAAAGCCAAACCTGACAATGGAGTGTGATTTCCGTAAATAGTAATCATTTTCATTCTTGTTGTGGTTGACCAACCCTTGTCTTCCCTTTTTCTTTTTCATGCTAGTGAGGCCAGACAAGCATTGGTATATGTTGCTTTGCAAGTCCTGCTTATTGATTGATAGTCCAACATCCTAAACAACCCATTTCTTGTTCTGCCAATGTGCCGCTCGGGCGGCCCCTCTTTCCAGGCACCCACTTGAGGGTCAGGGGCCTCATATGGGTCTGTAACCTTGTGGGTGATACCCATATACAAGGTGTGTGTTGCTATGGATGCATCGCTTGCCCCTGGATTAGTCAGTCGTTACCTGACATGCACCTCCGTCCATGGTGCAGTTATTAAAGTGACTCACAAGGATGCTATGGGAGTGAGATCCTGTTTGTTCAACTGGTCCCTTAAATATTGGCGGTCTGTCCCAGAACACACATTTTCTGGAGGACACATCTGTTGGGAAAGATTTCGTAATTGTAGGTAATTTTCCTTCCATGTGTCAACCCCTAAACTTTTTGCTGTTGTTTTTCACCTTGTTCTTCACTTTGCCAGAGAAGTGCAGCCTTCTGCCGCACTCCTCTGGGCTTTCGCTCCTTTCTTATGGGGAAACTGACATGCCCTTAAGACAGTCAGTACCGGGAAACGCTGTTTCCCGTAGTTTCTTTTATCATGTTGCGGCTTTCGTGCAACATGACACAAGAGGGCACTGTAAGATAAGTTACAGCTCTCTTGGGTCTCTAGCCTTCTACAGGCCCTAGATACTCGTTTAGGATTGTATCTGATCGGTGCAAGTGATTCAGGGACGGGAATGGTGGCAGCGATCGTTTCTTGTGTTTTGAGCTCCTTTTGGCGTTCTAAGCGCGTTTCTCACGCTTAACCCAAAATGGTGGCCTGGCTCCCAAAATGGCCAGACCACGAGGCTCCTTTGTCCTGTCCGCTGACCGTCTTGCTCCCTTCACCTTCCCCAGGTCGAGCCGACCCGGGGCCTTCCTTATTTGGGCATGTACTTTCCCGCGAAACACGGATGCTTTCGCGGGCTTCTACATGTCTTGTGTGTGCCTCCAGGATGTGGGCTGGGATGTCTGGTCCCAATACACATCCTGGGTGCCAGAGAGTCTAGGGTGGTGTGAATGCCTGGGACCACCGTGGTCCGTGATTGGTCCACGAATGGTGTGAGTGTTGATGAGCGGATCTCCCATTGGGTCCCCTCTGTTTTGGCACGAAGGGAACCGTGGATAAGAGGGGGCTGGAAACACCACTACCATGTCGATCTCCTGAGTTCTCACGAACGAAGGAATACAGGAGCCAAGTATCCTGCAACCAAGAGGCTGGACCGAGGAATTGCTGGTGACCCGCTGAAGGACTTCTCCTCTGCACTGCTGTCGCCTTGTGAAACCCTTTTCACCTTCGATCGAACCAGAAGGCCTGTACTGGTACTTCGACCCTTGGAATAGCGGGAACAGCTATTCTCGGCATCTTCACCATCTCCTGCCAGTAAGCCTTCGGAAGCGTCTCTGGGCCATCCAGCTGACTGACCAGCTTACACAGGAGTCTTGCTCTGTAACCGCCGCCAGGTTGTGTAGTATTTCGCGTCCTTGTCACTCTCACACGCTTCGTACACTTGGCATTCCCAGGTCTGAAGTGAGTAGTGCACATTTGGCTCAGATACACACGGCCGCTCCGTTGCCCTGCTGTGGTAACAAACTGTGCGGGTTTCTTCGATTGGGACATCTTTTTACTCGACATGACGACAAGGCGTTCCCTGCTCTTCTGAACCTGCCAGCTGCTGAAACTGACGCGGAGAAGCCTGGGTCTGCTTGCATCGGGGACCGGTGAGTAGCATAGCTAGGATCTGGTTGCCCTCCTGCAGGAGCCCATTGCTTTTCCCCGCTGTGTCAAACAGCACCCTTTTCCGTACTCCCGCTCTGCTTCTGCCCACTGTGGAGGCTGCGCTTGAGTCGCGGAACTTGTTCTTCTTCTTTTGTGCACTAAACTGAACTGCCTGATTTCCCTCGAAGAGCTTCTCCTTTTGCCCGTTGGCACCAGCGCGTGCAGGTACTTTTGAGCACAAGGCTCCACTCTTCGCAGGGCTCGGACTTCCATCTAGTTAGGTGCCTCTGAAGGCGAACTGGGTCTAAGCATTATTTCGCACTGCCTGTCTTCCTTCCCTTTTAGGTGGACTACCCATTTCGTGCATCTAACGCTTGAGACTGTCGTATTTGTATATATATTGTGTTGATATGGTATGTGTTGGTTTACTATCGTTATATTGGGATTTTCTCGCTACGGTCATTGTTTTAAAGGCCTTGAAATAAATGTGTATATATTTTTAATATAACAACTGTTTGGAGTAATTTGTAAGTGATCTTGCTTTGTGTGCTCATTGCGGGCTTTCAGTCACCCTCACCCCTCTTGAGACCTAGTCTTGACCGCCGCGATCGCTACCTTGATTGGTCTGGCTCGTCCAAAGGTTACCCTGTTCCAAGTAATTAGGTTGGCCTTCTGAACTTCTGCGCCACCAGGACAGAGTTCAGAAATCCGTCTTAACAAATTGGTGTACAGCGGTGGGATACGACTGAAGGTATCCAGTGTTGCGCACAAACTAAGGCATTTCAGGTTACTCCAACCAGGACACGTAGTGAATTGTTGTAGTATAACTTTTAAAAGGCCATAGTCCTATCTAACAGCATGGAAACAAATACCTTGTTAACTTTAAATGCTTCCAAATCAGAAACATTGAAAAAGATGTGTGCGGAGAGAGGTGTTTCCTCTCAAGGCACGAAATTGGAAATGATCCAAAGAATCGTGGCGTGGCAAGAAGCGCAGCTTGACGCTATAACTTCTGAGGACAGTGCGGAAGGAGGTGGGGCTGCTCTCACTGGTAGAACCGACGGTTCTGCCGCTGCACTGATCCATCGCGACCACGAGGACAGGGAGGACGAGTTGTCTAATGTTTCCTCTGCCAGTGCTGATGGGGAGGCTATGCTTGAATTCAAGAAACAAGAGCTGCGGTTTAGGCAGCAGGAGCTTGAATTCAGCATAGCCAAACTAAAAATCGAACAGGCAGAAAAACAAAAAGACAGGGACCACCAGTTGGAACTGGCCAAGCTTCAGTTTGCAAATGGGTCCAAGGGTCCTGGACATGGGTCTGGGGCTTCCTCTCATCCACGGTTTCCGAAAGATCTGCTCAGTGTGTATGAGGAGAGGAATGACATTATGGACTGGCTGAATGCGTTTGAGTATGCATGCGAAGTTCAACAAGTTCACAATGCTGATAAGATTGCCTGGTTACTCAGCAGACTGCCCCATTCTGGCTGTAGTGCCATTATGGAAATGTCGAAGGCTGAGCGAGCTGATTTCGCAATGTTAAAGCAAACTCTCATTTTAAAGTTTGGGAAGACTCCGGCCCAATATTTGAAACGTTTCAGAGAGTATAAGAAAAAGGAAGGTGGTACTTGGGTATCTTATGTCACTGAATCCTTGAAAAACTTAACTGGCTGGGTCGAAGGTTATAAGGTTTCTACCTTCGAAGGCATGATAAATCTTGTCATGCTGGAACACATTTTTGCATCTTCTTCCCCGGAGCTTAAGCAGCATTTGGCCGATTCAAAGGAGATAGATCCTAAGAAGCTGGCCATTGCAGCAGACTTATGGGTGTCACATCAAGTGTCCCATAAGGACAAAACTCATCCTGGTAAGCAGGAGGAAGGGAAAAAGTCCAAAGATATGGAGGGTGGAGAATCTGATAAATCTTCTTCTCATAAGGGCCACAAAAAGAAAAATAAGGGTAAGACACAAGAGAACTCACAGGGTAGTGGAGGTCAGCCTCCGAAACAGAACTCTGGTTACAATAAGCCTCCCTATGTAAACAGACCCAATGGATCTTGTTTTGCTTGTGGAGCAACTGACCACGTGAAGGGGGATCCCCGGTGTAAGGTTAGACCTTTGGGGGTCCGCTCCGCTAATCTGGCCTTCTCCTCCTACGAGGAAGAAGAGATTACAGGAGCATCCTTCTCCTCAGCCTCATTTCCCAGCGGGATAGAGGCTGAGGTAGTTTTAGTTTCCCTGGGTTCCTGGGAGCCTAAAGTCGCAGAGGCTTATGCTAGGATTCCGGATAATACCAGGCACTACTTTAAAGACAGTGTGCTGATCAATGGAGTAGATGCTCCAGCTCTTAGGGATAGTGGGTGCAGTCGCACTGTAGTGGATTCTACCTTGGTAGACTCAGAGGAAGTTGCCAGAGCTACTCTGATGCCCACTAAGTTGGCTGACGGCCCACTCTGTATGTTCCCAGTAATACCTGTAAATCTTACTTTAAATGGTACAGCAGTCAGGATTCCAGTGAGCATTCAGAGAAACGTCCCGGGAAATGTCTTGTTAGGTAATGATCTCAGAGCGTTAGGGCTC
The DNA here is from genome assembly GCF_040938575.1 of Ambystoma mexicanum. Lineage (NCBI taxonomy): Eukaryota > Metazoa > Chordata > Amphibia > Caudata > Ambystomatidae > Ambystoma > Ambystoma mexicanum. The sequence continues at coordinate 1,405,055,475 of NC_090923.1, read as the reverse complement.
ATAGGAGACACTGCCGAAAGACCCTACACACGGTCTCAAGCACGGGCAGCATTGGCCAAGACCAATACGCCGCCCCAGCCGAAGGGGAAACCCAAGGCGAAAGGAGTCGACAAGTCAAGACGAGGGAAAGAGAATATTATCCCAAGCTCGCCTACCACTGCCGTGGAGGAAGTTGGTCAATCGCCCGGGCCTGACGAGGAGGTGGCGATGCCTGAAGTATTTGACCCCAACGATCATCCTGAACTAAAATACTTGTTAGTTGAAGGAGGTCCTGATAGGGACGAATTCAGTAAAGGCCAACGTGAGTGCCCATCTCTGGAAGGCCTAAGGAGACAGGCCTGCTCCCAGCTTGAGGGTGAACCTCCTGGGACGCATAGGATTTATTGGGAAGGTGGACTCCTGTATAGTGAGCACACAGAGTCTACAGAAGGAGACCATAGGAGGTTGGTGGTTCCCCTTGCTGTTAGGCCCTTCCTCCTGCAGTTGGCGCATGAAGTTCCCCTTGCTGGTCACCTTGGTATGAAGAGGACCAAGCAAAGGTTATCCATGCACTTCTACTGGCCCAAGATGGGGGTGCAAGTAGAAAGTCACTGCAGGAGTTGTGCCTCCTGCCAGTTGTCTGGTAAGGTTGGCGCGACAATCCAAGCTCCGTTGGTACCGCTCCCAGTTGTGGGGGTACCATTTGAAAGGGTAGGGATCGACATCGTTGGTCCCCTTGACCCGCAAACATCCTCGGGCAATAGGTTTATCCTGGTGCTGGTCGACCATGCAACCAGATATCCTGAGGCCATCCCATTGAAAACTGTAACTGCCAAGTCAGTTGCAAAAGCTTTACTTGGCATATTTACTAGGGTTGGCTTCCCTAAAGAAGTTGTGTCGGATCGTGGCAGCAACTTTATGTCGAAGTATATGCAGGCTATGTGGAAAGAATGTGGGGTCACCTACAAGTTCTCTTCTGCATACCACCCCCAGACCAATGGTCTGGTGGAACGTTTCAACAGAACGTTAAAAAGCATGATTGGGGCTCTGGAGGAACCTCAGAGAAGAAAATGGGATCTTCTTTTACCATGCTTACTGTTTGCCTACCGAGAGGTACCACAGGAGGGTGTTGGCTTCAGCCCCTTTGAACTTCTGTTCGGTCATCCCGTACGGGGACCCTTAGCCATCGTCAAAGAGGGATGGGAGATGCCCACTCCCCCTGTTACTACCAACGTAGTTGATTATGTGCTAGGGCTCAGAAAACGGATGGTACTTCTGATGGGCTTGGCTAGTGATATATTGAAGGCAGGACAAGCGCTGGTGAAACATTGGTACGACCAGAAAGCTTCCCTCATCAACTTTACACCTGGTCAGCAAGTCCTGATCATGAATCCCATAAGGCCTCGAGCTTTACAGGACAAATGGTCAGGCCCTTACACAGTGGTGGAGTCCCTGGGTGAGGTTAACTATTTAGTGGACCTTGGAAGGCCTGGACAGGCTCCAAAAGTGTTTCACGTGAATAGGCTGAAGGCTTTCGAGTCGAAATCGCAGCACTGCTACTGGCTTCAGATGTTGAGGAAGAGGAGTCTGAAGCTCTCCCCGACCTGTTCCAAAGCGGTCCTTCAGATAGCTCCTTTGAGGGTGTCCGAGTGGCCCCTCATCTGACTTCTGATCAGCAGGCTGAGGTGAAAAGTTTGCTTAGGCAGTTTTCCCCCCTGTTTTCACAGTCGCCTGGTTTGACATCTTGGTGCAAACATAACAGACACGGGAGACAGTGTACCTACCAAAAGTAGGGGATACAGGATGTCAGACAAAGTACGGTCTTATATTAAGACCGAGGTCAACAAGATGTTAGACCTTGGGGTGATTGAACCCTCTAGTAGTCCTTGGTCCAGCCCTGTGGTTTTGGTTCCAAAGGCAGGCACTTCTGAATTGAGGTTCTGCGTGGATTACAGGGCTCTGAATGCTGTCACCAAGACAGATGCACACCCCTTGCCTCGAACAGATGAGCTGATGGATACTTTGGATGCCTCCAAGTACCTCAGCACGTTTGACCTCACTGCTGGCTATTGGCAAATAGCTTTAGCAGAACATGCCAAGGAGAAGACAGCATTTTCTACTCCAGACGGCCTTTACCAATTCCGGGTAATGCCGTTCGGGTTGAAGAATGCACCTGCCACTTTCCAGAGGCTTGTGAATCATGTGTTGAATGGGTTGGACGAATTCTGTCTTGCATATCTGGACGATATAGCAGTTTTCAGTGCCACCTGGGAAGACCATGTGAAACACCTCGGGATTGTGCTCCAGGCTCTTCAGAAAGCACACCTGACCATAAAGGCTAGTAAATGCCAGATTGGAGAAGGCTCAGTGGTTTACCTTGGACATGAAGTAGGTGGAGGGAGGATACAGCCTCTTCCCAGTAAAGTACAAGCAGTACAAGACTGGCCTACCCCCACTACGCAAACCCAAGTGAGAGCCTTCTTAGGACTCACGGGGTATTACCGCAATTTTGTGGCAGACTGTGGCACCATAGCGGCCCCTCTGACTGACCTCACAACTCCGAAGAAACCCAAGAAGGTAACTTGGACCGACGAGTGTGAGAAGGCCTTCAATGGCTTAAAAGACTCCTTGTGCCAGGCCCCTGTCCTCAGGGCCCCTGATTATCAAAGACCTTTTATCATGCAGACGGACGCCTCTGACACTGGGATAGGAGCTGTACTATCACAATTAGATGAGAAGGGTAAGGAACACCCTATTGGTTTTATTAGCCGCCAGTTTAAGGACAGAGAGCTCAGATGGTCCACGGTAGAGAAAGAATGTTTCTCTGTTGTGTGGGCCCTAAGGAAGCTGAGGCCCTACCTCTATGGGACCCACTTCACTGTGCAAACTGACCATAAGCCTTTAAAGTGGCTAATGAACATGAAGGGGGAGAATCCAAAGTTGCTTAGGTCGTCCATAAGTCTACAAGGCTTCGACTTCACTATTGAGCATAGGCCAGGTGTCCAACATAGCAATGCTGATGTGTTGTCCAGAATGTTTAACCGACCTGAACAAGAGACTCATCCAGGGGTGGATTAGTTCCCCCTGTCCATAGTCTGGGAGGGGCGAGTGTTAGGAAAGATTTCGTAATTGTAGGTAATTTTCCTTCCATGTGGCAACCCCTAAACTTTTTGCTGTTGTTTTTCACCTTGTTCTTGACTTTGCCAGAGAAGTGCAGCCTTCTGCCGCACTCCTCTGGGCTTTCGCTCCTTTCTTATGGGGAAACTGACATGCCCTTAAGACAGTCAGTACCGGGGAACGCTGTTTCCCGTAGTTTCTTTTATCATGTTGCGGCTTTCGTGCAACATGACACAAGAGGGCACTGTAAGCTAAGTTACAGCCCTTTTGGGTCTCTAGCCTTCTACAGGCCCTAGATACTCGTTTAGGATTGTATCTGATCGGTGCAAGTGATTCAGGGACGGGAATGGTGGCAGCGGTCATTTCTTGTGTTTTGAGCTCCTTTTGGCGTTCTAAGCGCGTTTCTTGCGCTTAACCCAAAATGGTGGCCTGGCTCCCAAAATGGCCAGACCACGAGGCTCCTTTGTCCTGTCCGCTGACCGTCTTGCTCCCTTCACCTTCCCCAGGTCGAGCCGACCCAGGGCCTTCCTTATTTGGGCATGTACTTTCCCGCGAAACACGGATGCTTTCGCGGGCTTCTACATGTCTTGTGTATGCCTCCAGGATGTGGGCTGGGATGTCTGGTCCCAATACACATCCTGGGTGCCAGAGAGTCTAGGGTGGTGTGAATGCCTGGGACCACCGTGGTCCGTGATTGGTCCACGAATGGTGTGAGTGTTGATGAGCGGATCTCCCATTGGGTCCCCTCCGTTTTGGCGCGAAGGGAACCGTGGATAAGAGGGGGCTGGAAACACCACTACCATGTCGATCTCTTGAGTTCTCACTAACAAAGGGATACAGGAGCCAAGTATCCTGCAACCAAGAGGCTGGACCGAGGAATCGCTGGTGACCCGCTGAAGGACTTCTCCTCTGCACTGCTGTCGCCTTGTGAAACCCTTTTCACCTTCGATCGAACCAGAAGGCCTGTACTGGTACTTCGACCCTTGGAATAGCAGGACAGCTATTCTCAGCATCTTCACCATCCCCTGCCACTAAGCCTTCGGAAGCGTCTCTGGGCCATCCAGCTGACTGACCAGCTTACAAAGGAGTCTTGCTCTGTAACCGCCACCAGGTTGTGTAGTATTTCGAGTCCTTGTCACTCTCACACGCTTCGTACACTTGGCGTTCCCAGGTCTGAAGTGAGTAGTGTACATTTGGCTCAGATACACACGGCCGCTCCGTTGCCCTGCTGTGGTAACAAACTGTGCGGGTTTCTTTGACTGGGACGTCTTTTTACTCGACACGACGACGAGGCGTTCCCTGCTCTTCTGAACCTGCCAGCTGCTGAAACTGACGCGGAGAAGCCTGGGTCTGCTTGCATCGGGGACCGGTGAGTAGCATAGCTAGGATCTGGTCGCCCTCCTGCAGGAGCCCATTGCTTTTCCCCGCTGTGTCAAACAGCACCCTTTTCCGTACTCGCGCTCTGCTTCTGCCCACTGTGGAGGCTGCGCTTAAGTCGCGGAACTTGTTCTTCTTCTTTTGTGCACTAAACTGAACTGCCTGATTTCCCTCGAAGAGCTTCTCCTTTTGCCCGTTGGCACCCGCGCGTGCAGGTACCTTTGAGCACAAGGCTCCACTCTTCGCAGGGCTCGGACTTCCATCTAGTTAGGTGCCTCTGAAGGCGAACTGGGTCCAAGCATTATTTCGCACTGCCTGTCTTCCTTCCCTTTTAGGTGGACTAACCATTTCGTGCATCTAACGCTTGAGACTGTCGTATTTGTATATATATTGTGTTGATATGGTATGTGTTGGTTTACTATCGTTACATTGTGATTTTCTCGCTACAGTCATTGTTTTAAAGGCCTTGAAATAAATGTGTATATATTTTTAATATAACAACTGTTTGGAGTAGTTTGTAAGTGATCTTGCTTTGTGTGCTCATTGCGGGCTTTCAGTCACCCTCACCCCTCTTGAGACCTAGTCTTGACCGCCGCGATCGCTACCTTGATTGGTCTGGCTCGTCCAGAGGTTACCCTGTTCCAAGTAATTAGGTTGGCCTTCTGAACTTCTGCGCCACCAGGACAGAGTTCAGAAATCCGTCTTAACAACATCCCATCCTGAAATCTATCATGGTTGAGGCCTTTTTTCTTTCCCTGCGCTCCTGTTGGAGAAACTATTTCCATCATTCTGCCATGTGTCGTGCCTTTGCTCTTGTTGTCTTCCTCATTTCACCTTCTTTAAACTCAAAGGGTGTTATCTCCATAGTACAGCATTCCAAAATGGTGGGCTGTGTGCTGTCTCCTCTTGAACCTAAAGTATTGTTTGAAAGCCTGTCTCATCTTTTCAGGTGCTGTAAACCCTAGGCATATCAGATAAGGGCTGGAGATGATATGGTGTATTTACATCCAGCTACTTCGAATTCCGCTGTGCAGTAAAGTGGTGGTAAGAGCATTACTGCCGTTGTATCCCACTTTTACCTGAAGGGCTAAATTCGTTATGAGACCCAAAGTCTTCTCATTACCACACATCTTGTGGTGCATTTCGGGTCACTACCAAACAGTCCTTTTCCCATTGACAAGAGACTGGGAAGGGCGTAGTCCATTTGGTCTGCATGGATTTGCCAATGCCCTTCTACAAGGTGGATAGAGAAATACTGCAGTACCTTTGGGCCTGGGGGGATAGATCATCAGCTACTAAGTATGAACTACGTCTAAAGCCTTTCACCAGATTGTCTAAACAAGCGCAAATCAAACAACTGTTAAGGGTGCACTTTTCCTTTTGTGTTAGTTTTAGAAATGTGCAGGTAACCTTATTCTCAAAAGGTGTCCTGTGCATTTCAGGAGGGCTGGACAGCAGCACAAAAGATGTGCAAGGACGTCGACTCTATACACTCACGACACTAATGGCTCCCAACACCACCTGGTGCTGGGAGCACATTTCACAGGCCCTTCATCTCCCCTGCCTGATTCTGGGGACCTTAGACTGCTACCTGCAGGTCGAATGGAGTGATATATAGCATTAAGCGCCCATGTGGACTGCTATACATCGGACAAACTTCAAGATTGGCCCACGAGCAGTGGCATGAGCATACATCTAATATTAGGTGTGCTAACATGAAATAACCAGTAGCAAGACACTTTAAAGACCAGAGACACTCAATAGCTCAAATTCTGTTCACAATTTTGGAAGTGGTGAAACGTCCACCCAGAGGGGGGGGCTTTAAAACATGTCTCACACAGAGAGAGATATATTGGATAGACCTCCTCGATACACAACAACCAAGGGGGATGAATGAGGACTTCACACTGAATTGCTTTATTTATAAGGTATGGAATTTAGCATAGAAAAGAGGTGTACCACAGATGGAATGGAACTTCCGTCGAAGAATGGTGTGAGGGCATGAACAGACATGATCTAGATGGCTTGACAAGGAGCCACCCTAACATTGTGACCAGCGAGGTGGATATCAGGCTGAATAAATATGCGGTCAACACAGCACGCATGGTTGCAGAGTTGAAAGAAACATTGACAACTGCAGTAGAGATAGGTATGTGTATCTATACACCATATGAACGACACTGATTGATTTAAAACATTAACACTCTGATTGGATTGGAACACCGGAGTAATGATGTCTTTAGATTGCAGATACTCGTACGGCTTGAGAACAGGAGAAGTTGTATGCATTTATATGCATAATGATGTCAGTCACATTATGACTTCTGCATTTAAACAGTGGCTATATTGGAACAGCTAGACAATTAATTACACTCTAGCTTGCAGAGACATATAGAGTTGTAGACAGTATGTGGACTGAAGGCAATACACCAGCTTGGGAAGCTGTATGAATGAGACTTTGCATTATTTATGTAAGCCGCAGTGCGGACACGCACAAGACACAACACAGGAAGAAGTGTTGTTAGTACAATATAGTACAATATACACAGAATGTAGTCTGTATACTACTTTGGATAATTAGATGGATTATGATATTTCCTCCATTTAATCAACATTTTAATAATACATTTGCGGAGTGAATATCTATCGTAGAAACCCCGTTCATTTTTCAGGAGGTCCGTTGTTGGAAGAAAATGAAAGACGTGATTGCTCCCACTTGGGATTTCAATTGTAAAAAGGCTTGCACCAGTGTTTTGAGATACCGAAAACAGACTCATTACTTTTTACTTCAGCGCGGTCACATGTACTCTCACGTGACGTGCTGTGAGAAGGAGATACTGCTAGGTTCTGTACGGCGAGAGAATACAACAGCAGAAGGCTGTATCTGAATATATATGACCTCAACATCAGGTAACCATGGGTCTCGAAGTTACAGGATACATGTATTAACTAGAAGTGGGAAGAGACTGCAGAGTATTATATATACGAGTTACCCTTAACATTGCTAGTTATTGCAGGACAGTTGGAGAGCGAAGGACAGGAAGTTTACACATATAGGATCTTGGAGTATCATTGCTATATATTGAACTACAACTTATCGGTTTAACAGTGCCTAGATGTCTGCCTGTAACCACAGGTAGGGAATGGGTACTATGGCTTTGACACAGGTTTCAAAGTGAATTGCCTTAGAATGGTTTTGACTAGACTTTGTTTCACTTCTTCTGTGATCTAGGTTTACTTGACACTGGTTCTCGGATACCAGGTCAAAGGTATGTGAAATGTGATGTTATTTTTATCACAGGTTGAGATGGGTCTCTTTGTAATTGTTTATTCATTTATAGTGCGCACCGGGCCCGCAGGCATCTGGGTGCAGAGCATGTTACAAAGTTGCGGTTACAGAGTTGTGTATGACAGTACTGCGATATACATATAATACAATACATACAGAGTCTTATATACAGTAGCAGGAATTTACAATATATTATATACAATGGGTGTGGTCTAATCAACAGTCTAGGGAGTGCAGCCATTTCTTTGCATTGGATTTGAAGCATTGGAAGGGAGATATGGCTGTGAGTGACTCAGGGATAGAATTCCACAGTTGTGTGGCTAAGACTGGGAAGCCAGCGCCTCCAGTTTTTTTGAGTTTGAACTTAGGTATTTTGAGACTGTTGGCTTGAGCTTTTCTGATGGGACGTGTAGAAGTGTGTTTAGCAAATCTATCTGTTAAGTAAGGAGGAGCCTGGTGGGACAGCATTTCTGCGTGAGATTCAGTGATTTGAGTTTGATTTTGTCATTTATGGAAAGCCAGTTAGTGTCACGTCTCACATAGGAGATGTGTTGGGATTTGGGTATGCCAAGCGCTGCCCGGAGGGCGTTGTTCTGGATTGTTTGTAATTTGGAAGTGTTGCGTTTGCTGGTGCCTAGGTATAAGGCATTGCAATAGTCTACTTTAGAGAGTATTATGGCTCTGGCAATTGAGATGCAGCTTGCCGTGGATAGGAAGGGTTTGCAAGCGTGTATCGATTTGCATGTGTAGTTAGTGGCATATGCTGTGGCGCTGATTTGTTTATTAAGGTTGCGACCCGAGTCAAGGTAGAAACCTAGGGTTTTGACCGCCTGAGAGACTTTGATCGTGATTCCGTCAATGAGAATGGAGCTGCAGCGGGTAGGCAGTTTGGCCAGTTTTTTTGGGGACCCAACGATTGGGAGCTATGTTTTGTCGTCGTCGAGGCATAAGCCATGGGTGGCCATCCATGTTTGTATGATTAGATACATTTTATTAATCATGGTTGTGTCAGTCTCGTGGTCGCCGGAGATGGGGATGAGAATCTGGGTGTCGTCAGCATAGTTGGTATATGAGACACCAAGATTGTCGAGTATGTCAAACAGGGGTTTAGTAAAGATATTATATAGGGTGGGAGGGACGCAGGAACCTTGAGGTACTCCACAAGTGATGGGTACTGGGTCAGCTGCAGCGACAGGCCAGAAGACCCGCATGGTCCTGTTGTCAAGGAATGAGCTCATCCATGTGGTGGCTTCTTTGGAAAAGTGAGCAGCTGTTTTGAGATGGTTGCAAAGGACATTGTGGTTTAAGAGGTCGAATGCAGCGGATAGGTCCAAGAGGAGAATGATGGATGCTTTGCCTTGATCTTTCCGGTTGTCTAATTGGTTCTTTAGGTCTATGAGGGCTGTCTCTGTCCCGTGTCTGGGCCTGAAACCTAATTGGCGTGTGCCCAATAGGTTATTGATCTCCAGATAGGCTTGGATCTGGAGGTATGCAGTTTTGTCAAGGATTCTGAGAAGAAAGGGGACGGTTGCGATTGGCCTATAGTTGGTGGGGATATTAGGGTCTAGATTCAGCTTTTTTTTAGCAGGGGTAATACCCAGGCATCTTCGTGATTGGTGGGTACTGAACCGGATTTGAAGGAGGTGTTGATAAAGGTGGAGAGGAAAGGGGCCAGGTTTCTTGCAGCCTCTTTAAAGATGGGAGCTGGGCAAGTATCTCCCACACATTTGGACGGTTTTAGAGACAAAATTATTTACTCTGTTTCTGTGATTGAGATGGAGTTGAATTTAAATTGGTGACAGGGTAGTTAGTGATAGTTTGAACGAGGTTTCTTGCAGAATGGCTTCTTGTGTTTCCAGTGCGATCCTATGAAGGTCGGCTTTTTTGTCATTGATTTTGCCTTGAAGTAGGGTGGTTTTATTGCATAGGGCATTTTGGATGTCTGTAAACCAGGATTTATTTTTGGTGCACGAGTCTCTTGGCTTGATTGGGGTTTCCAGTTCCCTTAATATTGTGAAAATGTCTCTGCTGTTGGAATTGGCTTTTTCGATTCTGTCATTAAAAGGTATTTTTTTTTGCTTGAATGATTTAATTTTTGTATTTAGTGGCCAGTGATGTGAGGGAGAATTTATTATGGGCTATAAGTTTTATTTTCCATTTGTTTTCAGCAAGTCTTTTCTCCAGGCATAAGGCTTTGAGGTGGGGAGTGAACCATGTGTTAAGGTGAGCAACAGGTTTCTCTTTGCTGAGTTTGAGAGGTGCGATGGTGTCGATAGCAGCATTGATGGTGCTATTGTTCAGGTCAACTAGATCCGTGGGGTTGGAGGGTGGTTCACGGAATTAATGATGGGTTGTAGTAGTGGCAGGAGGTTGGGAGTGTGATGTTTTTTCTGTTTCTGGTTAGAGCTGGGGGGCCATGGGTCTATCCGAGTTAGTTTGAGGATTATCTACATAGAGGAACACTACCATAGAGTGCTGATCATGGCTGAGCACTAAATAACAAAATGGGATTGCTAATCTCCGGGTAATTTAATAGCGTACCGGAATGGCACTGGTACTTAGAATAAAATGGTGGTCACCTTGAATGTTGGTGGCAGAAATACATATATGGTGAAGGTACCCCTGTTATGGTTGATCAACACTAGGTCATTGACTAAAACTGTATAATCTATGAACGTATGGGTCTGATATGGATCCCCTATATATGTTGTTTCGGAAATTGTTTTTCTCCTGAAGAAGGGGTTCACCCACCGAAGCGCGTTGAGCCAGAGACATAAAGACTTCAGATTGAGGAGCATTTGTCTTCTTTACATAATATTCTCTGTATAATATACTTTTCTGTGTATTTTTGTTTAAATTTGAAATGTACTTCTTTAAGTGGAATATTTTTTTAAGATTGACACCGACTATATTTAGGCATATGTATATGTGAACATGTGGATTTTGATTTATCACACAGATTAAAATACATTAACTATTTGGTTAAATTGTTGACTGTATGTTCAGTTATAAAGGTGTGGAGGGGACGGGAGTTTCTTAAACTATAGACACTTTGTACTAATTGTGACCTTAGAGGGCCTGCCAATGGAAAATGCTAAAAAAATAAAAACACATTTCTATTCCTGTTTGAGGGCTAGAAATGCAAGTGGGACAGCAGCAGTTCGTACCACTGCTGTTCCACTTAAAAAAGATGCACGACAGGCTCTGGATTTACTGTCATTCAATGTGCCCCCCCACCCCATTTGCTGGTTCCAATCAGGCACAGGGATTACTTTCATTTTCGCACATTATTAGGACCATCCCCTTTATGAATATGACAGATGCTTTTAAAATGTGCAGAAACACCACCTGACGTGCGCAAAGGGGATAAGAGAGGGCTTTTGAAAGTGTGCATTGTTTGTGTAGATGTCACAACCCACTTAGCATATCAAATAGAATGTTTCTAAAGGTTCACAAAGCCTGCAGTGAACTACAAGTCGTGAATACAGCAGAGCAAGTCAGTACCTTTCTGTGTTTGGGAAGTCACAGTCAGCGGCAGTGTACTTTGGCAACAGGTTCTCCTGCAGAGGAAGAAATAGTGTACATTCCCCACTCACCCAGTGAAACAGAGCATCCCTTAAGCTTACCTCAGGGGTTTCCCAGACAATAGACCACACAATGGGATTGCAGCAGATTTCAGAATGGTCCAAATAACATCCTGGGTAAGAGGAAGCAAGATACAAGATGATTGGTGGCTAAATATAGACTAAGCCCCACCCCTTGAACATAAAGCAACCACAGGTGTCTACATAGGGACCAGCTAATCTCAGCCCTCACTAAATTATCATCCACAGGTGGGGGAATTGGAATTGTTTGAGTTTTATTGGTTCACCTGTGCTAACTGAAGGGCTGTAGGGTGGATCAAGTTTTCAAAGGTTGTCTGCCATTCTGGAATTCACTGGAACCTTTACTAGTGTGAATGCAGTGGCCTGCGATAGTCTCCAACACTCCCCCATCCCTTCCGACCTCAAGCAACCGGTTGTTGCTTTCTGCAGGAGCAATCAATTTATTGCATGCTGTCTGCTGTTATAGGTTGCAGCACAAGTGCACGAGAATTCAGGAGGGTTTCCATTGCATCCAATATGGGTTTCACCAGCCAGCTCGATTGAAATGAAAGTGTATCATTGGATCCGAGAGGTCTTTATTGTGATTTCTCAGGTGTTTGCTGGCCGCCACAAGGGGAATGAAATCCTACGCTAGAATGTTTCCATTGACCCTTGAGTGAATTACACAAGGTTCAGAGAAGTTTTAATGGCGTCTATTGAGGTACTCATCTGCCAAAGCACAGTAAATTGAAGCCATTGCCTTGTTGTGTCTTTCTATTCCTGAGTCTTGCTGCATTAAGGTACACGTTAGCTGCTTGGTTGCTCAGACTGGCAAATGTTTGGGGTTTTACTAGATGCCAGGGAAGTTGGGGTGTTACCATTCCGGTAGTTTTGGAGAAGCCCCTGGATCATATGTAGTCCCCCTTAAAAGGGACAGAGAACTCAATTTGTTTCTTGTGACTTGTGAATGCCCTTTGCCCTATAATGGAACAAGTGGTAGTGACCAAGTGATCCTTGTAATACCACCTCTGGTTCCATCATCCTCTAGCTTGGGAGGTTCCGGGCCCCTTTGGTCATGCCACTAGAAGTCCAAAGATTCCAGCAGGAGACTTTATCTACATCTCCCTCTCTTCCATATGATCCCCTGTGGATCTGATATCAGGATCGGCAAAGGTAGTCCACATTTGTCTGAAATCTGCCCTCTAGGTCTATGATGTAGTAGTATGGTCGGATCACTAGAAACCCTCTCATACCTTTAGGATTAGTATCTTTGGTCCTAGAAGGACAGGTTAAAGGGGCATGGCCTGTCACCAAAGAGAATTTACAGCTCTGAGATGGTATTTTAGGAATAGTATGTTAGGGTTTTGTTCCCAAAGCCTGATAGGACCAGACAAATTGGTATAGACTTTCGGAAGGCAAATAAAATCTCTCTCTTTGCTGCCTAACCAAGGCTCAGAATAGAGCAAATGAGTAATAAAATTGGGCCCAGCATTTTCTTGAGCTCTTCCTTAAAGGCCTTCTTGCAGGCCTCAGGAAGTCTGGATGCTCTGTAGGGGAGGCATGGTATCACAAATATGACACTGACACAATGGGTACAATTTGTAAAACCTTTATTGAAATGGTTGGGGTTGGAGAAACTCCTTGTCTATCCCTGTACCTAAGATGGGAGTAGTCTCGGCCATCAAATAATAAATAATGCAGTCTTTCAGGTCGCTCGTCACCTCTTCGGTTGTGTGGGTCTCTTCTTTGTTTTACGATTTCCAATTCATGAGTCAAGGTTAGTAACACAGGCTTGGCCTCGCCTCCCCAACCCTGCCGTTCACCCAGGAGAGTCGCTGGCGTCCTTGAAACAATGCTGTTTTCACTTGCCGGATCTGGCCTTCTTCACGTGTCTCTCACGGCCTGTCAGAGGCAACGACCTCCAGTAGGGAACTCTGGGGTTTTCCGACCCGCTGCTCTTGTCCCTTGCTCTGTCGGTCTGCTCCAATAGGTTTGCCTTCAGCCCGGAAGCCCTGCTCCTTCTCGTGTTCCACCTTGCTCAGAGTGTGTCTTTGGGTTCTGCCTCTTATTGGTGTAAGGAGAGCTAATTAGTATCGGGTGTATGGAATTAGAATTAAGTGCCTGCCTTTGCCTGACCCGATTCGCGGGACATGGCCAGTACGATGTGTGAAAATTAATGTGGTTACTCTCAGTCACCCTCTTCCTCGGCCTAGTGTTTGTGGAAAAAGGGGGGGGGGTTGGGACCTTGGAGCATCCTAAAACAAAGGATGGGTTGTATAAATAATATAGGGGTGAATAGCACGTCTCACGATCAGCTGTCTCACTCCCACTCTCTGAAGACCCCTCGACCAGGTGATCCACCCACACTGGTCCACCCCTAGGGTCTGGATCCAAAGGCAATGGCTGTGCCCTGGCCGCCTAGGGGAGAGATCCCCAGGGACTAGCAGGTGAGACACCCTCTGGTTTCTCACAGCTCTTAGAGAAACGGATATCACTGAGGGAGACTCAATCCAATGACCTAAGTATTGTGTATGATCATCTGAGCCACAAATATGTTAGAACAATGTTGCAGTTTATAATTTAGTATCAGCTCTGTCAGGTTCATGGGGAGCTGTTCCCTTTCATCCGACACCATGGGGGCCTGCTGGGTGGACTCCACTGATTTCTTCCACAACTTGAGCCAGTAAATATGATGGACCAGGTTGTTTTTTTGGCAATTGTCCAATTGAAGACGCAAACTGAGATTCCGGAGGACCAGCATAATTGTGTACAGTCCACGCCATTAAGCTAAGACTGTGTTAATGGAGGTTAGGGACAAAACAAGGACCAGGTCCACCAGGTTGAATTTCCTCATATTGGTTTCAAATTCATGCAAACATGTATGGATTTCTTGGCTGGTCTGTAGGTATTGTAGAGCCAAGTTGCAGATTAAACAGTGTTTTTGTGTGGTTCGGACAAACTCATGAGCTCCTTCTTCTGACTTATTGTGGTCTCCCCAAGCTTCCTTCAGAATATTGAGGACATTGTGTAGCTCCCTTTCATAGGCCAACTTGAAGGGTGAAAACCCTCTGAATGCCTGCGGGGTCCACTGTGGATAAAAAAGGGCTTGTGGAAAGAACTCATCCCAATTCCGGGCATCCTCAGATAACAATTTCTTTTAACATCTGATTAAAGCATTCCATCAAGCCATAATCTTTAGGGGCATATACGGATGTGAGAAGGGTGTCTCTATGTATTTGTATTTATTGATTTATAAAGTGCCTTACGCCAAAGCACTATACAAGGGAACATAATACATAAAACAAACGATATAACGGTTGAAGCAATTACAATGTGAATCAATTAATCAATAAAACAGTGAGAAGAGTAATTAACTGAAGGGGATAGGCTGGACAGGGAACTGCGACTGGATAGGGGGGACTGGAGGAGAAGAGTAGGAGGAGGAAAGGGGACGGGTGGAAGAGGGGAGGCAGGAGAGGGGGGAGAAAGTCGGGGGGAAAGTGAGGAGGGGGGAAGGGGTTTCAAGGAGGAGGATGGAGAAGGAGAGATTTAAGGGAAGTGCGGAATGAGGGTGGGAGAAGAACGGATAACAAGAGGAAGGGAGTTCCAGTGTAGAGGTGCTAGGAGCGAAAACGGGAGGAGGCACAGGGGGGTGGGGGTGGTGGGGGTGCAGTGAGAAGGAAATGGTCAGCGGACCGAAGGGAACGGGAGGGGGAGTAGAAGGAGATAAGGGGGGGGGGCAAGACCATGGAGAGATTTGAAGACAAGGCATAGAAATTGAAATTTAAGTTGGGAGTGAAAAGGAAGCCATCCAAGGTAGGAGAGAGAGGTAGAGAGAGTGTCATGGGAGGTAAGGAGACAGAGGGTGCGAACAGCAGAGTGGTAGATGGATTTAAGAGGGGCAAGGTGAGAAGTAGGGAGTCCAAAGAGTAAGGAAGAGCGGTAGAAGACGAGGGAGGAGATTAAGAGTTTGGTAGCGTGGAAAGTGAGAGAGGAACGGATTTTGCGAATATTGAAGAGGTGGAAGCGACAGGTGTGAGAAGTGAGGGAGATGTGTTGGCAGAAGGAGAAGGAGAGAGAGGAGTCAAAGAGAACGCCTAAATTACAAGCTTGAAAAGAGATAGGAAGGTTGGAGGGAGGAAAGTGAATGAAAGGGGGAGGAGAGGGAGTGGGAAGAGAGTTAGAGGGAAAGAATACAACTTCTGTCTTGTTGGTGTTGAGAGAGAAAGCGGGAAGACATCCAGTTCTTAATGGCAGTAAGGCAGGAAGAGAGTTGTAGGTGGAGGTCAGATGAGAAGGAGGAGAAAGAGAGAAAGAGTTGAGTGTCATCAGCATAGAAGTGGTGGGAGATGCCAAACGAGGAGATAACAGGACCAATGAGGGAGGTGTACAGAGAGAAGAGGAAAGGGCCAAGTACCGCGCCTTGGGGTACACCACATTCAAGAGGATAGTAAGGAGAGAATCTTGTAGAATCTTCTTCACGTCTTTCAGCATTTGGGACTTAAATGGAGATCCCTGGTTAGTGAGTATTTCTTTCAGGAAGCCCACCCTGTGAAAATAGGGTACCATATATTTCAGGATGTTCCGAATATGTTGTCACACCTCATGGGGAATGTCTCAGGACATCTGGTAGCATAGTCTAGAATGCCTATGATGTACTGATTTCCAGACTTGGAGGCACACAAATGTCTTATTATATCATCCCAATTTGGTAGAGGGGATCTCAATAATATGAAGTGGCTGGAAAAGAAACTTTCCCGACAACATTTGGGAGAGCATCTGACAAAGGGAACTCCCCCCTGCCAGATCTTCTGATGTACCCGAGCCAAAAGAACCAACTGAGCGCTTGTTCTTAGGTTTTTGTTACCTTCTGGCCTCCCACTGAGAAATGGGAATGTGCAAGATCTATTGCAGCCTTTCTGAACTGCTGAGGTACTAACAACTGGGACTTTGATAATCTCCTTTTACATTATTCATTACCCAGCAAAGGAGCCCACTGCTTTCCACAAAATAGTGCCTAGTCGTTCGTCTTAGTTCTCCTGAAATAGTGGTCTTGAATACTGTTCTAAGAGAGGGCTTCATCTTTTGGGTAGCTGCAAACAACTGTATCCAGGGCTCCCCTGGGCTGTGGCATTGGTTCCTATTGATCTGTCAGAATCTGTTCTGGCACTTTTCTCTACTCCTGTTTTGGTCCTATGGAGCCTGTTCTGTTACGTTGGAGGACACAAACCCTGCTCTGCCTTTGCAGTTTCACCTAATGTCTGTACCTCCTCTGGCTTAGTAGGCACGTAGAGCCCATGTATAAGTTGAGTTATAGCGTTTCCCTGGCATATTTTAAAGGGTTGACTAAAATGACTTTTACTATTCCCTGCTACTCACGGCCTATGACACCACACAGCTTTAACTCAATACTCAATAAGTTTCAGGGTGACTATTCAAAAAAACTCCCATTGGGAGAGCTAATCTAAGTCCCGAAGAGGGTTAGCCGCTTTTCCAAGCAGAGAGTTGGGGGCAGATCTCTTTCTTCGGCTGGGGCCTCCCTCTGGAACAGCCTCCCTGCCTCTCTCAAACTTGAGCATAACCAACTCCGATTCCCAAAGCAACTCACAACCTTCCTCCTTGCTTCTGTGTTCTCTCTTCCTTTATCCTGCTGATGACCAGTATGATCCTCACACTGGTCAGCTGGCCACTATCTGAATTTGGGCCCAGGTTGCTGTCTGTCCAGCTGGGTGTCCAGTCATAATATCGAATGCAATATTTTCGAAAAGTCAAAATGTCGAAAATAAAAATGTCGAATTACAAAAATGTCGAATTTTTTTGAATTAATGTTTAAATAAATAATTAATTATAGTTTATAAAACATAATTTTTTAAATGGTTAAAGGTATATCCATGGTGGGTGGGGGGATGGGGAGGAGGGGGGGGGGGTAGGGGTTTGGGATGGGGTTTTTTAATAATTAATTATTTAATTAATGTTTTATTAAATACTTTTTTTTAAAAAATGAAAGGTATATCCATGGGGGGCGTTGGGGGGATGGGGAGGAGTGGAGGGTTGGGGTAGGGGTTTGGGATGGGGGTTTGGGGGGGGGGACCCCCCCAATAAAAAACGTTAGTATGTGTGACATTTTACATAGTTATTTTAACATTGGTTTTTCGATTTTTTTTCCGACATTTTATTTTCGAATTAATGACTTTTTCTATTATATGTATGTGTTTTCGACATTTTTGAATTCGACATTTTTTTTCGACATTTTTGTAATTCGACATTATTTTTTCGATATTATGACTATAAACCGTCCAGCTGCAACCTGCATTGCCTCTTGGCTCCCCCAGCACTTGTGGTATGAATCTGTAACCCTACAGTCCCCTCTCTATGCACTTATGAGCCACCCGTTGGCCGAACTTTCTGAGTACCTGCACTTTGCCACTCGCTGGCTGCACTTTTACCTGCACTTCTCCCGCCGCAACCCTGAGCCCCCTCCTGGCACTTCTCCCCTTCCCTCTTCCCTACACTTGTGTGATCTGAATGACACAAGGCCTAATACGATTGTTGTTTTGTCCTCCCTTTGTTTCCCCTCCTTGTCTTGCCTCGCCTAGAAACACGTGTGTACCGGCGCGTATAAATGCCATATCATATCACTATATATACCAAAGCTAGCTGTGTCATGCGTGGCCTTCAAAGGGACTCGAGCCATTTGAATGGTATGGAGAACCTGTACCATGTATGGGGATTTTGTGAGTAGGCTTCTGCCACAGCATTTGTGCATCTCACTGCTGATACCATCTGCCAAATAGCCAGGTTGGTTGCTGAAAAGACTGGACACTGAAGCTTAAGTACAATAGATGTAATCAAACATTAAGTCTGAATTTAGTCCCTTGCTACAATGTTTCCTTCAATCATTGAAATAGCACCCTAGGAACCAAAGAAGTCTTTATTGTGCCTAACCTTAGCGTTTCCTGGCAACACGAGGGGAATTGAATCCCTCGCTACAATGGGTCCATCGACCGTCAAGGCAATTGAGAATGACTAAGAGGTTTCTATTGTGTTTGGCCAGATACTCGTCAGTGATAGAAAGGGAAATGGAACCTCTTGACATGGTGTTTCTTTCCATTCCTAAGCCTTGGTGCCTTAAAAGGACAACATTAGCTGCTTTGTCCCCACGACTGGCGACGTTAGGGGCAATATTGGGTGCCAAGGAAGATAGGATGTTATCATAAGTAGTGCTGGATCCGAAGAGTTCTGTATTGTACTTACCTGGACATCCTTACCCTTTCCCAGGTTTGTATTTAGTCCTAGGCTTTTTAGATTGAAAAATGATGCTCCAATCCAAGCCAGTCTTATATTGAAAATGTCTGTAATGAAAAATATTGATTACTATCAATAGGATTGCAGCCCTAAAACTAGGGAAAGCATGTACGCAATCACAATCCAACGCAGTAACAAAGGCTGTATGAATATCTCACCCATAGGGTTTTAAATGGTGGCTATTAAAATCGCTCACAGCGGTTGCGCAAAGGTGAAGCGTCTTACAGTATTTACATATGTTTTTCTGGCTATCTGAGGGATGCAAAATGGAACATTCTGTGATGGCCATCTCTTATGTAAAAGTTCTCTATCACCTAGTGGTTTACTACAGGGAAAAAGGTTGTTTAACCATACCCCCTTTAAGCCTTCGACAAAGATTTCTTACCTCTTGGAAAACATTCTGCAACTTTTCTTGCTATTCCTCAGCTCACTTCATCTTAATCCAAAGACATTCAGCTTTTCAATGCCATAGTTCTCGCTATTCGGGGAAGGGTGGAGAAACATCACGCACGTACACATAGCGTGAAGACATCAACAAACTCACGATTCATGATATCATTTACAATGGTTGGTGCAACGATAATTACGTTAATACAGGGACTATCTTTCATGATTATATACATTTCCAGGGCCTACAGAGATGACACAATGTTCATGCTGGAAAGTAACATCTTCCTTTCACAGTAAGCGGTGATTTGTTATCTTCACATCTTCACTAGTGCTTTGCCAATACCGCCGCCAATTTCTTGTTGAAACTGAAATAAAGGCAGGTGTAGTCTCACTGCAGTCCCTCTGGCTAAGCATGCTCTTCAGGATGTTCAAATGACTGAATGGATGTCATTGGGGGGTAGCTCCCGGCACTGTCTCTGCAGCCCCTGGCCTACTGGTCCTTATCCTTAGATGTCAAGGGGATTTATTGCTAAGTGGAAACAAAACTGTTGGCCTGAAATGATCAGTTTGGTTTCAGCACTCTAATTCTATTTAGTCCCATTCAACTTTGCAAAACTGTGACTGCTTGTACAGTGGGAGCCACAGCCACAAAATTCCTGAAGGACTGTACACTTTGTCTATTTGCATTGGGAAATCAAACAAGTGTCCACAGTAGCACTTGCCATGGCATCTTCCGAATTATGAATGTGTGGGTAGCTGTATTCCTGTGTATATTGTGACAATGCAGTAACCTAGCCTTACCAAGAGGGTATAGGAACCTCTCCCAGCCGCGGCTGGGAGGCCCACCAAGGAGAAATACATAGCCATTTCTACCTCGGACGTGGACAATGGCAGTTGAGTGCATGCAGGGGAACGCCTACATTAGCACTTACATACTGTTGGGTCCCATGCATGCATTTTCAACTTTTAAAAACAGAATTAAGAACTGAAGAGTAAAAACAGAGACATAGGTTTACTCTTTAGTTTTATACTCCATGTTGTAAAAAAATGTAACTGCTGCCTGTAAAATATGCTTTGTTGATGACATTTATAATGTATTTGTTGTATGCTGGTGTTCTCCTGTGGCAACCTCGTAGCTTACCATTCTGGAATTGTTTGGGAAGGAGAGGCACAAGAAAGCCATGAGGGTTAGTGGGGAGAAGTGTTGGGTGTGACTTCACCTAATAAAGTACTGGCTTTTCCTTACCTAGTCCGCGGCGTAATTTTGCTCCACTACACCACACAATAGTACTCCTATGGAATCTGTCTGCTTTTAGTAGGTGCTAAATGGAGGTGGATTCCGAAGGAATACATTTGTTTTGCGCCTGCGTGAAAATCTCATGCAGGCCTAACACAAATTTCACACAGAAGCCGGATGAGGAAAGCATAGTGGAAACGTTCATTCTTCAAAGAGAATGAAAATGGCCCTGTGCTGTAAAGCACAGTGGAAACATGCGACACCTTGCTTTTATGCCTTTGGTTTACGGAATCCGTACATAAAAACTAAAATAAAAAAACCGAATGGGAGATTTGGCCAAATTTCAACCGTACGAAAATTACGAACCGTCGAACAAGTCCCCCGTTCGGTGGCAATACAGTGAACAAGGGCTGTGGTGGCCACAGGGGTGTCCCCCATACCCTTGTTCACTGTAATGTCCGCAGGGGTTGCACCCGTCACAATAAAGTTTTTTTTAAAAGTAGTGGGCGCTGCAGCACCGGAACCGGCGTCACAAAGGGGTGTGGGAGACGGCAGCACACAAGGAGGGATGCCACCAACAGGTAAGTAGGGCGTGGGGTGGGGGGGGGGGGGGGTGAGGGAATAGTGTCAAATGTCCAGGGAGAGAAAACCGCTTTTTTCTCCTTTGAACATTTCAGCTTCGATTTAATCTTGGTAATCCTTGGTTTACCACTCCACCAAGTATAAAATAGCACCCCTAGGTGTGTATGTGGGCATCCGCTTGCGCCATTCTCTGTTTGGAGTTTTTGCATAAGTGTGATATTTTATGTCTTATGTGTGACATTCCTTTTGTAAACTGACTGTATAAGCATGTATTTCTATGTACTTGTGAGCATTTAGAACATTGTTATGCTGTATGTAGAAATGGCTGGAGGTAGCGCATTGAAGTGACTAGTGCCAATGACTGTGTTCCTCCTGCATCCATCACAATAAATCAGACTTGTTTTACTCAAGCTTTCATGAAGATTGCTTTCATATTTTCAGGTTCATTTCGTATGTGGTTTAATTAAGCATAAACAACTATGTCTGCTCAGTAAAGAACACAATGCAAAAATATTTATATATTGGTAGAAAAGTAAAGAGGTGTTCGTAAGAAATGTGGTCCATGTTGGATTTGAGAAGTTGGTGTTGTACAGATACTCCGGAGTCTCAGTTGTGATAGGTGGTCTTTACTGGGTTCTTTTAGTTACAGGTAAGTACACAGGGGTAAGTAAGGCAAACATAAGACAAGTTCATGGGAGAGAAGCATCCACCGGTCCCCCTGTACCAAGCATAAGTCCCAACTGACTTTTCTGGAATCAAAGCAACTCGCTTAACATTCCAACAAGCCAACACTCTAAGCCAAGACATACACACATACAGGAAATAGCCTCATAGCCAGAATAGGTAAAACCCAACACATATCCCCCCTTACATAACCAATACAGAATACTAAGGCAGAGACAGAAGGAACAGCCGCTACTAAACAATTATAGACCATGAATCTAGACTATCCCTCTCAATACCCATCCAACAAACCGCTCCAAGCAATAACGCTAATCCCCTCCAGATCCTTAAAGTAACTATCAAATAGCTCTACCAATTCCAGACCAATCACCAGTACCATAACAGGCCTTATTACGGAACTCGCTCAAGGGAACCAGCCCACAATCCAACATACAACCATTACCTACTGAAAATCATCCCTATAACCATACTTCATCCACCAGCAACTAGTTGTGCAAAACAAACAAAAACAGGGTTCTAACCCCACTGACCGCCCAAAGCAACAATTCCAAATCCACTGTACGGAACCAACAACTAGTCGGCATCACCTAATGCACCACCATTGGCACCAGACATGAGCCACAATGTGCTCCATCTACAGGCACCAACACTGAGCAACCAAATGCTCACAATTGAGCAACACATGCTCGCACTACCTTGCCCACAAGGCATCCGACCTCGCACCACTATTGGCACCAGACCTGAGCAACTATATGCTCCACCTAGTGGCACCAACACTAAGCACCCCATGCTCACAATTGAACAACCACATGCTCACAACTGAGCAATCACATGCTCACAACTGGGCAACCACATCACAACTGAGCAACCACATGCTCACAACTGACCTACATCACCACCCACACACATTTCCCCACCCAAACCAAATGGACGAATTCAGCAATACAACATGGTAAACAGAATTTGAGTTACACCACACAAAAGTCCCAAGCTGTTATGCCTGCAGAGTCCAAAATGGAATAATCTGTGAAGGAATTGTTAGGTTAATGCAAGGTATAACATGACTGAACAGTTCCTCTAAAAGCAGTAGGTCCCCAAAATCATCACAAAAACATTAACAGCGTTCTCACCCCCACTTACACCATCACCCACACACATTCCCCACCCAAACCAAATGGACGAATTCAGCAATACAACATGGTAAACAGAATTTGAGTTACACCACACAAAAGTCCCAAGCTGTTATGCCTGCAGAGTCCAAAATGGAATAATCTGTGAAGGAATTGTTAGGTTAATGCAAGGTATAACATGACTGAACAGTTCCTCTAAAAGCAGTAGGTCCCCAAAATCATCACAAAAACATTAACAGCGTTCTCACCCCCACTTACACCATCACCCACACACATTCCCCACCCAAACCAAATGGACGAATTCAGCATTAAAACTTGGTAAACAGAATTTGAGTTGCGCCACACAAAAGTCCCAAGCTGTTATGCTTGCAGAGTCCAACTTGCAATGTACCTGTGGAAGAATTGTTGGGTTAATGCAAGGTAAAACATGGCTGAACATTTCCTCTGAATACAGTAGGTCCACAAAATCATCAGAACATTACCAATATACTCATTTTGGCACCTCAACACACTACCACACTTGGCACCCAATGTCACCATCAAACACATGCCATCACTAGTGCCTACACCAATGCCAACTCTATTGAAACCCACAAGACGGGAAACTCCTTCCCACACCAGATATGTCTGCTAAAAGCCATTTGCACATCCTAATGAGAACCAAAGATAAATTGCATCACATTGCAACCCAAAAGTTTGTAACACATGTTCACACTCCACACACTAAAATGAAGGCATAACCATCATGGTCCACCAAACATCACATCTTTACCATTAAAAGATGTTCACGGACCACTAAATGGGTTAACAGATAACCACAACACACTTGCTTGATGGCTGCACACCTTCACACCCAACTAACAATGCAGTACTCATGTCGTAAAATGAGGACCGCCGAAGGGGCAGCATCAGCACCTACAGGAACATTGTAGCAACAAAGAACCTATTACCGTCCACCTCGTCCCGGAGATGAAACAGGAATATCATCCACACATTATTCCTGGATCAAGCATGAACAACGTAACCTACAAAAACAAATTGCGGGTCACTCGCAGGCGAACTCCAGCAGATGTGACCGAAACCGTGGATAATGTCGCATAACTGAGAAGATGATCGAAAACCGGACTGCTCCCCAGATCAGCATCAATGACAATAACCACATTGCAATGTACTTCCTGCAAGTCAATTTGAATCGCTGATGCACGTTAAATGACTTTAGAGGGTCCTTTACTCCGAACTCCATCACTTCCTTGTTGCAGTACCTAGATAGATCCAGCGCATGGACACGTTGGGCACGTAGAAAGGTCCCTTTTTCCAAGATGAAACACGATTTGCTGCGACGTAGACCAGGTCCCACTGACTCCAAGAACGTTAGGACCAACCTTCTCTCACAGCGGACCTTCGTCGATAACCCACATTGGCTTGTGACGTCACCATTCTTGCTCAGATCGCTGATGTGTGCAGAGCTCCGAGCACCAACCGTCATCGGTGCTCTCAACGGTGGAAATGCCACCCCGATCCTGCCAGATGACTAACAACATCCCCAACACGTTGAAAACTGCACAACAGGTACCGCAATTAATGTTGCTTATGCCTATAATTCTGCAGCCGCTCCTATTCGATGACACTCCAACGCTGGCCGCAAAAGCCACCAAAGTCACTCCTGGGGTCCCTGCTAATCACCATCATGCAGGGTACGTGCGTGCTCACCTTGGGGCTGTGGGGGGAGGAGGGGGGAAATCGGTGGATGCCTCTAGTTCCACATTGCTTCCTGGTGGCAACTTCCTTTGCGCCTTCTTGTCTTCAAGCTCCAGTTCCTGTGACAGCTTGCTCCTTGCTCTTTTATCGTTCCTGGTACACCCTCAGTCAGGGTCGGACTGGGACAAGAAATAGGCCCAGTCACCCAAAATAAAAGTGTCCCACCCCTCGTCTCACAACCCTTAACCTCTGATGACATTACCCAAAGTGATGTCATTTGACCCCACCCCAAAGTGACATCCCGGGAAGTGATGAAACACGACTGTGTACTCCTTGATAAAACAGGAAGTGGCATCAAATAGCATTGTTCCTAAGTACACTAAATTACTGTGAATCCAAGCAGACGTCCAAGGTCAAATGATAATATGTTATTGTATAGCACTTACGCTTAAGCTCTTTATATAGAACAAATATGCATGCAATATCACCCAACCTGTGTTGGTACTCATTTATCGACCTAAGAAGGATGAAAGGCTTTTTGAAAAAAAAATAGAAAAATAAACAATCATTTTTTTTTCTTCCAAACCGGCCCAGGCATGGCCAGAAACCAGCCCCCACTCCCAGGGATGATTTCGGCCTAGCCATGGGCCGAAAGACCGAGGGGCCAATCCGACCCTGCCCTCAGTCTCCACAAATCCTTGTTGCCAGTGTTTGATTTGAGAAGTTGGTGTTGTACAGATACTCCGGAGTCTCAATTGTGACAGGTGGTCTTTACTGGGTTCTTTTAGTTACAGGTTAGTACACAGGGGTAAGTAAGGCAAACATAAGTCAAGTTCATGGGAGAGAAGCATCCACCAGTCCCCCTGTGCCAAGCTTAAGTACCAACTGACTTTTCTGGAATCAAAGCAACTCACATCAGAACATTCCAACAAGCCAACACTCCATCTCCAACACTCTAAGCCAAGACATACACACATACAGGAAATAGCCTCATAGCCAGAATAGGTAAAACCTAACAGTCTACAGCGTAAAATGTAGACAGTAAATTAGGCAGAACTCCTGGCTTCTCTGCTTGATTAACATGTATAATCCTGGGCAAAACACTTTTCCTCACAGGGTCACATTTCCCTAGTTTCTCATATTGAGATCACTAAACGGGAGGACTCCATTAAGTTTTCACTATAAAAAACATCCAGATCAATTATATGTGTAGCATTTCGGGCTACGATGACAGTACTTGGACAATTGAGTCTGCACTTGGCATTGATCACAGCACTTGGGCCTGTGAAGCTGTAGTTTCCATCAGATGACCATACATGGTGTAGGAGTCTTACCCTGGTGTAAGATGGCACTAGGCAGTATGTGAGGTTGCACTTTAAAGTTACATTTTACAGTAGTGCCCGACATGTGAGGCAGCATTTAGCACATTTAGGCTATAGCGGACATGTGACGCTTTATCAGATATAATGTGCAGCCAGTGACTGACCACATGAGGGAAACTTGCACAAGAAATCAGTGCACATGGCCTATGATGCTTCTGTGCTCCTCTCCCCCCACCACCCATCACCATTGTACCAATTATATATTGGGACAGAATCAATATTTTTATATGGTTGAACTATAAAATATAATAATGTCTGCTTTAATACTAGTAGTTATTTGACTAATTCCGCCCTTATTGTAGCTTTTTTACTTTTGCAGTTTTTTTTTACTTTTGCATTGTCACTTATTGTGATGTCACCAGGGTTAAAGGTCATATGGCATCACTGCCTGTGATTTTGGGGTCAACGGTCACGTGATGGCACTTCCGATGATATCATCAGGCTTGTGAATTTACTTCCCAGAACCCTGGCATTTTGGTGAATTGACGTCCCTGGTATATATACCCTGCAGTTTGACAAGAGTTTTTTCGGTGTTGTACAAATACCGACATCTGCATATTATATTTTTATTGCAAATGCTCTGCTGTAGAACAGCATTTACTGAGCCCACCCACCCATGCAATCTACAGAGGAGGGTGTGCAGTCCTGGTTCAAGTTATTTTTCCTGCACAATACATTCAAATACTCACTTTCTACCAAAAAAAGCATATTTTTCAGGGTCGATGTTTTCACATATTACGCTACAAACAGGACTCAACTTTGCATTCAGAACGCCATCCTTTTCATTACTCAAGAAATTAACAGTATTTATAAAGTATTGCTCTTTCCATTTGCCTAAAATGTGTATTACAGTCAGACAACAACAAAAAGAAATCCGACACAGATGTAGATGGAAGCAAGCGGCGTCTACTTGCAGAGCTAAAAAACAACTTTTGTAAAATTACTCTATGAACTTCTATTTAAAATCTTAACACGTTTTCCATTCCTTTACGTATGGCATTGGATCTGTGTTCTCATTATTATTATAATTGGCCATTTATAAAGCGCTTAATACCCAGAGGGTTCTAAGCGCGGACCAGGGGATCAAGTTCGTGTTACTCTGCGTTGTCTTGCTTCTAAGGCGAGCTCGTTGCCCCCAAGCTATCCTTCCGAGCTGAAATATTTAGGCAAACACATATTTCGATAAGCCTCGCCACATAACAGACTGCAGCCCAGTAGTATTGGAAATGTTACTAAGCAACGTCGTCATAACTGTGAAACGAAAGCATTCTGTGCCGAGATAAGTCTATACTCCCCCCCCTCCCCCCACCAGTGTTCAAGGACCGCGTTTTGAAGCCAGTGGGCCCTTATCTGTGTTTATTCCCAGATTTCTCTGCTGCAGCGTGGCTGCGTTCCCAGGAACGTGGGGTTATTTTATTCTGACTTCTTAAAGGAATACACTCGCATTATAACAAAAGCCCACGTAGTACTGTGATGTTGTTGGCCTCGGCGGTAGGCTAGCCAGGTTTGTCTAACAAGTGGGGCCTGAAGCTAAGGAAGTTGGACCCACCGCACCCACATTAAAATCTGTAAAGGCAGGCACAGTGCTGCTGCGTGGGCATTTACACATTTTAGGTGGGCCTTGCCCACTCAGGCCCTACCCTGTCTACGCCTCTGTTCGGCAGAGTCAAGTGTTTAGGTAAGTGATAAGGAAGGGTGCGTAACGCAGGGGTGGGGGGTTGAGGGGTATGCTCAGTTGGAGCAACGGTTGGAGGAATAAAAACACGGTTACACACTCCTGGTTTCTGCTGCTCTTTTGGGCCCATGTTGTGTTGGGGAGCTGTGTGGGGGATCCACGCATATACCGCGCATGCTGCCGTCCCTTGGGGACATCAAACTGGTGACGAGGCGGGTGGCCTCAAGCAATATTCGTGATATCCTGGGTCAGGGATCTGGTGGGCAGGCGCGCACAGACCTGCATGCACAGAGAGCAGAGCAGCCCGTGCACATTCTTTCTGGGCTGCCAGGTAAACATCTCGTAACACCAGCGTCGGCCGGGATGACACTGTGTGATGCTGCATGACACAGAGAGCGACCTACCTCGCGAGATGAGTGGGTGAGTGCACTGCCCGTGCCACCCCCATTCCTTCTACAGACAATGTTTGCAGCTCCACCACGTGTCACTGACCCTGTGTAGAACAAGTTCAAAGAAAATGAAACGTAATAAATCCAACTACACATATACACACAGATCCCTCACGTAGCCCAACACTAGAGGGGCATCCTGGTGAACATCCAGAGGCAAGTGGACGAAGAGCTGCACAAACTGTTGGCCGCAGAAATCACTGAAACGGCAAAGGGGCCCACTCTATGGGTCTACTTAATTGTCCTGTCACCAAAATAGACTTGCAAGACATCAGGCTATGTGTGGACATGCGCTGACCAAATGAAGCCATTCTGAGAGAACGTCATCAGGCCCTGCGAATAACGACATGGTCCACCTACTAAATTGAACCACCGTATTTTCAATGCTTGACCTCAATAAAGGCTACCACCAGCTGGCATTGTCCAGGTACATAACGACATTTGTTACTCATCTAGGGCTTTACTGTTACAAACAGTTCAGTTTCGGAGTTTCCTCAGCAGCTGAAATCTTCCAGGCTGAAATACACATCAAACATATCCCCAACTGCCTAAATTATAGCAATGACATTCTGGTGTTCGGGAAATATCAAGAACAGCATGATAACACTTTGACAAGAGTATTCATGGCCCTGGAAGAAGCACACCTCACCCTCAACAGGTACAAGTGTGAATTCAGGAAACGCACACTGCAAGTCTTTGGCCACATGTTATCGGCTCAAAGCATGACACCATACCCCGAGAAGGTAGCCGCTCTCACTGAGGCAGACCCACCCACAAATGTGTCAGACCTACGGTCATTCTTAGGACTCGCCAGCTACTGCACCCGATATATAAAAGACTTTGCATTGGTGAGCAAGCCATTGAGAGCCCTTACGAAGCAACACGCAACATTTGAATGGTCAGACTCGTGTCAACAGGTATTTGAAACCATTCAGCAAAGGATAGCTGACACCAAAAACATGGCCTACTTCAACACAGCAAGAGAGACTGAGTTGGTAGTGAGCGCCAGCCCTATAGGTCTAGGCGCGATACTCAAACAGATTGACCCAAGTGAGGGCGGGAAGAACAGAATATCCAAAGAATGGGCAACGTGACAGGGTCTGCCATAGCAGTATTTCTCAGAGAACCACAACCATATCAATTACAGCCGCATCAGGACAGGGGGCCCGATGGGAGGAATGGCTTGAGGGGTTTGCAGACTATGTGAAAGCAATTGGGGATAATGATCCAACAGCACTCCTGGAGATATTCACAAACATCACAAGAAAAGAGGTCAAGGGGATCCTCAAAACAATCCCACCATAAGAGAGGACAACATATGGGATGGTCGTCACTGCACTCAATAAGAAGATATCAAACATGAATTTTGAGAGATACATGTTTAACAAATGTTGTAACTACCTCATGAAACCGTTGAGGACTTAGTCATCAGATTGCAAAAGAGGATATCTCATTGCGACTTCCCAAACTTCAATTACGATGAGGCAATACAATGCGAATAATAGAGAGGTGCACCTCACAAATACTCCGGAAGCATCTCCACTTGCAGAAGTATTGGAGCTAGCACGTGTCTATGAAAGGGTGGATGTCCAAGCCACCGAAATAGAAAGGCCAAAGGAAAGTGGGCAGGTAGCTGCCATACACACAGATTATGCACATGCCTACAAGGTCAAGACGGCATCAACAGAAAACTACAACGTCCAACAACTCAGCTGAGTGGGGGGTGCAATTCCCCCACAGCAGACCATGCCCGGCAATAGGGCATCAATGTACCAGATGCTGGATAAGACATCAAATTGAGCTGGTGTTCAGGAACGGAATCCCTTTCCCGCCAAAAGAGACGATGGAAGAATGAGCATCACAGGAGACTTATACCTGGGGGAAAATAGAAGGCAGGAATATCCGCTGGACGAATACTAGAGTGTACCCATGCTCACTGAGAGAACGAGCAGGAGATGGCAGAAAATGGCACTAAAGAAAGAAACTTCAACAGTGGTCAGCACCACCAGAAAACTACCACCAACACCCGAGCAGAACACCGGGAGAGTAGACGATAAGTAGGGGGAAGATGTTGCAGAGTAATTAAGCGCAATTCCCCTTTAAACAGAGGACGGCCCTAAAGGAGGAAGGGGAAGGACTGGGTCGGGGAAGAGGGGGAGGAGAAGGGGCTACTAGAGCCCGGGGACAGAACGCCATAGAGGAAATAAAGGTGTCCGGTTCTAATTCCTGGCTTCTCACATATGGCATCAGGAGTGTGATCAGGCTCAGTTGACACAAACTGGGGGCCCCTCAGGTTTGTAAAACCTAGCAACAAAGCTTCTGATCTATCAGTAGTTACAGAGCATTCCATTGGATTTGGTTTATGTAGTAGCAGGGGAAGAGTTAATACAACCTGGAGACCCAGTATTGATACCTATTGATGTGGTCTTGATACCCCAATCAGACACTTACAACAGGCTTGCCTCTAAGTCAGACCTGGCTTAGCGATATGGCCTACATCTCTAAGCAGATAAGCATAGACCCTGACTGTAGAGGTGACAAAGATCCTGATTCAAAACAGTGGGCAGGAGGCATACAAAATAAAAACAGGAAAGAAAATAGCCCAGGGGATCCTGGAAAGGGCTTTGTTTGCCAAAGCAGAGGAAGTTAAGAAGGCGCATAAAACAGAGGGGGAGAAAAGGCTTTGGAGAGGTAGACACAGATTCCTCAACTACATCTGAGGCAGTACAACCTAAAGCCCTTCGGGAGGAAGCCAAGGTTATTTGGGACTTGGCGTTCGTCCATACGAATTATCCCTTGCTTGCAGAAGCTTTCCTCATGTGCTACCTGAAGATAAGGGAAAGCAGAAAGAAGATCCATTTCGTTCAGAACAACTTTCGTTCAGAACAACTGGACTACTCTATAGAGGAGATCTTAGTCCCAATGGTACTCCCAGATCTCAGATAATGGTACCCAAAAGCCACAAAAGAATGGTATTAGAAACTACTCACTCATTTAACAGGTGGTCACTTAGGCACAGCTAAGACACAGACACAAATATCTTCCTCATCCCCCCGCTTGTCTTGATGCACCTTGAAACAATTTTTGCTGTATAGTGCTGCGCATTACAAATAACCAATAAATAAGCCATTTCTATTGGCCTGGGATCTTTGCCGATCTGAAAAAAGTTGTGCTTACTTGTGCCCTG
Source organism: Ambystoma mexicanum (assembly GCF_040938575.1). Classification (NCBI taxonomy): domain Eukaryota; kingdom Metazoa; phylum Chordata; class Amphibia; order Caudata; family Ambystomatidae; genus Ambystoma; species Ambystoma mexicanum. Next base: position 1,405,024,410 of record NC_090923.1, on the reverse strand, counting down.
TGCCAAAGACCAGTTTTCAGATGTGCCCTCCAGCTCCATCAAAACCTTTACCAATCATTGATGTACCCTTTTCCCGTGTAGGCATGGACATAGTTGGGTCCCTTGAACCATCAAAATTGGGGAATCATTATATATTGGTAATTGTGGATTATGCAACGCGATATCCAGAAGAATTCCCATTACGCAATAATACGACCCAACAAATTCTCAAACACCTACTTCAATTTTTCTCACAAGTTGGGTTCCCGGAGGAGATCCTAACAGACATGGGGACTACCTTCATGAGTCGGCTAATGGCAGAGGTGAAAGAAATCCTACATATAAAAACTCTCAGGACTTGCATTTATCCATCACCCGCAAACTGACTGTTTAGTGGAATGATTCAATAAAACTCTTAAGCATTGCCTAAAGAAATTAGCTGAAGCAGACCGAAAAACACAATCATCAACTGGATCTTCTCCATTTGAATTATTACATGGCAGAGAGCCACGGGATGTCCTTGACATGTTACGGGAGACTTGGGAAGAGTGGAAGAAAGCCATCTTGCCCCTTTCCCAAACAGCACAACAGTTAAAAGAACATATGGCTGTCAGAACAATAGTTCAAGTCCATATGGTTAGAGTTCTACAAAACCAAAAGACCTACCATGTTAAGAATTTTTGCTCAGGACCTTTTCTATTGGACAAATGGTTCTCGTTCTCCTCCCATCATCTGAGAATAAAAGGTTCTCCAAATGGCACGCTCCTTATAAGGTGATAGAGCAAACAGGGCCATATGATTATTGAGTCTCCCAACTCGATGGAAGAATTAAGACCCATATCCATCACGTAAATCTCACGGAGTGGAGAGAGGATCCCGCTGAGAACACTACAATAGTACAACCGTGAAGTACTGCAAGTACTGTTTACTGAGGTGAAACCCTGCACGAGTGATATCCCGCGTTTACTTACTGGACATTGTGGCTTGGATATTACCAGTGTCACGCTGCCAGCCTCGCTTCAGGAGGTCTGCTATTCCAGCGACACCAGAACATCTCTGGCCCTTTAACAGAAAAGGTTGCACCAGTCTGGTGACTCCGCCGCCTGCACTCTGTCACCCCCCCCACTCTCCTTGTAAATACCCAGCAGGCAGCGCACTCGCGCGCGCACCATGAAGTACTGCAAAGTACTGTTTACTGAGGTGAAACCCTGCACAAGTGATATCCCGCGTTTACTTACTGGACATTGTGGCTTGGATATTACCGGTGTCACGCTGCCGGCCTCGCTTCAGAAGGACTGCTATTCCAGCGACACCAGAACATCACTGGCCCTTTAACAGAAAAGGTGACTGTATGCACTAGACAGAACATATGAGTGCCTGACTTGCACTCGACCTGAGATTTTAAGTCCATTCTTTATTTTTTTTTCTTCAAGGTTGCACCAGGCTGGTGACTCTGCCCCTGGCACACTGTCACCCCCACCCTCCTTGTAAATACCCAGCAGGCAGCGCACTCACGCACGCACGCACGGGGAAGTACTGTCAAGTACTGTTTACTGTGCATGGCGCTACAGCTGGATCTATCATTCCTTAATGGAGTTATAAAACACTGACTTCTGTCAAGGTGAGAGTTTCTCAGAGGAACCTTTTTTTTAATTTTTCTTTATTTTATGTTACAAATATTTGCTTCAGCAGAACCCGCTAATATAACAGGCGGTAACGGTACTGCATCGCTGTGGACCTGCAAAAAGTACCATTGACATTGTTGTTTATTTTGAACTCGTTTCGTAAAAACTGACATGAACTCCGGCACTTATACCGTGAAAACAGGTATACCGCGCAATATGAATATTGTGCCAGCCGAGCAGGCATCCTGTTTTGACATTAAGAAAAAAAAACACAACCTCTCACAATATCCAAAATAGGAGGGCTGAAAAAAAGAATGCAACTATCTGTGTCCTTAGCATCAGATACGACACTTTTTTATAGATGACCCTAGGGCGAGCAACTTGAAAGCAGTGGATCTATGTGCTCAAGGAACCACCATTCAGATGCCAGGCAAGTCTTTGAATCTAATGGCGGTTGTTGAAAGCGTACATCCAGTAGCGAATGTCCTAAACTAAAGAATTAATTCCATCTCCAAACCTGAGCAAGTACAAGCAGAAATAACAACTTCCTCTTTAGGAACTTTAATGGAGGCGATGGGTAGGGCCCCTCCGAACACAGACAACTCTACATGTGCCAATTCTATAGATCAAGTGGGCTCCCATATGAAAGATCCAAATGAGCTCGACCCAATACAGGTCCCTGAAACATCAGATTTAACAATGCTCTCCGTATGTAATAGTGGTAATCTGATAATGCAGTCTCTAATTATGCCAACTATCACTTCCCTTGCACAAGAGACCCGACTGTTAGACTTACCTGTGCCTCCATGTACAGTTCTTGCACAACATAAATTGCGTGCAGCCCATGAGGCCCTAGTCACTGCAGGTGAAGTTGATGAGGACATAAGTTTCATGAACATATCCAACAACCTGTATTGACGCTACTGACGTGCTGTATATATGTTCAAACACTGGTGACTTCACCCAGTCGAGTCGTAGGAGCATGTCATCTGAAGTATAAAGAAGAACTCCTGTTAGCCAAGTTACACCTTCTGGGCAGTACCTGAAGGCAGACAAGATACAAATCTCATCCCATGAGTTATCTAAATCACCAGTTATGTTTTATAAATCTCCATGATGCTCATCTAATAACTGTTTCATTTATAGCACCGACACCACGAGGCACGCATTTTGAAGAGCAACCTCCAGAACACAATTTCTTTATTAATGGACTGCGACCTGGTTGCCCCTCTTTTCCGGAGGCTCCCGTCCTGAATAACACTCTAAGTGCCATGAACACGGCCTTGATGTCAATTGCAAGATTATATGAGGTCCTTGAAACCAAATTGAACACCCAGACGAGAATGCTGCAGCAACTATTAACAGAGAGTGTAAAGATTTCTGACATACCTAAATCATCATTTGTGAATCCACCCTTGACGGCCAATAAAGCCTCTGGGGAGCTAAGCACATCCCCGTCTACGCTTATCTATCGAGACCAATCCAATGCATTACAAAGTACAAAAAATCAATTCCGGAGGCATCTAGAGTCTGAATTAACTCAGAATAAAGAACTTCAGGATCACAGCAATAATGATACATTGAGTGGAAAGCAACCAACCTTTAGTAAATAAAAAAAAGCAGTATGCACAAACCCAAGTAGTAGTGGAGACGATATGGACGCTGCTAATAAAATACAATCCAAAATATTGGCAGCCGCCAAAAAAACAAAAATGTATTGGCTGTGGTTTCCAAACCGGATGACGTCAGGAAAATCCCTGACCCCATCACATTAAATTATACGGTAGGATCCGGCAGCGGAAAGGCAAAGATATTGGGCAAATGTCAGTCCAAAATTGGTCAACCCATTTTCTTTCATGGGGAAAACAACAATGTGCCATCAGGCTAGAAGGCAGAAACCGGTGATGATGATCAAATGAAAGGCGTCCAAAAGTTCTCAAATAAAAAAATTGGTTGGGACGAAAACTTGCTTCAATATTGCAAAAATGACGAATTTAAATTTAGCACAATCAACTCAGCCTACCCAAAATCAAACATCAAGTGTATCCTTTCCCCAGGAACACAAGACTCGGAACACTCTGGTGGCAATGATATCTAATCCAATGATTACGAAGGCTGTTTTAGAAAAAGATAGCCAACTTCACCAATCGAACCAACAAGGAGCCAATACTCAAATTTGTCCATCACTAGATGAAGTGCGGAAGGAAATCAGGGGCTCTATAATCCAATACTTTGCGGAAGCAATTGCATGACATCGCAAGCAAAAGAAACCTCATCACAAAAAATGGATAGCAAATTGCATGAGGGGGACAAACAAATGATCCCTACCAGACAGGAATTGCGTGACGAGATCAGAGAATCCATAGCGCACTACATTACACATTCCAAAGACGCCCTGGGCACTGCATTAATAGCTCAGCAATCCTCTGCTGTGATGCCAAACATGTCCCAATTGCTAGAAGGACCCCCTGGTAACTACAGTGGTGCGATACCCCTGGTGACAAAGTCAGACTACAAATGCATCTATTAGTCCAGATACACTGGGGTCTGATCAGCAGCTACATCATTATGGCGAACATAAACATTGCCATCGCTTAATGATGACCTGTCGTGAACACCCATTTCAAAAGTTTGACTCAAACCGTACGAGCATCCTAAACAGTAGAGTTCATCAATCATAATGATCTATCTAAAGTGAGATTATTTATGAGATCTGGGATCACGTTGAATGCACTGTGGCAGGCAAGATCAGAATTTTACAATTTGGGCTTCATTATTGCCCAAAATATAACAATAGGGACATCCTTGGCGACATCTGCTATGCCTCCCAGGATATACTCTAACACAACGAGCATGCCTCAGACCAGTCATTCAAATAGGGATCTCTATGAGGGACAGAAATCCAATTTAAATAGCTCATAACAATGTAAGATCGATGAAGAGATCAAATTGATCTCCTGGAACGCCCGTGGTCAAAGGCACTTTATTAACACATGTAATAATGAACTTAATGCCTTTGACGTCGTCGTTCTCCAGGAGACATGGCTTATTAATTAACCAGTTCGGGAACCGTTTTACATCTACCCGACTTCTGCTATTAAGAACATGTTTGGACGGCCGATGGCAGGCCTTTGGATAGCGGTCAAAAAATCCATGAACTTTAGAGTGATCCCATGTGCCTCTCCGTCTTCCTATATCCAAGTAGTGAAATTATGTAAGGCCTCTGTCACAATTGCCTTGGTTAACCTGTATTGGAGAAGACAACAACTAGCATCAGATCAGTTCTTCTCACACATCAGTAATGTGCTCAATTCCTTAATCCTGGACAAAACCATAAATCATACGATTTTAATGGGTGACCTCAACCTTCATTTAATGACATAAGTCTAAGGGTCACGCATGATGAATTGCAGAGGCTGGAAATAATGAAGGAAAGAAATAACATGTTAAACAGATCCATAACTGGGGACATTCCGGCTAAGGCCACCCCCATAGTAAGAGACATATCCATGCATTTGATTTCGATCTAAAAACAAGAAAAACTCAGCTGCGTAAGGAAGTACGGCATCTATCTAAAGATTTGACGGAAAAGAATATTGATGCGATAAAAAAGCTAAAACAGCTATATAAAAATTGGCAACGAGCACAGAAATCTGCTCAATATCAGATAGATGGCGAGAGAATGATGAGCCAGATTGTAGCCAAATCATCAGGTGGCATATGGTCTCTACTCAATGAGGTCTCATCCTCAACCCAAATCGCACTGCAATCTAATCCAATACCTGAGACAAAGTGGTCTGATTACTATGCTGAACTCTATCGGACCCCCTTTCCGCAAATTGAGTTGGACTGGTCAGGTATAAAAATGGAGCATCATTTTGACTTCGATAAAGATGACATAATACACTGCATATCAAAGCTCAGTAGATCCAGAGCAGCTGGCCCTGATGGTCTTCTTAATCGGATGATGAAACAAAATCTGCTAATATGGGCTTCGATTTTGCACAAAATTTTCAAACATGTGCTACAAACAGTCCTGATTCCTCGGTCCTGGAAGAAGTCCTTAATAGTCCCGATCTATAAAAAAGGAATTAGATCTGAGCCAAGTTCATATCGACCCATTGCTTTGCTAGATTGCCCCAGCAAGATATTTGCACGTCCGTTACTAACTGCGTGCAACAACTGGTTAACTAAAGGAAATTTAAGGGACGAGTTTCAAACTGGCTTTATAGTCAGCCTTGGCACAACAATCAATTTGGTCACTCTTAACTCTGTAATAGAGGCGAATAAGCAACGCAAACAGCCAATTTTTGCAGCGTTCATTGATTTTCGAACTGCATTCGATGCTGTTCCCCAAGAGCTGCTCTTTAAGAAATTATTGGACAAAGGTTGTCCATGGTCTATTTTAAAGTGCATAGTCCAGTTGTATTCTGATACTAGCATTCAGATCAGTCTACGCAGATATGGGCTGCTATCTAAAGACATCAAAACGGAATGTGGCTTGAAACAGGGATGTTTACTAGCTTCTGCAGCATTTAACCTTTTCATCTCTGACATAGGCCACACCTTCGAGGGTTTGAACACTGATGCCCCGAAGCTTTGGGGAACTCCCATAAGCTGGCTATTATATGCTGACGATATGGTCCTCCTGTCAACTACATCCAAGGGTCTTAAACTAATGTTGAAAGCACTTGAAGACTATGCACAAAGGAATTATATACTCATCAATGTGACTAAGACCCAGATTGTACAATTTGGCAACTTGAAGCAAAGGTCTCACACACATTCTTGGACATTACAAAATACCAATCTGAGAGCGGTGACAAGCTATCTTTATTTAGGTGTTATAATAAGCAATCATCCATCTGATTTACCATATGAAGAAGCTAAACATATCAAGTTACATACTGCTATTTCTCAAGCGAGGGTTATCCGAACCATATTCTGTAAATTTTCTATACACCCTTTACTAACGTATTACAGACAAAAGATGACACCTGTATTATTATATGGCACAGAAACGAAGAAATGGCGCCCCTATAATTATTGGGCTAAGATCGAAGGTGCCTATTAGAAACAAATTTTGCAACTTCCTTAGGCAGAGCCTCTCCCGTTGATCTGCTATGTGATGGGTTTTATATCTCTGCATGGCAGATATAAATGGCAATGGTGTTCATTGTATCGAAAGTTACTTATGGGTGATTTTCAAAATGGTCTAGCCCGACTAATGGCCTTATATGTTGCACATGAATTACATGAGTTTATAAGAACATGGAGGCTGAGTGTGCTCGAATTGCTCTGCGAAGCTGATATATCGCTAAAATTGTTAACTGATAATCCAGGCAAGGCCAAGAAAAAAATGTGGAAGCATGATTGAAATTGAACATATGCCCAATGCCTACGATATAAAAAATTCAAAGAAAATCCTTTTGAATTGAAAAGATATGGAGAGACAGCACGTTATTTGCTAATGTCACCTAGCCCACAGCATCGCTCAGCGTTTTTGCGCTTCAGACTCCATTTATGCTTAACTGCAGATGTATTATGCAGGCGCAATTTATTGCCTCAAGACAAAATGAGCTGCCGATTTTGCAACATTGAAACTGAGATCCTGAGGCATCTAATAGCTGATTGTGTAAATCTGTTACCACTGAGATGCAAATGCTTTAAACCTTTTTTTGAAGGACACGTAAATGTCATGCATGAATGTAAAGACCGGAGGGGGGGGTCTGTACTTCCACTCTCTATATGGTAGAGGATAGGCACAGAGGACCCTGCCAAGATTCTCTATTATGGTAACGTAGTCGAGCAATCAAGGCCTAGCTTCTCGGGAGGTGATGCGAGCTGGTTCTTAAGTACAATGTAGTCCCCAAGCATCCACGAAGGAATGTCCACACACTATCGGTTAAAACACAGTCTTTATATAATTAATATTCAAGGTCATATACACGATCACGATAACTCACTTTGTACTCTGAAAATCAACAATGGTAAATATGTACAATTCTAAAGTGGTACCACTAACGTTATTAGATCTTATTCAAGTGCATACGGTCAGGATGACACACAGATCAAAATAAAGAGGAAACCAACAGTAGAGAGAGGAAGGAAAGCAGGATGGTTGAGCAATAGGCAGAATACTGGTAACTACCGTTAAACACAGCTCTGTGTGGAGATCCCCACACCTGCACAACCTGTAGAAGAAAGATACAAGCCCAGTCCATATATTGTTCACCCTTAGACTTCCCAATAGTTCTGCAACCCCAAAGTACCTTGGCGTTGTAGCGTTCCGCGTCGGGGAAATCGACAACCCTTCTTGAGTGCCCTCCCTTTAAGGCAGGAGTCACAGGTCGTTGAACGTCCGATGGAGAACATGTCGAGCTACGACGGTGAAGTGGCCACGTCGTTCCTAGCGGTGCTCATTGACGGGGAAGCCTAAACGTCCTGCAAGGAAGAGGCGTGCGGGGCACCTTGGTGTCGATAGGTCTGGACCGCAAAGAGTTGAAGAACTGTGGCCCAGCAAGGGCGTTGAGTCGTCGGCGTCTGTGGTCTTTGGGTGGCGGGAAACCCACTGGTGGATGCTCCTCGGCGCGTCGACGGTCAGGCCTTCTCCGGCAGGATACAGCGGCGACGATGCGGACGAGTGTGTCCTTGGATCAATGAAGTTTTTAGGCAACGGGAGCACGCCGGCTCCAGTCGGCGACGGCGGTCGGCGACAGTGGTGGACAACAGCCCGGGCGCTTCTCCTTGGAGTTCCGCAGCAATCCCCGTATCGGGTCGGCAGCCTGTCGAAGGTCTGTCAACCAGGGAGCTTAGGCAAAGATCAGCTGTTCACGATGGTCCCTCGTAGCTCGGGAAGAGGGCGCCTTACCAGGTCCTCTCTGGGTCAGTTCTTGAGGCACACAGCTTTCAGATTGCAAAGGAGAGCAACAGCAATTCTTCTCGTCCAGCAGGGCTCGAGGTTAAGCTTCAGTTACTCCAGTTACTCGTCGTAGTGGACTTCAGCTTCCGAACACGATTCCTAGCAGTGAGAGGTCCCCAGATATACTGTTGATCTCCCATTCATTCCGCTGGGTCATACTCAAGCATCCAATCACGACTACGGGCATTCATGCAGACAGGCAGCCAATCAAGCACACAAGGTATTCTGGCCATTCACTTCTCTCCAGACACTCACAACAAGTTATGTGTATTGGGACAAGTACCGACCCATTCAACACTCCAAGCTGCATTCATACCGGTTTCGGGCAGGGCTGTCTCAACCATTGTGTCAAACACCAGATACTAGACAGTCACAACACAGAATGCGTATTCGTCACACACTCCATTCACCCAGGTCCCACCCACAGGCGTACCCACAACATAGGGTCATTGAGAAGGCTCCAACCAGTCTGGTCGGCACTTCCCCACACTACCATATACGGAACTTCCTCACAACAGCCAGTCAGGGGGAAGGGACAGAGGCAGGGCTTCCCGGGACTTCGGGAAGATCAAGGTAACAGGTGATGGAAGGCAAGAGGCTATGGGGGCCATTTTGTCTCCATCAGGAATCTACCGATTCCAATGACAGGGCCTGGGCATCCCAAAATGGAGGACGCTCAGGGCACCAGTCATTTCAGCACGGAGCTGCCACCAGCCCGTACCTTGCTCTGTGGGTCACACACAGGTGCCCAAAAACAAACACTAGGGGCACAGGGTTGCACCACTACCCATGGGTGCCATAAGGGTATCCCATGGGTCTGTTCACCAAACCAAAAGAGAGCTGCAGCGCCAGGAGTCCCACGTGAACTCCTGCATGGAAAACACGACAGAACACACAATAAAAAACAGTAAAGGACAAGGATACGGAGGCCCTGTCCCTCCGATGCATTTCCAGCATCACAGTGAATAACTATGGCTTACTATTTTTCATACGAATAAGAAATCTTTTCATACGGAATAATTAATTATTTAAATAAACTAAAGCTAGAAAACACACCAACAGGAAGGAATATATAACATCGTAACTATGATGTAATTTAGAACAGATGTCCTCTTTCCTGGAATTGCAGCAATTAACTTCATGAACTTGCATATGGTTAGGATTATATCACGAAATATGAAATTTATCTGAGAAGGATTGATGTTGAATATAATCTGAGAAGGATTGATGTTGAATATACTGAGAAACAATGAGATGTAGATAATCTAATTTAACCTTGTTGTAAGAAACTAGTCTTTCTTTCTTAATTGTTTTTAAATCTGTAAAATGTTGAAAGGTTGGAAAAATTTATTTTTCTATTGCCAAACCAACAATAAAAAAAAAATACTTTAAAAAAAAAAAGAATTACAAAAAAATAGTATTAACCAGTCTATTAACCAAAGAATCAGAGATAAATACCTTGATTCCTTCCCACCTATCGCAGAATCAGAGCGAAGATCTGTTCGAAATGCTAGAACAATTTCCTGATGTCTTAAGATCAGAGTCAGGAAGAGTAAAAGGGGTTTTTCACTACATCCATACACCCCTAAGAACAGTAGTCCATTTAGAATCCTCCCGGATGCCAGAAGCCAGAAAAAGATAATCAGAGGAGTTGGAGAATATGCTAAGATCTGACAATATTGAACCATCTCAGAACCCTTGGTCCTCTCAGATAGTTCTTGTTGCCAAGCCAGACCAATCATAGAGGGTCTGCATTGACTTCAGAAGGGTGAACGCAGTATCCCATTTCAACAGTTACCCTATCCCAAGGATAGACGATCTAAGATTGATCGGGAACCGCCGTTTTCCTCTCCAGGATTTATTTGACGAAGGGATACTGGCAAGTTCCCGTTAATCCATAGGACAAGGAGAAAACAGCTTTCTCTACTACTTTTGGACTATCCAAAAAGTAATACTTTGAACTGGGACTACATGGGGCCCGGCCACCTTTCAAAGGTTAATGGACCAAGTCCTCCGTCCTTACTCCTCTTTTTGCAGAGTTTATATCGGTGATATAATTATTCATATTAGGACATGGGAAGAACACCTACATCACCTATACCTAGTAACCCGAGCTTTGAGGAAAGCCTGTCTCACAGCAAACCCAAACACATTTCACTTGGCACAATCCGCAGTCAAGTATCTTGGATTTTATATTTGTAACAGGCTGGTTCAACCCCAAAGTGAGAAGGTAAAAGCTGTCCACAGGAAACTCCAGTGCCCAGAACCAAGCAAGATCTAAGAGCTTTTTGGGGTTTGGTGGGGTATTCTAGATGATTCATCCCCAGTTATTCTTCCATCACGTCTTGCCTCGCTGATAAACTTATGAATGTAGAACCCCAAAAGATAAAGTGGAGAGATTAAGACCAGCTACGTTTTGATAAACGCAAGAATATTCTGTGCAGCTAACCAGTGTTAAAGGTGGCAGATTTTAACAAAGTTTATTTTACAGACAGATTCTTCACATGTCGGGTTGGGGGATGTCCTTTCACCAGATCACGATGACCTTGAACACCCGGTTCTTTATATCAGTAAGAAACTATACCCCAGAGAAAATAACTGTCACCATTGAGCTGGAGGCCCAGCTATAATGTGGGCAGTGTGGGCAGTGTGATACCTCAAATACTACCTTCATGACAGGAAATTTAGTTTGGTCACAGATCACTCTCCACCAATGCACATGTCATGCACTGGTTCTTAGACATGCAGCCCTACTGTTTCATAGTAGAACACCAAAAAAGAAGAGAACAGGGAAATGTTGACTTCCTTTCCCTTTTCCCAATAGGTACTGAGAGAACAAGCCGCATTAGGGGAAGGGTATTGTGTCATCACACCTTTCTCAGCAGTGGCCTCTTCCTATGTGGCCAGGGGATAGCAGCTGCTACTGAATCCTGACCCTCAGGGTGGCTATATGAGAGCGGATCACACGGGGAGAGGCAGCCCTCAGGAGAGTGTCATGACATCATTGGACGATACAAGGTATGCCCCTTTTTTCTTTTGAGGATACCCCTGCCATTCCCATGCCTTAATGGCATATTGCCACATCTCCCCTCATCCACCTAGGAAAGGTATTGGAAACACTTTCACAGGGTCTGTATACAAGTCCTTAAAATCTGACTTGCCTTTCAAGACTCCTGAAAACACTTTTCCAGACTCTGCTTACCAGTCCTCAAGAACTGACTTACCTTTTAAGATCAGTGAAAATCGTTTTTCAGACTTTCCATACAAGTTATCAGGAATGGACTACCATTGCCCTAAAAATGAAAATACTGCGACTAAGAAGATGATCAGAGTAATGATGATCAGTGCAGGTCTGTTGGAGGAACAAGTCTGATGCAGAGAGATTTAAACCGGCATACCAGCTGAGAGGCGCTGGCTGGAGAACACTACTTCTCTTGGTGCTGACCGAAGAAACGTGGGGGCTGGTGCGGTGTCCGTAGAGCCAACCTGCTCGCTGACAAAGAATAGGGGAGCGGACTGCAAATGGGAGTATGCTGAGAGGATGCCAAAAGCAAACAAAAGGTTCCTGGACATTCACAGGTCATGGAAGTGTAACGCTCACCTGATTTCCACGGAGGCGCTGGGCTGGACTGAGCTGTCGCCGTGTCTTCTAGTGTGACTCGTAGGTCTCGGCCTTCTCCTAGGGCTGGTCCCCTTCTCACGATGTACCGGACGTGTAGAGTGAGGTGTCTGCAGACGGAAGAACAAGGATTTAGGAACTGGATTGACTGAACTTCTCCTTCCTCAGTCCTCTTATTCGAACCAAGGGCGTGGCTTGCGCACCTTAGATATATTAAGGCCGGGCTCTCCATCCTGCGTCTTTGCAGGGGCGCAAGTACCAGTTACTTCACTGGTTCACTGACAAACCTCTTGATTGCAGAGGTTGATGTTGAAAGATACCGCTGTTTACCGCACGAGCGGTTTCTTGATAGTTATTGGAGCACCCTTAATTTAGTCCCTTGCTCAGTCTCAGGGTGTCAAGATTGAAATTGTAGAGGAATGATGCGGCGAGCAGGTGAGTAGGAAAGATGACCGGTTGCTGTCACCCTTTCAAATGTCTCTCTTTGTCCTGCAGGTTTAGGTGCAATGGACGCTGATGAATAAGTGCCCAGGATCGTGCAAGCGCGTATGTACGAAGAAGATGAAGCGCGGTGCACGTAAGTAAAATGACTGCTGTTTGTTTCAAAAGCACGCCTTAATGTCTCTTTTGTCCTTGCAGATCGTGGATGCAGAGAGCGTTGCTAGATGGATGCCGGCGAACGTGCGAGCGCGTAAGTAGAAAGTTTATGGTTGATTTAGAATGCGCCTTAAAATGTCTCCCTTTGTTTTGCAGATGCCGGCATGCAGCGCTTCTTGAAGTTCAGAACTTGCGGAGCGCAGGTAAGCAATTCAAGAATGCAATGCTTAATCAAGTCCTTTTCTTTGCAGTTGTCGATGGGGAGCCGAAGAAAGCGGCGGAAGGCTTTGGAAGATGCCGCCGTATTTGGTAAGTAAGAGCGCTGCTCTCGAATTGAATTCTGCTAACCTGTTTTGTCTTGGCAGGTGCAGCTGAGGATCGGATCTCTAGCAGGTAAGGAATTCGTTTTCACAGGAACTGGAGCTGAAGAATCTCAGGAAGACTGGAGCTGACACGGTGAGCGTCCTGCTGCAGATGCAGAATAACGCGAAGCACGTTTCATCAATCGGGTGTGGTTTAAATAGCCTTCTGTAGTGCTTTCGCGTCTTCTTCCACAGCCTCGCCCAGACAGGAAAAGTAGTTCCAGGCAGAGAAGGATCAGAAGACCATCGAGCTGGTAAGTAAGCAGCATGGTCTGCTGCAGGTAGGTCCACCCAAGCACTCTTAAGCATTATGAGCCCGGCGCTTCCAGCGCCGGGACCGGTCATCTTTATGAGCCTGGTGCCACTGGGGCCAGGACAAGGTCCAAAAGGTCCCGATAGGGACTGGCTGGTACCCAGGATCAAGGTTATGGGCCTGCTTCCAAGGATGTGAGGCAAGTCCTGACCCCTTGGAAGCAGGGATCATGATAGGAAGGCAGCCTCAACACCACTGAAGCTCAGAAGGATGCAGAACAGATGAGCAGGAGTCACAAGAAGCAGGGAAGCAGATGCGCGGAGAGGGAGCGGAATGCCAAAAGACCACCACAGGCTTGCCGCAGGAGAACCAACATATGCCAGCAAGAGCCAGTGAGTCTACCCAAGGGCAGAGGGGACACTGGGGCGTACTGACAACCTTCCAAAACTGAATAACTATATATGAGAGAGAATGAGCAAGTCAACATTTCTTAAAGTGGCAGAACAGAATAAGTATAAGAGACTCAAGTTTGTGAGTATATGCAGAACACCTATAAGAGAAGTCCTGGCAGGATAGTATACCAGGCGAATTCTATAGTATACCCAAGCTTGACTTCTCCGGGGGTCTTGGTTTGTTAGGAAATGTTTGATGAAATTTCTTGACTAAACGAGGTGCGTGGACATGTTCTGCAGGTTCCCAAGACCTTTCCTGGGGGCCATAACCTTTCCAGTCAATCAGGTAGTATAGCCTTGATTTGGAGATTTTGGAATCTAAGATGTTTTTGATTTCAAACTCGAGTTCTCCATCAACTAGGATAGGTTCTGGAGATTTAGTCAATCGGGTCTCTGGCTGCACAGGTTTTAGTAGCGAGACATGGAAGACTGGGTGCATTTTCATATGAGGGGGCAAGTCCAACTTGACTGCCACTGGGTTTATTATGGTAGTGATTGAGTAGGGTCCCAGGTATCTTGGGTTGAAGGTGCGCGGTCCTTTTAGGGGTAAATGTTTGGTGGATAACCAGACTTGATCTCCTACTTGATATTGAGGGGCCTCCTTCCGATGTTGGTCTGCTCCTTTCTTGTATTGTTCCTTAGCCCTTTGCAGATGAGAAGTGGCTTCCTTAAAGGCTTGGGTGATTGCAGAATGCAGGTGGTCTACTGCTGGTGTCCCTAGATCCTGAGGTGGATCCAGATTAGAGGTTCGAGGATGGCTACCATATAAAAGAAAAAACAGGGTTTTTCCGGTTCCAGAGTGGACTGGATTATTGTAAGCGTACTCGGCTATCCAAAGGATGTCCTTCCAAGTTCTGTTTGTTGCAGCATGCAGCGTAAGTACTGTTCCAAAGTTTGATTGGTCCTCTCGGTCTGTCCGTCGGTTTGGGGGTGGTGACTGGTTGAAAGCCTTACATCAATTTGAGCCAACCGACAGCAACTCTGCCAAAAGTGGGAGACAAATTGACTTCCTCTATCCGAGATTAAAACTGAAGGAAAGCCGTGCAACCGAACGATGTTTTCGAGAAACTCCCGGGCCAGGATTGCTGCTGATGGTAGACCTTTCAGTGGGATGAAGTGCGCCATCTTGGAGAATAGGTCCACGATTACTAAGATCGTATTATATCTGGAACATGAAGGTAAGTCGGTGATGAAATCCATGGAGAGAGTATGCCAGGGACGAGGTGGGATGTCAAGTGGGCGTAAGAGGCCTGCTGGTTTCTCCTTTTGACTTTTATTTTGAGCGCACACTCCACAGGACATTACAAAGTCTCTGATATCCTTTCTCCAAGACGGCCACCAGAAGTGACGCTTGATCTTTTCCGAGGTCTTGGCCATACCGGGGTGTCCCTCTATTAGGGAGTCGTGATAACAAGAGATGACTTGATTCTGTAAACTAGCACAGGGTAGATATAACTGTTCTTGGAAGTACAATAGGTCGTTCTTCACCGTGAAGTCTTTTCCCTGAAGATGCCAATTCTGTATGTCTGCTGGAGTTATAAGTTGTTTAACTTTGGCTTCAACTTCTTCGATGGATTGTGTGCCGATTAGACCTAGGATTCTTTGTTCGGGAATGATAGGTACGGGTTCAGGATTGACCATGTGCTCTTCCACTCCCATCCGGGAAAGGGCATCAGCTTTACCGTTCTTGTTGCCTGGTCGGTAGGTAATGACGAAAAAAATAGTGCCCAGCGGAGTTGTCTGGAGGATTGAGCTTTAGCTGTCTTTAGGTATTGTAAGTTGCGGTGGTCTGTAATCACTGTGACTGTATGTCTGGCACCCAGAAGATAGTGTCGCCAGGCCTTGAAGGCGGACTTAATAGCCAGAAGTTCCTTATCGGTAATGGTGTAGTTGATTTCAGGAGCCGAGAATTTGCGGGACCAAAATGCCACGGGGTGTAACTGGTTTGTTTCTGGATCTCTTTGCGATAGGACTGCACCCATCGCAAGACTGGAGGCGTCGGTTTCTACGATGTAAGGAAGCTCTGGGCGGGCATGTCTCAAAACAGGAGTGGAGATAAACTTGGCTTTTAACTCTTGGAAGGCTTGCTCCGCCTCGGTAGACCACAAAGCTTTTGTTTTTCCTTAGAAGGGCAGTAATGGGCTGGACTATTCGGGAGAATTCTGGAATGAATCTACGGTAGAAATTGGCGAAACCCAACATGCTTTGGACTCCTTTCACCGACGTTGGTGATGGCCACTTAATGATAGCGTCTACCTTTCTTGAATCCATGTGGACCCCATTTGGTGACAGAATGAATCCCAGAAATTCGACCTCGGTGACATGGAAAACGCACTTCTCAAGCTTGGCAAAGAGTTTATGTTGGCGAAGCCTCTCAAGAACTGCCCTGACGTGTTTCCGGTGATCGGCCTCAGAGGACGAATATATAAGGATATCGTCGATGTAGACAACTGTACACACGTCAATTAGTTCTCTGAGGACGTCATTCATGAAGTACTGGAAGGCGGCCGGGGCGTTACATAGTCCAAAGGGCATTACTTGATACTCAAATAATCCATACTTGGTGCGGAAGGCCGTCTTCCATTCGTCGCCCTCTTTTATTCGGACCAAGTGGTAAGCTCCTCTGAGATCCAACTACGTATAAATGCGAGCATTCTTGACTTGGTCTAGAAGTTCAGGGATCAATGGCAAAGGATATCTGTTCTTGACTGTAATCTGATTCAGGGCGCGATAAATCGATACATGTTCTGAGATCCCCTTCCTTTTTTGGAACGAAGAACAGAGCTGAAGAGGCTGGAGACTTAGAAGGACGAATAAATCCATTGGCCAGGTATTGGTCCAAATACTGCCTAAGGTGGAGATTTTCTGGTTCGGTGAGAGCATAGATCCTACTACATGGAGGAGTGGACCCAGGTACCAGGTCTATCTGACAGTCGTATGACCTGTGCGGGGGTAGGGAGTTGGCTTGTTCTTTCTGGAAGACATCTTGGAACTCTAGATATTCAGGAGGCAGTTGGGGACCCTCGGATGTAATTGCTGCCAGCTTAATGTCGGACTTCAGATAACAAGTGGAGGCACATTCCGGAAACTGAATCGTCTTTGCTCGCCAATCAATTTGAGGATTGTGTTTTTCTAACCAAGGGATTCCCAGGATAATTTGAAACTGAGGGGCCTTGATCACATCAAACACGATCTCCTCACGATGTCCATTTTGGCTTACTAACGTCACTCCCTCGGTGGTATGGGTAACTGGTCCGGAAGCTATTTCCGTACCATCCACTGTGGTAATAACGTCTTTAACCATTTTAGGACAGAGAGGTAGATTCATCCTGGATGCCATCTCGCAATCCACATAATTGCCGATTGCTCCACTGTCAATGTATGCCTTGATGGCATGCAAACAATCTGGCTTCTCGGGGCTTATTAGGACCATGGGCACGATGAAATGCGAGGTCAAAGAACTGGTTTTAACGCTCGGCAAGCGGACCTCTACACTTGTCGGGCGAGGTCGTTTCCCGATTCTGGCTTTTCGATGCTTTTGTCGGAAGCTCCCACGGTCTTCTTAGCAGGTTTCACCGGGCATTCACGAAGAAAATGTCCTGAATTCCCACAATAGAGGCACAATTGCAGCTGTCTTCTTTCTCGTTCCTTTTGTGTTAATGGCCCTTTCACGACTCCTATTTGCATGGGTTCTACGGTATCGACTCCTTTGGCGGAACTCTGTGGTCTTGAAAAAACCCGAGCTTCGAATCTGGAGCGATCAGCCTTCCTATTCTGTAACCTGTGATCCAGTTGAACCACCAGGTCAATATATTCAGAGCAATCTTGCGGAGGATTTACTACTTGGGCCAGGACATCTTTGAGTTCTCCACGCAACCCCCTATAAAACAGCGTAATCCTTTTATCCTCGGGCCATCTGGCTTCAACTACCAGTCTGTTAAATGATGCAATATATGCCAGAAGATCCCGATTACCTTGTCGTAAAGAGAGGAGTTCGTTATCTAAGGCCTATCCCTGAGTGTGTCTGGCAAATAGTCTTTCCATACTGGACTGGAAGGCCTGAAAATTACGAAGAATCGGGTCATCCTGGGTTACCAGGGGAATTGACCAGTCTGCAGCACTGCCACTTAGATATGAAAGTACGAAGGCCACTTTGGCCTGATCAGTGGGAAATGCAGCTGGCCTACACAGGAAGTGCAGACGACATTGATTGATGAACACTGCAAACCTTTTGGGATCGCCTGAGAAGCGTTCGGGTGGAGCCAAAGGCACATTTCCAGGTAGATTAATTTGTACAGGATTAGTGGAGGTCGCTGGGATATTACCCCCCCTGGGGTCGGCAGCTGTGTTTGCCCCGCCTGCGTTTGTAACAACTGTCTAGCAAGATCATCTGTGCGCTCTTTGGACACAATTAGCTCCCTCCTTAGGGCATTCGTTTCCTGGCGCGCTGCTAGTACTTCTGCTCTTAATTCCCCTAGCAACTGGGCTAGTTGGTCAGTATCTGAGGTTTCCATTGCGCCTGGGTGGAGGATTTGTGGTGGGCTTCGCGTTCTGTAACGCTCACCTGATTTCCACGGAGGCGCTGGGCTGGACTGACCTGTCGCTGTGTCTTCTAGTGTGACTCGTAGATCTCGGCCTTCTCCTAGGGCTGGTCCCCTTCTCACGATGTACCGGACGTGTAGAGTGAGGTGTCTGCAGACGGAAGAACAAGGATTTAGGAACTGGATTGACTGAACTTCTCCTTCCTCAGTCCTCTTATTCGAACCAAGGGCGTGGCTTGCTCACCTTAGATATATTAAGGCCGGGCTCTCCATCCTGCGTCTTTGCAGGGGCGCAAGTACCAGTTACTTCACTGGTTCACTGACAATCCTCTTGATTGCAGAGGTTGATGTTGGAAGATACTGCCGTTTACCGCACGAGCGGTTTCTTGATAGTTATTGGAGCACCCTTAATTTAGTCCCTTGCTCATTCTCAGGGTGTCAAGATTGAAATTGTAGAGGAATGATGCGGCGAGCAGGTGAGTAGGAAAGATGACCGGTTGCTGTCACCCTTTCTAATGTCTCTCTTTGTCCTGCAGGTTTAGGTGCAATGGACGCTGATGAATAAGTGCCCAGGATCGTGCAAGCGCGTATGTACGAAGAAGATGAAGCGCGGTGCACGTAAGTAAAATGACTGCTGTTTGTTTCAAAAGCACGCCTTAATGTCTCTTTTGTCCTTGCAGATCGTGGATGCAGAGAGCGTTGCTAGATGGATGCCGGCGAACGTGCGAGCGCGTAAGTAGAAAGTTTATGGTTGATTTAGAATGCGCCTTAAAATGTCTCCCTTTGTTTTGCAGATGCCGGCATGCAGCGCTTCTTGAAGTTCAGAACGTGCGGAGCGCAGGTAAGCAATTCAAGAATGCAATGCTTAATCAAGTCCTTTTCTTTGCAGATGTCGATGGGGAGCAGAAGAAAGCGGCGGAAGGCTTTAGAAGATGCCGCCGTATTTGGTAAGTAAGAGCGCTGCTCTCGAATTGAATTCTGCTAACCTGTTGTTTTGTCTTGGCAGGTGCAGCTGAGGATCGGATCTCTAGCAGGTAAGGAATTCGTTTTCACAGGAACTGGAGCTGAAGAATCTCAGGAAGACTGGAGCCGACACGGTGAGCGTCCTGCTGCAGATGCAGAATAACGCGAAGCACGTTTCATCAATCGGGTGTGGTTTAAATAGCCTTCTGTAGTGCTTAGGCGTCTTCTTCCACAGCCTCGCCCAGACAGGAAAAGTAGTTCCAGGCAGAGAAGGATCAGAAGACCATCAAGCTGGTAAGTAAGCAGCATGGTCTGCTGCAGGTAGGTCCACCCAAGCACTCTTAAGCATTATGAGCCCGGCGCTTCCAGCGCCGGGACCGGTCATCTTTATGAGCCTGGTGCCACTGGGGCCAGGACAAGGTCCAAAAGGTCCCGATAGGGACTGGCTGGTACCCAGGATCAAGGTTATGGGCCTGCTTCCAAGGATGTGAGGCAAGTCCTGACCCCTTGGAAGCAGGGATCATGACAGGAAGGCAGCCTCAACACCACTGAAGCTCAGAAGGATGCAGAACAGATGAGCAGGAGTCACAAGAAGCAGGGAAGCAGATGCGCGGAGAGGGAGCGGAATGCCAAAAGACCACCACAGGCTTGCCGCAGGAGAACCAACATATGCCAGCAAGAGCCAGTGAGTCTACCCAAGGGCAGAGGGGACACTGGGGCGTACTGACAACCTTCCAAAACTGAATAACTATATATGAGAGAGAATGAGCAAGTCAACATTTCTTAAAGTGGCAGAACAGAATAAGTATAAGAGACTGTCAAGTTTGTGAGTATATGCAGAACACCTATAAGAGAAGTCCTGGCAGGATAGTATACCAGGCGAATTCAAGACAAGGCAGAACAAATATAAGAGACTATCAAGTTTGTAAGTGTGCGCAGAGTCCACATGAGAAAAGCCCTGGCAGGATAGTATACCAAGCAGATGCAAGTTGCAAGGGTGTTCATGTGAGACAGCCCTGGCAGGAAAGCACACTAGACATCATCAAGTTGAACAGTGTGTAATATACAGTACCTAAGGAAGTCCTAATAACGATACATCAGGAGTGGCAAAAGGCTGTGGAAACATTACAGCGGAGAGAAAACCTGACAGGAGAGTACACCAGGTATCCTAACAAGATACAGACTAACAGCCAAGTTATTTTGTATTCCAGTTGTGTTTTTGATCAAGAGAAACTTAATGAACTAATATTCTTGAATATTAATCAGTGTGACGAGAAATCATGGGGAAGAGAACCATCCCCTGAAACAAGGAATTCTATCCTTCTGTAACTATTTGTGTTGGAGTTGCTCATTTCCTTTTTGAACATTTGTACACTACTAAAGGAGTAAAGACATTTTCCCTTTTCACCTTAAAGTAGATTTTTAGAATGTGAGGGCCAGAATAGTACTTTGGACACTGGACGGTTTTGCGTTGAACATTCTGACATTGACAGACCCTCGTTTTGGTTTTTGGTAGGGAAACACCTCTTACAGCAGGGACAGAGAGGCATTTCCAAGCCCTCCCTTTTATTTTAATTTAAAAAAAAATCTTTGACCAAAACCATGAATCTCCTGTGTCCACGTCTCATTCGTGGCTCCTCTCATCACCTTCTTGGCCCTGTATCATCACATATGCAAACCAAAAGCGGGCACGCAAGTGAGCCCTTGCTCGGAACAGACTTCAGAACGTCAGGACAATTCAGACAGTTCAGAGAAAAATCTCTGGCCCAGAAGTCAGAGCAGAATGCCACTTTGGTAAAACTAAGGGGACACTGCGAGACGAAAGGCATTCCAATGCCCCATTGGTACAGGGTTGTTTCAGAGTCCAGAAGGCACCAACTGTAACTGTCCAAGCAGCTATAAAATCAGCCCACCTTGGAAGTTGTTCTGAGCTATCTAATGGCAAGTCAGGACACTGCCGATGTCCAGCATGACAAATCCCTGTAAGCATTAACTGTCCTTACCAGATACAGAGGGCAATATGTACAACAAGACCTTTTACAGTCACAAAGAGGCAGAAGACTTCTCTGCCTTCATCTCATACTTTGAAAACATTGCCGCAACTTAAAACAGGTCCCCAGAACAGAAGACCTGTTATTGAGGCCCATTATTACTGGAAGATCTACAGGCTGCCTATTAAGTACTCAGTCCTGGTGGCCAAATGGCAAACGAGCATCTAAGGAAATCATTCTTCAAGAGGTAGTGTTGCAACAATGAACACTACTAAAGACACTTAGAGATGTATATCTGAACTCCAGCGAGTCGTCAAGAAAGATGGTGTCACAACAAAGACTTAATTTGAAAGCAGATTTGGAGTAGAGAATTGGAAAAGGCTGTTATATTATTGACCGTAGAACAATTTGCCCTGTCTTTACCTCTCCATCTACATCGTCTAGTGCAACAGCTTTTCCTGCCCACTATGGACCAGTCCATTGATATTGCTACTGGCCATCAATTACCTTATACCACAAAACCCCTACCTATGGAGGTAGCCAGCAGGTTTTATGGAGGTTCTACTATACAGCAGGTACCAATTAAGTCAATCTATAAAAGCTCTAAACCTGGGTTGCAGACAGACCGCCATTCATGCTACCCTGGTGAGATCCAAAGACTTGTCTCCTGGGGAGCAAATGAAGATAACACATATCTACAGGGATTCAAGGGTATATCCTTAGACTCCAATATACTGCCGGGTACATGGCAAATCAATCGTAGTCCCTCACAGCCATGTAACCCTGTCTCCCTGAAAATGTGATCCTCGGGACAGATCTTCCTAGGTTTTCTTGATGGGTGCAACTGGCCCAAAGGGGATATTTTAATCCCAATGACACCAGAAATCTCTTTTGGACAATGGAGAAACCCAGAAGAAATAAAGAAAGAGAACCCGTCACCTCTTATTCGGCCTCATGAACTCCAGAGTCACTTTCCCATCCACCATCCAAGTGAAAGCCACACAGAATTGGTAGGAGAGTGTGGCGAATTGAAGGATGTGAAGGGACTGAGCCGCTAATGACTGAAGTGGACCAGCTGCTACATGTTGTGTATACCAGAGGATGTAAGGAGTGTGATCCCACAGGCTTGCCACTCCCCACCAAGGTGTAGTATCACATACCAAAGCATATTGCACAGCACTTCACCAAGGGCTTGCAGCAAGATAATGCCAAAGAGTGCACAGAGAACCCCTATAGAAAAGTATCAGACATCTATCTCTATGGTGACTCTGATAACTGGAATGTGTCTGCAACAGAATGTGACAGATTACCTAAGAAGAAAGCTTGCAAGTTAAGCCCTTTCAGGGTGACAGAGCATTTGGAAAGTGGAGTACAATTCACACACTGCAAGGAAAAGTAAATCCCCAAACTCGCTTAGTGAGGAGCAACTTTGAACCCTGTGGTTTGATGGGAGAAACCGCATGAGAGACAGTGGCATTCCTGCGCTCACAATATGCCACTAAGGCACCAACACTCCCATACGGGATTCAAAAGATGGCAGTGGCATTACGAGCCACATATGAAGGTACAAACTGGACAGGTGAGATATCACCCTTTTTACAACTGCGGTTAGACCCATTTTAGACAGATATGAAAGTATGTTGAGGAAAACAAATGCCATGAAAGAATCCAAGGCTTCAAAGCAAATCCCCACCAGGCTTGCCCATCCCACTGGATAAGGTAAACAGTGAACTAATTAGACAGGGTTGACCCAAGAAAGGGGAAGGATTGGCTGGGAGTCAGCGAGTCTCGCACTGATCGGTGGATACACTGGGGAACCACTATCTGGGAAGAGGTAGTACACCTTTTGATGACCTTCAAAGGCTGTACTGCAAGAAGATAACCTATATGACCAGCCCAAAAGAGGTTGTGCTTACCATAGAACTGCACCTAGGAAAGAGTCAAGCCAGTAGACCAGAGGGAAGCTGGAAGGTGGACAGGTTTCTAAAGATCTCTGGCAGGAGGGTAACATACTATTGCCTGCCTGAATGGGGCCCTGAATGAGAGGAAGAAATACCTGTTAATAATGAATTCAATTCAGAGAAACTCAAGGTCTCGCAGGGTGCTTGCTTGCATGCCTAGAACTCCACGGTCTAGAATAAACCTGAATTAAATACTGGGGAACCCAAGGTTAGGGAAGCCCTGTACAGAATCCATAGAAAATCAAGGTTTGGGGTGGACATTAATTGAATGCTGAGAAACCCAAAGTCTAGAAGAGACCTATTATTGAGGTTTACGAGGCTGGGGTAAGCTCGAGAAGAGAACTCTGAAGAAGCCTGAATGTTACGATTCACGCCTTTGTCCTCATTCCCAACACTTGGGGTCATGCTTTTAGGTCTGTTCAGTATTGGACTTTCATTCCAAACCTTGTGGCGCATGACTGTGATGATCTGGGAGCTCTAAGACCACATTTTCTAATTCACTTCCCTTACAGATCCATTTTGGGTTTTTGGCAGCAAGTATGTGTTTTCATTCAATGGACTGTTCCTTCCCAGAGTGCCTTGACCACTGCTTTATCTCCACTGTAGTTTTCATGCCTGCATCATGGGCGCATACATTGGCGATCAATATGGACCTTATTTCCCATTTGCGAGACTTTGGTACTTTTCTATTTTTTCCAACAAACTTCACTTACCACAATGCACTTGGCTATAACCATCTATTCCTGGCTATTCCTATTGGTCATCATAGGAACTACAATCCCCAGAAGCCCTAGGGATCAGCTCTGCTCCCACCAGCTCAGGAACAGAGAGGGAGGAGGCAGATTGTTTGCAGGTTGGCTTGATTCAGGTGCGACCAATTAGCCTGCCTCTGTGCTGGGCAGGGTGGTATATAAACTGCTGCCTGCAGGGGCTCAGTCTCTTGCATTAAGAGTCCTTCCAGCACCTTTTTGCTTCGAGCTACGGATCTTTGTTGCGGTTCCTCTTTACACCTGCTTTTGATCCAGTGCCCTGCCAGGCTCTCTGCATAGCAGCCGATCACGCTCCGCTGCTACCTTCCGTCCTTGCCTTCCAGGATCCAGCCTTGCAGCGGATCACGCTCCGCTGCTACCTTCCGTCCTTGCCTTCCAGGATCCAGCCTTGCAGCCGATCACGCTCCGCTGCTACCTTCCGTCCTTGCCTTCCAGGCTCCTGCCTTGCAGCCGATCACGCTCCGCTGCTACCTTCCACCCTTGCCTTCCAGGCTCCTGCCTTGCAGCTGATCACGCTCCGCTGCTACCTTCCGCCCTTGCCTTCCAGGCTCCTGCCTTGCAGCCGATCACGCTCCGCTGCCTTCAACCTACAGTCTTCGTCCGCTGGGCTTTCAGTCTAGCAGCCTTCTACAGTCCTCCTGCAGCCTTCTACAGTCAGCGGCCCTACTCCTCTGGGCTCACTCCTTGCTGCCCGGCCCTTCTGGGCTCCTTGCCGTGCAGCCTGCTTCACTCCGCTGCCCTAAGCGCTTTCCCCCTGGGCTTCCTTCCTTACAGCCCTGCTCATTTTGGGCTTGCTCATTGCTTCCCTGCTTCTCTGAGCTTTCAACCTTGTATCCTACCGTCCTCTGCTATCCACAACAGTTTACATACATTATTTACTTTCAGTTATTGTAGTCCCCCTGTTTCCTGACTGCTGCTCCTTTGCTTTCTTCCTTGTTTTCAACCCTCAGTTCTTTATCCCTATCCAATCCTGTTATACGGCTTCCCTTCATTTCCTTCTGCTAGTTTGCTATTCGACTTCCTTATCCCTGGATTTGTCTGTTAGTGTCTTCTCTTGTACTGTTTGTAGACCCCTTGTTCAGAGCTTGTCTGTTGGTTTCCGTCAGGCAACCTCTGCCCCTTCCCTTGTCTCGTTTGTGTTACAGACACCCATAGCTGTTGTTGCAAGCCATGAGCAAACAGCATGGGCCTCTGTTATAGCAAACTGTGCAGAAGGCTAGAGTTTTCCTAAGGTCCATGGAATACTCTTTTCCTATATCTGCATACACCTCAAGAGGGAATCCATTCTGTACCTTTTTCCTTGCTACACTTGCCTACTCTTCGTTCTCTTTTCTTTCAGCTGTGTGTGTACTATTCTGTCCACTTTACTTTGGCACAACCACCCAAACCCTTCATGGGTGTCCTGTGCCACTCTTAATAGAGTGCCATCCGTGACAGTAGCAGACAAAGTTGAGGAGGATAAGAAACAGCTGTGGCTGCAGGTGCATGCAAACATCTGGGATGTGACCTTGCAGTTTGGGCTGGACTGCCCCTTCTGGGGTAGGAGCAAGCCTGATTTGCATATGGTTTTTCCCCTTCTGTAATGGCTTGGCAGTCTGAAAAACGATGGTCTCGGGGGTTGCCCAGAGCTGTGCCTGTGGTTAGGATTAATTCAAAACCTTCCAACCATCACCTTTTTGTTTTGCTAAAGTCACCCAGAGTGTGACGGGTATACCTAGACGTGGGTCCTGAATCTGCCCGGCCTAGAGGCCCAAGCTACTCCTCACTGATGATGCCCAACAAGGCTGAAACATGTCTGGGGATGCTTGTGGTCTCGAGCAAAAGGGATGTGACCTAGCAGTTCGGGTTGGACTGCCCCTTGTGGGGTAGGACCAAGCCTGATTTGGATATGGTTTTTCTCCTTCTGTAATGGCCTGGCCGGCTGAAAAACGATGGTCTGGAGGGTTGCCCAGAGCTATGCCCGTGGTTCTTATTAATTCAAAACCTTCCAGCCATCACCTTTTTGTTTTGCATGCAAACATCACACCTGGGGCATGTGATCACTAACCAATTTTAAAAACCTACATTTACTTCTGTCCAGTGCTGGTCATCGTTGTAGAATTCGTTTGTTGCCAGTCTTTTTTTCCTGCTCCCTTGTTCCTGGTTCTTTATTCCTAGTTTCTAGTTCCTATCTCCTTGTTCCTGAATCCTAGGATTTTTATTTTCGGGTGCTTATTAGTGTTTCTGCTTTCTGGAATTCCCCTTCCCTTTCTAGCTTCCTCTATCTTTGAGTCTGCACTTTCCAATACTCTTCTCTTCCTGAAGAGCCCAGTTTGTCAGTGATTTATTGTTCTTTGATTTTACTGTGTTTTGCAGACGCCCCCTTGAGAGAATTCCTATCCTCATTTCCGTTAACTTCCTTAAATGGGTGGGGAAAGGGAGGTTTGGGGATATATTTGTATCTCGTTCTACTTGCACAACCTTTTTTAAAAAATGTTTTTGATTGGTTTTAATACAAATAACACACATCAAAGAAACTCTTCCGAATCATATGTACAAAAACAATGTTTGTTTTTATATTATCCTACCCCCTGCCCCCTCCCACTGCCTGTCCACCACTGCCATCTGCTACAGCCGCTTTTACGGGGGATTACATAACCTCATCCTGTGAGGAGTCTCCGTCCTCTGAAACGCCTCCTCTGCTCTCAAACAGAGACGCTACTAGGTGTCTCCAACCTATCAATGCATGTGCTTCCTCTTCCCCACCTCTATTCGCGCCTTCCTGCCACACAGTTGTCTCGGCATCAGCCCATTTCTGGAGATCCTGCCACCAGGCCTCCACGCCTGGTCTCTTCTTCGCTTTCCAACTCATGGTAATCTTATGCTTAGTTAGTATATATGCCAGGTCCTTAAGCTTGCTTACGTGTTTAAGGTTCCGTGGTCTAGGGAACCCCCCCTCGCCCACAAGCATCCCGGCCCAAATGGAATCTATATCAAGCATTCTCTTTCTCAGCTAGGAGGTGCGCCACTTCCTTCCTAAATCTCCTAACTTCAGGGCATACCTAGAACATATGTGCCATCCCAGCGTTTACTTCTCCACATTTCGGGCATGACTGCAGCCCTGCATCTTTGAACCCGGCTATCTTCTCAGGGGTCATATATGCTCTGTGAGTTATGAACAACTGAATCTGTTGTAAGCTTACATTCCTGGAAACCTTCTTAGGATGCCCTTGTACTCTGTGCGACAACCCGTCTCCCATCAACTCTCCCCCATCTTCCTCCCAATCACGTCTCACCTTAATCACCACCTTCCCAACCCGGGTCATCACCAACTCATATCCGGGAGACTTCATGCCCTCCCTCAGATAGATCACAGAATGTCTCCACCACAGCGTCAGCCTGCTGTGCCATGATCGTCTCCGTCCACTTACGCCTCAGTAATTCAATTAACCTGGTGTACGTAATGTACTAACCTTAGTGTAATCCGGAGTCTCTCATAAGTTCCTCAAATGTTATCACTGCAACTTCTTGCCATATATCTCCTAGTGTTGCTATGACAACCGTTTCCCAGTGTCCCCTGAGTATTATCCGCATTTGGTGATCAATCCCATCTAGCGCCACTAATGGCATTTGTGGGGAGCACAGCTCCGGATTACTTAACAGCTGGCATGTTCTCTGCCATACCTTTTTATCCACTCCTAACAATCCTGGCCGACTTTTACACTTTCCCATCGGTAACCACACCCATTCCTTCAGAAAGTAAGGGGCACAGTCCACTCCAAGCAGCCTAGATTCGGATGTGGAATCATCCGCCAGCCACCGTGCCACGTATTGGAGTTGGCTGGCCAAGAAATACACCTCTACTTGCACAACCTTGGTGTTAGCATGCATGTTGTTTGATACATATATTGTATCTTCTTGTGTACGAGAGCCCTAGTAACTGGGCCAATCGTTCAGCGATTAATCAGCGTGGATTGTGCCATGTATTGAAACAGGAGACTCTCTGTACCGTTCGCCTTCATTGCTCCTGCCGTTCTTGCAGCGTATAGGATTCTCTCCATTTGGCTGTATATTGAGAGCCCGCCAGCACATCCCTGGCTCTAGGGCCCGGCTCCCTACTTTTAGGGCCTACCCTATGTATTCTGTATGTGCGGATAGGTGTTTCCAAGTCTTCCCCCATAACGTCCCTGAAAACATTTTGGATAGTCTCCTTCAGGTCTTTGTCCCAGATTGTTTCTGGCAGGTTTTTAAT
Organism: Ambystoma mexicanum; assembly: GCF_040938575.1. Taxonomy (NCBI): domain Eukaryota; kingdom Metazoa; phylum Chordata; class Amphibia; order Caudata; family Ambystomatidae; genus Ambystoma; species Ambystoma mexicanum. The sequence continues at coordinate 1,404,996,144 of NC_090923.1, read as the reverse complement.
TCTAATATTAGAACACTGAGCGATTCTCAAGGTACTCACATTGCATTTCCAAGTTTTGAGTCACCTTCGAAAATGTTTCTAGAAGTTCACCACCGTTCCTGACATCCTGCGCCAGATCAAGAAGTGCATTTTCAGCAGCATCTGTGCGTGTGCCTCCAAGCTGGCAATGTCCCCCCTGATCACTTGCAGCGATTGTATCAGGTCTGCTTTCATGGCTGTGAATTGTACCTGCAAAGAGTCTAACATCTTAGTCTGGAATTCTAGAAAGTATTGTTGTAGATCTTCCTTATTCATTGCCCTGGCCACTGGTAAGCCTGTTGCCTGGGATTCCGTTGGGGGTGGGGAAGTGTCACTGTTGCTCTTGGTCTCTTGTCCTCAGCACCTCTGGTGGCTGTCGGGGAGGTTGTATCCCTTTCCTATCCCCAGGATATGCCTCACTGGCCTATAACAGCTGGTTCTGTCAGGTGGTCGCTCGTTGTCTTGCCTCAGGTCCCCCTGCTCCCCCGGCATCTCTGCCACTCAGTTCCCAGACCCCCAGCCTCTACTAGTGAGGAGGGTATCGGCTCACTCAGAGGCTTCCACTCCACGTGGATGTGTTTTCTTCAGGAGGATCAAGGCTTTCTGTAGCTTTCTCTCCACCCAAGGGGGTGAATCAGCTTGCTGCTAAGTCAAGTAAGTCAAGTATCCTTATGGCTCCAGTACCCACTCTGCTCCATGCCCAGTCCTCCCTCCGGGTTCATGAGGGTGGGGAGTCACCCCTCGCTTTGTTCTCGTGCTCCTCATGCGAGTTATTCATTTGCTCCCTGCACGCTCATCTGCTGTGTACAGTTCCTCGAGTCCCCCGGGCCTCCCTTTCTCCTCTTTGTTGGGTCAGGTTGTTGCTGCGTTCTACACGGCCCCTGTTTGGCAGTCTGCCGGGGGCCACCTCTCCTTCCTTAATATTTCCTCCTGATGTTTAGCATGTGCCGCGCAGGTTCTTCAGCACTCTGGGAACGCCGAAGCGATGTCTGCCTGGGTGCTCTCTGTGCTGCCGGGCCACAGAAGCTCCACTTGTCGCAGACCCTGGCATGATCGCAGCTGGGGCCGCCACACTTGTCTGGCACACTAACCTGCATAGCTGACCGCCCATCTGCTTTTGCGCTTCCATGTTCCCTCAGAGATTTCTCCAGCAGCTTTCACACTACCCAGGGCACAAGGAGCGCTCTTTTCCGGGTCTAGATGCGAGGTCCCAGTGGGGCCTCCCTTACTACCTGCTTTGCCTGCACTTTGTCCGATTTTTAGTCTGAAAACTGCTGGTGTATAGGAAGGATTCACCAACCAGTTAACACTACTGATTGTCAGTTTGTCAGGATAGGGGAATCCCCACCTTAACTCTGATGAGTGGTTTCCATTGTCCTGGGGTCCTGTTTTAGTTGAAGATACTGCAACGTAATGCAGTCCATCCGCTGGGTTATGCCAAACTTGGTTTAAAAGTTCTGGGTTCTGATTGAGTATATCATTCCCTAAAATTGGCATGGCATGGTTGTTATATACATTTTTATACATAAACTTTTTGGTGATTATTTACAGATATATTTTATCTTATTGAATTAATGAGACTTATGGTTTTGTTTAGAACCAAATATTTGGTTCGCTTAGTTTCATTTAAATCCTTCCTATACGCCAGCAGTTTTCAGACTAACCCGATTCCCTTCTCCCCTCTAACTCCTCAAGACCACAGAAATGTGTTCATTCAATAACTACAATAGCCGAAGACCAACAACAAAAACAATGTTAATGAATTGCTGATGAAAAATGTATTTGTATTATGCAAACAAATGGAATGTACTTATGATTCACACTTGATGCGCTAAAACCAATTTATTAGTGCCTTGACAAAGCCCAAGAAAGGGCGAAACACACGCACGTGCCTCCTAGCTGAGTTATGTTGACACAAGTTCAATAAATAAATGTTTTTTTACTTATGTGAAGACAGTGTAAGCAATTGAATTAAAACTAATTATTTCTTACCCACTAAACAGTGTGCAGTAGCAAATTATTGCAGATTTGAATTATATGAATATTGTATATGAATGCGCACAGGCCTACATAGAAGAATAATCTCTTTACTGCAAGACTTATCCTTTGCCTCAAATTCAGGGACCGTATCTCTCCAGCCCTAAAATCTCTCCGCTGTCCCCGGTTGCTGGAAGGATCAAATTCAAGACCGTTTGCATCATCAATAAGGTTGTCTGGGACCTAAGACCACGCTACCTGCAACTCTCTCTCACTAAATACTCTCCTTCCAGATCCCTTCGATCCTCTTGCACCAATTCTCTGTTGGTCTTCAAGCAGAGAGCTGGGGGGCAGATCTCTCTCCTCGGCTGGCTCCCTCCTCTGGAACAGTCTCCCCCTCTCTCTCCATCTTAAAGCAGATCACCTCAAGTTCCGCAAACAACTCAAGACCCATCTATTCTTCTCCTCCTCCTGGTCTCCCTCCCATGCTAACTATGCCTCCATCGCTGAGATTGGTGGCCTAGTCCCTCAAGAGTCCAACAGGGTCCAGGCCTACTGCTCAATCGCCTGCAGCAACCCCAATGCCCCTGTACTGCCCTCTCAGCCCACACCTGCCTTTCGGGTGGTTTGCTGCCGCCCTGCACTTACCTGTGGGGCAGTAGAGCTCCCGCTTAGCCTGGGATGTCTCAGCCCATGCACTTATCCCTTGCCTCCCCAACGGGGACACTAATTAGCACTTACCCTCCCCCCCCAGGGGACCAGAATTAGCACTTATCACCCCTTTTTCTCTGTTTTCTTTTCTTTTCACAGCACTTGCACGCTCCGAATGTCAAAAGGCCTAGTAGGACCAATGGTAGCTTCGATTTACTCATTGTCATTTCATTGTTTATTTGCTCCCTTGTTCCCCTCCCGTGTGCCTTGTGGCGCTTTGAAACACTGTCTTGCTGTATAAGCGCCTTGTAAATATCCAATAAATAAATAAAATGAAGATCAACCATCAAGAAAAACAAAGGACTTTGATAATCCATCAGGGTGGGACTGGCAACATTGTATAAGAAGAGAAGAAAGACTGAAGACTTTGTCATTCCCAGCCGGAAGAGGCAGCAGGTGTGAATGGGAATTTTGAATCCCGTCGGCTGACCGGAGTGAACCAATAGCAGAGAATGCCAGAGAGGTGCTGAGGGAGTTCTCAGTGGTTTCAGTTGGTGCAGAACCGAATGTGACGCAGGAAGAGTAAGCCAGGCAGTCCAGGAGAGCACAGAGCTGACGTGCTGCTGCAGAAGAAGAGTGGGCCCTAGTGCCAGGAAGCACCAGTGGCATACCGAAGTCCAATCAAAAGATAAAGGGATGTATGAGACTCAGAGGGGACACAGGGGTGGAAGGGAAGCATGCTTGAGAGGCTCTCAGCCGACCCAGTACTAACAGTCAAACTACTGCGAAGGACTCATCTAGCATCAGAGGGGAACTTGCTCAATGCAGTGGTAGCAACAAGCCCACTGACAACCAGATAAGGGTCTGGGACTTTAACACAAGTATATTGAGCATCAGAGGAGAACTTCCTTGTTGCAGTGACAGCAACAAGTCCACTGACCAGCAGAGACGGGTGCAGAACCCTGACAGAAGTATATTAGGTATCAGAGGAAAGCATCCTCATCACAGTGGCATGGAAGTGCCCACTGTGGCCCTGAGAAGGACTTGGGACTTTGCCAATATCAGGAGAAGCAAGCCATTCGCCTGGTTCTGAAAGTTGACTGTTAAGGTTTGTTGGAAACACAAGCCAGCAGAAGTGAGTAATTCCCCCTGGCATCCTTTCTGCCAAGGAACATTGCTGGGAATACCACTAACCTACCCGGAGAAAGGAGTTATTATTGCTGGAGAAGGAACTTTTCTGTTGACGTATTCTTTATTTTTAGTGTAAGGGATAGACGTAGGTTGCGACACAGCACAGTGTATTTTGATTTCGACAGACATTCTGACAGCCCATTTTAGTATTATTTTGAGGCAGGGAAACACATCTTACAAGACAGAGGGTTTATTTTCTTATAAATAATTATTTGCCAACCAACAAGCCACCTCTGTGTCAGCTTCCTTCTTCGACATCCTTACAGCCCTCACTTCTACAAACCAAGAGCCAACACAATCAAAGGTAAAACAGGCACAGTTACGAGATATACCTTGTTTGCCTTTTGTGGTAATGCAGGCCGAGGGAAGGCTGTACTTTCAAGAGGGGTGTGAATGTGATTCAGTAGCACCCCAAACAGTGAATTATAACAGTCCAAAATAGAAGAATGTCCAATCAAAGTTCTATAAAAAAAATATATATACACTTTAAGCACACCATATGCAATAATAACTAACTACAAAACACTACACAAAACCCACCCCTGAGGAACGAACACAGAATAAGAAAGTATATCCACATCTAGTACTCTTGGTAATGAATCGGGGGTGAAAGGCAAATAAAAGCTGCAATGTTCTCAAAAAGTTTGTTATTGTGAGCAAAAAGGGTTCAAAGTTATCTGACCAATCTAGGTCCCAAACATGCACCCTGGGGGCAGTTAGCAGTCAATAGTACCTTCTTTGAAGTTCACAAACCATGCTTAGAGCAGTTATGCGAGAAGTTGGAAACCAGTTTGGATGCAGAAATTCATGTTGATACAAGCAGCAAGCTGGTGTTAAGCTGGGGCGACTACAGGGGCTCAGAGCGGTCTGAAGGCGGTGTTCATGCTATACAGGTTGGAGTGCTCTCCAGGATCAGATCAGTTCAGGGTCGAGCCGGTTCCAATAAGGGTTGTAACCTCTGGGCAAGGTCGACGAGTTATGCTCCCGTTTTTCGAGTCAAGTGTCGGCGACAGTTTGTAGCAGTGATCCTGATGTTCCGGTGTGTGGTTCGACAAAGCAGCAGTTCGAGTTTCAGCCAGGATGAGTGGTTTGTGTAACTGCTAGTTTATGTGGGTGAGGGACACTCCAGTGGTTCGAGTCAGTGTCTGGCGATGAGCAGTCGATTTGAGGCAAGCAGGTGCCTGACTCTGGGAGGCACGAGACACCATTGAGCTGGTTCTAGATGCAAGCACACAGGTTTGAAGAGTTTGATCGAGTGCCAAAGACAGCACTGATGGGTCCTTTGGTCCGAGATGCTGTTAACCTGGTTCAAAAGCAGTTTGACTGGTTTGATGAGACGAAAACAGGGATCCTGGCTCTCAGAATGCCCAGAATACAAATCCAGAATTTCAGGCTAAGATTGGTACTTGTTCCCGGGCTCCCAAAATATGGGGGAGGCTGGCACACAACTGCAGGGGTCATGCAGAATGTAAGGTCTTGGGTACGGTTGTAGGTGGCAGAGGCACGTCTTGTCCCAACAGCACTTCACCCCCACTTATCCATGGGGATAGTTGGGGGACAGAGCTTCCCTCTTCTTTGGGCAATCAGCCTTCACCTCACCGACTGAGAACTTTGGAAAAATAAACTCTCCCAAAGGAGATCAATGAATTTTTCCTTAAGTGTTTGTCTAAAGGGGAATCAAAGAAGTGGTGGGAGACCTCTTATTTTAAAGGCAACACTACACAGCTGATTGGACCAACGCTAGTCTGCTTTAAGGGTCCAATGCCGGTTCTGGAAATAAGTGGACTTTGCCTTCTGAAATCACACCCCAACGTACTTTGTGCTAAAGGAAGTGGATGGGACAGGAAGGGAAAGACAGAGGCAGAGAAAAACAAGATGCTGGAACCTCCCCCCCCCGTTGTAAAGAGCTCCCTTCATCTACACTAGCCCTGCCCCCTTCTCTTCTGAATCTTTTCATATGCAGCACCTGGAGTGAGGCCAAGTCTTTTGTGAATGAGTGTTCCCTTTGATTTCTGTTCCTAGGCCAGCTTCCTGAGGAGTGGCTGTCCTGTCAGAAGGGCCTTACCTGCCCTTACAAAAGAAATAAAGAGGCAAGCACCCAAGGTTACAGACATCGAAAGTAAAGTGGACCAACCTAGGTATGAGCTAGCTACTTACAACTCATATTATAAGAGCTGCAGGGAAAGAGACCATTGGTGCCCCAGGCCCAAGGGCCACACATAGAAAATTCAGAGAACAGTGATTTGGCCTCAACCCACCCGCACTAAAAAAACTATTTCATAAGCTGTATAGATGCTCAGTGCACCACATCATCAAATCAAAATCATCCAATCTATACAACAAAATACAGATCATCTCATTCTCAAAATGATGGTAATTAACAAAAGACAGTCTTGGAAACAATACAAGAAAATGTAATTCCTAAAACTGCCAATGACAGCCGACAAGTGTTTCGACCAAAAGGTTGTCTTCAGGGCAGTAAACTCTGTTCAAGGATAATCAGTGGCTGCAAAAATAATTTCCCAAGTGATCTGCTAGACCGCATCCATAGTCCAACAGCTCCCCAGATCTGCATATCTGATCAGTGTGCACAAGGGCAAATTAACAAGTACTGACATACGACAGTTTCCATGACTAGGCATACTTATATATACAGGTCTATTAGAACCTGCGGTCTAAGTGTGTGATATTCGGTGTCCTGTGTTCGAAGCACCCAAGGTTACAGTCCTGCAAGCAATGGCATGTCCGGATAGCATACACAATCCCTTCATGGCTGAGCTAAACTCACAGGGTTGACACATTTGTGAAACCAAATTGCTGTGGCTGTAATCCTTATGAGAAATACCATCTACCATAACCTATGCTATGGCTGATATGTAGATATTATTCTGCCACCAAGAAAGTTCCATCATAACTATAGGTGTTGGTACAGGGTTGCAGGTCATAAATGCAGCCCCTACGGCTGTCACTGCAGCTGTCAAATGGCCACTTGTGTCCTCAGAAACTCGACTGTGCCACTGGTAGAACAGGTACGGCAGATCAGGCTATGGATACACCAGGGCACAAGTGTACACTGTGCTTTTGGCATGGAGCTTATGAAAAGGGAATCTGATCAGAGATGGAATTACCAGCATAATTTTATTAAATTAATATGGATGAACTAGCATCATCCAAATGCAGGCATGGTAGATGCTGATGAATGTGTGTGGTGTAAAGCCTACCCGTGTTCACCCTAGATACTCAGGAGGGCTGGAACAATCTCACACTCCATAGTAATTTAATCATTGACCTTTACGGTAAGAGTTAAAAAAAAGTGCCAGTTGTGTACTATAAAAAGTAAAGTAGCTCTCTTAAAAAGGTCTGGTACCTTTAAATGTATAGCAGACATGCCAAGTAGTGGATGCACTGCTCATGGAAACTATAGCAATCATGCTGATAAGTGCAGATTCTGTCATTTATAGAGAAAAACAGCAACGCTGAAAAGTGTAGTATATTGTTATGAAAAATATTAGATGCGGCTGAAAATGGTTTACTGCTTGTAGAGATGGCTGGCATAGCTCAAGTCAGTGCACCACGGCCTAATGGCGATTTCAACTTGAGGTAGAGTCCCACCAACCAGAAGTGCACACAACAGCCCATATGTTATAGCTCACTTGATTGATCAAAACATTCTAAATCGGTTTGGGCAAAACGTCTATTGCCAGGTTGAAGCAAAAGCATAAAGTCAGGCGTTTCTGGTCGGTGGAGAAGGTGGAAAAGGATGTGGAGTGGTATACCCTGCCAGCTTTTGCTGTACAATCCAATTACTGAATAATCGGCACAGCAGTTCCCCCGAGAAGTTTCAGTACCATCCCATACTAACGAGAAATCCTGTTAAAGATATAGAAGTCTTGATAAATAATACCATAATGTTCCAACAAAAAAGTTACTGCTGCAAAGTGTGGGCTCTACCTCATTGCAGGTATAATAACTGTTGAAAAGTCAAATGTTAGGTCAACTCAGCTGTGATTCCAACACATGACCTGCATTTTAAACACATATTTCTGCGGCAGACACATTAATCCAACCAGCAATCTCATCACGATTGAAACCATAAGGTTAAGCCTAGATCTCTGCAGCTGCTGCTTTAACAGACTGAGGTATATTTCACACATGGCTGGCACCCCTGGCAGGACCATATATGCTAGCAATTTATAATATAACTTGCCCAGTGCGCTTTAAAAAGGCACGTTTGCTACGTTTCTAATAACTGCTTAAACATGGGCCATGCAATTTTGGTGCACATCCTTATTTTTCGTCCCAGTCCAACCCCAATTCCAAAACATGCAGGTTGACCACCTTCATTACTGGAGACAACAAAATAAAATGGCAAAGCAAAATGAAACCGCCCTTTTTTTTTTTTTACAAAACACCATTGCTCTCATGCATCAGACACGAGAACAAAAAATGCTTTTGAATAGTCTCTGAAGTTGTAAAATACTGCCAGAAGTGCTGTGCTTGAAGGACAGAAAGCTAGTTATATGCAGACGAATTAAGTCAGCCAATAAAAATGCCCATGTCCACCTTACAACTGTCTGTAACTATCTTTGTTACTAGTGACTGGTGAGGCGGGGGTTAACAAAAACAGTCTCTGGACCTTATCTGCCACCTGCTTCTGTTAAGAATGTGTACTTCTGCCTCTTTTACACATTCAAATAAATTGTGCACCCTACACCTTTTGCAGACAGTGCTGTCAGCTGTCAACGTCTTTGAAGATTTATGGGGGTGCTGCAGCACCTCCAGCACCCCTACTTCCAGCGCCGTTGAGCCTCGGTCTGTCCACCCACTGCGGTTCCCCTTCAGGCATAATGCCGGGATGCCCAACTAGAAACTGCACCTCAGAAACTCCAAACGCCAATGGCGAATGTAGACTGGCCAGCCCCTATGATGGACCCCAGCTGCCACGAAGAAATAGGATTGTGCCATACCTAGGTGTCGGCAGAAATAGGGCCAGTTTGAATGAAGAGACCCTAGAGCACAGCTTAAGGGCTTAGTTGCTACATTGCATACTGCGCCAACTTCCCTCGACACGGGCTAGGATCCAGCTTTGTTGGCGAGAAGAGAAAGCGCTGAATCAGTGAGTAGAGCACCCGCTTTGGTGCGCAATATAGCTTAACGCTGGCCCGGACTGACCTGTAGGGCAATATGCCCATGGCTGAACCAAAAACGGTAAAATGCTGGTGTGGGCCTGTTTTTACTTTGTCAAAGTGGGCCACTTTTTTGGCCAATGTGGGTACATTTGACGAGTTACTTCACCATGCAGCTAATGGTTTTGACCAGTGTGGCTGAATAAATATTCTTAAAAATGCATAGGGAACTTGGTGTTGAGTATTGGGAGGATCAATGGGCTGCCGCTCCAAGTACCATTTGGTTGCGCCTGTGGGCAATTAAGCATTCTACCTTATGCCACCATCATCAGAGGCACTATGGGTAAAGAAAATTGGTGGGAAATCCCATGGTTGGCATACCCTGTAGGAGTCCCTGTATCCAGAAACATCCAGGCCCGGCTCCCCCCAGAGGTGGTGTCACTGATGCAACAGAGTTTCCAAACAGGCAGTGTATCATGGGCTACGTGAAAAGCGGGATAACCGGGAACGGGCAACCCTCTCTGTAAGTCAACAGGTGTTGATAAGAAGGGTGTCCGAAATCTAGCCTTACCTTTTGTGGGACTCGAAAAAGAAGGACTGATGGCTCATAGCACGGGCAAGGTTTGATTGCTTACTGCCAAGGGTCAACATGGAAAAGTGGCCTGGCTTCCCGAATGATCCAAGCTGCCCAGCATGTGGGGCCGCGAGGGAATACCATCAGCATTTCTACCATTCTGTGCAGCAAATGGGGACATTAGAAAGTCCACCATATTGCAGGTTGTTAAGCTTACTAGCATCCGCCTCTAGAGGCCGGCTCTATGCTTCCTTCTAACGGCAGAGTCTGAATTGACTGCTTGGGCTCTTTTGTCCTATCTAAAAAGAGCTATGCATCTGAGAAAGAGGATTTTAAGGGAATGAATAATGTTTTAACTGTACTGAATAATACGGTTTTAACATCCTCGTCAGGGCAACTGAGGCAGTAGGTTCCAGACAGTCTGGGCCAGGCCCTGAGAAGTCTGCACATTTTACACAAAGTGCGATTTTCAGCACCAAAAGAAATTAAACCTAAACAAACAAATCATCTCCGTCCCAGGCCCAGGGTAGGCAAGGGCTGCAGCAGTGTCACGCCACAACACACGTGTGCAGAGTTTTTTGTTTTTATGGATTTGCATTTTGCAAATTTATGTCAGACCGAAGCTCGCCCGGCAGCCCTGCAGGAGCCGACCCCAACGGGGGGGACGGGCCACACCAGGCACTAGGGAAGGGATACTAAAAACAGGCATTCCAATACTAAATGTTTTTACATTTTCAATGCTCCTATTACAAAGCCTACCGACTCTTTCTGCTCTAGGGACCTGTGTTCTTGCCCAACCACTTAATTCATAAGAAATAAATTAAATCTCAGTCTTAAAAATTCTAATCGAAAAACACTAGATGGATATCTAAAAAGGTAGGCAGGTAAAGTATTAAAGAGCTCTGATATAGATAAAATGCTCCCAGACCCGCAAGGACGACAATGCAGCACGATTCTCACAACAACTAAGTTCAAACATCTTTCACTTCACTTTTTCTAAGCTGATGACCAAATCATCCGGCTATACTTTGATCCTCTTTAATAAATCCCCTTTCGACACAGACCCAAATCACTAGTGGACACATTCACCTCAAGACTATCCAAAGCAGTGAATATCATCGCCCCCATAGTTCACTGCAAAGCCAAACCCGTCAGACATTCCAATTCATGGTTCACCCCTGACCTCCTAGAACTGCACAATAAGAAACGCCAGGCAGAACTAACTTGGCAAAAAAATCCCACCCATACCTTGAAGGAGTATTTCACCAAAATCTCTAAACTTTGCAAATCTGCAATAACAGCTAAAGCCAACACATTCAGTTCCAAAATCTGCAACGCCAAATCAGACACCAAAGAGATTTTTACCATCTTTAGGGAACTGGAAACTCCAGCCACACCTCCCTCCCACCCGCACCAAGGATGAGACCTGGTGTTCTAACATCCAAATGGCAATGTTAAATAAAATTGACACCTTGAACAAAACAATTCTTAACCACCCAGCAACACACCACAAGGACCCTCTTGCCCTAGATACAAACACCCCACTTTCCTCCCCGAATTCTGCTACGCCCCAGTTTTTCTTCATAGACCGGTCAGAAACCGAAATCCTAAAACTAATCAAAGGTCTCCAACCCTCGAAATGTAAAGGTGACATATGCCCAGCACCCACCATGAAAGACCGTGCAGAAGATGATCCTCCTCCTCCATAGCATCCTTTGTAGGAGGAAGAGTCATGAGGGTTTTCTCAGAAAACGCCAATGCCCTCCCCATCCCATGTGGAGTACCACAGGGGTCATGTATTTTGCCAACCCTTTATAACATCTTCACAAGGCCTCCCTTCGATATCCTGGATTCCCTCGGCACAGCCTATATCAACTGTGCCGATGACACCCAAATTCTGATCCCTCACAGGTAATTATATAGATGCAAACACCCTCAACAACACTTACTCCTTAATACAATACACCAAGAGCCCTAACAAATCTCAATGAACAATACACTTCCTTCCAGATCAACAACTTATCAATCCCCGTCTCAGCTTATGTAAAAACGCTGGGAGTTTACCTAGACGCCACCCTGACCATGTCTCACCAAGTGAGCGCCATTGCCTCATCAGCAGCCTACGCCACCAAGGTCTTAAATGCTGCCAGACCTCTCCAAAAACAGTTGCTTAACTGTAGCCCGAGCCATCATCGGTTTGAGGATTGATTACTGCAATGTCCTTTTTGCTTCTTTCAGAAATATCCTTAAACTCCAAATTATTCAGAACAATGCCCTATGTACAGCCCTGAATATCCCTAAAAGAGAACATATCACAAAAGCGAGAAGAGAAGCCCACTGGCTGCCCATCCAAGATCACATCACCTTCAAAACCTTGTCCACACAGCCCCCCGTACCTCTCTCAGAAAGTAACCAAAGCTCTCTCGGCAAGACCCACCAGGACACCATACACTGACTGGTTACCCCTATCCAAAGTAAATGTACAAAATGTACCTCAGGATTCCCCTACTTAGCAGCCAAATAGTGGAACACCCTCTTCTCCCCACCCCCCATCACTCAGGGCAGAAACATCTTACTGGGCATTCTTTTAAGTGTTGAAAACACAGCTCTTTCCCTAAAATCTGCAACACCTCCTGTACCTGCTCTTATAACTCAAAAGTACTATATGTCAATGTGCTGATCCTGTTACCCAAATCTTTGTATAACAAACCAATCGCTAATAACATGTACTTGAAACACGACCTCGATACCCCCGGGCTGTTTGTGTGCTATATAAATGAAATAAATGAATAAATAAAATATTGCACTCTTGTATCCATTTCAATAGTACTTGACATGTAAGCGCCACAGCACAATACTGAATGTCACGATACATTGAACAGTGAGGAGGCATCAGGATTTTAGCATACAATTGAAGCTTTTTGCCAGGCAACACGAGTGTCCAACGAAATCATTTCTAGTGCATGTCGTATGGTACAAATAGAAGTACACTGAGGAAGACAAAGTCCTGCTCCGAATTGTGGCCTCTAATATGTCCCATACCATGTTGCACTCAATCGAATGAGCACCGTAAATACGTTTTGGAACAACTTTTTGATTATATAACATCAACAATGGTCCGATGGAAAATTTCCCAAATCTCTTATCCAGAGCACGCATTGGACTAGTAACAAAACCCACTTGCTTCTTCAAATCAGAAACAACTCGGTTTGTTTTGGACCGCAGAGAACATAACCCCAAAATATTTAAACTCATCAACCTGGTCCAGCTTCATACCATTTAACCAAAGTTTAAATTTTGGTACATTTCTTCACCATTGGCCTTGATCTAATCAGCAGGACTTTAGTTTTCACTGAATTCATTGTCAAGTCTAAGTCCTTCAAATATGAATTAATGGCCACAAGGCTTCTTTAAAGACCTATGGCTGTTTGGTCAAAATTCACAATATCATCTGCGTAAACCAGATATTGTATAGGAAATGGTCCAAGTCGAGGGAGGTGCGTGTTATAAGGTTCTTAAAAGCCAGCCGTTAATCATGAATATAACATTTAAAAAGAAAAGTGGCCAATAGACATCCCTGTCTCAGACCACGATTGGCCTCAATCCAATTACTGAATAGACTTTTGTCATAGTCTGATGCATGTTCCATTATGACAAGCAATTAAAATGTTCAGCAAGTTATGAGGGCAGTTTGTTAATTTCAGCTTTACCCAAAGCTTAGTTCTATTTACACAGTCAAATGCCTGGAATAAAACTAAGAATGCGAGAAAGACCAGTTTATTCTGTGCTCTAAATCAGGAAATTAATAATTGCAAAATAAAACAATTTTGAGCTGTTCCCACTCCTTTTTTAAACCTGCTTGGAATTGGTCTAATACCCCCTCTTGGAAAGCCTACTGTTCTAAGTTGTTTTGGGGAAAATCTTACTACTGGCGTCCAGGAGTGAAATAGGCCAGTAGTTATTCGGATTATCCCCATCCTCTTTTAAAAATGAAGTACTATGTGAGCATCCTTCCAGGAGTCAGCTAGATAACTATTTTACATAATGTTATTAAACAGCTTAAATAAAAGAAGCAGCCCATTGAGAAGGGTTGGATTTAAATATACAATCTGATAGGCCCTCAGGGCTGGGAGCCCTTGAGGAATTACACTTCAGTATTATGCCAAGAATGTCATCCAAGTCAAACTCTAGGCACCATTCAGCAGATAGTTTGCATGTCATGTTATCAGAAAACTGCTCCATGATAGAGTAGAAAACTGCTCAATCCGGACCGTTTCAATCAATCATAGTACCCACGTTCTTAATTAGGGACCAAAATAGATTTGAATCTTTTGATGAAATATCACTCAACATGCTTTCTGAATCTCTCTGAAACATATATGGCCTATGACCCTGAAAGAGGAGTGGCTAGTGCAGGGTCTACTAAACATCGAGACCTGTACTTATCTCCCCCACTGGGTTGCAACATTGAAATTAAAGCTCTTATTCTTGGATGACAGTACTTGCCATCTTGAGGGCCGGACCACCCAAGAGTGTCCATGGGGAATGAGCAACAGAGGATGCCAGAGGGTCCCTGGGCAATGGCCAAAGGGGGAGCCACCCGGAGAAGGGTTGTCAACTTGGAGGCTGTTAATTGACTGGCCCAAACGGACACACCGTGTAGGCCCCAAGGTTTCCATCAAATTAAGATACTCTCTTGGAATATAGCAGTCCTCGCTAAACATCTTATCGATAGTGAGTGGCTTGACTTTCTACATTCATAGGATATTGTAGCATTCCAAGAGACCTGGGCCATGGAGGAGGTAGTCATCCAGGGTTATGAGATCTTAGAGGTAAAAGCTGGGAAAGTCCCAAAAGGGAGACCTTTCGGTGGTTTAGCACTCAGTCTCAAGGCTGCACTTAATTGGGAAGCCAGGCAATTGAACACAGGGTCCGATCTACAATTGGTCGAAATATCCTTACCCGACGAGGAATCGACTTTGTTGTTTTATAACAGACTGAAGGTCAGTAGCAGAAACAATGCAATGTTGGCTCTGTGCGACCCAGTAGACCGACTGAGGATGTCCAGTAAGGGACCAACATTTATATGGCCTTTGGCGACTTTTATACCTCTGGAAACCCCCAGGTCATTGAAAGGCATGTGGGACGATGAAGACGAGTCCTGAGCTATTCCTGATGTAAGGGCAAATGCACCCGGGAGAATCCACCCAGAGACCTATGAGGTGGTAAGAGAGCTCCATAATGTCAGCCTAAGGTCTTGCAATGGTCGTTTCCCAACCAATAAGCCAACAAATGGCACCCTATCATCGACCAAAAGGTTCATCAAGAATAGACTACGCCCTGGTGTCGGGTAAAGATTGGCATAGGGTTGTGGGCTTTGAGATTCCTGATCGATGGGAAAGCGAACAGATTACGCTTTCCCTAACAAATCCTGCAGTCCCAGGGGGACAGACCGAACAACTGACATGGTAGCCCATGGACATGCTCGATCAAAAGGGTGAATATGAACTTGGACCTAGTGGGCCCAACACTGTATGATAGAATCTTGTGTCAAATTAAAACAATTTGTAATCCTAGCACTCGCACCAAAGACATATGCCCGAATTATGTAGCATTGCAGGAGGCATTGGGTTTATGCTATCTGCCCCAGCAAAACGAATTAGAGAAGGGGCCAAGAAGCGGGTGGCTTGGTTCGACAGGGATTGCATAGTAGCTAAAAGGGCACTAATTGCATACATGAGAGGGGTCGGTCAGGTGCACAGGGACTGCCTTCAACTTATGAGAAGATCATATAAGTCAAAATAGCTACTAAAAAGACATGACATGCAGGAGAGGTGG
The DNA here is from genome assembly GCF_040938575.1 of Ambystoma mexicanum. Taxonomy (NCBI): domain Eukaryota; kingdom Metazoa; phylum Chordata; class Amphibia; order Caudata; family Ambystomatidae; genus Ambystoma; species Ambystoma mexicanum. Next base: position 1,404,980,769 of record NC_090923.1, on the reverse strand, counting down.
TCACTCATCCAAGAAAGTGTGGAGGCTAAGGATGGTGTAGGTTTCTGGAGGCGGATTACTGATATGGAACCAAAAGGTGGCGCCAAGGCACCGGAAAGCATAAACCTGACAAGGTGGCATAACCATTTTGAGGCCATGTATAGCGAACAACTTGGGCCCGACAAATTGATCCCCCTGAGAGTTTGCTGCCCAGCCGCACTCCTGGCTATAGAGCCCATAAACCAGTTAAACATTTAAACTGAAGAAGTGGCTAGGGCCATAAGAGTGCAGAAAGGTGGTAAAGTGCCAGGCCCGGATGGGGTCCCAATGGTTTTATACAAAAGCGAAATGGCAGTGTGGGCACCAGTGCTCACCAGGTAATTTAATGCTATCCTGTCCCAGGGCCGGGTCCCAGAGACTTGGTCAATGGCAGCGATTGTCCCCATATTCAAGAAGGGGGACAGGGCTGACCCTAGTAACAACCGACCCATATCGCTGTTGGACACAATGGGAAAAACCTTTGCAAAGGTAACCCTACAGCATCCAATGGCGTGGATCATGGAAACTGACCAACTAAGCAACCATCAGGCGGGTTCCAAGTAGGGAAAACCACTGTCGACCAAAGCTTTAGGTTCCACTTGATCATCCAGAAACACCCAAGGATAACAAAGACCAACCTGTATGGGGTAGACCTAAAGGCAACCTTTGACAGTGTTCCCAGAGAAACCCTTTGGCCGGTCCTGAGGGCCAAAAACATCCCTGGAGAACTGCTAGAACCGATCCAACTCCTCTATGAAAACAACAGGGCAGTTGTTAGATGGGATTTGGGGGCAAAGTAACAGACCAGTTTTGGGTGGCTAGAGGGGTCCAGCAGCGATGCATCCTGGCACCCATTTTATTCTGCCTCTACATAAATTCGATAATCGTGAGACTCCAGGAGTAAAATGTGGATCCCCAGAGGATGGGGAGCGAATGTATCCCGGTTCTCTTTTTTGTTGACAACGCTGTCCTTTTGGCCACTTCCCCAATGGGTCTGCGGCGCGCCCGGAGCACGTTTGAAAGTAAGTGTGCTAAACTACATTAGAAATCAATGCCTCAAAAAATAAGGTTATGGTTTCTCAGCAAAAACCGCAAGGTCAAAGCCCTTAAACTTGCGGACAAATTGTAGTACTTTAGAGCAGGTGGATTGGTACGATTACCTGGGGATCCGATTTTCAAAAGGGGAGACGGTGGGAGAACCAGGTGAGGAAGGCCAACACTGTGCAAGAGAAAACCAGTGGGGCGGTGAAGGCTTATCACGCAAGACATGACAGAGGGGCGCTGGGCCCAGCTTTGGGTCTTTACCAGGTGCAAGCCAAGACAGCGGCTATCTATGGGGCAGAGGTCTGGGGCTATGCAGACAGCAGCCATGAGAACAGAAAACAAGTTCCTGAAGGCCATCTTGTTGCTCCCCCAAAGTACCCCAACTAGCTCCTCTCGCATGGAATGTTATCTCCTGCCAATTGATGAGGAATTAGCAATTAGACCCGTTTTTTATTGGGTCAGGATCTGGGGTAGCCGAGAACTTGAGGAATATCGCCAGAACTTGGAAGATGTGCTTTCTCCGAGGGAAGATTCCCTGGCTGGTGCATGTGAACCAATGGTTGGCCCAGCTGGGGGGGCTCTCTGTATTGGCTGAGCCCATGCCTGATGGAGCACAATGACAAAAACAAGAGTAAAGGTTGCCTTCACAAGATACAAGGAGATATGAGCTAGGACCCTCACACTTGCTCTGGCCACGGGCCCGGAATATCTTGCCACAAAAAGAGTCCCAGGGTTTTGAAAATTACTTGAACATCGTTAAACTAGCATTTGCTCAGGTGATGTACATGAGGTTACGCCTGGGATCGTTGCCACTAAGAAATATTACTAAAAATGTGGGCAGGGTCAGAAAAGTCTGTGTCCGCTGTGCGAAAATGGGGTGGAAACAATGGTGCACTTATTATTCTGTTACACACTGAAAGACCTCACAGTCCCCTGTTCCGACTATGTGGTGTTCGAACTGTTAGTGAAGCTACCCACCTATGCAAGGAGTATACAGACTTGACCGTGGCTCACTTTGTTGCTAAATATAATCATAGAGCCTAGCTAAGAAGGAACAAGACCCTTGTCCGGATCTTGTGAAGGTTCTGAAACAAATAAACCTCCACATCTAAAATTGCACCCCTGATGAAAGGATCACTGACCGGGGTCTGCCAGGACGCTGGTCGATAAAATGTTTTATCGTATGCCGTATTCTTATCTAATTTTTCCAAGTGTTTTTAGCGCTCATGAATTCATGAGGATTTTAACTATGTACTGTTGGGATGTTCTGTGATATAAAAAATTCTGATGCTAACCGATATGGCTTACACCGAATAAAGGTTATGTTGACTTGAATTTATGATCCCTAGCATCAGATTCAACCATAAGCAGCTTAACACAGTTTAAATATATTTTCCTTGAAACAAATATATAATTAATAGTAGATTTCCAAAACAGATTCTGCCAAGTAAAATTTGGGGGCCGGTCACCCTCAATGTTTCCATTTAAAATGTGTAGATCCCATAACTCCAATTCTTGACGGATTAGTAACCTGTGCCCTAACTGGGCGGAATTAGTCCTCACCCTTGGGGTTTGTTCGTACCACACTGAATCCAGACATACACTGTTAAAAATCACCCAACAATTTCCAAAAAAGGCAGACAAGGAGGACTTGCTAACATTAAAATATATGTTAATCAGAATGCACATTTGGTGTTGAATCCTTACTTCCAGAATCTCTGGAGACTTAGAATCGATTTTCTGTGTAAAAAACCCAAATGATTACAGATCGCACACAGCAATCCTCCAGTAGGACATCCCCTGCTCCCGTTAGTGGCCAGGGATACATATTTGGTGAAACCGTCAATAATAGGTGCTTAATCCAACCAGGTTTCTTGCAAACAGATAATTTGAGTTTCTTCATCCCCACACATCCCAAATGAAACAAACAACAAGTGTGAGAAGCTGCGGGTATGCCAACTAACAAGCGTTCGATTTGAATCCTCCCTTCACTTTTCTTTAAGTCATAACAATAGATTTTGGTGCAAAGACTGAAATGTCGGCACAGTTTTTCTGAATATTCAATATGTCACTGACTTGTCCCCTACAAGAGAAACAGTTCGGCAGGATTGTCCTGCCAAAGGCACATTGATCCATAGAACCGATTTATCAATATAATTATTATAACCCTCATTACACTTAGCAAAAGTCACTCCTTTCAAAGGCTTCTCGTTACTCGCTCTCCTGGATTCTAAATACTCTACTTTGAGACAACCTACTGTGGCCCAGGAAAGGCCCTGCAGCCTCAAATACTTAATAAAGCATGGATAACGGCATACTAAAGCTAGGTCTCTGGTGGTCCCTTATCAATCCCCGGCCTGGTACCCTGCTGGTGGCTTTAAATTTCAAAGCAGAGAGAAGGGTAGATAGGCAAGTTAGCCAGCATCAAATTTAAGGAGTTATACTATAAGGGCTCCCCCCAATTACACTGGTTTTCTTTTTGGGGCATCCCTGCACGCATTCTGTTGGTTGACAGTCTCTCTATTAACCTTCCAATTTTTATGGATATTCTAACTGGAGTACGATGGGGAAGCCCCCAGAGTGGTATTAGTTTGTTGCACTCATGCCAAGCCTAGAGTCAGAATCATTCTTTCAGCAGGGTTTAGAACTTTTGGTAGACAGAGGGTGGCAAAGTTTTCACTGGCTTTTCTACTACAGTTCTTGCCACCTGAATCTCTCAGGGCCCAGCTCCTTTATCCCACCAATACCCTCTTGCTCGCTTCCTACTTGCCTTCCAATGTGTTTGTTCCTATGGGGCCTTCTCCTTTGGTCTTCCTTCCTTCCTGGGGAATTGGCTTCATCTGCAGCTTCTCGCCACTTACTTGTTCTTCCATCCTTCCCAGTATCACCCCTTTTGGACTTTGTGTTTCCCTCTAAACCCAGTTCCTCTTTAGCTTCCATGGGCTCGAATCTCTGGTTCTCTTCTCTGTCCTCATCCTCCTCCATCCGATCTCTCATGCTTCACCACTCCTCCTTTGCTCTCTTTGAATCCTCCCAATTCTACCAGTACATCACATCCTCCTTTCCTGCCCGTCATGCTCCTCTGCCTCAATCCCTCCACTTCTCTGCCTCATCATCTCTGGTTTTCTCTTGCCATCCAAAGCCTCCTCTCCTCCGTTTGCTCATCTACCTCTTCCAATGCATAGGCTCCCCTCTCTACTACTCGTCTCACCTCCAACTGCCTCCAAAACTCTACCCACTCAGTCTCCAAAAACTCACACTGCTTTCGCTTATACAGGTCTGGGATCACCACTTCAGTAGGTTCTAGGTATATTTGTTTCAGATGCAAGTAGCTTGGGGTAGGAAATGAGAATTATTGGTTCTCTAGGCTTGGGCGGGTTTACAGCTTGTCCTGCCTTAGCTCTGCGGACTGAACCTTTGCAATGACCATTGCCAATGGTAGATTTACACAGATAATCCATGGGCGAGATTCACAGCATGGTAGATCACTGCGTAATCCTCTCCTGCATTTCCTAGAAAGATGCGGGACACATTTGATACGCAGTACAAGACCTCGGCGTAACACTCTTCTGCTTTTCGAGACCAGAAGTAGTATTTTATACGTTAGCAATTCTCCACATGAAGCCGTATGTGCTGGTGCTGCGAGCATTGATTATATTTGACGGTCACTTTACAATGAACAGATTCAAAGTGTTAGCCTATTCTACGGGGTATCCCCTAAAAGGTTTGGGATGAATATAGGTCATCTTTAGTGACCTGACTTGCTAGTGTACCACAAGGTCTTAAAGGGGAAGTATCCCTATATTTCCCTTTCCCCATTTGGTGGTACGATGGCAACCCTACCCTCAACGCCTGGCCCAGCATCCTGCAGCAGAACCCAGCCCCATCTTGGTGCCCCTCATGATCCATCTTGATGGTCAAGCTAGAGACTAATTCACAGCATTCCACATGCCATCCTACCTCCTCTTTTGATTAACAGGCTGGCTGATTTTCATTATTTGAAAATCAGGCCCATGACAAATCTCACCCTCTCCTTTACATCAGTCTATTAACGGAATAAAATGAGTTAGGACAAGCAGCCAATGAAGCTGATGGACTCGCAAAACCCTGGTCATGCACATCGCTGCTGCCCAGACCGTCGATTTTGCCCTCTCATTGACAGGTGGGGACCACTTAGACCCCTGCCGTCCGACACTGCCACCCTACCACATTCTGTGGCTACAATTTGCCACCTTCTTTGGGGCTTTGTGAATGGCTGAGAAAGCGCAAGACAAGGATGAGAAAACAGGGTTAGAGGAAAGATTGTGCCTGCCCACAAGTTTTTCAGATGTTCATGGGCAGTGCTTGAGAATGGGACAGAGGTGAAAGAGAGGAAGGGTCATTGTTGTTCCCGTTACCCCACCATCCCTTGGCTTCATGCCAGATGCTTTTTGTCTTCTACCCAGGGAATTGGTTGCAGGGAGGAAGAGAGAAAAAACATCTAGACATCCCTTCAGCCATCCTATACCCTCAACCAGGGATCCTGCTGCAAGTTTTTCTCAGCAAATACCTTGTCCATGCACTGCGCTTGTATCTTTGTCCTCAACGTCTTTCATTTCCAACTCAGCCACAGAATTAAAGTCGCATTCCACTTATATCTCAAGCCTTGCAATGGCATCAGAATCCCCAGTACAGAGACTGGGGAATGATCGGCGTGACAATGCTAGTTTCCCCGTGGCCAGTGAGCTTTCGTGGCCCGAGATGCTCAGGTACCAGTGTTTTGGTCATTTAGTGACATGGCAAGAAATGTGGCCCCACTCACCGCCACCCCATTTTGGTGAAAGAATCTATGGAAGGGATGGCTGAAAAGGAGACCTAGAGTAAAAGCAGCAAGGGAAAAAGTTAAGTTGTGTAGGGTTGGGGCCTCTGGCTTGAGGGACCTCTGACTAATATCTCCATTGCACCAGTGATTTGACTACTCCAGCCTGGTCTCATCTCCTAGGTCCAAGGCCTCCCACAAAGACCCACCTTCTAGCCTTCACCTACGGGTTCCCAGCAGACAATGTTCCAATTGTAATCGCTTCACCCCTGGGTTTTGCCGTTCATGCTATCCCAATTAGAAGTATTGCAATCCCTGGAACGGACATGGAATTATCATTACGGAATGGTCACCTAGCATTCGAAGAGTCATCCAGGGGCTAACCGATTTGCAAACATTTATTCCCTGGTCATGGAATGGTTATTCCCTCCTCTGAACAACGGAACTGTCGTCCCTTCAAGCAACGGCAACCCTCTATCTGGAGTTGATGCAAACTGGCATGACCCCATACATGGTCTGCTTTTCCAGAGCCTGTGCACTGTCCCCAGTCTAACTTTCTAACCCTTTCCACTATTCCCTTTCTCAAGCCTGTGCATTACGCCTCTTCTTGAGCACAATCACTCATCCCTTTCCATGGAATGCATGATGCTCCTTAGTATGTGCCTGTGAGCTGTCTCGCCTGTGCGGTATTCCCGTTCATCCTTGCGGTCTTTCGAATGAGCCCAATCGAACCTGTGGACTTTTACCATCCTGAGTCTGTGTGCTCTCCTCTTTCCTATGTTTTGCGTTGTCCACCGTGTCTGTGCTCTCCCCCACTTTTGTGTGTTGCCACAGGCTTATGCTCCCAAGCCTCTGCACTGTGTCCCACAGTGACTGCACTGTCCCTCCAAGCAGCGTGCGAGAGCTGACCCCCACCTTGAGACCTTGAGCCAATGAGCTTTCTGACCCTCCAGAAACTGAAGCGTCCCATTTTCTTATGCTGCTGTTTTTCTCAGGCCTGTGCGTCGCTCCCTCCACCCCCATTCACATAGCTGCTGGCACATTGCTAAATGAAAATGAACACACGCCTTCTGTTTGTATTCCCCTCTTGGACTAAAGACCTGATTGCCAAAATGTGTTGAACAGAATTCTCTAAGCCTATGGCCTTATAGCCCCAGTCTCATTCAGGTCATACTCTTCAACACCCCAGGCATGCTTGGGTTCTTTGAAAGCGTAGATGGTAAAGCACAACTAAAGAATCACCACTCCAAAGGATATACCAACCAGTCGGATTGCTGAAAATGTGCAATTTATTTTTTATTTCACACAAACGTGTTTAATGCTAGTAACCCTCTCCAGTTACTGACTCCCTCTCCAGTTACTGACTGGCAAAGAAAAACAAATCCGGATACAGATTGGCAACCAAAAACAAAATCCTAACACAGGAATATATGCCAGTGCTACGAAAAAGACACTGGGGAACAGGACTCATTGCCTGCATACAAACAGTGGGGCAGATCCCAAATTGGCACATACAAATGGGTGGTGTTGCCCAAATACCATCCCTGGTGGTGGGTGAAACATTGCATACATTTCAAACACAACACTTTGGCTGCCACAGAAGAACAACCAAAACAATTAATAAGTGCTCCAAGTGCAGTCTCTGAATGACTTTCTTGCCCATGACCCTAGCATAATCTTACTTCCTGCCAACCTCCACGAGTGTCCACCTGTACAAGATAAGCATTTAAGATTTAGCATCATGTGTGTTCATGTGTGTCTCGGTGAGCTAGCTGGAGTGACTTGTGATTAAAGCTCTTCTCGCACAAATCACATGGGTAAGGCTACTCTGGTGCATGGTTCCTCAGGTGAGTATTCAGAAGCAAGCTGGTGTTGAAGCCTTCCCTGCAGTAGTGGCAATGAAACGCCTTTGCACCTGTGTGAATCCTCCTTTGAACCACCAGAAGGGCCTGGCTGTTAAAACCCTTCCCACAATAGTCACATTTGTGGGGCCATTTTCCGATAAGCAGCTTCTGATGCTGCTCCAATATCATCGCAGACGAGACGTTATCCTTCCACTGTCCACACTCGTGGGCCTCCTCTGTGGTGTGGATTTTCTGGTGCAATAGTCGGACTGCCTCGCCATTGAAACTCTTGGCAAACTGGCTACACTGAAATGGCTTCCCTGTCGAATGTGTGAGGCCATGAGCGACCGGGAGGGGCTGGCTGGTAAAGGGCTTCTGACAATGGCCACATTGGTACAGCAGTTTACCTTTGTGGGTCTTCAGGAGGGGCAGTTATTAGAACCTTGTCACTGAAACCGTAGTCACAGTACCGTCACTAGTGTGGTTTAGGGGCAGTGTGATTTTGCTGGTGCGTTAAAAGGAGTGTTGAATTTGAAAACTCCTCTGTAGACTGTAGGCACTGGAAGCACCTCACTAGTCTGGTTGCTGCAGTTTTAGTTATAGGGACAAAGGCCAGCTTCGGCTCTCGCATTTTCGTCTGAACTTTCTCACTCATGTGAGTTTTCTGATGATCATTTAGAGCAGACTTAAGACTGAATCTTTGCTGACACTCTAATCACTGATGTGGTTTTATCCCAGTGTGAGTACGCATATGGGAAAATAGGGCCGCTCTTTGCACACATTGCTTTTTGCATATGTCACATTCATATTTAGTTACAACAGGAGTTGTCCGCCGACAATCAGCTTTCTCACACTTTCTACAAATGTACACATCCTCGTTACTAGTCCCCTTCCGCACGACAATACTTGACTTGCTAGTAAATCCCTCTTTGCACACATTACAAGTATACGTCTTTTTTCTTTCTCGTAGCCTTAAACCCACATGTTGAGGAGACCTACTGTGGTTTTCCTTCTTTTTGGAATCTTCCGGGTTTCTGCCTGGCCGGGATACCCTCTGGTTGATAAAGGTCTTGCCTGATGCGTGAACTAGCTCTTTATCTCCTGCCACATATGCTTCACATTTTTTGCTCGCGGTAGTACACAGTTGCTTTTTTGCCATCTTCGAAGTTTCTGGACGTTTGGCAGCTTTCTTTGTCATTTGGTACCTGTGGCGAGCAATACATTGAAAATAGTGACTGAACGTTCTCAGGAATTTGGAACATCTGTACATTTTCTGCACAGCAAGTGGTACTTGCTGTTTAGCAAGACTGGGCTTGTGAGCAGGCCTTTTCACGTTTTGGTTACGTGGTTTTGGTCCCCTCTTACTATGGCCTTGATTTGTTGCTTGAGCCTCCTCACTAGAAGATTCCCTCATTCTACTAGCAGGTGCGGCTTTCGTGCTTGAAGATGGCACCAACAGGTGGGACAGCCCTTCCATGTCCGCCTTGGCAGGAGGGGTCTCAGGCTGCTTTTCTTTAATACAAGTGCTATGACGCCTGGGGCTTTCTGTGTCAGAATGGCCACTCATCTCAAGTTGAGTGGCGTGTGTTCCCGTTTCAATGCATAAAGGGTGGAGGTCAATACCTGAACCGACTTTGGAACTGTCATCAGATCTGGGAATTGCGTCAAAGAGCAGTGAAATGGACGTTTTAGGGTGATAATGAATCGCTAAAGCATAATCTAGAACCTCTTCCTGTTTAACATTCAAATGGCTAGGTATATTAAGTATTTGTAATTGTTGAATACAGTCTGTGTTTTGGTTAAGCATGGGTTCACAACCTGGTTGTTCATTCGTTGTAACCGTGGTGTATGCATTATGCAGTTCTCGGGTTCCCACGGTGCCGCTTTGCAAGTTGAGATCTGGAGCCAGCATTTGCAGACATAATGTCGGGCTTGCCTCTAGGGGTTCGCTACCACTTTGTTGACCAAAGCACTGGTTGGGGACTCCCCTATGGGCCGCAAGGTCCATGAAGCTCCTCTTTTGCCCAGGGCCATCTGAGTTGGCAGAGATGGATTTCACAGTGCCATTCCACTGTCTGCCATTCATTATTCTCATTTCTTGCACACCAACTGTGGAGTTTTCAGTCACAAGTTTCTGGGACGAAATTGCACTGCTGGCCATTACAGGTTCATCAACTGCGGATAAAGCAGACAACATGGTTAACTGCCATTCTAAAAAATATATAGAAAATACAACACAATGCAGGATTTGTTGATGAATTGCTTAGTTGCAAGTACAGCATAGTCACTATTATTCTGTTTGCCCATTTTACCATCCCTTCTACTTTTTAAATCATTATTTAGTTAATACAGGTTAATTCGCTATATTCAATTATGTCACCCAGGGGGCTATGCAAGTAAAGAAAGGGCTAAGAGAAACCAGAGCCACCTGCTATATATACACAGGTATGTCACTTCTGGGTCATTTCCCACTGCTACTAAAATTCTGAGTCAAAACAACGTGTGAAGGAGGCACTTGTCATCTTTCATCCCTGTGATCCCAGCAAAAGTTTCCTCGCCGCCACCAATCAATAGGGTAATAAATTCACCGATTTCAGCATTTTTTGGGTGGTTCATAATGGTTTCAATGGGAAATGTCCACATGTAGCAACATCATGACAAATCTGCCAATACAATGTGAACACAATGTAGTTGTGTGGCATGTAACTGAAGTGCCAAAAGATGGGAAGCGAGGAGCGTTATATGCGCACGCTAGAAAGGAGTCTTATGGATGGGGAAGCCACTGAGGGAACACAGTAGTCTTGAATACACGTGCACAGACATACACAGGGCTTTTCGGTGAAATATGTGTTTGGAACAGTTGGGGAACTGGTGCTACAAGGTGAATACACGGATACATGGGAAGGTTGTATACCGTATACTGCGGGGTCCCTCATAGGTGGGGTTTGTGTAGGCTGCAGACACCCAGAGTTGGTAAGACAAACTAAGCGACCTGGGAAGCTGGTTGATCAAGGTCGAAGAATGGGGGGATGGTGGGGGCTGGCTAAATGCATTCGGCCAGCTGCGATAACATGAAATGGTCAGTTGCGGCCAGGCATAGGTTTAGTGCTATTGTGGCTAGGAGATGTAATCTTCCTGAGAACATGGGAGTTTGTTATTCAGTGATCAGGGAAGTCCGGCCACCTTACAGGGTTGACTTTGGGCCAGGTAATAAACCCAGTGCAAGACTAAAGGCACAGTCTGTGCCTGTCCGTGCAGCCGAGGCCGCGCACCCAGTCATGCTGCCGGTCCATCGCTCCTCTCTGCACCTCAAGCACTGCGGGACACTGCCCAAATGCATATGATCGCTGCAGCGCACCACCGCAAGTAAGGCTCGCCGCGAACTGAAGTACTAACCCTTACTTAATCTGACATTCCAACCCTGTACCACGCTGTATCGGAAGGGTTTAGACACTTGTGTCAGATTCATCCCGGACACTCTTATAAACGCATAATATTGCATTCTGCTTCTATCGCATACTAGCCACCTCTTCACCATTTCACCCCGGATGCTAATGCATTTATCTATTCTCAGGCTGATAACACCCTGAATTCATTGTGAGTGTCCTGTATCGCCCTTACAATGCATTGTCTGAGCTTTTTGCCATCCCTACATATCACCACCTCCATCTTTGTTGTATAGATATAGATATTGCATGCAAGCCATTTTTAGTCAAGTAAGTCATAACCAACTACTCGCTTCTATGCCGCCTCCTTTCTAAAAACAATTACAGCAGCATCCATTGCCTCTGATCGTTAGGTTTATGATGTATTTACTAGCCTTATTTGCTGAAAACACGGCTTGTTATTAGTCTAGCTTTCCCCAATACTGAACGCAATGCTGCTTTACTAGCCTACTGTTGGAATCTCGGTCAGTTATTAGTGAGCTTGTTATTAGCCAGCTCCCACCAATACTAAGCATTAATGCTGCCTCAATAGCCTTGCTGTTGGAAATACTACTCGCTTTTAGTTTAGCTTCCATCAATACCGAATGTAAGAATGCCTCACTAGCCTTGCCTGCTAATAACCACAGACACCTAGATCCCTTTGCGATCTTGCCTCCGTCACGGCGTAAATCATATCTGGACCCAATTAGCGATACCACATCCTAATGCATAATGCAAGCATTTACAAGCAAGTATCAGGACTAGATATCTGTGTGCCATCCATTAGTACCCAGTGATCTCCACTCCTTGCTACATAGGACCCTCAGGCATTAATAGAGCATCCAACATCCTATTGCACCTCACCTTGATCCTAATCCTTCTACACCTACTCAACACAATCTATAGTGCTATCAATATGGAACCCACACTTGATCACATCGCCCTAAGACTGCGCAGCACCTCGACTACCTTTTCATCAAGATTACCTCACTCTGACAACATACCCCCTACATGATTCCTGCCACCTTGCCTACCAACGTGCTCGAGCAATTCCACTAAACCTATCCCACATCAGCCTACGCTCACATCCACACAAAGGATAAACCTCCACGCTACTAAACACCAAACCCAGCCAACCATGCCAAACCTTGATGAGAAACCTCAGACTAGGATCTAGAATACACCAGACCCACATATCCACTAATGCACAACACAAAAGAAATACCAAACACCCAATCACGAGTATCACTGCTCCCAACCTGCCCAATGCACCTCAGTCAAATGACACTTCTCCACATAAGAATATCAAGACACAATATCCTAACCCAACGATCAAGGGCGCATTATTAAACGCTAGATCCATACCTGTCCATGCTCTCGACATAGCAGATATCATAACCTCCAATGACCTGGATTTCCTCGCCATTACAGAGACATGGTTACATGCTGCATCAGGACCCACCCTCGCACTGGCCATACCCAATGGATATTCCATATTTCGCCTAGATAGAGACTCCGCGAAAGGAGCAGGGGTTGCATTCATTGCCAAAATCTCTCTAAACATAAGACCCATACTCAACCAAACCTTTCCATCAGGGGAATTACTCAGCAAACTACCCATGACCAACACAAAAACAATCACTATCCACCTCATATATAGATCACCTGGGACTACATCTTCCTTTGATGATGACATTGCTCTCCTGCTTTCCAACAATACTAAACCTAATTCACAGATCCTTATTCTAGGAGATTTCAACCTAGGCTACAAGGACATCAAAGATGCCAAAGCATCTACATTTGCCAACACCACATCTTACAACCCACTCAAAACAAAGGCAGGATCTTAGACTGGTTAGCCAACCTGAACTGCGATACCACCATACTATCCAACACATGCGCATGGAACGACCACCACCTCATCACATTCACCATCAATAAAGACAATCGCTCACTCAGTCCACACTTAATGCACCACCCCGACTCACAAGAAATAACAAACATTACAGTTGAGGAACTACTCCAGCCCATCATAGACTACATACGGACCAACGCCGACCCCACTGACCTAGTAGAACTATACAACACAACTGTACTCCAAGCCATCAATGCCATCGCACCGCTTAAACTACGCAAGGCCAAACCACAAGCTCACCTTAACTCATGGTTCACCCCCGAACTAAAAACCCTTCGCAAGAACAAGAGACACGCTGAATCAGTTTGGAAAAATTACCCCTCAACCACCAATAAGATTACATGCACCATAGCATCCAGCAACTATAAGCTAGCCATCACCCAAACAAAAAAAAATATCTACAATGAGAGAAATTGCAAAGCCAACTCCTACACGAAAGAGCTCTTCAACATCTTGAGAGCTTGAATCTCCCTCTCCCATACACAACACGTGCACTAAAGACACTTCTTGGTGCACCAACATCCAAAAGGCCTTACGCAGCAAAATCTCAACGCTACAGTCCAAAAGTGAGTCCAAAAAAGCCAATCTAACCCTTGAAGAAAGCCAAACTACACCTCCTAATAAAAATGCGGACACCAGTGCCCTTTTCAACTTCTCAACCGTTTCTATTAAAGAGGTAGAGGACAATCTCCACCCTGAAACCTTCAAAATGTCAGGGAGACATCTGCCCGGCTCCTATAATGAAAGATGCAGCTAAACATCTGGCACCATTCATCACAACACTAATAAACGCGTCCTTCACATCCAGCATAATACCTACACAACAACCTTAAGGATTCCTGGGTCCTGCCCCTTAAAAAAAAAAAAAAAAAAACCTAGATCCCAGCATCCTCACCAACTTTGAACCTACCATAACCATGCCGTTCCTCTTAAAAATCTTGGACAGAGCAGTTTACCTGCAGATCCAGAATCATTTAGAAAAAGCACAACTTACTAGGACTTAGACAATCTGGCTTCCGCCCTAAACATGGCACGGAGACTGCCCTGATCGAACTCAAGACAACAGCAAACTAGTTCTATTACTTCTACTAGACCTCTCTGCCGCCTTCTATTTGGTTAACCCCGAAGTCCTTTGTAATCATCTATCCTCAACAGCCCACTTTTCCGACAAAGCCAATGCCTGGATTCAGTCCTTCTTAAATAACTAATCCATGAGGATCTTTGCACCCTCTGCACCGCCGAGCCAGCCCCTGTTGCCTGTAGCATCCCACAGGGACCCTGCGCTTCACCCACATTATACAATGTGTTCCCCAAACCCCTGTTCGACAACCTAGATCATTAGGGTGTCATCTACACGAACTACGGCGATGACACCCAAATACTCATTCCGCTAACAGACGACTATTCCAAAGACACTAAAGTCCTCAATGCCATTTACTCCATCATTCAAGCCTGGATGGCCAAACATGGACGTTGCCTCAACGACGACAAGACCGAACTATTAGTTCTAGGTTCTAAATCCAGACTTAACCTCAACAAACCCTTCAAATCATTAATCATTGACGGCAACAACATCACAGTATCTAACAACGTCAAAACTTTAGGCATCTATCTAGACTCCTCACTCACCTTGACCACACAAATTAACGCTATCTGATCATCTGCCTATACCTGTAGGTTTATCAATGCCTGTAGACCTTACCTGTCCACCACCAACTGCATAACCATAGCCAGAGCGCTAGTACTCTCCAAAATCGACGATTGCAATGCACTATCTGGGCACCAGTCAACGCAATACTAAGATGCAAGTGATTCAAAATAATGCCCTAAGAGCAGCACTGAATGTCCCAAGATCTAAACCTATCTCATACCCGAGACGTAACAACCAATGGCTATCTGTATCCCAAAGTATAGAGTATAAAACACTCTGTCTCACCCACGAGAGCCTGACCAATCAAGCACCCAGATACCTAGCGGTCAACTTCACCCTCAACACCTCCTCACGCCCTACCAGACCAGCTCAAACTCACTGTCTGAAAGTCCCTAGGTTCAAGCTCCAAAGAGCAGGAGGCACCAGTTTTCCTAGGCTTGCCGCTAAAGTTTGGAACACTCTACCATTGGCCCTTAGAACAAAACCGTCCTTCCACTGATTCAGACAAAACTCTAAAACCTGGATATTCTCCAAAGAAGTTTAAGCTACCATTAACCTACTACCCTGTTTCATATGTAAATAACCTCAACTGTATAACTACTGTATATTATTGTAAATTATTATTGTCTATGCAACCAATACTATGTATCTGTAACATGTCGCTGTAACCAAGCGACGCGCCCAGATGCCTTAGGGCCAGGCTGCGCTATATAAATAAAAAAACAAACAAGGAGGTGCTTAAGGGCAGGGGTGGCAAAGCTTTATGGGTTTTAATGAGGTTCTCCGGGAAATGACCAGGATGTGGCCAGAGGCCATGCGTGCTGAAATGGTAGTCATAATAGATTAGCGTGGAACGAGAGTTACCAGGGACACCAGCAGGTCTGGGTGGATAAGAGGTTTCTCAACAGTTCAAACGAAACTTGTTTATTTCTCTCCCTCCTCATATTGTTGAGGTGTCCTTGTAAAAGCCATGTGCATCACACTCAGGGTTAAGAGGTCCCCGACCAGATGAAACTTGTAATAAATTAGGATTGTTGTACGTGAATTTGTAATTATATGATGATGTTGTGCCCGACTACAGAAGAGCCCAAAAAGGGTTTGTACTGTAAATATGAGCCAATGCAAATGTAAGTCGAAAGAGGATGGTGGTTACATGGATGTATCCAATGAGATTGTGGAAATTTAGGGGGACTAGATTTCCTTGTACATGGTTAGCGAATCATGTTTCGGGGGGGGGGGGATACATTTATATACATGTTGCAACATTTAACACACTCCCACAGATTTCATTTCAAAGTGTAACCTTTGTGTGGTTTGAAGAGAATCTGGTTAGTTCTGTCTCCAAGGAGTCATCTAGTCCCTCCCAGCTGTGTGTATACAATAAATTAGCTTTATGGACAAACATACTCTTACTTGAGAGGTGGGCCTATTTTGAGTAAGGCAATTGGAGGTGCACCCCTACATTTGGTGATCCCAACGTGATCTCCAGGCTTTCCGAGACTCTGGGAGTTTCTTGGCCACACATCTGCAGAGCTTCTCTGCGGGTCCAGTTTTTCTTGCACATAAAAAGGAGACGTGTACAGGCGCCATATTGGTTAAAGGACTGTCTGCTCCCTAAAGGGTGGTGCCGCAGTCCAGCTGTGCAGATCAAGTTGAAGGAGCACAGCTTCAGAGAACATTTCTCTGGTGGGGTAATAAGATGCTTTGTGTGGTGTCAGTTGAGGTTAGGTGTGTTGGAAGGGTTTTTATAGGAGTGGATGAACTGCTACGTGTTGTAAGTCCTTGTTTACATTTTATTTTACCTAGTTTGTTATTTTATTTTCTTGGTTAGTCTAGGTAGTGAAGGGTAACTTTCTGGAATCGGAAAAAGACGTAGTCAAAATAGTTTTAAAAGATGAAGTAAAGAGGATTTAGGCCCGCATTTTGCCTTTTGATAATATGCTGTCTCCTGTGCAAGAGTGGGAAGTATAATTAAAAGTGAATAGCTAGTGAGGTGATCGTGGTAAAAGTGGAAAAGGCGACAGGCTGTGGGGAAGCTTTATGAAATTGGGAAGGGAAAAAGCTGTTCTTTGGTTTGAAATTGTGTGCCGCGGTTTCGGCTTCTGTATTTAGATTATTGATTTCCGGAATAAGATTGTTAGAGTTCGGCTGGTTTGGAGTATGGAGAATCAACTTGATCACCTGTGTTAGGTGCTTCCAAGGTATAAGGTAAAGATTTTGAAATACCATTGAAAATGGGTGCGGGAGACTAAGGGTAAAATGCTTATTCGTTGGCCTGAAGAGAGGAACTATGATAAGGGAATGTTGGAAAACCTGTATAATAGTTAATAGTCACAAGGTTAGAGAAACGCCTACATATTTTAGAATTATGGTGGATGTATGAAAAGGGGGTGGATAGGGTCACAGCGTTAAAATTGAAGAAAAGGGGCCAAGAAAGGAGCGTGCAGAGATTCCTTCCTTCCCACCACCATATGGGTGCTATCCTTTAATACCTGCAGAGGAGTACATTAGAGGAGTAGATTAGCCCAGAGTTCGAACCTCCATTATCTCTAGCGGGCACTGCAGTGGTTTCAGACGGACATGGGTAATGCCTCCTTCATCTACAGTTTGTGAAAGTTGGGATATTGAGGAAACTGGAAGGGCAACTCCTTCAGTGATTAGGGCCAAAGAGGGATTGAGAACTGGGGTGAAAGAAGAACATCTCCCCCAACCGGTAAGCTAGCCAAGAAATTAAGATTGAGGAGTGAGAAAGAGTGAGGGCGTCAAAGAAAAGGTTAGTTGCAGGGTCGAGAATGGATGAAAAAGGAAGAACCGTGCCTCTTACCGCTAGAATAGAGGACAGGTTTTCCAATGGTAGTGGAAAATCATGTGCAGAGGACTTGGCAGAAGCATTGAAACTAGCGGAGGAAGAGGTAGTGCTGTTGCAGCAGCAGAAAAATGATGAGCCGGAAGAAAATAATCAGCAGGTAAAGGATGTAGGAGAAGCGAGGTGGAGGTATGGACAGGTCCTCATTAGGCTCGATACAACCTTAAAGAAAGTGTTGCTTTGGGTACAGGATTTGAACAGCACGAACGGGAACCAGCATACCACTGCAATGCTGAGTATTTTTCTGTGTCCATGGAAAGGCAGAGGGTTGCAATAGAAGTAGAAGAGAACAAGGACGACAAATGGGAAGCCATCACCATCAACAAGGCTTTCATTCTACGGTTTGTCATTTGCCAGAATACATACAAAACACCATCATGAAATACACACGATACAGACAGTACATGTTAAAAACGTAGATCATTATTTAGACCCATCTGCCAGCTTCATTAGCCTAGATCTTTTATGCTGAGTACAATGAATACAGCCAGCGACATGGATTAAACGGACAGAAGGTAACATTCAAAATATAACGTATAACGTATAACAGAGGAAAACATCTGAAAAGGAAACTGAAGCCCCAGGGCCAAAAGTGCAAACCATGCTAATAGTGCAACATATGCAAGAATGTGAACGTTCAAATCTCTCCAAACTCAGCGTTACAAAGTAAGTCCAAATCACGCAATACATATGTTGAAATACCAGGGAACCGCTGCATCTGTGTCTACGTCAGAGAGAAGCCCTGAAGCTTACGTGCACATTGCACTAGAGGTTCAATATGTGTAAAGTATAAACATTCTTAATCTGTGCAAACTCTACAATGTAACAAAATACAGAGCTACAGGGTACATATTTACAAATATTGGGGAATCATGATTCATTATTTATTGCTCGGTCCATAGATATAGCAGACTACGCGATATACAATGTCGTAGTCACTTGTCTGCCTTACCAGCGATAGGGCTTGATTAACATGGCACAGATGTATTACAAAATCGGTTCCAAAAACCTGGAACGGATGGTCCAATACCCTTCGCAAAAGAACCAGGAAATGACAGGTCTCTTGTTAGACCACACACTGGGCACAAGTCACTTCTGTACACCAGTATTGCTTGCAGTCTTCAATATATTTAGCTTAATTTTCAAATACAGGCAGCGTGCCAAAAGAGGGGGGGAACACAACACCCAAGTATTATTAGAATCCTACAGAATACTTGCCAGTTTAGTAAAATTTGCCTGTACGTAAAATGTTACAAACGTTAATGAGTGTAACTTCTGCTAACTCGAGTGCCACTGTCTTCGCTACTTCCACACTTCCTTTTGTAATCCTGGAGGGGTCTTCCCATAGCTCGCTCAGGTCGTGCAAACACTTTTTTTTTCTAATTTGATTTTTATTGGTTTTCAAAAAATAAAGAATAACAGTACGTATTTGGCATAAGTGTCATGTTACAACCACTAATCCAATATTAGGTTTCCAATGTTCACTAAAGATACCATACCTTCATAGGTAATTCAACTTCCCCCATCGCTCCCCCCTCCCTCCAAGGCAGGTCAATGGCTTAATTAGAGCACATTAATATGCATACAACTTTGTGTCACGTAGGACCGTCTTTCCTTATTCAACATGTTTAACATTACAGAAAGTTTCATTATTCTTGGCTTGCCATTGCACAGGTTACTGGGGGGCATCCTATTACAAGTTCACTAAAGAATGGTATAGGTTTCATCAACTACTGTTGTTGCAGTCATGCAGGATGACTTACAGGGTCAGTAACAAACGTATTTGCAATGTCATTCCACAGCTTTTCGTGTTGGGCCGATCTTCCGGCAGTGAATCTTTCCATTGTCCATTTGTTTGTAACTACTCCAAGCCACTCTTTTTTGAAGGGGGGAGGGAGCTGTGCCTTCCACCTAAATCACTAGGCAGGATCGCGCTGCAAGCTTAAGGGGGGCCGCGAGTCCACCAACTCTCGTTAGTCCATCCTCATCCTCCTCCTGGCCAAACAATACAAAGAGAGGCATTGCTGGTCTATAAATTCCATTAACCTGCCTTATCCAGCCCAAGACCTTGCTCCAATACATCCGTATCCGGGGACATTTCCACCACATGTGCCAGTAGGTGGCCCTAGTACCACAATCCCCAGCACATAGGACTGGTGGTTTGGAACATTTTAGATAGCCTATAGGGATTTTATTGCCATCTATGGAGTAATTTAATAGTGTGTATTTGTATTGAGTGGCAATTGATACCTGCAAGGGTGTTTTGCATATCTGAGCCCATGTGTGCTGGTCAAATTCTCTACCAAAATCCCGTTCCCACCTGTGTTTGAGGTTCATGATTGAACTATAGCCAGTGTCTAACAGCGCTCGATACATGTGTGTAATCAATCCCTTGATCTCGGTAACCGTATCGAGGAGCTTCTCTGTCAGTTCCCTTTGTATTTTCATTTGCCATTTCTCTCTAGACATCGCACCCTTAAGCCGTAAATAAAGGAAGACCGAGATTGGGTTCAGTTGGAGTGCCTCCTCGAGTTCTGGGACTGTCATGAATACTCCTCCCTTCCAGAGCTGTCCAACCCTCTCCAGCCCTGCATCGAACCATGACTGGTATTTGGAGTGATCGGGTATCTCTTCAAGAATCCCTCAGGCCCATATGTGGCTTACGGGAGGTGGCCACTTTGTGACACCTACGAGGTCTACCCCCTCCTTCCATATATCCCAGTTAGTACCAAGTATGGGGTGATCTCGGAGTCTTTGCAAGAGCTTGGACCAGGGAACCCACAACCATTCCAATAACGTGGCCAGGGCTAAATTATCATTATCCAGTTGGACCCACTGTAGATCTCTCCTATCCTTTTAGTGGGGGACCAGCCGCAATTGGGCTGCTTGATAATATAATTTTAGGTCAGGGAGGCCCACCCCACCTTTATCCTTCGGGAGTATAAGGACTTCATATGATATTCTCAGTTTCTTTCCCTCCCACAGGAAGCATAGCATGGCACTTTTCACTTCGCTAAAAATGTGTCTGGGACTCTCAGGGGGAGGACCTGGAAAGGATATAAGAAGCGAGTGAGGCATACCATTTTGATGGCGTTCAACCGCCCCATCCAGGAAATTGTGAAGGGCTCGCCATTTTGCCAAGTCCGTGTGAAACACAGAGGAGTTGTGGGAAGTTAGCCTCGTACATTTAATTAATGTTCCTGGTTAGGTTGATCCCCAAATAGCGCAAGGTTGAACCCACCACCCCCTCCATCCATCACTAAACCTAATTGTGACAGTTCTCTGGAGGACTCGGGAGTGGGCTCATGCAGGGGAAACAGAATTGATTTGGACCGGCTTATTTTAAACCCTGATAAAGAGCTGTAGGTCTCAATTAGCTGTATGGCCCGGGGCACAAAAGTTAAAGGTTTCTGAATATGGAGTAAAATGTCGTCTGCATAGAGGGCTAGTTTGTATTCTCTGCTGTGGACCCTTAAGCCTTCAACCAAGCTGTCGGCTCTAAGCTTTTGGGCAAGCGTTTCCAGCGAGAGAGCAAACAAAATCACCAAGAGGGGGCAACCATGTCTTGTGCCTCTTTCAGGGGTGAACCACCTAGAATATTCAGCATTTACCATCACTGCCGCTTGGGGTGATGTGTACGTCACTTTGACCCCTCTTCTGAGTATCGGACCGAGTCCTATTTTGCGCAGCACCGCTTCCATGAAGTCCCATTTCACTCTGTCAAACGCTTTCTCCGCATCTATGGACAGTAGTGAGGTGACGCCCGACATTTTCCATGTTTCATGTATTAAATGTAGGGTCTTATGGTTGGTGTCGGCCCGCTGTCGACCCAGGATAAATCCAACTTGGTCTGGATGCATCAGGGCTGGTATATGGGTTTCGAGCCTCGCTGCTAATAAACGTGTGTATATTTTAGCATAGATGTTAAGTAGGGAGATGGGTTGGTAGGATGCACACTGCCTGGGGTCCTTACCATCTTTGGGAATAAGGGAGATAAGAACCTGCAAAAAAGATTCCGGTGCTATTCCCGTTTGTAGAATGTGGTTAAACAGGTCCACCATGAAGGCGAGGAGGGGACCAAAGAAGGTCTTGTAAATACCTGCGGTGTACCCATCATTCCCGCGAGCTTTTCCCCAAGGGTAGCCATTTGATAGCGTTCTCAACCTCCTCAGGGGTTATTGGAGACTCTAGTGATTCAGCTTTATCTCGTGGGAGTTTTGGCATGTTTATCCCATCCATTTATGACACCCCTTGTATAGTCTCAGGCTTGTAGAGGCGTTCATAAAAGTCGGCGAAGGCCTCTGGAATACTTTTGGGGTCTGTAGGTGGGGAGTTGTGTTCACTCTATAGCTGCGACCCAACGCTCAGCTCGCTGTCCTCTCAGCCTAGCGGCCAGAAGTGCATCATCCTGGTCTCCTTTTTCGTAGTGTTTTTGCTTAAGGAATTGGAGCTTGCGAATGACTAGTCCCTCCTCCAGATGCCAGAGTTCCTCACTCTTTTGGACCGCCTCTTCTATCCTAGCTCTCTTTTCCTCATCGCTAGTTTGCGCCTAGGGATCTAACTGCACAATCTCTTTTCTAAGCCTATTTTCTATTAGAGCTCTCTCTCTTTTTTTGTCTGCTCCCTCTCTAATCAATATGCCTCTCCGCTCCGCGTTGCTTTTCCGGCCTCCCAAACCGTGTTTTTAGATACCTCCCCCGTATCATTTCACCCAAAGTACTCAGTGATCTCTTTCTCCAGCTGTTCATGAAAGACAAGGTCCTTCCACAGTGATTCATTGCACCGCCATTTCGAATGTTTGTGTGGAAGAGCCAGCCGGCTTGCATCAGTGGTAACCATATCGTGGTTACCATCTGAGGCAGATGCTGCTTCCTTCAAGCCGGAGGTGAGATGCAAGTAATCTATTCTCGTAAATGTGGAGTGTGGGGCCGGGTAAAACGTGTAACCTGCAAGGCAAGGGTGGAGCTGGCGCAATATATCATGTAACCCATAAAGTCCATCATTTTGATCACTTCTGTGCAACCTCCATCAGCCGGTTCATGAGAGGCTGGATTGCCGGCCTGTCTGTCGAGTGCAAGGTCTGCCCACATGTTGAAATCACCCCCTAGGATGACCTCACCTTCGGCCTCAAGCATAATCTTTGGGATCATGTGCTGAAGGAAGCGGGGCTGCCCTGTGTTTGGTGCATAAAGGAATGCAAGAGTGAGAGTAGTGTTGTGTAATCTACCTACCAAAACAATGGCTCTTCCCCCTACGTCTGACCAAGTCTTCAAACTAAAGACCTTTCCTGATCAGGATGCCCACTCTGCCTTTTGCAAGGGGCCCAACCCCCAGTGTTCATATCCCATTTTGGCATACACAACCTTTCTTCCCTCTCCGCTTGTGTACCTGGTCTCCTATAAAAAGAGTATGTCTAGGTTGGCCCTCCTAAATTCCTTAGAGACAAATGACCATTCAGTGAGGGAGTCGAGTCCCTTAACATTTAGGGTGCTGGCTTTAATGTACCCAGATTTGCCTGCCAAGCTATCAGCTGTCATAGACATAGTTGTTATTTGGATGAGTTTCTATGGGCCCTACCCAGTGAACTTTCAATCTCAGAAGTATGACACTGCATGTACCAGTGCAATTACACGCCTTGACCAAATTCCCTCTCCACCTTCCCCCTTACCACCCACCCTCCCATTGTGGCGTCCGATCCAGCTGGGTTAACCTCACCCAGTAAGTCTCAAACCACCAGTGAAGACCATTCCCTTTTTGGTCCATTAACCAAACACTACTAATAGAAATGAGCCCCTCTTGACACCCCCCTCTGCCCCGGTTCATACTACTTGCTGTCCCCTGGTAATCTTACTTTTTAGTGGTATTATCAATCCTGTTGATCACTTGATTGTGTTCGACCTCGAGAAGGAAGCTCTTAATCTGGAGGAAAACAATGAGTTGTCCTCTCGGGTCGAGGTTACCTCAACATCATCTGTTTGCTACAAAGAGTTCAATGTTCCATGTCTAGGGAAGCATTCATCCTCCTGAACTTCCACAAACCAGGAATCTTGAGACGCCTAGGTCCTTTGATTCTCCACTCCCTGTCTTTATTTCTTCCATCTTCAGGGACCAAACCACCCTCCTGCGCTTCGACCAAGTCCATTATACAACTGTTAATGTCCTTTTTGGTTTTCTGTTTTATTGTGTTCCCCTCCCATTCGAAAGTCAACGAGAAGGGGTATTCCCATCTGTACCGTACCTCCTTATCTTTCAGGAATTTGGTGAGCAGGAGGCATTTCCTTCTCATGGCCAGGGTAAGAGGAGAGTTCCTGATAGATGGTTATACTGGCTGCATCCATGCGGATCTGCGTACTGCATTCTTTGTCTGTGTAATTGTGGAATCAGGCCAATATCGTTCTAGAGCCTCACGCCGAGCCACCAGCACAATGGATGCGGTCGAGTTTTGGCTCATCCACGGAGTCATCTACGAAAAAGTAGCTTCAGGAGCGTATGTAAAGTTATTTTTAAATCAGGCTCCATTTCCCCCCTCTCTTTCAGGAACACCAAAAACGTGAATGCTATTGCGTCGCTCGCAGTTCTCGAGGTAATCGACTTTCAGGCAGAATTCTTCCTCCCTCATTTCAATATCTGAGATTCTGACGTCTATTTGTGTTTCAAATGTGGACAAGGAGGTCCGATTGTGCTCCACCTCCTCCAGCCTCTCCTCCATTTTATCAATCCTGTGGGTTATTTTGTCCATCTTCCCACTGATATCAGCCCGGATACTCTTCATTTAGGAGAGTAAGTCGGCAACGTCAGCTTTAGTTGCAGCGGCTTCAGATCCAGAGGATGCCATCTCGACACTGGGAAGGGAAGCGTTGCGGGTATGTGGGGAAAACTTATGGGGTGCACGTTTTCTTTAATGTTCATATGCACGGAGTGCGCTGCACTTGAGACGGTGATGTTATGGAAGATATACGGAAGCACTGCAAGACACGTCTGTTTTCCTCCTGTATGGAGTGAGGTGGGTGTACGCCCCTACTGAGAGGGGGCGCTACTTTCCCAGTGATGCGTGGGGTCAAGGGCAACGAAGGAGACAATCATTCCTCCCTTGAGCACTGTCTTCTCAGGGTGTTCCCATGGGCTTAATTGGCAACGTTGTAATCGGTGTGAAGCATCTGTGGCACTGCAGGAATTCCTCCGAGTCGCCGGGGTGAGGTGCCAGTCTCCTCGTTGTATTGCGTGTGCAGGGGGGGGGGTCTCGGCACCACACTTGTGAGCTGATTTCAATCCTTGCTACCGCGTCTACAGGTAAATTAAGTTTGATGCCTTCAGGCACATTCCCGAATTAAAGGGCCGGAAGCGTGCATCAATCAATCGTGTAGGGTGACCTCAAGGGCTGGAAAGGTGCGGTGCTCCGTTCGGGTATTTACTTGGGTGAGTTCAGCTGAGGCAGTAGGGAACCCTTAGATGTACAGAGGGAGTCTCTCCTACACCTGCCTGTCCAGGGCGAGGTCTACAGTGTATCCCCGGCAATCCTTAATGTGAACCTTAATTCGTCTGTCACGATGCCGTAGTATTAACATCCAGTCAAGAGCCGTTACAACTGCGTTTCTGTATGAGGAGTATGGCTCCTTGTACCTTATTTCCTCTCTCAGATGTGAGAACAAGGGCCTGTATGCGCGCTCGACAGTAAGGCCAGGGGGGTGTCAGTCATGCACAACGCGTCTTGCTAGATTTTGTATGGATGCTGAACGGTTGGTTGTGTATTTCGCACGTTTCGTGTGCATGTAGGGCATGACTATCAATACGGGATGATAGGTTCTACATAATTAACAGCACAATTAGGAGCTCTTTTCCATTTCTCGGTGTGGCCCTATCTGTCAGCACAGCGTATCGCGTTTGATGGATCAGTAGCCCTTATGTGTTCGTGAGCACCTTCATGCAGCACAGGCTCACTTTTCTCCCAATGGGTCCAGAGGTGGGGGCTCAAACTGCTTCATGGACCTCAGAGGCAGAGCTCACACCGAGGAAGACTCATCCGTCCCCTGGTGGCCAGTCCCACGACTAGTGCAGACACTTTAACATGTGCGAACCATGGGAGTGATTTACCACCCTTCAAGCCTAAGACATGCTCAATTTATTACAATAGTTCAAAAGCCCTGGGACAGTAAGAACACTCAACCAATACAGTACTGGGCGAAGGTCTGCATCTCCATCAATAGGCCTCAGGCCCATCTCCAGATAAAGAGCTGGGCTAGGACATGCAGAAGGCATTTCTAACAGACGTTCAAGTAAAGCTCCTCTTGCCAATCCTAGATTGTTATTTGCATGTCCCCATATTTCTGCCCCGTAAAGGGCATCTGACTTTGCCTGGGCTGGGTACATGCAGCAGGGCTTATGGCACTCCTTCCATGGGAAGTACAAAATCTCCATATTGCCCCACCATATATTTTGGGTGCAGAACAAGACTTAAACAAATGAGTTGTCCACTGCCCATTGTTAAATCAAATAACCAGGTAATAATAATGGGAAACTTGTTCCGGAGTTAGGCCATTGACCTTTAATGTGAGCTTTTTATATTTAGGTCGAAGAACCAGGGCTCGTTTAACCCTGTATTAACCTCAAGTTGAAGTTCAGAGCATCTGTCCAGAAATGCACGCATGGTTGTCTCCAGGCCTTTTTTGACATCACCAGGAGCACAGCATCATCAGCAAAAAATAGTACATGGATATATTCAGGCCACAACTTTGGCTGGTTCAGACATTTCGTGCTCAGTTCTCTGATCACTTAATCTATGTAGATTATGAACAGCAGGTGGGCGCACCCATGTGGTCACAGCAAACAGATCATGGAGTTCTCCCCCTTGTCCCCAAGGCTTTATCAGAGTAGAACCGTTATAGTTTAATAGATTATGCGGAACCCACCTTCTGGACAATATCGACCATAATTCATTGCGTGGAACCCTGTCAAAAGCAGTTCTGAGGTCGACGAACAGCGTAAAAAGTCTAATCTTCCTGAGAACTGTGTAATTCTGTACAATCAGAGGTAGGTGAAATCCCTGGTCCACAGTGCTTGCCTAGGGCTGAAGGCCCACCTGTAGGTGGTCAATTAGGCCCTCTTCAACTGCCCATGCCTGGAGACATTGGTAAATTGCCCTGGCAAAACTTATTCCAACACTATCTAACAGGGAGATGGGTTGGTAGTTCCCAGAGTCATCCCTCCCACCTTTCTTATAGATGAACAAGTTACTTACCAACTGGTAAGGTTCTTTCGACTGGATGTTCCTCCAACGTATTCCTCATCTTAGATGTATTCGTCCAGCTTTAGCTACTTCGGAATTTTTTTCTCGGCAGAGGGCGCCGTGCGTCGATATCGTCGAGTTGAAGTCCCTCGAAGGCCTCAGTCAAGGGTGGCGTCATCAGGTATACAAGTAGCACGAACGGCGCCCATTGGCCTCAGTTCTGTTTTTCCCCTCTTGCTCTGCTGTATGGATAGTGTAGGTAGCCAGGTGTCAGCCTTGCGAGAGTTGGAGTGGTAAGTAACTTGTTCTTCGAATGGATTGTGTCCTCCAATGTATTCCTCATCTTAAATAGACTCCCAAAGCAGTGTAAAAGTTCTTTGGAGGAGGGAGTAAAGTTTGACTATTATATAGCTGAATACAGCACTGCTTTACCAAAAGCAAGCTCTTTAGAGTGGGAAGCATCCAGATTATAGAATTTTGAAAAAGTGTGCAGTGAAAAACAAGTCGCTGCTTCGCAAAATAGATTTGATGGGAACACCTCTTTGAAGGGCTGTCAAAGGGGCTGTCAAAGGGGCTATGCCTCTGGTTGAATGGGCCCTCAAGCCTTCTGGTGGATCTTTGCCCGCCAGTCTGTAGCATTCTGAAATGCAAAGCACAATCCAATGTGATAGGGTTTATTTTGACACCGATTGACCCAATTTCCTTCCGGTGTAGCCAATGAAAAGTTGATTATCCACTCTAAGCTTGGAGAGCCTAGAAATGTAAAATCTTAGAGCTCTTCTCGGGTCCAGCCTGTGCAATCTTTCCTCCTCCTTGCTGGGATGAGGTGGACGATAGAACGCGGGCAGAATGATCTGATTTAAATAGAAATCAGACACAACTTTAGGTAAGAACGAGGCTTTAACCTTCAATACAACTCTGTCCTTGTGGAACACATAGGGTGGCACAGAAGACAGTGCCTGCAACTCGCTCACTCTTCGTGCAGATGTTAAAGCAACCAAGAAAAGTGTTTTCTACGTTAGCAATCTTAAATGGCATGTGTGCAAAGGTTCAAAAGAGGCACACATCAAAAACTTTAGAACCAGATTAAGGTCCCAAACTGGGACTTGGAAAGAAGGAGGAAACACATTGGTGAGTCCCTTTAAGAATTGTACTATCAGAGGAATATTAAAATAGGAACATTCTTCCGAAGAGCGCTTGAAGATGGAAAGCGCTGCAAGATAACCTTTAATGGTCCCAACATTGAGACCTCTATGTGCCAATGATAAGAGCAAGGATAATACTTCTGGAATAGGACACAGAAAAGGATCAACATTCTTTTCCCTACACCAGTTGCAAAACTTCTTCCAGCGGCAATGGTACAAAGATTTTGTTGCTAGCCTTCTCGCTGAAAGCAACACCTCCATGACGTCACCTGGAAGGTCCCAATCCTTGTATCTCCGCCTTTCAAATACCAAGCATGAAGGTTGAGATACCGGACCTCTGGATGGGGAACCTGGCCCTCCTTTTGTGAGAGGAGGTCCTCTCGCTGAGGAAGACGTAACGGAGGGCAGATGGACATATCTAGAAGGTACAACGTTCTCCTGGCCCAATCCTGAGCAATTAGGATCATGTGGTTTTTGAACCGTCTTAACCTCCTGATGACTTGAGGAATGACGGGGATCAGAGGGAACGCGTACAGCAGTGGGAAGTTCCACTCCACCACAAATGCGTCCCCTAGGGCTCCTCTCGGGGGAAATTCCCTTGAGCAATACCTTTCGCACTTCCGGTTGATTCCGGTCGCAAACAGGTATACGTGAGGGGTTCCCCAAAGGGTGAAGATCTCCTGAAGGACTTCCTGAGCCAGTTCTCACTTGTGGGACACAATACTCTGCCTGCTCAGAGCGTCCGCTGTCATATTCTTCTTCCCAGCTATATAAACTGCCGATAAGGAGATTCCTTCCTGAATTGCCCAATACCAGAGCCGCATTGCCTCTCTGCACAGAGGTAGCGACCTTACACCTCCTCTTGTTTAGGTAATGCATGGCCACTGTGTTGTCCGTCATTATCAGGACATTTTTTCCCCTGACAGGTGGCAGAAAAGCCTTCAGCGCTAGCCTGATTGCTCTCAGCTTTAAAAGGTTGATGTGTAGTTTGGACTCTGATGGAGACCAACGACCGGTGATTGTCAGATCGCTGGCATGAGCTCCCCACCTGATGAGTGAGGCGTCCGTCACTACTTTAATCTCCGGCCATGGTTGCCAAAAATGTTCTCCTTTTAGGATGTTCTCTGTCCCAGTTCACCACAGAAGATCCTGCCGAACAGTGTGCAGTCAATATGTCGAATTCTATTTTTCTAAATGCAAAAATGTCGAAAAAATAAAGTAAAAAAAAAAAACAAAAATTTTTTTTTTTTTTTTTTAATTTAATACGTTTTTTGGGGGGTTTTGTAAGAAAAATAAAGTGTTAAAGAAAATAAACGGGTTTGGGGGGACCCCCCCATAAAAAAAAACATTCGAAAAACATTGACATTTTTGCATTCGAAAAAATGTAATTCGAAATATTCACTATAAACCCTGCCGAACCTTGTTCGGAATCTGAAGGAGATCGTCATTTGTCCTGAGAATTGGGACCATTGAGTCTAGAGCCCACTGAAGGGATCTCCTCCTCAGGCGTGCTACTGGCACTAGGAAAATGCAGCATGCCATAAGGCCAAGCAACCTCAAGAAGTCGTAGGCCTGGAGATTTTGGGCATTTTGGAATTTGGAAACCATCTGAAGAATGTCTTGAGCCCTCGACTTGGGAGGCAAGCTCTTTCCCAAGGATGTGTCTAATACAGCTCCTATGTACTGGAGCTGTTGGGAAGGTGTCATTTGCGACTTCTTGAAATTGAGGGAAAAGCCCAGTCTGTGGAGGAAGTGGCAGGTGACTTTCAGATGATTCCGGGCTTGCTTGGCAGAATGTGCCCTGCTCAACCAATCATCCAGGTAGGGGTAGACGTGAATCCCCCCTCTCCTGAGGTGCGCTGCCACCACTGCCATCAACCTGGTGAACACCCTCAGGGAGGAGATCAACCAGAATGGTAGGACTCAAAACTGATAATGCGAGTCGCCAACCGCGAATCTCAGGTACTTTCTGTTGGATTGGCACATGAAAATAAGCATCCTGAAGGTCCAATGACACCAACCAATCCTGAAGTTGAAGGGCCTGAAGAATCTGAGAAAGAGTAACCATCTTGAACTTGTCCTTCCTGAGGAGCTTGTTCAAGCCTCTTAAGTCCAAGATGGATCTCAGTCCTGCGTCCTTTTTGGGGATAAAAAAAATATTGGGAGTACCATCCCTTGTTCCTCTCTGCTACAGGTACTGGTTCTATAGCACCTTTCTCTAGCAGGGTTAAAACTTCCTGCTGTAGGAGCGTGTATGGAAGCTTCAAAGAGTGTCTCCACAGTGGATTGCTTGGAGGTTGCATTAGAAAAGGAAGGCAGTAACCTTGGGCTATTATTTCTAGAGCCCAAACATCTGAAGTAATGGCTCGCCATTCTTGCAGATGCTGTGACAGCCTTCGTCCTACAGGTGTCTTGTGATGCAAGTCCTCAAAGTGGTTTTGTGGCAGTTGCTGCAGCTGCTGATGGTAAAGAGGCTGAAGCTGGGGCTGGCTTAGCACGTTTACCTCATCCACCACGAGTGGTTTTTCTCTGGCCTCTGACTGGCCATTCCTCTCGCCTTTCCATATGAGGAGTAATAACTATAGGATCGTCCCCTCCAAGATTGTCCTGATGCACGAAAAGGCAGAGGTTGCCTAATAGCAACTCCTAAAGATTTGGTTACTGTTTACGAGGTATGCAACCTCTCAAGGCTTGTTGCTGAAAAGGTGAGACCCGTCAAAAGGCATGTTCAAAAGACAGTTTTGCACGTCTGGTGCGAAACCAGACTTTCGCAACCACGCAAATCTGCCCATCACTGTGCTAGTAGCCATGGACATGCTCACGCTATCTGCAATATTTAATCCAGACTGAAGGGATTCCTGCATGGCATCCTTTCCATTTCCAACGATG
This sequence comes from Ambystoma mexicanum, assembly GCF_040938575.1. Taxonomy (NCBI): domain Eukaryota; kingdom Metazoa; phylum Chordata; class Amphibia; order Caudata; family Ambystomatidae; genus Ambystoma; species Ambystoma mexicanum. Next base: position 1,404,949,951 of record NC_090923.1, on the reverse strand, counting down.
GCTAGGAATCCTTCCCTTTCTTCCCCTTCTGGTATGTGCTCCGCCGCCATTGCAATGCACTCCCACAGAGTGTATGAAAATGTTGCCAAGGCACATGTGGAGTTGGCCGATTTCAATGCCATACTCCTAGCTGAAAATACCTTGCGTGCCCAACCATCCACACGCTGGTCGTCCCTATCCGGAAGGATGGAAGGGTATGCCACCTTACTTGAAGCTGTGGCTGCCTGGACCACCAGACTCTCAGGAGTAAGGTGTTTGGACAGATAGCCGGGGTAGCTACTGGAAGGGTGGTATTTTGAAGTGAGGGACTTATTCACAGGAGGAATTGAGTCCGGGGTCTCCCAATTTTTGCCCACCCTATTTTTTAAGGCTGTATGGAAGGGTAAAATCGGATCTTCGGTGGTGCCATGATCCAATATGTCAGTCAGGTCATCCTGGATGAACCGAGTTGGTGGTCTAGCCCATCCTAAATAATCCCCCACCTTCGTCATCAGTTGTCTGTATGAGGGACAAGCATGTTCCCTTGGCTCTGGTCTGCCAAATTCTGTCTCAGGTGATGTGTCAACTCCACTTGCGTTATGCAAGGTTTCCACTAAATCCCTCATTCTGCTTTCCTCAGAAATTAGACATTCTGGGACATTAGGGGTGCCAAACTCTAAGCCAAGAGGAACATCCTCCTCTTCCGACCTTTCTTGTTCTTCAAAAATTGAAGTCAAGGATTTAAAATATTCCTTCATATTCCTTCCTTGGTAGAGGTTTATACATTTTTTCTGGAGGAGCTGTTACAGTGGAGGCTGAAGGCGTTGTAGTCTTTGCAGCTTTTTCCTTTGCTGCTATTTTGTCAGTTTCTGGCTGAACTGGAGCCTTTGAAACTTTTGGCACCGAGGGCTCTGGGGTCGACGTCGACAAAGGCGTTCATGGCGTTGACGAAATAGCAGGCGTCGACGGAGCTGGCTTAGAGGGTGTTGAGACGCTCTTCGAAGGCTCGCCCTTCGAGGTGTGTCGGGTTCCGGACGGCATCGATGACCTTTAGCAGTCAACTCGACTCGAGCGATCTTAATCACTCTGGGTCCTGGAAGGTTCCCGATCTTTCCTCCTTAGATCACCTGGGCTCGAGGACGCGCGAGTGTCGGAACGGTAACGCTCTCGGCTGGCTTCCGAGGAAGGCACGGATCAAGGCTTAGCCTTTTCAAAAACATCCATCATTTTAACTCTAAATGCTTCCCATTCTTCGGAGGAAGAATGTTTTGTGTAGAATTTCATTTTCTTGGGGGATTCGTCAGAGAACGAGGTGGAAGGGGACCGGTGGCGTCTCTTTTTAGACCTTTCGTCAAAGACAGAGCGGTGGGAACCACTTCGGGATTTAGACCTATGTTTTCGCCTTTCGCGTAAAGGAGATTTCTCCTCATCGGATCTTGACTCGAAGATTGAGCCTTTTTGGTCGGGTTTTCAACCTACCTGTAGCTTTCCCTTCTTCCCTCGCAAGGCCTTGCCCATCATTGCATGACACTTCGTACAGGCCTTCTATGCCATGGTTTTTGCCGAGGCATCACAGACATTCTCGGTGCAGATCCGTGATCGACATTTTAGAACTGCATGTTTTACATTTCGTGAACCCCGAACGCAGGGCAGTCGTCTCGAATATCTTTTTCACAATAACTGAGTCACAGAACTACAAAGGCGCGCTGAGTCTCCGAAGCAACACGTACTGCAGAAAAACAGAAATGAGGCCAACGGGCGCCGTGCTTGCTGCTTGTATACCCGATGACATCACCCTTGACGGAGGCCTTCAAGGGACTTCCACTCGACGACATCGACGCACGGCGCCCTCTGCCGAGAACATTTTTCCGAAGGGGCTAAAGCTGGAGGAATACGGTGGAGGGCACAATCCATTCGAAGGGGACGAGGAAGGCATTTTGCCACAAAGTGGGCACCTTATTAAACATGAGGACCATATTGAAATATCTCCATAAAAGAGGAGCACATATAATCAATTGATCCTGATCGAAATCAATCAGAATATAAATCAGGTCCGGGAGCTTTTCCACCTTTTTGGGACATAACATTGCGCTCAACTTCCAAGGAACTAAATTGTGCGAGTGTGATGTTGCATTCAATGGCATTAGAAAAGTCTCCCCGATTCGATAGGGACCCCTTTGGAGTGGATGCATTTCCCCCTGGGCCATACAAATTTGAGAAGTGGCTTCTCTAACTCCTAGGGTAATACTGGAGCCCATTTAGATTTTGTCAACCTCCCTCCTTTCACTTACAAGTTCACAGAATGTATGTGTGGCACCAGAAATGAAATGGTTGCTTCCTGCAAGCTCACCCACTTAATTCGAGATAGGGTATCTTTTTTTTTACATAAAGATATAAAGTTGCCTCTCAAAATCAGACGTTCTGCTTTGATGACGCTCAGGCTTCCTTTCAAACAGTTCAAACCGTGGGATTTTGCTAGTTTACACTTTTCTTCATACCACTGGTCTGTTCCAATAGCACACTTATGAGGCGGCAGGGTATGGTGATAAATGGTTGGATATTAATGACCAAGTTGTTAATGTCCTAAATGTCATCATATAAGTAATTCGTATTCTGGTAGCCATTCGAGATCAGGCAGCAATGAATGGTAAAGGTTTATCTTCGATTAGGGTAAATTAGGGTAGCCCTTTTAATCCTCTTCCGCGATTACCCTACAATTTATTTTTCAATACTGGGGTTACCAGGCATAAATGACAGCTCCCGCTCTGATGGATATTAATAAACTTACCATAGTGACTACCTTACTCATAGTCCATAGTCCCCTTTCCTCCATACTTATGGGACATTCCTCTGTCCTGTGGGACGGGACTGGAGCACTTTGGAAAAAGCATCACATTTTCCAAAAATGTGTCCTCTTTTTATGCGGGGTACTGCACGCGGCCGTAACCCCGCCCTCCTTAGCTCCGCTGAGCGCATCGCCCATCAGTCCTTTTCTATCGCCAGGTCTATGACCTTTAAGCAATAACAGAGGAACCTTTTTAGAGGGGACAGCGAGCGGGCGTATGGAGGAAAGGGGACTATGGACTAGGCGTAAGGTAGTCACTACGGTGAGTAACTTTATTATACTCCTATGTCCCTTCCCCTTTCCGCCATACTTATGGGAGATTCCAAGCACTCCTCACAGGAATTACGGGTGGATGGAAACTCCTTACCGAAACAGGTTCTTAAGCACAGCTTGACCGAACAGAGCATCAGCCCTGGAGCTCAGGTCCAGGCAGTAATGCTTACAAAAAGCCGATGGGGAGGCCCACGTAGCCGCTTTCGCAATGGTCTCCCAGGGAACATATTTTTGGAAGGCAACGGCAGCCGCCTTGCCCCGCACAAGATGAGCATGAATTCCCTTTGGGGCCCAAAGATCCTGAATGGTATACGCCTCAGAAATACAGGCAGCGATCCACTGACAGATGGTCGCTTTCGAGGCCAGCTTCCCCTGTGGATTTCCGAAGGACACAAAAAGGTGCAAGGAGTTCCTGAACTCAGAAGTTCTGTCTAGATAGAACATGAGGGCTCTTTTAACATCCAGGCAGTGCAGAACCCTTTCGGCCTCTGAGGCCGGGTCTGGGAAGAATACAGGCAATGAAATCGACTGATTCAGAGGAAAATCAGAGAACACCTTAGGAAGAAAGGCGGGGTTCGTTCGCAGGACAACCTTATCTTTATGAAAAGTAAGGAATGGATGCTCAACCGACGAGGCCTGAAGCTCACTTACACGCCTTGCCGAAGTCACAGCAATCAAAAAGGACACTTTCCAGGAAAGTTACTTAAAATCGACAGTAGTCATGGGCTCAAAAGGCTTTTGACACAAGGCCGTCAGGACCACATTCAAATCCCACCTTGGATGCAGGTTGCGAACAGGAGGATAAAGATGCATAAAGCCCGCAAAGTGTCTTTTAATGACTGGATTATACATTGAAAAGGAACACTGGTCAGTGGACAAATAAGCGGCAACAGCCGATAAATATGTCCTGCAGGACAAGACATGGATGCCAGACTCTGCCAAATGTGAGACAAAAGACGGGACTGTGTCGATAGTAGCCTTCCTGGGGTCTAGCTACCTAGCCAAACAACAGTGACATAAGCATAGCCATTTACTTTTATACTGAGATCTTGTTGAAGGCTTCCTGGCCACTTGAATAATGTGCATGATATCCGCAGACAAGTTGAAGCGTTCTAAAGATCTGAACTCAGGCACCAAGCCGCCAAGCTGAACTACTGTGGGGATGGGTGGCACAGTTGTTGATCACTCCGGTGAAGCAGGTCGGGAACCAGTGGAAGCTTTAGCGGCAGGGCACACTGATAGATGCTGAAGCTCCGAAAACCCAAAAACTGGCTCGCCACCAAGGGGCTATGAACAGCAGGCAGCAATTCACTGTGTTCCTCAGCTTGCAAAACACCCGATGGATCAGAGGAAGAGGCGGAAAAGCATAGGCCTTCATATTGTGCCATGGGATTTCGAGTGCATCCCCGAGTGAGGAGGCTCCCAGCCCGTTCCTGGAGGCGTACAGGGGAAGCTTCTTGTTTATAGATGTCGCAAAGAGGTCCACTTCTAGAGTGTCCCCAACAGTGAAAGATATCCGAGAGGATCTCTGGGTTCAGTTCCCACTCGTATCTGACAATTACTCGTCGGCCGAGGGCATCTGCATGACATTCAGCTGGCCCGGGATGTGAACCGCTACCAGCCAGATAACATGCTGAATGACCCATTCCCAGATCTGAATGGCAAGATCCACAAGAGGAGGAGACCGGGTACCCCCCGCTTGTTGATATAGAACATTGACACTACACTATCCGTGCGGACATGGACCACCTTGTTGACAATACCTGGTTTGAACGCTTTCAGCGCCAGGAATCTAGCCAGAAGCTCCGGATAATTCATATGAAGCCGTCTGTCCTGTGGTGACCAGAGATCTGAAATTGGAAGATGCTCCAGCGTCGCCTCCCAACCCAGAAGGGAGGAGTCCGTTGTGACAGTCAATAGCGGGCAAGAGTCCTGGAAGGGAGTGCCCACTGACAGACTGCTGAGAGACAACCACCACAAGAGGTCTGTCCTCATGAACGATGGAACCAGTATCATTTTGGAATCTGTATCCACTGCCTGAAGCCAAGGGCTCCGAAGAGCTATCTGTGTCCGCCTCATCTTGAGAGGAGCACGAGGAAGAGCAACCACGCACAAATCCATGAAGCCCAGAAGCCTCTGAAACCACCAGGCCGACATGCTCTCCAATGTCATAAACACTTCACACGTGGCGAACAGATCCGCCATTCTGTCCCCAGTCAGGTATACCTTGATCGTGTTCCAACGAAAAGCCAGGAAAATCAAGTCCTGAGAGACCGTCATGGAGGATTTCCGCTAGTTCACCGACAGCGAAGGTGGAACAGGAGCTGGAGGAGAGACTGAAGGTTGTTCGAGGCTTTCAGTGAACAGGGACTGCGCAACAGCCAGTCGTCCAAATACAGATACACATGGATACCCTGAAGCCGAAGATAAGCCGTGATGATGCCCGCTCCGTACCAGCTCACGCCCTTGACATCAACGACCTGCTCATAAACAACGAGCTCGACCTCCTCATCCTTACTGAAACCTGGCCGAATAAAAGCTCAGGCCCGGCCTTATCACTGGCCATCCCACCTGGATATTCCATTTTTAGGAAAGACTGCACCTCCCAGAGAGGTGGAGGCGTTGCCCTCATCGCCAGGGACACCCTTCCTATCAGAGAAATGGAAGGCACCCTTGACAACAACAGCGACTACCTCCCTCTAAAAATCAATGTCTCGCCCAACTGCACCATATCCATGCACATTGTCTACAGACCCCCAGGTCCGTGTACTGACTTCCTAGACACCCTTATCCCTGCACTGTCTCACGACATCAAGACCTAGGTTGAGGTCACAGAGTCTACTCCTCGGTGACCTCAACCTAGGGTTGAACTACCCCAAAGACTCCCCTGCGAAACACCTCAAGAAGGCACTCTCCAACCTCGGCTTTGCGCATTCCATCTCTGACCCCACGCACATCAAAGGACGCATCCTTGACTGGATCAGTCATCACAACTGCTCCCTTCTCATCACGGCCAACACCCCTATCCCCTGGTTTGACCATCACTACATCCAATACAACCTCAGAACTAAAAAAGTGTCTCTCTCTCCGCCACCACCATGCCTCGCCACCTACGCCAGGAGTTCACGCCTTCTCACAGTCGAGAACCTAGCACCTTACCTCCTTAACCCAGCCCTTCAGGCCCCCTCATCAAATAACCCTGATACCTTAGCTGACACCTTTAAGGAAGTCATTACGTCAGCCGTGAATGCCATTGCTCCCCTGACTCTCAAAAAAGCTAAGAAAGCCAAACATGCCAATTCATGGTTCTCCAAAGAACTCCTTGACCAACGTGCGCAAAAGAGGATCGCGCTATCCACCTGGAAAGCAGACCCCTCGGAAGCCACTAAATAATCTCCAAATCATACAAGACTAACATCACTCCTACCCCTTCGGCTGACTCCCACCCTGACACAGCCCTCTCCACGCTCCACTCTGCTAAATCTGATATTCTTGATATCCTTGCCCCTGTCATGAGAATCCGCCTGAAGCCCAAAGCCAAATGCAACTCCTGGTATGACTCGGATCTCGTCACCCTTAAAAGGCAAGTGCAGGGTGGCAGAGAGGAAAAGGCGTGCTTCATGTACATCCTCTGACAAACTGGCCTGCCGCCTGCTCCAAAGGCTATAGCGTCTCTCCGTCCTCACCAAGAAGAGAGCCCTTATCCAAGCCCGCATCTCTGCGGCATCTAACAACTCGGCCAAACTCTAAAATCTGCAAGGAGCTTGCCAACCCTGCTGCAGTCTCTACCTCTCCTGTCCCCTCCCAGGCCCTCTGCACTGCACTGACCTCTCACTTCATCTCTAAAACTCAGGACATCCTGTCCTCCTATCACCTCCCTCCCTCCCTCTCTTCCTGGTTCTTCATCTGGCCCTTCTGCAGCCACCCCTCCTCCCTCCTTCTCTGCCTTTCCCCTCTTTTCTGCTAACGAGGTTTCCAGACAAGACCGATCTATGAAAGTCTCGTCTAAACAGGTTCACCCCTGCTCCTCCAAAACTATCAAGGACCACATCGACTCCCTGGCTCCTGCCTTGGCTGACTTTTGCAACCACTCCTTCGCCTCTGGAGTCTTCCCATCCCCCTTAAGCACTTCCTTGTGCACCCTCTTCTTAAGAAACCCTCTTCCGACCCCTCCTGCCCAGCTAACTATCGCCCAATCTCCATCACTCCCTTCCTGGGCAAGCTCCTGGAGAAACTGGCCATCTCCCAGCTTAATCTCCATGCTGAATCTGTTGGTAGTCTTCATGACCATCAATCTGGCTTCAGAGCTGCCAGAAGCACGGAAACTGCTCTCCTGAACATCCGTGAGGACCTGCTCTCGAACCTCGACTCCAGCACTCAGTGTGTTCTCATTCTGCTCGATCTCTCTTATGCCTTTGACACTGTCAACCATGCCATCCTGCTCAACCGTCTCCGTGATAACCTGGGTATCACTGGTCAGGCTCTGGCGTGGCTGACCTCTCCTTTCCAATCGACCCTCCCAGGTCCAGCTGGGGTCCTTCCTCTCCGACATCTTTTTCTCTACCTGTGGTGTCCCCCAGGGATCTAATCTCTCTCCCTGGCTGTTCAACCAGTATCTGGCACTCCTTGTCCACCGCATCGCCACTCTCTGCCCCAACTTTCAGTGCTATGCGGACGATACCCAGCTCATTTTCAGGCTACCCTCGGCCTCCTCCTCTTCTTCCCTCATCTCCGACTGTCTGTCTGCTATCCAGGAATGGTGTGCCGCCAATGACCTCTGCCTTAATGCCAGTAAGACTGAGATTCTACTCATCGGCACACCCACTCCCTCCTTCCCTGCAGCTCTCTGGCCAGCCTCTCTTGGCCCACTTCCTGCTCCTACTTGCAAGGCAAAAAACCTCGGGGTCATCTTCGACTCCACACTCTCCTTCTCTCCTCATATATCTAACGTGTCTAAGAAGTCACACTACCAGCTGCACCTCCTCAGAGGTATTCTTCCCTTCCTCTCCTTTCCCCAGAAGCTCACGGTCTCCAGAGCCCTGGTTCTCTCGAAGCTGGACTACTGTAACAGCCTCTATCTTAATCTGCCTGCCTCCACTCTCCGCCCTCTGCAACTCATCCAGAACAGGACTGTGAGACTTGTCCTTGGCCTCAAGCCCAGGGACCGTATCTCTCCAGGACTGAAATCTCTACACTGGCTCCCAGTGGCTTCGAGGATTAAGTTCAAAGCCCTCTGCATTGTCCACAAGTTCTTCTGGGGCCTAAATACCTTCAACTCTCTCTTCCTAAATATCTTCCTTCCCGAGCCCTTCGCTCATCTGTCTCCAACTCCCTCAGGGTCAGCCGCTTCTCGAAGCAACGAGCTGGCCAGGTCGATCTCTCTCTGCGGCAGGGGCCTCCCTCTGGAACAGCCTTCCTGCCTCCCTGAAACTTGAGGAGAACCATCTCCGGTTCCGGAACCACCTCAAAACCTTCCTCTTTGCTTCTGCTTTCTCTCTCCCTCTCCCCTGCTAAATTCTTAACTGAAACTGCACCTGGGTCACTCTCACCGAACTCGGTCCTTGGCCCAGCCACTCTCCACTTGCACTGCCTCCTTGGCAACCCCTGCACTGCGGGACTGTCTCTGTATCCCTACAGCCCCCCCCTCCCTGCACTTGTCTGCACTTACCTTGCACTTGCCACCAGCTGGCCCCATTTATTTATTTTTTATTCTACTTACCCTGTTCTGCACCCCCCCTCCCCTTCCCCTTGCACTTTTCCCTTCCCCCTACCCCTGCACTTGCGCGATCTGAATGACACCTGGCCTAGTAGGATCGTTGTCCATCTTCCCCTTGTTCCCCCCTCCCCGCGCCTTGAAACACCTGTGTATAGGCGCGTTACAAATGCCATATCATATCAAAGGCTGCTTCCTTTAACGCCAGGATCGCTGACGCCAAGTCAGGATCTAAGGAACTATTCGCCATCTTTAGGGAACTTGAAAAACCATCTACCCCCCCTCCTCAGTCAAAGATGACAAGTGGTGTAACAGCATTCAATCTGCCATGCTAGAGAAGCTCAACACCCTCCAAACTAAAATTCGTGGCCACCAAAAAGTCCTCTCCGACATTATAGCGAACATGCACTCCAAGCCACCCATCAAGACCACGTCATCCCCGATGTTCGATTTCAAAGACATCACTGAGCAAGAGGTCAACACCCTGCTCAAAACTATCAAACCTAATTGCAAAGGTGATGCCTGCCCAGCCAGCCTCATCAAAGACTCCGCACCTACCCTAGTCCCCTTCCTAACTGCCTTTATCAACTCTTCCTTCCAATCAGGCCATGTCCCATCAGGACTCAAGGAAGCGTGGGTACGCCCACTCCTCAAGAAACCCTCACTCGACCCAACCGTCCCGGGGAACTACAGGCCCATAACGACTGTACCATTCCTGCTCAGAATTTTGGACAAAGCAGCCTACCCGCAAGTCCTAAAGTTCCTAGAGGACAACCGTCTCCTCGGCCTGCGGCAATCTGGGTTCCGCCCGCGACATGGCACTGAAACGGCCCTCCTAGACCTAAAGAACCAAATGGATGATCTCAGAGATGCAGGCAAACCTGCCCTCCTACTGCTCCTGGACCTATCCGCAGCGTTCGATTTGGTCGACCACAACACCCTGTGTCACCATCTAGCAACCCAAGCCAACTTCTCCCCTAAAGCTTGCCAGTGGATCACCTCCTTTCTCCAAAAAAGGGCCATGAAAGTATTTTCTGAAGTTGCCGCCGCCACCCCTAGCCTCCTCACTTGCGGTGTCCCTCAGGGATCCTGAATCGCACCCACACTCTACAACCTCTTTACTAGGCCCCTGTTCAGCATCCTGGACTCCCTTGGTATCTCATATACCAACTATGCGGACGATACACAGGTACTCATCCCACTCACGGGCGATTACCTAGCAGAAACCAACACCCTCACCTCTATCTACTCTACCATCCAATCCTGGATGGCGGAGAATTGGCTTTGCCTCAATAGCGAAAAGACCAAACTCCTCCTCATTGGGTCACCCTTCACTCTGGGTAACCTCTGAGACCAGTATGCCTCCTTCACCATTGGTAACATTCCAATCAAGATCTCGAACCATGTCAAGACACTCGGAGCCTACCTTGACTCCGACCTGTCGATGGATAGACAGGTCAATGCTATCGCTGCATCCTCAGCCTACTACTCCAAAGTCCTCAACGCTGCCAGGCCCTTCTTGGCCCGTCAAAGCTGCCTCACAATTGCCAGGGCAATTATCGGATCAAGATTAGACTACTGTAATGCCCTTCTCGTGGGGACATCCAACAAAAACCTGGCCAAACTGCAGCTAGCCCAAAACAATGCACTAAGGGCAGCCACCGGCACTGCAAGAAGAAACCATATTTCTGAAATCAGAAGGCAAGCAAGTAGACTGGCTCCCTGTCAAAGAGAGAATTGTCTTTAAAACTCTTGCTCTCACCCACAAATGCCTTCACGAACTTGCCCCTCCCTACCTGACTAACAGAATTACCAGGCACACGGCCACGAGACCTCTCAGATCCCTTTCTGCCAACTCAATTGTCACGCCTACTACACGTAAAGTGCGCGCTGGTGGCTCCAGCTTCCCCACCCAAGCAGCCACGCACTGGAATGCTCTGCCACCTCACCTAAGACTCATTGAGTCCCACCTAGCCTTTCGTAAGGCTATCAAAACAAGACTCTGTCTAACTTGAATCTTTATCATCATCCACTGCATATATGCCTGCCAATCTGTAACTAAGAGCCCCCCTGGCACCTCTCTGTAATCTTAAGTCTGCGTATCCTCTGTAACAGCGCCTCGATGCCTTTGGGCTGCAAGTGCGCTTAACAAATGCAAATAAATAAATAAAAATAAATGATCACCATCATCTTCGTAAAGACACACAGTGCCGAGCTGAGACCAAAAGGAAGCACACAAAACTGGAAATGCTCCTCCCCCATGGAAAACCGTAGGTATTTCTGATGCAGGCTCCAAATGAAGATATGCATATAAGCATCCTGAAGGTCCACCACACTGAGCCAGTCGCCCTTCTGAAGAGAGGACTTTATCTGGCTAGGGGTGATCAACCTTTCTCTTCCCCAAGAGAAATTCAAGATGAACTGGGAAAGGTCTAGGATGGTGCGCAGGCCAGCCTGGTTGGGTTTGGGCACCGTGAACAGACGGGAGTAGAAGCCCTCCCCTCGCTCCCCTAGGGGAACAGGCTCCACTGTCTGGAGATCCAGAATCTTCTGGACTTCGGCTCTGAGGGAGGGCATTCCCGACTGCTGGAAAGGACGATTGAAGGTTGGGGTAGGGGGACGGGGCAAGCAGAAGCCCGCCTGAGCTACTGACCAGACCCACCGGTCCTCGGTGATGGTCTGCCACGCCTCACAGTGAGACGCAATGCACCCTCCCATCGGGGTCTTGTGCGAGCACCAAAAACCCTCATTTAGTCGGTTTCTAAGAGCGCCCCCAGATCCTGAGGAGGAGGCCGAGGACCGAGAGAAAAACCGGCCTCGGGGGGCGCTGTTGTGCGCATCAAATATGGCCGCCTAAGTGGAGAGCTCCGGCTCAATTGAAATCCTTTTTTAAATATATCCTGCCAGTACCAACCTGGAGGACAGCGAGCCACAGAATATTGCGGCGGAAGGTCCATGAAATAGACCCTGAATAAACGGGACACGTCTGCCACAAGACAATGAAGAAATCCTTTGTGGAAGCTGCAGCGACTGAGGGGCTGCGGCGCAGCTGCCCGAGGACTCCGCGCGTTGTCTACGCTGGCCGGAGTCAGAGACTGCAGGCGGGCCGAACGGGGGGAGGGGCATCTCATCCGTAGCAAGGCGCTGCGGAAAGGAGACAACACACTTTACCGCTGCCCTCCTCAGAGGAAATCCTGCAACAACCATCCCCTCATCAGCGGCAGAGGCTGTGAAATACCCAGCTGACGGCCGCGCTCGCTGGATCCTTCAGACTGCGCAGGAGAAGATTTCCTGGGGACACCGCCTTGCGGTGGCTCTCTGCACCTGCTTGGGGGCCGGACTTGGGGCATCGCGGACACCCTGGAAACCTAATCTCCCCGGCCCGAGTGGCCTTGCACTCGGTAAGACCCGGGGGCCGGCTGCACCCCTCTGCGGCAGAAGTCCGGCTGAGGCTATTCCGGTGAAGTAAGTGAAACGCTGTGGGGGTGCACCGGGCATCCTGTGGTGTTGCTTGATGCGCAATTGTAGAGGGGTGCAGCTGGGTGGCCGGCAACTATGTAAAAATAGAATACCTGTGCCCCAGTGAGAGTGGGGATAAATACGATAATACTGCCGGTGAGGCCTGGATATAGATGCAGCTGGCCACCAACGCGGCGATATCACCACAGCATTAATGAGGTGAGGTGCACCCTCCAGGACAGTGGCTCAATAATATACCCTTTGGCCCCAACCAATGCTCCTATAGGGGCCATGGGAGTTCCTTTACAGCGGCCAAGATGAAGGGACTGTGCGCCAGAGGCGAGGCAGGACCCACCCCCCCCCCCCCCCCATCTGTACTGCAACACACCCTGAGCTGGGTGGCAGGGCAACGGCTGCAACACCACCCCCCCTTTATAATTATTAAATTCTTCTACTGGACACCAATGCACCAGACATATATACATGGGAGAGCACAGTCCACCCTAAAGTGGTAATTGTAACACATGGGCCGCACCGAAAAGAAGGGCGCAGGAGGGAAAAAGACCAGCCCAATGGACTCCTTTGCCAGCTCCCAGCCGCAGGCTGCAACCGGGGGGACGGCACAAACATCTGACAGCCATGATACGGACCCCTTAGACCGCTTGGCAACAATAGTGCAGAACGGATTCCTGGCTGTCAACGTTAAGTTGGATGACATAATGGCAACGATTGGAACCCTGAAAGCGCAAGTGGAAAAGGAGAGTACGCGCATTACGGAAGCAGAGAATAGGAGAAGCACAAACTAAGACAATTTCACAACATGGCCGTGACATAGCCCAACTCAAAACCGAACTGCGCAAAACCCAGCAGAGCAAGTGTGAGGATCTTGAATCTAGGTCATGGAGAAATAACATTCGTATAGTCAGGGTTTCAGAGACGTTCGGCAAGGGCTCCATGGAAAGACAGGTGGAAAATCTGAAGAATGTTTTGGGGGCGGAATCCCTCTCAGACCACTTTCTCGTCGAAAGAGCTCACTGCACCCTCGCACCACCTTGTAAGCCAGGCGCTCCACCCCGCACTATAATAGCACGGCTCCTAAATTATAGAGTCAGGGACACAATTCTCCAACTTTCCAGAGAAAAAGGAACGCTGCAATACGAAGAAAATAGAATACATATATATCCGGATTTCTCTGCAAACATACAAACACAAAGAAGGTCCTACGAGATGGTCAAGAAACAGCTACGGTTACGTAATGTGCCCTATGCCCTAATTTTCCCTGCAAAAATGAGAATTCAACATGGTGGAAGAGCCCACTTTTTTGAGAACCCTGCGGAAGCCATGGCGTATGTGGAGGCCTCCATCCCGCTGCCTCCCAGAAACCGGAGGGGGGGATCAAAATGCTAGACCTAAACCAGGTGGAGAGAAGGGACCCGACAGACGGATGAAGAAACACCATCCCTGCACTGTGACAATGTTTGAGGAATATTAATACAGTTGGTCTGGACCAAATTTCATTGTTTACTGAGCAGTGAAGCCTCAGACGAGGGCGGCCAGATGGCTACAATAGCTGTCCCTCTGGAAAGGTCCACTAGCTCAGTAGAAAAACCCACTGGGCAAGTTATGAGTGTTAATGGGCAGCTCGTCAAGTTTGGGGAGATGATGCGGGTGGGGGGCCAGGACACAAGGTAATGGTTAGCTATGCTGAGCTATGGGGGAAAGGGGAAGGGGGGAGAAGGGGAAACGTATGGAAGTTGAGCCCACGATTGGTGCAGCGCGGCAACTCAGGTTTTGGGTTTCAAAGTTATGTGGTCTTGCAGATGCGGAGGCTACACCCGCCATATGAATACGAGAATTGGTTGACACTATGGTTGGTAACGATATACGTGTGTGCAGTGGCACAGATGGATTGAAAACACCACTGTTATCCTGGAATGTACAGAGGCTAAACAACCCGATGAAGGCAAGGAAGGTCGGTATTTATGTTACCAGACTTTGCTCTCAGATTGTGATGCTGCAAGAAACTCATGCAATGGGAGCTGTAAATATAAGCGGTTGCTGCTCCCACTAGGCGAACAATGTGACTGTTAGACATGATGGCTGGACATAACACACGTATTGGTAATGCCACAGATGGGTTAAGAATACCACTTCTATCCTGGAACGTGCGAGGGCTAAACAACCCGATGAAGGCCAGGAAGGTCGGAAATTACATTACCAGGTATAGCCCTCAGATTGTGTATGTTACAAGAGACTCATGCACAGGGAGCCATAAACATGAAAATATTGCCTAAATGGGGGAAGCTACGATACTATACAGACTATTCGTCGCAGTCCAGGGGAGTTATTATTCTAATACACCCCTCATTGGGGTTCCAGATTAAGGGGCATAAGATAGACCCACTGGGAAGATATGCCCTGGTATGGGGAGAAGTAGCGGGTAAACAAATAACACTGGTCAACACATATGCCCCCAACATTGATGACCCAGACTTTTACTTAAATATATAAAAAATATATACAAAATAATAAATAAGCTAGATGTATCCACGGTCATATGGGGAGGAGATTCCAATGTGGCACTAGACCCCACATTAGACAGATCCAGCACGAAAATGAGAATGCCCACCAGAACGGCACTCACATTGGTAAAACTACACACAAAATATGGTAAAGGTGGATGCATGGCGTATATTACACTCTCGTGCCAAACGATACACCTATTACTCTTCTGTCCACGACAGTGAATCGCGCATAGATAATTTTTTTTGTGTCACAAGACCTATCGGAGGCACTGCAGACCTGTGAAATCGTACCCCGTACACTATCTGACCATTCCCCCGTTCTGATGGAGCTTACATTTAGAGATATCCCCAGACCGGCAAGGAGATGGAGAATGCCGGGAGGGATGCTTAGTGACCCAAATGTGGTGGAATCTTTGCAAACTGAAATAGATGACTTCTTCGCTAACAATATTGGGTCAGTGGAACAGATCTTCACGGTTTGGGATAACTTCAAGGTTTGGGCTAGGGGGACATTGATCTCAAAATCCACGGGTCTCCTAAAGGGGGTAAGAAGAGAGCTCGAGGCGGTGGAAAATACATTAAAAAACCTAGAAGAAGTTTATAGCCGCACATATGATAGAGATACCCTTGGATCAATTCACAAACACATAAGGGACTTCGATGACCTGGCCGCCAGAGATATACGATATCTGGCAGCCCCTGCCAGAGCACGCAGATATGGTGAGGGGAACAAGGCGGGTAGAACATTGGCCAACCTTGTCAAACACGAGAAGCAACCACACCCGATCACCAGCATACAAACGCCACAACAGGTGGTGGTGACGAGTGAGAAGGGGATAAATGGGGAATTTGTCAAATTTTACCAAACACTATATGCAAATAAAGACAGGAAAACAAGTGTTGAGATAAAGGCCTATTTGGCGACACTGGAGCTCCCCAAACTCCTGCTCGAACATAAATTGGCTCTAGATCGGCCAACTGTGGAAGAAGTTAACGAGGCGATTAAGGACCTCTCATCAGGTAAAGCACCTGGCTCTGACGGTCTGGGGCCGAATTTTATAATGAGTTCCGCACGGAACTAGTGCTTATAATTCTAAGAACCTGGGAGGAAGCGCTAGAGGGAAACATATTGCCCCCAACAATGAGACAGGCTATAACAACCGTGCTACCCAAACCCCGGCGCCCACCCTGCGATATGTCGTCATACAGACACCTTTCGCTTATTAATGTGGATGCCAAAATATTTACGAAGGTGCTGGCGAACCGAATGCTACCCCTAGTCTCTACGTTGGTTCACCCTGACCAGAATGGATGTATCCCCCCAACGGTCCACGGCTTTAAATCTCCGCAGATTATTTAGTATAATAGCACAGATAGATCCAGACAGAAGTGCAGTCACAATAGCTCTCGACGCCGAGAAGGTGTTTGACTCCGTCTCATGGGTCTTTCTCCTTTTAGTTCTCGAAGCGTTTAGGGTGGGACCCGGCTTCATCAGATTCGTACAGTTATTGTACACAGCCCCGGGGCCAGAGTATGCACCAACAGAACTATCTCCAAATTATTCCAACTGGGTAGGGGCACGCGGCAGGGCTGTCTGTTCTCGCCCATACTGTTTGCCTTGACCATTGAACCCATGGCAGCGGCCGTCAGACGGAGGCATAGAGACAAGGGAATAAACATGAAAAGCTCCATCCAGTTAATCTCACTGTATGGCAATGGCATGCTCTTATACGTCCGTGAGCCAGAGAAAAATATAGCGCCCATAATGACTGACATACACCATAAACAATGCTAAGTCGGAAATATTCCCGCTCACCCCCTCCAGCCAATACCTGCGGACTTAAATGGTCGGAACACCACATCAGAGATCTGGGGGGGTCTTAATATCCAGTAATAGAGACACTCTATATACTGATAACCACGAACAGGCACTGCAAACACTGAACACTAAGCTACAGATTTGGAGACACCTCCCCATATCGCTACATGGCAGGATAGCACTCCTAAAAATGGTATTCCTCCCTAACCTGCTATATTCTTTTGTTAATATACCCATATGGCCGGGCAGGGACTTTTTTTCCAGACTACGCTCAATGATAGTGACCTTCTTCTGGAACGGGAAAACAGCCAGAATAGGGTGGGGAAAAAATGACGGAACCATACTGTACCGGAGGTATAGCTTGCCCCGGATTTTGAACTCTACTCGGTCGCCCAGGCACAATTTGCAAAGTATTGGTACGAAGAGACCGACTGTATACCACACACGTGGGTGGAAACACATACCACATCCCCGACGAACATCAAGTCAGTTATATTTAACTCACGACACAAAGACACATGCGAATATGATCCAGTTAGCTGCACTGTCTGGGCCTGTGGCGCAATCTTCAAAAGATTGGAACTGGAGACACCCTACAACCCAGAGGTCCCCCGACATTTGATACTGGTATACAGGAGGCCTGGGATCCCAATATGGAGCTGAGGGTGGGGGACAGGTTTATAAATGGTAAATTTGTAACCCTGGAAGACTTCACAAGGGCGCTGGGGGGCGGGCCACTTAAAGTACTACAGTACTACAGGATGAGAGCCGCATTCCAGAAAAAATGGCCACTCTTCCCGGTCGAGCCACCCCCTCACCCCTGCTCACAACTCCTCACCACGAAGGGAGGGCTGGGTATTTCCAAATTGTATATGTCAGTACAAACCCACACCCCCCACAAGGAACCGGGTAAAGAGAAATGGGAAACAGGACTACAGACGCCAATCTCGGAAGACAAATGGAGTAGATATTGTACACTTACGAAAAAAAATTCACTAAAGGCTGGATTGCGCCTGATCCAATTCAAAATCCTAAATAGATTACATTACACACCAGCTAAGACGGCCAAATTTGTAGCTGATTGCAATGGCGAATGTCCCAAATGAGGGCCCCACAGGTGGGCACATTTCACATGTATTGGGGGTGTCCAGCATTGGAGGGCTTCTGGAGAAAGGTGGTCGAGATGCTGACGGAAATCACACAGATAACCCCACAACTGACTTCCCAAAAATATTTATTTGGAGACATTGGTAAATAATCCAAGAAAACTAGAAGACTATTTAATATCTCATGTGCGGTGGCTAAGAAGTGCATATTACAGGCATGGAAAAGTGCTACACCACCAAGCATGACCAATTTCTTTCGGGAATTGACCTATGTTAATGAATGCGAGGAGCAATACGTTCTGATCCAGCCCGGGCAAGCAGGCCAAAGGAAATTTGGGGCCCCTTCCGCATGTACCTGTGTGAAATGCTCTCAGAGGACGAAACCTCCATGTAACAATGTTTGTAAGGAATGAAACTGGTAGATAACTTGTGTATATTATGGGAATAAAGCTGCTGTAACTGTTGAGACCACTGTTAATCAATAAAAAGAATTTTAAAAAAATCAAATAAAAAAAAGAAAACCGGCCTCGCTGCTGACGCCGGCGGGAATTTCCAGATGGAGGATCGACTCTTCGTGTTTTCTGAACTAGAAACCCCTGAAAACCAGAGGAAGACCGAGGCTGCGAAGGCGTTCTCTGAGCCCTAAAAGGTAGCTTTACCAGAACGGACAAAGACTTGGCCGTCTGAGTGCTGTCCTTTGTTTTAGTCAGCTCTATGTCCAGTGACGAATGGAACAGTTCTTTGCCGTCAAAGGGCAGGTCCAGAACTTTATCCTGCACCTCCTTGAAAAATATTGTGGCGTGAAGCCAAGCCTGACGAAACGTGTCCACGCCAAGCACGAGGCCCTGAGCTGAGGTGTCGACATGGTGCGCTGCAGCCTCAAGCATATCCTGCGCCAGGAATCTGGCATCTGACAAGGCAGCCTTAAAATCATCCAGCTTGTCCGCAGTAATGAACTCCTCAAATTCCGAAACACCTTTCCACATTGTCATATTTGCCCCCACTAAAATGAGCTCTACGTTCGCCGGGCGCAACTGCAGAGCCGAATTAGCAAAGATCTTCCTTCCCAAAGAGTGCAGCAGCTTGTCCCCTTTGGCCAGAGCCTGAGCCGCCGCTGTAGATGATTCTGAAGCCGGTCTGGATTGAAGCGTAGCGACCGCTACCACTGGAGGAGGGTAGCCGCCAAGACGCTAAGGCTAACTACTCCGAAGTATGAAGCCTATAACGAGCGTCAATCTTTTTGTTAACTTGCAGTCCAGAGTGTGGCTTATCCCAGACTTTGCGGACCTCGGCCAAAATGTCCTTCTGAAAGAACAAGCCGGTGCGCTCCTGAGGAGACAAGGTGAATGCCCCCAAAAGCACCCCTTCTTGCAGTGGGGGTACCTCGGGTACTGGAATATCCAGAAGAGTCATGTCCAGTACCTGGTCATGGAACGCCCTAACAGAACGCGGCTGGTCATCGCCATCCTGATACCCTTGCGTGTCATCCAACGCGTCCGGATTGTCCTGCGTCATGTCTGGCTCTGCTGAAGACTTGTCAATTGGCGACAAGTGCGGCAGAGGCGGAAGGGCTGGAGGTGGGCCAACTGGTAGAGGTGGGACAGCTGCCGGAACAACCGGTGCGGTGACGGGAACCGTCAGAATGGAACCGGGGCCTGGAGGGCAGTTTTCTTTAAAAAGACCTCTGAAATATTCCTTCATGGGGTCAGAATGCATTAGCTTCTGAAATATTCTGAATAAGGCATCCTCCGCCAAAGGCTTAGACACTGTGGCAGGAGGAAGCCTCTCATGAGCGGAATAGTTCCAGGGCCGCAAAGGAGATGGTTGCCAAGACGGGCCTCACCAGCCGGATTGACGTAAATCAGTGGCGCAGATGCCACAAGGAGCGAGACCGAGTGCTGTAATGGCATCCAAGTGTTCCAGTCAAACTGGACAAAACGGTACACCATGAAAACACTGTTCACCCGGAAAGATGCTCCCAGCACCCAATGCCGATGGCGTAGGTGTGAGGGAAGAGTCCAAAATGTTCATCGCAGTTCACACGGGAACGGGCGCCATTTTATCAATGCCTGAGGAGAACTGTGTCACGTGAGTGAGGCAGGGGTCTCCACAGACAGGTCCGGCGTCTTGACTTTAGCCTCGACACAAGGAACCTCGGCAGAGCCGGTACTGTGTGGCCTAGGATGTTTCTGAGACATACTAATAGCCAAATTAACCTCTGAAAGAGGAACCTCAGCCACGCCGGTAACATAGGAATTACGGTCAGTGACCTCACTCTGTGCCTCCTCAACACAACCGGTATCCCCACACGAGCGGGCCCGATGAGGAACCCACTTCACAACGAGACTTTAACAGGCCTCTCAGTTCTGTCGTCACCTTAGCCTCCGATAGAGGAACCTCGGACCAGAGTCCGATAACAGCACCCTCACGAGGCGCCCCGAACCTTGGTTCGGTACAGAAAACCACAATAGAGGCCTCGGGACACGCACCAGTGTCGGTATGGGAAGCTCCAGACAAGGAGACCTCGAAGCCAGCTCCTTTACCCACTGGCTCAGTAGAACTGGGCTGTTGAATAGCTCCCACAGGAGGGGCCTCGGATTGTAATCCGGAGTGAGTAGGCCCCTTACGGAGACCCTCAGAGTAAACTCCAGTACTTTTCTTAGGCCTAGAAGGCACCTCAGGGAGACCCCCGGCGACAGAGCGTTTAAAGCTCCTCCTGGACCGAGAAGACCCCGGGAAGGAGTCTCCCGGTCGGGGTGCCCTAAAAACGAAAGAACTTACCAGGCATCTCTTCTTCTCGTCGATGAAACTTTGAAAATGCGGAGGAAGAACACGCTGGAACACCTCCTCCCACCGCTCCAGACGACGTTGAAGAGCCCGGACCGAAAGGGAATCGCAGTAGAAGCACGAGTCCCACCGGTGATCTGGACCCAAACACTCTAAACAAAGAGGATGGGTATCCGCCCTAGCGAAACGTCGTTCGCAGGAAGAAGAATTAGGAAAATCTAACTGAAACGGCATTTGACGGACTACTACACAACCGCTAAACCGGAGCAGGAGAGTAGGACACTGGAAGGAAAAAATCTTCCGAAGATGCAAGTGCGTCCAGTCCCGAACATACAGAGAAAAAAGGACTGATGGGCGATGCGCTGGGCGGAGCTAAGGAGGGCAGGGATACAGCCATGTGCGGTACCCCGCGTAAAAAGAGAAGGACACATTTATTTAAAATGTGATGCTTTTTAAAAAGTGCTCCGGTCCCGTCCCACAAGTATGGAGGAAAATTGACGTGACGTAGGAGTATGGGTGTTTGTGATTTATTTATTTATTTATTTGCATTTGTATCGCGCACTTGCAGCCCATGGACATCGAGGTGCTGTTACAAGAATATGTAAGAAGTTTGACATACAGGTTGAGGCGCCTTTAGACTTCTAGGATAATTGCAACATAGCATGACAGGTACATACATGCAGAATGATAAACAATAATATGTTGGTTCAACCTAAGAAGGGTGGTACCAGTTTACAACTAGTTAGTTGAAGAGTTTAGTTTTGATGGCTTTCCGGAAAACTTGGTGGGATTCGATCTGTCTCAGGTGAGGAGGGAGTGCGTTCTAATGTGTGGCGGCCAGTGTGGGAAAGCTGGAGCCGCCTGCACGAGCTTTACAGATTTTAGGTGTGAGGATCGTGCTAGAGTAGCCCTTTCTGAGGGGTCTTGAGGCAGTATGCCTCGTGATTCTTTGAGCTAGGTATGGGGGTGCGAGCGACTGGAGGCATTTGTGGGTGATGGCAAGAGTTTTAAAGACAATTCTCTCTTTGACTGGGAGCCAATGGACCTCTCTTCTCACTTCAGTGATATGGTCTCTTCTGGATGTTCCAGTGGCTGCCCTGAGTGCGTTGTTTTGCACCAGCTGGAGTTTGTGGAGGTTTTTTTGGGATGTCCCAATGAGGGGAGCATTGCAATAATCCAACCTAGAGCCAATTATCGCCCTTGCAATAGTAAGGCAGTTCTCACGGGATAGGAAGGGTCTAGCTGCGTTTAGCACTTTGGTGTAGTACGCAGATAGAGGCAATGGCATTAACCTGCCTGTCCATGGTCAGGTCGGCGTCCAAGAAGACTCCCAGGGTCTTGACATTGTTAGAGACTTTGATGGGAATGCTGTCAATAGAGAAGGATGAGTACTGCTCATCGAGGTTGCCCAAGGTGGTGGGTGATCCTATGAGCAGGAGCTTACTTTTTTTTCGCTATTGAGGTAGAGCCAATTGTCCGCCATCCAGGATTGGATGGTGGAGTAAATGGAGGTGTGTGTGTTGGGCTGTGATCACTGCCAATTCTTCCCAGAACCTGAACGTCTGATATGTAACCCCAGATCCTGACCGAAAGGACAATGTAATCTACATGGGACACTCATTTGTTCCCATTGAAAGTAGATTTAGCCGGTTAATCATTCATGAATCGCCAGATACATGCCCTCAGTTCCATCCCAAATAGAATTCTAGCAAAGTCCAAGGCACGAGGATGAGTCCTCTTCAGTGGAGCGGCAATCATTGTAGGACTATCCCAATCCTCGTCATGATCAACAAATGGGAAACTGATACTGACCTGGGAGAGCAGGTTGCAACAGCCCCACCTCCTGCACAATCAGTGGCGGCTATAGAAAGCACACCATGGGGGATTAGGACATGTTGTGGTGCTTGTAAGGGAAAGAAGGGAAAAGTCCCAGTAAAAACTAGAGTAAATCAATTTCCTTTGCTCCAGAAGGGAGGAGGGAAAGCAGATTATGTTCCATTGTTGCACATGGACCAGAACAATTTGATGAAGACACTCCCCTCGCTCACTGCCGGGGTTGGGGAAGTGGATTTATGCATTGGAAAAACTGACTGCTTGTGTTATGTTGGGAATAGGGAACATAAAAAGCTTATTTACGGTTTTAATAAGGGAACAGTCAGACGAACTTTGGAGGCGAGCAGAGTATCCGGGAGTTCAGTTAGATACAAACACCCACGATGGGTCACCCTTTAATAATTACAGGCCAGGTATGAGGAGCCCTGCAGGTTATGTATCCTAATACGGCAGACAAATTTGATTCTGGCTAAAATGATTAAGTTAAATGTCGATCCTGCCACACATTCAGTTGATTCAGAAACTGGAGAAGTGCGGGATAAAATGTGGCTATTTTCTACCACATGTTAAAAAAGGGACTTCCCAAAGAAGTTCAGCATGATTTGGATAATGTGGTGGGAACGAAGGGATGGCCCGAAAATCAGGCGCACATTGTGCATTTCTGAAAGAGAAAGCAGGAAAAGGAGAGTACTGAACAGGCAAGAATGGCAGAAGCAAAGCTTCTTCAGAAAACAATGAGCTAAAATCAGTTTAGAAGGAGCAGTAATTACTAGCTCCACAGAAGGACAACAGGGCCAATTGGTCAAGTTTTGGTCAAGTATGCTACAGGGTTGGATGGACGGGTATGCTCCCAAACGGCAAATGAGAATATTCCAAGGGGAATATTTCCACAAGGAGGTGGGTCATTTGGCGGGTTCAGAGGAATGAGGCCACGGTTCAGCAGGCCAATAGGAGGCAATTATGGAGGTATGTATGGGATCCAGTGTTGATCGTGGGGGAGAATGGGACATGTGTCACAAGATTGTCGAAGTAGGCCACAGTATTTGAACCGGTAGGTAGGTTCCCATATAGTCCTTGCCAGCAAATGCAACCCTTGACCATGCCATATGTCCCAGGTTTTGTGCAATCACAGCAGATACGGGTTGGACAGAACCCGGCATCTGAGGCAGCACAAACCTACACGTTTCAGCCAACTATGCCTGCGCAGGCACCGGTACAGGTATGAGAAAATAATATTTTACCCCAAGGAATGGTTATACGGGAGCAAGTGTTTTTGGAGGGAATGCTTTCCCACTCCGAGGTACTAATACCTATCCAGATCAGGACCGCCCAAAGAGATCTCTAATGTGTCCAGTTATGTCTATTACTGCCGATCTGTAAGAGGAATCTCGGATAAATCAAAGGTAGGTGATTTAAAGTTTTTGTTCAAGATTGATAAAGGGTCTACAATATCTTGCATCAAGGAAGGTTAAGTTCCCCTTGTCAGGCAAAACGATGGACACCGGTATTCTCTGGAGCTATCCTGTCGGTTCCTTACACCAAGGATCTATGTATTAAGGTAGGTGCACAAAATGTATCTGCTCTCTTGTTGTATTGCACAGATAGCTCAGCAAATCTCTTGGGCAGAGATCTAAGCAAATTGAATATTATGATCACTTTCAGAGAGTAAAGTTGTAGTATGCTTGACTCTGTGTGTGTATCGGACGAGAGAATCAGTGCTTTTGCGTGCATAATGTGACAGTGCAACAAGGGGGGGTGCCTGTAAATTCAGCTTTGTTATTTTACAGAGTAATGGTTGTGTTAGGTTAGGTCCCTTGGATCAGAGACCGGACATGGCGGATACCAATTGAATTTATGTTTTGGCCTGCTGAGTCACAGGAGATGGCACCAGGCACTACTGCTACCATTCTTTTAAAAGAAGTGGTCATTAAAAAAGACAGGGTGATTCTCTCAGTCAATGATGTTTGGGGCAAGTGATATCGCCCTCAGGATGGGAGGTAATGCCAGAGAGAGCCACTGCAGTTCAGAATACTCCCCAACCAGTTACTGTGAACCAGATGCAGTAGTTCTTGGGACTACTATGGTATATCATGGATCTTTGACCACTCTAGTTGCACAAGGCCCTTACTGCAAGGACTTAAGGGAGCACAAAAGGTGAAAGGTCTGACTGAATGGTTTGAAGAAATGGTGACTTGTTTTCGGGAGTTTAATGCTGCGATAAGCAATGCTCTGGTCTTGGCGACCCCGCATTACAAAAAGCCATTTTAATTTGTTCACACATTCAGATGGGCATCTGATGACAGCGGTCCTGGCACAGAAAACATCACTGGGCTATAAACCCATGGCTTATTATAGCGACTCCTAGACCCAGTTATGCAAGGCCAGTTTACGTGTCAACAAGCTCTAGCTGCAGCAGCTTTGCGATACAAAAGTCTTCAAACATTACTATGTGTTGCCAGTGACCTTGTATGTAGAGCATGCGGTTTTTGAGATTTTGAAGTCCAAATCGACCGACAACACAGAGAGCCTCCGGTTTTGAAGATTTTCAATCAAATGCTTCCATACATCCAGTAAGGTGTCATCTAGTCAATCTCGTGACATTTGTAGCTGAACCAGTGAAACCTGATTGTATTGTCCATGACTGAGACTTCTGAAGGAGAAGAGGAAGAGATGACAAATGTTAAGGAAGATGCCTTGGAGGGAGGTTAGGTACTCCTTGCTGACGGTTCTTCGACATTTAATCAGGACACTGGTGAGAGGGATACGGGTGCAGCCGCTGTGGGCCTTGTGGATGGGAAATACCAGGTCAGCATGAAGAAACTGTTGCCTTCACATTACTCTGTGCAAGGAGCGGAATTGGTAGCACTAGGAGGTGCTGGAAATGAGCAAGGGGAACGTGGTCACTATTTATTCTGACTCGGCGTATGTAACCTCCATGGTACATTCAGGCTCATTGAGATGGCATCGGAGGGTGTTTAGGAGATCTGATGGAACCCCTGTACAGCATGCTGTGCTGTTATCCAGACTAATGAAAGCATTAATATGGTCAACAGAGATAGGAATAGTTAAATGTGCTGTCCATGCTAACCCAATAGCGCTTGGAAATGATGCCGCTGAAAGAGTGGCAAAAGAAGCCGCATTTTGCTATTTATAGATTACCTTAACGTGGAAACCGTGTCTCAGAAGGTAGAGTTGCTTGCCCTGTATACTGCAATCCCATTGCTTCTAACTGTAGAGATGCAGAAGCGAGCATTAAAACATGTGGAAGGAGCTTTGGGCCGAGAGGGGATGTGCCCTCTCGCCCACAGATTTGCTGTGGAGACAGGGGCTTACAGGAAAGGTAGTGATGCTGTAGAGCTACTGTTTGTGACTCTGGAGCAACTACATTACCCGTTGCGCACTTCCCAGTGACAAATTGCAACAGAGCTCCAGGAGTAGTAGTTCATACCAAATCTACAAGAGCAGGTGAGTACATTCTTAGGAAATTGTATAATCTGTAGATAATTTAACCCTGGGAATACAATGAAGACGATAGGAGGAATTTTCCTCAACCTTCAGGGCCCTTTCAGGAGCCCCACATAGATGTAGTGGATATGGTACAGAGGTGCAATCATTTTCAATATCTTATTGTAGTGGTTTGCCAATTTTCCCGATGGCATAAGGCTGCTCCCTGTGTACACCCTAATGCCAAGACTGCAGCAATGTTTTTGGTGAGGGAAGTATTCCCACTGTGGGAAATTTGTGAGGTCCTGAAGTCTGATAATGGGACCAACTTCTTTAATGCCTTGTTTTCCGAGATAACTTCACTTTTGGAATCAAGCACAGGTTGTGTTAGGTGTACCACCCTCAGGCTAATGAGATTGTGGAGCATTTAAATGTAATTCTTAAAGTTCGATTGTCTAAACTTTGCAATGATCTAGGGAATAATTGGCTTCCGCTGGCCTGGTTTAATTTAAGGAATCAACCAGGGAAGGAACATTATCTCAGTCCTAATGAGAAAGTGACAGGGCGCAGACCACGCACATCACCTTTTCCTGCACGCACAGTATGAAATGCCCACAAGTCAGTGGAGATTCTTAGTGAGGATTTTAGGGAATACCTTCAGGGCTTTAAACAAAAAGGTGTAAGACTTCTATCTTCATAGGTTGTGTTTTCTCATCAGTAGTCAATGGAAGGAAACCTTCAAGAACCCGAAGATCTACATCGGTCGCACTTGCTCGCCGGGGACCTGGTCTTCATTCACTCCTTTGTCAGCAAGTGGTATGAAAGGCATTTCCATGGGCCGTACCGCGTGATATTCGTGGCTCTGACTGCTGTGAAGGTGTAGGGCTACAAGAGCTGGATCCATATCTGTAACATGCAGAGGGATACTGGTGCCCATCCACCGGCACAGGAGCAAGAGCAGGTTCAAAGTAAAGTATGCCCTAAGATTTGCAGTTCGCTGCAGTATATAAGGGGGGGATGAATTAAGTCAGTGACTGTTGATGTAAATATTAAGACATTTTTTATTTAAAATGAATCTTAGGATGTTTGATTGTATGGTTGTCTCATTTTCCTTGTTATTCTGTTTAGGCATGACAAATAGTGTAAATGTGAATATTTTTAAATCTGTCTAGTAATAGTGTCATTTGGACCACAAAGTAGAATCGATTCTGAAATCATGAAAGATTGCGATACTGTAAATTCAGATCAAATAAGATGCACATGGCTTTACAACTGATACTGTTTGGTATAAGCATATGGAGAGAGAGAGAGAGAGAGAGAGAAGACCGAGAGAGAGAGACACAGAGAGAGAGAGAGAGAGAGAGAGAGCACTATAGGGTCTTGCTACATTTGCTCTCTTATCCCGGATGTTTCTGGTGTCCCTAGACTGTTTATTCCTGATGAGGTAGAGTTAATAGAAGCACTGTCTGGTGCACCTAGCCTTGTGCAGGGTTCAAGGGCAATCAGAGCTTCTGTCGTACCTATTGAAGAGGAGTGTTTGAATACAGAGCGTAAAGAGCATGAGAATGTATGCTGTACGCAGAGGGTTCAATTGAATTTGGAAGGTTCTACTGTTGCAAATAACCAATGGGAGTAAGAGGTGAAGAATTGCAGAGGTGGACGAATGAGGAGATTATCTGAAGGGGTGGCACAAATCAATCAGGATTGTGGAAATATCTGAAATAAAATCTGAAATGTCAGATGTGGCTCAAGGAGCCAGAAAAGCCCATTACTTACTGTTTTCTATGTTTTAAGGGAGATGGCGCAGTGCCTGTTCACACAAATGGGAACTGCAAAACGTATTCTTCAAACTGCTGATGGTACATCAGCACTCAATGTGTTTTTGTTTTGTGGACCGTTTTCTTATCAACCATTTCCTCCAGCATGGTGAGGTGTGTGCAGTCTTGCTACAATGAATGTGCCTGTTCTCATCAAATTCAGTAAACAGTGGTATGATTTTACTACTACACATTACTGGAAACTTAATGAGTCTTTTACACAGATGACAGAACAGGACAGCAGATTTAACTGCATTAACTTGCAGATCTGGTTAATTCACGAACCATGTATATTCAGTAATTAACAGCTGTAAAGCTTGAGTGGTACAAACTATTACTACTGTATCGACAGCTTAAGACAATATGGGGAGGGGTGTATTCTGTATTTTAGGGGTGTCTGCACCAAGTGTGTTGTATAGACCATTAATTTATATTGAAAACAATAATGGCACAAGGACGCATTCCGGTCTTAACCCTGCGTTTACTGGGAAGGCCGGTATGCATTGACCTTTCGCTCCACTCTTGACACAGGGCCTAGTTTCCTGGTTATTAATAATAATGTTACGAATATCAGACAATTCAAGAACCCGAGCCGATGCCACAATTGCGATCTGTTGACCTCATCGAATGCAGTGCTCAGAGCAATGAAAGCCAGATAAATTAGTTATTTTCTTATATACAATGTGTGCTCTACAATCAAATACAAGAGTCTGTTCACAAGTTCCTGGCCCGAAAGGAAACCCAGTGTAATTTTTGCCAGGATCTTGTTATTGTTTACCTATTGCTCCAGTTTCAGTTCCAAATATTTTAAAATGAGAATCAAGCAGGAAAATTGACCTATACGCGACTAGACTATTTACTTCCTTCAAATAGGGTGGATTAGTTCAAGTTTCCAATTAGCCAGTATTTTATCCATCTTGATCATTGCATTAAAACTAATGGTTAATGCGGGGGCCCACAGGTCAACTAAATCCTGAAGCAAATCAGCTGGGATTCCGTCTGCGACAGGGCTTGGATTAAGTGCTTTAACAATGGCACTAGCTACATCCTTGATAAAGAATTACAAGAGAACTGGTCAACTCTTATCGAACATAACTTCATATTGCACCAGCTAAAAGTCCTGTAAACTATGTGACGAGTAAGGAATGAAACCTCGGGCACAGGCTTGCCATGTTTTTGGTTAAATACTTATTTAAAAGTAAATGGGGTTGGGAAAATGCCTCTCTGACAGTGTTCTAAGAAGAATTTCCTTCCCTAAACCAAAAACTAAGGAGCTGTCTGCGCCAGAATGTCCAAAACAATATTGTCGTCTTGTGTACAAAGTTCTATTCTGCCCTCCCACTAAAACTAAACTCTAAGGTGAAACAGGAAACGTCTTTAACCTTTTGGAGGTTTTGAAAAGTGTTAACAAAATAAGAATAAATGGTTCCAACACAAACGTTTCCTTGAGAATAAGAAGTCTTGGTTCCAGAGGGTAGCTCCCTTCCCCTGGATTCTTCTTTGCTTTCTGAAGTTTCACATATAACTATTGCTTATGCAGTTTGTGGCCCACAATAATGTTAATGTAAAAACTTGTCTGACTTTGCAATATGTCTCTTCCAGAATACCTGGTATGCCTTCATGCCAGGCTTTTGCTTTTTTCTTCTTGGTTCACACACTTGTTGACTACCTGGTATACTCTCCAGCCAGTGCTTCTTGTTTTCACACACTTGTTAATGCTTAGTATACTCTCCTGCCACGATTTCTTGTTTTCACATACTTGTAATCATACAGGCATTCTGCCCTTCACCAAAGTTGCATAAACATTTCCTTGGGAGGTATTATCCACTCCGGGTTCCTTCTACATTTGCACAATACATAGCCATATGTTTGTACAGGTTTTGTTTGTAATCTGATATTAAACTCGCTCATTCTTTCTCTCTCTGTTGCTTGTGCTTCATTTACTTTTACTCGATATGGCTGCTGATATGCCCCAGGTTCCTCACTGCCTCGGGCAGATTCACTGGCTTTTCTCTGCATTACAGAGCTCTCCCGCAGACGACCGGAGAAACGTCTCCATTGGTTTTCCTCTTCTCCTCGCTTCCTTCTGAGTTGTTTGGCTCTTGCGATTTCCCCTTCACACGCCAGCTTTGCTCCAGGCTGCGGTTGGCAAAATGCTGCAATCACGTGGGAATGCCCAGGAGTCCCTCGCTGGCTCGGTGCATTCTCGCAGTGTGCATTTTCCTTGCAGGAACTCCTGCTTTCTTCAATGGCGAGACTCCTGGCCCCACCACGCCGTTAACTGCCTTTCACTTTCCTGAATCTCACGGCGAGACTTGGCTCTCTTGCCATCTGCAGTCGACGTCCATTCTCCGCTTCATGTGTCTTTTAAACTTCCTGAGCACCACTGTGTATGCAAAACCACTAGAGTGCTTGCTGGAGTTGTTGCTTCCTGCCCTCTGCACTACTCGATCCCTCTTCCTCGTTCCAGTATTTTCGGTCATTCTGGGAAAGGAAGTCCAGTTTTGAGAACTGCGTCAGAAGACTTGAATAAACATTTTTAACAGTTTCAAATGAGGAATGAGTTCTGGATGAATTATAGGTGGAACTGGGAGTGATTACGCTATTCTTTATTGGAGAAAATGGGGGATACCATGTCTCAGCCGATGAAACCATGACCTCTCCCGGGAGATTGTCACCCCCCATGTGATCCTCCCTCATATAGCCATCCCTAGGGTCAGGATCAGGTAGCAGCTGCTGTCCCCTGGCCACATGAGAGGAAGTAATGGCCGGGAAATTAGTGATGACTCATCGGGTACATCACAACTATCAGATGGAGCATCTCCATATAGTGCAAAAAAAAAAAATCAACCCAATGTGCATACCCTACATTCGTTTCAAATCCATTTTGTACATACACTATACAGCAAACCATTTTGTTAACAGATCCTAACATTTCCTGGAATTATTTTTTGCAGAAGCTTCAATTAATTCCCACAACAGTGTGGTATCTAGTTGTAGCTAGGGACTGGCTAGAACTCTTATAACTGGCATTAACGATTACTTGCTCATTTAGTCTGATCAGTTTTTTTCAATATAGAGAGTAGATTGCCTTTGACCGTTCTACAAACCTTATTAAATCAACCATTGATTTTGAAATGCACAACAAGGGGGTGGAGGGTGCTAGAATAAAATATTTCAGAAACCGTAGACATCAATTGATATGTTGTCACTACCATGAGATTATGAGTGTACACAAATATTACATTAATTAGGTGATGGATCACAATCCCCACTCCATTAACCAAGTAGAAAACGTAAGGCTATTAGAACAAATATGAGTGTTCATCATGAAAGGCTCCTACATTCCCAGTCAAATCTTCACATTTGTCCAAAAAGTCAGACGGAGGGCATTTACCAATTTTTAAATTAAAATCCCCTCCCTTAATAATCCAACCCTCACTCGCCTTATCCCGTAAAACTAAGTTCTCCATAAATCATTTAAGCACAATAAATTACACATATTGCTCAACTTTTGAGGGCAATTATAGAAATTAACTATTGTAATAAGTTCACCAACACCGGCGCACAGTTTTATTGCTTGAATGCAAGTTAGTTCAGAGTAAGCAGGGATGTTCGTGCAATGCAAAAGGTCCTGGCCAGAATAGCTAAACTCCAAAAATATCTTCCCAGGGATTTATTGAGACTTTAATTAATGTGGGATGGATATCACAGTTTCCAATGTCATTAATGGTCAAGGTCTCTTGCAAGAGAATAATATCATACGAATTCAAGACAGTAATGCATTTGGTCAAGAATTTTTCAACTGTCCCAGCCATATTCCAAGATAATAATAACAGAGGTTTGTGAGGCATCAACCAGGACTGAATGTTGTGTCTGATCAGTCCTTGTGATACGCACACTCTAGGTTTTTGTAAGGCACTACTCAATGATTCTGCTTTACCAAGGAGCGGCTATGATCATTTAGTCAGTCCAACTCCTCCAAGGTAGACAAATATTCAAATGTATGCTTACTAAGAATTAAACCTGAATTTTCCAAGATCTTGAATTAATTCCCCACCACCCTACCTCCTACTCGTAAATCATTAACAGATCTAGTATTGTAGCAAGTCAGAATCAGGAGACATACAAAGGTGGCCTTTTAGGTAAAGTAGTGCATTATTTGAACACCAAAAACCGTCCCTATGTTGCTCTACCTTACTCTTAAAAAAAGGAAACACATTCTCAAAATGTGCTTGTCCATACATGTTACAAATGAGTCAAAGCCTGCCGTCCAGAAACCTATTCTAGCCCGATTCCTGTCACTACCACTGTAAACTAAAAGGAACCAAACTTTACCAAAAAGGTACAATAAGGGCCTTTGCCCAAACAAAAGAATGGGCGCTGGTTTCCAACACAACCGGGATGTAATGTCAGAAACTGCTTTCTTACCCAGTTGCAGAGTTCAGAAGGTTTGGTTTCAGTCACCCTGCCTTGGGGTTGGCTTTCCCCGACCCTGTCCTGAGATCTGGTTTCTTTTACTCCACAATGGGGTTTGTTTTCTCTTACCCCGCCGTGAGGGCTGGCCCAACCTTTGCACCCTCCTCCTGGATCCCTGCAGCGACTGCGTACCTTCTGTCACCTTGCGGTGCACCTCGGGAAAGCCATTCAGTAGGCAGATGCAGTTTCTCCCTTACAGCTTTCTCTAGGTGTTCTGCGTATGCAGGAGCTGGCTCTCCATTCCTTCCGTCTTCCTGTGTGGCTTCCGCGTTGGGCTGCTCGTTTGCCTCTCAGGCTTTGTCCACTGCTGAAGATTCTTCTCCGTTCCTGGCAGCAACAGGATTGTCAAGCTGTCCGTGGGCTTGGCCACAGGTCGACCCGCCACACCAGGAGTATGCTCGCTCACTTTTGCCACAGAGGTCTCACCTCCTCTGCAGGCATCCTTTCTCCCCAGGGTCAATGTAGATTGGGTCTTTATCTTTCACACAATGAGGGGGTGGGCTTATTTACCATTCTCAGTTCAGAGTTCAGGACAGCGCCTGAAAAGGATCAAAAACCATATAAGCCATTTGTGAAGGAGGTTTTAAGTTATTATACAAGTAAACTCCCATATAGCCAACAAACTATTAGCTTCCTGAGACAAGGCATGATAAAACATATACTTGTTAAGGGATTGCCTGACCTCAAAAGGGTCGGGGGTACCACCAGTGGGATCCCACTTGGCCTCCCCCCGTAGGGTGTGTTAAGCTTAGCAAGCTCCCCCTCCTATTCTTAAAAGGGGGTGGCTCCGTCCTGGGGACAGGGGATGAATTCCTTGGATTCGTCACATCCTATGGCATAAAATGTTATAGCGATTTTTGCCTTAGGAGCGATTTGTACAAAACAATTCAGTACTAAAATTCTTTAAAGGAATAGTGCACTCAAAAATATTATTGTCCCGAGGGTTCGGGCATGTGTGACCCCCCACAAGTTTTGGAGCTCCACCAAAGATGGTTGCTGAAAGACTCGGACCACTGGAAAATATATTCAGAACCTTTTATTTTTCCTGCAGCTGAGATTTGTTTATTGATCGATTGATTTGGCAACGTGCCATATATCAAATTGATGGCGAATATTTGGAAACTGCTCTCTCATGGTCTTGTCTATTGAAACATGCCTGTCCGTGGGTATGAGGTCAATTTGCAGTCCCCTCGATTGGAGATCTTCCAGGAATTTGATGAAACCATGTTTCTCCATGGCCACTGAGGATTTACATTCGGACACCTGCACAACCACCGAACTCACCATTTTTTTTAGTTTCCATGTCCTGAAAGTGGTATGTGCAGTACTTTGCTGAAAATCCAGGGCGGTCACACTGTCCATCGCCAGCTAGTCTGAACCGTTTGTCAGAGAATGTCCGTGCAATTGACATTTGTTACATTTTCCATGCTTCACTAATCGCAGGGATTAAATATTCACGTTGATATTTGTAGTACTGCGTTTTAGAAAGGAACTGGAGTCCTACAAATATATACTAGACAACTTATTAAAAGTAGAGACACTGAAAAGTAAAGCTGCTGCACACAGTAGATTTCCAGCTGCCACTTTACCCAGCATCGGTTGAGCGGACCATGAACATTTTGCATGGAGCAGATCACAGGTGGCTTGTATTTTCAAGTTAGTGCCTTGTGATACACAAGTCACATTCAACAATGGCTTCCTGCATACTTCCTCCCCCACCCCCCTCACTGGATGGACACATTTCAGCCTCATTATTATCTCGATCAGGCAGCTGTCGAATACAATGTATTTGGGCTCCTGTATTAGACTATCGTCCTGCATGAATGTGGTTTGTGACTCAACTGTGGTGGACATATCGGCCGAAAAGGTCGCACTGTAGTCGAGATCTTTGGCAGGTTCCTCTGTCAATTGTGTTGCGGCTTCAGTCTCTGTTAATTCAGCTTGTGTTATTTCAACACGAATCGGAGAAAACATCAATGTTGATTGTTGAGTGGCCCTTTTTTTTGCTGGTGTTGATTGTGTCAAGTGGTCTACGAGTAATTCAAAAGCATCAACATTATATTCAGTTTTGTCTTCATCTTGTGGAGTTCTCGCATTGTAGCAATGGTCCAACAACACTTTGCTGGCTTCTCCGGTCACATTCAATTCATTTTCTGGCCATTGGGCATAAGCATCTCGAGTCTGCTTATTGATTTGAACACGCTGCGCCACAAATAGTTGCTTCATGGTAAAATTAGTTTGGCAAGCAGCATCTCTGGCTTCAGTAGCTGTCTGTGCCATCAATGTTTGTTTACTTCTGGGCCTCTATGAGATGGGTTTTGAAAACATGTTCAATGTACAACCAACATACAGGTTGTGAGATCGAAAGAACAGTGATGTTTTGGATTAATTTATTGGATCTCAAAACAATTTATTTAGACAGTAGAACAGATAGGTATTGTATTTTAGCAATGGGGGGTACTCATGGGTACCAACCTCTTGATTATTGAGGTAGTGTTCCTATATTGGCGCACATTCTCTGATACAACTAAATACATCAATCTAAACAAGAGTAAGTGCTACCCAGGGCTGCTAGTGGTCCATGGGTGTAGAGAAAAACAGTACACACAACAATATACATAAAAATAAGGGGTGGGTCAAAAAGTTGTGTCACAGATCATCGACACTGTAGTGTTTCGGCCAGCGGTGGTGGTGTTTAGAGCACGCTATTGTAGTGGTCTTCTTCAGGATAGGGGTGAAAAGTGACTGTCCGTGCGTTTTATCTGTAGGAGTATAATGGATAGCTGTTACGATCTCAGTGATATGTTATTTTTACTTTTAGTTACTTATTAGTGGCTAACTGGTGCTGAGAAATACACAAACGTGTACATTGGAGTAAGGTTTACCGTCAAGTGTGAGTGTGGCGGTATAGCTGTACTCGGAAGTCCCTCAAAAGATCATGGTGGAGACTGTAGTGTATTCAATACACTGCTGAGGATCAGCCTAGAGTTCCTGGGTCCAATGTGTTCACCAGGATGTGGCAATGCCTATTATTGGAAAGCCAAAATACCAGGTCTGTGGAAAAGAGGCAAAAGGATAGCTAGTCTCTATTCTGTCTAGAGTCCATGTATGTGGTCACGCTGATGGTGAGGCTAAGAGTGCGTGTTGCAAAGGCCAGTAGTCTAAGCAAGCTACACGATATAAGGTAGACGTGTGGAGAGCACATCAGACCCTCTGGCTCCCCTAGGTGGTAGGTGATAGGGTAGAGTGCGTGCCATACTAGGGCAGTGCCTATCTGTTTAATAAAAGCCTGTGATGACGTGAGGGCGGGGTGAAATGCACACTATTGTGTGTGTGGAACGTGCAGTGACGTTTTGCAAAATGGTTAAGGACACAGGCGTGGCATAGACTCGAGCGCTGTAGAAGCCCGTGTTGTAGTCAGGGCAAGGAGGCGCCCATTACCAGGGTGTGACCTGTGCAGACACTCCTGTCCGGTGTCCAAACGGAGTAGGCTGGTAACTGGGCTGGTGACAGGAGATCCCCACGACTTGTCTATCACCTTGGGAGAGCACGGCATCTGAAAACAGACGAGCCGAAATCCCAAATGTGAAGATCTGGGAGCACATATTGCTGTGACTTACTTGGAGGTTCTGTGATCAAACCAAACATTCTAATGAAAATGGGCTAGCAATCAATCCATCAAAGTCTAAGATCTTAGTGTTTAAGCACAGGCAAAAGAAGGTTACATTTTCAAACTGGGTTCTGGACTCACAAAATTCCTTGCGTGGAAGAACTGATATATTTGGGGTATAAAATACACAGTTCCCCGGCAATTTATAAAGTGGAGTCAGAGGTGGAAGAGAAGGCATTGCAATTTATTCCACAAATGAAGAAGCTTTGTAACAAGTATTGCAAGTTTTCAATCATTCCCCTGATTACATTTTACAAGGCAAAGGTGATACCAGTTATCCCCTATTGTCTAGAGGCCAATCCTTTGCTTTGGAATATAAATTGGAACAAAACAGAGGCCCTCATCTGGAAACAAGTTCTCGGACTTCCAACAAGTACACCGTCGTGGAATCTGAGGTTTGAGTTAACTGAACTCTCTGGGCCTCCTCGCAAACTGGAAATTTACCTCACTTTACCGGCAGATTATTACTGCAGAGCATAACACACTGTACGGTGACATCAAAGCTGAGCTGGAAGGCTCAAGGTTCAAACTATTGATACAACTGGATCTGAAAATAAAAGCCTCATTAGACAACATAGACTCAAACATTGAGACACTGGTTAATACTCCGCAGAAAGTCAAAACAGCAGGGGAAAGGATGGAATGGATCAATACGATAGCAAAAGTAAGAGAAGCAAAAATCCACAACCCCTTCCAATAAATGGAGCAGAATTATTTCAGGTCATGAAACATCATTGACAATTGCTGTAGTACATTTGCTAGAAGGATGTGGGTTAATTGATTTTCCTCTATTCCATTGAAGTAGAACAATCGAAAGGGGATCAACAAGAATGAACTGACCAAAGTGTAACAACTTGACATACTAAATTTGTTTGTCAATTACGGAATGAAAGAAGTGGTGTTGTGTAAATTAGATTGACATTTATTCTTTTAAACGTTATTTGTATTTTTAACGTGGTGAACTCTTTTTTTTGTAAAGGTTACTTAATAACCATATACAAATAAAAAAATATTAAAACCCAGAAAGAAGACAGCGCTATTCACTGCATGTATTGCAGGTCCCTGTAGGAATGTGCACCATGTTTTCTAGCCTATGTGAAAGCCACTTTACAACACCCCTACCAGCACATAGGGAATCGAAACTCATGATTTGACCTTGCTTGTACAGTTCCCACCCAATGTGACTACATGGGGTTCGTTGACCCAGCTTGCGCGCACATATTACTCCTCTATTCGTTAGCCTGTCTCCTTTTCAGGTGACTGAGATTTGTGATACTCATTTACCTGCATCAGTTATAGGCAGCCTCCCAAACTAATTATGTGCAGTTGCCTTAGGTTGGCTCATCCGATTTACATGCAAACCTTTTACACAGTGACTTTAGATAATTAACAGTTCCACAACCACCAAACAAAATTCCCTCTTGAAGCTGTCAGGACTGCGTCTTTCCCAACTCCTTTGGAATCTAACAAAAATCAGGGTTTCTCTTTCTCCAGAGTGCGTGTCAGAAATCACAAAATGTTTAAGTTCAATTAAAGAAACTGGTCACACTTGCAAAGATCTGCTTAAACCGTTCAGAAGTACCAGTCAATCACGTCTCTATGGCTATTGCTCTGAGGGTCCTCCTATCTTTATTTTTTTAATAGTGCAATACAATCACCACCTCTTATCGGTTTGCAGGTGCTGTAGACGTTTCGACGCTTCAGCCACATGATGCAGAACTTACTAAATTGAATCTCATTTAAGGAGGGAGCTAGCTGGGTTTGCTTGTCCCAGCTTCTGAGGCTCGGGTTAGGAGGGCCTTATCACCTCTCTTAGTATACTGTTTTCGTCTCTTCACCACCTCCCTACCACTCCTCAGAGCCTCCTCCTAGATGTCATGCCACATGCTGGTTCCTCCTCCCACTGCTGAAATAGCCAAGTGTACTCTCTCGTTCCTTCCTACTCAAATCTCACTAATTCTGATAACTTTCTTCTGCCACCTCCTGAGTTCTTGTTCTTACCATCTCCTGATTTGTCCCACCTTCCTCCTCCTGTTTCTTTTTTTATTTAATGTGTACATTTAGTGTACAAGAAACTTTTAACACGTAGTATACTAACACATTTCAACCGTTATGAAGTTCAACAATAAAAATTCAACAATTCGTATTATAAAAGGCTCCTTTCTGTGATATACAACAATTCAATAATATTGCACAAACCCCAATATTGGTCCAAGAAAACCAGTGTTAAAAACATACAAAAAGTGATCCAGGGTATGCACATAATCCAATTCCTGACACCGAGTCTCTGTTTTAGCTTGACTAAACTGTTGGAATGCAAGTACCTTATCAGTGCTATTGTCATGGGCACTTCATTGCCAGATATAATCCACTACCAAAGGCTTTGCTTGTTTAACCAGTCATCACCAATTACAAATTTACTCAACATTTGATGTCAAACTATTCATGGAAGGACATTCGATCAGCAGATGAAAAATCGATTCAATGATATTTTGTACTTCACAATATTTTTAGGTGGTTGGGTTAGGATCTTTGTTCCCGACATTATTAATTTTGCCAGTATATAATACATTCATCGTGAAGCGAACAAACTGGGTTCGCCAATAGGCATTTGGGAGATCGGGCAAATATTTGTGATTCATACCATAGCCACTAATGTCCCACAAAAGGTGATCATATAATGTGTTACTTGGATATAGCTCCTGCATATCTGACCAATCTTATCCAGAAAGAATTTTCTTTACCTCATATGGCCTGGAACTGAACACCTTGATTGGTAGTGCAAGTGAGTCTAAAATATTATCGCATTTCATCGTGAAATCAGTGATGGGGTCATTTATTCTTGCCATTTGAAGATCAAAATCTGTGAAAAGGAGTAATTTGGGGGAATTAAAATAATTCTAAATAATTGCACCATTTTCCAATGATGCCAACCCCTTAACAAAATCAAGCCCAGCTCCTGTCTGATGATTGTTACAGGGACACAGTTGGATAGTTGTAATACCCTTCTCCATAATTTTACCTCAATTTTACAGAGGTCAATACTATCCATAAGAGGGTGTAACGCTCACCTGGTATCCACGGGGACGTCAATCAGCCTTTTCTGACCTCTTATGACCTCAAACCCTTCCCTGGAGGCATTTCGACTAGAGACTGGGCCTGAAACACATGATTGGTAGAGTTTAACTCCCTATTGTCTCTGTGTGCTTGAACCCTTTCTTCCCCGGGGTCCAACCCTTCCCTTTGATCCACGGCTCACCTTGTTTTCTTGGATAGTATGCTCTCCGTCCTGCTTTCAGCGCAGGGGCGCGTTGATTGATGCAGGCTTGTTGCTGCCTAGTTACTTCACTGGCAAGAGTCCGACAGGTAAGTATAATGAGTCTTTTGAACAGTTCTCTAACTTTGCTCCTTTCCTTCCTTAGATGATGGCCGGCGTCCGGAGATGGCGGCATGCTGCTGAGATGAGTAGCGCTGAAAGTGAGCGCGATGTGCGATGCACCCCTTTCATATTTGCATTGAACAGAGTTCTTTTTCTGTGTCTTTTAGGTGCCGCGACGTTTTCAGCGTGGATGCCGGTTATGAAGAACAAATGCGGTGGGTAAGTGCGGTATGCAGCGCCTCTAGATGTTTCCACGCTAACCTGGAGTCTCTTTTCCCTCTTGCAGATGGCTGAGAAGTTCCGCAGACACAGTTCCCCCAGAGCGGCTGGGATTCAGGCAAGCGTTTGAAGCTTGTACAGTATTTAAAAATAAGTGAAGATTTGCAGAATACTTACTAATGCCTTTTTTCTGTTCTTTTCCCTTTTCCTTAGGAAGCGGTGTGCCGGGATGGGAATGACACCACCGAAGATGCCCGCAGAACAGAAGGAGCGATGAATGATGGGCAGAAGCGCTGCAAGGTACGGCTGTTCCTAACTGTGTTCTTGCAGGAGCTGAACGCAGAAGAAAGATGCAGACCTACTGGAGACCGATCCGAACACGGTGAGTGTCACGCTGCAGGTGCAGAAAACGCAAAGCATGTTTCTCAGCCTGGGTGTGGCTTAAATAGTCTCTGGGTATCCCAGGTGTCTCTGGGCTGAACCACACCCAAAAGACTAGACCGCACATGCAGTTCTGGGAACCGAAATATGTGGGGGCATCCATCTTGTCCCCATCAATGCACTACAAGTCCAACCCCCAATGTTATCCTATGGGAGTGAGTGAGTCTGGTGCCATACGCGCCAAGTCTGACTCCAAGTGGGTCTTTGGAGGGATGGAGAGGCCCTTGAGGGCCATGTAGGTGATTGTGGCCTGGCTTCAGCCTGACATCTTGGAGGGCTGGGGACATGAGGGGCAGGAATCATGACAGATGGTTTATTTCGGTACCATAAACGAGGAAAGGATTAACTTTACCTGCTAAAAGTCATTGAGGGGATGAACGAAAATCTTCCATAACGGTAATACATTTTCTTCATCTGGAATCCAAAACCCTTCACTTTTTCTGCTAGCTCTGTAAATAGAGCTTCCTTTCTCAGTCTGGCCCTCGGATGACATACTAGTAGATCAATTATTTGGTCTTCATTAAGGGGAAAATGCTTGTTTTCCACTGTAAGCTATATTTCCTTGGTGTGTTTCTTGTGAATTAAATGATTTTTGTTTTTATAGAATTTAGCCTTGGGTCATTGGCAGTGGAATATTCAAGGAAGCAGTTTATCAGACACTGCAATCCTACCCGAGTATGATTGAGAATGATCACATTGTTTGCATAGGTCAACCAGTTGATTCTATAGGGTCTATGCATGGTGTCAAAGGCTGAACTAGACAGGGATTCCCCCATGTCAGAAACAAAGGTTGAATAAGCATGGAGCTTTGGCGAAGGCCCTTATAACTGGAGATTTCGTTCCATGTAACCTCCTGCTGATTCAGCCTTACTCATTTTCGTGTCTGAATGGACATGAATCAGAATATCCTCCTCCTGTTGTCCTACCCCAAACTACCCACTGATGTCTTTCCTACCACCTCCTGGCGTCTTGCCTCCCTCCATCTCCTGATATTTCCTTACCACCACCTTGTGATGTTTTCCGCTAGCCGTGTCCTGGTGTTTTCTTCTAACCACCTCTTTATGTCTCCCTCCTGTAAGGGTGTGGAAGTAGGAGCCCACCACACAGGTGCCATGCTTATGGCTATAGACTTATTGGTGAGAAAATAAAAAAGAAAGCCCTGCCTGAACCTAGTTCTAAGAGGGGTTTACTTGCCTCAACCGATACTAAGGAGTCTGTTAGGTTGTCAGTCTAAAGGAAAGAATCCACCATCCTGTGTCCAAACCTTACACTATATACCAAACTAAGGAAAAGGGGTGGTCTTCTTGGTCCAGAAGAATTGTTTTTTTTCTCCTGGGTGATAGTCGAAAGTTCACATCTGCATGATGCAAATGAAATGTTCTTGTTAAGAGTTTACAAATCACAAGTCTCAAAAAGGTTCCTTGGATTGAGGTTCCAGTAAGGCACATGGAACAAAACGTCTTGTATCTTCACAGTGTTACGGGGAAGACCAACTCTCCCTGACCTTTCACAGGTTTCTCAGTTGTTTTCCAATGCCAGGAAAAAAGTGTCTTTCTTCTCCTGGTCTTTATCTGATTCTTCACAATGCCAAGAGAAGGACTCCCTACCCTTGGCTCCCTTCACAATATTCACAAACACCAGGGGTTAGGTCTCCCTTCCCCAGGCTTTCTCACATAGCTCACTGTGTTCACAGCCCACCTGGCTCACTCCGCTGCTAGGCACTGTGACGGACAATGGTTTTGGAGGCAGTTCATTATTGGGTGTGTATCCCAATCCGTTCTTGGCTCTTCGTGATTCATAATAATTGTACCCGTTTTACTATGCTGTCAGGTATTCTTTTTGCCTGGTCCCAGAGCCCTGTGGTGTTGGTTTCTTTCTCTCAGACCCAAGATTCCTTTGGTTTCTTTCTCTTGCTCGTGGTCTAGGCAGTCCCGGTCGCCCAGCCTGCCATGAAGAGGAGGACTCTGGATGCCACTCCTTATTGGATGTGGATCCCAGACCTGTGTCCCACTGCAGTATAGTCCCTCAGGATTCCCAGCAAGCCTCACGGTTTCCCAACCCTGTTTACTCACCGGTCTCCGTCGGCTGCTTCTGGGTCACTTGCGCCAGTTTTGGATACTTCTCCTCCATCAGAGCTCTGCAGACTTCCTGCTTTTGGGTGTTGCGTCCCCAGCCGGGCCACACTCTCCAGCTCTCTTAACCAGCTGGCGCTTCACCCTCCTGCTTCCAGCAACGACCTGACCACGGCAGAGCTCTCTGGAACGTCTCTGCCGACCGATAAGCTTTGTTTGGCTCCTTGCCACAGGCTCTGCAACTTCCAGTTCCTCCAGTGAGGACCTCTCCCTGTGTTTGAATTTCCCTCTTTTACTTCAGCAGTGCCTTGGCCAATAGG
The DNA here is from genome assembly GCF_040938575.1 of Ambystoma mexicanum. Lineage (NCBI taxonomy): Eukaryota > Metazoa > Chordata > Amphibia > Caudata > Ambystomatidae > Ambystoma > Ambystoma mexicanum. Next base: position 1,404,907,771 of record NC_090923.1, on the reverse strand, counting down.
AAGTCTATAAAGACTAGACTGCTCATTATGGTTTACAGAGATGCTCTCTATGCTTCTGCACTTGATCTTGATGACTCGCAGTGAGTCAGTTGGTCTCTCCCTTGTCTCAGTACAGAAGGCATTTAGGTCCATTGAGCAGTCAGCACTTTTTATCATCCCAGTACTTCCTACTTTACTGGTTTTAAGGAAAAAGATAGAAACACTCAGGATGGTTTTATAGGGGGTTGGTGAGGATGGTTGGTTAAGGTGCATTATGGGGATACCATGTTCTCCCCAGGTCAACCAGGGCTCAAGTTTTGCTCACTTTTATTTTTAGAACTTGACCCCCGAGGTTGTCACCAATTCCATACGGGACTTCCCTACCCAATAGAGCCACCCGCTGAGTACCACCCCCAGGGGGACTATCGGGTAGAGGCCTCCCCTCCCTGGCCTCATGGTGAGGGGCTCAGTCTAGAGGAGAAGTGAAGACATCCGGGGATTCATCACACACCTCACCTCATGATGTTTTCCTCCTGCCCCCTCCCAAGGTTTCCCTCTAGTTGCAGTCATCCTACCACCTCGCAACATCTCTCCCTCCCCTAATACCCCTTTCCTAAACCACTCTTTTTATTACTTGATTCAATTGTGTTACAATCTATTTTTACAAGATTCCCAAGTGAAGGTGGAGCAGGGGAGAAGAAAAAAGAAGTAAAAGAAAGGAGAAAAGAAGGAGCAAGAGAGGGCTACTTCCATGTCTGTTCTCAAGGATGAGCCTAGTCGGGCCGGTCTCAGCAAGTGTCCTGAAATTATTTTTTTCCCTTTGTCAATGTCTAAGAAACTGAGCTTTTGAATAAGCCCAGGCTTTAAAAAAAAACACTACAGCGACAATCCATCGAGGTTTTTCCCCCAATCAGGCTGTTCCAACATTCCTCTTCGTCGTAGCAGAGTGAATTGTTAAAAAAACGGCCCAAATGAAGGGAGTGCATGTTAACCACTCCTTGGCATCTTAATATAAGATGTTTAAGTGTGTCGATTGTTTCTGGGTGTGTGCAGAACCGACAGAAGCTGGAGTTAGATTGTTTCCGTCTGGCTAATATTTCCTTGATATATAGGATGTTCAGTCGAATGTGCTTAAAATTTTCTCAAAGCTTCCTACACAGACATTTTAGCAGATTGGATCTTGTTCTGTTGATTGGGTTAACTTCGAGGCGTATGCTTCTTCTAAAGTTTGAAACCAGTCTCTCTCCTTTATGCGCTTCTTTACTTTTTCTGGATAAGAGATGAGTTAATCTGAGGTACTGCCCACCCAGGCTAAGTATTTTTTATTCTTTGTCACCCAGCTTTGTAGCATCTTGCACATTCCAGCCTGAATTTCCTGCTCAATTGCCTTCAGAATGAGTGGTGGAGATGGCAAAAGGGTTTTTGTTTAAAGCAAGAGTCTGTTCCGTGCTACAATAGAGCTCAACGATTGAAGTGTTAGCTCTCTCCTGATCAAGACCTTCCAGTCTCAGCCAAAAAGTGTCCAGAATGTAAGGCATTGCTTCGACACCCTAGGTTATACTTGAGATTACTTTCATCCTATAGAATGTCAATAATGGAGACAAGGAAAAACGTTCATATTTATTAGATAGAGCTCTGGTCTGTGTTATCAAAAGACGCAGTTTCTTCAGCAGGCTGTCGCACATCGGGTCTAAGTTAGTAAGTTGTCGTTGGAGTCCGATTGGCATTTGGTCCATCAAGATTATATCGTCTGCGTACAGCAGTCTTGATATTTTCTCTTTGCCAAGCCTAGGAGGAAAAAGTACGGACCTTGAACTTGTGTTCCATGTAGTCAGCTATATAAGCATTATAGTGCCGGGACAAGTGGGCATCCTTGCTTGACGCCTTGTCCAGTTTCAATCCAGGATAATAATAGGCCTTGATGATTAAGGCGCACACACATCGATATACCACTGTACAATTCCTTGATGTGGTTCAAGATCGAAGGCGGACAGTTATGTTGGTCTAGTTTTTCCCTTAAGAGTGCCCTGTCTACACGATCAAAGGCCTGGGTCAGATCAAGGAGGGCCAAATAGATTTTCGGGCAACCCTCATGTACTTTTGCCTTCAACACGCTCAAAGCCAAGATGTTAGCTGTCGTACCCAAGTTTTTTACAAAACCTGCTTGTAATGGATCGATCACTTTGGCGGTAGCAGTCCAATCTTGAACAAAGAGCTTCCCAATAGAATCCAATAGGGCTATTCGTCGGTAGTGACTGGGGTTATCTCTTGCACCTTTTTTAAAGATGGGTATGACTATGGCCTTTTTCCAGGATGGTGGAATCACGGCTGATCGAATACAGTTTTTAAACACTTCCCCAATGAATCCTGCCCAGATTTCTGTGGTGTGTTTTAGGTCGAAATTGGTGATTCCATCAGGCCCTGCTGCACGAGATCCATTGAGTTTCTTGATTTTGGCAATGAGAGTTTCCTGATCGCTGGGGATCTGCCACGTTGCTCTGGTTATAAGCGAAGTGAAGGTAGTAGATTTCTTGGGGGCGCTATACAATTCCTCAAAGTGTTTGGTCCATCGTTGATCGCCAACTGCGTTTGTGAGTAGCTGGTTGTCACCCTTGGCATTAGCGTTGACTAGCGACCAAAAGTCCCTTGTTTTCCTAATGCAAATTATCCGAAGCTTCGTTTCCGCGTCATCCTGATTTCTTTGACTTTTGGTAGTTCACAACCAGGATTGATAATGTTTACTTAAGTGCTGCCTCTTCTTTTGCTTTGGAGCACGATTTATTAGCTTCACGTTTCAGTCTGATTAATTTTCCTTCTCTCTACCAATTGCCTGTTGAAGACATGAACGGTTGAGGTTGGATGAGTGGAGGATTTTCTCTTATTAGATTTGAAGACTGAAAGGACTGTCGAGTAGTCGGCCGTGTTCCTAGTGTTTATGTTGTCCGATGTCGTTTAGGCGACATAGTTCTGCGTCAATGCGATGATTGCCTTGTCAGTAAGTCGTAAACATGTGCCACAAGGGTTAACATCCATGTTTTGTATTCATAAAGCGTTCTTCCCCTTTGTTTGTTAGCCACGCATAGGACAATATATTGTGGTCACTGTACGTTATCCTTGTCACGTTAAATGATTCCGTTAGCTTAAGCAGACTTCTTGACACATGGATGTAATCTATGACTACTGCGTACCCCTTTCTCTCCCACATTGGAATGTGTTGGGGATTGCGGTCAAATATAAGATAGAGGTTATGTAAGTCTCTTGACTCCATTAATTTTGACCAAAGACAGGCTCGGCCTCAAGGACTTTCTGGGCGCAAAGATAAATCAACATTCAAGTCACCTGCAATGATTATGTGATTGACCACTTCTTCTGTCAAGGCTGAGTCAATTAGCTATTCCAACTCAGCCAAAAAAACTCATTGGATATTCGAAAAGGGTTCCAGTAGATGTTCAACAATAGGATCTTACTTGCATCCTTCCGCCGTGACTCAGAGTTTGGCTGGGCCATTCGATTATAGAGGCCAATAGAAATTCAGTTGCCTTAATGACTTTTCTTAAATTCGGGCCACTACCTGATTTTATAGCTGTTATTGGGCTTGAGCGCGGTCTTCCCTTAATGCCCTTGTGAGATGGAGAGTGGGCTAGATCAAATCCATCCAATGAAGGTTTTGCAGTGAGCCACGCCTCTTGTAGACACAGTACGTCAAATTTAGATAGTTTTATGTCCGTTTTTATAGTCAGGTGGGAAAAACACCTTGTGTTCCAAGAGCCTAGTAACAATGTTGAGTTAGAGGCCAATCGCCGGGTGCTTTTCGTTTCCCCTATCTCATGATTTTCTTTTAATGGTGGCTATTTGTTTCTTAACTTGTCCACTTGGCACTTGAACCAGTCACTTTTTTCTTCTTTTGAAGTTGTGATCTTACTCTCTGTAATTTTCTGCCTTTTTTTGGGAGCCCTAGTGTCTTCTATTGTGCTACAATATTTATTACAACCTGGTTCCTCTGAGATTCTCTCTTTTTGCTCAGGTGTAAAATACTTCATCCCTTTTTTCTGCTCCCAAGGTGGCGACTTCATCTTCAGGTTCCAGATACCCTGAACTTCATTTTTCTGTGTGTGAACTAGAGTCTCAACCGACCTCGAAGGTGACCCCAGAGGTCGTCGCTGAGAGAGTCTTCTTGCTCTTCGAGGTGGGGAATCAGAGGATCTTCTTGTGTTTCTGCCTCGAGTTGGATAGCGTGTCGAGGAGGCGTGGCAAACCTTTCTGTTGAGGGTTATCTCGCTTCTCCTCCATCGCCAAGCTTAAGTTAATACCGAGGTTTTTTTAAATCGTCTTTGGTGTTCCAAAGCAATTTTTGGATTTTAATTGAGTCTATATGCAAGTAGGAGCTGTCCTTTCTTCCGTTAGGGTTTGGTTCAAGAATATCAATAATGTTTGATGGACAGGATTGAAGAAGTTTGCCTTGCTTGAAGATATTAGAAATGGCCCTGTAATTCAGAGTCCAGTTATCTTGTTCTTCCCGGCATCTTTGAAGCTTAAACGTTCGTGTTGGTATCTTTTTTGGCCTGCGGGTTTGGTCAATGGACAAGTGGCTCGCCAGCTGAGGACCTGATCTTGAACTCTTTGGGGTCATGAACCCGTGACTTGTAGTGAATTTTAACTTTGCAGGGGGAAGATCTAGTGTCCTTCCACCCCCTTTGATGATGTTGGTCTTCAGACTCTTACATGTTTTTCTCTTCGAGCGTCGTTAGCCTTGTCCCTTGAATTATTCAGATCATTCGTTGGTGGCAGAACATCCATAGTCAAAGAGTGCCTACACTTATGACATTTCATTTTCGCCGTCTCTGACCCTGCTGGGCTGATTTTTTTTTCTTTAATACCTCAGGGGCTTGGGCCGGAGATGGAGTGACAGTGAATAACACTGCCTTCTTAAGGTCGACCACCAATCTGGGCTCCATGTTTTCAAGTCTTTTTCTTTTTTGTTTGGGGGGGGATTTCCAAAAGATCTGATTCGGAGTCTTCAACTGTATATAAACTCATGTTCATTAAGTCAATTTAACCAAGTGAGGACTCCTCTTCTGATAGCTCCAAATTTTCAGGGCCTTCAGTGTTTTGGACAGTTGACGTGTTATTCAATATAACTCTGGTGTGGATGGATGCTATTTCCTTAAAGGTTGGGTTGATGTCCAGTTTGTTGACTCCTCTCCGGGCTGGTGACACCTCCCAGCCACCTATCGTAGGTTTCCATTGTCTCGTTTTCTTCTTCTTAGGGTCCTGCTGAATGTGTCCCTTTTGAACCTCGTCTCCTTTTCCTATGTTGTGGCCCAAATTAGAAAGATTGTCTCCAGTGGGACCATTATATAATTTCTTGGATGAGGAGGTGGCTATCGTACGAGGGTCTTCAATTAAGGCGATGGTGTTGATCCCCCTTGTGTGAGTTCTTTAATTGCTCGCAGCTTTGGATACCAGACTCAAGTTCAGAGAAGTTTGGTCCTCTGAGTACTCCAAGATCTTGTTGGTTTTGGCTCAGAGGCTCGTTCGTTTGTCAAACTATGGCGGCTAGAACTGCACTGTGTTTCTTCCACATTAATTACAAGGGCCCGGTGTAGATTTTGGGATTTCGCCATCACAAATCCCTCTAGATAATTAAGCTTGGTGTGCATATAAGCTATTAACATATTTTGGTCTTTCAATGCATCATTGAGCGTTTCATAAAGCTTCCCAAATGGGGCCAAAGCAATTGTCACTGTTGAAAGGATTGTCATTGGGTCAAGTTTCTTTTGAGGAGAGTCCTGGGTGGGTTTAGTTGAGATTTCGCTTAGGCGTCTATTTACCATTGGAATGCTCATTCTTTTATCGATATTTCTTATTGGCGTCACCGGAGCAGGGCTTTTTTTCTTGTCCCCCACTTCAATTGATGGGCTGTAAGCAGTATGACCTGCGACTGGGTGCCACCTCGTAGGAGGTGCAAGTGTTTTCTGTCTTTCTGAATACGCCGAGTCATCTTGGTCACCTAGCACTTTATACCTTGTCTCCTTGACTAAGTGCATTTGTTCTGTAGTCTCTACCACCAGTTCAGTAACTTGTGTATCTTCTGCACAGAGAAGGAAGATGGAAGCACTCTGTGGTCTCTCTGAGGCAATGAAGTTCTCAGTTTGGGGAGGAATTTTTACTTCGCTTTGTCCACTTCTTGTTGGTGAAACTTACTGACCAAGGTGCCACTTTGGACTATTTGGCTTCGGGACTGTCAATTGTTTATTTTGGAGAGGGCCTCACTTATTAGATGGATTTGTTGGAGGTATATTTAAGCTCGCAAGATGCAGAGCTGTGTCTTCTACGATCGCCAGCAACTCGGCGCCTGTAATGTCTTGATGGGTTACACCTTCTCGCAGCACTTTTCTACCGAAGTACTCTCAGCGTGATCATTGACGCTGCTGGGTTGGAAGCATTCCGTTTCCTTTGGCTTTTCGTTATTCTCTTGTACGGTGCTTTTGTGCGAGTTATTTTACGTTCTGTCATTTTCTGATTATTGCCAAAACATTTTTTTGTTGGATGCTGTCCTGAATATTCTCCTTCCTCTTGGCTTAGGAGTTCTATCCCTTCCTGAGTTGCAAGGCCATCTTTAGGTCTTCCTTGATCCTTTGGAAAGGCCCGCTTACTCTCTGGGAGGGGCCCCCCTCTTTTCGTTAAGCTTAGCCGGAGCTGGAATTCAGTATTGCTTCGAGGAGGGGACAATGTCAAGGGCTGAAACTGCTTTCCCTGTGGCGCAGCCATGGAGGTTGAAGGCGGGGGCGTGGTCACACTGGGAGGAGACGTAAGGTCCTCACCCCCGGGATTAGGGTGGACTGTAACCAACACGATCTGCACCCGGCTTACGAGGCTCGCTGCCATGCTGACGGGAGCCGCGGGTGTTGCAACAAGAGCTTCTGCACCGTCTCGAAAGGTAAGGGCTCCCGCTTTTGTATTTTTTAATTGTTGATCCTTGGGGGTCGCACCTGTGGTCATTATTGAAGAAGTTCTCTGTGCATTCTTCAAGGGCAGAGTAGCTGCCACCTCATAAAAATCAGTGTCCATTCATCGTGTCGGCTCCATTTCCTCCGTCTCATCCGACGGTGCGTTTGCGACTGAGACTAAAGCCGGTGCTTTTGCTTCGCTTTTGGGGTTGGGGGGGCTTACCACCTCCGTACGCAGCGGGCTTCTCGCTGATGATTCAGCTGGAGTTTCAGTCAGTGGCGGGGTGTGAAGCTTTGTTCCTGCAGGGCTGTCCCTGCCATATTCCCTATAGGGATAGTGTGATTCTTGATGAAGTTGCGGCTCTGATTGAAAGTCAGGCCCGGCCGGCGTCGCCGACTGCATGGCCTAGTAGACGGGCCCTCTTACTTCTCATGCTTCTTCCTTCTCCATCGCCCTCCGGGGCTCGTCATCTGGCATAGACTGCAGAGACTTCTATGGCTCTGCGATGGCTCCGCAGCCTGGGTAGAGGTTAAGAACCTTCCCCTTCAGTTGGAACTGTAAAAAAGACTCAAACTGCACAGCGCTGTAGCACACAGGTAGCGTTGACTGCAGAGACTGCCACTCCTTTATGCTTTGTTGACTCCACCCCTAGGTTCGGTCTGGCTGGAAGGGTCTGTACTGGTGTATCATTACAGCTGGCTGCGGGTTACTTGGTTATGATGCAACTGCTTTTTCCAATCCGGTGTATTAAATGTTCCTATGCAAGATTGGTGTAGAGGCTAGACTGCTGCCCACAGCCCGCCCCCCGTATCAGATACAGCGTATGCTCCTACAAGAACGTCACATGGCTTTAAAAAGCTGATCTACAAAGTATCTTCTACAGCGATTAAGGGACCTGCTGCTGCATGTGACAAACCTGGTCAGCCATTCTATCACATATCTAGAGGATACTAGATCCAAAGCAGACAAAGTTGCTTTAAAGTAACAATAATGAATGCCAATCCAGAAACACTATAGCCGATTCATATTATAACTTCAAAATGGGTGCCACCCTGACAGACCTGATGTTTTATACTATGGACATCAGGACCTGGAAGAGACCTTTGAGATAAACCTCACTATCATAAGGAGGTTTGTTACACAAGGGAGCGAGGGGCAGATCATTTTTAATAAAATCGCACACGCACCAAGGTTCTTACAATAAATGTAGGCATGCACAGCATAATCATAAGCCATGTAAATAATAGAAACTTCATGAAGTTTAAAAAGATTGCTCACTGGTGCAACATGTGAAGCAGAAAAAGGGAAAAATCAGACTCACCTGTACCACAAAGCAATAGCCTCCAACACTATGCACTAGAAGACAGACCTTGAAACAACATGCATTTCACAACAAACACTTGTGTATAGGTGTGTTATAAATGCCATATCATAACATTTAAGACATCTAAGAATACCTGAAAGATCTGAAATGCAGGCTCCTGGCTAATGACTGACACACTACCAAACACCATATCACACAGGCGGGCAAAGGATAACTGGGTAACTATAAAGACTCTGAAGAGAACATGGATTAAATCACAGACACACGCGCACCCTTCTACATCCAGCCCCGGTAGAAAAAATGTCATGGAATTGGATCAATCTCCCCCTGTCCAGCATAATCCCCTGAGTGAGACAATCTTGAATACTTACAGTGCTAAATAATGGCTCTGCTATGAAGAGGGGAAACCTCATGAACGAAGGAGGTAGAGGGTCCAAAGCAGATTCAACCCAGACAAACATCCTAATAGCATATGAAAAGGCAAAGAACTGCACTTTATAATAATTTCCAAATTCACATTAACACTGTTGTAAAGGCTTGGGCCAGACATAATGGGAACTTAAATATTCTACCTATCCAGTGCCAAACACTCAACTTCGGATAGTTGAGCCAAGATGAAGTGACTAAATGGCTTCCTGTCATCAGGCACACTATTCCCCAGTGTTGGGCATTCATTCTTTCTATGAATTGATTTCCGAGAGTTGTAGGCTTGTGCCACATAAATATAGTAAATAAAACAAATAAAAAAAAACACAAAATAACTGGAATGTTGTCTAGTAACATGTGAGAAACCAACCTATTCAACTAAATGAGCAGTGCCTCTCCAACCCCTCCTGCTATTCAACATCAGGTCACTAAGCAGCAAACAATACATTCACTGGTACCAAGCCACTAAACACAGATAGCACAAATCTAGACAAAGGCCCCAACCTATCTGTGGGAATACAAAAGTGTATAGCAACTAAGCAATCAATGCTAGTCTGATTAATACCTATTTGGCAAACCAATATTGTAAATATAATTGGTTATTTATAACACGCTTAAAACCCAGAGGTTTTTAAGCGTGGACCCGGGATTCCAAGGCGAGCGCGTTACCCCCGAGCTTCCAGAGACTGTTCTGGGCACTGACGAATTGAGGGGATTCATCCCTTTTCACCATGGGGAGGCAGGCTCTATGAGGCTAGGGAGGTGAGCATGCTCCACAACACCCTAACTAGGGGTTCAGATAAGCAGGATATCACCGGGGGGTCTCCCCCTTTGGTGACAAGGACTCCCATTAGGAACTCCCTGATGGCCTCCAAATGATGGCTTTTAAGGACTTATACAATATAGCAAACTCATAAAGATAACATGAAGTTATATTATGAACAACAAGAAATGGAAGATATCCCTTTAAATTCAAGTATCCAATGGATTGCCATGAATAGGCTGAAAAGGGATGCAAGACCAACAAGTGAGAGAGGAGGCTGAGAGCAGCGAGAGAGCAAAAACCCGAGAGACGCAGGGAAAGACAAGAACGGCATATCAATGAAATACGCTGTGGAAAGTAAGTTGCAGAGTGGCAACGGGAAGGAAAGAGAATCCAAGGGCCTGGAGGTACCGCTGATGCTGTTCCAGAACTCAGAAGGTAAACGGGGAATGGGAATACCGGCAAGCCAAGTGACATTCATTAGAAGTTAAGCAAAACTCTTCCCAGTACTAATGGGAAAACTATTGGAAATAATCCAGTGAAACAGAACTGTTTGAATGAAATAAGAAATTCGAAAACCATAGAGTGGGAAAGAAATACAATTGGAGGCTTATCTCTTTGGGGAAAAGGGAATGCCCACTTTGAAGGCATCATGAAGCAAGACAGACAGACAACAGATTCAAAGTTCAAAATAAAATGATTTATTAAATTAAATGTCAGGATGGTAGAAGGCCTAACTTGCCCTATGCTAAGGTGGAATTTCCGTACCTGAATGAAATCTAAGGAAAGTCTGAATCAAAGAGTTCCACTGAAAAGTCTGTGTCCAAAACCTATTCTAGCCCCCACAACTAAAGCTAAACAATGTGTTTATCACCATTTCTTTCATTATTTACAAAGTTCTGAGCTTCTTCCAGCTCTTTTCCCAGTTCAAGGCAATACAGTTCCAGACTATCCTCGGTGTTCCCTTTCCCAAGTTCAAGGCAACACAGTTCGTATAACAAAGGGGTCTTCCTCAAGACAGGATTCACAGTTAATCAATTCTCAGGGTTACCTTTCCCAAGATTTCAAGGTAGCAACCTGTATGGGTTTCAATCTTTCAAAGTTCAACACAAATCTAGGTCCACTTGACCCTCCTTCTGGTTTGCTTTACCAGTTCACTCACAGTGCTGCGCAACCAGGAACACTCGCACAATTCTCCTTGTTGGCCCCTTGATTCGGTGTGCAGCTTCACACCATCTTGGTTCCTCCTGGTTAGCCTCTTGGCTTTGCCATAACGTGTTACACACTTCTTCTCAGCCTTTGGCCTTGCTGCACTGTATTCATTCATAAAATTCACTTTGTGGTGGTCTTTCTCACGCCCCACCTTGCTATTGCATTTCTTTCAGACTTGCGCTCTTCTCAGTAAGTTCCTTACAAATGGGCACTTTCCCTTTTGGTCGTTATCCATTGTCTTGCCCATAACATTTTAGTTCCATATGAACTAAGGTTACGTTAGTTCAGTTCCCAAGTTTTCATTCAGTTCGACATTCAATCTACTTGCTTTAACTTTGCTTCAAGTTTTCATTCTGCTTGGGTATGTTGGCAGTCTTTTTTAGCTTTTCCATCCTGTGTTCACAAACTTCATAAATATTCATCACTTGTTTCTCACCTTATTCATAATGTTTCCTTTCACAAGTGTCCCTTTAGCTTGGGCAAAGTCCGTGTATGGCTCTTTCCCTTCCTTCCCCCTCCCCCACTTTGGTGCTATGATCAAAAGTTACTGAATACAAAAGGTCGACAGTTTACCATGGAAAAGCCTTTGCATAGGTTGCCTTTCTTTCATCGGGCAAATTAACACAGGATTGTTATTTTGCCGCTGCTCGCCTAACAGGGTTTCACACAAGGCCTGGCTCCAAATTGATTTTAACTCACTGCTACATACTATTGTTGCCTCAGCAAATTGCACTCTCGTGTAAAGCAGCCCCAATGCTATACATAACTGACTCAGCGGTACTCGACTTCGCTTGCACGGCGAACATTCCTGCAGGCTTCCACTGCTTCTGTTTCCACAAAGCGGGTCTCAAACTACCCCTCAGCCACTCTGATGCTCGTACAGTCTCTGGAGTTCAGGAGCACTTGTCTCTGCCGCCTGGGGATCGGTTCAGCTTGGCGTCGCCTTCAGCCGCGCAACCTTTGCTGAGCAGGAGCTTCCTTTCCCAACACGAGACCAGATCCAAGCTTCACAGGGTCATTAGCCTTCGCGCGTTCTGCCACGTTTCACAGTGTTCTACTGCCTCCATCATTACCACACCTCCTCTGCTGTAGCACAGTCCCACCGGCAAAGGCATCACGCAACTCTCCAGATTCCCTGGTTTCCCTTTTATACCCCTGCAACCTACTAACATGTTTGTTGTAAGTATACGTTTATCACAACAATTGCCTGGTCATAGTTGGGTTTATTAGTGGGACATGCTTGCCTTTTAAAATCGCTCTACAGGCATCTTCTTCGTCCCAGTACCAGAGTGGTGAAATGAGGTAAAAGATGGGGAAAAGAGGGGAGAGGTCTTACAGTAGCCTATAAAGGCTGGAGGAGGGTTAGGTTGGTCATCAATAGGGAAAGGGGTATACATGTCTCGCCTGCAGGAACCCTACTCCCAAGAACCCTCACCCAGGTGCTCCTCCCTCGCTTCTCCGCCACCAGGGTCAGGATCCAATAGCTATGATAGTCCCCCCAGTCACCTGAAATGAGTATCCAAGGGGAGTCGATGTGAGGACTCCCTGAGATTTCTCACACCACCCATATCTCAAAGGTAAGAAAGTGCACAGAAAAGAAACATTTGGGAGAACAAACCTGTGAAGCCAGAAAGCCCAAACTTGGAATTCTAATTGGAACTTGAGCTACCATAACCATAAAAGAGAGAAGAGGGCAACAGAGATTCAGGAAACCTACAATACAGAGAAAACCTCAGCTGACCAGGAAGAAAAAGACCATGGAAGTTGCAGTCCCCTAAAAGTAATGCAAAACTTGATCCAGTGGAGGACAGACTATTTGCATATGGTCTAATGAAAGGTGTAAAAAGTGAAAAGAGACATGTGACAAAACATAAGCACCAGGAGAAGGGTGTTATTCTCCTGACCCTAGTTAGTGATTATAGTGGTAGGGTCAGATAGCTTAGATTTGGACAGAGGACGGATTTATTTTTGGACATTCATCTTGACTGACAAGCACCTTAGTAAGATAGGCAGGGAACATCCCAAAGTTCTAGGGAGACATAGGCCTTATTTTACTTTAAATAAACTTCACAGTAGGAACATGCCTTTACCATGTCTGTGTCCTTCTTCTGATCGTTCACAACACCCAGCATTTCATCGCTGACCCCTGGTGCCTGCTAATAGAGAGAACAACTCACAATTTTTGCAAAAAAAGAAAATCAATAGACCCTGTAGCAAGTACTTTGAACGTGCGGTTATTCGCTGCACACAAAACTGTTTTCTATCCTGCGCCTATGCCTACCTGTTCCTTCCTTCAAGAGATCCTGGATAGGATTCTATATCTGCTAATATTAGCCTTAAAAACCTAAGAGGGGCTTTAATTTTTGGTTAAACAAAGCTGCCATCTAACAGACCTACATTTGATAAAACATGGCTGTCATATGTGGGTTCAACCAACTGACACAAAGACCTACTCAGATAACTAACCTCAAGCTAGATTTAAGTCTGGACTAAAACATTTTCGTAAAAAAAACATCGAATTTTTTGGGGGGGTAAATTTTTAAAAAAATGGGTTTGGGTGTTTGTGATGTAAAAAAAAGAAAAAAATAATGGGGGTTTAGGGGGTTACCCCCCCAAAAAAAACATGCAATGTTTTTTTCGAGGAAAAAAAAAAAAAAAAAAAACAATCGCTGCAAAAAGTGATTCAAAGTGTGGCGATGCAATCACGTAGAACCCATCCAAACATCCTCCATTTCAGTCTTTCCCCAACTGTGGTCTGATCATGCTCTAATCTTGCTCCAACTGTTGAACATGGCTCAGAACCATAGCCACTGCAAGCAATACTGAGCAGTAGCTGGTGGCTGCAAGTAAAGCATTTCAGAAAAAGCCCTTTTCACAATTTCCAACCTCCCTTTCTTTAGTAAAATATTGGAGAGTTAAGTGACATCAATTGAAAGAGCATTTGGAATAGCACACGTTGCTACAAATCCCCAAATCTGGATTTAGGTCAATGAGAAGAAAAGAAACCAACCTGGCAAGCAGCAGAGGCTTGCTTGCCTTGATGGATATTCGGCACTCTCAACGGTACTTCAACTTTATACAGCCTATGGCATCGTACATCTGTCTGTCCTGTGAGACAAGGGGAGTATGCTGAACTTGTCAAGAGGGGGATGGGAACCCTTCTCACAGCCTGGGATGGGAGGCCTACCATGGAGGAAACCAGAGCTTGTCCTACCTCACAGGGGGACTGACAGTTGGGAGGGCTACATTTCCTGTCACCAGTCCAAGAGCCAGTCTATACATGTGCAGTACCAAAGTGCTGGTCATGTTTATTCTTGCTTTTCCACAAATGACAAAGAAATCAGTCACAGGAGAAGACCACTGACAAGCCAGCCATACATTAGTGCCTGATGTAAACCCATATTAAAACCCAGTGAGGGAGAGAGCCACTGGGAAGAGGGCCAGAGTTCCTGTGCATCTGCCATGAGCCTTAAGCGAGTGGCATACAAACACTGCCAGCAGAGAGGGGGCAACCGAATGAGGAGCCTGTGCTCCTGCAAGACTGTTGGAGACGTTGCACAGCACTCACCAGCCTCAGCACGCACCGCAGCGAGACCAGGGTAGCCACCCTAGACCATGCGGCACATAAAATAAACCCAACAAATGAGGAATGGATTTACCTCAAAGAGAACCGAGCCACAGCCCCCTAACACAAACGTGGGCGCTATGCAGCAGAGTGGACCCGTGCAGAGAAAAGGGGGCAAGGCTTCACCCAGCTTGGTGATTGTTGACTATGCAACCCGATATCCTGAAGCATTGCTTTAGAGGAGCAACACCACCAAGACAATCATAAAAGATTTTCATACCTTATTTTACTCGAGTGGGTTTTTCAGGCTGAAATTCTCGCCCACCAGTGTAGTAGTTTCATGTCGAAACTAATGGTGATATGAAGATGCTATTGATCAAAATCCTCCAGACAGCCATTTCCCACTCCGAGGCTGATCGCTTAGCAGACCGGTGTAATAACCAAACTCTGAAATGCACCTAGAGGAAGCTCGTTACTGAAGATGAACGAAATTGGGACAACCATGGGCTCTGTTAGTCTGGAAAATGCTGTAAACATGCAAAGGATTCTCATTGTTCAAGTTGGTCTATGGCAGAAACCCCTGCAATGTGCTCGACATTATATTATGCGCGAAGAATGGGAGAAACCAGATAGTCGGCGGACTAGAGACCATCCCATGGCGCGACACACCCAAGACTACATGGAATATAGACCATGCAGTTCTCAGTGAGGGAAAAGTTGATGGTCTTACTCCCTACCAGGTAGAAAACTGAGCTGGAAATCCCCCATAGAATCACAAGGTCCAAAATAAACAACAACAAAAAGAACCTGGAAAGAAAACAGCAACCCACAGCTACTACAGCTATATTTCAAAAACATTAAGGAGACACCCCTGCCAATCGAAATCCAGGGAGTAACAATGCCAGTGAGGCTATCCACGAGCAAACACAAGGAACTAGCCCAGCTGACTGGATATGCAGACATGTACTCCATGAAGCCGGTGCGTGTGCAGGGACTAATCCATAAAATCCAAACACCCACAAGAAGATGGCCACATCTCAAACGCTATAGGCTACCTACCATCCATATGCCAGAAAGCAAATTTGCGAGGGGGTGAAAAAGATGCACGCCCTGGGCATAATTGAGAAGCCATAGTCCTCATACCAAAGCCGGACAACATCTGGCTGTTTTGCGTGGACACCCGCTTTGATGCTTATGCAGTGCCATGGATAGACTAGTTGGTTGAGACATTAGGCAAAGCATAAGTTATTTGCACAAAAAGGGTTACTGGCAAGTATCCTTGGATGAAGAAGCCAAGCTAAAAATCACATTCTCCACTCCTGTAGGTCTAATCAAGGTCCCAGTCTTGCCCTTTGGTCTCCATATAGCACCAGCAAAATTTGAGAGACAAATTGAACGAGTCCTAGTCCCATGCCTCTTCGCAGAAACCTACCTTAACGATATCCCCATCTACAAGTCTACATGGAAAGAACATTTTAACCATCTAACAGCTGTTGCAATGAACTGGAAAGCCCACCTAAACGTTAACCCAGGCCCAGTTCAGTAAAAAAACTGGGGTTTCAAGTTTTAAATGGACAAGACTTAACTCAGAAAGTAAAAGGAGAAAAAGTCAGAACACACCACGGCCAATCATTAAAAAAAGATAAAGGAGCAAGGATGGGCAATTCTGCGCTCTCTGCTGAGGTGTGCTCAAAATTAACCGAAAATATGTCTGTAGCTAGTATGAAAGCTGTGATCTTAAGCAGCCTCAGGTACGAATAAGGCATACCCAAAGCCTTAACACTGTGAAACTAGATTCTATCTGGTATCCTGGATTGGCGCTGGTCACGTCACACAATCAGGCTAATTGCCTTCATTCTGCTTTGACTGAAACAACTCAGGTTGTGCATCTAGAAAGTTACATTTAATCCTCAATGTGCCCAAAGTGCCCAAAGTGTGACACGCGTTTCAAGGTCTTTTTCAAAACGGGGCACTAGAAATCGTTTAGACATCATGGTGCCAAACGTTGTTGATTTGTTAACATTCCAACATGGATCAAAATACACATAAGGAGCAAGTTAACAATTGTTGAAACACATCATGGTCATGGACGACAGAAAAAGGAAAACGCCCCACTGCATCATGAATATAAAATAATTGAGAGTTAGAGAGATTGAGAGGGGATGGGCAAGGGAAGGCGTTGTGAAGGATGGTGTGGAGAATAGTAAAAGACGAGTGACATGCCTAGGTATAACTATATAAAAGCAATTGTTAGTCAATAGTGAATAGGCCACTGGTCCCATGGATTGGTGCCCTGTACAAGACAGACATTGCACTCGTCTGGTGTACAAATTGATGTATACGATCAATGCGTGTTGCATAAGAGCTGTAAGTAGGGTCAAGTGCCCAACACCTGAAAAAAAACACACAAGGCCTAACAAAGTCTTGCCAGAATTGCAGGTGCTGCCTGTATCAAAGAAATGTTTGATGATACAAGAATAAATAAGGCTACAGGATGGCAATCACCTGTGTAGAAGATCTGCCATCCAAGTAGTGCAGACCCGAATTGCTCCATCATTAACACTGGCTGCTAAATAAAGCAGTGACAACGTATGCGAGTGCATATGTTGGGCATTACAAAATAAAGTGCCTATAGCCTTAATTTTAGTCATAAAAAATAATGTGTCAGCTGATGAGTGAATGGTTTGACCTCCATTAATAACGCAAAACTATCGTAAGCATCTGGTAAAAAGAAGCTGCTGTTGCTTGGCAATGGCAGTACACAATGTACGACGATCGTATATACGGCGAGGCTGCATCCCCGTTGCTATATATATGGCCTCAAAAATGAAAATGTATGATTATAAGAGTGTGTCCACCCTGTACGCGCGGGATCACAATGCCTGATGGTATGCCGCGGTCAGTTTACATTGCAGCCGCCATCAGGTTAGTCTTAATTTTAGCATCCGCGACTGCGACATCATGCGCGTGGCGTCATTACTAAATGACAGGCATTAGAAAGCCATATAGTGAGGGGCCGAGCTAAGGGGCCCTACTTGCATCGATAACGCAATATTGCCACCAGAGTATATTGCCATTTCTATCTCTGTAGAATTATCCACAAAGGGTATACAAAAATTGCAACAATATATTGAAGAACACATTTTAAGAAGCACGATTGTGGTCGCCTATCGTGATGCTATTGGCCATACTCGTAAATGAGTAACTGAGTAACATGTGCTCAATGTTAAGAGTATGGGCGATTTGAGTCTGCTGAATAGGCAGACCCATTGTCACTGGTTAGAAAAACAGTTCAGTTATTATAAATCAGACTGAAACGAATCAAAAGTGAACAGGTCTAATCATTAGTGTGCCGAGAAAGGAATATATAAGAATGGATGACACTTATCAGGCTATGCAGCTTAGGCCTTAGATGTTCACTAACGAGCAGAAACAGTATATATAATGCACATAATTCAAGCCATTACATAGGTCAGTACATCATAGAAAAGAGCACATTTCGATTCCAAGATGGCGGCCGTGCCGGGTAGACGTGCGTGAGCGTAGCTCCGTCTCCCAGCCGAGGGCCGCAACACTAAAGTACATTAATAAATCGGATTATCTGCTCCGCATCAGACCCAGAACCCAACGGAGGGCGGCTACAGATATCCAGACTGGCAATTGGCAGTGAAGGGACCGGAGAAGAAGGCATGCCACAGGGACAACCGGAGCGGGAACCCCTGTTGGCGGATCCTACCAAGTATCTGGGGCTTGGCCCCGCTCTCCCAGCCATCAGATCCACAGGGCACAGATTGCAGAGGAGTCGGAAGCCGGCTGCAGGAGAGAGGCCACCTATGTGAGAGCCCGGAGCGCATAACAAGGCGCCATCAGGATCGGCGTGGAAAATAAAGATCCAGCGGGGAAACATTGAGAGGGTCAGCTTGGAGAGCTACTCCAAACAGCCCGCAGACAGGGGAAGACAACAGACTCCAGCATTCATGCAACCAGCCCCCGCCACAGGAAGGCGAGTGCAGGGGCTCAGGAGGAGCGAAAATGCACCCAGGAGATCCGGAGGTGCCGCCCGGAAGACCGGGTTTCACAGGAACCAGCCCAACGGTGAGGAGAGGGGACCTTGCGGCCCCGACCCAGTGAGGGAGGGCGGGACACCACCACTTACAAGGCGCGCCCAGGAGCCTAACCGGCCTACACCCTCCCGATCAATCAAAGGCCTAAAACACTGGATACGGAACGAAGCACTAGCCCCCACTGCGGGTGGGGAAATACCCAGGGACATACCGGCGAAGGAGAAAGCACGGAGGACAAAACCTAACAACCACCAGGGGTGTGGAAGCCCCGCAACATCACCCAAAGCTGCTCACAGCCCCAAGCTAAGGCGACAACCCAGCAAATCAGAGGGGGGGCACGAGGCCGAAGCAAACCCCAGAGAACCGGCCAGAAGCAAGATTAGGAGAAAACCCATCCAGCAAGACACCCAGAGAGACCCCTTCCATCCTGGTAAGCGAAACACAGGGGGGAGGAAGATCCAACGCATCCACGTATCCATTCCGTGGTTCAAGCAAAACCACATGGTAAGGAGGCCCTGCATAGCTAACGACCCCCTCCCATCTTTAAACATCAAGCCCGCGCCCCATGAGGCAGCCCACAGGCCTATCCAGAGTGAGGTGAACACCCCGTACCCAAGAACCTATATGGGGGCAGAGATCAGGCCCAGCCACAAGAGGGGAGACCCCAATCGGAGGGCCCAGCAAGGTAAAGAAACACAGCGCAACTCACTCCACAGGCACCACAAACACGAAGGCCTCAACCGGAGAGAGGTGATTGCTGACCCACTCAGCAGACCAAGGGGACCAAAGAGCGATAAGGGAGTTCAAGGAACCCCCAGTGTCACACAAGCTAGGCACCACACCGGGAAATCGGCGACCAACAGAACTCCACAGTGCCCTAGAACAGATAGCAGGACCCGGTGAAAGGGAAACCGAAAATTGAGCCAACGAAAGAAGGGGCAGACCGCCTCCCATAGCCCTGACAGAAATAGGCTAGCCTAGCCCAGGCTGACAAGGATCCATAGATCCAGAGCCCCAAAAGAAACACAGATACACAAGAGGCCCAAAGTAGAGCAGCACACATGTCAAAATCCAGGGGACGACAAACACAGACAGCGACACAATCTACAAATTCAAAACAAGAGCAGAACCTCTTGCAACTCTGGGGATCAGACCCACAGACACTAAGGCCAAATTGCAAAAGGGAAAAGAAGCAGGGGCGAGCCCCGGCACAGAGCGGGCGGAGATGGCCACAAAGGAAGACATGAAGACCTGGTTTGGCGAATTCCAGGAACAGTTCATGGTCACCATTCACACACAATTCGAGACGAAGAGCGAGATGAAACAGGCGGTACAAGAGCTGAAGACAGAAATAGGCAATTTAGGGGAAAGAACGGACACCCTGGAGATAACCGTCCAAAACTTGGATGAGGAAACACAGCAATACGCAGAGACTCACAAACGCCTGGTCCGCTTGACCCATAACCTAGAGCTCCAATATGAGGACTTAAGAAAACCGCTCTTGGAGATCAAATAAGGATAAAAATATGGTGGAATCCAACAAAGAAAAAGATCTCAGAAACGCAGTACAGCAAGTCTTCAAGGACATCCTCGCAGAAGATGACACAGAGGTCCCGATAGACAGAATACATAGGGTAGGTCCAAGAAGAATGGGAAAGCAGGGTGCCCACGCCCGGGATGTCCTGGTAGCAACAACATCATCCTCCCAAAAGGAGCAGATACTACGCAAAGCAACGATGGACCAGAGCAGGATGAACAGGGTGGACATACACCTATACCAAGACCTGGCTCAATCAACGCTCCAGAAACGCAGGGAGATGGCCCCGGTAATAAAAGAACTAGTGTCGAAACAAAATCGGATACAAGTGGGCGTTTCCATTCAGAATGCTATTTTCGTGGGAGGGTAAACAGCAGAGAATTACCAAATACGAAGGACTGCACATAATGAACCTACAAGATCAGGAAAGCGACCGAGGGAACTGCAGGGAGAGCCCCTCCAGGCGGAAAGCTCCCTGGGAAAGGAAAACCAAAAAAAGGAGACCGAGAGGCCCTGCAAAGCAGTAAAAGGGAATACTCAAATCAATCCAGAGAGCCCAAGTAAGACTACCAGACGAAGCCCACCAAGGCCTGATGCAACGTACGAATGGAGAACACACATGGAGCATGAATATGACATCCAGGTGATGGCCGGGGTTGGGGGTCTAACCAGGGACCATCAGAGGAATCCAAGTGGGGTTTAGGACTCCCCACAAAGTTATCCCTGAGTGAAGAGAGGGCATGGCGCAGAAGGCTTCCCGCACGAGCGATCATAGGTCCCAGAGCCCTCCTCAGGGAAGTTATGGGAGCAGGAGGGGGAGGGGCGAACGGCAAGTTGGGGGATGCCAAAGTTACAGAAGGGAAGCCTGGGGGGACACGGAAGGAAACACATCCAGCATACGAGGGCCCTGGGAAGGCAAACAGAGATCCTCCCTTCCACGAAAGAATGGGGCTAAAACTAACTAACACAATGTCAGAGGGCTGAACTCCCCGGTAAAAAGAAAGAAGGTGGAGCACTTTTTACAAACAGGTACAATTTATATCATAATGCTCCAGGAAACTCAAAAACTCATGTTCACAGATGCAAATCCCTATATATTTGCTGAGCAGCAATTGAGTGGATCAGTAATCTTTATGGTTTTCCTTTGAGGTTCAATAAATCTTTGTGTGTCAATGTGCACATAACTGCATATCGTGCAGGTGCCACACAAACCTCAGACTCTGCGGTTGTAGCCATGTCGCTGGTTGATCAGTGGAGGTACTCCTCAGAAAGGATGGATTGGGCGTGTGGATGATCTTTGGGTTTTGGCAGGCTGGCTGCAACGATCCTGGTCTAGCAGCAAGAGGTGCCAAGGTTTTTTGAGAATCGTATACATTCAATGGCTGTCCTCACAGTTGGAGGTTAGGAATCTAATGCCGATATGCCATGGGTTGGTTGTTTTGGGTTTTATAGGATTTTGAGGAATTTGTAACGTGCTCAAAACCGACCAAACCGTATAATGGCGCAGATTACATCTAGTAGGGCAAATTATCAGAATTGTATAGATACCTGCATTCTATCCAGGGGGGCAGGCAGTTCCAACAAGCCCACAACTTACTTAAACAAACGTTTTCAGGGCCTTACAGAATTTGAACAGGGGGTCCAAAATCCTAATTTCCCTAGGTATACTGTTCCAAAATCTGGGGCCAAACACAGAAAATCTTGTATCCCCTCTGCACACAAAAGTAGATGTGGGAATAGCCAACAGAGCTTGGTCCCTTGAACGTAAGCATCTGGACGGCTGATCTTGCTTAAGCTTCTCCTTCAGGTAGTCAGGTGCTAAATTATTCAGACACTTAAATACCAAACATGCTACGTTAAATTTTATACGGTCCTCAACTGATAACCAAAGAAGTAGTCAACGTGAGGGAGAAACATGGGAAGTTTCATTTAATCCAAAAATTAGCCTAACCACTGCGTTCTGAGCCTTTTGGAGTCTATTTGGGATGCCCACCAATTGGCTTTTGCAATAGTTAGGTGGGCATTTGTAAGTGCTCCAACCACCAGAGCATGATCCTCTTCCGGAATATACAGTCTGCCAGAGAAGTCTCAGGGAAGTCTGCCAGAGAAGTCTCAGGGAATAAAAGATAGCTTTCACTACCCAGATTGTCCTGCCAGATGCAGCCAAGGTTTTTAACTTTGGTGGATAATTTAAGTTCCACTCCCAATAAACAATGGCAACTAAGGTGTTTTCTCTCGCCAATTGTGAGGCTAGGTTGTGTGCCTTGTCAATGCATTGACTTGGGTATCGTCTCTCCAGAAATCGGTCTTTCAAAAGCTGGCAATGCTTTTTGAAAATGTCTGGGTCTGAACAGTTGCGACGGGCTCTGATAAATTCACCGGTAGGGATATTATGAATAACCGATTTGCGATGGCAGATCGTAGAAAACAGTGTAGAGTTGACTTCTGTATGTTTTCTGAATGTACGTGTCTTGAGGTGAAGATCTTCAATACATATTGTTAATTCAAGGCAGTCAATTTGGAACCTATGACTGATGGGTGAACGTGATGCCATATTGATTATGGTTTAGATTGTCAACAAACGTCAGAAGATCTTGATTCATGCTCTTCCAAATGATGAGGATGTCATCAATACACCTAAACCATATAATTACACGCGAGGTATAATAAGGGTCTTGAGAAATAAATTGGTCTTCACGCATGAATAGATTAGCCACGGCCAGTGCATATTTAGTGCCCATGGCGACTCCTTGAATCTGTTGATAGTATCTATCATTAAAGATGAAGCGGTTACACAAAGCCGCTGACAATAAAAAAAAAACAGGAGGATATATTCCTTTTGCTGTACCTTGACCAAAGCAGAGCATCAAGCAATATAGACAGTAGTTATGAACCAAATCTATTACCTGCGAATGCAGCAAAAGCACCTGGACACCCCAGGATGCTACCAGACGCTCATGACAGACCCTCGGCAAGAATCAGACTTGGAAATCCAAGATTACATCCTTATATGATACAGGCAAGGGTTATTAACGGACACAGACTTTCTCTGACAGTGAACTCCAACAATGTATGATTTACATTTTATTTATAGCGCACCTATACACAGGTGTTTCAAGGCACAACGAGGCAAGGGAAAGGAACAAGGGAGAACAAGACCACTATATTACTAGGCCCAGTGACAATGAGATAACACAAGTGCAGGGAGAGGAAAGGGAGAGAGGTGCCAGGGGGAGGGGGGAGAAGTGCAGGACATAGGATCAATGAAAACACAAGAAAATGAAGTGCGGCCAGCAGGTGGCAGTTCAAGGGTTAAATGCAGGCGGCAGCTGAATGGGAGTGTAGGTAAGGGGACTGTAGGGTTACAGATACAGCCCAAAGTGCAGGGTTGCCAGGCGGCAGTGCAGGTGTGCAACTGTGGGGCAGGGACCTGGGCCCGAGGTTCAGCGGGTAGCCAGGTAACCAGTGCAGTGACAAACAGATCAGCAGGAAAGTGGAAGAGAGAAGGCAGAAGCAAAGAGGAAAGTCTTGAGCAGCTTCCAGAACCCGAGATGGTTCTGCTCAAGTTTCAGAGAGGCAAGGGGCTGTTCCAGAGCGAGGCCCCAGCCGAAGAAAGATCTACCCCCAACTCATTGCTTGGAGAAGCAACTGGCCCTGAGGGAGGTGGAGGAGCTAAGTACTTGCGTAGGAATGTATTTACGAAGAGAGAGTTGGAGGTATTGAGGCCCCAGACCCCAGAAAGCCTCATGGGCAATGCAGAGGGTCTTCAACTTAATCCTCACAGGCACTAGGAGCAAGTGCAGAGATTTCAGTGCTGGAGAGATACCATCCCTGCTCTTGAGGCCAAGGACAAGTCTTGCAGTCCTGTTCTTGATGAGTTGCAGAGGGCGGAGAGTAGAAGCAGGCAGATTTAGAAAGAGGCTGTTGCAGTAGTCCATCCTAGAGAGAACCAGGGCTCTAGAGACAGTGAGCTTGTGGGGGAAAGAGGAAAGGATGAATACCTCAGAGGACGTGCAGTTGGTAGGTTGACTTCCTAGAGATGTGAGGAGAAAAGGGGAGTGGAGTCGAAGATGACCCCGAGGTTCTTAGCCTCACAGGTGGGAGAAGGAAGAGCCCCACAGGAGGCCGGCCAGAGAACAACATGAAAGGAGGGTGCAGGTGTGCCAATGAGGAGAATCTCCATCTTAGTGGCATTAAGGCAGATATCGTTGGCGGCACACCACTCCTGGATAGACAGTCAGAGATGAGAGGAGAAGAGGTGGCAGAGGGGAGCCTGAAAACGAGCCGAGTGTCATTTGCATAGCACTGAAAGTTAGAGCAGAGAGCAGCAATGCAGTGGGCGAGAGGTGCCAGGCATTGGTTGAACAGGCAGGGAGGGAGACACAGGTAGAGAATGAGATAGAGGAAAGGACGGACCCAAGTTGAACCTGGTAGGGGAGGTCAGAGAGGAAAAGTCAGCCAGGCAAGGGCATGATTGGCGATACCCAGGTTATCACAGACGATTGAGCAGGATAGCATGGTTGACCGTGCCAAAGGCAGAAGAGTGATTGAATAAGATGAGGACAGAGGGGAGGTTAGAATCAAGGTTAGAGACCAGATCTGTTTCAGTAGTTGACCCTTCGACAACGTTGTGTGAAATAGATCGCCCACTGGTCTCCCTTAGATGGACTCAAGCTCTATGCAAGCAATTTACCCAATATGTAACATCAGCCATTGACAATTCCCGCATCACTGAAGGAACCTCTATGGATGCCACAGAGCAACTTTATGCCGAAATAATCCATGCTGCACTATTACATTTTAGTAAAAAAAAAAGAAAAATGTATTGCCATTAAAAAATCGACATCCATTTGATCCTTTATGCAAAATACAGAAAAAGGAAAAAAATAAGGCCCTACGAGCTCTGAAAAAAAACAATGAAATGTTACAAACGCAGAGAAACCGTATTATGGCTGCAAATAAGCAAAATTTAAAACACATAAGGTTATCAAGACATAACAAACTTAACTGCAATCTTATTCGAGCTATAACGGCCCATGACACACGAACTATCTGGCGAACAATCAAAAACACTAACGCTCAAGTGTCGCCTTCGCCGTCTAATGCCATACCTGAATCCACTTGGCATACTTATATCACAAGCAAATTTCAGACCCCAGATAAATTTCTGAACATCCGCACACCTTTGTTACCTTATCAGGATCTCCCGCGATTAAACTGGTCCATTGCTGATATCAAGTGGGCTATAAACAAACTTACTTATTCTAAATCAGCTGGCCCAGATGGCTTTCCCCCTTGCCTGTACAAAGCAGATCCGGATTTATGGGCAACGATCATAAACATCAAATTCCAGGCCATCCTCAAATCGTTGATCGTCCCGGCTTCTTGGCTTTCGGCCAGCATCATACCGATATTTAAAAAGGGGGATGCTGCCTTACCACAGAACTACCGGCCTATTGCCTTAATTGATACTGTGGCAAAACTATTCGCAATCCTCCTTCTTTATGACCTTGAAAAATACATCGAAACACACAAAACTATACTCTAAATATCAAACGGGATTTAGGAAAAGATTGAGCACTTCGCTCAAACCCAGTATAAATCGCCCTCATTGACATGTCATCGGCTTTCGATACCGTGATACGGAACCTTCTACGGGCTAAGTTAACTAACATGGGAATTCCATCGGTGCTAATATATTGGTTCATAGCCCTCCACACTAATACATCTTATAAAATCAAACTTACCTCGGAAGGTCGAACAGCCAAACCCATTAGCACTGAAATAGGCCTAAAGCAAGGTTGCAACCTAGCCGCCACTTTTTTCAACCTGTATCTTGCAGATCTTGATAAAGGCTGGGATGCGAAAAACTTTTATTCTGTAAAAATTGGCCTTATTCAACTAAAGTGGCTTGCTTTTGCGGACGATATTATAATATTTGATCCCACTCCGGCAGGCCTCCAATTCAAATTACGATTATTTGAAGATTTCGCAACAGCACACAACTTATCGCCTAATCCTGCCAAAACAGCAGTAATGAAATTTGGCGTTCACAAGAGAACTGGAAAGTTCCAATGGCATATAATGCAAATTCCCATCCCCACTATAGTAGAAACGATCTACTTAGGGTATCATTTATCAGAAAAGAAGTCCATCACAAAGTGGACTGATCTACTAAACAACAAGATCAGACCACTCACATCGCAGTTAAGAATAATATATGCCAAATATTGCAAATTTTCACTAACCCCTCTCATCGAGTTTTTTACGCTAAAAATTGAAACTGTCATTCTCTACTCGCTTGATGTATGTCTGGGCGAAATGGGTGCAATCTTGGATCAATTGCAGGGGACATCCTTGAAACGTGCTATGTCCCTTCCAATGTCACTACCTAATGCAGTCCTAAGACACGAGCTAGGCCTAGTAGCGTTATCTACTCGTTGGTAATGGCCGCTGCTCACTAATTATGCAAAAATCATTTATCCTAAGGTGAATTCCCTATACGATGAAATAAAGCAAACAATTGATTCAAAGCTAACGGCCGCAATGGCCCAATATTTGAGTAGAATATATGACATTTTAAACAAAGTCAATATCACAGTTGATGACATCCATACTAAACCCGCTTATGCCAAAAAAAAGCTGTTTGCATGTGATTGGTGCAGGGCTATTGATCAAATAGGGTCTTACAAACTTTACAAGGAAGACTACCTGTTTACAAAAAACCGCATACCAAATTCAATTTGCTGCACACCAAAGAAAGAATTTCGAACTGGGTTGGATATAATATGTTTGCTGGAAAAAAGAATTGTAGATTCCCCATGTGCACTGAAACTACCGAAACCTTAAAGCATCTCATTTTATATTGTCCCTATTTTAAACATCAAAGAACTGTTTTACTGATGGAGTTTGTAAATATTAACTATACTGATTGTTTAGTATTTCTTTGGGCTAGAATGATGCAGGGTAACTATAATATATAATATATGCTTTAACAAGATTCTGTAAAGTAATAGAAAAGGAATTAGATAATTATGACAATGCTCAAGCCCGATTAACTATATATGCAATGTTTTAATCATGTAATTTTCTACTTTTTATTGAAAGATGATTTTAAAAAATGTCTGCATGAATCATATCGTAAGGAATATTTATCACATCTATTTTGTAAAGATTTTGTTACTCTATAATGGAATCAAACACATAAAAATTATTATTATTAAGAGCAGATCTTCACGGATGTTCAGGAGAGCGGTTTCCGTGCTTCATGCTGCTCTGGAGCTAGACTGATGCTCATGGAGACAACCAACAGATTCAGTGTGAAGATTAAGCTGGGAGATGGCCAGCATTTCCAGAAGTTTGGCCTGCAAAGGAGCGATGGAGATCAGGTGATATTTAGCCGGGCAGGAGGGGGTCGGCTGAGGGTTTGAGAAGAGGGTGCACAAGAGAGTGCTTCAGGGAGGGGGAGGGAAGGCTCCAGTGGCGAAGGAGTGGTTGCAGAAGTCAGCCAAGGTAGGGGTGACGGTGTCAATGTGGTCCTTGATTGTTTTGGAGGAACAGGGAAGAACCTTTCGTAGATCGGATTTGTCTAGAAACCTTGTCAGGGGAGAACAGAAGAAAGGCAGAGAAGGAGGGTGTGGGGAGGGGGGGGTAGCCATAGTCGGGCCGGAGGAAGAGGAGAGGCAGGAGAAGCTGAGAGGGAGGACAGGATGTCCTGGGTTTTAGAGATGAAGTGATAAGCCAGGACCGTTTAGAGGGCCTGGGAAGGAACAGGTGTTACGCTCACCTGATATCCACAGGGACGCCACCCAGCCAGGTTACTCGCTGGTATGCTTCTCAGCTTTGCCCAGATGTGGTCTGCGGGGAAGTGTCTGCCTGAACATACAGGAGGATTGTGTTCAAGGCTGACCGACTGGGGTAAGTATCCTCCCTCCACCCCCGTATGATTTCAGCCCCTCTGAGGCCCTCTCCTCACCTTGTGGTAGAGTTAGGCGTGCTCTCCGTCCAGCCTTCTTTGCAGGGGCACGTTGCCTTTCATGGGCGTGTGCGGTCCAATTACTTCACTGACGCCAGCCCGTTTGATATTGTTCAGGTAGGTCTTATTGCTGTTCTTTAGTTTTGTTGCCCTCCTGCATGCCTTTGTTTAAAAATGTCTCTTTTCTCCCTTAGGTATGCAGAGCTTCAGCGTGGCAAACTGGCTTGGTTGAGCCCCGCTGGTAAATGATGGCGTATTAAGAGCGCTATGATGCAGTAAGTAAGCGCTATGCGCAGCAAAGTCTTGCCTTTGCTAACCTGTTTTGCTTCCTTGTAGGTCGCGGTGTTCTTCAGCGCGAGTGGAATGTCCGGAGTGGTGCCAGCCGAGAGGCGACCAGCCAGGTAAGCCTTTTGAGCAGTTCGTAACTTGCAAATGTCTCTACTGCTTTCTTTAATGTTGCCTCTATCTTCCTCTTTCAGGTCGTTCTGTCCGGGAGGCGTGCAGATTCAAGGAAGCTGTTCTCAGCAGCTGCGAGTGACTAAAGATGAAGACTGCAGGTAAGATGCTGCTGCTAATGATGTTCCTTTTGTCTCCTTGCAGGTTCTGCTTCTCCGAGGTTCGAGGGAATAGCTGGACACGGTGAGCGTCACGTTGCAAGCTGCAAAGTAACACAAAGCGTGTTGTCTTGCTCGGTTGTGGTTTAAGTAGCCCCAACAAAATAGTCTAGGTAAAGTAGTCCCTAGGCTACCACACCCAAAACACTAGACCGCATAGCTTGCTTCTTTGGAACCAAGCTATGTGGAAGCCTCCATGTTGGCTGATAACACATTAAGTAGTTCCCAAGCACATGTTTTTCATGGTGGATGAGCCTGGCACCGTAGGCGCCAGGAGTGGCCCCAAGAGGGTTTTCGAAAAGGATGTCAGGTTCTAGAGGCCCGAGTCCTGACTCCACCTGGCCAATGGGTTTGCCAGAGGGGGTTTTGGGCGAGGGTCGTGACAATAGGAGAGGTAGAGACTGCAGCAGGATTGGCCAGCTTCTTGCAGATTCTAAAGAGTTTGGTCGAGTTGTTAGAGGCCACAGAGATGCGGGCTTGTATCCAAGCTCTCTTCTTAGTGAGGACAGAGAGTCGATATTGCCCTTGGAGCAGGCGATAGGCCAGTTTGTCAGAGGATGTACAAGATACCAACCATTTTCTCTCAGCCACCCTACACTTGCGTTTAAGGGTGATGAGATCTGAGTCGTACCAAGAGTTGCACTTGGCTTTAGGCTTCATGTGGATCCTCATGACAGTGGCAAGTGCATCAAGAGTATCAGAGATAGAGTGCAACATGGAGAGGGTTGTGTCAGGATGCGAGTCAACCATAGGTGCAGGATGGGGAGAGAAAGAGGCAGCGAAAGCCTCAACTGACACACACTTCATGGGTCGCATGACTGAGAAAGTTGGTGGCAGTGTGGGTGTAGGCTTGGCCTGAGGGGGGGGGGGAGACAGAGAGAGAGACAGAGAGACAGAGAGACAGAGGTCACTCCAGGAGAGAGGAGTGGCGAGAGGGGGAGGTCTGAGGAGATCGGATCATCAAGAGAGTGCCCTGCAGAGTGAGTTGGGCCAGAAATAAGAATAGAGAGAGAGTCGCAAATGTCGTGAAAAAGTTCTGTGGAGGGACAGGAATCATCCAGGTGGATGTTGAAGTCTCCAAGGAAGGAGGAGTTGGGCGGTTGAGGCCAGGAGGGAGGAAACGAGGTTTGCCCACTCGGAGAGGAAGGGGGAGATCTGAACAGGTGGCTGTTTGATAGTAGCCACTGTGAGAGTGTATCCAGGAGAGAGAGAAAGCCTACAGACCAGGCATTCAAAGGAGGAGTAGGACTGCACAGGAATGATAGAGGCAGGAATCCACTCCGGGAAAATCAGGGCTACACCCCCACCGGAGGGGTTGGATCTGGGCATGGAGTGGATCTTGTGGCCATCACGGAGGGAAGTGTCAAAGCTTGTGACAGAGCTGGCCGTGAACCAGGGGCGTTGCTAGGGGGGGGCTAAGGGGGCTATAGCCCCTGATCTTTTGGTTGTAGCCCCGGATAGAATCTCAGGAGCTACAGCCAAAAGACTAGCTAGCCCCGAGTCCCAACAGTTCTGACATCAGCTTAGCCCCGGGTCTTTTCCAGACCTAGCAACTCCCCTGCCGTGAACCATGTCTGTGTGAGACCAAGGCCATCAAGGTCGAGTTCTTCCCGGAGATGGCAGATAGAGGAGTGTTTGACAACGGAGCAAGAGTTAAGACTGGTGAGGTGGAGAAGGTTGCCATCCTTGAAAAACTTCCGGGGAGGGGTACAAATCAGAGGTACTCCCTGCGGAGGTGTAGAAGGGGCCAGAGGGAATGCAGAGGAGGTAGGAGAGGGCAAGGAAGCCGAGGAGGAAGAGGGCGCTGGAATAGTGGCAGAGGATGGAGGCAAGGAAGCCGAAGAGCGGAGGGAAGGGATAGCGGGAGAGGAAAGGAAATTGATGAGGTGCGAGAAGCGTCTATCAAAGAGGAGGAGGAGGTTGGCCTGAGGGCCTTGGACCAAGACAGTGCTGTTGAGGTAAACATTGATGATAACCTTAGAGGAGTGGAATGAAGCCAATAGGGCCTCCCACTGAGTGCCACCATTAAAGGGAGAGGAAGAGTAAGGAGAGAGCACATAGGTCTGGCGAGAGAACAACAAAGAGGATTGTCAGTGATGGTCTGTCTGGAGGAAGCAGTGTAGGCATCAGCGATGGGGAGGCCTGGGTTGGATGGAGACCAGGATATATTTTTTTTAACTTCTTCCTACCAGACATAGTGAGAAGAGTAGAATAGTCGAAAGAGAAACAGTTGGAGAAGATAGGAGAAACGGAGCGCACCATAGGTGATGTGGAAGAGGAGAGAGAGAGAGAGAGGGCAGGGGGGAAGAGTGTGGAATGCGGGAAGAGCAGAAGGGGAGGTTGGGGACACTAGGGGAGGTTGGGGACACTAGGGGCATACACTGGGGTGCAAGCAGAAAAAAACAGAACAAGACAGGAGCAGCAGGACAGATGAAAGCACAATGCAGCCACTGGGCACAAGCACATTTGAAATTCGCAGTGCAGTTGGAAAAGCACAGTGAGCCACTAGGCACAGGCAAATTTGAAATACACAGTGCAGTTGGAAAAGCACAGTGAGCCACTAGGTACAGGAAAATTTGAAATACGCAGTGCAGCTGGAAAAGCATAGTGAGCCACTAGGCACAGACAAATTTGAAATATGCAGCGCAGCTGGAAAAGCACAGTGAGTCACTAGGCACAGGCACATTTGAAATACACAGTGCAGCTGAAAAAGCACAGTGAGTCACAAGGCACAGCTTGCTATACTGAAAGTGGAAGTCAGGTGAAAAGGGATGATGAAAAGGAAGTCCGTAGTGTAGAGAGTGATGATAGGTAAGCAACTAACTGACTTGCAGGGAGCGAGAGAGCCAAAGTCCTTAGTAGGCTTGTAGGGTGCAGGAACAACCACCACAGAGGAAAACGATGGGATGCAGGGGCAGACACCAGACAGGGAGCAGACAAGGCCTTCGTTTTGAGCCTTAGCGAGACAGCCAGCTCCCACCTGCCGGTTGATGGGATTGGATGAAGAAGGTCCAGGCCAGCCAATCGGAGTGGGTCAGGCTAGAACAGAAGGGCACAGCTTGTCAGAACAATGGGGCGGCCATCTTAGCAAGGCCATAAGGATTAGGGCCCAGGACAGCGTGCCAGAGATTCCAGAGTGAACAGGATGAATACCCAGATGAAATTTCCTTCAGGATGATTGCAGACATTGAGGGATTACGTCAATCAATTTGGCCATTCATTCAAATATTTGTAAATTCTGTTTGCAATTTCACCACGGTGTACGTGGAAAAGGAAGCTTACCCCCATGAAGAAGAAAGAAGCAGCCTTGAGTGGCAATGTGAGTGGGATGCAGTACTGCTGGCGTAGTAGGCAGCCAGACTTCCCTCAAGACAAATACTTGGTGGCACTGGGTGGGCAACAGATAGAATCTCTGAATATCACGACAATTCTCATGTTACGCAGTTCCTCATTTAGGAGTATGGTCAACAGCATCACGACAGGCGTTCACAATCATGCTTCTTTACCCCTTAAGTGCCAAGGACGAGCTATCTCATCCTCGGGACTACGTTTGCAGTGCCAAGGATGCGATCGCACAAATCTGAAATCCAATCCCCAGGCTATGTGAGGAGGAGGTTCCTCACAGCCCGGGGGTTTGATTTCCTTCAGTTTCACGTCAGCGGGCATAATGCGCGCAGATGTGAAAAAAGTAAATTTCACAGCTGCAGCCATTTTCAGCTGTGCTGCTGACAGAGAAGGTAGGTTTCGACCTTTCTCTCCCTCAATCTCTGGCAGTATTGTGCTGCTTAGATTGAGTGAGGTGTTTAGTAAAAGGGGAGAGACTCCACTTTCCGACACCTTCCTTGAAGCATTGCTGGGCGCGGATCGCTCAATCCGTGCCCAGCAAAGCCACTAGACCGCCAGGGATCTGTTTTTGATGCAGCCCCCAAAGCATGGGGAAGTATTTTTTGCCCACCCTGGGGGCAGATGGGCACACTACTATACTTTCTACCGAAAGATTATTAAGTATTACCAGCAGATTCCTGAAGCAAGACCAATATTTGGTGGCACTAAGTGGACAACCGAGAGAATCTCAGAATATCTCGACAATTCCCAGTCCACATATGTACCTACTTCCCTCCAACCTAAAAGATACTAGCCAAGTATTGAATATTTTGCAGCATATTCAATGGGTTCCATAATATCTGTGTGTCACTCTGGCTGTCAGAACATATTACACGTCCATTGAACACGACCTGGCCATCCAACCTAGTGATTACATTTTCAAGGATAGTTCAGCCTCATATTATAGACACAGAGATGGTGAAGGAAATGCTGCAGCTAACATTGGATCATAACCGCTTCATCTTTAATGACAGATACTATCAACAGATTCAAGGAGTCGCCATGGGCGCTAAATCTGCACTGTCCTTTGCTAATCTATTTAGGGTCATTCTTGAAGACCAATGAATATCTCAAGACCCTTAATTATACCTCCCATCAAATTATATGGCATAGGTATATTGATGACATCCTCATCATTCGGAAGGGCACAAATCAAGATCTTCTGTCGCTTGTTGACAATCTAAACCATAATCAATATGGCATCACTTTCACCCATCAGTCATAGGTTCCAAATTGACTT
Organism: Ambystoma mexicanum; assembly: GCF_040938575.1. Taxonomy (NCBI): domain Eukaryota; kingdom Metazoa; phylum Chordata; class Amphibia; order Caudata; family Ambystomatidae; genus Ambystoma; species Ambystoma mexicanum. The sequence continues at coordinate 1,404,874,737 of NC_090923.1, read as the reverse complement.
CCTTGATTTAACAATAATATTGAAGATCTTCACCTCAAGAAACGTAGATTTAGAAAACATACAGAAATCAACTCTACACGGTTTACTACAAGCTGCCATCGCAAATCAGTTTTTCATAATATCCTTACATGTGAATATATCAGAGCCTGTCGCAACTGTTCAGACACAGACATTTTCAAACAGGAATACCAGCTTCTGTGAGACTGATTTCTGGACAGAGGATACCCAAGTCAATGCATTGACAAAGCACACAACCAAGCCTCAAGATTGGCAAGAGACAACACCTTAGTTGCTACGGCATACCAGCATTAGATTTCTGACATCATACTGGAAGGACAGCCACCTCTTGCTGCTAGACAAGGATCTTTGCAGCCAGCTTGACAAAACCCCAAAGATCATCCATGCAAGAGCGCCAACTCTAAGAAGCACGCTCAGTCTATCCTTTCCAAGGAGTACCTCCACTGATGAACCAGTGACATGGCTACAACCGCAGCATCAGGGGTTATCAAAGTGTGACACCTGCAGGATGTTTGGGTATGCGCACATTGACGCACAAAGATTTATTGAACCTCAAGGGAAAACCATCAAGATTACTGATCCAAGCAATTACCGCTCTAAATATGTGGTACATACCATTGTTTGCATCTGCAGCCACATATATATAGGTAGCACAAACGGGAACTAAGGATTCGCATCGGTGACTATTTGTCCACAACTGGCAGGCAAGATTCCAAATTTCCCCTTGCAACACATTGGCAAAGCCAACACCAATTAGCCAACAAGAAAGACTTGAAACTCATTGGCCTCAAGAAAATCTCCCTGGAAAAAGAAGGAGATAAGGAAAAGATACTCCGACAGGCTGACTCAAGCCTTATGCATACAAGCTTCATTAGCCTGAACAAAGATCATGACATTGGCTCTTTTCTATGATGTACTGACCTGTGTAATGGCTTGAATTATGTGCATGATATATACTGTTTCTGCTCGTAAGTTCATACCTCTTACAGTATGTCATGGAAGAAAACTAGTAACTAAGACGACCATCTAAGGACTAAGCTGCATAGCCTGATCAGTGTCTTCCATTCTTATATATTCCTTTCTCAGCACACTAATGATTAGACTTGTTAATTCACTTTTGATTGGTTTCAGTCTGATTTATAATAACTGAACTGTTTATCTCACCTGTGACAATGGGTCTGCCTATTCAGCCGATTTATATCAGTTCCTCATTTAGGAGTATGGTCAACAGCATCACGATGGCCAACCACAATCGTGCTTCTTAACCCCTTAAGTTCCAAAGACAAGCTATCTCATCCTCAGGACTACATTTGCAGTGCCAAGGACAAGATCGCTTGTCCTTTTTGGCACTACACTTTGTGCACAAATCTGAAATCCAACCCCGGGGATTTGTGATATGTCAGTTTCACGTCAGCGTGCGTAATGACGTGAACAAAGTACATTTCACTGCTGCAGCCATTTTCAGCTGCGGCGGTGAGAGAGAATGTGAGTTTCCACATTTCTCTCTCTCTCGATCTCCGGCATTATTGTGTCGTTTAGATCGAGGGAGACGTCTGTGGAAAGGGGAGACTCTCCCTTTTCCAACGACCCCTTCCTTGAAGCATTGCTGGGTGTGGATCGCTCAATCCGTGCCCTGCAATGACACTAGACCGACAGGGATCTCTGAAGTGGGGGAGTGAAGGGGCCGCTTACCTCCCACCCCCAAACCAAAGCATGGGGGGAATCGAGGGGGGGGGATGAGTATGTTTTTCCCAACCTGGGGAAAGATGGGCACACTAATGTGCCCATCTGCCCTTAGGGAAGGGGAAAAAAAATAAATTACAAGTTTTTGGTGGGGGATAGGGCCACACTAAACCACCATGGATGTTGTTAGGCAGAAACCTGTGAAGTTCCCTCTGGGACCACTGCAAAAGATTTATGACTACAGGTGTTTGGCAGTAAACCCACTTGGTAGCAGTCTGTACCACACAGATTCACTTGGTAGATGTGGCTGAGCAGTCAGACTTCCCTCAAGAAGAGTTAGGCAGTATACAGAGTATTCACAATAGGTCAAGAGCACACAATAGAACAAGTAAACACTGACCAGGGCTTGGTGTAAAAGAGATATAATTATTTATTTAAAACCACATCTAGAAAAACACACAGGCACTAATAATAAGCAATTCAAAAACACGGTCACTAAAAGATATACACTCCCTTAAATGAATATTAGACAAGTCTTAAGTAAAGCCCCACTTATTTTCAGACAGCGGTGAGCGCTTAACGTAGATGGCACTCTAATAGTTCGTTTTAAAAAGGGAGAGAAAAGCAGAACACAAATTGAAACAGATCCCAACACTTTTTCAAGAACACAACAAGGGAGGAAGGCAAAGTAAAACCGTGAATTTAGAGTTCAAGAGGCCGGATCCACTTTGAGGATCCAAACGAAATGTGTCCAAGGTCACACGGTTGCAGTGCACAAAGGTCTTGTAAAGGTTCAAAAAGGAGTTGGACCACAGAGAGGGACCAGTTAGAGGGTCAAGGCGGCCAGCCCAGTCCAGAAGGTTAAGGAGTTATTATTACCTTGTAGCAATCTTTAGAAAGGGAGGCCTGGCGGACACGGTACCTTAAAGTGGTGAGAACGCTCCAGCGGGGGCAGTTGTTCCTGGCAGCGGGTGCAAGTCGGTGCTTCGTCCGGGGGAAGAGAGGATCTCGTCGTGGAGGAAGACAGGAGTCCGTTGCACTGCCAGGGAAGAAACCAGCCGCGGAGTTTCTCAGGTACAAGGAGCGGTCCGGTGATTCACGGTTCAGTGGCGAGTGGCTATCTGGCTGCCGGGGTGCTTGGCACGGGCAGTTCGACCACAAACCGGGCTGGGGTGTGAAGAAAGAAAGGAAAACTGGTTGTGCCCACCAGTCAGGGGAAGCCTCTCCAGCCAGGAGATGATCTCTGTCGTCTGGAAGTGGTGAGTCGATTCTGCAGGGCTCCACCGGTGTTGTCGTCGTGGTAGGTCGGCTCAGCTTCTCCCTCGTCGGATTCTCAGGTCCTGTGGCGACTTCTGAAGTTCCAGTCCCCAAGGCCCTGCTTTTATGCAGAAAACCCCCACTCAGCCTAGCTGTCACTCAAACATGCTAAGTGGTGAGCCGGCCGGCTCACCACTTGGGCCAATCACACAAGAGTGCGACCTGAGTTACCAAGGTAACTCGGTCCAGGGTGCCTAAACCCCCTCACACACCCCCTGTGGTACCCAGACAGAGTGGCACCACTTTTGGAGGCTTCTGTGGAGAAGCCCGCCCAAAAAGTGGAACAAAGGGCTTGACTTGGGTTGGAGTCACAGAAGAGAACACAAATGCCATTTTAGAATCGAGTCTTGGCAAAAAATACCAACCGGAGAATTATTATTAAATAAACCGGCGGTATGTACGAGGCTATGAGAATTAAATAATTAAAGTTGGTAGCCTCGAACAATGGGAAAATCCCATAGGAAAATATTTGCGGTCGAATATAAAAAGTAGTTTCCACTGCCACCAGCCAAAACTTGATCAGGGGGGACGGAGACGTGCCCCCTCGACTAACAGACCCCGGGGCAATCGAATTGCCCCGATCAGTACGTCCACAATATGATGGTTTGTACTGGTTTCTGTTAATAATTTGGGACTAGTAAAGCCAATGGTGACTTTAGATGCCCTGGGAGACAGTAGTCAGTCCCAGGGTATGGAGTCTATGGTGGGGTGTCACTATGACACCCCTGTGTTACTGCACGGAGGGTGCTGTGTAACACACATAGGAAAAACACATGAGACCCTATGGAGTAAAGGACCCCATAGCCCAAAAAACACATTACCAGTCAAAGGAATACCATAAATCATGTCCAAGAGTGGGAGAAAAAAAAAAAAAAAAAAAGAGTCTCACTCTTGGTAGGAGGAAAAAAACAAACTCCAGAAATCCAGCAAAGCTGCTGGGGGACTCACTAGGTTAGGAAATTCAGCCTAAAGAGAGAATTCTCCCTAACAGATGTCTGTAGTGGAAAGGGGGGTGGCCCCCTCTCCCCAAATGGATGGGGAGGGGGGGGGTTCATTTAGCCCTCCCTGGAGGTAGCTTGGGGGTCAGCTTGCTAGTGTAATCTGCCTCTAGGAAGGGCTACATGAGATGCCCAGCCATCCATCCATGTTGGTGAGGGGGGGGTAGGGGAGGAAGAGGGACACCAGGGAACTTTGCAATAGAAAGAAGGTGCCCCCCCCCCCCACTTAACTACTATGGAAGATTGGAATGAAAGGGGGGTTGGCCCTCCCCCCCCACCCACAATAGATGGGGGGCAGCTCATGTAGCCCTCCCTGGTAGCAGATTTCTAGTGAAATCTGGCAATCTGCCCCTAGGAAGGGTCAAATGTGTTTTTGATGGGTGGGGGGGGGGGGTGTCACTCGACCACCAGGGATGGCTTGAAAGGGGGGCGGTGATTGGAGCGTGATCGTTATGATTTGTTTTTGCTGGGCTGACCATAAGTAATGCATATTTATTGTTTCACGGAGCAGCAACGGTTATGCTAGTCGTTTTTTTTATTATTATACGGTTAGGGCCCATTGTCAGTGGCGTGGGTGGGACTGGATCGGATTTGTTGGCGGTGTGGGCGGGAGTGGGCAGTCTGGGGAGGTATTTTGGCTGGCTGGAACACAATTGCAGGGTCTGGCCACAAATTGCCCCCATGCCAGCAGAGCATTGGTGTTTCCCTGGGTGCGGCTGTCTCCCATGTGGGTTGACCGTCCGCAAGCCCATGCTGCACATCTGGCTGTGCTGCATTACAAATTTCACCTCTGGGGAGGAACGGCCCTCTGCCGGGGCTCCCCAAACTGCTGCTGAACCCCAAAGCTGGAGGCATCACCTCAAACTCCTGGAGTTCTGGCTGGCCTGCATTACACTTTTCCCTCTGGGAAAGTACAGGGACTCTGCCAGGGCTCCCTGGAACCGCCGCTGGGCTTAGGGACGGTCAACCCACATGGGAGACAGCCACCCAATGCCAGGGACATCACTCCATCGAGCTCTGGTTGGCCTCCGTTACAGCTTCTCCCTCCGGTAAAGGACCGGGACCCTGCCAGGGCTACCTGGGACTGCCACTGTGCTTGGGGACGGTAGAGCCACATGGGAAACGAATGCCTAAGGCCATCACCCCTAACCGTCCTGGAGTTCTGGCTAGGCTGTTACAGCATTTGCCCACAAATTAGGCCTGGCAGTGTGCCGATCCCTTCTGTAACGCAGCCCAGCCAGAACTCCAGGACGTTTAGGGGTGATGTCACCAGCCTTAGGCATTCATTTCCGATGTGGGTCTACCATCCCCAAGCCCAGCGGCAGACCCATGGGGCCCCGGTAGTGTCCCCATCCCTTCCCGCAGGGAAATTCTATAACGCAGCCCAGCCAGAGCTCTAGGATGGTCGGGGGCGATATCCCTGGCCTTGGGTGGCTGTTTCCCATGTGGGTTGACCGTCCCCAAGCCCAGAGTAGGTTCCAGGAAGCCCCGGCAAGGTCCCAGTCCTTTCCCGCAGGGAAAAGCTGTAACGCAGGCCAGCCAGAACTCCATGATGGTTGCAGGTGATGCCTTTGGCGCCCATCTCCCATGTGGGTTGAACGTCCCGAAGCCCAGCAGTAGTTCCAGGGAGGCCCAGCATATACCCAGTCCTTTCCCGCAGGGAGAAGCTGTTACGCAGGCCAGCCAGAGCTCCAGGGGGCGGTCGGGGGTGATGTCCCTGGCCTTGGGCACCCATCTCCCATGTAGGTCGACTATCACCAAGCCCAGCCTGGAGCTCTGGCTGGGCTGCGTTATAGCCTTTACCTCTGGGGAAGAATGGGGACCCTGCCGGAACTGCCGCTGGACTTGGGGGCGGTCGACACACATGGGAGACAGCCACCCAAAGCCAGGGACATCACCCCGACAAATCCTGGAGCACTGGCTGAGCTGCGTTATAGAATTTTCCTCGGGGAAGGGATGGGGACCCTGCCGGGGCTCCCTGGGACAGCAGCTGCACTTGGCGATGGACGCCCCATTTGGGACCAGGGACAATACCCCGCAACTATCCTGGAGCTCTGGCCTGCGTTACAACTTCCCTAGTGGGAAAGGTCTGGGACCTTGCCGGGGCTCCCTGAGAGTACTGGTGTGCTTGGGGACGGTATACCCACATGGGAGATGGATTTCGAAGGCCCGGGGACATCACCTCCAACCATCCTGGAGTTCTGGCTGGGCTGCGTTACAGATTTTCCCTTCAAGGAGGTATTGGCACATTGCTGGGGTTCCCTGGTGGGGAAAAGCTGTAACACAGGCCAGCCAGAGCTCTAGCATGGTTGGGGCTGATGTCCATGGCCTTGGGCAGCTGTCCCTCATGTGGGTTGACCGTCTACAAGCGCAGCAGCGGTTCCAGGGATCCCCGGCAGGGTCCCCGTCCTTTTCCAGAGAGAAAATTTGTAACGCAGTCCAGCCAGAATTACAGGATGGTCGGAGGTGAGGTCTCTGGCCTTGGGCACCTATCTCCCATGTGGGTCGACCGTCCCAAAGTCCTGCAGCAGTTGCGGGGAGCACGGCAGGGTCACAATTCTCCCCCAGATGGAAAAGCAGTAATGCAGCCCAGCCAGAGCTCTAGACTGTGCTTGGGGATGGTTGACCTACATGGGAGACGGGTGCCCAACGCCTGGGACATCACCCCGACCATCTTTGAGCTCTGGCTGGGTTGCATTAAACCTTCTCCCTCTGGAAAAGGGCCGGGAGCTTGCTGAGGCTCCATGAAAACGCCGCTGGACTTGTGGACGGTCAACCCATATGAGGGACAGCCACCCAGGGCCAGGGACATCATGCCTGACAATCCTGGAGCTCTGGCTAGGCAGCATTATAGAATTTCCCTGGGGGAACAGATAGGAGAGCCTGCCAGGGCTCCCTGGGACTGCTGTTTGACTTGTGGACGGTCAACACTTTCTGCCCAGGTAGGTGCACCCACACATGTGAGGTACCGTTTTCAATGGGACACCTGTGGGAACGCGGGAAAGTAGGATATGTGTTATTGGTGCCGTGTCGGTGGTTTCCAGGTGGGAAAGGTCTGAAAATTGTGGGGTTTTTCCCCCTTACATTTCAGACTTTGCCGGGGCTTGTGGGTAATACATTCTAGGGCGATTTGCGCAGGTCAGACATCTGGATTCTGTAACGCTCACCTGATTTCCACGGAGGCGCTGGGCTGGACTGAGCTGTCGCCGTGTCTTCTAGTGTGACTCGTAGATCTCGGCCTTCTCCTAGGGCTGGTCCCCTTCTCACGATGTACCGGACGTGTAGAGTGAGGTGTCTGCAGACGGAAGAACAAGGATTTAGGAACTGGATTGACTGAACTTCTCCTTCCTCAGTCCTCTTATTCGAACCAAGGGCGTGGCTTGCTCACCTTAGATATATTAAGGCCGGGCTCTCCATCCTGCGTCTTTGCAGGGGCGCAAGTACCAGTTACTTCACTGGTTCACTGACAATCCTCTTGATTGCAGAGGTTGGTGTTGGAAGATACCGCCGTTTACCGCACAAGCGGTTTCTTGATAGTTATTGGAGCACCCTTAATTTAGTCCCTTGCTCAGTCTCAGGGTGTCAAGATTGAAATTGTAGAGGAATGATGCGGCGAGCAGGTGAGTAGGAAAGATGACCGGTTGCTGTCACCCTTTCTAATGTCTCCCTTTGTCCTGCAGGTTTAGGTGCAATGGACGCTGATGAATAAGTGCCCAGGATCGTGCAAGCGCGTATGTACGAAGAAGATGAAGCGCGGTGCACGTAAGTAAAATGACTGCTGTTTGTTTCAAAAGCACGCCTTAATGTCTCTTTTGTCCTTGCAGATCGTGGATGCAGACAGCGTTGCTAGATGGATGCCGGCGAACGTGCGAGCGCGTAAGTAGAAAGTTTATGGTTGGTTTAGAATGCGCCTTAAAATGTCTCCCTTTGTTTTGCAGATGCCGGCATGCAGCGCTTCTTGAAGTTCAGAACGTGCGGAGCGCAGGTAAGCAATTCAAGAATGCAATGCTTAATCAAGTCCTTTTCTTTGCAGATGTCGATGGGGAGCCGAAGAAAGCGGCGGAAGGCTTTGGAAGATGCCGCTGTATTTGGTAAGTAAGAGCGCTGCTCTCGAATTGAATTCTGCTAACCTGTTGTTTTGTCTTGGCAGGTGCAGCTGAGGATCGGATCTCTAGCAGGTAAGGAATTCGTTTTCACAGGAACTGGAGCTGAAGAATCTCAGGAAGACTGGAGATGACACGGTGACCGTCCTGCTGCAGATGCAGAATAACGCAAAGCACGTTTCATCAATCGGGTGTGGTTTAAATAGCCTTCTGTAGTGCTTAAGCGTCTTCTTCCACAGCCTCGCCCAGGTAAGAAAAGAGTTCCTGTGTTCTGATTCCAGGGAGTGGCTCCTGCCCCACCCAGACAGGAAAAGTAGTTCCAGGCAGAGAAGGATCAGAAGACCATCGAGCTGGTAAGTAAGCAGCATGGTCTGCTGCAGGTAGGTCCACCCAAGCACTCTTAAGCATTATGAGCCCGGCGCTTCCAGCGCCGGGACCGGTCATCTTTATGCGCCTGGTGCCACTGGCGCCAGGACAAGGTCCAAAAGGTCCCGATAGGGACTGGCTGGTACCCAGGATCAAGGTTATGGGCCTGCTTCCAAGGATGTGAGGCAAGTCCTGACCCCTTGGAAGCAGGGATCATGACAGATTCCCACTGGTGTCGTCTTTTCACAAATGCATGGGGTTCCCCGTTTTCCTTTGTGACTGCGACAGCCCAGGCCCAAATCTGTAGGTTATCTCACCAAACTCTTTGAGGGATAGCAGTAGGTTAGCCTTTTCCCTTTGCGTCCAGGTAGGTGCACCCACACAAGTAAAGTACCGTTTTGGGACACCTGTGGGAACACAGGATGGTAGGACATGTGTTGTTGGCAGCGTGTTTGTGATTTTCAGGTACAAAATATCTGGAAATGGTGGGTTTATTCCTATATTATGGACTTTGCCGGGGCTTGTGGGTAATAAATTCTACGGCGATTCGCGCAAGTCAGAACTCTGTGGATTGCCACGGGTGTCTTTTCAGAAATGCATGCGGTTCCCCGTTTTCCTTGGTGGCTGCAACACCCCAAGCCCAAATCTGTGGGTTGTCCACAAAGCCAAATCCAGTCTTCCCCAGGGCATTTGATGTACCAGTGGTTTGGCCTTCTCCCTTTGCGCCCAGGTAGGTGCACCCCACATGTGAGGAACAGTTTTCGCCAGGACACTTGTGGGAAGGTTGGGCATTTGTTGTTTTCTCTTCGTTTTCATAACGTTTTCACACATTTGCTACTGCACTTTGTTACACAACACTTTCATTTCCCAAATGTGACCTACATTTAGTCGCTGCTTTATGCACTGTAGGCTTCTGTAACCTGCACAGGGCACCTAACATTCAAAAGATCTGCCTGTGCTCTTTCAAAAAATGCATGCTATTCCTTATTTACACATGCTAAATCCGTCTGTTTAGGCTGTCAGCATAAAAATCCTGCGTACCATGGCTCCGTTTTTGGCTTGTGGCATTGCTTGTTTTGTGAAACACTACGAAAAATGTGCAATTTCCTAACTAGAAGAGTCGGGGGAATATTGCGGTGCATTGCTTTTCGCAATATTCATAGAAGCCAATTCCTTAAAAGTAGGGGTGTACCGAACATCGGCTTCGAGTAAGTATTCGGCTGAATTCCGGCTGAAAAAAAGCTATTCAGCTCCGGTCGAATAGTTTCTTGCTATTCGGCTCTTGCCGAATAGTTTGCCTTTCTCATTTGAATACAATGCAACATGAACTCAGAAAAGCAAATATAGACTTCAGTTTGCAAAAACTGAATAGAATTAGGCCAGACAAATTGCTATCACAGCTGAAAAATATCTTATATTGTAATCTGCTCTTTAGTGCATCATTTGTTACAGATTCTTAGACAAAAAAGGTGCTCAACTTTTATACTTAGCCTGCAACAATACAGGAACATCTTTTCTTTTGGCGAATGTTCATATGCAATGTGCACTTTTTTCAGTTGGAAAAAACAAACAAAGAAATGTGCATAAATACTTTCAGTTCCTGTCATGTCACTTCCCATTGTGTACGTCATAGCCCCCCCCACCTTTCTTTTTTAATCACTTGATTCCTGAGTTTAACATTATCTGATATTTTATCAGGAATTATAAGTTGCATATGTTTGTGTGTTGGCGAGAAAGAGTGACTGGGATAAGTGAGCAACATTTTTTTGCGTGGAGTGAATAGTTGTGAGATGGAGTTCACGCATTTCAGATTTCCTCTCGACTTGTGTCCTGCATGAGCCGACATGAACCATTTTATACATTTCTACGTGAGCTGCAAAGAAGTTTCAAAACTTGACTGCATCGACTTTGCAACTGGATAGAAATGCAATGCATTTGATTCACAAAGGCATTCCTTTTGCATTTGTGAAGCCTCCTACTTTAACTTGCAATGAATGTGCAACAATCTTCTGTACATTTGGTCCCTTCATTTTGGTTATATCTGCTTTATTTCTGGCTTTTATACTTTAAATAAAGATGCTACATTAATTACAATGAAGAGAAATAAAAGTATAGACTGCATTTAAAATGGTGCTTTATGTGTTTTTTTAATAAGTGTTTTTTTTAAGTTTGGAACATGAATTATTAAATAAAGCAACTATTCGGCTTCAGCCGAATAGTTGACAAACTATTCGGTATTCGGCCGAATACTAAATATGCTATTCGGTACAGCCCTACTTAAAAGGTCCAACCACATCCAGCACATACCTACTTTTTCCTGTCATTTTTCCAATTTTCATCCAAGCTATGAGAATTTTACCTACATAATTGTTGCCTGACCTGCGCAAATGCCCCCTTCCTAGCTCTTACAAGGAAAAAAACCACAGGCTTCTTTGTACATCATGTTATAGGCATTTTCTGAAAAAACATAAAATGTGCTTCTCTTGTTATTTTCTCTCACCCCCATACAGCAAACTAGGATTCAAGTGGGAGGAAATGGAAATTTGGCTGAGATATCACATGTACCAAAAAAGTTACAAGGGATTGAATGGCGACATACCGAAATCACCAAAAAAGGAGGGAAACCATTGGCAGTTAAAGGGTTAAAATGGATTCTTCAATATAGTGTTGCTCCAATTTTTGTATACTTGGTGGATAATTCTACAAAGATAGAAATTACAATATACTCTGGTGGCAATATCGCACTATCAGTGCAAATATGGCCCACTAGCTCAGCCCCTCACAATATGGCGTTGATTTAATGCCTGTCATGTAGTAATAACGTTGTGCAAATGACGTCACAGTTACGGTCGCTAATTTTAAGACAGACCTAAAGGCGGCCGCGATCTAAATGGACCGTGGCACACCATTAGGCATTGTGATATCACACCTACAGGGCGACACACTTATACAGGAGGGCTTGGGTGCTTTACAAATGGAAAAAATAAATAAAAGCTCAGGTACGCGTGCTCTCTTATAATCTTCAATTTCATTTTTTGAGGCTGCATCTAGCAACGGTGATGCAGCCTCATCGGATATACGATCGCCGTACTTTGTGCACTGCCATTGCCAAGCAACAGCCGCTTCTTTTTACCAGATGCTTACAAAAGTTGTGCGTTAATAATGGAGATCAAACCTTTCACGCATCGGCTAACAGCATTATTTTTGTAGGGCTAAAATTAAGGCTATAGACACTTCATTTTGTAATGTTCAACATATGCACTCACACACATTGTCACTGCTTTAACAAGCAGCTATTTTTAATGATCGAGCAATTCAGGTTGCATTACTTGGATGGCGTGATTACCATCGTGTATCCCAATGTATTACTGTATCATCAAGCATTTCTCCAATACGGGCAGCACCTGCAATTCTGGCAAGACTTTATTCAGATTTCTACTTTTGCGTTTTTGTTTCAGGTTTTGGGCACTGTACCCTACATACAGCTCTTATTTAACACACATTGACCGTATACATCAATTTGTACACGAGGTGAGTGCAGTGTCTGTCTTGTGCAGTGCCTCAATCCATGGGACCAATTGACTTTTCACTGTCGACTTTAATATAGTTATTCCTAGACATGTCGCTCATACACAACTCCTTCCCGTGGACATCCCCTCTCAATCCCTCCCACTAAATTATACTCTGTTCATTATGCAATTGGGCGTTTTCCTTTTTATGTCGTCCATGAGCATGATTTGTTTCAACAATTGGTAATTTACTCCTTACGTGTAGTTTGATACATGTTGGAATGTTAACAAATCAACGATGTCTGTCACCATAATGTTTAAACTATTTCTAGTGCCCCAGTTTTGAAGAAGACCTTGTTAGGGTCGAAACATGCGTCACACTTTGGGCACATTGATGATTAAATGCAACTTTCTAAAACACACAATGCAAGTTGTTTAATTCAAAGCAGAATTAAGGCAATTGCCCGATTACTTTTGTGATAGGACCAGCGCCAATCCAGGATACCAGATACAATCTAGTATAAAAAAAAGATGTACAAGTGACCATGTGAATTACTATCAACAATACATATTAAACTTTTTTTGCAGAAAGCTAGACCCTTGACTGACACTGCAAAAACGCCACCCAAATATCATCCAGTGGGACAGTGCTGCCCAAAATGCTTTGAACCAACTCAAGGAAGCTACATGCAAAAGTCCAAGATTAACCATGCCAAACTTTATCAAGAAGTTTATTCTTCAGACAGACACTACACTACACTATTGGCCTTGGCATGGTACTATCTCAAATACAAGAGAGGTAGGAGAACTCCATGTTCAGCAGGAAACTACTTTCCAAGGTAAATAACTACCCAATAGTTGAATTGGCATACTTAGCTATCACATGGGCTGTGTTCCGCCTTCTGTACTAGCTCACTGGCTGGCACAATCCCTCTATGCTGACCTTGTCAAGAGGTGATGGGAACCCCTCTCAGCCCCAGGTGGGAGGTCTATCGGGGAGGAAAACCAAACCAGTCCTGCCTCAGAAGGGAATGATGGCAACTCGGAGAGCTATGTTTTCGGTCCACCCTTCAGGAGTCATCTATACATGTGCAGTACCAAACCAAATACATCACGCCATCCCCAAAGTGCTGGTCAAGTTTTCTCCTGCTTATCCAGTAATGCCAAAGAAATCACAGTCACTGGAGAAGACAACCCGCAGTCTAGCAACCCATACCAAAACCCACTCCCACTGCACATCTACCATGAGCCCTACACAAGTGGTGTACCAACAGTGCCAGCACAGAGGGTGCATCCGAATGAGGAGCTGGAGCTCCTGTGTGGCTATTTAAGATGCCACACATCAGTCTCATCGAGCATTGGTAGCGAGACCGTGGCAGCTGCCCTTTGACATAAATAGGAACCCAACAAACGAGGACTGTACTCATTTTAAGGGGAACCTCACCTTAGTCCCTTAACACAAACTTGGACATTATGTTATGATGCAGAGCAGGGTATCATTATTGCAGCTCAGCTGCTCCATGCAGAGAAAAGGGGCAAGCTTAACCCACTATTTAAAGACCTCTGCAATGATGATGCCTCCCGGGAGGGAAGCCAGGTCCAGATGACCAACAAGAGAAGCGGTTTGGGGATATAAGAACTTCCTGGAAGGAGTATGTTGTGGATTGTTTGGAGGAAGTCAGAGGGAAAGGAGGTGCCAGACCAAGGGACCCAACAGGAAGATGGGCAGCGGAGGGCGGAGGAGCTTTTGTGTTGGTTAGTGAATGGAAGTGTTACTTTTATCTATTGATTCTGGATTGCCCCATGTTTTGTAATATTGTGTGTCTTTTATGGCCTACCATTCGAAATAAAGTAATATGATGAAGTGTTACTGCATTGCAAGTGTGTGTGACACTCTAGCAAGTGCGATCAGGTGAGGGAGTGTGGGCGGTGAAATGAGAGAGAGAGGGGCATCTGAGAAGGTGGAGTTGTAGTAGTAGCAGTTTGGAGAAGGGAACAGTAATGTCGAGGAAGGAGTATTAACATCAAACGTGGAGGCAAAGCTTAGAAGGAGTGAGATATCAGAGGGACAACAGAGGAAGACCCAGGGTGTAGAAGGAGTGGAGTTGGAAAGACAAGAGTATTAAGAGGGAAGCATCAGAAAGCGAGACGGAGAGGAGTATGTGGGTGTCATAGGAAGACTGAATCGGACAGCGTGTCTCGAAGGCACATACCATTATCCCTTTTAGGCACCTTAAGATTTTGATAGGGTATGGTCAGTATAGGAGTGAGTCCCTGAAGGAGGATAGACTGACAAAGCTATTGCCTTTAGTAAAACCCAAACAGCTAGACTAGACCTTGGACAGTAAGGGTCAATCTTCTGTAAATACTAATGCGGGGAATAACGACACCTAGTCCAGGGAGGATTGGTGTTTTCTAGGTGAGAGGTAGGAACAGCCCCAGGGACCTGAGAAACAATTAAATAAAAACTCTTGAACCGTCTCAGAGGCTCAGAGTATTTCTTGAGCCATCTGACATCTACTAAAAACAAAATGTAAATGCAGTGGAACAGTCGTTGGGCCTGCCCTCTAATGATTTAATCCTTCCACAGTAATCATAGTAAAAACATTTAAAACATGTTTTAAAGACTTAAATCCACCAAAACCCCTTTCCAGATGGTCCAGTTCGGCATTCCACATGGCTTTGCTATCCCAGATATTGTTCCATATCCTCCTGTGCTCTCGGCCCCACTAACCAGTAAGTCCCAGCTGGGATCTCAGATGCTGATCCCTTGCATATTTCACTATGTATTGAAATGAAAGGGTAATCCAGAGCAATAACACAAGATGCTTCATCATATCTTCAATTGGACGATAGAGTGTACTCGATCTCCACATATCTACTGAGCTACAAAAGCATGGTCCAATTTCTATGACCATTATTCACCATGAAGAGGCAGGAAGAGGATCGGGTGCAGTGACAATGAGGAGATAAGGAGAGCATGGGGCTAGGTGAGGGAGTGGGGCTTGGCGTCATGGTCCTAACAGTTTGAGGTATGGGGCTCCTCATTGGTTAAATAGGCAAGTCGAGTGTGTGGAAGTGGTCAATCTTGGCAGGGATAGGGAGGGCATTGGAATTGAGGCAGGGAAGGAGAATTGGGTGGAACCCCCCTATTAAGGAACAGGGATGAGGAGGTAGTGGGACATAGGTGGATTTAATGTAAGAATTGTGAAGGCATCATGAAGCAGGACACCGACAACATATTCACTTTTCTTAATTAAAATGACTTTATAGGTCTTTATTTGTCAGGATGGAGAAATGCCCAACTTGCCCTAAGCTAAGGTGGTATCTCCCTACCTAAAGAAACCAAGGCCATTCTGTGTCAAGTTAAACTCAAAAACCTGTCTCTGTCCAAAACCTATACTTGCCCTCACAACTAAAGCTTTACAATGAATGGGTATGTCAGCAATAAAAGAAAGTGTTCAAAGTTAAGTTCTGAGCTTCTTCCAGCTCTGGTGTGTTTTCATCTTCACCTTTCCCAAATTCAAAAATAGTTCCTAAGGGTCTCGGGGCTCCCTTCCCCAAGTTCAACACAGTTCACAGAAACCTCAGGGTTCACTTGCCCAAGCAGGCAGCTCCTCCCACAGAACTGCTATGAGCCTCTTGACTTGTAAGAATGCTGTCAGTTTAACTTTGTAATCCTCTAGGATCTTTAATGGCTCAAACAAATGATTACTTTCACTTCAGCAATTGTCATGTAGCATAACCTTTGTATCGTGGCTTTCTTTGGTTCTATCTCCAGTAGGGATATTCATGTCTAGGTGCAGTTGTCAAACCACACGGTCCACCCATTACGGGTCACGCAACTGATAACCCTTGGCACTTTGTGATGTTCTTGGTTTTCCTTAGTTCTTTCCGAAGGAATCAGGAGGGGGTCACTCGGTCTAGAGGCAGTTGCCGAACCAGACGGTTCACCCACTACAGGTCACACAACCGATGACTCGTGATATGACTCGTGATAGTTGACCGTCACCTTGTGTATCTGGCAACTTGTATCAAATCTCCATTTTCAATGCCACTTTTCTTTACCAGCCTCCTGGGGATGCCACCATGCGTTTCCTGTTCCTCCGATCTCGGTTTACTTTTTCAGTTTAGTCTTGCCTTACCACCATTCACATTTCGTATATTCCATCTGGCCTCTGCCAACACAGACTTCCTCTCTGAACCTGTGTCAGTAATTCACATTCATTGTAGTTTTCAAAATAGCAGTCTCTTGGCTTTGCCACAACTTGTACTCAAGTCACTTGGTCACTCTGGTGTAAATCCTTTTTAGACTTCACTTTCCCAATGTCCGTTCAAGTTCATCAACCTGTCTTTCACAGTTGCTTTTCTGTTGAATTCAATAGCGCTTATCTTGAACTTTCCCTTTGTTCATTAAATGCTTCGGAGCGGGTTTTCACTGCATTCACAACTGTGCACAATTCACTTTTCACTCGTGCGGTATTTTCACCTAATTTCCTTATGTTTTCCTTAAATTCGATAATCAATAAATCTTGGTACATTTCAAAGGGTACTTTGCAGTTTGTTCGGTATTCAATATTCTTTCCTTAGGGTTCCAAACCCCACTCTTAGGAGTTAACTGAATCGCTACTTGCAAATGTCCAATTACCGCCCGGGAGCAGCACAGTACGAGTGTACCCTCCCTCACACTCACCGGCACTCGGCTGCTCCTCTGGGCATCTCTGCAGTCTTACCAGCCGAAGTCTACCTTGCTCAGTGGCCCGCGGCAGTTGGGAGTCTTCCGTGTTGTCCAGCTCCAGCTGAGAACATGCAGCTCAGGTAATTGCTGGGGCTCTGCTCATCTCATGGCCCGCTCGGGTCATGGCGCCTCTCACCCCCTGGCAACACACAGCGTCCTCTCTACCGGCCCTGCTCCAGTCTGCTCCTCGCCTCGCAGCTGCCACCTTCTCACCAGGCAGTTCCCCCCCTTCTCCTCTTGAGGTCTACCATTGTATACACCTGTGGCCTTTCAATTGGTCGCAGGTGCAAGTCCTTTGTCTGACTACAATTCTAGTAACTAACAGGCATCCTTGACCTTCCATAGTCCTCTTCCTCGCCTCAGTACCATAGTGGTGAAACAGACAAGAAGTGTGCATTACTCCTAGTTGCCTCGTCCCAGTTGTAAAGGCATGTGAATGTGGGACAGTGGGTGTGTAGGGAAGGGAAAATGACTGAATGACAGGGGCATTACTCCAGTTGCTTACTCCCTGGTTTGGCATAGGTTTGCGGTGTCTTGGAATAAACATAAGGGTTTTGAGGTGCGTTAACCTTGCCCACATAGAGGTGTTCTCTTTCGAGACCTTTTATAATAAGTGCGTTTCCAAGGGTCATTCTGAAAGGAAGGCAACTTGGGGGAAAGGGGGTGGGGCAGTTGACAGTTCCCTATAAAAGCTTCTGGGACTGAAGGGAATGGGGAATACTGTGTCTCACCTAAGGACACCCTCCCTCCATTCTCCAAATCTCCGCCACCCAGGTGATCCCCCCCCTCGCATATCCACCCCAAGGGTCAGAACCCAAAAGCGATGGCCTTTCCCTGGCCACCTGAGCAGAGGATGTTGGGGAGAAGGAAGGGAGGACACCCAGAGGTTTCTCACAGAATCCAGTGGGACACAGAGTTTTGGTGGAAGGAATTAGATGGGTTTAGGATTCAGGTATAGGGATTCAGGGAAGGAACAAAGATCCAGAAAAACAGTTATTTTTTATGCAGAAGCTTCCATCACCCCTTATGCTAATTCACTGATAAATGGTATTAACAACTAGTGATGGTACGTACAATCCTGCTGCCTTCTAACAAGACACTGCATTGAATTGACCTGTATCCTTTAGTGATGGCACAACTGGACCTGGGTCTCCCAAAACAATTGGTCTGATTTGGATCTTTCCACATCGGATTGGCTCTTACCATGAAACATCTGGACCACATCAAGCTGGCATTAAAATCGCTACACTGGTTCCAATTTGCTTCTGGAAAAAAGTTCAAACCACACGCATAAGACATTCTGGAGCAAAGTGCCATGGCTACCAATAAAAGCGGCCTCTGCACAACACTCCAACCAGGAATCTCCATGCTCCCAAATTGCATGTTAACTGCCAGATTAAAAAAAATCCTTGGGATTACAGATACCCAGAATGTGGAAAGTTGTAAAATCAGACCTTTTGCAAACAACAAACCTATCTAACAATCAGAAAGATGTTGAAGACTGACAGTTTCAAAGATGCATTTGAATCAAAATCAAATGGTTAAAGCAGTAAATGAGTAAAGCAAACTGGCCCAGACTTTAAGCATTGACAACCCATACGAACTAACTGGCTTCTATTATCTGTTCAACTCTATTGACCCTCCATTAGTATCACTCTTAACAATATCCTAGTTGGCGTATAACCATTTGTATCTCTACTACCTTCCATTGTGCTTAACACAACCTATGGAAATTACTCTGCCGTCCCATTTCCTTTTTCCCCCCTTTTTTGTCACCCTTTAATCAATTTTACAAAGTAATCATTACGGCTCAGCGATGACACCAATGTGGAATAATCCCCTCCCCCTGCAAAAGCAATGAGTCTACTCACTGACTCTAATATGAATGATTCAACAATGTACTCAAGGGCACGGATAAGACCGACAAGTACAAGACTAATATATTGGGGAAAAAGGGGGGAAAACATGCAGGAGAGAATCAAAAACCTCTTCATCAATGAAACAAGACACTATCTTAAGATCAATCTCCTATACCAACAATCCTTCCAGAATTGTTTCATGTATCAATTTTTTCCACCACCTCGTTAAAGGGCCCCAGATTTTTTTTAAAGCTCGTGATTTTTTCCTTCTATCAAACATTTTCTTATGCAACCTTAGAATGTTCATCTAAACTACACAGTCACGTATATTGGCAACGCAAGGTTCTTCCAAACTGTCCCCATTACCTCCTCCCCACCACACCGCCCCCCCCAAATATCATTGCACTGGAAACCAAATCAGTGCGACTTCTTAGAGCGTCACCTTTCATAAGCCATAAAAAAATAATTATTCTGGCAGTAAGGGACAGTCTCTTATTCAGAATGAGACTCAACTTGCAAAGTATTTCCAGCCACAAGCCTGAAACCTGGTTACATTCCTAAAAAAATTGTTAAGTGTCCCATCACCTCTACCACATGCCCAGCAGTTACTGTTATCCAGCAACCAATGTCTGAAAATGTTAACAAGGTGTCCAGAATTTTCAAAGAATTGTCCTTTGTTATATGTAGATCAAGGTCTAGTCCAACCCAGAGTCAACTTTTATTTTAAGAACGTACTCCACTCTTCCCCGCCCCACCCCAGTCCATATACCGCTCATTTACCCATTTTGTACACCCAATCGCTTCTTTACCCTCAGCGACATACAATAATTTGTACAGTTTACACTAAACAACGAGAAAGTGAAGTTGAGTAATCGCCAGATTGGAGAGAACCAGAGTGCACTCTATACCGTTCAATAAGTCCCTCCGTAAGACATGCCTCAGCCTTTTCAAGGATATATTTATATTCCAGAAAACCAAAATCCTGTATTGCATCCCCATGCCAAAGATCACCAACTGATCTGATACCTAGCTTGATCCATTATTTCCAGAATATCTTTACTGCTCACTATGTACCTAAAACTGCTCCAATTCAAAGAGGTCCAACATTTTCAGTCATCTCTTCTTCCCGCATAATTGTCTCCCTAAATGAGGTAGCACAGGGTACCATCCTCCATCTATTTCCATGTACCTCTCCCCGTCACTCAAAGCCTCTGAAAGTGAACTCTAAATGCAGGCAACACCACCTTTTTAAGTCTGGAAATCCGACACCCGCTTTCCTTCGCTCTCTTGGAGATTGCCCATGAGAAGCAGGCCCTGTTGCCCATTCCTCAAAGAAAATCACCCATTTACTGCTAAAGCGCAGAATTCTCTTGCAAGATCTGTACGTGCACAACTAAATATAAAGAGTAGTTTGAGTAGCACATTCACCGCAATAATGCTTACTTTTCATTGTATATTGAGATTCAGCAGCAATCACCATTCATATAATCGATCCCGGTATATAGAAAGTCCTGCGTACACCACCCACGTCCTTTAGTACAAGTTCAGTAGACTGGCATGTCCTCTAATTTCCCAATGTTACGTTAGTTGCCAGAAAGGTTCCCATATCTATTTCGTCTAGGGATGGAGTCAGGCAACAATGTCAGTAGATCTGTTAATTTAGTGTTTAATCTTTCTCCTTTAATTAGGCCCTGAAGGAGCCCATACTTTGTGCTAAATTAATGAAATTGCCTCAATAGTGAGAAACTTGTGTTGGTGGATTATTCAGTTCCATAGTTTGTAAACCAGAGGACAGAATCCATTGTTTAGCCAGGGGAATAATACAATGTTGATAACATCTATTACAGGATTTTTCTTTTTTTGAACCATTATTGACACTGTTGGTGCACACCAGAATTGTTTAAATTGAAGGTTGTAGAACTAGTTTAAAATATCAAAAAGAAGCGCACTGAGCATTCACAAATCTATGTAGGTATTTGTCTATGGTTAGCACACTATGCTACATGGAAAAAAGCCTAAGGAAAACTCATAGTAACCCATAAGCCGTTAACCGTTCCTGGGCTATTGCAAACTGTTGCGCCGCCATCGAACGTGAAGACCACACAGCCTACAAATGGAAGATCACATACAATCGACCAACCTTTAGGACCATGTACAGGTAGATTTCAAACTTAGCAAAAGCACAGTCTGAACGTACCACCCTCTGCGACTACCATAAAATGCAATCAAGTGTTTAAGGGGCAGCTGCGCGGATCCTACAGGTGGAATTCTCAGTGCCTTTGAAAATTCCACATTTTTTATTAGCGTTTGAAAGACAAAGCCAAGGATGTGGATGCTAAAGTCTTTAGCAATAAAGGGGTTACACATTTCAAGAAAAACCGTATGCTCGGCTGTTCCCCCTAGTATCAAGCAAAGACGGAACAATTCCAGAAAGTTAACCCTCATTGCGTTGGAACAAAAGCCAGACTCAGACACTTTGTACCACCTCTCCATCACCCAGATTTATCCCCAAAGGGAGTTGGCTCTATGCAGAACACAGACTCCACTACTAAATAGCCCATGCTGCCAGAAATCATGTGTTCAGACTTCTGCTACTCCAACTTCCAACCTACTGTTCAATAGTCTGCCACTTTGGGGTGGACCACTAGGGGATTCAGAGAAAATGGCCGCCTAGCGTAACTGCTCCCGTCTCAACTCCCCAAACATCTGTAAACAGTCCCGGAACCAACAGCGAACTGAGGTAGTGCTGCTCCGGTGTGATCAGAGTCCCTGGGTCAAATGAAACCTCGGCTGCAGGGGGTTGAAAAAAAAAAATCGAGCCCCGCACCATCTGCAGACACCAACACTTCTGTGGCACAGCCGGACCTCAGCCTGGATGGTTTGATGCGCGGCTCAGGCTGCCTCTAGCTCCCCCGGACACCCCCGCCCCACAGCCTGAACTACAGCTGGCACCTGGGGGAGCAGTGTTACAGCACGGTGAGAAGGAGGAGGCCCCCCAGATGCCACGTGGGTTCCAACGTGCCGGCACAGCACAGGAAAAGCCCAGAGGGGCAGCAGTGAGTTTGGGCTGGCACAGGGCAGAGGTGAAGCGGCCTCTAACACCCTGTGGAGCAGGGGGTGCTGGAAAGGAGCAAGGCACCGGGGCCAAGTGGAATCTGAGGGAGGATGAGGAGAGAGGCTCACGGACTGCTGTGGGTATCCCCCTACCTTCTTAAAGAGAACAAAGTGAAGGCAGTGGGCTCCAAGGGGCCCAACTGAAAAGTAAACAGAGCCAGAGCCATTTGAGAGCAGGCCTCTCAAGACAGACTTGAAGATGGCAAAGCAAGAGAGTGCATGGTGAGAGAGAGGGGGGGAGGGGTGCCTCACAGCTTGAGTGGAACAGGGAAGGGCTGATCCAGAAGAAGCCCCAAGTCTGGCTGAGAGTGTGCTGAAAAGGATCAGTAGCAGGGAACAAAAGGGTAGTTAAATGAAACCCAAAACGGGCTCAAGGACAATGGAAGCAACCATGGGAATGCACAAGCCTGCCAGAGCAAAATGGAGAGATACACAATGGGCAAGACGGACAAAACGCGATCGCAAACCCACACAGGCATACCCATCCCAGCACTGGTTCAACCCGTGGACACCGAAATGATGGCGCAGGTTGGGAGGCACTGAAAAACTCAAGAACTAGCAAGGAGCAAAAGATTGGCTAAGTAGGGGTGGATGTTACCCTGCTCCGAACTGACTAGAGAGCAGTGTCAGAAAGAGTGGGCGAAGCCGAGTAGAGGATAAGCCTCAGTCGGATAAGCACAGTAAGCACAAGAGGTTAAGCACAGTAAGAGCTCTCCACACACAAGCGCAAGAGCTGCAGGACAAATCCCATACCCTGGAAGAAAGCAGAAGATACAGAGAGGAGATCCTGAAGGGCAAACATCAGAATTGAGGGTCTCCCCACGAGGGAAGAGGGGTCGTCCATGGACCTCTTCCTGGAAAGGGTGCATAGAGTTCCGGGCAGACCACCCCCACAAAAGGAGCTTCACCGGAACCAGTGGTGGCAAAACCCTTCAACTTCAGGGACCTCATATTGCATGCCGCAAGAGCCAGGGGCTCAATTAAAAGGAGAACGCCAACATCATATTTTTTCTGGACTATATGCTGCAGGTGCAACAGGCAAGCAGACCCTTTGAAGAAGTCGAGAGAGTTGCACAACAATCACTTTAAACATATGCTAGTGCTCCAGGCAAAGCTACGAGTGATGGTGGGAGAGATATCATGGATGCTCCAGGAACCTGGAGCGATCTGGAACCGGCGGGAGAACCGTGGTATGCAGCTGGCAGAGACCAGAAGGATGGTTAAATGACCATATTTAAAAAGGAGCCAGCAGAAGGGTGGGCACCCAATGGGGGGAAAAAGATTAACATGTTAAAGGGACCAATTGGAGACCCCCTCAAAGACTGCAGGTTCAAGGTGTGCTCGGATGGCACAATCAATAGAACCTGGTTCAGGCATAGCAGAGGATGAAAACGCACCAGATGATACAACATACAATTGACCAGAAGTAGTTTTGGTACTCGGGTAGCTGCACCTGTGGACAAAGGCAAAGAGCCGAAAGGAGAATCAAACAGGGTTCATGTTAAATGGGGAGGTGATATACGACATTTAGAACGTGCTTGTACACAAGTGTTTCTAGGCGCAACAAGACAAGGAGGGGAATAAAGGGAACACAAAAACAACGATTTTACTAGGCCTTGTGTCATTCAGATTGCACAGGTGCGGTGAAGAGGGAAGGGAGAAGTGCCATGGGTGGGGGGAGGTGAGGAGAGAAGTGCAGGTAACTCAATAAGTGCAGCCAATGGGTGGATCATTAGCGCAGTGAGAAGGGACTGTAGGGTTGCAGGTACAGACCCTTCAGTGCAGGGGGAGCAAGGAGGCAGTGCGTGGGCTACTGGACATGCTGGAGTCTGGGCCCGAGGCGAGAGATCTGCCCCACACTCTCTGCTTGGAGAAGCATGTGACCCTCCGAGAGTTGGAGGTGGATGAGCGGAGAGCTCGAGAAGGAAGAGGTTTAGGAAGGGACAGTTGGAGGTAGTGCAGTCCCAGACCCCAGAAAGCCTTGTGGATGATGCAAAGGGTCTTGCACTGGATCCTTGCAGCCACAGGGAGCCAGTGGAGAGATTTCAGAGCTGGACAGATACGATCACAGGGCTTGAGGTCAAGGACATGTCTTGCAGTCCTGTTCTGGATAAGTTGTAAAAGGTCAAAGAGTAGAGGCAGGCAGACTTATAAAGAGGCTATTGCAGTAGTCCAGCCTAGAGAGGACCAGAGCTCTGGAGACCGTGAGCTTCTGGTGGAAAGTGAGAAAAGGAAGAATACCTCAGAGCAGGTGCAGCTGGTAGTTTGACTTCTTATAGATGTCGGAGATGAGGGGAGAAGGAGAGGGTGGAGTAGAAGATGACATGAAGGTTCTTAGCCTCACAGGAGGGAGCAGGAAGAGAACCCAGAGTGGGCGGCCAGAGAGAGAGGGGAAAGGAGGGAGCAGGTGTACCGATGAGGAGGATCTCAGTCTTACTGGCATCAAGGCAGAGATCATTGGCAGCACACCATTCCTGAATTGCGGCCAGACAGTCTGCCATGAGAGAAGGAGCAGAAGTGGCTTAGGGGGCCCTGAACGAGAGCTGGGTGTCATCCGCATAGCACTGAAAATTAGAGCAGAAAGTACTGATGCGGTGGGTAAGATGTGCCAAGTAATGGTTGAAACGCCATAGAGAAAAGTTAGACCCCTGGGGAACACCACAAATAGAGAGGGATAGACCAGAGGAAAGACCCCAGTTGGACCAGAGAGAAAGGAGGTCAACCAAGCCAGAGCCTGATCAGTGCTACCCAGGTTATCACAGAGGCGATTGAGCAGGATGGCATGGTTTACCGTATCAAAAGCAGAGGATAGATCAAGGAGAAAGG
Source organism: Ambystoma mexicanum (assembly GCF_040938575.1). Classification (NCBI taxonomy): domain Eukaryota; kingdom Metazoa; phylum Chordata; class Amphibia; order Caudata; family Ambystomatidae; genus Ambystoma; species Ambystoma mexicanum. The sequence goes on along the minus strand of NC_090923.1, from coordinate 1,404,850,206 downwards.
AAGATTAGGGTCAAGATTAGAGAGCAGATCTTCACATGTGTTCAGGAGAGCAGTTTCCATGCTTCTGGCAGCTCTGAAGCCAGACTGGTGGTCGCGTAGATTATCAACAGATTCAGTATGCAGATTAAGCTGGGAGATGGCCAGTTTTTCCAGAGGTTTGCCCAGGAAAGGAGTGATGGAGATTGGGCGATAGCTAGCGGGAGAGGAAGGATCGGCAGAGAGGTGGGAAAAAAGGAGGGGGCAAACAGGTGAAAGGACAAGACAGGGGAGTGTTAGATACGGTTTGGTAGCATGCAGTACAGTGGTTTCTTTTTCAGGGGCGACAGATACTTTGCAGTTGGGGAGCAAGTATCAGGAAGGGGAGAAGGGGGGTGAAGTCGGGGGACAGATCAGGGGACAAGAGAGGAGGCAGTTTTAGTAGACCGGGTCAGAACACCAGCACAATAGATAGGAGGGATGAGACGGACAAAGGAAACCGATCAGGGAAATCGTATAGTTAGCTGCTTTATCAGCATAGTAGAGGTATATTACAATGCATCTCCTTACTTGTTCTTGTGCAGGTGTGTGAGCTGCTACACCACTCCCTAGCTGCCTCTCATCAGCTCCAATATGGTAGACTTATCCAAAGATGAAAGAAGTGTCCCACCCAAAGGCAGTCCAGCACCAAAATGCTAGGCAAATCTCCTCTGAACAAGAGTACCAACAGCAACCCCAGACACGTGTTTCAGCCTAGCCGGGCCTCCTCCGTAAGGTAGACCTGTGCGACTCCGAGACCTTCTTTTGAGATTTGCCTAGCATTTCGGTGCTGGACTGCCTTTGGGTGGGACAAAGGCAAAGACTGATATGCATATGGACATTTCCCCTTTGTGAAAAGCGTGGTTGAGACTCTCCAGGGGGCCATCCAGCCAGGAACAGGTCAATGGGCTTTGTTTGTGCTGGTAGAGGGACTCCCAGACCTTCTTTTCCAGGCTTAATTACTTTGTTGCACTCCACGAGATAAAAACACTGGGCCCTGCAGCTCTTCAGGCTCCCTGTACCCCCTGTGTACAACAAGAACAACAGGAACTGAGGAACAGCCAGCTGCCAGCCCTGCGAGGCCTGAGCTTGTTGAACTTGTGTCAGCTGGGCTCCGCCCTGTGTATTGGACATTGTGCTTTCTACGGCACTGGCCCGGGATACTTGCAAGCGAGGTTTCACCCATATGTTCCTTCGCATCCCCTTCATTCTTCTGAAGGGCTCTTGATTCGGGTCACTCGTTTCCATCATTCCCAGGGGGGTGCCGTGCTTTCTCGGTTGCAGCTGTGTCCATTTTAGACAGACAGATGAATATGACATCCTGCAATAGTGCAGGTCTTTCAAAACACATGGTTGACCCGAGCTGGGTAAATGGTCTTAGAGACTATGAAATCCTTTGTTTTCAGGAGACTTGGGTCACTGTGGGATAGTCTATATTCACTGTTCCAGCTTCAAAGAAGTGGGGTAGGGCGTCCCGGTGGTTGTTTGAGTGTTTGGATTAACACTGCCCTCAATGCACTAGTTGTGGTAGTGGAAATTTAGTCAATGGATTTACAACATTTAATTGCTATCGTTAGCTCTGATTTGAGACTTTGTATTTTCAATATTTACAATAGGCTCCATTGTGCGAATGGTATGGATACTTTAACTAGATTGGAGGGGCTGAAGGTGGACTCGGAATAAAAATATGGGAATTATTTGAAAACTATAGTAATGGGGGACCTAAATCTGCAATATGAACCATCAGTGGAATTAGTGGAACTTTTAGAGGATGAGGATGATAGCTGGGGAATTCCTGATTTGGTGGCTGCAACCATAAAAAAAAAAATAATAAAAATACAGGCTACAAATATTGGCAGAATGGTGCCAGAAATTCCACCCCTTCAAACATTTAGAAATGGGGATAATGTGTAGCCATATCGATTATGTTTTGGTTGACTTGCCCTTTTGGGGGGCACTCAAATCTTTTTAAGTCTAGGAAAGAATGGATAGCGACCACAACATTCTTGTTCTATCTCTCGCACAGTCTCTTGGCATTAGGGCCAAATTCTATGCAGCCCAAAAAATGTGTATTAAATAGACAGATTAAAATGGGATGAGTCTTCTCTTGCAGTTAATCTGGCAGAAACATATCAATTGGCAATGCCAGAAATGACTATGGTTTGCTGCATAACCCCTGAGGATGACATTAAAATTATTATGTCTGCCTCTAGGATTTCGTAAACCTTTAGTAAATGTTTGACAAAACCAACGAAGGAAATAATGGATCACCATCTAAATAAAGAGCAGGCATGACCAGGAGTGCAGAGTAGTGCAATCTATACCTTTGGGCATTTCAAATAATCGAAATCCCATCATCGGTAAAGATCTATGTACCATTAGGAAAGAATATAATATATTGATTTTTTTTTTAAAAAGGAGCAATTCTACATGGGTGTTTGGGAGTCTAAAAAAATTCTCTTGAAAATAAGGATGGAAAAGAATTTTGGAGTATGGCCACCAGGGGCAATTGCGGGTATTTGAATACAGTAGAATCAGCAATTACAGAAAGGATATAGTTTGATAATTTGTCAAGCCTTTACCAGGAATCTAGATCCATCTTTGAATCTAAATCGGATATCCAAGATTGGCTTGGATATAGGTCAATGGGAATACCTCAACTTGTATTGAGTATAAGTGAAGTACCACTGGCAGTAAGGTGCCAAATTCCTGGGAAAGCTCCTGGCCTGATCACATGACAGCAGACCTCTAAAGGTAATGTAGAAATATGGGTCCCTTACTTACAAACACTATTTAACAGCATTTTGTTCCATCTGGAACCTAGCAGAAGTGGTTCCTATATTCAAGAAGGGAGATCATGGAAACCCCAGTAACTATAGGTCGATTTGCCTACTGTGTCTGCAGTAAAATATTTGTGAAAATAATTCAAACTAGATCAGAAAGCTTGGTGGTGGTTTTAAGTACTGGAATTGGTTTAAGAATCACACTCGCAGCTTGACTTTAAATGGCAACCATTACCCCAGAATTGGAAAAGCAATAACACAGCAAGACTGAATCCAGAAATAAGACATGTGGCATTGTAACTTGTGGCACCAAATTACAATTTAAACTAATGCTATTTTGCAAGCAACTTTATGCAGCACTAAAACATTGTTATTTTATACATACACTTGAAGGATGGAACTATGTTAAACCGGTCTGGTTAAAGTACATTTCTGTAACAGAGATAATTCTTTCAATTACCACTAATGGGCAGCGCTGCAACTACAGTGTTTCACACTCCAGACCACGTTCTAGCACGTTTCATCGCAGCTCATTTCTCACCAATTATAAACTTCCCTTGGTTGCCTACCTTAAATCTTTATGCTAATTTATCTTCCTACTTCATTTGCAGTTCTTGGCATCCCTTTGCAAGCGTCTACCCCAGTCTCCAAAGACACCTTCCCGGATAGATCAGAAGAGCCTCACTTTTCGGGGGGCGCTGTTGTGCACCGAACAAGATGGCCGCGTGATCTGCGAGCTCTGTGACCGGCAGATTTCTTAACTGATAATCCTGCATTGGTGCGCTACCTTGGTGAACCTAACTGATACGTTTCTACAACAGCTGACCCAGGGACCACTTGGTCCAAACCTGGAGCAGAAACGTTGCCGGGAACCCATAGATCGAAAGTTTATGTTGCCGCGGCCACCCGCCAACGGCCGAGAACCTACGCGCCAAAACCAACGGTCCCTGTGGTGTAGAGGGAGAGGGCCGTCCCGGTCTGCATCTGGGAAACCACTCTACTAACGTCGGGAGGACCCGACGGAGGACTGACAGCTGCACCTGTACGTCCTGGGAGCAGGACCCTCGGAGGGAGGAGCACGAGTGTTGGTGCTCCGGATTGCGGTTGAGACGCGGCGCAGCCTGCGAGCCACGGGACTGGTTCCCCGTGGCTCAGCCCGACGCCCACCCGAGGAGACAAGATGAGCCCCACTGCGGCGGTGAGCTGCCCCCCCCTTGCACTAATACCCACAGTGGGAAGCGAGGGGGGCTGATCCGTGCTGGGCTGCCTCCCCTCCTCCCCCCTCTCGCGAGACTTCAACACCCGGCGTTGAGACGCGCCGCACCAATGGAATCCTGGTGCCGCGCTCCCCCGACAGCGGAAGATAGAAGCATACTGTACCCGGCAGCCAAAAGGTACGAAAGGGATAAATATTTTATACACCCCTATTAACCACCGCACGCCTGCATAGACAATTGAGTGACCTGCAGAGAGAGCACCACTAGAGGCTTGAAAAGTGTCCAAGGGACAGAGGCACAACGTGAAACTAATACCCTGGGGGGGGGGGCACCCGCTAAACACACATGCTGACGGTTGCTCTGGGGCTCGGCTAACCGTCCTGAGTGAGCAACGGACTACTCCGCCACCCCTCCTGGGTGGTGTTCAACGATCCGGGCCCTGCTCCGGATCCAGGCCCGTTAGAGCCTGGGCTTGTGGCTCATCCACGAGTCACCCTCGCCCCTGGCAGGCACGCTGAGTCTACGAGCCCCTTTACCTCCCCCTACCGTTCCTTCTCTCGCTGCCCCTCCAGGTGGCCAGCTTCTCCTGCTCTTCCTGCCTACTCTTACTCACCACCTCTGACACTCCTGGGTCCTTGAGACGTTCCTGGGGGGGGTGCGAGACCCCAAATCACTAAAGATACTGTGAGTGTGCTGTGGTGGGGGGCGCAGACACTTCAGCACGGCCCCAGCGCTGGCATTGCTCGTCTCTATATCCTGATGCTACCCTAGATCAGCCATGTGCCCCATAACCTGTGTGGCATCTCTCCTGGAACCCGCCATTTAATCCTGAGGCGACTGCTTGGGGCTCACTGTTGTGGGGGGCTGCATCTGGGTACCCCCCCGCCCACATTTAGCATCCAGAGGCCGGACACCCACAGCCTAATGAAACAGTGGGGGTGGCGTCCTCCGTTCTTTCCTCAAACATCTGTTCTGCTGGTCCCTGAAGGGGTGGCCTCGCGGGTGGTGGACTCCGGGTGTTTTGCCAGACCCTCAGCTACCTGCGATATCTAGACCAGGAGACTTACACGCGTTGGGCCCTGAAATACCACCAGCCTCTCCCCCATTGCAGTTCAGGGTCCTATTAAATACGTCTTGCATTCTGGACAACTGGGACTGTGCGGGGATGGGCGTTTAGGTCCCGGCACCCTCTTGCTTTACCCTCTGGGCCGCCCCCCGCCCTGGGCATACGACGCAAAACACGGCTCTTGTCGAGGCACGTCAGCTCAACTTTCCGCTATACCCGGCTATCCCCGATCCTACAGAGAGGCTGATACTACATTCTTCTGGAGCCCTTGGTAGTCACCTCTTTGCCAGTGCACGAAGCACTACTTTATTAATTTCTGAATCCCACTGGGCCACCTTCCTGCACTGCTTTTGGTCACCTTAAGTCTCCCTCTCACCCCCAATGAAGCCCCCTCTCGGCACTATGACCAAAGTAACAGGGAAAAAAAATGCTCCATCAATATGTTCGCAAAAACTCCATCGAGATCGACCAAGGTGGCACCGGAGCAGGTCCCAACTAACCCAGCGCCGTCTGACCCTCCCGACTCCCAGAGCATGATTGACTTCATCCGCAAGGGTTTCACCACACTCCACTCCAAACTCGACGACATGAATGGCACCATAGCCTCCATCAAGGCCCACATCGAGAGGACTGACGGCCGAGTAGCAGAGATCGAGACGAGGGCAAGCGCCACCGAAAATAACCCGGGCTCCCTTCGTGCCGAGGTCTCTTCTCGACCTCAAGGACTCGGCTGGAGAGTGAAGAAGAATGAGGACCTTGAGTCCCGATCGAGGCAAAATAACCTTCGCATTATTGGCATCCCGGAGGACGGCGTCAATGAGCCGATGGAGGACTACATCGAGTGCACACTGCTGTCACTCCTTGATTCCCCAAAACTCTCCCCGCAGTTTGCGATAGAGAGGGCCCACCGAGCCCTAATAGCTAAACCTCAGCTGGGAGCACCTCCACGCCCCATCATAGCCAGGGTCCTGAACTTCCGAGATCGCAACACCCTCCTTAGGGCTTCAAGAACCAAGGGCAAACTGCTGTTGGGAGGTGCCAGAATACACCTATACCCCGATTTTTCAGTGGCTATTCAACAGGAACGCAAGACCTTCTTAGCGGTAAAGAAGAGATTGAGAGACCATGGGATCAAATACTCCATGCTGTACCCCGCTAAGCTACGAATCGAACACTCTAACCAGGTGTTTTTTTTCTCACAATTCCAGAGGAGGCCTCCAGGTTCATTGACGAACGCTTCGCTGGCTAAGCCTCTCGCTACACCACATGTTTACGACTGTTAAGTCATTCCGTTGAGAGTTTACCAAAACCAGCTACCACCCTGTGTCAGTAACCTACGAGACATCTACTTTCACCAAGAACAAATTGGTTCACCATTGTACGAACATGCCATACCCATGCATACAAAATCCTATCCAAGTTACAGATGACATTACTGTCAGGCACCATATGTTTATCCTTAAATTGCCCCACAGTTCGGAGCATCGCCACCAGGCCGGTTCACAGGCCCCCCCCCCCGGCGTTGATGCCACTGGTTTGGATTTGGTTAATGCAATATGGGGTCATCATTCCTCTGTTTGGGGTAGGGATGTGGGTGGGTTATGTTGGGTGTTACGTTATAAAAGGCTTGGCGGCCGCAGCAAGGGCTGAGCACGAGGTAACATTGAACCGATGGTACTACCGGACTGCCAGACCGATCCATCAGTCACTGGGGCCGCCGCTCCGACAAACATTGATCCTAAACGAACATCTCTACACTGTTAATCAATGAGAACTTAACTTTCATGAGCTGGAATGTGCAGGGTCTGGGTAATCTTAAGAAAATGAGGCAACTCCAATTGCAGTCTGCACGTCACAGGGTCAAAATCCTTTTCCTGCAGGAGACACACCTGTACTGAACACTGAAAAATGTGTCAAAACGTGGGGCTCCCAAAGATACTTCACTAATTATTCTTCCCAAAGTCGGGGGGTCATGACCCTAATTCACAAGAGCCTCAAGTTCGATCTTATATCCTCACAAAATCGACCCCCAGGGCAGATATGTGCTACTCCATGCCACCCCTTATGAACAGGGAAGTGGTCCTATTGAATTTTTACGGTCCTAACATTGATGATCCAGAATTTTATTCACATCTCACGTCCCTCCTTGATAGTTTTCCCTTAATACCAATTCTCTGGGGTGGTGACTTTAATACGATTTTGGATGGGAACCTTGACAAATCCGGCTCCAGACCCCGCCAACTTGCCAAAGCAGCCTATACTACATTGTCCTCTCTCCCTCGACTTGCAATGGTCGACGCATGGAGGCTCCTCTATCCCGATTCCCGCTGCTACTCTTTCTACTCCTGAGTACAGGACTCCTACTCCCGAATTGACAGATGGCTAGTCTCCGATATGCTGATAAAAGTGATGCTACTAATGATCCTTCCTAGAACCCTCTCTGACCATTCACCAGTGACTATTTCCCTTTGCTGGGGCCCTGACCGCGATCGGACTAGGCACTGGAGAATGAAAACTCTCTCTCCTTGACCCTGTATTTAGCTCCGAATTGGAGATGGCCATCGAAGAGTTCTTTGAAATAAATACCGACTCAGCGTGTTCACAGGCCACCCTCTGGGAATCTTTTAAAGCTTACATTAGGGGCATAGCACTGTCCAAGGAAAATGGTATCCTTAAAACAATCCAAAAGGAAATAACTGAAAGGGAGTCCAAACTATCGACCCTGGAAGCCCAATGCTCCTTACACCAAACTGTTACGCTCACCTGGTATCCACAGGGTTTGTAACGCTCACCTGATTCCCACGGAGGCGCGGGTCTTGGCAGGAAGCTGTCTGTGACTCAAAAAGTGATGTGCAGGACTCGATTGGCTTCTGGGGTCGAACCTCTTCGCACTGTGTGTCGGACTCGAAGAGTGAGGTTTCTGCAGGTGAAAGAATATGGGGGTTAATGGTCTGGGTTGTTGAATGTCCCTCTCTCTCTCTCTCTCTTCCCAGCTTTTTCGTAGAGCCCCCAGGTCAACGTGCTCACCTTATATAGGTGAATGCTGGGCTCTCCATCTGCGTCTGGTGCAGGGTGCCGTTGCCAGTTCCTTCACTGGTGAAACACAGGCCTCTTGAATTCAGAGGATGGTTACCGTCGTTATCTGCACGAGCGGTGAGTTTCTGGACACCTTTTGTCTTTATAGTCTTTACATGCGTGGCACGTTTATATGCAGACTCTGTATAATGCTTTTCCCTTATGTATTGCAGGGCTATTGAGATGAAAGATGAAGTGAAGCGCCTGGAAGTTCGTAAGTATGGCAAGCGCTCTGTCTCTTTCCTTGCAGCTTAGTTTGTGTTAAAGAGACGCCGGAGTATTCGCAGGCGTTTTATTGCGACGAGCGTGATGGACGTAAGTAAATACCTGCTTAATGTCTTTTCTTTTGCCTTTCAGATGTCGGGTTGCAGCGCCGGAGTCCGCGGAATGCCAGTAAGTTGTTAACGATACTTTGTCTTCACAGGCGGCGATGCAGAACGAAGAAATCCGGAATTCACCGCGTGCCGGTAAGTATGGCAATGCTTTTGTTTTTGCAGGTGGAGATGCGCCGTGAAGAAACGGCCGCAGCCGAAGGATCAGGTAAGTAAGCACTGCGTGTAAAGTTCGCCTTGCAAACCTGTTGTTTCTGTTCTTTGCAGGTGCTGATGATGTCTGGATACTGAAATGGTAAGTAGGATTCTTGCAGGTCCAGGATCGGAAGAAGAAAGGCCGGAGCAGACTCGGTGAGCGTTCCGCTGCAGATGCAGAATAACGCGAAGCACGCTTCATCTATCGGGTGTGGTTTAGATAGCCTTGGAGTGATGAGGCGTCTTCTTCCACGGCCCCGCCTAGGTAAGAAAAGAGTTCCAGTTTCCAGAAGAGTTCCAGTGCTGTATCCAGGGAGTGGAGCTGCCCCACCCAGGTAAGAAAGTAGTTCCTGTTCTCAGATGGCTTCTAAGTGGCTGGTAAGTAAGCAGCATGGTCTGCTGCAGGTAAGTCCACCCAAGCATCTTCACACCTATTATGAGCCCGGCGCTTCCAGTGCCGGGACCAATGGTTTTGATGAGCCTGGTGCCACCGGCGCCAGGACAAGGTCCAAAAGGTCCCAGTGGGGACCGGCTGGTGCTTAGGATTAGGGTTAGGGGCCTGCTTCCAAGGACGTTGGGCTGGTCCTGGCTCCTTGGAAGCAGTGATCATGACAGTACCCCCCCTCAAGGCCCCTCCTAAGCGTGTCTTCTCCGGGGGTTTTGGCTTGTCGGGGTGATTCAGATGGAATTTCTTGACCAGACGAGGTGCGTGGACATATTCTGAAGGTTCCCAAGACCTTTCCTGGGGGCCGTAACCTTTCCAATCAACCAGATAATATAACTTAGATTTGGAGATCTTGGAGTCTAGGATGTTCTTAACTTCGAATTCAAGTTCTCCATCTACTAAAACCGGTTCTGGGAATTCAGTCAATCGGGTTTCTGGGTTTCTGGTTGTACTGGTTTTAATAAGGAGACATGGAATACTGGGTGTATTTTCATATGCGTAGGTAACTCCAATTTGACAGCCACCGGATTAATTATTTTATTTATTTATTTACATTTATAGAGCGCACTGCAGCCCTTAGACATCGAGGCGCTATTACATGAAGGCGTAAGCAGCAAGATTGTGTAAACATAGGAAACATAAGGTACTTAGTTACAGAGAGAGGAGCGGAGCATAGTTACAAATGACGTTCGTAAGCCTGTAGATATAAAGGCAGGAAGGTTTAGACAAACAGCCTGGTTTTTAAGGCTTTGCGGAAGGCTAGGTGAGAGTCAATCCCCCTGAGGAGCGAAGGTAGGGCGTTCCAATGTGAGGCTGCTAGGGCTGAGAAGCTTGAACCGCCCGCACGTACTCTACAAGTCTTGGGAGTAGAAATCAGGTTGGTGTAGGCAGATCTGGTGGGCCTGGCCGAGGTGGGTCGTGAAATTCTCTGGGCAAGGTAGGGGTGAGCAAGGTCATGGAGGCATTTATGGGTGAGGGAGAGGATTTTAAAGATGATCCTCTGCCTAATGGGCAGCCAGTGGACCTGCCTCCTAAGGTCAGAAATGTGGTCTTTCCTGGAAAAACCTGTAGCGGCCCTGAGGGCGTTGTTCTGGGCAAGCTGGAGTTTACCGATGTTTTTTCCGGAGGTCCCACCAAGGAGTGCGTTGCAGTAGTCCAACTTAGATCCTATGATGGCCCTAGCAATAGTGAGGCCATTTTGTGAGGATAGGAAGGGTCTTGCTGCGTAGATGAGTTTGGAGTAGTATGCTGATGAGGAGGCTATGGCATTAACATGCTTGTCCATGGTGAGATTAGAGTCGAGGTAGACTCCTAGAGTCTTGACTGATCGGGATACCGCAATCGGTATGTTGTCGATGGTAAAAGAGGTGTATTGTTTGTCAAGGTTGCCTAGAGTGGTTGGTGACCCAATAAGTAAAAGCTCGGTCTTCTCGCTATTGAGACAAAGCCAATTGTCAGCCATCCAGGCTTGGATGGTGGCGTAGATGGAGTTGAGGGTGTTCTTGTCCAGCTCATAGTCACCTGTAAGCGGGATGAGTACTTGGGTGTCATCCGCATAATTCGTGTATGAGATGCCCATAGAATCAAGGAGATTGAAGAGAGGACGTGTGAACAGGTTGTAGAGGGTGGGTGCTATGCAGGAACCCTGGGGCACCCCACATTTAATGTGACTAGGAGATGCACATGCTGAGTCCGAGAAGACTTTCATGGCCCTTTCCTGTAGGAATGAGGTGATCCATGCGCATGCTTTTGGGGAGAAGTTGGCTGCTATAGAGAGATGGTGGCAGAGTGTGTTGTGATCAACGAGGTTGAATGCTGCTAATAGATCGAGGAGGAGCAGGAGCGCTGGTTTGCCTGCGTCACGAATGTCATCCATTTGATTTTTTAGGTCAAGTAGGGCTGTTTCCGTCCCATGACGAGGTCTGAAACCAGACTGCCGAAGGCCGAGAAGGCGGTGCTCTTCGAGGAATTTTTGGACTTGATGGTAGGCCGCTTTGTCCAAAATTTTCAATAGAAAGGGGACAGTAGTGATGGGTCTGTAGTTCCCTGGTACTGATGGGTCAAGTGAGGGCTTTTTGAGGAGCGGACGGACCCAGGCTTCCTTAAGGTCAGTTGGAACATGGCCAGACTGAAAGGATGTATTTATGAAGGCTGTGAGGAAGGGGGCCAGGGTAGGACCGCAGTCTTTGACTAGCTGTGCAGGGCATACATCGCCTTTACAGTTAGATGGTTTGATGGTTTTTAAGAGCGTGATGACCTCAGATTCAGTGATGTCTTTGAAGTCGAAAGGCGGGCAGGAGTGGGCTTTGGTCTCTTTGTTGGTGTTAGTATTCTGGTTGGCGATTAGGAGGGTCATAGCTTTTTGGTGTGCCTGAATTTTAGTTTGCAGGGTATTTAGTTTATTAAACATGGCGGTTTGGATGTCATTACACCATTTTTCATCTTTCTGGATGGTGGGGTGGACGGAGTTTCAAGTTCCCTGAAGATGGTGAAGATTTCTTTGGTAGTAGATTTGGCGTTGGCAATCCTATTGTTGAAGGAGTTAGCTTTAGCGAAGATAATAGCTGTTTTGTCGTCCTTAGAGATAGTCTTAAAGGAGGATTTGGTAGCGTCGTTTGGTTTATTTCTCCAGGCTGAGAGGGCAGCTCGTTTCTTGGAGCGAAGCTGAAGAAGCTCTTGGGAGAACCATGCGTTGGTATGCTTGGCTTTCTTAGATTTTCTGAGAGTGAGAGGGGCGACGGCGTCAACCGCATTGGTGATTGCCAGTTTGAAGGCGTTGGCAAGGGTGTCAGGGTCAGTTGAAAAGGGGGCTTGGAGAGCCGGTACCTCAAGGAAGGGCGTGATCCTTTCTACAGTTAGTAAGCGGGAGCTTCTTGCGAGAGCTGCAGGAAGTGGGATGGTGGGTTTGGGGGGCCCTTTAGAAGTGTCCAGGTCAAATTGGATGTGATGGTGGTCTGTCCACGGGACAGGAGAGTTACCAGTGATTAGCACTGGGCAGTTGTGGTGGCCAACCCAATCCAGAGCGCGCCCTTTGAGGTGGGTAGGATTCGAGATCGTTTGTGAGAATCCGAGAGTGGTGAGGGCTTTATTTAGGGCGGCCGCGTGGGCGTCATTGGGGTCGTTGAGGCCTAGGTTAAGGTCACCTGTGAGAAGGACTTTGGAATTTTTCTTTTATTTCGGGATGAAGGTGCGGGGTCCCTTTAGAGGCAGGTGCTTAGTGGATAGCCAGACCTGATCTCCTCCAGCGTAGTGAGGAGCCTCTTTACGGTGTCGATCTGCTCCTCTTTTGAATTGAGCTTTAGCTCTTTGCAGATGGGCCGAGGCTTCCTTAAAAGCACGGATGATCTCCGAGTGCAAGTGATCCACAGCAGGTGCTTTGAATTCTTGGGGAGGATCCAGGTTAGAGGTTCTAGGATGGTGTCCGTATAGTAGGAAGAAGGGAGTCTTCCCTGTTCCAGAATGAATTGAATTATTGTAAGCGTATTCAGCGATCCAAAGAATATCCTTCCAGGGGTTTTCAGTTTGTTGGAGCATGCAACGTAGATATTGCTCTAGAGTTTGATTTGTCCTTTCGGTTTGTCCGTCAGTTTGGGGATGGTGACTAGTTGAAAGTCTTACATCAATTTGGGCTAGACGACAGCAACTGCGCCAGAAGTGAGAGATGAATTGACTTCCCCTATCGGAGACTAAAACCGAGGGAAAACCGTGTAGCCGAACGATGTTTTCTAAGAATTCTCGGGCCAATACTGAGGCTGATGGTAGACCCTTCAGGGGAATGAAGTGAGCCATCTTGGAGAATAGATCCACAACTACTAAAATGGTAGTATACCCCGAGCATGGAGGTAAGTCCGTGATGAAATCCATGGACAGGGTATGCCATTGACAGGGAGGGATGTCTAGTGGCTGTAATAGGCCGGCTGGTTTCTCCTTCTGACTTTTATTCTGGCCACACACACCACAGGAGATTACAAAGTCTCTAATATCCTTTTTCCATGACGGCCACCAGAAATGTCTTTTAATCTTTTCCATGGTTTTGGTAATGCCAGGGTGACCCTCCATTAGAGAGTCGTGATAACAGGAGATTACTTGCTTTTGTATTTTCTCACAGGGTAAATGCAATCGTCCTCGGAAATATGGTAGGTCTTGATCCACTGAGAATTCTTTCCCCTTTAATTGCCAATCTTGCAAATCGCCCGGAGTTAGGAGTTATTTAACCATGGTCTTGATGTCTTCAAAAGATTGAGCGCTGACCAAACCCAAAATTCTTTGTTCTGGGATTATGGGTATTGGTTCTGGATTGGTCAAATGTTCATCTACTCCCATCCGGGAGAGAGCATCTGCTTTTCCGTTCTTACTGCCTGGTCGATAAGTAATTATAAAGTCAAATTCTGCTAGAAACAGAGCCCAGCAAAGCTGTCTGGAAGACTGAGCTTTGGCTGTCTTTAGATATTGTAAATTGCGGTGATCAGTCATTACGGTGACTGTGTGTCTGGCTCCTAGAAGATAATGCCGCCAGGCTTTAAAGGCCGATCTGATGGCCAAAAGTTCCTTGTCTGTAATTGAATAGTTGATCTCGGGAGGCGAAAACTTGCGGGACCAAAAGGCAACAGGATGTAGTTGGTGTGTGACCGGATCTCTTTGTGATAAAACTGCCCCCATAGCAAGACTAGAAGCATCCGTTTCCACGATGTAGGGGAGTTCTGGGCGAGGATGTTTTAAAACAGGTGCAGAAATTAATTTAGCTTTTAAGTCCTGAAAAGCTTGTTCTGCTTCAGAAGACCACTCAAAACGTTTGTTCTTTTTCAACAGAGCGGTGATGGGCTGGACTATCCGAGAAAATTCAGGAATGAATCTGCGGTAAAAGTTAGCGAACCCCAACATGCTTTGAACTCCTTTTACAGAGGTTGGTGATGGCCACTTGATGATTGCATCAACTTTCTTTGAATCCATATGGACTCCGTTAGGTGACAATATGAATCCCAGGAACTCGACTTCCGTTACGTTGAAAACGCATTTCTCAAGCTTAGCAAAAAGATTATGTTGACGCAATCTCTCGAGAACCTTTTTAACGTGTCTCTGATGTTCCTCTTCAGATGATGAATAGACAAGGATGTCATCAATGTAGACAACAACACACACGTCTATGAGTTCTCTAAGGACATCGTTCATAAAATACTGGAAAGCAGCAGGAGCATTACACAGTCCAAAGGGCATCACTTGATATTCGAATAGCCCGTACTTGGTGCGGAAGGCCGTTTTCCATTCATCGCCCTCTTTTATCCGTACCAAGTGGTAGGCTCCTCTGAGATCAAACTTTGTGTATATACATGCATCTTTGACTTGATCCAGGAGTTCAGGGATCAAAGGTAACGGGTATCTGTTTTTAACGGTGATCTAATTCAGGGCGCGGTAATCTATGCAAGTCCTAAGGTCTCCTTCCTTTTTCGGAACGAAGAACAAAGCCGATGAAGCTGGAGATTTTGAAGGACGGATAAACCCGTTAGCTAGGTATTGGTCTAGGTATTGTCTGAGGTGAAGGTTCTCTGGCTCGGTGAGGGCATAAATCCTGCTGCAAGGAGGAGTTGTTCCAGATATCAGATCTATTTGACAGTCGTAAGACCTATGAGGAGGCAGGGTGTTGGCTTGATCCTTCCGGAAGACGTCTTGGAATTCCTGGTATTCGGGAGGTAATTTGGGAACCTCCTCAGAAGAGATTGCCGCCAGTGAAACATCAGGCCGAGGATAACAAGTGGTAAAACACTCTGGAAACTGAACCGTCTTTGCTCGTCAATCGATCTGAGGATTGTGCTTCTCTAACCAAGGGATTCCCAGAATGATCTGGAACTGAGGGGCCTTGATTACATCGAACACGATTCTCTCCCGGTGTCCATCTTGACTCACTAGCGTCACTTCTTGGGTGGCATGCGTTACTGGTCCGGAGGCTATCTCCGTGCCATCCACAGTAGTGATGACGTCTTTCACTGCCTTAGGGACAAGGGGTAGATTCATCCTTGATACCATTTCACGGTCCACATAGTTACCGATTGCTCCGCTGTCAATGTAAGCTTCAATTGCATGCAAACGATCCGGACGTTCAGGACTAATGAGGACCATGGGTATCACGAAATGCGAGGTCACGGGACAGATCTTAACGCTCGGCAAGAGTACCTCTACTCTTGTCGGGCGAGGTTGTTTCCCTGCTCAGAATTTGTGGTACAGGTATCCGCGGCTCCTACAGTCTTCTTAGCTGGTTTCACTGGACAGTCCCGAAGAAAGTGTCCTGAGTTTCCGCAATAGAGGCATAATTGCAGCTGCCTTCTTTCCCGCTCTTTCTGGGTTAAAGGTCCTTTCATGCCCCCTATTTGCATGGGTTCCACAGTGTCAGCTCCCTTATTCGAGGTCTGTGGTTTAGAAAACACTCGGGTATCAAATCTGGAACGATCTGCCTTCCTGTTCTGTAGTCTATGGTCCAATTGGACAACTAAGTCAATATAGTCAGAACATTCTTGTGGAGGATTCACAACTTGCGCTAACACATCTTTGAGCACTCCACGCAGGCCTCTGTAGAAAAGCGTTATTCTCTTGTCCTCGGGCCATTGTGTTTCCACTATGAGTCTATTGAAGGAGGCTATATAAGTCAAGAGATCTTGATTACCCTGTCGTAATGAGAGAAGTTCATTGTCCAAGGCCTGCCCTTGTGCATGTCTTGCGAACAGTTTCTCCATGCTGGACTGGAAGGCCTGAAAATCATGTAAAACTGGATCATCCTGGGTGACTAAAGGGATCGACCAATCTGCGGCGCTGCCACTGAGATAAGAAAGCACGAAAGCCACCTTGGTCTGGTCTGTTGGGAATGCAGCTGGTCGACATAAGAAGTGTAGGCGGCACTGATTGATGAACACTGTGAATTTCTTTGGATCACCAGAAAAGCGTTCGGGCGGAGCCAAGGGAACATTACCGGGCAGATTGATTTGCACTGGATTTGAAGATGATGCAGAAGGATAACTTCCTCCTGGAACAGGCAAAGGTGTCTGTCCTGCCTGCGTTTGTAACAACTGCCTAGCAAGGTCCTCTGTTCGCTCCTTGGAAATTATCAGTTCTCTTCTTAGAGAGTTTGTTTCCTGACGAGCTGCATGTACTTCTGCTCTTAATTCCCGAGCAACTGGGCCAGTTGATAAGTGTCTGAGGTTTCCATTGCGCCTGGGTAGGAGTTTTGTGGTGGGCTTCGCGTTCTGTAACGCTTACCTGATTCCCATGGAGGCGCGGGTCTTGGCCGGAAGCTGTCTGTGACTCGAAAAGTGATGTGCAGGACTCGATTGGCTTCTGGGGTCGAACCTCTTCGCACTGTGTGTCGGACTCGAAGAGTGAGGTTTCTGCAGGTGAAAGAATATGGGGGTTAATGGTCTGGGTTGTTGAATGTCCCTCTCTCTCTCTCTTCCCAGCTTTTTCGTAGAGCCCCCAGGTCAACGTGCTCACCTTATATAGGTGAATGCTGGGCTCTCCATCTGCGTCTGGTGCAGGGTGCCGTTGCCTGTTCCTTCACTGGTGAAACACAGGCCTCTTGAATTCAGAGGATGGTTACCGTCGTTATCTGCACGAGTGGTGAGTTTCTGGACACCTTTTGTCTTTATAGTCTTTACATGCGTGGCACGTTTATATGCAGACTCTGTATAATGCTTTTCCCTTATGTATTGCAGGGCTCTTGAGATGAAAGATGAAGTAAAGCGCCTGGAAGTTCATAAGTATGGCAAGCGCTCTAACTGTCTCTTTCCTTGCAGCTTAGTTCGTGTTAAAGAGACGCCGGAGTATTCGCAGGTGTTTTATTGCGACGAGCGTGATGGACGTAAGTAAATACCTGCTTAATGTCTTTTCTTTTGCCTTTCAGATGTTGGGTTGCAGCGCCGGAGTCCGCGGAATGCCAGTAAGTTGTTAACGATACTTTGTCTTCACAGACGGCGATGCAGAATGAAGAAATCCGGAATTCACCGCGTGCCGGTAAGTATGGCAATGCTTTTGTTTTTGCAGGTGGAGATGCGGCGTGAAGAAACGGCCGCAGCCGAAGGATCAGGTAAGTAAGCACTGCGTGTAAAGTTCGCCTTGCTAACCTGTTGTTTCTGTTCTTTGCAGGTGCTGATGATGTCTGGATACTGAAATGGTAAGTAGGATTCTTGCAGGTCCAGGATCGGAAGAAGAAAGGCCGGAGCAGACTCGGTGAGCGTTCTGCTGCAGATGCAGAATAACGCGAAGCACGCTTCATCTATCGGGTGTGGTTTAAATAGCCTTGGAGTGATGAGGCGTCTTCTTCCACGGCCCCGCCTAGGTAAGAAAAGAGTTCCAGTTTCCAGAAGAGTTCCAGTGCTGTATCCAGGGAGTGGAGCTGCCCCACCCAGGTAAGAAAGTAGTTCCTGTTCTCAGATGGCTTCTAAGTGGCTGGTAAGTAAGCAGCATGGTCTGCTGCAGGTAAATCCACCCAAGCATCTTCACACCTATTATGAGCCCGGCGCTTCCAGGGCCGGGACCAATGGTTTTGATGAGCCTGGTGCCACCGGCGCCAGGACAAGGTCCAAAAGGTCCCAGTGGGGACCGGCTGGTGCTTAGGATTAGGGTTAGGGGCCTGCTTCCAAGGACGTTGGGCTGGTCCTGGCTCCTTGGAAGCAGTGATCATGACAGGGATGTCACCCAGCCAGTTGGTCGTTGGTGCCCTTCCCAATGATTCCCTGGTGTGGTCTCGGTGTCGATGGGATTCCGCCTAGAACTGAAGACTATATTAGGACTGTGCGACCAAGTTAAGTTTTCCCCCACCTCCCTTGTGTTTCCAGCCCCTCCAGGTTCTCTTCTCACCTGGTTGCCAGAATCGGTGGGCTCTCCGTCCTGCTCTCTGGGCAGGGGCGCATTTTCTTTTGTGGGCGCGGGCGGCCCAGTTACTTCACTGACTGCTGCCCTTGTAGTGTCTTTCAGGTAGGTCTTACTGCGATTGATGGCGCCGTAATTCTTGCATGCCTTTTCTCTGTTCTAAATTTCTCTTTTTTTATCTCCCTAGGAGCGCAGAGTGTCAGCTTGGAGAACTGGATATGCTGGTTCTCCCCGGGAGATGATGGCGCGCTATAGCGCTATGATGCGGTAAGGAGACGCTTTGCGTAGCGCAGCTATGTCTTGTCCTCACTGACCTGTGCTTTTCTCTTTTAGTAGGTCACGGCGAGTTCCCTGCGCAGAAGGAGTTCCGGAGCTATGCCGGCCGAAAAGCAACAAACTAGGTAAGTCTTTAAGCGCTTTGTGGTTGTTATGTCTCCACTATCTCCTTCAATGATGTCTTTCACCTTTTCTCAGGTCCTTCGGTCCGGGCGGTGACCTCCACCAACAGAGCTGCCCAGGAGCTGCGAGCAGTGAAGGATGATGAATGCAGGTAAGATTCTGCTGCTAAGAATGTTCTTGGTTTTTCTGCAGGTCCGGAATTCACCAGGCTCATGAGAAAGCTGGACACGGTGAGCGTCGCGTTGCTAGAAGCAAAGTAACGCGAAGCGTGTTGTCTTGTTCGGGTGTGGTTTAAATAGCCACTGTAAAGTAGTCCAGGTAAAGTAGTCCCTAGGCCACTACACCCAAAACACTAGACCGCATAGCTTGGTTCTAGGAACCAAGCTATGTGGATACCTCCATGTTGGATGAAAGCCTAAATAAAGTAGTTCCTCAAGCAGATATCTTTCCTTACTGATGAGCCTGGCGCCAAAGGCGCCAGGACTGGCCCCAAGAGGGCCTGTGAAGTGGATGCCAGGCCTTATTAGTGATCCGATTCCTGATTCCACGTGGCCAATGCGCTTGCCAGTGGGGATCAGGGCTGAGGGTCGTGCCACAAACCACTGAAACCCTGTCATCCATAGGAGCGTAGCTTGACACGTTTTGTTCTCTGGCGAACCGCAAAGTAAAATTCTTGGACAGGCCCGGCCTCGCTAGGAAATACGGTGAGGGTGAACGTCCTGGCCACTTTCTGGCTAGGCTTCTCCGTCACGAGCTTGGTGCCCCACACTTTCCCGGGTTGGAAAGACCCGATGGCTCCCTAGCCACTTCATCGCAAGATATCAACTCCGAATTCCTTTCCTTTTATGAATCCCTATATACCAATGCGAACAGTGCCCCGACATCGGAGATCGACTCCTACCTTGACGCCCTCCCCCTCTCGGTGCTCTCCCCTGAGACCATTGGAGCTCTTGACTCCCCACTTAACCCTGAGGAGTTCTCAGACGCCATTGACTCACTTTCCTCAGGGAAATCCCCAGGCTCAGATGGCATCCCAATTGAATTGTACAAATGCTACAAATCGCTCCTACTTCCCTGACAAATAGCCCTCTGGGAGGAATTACTGGAGTCAGGCAAATTTCCCCCCTCTCTCCGCGAAGCCACAATAACTGTCTTACTCAAGCCTGGAAAACCCCCCACACATTGTGGCTCATACCGTCCACTTTCGCTCATTAACTGCGATGCCAAAATCTATGCCAAACTATTAGCTCTACGCCTGGCTCCCTACATGCCGCACATTTTTCATCCTGACCAAGCAGGCTTCATTCCAGGACGCTCCACCTCCTTGCGGCGCCTCTAACACAATTAGCAGAATAAATTCAAATGTTCACACAGTAGTCGCTACACTCGACATACAAAAAGCGTTTGATTCTGTGACGTGGAAGTACCTCTGGCGGGTCCTTGAAAAAATGCAAATTCAGCCCCTCCTTTCTCTCCTGGGTTAGACTACTATACTCTGATCCTGTAGCCAGGGTCCGCACTGAGGACCGATGCTCTCCCCTCTTTCAGATTGCTAGCGGGACAAGGCAGGGCTGCCCATTCTCTCCCCTGATCTTCGCCATAGCGATGGAACCATTCGCTGATATGCTACGCCAATCCCACGCAGAGAGGCCTACGTACTGCGGGCCAGTCTGATATAGTGTCCCTATATGCCGATGATGCACTTCTCTTCATCCACTCCCCCTCCATCAATTTGGCTCCGATATTGGAAGACGTTATCCACTTCGGACACATCTCGGGACTTAAAGTGAATTGCGCTAAATCCACCCTCTTTCCGCTCACAGACTGCACTCCCCCCCCGCCCCCCGATACTCTGGGGTTCGCTTGGGCTCAGTCAAAATTCACCTATCTCGGCATAGAAATAGCCCGCCATTTCAAATTGACCTTCGAAGAAAACTATCAAAACTACCTTACGAACCTTGCAACTAGGACACTGGGCTGGAGTAAACTGCCGATCTCCCTTGCAGGCAGAATAGGGATACTAAAGATGATAGTACTGCCCGAACTCCTGTACAGGTTCACTAACATCCCCTTATGGCCAGGTGAAGAGTTCTTTCCAACACTGACTCGCACGATTCAACACCTTTTTGTGGCACTCACGTGAGGTCTGCCTTAAACTCGGGACCTTGTCCACCCCAAAGGAGGGTGGTGGCTTCGGTGCTCCTGACTTCTTGAAATACTGGTTGGTAGCGCAAGTCCAATTCATGTCACACTGGTTCAACTCATTAGATCCCCCTCCACACGTCCGGCTTGAGAAACTGGCGGTTAGCGACCGGGACATTCGTTCCTTAGTTGTTCAACCCATCCCGCCAGCTCCGGACTCACTTGACCCGGTGGCCTGCATGTCCCTGGCCCTAACAAAAGCACGGAAATTACTCGGCACCGCCCACCCATTCTACAGCAACCTCCCACTCTGGAACTTCCTACCGGGGGTCCCACATGTACCACCATTCGTAGTGCGCCGTTGGGCCGAGGCAGGATACGAGCTGATCCGCAACATCTTTGAACAGGGCAACTTCATTGAGTGGCCAGACCTCCCATTGTCCCTGAGACAGAGACCATCTAGATGGCTTCAGTACGCATCTCTACGGAAAACCCTTAAACACAAATGCCCTATGTTCCCAGCGATACCATCAGATGATCCCGCAATTGCGGAACCAACCTCCCCCATGCCCACAAGGGGTAAAGTATCCAGACTCTACACCATGGTTCAAACTAGATCGACCCCCGCATTCACCAAACTGAAACACGCATGGGAAGATGACCTTGTGCTGGAAATGACCGACTAACGCTGGGCCCATATAGGCGCACGCATACACAGGGTATCCTTCAACTCCCGCTTCAAACTAATTCAGTTTAAGGTACTCCATATGTATCACTATACCCCGAGCAGACTTCATTGCATGCTTGATGACCACTCCCCAAGATGCCCCAGATGTGGCTATGATACTGCCGACTACATTCACATGATCTGGTCCTGTCCCCGCCTCACCCAGTTCTGGAATTCGGTATGCTCTACCATGTCAACTATTCTCGAGCACCCTATCATCCCATCTCCAATGAGATGCCTCTTCCACGACTTCCCCCGAACTCCGCCGAGGCTCCAAAAAAACTGGCCGGCCTCAGCATGTTACTCGCAGTATGGTCCATTCTACTCTGATGGTTTCGGCCCACACCACCCACTCATGCACAGTGGCTCAGGGCGGTCACTTGGGCTTCAGACACCGAAGAATCCTGGTCCCTACTGCAGCCCACTCACTCAAGACCCAGAGATATTTGGCTCAAGTTTCGATCATATATGTCCGCTATGGATACTGCATCTCCAGCTCTCACCCCCTCCCACCCCAGTTCCCCCTCCTGAACTGCTGTCTCCCCAATCCCGCACCCACTCTGCATGCACCTCCCAAGTGTACAATCAACCTGTAAACTGACTCTGTATACCTGTACCTCTAATGTTTTGTATCTGCTTTGTATGTTGCTCGCCTATGTCTGTGCTGCCAAGCTAAATAAATAAAAGTTAAAACAAAAAAAAAAGAAGAGCCTCCCTTTTCTCTGTGATAGCAAGCTAAATCAGCCCACATGGCACCAGCTGCTGCAGGACTGCCAAACTATCTCTGCAGCAGTGGTCCAGTAAACGTATTGTGCTGGCAGCCTTCTCTAGAACAGAAAAGGTCAGCAAAAGCAATAAGGCAAGAGATAGGGCAGTATGTTTGATGCCCCAGGGTGGGCTGGCATGCCACCAGTAATATGGTCAACATGAGACTGAAGTGATACAAGCTGAATGCTTCTATGCGTCCAAGTACTGCACAAGAAAAAAATACTTCCAAATCAATTGCTATGATGGCTCAGTGGCCGTAAGTGATGTGCTGTGAAGATGGGTCCCAGCAACAAGCACCTAACCCAATGAGCAATTCTTCCTTTAGTCAACGTAATATGTGGTGTCTGAGATGGCCTACAGAAGACGTGATTGCAGGAGGGCCAGACAAAGCGGATTGCTGCTTTAATTCTCAACCTCTTGTGGACTCTCCCCACCCTAGCAAAGGCTTCCGTACTGCCCAGATGGTTGCAAGAGAGGACTAGTGAATGGTAACCCATACTCATGGCAACCTGCTCTGAGTTGTACCCAAGATAATGATTTCTCTCTATACTACTCTTCCGCCTACTTTCTCCCTTCCTCTGTATCCCCTCTACTGCTATGCTCACCCCTTCCCTTTCTTATTACTTCTTCCTACTTCCTCCCTCTCTTCCTTTTCACACTGTTTCTTGCCTCTATCATCTTCCTCAACCTTCTGCCTTTCTACAATGTTCATCACTCCGTCTCCCCCCTCTCGTTCCTACTACTCCTACTTACCCAATCACAAACCTATGCCATGTACACCCATCTCTTCTATCTTCCAACCTCACTTCCATCTCCTGTTCCAGCACACTCTCGCAAAAAAACACTCCACTCTTTTACGCCTGGTATCACTCTCTCAAACGCACACCTAATACTCTCACCTGTATTCTATTCCACTATCTCCAACATGTCCTCAACATTCCGCTCCAGCTTCTGTCCGCTGACGGGTCTCATGGTCCACCACCTACCTGCCTTAGCTAGAACATCCTTCATCCATCTCTGGCCACGTGTGTCTTTTATACTTAGGCCTTCCTTCCTGATCCTCGCCCCCCCCCCTTCTCGTTGATCCCTGCTTGCACATGTCCTCTTTGGACAATTTTCTTCCTTTTCCTCTGAGGCTGGGTTGCAGTGGCCAAGGGTTTAAAAACACTTGTAGCCCTACCCTTTTCCCCCCCTTGTAGGTGTTTGTAGGGCTCCTGAGTCACAATTTTGCTGGCCTCTCGCATCACCTTCCTACTGTCTGGGAAGTCATTGTCCTTGCTAATAACTTTGGGTTGACCAGAGGAGCAAGATTAATGTTCGGCTACGGTGCCGCTTCCGCTCACTGGGGATGAACTGCATCCTGATGCCGGTGGTTCTGCAAGAAACAAAAAAACTCTGTCCAGAAAGAAGGGAGAAAGGCATGGTGCGACAGACAATGGTAGCAAGATTACAGGTATGCCTGGCACAATCAAGGGGCTCTGGGACTCGGTCCTTCCCAACTCCTTCACCCTGTTCTGGAGTAGGATTGACTTGGCATACGTACTGGTAGGCCACCTGCCCCAGGTTAGAATGGGTACCTGCCCCCCGAAATGGGCCAAGTACCTGAGCCTGTAACAGTGAACGACTACTAACCAGTCTTGGGTTTATTTTGCTTGGTGTAAGAGGGAGCTGCTGCAAGAAGTGTCACAGGTACTTTAGTTATGCAGGTAAAATGTCATTCTATTTGGACTCTGCTGATGCAGCCCTGGGCTTGATGGGAGGAGGGTAGTGAACTCATGAAGCTGGTCGTACCACACCTGGAAGCCTAGCACAGCAGGCATTAATGCGTCATGCAGCTCAGTTTAATGGACAATCCACCCCAGGAAGTGCATTACAAAAAGATGGAGAACTGATAGGGTTAACTTCAGAACAGCACAGAAAGTAGTAGGTAGTGTACATTTTTCTTTTAAACATTGAGCAAGTCCTATAGATCATAGCATTATGCTACTGTACTACTTTCAATGCTATTTACTGGATTCAGCCTCATTATCACACTTACCAACTGGCATAAAGACACGGTTTTCTTCTGGTGGTCCACCGGAAAGCCCTTTATCTTCTTCCAGCCTTGACAGAAGTTCTGGCTTTGAAATATCAGAACCTGTGGGTAAGAATTAACCAAACGTCAACATTTCTAAATCTTCAAGTGAAGATTTTACATGTATTTTTATATACTCTACAGGGAAAAGCCACTTTCCTTTAACAAGGATTCTTCAGTTAATTCATTCTCAGGTTCACAAGCTTTCAAGAACCCTCATTGGTCAGGGGGATCATAATAGATTTAAAGTGTGTAAACCTGGGAAGCATATACAGACTTGCTGATAAAACTGATATCAGGATGGTAGATTGCAGACTACACCACCAAGACAGATCCTGGAGTCGACAGAGCACCAAGAAACCAGAGAGTGGGGTGAGACGAAGAGGCTGTCCCAAAGTGGGGAGAGAAAGGAGAAGCCCCAGAGTGGGGAGCGGAAAACAGATTGACCCCAAAGCAGGGAGAAGCTCCAGGGGAAAGGGAAGGGGGGAGAAAGAGACCGACCCTGGAGTCAGCAGAGCACTGCAAAGCCTCAAAGTGGGGAAAGAGAAAGACGGACCCTGGAGTGGGGAGAGAATAGAGAAACCCTGTATTAGAGGAGGAAACATGATCAAACCCTAAAGTGGAGGGGAAAATAAACAAGCCCCAGAGTGAGGAGACAGAAGTAGGAGAGCCCCAGAGTGGAGGAATAAAAGGAGCTGAGGCCAAGAGTGGGAAAGAAAAATTAAGAGAAACCCAGAGCGAGAAGACAAGCAAGACGGCAGTCTCCATGAAGGAAGAAAAACTGAGACGTTTGGAAAGGAAGATGGAGACCTGGCTGGATCATGGGAGAGTATTCCACAATCTACAAAATGTATAAACTGGAAGTATGAACACAGGCAAAGGCCTATGGTAAAGAGTCAAAGGGGTGGAGGGCAGAAGCCATCGGCCATCCCTTTCCTTTTGCGTCTTCCATTTTTAGAAGATTGGGAAAGAAACTAGGTCAGAGTAGGGTTTCCGGACAGATTTGACTAACACCCATTTTAACTGGTGGAGTAGAGCTTAGAATCCCAAATTTAGGAAAAGATTAGGCCTTTTAAACAAGAAAGAATAAGAGTTGGAAATCATACCTCCTCGTCCCTCTCCTTATTCTGAACTACGACAGTGGTAAAAAGTAGAAGATACAAAGTTGCAGCAAAGGAGAATAAATAATGAAGACAGCTTGTGAAAGCTGAGGGAGACAGGACCACATACAGTGCTCCTCAAGATTATGTATACCAATGGTTCCCACACCAAACCGAGCACATATTTGTGACATTTCATCGCAAGAAACTTAATGGACATATCCAACCAGAGGACTTTAAGGTATTAACACAAGATTGGGAAGGATTGGGTGGAGTATGTTAATTCTTTTTCATTATTTAGTTTAGTACAAACTTTTAACAATTTCCTTCCATCCTTCATCATCACATCAATTCATTCCTTTACAGGAGAGAGGAAGGAGAAGAAGAAAAAAAACATCAATTAAAGCCCTAAAATTCAGGTAAAAATTTGAATATCCTTGAATTAACAGTTCAATTCATCAACTTATCTTAAAATCCAATAATTATCACTAATTCAATTTTTGAAAGACTGAGCAAAATAAGGTCAACATAGAAACTAAAACCCTCGTAAGACTACTATAGGTTTGCGCCTGATCCGGAGGCCTTGCCACAATACATACTAGCTCCCTAATCCTAATATACTAAGACTATCTACAAACAAAATGTAACTTGGCCTGCACTGGTGAGATCTCAAGGCAGGGCCTTACAAGAAATAGCAGTACTTGTCTTTCTGTTGCATGACTGTTAAAAAGCAGCAGATATTAAATTATCGAAGGAAAGGCAAGCAATGATAAACAGAATAAATGTCTAATGGAATAATGGGAGTGCGAATGCCGTTCGACTGGAATCTACAGATATCTGGAATAGATTGCTGACATGTATAGCAGTTTTTAGATTTGATGTATTAATTCAAATGTATGAAAGGTCTTAAATATTAGACCATTTTACAAATTCTTTTTTTTAAAAAAGGCACTTGCCACTAGGTGTTGGCTAGTGATAATTGACTTGGCAAGTAAGAAATCGTATGCTGTGTACATGTGTAAAATTGAGGTGGTGCGTGACATTATTGTAACTAGCTAGTAGCTTACAACTTGCCCATACATCACTCAGCAACAATAGATGTAATAGTGCCAGGCAACATTTACAAAAGCCCTTCTTGTAATAGTGATAAAGGATAATGGTGTCTTTCTCTAGGGTTCATAGTCATAATGTCGAATTCAATAATTTCGAAAGTCAAAGTCGAATCCAAAAAGTCGAAAACAAAAATGTCGAATTTTTTTTTTTGGTTGCTTTTTTTTTTTTGTTTTTTTTTTTTTTTTAAATGGGGGGTTTCCCCCCCCCCCCTCCCTCCCCAACCCCTGTTAACATTTTTTTTGTTTTACCCCTTTTTTTACCACCGGAACCCAAAAAAAATATTTAAATAAAAAAATAAAAAATTCGACATTTTTGTTTGACGTTTTGGATTCGACTTTTTTGTAATTCGACTAATTTCATTCGACATTATGACTGGACACCTTGCTCTAGCATAAAGATAAATAAAGAAAAAATTAAGTAATAATTCAATTTTACTAGACCCACACAAGCAGGACGTCAGATAAGTTATGAATTACTGTCCGAGCCAATCTGTCACTGTAAAAAGTGGAAATAACCCCAACATAAAACCAGTAAGTAAATTCACATATCTGCATCATAGGCAGATAGGATCTAATGGAGTTCTTGGGTGCGCTTTCTTGATTGTACAATTGACCTGTTGCACGTAACATGTGCAGAATGCCGATTTTGCAAGCAAGGAAGCTAAAGGCAGCTGGGAAGAAGTGGGAGTAGTTGCCCTAGCAGTGGGAGGGGAGGGGGAGAGGAGGTGGCAGTGTCCCCCAGATAATGGAAGAGGGGAGCTTGGAGGAGGTTTTTTTGTGGAGAGTAAAGGAAGAATGGGGTTCTGAAGGTGTTCTCCAGAGAGTGAGGAGGGGGAAGGAGAACTATGAGAGGGCAGGGCAGGTAGTGGGGGAGATCCATTTCAGAACTCTCCTTGTGCAAATAACACATACAATCAAGCTACTCTCAATATTATCTATCACCTAATGCTTACAAATGATAGATGCAGTTTCTGGGTGAGTAAACCATACCTCATAACCCAGCATCCCCATACATGTTTCGATTTAGCTTAGCCAAGTAGGAAGGCACTGTACTAGATCCTTAATGACATTGTGCTGGGACAGCGGTTGTATTATTCTAAACCACAAAGCTATGAGCTGTGCTGTCAGTATATCAGCAAAATAAGGGAAGCAGTTTACAAGTGGACTTTAAATGTAGTAGCAGATGGAGAGACACCCAAAACCTGGTATACAAATTATTTTGAGGTCTGAAGTTATTTTCCTCAGCATACGCCCGCCCCCTCCCCCCCCCACATCCCAGTACCCAGGTGGTCCAGAGGATTGGGCCATAGTGAGGCTTGGGAGCTAGAGGAAAGACCCAGAATCCCAAACTGGAGAACCAACAAAAGAGGAACTGCTGGTAAGGAGTGTGGGTGTGGTGACCAAAGAGAGTAAAGTTGTCCAAGGACAGGGAAGTGCCCAAAGGTTTGAAAGGGGTGGGTGAAGTGGAGCAAACCTAGAGCGCGGAAAGTTGGCCCCAAATGAATGAAATGGGTGAATGTGGAATGGACCTGGAAAGTTGTTCTCAAAGGGATGAAGAAGGCGAGGGGAAAAGAAAATAGGAAAGTACGACTGGCCCGCCCAAAGGAGCGATTTGGTGAGTAGGGAAAGGTGTGCCCAAAGGGGTGAAGAAGGTGGTAGGGAGGAGTTGTGCCCAAAAGGTTGAAGAGGATGGCAAGAAAGAGTTGCTAACATGAGACAATTATACTCAAAGAGGCGAAGGTTAGAGACAGATCTCTAAAGCAGTGGTAGTTGTGCCTAAAGAGATGAAGGTGGCAGTGATAATCAACTGAAACAGGGGTATGACTGATCAAAGAGGAGCAACAGTAGGCCAAACTACTGATTGTGAGACCGCCAAAGGGGTCAATAAAGTGACAAAGAAAGTATAGAGGGGGAGAATAGATGTACTGACCACAGGTCTCTCAGTAGGAAATACTTCATTAGAGCAGAGACTTTGAATTTGTAAACATTTGCATTGAAGAGATTGGCAGCTTGAACCAGGTGACAAAGACAACTGAAGCCGGGGAACTATGGGGGACTGGGGGGGGGGGGGGGGGAGGAGTAGTTGGCCTCCTCCTCGCCCTACCAAGTCTTCCTGGCCCACATCCTGCACTTTGCGAAGTGCAGAGTGTGATGCCACGTCTCCTGATTCTGCTGGTACTGAAGAGAAAGGATTTAAGGATGGAAACTTCATTGCATATCGCTCTAAGGCGATCACTATTGAGGCCCACACACAGTGAACCAACTAGGGAAAGGGATGAAGGAGTAAGTATGGGGAGAAATACCTGTGAAACCAAATATTACTTTAGTTTGGAGGAACTCAGAGGATGGCAAGTCCCAGATACTGGGAGAACTAGAGACTTTTCTTTTGTGAATAATTTTTTTTAGCATAATTTTCACTTCACAAGAAGGGTGGGACGGGGGGCGGGGGTCTACTTGGCCAAGCACCATGCCATTAAGACGCACTCAGCAGGTGCTCCTGCCGCAATCTTGCCTCTGATCCTTATTAATGAGGTGCGAGATCCTGATTTTGACCTAGATTGTTATATGCAGGTTGCGCTGTCTGACAGCCCATCCCTGAGCATGCTTGGTGGATCACCAGTGATCCTTCCAAGGGGTGCCTGCCTGGACACCGCAACGCTGGAGGTCCCTTCAAAGATGGCCGCTATGGATCGATTTTGGCTGGGCCACAGCAAACACAGCGGGAATCGGCAGAAGACTGGCCCAGGACATCCTGCTCCTCGCTGTGGTGAGCAGCTGGAGCCTGAGCAGCCACCGAAGCGGACATAGCCCGTGGTGGACTGCAGCCAGGCTGGGAGTTGCAGCGGGCGTATCAGGGAACCTGAACACGGGGTCTGGAATTCCCACCGACTATGAACCCAGGCAGGTGGAAAAGGTTGGTCTAGATTTTGTGTGCAGTGGTGTTTGGGGATCCCTGACCAAAACACCATCCATGCCGCTCCATCTGAGCCACCTGCCCATCAACCTATTGTTGCTTCTGTGAGCCTGGGGGGCTATGATGTCTGCTATAGCGTGGTGAGGCGCAATATGCCCACTGTGCTGCTGAGGAGCCGGCCTTCCTTATATTGGCCTGCTATGCACAGCCCCTTCAGAGGTCACTGCTCTGATGTGACCCAAGCTCATCCTCCCAGCCAACAGCCATCTCTCCTTGTCATCTGGGCTCTGTTGGATGGTACTTGCAGCTGGATCTGCCCTTTGTGATTCAATACCATCTGCTTTTGCAACATGAACAATTGGGCACCCTATTGAGAACAGCTGTGTGCACCGTGCTGCCCTGGCTGCTGGGGCCTCCAGTGCTGCCTGGGATGAGACTCAGGTGGGCCTGGGGTGTGCTGCCTCCGTGCTGTGAGCTCCGGTGAACTGGCTGTGCAGAACCCATGTGCGGTGCCTGGGGACCTGTGCAGGTGCTGTGACTGGGCTGCTCTGTCTGTGCCAGGCCTGTGCGACCTTGCTTATAGTTGTGTGGAGAGACCCTGAGGGGCGCATCCCTGTAGCAGCCACAATGCTGTTGGGTCCCTGCTTCGCACTGAAGCGGGCCCAGGCAGCTGATCCGGCGCACGCCGGAATAATACGCAGGAGCCGGGTCTGTGCTCAACCTTCTTTATTAACTGTATCGGCGGAACCGCCGAAACCTCCCTCATCCCTCCCCCTTCCCCTGACGTCACGTCCGGGACGTCATGTCCTGAGGACCCAACAGGGGTCCGCCCACACAACGATGTGAGGCAACCTGACATCTCCCCCCTTTTTAACATGTTAGTTGAAGGGCTCCTCTCTTACCCCATCTCCTCGATGAGTCGCATCGGTTTCATGCGACTCCTCTGCGGTCGTGTTGTCTTGCTCGGGGTCGGTTCTTCCCTGGCGGGTGGGGAGCGGGGCGCTTTGTCTTCTGACTCTTCTCCGTCTCCCTGATATGCTTCTTCGCGTGGTCTGTCCTCCTCACTGTCTCGGTCCCAGGTCCATTGGACGGCTGGAGTCAGTCTGACTCGTTTGAAGTGCGAGCTGTTCCGGGTTATTGTTGAGTGGTCACTTCTTTGTGCGGTGACCATGGAACCCTTCTTATGTGTCACGACAAGCAGTGTGGGTGCGAAGGTGGCTTCCTCTTTCCTGTTCTTGGGTTGTCTTAGCCATACTTCGTCTCCTAGTTGCATTGTGTTCTCCCGAGCCCTCCTTTTCCTGTCCGTGATCTCCTTTGTTTTCGCTTTGTTCGCGGTGTCGTTTGCTTGCGCTTCTTGTTCCAGCGGTGTTGGATTTTGTGGTCTCGGGTCCT
The DNA here is from genome assembly GCF_040938575.1 of Ambystoma mexicanum. Lineage (NCBI taxonomy): Eukaryota > Metazoa > Chordata > Amphibia > Caudata > Ambystomatidae > Ambystoma > Ambystoma mexicanum. The sequence continues at coordinate 1,404,819,597 of NC_090923.1, read as the reverse complement.
CGGGTAGTCGCGTGGTGATCGGTCTTCGTAACATCAGGTCTGCCGGGCATACACACGTTGTGCTGTGGGGGGTGTGCCTGTATTCTCGTAGAAGTTGATTGAGGGCCTGTTCGAATGGCTTGTTCTGCACATGGGCTATTTGTAGGGTCCTCTTTATGTTGGCCATAAATCTCTCGACCATGCCGTTGGCCTGTGGCCACCGGGGGGTTATGCGTCGATGTTGAAATCCCATGTATTTTGCGAATTGTTGAAAGTCTTGACTGATGAACGTGGGACCGTTGTCGGACTTTATGATCTTGGGGATGCCATAGGCAGAGAGCATCCTGTCGATGACTGGGATGACACACGTCGTGGCGCTGCTCTCTACTATCTGGGCGTCCGGGTATCTTGAGTGCTCGTCCATGAGTACAACCACGTGTGTCCCATTATTCAGTGGTCCGAATAGGTCTATTGCCAGCTCTTCCCACACTTTGTTGGGCAGCGGTGAGGGTTGTAGGGGGTTCGGGTGTGTCGGGGGTGCCACTTGTGCACAGACGTGGCAGTTGCCCACTATGTTTTCCACCAGGCGATCAAGTTGGGGGAACCAGACTTTCTGGCGAAGGAGGCGCTTTGTGGCGACTACGCCCCTGTGTCCTTCATGGGCTAGATGTATTATTGTCATGACCGCAGCCTCCAAGGAGTCAGGTTTAGCCCAACGGCCTCGGAAGCTGGGTCACAACTTCATTTCCAGGCACCCATCGGCTCCCATAGGGGCCTTATGGACCTTGTCCTGGCGCCAGTGGCGCCAGGCTCATAAGGGGACCAGTCCCGGCACAGGACGTGCCGGGCTCATGATGTAAGGAATGGTGCTTGGGTGGACCTACCTGCTGCAGACCATGCTGCTCACTCACCTGCAGGATGAAATCCTCATCCATCCATGGCTGGAACTACTTTACCTTCTGGGTGTGGCCAGCACCACTCCCTGGGACTGGATACTGGAACTATTCTGGAAGCTGGGACTTCTTACCTGGGCGAGGCTGCTGTGGAAGGAGACACCTAAGCACTCCAGTAAGCTATTTAAACCACGCCCGATCAGAGCAACGTGCTTCGCGTTATTCTGCAATAGCAGCAGGACGCTCACCGTGTCAGCTCCAGAGAATCTTCAACTTCTGCATCTGGGGAAGAGAAATCCACAATCTTACCTTCCGAAATACCATCTTCGTCTCCTGCAGCATCTGAAAAGGGAAAAGAACACCAGGTTAGCACGAGATAAAAACCAGCGCAGCTCTTACCCAGTCCATCGGTGCATCTCAAGCCACGGGCTGCAGCTTTCCATTTTTTCCGGCACCCTGTGGAAGCAAAGACATTGGTTAGTAAACCTCCGTGAAACTTTCCTTACCTGCGCTGCATTCTTCTCGCCTCCGCCGACGCTGCTACTCGCATCTGCAAAACAAAAGGACATCATTAAGAAATACAAAACTCCATCTATACGCACGTGTTTTGGGCAGCGCTCATCTTTCTCACTCCTCGGTGCATTCCTCGACATCCATTTTTCTACCCAGCTGCTTCTGCGACCTGAAAAAGGAAAAGAGACATTAAGAAGTGCTTTTAACTTCGAATTGACATTTTCTACTTACTTGCCTGCAATACCTTCGCCATTCCATCGCTCTCCGGATCTCCATATTCAAGCAACCGCCGTTCGTGCTGCTAACAACGGCCTAGCTCCAAATCTTCATCCTCTGCAACCAAGAGGCTGGACAATTAACCAGTGAAGTAACTGGCTTCGGCGCCCCTGCACAGACGCAGGATGGAGAGCTCCGCTTTCACCTACATAAGGTGAGCACATTTAGCCTACGAACTACTTGGGAGTACCAGGAAGGGGAGGCAGCTTACCCAGTCAGGCTTATATATCCATATTAACCCCTTGCTCTCATAATTGCAGACACCTCACCCTTCAGATAAAGATCTCAGTGAGGAAAGGGCCTTTCCAGGGTGGCATTCGAGGCCTGCGCGTGACCCTAGAAGACTCCGAGAACCCCCAGCCCAGACCTGCGCCTCCGAGGGATTCAGGTGAGCGTTACAGAACGCGAAGCCTACCGCAATTTTCCCACCCAGGCGCAATGGAAACCTCGGACACAGATCAACTGGCTCAATTGCTTGGGGAACTAAGGGCAGAAGTACACGCATCTCGCCAAGAAACAAACGCTTTACGAAGGGAGTTGATCATTGCCAAGGAACGGACGGATGATCTGGCCAGACAGTTGCTACAGGCTCAAGCGGGACAGACGCCACTGCCTCCCTATGGAGGGGGCGGCACTCCTACAACCTCAAGTAATCCGGTGCAAAATAATCTGCCAGGGAATGTGCCTTTGGCCCCGCCCGAACGTTTTTCCGGTGATCCAAAGCGATATGCAGTATTCATCAATCAATGCCGCTTGCACTTTCTGTGTAGACCCGCCGCATTCCCAACGGACCAAGCCAAGGTAGCGTTTGTACTTTCCTATCTTAGCGGTAGTGCTGCAGATTGGTCCATTCCTCTCGTGACACAGGATGACCCGCTCCTCTATAACTTTCAAGACTTTCAGACCAGTATGGAAAAGTTGTTCGCAAGACATTCACAAGGGCAGGCCTTGGACAATGAACTCCTGTCACTCAGACAAGGTAATCAGGATCTCCTGGCTTACATAGCGTCCTTTAATAGACTGGTGGTTGAGACCAGGTGGCCTGAAGATAAGAGAATCACGCTCTTCTACAGAGGTCTACGTGGGGAACTTAAAGACGTTTTAGCACAGGTGGTTAATCCGCCGCAAGACTGTTCAGATTATATCGACCTAGTAGTCCAATTAGATCATCGGCTACAGAACAGGAAGACCAATCGATCCAGATTTGAAACCCGGGTACTTTCAAGACCTCAGAGCTCCGCTAAAGGGAATGACTCCGTGGAACCAATGCAAATAGGAGTAGTAAAAGGACCATTAACTCAGAAAGAACGGGAAAGAAGAAGGCAATTACAGCTGTGCCTATACTGTGGGAATTCTGGACATTTCCTTCGTGATTGCTCAGTGAAACCGGTCAAGAAGACCGTAGGAGTTGCTGATAAAAATGCTGAGAAACTGGAATCGGGAAACGACCTCGCCCGACAAGCGTAGAGGTCCGCTTGCCGAGCGTTAAAACCAGTTTCTTGACCTCGCATTTGGTAATGCCTATGGTCCTCATAAGCCCCAATAGACCAGATCGCATGCATGCTTTCAAAGTATACATTGATAGCGGAGCAATCGGTAATTATGTGGACCAAGACTTGGCTATCAGGATGGATCTTCCCCTACGTCCCAAGATGGTAAAGGACGTAATCACTACAGTGGATGGTACTGAAATAGCTTCCGGACCAGTTTCTCATACCACCATGGAGGTAACTTTGTTATGTCAAGACGGACATCGGGAGAAGATCGTGTTTGATGTAATCAAGGCCCCGCAGTTTCAGGTGATTCTGGGAATGCCTTGGTTGGAAAAGCACAATCCTCAGATAGACTGGCGAGCCAAGGTAATTCGGTTTCCAGAATGCGCTTCAACCTGTTATCCTCAGCCCGAAATCAAGCTAGCAGCCATCACTTCCGAAGACCCCCGATTACCTCTGGAATACCAAGAACTTGTATCGATTATCGCGCCCTGAACCAGATTACAGTCAAAAACCGATACTCGTTGCCCTTGATTCCTGAATTATTGGACCAGGTAAAAGGCGCCTGCATATACACAAAGTTAGACCTCAGAGGAGCTTACCATTTGGTACGCATTAAGGAGGGCGACGAATGGAAGACGGCCTTTCGCACTAAATATGGATTATTTGAGTATCAAGTAATGCCCTTCGGACTATGTAACGCACCGGCCGCTTTTCAGTTTTTCATGAATGATGTCCTCAGAGAACTTATTGATGTGTGCGTAGTCGTTTATATTGACGACATCCTGGTATACTCAGCCTCAGAAACTGATCATCGTAGACACGTCACAGCGGTTTTACAGAGACTTCGCCAACACCGCTTGTTTGCTAAACTGGAGAAGTGCACCTTTCACGCAAAGGAAGTGGAATTTTTAGGGTTCATCTTGTCACCCAACGGAGTTCACATGGACTCAAGAAAAGTGGATGCTATCACCAAATGGCCTTCCCCAACTTCCGTGAAAGGTGTACAGAGCATGCTGGGCTTCGCTAATTTTTACCGAAGGTTCAATTCCTGAATTCTCTCGGGTAGTCCAACCTATCACGGCTCTTCTGAAAAAGAATAAAAAATTCGAGTGGACTCCAGAAGCCGAACAAGCCTTCCAAGAATTAAAAGCCAGATTTATCTCTGCTCCAGTCTTAAGGCATCCCCGTCCAGAACTTCCCTACATCGTCGAGACAGACGCTTCCAGTCTTGCAATGGGGGCGGTGCTGTCACAAAGAGACCCCGAAACGCACCAGTTACACCCTGTAGCCTTTTGGTCTCGCAAATTTTCGGCTCCTGAGATCAACTACACAATTACGGACAAAGAACTCTTGGCAATTAAGTCCGCCTTTAAGGCCTGGCGGCATTATCTTTTGGGAGCCCGGCACACAGTAACTGTAATCACGGATCACCGTAACCTCCAGTACCTGAAGTCAGCTAAAGCTCAATCTTCGAGGCAACTACGCTGGGCTTTATTCTTCGCAGAATTCGATTTTGTAATCACGTATCGACCAGGCGTTCGGAACGGAAAAGCAGACGCCCTTTCCCGGATAGGGGTAGACGAACTTACAGCTAATCCGGAGCCGGTGCCAATAATTCCTGAACAAAAGATACTAGGAGCAATCAACACACTATCCCTCGAAGAGATTAAAGCAAGGGTCAATCAACTCATAACTCCCGAAGATTCATCGAATTGGCAATTGAAAGGAAAGGATTTTATAATGGATCAGAACCTATTGTACTTCCAAGGAAGACTATTCTTACCCTGCGTTGACTTACAAAAACAGGTCATCACCTGCTACCATGATTCTCTAATGGAAGGACATCCTGGAGTTGCCAAAACCTCAGAGAAAATTAAAAGGCATTTTTGGTGGCCATCTTGGAGGAAAGATGTTAAAAAGTTTGTGGCTTCTTGTGGTATCTGCGCACAAAACAAGAGTCAGAAGGAAAAACCAGCAGGATTACTACGTCCAATAGACATTCCACCAGGCCCTTGGCACACGCTCTCGATGGATTTTATCACGGATTTACCCCCTTGCTCCGGATACAACACAATTCTAGTGATCGTGGACCTTTTTTCAAAAATGGCTCATTTTATCCCACTGAAGGGTTTACCTACAGCTTCCATTCTAGCCCGAGAATTTCTTGAAAACATTGTCCGGTTGCACGGTTTCCCTTCAGTACTAATCTCTGACCGAGGGAGCCAATTTATTTCCCATTTTTGGCGGAGTTGTTGTCGTTTAGCACACATTGATGTACGACTTTCCACCAGCCATCACCCTCAAACCGACGGGCAGACTGAGAGAACTAACCAAACTTTAGAACAATATCTGCGCTGCATGTTGCATCAATCCAAGGGTACTTGGAACGATGTCCTTTGGATTGCTGAATACGCTTACAATAATTCAATCCATTCTGGGACGGGAAAAACCCCTTTTTTCCTGCTGTATGGAAGTCATCCTCGAACCTCAAATCTGGACCCACCTCAAGCTCTCGGAACACCTGCTGTTGACCATCTGCATTCGACGATAACTCAAGCATTTAAAGAAGCCACAGCTCATCTTCAACGAGCTAAAGAATCATACAAAAAAGGAGCAGACCAACATCGAAAAGAGGCTCCTCAATATCAAAAAGGAGATCAAGTCTGGCTGTCCACTAAACATTTATCTTTAAAAGGGCCACGCACCTTCAATCCAAGATATTTAGGACCCTACTCGATCACGGCCGTGTTTAACCCAGTGGCTGTCAAACTAGAATTACCTACTCGAATGAAGATACATCCTGTCTTCGATGTTTCTCTCCTGAAACCTGTGCAACCCGGAACCCGTTTGACTAAACCTCCTGAGCCAATCCAAGTTGACGGAGAATCCGAATTTGAAATTCGAGACATCTTGGACTCCAAAATTTCCAAATCAAAACTATACTACTTGAATGATTGGAAGGGATATGGACCCCAGGAGAGATCTTGGGAACCCTCAGAATATGTACATGCACCTCGTCTAGTCCGAAAATTTAATCAGGCTTTTCCCAACAAGCCAAAACCTCCGGAAAAGACAAGCTTGGGAGGGGCCTTGAGGGGGGGGGTGCTGTCATGACCGCAGCCTCCAAGGAGTCAGGTTTAGCCCAACGGCCTTGGAAGCTGGGTCACAACTTCATTTCCAGGCACCCATAGGGGCCTTATGGACCTTGTCCTGGTGCCAGTGGCACCGGGCTCATAAGGGGACCAGTCCCGGCACAGGACGTGCCGGGCTCATGATGTAAGGAATGGTGCTTGGGTGGACCTACCTGCTGCAGACCATGCTGCTCACTCACCTGCAGGATGAAATCCTCATCCATCCATGGCTGGAACTAATTTACCTTCTGGGTGTGGCCAGCACCACTCCCTGGGACTGAATACTGGAACTATTCTGGAAGCTGGGACTTCTTACCTGGGCGAGGCTGCTGTGGAAGGAGACACCTAAGCACTCCAGTAAGCTATTTAAACCACGCCCGATCAGAGCAACGTGCTTCGCGTTATTCTGCAATAGCAGCAGGACGCTCACCATGTCAGCTCCAGAGAATCTTCAACTTCTGCATCTGGGGAAGAGAAATCCGCAATCTTACCTTCCGAAATACCATCTTCGTCTCCTGCAGCATCTGAAAAGGGAAAAGAACACCAGGTTAGCACGAGATAAAAACCAGCGCAGCTCTTACCCAGTCCATCGGTGCATCTCAAGCCACGGGCTGCAGCTTTCCATTTTTTCCGGCACCCTGTGGAAGCAAAGACATTGGTTAGTAAACCTCCGTGAAACTTTCCTTACCTGCGCTGCATTCTTCTCGCCTCCGCCGACGCTGCTACTTGCATCTGCAAAACAAAAGGACATCATTAAGAAATACAAAACTCCATCTATACGCACGTGTTTTGGGCAGCGCTCATCTTTCTCACTCCTCGGTGCATTCCTCGACATCCATTTTTCTACCCAGCTGCTTCTGCGACCTGAAAAAGGAAAAGGAAAAGAGACATTAAGAAGTGCTTTTAACTTCGAATTGACATTTTCTACTTACTTGCTTGCAATACCTTCGCCATTCCATCGCTCTCCGGATCTCCATATTCAAGCAACCGCCGTTCGTGCTGCTAACAACGGCCTAGCTCCAAATCTTCATCCTCTGCAACCAAGAGGCTGGACAATTAACCAGTGAAGTAACTGGCTTCGGCGCCCCTGCACAGACGCAGGATGGAGAGCTCCGCTTTCACCTACATAAGGTGAGCACATTTAGCCTACGAACTACTTGGGAGTACCAGGAAGGGGAGGCAGCTTACCCAGTCAGGCTTATATATCCATATTAACCCCTTGCTCTCATAATTGCAGACACCTCACTCTTCAGATCAAGATTTCAGTGAGGAAAGGGCCTTTCCAGGGTGGCATTCGAGGCCTGCGCGTGACCCTAGAAGACTCCGAGAACCCCCAGCCCAGATCTGCGCCTCCGAGGGATTTAGGTGAGCGTTACAATTATCCTTTCTCGGAGGGTTCTCGGGACGATGACCTTGCAGCCTTTTAGTATGACGTTATCCTCCACCACGGTCAACTCGTCGCGGACTTGATCTAGCCACTTGATGTCTTTTTTCGTGGTTTCCGCTTCACCTCTGGCCTGCTGTTTCATGAGGGCCGTCTTGTCTACCTGAAGGCAGTGCCGGGCGATTCGCAGTGCTGGGTCTGCTTCTGATTGGACGGACAGCTCCAGCCACCCTACCGGAAGTGGTTGTAGGTGGTGAATAATGTAATTGATGTACGCGTCCGCTATGGACGGTTGGGACGCCGTCATGGGCATGGGATGTCGGGAGAGATAGTCCGCCGGGTTTTCCTCTTTACCTGGCCGGTGTTGTATGGTAAACCTGTAGTCCTGCAAGCGGAGTCCCCACCTGGCAATTCTTGGCGGCATCCTGGCCTTCGGGCTGCCGTATATGGTGAGTAGTGCCTGGTGGTCCGTGACGATAGTGAACTCCTTGCCAAAAAGGAATAGATGAAAGTATTCGCAGGCCCAGACAACCGCGAGGCTTTCTTTTTCCGCCTGAGAGTATGCCTGTTCTGTGGTCGTCCGGCTCCTACTGGCGTATGCTACCACGTGCGTGGACCGTGGCTCCATGTGGTCTTTTTGTGTCAATATGGCGCCCAGTCCCACAGGGCTGGCGTCCACTATCAGCTCGGTATCACGGCTGGCGTCAAAATATGCCATGTCCTCTGCCTGTGTGATGGCCCTTCGTATCGCTTCCAATGCTGCTTGGCACTCCTTTGACCACGTGAACGGCGTGTCCTTCCTGGTGAGAAGTCGTAGGGGATTGCTGACGGTGGCATAGTCTTTCAGGTACCTGTAGCAGTAGATGGCCAGTCCCAGAAACGATCTGAGGTCTGTAGTGTTGACGGGGGGCGTTGCTGAGTTGAGGGCCTCCACTTTCTCTGGGTCTGTCCTCATGCCTTTATCTGAGAACATGTGCCCGAAAAACCTCAGCGATCCTTTGGAGAATTCGCACTTAGCTTTGTTTAGGGTGAGCCCTGCATCGTCTAGCGCCTGACATATTCTGTGCAGTGCCAGGTCATGTTCTTCCTGCGATTTGCCGTATACCAGGACGTCGTCCGAATAGTTCAGACAGTTGGGAACGTGCCTGATCACCTTGTGAATCTCCTCCTGAAAGATCTCAGCGGCCGAGGATATGCCAAAGCTGAGCCTTTTGTATTGAAACAGGCCGAGATGAGTGACAAACGTGGTGATGTAACGGGATTCCGGTGCTATTTCGATCTGGTGGTACCCTTTTGTGAGGTCTAATTTGGAGAATATCCTCGCTCCGTGGAGGAGGTGAATCATGTCCGTGATTCTCGGCGCTTGATGTTGCTCCCTTTCGATGGCTGTGTTGGCTCTGCGCATGTCAACGCATAGCCGTATGGATCCTTCTGGTGACTTCCTCGGGACGGGGACGATGGGTGAAACCCATGGTGTCGGGCCTGAAACGGGTTCTATAACATTCATTTTGATGAGCTTGTCCAATTCCTCTTCTACTTGTCTCTGGATGTTGAACGGGATGCCTCGGTAGTGTTGGGCTACCGGTTTGACCTGAGGGTTGATGTGGAGGTGCACTTTCCGGTTGCGTAGTTTGCCTAGACCTGTGAAGAGTCTGGGGAATGATTATTCAATTGAGTCCGGTTTCGCAAAGTACTTGTGGGCCATCAACTGGTATAAGATGTGTACCAGTCCCATGTCGACTGCTGTCCGGAGGCTCAGTATGCACCCGCTGTTGGCTTCTGTGTCTAGAATGTACAGTGGGATCTTCGCCGAGTGTCCTTTGTGTGTGCATGTGGCTGTGATCATGCCTTTGCATGGCAGGGGTGTCCTGGATCCATAGGGGTATATGTCCACTGTGGCTTTTCGGATCTTTGGTGGGGCGGTCAAGGACTGATATGCGCTTTCGCTGATGATATTGACCGTCGCTCCGGTGTCCACGAGAAACTTTAGTGGTGTGTCGTTTACTTGGAGTGTCAAAATGGGGCTGTGTTGGGTGGCCGTCGTGTTGTCCCGTAGGGCCCACACGTACCCTCTCCTTCTCTGATCCTCCTCTGACGAGAGGGTATCCGTGCTGGTGGGGGAATCGGGTCTCCACATATCTTACGAAACGCCGCCTGTGTGATCTTCTAGTGTCCTCCGATGACCGTTTGTCTTCGCGTGTGTAGCGACTTCTGCAGTCTCCTTCTTTCCTGGTACGCCGCCTTTCGCTGTCCGCTGGCGGCCTGGGCGGGCTCTGTGGTGTGGGCCTGCGCCTTTCCTGGTATCGGTGTTTGGGCGTTGAGTGGGTCGGGGCGTTCTTGCACATGGCCCTGTAATGGTTCATTCCCCCGCACGCGGCGCACTTCTGCCCTATGGCTGGGCATGTACCTGTGTGTGGATATTCGTAGCCGCATTTGAAGCACGTGGCGTCGGGGTGTTTGTTGGTCAGACTTGGGTTGGTGTGTATCTTGTTGATTACTTCTGCGTTGTCACTGGGTTGGTGAATGGACACCTTGCCGAGGTTGTCCAGTTGCGAGTCCACCGCTGCTTCCATGCGGGCCAGCGCCAGGATTTCTTCTAGTGACCGTTGTTTCTGTAACAGTTGTTTGCGGAAAGGCTGTGAGAGACATCCAGCTATCACTTGGGACCTGAGCGCCTCTTCGTTGGAGTACCTGTGGAATTCACAATGTTTCAGTTTGATGCGTAGTCGCATCACAAAACTGTCTATGGACTCCCCTTTTTCCTGTCTTGTTGTGTGGAACATGTGGCGCTCATAATCCACGTTTGTATGCGGAGCGAAGTATTCGGACAGTTTGGCCTGTAGTTCCCCATATGTGACGGTGTCTACGTCCAGCAACTCCCCCGCAATGTCTCTTACCGCCGGTCCCACTACCATGAACAGTGTTTTTCAGCCTCGTGTCGTCCGACAATCCTATGGCCCCTGTGTAGAACTTGAAGTCTCGTAACCATATGTTCCATCTGGGCCCCAGGTTGGAGGTGTCTCTGATTTCAAATGGGTTGGGCATCTGCATGACTTGGACTGCTCCTTCCTGGTGTGCATGCAGGTTGTTATCCTGCGCAGTGTCGGCGCTTCCAGATGCCTGTCCTGCTCCTCCGGAGGACGACGCCGGGGTGGTCGCAGTGTCCGACATGACTGCGCCGCAGTAAGGGTGTTGTGGCACTGACCTTTGTGCTATGTGAGATGCACTGTGTGCACCTACGTTGGTGCTTCTTCGTGGTGTGGCCTTTAGCCTGTCCTGTGGCCTTTGGCCTGTACTCCTGCTGGGTGCAGGGTGCCAGCACGTCTTCTTTTGAACACCCGCGTGTGGGGGCGGGGCCGCTTGTGGCGGGTGCCTCCGCGGGTTCGGAGCGCCCGTGTCCCGTGGGCGTCTCTCATCGGGTGTTTGCTGTGTCACGCGGGGCCGCGCTCACATGGCGCATTCGACCTCGGGGGCGGGGCCGCTCGTGACACGTGCCCGGCGGTGCCGGAGCGCCCGTGTCCCGGCTTGCAAGTAATGTCACGCAGGAGCCGGGGCCGCGCTCACACGGTGCACCCGTTGTTGCCGAGGGTGAACGGGCTGAATGTGAGGCCTCGGTCACGCGGGAGGCGGGGCCTTGCAGGGTAGGCACCCGTGCCCGAGGCGCGCCGACGCGCTAAACTGCTCGGCTGCAGACCTCGGCACGGCGCCTGCGGGGTCCGCGCCCGCTCGTCGCCAGTGTTGGGTCCCTGCTTCACACTGAAGCGGGCCCAGGCAGCTGATCCGGCGCACGCCGGAATAATACGCAGCAGCCGGGTCTGTGCTCAACCTTCTTTATTAACTGTATCGGCGGAACCGCCGAAACCTCCCTCATCCCTCCCCCTTCCCCTGACGTCACGTCCGGGACGTCATGTCCGGAGGACCCAACAGGGGTCCGCCCACACAACGATGTGGGGCAACCTGACAAATCCCATCTAACAAGAGCAATCGGAGCCCCATTCTGGACTCGTTTGCAGCTAAAACCCTGCTGAGTGTGACAGGAGTGTTTCTCGTGTTCTGCGCGAGACGTGTGGATTAAGGACCTGCGCCCGATGGAGAAAAGAACTGGGATCCCATGAAACCGGGCGCAAGTGAAACGAGGTTGCAGTGATTTTCCGATTTACGCTCGAAAAATGCAGACCAAGAGCGAGCAAGTCAGCAGCTTGAATCAACGCGGTTCTCAAAAGGATTCAGGACTCCAGAATGCTGAGATATGTGCGCAGGCTGAGGGGGGCAGGCAGGGGATTGAAGTAGTTAGCTCCCCCACAGCCGGCTATAACGTAGCAATATCAGCGCCTACGTCAGCAAGATCGATTTAGCATGTAGCCCCGATAAACACTTACGCTTGTACCTAACCCCTAAAACATGGAGCGGTTAAGCAAAGTGGTGTGTCTTTCACTGGTGTGCCGCCTCCCCTACAAGCCTGCCAATGCTTCCGAGTGTCAGACAAGATTGATACAGCTTCCGGATGTGAGCCGTGCAAAGATGCCCCAAGGGAAACTAATGTACAGGAGGCTGCAGTAACACCAATCGGTGTTACCATAAACATACATAATGAACTAGATAATTCTTAAGGTCACTCTGATCCAAAAAAAAGAAAGAACTAATTTGACTAAATCACCTGATAGATGTATGAGTGAGGGGCAAAAAAACTGCAACACTAGATTCCAATTCTGTATCGGCCGAATTGATTGAAACGCTAAAAGGAAATTAGAGTGTGGACGATGTTCCAGCACCCGAGAATAAAGCACAGGATATACAATCCTTAAAAATCTTGCATGGAAAATTACTGAGCAGTGCAATAAGCTAACGAGTGGTCGTAAAGAAACCCTATGCAATCAAAACATAAGTATAAGGCTAAATGAGGAGACTAAAAGCAAGTCCGGCCGATCAGCCTTTTTTGACAGCCCAGGGGAGGCAGAAAGAAGAGATCTGACCCTACTCGACCCAAAATTAAGGGATGGAGGAGGAGCTAATAGTCCTGCGAGTCTCACAAAGGCTAAAATCGATATTGAGGTGAATAATTACGAGGAGCTCAATGCAATCGCCGAGGAGTTGTGGGAACATCAAAGTGCCCTTCTGCGATTTAATACCAGAAGGTGATAATAATGATGCTCCCCCTAATAAGCAACGCTGTGATTCGATGATAGCAGTCGCTAACCAGTTGATTCGAGATCTGATGAAACTGAATGCAAAGTTTGCGGCATCGGCCGCCATGTCGAAAAACATGACCAATGAGATCGAAATTTTAAAGCCCACAGAAGTACCTGCAATTACAATTCCCATGACAGACGCCGCAAACATCACTGGAACTCGCAAGTAAGAGAGCCCGTCAGGTGGAGGACTCCTGAACAATCAACACTTTTGAGAAAACGGAAGAGAACTGAAAAAAGTTCAGACAGCGAGTTTCACTACTCACAGAAAAGGCTCAAGGGAACTACCCCAGAGACCATCACTGAAACAAAAGAACCCGTAGGAACCAGATCAAGCAAGACTGGAACTACTAACAATGCAACAAGATAGGTCTCGTCATCCTCCCTTGTCCTCATCCGAATCGGAATTAGCGAGAAAACCTGAGAGGAACCCTAGACCTCAGATGTCAAAGAAATGGTTTGGGAACGAGCGGGTCGACCAGATTTATGGAGTAATAGCAAAGGTGATCAACAAACTTCAACCTAATCTGATGTCTGCAACCTCAATCGTGGTCAGTCCACGTACTAAACTATATGAGCAATTAAATGACAACCTAAAAGACCAATCTACATTGTTGGTAGGTCCAAGTACAAAAATTGAGAGCCTTGAGAATAACTTGATCGAAATGGCTTGTCAGAACACAGCAACATGGGGTAAGAATAAGCTAGCGATGACGGTCCTGAAAGAGGCTCTAAAGAACAACAGAGAAGATAAAAATGTATTGGCAAAAGTAGCATGAGAAGCGGTAGCTATTTTGACAAAAGAACGAGATAATTAAGCGATTCCTGAAAAAAGTGCTGTGCACCATAGATCCAATAAGCTGTCTAATGGAGATGTCAACAAAGATTGAGTGGAATGCTGTTGCTGTATTAAAGCAGGACATAGAATGGATATAAAAACAACCCACCAGAGGACCCCAGACGAAATAAACGTAAACATTGTTAATGGGTTGAGCACACCGAATGGATTGGGAAGTAATGTAAACACAGATGTCCCTTCAAGCGCACTAAATAAGAGTAGGTGAGTCTCTACCTACCTCGGATGAGAGTGCCATTCACCCGCAGGCGAGGTTGAATGATGCACCGCTAGGGGATGGACAGCAGCTCGAGCTTCCACCGATAACAGCATTGGGAGAGCCACAAAGAGAAAACCCAAAACAAGATGAGGGCGAGCCCTGACCAGAGGCAAAAAAGACAGAATGGTTCGATATATATTTGAAAAATCACAGCAACCACATAAAGCTGGAGGTCCCTCTACAACTGAAAATGGCCAAAAGAAACAGGGCAAAAGTAAAATAAATAAATAAATAAATAAAAATAAAAAGACCAAAAACATGGTTGCCCTAAAAAATAAGAATACAAAGAATGCTTCAAATTTCTTTAGAAACCTCAAATCCCTGAATGTGACGTTTAATAATAAAGACTCAAATTCTGACCAAACAGCAGGGAATCAGACTGATGAGAAATTGAGAGCCACCAAGAATGGGACTCCTGAAGCTCACCCCAGAAAGTCAAAAATAAATTCTTGCACTTGCAGATGAACCTGATGGCAGTGATGTTGAATTAATGAATCTCAACATATAGTAACCCAGAAGAAGACTGCAAAGAGATAACAGCCCAACAGAAAGACAAATCGCCTAGTCGTGAAGACGCAGTAAAAAATTCTGGTATGCAGAAAGGAATGGGCGATGAACAACCAAATGGTGGAAATGCGGGACCGGCGGCCTTTAAGCCTGCTAAAATGAAGTCCCGCCCTATGGCTTAAGCGAATAAAACTCCTACTGTGGCTAATGCCTCAGAGTCTAAGAAAGATAACATCATGAGAACGAGGCGGGTGGAAATGTCGCCTTCCCCAAAGAAAAGTCATGGAGATGATCCAGTTGCTGCGAATCCTGCAAATTCTAAAAAAGAATATTATACCATCGAAGAAAAGCTAAAGATAATCTTAAATAAGATTGTGAGCGTTGATCGAGATTCCTATGATAATACAATGAGAAAGGGTGCGTTACAAAACATAAAGACTCAATTTAACAACAAGAGTCAATCAAGAGGGAATCCGGAAATACATGATCCGCAAGCCCTACAGTCGATGAGGAGCTGGCGAGACGAACCTGAGAACTCTGGAATTGCAAAGGAAACTACCAAACTTGCTTTGCACCCACTAGAAAACAGCTTCAGAATCTAAGTTGAACGGGTAGAGAAAAAAAATGGTAGCTCAACCCTAAACCGTAGTCTGGTGATGCAACTGTTTCTCTTCATCCCTGCTCTGAGAGCCACCAAAAGCATGGGCATAAAAAGAGTGGAAATTCTGAATGATGCCAAACGGGATAGAATAATTTTACATATTGATTCAGTAAAAACAGTACAAGCAGTGATGATGGGTGAAGGACAACTGCTAGAAGCTGGCTTCCAGGTTTACAAAATTGACAGATTATTGAGAACTACATTGGTTGCTGAGCCTCAACATAAACATCTGAAGCCTGCATCATGATTACAACAAGATACATGCGGCCAAACAAATGACTAAGACAAAAGATGTAATCTGCAAAAACCAAATGAAGACTCACATAACCCTCAGTGCCGAGGAAAAATCATTAAAGGAAGAAAGCAGCCGGATACCTTTTGATCTCAAAATGAAAAAAAATCAAAAAATAAAAAACACAGTAGAGAATTTTTATCCTAACCTCGCAATTGCAACTACATCTGAGGACCAGATCCAAAACATGAATGAATCTGAACAATGGAGCTGGATAGCCCGCTCTCTAAATGAGGCTAGATGCAGCTAATGCTATCAGGCTCCTAATTAGATAACAATAGGCTCCTGGAACAACCAAGGGTTTAGTCATTTATTGAGTTCAGCAGCCAGTGATCTAAAAGTGTTGGACCTCATATGTCTCCAAGAGACTTGGCTAGCTACATGCCCGTGTATCAATGGATTTGAGATAGCTATAAATCCAGCGATCCAGCAGAACAAAGGAAGGCCGATGTCAGGGCAACTTATTTGAGTCAACTTGAAAAGTGGGCTCTTCATTAAATCCTCGTGCAACCACTCGCCATATATGCAGAGTGTGACTCTGGAGACCAACGATTACATGAAAACAAATAGGAAATCGTTACACCTAATCAATCTATATCGGAACGTCAGGTAGCTCCAAGCGAGACATTTATGGAAGAAATACTGAATTTAATCGACTCCATAATGTCAGCCAACAAGAATCCAAATATTGTTCTGTGTGGAAATTTGAATATCAAATGAATTAGAAGAATACGCCGGTTAAAAGAGAAAGGTAGCGGCAGCGAAAGGGAAATAAATCTCAGAACAATTTGGCTTGAGGAAATGGTGCCAAGAAAAATGAACCTGATGAACGGAAATATAAGCGGAGACATCCCAGCCCGAGAACCCAGGGAAAGAGGAAAGCAAAAGTCTGTAATAGTCTATTTCTTCGTCTCAGAGACTACGGTCGATGAAATTGCTTGCTTAGAGGTAACAATGACCCCACAAAGAGACCACTATCTGCGAATATTAACCTGGAATCAAGAGATCCAACAGCAGAGAAAGCAGTGGAGGGGAAACTGAGTTTAGAACCAAATTGCAAGCACCTTCGACTAAGCAATAACGATATTAGAGACCTAACAGAAGCAATAAGCTCGACAAATTTGAGTTGTGAGAAGGATATGATAGACTACACACAATTCATGGAGCTATCAACTGATCATGTCAGTGGGGCCAAAAAAAAAATGACATATCGAAAACATGAGAGCTCAGGAAAGGCTTGAGAAGTCTTGAGTGGAATATGAGTCCTAATCAAAATTATCTCAAGAGGAAATGAAAAACAAACTATAAGAATTGGATAACATCACATAAAATAATTCTAGAGCGAAGAGATGCAGAAGTGATATTGAAGACACTCACTCAAAGGAACTCAAAAGGGTTTTGGTCGCTTATTAATTAAATAGAAAATCCACAGAAAGAGTATAACAAATATGGTTTCCGAAACCCATGTTCCTTAACACCTTGTTTGCAAAACAAAGGGACTCGAAGAGTCCAGATATATCCATATCTCAGTCCTGAGATTTTGAAATTGAAAGAGGAAATATTGAGAGTGATAAAAACATAATCCAAGAATGATGAATACCAGCTTCATGGAAAACGGCGATAATAGTGCCAATCTTTAAAAAAGGATGTCGCACAGATCCAGCCAACTATCGCCCCATAATGCTCCTGGATGTGATTGGCAAACTATTCGCAACCATTCTATTAGCGAAGTTGACCCACTGGATTAGAACATATAACAAGTTTGACGTGAGACAATCTGGCTTTGTTAAGGGTGTTGGCTGTAGTTTGAATCTCCGCATTATAAATCTCCTAAAGATGGAGGCGATTAGAAATCGGCAGAAAGTGTATGTGGCATTCGCCGACTTGGCTCATGCCTTCGATGGTGTAGATCGCGAACTATTATGGACAAATGTAAAACTTCGTGGATGCCCCATGTCCTAATCTCTGCAATAAAAGAACTATACTCGGACATAGAAATTCAATTCCGACTGGACCAAGAAGGCCATTTGTCTAATCCAATAAAAACTGCCTGAGGTGTGAAACAGGGTTGTCCGCTGTGAGCTACACTGTTTAATATTTACATTGCTGAGATTGGTGAAGCATTAGATGAGGTCAAAGCTTTCCCTCCGAAACTAAATGGAAAGCACATCAGATGGGCATTATACGCAGACGATATGGTGTTATTAGACCTAACCCCCATAGGCCTCCAGAGGAAGTGGAATGCCCTAAAGACTTATATTGATGAGATTGGCCTGGAAATTAATGGAGCAAAATCTGAGATCTTGATACTAAAAAACCTAAAAGGTGCACAAAATAAAAACAAAAAATACACATGGATGTTAGGCCATGCGGAACTAAAACAAGTCAAATTCAGTAGATAGTTGGGAACTTACATCAACACAAGTATAAACGATGACCCAATGGCAAAGACGATTGCGAGCCAATGTAAGCAACCGACAGCACAAGAGACAGTAATCCAGAAAAAGTATGGCAAGTTTTCATACACACCGGTGTTATAAGAGCAAAGTAATACCGTTGTTAGTATATAGAGGGGAAAGCATGTTTGGGTGCTCAAACAAGCTTTGGGCCAGATGCAAAGGCATTTTCTGGAAGAGAATTTTACAAATGCCCCAGGGTTTTCAACAGCTTGCTTATTATACGAAATTAGCCTCTCAATCTTGATGGCGAGAATCATGTGGAATACTTTAGCGTTGTATTGTAAAACCACTGCTGAAGCTAATCTACTGCAATTTGAGATCATGTGGGATACTCAAAATCACAAGAAGGAAGATCTACTGCAGAGATGGAGAGTCAAATGCAAAAACATCTTAATCCAACTAAATACAGATGAAAAAACATTAGCAACCAATCCAAATGAAGTAAAAAAAAAAACCGACTCAAACAAGATTGGATTGAGACAATCGAGAAGCGTGCTGAACATAAATGCATGCAAAATAGACCTATGGAAGCCAAAGGGCTGAATTGTCTATCTAAATATCTTGAAATATTTCCCTGTAAACGCCTGCGAAAATTACATATGACATTTAGATTGAACCTATTTGCCACTAAAGAGATCCAAAAACTAAAGACATTTACCTGGAAGGGAGGATACCAAGTGCCGATTCTGTACAAAGTCAGAAGAGACACTGACACATCTGGTACTGGATTGCACTGGTTTGAGAGACCTAAGAACATGTTATTTGGGCTTGGAACTGGCGAAAATAACAACCAACGGTTGGGAAGACTGGTGGCTCCAACTGTATAGCGGTGACTCAACGACTAACTATGCTAGCACTCCATCTTGAACAATTGAATAAGAAGTTGAGAGATGATGCAACTAACAATGAAGTCTGTAATAATGAATGAGGAGGAATTAATGGGAATAGGAACCCTTGCAAAAGTGAAAAAGATTTTAATTGGAATTGAATTCGAAAAGACAGATTTGCGAAATGGGAGAATGCACAATGATAATGCTTTTCTTTTTTGTTTAGTGCTATAGGTATGGTTTAGTTCTCTTTTCCTTTTTTAAAAAAAAGTTTGTAACAAACTATAATAAAAAATTATTATTATTTTTTTTTTTTTAAAACCCTGCTGAAGATCCCTGCTGCCACCCACCACAAACTGGTTTGGTCCTCCCATCTTGACCGCCCAGGATCCTGAACATGAGGACAGAGTTCTTGCCGCTAAAGTGGGCCAAGATGCTCGCTGGAGGGAAGAATCAACAATATCAAGGTTGACATGACCCTTCTGCTTCACCAAGACATGCGTTCACTATCAGAGTGGAGACCACCACTTTGGCTGACAATGTGACCACCACGGCGAGCCTAGGGGCTGCTGTGTGGGACCTAGAGGTGCGTAACGCTGCCCTGGAGCTTTGTGCCAAGGATGCGCAGGGGGGGATCCAGACGCAACAACATCTTTGTGCTAGGCCTCCCCGAGGGAGAGGAAGGCGATGCCCCAACTATGTTAACTGAAAACATCCTCCTGCAGGAGATTGGCCCAGGGATACTGTCCCAGGGATTCACAATCGAGAGGGTACATCGCTCGCTGCAGCGAAGACAACCGCCGGGAGCTAAACCGAGACCTATAATTGCACGGGTCCACAACTTTGGGACAGAGAAGTTTGCAACACTCCAGAGATGGTGGTTCCATCTGTTGAGGCAACCTCAAGCTTGCTCCGTTTCCGGTTTACAGTGCACTAGTGCAGAAGAAGCACAACATGTTTGTGCTGGTGAAGGAAAGGATGAGGCTCCATGGTGTCAAATACATGCTGATTTTCCCACCCTCTTCTTCAATACCCCAGAGGAGGCCAATGACTCGATGGTACATAATGGGATGGCGGAGGAGCAGCCTGAAAGGCGACTGTTGACTGGATACGAGCATCATTGACGGGGCTTAGGATGCTGCCTTGCTACGCCCAGTTCCTTAACTCTTCACCTTGAAATAATTGCAGATGTCGGTCGGACTGCCAGAATGGGCTACACCGAACTTTGCGCTGTGTGACTGGTCTAGTTCCCCACACACTACCATTTTCTCGCAGGTCTCAAACATTTGGCACCCGCCACCTGCCTCCCCACTGGAGATGTCTGGGGGAAGACGGCAGGTTGGCCCAAACGGCACCGTGCTGTTGGACCTATGTGTTGTCAGGGCATTCCTGACTTGTGTATTTCATTTTGGTTATTTTTGTTTTCCTTGTTTTTTTTGTTAACGGGCATCTTATTTGGAGAGGCTGCAAATGCTGGGTGTCTTTGGGAGATTATATCTCTATGGCTGGTAGTAATGGTTGGGAAGTACCTTGAGCGGCAGAGGTGGCCAATCATGCAGGGGAGGTCGGAGGAGGGAGAACATGCAGCCACTATGGCCATGATTAAGGTGCTCACGTGGAACATCAGAGGTTTGAACTCTTATGAGACGGAACAGAATCAGATCTTATCTGTGCAGAAAGAATGTTTCCATAGCATTACTACAGGAGACCCATCTGATGCCAGCTAAGCAAGAGAAGGTTGTTACCAGATGGGGGGGGGGGGGGGGGGGGGGCGGAGTACAGGATATGGTTCCACTTGTTCGAGGTATTCGAGAGGGGTCCTGGTGTGGATTGCTGCCTCTGTCCCCTTTCAACTAATCGGCATTGAAAAAAAGATAACAAGGGCAGACTCATTGTAGTGCATGGCTTTACTGAACACAGGGAGGTGTACATAGTGAATTCCTATTAACCCAATCATGCAACTGCCACGTTCCTACACTCATTGGGAGGGAGGCTGGCTGATACGAGAGGGGCCCTGTTTATGTGGGGATTGTATAGTAGACCCTGCAAGGGGCAGATCTAGCAGCTCACATTCTAAATTGCTGTCTGCTTAGGTAGCAATGAATGCTGTGTTGGAGGACTGGTCATTGGCGGATGTATGGAAGAGTCTCCTGGGGGATGATCGGAACAATTAATTTTACTCTGCAGCGCACATACTATACAACAGAATTGATTACATCTTTGTTGGGAGGGAGTATGTCACAGAGTTCATAGGCGCACCATAGTATGGCAGTACAATACCTGACCATTCCCCACTGAGTATTTACTGGGTCTGTGCTGCAGCCCGACCTCCAGTGCGGATGTGGTGTATTCCTGCAACAGCTCTCCTCGATGAAGCTTACAGGAACCACATAGATGGCGCTCTGACAGAATACAGAGAGATATATGGGCAGTGTCACTCGATGGGAAACTGTGGGAAACGCTCAAAGGGGTAGTCTGGGGGGAAATAATTTCTAAAGCGGGTGGTATTAGGAAAACCCAGAGAGGGGAGCTGGAAAGCCTGGAAGACCGCATCCACATACGTGAAAACAGTGGTCCCCTGGACACAGACAGAGGTGGAATTGTTGACCCTGCATCTTCAGTGCACCTCTGCATGGGAGAGGCTCAGCAAAATGGACTATGGCACATACACCTCCAGGTTGCATGCAGAAAGGGACACAGTGGGCTGCTACTGGCATGGTTGTGAAATAATGAACCCCCCCAGACACCCGATCACAGTGGTTACAGACTAATGTGGTGAGACCTGGCGTTCACAGAGATTGACACCTTTTGCAATTTCTACCGCACCCTGTATGGGCATTGCGAGACTGCTGACATGGATGTGGTAGAGTACACATTGTCCCAGATTACACTTCCTAGGCTAGCTACTGAACAGATTGACGCTCTGGATGAGCAGATACCTGTGGAGGAGATCCTGGGTGTAACACGGTCTCTGAAGTCTGGGAAGAGTCCAGGGGGAGATGGTCTCCCCTCTGAATTTCATAAAGAGTACGGCGACAATCTGGCCCCAGTGCTGAACAAGGTGTTTGAGGAGGCTTTTGAGCACGGCCTGTTGCTGCACAGCATGAGGGAATCAATGGTGATCCTAGTACTTAAGCCAGGCAAAGGCCCCCAGCTAAGTGACTCTACAGGCCCCTGTCCATGTTAAACCAACCTTTTAAGAAACTTGCACTGCTGGCCGGCTGCCTTAACCAGGTCATATGGTTCCTGATCCATGAGGACCAGACTGGGTTCATTCCCAGGAGGAACACGGTACAGTCATTTGCCCGACTACAAAACAGAGTGGTACATTTCACTGAAATACAGAACACCGAAAAAAACGGATATATAAATTAAATATGTATATGGGGTGGTGGGGGAAGGGGTTAAAATGAGTCAGGATGGGGTTGGGGTGGCGTTATAAGAGTAGAAATACAGGGGTCCTTGGGGTGGGGGGGACCTTCCCCCCCCCCAAATAAAAAATAAATAAAATTGTGTTTTTCTGTATTATTGCCGCTGTGAAATGTACCACTCTGAAATTTGGGTCAGTAAAATCACATAACCGAGAAACACCTTTCATGAACCTTCGCAGACTGCAGTACATTATGGCTTGATCGTCTCATTAGGAGGCGAATTGCGCTGTCATATCACTTGATGCTATCAAAGCATTATACTTGGTCTACTGGGAACAGATCTACGTGGTGATGCCGATTTGGGTTTGGCCCAGGATTTATACGCTGGGTGCGGTTGCTATACATCAGTCCAGTGGCCAGGGTTCGCACTGGCAAATACACTTCACCTGCCTGGGTGATCCTACGAGGCACCAGGCAGGCTGCCCATTGTCTCAGTTGTTATTCATCCTGGCACTGGAGTCCCTTTCAGCAGTGGAGAGTATCTTCAGGGACTTCCTCTGGAGAGGGCAGCGGGGGGGGGGGGGAGGGGGGTTGTCACAGTATTGCGATATCCACTCTATACCGGATTCAGGAAGACGGGGGTATACGGCTCCCCTGGCTTGAAGTTTATTGTCTACCGGCGCAGTTGAGATCCGTCGCAGGTTAGTTGAAGGATGAACCTCTGCAAGATGCTAGACTCATGATAGATGACATTAAACCAGAAACATTAAAGGAAGTGCTGTGGATTGACGGGAAATACATTGGCATTATGCCCCACATGCTAAAGTCGGGTAGCAAGATCTGGGTCTGAGCAGCCCACCTGCTTCGGCTTGGTGACGTTTATTTTCTTCATCTGCACTTGGTGGTCAACCCGATCACAGTGGTTACAGACTAATGTGGTGAGACCTGGCGTTCACAGAGATTAATGACACCTTTTGCAATTTCTACCGCAACCTGTATGGGCATTGCAAGACTGCTGACATGGATGTGGTAGAGTACACACTGTCCCAGATTACACTTCCTAGGCTAGCTACTGAACAGATTGACGCTCTGGATGAGCAGATACCTGTGGAGGAGATCCTGGGTGTTACACGGTCTCTGAAGTCTGGGAAGAGTCCAGGGGGAGATGGTCTCTCCTTTGAATTTCATAAGGAGTACGGTGACAATCTGGCCCCAGTGCTGAACAAGGTGTTTGAGGAGGCTTTTGAGCACGGCCTGTTGCTGCACAGCATGAGGGAATCAATGGTGATCCTAGTACTTAAGCCAGGCAAAGGCCCAATGACAAGCCGCCATGATTTTTGCAACTCCTTTTAAGCCGATTTACTGAGAGATGGAAATGGTGTGATTGCTCCCCTTCCTAGTGGTGCCCCTAGCCTGTGCAGGTGATGGCAGCGCTGACCCAGCCCACCTACCCCCACTTGGTGGAGGTGACCCCTTGGTTCGCTCCCATGACACAAATGTAATGCTGTATTTGTCAGACAGATGGCCGATTTGTTTGTCAGTTTTATTACTGTTTAATTTGTATCTTGGTACTATGACCGCCCGATATCCCTCTTGTAATGTAATGATACTTATATGCCAATACACAGATTTTGAAATGAAAAAAAAAAATCACTTCACTGGAAGGGAATCCTAGTATCTCCTGAAACCGCTTATATTTTTTAACTGCCTTACCAGGCACAACACACCTTATAATTGTATTGTCTGACAGCCATTACGGGAACAACAAGTCCTTTGGGGGCCCTGAAAGGCGCTTCAGCGCACGTCCTTTCCAAGTGCCCCAGGCTTGAAAAGTCCTGTGCCAGCGGAAAGCACTAGCCTGTTTAGTCCAATTCAGCAGTCAGCATGTCGTAATGGTGGCTTTCCTCATACCTTTTAGTGAAGCATAAGCCTGCTTGAAGAATTTGCCATTTACGCTTGTATTATAACAGTTTGTATCCATGTTTTACTCTATATTTAAGTTTATTTCTGAATAACAATCTAGGCTCATTTACATTAAGAACCTTAAATAAGATTAGGATAGACAATATTGAGCACATTAATAACATCACTGGAGGGGGCCTGGCCTGCAGCCGAGGCATGTAAATACGAGCTGGGAGAGCTCTGTCGTGGCCTACTGGATCCAATAACATATATCCTCCCAACCATCACAAACGCTCGATATTTTGGAGAGCACACATGGCGGAAGAGCCACCGAACACCCTGTCTCGGTCCCGGCCACGGCCACATTGGAGCCCAGGAAGGCGAGAACACTGGAGCGTGGCGGGAGGCTCTGGGGAGTGGGCGCCATCTTTGTGGGTTTCACTGCCTTCATCGAGCTGAGGGACTTCAGCTCCCATCTTTGCTTGTGCTACAGATGAAGCAGGGGCTGAATTAGCTGTGAGGCGCTGTGGACACGGGTCAGCACGGAGGCCGGTGTCGTCCGCTGAAACTTGCCGTGAGGTGATCGGTCAACCCATCAAAGGGGGTGGGAGGGTTGCTGGACCCCAAGGGTGCGCTGTGTTGTAGATTCCCCAGCCGGACGGCTGAACACACTGACATTTGCTGAAGGTAATCCCAGGGCAGTGGATTGGGCAAATAACACCAGGTCTGGGTGAAAAAAAACTGGAGGGTGTAGCACGCTGGGCTCCACCCTGCCCTGGGCTCTGATGGGTGCATTGGGCAGCAGCGTTGATGAGGCCTTTCAGGGGTACAAAGGCCCCCCCCTGTTGGACGGTGGGCTGACTTGCCAGGTACAGCAGGTCATTGGTGGCTGTGCAATCCCCCCAGCCCCCATAGAGTGCAATACGTGATTTGGTGGAACCGCGAGGACCCATAACTTTGTTAAGTGGGCACCAGCACTGCTGAGGGGAGTGTAGTGGCTTTCGGGTAGACTCACTGCGGGATACATCGCCATCCCTCATCCACAACAAGGGCTTTACGGCACTGCTCAACCGAGACCTACAACGTAGAGGGCGAAACAGAGCTGCTACTCTCCCTCCCCCTCCCACACGCCTTTGATCATGGTGAAAGATAAAAGCAAGAAGACAGAGCGCAGAGCAAGATAGCTCAATATATGGTGTGTGCTCCAACTACCTCAAACGCTTCGACACATATACTCGCAATGGAAAAATGCAGCAGGAGTCTCTCTTAAGGACGTACTCCGCTCCATCGCAAATTCAAATTCGTAAATGGAAGGGAGCATTGACAGACTGAACTCTGAGTTGTCCGTTCTATGCCACATTCTGCATAAACTATCTTCACGTTTTGCAGAGGCCGAGAGGTGCATTTCAGACTCTGAGCGTGCTCTCAAGACACTGAAACGCCAGGTGGTGACAGTCTCCCAGTACCTGGAAATTATGGATAGGTGAATGGATGAAAGTGAAGGCCGATCTTGGCGCAACATCTGCATCTTGGGGCTCCCGGAGAAATCGGAGGGTCCCTGTATGGAGCTCTTCTTGGAACAATGGTTAACAGTCTTGGTGGCCTCTAAAACATTCTACAATTTTTTTCTCCATAGAGAGCGCACTGGATAACCATGGGCAGTCCTATACCAAGTGCACGAACGCACACACTGATCGCAGAACTACTGAACTACGGAGATTGCAACGCTCTACTCCAAATGGCGCACAAGCAGGCCGGTCACCTACAATTGCTCAAAGTATTAAAAATTAGCTACGGGTACGATCCTTAGTTGGAAGGCGCTAGGACACGTCAAATTGGGCGAGATGGGGGGCTGAAAGAACCAAATTACCCAAAAGGCCACCCATAAGGCCTTAGAGAAAGGTGAATAAGAGTAAAAGAACGGCTGGGTCTTATTTTGTCCGCGCTCTACTCTGATGGTTAATTCTACAAATGCAAGTTCATTCAGATACAAAAGACCACGTCCCATTGGGTTACACGTTTTTTTAATTGTTGGTCAGTACAGCCGGCACGTGTTTCGACCACCACTTGGTCGTCCTCAAGGCTGATAACCCACATACATCATGTCATTGGCACAAACAAAGCCCAAATCATCATGCATTATTACCAGATGATGGGTAGAAATCACAAGGTGAATAAATCAAACAGTAAAATATGTTACAAAGATGTGGTTATCACAACAGATAAAAATATAGATATCAAAAAGGCTGCATACCCATTGGTAAATGTCATACGGGAGGGGTATGGGAGGATGCGGGAAAAGGAAACAAAGCAAAGGCAT
Source organism: Ambystoma mexicanum (assembly GCF_040938575.1). Taxonomy (NCBI): domain Eukaryota; kingdom Metazoa; phylum Chordata; class Amphibia; order Caudata; family Ambystomatidae; genus Ambystoma; species Ambystoma mexicanum. Next base: position 1,404,793,282 of record NC_090923.1, on the reverse strand, counting down.
TGTTCATATTGTCATGTAACATGTCAAAAGTACATAAATTCTTCACTCGAAATAATTGGAATAGAAAATATGGAGATAAGGAGCTAGTATGCAGTAAGACAAGAGAAAGGGTAATGGGCGAGTACCTATCCTTGCCCAAGCACACCTGTACGTCTTACAAAATACTGCGATAAAGAAGTGTGAGCGATTTCAGCGGTGGCATGTCAGAACACTTGTGAGCCAGTGGAGTATTTAAGAACACGATAGGGAGGTCCAAAAACAAGGTACCACATTCACCACACCCAATTGATGTGTGAAGACACTGTAGTCTAATGTAGAAATTTCATATGTCATCTTACCCAGTCAAAGTATCATAAAAGTCACTGAAAGGAAATAATATGAAAATATGTTCGGGTCCCAATTTCTTAAGGGCTGAGATTTCTGCCTTGGTCAAGTTAGCGGGCTGTTTACGGTTATTAAGTGTATTCGTAGCTTGGTGGTCTAAGTAATTGTATATGTCCTTATGATGGAAAGTGTCAATTACATTATCATTAGCCAAGTTAGGTGCAAATCTGAACCAGGGTTTTAGTTCTTCCAGGTCAAGATGCCTCGCATGAATTCCTAATTCGGAGTACAGTTGTTGAGTCTAGTTGTGCCTCGTTATTCAAAGATGGTAGGTTAATTTCCTCAACATCTTTAATTGTTTGTGTACTTAAAGGTTTCAAGACCAGTTTAGGTACAAAAGGTAGCTATTTGTGTGGCAAAGAATACTTTTAATTTCAGTTTACGTGTGAACTTAAATACATCAACTTGAGTCAATTCAAGAGTCAATTCAAAGAGCGATGGAGCAAATGTAGCCCTTGGTCAACTCCATTTTGCATGCCAAGAGTTGCCATTTTAGGTACACAATGGATAATATTCCATGTGGGGAGTTCCATCGAGCCAGGCGCAATTGTAGTATTTCAGAGGACTTCAATCAAGAATGTACCCTACTGAATGCTAGGCTTTTGAACAGAGTATCGACCGAAGATTATCAATACAGCTTTTGATAAATACAAGAGGGTGGACAGAACCAGCCTACTTACCACACCAACAACCAAGATAAAACGGTATCAAAAATTGAGTATTATAACAAAATACTCAAACAAGATCACTTTATAAATTGGTCTCCAAACATTGGCATATATTGCGTCTGGACCTCTGTTGTTTTCTATCTGACAAACCAACATTTCTGTACACAAGGGCAAGAACAATTAAAAATCACCTTTGTCCCTCACACCTTGATATAAGCAAGCTGTAGTCTGCAGGGAGCACCAATTGGCTCCAACCATTAGCAGGTTTTCACAAATGCGGCAACTGTACAATGTGCCAATTTGCCCAACCGGACCATACACGGTTCACGGATTCATTTGCCATGACTACTAAAATCAATTAATTCATTAACTGGAGAACTACTCATGCAGTTTACGCGATAAGTTGTGTCTGTGGGTTGATCTATGTGGGTAGCACCATACGCCAGCTTATAATAAGAATAAGAGAACACCTCTCCAGTTTAAGTAGTCAGGACCACCGGTCCCGCTGGCAGTGCATTGGCAGAAACACCACCAACTTGCAAACAAAGCGGATATTACATTTGTGGGACTAATGAAAGCCAGGAGAGGTAGAGATATCCAATAAAAACCTAGGAAAATGGAGAGCAAATGTATATGCTATTTGTTAAATTGAAAGGGGTACATTTGTTGTAACTGTTGCTCCCTGGTCTTTGTTTTGTGAGGATTATCTCAAACGTTATATATATTCTACAACAGGGGTATTAGGGTGGGCTTGTTTTTTGTGCCCATCTCTTAAACCAAGCACACACTGCCCTTTCTAAAACCATAATAGTTATTTTTCAAACTGCATGCCCAATATTATATGTAAAAAAATGGGGCTACTAGTAGCACCATGTGATTAGGGGTTAACCACATTAAGATCTTCGATGCGATTCATCATTAAATATGCACTATGGACATCTGTAGTCAGTAAAGTAATCATCTCATTCGTGAACCAATTATTTTAACTATTATTACTCCATTACCTAGGTCATTGCTCATTATGCATATCACTAAACACGATTCCACATTCAACAACAGATTGCGCGCATGTGCTTTAAAATAGTAAACAAATGATGTCACGGGTATTACGTGTGATGCCGCACACATCGACATGGTATCAGACGTGTGATGTCACACATAGCGTGACATTGCCTTACTATGTATTGCTGCTGATTTTTGGCCGCACTTGCGAACACGCCGTGGAAGATAGCCGCTTTCTTGACATTGTGCAGTTAAATATTCCCCATTATTCTTGTAACTTGCTATTGATTGCCATACATTTTGTATATCAACAAAGATGGCATTTATAAGTTGGATCTTGCTATTTTCACAGGGATTTATCCCATAAATAGAGCATGCTAAATAACACCCGTTGAATCACAAGATAACACGTTACATGGTAAGATTGCCACCACAACTTGTTCTTGCTTTCGCTGTATTTAGTATACTAGTTACTGTTGCTTTGGGGCTAGGGCCCAGTAGAACAAGTTACTTACCAACTGTAATGTTTTTTTCGACTGGATGTTCCTCCCACGCATTCCTCATCTTACATATATTCGTCAGGTTGCTGCTTCTTTTGGAATTTTTTCGCCAGAGGGCGCTGTGGTCGAGGGCGCGTAGCTTGGTCCCATTGGTTCAGTTCTGTTTTTTCGATGTAAATGGTCGCATCAGTTGTATTTTGTGTCGGCAGATGTCAGGCTCTTAAGTACAAGTGCAACAAGTGTAAGAACTGTACGGAGGGGTAGGTTGGGAGGGTCGATGAGGAATACATTGGAGGAACATCCAGTCGAAAGAACGTTATAGTTGGCAAGTAACTTGTTCTTCGAATGGATTGTGTCCTCCCACGTTTTCCTCATTTTAGATAGACTCCCATAGCAGTTGTAATTTAGAGGAGGAGGGAGTACCCTAGTTCTTCAATTATGCACAGAATGAAGGACGGATTTTGCAAAAAGGCCTTCTTGGTAAGAAGTGGTGTCTAAACAATGTTTTGCAAAAGTGTGCATTGATGACCAAGTGGCCACAGCACAAATGTCTTGCACTGGGACACCCCTCTGAAGAGCTGTGGAAGTTGCTGTGCCCCTGGTTGAATTGGCCCTTAAACAATCTGGAGGATCCTTCCCAGCCAATTTGTAATATTCAGATATTGCTTGGATAATCCATCTGGATATCGTTTGTTTGGACACACCAAGGCACAATTTGTGTCCAGTATACCCGACAAACAACTGATCTGTTTGTCTAACTTTTTCCACTCTATATCTGTAGAAACTGAGAGCCCTTTTATGGTCTAGTCTGTGAAATCTTTCCTCCTCTTTACTAGTATGCGGAGGAAGATAAAAAGATGGTAAAGTGATTTTCTGTGACAGATGGAAATCCGAAACTATTTTAGGTAGGAAAAAAAGGCTTGACCTTTAAAACAAATGTATCTTTATGGAAAACCGTGTGAGGAGGCTTGCAAGAGAGCGTCTGCAACTCACTCACCCTGCGGGCTGAAGTTAGAGCCACTAGTAGAACCGTTTTTAAAGTTAGGAGCCTTAAAGGACAAGAATGTAAAGACTCAAAAGGGGCACACATAAGAAACTTTCAAACTAAATTTAAATCCCAAATGGGAACTTGGAAAGGTGTAGGAGGGAACACATGTGTTAACCCTTTAAGAAATGGGATTACTAGAGGCATTTTGAAATATGAAAATTATTCTGACGAGAGCGTGAAGATGATAGCGCTGCCAAATATCCTTTAATAGTTCCAACTTGGAGCCCCGAGTTGGCTAAATGTAACAAAAAGGAAAGCACCATGGGAGTGGTACATTGAAAAGGATCCACATTCTTATCCCTGCACCAGTTACTGAATTTCTTCCAACGACAACGGTATAAGGATTTTATTGCTGGCCTTCTGGACGAAAGCAAAATCTCCATAGCGTCATCCGGGAGGTCCCAATCCTTATATCTCAACCTCTCAGAAGCCAAGCGTGAAGGTTGAGTGTCTTGACCTCTGGATGGCGAACCCGACCTTCCTCTTGCAAGAGAATATCCTCCCTTTGTGGGAGACATATTGGAGGGCAGATGGACATGTCCAGAAGATCCGGGTACCACGTTCTCCTGGCCCAATCCGGGGCAATGAGGATCATGGTTTTCCTGAACTTTCTCAACCTCCCGATTACTTGAGGAATCACGGGGACTGGAGGAAACGCGTAAAGGAGTGGAAATATCCAGTCCACTACGAGCACGTCCCCTAGAGCTCCTCTCGGGGGGGAAAAATTCCCTTGAGCAATACAGTTCACACTTCCGGTTGGCACTGATCTAGAACAGATCCACTTGAGGGGTTCCCCAAAGGGCGAAGATCTCTTGAAGGACTTCCTTAGCTAAGTCCCACTCGTGGGAGACTGTGCCCTGCCTGCTCAGAGCGTCCGCCGCCGTGCTCAGCTCTCCGGCTAGGTGAACTGCCGACAGAGATTCCTTCTTGCATTGCTCAGAACCAGAGCTCCATTGCCTCTCTGCACAGTGGGAGTGATCCTACGCCTCCTCGTTTGTTGAGGTAGTACATGGCGACTGTGTTGTCCGTCATTATCAGGACATTCTTTCCCTGTACAGAGGGCAGAAAGGCCTTCAGCGCCAGTCTGATTGCCCTCAGCTCCAAAAGGTTGATGTGTAGTTTGGACTCCGATGGAAACCAACGATCGCTGATTGTCAGATCGTTGGTGTGGGCTCCCCACCCTGTGAGTGAGGCGTCCGTCACTACAGTTATCTCCGGCCATGGTTGCCAAAAAGGTTCCCTTCTGAGGATATTTTCCTTGTGAGCCCACCAAAGGAGATCTTGAGCCACCTAGGACGGGTCTTGTAGAAGATCTGACATCTCCCTGAAAACTGGGACCATTGAATCCTGAGGACCCATTGAAAGGATCTCATCCTCAGTCAATCCTCTGGCACCAGAAAAATGCAGGATGCCATGAGGCCTAGCAACCTTAGGAAGTCAAACGCCGGTAGATGTTGGGCATTCTGAAATTTTGTTACCATCTGCAGAAAGTGGTGAGCTCTTTCCTCGGGAGGCGAGGCTTTCCCTGAGGTGGTGTCCAGGACCACTCCGATGAATTGGAGTCTTTGGCTCGGAATCATTTGTGACTTCTTGTAATTAAGGGGGAAGCCCAATTTGTGTAGGAAGTGACAGGTCATGGCCAGATGTCCCAGGGCCAGTTCGGGTGAACTTGCCCTGATTAGCCAATCATCCAGATAAGGGTAGATGTGAATCCCCTCCCTCCTGAGACTCGTTGCCACTACCGCCATTAGTTTGGCGAAGACCCTCAGGGCGTACGTCAGCCCAAATGGCAGAACTCGAAACTGATAGTGAGATCCGCCAATTGCGAACCTCAGGTACTTTGTGTTTGAGATGGATTGGCACATGAAAGTAAGTATACTGAAGGTCCAATGAAACCAGCCAGTCCTGAAGCTGAAGAGCCTGAAGGATCTGAGAAAGGGTCACCATCTGAACTTGTCCTTCCTGAGGAATGTGTTCAAATTTCTCAAATCCAAGATGGGTCTCAATCCTTCGTCCTTTTTGGGAATGAGAAAATAAGGGGAGTACCAACCCTTGTTCCTCTCCGCTACAGGTACATGTTCGATTGCACCTTTCTCTAGCAGGGTTAAAATCTCCTGCACAAGGAGCGGGTCTGGAATTTTTACAGAGTTGGCTCCCGGTGGATGATGTTGAGGCCTTTGATGAAAAGGAAGAAAGTAACCATGGGTCACTATCTCTAGTGCCCAGGCATCCGACGTAATGCTCCGCCATTCGTCCAGATATTGAGTGATTCTGCCTCCCACCGGGGTCTTGTGGGTTAAGGCCTCAAAGTGGCTTCGCAGTGGCTGAGGAGGTAGTAGCCGCTGCTGTGGCTGATCTAGCACCTCTCCCTTTTCCACCACGAAAGGGTTTTCTTTGTTGTCCCCTCTGACTGGCCTGCCCTCTCCCTTTTCCAAAAGAGGAATAGAAGCGAAAAGGGCGACTCTTCCAGGAAGAGGACCCTGCGTAAGAGTGCTGTTGAGGTTGCCTTATAGCGGCGCCGAGTGATTTTGCTACCGCTTTCGAGGTCTGCAGCTTCTCCAAGCTCTCGTTGGCCTTGCTGCCAAATAACCTCAAGCCGTCAAAGGGCACATTAAGTAACCTGGATTGTACATCAGATGCAAAACCAGATTTTCTTAGCCATGCAAATCTACGCAAGACTGCGCTAGATGCCATGGATCTGCTTATACTCTCTTCAGTATCCAGTCCTGATTTAAGGCACTCCTCCATAGCCTCCTTCCCATCCTTTAATATCGCCAGGAAACCATCCCGCTCCTCACCCTCCGGGATATGATCAGCCGCTGCATCTAAACAACTCCACATGGTGTAAGTGAACCTAGCTAATGTACAAGTCACATTAGTACACTTAAGGGCCATAGTACCAGAAGTAAAAGCCTTCCTCGCCCAGGCATCAATCCTTTCATCGTCCCTGTCGGGGGCATAGAGGGATAAGCCGACTGTATTCGCAGGTGCAGCTTGAATTACCAAACTGAATTACCAAACTTTCAGGCGAAGGATGCTTAGATAAATATTCTGGATCCGAGGGAATCAGGTCTATACTTTCATACACATTTCTTATTTACAGCTGGTAGAGATTCAGTTTTCTCCCAATTTGTCAATTCTCTTTTGAAGAGCTTTGTGGAAGGGAAGGACTAGGTCTTTGAGGTCCTTCATCAATAAAAGTGGTCCTGGTCATATCTTGGGGACACTGACTTCCACCCCATAAAATCTATCACTCTTCCCATGAGGTTCCTATACCCCGGTTCAGCATGGTCTGTGGGGTCAGGTGAGGTATCTAGGCCACTGGCTGATTGTAGGCAGTCATAAAGGTCTGACAATTTTGAATTAGGAACTACCGGTCCTCAGGGACTTTACTTCTCTCAAATCGAACACTAGCTGATGTAATTTCCTCATCAGAGGTTTGTTCCTCAAAAATAGCAGACAGATTAAAAAAATGCTTGCCTGGGCTGAGGATGGACATTGTTTTCTGGTAAAGGTGGAACAGACCTAGCCTTAGCCATAGTTGTCATCTTGGGGACCGGTATGAAAGATTTCCCAGACAAAGGCGTCGACGGCATCGGCATCAACACCAGCTTCGACATACTCGAAGGAATCCCAGAGGTCATCGAGGATGGCTTCGAAGTCGAGTAAGGCTTAGACGCTGAGGCCGAAGGTATCAATGCCATTTTTGGCTTCAACGGCATTGTCGAAGGACGCGGCGAGTCGATAGCTGACTTTAACGATGAGGACGGCATTTTGTCCTCAGGCAACCTCGATTTATGCACCAAAGGTTTCTGTACAGTCTCATGAGGCGCTGGAGAATAATTTGTCGGATTTAGTGCGAGACGTTTTGGATTTCCCTCCGTCACCTTTAGAGTGGACAGGGGCATGCTCTTCACGCAGCTTTTTTGAGGGGATCGGGGCTGCCTTCTCAAAAACGTTTAGCATTGAAGCCCTAAAGGCCTCCCATTTCTTTGGGGAATCCTGCTTCCAAGGACAAGAAATTAACCTTCTGTCGGGTGAGGAAGAAGAGGACGAAGATCTATGACATCGCTTTTTTGATTCTTTCGATGACGAGGAAGAGGACTTCCTCGAGCAACTTTTCGACCTCGATCGTCTCGACTCATGAAGAGATTTAGATCTTGATTCTCTCAAGTCTTTTAGCCTTTTAGCAGACTTGAAAGACTCTTCCCCCACCGCTAGCGTACCTTGGCGTTCCTTAACAGCCTTGTTCGACATCGCCTGACACAACTCGCACTCGTCGACTCAGTGATCATGACTAAGGCACCAAAGACAGTTGCAGTGAGGATCCATAATGGACATCTTTCGTCCGCATTTGAGACACTTTAAAACCCGTCTTGGGTGTTGTCGGTTTTGAGGAAGAAGACATTTCTCAATGAGAAAAATTGACAGGCCGTTTTTGATACACGAAGCAGAAGCACGGAAAAAGGGAACTGAACCAACGGGTGCGGCCCGAACCATTTATACAACGGATGACGTCAACACTCGACAGTGGCCTTCGAGGAACCAAGCTGCGCGGCCTCGAGCACAGCGCCCTCTGTCGAAAAAAATTCCGAAAGAAGCAGCAAGCTGACGAATATATCTAAGATGAGGAATACGTGGGAGGACACAATCCATTCGAAAGATAGTTATACCCAATTTCTTTGTCTTACAGAGTCCTGTATGTGATTCCCGCTGAGAATACAAGGATCATAGTGCATTTTGCATTTCTTCTTTCATCACAATCAAACTTCTGACATTGTTATGGAAACTAAAATACCTGGTATGTTATTTACCTTTCTCTGGTATCAATACTTTGAATATTTTAACATTTGATTTAATCATGATAAGGACCCAAACATACTTTTGTATTATTTCCTTTCAGTGACTTTTATGACACTTTGACTGGGTAAAATGATATATGAAATTTCTACATCAGACTACAGTGTCATGACACATCAATTGGGTGTGGTGACTGCGGTACTTTGTTTTTGGGACCTCCCTATTGTATTCTTAAATACACCACTGGCTCACAAGTGTTATGACATGCCACAGCTGAAATTGCTCACACTTCTTTATATCCCAGTATTTTGTAAGACGGACAGGTGTGCTTGGGAAAGGATAGGTACTCACCCATTACCCTATTCTTATCAGCATACTAGTTCCTTATCTACATATTTTCTATCCCAATTATTTCGAGTGAAAATTATGTACTTTTGACATGTTACATGACAATATGAACAATGCCTTTGCTTTGTTTCCTTTTCCCGTATGCACCCATACCCCTCCCATGTGACATTTACCAATGGGTATGTAACCGGTTTGATTGCCATCTATATTTTTATCTGTTGTGATAACCACATCTTTGTAACATATTTTGCTGTTTGATTTATCCACCTTGCGATTTCTACCCATCAATGGGTAATAATACATGATTTGGGCTTTGTTTGTGGCAATGATATAATGAATGTGGAATAACAGCTTTGAGGACGACCAAGTGGTGGTCGAAACACGTGTCAGCTGTATTAACCAACAATTAAAACACTTCTAACCCAATGGGACGTGGACTTTGTATCTGAATGAACTTGAATTTGTAGAATTAACCATCAGCGTAGAGCGCAGACACAATAAGACCCAGCCAGTTCTTTTACAATGGCTCCAAGGTTGCTTTCTTCCCCGACTACACCGGGGTGGTACAGAGTACCAGACAGTCATTGGACTATCAAAAGAATAATACAGGCCAAGGATATCAAATATGGACTCTCTTTCCAGGGTAACTCAAGGTATATTTCAGGGGAACCTCTCTTCACTTCATCGATCCCTGTGAAGCCTGGACCTGGGTGGAATTGCAAGTTAGAACTGGTATCCCTGCCGAGGGTCATGATAATAACCGTCTGCCGACACAGGATCAGAGACCCCCCCGGTCTGACATACTGAACACCAGGAGCAGGACTCACCGCTATTGAAGATAGGGCCTGGCCACCCCTTGAAGAGGGCTGAAGGGACTAAATCCGAGATGTAAGCTCCTTGTCAGTTCCTGTATGAGAAACTAAATACTGTATGGTTTGGCAATATTGTGGCCAGGCACGGCTGCTAGATTCCCCGAATATGGTTCATGGGGTTTACCTGTGTAGGTTTCACATGGGATTTGGGTGACAGGCGCTTCAGGTTGGGGTCATGTATGGGGTGGGCCGGCAGGGCAAAGTTAGTTGGTTAATCAGTCTTGATTGGATCACTTGCTTGGGTTTCATGTGGCGCAGGGTATCTTCTTGCAGCCAACAGTGGTGGGGCATGCGCTCCCAGAGAATTTACTTTCTGAGACGCACCCTTAGGGACGATAGCACGCGATGGGGTAGTTTCATTAATGGCATGAAAGGTGACTGGGCTGTGTTCTAGCATAAAACATAGGCTGGTACTGCAGTATAACAGATATTTGCCAGATGTTGCCCTATTGGCAGAAACACCTGTCTGGGACGGAGTGTACATTTTTCATGATAACCAATTATAAAACTCCCTTACGCTCCAGGTTCTCCCGAGATGCATGTGGCACACTGATTTTTCTACACAAACAGGTTCCCTTCCAACTCATGGAGGTACAATCAGACCCTCGGAGGTGCTTTGTTTTCATCAGAGGGGGAATTGTGGGGGATCTCTTGGGGTATAGTCGCCGTCTACACACCTCCTCCTATCACAGTTGATTTGTTAAAGAACCTCCAGATGCTGGTAGTGAACGGCCAGTGTTGGGAAGGCATTGTATCAACAATAAGACAGACTAGTGACCACAGTTCAAGGGTGTTTATTGAACTTCAAAAAGGGTGAGAAAAACGCCCATCTAATACTAAATCTAAAGATTAGAGCAAGCTACGAGCATCAAATAATAAAGCAGTCCTAGTGGTGTCTTGCCAAAAGAAAAGGGCCTATACTAATAAATATATTGCCAATCCTGACTTCTAAATACAAATAGTGTAGGAAACAATGTTATGCAAAAGAAAGGTGTTCAAGAAATGATAGGTCAGGATATTCAGGCCGTTGACCTCCCTTCTGCACGTTTAAGGCACAGGACAAGGCAGCATACTCTAGTTTAGCACAGTCTCTGGCATGAGGGTGCAGTTCAAACATTAACATCAGGGCCATCTGTGCCCAAGTCTCTTTGCCTTTCAAAGACTCTTCTTTTAGATGGCCTGATGAGACAAACAATAAGTTCCTTTCCTCTTCGAATTTCACACTTACTCAATTTCTCCGGTGATTCACTAGTCCCCTTGGATCCCCTTTAGCTGGGATCAGATCCCCCTTAATGCAATGTTTGTAGAATGTTCATACATCCAACTTATGTATCCAATTTCTCGGGTGAGTCACAGATCACCCTGGAACCCCCTCAGCCAAGCTCAGATCCATTTCAACACAATGTTCAATCAGTCTCCCTCTGCCGGGCTCAGACCAATTTTAATTTACTTCAACACAAACTTGGTTTAACCAAAAGCTCAGCTGATCTCTCTCGTTAGGGCTTGGACCAACTTAATCTACTTTGTCATCAACTTTCTTTACTCTATCAACATCGAAGACTTTCGATTGCGCTCCGGATTTTGCTTGACCCGTTGCAGGACCACTTCGAGTCACAATCTTCTGTCACTCTTTCACTTTTGCCACCTCTCAGTTGGATACCTTACAGAGACTTTCAAATGAGGACGCACACAGTGCCGGACCCGTCTAAGGGATCCTATCTTGGTTTCAAAGTTCAATCATTAATCTGTTGTCAAATTTTACTTGCATTGGTCATCACATGCGCTTCATACACTGTTCACTTCAGCGTTCACCACACAATGTTGCTACTTGCAACCTTGGCTTCAACACAGACTGATCTGGTATCGGCCTCTCCAACTCACCGGCTGTGTTGATTTCACTGGTGCTGCTTTGTTGTAGGAGGCAAGGACAGTAACACGGCAGTAAGCGATATTCCCCACCTAGATTATAGATGCAGGAGGGCCCTGGGTACACCCGACAATGCAGGATTCTTCAGCTTGGTTTCCTGATCTTGCGCTTTCTATTTGAGATTTCACGAAAGGAAACGGTTCCTTATCGAAAAGGTCAAAAGGCACTTCCTCCGTGCAATCCACTTCTGTTTTGCCGTCTTTTGCCTCGTGTTAAACTGCAATCTTGGAACGGCTGGTTCCTCGTGTGCTTTGCCTCGCTCAGAGTGTGTTCTCGTGCTCTGCCTTTTATCAGTGTGGGGAACTGTAATTGAAGTCAGGTGTGTGTGATGGTCAGTAATTGCCTGACCCTGCCTGACTATCATTGGGACATGTCAGGTAAGCGGCTCAGGTGTTACTCCGTTTTCTCTCATAGCGTGTTGTCTCTGAGAAAGTGTTCGTGTTCTGAAGGGGGGGGGTTGAGTTCCTAAGTATCCTACCTGGAAGGATGGGATAAAGGTGCTACAGGGACGGGCATACCATGTCTCCCCGTCCAGTGTCCCATTCCCCGAAGACCCCTCACCCAAGTGACCCTCCCGCACTGGTCCACCCCCAGGAACTGGATCCAAAAGCGATGGCTGTGTCCTGACCACCTGCATGAAAGATCCCCGGGGACTAGCGGGTGAGACCCCTTTAGGTTTCTCACAGCAGGCTGACACGTGGGTTTTGGAGGGAATTTTAGCGATGCCACAAGCTCTGGGCCAATCCCATCTTGGCAGTAGGAACCCGAGGGTACCCACCAAATTAAGCTCTTCTTCTGCTGCTTTGGGGTTTATGGATATGTGGAGAATGCTGCATGCTTCAGAACAGGGTTTTCATTGTTTTCCAGGGTGTACGCCTCTATGTCCAGAATCGATTATTTCCTCATCCCGCAGCAGGATAGGCACAGGCTTGTCTCCATAAGACTTTGAGTCAAAAGAATCTCGGACCACTCACTGCTTCTGTTTGAACTCAAAAGTGGGAGGTTAAAGCCTAAGTCACTATGGCGACTGAAAAATTATTACTTCGGTGTCCCTGAATTTATTGATGGAATAGTCCACACAACTACAGAATATTTCACTGTTGATGAGGGCTCAGGGGCAGTTCCATTACTCTGTGGGAGTTTGAGCAAGATGGTTCTCAGGGGGAAATTATATCAACGGTGTCGGCAAATAAGAAACAGCATGCGCAAGCTGTGCGGGGCCTTGAATCGGCCTCTATTGCGGCTGAAGATTTTCTCGCCTTGGGAATTCCCTCCTCCCTTGATGCTTACAGCTCAGGAAACTTTCAGAAATATAGCTTTAGACAGTGCAAAGCAGGCACATTGGGTTAAGCATAGCCAGATCTATGAATTGGGTGATAAATCGGGCAAGATGAGGGCATGGTTGGAGGGGAGTGACAAGGGTAGTAGGAATGTAGCACTCTGTGCAACGCTGAAGGGAATTTTGTGGCAGAAGATTCAGATGTCACTAAAATGTTTGCCACATACTATAAATCACTATATTGTGCTCCGCAAGGGCAGTCCTGGTCGGAGAGAATGTCCGCTATTGCAGAGATTTCCTTCCCACAGCTGCTGAATCAACAACATGATCTGGAAGCAGATATTATGTCTGAAGAAATAGCTGCAGCCGTCTCGTATTTACAGACTGGGAAATCGCCTGGCCCTAACGGCTTTCCAATAGAAGTCTGGCAAAAGCTTGGGAATCTTGTTACTGGGCCATTCCACCACTAACTAGGCTAGATGGTATTTCCCCACACCCTGACCTCAGTAAGGCATGGCTCTTTGTTTTTCCCAAAGCAGGCAATCCACCTGAACACATATACAGGCCAATATCAATAAGTAATAGGGAAGTCAAGATCTAGGTGAGGGTCCTGGCCAATCGTCTCCTGGGGGTGATCTTGTCCTTAATTCATCCAGATCAGTCTGGGTTCATGCCTACCAAATCTACTTGAATGAACCCTCAGAGTACATCTAGCCATGGATCAGCTCTCTGACATACCGGACTCACTTGGCCTTCTCGCAATTGATTTTGAGAAGGCCTTTGCTTTGGTCCAATGGGTGTCCCTGTGGCATATAATGTCACGCATGGGTTTTGGGGAACATTTCCTGAGTTGGACTTGCCTCTTCCACTGAATCTGTTGGGTAAAGCGTCTCTCTATGATGTTGACGTTGCCTTGATTCCCTTATGTGCTTTAAAATGCCCTGCTCCCTGTCCCTGCATTAGCATTTCTAGGATTGATGCAACACTTCGCAATTTGTTGGGGGGAGGGAACCAGCCACGTATTGCCCTGAAAACTCTACAACCCTCAGTATGGGAAGGTGGGATAGGCCTGTCCAACCTACAAGGATACTACTGGACTGGGCAGTTGGGTGTTTTAAATGACTGGTTGCATGGGGATCCTGGATTATCCCATGTTAATTTGGAGAAGGGTTGGATAAAAGGAATGTCGCCTGCCCAGGTGCTATACAACGGTCAGCCAGCGCAGTTAGCACTGCCACAGATGACAAGGCACACTATGCATATGGGCTGATGCACATAAATACATAGGATGGCGAGGTAAGCAGACATGGGCCCACCCCTTCTGGAATAATGCACATCTACTCAAAATAATTAATGTGTGTCACTCTAAGCTCTGGGAGCGCAGTTGAATACCAACCCTGGCTGGTGTGGTGAAGGAGGGACGCCTCCTTCCCTTTGGCACCCTCCAGAATTCCTTTGAACTCCCTGATGTGGGGCGTTATCACATACAATTCGCTGATGCTATGGATCGCCAGTTCCAATCCCTGGATGCGATTCCACAATGTTCCCCCCTCGAGGCGAATACTCTCCCAGAAAGCATCCTCACTAAAGTCACTTCCACCCTATACCAGGTTATCACAGCTTTTGGGACTATGAACTTGAATCGTCTCAAGGAAAGGTGGGAGAGGGATGTTGGCATTCTAGAATCGGAGGAATGGGTGGAAGTGCCAATGTTTCTGCAAAACTATTGGGAGCTCAACCAGATTACATCTCATTCTGTACAAAATATTTCACTGGGTGTACTAATCCCAAACTGCGCTGTATGGATGGGGTGGAACAGGCAGCAAGGATTGCTTAAGATGCTGAAGGCCGGGGGCGCTAGAGAGCTCACAACCAAGATGGCTGCTTCCCTCCGAGCTCTGCGTACTGTCTGCAGAAGGGAGAGGCCAGCACTGCACCCATCAAGGAAAATGTTGATCCCTGCGGCGGGGCACACTCATAAGTGCTGTCCACCATCTGGGAGAATCTGGACTACTGAGGCAGGCGGTGTGAGCCCCGAGGGCTACTGCACAACAGCGTGAGCTCACGCTGCCAGAGGAGCCTGGGCAGGTGTGGTGGGGGGAGCCGGTGCCGCACAGCCCTGAGTGCACTGCGAGGTAAGTGAATGTCAGCACGGCGGCCGCAGCTCGGAACAGATTGGTTACTGGGCAAGAGTGTGTCCTGGCGACCAGGGGGCCCCGGCGACCGGGGGCTCCCGGCTTGGCAGAGGTGACACAGGGACATCAGGCTCTGTGGCGAGTCTAGGTTGTGGCGGGAGGACCGGGAACCGATCTGAGGAGATCTACTTGGTGGCTTTGCCCCGCCGGCGTCTGGACCCATGGGCGGCCGGTGAGAGGCGTATCGGGAGAGAGGTAGGCACCCTGCCTGAAACAGAGTGCAACACTGGCCAGAACTGAGAGGGTGAGCCGTTCAACATCGGTGGCTGAAACTGGGAGTAGGCCCTCTGACACCAGCGGCTGAGCACCCCTCCCCCACCATGTGGAGTTAGCTTCCTTCTACTCTACATCGTGGCAGACCGGCTCCCTGGGGTAGCTTGATTTGCCTTGACCGCCCTTACACCATGCGTTGCAGGTGGCCCGAAGGCCGGGCCAGAGCCCCCGCCCGATAATAGCTTGCCTACTAAGTTACAGGGATTGTGACAATTGTTCGAAGCGCCTGTGAGCTTGGAGACTTGCAATACGATAACACCCGGGTGCCCTTTTACCTGGCCTTAACCCGATCAGTCCAGAAGGTTTGCCTCTCTTTCCTGGCGGGAAAAAAAACGCACCCTCTGCGACTGTGGATTACAATACGCTATGCTGTATCCGTGCAAACTGCATGTGCAGCATGGAGGCAAGGCACACTTTTTTACTGAACCCAGGGCAGTGTAGGACTTCCTAGAGGCACTGCCGAAGGAGTCGGAGGGGGATACTCAAACCAGAAGTGATCATGTGTTGGTGTCTGTTAGAGACTGAATACTGAAGTGTGGGGAAAGATCGACCCCGGCAGACAGACCACTGTGAGCCCCACTGACCTAATGTTAACATGAATGTATCTTTTGGTGGGTTATAGATATGCTGGCCCATGACGTTACTGTAAGAGCCTCCCCCTGAGGGCAGATGAGGTGGGCAGGCCCCTTGGGTAGTGAAGTCCAGCGCCCCCCGGGCTGTGGCCCACGGTGGCCTGGATGTTGGGGATGGGATGCACTGCGTGTCATGTGCGAGGTTGGGGGGTGAGAGGAGGGGGGAGGGAAGAGGGAAAGTTGGGAGTTATTTTTTCTAAAGGATTCACGGCTTTAAGTTCCAACTGTGGTGAGGTGCGGGTGTATACAGAGGCTGGGCTGGTCGTTACAGAACAACTTGGGGTCTATGTCTAGCTGCAAGATAGTAAGCTGGAATGTGCAAGGGTTAAACAACCCACGTAAGGTCCGCAAGGTGATCCAATATTGTGAAAGACATGGAGCCAAGGTGGCCCTCCTGCAGGAGACCCACCTAGTCATAAGAGGGAATGAGGGGGTCACCAGGTCCTGGGGTGATTGCAAATAGTATACTTCTTACTCCACATACTCTGCCAGCGTCATAACACTTATGCATAAGTCACTTCAGTTTTGTACCACAGAAACAGTGATTGACCCAATGGGGAGGTTTGTGATTGTTTCGGAGTGTTGGGGGCTCATGCTGGTGACATTCGTCACATCTATGGCCTTAATGTGGACGACCCCTCTTTTTTTGAGTCACTACTATCCAGGTGTCACAAACACCTGCACACCAACATAGTGTGGGCGGGGAATCTCAAAGTCATCCTGGACCCAGTGAGAGAGAGATCAGCTGGTGGAACTCGCCCGTTATCCCAGGCAGCAGAGATGGTGCAGAGGGGCATGGCTGAACTGGAGTTGGGGGGGGGGGTGTATTGAGGTTGCTCTGCATGGATGGTAGGGAATATTTGTTCCACTCATCAGCCCACAATACCCCCTCACGCCTAGGCTATATGCTGGCGAGCTGGCACCTCATACGCAGAACAAGCAACTGTATCCTTATCCCTAGAACACTGTCTGACCATTCCCCTGTTCTTTGGTCCCTAGACACGGGTTGTGAAGGTATCCCTCTGCCCTTCTGGAGATTCAAAGCCACAGCCTTATCTGACATAGTATTCAGAAGTGAAGTGCTTAGCCGGTCAAGTCATATTTCCAGGAAAACGTGGGTACTGTTTCCACGATGAGTTCTAAGTGGGAGGCATTCAAGGTGGTCCTGCCGGACGGTATGGCGGTGGACAGTTTGGGGGGGGGGGGCTTGGGGGAGTTTCCTTGGAATTGGGAAAATTGAAGACGATTCGAAGACAATTAACCGAATTAAAGCAGGAAATTAAGAGTCACAAGAGTGGGGTTGAGGAAGGGATCCCGACTCCAAGGCTGGCCTGAGGGATACATTAGGCTGCTTCAAATTGGCCTAACACAGGGTCAAATACCTGGCACGTCCGGCAATGGCTCGTCGATATGGGGAGAAGGCCCGGACGGGTGGACTGTTAGCAGCAATGATCAGATGCAAAAGGGGAGCCACGGATATTGCCGCCATACATGCAGAGGATGGTATTGTGGTGGTAAAGCCAGATGCCATACTAGACACCTTCTGCCAATACCATGAACATCTATATGAGTCTAGAGGGGTTGTTGGCCACAGAAGTGCTAGTGAGATATGTGAGCAAAGTGTCCCAGCCTGTGTTAAAGCAGGATGCGGTTGAGGGGCTGGCCAAGCCTATTACGCATAATGATATCCTCCTGGCAGGACGAGCCTTGCTTGCTGCCAAAGTGCCCGGCACGGGCATTATAATGGCTGAATTTTACAAGGTGGCTAAACACATGCGGTCTGTGTGGGAGGAGGGGATAAAGGTGGGACAGCTCCCCCCCAACTATGCGACAGGCGGTGGTCACTCCGATCCTGAAGCCTGAGAATGAGCCGCTGGACTATGCCTTGTACCGCTCTCTCTCTTTGCTGAACCTCGATATCAAAATCTTTGCTGAAAGTGCTGGCGGATCGACTGCTCCCATACGTCTCGACAAGTGTCCATGTGGACCAGTCTGGCTTCATCCCTGGGAGATCAACCTTGCTGAAACTGAGCAGGCTCTTTGCCATCCTGGCTCAGATTGACCCCAATGTGCAAGCAACTGCAGTGCTACTCGACATGGAGAAAAGCATTTGACTCCATTGAGTGGAGGTACCTATTTGAGGTATTACAACAGGTGGGCATCCCGGAGTACTATCTGATGGCGGTGCACCCGCTGTATGCTGGAGAAAACGAACGGATAGGGCTAGATGGAAAGCGACACAGGGACTTTGACTTGGGTCGCAGAATCAGACAGGGTTGCCCGCTATCGCCACTGCTCTTCGCAATCGCGATTAAGCCGTTGGCGGCCTGGCTACATAAATTCCACCTGATAAGGGGTCCTCACACTGGGAGGGGCCAGGGGATTGGTGTCTTTGTATGCAGGCAATGCAATCGTATATTTCAAAGATCCAGCGATTAATTTACAACCGCTGTCACAGGAGTTCAGTCGGGCCTCAGAATAAACCGGTCAAAGTCGATCCTGTTCCCACTGAATGAGTCTACTGTTAAGCCTCCTAATACTGGAGGTTACAGATGGGAGCAAGTCAGTCACGTACTTAGGGTTGTGGGTAAGCCATGAAGACCAAACATTACTAGAGGATAACCACATAAGGATCTGCAAACTGAGGTCCAGGGTAGAGAGGTGGTGCAGACTCCCCCACTCACTGCTAGGTCGGATCGCGGTCACCAAGATGGTAGTGGTGCCCAAACTGCTCTACATTTTCCAAAACATCCCTGTGTGGCTTGGAGTCAGTTACTTCGCAGAGTTAAAAGGCCCAGTTAGTTGGCATGGCATGGCATCCCCCTCCCTGCCCCCCAAGTTAGCTGGGACACTTTGGTTCTCCCCTGGGAATGTGGTGGAGTTGGAGCACCAGATGTGGCGTCATATTTCCTTGAAGCACAGCTGTACTTTGCAACGTTCTGGATGTCCCCCCCCCCCCCCCATTACCCTCACGTACGCGTACAAAAATGCTTGATGCAGCTTTTCGTACTGCAAGGGGTGCTGGGTTTCGGGGGAAGAGTGTCGGATAAATGCAAATTTGACCTGGTAGCGTGTACAGTGCATGCATGTAATAGGGTTCTGAAGCGATTACGGGTCGACATCCCCATTGACCGGGGCCTTCAACTATGGAATATTGGGTGCCTACCACCGACATGTGACAAAGCTGTTGCTCAGGAGTGGCAGGCAGTGGGGATTGAACACATGGCTGATTTATACCCAGAGGGAACATTTGTATCGCAGGAGCAATTTTCCACTGAGATGGGTGTGGGGTTCTGATGCAGACTGCAGTACCTCAGAATCCGGGCCGCCTTTAGAGAGTGGTCCCTGTCGTCCCCCCAATATGCCACTTACACTCCTGCTGCTAAAATATCTATTGGAATCCCCTGCTGAGAGGCGAGTGGTCTCCACGCTGTATGGGCTAATCCAATGCGACTCCCCCAGGAGACACCGAAGTGTAGACGTAGATGGGAGGAAAATGCCGGGGTTGCCTTCACAGATAAACAGTGGGCAATGCTCTGCGAGCGTACACATAGCGGCGCATTCAACACACAGTTACAATTGATTCAATTCAAAACCCTACACAGAGCGTACCTAGCCCCAGCTAGTCTTCATCTGTTTAAATCACATCATAGCGGGCAGTTGCTCGAGACGTAATGCCAAATCGGCTGACTTTATTTATATGCTGTGGCTGTGCCCTAAACTGAGGGACTTCTGAGAAGGAGGTGGTGGATGCAGTCTCCAATATGCTGGGACGTGAAGTACCCTGTGAAGTACTGTCCTGTATGTTTGGCTGGCTCCCCGGGACACCAAAGCAGAGCTGGAAACTGCTTATGACATGCATAATAGTTGCAAGAAGATGTATTTTGATGCGATGGACTGGCTCGACCCCTCCTGGAATATGGTCTTGGCTCAAGGATCTGCTGTGGCTTAGTCACACCAATAAAGAATATGGTCTTCTATGTGGACAGCAGAACAAACCCAAGAATATTTGGGGTCCTTTTGTGTCCTACTTGCTGGCTCAGCGCCCTGAGTCGGAACTAGGGGAGTCATTGACTGTACCGCAGGCAATGGATCTGATTGCAAACCTAGCAGAAGAACAAAATGCTATGCCAATGTGTGATTTATGAACAAGACCAACCTCTCACACTTTACAATATCAGTTTGACTCTGCTGCTTCTTTGATGGTATTTTGCTTATGTTGTACTTTGGTTGCTGAACCTCATTGCACTAATGTACTGTTGAATGGTTTGAGACGTGAATTTCTTAATAAAGAAAGTTTTTAAAAAGGATGAGCTGCTGAATTTTTTATTTTAGCTTTCGGCAGAGAAATGTTTTAATGGAATGAATTCATAATTTATTTCAAATATCACGACTGAATGTGAATTTAATTGAATGTCTATTTGGATAGGTATTGCCATTGATGTACTGGGAAATCTTAGGTATATTGTTCTAAATATTAAATTTTTTGTTTTATGAACTGATGAACTGACATGTTTTATGCGTTTTTGATATTGTATTGTAAAGATTTACTGCAGTAAACCATACACAATAAACAAAAACTTTAAAAAGACCCGCCTACAGCGGAACTTCCATGAAAATCTCCAGGACCCGGAGCATTCAAACACCAAGCTGGAGTGGGAACTGTTGGGGACAAGAACTCGAACCAGGACAGAATTTTCAGTTAAAGAAACTCTGGATTAGCAGGAACACTTAAGATCTCTGCCCATGCTCAGTCGGGCCGCTATGCTGTGCAACACCATGCTGGATGAAGACCAAGGACAAGTATTGGTCTAATATTGGTCCCAAAACACAAATTAAATGGACAAAGATCGCCAGAATGTAGAATGGCGCAGGACTTTCAGTTCTACGAGGAGCTGGAGGCGAAGTGGAAACCCCCCAACCCTGCTCCATCTCCTGAACAATTGAGTAATCAGTGTCATTTGGGTGATGGGGTTCAACAGACCAGAAACACTCAAAACTTTGAAATTAACATGATTTATTTGGGAACTATCAGTACGTGTCAAAATAATAAACGGGGAAGACAAAGTGCAAGTCGAATGAGTCTGGCTACTCAGGTGGCCTCTAAGGACATTTTGGGGAACAGCCAAAGTATGGAATGTCTCCTGGGACTTGGTTGGTACAAAGGTATCCTTCTTGGTGTGCATATGGTACACAAAAGAAATAAAATATTGTTTCTGTGGTTAAAAAAATAAATAAAAAAGATGCCGAAGAACGGCATGTAATATTTTCCCTATGCTGTGGGAGCAGATATTCTGTGGAAGGTGTCTGGATAAGCAAACAGATGTTTTGGGCTCAAATGTGTAGAGGGACCCAAGGTTGGTGTTGCTAGGGATATGGGGGGAGTTTACTGTTCACCAAATATGAACATTTGTTTATGTCCAACTATTGGGCTGATAATACTAATCATTGTATCTATGTGGGGGGTGGTGGAACACCCCCGGTCAACCGGTGGACTGCTGAAGTGAACATGTATATGGCCCTGGCGAAAAGGGTCTATAATGCTATGGGTTGCTCCTCCAAATTTCAGAAAGTATGTGGCAAATAGGGGGGGGGGGGGAGGTTACTTACCAACTGGTAACGTTCTTTCCACTGGATGTTACTCCAACGTATTCCTCATGTTTGACATGTAATGTCCACAGCTCGGCTGCTGTGGACATTTTTTGACAGAGGGCGCCCTGCGACGATGGCGTCTGGTTGATGTCCCTCGAAGGCCTCCATCGAGGGTGACGTCATCGGATGTTATAAGTAGCACGCACGGCGCCCGTAGCCTCAGTTCTTGTTTTTCCCCACCTATCCTTGTGTTGGCCAAGTGGGCCCAACTAGAGTAGACTGCCTTTAGCCTTGTTGGAACGAAAGCTGCAACAGCACGGGAAATTCTTCAGAGGGGTAGGCTGGGAGGGCGAGGAGGAATACGTTGGAGTAACATCCAGTCAAAAGAAGGTTACCAGTTGGTAAGTAACTTGTTTTTCGAATGGATTGTGTCCTCCAACGTATTCTACATCGTTGACAGACTCACAAAGCAGTAACCACGGTTGGAGGAGGGAAAAGAATTTAGATATACCCAATTAAATGGCAGAGTAAAGTGCAGCCTTCCGAAAGGCCACATCCTGAACATGTGATGTATCCAGGGAATAATGCTTAACAAGCGTGTGTATGGAAGACCACGTTGCAGCGTCACAGATGTTCTTAACAGGAATACCCCCTCTGTAGGGCTGTTGATGTAGCAATGCCCCTGGAGGAATGAGCCCTTTAACTCTCAAGCGGGTCTTTGCCAGCAAGTCTATAGCACTCAGAACTAGGGAGGATGATCCACTGAGACAAGGTCTGTTTACAAAAACCTGGCCCAATCTGTGACCAGTGTACCCCACAAAGAGCTGGTTGTCCAATATGACCTTGGACAATCTGGAACGATAGAAGCTTAACGCTCTCCTCAGGTCCAACCTATGTAACTGTTCCTCTTCCTTACTAGGATGTGGAGGAGGATAGAAGGCGGGTATCACAACCTTCTGACTTAAGTGAAAGTCAGACTACCTTAGGGAGGAAGGAAGGACGTACTCTCAATACAACTCGGTCTTTGTGGAACATAGTAAAGGATGGCTTAGAAGAAAGTGCCTGCAACTCGCTCACTCTTCTAGCAGATGTTATGTCAACCAGGAACACAGTCTTAAAGGTTAACAACCTCAATGGACAGGAGGGAAAAGGTTCAAACAGAGCACCCATGAAAAACTTTAAGACCAGGTTAAGGTCCCAGACCGGTACCTGAAAAGGCGACGGCGGGTATACATTAATGAGTCCTTTTAGAAACTGAGTGATCAGTGGAATCTTAAATAAGAGCCTTCTTCAGATGAGCGCCTAAATATGGACAGCGCTAATAGGTAACCTTCAATGGTCCCCACCTGAAGACCCCTGCGCAATAAAGAAAGCAAAGTAGAAGAGAACCTCCAGAATTGAACACTGAAAGGATCAACATTCTTTCCTCTGCCCCAGTCGCAAAACTTATGCCAACAGCAACGGTAAAGGAACTTTGCTGCTGGACACCTGGCCGAAACCAATACCTCCATTACTTCATCCGGAAGGTCCCAATTTTTATATCTCAACCTTTCAGAAACCATGCGTGAAGTTTGAGTCTCTTGAACTCTGGCTGTAGAACCCGACCTTCCTCTCGTGAGAGAAGATCCACTCTTTGGAGAAGACGTATTGGAGGACAGAAGGACAGGTCTAGAAGGTCTGGGTACCACGCTTTCATGGCCCAATCCGGAGCAATGAGGATCATGTGGGACCCGAACATCCGTAACCTCCTTAGAACTTGAGGAATGACAGGGATCGGAGGAAATGCGTACAGAAGCAGGAATGACGCTGCCTGCCTGCCTGTTCAGAGCGTCCACCACTGTGTTCCCCTCTCCTGCTAGATGCACCGCCGCTAGGGAGCTTTCCTCTTGAATTGCACAGAACCAGAGCTGCATCGCCTCTCTGCACAGTGGTAGCGACCCTACACCTCCCCTTTTGTTGAGGTAATGCATGGCCACTGTGTTGTCCATCATTATCAGGACATGCTTCCCCCGTACAAACGGCAGGAAAGCCTTCAGTGCTAGCCCGACTGCTCTCAGCTCCAAAAGATTGATGTGTAGCTTGGACTCCGATGGAGACCAATGACCGATGGTCAGATCGTTGGCGTGAGCCCGCCTACCCTGTCAGGGAAGCGTCCTTCACTACAGTCACCTCCGGACATGGTGGCCAAAAAGGTTTGCAGGCCCACTACAGCAGATCCTGTGAGACCAGGAATGGAATCTGAAGGATATCCGACATCTTGCCTGAGAACCGAGACCATTGCGTCCTGAGTGCCCATTGAAGGGATCTCATCCTCAGTGGTCCCTCTGGCACCAGAAAAATGCAGGACCCCATGAGGCCGAGCAACCTTAAGAATTTGAAAGCCGGAAGACTCTGGGCATGTTGAAATTTGGTGACCATCTGGAGAATGTGTTGAGCCCTCACCTTGAGTGTCTAGCACCCCCAAGGACGTGTCCAACACAGCCCCAAGGACGTGTCCAACACAGCCCCGATGTACTGGAACTGTTGGGAAGGTGTCATATGTGACTTCTTGAAAGCGAGGGCGAAGCCCAGTTTGTGGAGGGAGTAGCAGGTGACGCTGAGATGATCAAAGGCCTGTTCGGGAGAATGCCCCCTGATCAGCCAATTGTCCAGGTAGGGGCAGACGTGAATCCCCCCCTCTCCTAGGATGCGCTGCCACCACCACCATGAGCTTAGTGAAGACCCTCGGGCGAAGGTCACCCCGAATGACAGGACCCAAAACTGATAATGCGAGCCACCAACTGCGAACCTCAGGTATTAACTGTGCTTGAGATGGATCGGCACAAGAAAATAAGCATCCTGCAGGTCCAATGACCCCAACCAATCCTGAAGCTGGAGGACCTCAAGGATCTGAGACAGACTGACAATCTTGAACTTGTCCTTCCTGAGGAACTTTTTCAAGCATCACAAATCCAAGATGGGTCGCAGTCCTCCGTCCTTCTTAGGAAATCAAAAAAATACGGGGATACCAACCCTTGTTCCTCTCCGCCACAGGCACTGGTTCTATAGCGCCTTTCTCTAGCAGGGTCAATATTTCCTGCACAAGGAGCGGATCTGGAATCTTCAAAGAGTGCTTCCCCGGTGGATTGTCATGAGGCTGTCGTAGAAAAGATAGGCAGTAGCCGTGGGCAATTGTTTCCAGAGTCCACGCATCTGAAGTAATGGCTTGTACTCTTTTAGATGCTGAGACAGCCTGCCCCCTACCAGTGAACAGTGACTGAGCGGTTTTGAAGCGGCTGCTGCAGTGCCTGGTGGCAAAGAGGCTGCTGCTTGAGCGGTTTTGGCACCCCTACCTCGTCCACCACAATGAAAAACTTACGTTGGCCCCTTTGAGTGGCCAATCCTGTAGCCCTTCCAAATGATGAGTAGAAACAAAATGATCCACCCCTCCATTGTTGTTCCCTTGGACGAAAAGGCTGAGGTTGCCTAACAGCAGCGTCCAAAGACTTGGCAGCTGCCTTCGGGGTCTGCAACTTCTCAAGGTTCTCGTCAGCTTTTCTGCCAAACAGATGATACCCGTCAAAAGGCATGCTGAGAAGACGAGCATGCACACGAAGGGATTCACACATGTCATCCTTGCCATCCTGAACAATAACCAGAAAACCATCCCTTTCTTCCCCTTCGGGAATATGCTCAGCCGCTAACGAAATACAATTCCATAGAGTGTGCGAAAGTTTTGCTAAGGCACAAGTAGAGTTGGCCTATTTGAACGCCATGCTCCCAGCAGAAAAAACCTTGCATGTCCATCCATCCGCTTATCATCCCTATCAGGATGGATGGTGGGGTTCGACGCCTGCTTCGAGGTAGCCGCAGCTGCCTGGACCACCAAATTCACCGGAGTGGGGTGAGTGGACAAGTAGTCGGGGTCGCTACTGGGTGGGCTAGTATTTCTTCGTCAAAGACTTGTTCACCGCCGGAGTAGCTTCCGGGGTGCTCCAATTTGCAGGCACCCTTTTCTGCAGAGCCATATTAAACGGCAACACTGGGTCGGTAGACGGACCCTGAACCAAGATATCCATAAGGCCATCTTGCTCAAAGTGCACAGGAGGCCTGGGCCAGCCCAGATACTCCACAACCCTAGACATGAGCCTCTGATATGAAGAGTCAGCATGCTCCCCTGGGTCTGTCCAGCTTGCCGAAACTCCAGCTATGGGGAAATGTCAATACCACTGGCATTGTGCAAGGTTTGACATAGATCCTCCATCCGACTCTCCTGTGAAATGAGGCCTTCAGGAGCATTAGGGGTTGCATACTGGAGACCAAAAGGGACAACATCCTCAGACTGCTCCTCTTCATAAATGTCAGTGAGGCACTTAAAAAAAAAATCCTTCCTCATGAGAGGAGTGTACCTCTTATCAGTTACAGGCCTTAAAGACTTAGCAGTGGCATTCCTCGGAGGGTCCACAAGCACAGGGACATTCACTGGCAAAATGGCATTGGCAACGGGGTCGAGGGCCCGACTGGAGTTGAAGACTCGACAGGCGCACCCGACAGGTATGGCGCCGATGGCATCAATGCCTTCAAGGGTGTCGAAGGCTTTGCTGGAGTCGAAGACCTTGACTTGGCACGTCTCGGTGATCTTTCGATGTCTTGTCTGAACGGGGCCATGAAGGCTCCCGGTGTTTATCACGCCGTCTACCTGGGCTCAAAGTCGTGCGAGTATACGGCCGAGAACATTCCTTGCCTGCTTCGTCAGACCGCGCGGGTGGAACAGTGCCAAGTTTAGCAAACATTTTCATCATCGCCACCCGGAAAGCATCCCACTCTGCTGGGGCCGATGACTTGGACGGGCATACCATCCTTCTTGGGGAGGCGTCCGATGAAGATGACGAGGAAGGCGACCAATGGTGCCATTTCCTGGAACGCCTCAACGAAGACAGGAGCTGGGAACACCTCCTGGATAGTGACCGCTTTGACTTCTTCTGCCGAGGAGAGTCACCTCTCGACTAGTTAGTCGAAAGTCCAGCAGGCTGGCATTTACGGGGCTTGGATACCTTTCCTAACTTTAGTTTCCCCTTACGTTCCTGCAGTAAACGACTGATACTTCAGGCTGTCATCCGTATCGTAACTCTCGTCGAGACACCAAAGACCAATGCGATGCGGATCCGTGATCAACATTTTGGAGCCGCAGTCTTGACACTTCTTAAATCCAGACTTCGGGGTTGTCGGGGTAGATGAAGAAATAAATCGGTTTTCCCAGTAAGCAGGAGGTGCGCCAAGTTTAACGAAGCAAACGCGTTTGTGGAAAAAACAGAACTGAGGCTACGGACGCTGTGCGGGCTACTTACAACATCCAATGACGTCACCCTCGATGGAGGCCTTCGAGGGACATCAACCTGACGCCATCAACACAGGGCACCCTCTGCCAAAAAATTTCCAAAGCAGCCGAGCGGTGGACATTACCTGTCAAAGATGAGGAATACATTGGAGGACACAATTCATTTGAAATATTGCTTTTCTTTGTTCTCCAGTTTACTCCCTCTCTGCTAGACTGAGCCCAACTATGTCACTCCTCTGTGCACTTCTTCATGTATGTTTGTAATGGAAGTGTGCCATCAAATGAGCAGACAGTTTGTTGTGTTCCTTAGTTGTAGAACAATTAATAGTGTCATTTAACCCCCTTAGTGCCAAGGATGAGCTATCTCGTCCTTGGAATTACTTTCACAGTGTCAAGGACAAGATAGCTCTTCCTTTTTGGCACCCTGTTTTGAGCATCCCTGCAGAGCAGGGATCGCTCAAAACTGTAATCCAACCCCCGGGCTATGTGAGGGGGAGGGGGGAGGTCCCCCCTCACTGCCAGGGGGCCGGATTACCTTCAATTTCACGTCGGCGTGCGTAAAGCATGCCGACGTGAAAGTAATTTTCACTGCAGCGGCCATTTCGGGCTGCTGCAGTTGTCACGGGACGACACCCTGTAAAGAGAGGCACAGGACACCCAGGAAGGGTTTTGGGTGGTTGTGCCGAAGTAAGGTGGACAGATAAGTACACACAGCTGAAAGTAATGAGAACGAAGAGTAGGCAAGTGTAGCAAGGAATAAGGTACAACAGAATGGATTCCCTCTAGGGGTGTATGCAGATATAGGAAAAGAGTATTCCACAGACCTTAGGAAAAACTCTAGCCTTCTGCACAGTTTGCTATAACAGAGACCAACTCTGTTTGCTCATGGCTTGGAACAACAGCTATGGGTGTCTAACGTAGAAACGAGACAAGGGAAGGGGCAGAGGTTGCCTGATGGAAACCAACAGACAAGCTCTGTACAAAAAGGGTCTACAAACAGTACAAGAGAAGATACTTACAGACAAATCCAGGAAAAGGAAGTCGATAGCAAACTAGCAGAAGGAAATGAAGGGAAAGTTGAATAACAGGATTGGATAGCAGAGGACGGTATGGAACAAGGTTGAGAGCTCAGAGGAGCAGGAAAGCAATGAGCAAGCCCACAGGAGCAGGGCTGTAAAATAGGGAGCCCAGAGGGAAGGGGCTTAGGGCAGCGGGATAAGCAGGCTGCACGGCAAGGAGCCCAGAAGGGCCGGGCAGCAAGGAGTGAGCCCTGGGGGGCAGGGCCGCTGACCGTAGAAGGTTGCAGAGGACTGTAGAGGGCTGCTAGGCTGAGAACCCAGCAGACAAAGGCTGTAGGTAGCAAGCAGCGGAGCGTGATCGGGTGCAAGGTAGGAAGCCCAGAGGACAAGGGCTGTTGGCAGCGGAGAGAAGCAGGCTGCGCGGCAAGGCGCCAGAAGGACCGGCAGCAAGGAGTAAGCCCAGAGGAGCAGGGCCGCTGACTGTAGAAGGCTGCAGAGGACTGTAAGATGCAAGGTAGGAAGCCCAGAGGACAAGGGCTGTAGGCAGCCGGAGTGGGGCAGGCTGCAGAGCAGGGAGCCCAGAGGACAAGGGCTGTAGGCAGCCGGAGTGAGGCAGGCTGCAGAGCAGGGAGCCCAGAGGACAAGGGCTGTAGGCAGCTGGAGTGAGGCAGGCTGCAGAGCAGAGAGCCCAGAGGACAAGGGCTGTAGGCAGCCGGAGTGGGGCAGGCTGCAGAGCAGGCAGCCCAGAGGACAAGGGCTGTAGGCAGCCGGAGTGAGGCAGGCTGCAGAGCAGGGAGCCCAGAGGACAAGGGCTGTAGGCAGCCGGAGTGAGGCAGGCTGCAGAGCAGGGAACCCAGAGGACAAGGGCTGTAGGCAGCCGGAGTGAGGCAGGCTGCAGAGCAAGGAGCCCAGAGGACAAGGACTGTAGGCAGCCGGAGTGAGGCAGGCTGCAGGGCAGGAGCCTGGAAGACCAGGGCGGAAGGTAGCAGCTGAGCGTGATCGCCTGCAAGGCAGAAACCCAGAAGGGCACAGGCGGAGGCTGGAAAGCAGCAGAGTGTGATCGGCTGCAAAGCAGAGAGCCCGGCAGGGCAAGGGCGGAGGCTGGAAAGCAGCGGAGCGTGATCAGCTGCAATGTAGAGAGCCCGGCAGGGCACTGGATCCAAAGCCGGAGTAAGGAGGAACCGCATACAAGATCCGAAGCTCGAATCAACAAGGTGCCGGAAGGACTCTTAATGCAAGATACTGAGCCCCTGCAGGCAGCAGCATTATACCGCCCTGCCCAGCACAGAGGCAGGCTAATTGGTCGCACCTGGATCAGCACACCTGCATACAATCTGCCTCCTCCCTCTCTGTTCCTGAGCTGGTGGAAGCAGAGCAAATCCCTAGGGCTTCTGGGGATTGTAGTTCCGAAGATGACGAATAGGAATGGCCAGGAATAGATGGTTATAGCCAAGTGCATTGTGGTAAGTGTAGTTTGTTGGGAAAAATAGAAAAGCACCCAAGTCTCGTAAATGGGAAATAAGGTCCATATTGATCGCAAAAGTATGCGCCCAAGGCGCAGACATGACAGCAGTGAAAATGCAAGGTGAGTGTTCACCTTTCTCCCCCTCGATTTCCGGCTGTATTTCAAGTGATCTTTTTGCCCCCCTGAAAGGGTGGTGGCCCTCCCCCTCCCACACTAATGTCATGACTGCTGGCAGCTGGCGAGTCTGGCGGAGGTGGAAACTCCGATGCTATTAGACTGTTCCGCCACGTTTTCTCGAAACGCTATCCCGTGGTCTAGTCTTTTTCCAACATGGCCACCCGTCGAGTATTTCTCCATTCGTTACTCGGCGGCTCAGCGCGTTGCAACTGTGCTTTCCCGTATTGTGTGTGCTCCTTTCTGTGAATCCTTCTGCGGTCTTAGTCCACCTTCATTTCCCTTTCTCCCGCATCCAAAATTCCTTCCTTGCTACCAGTCTACCCGTTTTACCTTGCCTCTTTCTTCCTGGTTCCCTGCCTCTCCTCCTTCTTCTACATTCTGCTTGTTCGTGGCAGTTGTGTTTTGCATCCTCACTCCCGTCTTTGGAGTGCTCCTCCGGAGATTTCTGATTCAGTAACGGCAAGTTACCTCTCATCGGATCAGCCTATCGACAGTCTTCTTCGGTGCATCGTGGGGGGTTTTTATGCCCTAGTGGCTTTTTCCCCTGAAACATATCTGGCTGTCGTGGAGAGGAGTCATTGTGAAGTTCTCTATATAGAGTCACAGTGACTTCCTTTCGAGGCAGACTGTATCTGCTCACAAAGAAGAAGTCTCCAGCGCGACACCCCGAAGAAAGAAGCTGAACTATTCTACCTCATCAGGTGAGGAGGAGGAAGGGACTCTGGGGGTGCGCAGTAATTCTAGCAGTGAGGAGGACATAAAAGATTCCGTGGTCAATCCAGTAAAAAAGTCCGATAGTCTTGACAGATTGCAATGCCAGAATGAAGACATGGCCACGCCACAGCAATTACAAGAGCTGGTGGCAGCGGTCCAGACCCAGGTTGAGGTCCAGAAACTCAAGATCGATAACGCGGCTCTCCCGCAGAGAGTAGCCGCTAGAGAACAACAGTCTACGGATCTACCCCCTTTACCCCTGGTGTCAGGGAAGTTTGATGGCTCCGAAAGGAAGGTAAAGGAATTTCTAGAAGGATGCAATATACATTTCACATTCAGACAAAATGCCTTTTCCAAGGACCATGCTAAGGTGGGTTTTATGATAACGCATTTAACCGGGAACACCTTGGCATGGGCAACCCCTTTGGTTTCCCAGTCCGATCCAGTCCTACAAGATTACGCTGCTTTTAAAGACCTCCTGAAACAGACCTTTCTTCGGACGGAATGTGCCCACATCGCCAGTAAGGACTTGCTGGATGTTCGCCAAGGGAACTCCAACCTACTCTCCTACATTTCCACCTTCAAGAAATTGGCTACTGAGGCTGGTTGGCAAGAACAAGCCCAATACACGATTTTCCGCAGAGGATTGCGGGAAGAGCTTAAAGACGAACTTGCTAGGATTCCTCGTCCTGACTCCTTCTCGGATCTACTAGCGGCGGTTCTACGGATTGATTTCCGTTTAACCGAACAAAAGGAAGAAGAGTCGTAGCTCTACCTCATTCCCGGACACTCACACTCCTGCCTCCTCACTTGCTACCCGGAATGCCTGAGATGAACCCATGCAAATCGGTACCACCAGACCTCCTTTGACCGCAGAAGAGAAGAAAAGGAGACGAGATGAGAATCTGTTTGTATTGCGGTTCGGCAAATCATCTATTGAGGGATTGCCCAGATGTGCCTCCCAGAAGGTCAGGAAATGAACACCCTCGGTAGTTGGTGGGACAGACTACCGAGCGACTCTCCCTAGTTCCTACACCACACTTTCGGTAACCTCTGCAAAAACATCTGAAGACCTGCGACTGATGGTAATAGGAATCAAACTTCGTTTCAGAGATAAGGAGGTCGACACTCAGGTGTTATTGGATTGCGGAGCCGCAGGTAACTTTCTGGACACCCTGTGGGCAGATAAGGTGAGTCTACTCAGAATTGCCAAGAAAGAAGATCAGAAAGTTGAAGGGGTGGACGGTACTCCCTTATGTTCTGGACTCATAGCCCACACCACCGAGATGGTACAAGTCTCTATACAGCAACACAAGGAGCAGATACTGTTTGACATAATCCGTGCTGCTCATTTCCCCGTCATCTTGGGAATCGGTTGGCTTCTGAAGCACAACCCCACGGTGGATTGGACTAACAACCTAATGAGTTTTCACTCCAAGTACTGTCAAAGGGAGTGTTTACCGGAACCATTACATGAAACCGTTAAGACAGTAAGCGCTACGGAGAAGACTTCCATTCATTGTATTCCAGGTTGTTTTTCTGAATACTCAGAAGTATTTCAGGAACAAGTACCCATTGCACTTCCTCCGCATAGACCTGAGGACTGTAGTATTGACCTGGCCCTCAGGCCATGGTTCCTTTCGGACGGATGTATCCCCTCTCTTTGTCAGAAAAAGCTGTACTCGGGCGTTACCTCGATGACAATCTAGCTAATGGACTGATCCGATGTTCTAAATCACCTGCAGGAGACTCGTGTTTTATCCCCAAGCGAGACAGCAAGGAGTAGAGGCCGTGCATCGACTACAGGGGACTTAAAGTGACCATCAAGGCTCAGTAGTATTCACCAAGCTCGATCTACGGAATGCCTACCATCTACTTCGGATCAGAGCGGGGGACGAATGGAAGAAGGCTTTTCGCACACCCTACGGCCTGTATGAATATCAGGTGATGCCGTTTGGCCTGGTTAATGCACCCTCAATCTTCCAAAGGTTCATGGACCGTTTGTTTTCGGATATATTGGGACAAAACACAGTGGTCTACTTGGATGATATCCTAGTGTATTCCCGCAATCAGGAAGACCATATCCCCCAAGTTAAAGATGTTTTACACAGATTACAACACCACCTTTTGGTAAAGCCGGAGAAATGTACCTTTGCCCAGTCCTTGTCCTATCTGGGATTTATTCTATTTGAGCAAGGAATCACCATGGATCCCAAAAAGGTCAAAGCCATACTAGACTGGCTGTCACCCACCTCCATCAAAGAAATCCAACGTTTCTAGGGACTTGCAAATTTCTATAGGAAGTTTATTCCAGAGTTCTCACAACTTACTCTTCCCATTACTTCCTTGTTAAAGAAATCTTCCAGACCCTTTATTTGGTCAGTAGAAGCTGAAAACAGCTTTCTCAGCTTGAAACAGAGTTTCTGTTCAGCACCCATTCTTAAGCAGCCAAATCAACTAAGACCCTTTATCCTGGAGGCTGATGCTTCAGCAGTGGCCATAGGTGCTGTTCTCCTTCAATCTGACCAAGGCCGGGAACATCCTGTGGCTTACTATTGAAAGACTTTGACCCCAAGTCAACGGAACTATTCTGTCATTGAACGGGAACTCCTTGCCATGAAACTGGCTTGCCTTGAATGGATACATCTACTCCAAGGGAGTCTTCATCCCTTCCAAATACGTACAGACCATAAGAATCTACAAATCCTCAAACAACAAGAATGTTACAACACCAGACAAGCCAGATGGGCTCACTTCTTTGCTCAATTCGATTTTTCCATAACCTACATACCTGGTACCCAGAACCAGATTGCGGATGCATTGTCCCGCCGAGACGACACTAACTCGATCTACAGGAAGGAGATGATGTTCCCACACACTTGAATTATCACCTTGGTGTCCTCCTTTATGCAGGAAGTGAGAGAAGCCTCTCTGAATGGGTCAACACTGGATACTAGTAGACTGCCAGTCAGCTGTAAAGATTGTCTATGCTTTGTCCAAGGAAGACTCTTCTTGCCCACACAAAGACTCTGCCAACAGGTTCTTCGATGGTGTCATGACCCTAAAACTGCCGGACATCGAGGGATACGAGGAACACTGGAATTGCTTAAATGTTCTTTCACTTGGCCAAACATGAAGACTGATGCAGACCTACGTACAATCGTGTTTAGTGTGTCAGCAGAACAAGCATTCCACCCAAAGACCATTGGGATTATTACACCAAGATCCGATCCCTTTGGGTCCCTGGAAGTCCATCTCTACCGACTTCATCGTTGAACTGCCTAGTTCCCAGGGTTGTACATGCATTATGGTCACTGTGGACTCTTAGTCCAAACTAGCTCATTTCTCTCCGCTGTCCAAGTTACCGGCAGCCTTCGTCATGGCAGAAGTCTTTCTCAAAGATATTTTTCGGCTACACGGCTTGCCCCAGAAGATCGTGTCGGATCGAGGAACCCAATACACCTCCCGATTCTGGGAGGCCTTGTGTAAACTTTTGCGCATGAAGAGAGCCCTTTCATCAGGATTTCATCCCCAAACAAACGGCCAGACCGAAAGGCTCAACGGAACATTGGAACAGTATCTGAGATGCTTTGTCAATCAACAACAAGACGACTGGGTAGCCCTGCTTCCTACCGCTGAGTTTGCGTACAATAATGCGGTACATTCCGCTACAGGTCTCAGCCCCTTTTATTGTACGTATGGTTTCCATCCTCGATCCATCATACCTACCATCTAGAAAGAGACCAACATCCCGTCTTTGGAGACTACACTCAAACAGCTTAAGGAAGCTCATGACACAGCTAAACAAAGCCTACAGGAGGCCAGCACACGGTATAAGAAGCAATCCGATAAACATCGGAGTCAAGTGCCTACTTGGGGTACAGGCACAAAGGTTATGCGGTCCACGAGGTTCTTGCCCCGTTGGGTTTGCCCTTCCAAACTATCTCCTAGGTGCATCGGACCATTCGAAATAGAGTCCAGGGTCAATCCAGTTGCCTACCGATTAAAGTTGTCAAAGACACTCAGCCGGATCCATCCGGTATTTCATTCCTCTCTGTTACGCTCTTTTGTACCTGATACTAGGAAGCAAATTTCGCCCAAGTTAATGATCCAGCCCACTTCTGCCTTGGATGAATACGAAGTCTCACAAATCTGTGACTCTCGATACCATTGAGGGCACCTTGAGTATCTCATATACTGGAAAGGCTATCCCTCCTCAGAGGATACTTGGGAACCAGAGACTCAGGTAAATGCCCACCGACTTCTACTCCAGTTTCACAGACTTCATCCAGGTAAACCGGGAGGAAGGGGTCTTCGAAGGGGGCATACTGTCACGATTGCTGGCAGCTGTTGAGTCTGGCGGAGGTGGAAACTCCGACGCCATTAGACTTTCCGCCACATTTTCTCGAAACGCTATCCCGTGGACTAGTCTTTTTCCAACATGGCCGCCCGTCGAGTATTTCACCATTCGTTACTCGGCGGCTCAGCGCGTTGCAACTGTGCTTTCCCCTGTTGCGTGTGCTCCTTTCTGTGAATCCTTCTGCAGTCTAAGTCCGCCTTCATTTCCCTTTCCCCTGCATCCAAAATTCCTTCCTTGCTACCAGTCTACCCGTTTTACCTTGCCTCTTTCTTCCTGGTTCCCTGCCTCTCCTCCTACGTTCTGCTCGTTCGTGGCAGTTGTGTTTTGCATCCTCACTCCCATCTTTGCAGTGCTCCTCCGGAGATTTCTGCTTCAGTAACGGCAAGTTACCTCTTATCGGATCAGCCCATCGACAGTCCTCTTCGGTGCATCGTGGGAGTTTTTAATGCCCTAGTTGCTTTTTCCCCTGAAACATATCTGGCTGTCGCGGAGAGGAGTCATTGTGAATTTCTCTATATAGAGTCACAGTGGCTTCCTTTCGAGACAGACCTTATCTGCTCACAAAGAAAAAGTCTCCAGCGCGACACCCCCGAAGAAAGAAGCTGAACTATTCTACCTCATCAGGTGAGGAGGAGGAGGAGTAAGGGACTCTGGGGGTGTGCAGTAATTCTAGCAGTGAGGAGGACATAGCAGATTCCGTGGTCAATCCAGTAAAAAAGTCTGATAGTCTTGACAGCTAAGTGGAAAGGGGGGGGCCACCCATTGTAGGCCTCCCTAGGGGCAGATTTATTCCCCCAGGCAGGAGTACATGAGATGGCCCCCCATCCAATTGGGGGGGAAGGGGGATAGGCCACCAGGAATAAGTGTGCAGGCCCCCCAAAGGATGGAGCCTGCAGGTTAGGGACCCCCTGGGGGCAGATGGCTGATCATCTGCCCCCATGGAAGGGGGCAAAATGAAGAGATAAAAAATTGGAATTTTGGGTGGGAGTAGGGGGGCCACTAGCCACCAGGGATTTATTTTACAGAAATGGGGCGTGGTCCTCTCCTCCTCACCCCAAAGGAAACGGGGCACCCCTTGTAGCCCTCCCTGGGGGCTGATAACTGCTCCTAGGAAGGGGCATCTGACCCCGGGAGGGCTGCATGAGATGCCCCCTCTTATCTGCCCCCAGGGAGGGCTGAATCAGATGCCCCCTGCATTTGGTGTGGGGGGAGAGGGTCGCCCCCATTACATTAGAAAATTCCCCAGCGGTGTAGGGTGCCCCGCAGCCCCCGCTACAGTGTAGTGTACCATTTTGAATTATTTTCTTTGGTTACGAAACTTGCCTTGGCGCAGAGGGGCACATTGGTGTACCAATCTGGCCCCGGGGTGCCCAAACCTTACTGCCCCACCTACTGGGGGGCCTGTCCCATAATTTTTGGGGGCCCTCTCACCCCCCTCCCCCCAAATGGGTGGAGGCACCTCATGCAGGCCTCCTTGGAGGCAGATATCAGCCCGTAGGAAGGGGCAAATGGGTATTCACTGGGGGTGAGGTTCAGTAGACCACCAGAGATATCTTGCAAGGGGGGGCGGCATGCTTGCAAAGTATTTATTTGTTTTTGCTGGTGTGACCGTAGGTAACATGTTTTTTGTTTTGTGTACAGCTGTTTCTACACGAGCAGCTGCAACATTATGAGAGTACTGTTTTTTATTATTCTATGGTTAGGGCCCACTATCAGTGGGGTGGGTGAGACTGGGGCTGGATTGTTGGTGGTGTGCGTGGGAATGGGCCATCTGGGCAGATATGTTGGTGGGCTGGGACAATTGCAGGGGCAGGCCACAAATTGCCCCCCATGCCAGCAGAACATTGGTGTTTCCCTGGCTGGCTGTGCTACATTACAGAGGTCACCTCCGGGGAGGAATGGGGATCCTGCCGGGCTCCCTGGTGCTGCTGCTGTGCTTAGGGGACGGTACACCCACATGGTACATGGATGTCCAAGGCCAGGGACATCACCTCCAACCGTCCTGGAGTTGCGGCTTGGCTACATTACAGCTTTTCCCTTCAGGGAGGTATTGGCACACTGCCGGCACTCCCTGGTGGGGAGAAGCTGTAATGCAGGGCAGACAGGGCTCCAGCAAAGTCGGCGGTAATATCCCTGGCCTTGGGCACCCTTCTCCCATGTGGGTCTTTGCCCGGGGTTCTGGGTAATAAATTCTGGGCCGATTTGCGAAAGTCAGACCTCTGGATTTCCACCGGTGTCTTCTTTTGGCAAATGCATAGGGTTCCCTGTTTTCCTTGCCGGCTTCGACACCTTAGGCCCAAATCTGTAGGTTGCCCAAATGAACAAAATGTGCTGTGCCACAAGGCTTGGGGTTACCAGTGGGTTACCCCTATCCTTTTGCGCCACCAGTAGGTGCACCCACACATGTGAGATACCGTTTTCATCGGGACACGTGTGGCGACGAGGGAAGGTAGGCCATGTGGTGTTGGCGGTGTGTCAGTGGGTGTCCAGAGCTAAATGTCTGAGAATTGTCTTCATTGCCAGCCAATTTCAGAGACATTTCCCTCTGTCCACTCACCGAAACACGTCGCCAACAACAGATGTCATACCTTCTCGCGTTCCCACAGGTGTCCCGACGAAAACGGTACCTCACATGTGTGGGTGCACCTACCGGGGCGCAAAAGGAAAAGGGTAACCCACTGGTAACCCAAAGCCTTTCGGCACAGCACATTTTGTTCATGTGGGCAAACTACAGATTTGGGCCTAGGGTGGCGAAGCCAGCAAGGAAAACCGGGAACCCCATGCATTTCCCAAAAGAGGAGACCCGTGGGAAGGCACAGAGGTCTGACTTGCGTGAAGCGGCCACAGGAAGGAGAAGATGTCTCCCAGGGTCCGTGCCTGAAGATAAACTTGGTATTGGCTGCTGTCGCAAACAGGTCTGAGACCGGACCCACTTGCTGAAGAACCGGGAGGCTTACGCTTGCTGGAGCTCCCACTTGTGGCAGGAATGCAGGAGGACTGCAGCTCCCTGCTGAGAGTCTGCAATGGTGTTTTGAACTCCTGCCAGATGAAACAGGACTAGAAACATCCAGTGAGCAATGGCCCAGCGCCACAGGTTCTGTGCCTACAGAGAGGATGGGAGACCACATCCTACGCTGCTTTTTGATGTAATACATGGTGGTCGTGTTGGACGCGAAGACCCTGACCACCTTTTCCAAGAGCTGAGGCTTGAAAGACGAGAGCCCATAAAACTGCCTATACTTCCAGGACATTGATATGCAACACCTTCTCCTCCAGGAGCCATAGACCTCTGGCATATAGTTGGCCCGTGTGGGCGCCCCAACCTACCAGTGAGGCGTCGGTCATGACGGTCTCCTGATACGCAGGGGTCCTAAAAGGAGCTCACTGTGAGATGCAAGAGTGAATGGGCCACCAGTACAGGGCTTGGCAGAAAGCTTAGTCGAGGGCCATCCTTGTCATTCCATGAGCCGGAGATTTGCTTCCACTTGGTGTCCAGGAACTCCTGAAGCGGTCTCATTTTGAAGTCTGCAATGAAGGACCAGATGTATGCACAAGGACATCATTCCCAACAGGGATTTCATGGTCTGGTCTGTCACCACTCCAATGGAGGATAGCCTTTGAACCTTCCCCATGGTGACACGTATCCTTTCCTCTGATGGGGCCACCAGGCACAAGACTATGTTGAATCAGATCCCAGGAACAAAGTCTTGGAATGATACCATGCAGGATTTGATTATGGAGAATCCTAGAGAGGTCAGAGTCTGGACCGGCTCTGCGGTCTGCTGCACCATCTGACCGTGCAAACAAGACCGGACAAGCCAATCGTCCAGGTAGGGGTGGACATACACTCCCTTCCAACGAAGGGAAGCCGCCATTGGGGCTGGACACTTTATGAACACCCTCAGGGATGAGGCCAAAGGGTAATGCCTTGAATCGGCAATGTTTTCCTTGGACGACGAACCTTAGGAACGGCTAATGTGTCGGGTGAATGGGGAAGTGGAACTAGGAATCCTGTAGATCAATCGTTGCCAGGAAATCTCCTTCCTACAGTTGGCCGAGCATGTGCTGCAACATGACCCTTCTGAACTTCTCGGAATTTTGTGAAACGACAAGTCCAGGATGGGCCTTCACTCGCCTGACTTCTTGCGAACCACAAACTTTCTGGAGTATATGATATGCTATATGGCTGTCATAGCCATTGGGCAAGGGCCCAGGCCTTCCTCATCCTCAGGGTCCAAATGGACCCAGTCCTGGCACCTATGGCCTATGGCGCCAGGCTCATATAAGTGTGCTTTGCACACTCTATGCCTAAGGCACGTGCTTCAGAGCCGGGCGTGGCCATAGAAGATCATTGGGAGGCACGTGCAAGAATCCCTGGGAGGGGCAAGGTGGAGCCACAAGGTGGGGCCAAAGGGAGGGACCAGAGCCAGCCTATTTAAGGCCAGCCCAACAACATGCCCCCGCTTCGCGTTATTCTGCTTTGCAGTGTGAGGCTTACCGCTGTTACTCAGCTCGGGTCCTGTTACTCCACCTCTGAAGACCATCTTACCTGAAGCCTGAAACTCCATCGCGGAAGGCGCATCTTACCTTATTCCAGCCTCTCCATCGTTGAAGACGCACCTTACCGGATTCCAGCTGCTCCATCGCTGTGCGCGCACCCTACCTGGTTTCCATTGCCATCGGAGCCTTTCCTCACCCGATCCGGATGTCGAGCGACGCGGGAGCTCCTCTCCTTTTCTTCATCGTCGCGGTATCTTCTTCCGGGGCCGCAGAGGGGCCTTCGAGCATCCCGACTCAGCTCCACACCGCCAGACCGCTCCTGCAAGGGAAAAAGAACACCTCAGAACTTGTATAGATTATAGGGCATTAAACCAGAATACCGTGAAGAATAGGTACCCTCTGCCGCTCATTCCCAAACTACTTGACCAAGTAAAGAATACTCTAATCTATACAAAATTGGACCTACGGGGTGCTTACCATTTGGTAAGAGTGAAAAAAGGCGAGGAATGGAAGACGGCATTCTGAACCAAATACAGACTTTGAGTAACAGGTCATGCCCTTTGGGTTATGCAATGCACCAGCAGCGTTCCAGTTCTTCAAGAATGATGTACTCCACGAATTGTTGGACGTCTGTGTCCTAGTTTACGACAACATCCTCATCTATTCAGCATCCAAGGAAGATCACATGGGCCATGTAAGAGCTGTGCTGGAGAAACTCTGCAAACATTGGTTGTTGCTAAATTGGAAAAATGCTCCTTCCATGTCACGGAAATCGAGTTCTTGGGCTTCATGCTTACCCCCACGAGGGGTGCGCATGCACACTCATAAGGTGAAAGCTATTCTTCAGTGGCCATCCCCGACATCGATCAAGGGAGTGCAGAGCGTACTTGGATTGGCCAAATTCTATCAGCAATTCATCCCCGGATTTTCCCAAATCGTTCATCCGGTCACTTCTTTATTAAAAAATAATAGGAAGTTTTATTGTTCTCCCGATGCCGAAAAAGCCTTCCTGGAATTGAAATCTGGTTTCACCTTCGCACCCATCCTTCGGCATCCCCGACCTGATCTGCCCTATGTAGTAGAGACCGATGCCTCTAGTGTGGCCATGGGGGCGGTGTTATCGTAAAAGGATCCGGACACAGGGCTGTTACATCCCATAGCATTTTGGTCCCGTAAGTTTACAGCACCAGAAAAGACCTATGCCATAACCGACAAAGAATTACTGGCGATCAAAGGAGCTCTTAAAACTTGGAGACACTACCTTCTAGGAGCTAGACATACTGTCACCGTTATCACGGATCGCCATAATCTGCAATATTTGGAAACTGGCAAGGCTCAATCTTCTCATCAGCTTCGTTGGGCTCTTTTCTTCACGGAGTATGATTTTGTGATTGCATACTGACCTGGAGTACGTAACGGAAAGGCAGACGCTCTGTCGCGAATGGGAGAGGATAAAGACGCTTTTATATCATCAGAACCAGTACCCATCATTCCAGAAGAGCGAATTCAAAATCAGATCGCAGTAACCGCCTGCTGGGAAGATTTGAAGATCGACCCCAGGTCTCAAATGGACCAAACCGCCCAACAAGAATAGTTAAACAAGGGGAACCAGTACTCCATCAAGGACAACTTACCTTATTTCCAGGGGAGACTATACATCAAAGACAAAAACTCAAAACAAGATTATTGCAAATTACCACGAGCCATTAGTGGAAGGACATCCCGGGATTACTAAAACACGAGCCAAAATCAGGAAGAATTATTGGTGGCCAACCTGGAGAACGGACGTGGTCCAGTTTATTACAACCTGCAGAGTTTGTGCACAACAAAAATCCCAAAAGACAAATCCAGCAGGATTATTACGTCCACTGGCTATACCACCAGTCCCTTGGCATACATTATCCATGGACTTTATTACAGATTTATCTCCCTGCGATGGCTTTAACACAACCTTAGTGGTGGTAGATTTATTCTCGAAAATGGCACACTTCATTCCCCTCAGGGGACTTCCTACTGCTGGAACTCTGGCTACTGTATTCCTAGAACAAATAAGCAAACTACATGGTTTCCCTTCAGTATTGATTTCTAATCGAGGAATGCAATTTGTCTAAGCATGCTGGAGGAGTTGTTGCAAGATAGAGCACATCGATCTTTGCCTCTCCACCAGTCACCATCCCCAAACCGATGGTCAAACTGAGAGGACTTATCAAACGCTAGAGCAATACCTGGGATGCATGCTGCAGCAGACCGAAGGATCCTGGAAAGACATTCTCTGGTTAACTGAATTTGCATACAATAACTCAGTCCACACTAGTACTGGACAAACCCCATTCTATATCATGAATGGTCGGCATCCGTGGACGTCCTCCTTTGACACGCTTGATGAGCTAGAAATGCCGGCAATCACCTCTCTACATAAAACTATTACGCAAACTCTTAAAGAAGCAACCAAGAACTTAACTAAAGCCAAGGAACAAAAGAAGTATAGAAGGGAAGCCCCACATTACCAAATTGGGGATAGAGTATGGTTGGCTGCCAGAAATATACCATTAAAAGGACCTTGAGTCTTCCGTCCCAGATATCTCAGACCTTATCCTATCAAGGCCTTCATCAATCCAGCCGCGGTAAAACTAGATCTACCTGCCAACATGCGAATTCATCCAGTGTTTCACGTTTCCCTTCTGAAGCCTGTGAAGTCCGAGACTAGGATCAAAAAGCCACCGGAACCAGAACTCATAGAAGGAGAACCTAAGTACGAGGTTAAAGACATCCTGGATTTGAAAATGGTACGATCAAAGCTGTACTACTTAATTGATTGGGAGGGTTATGGACCTCAAGATCATACTCGACTAATCAGGCGGTTTCACTGTAACAATCCCACCAAACCTGGACCAGGGAGAGGGACGCCCGTGAGAAAGGCCTTGCGATGGAGTGCCTTCATGGCCATTGGGCAAGGGCCCAGGCCTTCCTCAATCTCAGGGTCCAAATGGACCTAGTCCTGGCACCTCTGGCCTAAGGCACGTGCTTCAGGGACGCGCGTGGCCATGGAACATCATTGGGAGGCACGATCAAGAATCCCTGTGAGGGGCAAGGTGGA
This sequence comes from Ambystoma mexicanum, assembly GCF_040938575.1. Taxonomy (NCBI): domain Eukaryota; kingdom Metazoa; phylum Chordata; class Amphibia; order Caudata; family Ambystomatidae; genus Ambystoma; species Ambystoma mexicanum. The sequence continues at coordinate 1,404,751,113 of NC_090923.1, read as the reverse complement.
GCCACAAGGTGGGGCCAAAGGGAGGGGCCAGAGTCAGCCTATTTAAGGCCAGCCCAACCACATGCCCCTGCTTCGCGTTATTCTACTTTGCAGCGTGACGCTTACCGCTGTTCCTCAGCTCGGTTCCTGTTACTCCACCTCTGAAGACCATCTTACCTGAAGCCTGCAACTCCATCGCTGAAGGCGCACCTTACCGGATTTCAGCCACTCCATCGCTGTGCGCGCACCCTACCTGCTTTCCATCGCCATTGGAGTCAGAGCCTTTCCTCACCCGATCCGGACATCCAGTGACGCAGGAGCTCCTTCTTTTCTTCATCTTTGCGGTATCTTCATCCGGGGCCGCGGAACGGCCTTCGAGCATCCAAACTCTGCTCCATGCCGCCAGACCACTCCTGCAAGGAAAAAAGAACACAACAGGTTAGAAATCTTATAAATAACGAACACTTGGCCGCTCCATATCGGAGTTTAGAACTCCATTATAACGGTCAACTTACCTGCTGATTTGAGAGCTCCATCATCCTCAAGGGAATCCCCAGAACCACTCTGCAATTGCGATCTACCATCTTCACACCTATTGGGAAGAGAAGAGACATTGCAAGAATTATTATTATTTTACAATCAAGGCAAAAGACTCACTGCCAAAGATATTATAATAAACAAACAATAATCATAACAAAAGACTTACCTTCCAAGTGGATTGGTCGCAGCCGGTCTGGATCGCCACTTCCTCTGGCCAGTGAAGCAACTAGGTCCACTCTATGCGCCCCTGCTGAAGGAAGCAGGACGGAGAGCTCAGCATTACAAAACAACAGGTGAGCTTGCATGGGAAAACTCTTGCGCACTACATTTTGGCACGAAAGGGTTGAGGAAATTCGCGACACGCCCACGCCATTCTCATTGCCTCTCATATTCTCCCAGGGGCAATACCAGCATCCAGAACAGCATACACCGCAGCAGCTGGGGAAGATAGCCGATAGAGGGGAGCCAAGTCGAGGGAGGGCTCCAACCTTGCCCCAACACCCCCGCAGAACCCAGGTGAGCGTAACAATGGCATTTATAACGCACCTGTACACAAGTGTTTCTAGGCGCCACAAGACAAGGGAGGGAAGACAGGGAGGAAAAGAAACAATCCTTCTAGGTATTGTGTAATTTGGATCATACAAGTACAACAACGAGAACTGCAGGGGCAAAGGGGGGGAATGCAAGGGGAGGAGGGGAGGTGCGATCAGGGCAGCATGGCTCTGAGTAAGTGCAGTCAGGGCAACACAGTTCTGTGCAAGTGCAAGGAGGCAGGGGTGCTGTAGGAGTAACAGTTACAGCGCCAAAGTGCGCGGTAGGTGAGGAAGCAGTGCAAAGGAAAACTGGTTGTGGAGGAGCCTAGTGCCTAGTGAGAAATAAGCAACCAGTCGGCAGAGCAGACGCGTAAGTTAGCAAGGGAGTGAGGAAGAGAAGCCAGAAGAGAAAGGGAAGGTCTTGTGCTTCTTCTGTAACTTCAGGTGTCTGGCTGGGAGGCCATTCCAGAGGAAAGCACCTAAAGAGAAGAGAGATCTAGTGGGAGCCAGTGGAGAGATTACAGGGCAGGAAAGATACAGTCCCTGGCTTGAGGCTAGGATAAGTCTTGCAGTCCTGCTATGGATTAGATGCAGGGGTGAAGAGTAGAGGTAGGTAGATTGAGAATGAGGCTGTTGCAGTAGTCCAGCCTGGAGAGAACCAGGGCTCTGGAGACGGTGAGCTTCTGGGGGAAATTGAGAAAAGGTAGAATACCTCCGAGGAGTGCAGCTGGAAGAGGGCCTTTTTGGCAAGGTCCAGGATGTGAGGCAAAAAGGAGAGAGTGGAGTCGAAGATGACACCAAGGTTTTTTGCCTCACAGGAAGATGAGGGTAGAGGGCCCAAGGAAGGCAGCTAGAGAGAGAGGGAAAGCGGGAGTAGGGGTACCAAAGAGAAGGATCTCTGTCTTACTGGCATTAAGGCAAATATCGTTGGAGGCGCACCAATCCTGAACCGCAGATAGACAGTTGGGAAGGAGCGAGGGAGGAAAGGAGGCTGAGGGAAGCCCGAAAGAGAGCAGAGTGTCATCTGAATAACACTAAAACTTAGAAGAGAAGGTGGAGATAAGGTGGGCCAAAAGAGCCACATAGACATTGAAGAGCCAGGTGAGAGGATAGAGCCCTGGGGAACACCACGTTTAGAGAAAGAGGACCTGGGAGGAATGGTCCAGGAGGAAGGAGGTCAGCCACACCGGGGCCTGATCCGTGAGGCAGAGTTGTTCACAAAGAGTCGGTTGATCAGGGCAACGTGATTGACCGTGTCGAAAACAGAAACCAGCGGATAGGTCAAGGAGAATGCGGACAGAGGGGGAGCTGGAGTCAAGGTTAGAGAGCAGATCTTCACATGTGTTCAGGAGAGCAGTTTCCATGCCTCTGGCTGCTCTGAAGCCAGACTGATGGTCATGGACACAGCCAACAGATTCAGCGTGGAGGGTACGCTGGGAGATGGACAGCTTTTCCAGGAGTTTGCCCAAAAAAGGAGTGATAGAAATCTGGCAATAGTTTGCCGGACATGCAGGATCAGCAGAAGGCTTTTTTAGGAGGGGGTGCACAAGGGAGTGCTCGAGAAGAGAGGGGAAAGATCCAGTGGCGAAAGAGTGATTGCATAAATCAGCCAAGGCTGGAGTGAGGGTGGCAATATGGTCCTTGATGGTTCTGTAGAAGCAGGGGAGCACCGGTGTGGGTGACAGTTCATAGATCGGGCTTGTCTAGAGACATTGTCAGAGATAAGGAGGGAAAAGGAAGAGGAGGGGCAGGATGCGGCCAAAGGGGGCATGAGAGAGGAATTGGGAGAGGAAGAGGAAAGGGAGGACAGGATGTCTTTAGTTTTAGTGGTGAAATGAGAGGCCAGAGCCGTACAGGGGGCTTGGAGGGAACAGGAGAGGTGGAGAGTGCAATAAGATTGGCCAGCTCCTTTCAGATTTTAAAGAGTGTGGTTGTGCTGTTGGAGGCCACAGAGACCCGGGCTTGCATATGGACCCTCTTCTTAGTGAGGACAGAGTCTGTATTGCCTTTTAGACGGCAGGCCAGTTTGTGAGAGGATGCGCCTGAAGCCCTACACTTCCGCTCAGCCACCCTGCACTTGCGTTTCAGGGCGGCGAGGTCAGAGTCGTACCAAGAGTTGCACTTGGATGTAGGCTTCAGACGGATTGTCATGACAGGGGCAAGGGTGTCCAGGATGTTGGAGATAGAAAGATGCAGGTTAGAGAGGGTTGTGTCAGGGTGCAAATCAGATGCATGAGTAGGAGGAGCAGATAAAGTAGAGGCAAAGGTGTTCACTGACACTCCCAGTGTGGGGGTAGGCTTTCTGGTATACTCCAGAGCCCCGGAGGCGCAGGGGAAGCGGTTCTATTGCCCCTTTACACAGCATGGCCTGAACTTCCTTGATGAGTTGGACTCCCTGCTGTTCTTTTTTTGATAATAGAGGAATGCAGGGGGCACCTGTCTTGGAACTCCAGTGCATGTCCCAGCTTGATGACGTCCAACACCCATTTGTCCATGGAGATGTTGCACCACATGTCGACAAACTGATCTAGCCAGCCACTAGGGTGCTGAAGTGGGGGCTCGGGGGCTGGGCCTAGTCAGGCTTCCTTCTACATCCTGGTGGCTTGCAGTCGAGCTGGGTACCGCCCCTATAGGGCTGGGAATGGCCTCTATATGCCTAGTAGTGGAGCAGGGGGGCCGACCGTAGGAAGGGCCGAGCACCTTGGAAGGGCTGAGCACCTTCTGGGAGCAAAAGGTTTGCCTCCTCTGCTGCATCATGCCCAGAGAGCGTGCTGACTGCGTCTGTCTTGATGGCAAGAAGAGACTAGTCCACTGCCTTGCCTAAAAAGTTATCCCTGTTGAAAGCCATGTCAACCACCTTGGCTTGGACGACCTGCCTGAAATTCGTAGCTTTCAGCCAACCTTGATGGTGTAGGGCGACCCCGTTGCCCATCTGCCGGAAACCGGAGTCAGCAATATCAAGGGCGACCGTGATTGCATGGTCAGATGCCACGTCTCCCTCTTGAAAGCTGGCCATGGCCTCTGCTTTCTTGTCCTCTGGAAGGAAATCAAGGATGGGCCCCAACTTGTAACACAGCTCTCTATCATATTGTGCAAGGACAGCAAGGCTGTTGGTAGCCTTAACCATGGACCTGCAGTGGTGGTTATGCGCTTGCCAGCCTCATCCAGCTTCCATCACTCCAGGTCAGGTGGGACTGAACAAGAGGATGACGGATTAGACAACCTCTTCCTCGCAGCAGCCGATACTACGGAGTCCGGTGTTGGATGGCCTTAGGCATTTAGGACAAGAGTAGTCTGGTGAAAATCTTACCAGACATGTTGATGGCAGTGGTGGTAGTAAACACTACTATAGGTGACTTACATCATATCTAGTTTAGTACATATTCAGTGTATAACACTTCTATTCAAAGAAAAATGTGTGGAAATCTTCATTTGCTTAGTTTGTGTGTAGAGGCCAATGCTGCAGATGCATTGCAGACCTCAGACCTTTATCAGAGCGGTCTCTGGTCTCGTTTGGAAAATTTGGAGAAATTTCTGATCCTTTAGCTTCTCTGTGAGGTGAACTCCTGGTACGCTGCCACAATTCAACTGCTTGTGGCATGTAACAGTGTGCACAATGGTGCTTTATCTTAGCGTTTCTTGCCTGTCGCTCTTTATATAGACTCTAGCTTACGTGTGTGAAGAGCTGTGACATTCATGCAGCCGATAATCAAAGCTGGTATTCAAATTGTTCCGGCCTACTTATGTCCTGGTGCTGTGCGATTCATCAGTAGAGTATATTTGGCTGGAGGTCAGTCAGTAGACTGTCTCCACATCTGAAGCGGACCGTGGCGTTAGTGAAAATGCTCAACAGTCAACAGGAATCTTTAGGAGCCATGTCCAGTACCCTATATTTTTTCCTCTAGCCTATCCTTTTTCATAGGTGCAGAAAAGGGCTTTAGCATCACCAGCATCCCATCCTCCCAGACATCATCCAAATGCGGGACAGAGATCACACAACAAAGAACACCAGGAGGAAACATAGGGGTACCCTTTTCTTTCTGAGAAAAGGGCACTAAATGGCTACAAACAAGCAATTTTTACAGCAAAATCTGATTTCTTAAATAAATTAATAATACCACCAACAAACCTAGAGAATTGTTTGGCATTTTGGATGAAATGAAATTGTTCCAGGAAGCCCTTAATAAAGCCACTCCTATTTTATTGTCTGACTGCTTAAGTTATGCAGCCAAATCCACTAAGGTGGTCTTTGATTGTGCCCCAATTTCCTCCGAGTCAATTTTACTGCACCTTCAGGCCTTAAAACCTACTCCTTATACCTAGGACTCCACAACAGCTACTGTGGCTCAGAGATGCCACCTATTTAGCCGAATTTGTGAAGTTCTTTGTGGAATCATCTTTTTGTCAAGGAATGGTCCCAGGGGTTCTCAAGTCCTCCATCATTACCCAGTTACTTGAAAAAAAGCATCATTTGATCCAGGGCCGTTACAGAATTTTAGCCAATAATTGGTTTCCCATGACCTGCTAGAATTCTAGAGAAAGTGGCCACAGTGCAACTTCTGAATCATGTCAAAGAACATCAGTTGCTGGATTCTTTCCAGTCTGGCTTTCGTCCAGCTCACAGGATGGAGACCGCCGACATGGCCGCACAGGAGAACATCTTTTAGTATGCTGATGAGGGTGCCTGCACCGTGGATCGTTCAGCAGCCTTTGATACTATAGGTCATAACATTGTTCTACTCATGATGTCTGAAATTGAAAGTGTATCCCAGCAGGAACTGGGCTGGAATTGTTAATTCTTGAAGGACCACTTTGAAAAAGTTAAAAATCAGCTGCTTTCTCTGTGATTTGTTTCCAGTCTCCCATGGAGTACCCCAGGGATCAGCACTGTTCCTTTAACATTTATATTCAACCCTTGACATCTTTTTTTGAACTACAGCTTACACAATCACTCAAAGCTGATGGCACAGATCTATATATGTGTCAAAAATTCAACAGATTAATTAAAGAATATTTAGGACTGTATGCTTGAAGTCAAACGATGGATGGCCATTAATAGACTGCAGCTCAATTGATCTAAAATGGAGCGGATTCTAGTTAGCCTTAAAACCCACTTAAGGATTCTCTAGGTTTCCAACTTCACCTTCCCTGTGATTTTCCAACATGCTTTGCTCAAACTTAAGAAACTTTCCCCAGATTGGATTGTCAATAACCAAGATTCTCTGATCGGTGAGATAGTGACGAACTGTTCTAAATGCTTTGCCTATTACAATTAGTATTGCCTTTTATTCCTGCAACAGATATTTGTAGTCGGTGCATTAATCAATTCTAAACTGGACTATTCAAATGGTATCCTGACGGGTATTCCAGAGCAACAGCTATCCCACCTTCAGGCCACACAAAAAGCTGCCGTTAGATATGTTTTTCATCTGCCGAAGTTCTCTTTGATTTCCCCAACTGCCTAGATCCCTGCATTGGCTGCCAGTAAAGTAGAGGGTCGAGTTTAGGATTCTGTGTTTCATCTTTGAATGCTTGCATGGACTTGCACCAACATTTCTCTCTGAATCAGTCAGTATGTACTTGTCGCTCTACCCAACACCACATGCTAATTATTTGTGCATCCTGGAGACCAGCGTTTCTCTATTCTAGGCCCTCACCTGTGAAACACTCTTCTCCTTGGTCTGCATGTTATGGACACTTTCTTTCTTACGCAAATCACTTGACTTACCCCTAACCAGTTTGCAATCAAATGTACACCCAGATGCAGTTTTATTCATATTATGCGGACAGCAAATAAATAAAAACAGTCATAGTCAATCATTGGACCCATCCCAACTCGTTTTCAAATGCATCATACCCGTTTATTATTTTGCCCTTACACTATTAAAGTTTCCTGAATAAACCACTGTAAAAAGTAGGTCTTCTGTGTTGGTTTTACCTTTGATCTCAGTCACCTGTGTGCCAGCTTGAATACCTTTTTTGGTCTAGAAGTCACAATCATTCACCACCAAACCCACCAGGATCACAAACTCTGTACAAATATGCCTGCATCAATTTCAGTAGGGCATTCAGCGTTCTTGAAATTAGAACTGCATAAACCACATGAATTAATACTTCAACATGCCTTACCAATTGGAGACATCAGATATTATTGCCTTAATTTCTTTTTTCAGGGAATTTGTGTATAGGTTGACGAGGGGGACCAGGACACAGCCCTGGCACACTTCCTATCCTTCCTAAATGGCCCTGAAAATTCACACACCCCTTTCCCATGTCAGACCTTAGCACATGTCTCGTTATGCAGCTCCATTATTACTGCCTAGAGGGCGGGTGAGGTCCACACAGGTCAAGTATATTGGAGGCCCTAATCAAAAACATGTATAATCCCTCCATGCCCATACACAATTACTCTCTAAAGCTCAGTTGTCTGACAAAATATCTATGTATTCTAACCACTGTAATAATCTGGTTCAAATGATTTTTCAAAATATGGCCGAGCCTGCTGTCTAGGGTATGGATTGATCTGCAAAAGGGGGTCAGTTCTCCCCTGTTCTGAAGTATAGAACAATTATACACCCACTCCAATTTGCCGGGAAATGTCCAGCTGCTTAAATAGCAATGAAAACCAATGCGAGTAAAGGGATCCACAACATGGGCATACGTTTGTACAGATCCACAGCGCATTGCGAGAGCCAGGCTCTGGGGTTAATGCTGGCCTTGACGGGGTTGTCTCCACATGATAGTAATGCAAGGGAGTTGTGTATATATATATATATATATATATATATATATATATATATATATATATATATATATATATATATAGTCCCTGTTGTCATGAGGCCACCTTCCCACCAACTCAATTTCAACTACAACACCTTCCTTTACTTTCTTGATACAAGACAATCTGGTTAAATGATCAACCCCCAGAGTCTCCTAAACTGCTTAAAGCCAAATGCTTTGCATTTACACAAGTTCTACCAAAACAGGGATGCATGTTTTTTTAAACTCTGTAGGGCCTTTTAACTGAAAAAGCAATGCCAAAATTTCTTATAAATTCCCCATAGGATCCAATCCATCATTATCTATAGGCTTTGACTGCTATAGTGTCTAACAGTACTGGATTATTCTCCAGCCATTCAATATTTGTTCAGTTGTTAGGGTCATTTGGGCCATATGTTCAAGATCATCTTCTGTGTGTGGAGTTCGATTTCACAGTGAGAGACAAGGAATACATTATGGCTGCCCACGCATGCTAGTACTAAGAAATCCTTAATCCAGGAACAAGGATGTACTAATGTAGTCAATATTCTTTCTGCAATTGTAGAAGGAAGAACTATAAAGTAGTAATAAAGCATCCATTAACAGCACATATACGTTTTTCTTGCAGAAATGGTCAAAATGCCAAACATTGGTACTTCTATAGTTTTTTTTTAGCAAAGCAGGCTTTTTATCACATCTCAGTCATTTGAATCATCTTCTGAGTCTGCCCAGTCAACCAGGTGCGTATTAAAATCTCTGCTTATTAAGGTTTCCTTTGAATGTATGCATTCCTCTAACCCTTAGAGCAGTAACCGTTTCTTGCAATTTCAGAATGACCTTTACCCTTTTTCTTCATATTTAATATCATGTAATATCATGTACAATTAATGTATAGCTGTGTTCCCCAAAACCAGCTTTAGCTGTAACAAGAATCCGCAGCCCACTTGAAGGACCTCCTTCAGGTCGGTGCCACCATTTCTACCTTGTAAGGAGGGCTTCGCTTTCAATGTGTTTCCTCAAGAGTTTCTACTATTTTATATAAGAATCCATCAATAAAGTCCACCTCAGCTTTGGTCTCTCACCCACCTCATTTATTAATGAGGGGCCTTAACATTCAGTCATCTTCATAAGTGACTAACATCTACGGTACAAACATCTATTCTGAAAAGAACATCAACACCCCTTAAATAGATGCTAAAACTTTCTAATTATCAACCATCAAAATGAGATAATAAATGCAACCGTCCCATACCAGAGTTCACTAAAAATGTGAAGTACAGTAGACAACATTAGTAACAGCATTCTACAAAATTGTCGCAGAGCCCCTTCTGGCAATGAACACTGTTCAAATAAACTGTTCTATGAAGGTTTCCCACTCAGGAAGGTCTACAACCATGTTTTCGCTCACTGTACCTTTCACAGAAGAGAACAACAAGTTACTTACCAACTGTAACGTTCTTTCAATTGATGTTCCTCCCACATATCCCTTATCTTTGATAAATCCACTTCCAGCTTGCTGACCTCGGAACATTTTTTTCAGTTGTGGGCGCTGCGCGTCGACGTCCCTCGAGTCGGTGTCCCTCGAAGGCCTCCGTATGGCGCGGACGTCACCATAGGTATAAATAGTCTTGCGCAGCGTCGGTTGCTCAGTTCCATTTTGAGGTGCCGTTTTGTTTTGCATGAAATGGTTAAGAACCTTGAAGGAGCGTAGGCTGCAACTACAAGGAAAGTTTTACTGCGGGGAAGGATGGGAGGGGCGATAAGGAATACGTGGGAGGAACATCCAGTCCAAAGAACGTTACAGTTGGTAAGTAACTTGTTCTTCGAATGGATTGTGTCCTCCCAAGTATTCCTTATCTTTGATACGATAGTTTGATAGGATTGTGTATAGGCGCTATATAAATAAACTATGTGTTTCAAAGCGCTTAGAGGCAAGGGAGCGAACAAGTGAAAATACGACATTCTTACAGGCCATGAACAATAAGGATGTGAAATTAACTATCGTACTCAGCCTGACGACATTTCAGATAGTGAAAGAGCTAAGACATGGAATAAGGAAGGGAGGGGCAGAGTGGAAAGGAAATGGAAACAGACAGGCGACTACAGTACTAGGCCTGTCTACATTTCTGGTAGAGCCGGAGAAAAACAAAAGGTGAGGGAGAAGGGTACAGAAAGGGAGAGGAGGAACAAAACAAGCAACTATCATACTAGGCCTGACATCATTACAGATAGTGCTCGAGAGGGGATGTGTTGAGGAAAAAACAACAATGGGAGGGTGGAGGAAACAGACGAGGTTGCTATCATATTAGGTCCAGGGACCATTCTGATGGAGTAAGTGCATAGAAGAAAGTAAGGGGAGGAGATAGGAAAAGGGAGAAGTCAAAGGAGAAGAGAACAGAGAGTAAGCAGTCAAAAAGAGTGGAGAAGCAAGAGTGGAGTGCGAATACAATTGCAGAAGTCAGTAGTAACACATAATTTTGATAGACTCCCATAACAGTAGTATATAGAGGCGGCGGGAGTAAAGTGAAATGTTTCCCTTTAAAGATGCACAGAGTGTAACACAGCTTTTTGAAATTTCGTCTCCTGGCTAGAGGAGGAATCAAGACTGTAGAATTTAGTGAAAGTGTGAACCGACTACCATGTGGCAGCCGCACATGTCCTTAATTGGAACTCCCCTTTGGAGAGCTGAAGAGGCTGTGATACCCCCTGCTTGAATGAGCTCTGAGATGTTGAGGTGGCTATTTTCCTGGCAATTTATAGCACTCTATAATGGTTAATATAATCCATCTTGAGATGGTTTGTTTTGTAATAAGTAAACCAAATTTGTGCCCTGCATACCCCACAAACAATTGGTCTGCTTGCTAATCGTTGCAAGTCTGGTAATGTAAAAACTCAAGGCACGCCTTGGATCCAGCCTGTGCAATCTCTCTTCCTCTTTCCCTGGATGGGGAGGAGGATAAAACGAAGGTAAGGTTATCTTTTGTGTGATGTGGAATTCTGAGATCCCCTTTGGGAGAAAATTCGGCTTCACTTGGAGAACTACCTGATCTTTGTGAAAGATTGTATATGGAGGTTTGCAAGATAAAGCTTGTAATTCGCTCACTCTTCTGGCCGAAGTTAAAGCCACTAGAAGGACTGTTTAAAGAGTGAGAAACTTTACTGAACAGGAATGAAGGGGGTTCTAATTGAGAAACCATTACAAATTTCAAGACTAGGTTTAAGTCCCACATTGGAACTTGAAAAGGAGTTGGGGGAAAAAACATTAGTTAACCCTTTCAGAAATCGAATCACTATGGGCAATTTGAAGTATGAAGGCTCCTCCACAGTGCGCTTGAAGATTGACAGTGGTGGGAGGTAGCCCTTGATTGTGCCAACTTGAAGACCTGAATTTGCCAAATATAGCAAAAAAAGATGACACCACCAGTGTACTACATGAAAAGGGTTAAATATTCTTTTCTCTACACCAGCTAGAAAATTTGTTCCCACGGCAGCGGTATAAAGATTTTGTAGCTGGCCTTCTGGCTGAAAGCAACACCTCCATTACGTCGTCCGGGAGATCCCAATCCTTGTATCTCAGCCTTTCAGAAACCAGGCGTGAAGGTTGAGGGTCCTGATATCCGGATGGAGAACCTGACCTCCCTTCTGCGAGAGAAGATTCTCTTTGCAGAAGACGAATGGGAGGACAGATGGACATGTCTAGGGGTACCACGTTCTCCTGGCCCAATCCGGGGCAATTAGGATCATGGGTTTCTGGAATCTTCTCAACCTCCTGATCATTTGAGGAATGACGAGGACTGGAGGAAATGCGTACAGAAGTGGAAACTCCCAATCCACTATGAACCCGTCCTCTAGAGCTCCTCTCGGGGGAAATTCCCTTGAGCAATACTGATCGCACTTCCGGTTGATACTGGTGGCGAACAGATCCACTTGAGGGGTTCCCCAAAGGGCAAAGATCTCGTGAAGGACTTCCTGAGCTAGTTCCCACTCGTGGGAGACTGTTCTGCCTGCTCAGAGCGTCCGCGTCAAGTTATTCTCTCTGGCTAGGTGAGCTGCCGATAGAGAGATTCCTTCTTGAATTGCCCAAAACCAGAGCTGCATTGCCTCTCTGCACAGTGGCAGTGACCCTATGCCCCCTCTTTTGTTGAGGTAGTGCATGGCCACTGTGTTGTCCGTCATCATCAGGACATTCTTCCCTGTACTGATGGCAGGAAAGCCTTCAGCGCTAGTCTGATCGCTCTCAGCTCTAATAGGTTGATGTGTAGTCTGAACTCCGATGGAGACCAACGACCGCTTATGGTCAAGTCGCTGGCATGGGCTCCCCACCCTGTGAGGCATCCGTGACTACTGTCATCTCGGGCCATGGTTGCCAAAACTGTTCTCCTTTCAAGATGTTCTCCTGACAGGCCCACCACTGAAGGTCTCGAGTTACTCTGTCTGGGATTAGTAGTAGCTATAACATGGGGGTTGTCCTCCCCTCTATGAATTTGAAAGGTGTACAGGAATAATTCAGTGTACACTGGTTATTGAGACCTTAAATGGGAACACATATCATTCTGGGTAACCATTGAGCAGCGCAACATGCTTGCTGGTGTTAAACATATGACTCAAACGATATATGCAAAATTAATTTTTAATTTTTCCATTTAGTTTGCTAGTATTAGCTTTTTTAAAAAAAAGGTTTTTTGGTGCAGGAAAAATAAGTTGTTTCTTTTCATAACAGTCCATGATATACATTCATGTAATAACATACATAGTTGCAAGTTTAACTGTATCAAAAGGAAACTGTACTTAGTGACAATAGATGTGAGTTAAACATTTTTACATACGACCAACATCTTGAAAATCAAAGTATCCCATGTCATTGGGGATAAAGAACACACTGTGAGAATGTAAAGTGAGGAGACAGATGAATCTGTGTCTCCTGTGCCCGGCTGAAGTCTGACCTTATATTCGGTCTAAGTCTAGATACGATGTTAGGGATTTTAGGAGACAGCACAAAAGAAAGCCTGTGTAATAGTCTGGGCGAGTGTGCTGTTGACGTTTCGGCAGGATAGGTTGATAGCCTTCTTCTTAGGCCAAAAACAAGGGTCAGAAGACTCACTGGTCGTGCTTCCAGTGAGCGCAGATGAACGCAATGGCTTCCAAAATGTGGCAAGTGAGGAAGCAGGTAGACGTTGCATGGGTAGAAGGGGTAGCCAGGGTGATGCGAGGCGGCCCTTGTGCGTGGCTGGTGCGGAGGCCCTGAAGCGATGAACAGGGTCCGAAGAAAGTCCACGGAAGGTGACACCTTAGGAACACTGTGTCAGATTGTGGGACCACATGGTGCGTAGGCACGGGGAGTCCAAATGGAGAATCACCAAGAGGAAAACGTTTTTATCTTCAAGGTTGGGGAGCTCATGGGTGAATTTCGGCTTGTGAGCTCTAATGCTGTTGCCGGCATGTGGCAACGAGGTATAGGCGTCTCAAAATGGTGCCTGACATCTTTCCTGAGAATTGTGACCACTGGGTCTTTAACGCCCACTGCAGAGATCTCATCCTCAGGCGGGCTTCTGTTCCTAGGAAAATGCAGGATGCCATGAGACCGAGCAACCTCAAAAAGTCGAAGGCTGGTAGACGTTGGGAATTTTGAAACCTGGTGACCATCTGTAGAATATCTTGAGCCCTCACCTCTGGTGGCGAGGCTTTTCCCAGGGCTGTGTCCAGGACTGCTCCAATTAACTGGAGTCTCTGTGATGGTATCATCTGTGACTTCTTTAAATTGAGGGAGAAGCCCAGCTTGTGGAGGAAATGGCAAACATAATCTAGATGAATCTGAGCTTGTTCCGGGGACACTTCTCTGATCAACCAGTCGTCTAGGTAGGGGTAGACATTAATCCCTTCCCTCCTTAAACTTGCAGCCACAACCGCCATTAGCTTGGTAAAGACCCTCAGGCAGAGATCAGCCCAAAAGGCAGAACTCAAAATTGATAATGAGAGTTGCTAATTGCGAACCTCGGGTACTTCCTGTGCTTGAGATGGATTGGCACATGGAAGTAAGCATCCTGAAGGTCTAGAGATACCAACAGTCCTGAAGCTGGAGGGCCTGAAGGATCTGAGAAAGGGTTACCATCTTGAACGTGTCCTTCCTGAGGAATTTGTTCAATTCTCTCAAGTCCAAGATGGGTCTCAATCCTCTGTCCTTTTTCGGTATTAGAAAATAGGGGGGGGGGGAATACAAACCCTTGTTCCTCTCCGCTCCAAGTACCAGTTCTATGGCACCTTTCTCTAGCAGGTCTGAAATCTCCTGCATAAGGAGCGGGTGTGGAAACTTAAAAGCGTTGTTCCCTGGTGGAGGAACCTGAGGAGTTTGTAGGAAAGGCAGGCAGTAACCTTGGGCAACTGTCTCCAATGCCCAAGCATCTGACGTAATAGCCTGCCATTCTGTCAGATGTTGAGTTAACCTGCCTCCTACTGGTGTCTTGTGAGGGGAGACCTCAGAGGGGTTTAGAAGCGGCTGACGCAGATGCTGAGGGTAAAGTAGCACCTGCTGATGCAGGTTTGGTACCTTTGACCCGTCCACCATGGGTGAATCGTCTCTGGCCCTTTTGAGCTGGCTGTCCTCTGCATTTTCCGAATGCAGAGTAAAAACAAAAAAGGACTTCCCCCATCCAGGATGTACCGATGTGGCGATTTGGAGTTTGCCGGATCGCAGCCCCAAGTGAGTTCGCTGCTGCTTTAGATGTCTGCAATTTCTCCAGGCTGTCACCAGCCTGTTTGCCAAATAGAGAAGTGCATATTCAGAAGTCTGGCTTGCACATCAGGAGCAAAACCAGACTTCTGCAACCACGCAAATCTGGGGATTGTGGTACTCACCACCATTGCTCTGCTGATGCTGTCAGCAGAGTCGATGCCGGTTTGGAGGGACTGCTACATCGCATCCTTCCCATCGTTGATGATGTTCAAGAATGCTGCTCATTTCTTCCCTTCCGGGAGACAGTCAGCTGCTGATGAAGCACACTCCCAAAGGGTGTGGCTGTATCTCGCTAGCATGCAAGTGGCATTGATAACTTAAGCTACATACTGCATGCTGAAAATACTTTTTTGACATGGCATCAAATCTTTTGTCATCTCTGCCTTGCAGTATAGTGGGGTATGCCGACTTACTACTTGACGATGTTGCTGCCTGCACTACTAAAGTCTCTGGAGTTGGGCGCTTGCTTAGATATTCAGGGTCTGAAGCGGACACTGTATTTCGCAGGGAGATTTCTTATTTACTGCAGGGATAACTTCAGGCGTCTCCCAATGTGCAGATATTTTCCTCTGCAATGCAGCATGAAAATTGGACAATAAGGTCCTCTTGGGGCCCTTTATCCAAGATATCAGTTAGATCATCTTGTTGAAAGAGGGTGCAGGTGTAGTCCACCCCATAAATTGCATAATTCTAGCCATAGGGGCTCTGTAAGGTATTTCTGCATGTTCTCCAGGTTCTGGTCTAGCAAATTCTGCCTCTGGAGAGTTATCTATGCCACTGGCATCTTGTAAAGACTCTTGAAGATCTTTCAATCTATTTTCTTCTGAAATTAGTTCCTCTGGAATGGGCACTGTTCTTTGTAACCCAAAAGGTCTCATTGTCAGAGAGCTCCCCTTCCTCATATATAGAAATAATCAGATCTTGGATAAGGGGTAAAACCCGTTTCCAGAGAAGAAGGAGCCAAATTGGTGGTTACCGCTTGTGAAAACGTTGTGGTTGTCGACGTAGAAGGTCTCGACAAACCCGTAAAAGGCATCGATGTACTTGAGGGAACCGGAATCCTACTCGGTGTCGTCGAAGCTGTCGACGCCACTCTTGACGCCTTGGTCGGAACCTTCGACACCTCTGTTGCCCGTAGCGTAGTTGAGGTTTGAGGCCTCGAGGACGTATCCTTCATCGGGGTCGACGACGAAGACAGCGTCGATGAAAGATTTGTGCGTCGAAGGTACCTTTGGCGATGGCGTAGATGCCGCAGCCTTATCTGATGAGGTTTTACCTTTACTCGAGGGTTCATGACGCTCAAGGATTTTTGGTCACCGGGTTCAACGACTCGCAGCGTTTTTGTTTTTCGGGTCTTTCACCCAGGTTATCTATCGCCTCTAGGCATCTCAGAGGGCGTCAAGGCTGCTTTCTCGAAGACCCTAAGCATCTTTTTACGAAATTCTTCCCACTTAGTCAGAGAGCTGTGCTTAATGGGGCAGGTGTCCCTTTCTGGGGAATTTGAGGATGAGGGCGATCTAGGACGCCTCTTCTTAGAGTGTCTCGATCTCGAAGAGTGATGGAAAAACTTTGAGATCTCTATCGGGAAGGTTTCTTTTGACAGTGAAAATACGAATGTCTCGACTCAGCCGAGGACAATTTTGAAAGGGTAGAAGATTTAACAGCCTTACCTCTTTCTAACTTCCCCTTACGCTCCTTCAAGGCTTTCGCCGTCATAGACATGCAGTCCTCACATTCCGAACATTGGTGCTCTGATCCCAAGCACCACAATCAGATCCTGCAAGGATCCATTAGTGACATCTTCTTTCCACAATCTCGACATTTTTTGAAGCCGGATCGTGGCGTTGATGGTTCGGACGAAGATGCCATTTGTAGATATTTTAGATTTGAGTAATTTCGAAGATTTTTCAAACAATAGTGTAGAACCGAGCATTGCGTCACGAGACTCACGAAGCACGGAAAAACGGAACTGAGCAATGGATGCTGCGAGAGACTTTATACCTATGGTGACATCGACGCCGATACGGAGGCCTTCGAGGGACACCGACTCGAGGGATGTCGACGTGCAGCACCCTCTACTGTGAAAAATGTTTCCGAGGCCAGCAAGCTGGAAGTGGATTTATCAAAGATAAGGAATACATGGGAGGACACAATCCATTCGAAGAACAAGTTACTTACCAACTGTAATGTTCTTTCTACTGGATGATCCTCCCACGTATTCCTCATCTTATGATATTCGTATCCTTCCAGGTTCGCTGCTTTGGAAAAAAAATTCTCGGCAGAGGGCGCTGTGCACGAGGTTGTGGCGTCGATTTCCCTCAACGGGCTCTGTACCATGTCGACGTCACCATCAGTATAAATAGCTCATGCCGTGCCCGTTAGCTTTAGTTCAGTTTTTTCCAGGAATTATTCGAGGAACACCCAGGCGTGCCCCATGACTGATACACTTTCCTCTTACGAAGAGTCTAAGTAACGTAAACTGTACTGAGGGGTAGGATGGGAGGGGCGATGAGGAATATGTGGGAGGAACATCCAGTTGAAAGAATGTTACAGTTGGTAAGTAACTTGTTCTTCGAATGGATTGTGTCCTCCCACGTATTCCTCATTTTATGATAGACTCTGTTACTCACCGAGCCGGAAGGTGTGCGTGACCCCCCAACCTGGATCGAGATGTAGGATGAGCCGTAGACATATCCGAAACCCAGTTCCCCTGATTTCAAGAATCGGGCTTCCTCTTTGAGAGGGGCTCTTTTTCACGATGTATCACTCTGCTATTTATGTAAGAACAGAGAGTAATCTATAATGCAAAAGAGCGGGATTGAGCGCACCGCCAGACCAATACTGCAAGAGATACAGAAGAAGTTTTGAGTATTATTTCTAACTTGTCTAGTCTTAATTAATTCTATTAAACACAATAGAACTGCCGGTACCTGATATAATGAAGGTGAGTAGACTTGAGAGGAAATCCTGGAGTAGTTTCGATAGTGAGAGCAAAATCCAAATGGTTGATGAAAACGACAGGAAAAAATAATAAATGGGAAGGTTAGTATAGGGATGACGACCTGAACGGCATGAGGGACGCACTAGAGCCGGGTTGGTGCATGTCCTGGAAAGCGTTCGTAAATGCACTTCAGTAGAAGGAACAAGGAAGTCCTTGATAAGCAGTATTGGTAAGAATGTTCTTGTAGTCCAAATAGAATTCAGATTGAACAGGAAAAAAGAACCAAGCAAAGTTACATTGAAGCGGATCTTGGAAAATCGTACAGCTGGAAAAACAAGGGCGTTTGTGCAATCGTAGAAAGATTGAGAACTGGAGTTCCGTTTTGAGCAGAAATGAAGAACCGCAGAATCCGTAGAAACTGAAGGTTGAGCGGGGAGGCTCTTGCGGTTAGACAGTAGTAAACTACCGTGGTAACAAGTCCTTAGGATAATCCAGATAAGCAGAAACAGAGTACAAAGCCGAGGTCTGGTAACGAGAGTTCAGAGTCAAAGGTTCACAGAAGGTAATCCGAAGGAAGGCAAACAGTGCCAAAAGCGGGCTACGAAAAGGCACGTATTAAAGTACAATTACAGCAACGAAGTTCCCGAGGCTGAAGGCTTTTAAGGAACAAGGGGGTGTGACTTCCGTCTAAGCGAAGCATGTCCGATCAGCTGACTAGCACATTTACGTGACCTGAACAGTTTCCAAGGCAACTTGTAACAATGCCAAAACGGATTCCATGGTGAGGAAGTTCTTCGTAAGAAAGCTCTCTGCTGCCGTAGCATAACAGACTCACATAGCAGTGGTAATTTTGGAGGTGGGAGTACTGGTTATTGTTCTCATGGACGGAATGAAGTACCGCCTTGGCAAATAAAGCCTCATTGGAGGAAGAGGCATCTAAGCTATAATGCTTGATGAAGGTATGCATTGATGCCCATGTTGCAGATGAACAAATATCTGCTGCAGGGACTCCCCTCTTCAGAGCCGCAGAAGTAGCCATCCCCCTAGTGGAATGGGCTTGTAGCCCATCCGGTGGGTCTTTTCCCGCCAATCTGTAGCACTCAATTATAGCCAGAATGATCCAGCAGGATATAGTTTGTTTTGTCACCGCTAATCGTAATTTAATTTATGACCTGTATAACCCACAAAAAGTTGGTCATTTTGACGTAATTTTGACATTCTTGAAATGTAAAAACTGAGAGCCCTTTTTGGGTCCAGTCTATGCAGTCTCTCCTCTTCTTTGCCCAAATGAGGAGGAGGCTAAAATGTTGGTAATATATTTTGTGACAAGTGGAACTCAAACTACTTTTGGTAAGAAAGATGGTTTAACCTTAAGAACCACTTTGTCCTTGTACAAAGTAGTATATGTGTTACACTCACCTGGCTCCCACAGGGGTCTCGAGCGGAACTGGACAGCCACGGTCTCCACCAACCTGATGCGTAGTGCAGAGATGACTGACTGGACTGGCCCACCTAGCTTCGTCTGCTTGACCCGTAGAAGTAGTATCCTAAAGACAGGGAAAGAGAATTAGCCACCTGTGGATTTGAGTAGTAACACCTCACTGCTTCCCCACTCATCACTTCGGACATTCCCTTTCACAAAGCTCACCTTATAGTTTTGTATGATGAGCTCTGCATCCTGCGAAGAATCCAGGGGCGCGTTGATGGCCAGTTACTTCACTGGCTTGAGGGTATTGGAAGAGTTCTGGACAAATCTTGGCTCCAAACCTCCGGGCGAAAGGCCGTAACTATATAGTTCTGAAGAGTTCAAAATGTCCGAATAATCACTCTTGTCCAATTCCTTGTTTCTTTTGCAGCTTAGTCCCAAAAGATGATCGTCTTGTGGCAGCTGAAAGCGTTCAGGTAAGAGTCTGTGTTTTGTAACACTGTCCGGTAAATGATGCCAAGGTTTAACTCGCTGCTTTCTCTTTTCTTGCAGGTGCAGCGTAGGAAGATTTGGCGTGCTGGTGGATAATACCTCCTGCGGTAAAATCAGGTAAGCATATGGTGGCAAGAGATTGTCCTTGTTTGTTCCCTTGGCTCACCTTGTTGTTTTCTTGTCCCTCTTAGGTGCTGGAATGCGGCAACCTGATGATGGAGACAGCACCGGATCGTAGAGATGCTGCGAGGAACGGTGAGTATGGCGCGGCGCTGCTGCTGGCGATGCGACGCATTTAAAATTAAGTCTGTTTCTGGTTCGAAGATGCGCTGAATCCGAAATCAGGTAAGAAATCCAGTAAAGTTCTTGTTCTAACCTTTCTTCTTTCCCTTCTTTCTAGGCGCTCTGGACTCGAGGCAGGTGTGGCAGGATGCTGACTGCAGACACGGTGAGCGTTACGCTGCTGGATGCAGCATAACGCGAAGCATGTGCTGCTCTTCGGGCGTGGTTTAAATAGCCTTCAAAGTAGTCCAAGGTAAGTATTCCTCCACAACCACACCTGAGTAACAAAATAGTTCCTAAGATAAAATAGTCCCTTTAAGCCTCACATGGACTTGGATGCTTGGATCCCTTGCAGCATGGCCTGCATCAGGTAAGTTATAACATATGAGCCTGGCGCCTATGGCGCCAGGACTGATGTCCCATATGAGCCTGGCGCCATAGGCGCCAGGACTGTACCCAGATAGCCCCTAACAGGGGTTGCTAGGTTTGCTCCAGGTAACATGATGCCTGCTTCCGGGGTTGATGGACTTGGTCTGGATGCCCGGGGGTAGGCATAATGACAATATGGAGGTTTACACGAGAGAGCCTTCGCTAAACCTGCGGGCTGATGTTAAGGACACAAGAAGGACAGTCTTCAAAGTTTGAAGCCTC
This sequence comes from Ambystoma mexicanum, assembly GCF_040938575.1. Lineage (NCBI taxonomy): Eukaryota > Metazoa > Chordata > Amphibia > Caudata > Ambystomatidae > Ambystoma > Ambystoma mexicanum. The sequence goes on along the minus strand of NC_090923.1, from coordinate 1,404,730,777 downwards.
AAGGGACAGGTGTAACGCTCACCTGATTCCCGTAGAGGCGCCGGTCTTGACTGGGCGTATACCGTATCTTCTAAGGTGATGTGTAACACACGGCTGGCTCTTTGGGCTGGACCCCTGTGCACTGTATGTCTGATTTGAAGGGTAAGGTGTCTGCAGATAGAAAATATGGGATTAATGAACTGGGTTATTGAATGTCTCTCTCTTCTTCCCTTTCTCTTCTCCTGTAGGACCCCAAAGGTTAACGCGCTCACCTTAGGTAAGTGAACGCCGTGCTCTCCATCTGCTTCGGAGCAGGGTGCTGAAACCAGTTTCCTCACTGGATAAGGGAAGCAGGCCTCTTGACTTCAGAGGACTGCTGTCCGTCGTTTTCTTCACGCACGGTAAGTTTCGAGTAATTCAAATGTCTTTAAAAGTCTTTAGTAATGTTGTATCTTGTTTTGCAGGGTTCCGGCGATGGCGAAGATGGAGCCCGTGTGATGAATAGAAGCGCCTTGAAGCACGTAAGTAAGCGCTTGCTGCCTGCTTCACGGCGCGCTCTAACTGTCTTTTTCCTTTGCAGGTATAAGTTCGGAGTGGCTGCAGGGTGCCCGAATACCCACTGGGTTAGATGTGAAAGGAGTAATGGCTCGTGAGTATTTAAGTTCCCCAAAGTCTTTAAACGCACCTTGTTTTATCTTTCAGATGCGGGATGCAGCGCCGAAGGCCTCCGGAGCGTGCGCAGAATTGGTAAGCTTTTGTCTTTCAGATGCCGGAATGCAGTGCGAGGCGTTGATGACAGCCGATGGATCAGGTAAAAGGAGCGCTGTCACTGAAGACCGTAATGCTAACCTGTTCTTTCTTGTCTTTATAGGTGTTGCTGAAGACTGGATTCAGGATGGTAAGCCTTTTTCCTTAGGCCCAGGATCAGATGCAGAAGACACGATGAGCGTTCTGCTGCAGAGGATGCAGAATAACACAAAGCAAGATTCATCCATCGGGTGTGGTTTAAATAGCCTCCTGTAGTGCTTAGGTGTCTCCTTCCACAGCCACGCCTAGGAAAGAAAAGAGTCCCTGCTTTCCAGAAGAGTTCCAGGGTTCTGAACCTAGGGAGTGGCTCCTGCCCCACCCAACAGGAAAAGTAGTCCCGAACAGAAGAGGATCAGAGGCTCAACTGGCAGGTAAGTAAGCAGCATGGTCTGCCGTAGGTAAGTCCACCCAAGCATTATGAGCCCGGCGCTTCCAGCACTGGGACTGGGCACATTTATGAGCCTGGCGCCACCGGCGCCAGGACAGAGTCCAAAAGGTCCCAATTGGGACCGGCTGGCGCTCGGAACCTGGGTTATGGGTCTGCTTCCAAGGGAGTTGGGCAAGTCCTGACCTCTTGGAAGCAGAGATCATGACAACAGGAGTGCAGAGGCTCAAAAGGTATACAAGTTAGAAACGCAAGTACTAGATTTAAATCCCAAGTTGGGACATGAAAGGGAACTGGAGGGTATACACTAGTAAGCCCTTTCAGGAATGGAATCATCAATGGAATTTTGAAGTAAGAAACCTCTTCAGAGAAGCAATTGAACATGGACAGCGCAGCTAGATATCCTTTAATTGTTCCGATCTGGAGCCCCAGATTGGCTAGATGCAATAGGAAAGAGCACCATTGGGGTGTCACATTGAATAGGGTCCACATCCTTATCTTTGCACCAGTTACTGTATTTGTTCCAACGACACTGGTACAAGGAATTTGTTGCTGGCCTTCTGGCAGAAAACAAAATCTCCATTAAATGATCCGCAAGATCCCAATCCTTGTATCTCAACCTCTCAGAAACCATGCGTGAAGGTTGAATGTTTTGACCTCTGGATGGAGAACCCGACCTTCCTCTTGCGAGAGAAGATCATCTCTTTGCGGAAGATGTATTGGAGGGCAGATGGACATGTCGAGAAGGTCTGGGTACCACTTCCACCTGGCCCAATCTGGGGCAATTAGGATCATGGTTTTCCTGAACTTTCTCAACCCCCTGATTACTTGAGGAATCACGGGAACTGGAGGAAATTCATACAGAAGTGGAAACTTTCAGTCCACCACAAACGCGTCTTCTAGAGCTCCTCTTGGAAGAAATTCCCTTGAGCAGTACTGTTCGCACTTACCGTGGTCGCAAACAGATCCACTTGAGGGTTTCCCCAAAGGGCGAAGAGCTCCAGAAGGACTTCCTGAGCTATCTCCCACTCGTGAGAGACTGCTCTGCCTGCTCAGAGCGTCTGCCGCCGTGTTCTGGCCTCCGGCTAGGTGAACTGCCGATAGAGATTCCTTCTCATATTGCCCAGAACCAAAGCTGCATTGCCTCTGTGCACAGTGGTAGTGACCCTACGCCTCCTCTCTTGTTGAGGTAGTACATGGCCACCATGTTGTCCGTCATTATCAGGACATTCTTTCCCTGTACAGAGGGCAGGAAGGCCTTCAGCGATAGTCTGATTGCCCCCAGCTCCAATAGGTTCATGTGTAGTTTGGACTCTGATGGAGACCAACGACCGCGTCAGATCATTGGTGTGGGCTCCCCACCCCGTGAGTGAGGCGTCCGTTACTACGGTTATCTCCGGCCATGGTTGCCAAAAAAGATTCTCCCTTGAGGTTGTCTTTACAAGCCCACCATAGTAGATCCTGAGCAACTGTGCTCGGGACTTGCAGAAGATCCGACATACTCCAAGAACTGGGACCACAGAGTTCTGAGGGCACATTGAAGGGATCTCATTCTCAATCTGGCCTCTAGCACCAGAAAAATGCAGGATGCCATGAGGCCGAGGAACCTCAGAAAATCGAAGGCCGGCAGATGCTGGGCATTCTGGAGCTTTGTTACCATCTGCAGAATGTGGAGAGCTCTCACCTCGGGTGAGGCTTTGTGCGAGGAAGCATCCAAAACTGCTCTGATAAACTGGAGCTTTTGGGATGGTATCATGTGAGACTTCTTGAAATTGAGGGAGAAGCCCAGTTTGTGAAGGAAGTGACAGGTGATCGACAGATGTTCCTGAGCTTGTTCGGGAGAGCGCACGCTGATCAACCAATCGTCCAGGTAGGGTTAGACGTGAATCCCCCCCTCTCTCCTGAGACTCGCTGCCACAACCGCCATCAGTTTGGTGAAAACCCTCAGGCAGAGGTCAGCCCGAAGGCAGAACTCGAAACTGAAAGTGAGAACCACAAACCTCAGGTACTTTCTGCGCTTGGGATGGATTGGCACATGAAAGTAAGCATCCTGAAGGTCCAATGATACCAACCAGTCTTGAAGCTGGAGAGCCTGAAGGATCTGAGAAAGGGTTACCATCTTCAACTTGTCCTTCTGGAGGAACTTGTTCAAGTTTAAGTCCAAGATGGGACTCAATCCTCCGTCCTTCTTTGGAATGAGAAAGGAGAGGGAGTAGGGGGAGGGGAGTACCAACCCTCCCTTGTTCCTCTCCACTACAGGTACCTGTTCAATTGCACCTTTCTCTAGCAGGGTTAAAATTACCTGCAACAGGAGCGGATCTGGAATTTTTACAGAGCTGGTACCTGGTGGATGGTCCTGAGGCCTTTTAAGGAAGAGATGGCAGTAACCTTGAGCTACTGTCTCTAGTGCCCAAGCATCTGAAGTAATGCCTCCCCCATTCTTTCAGATGCAGAGAGATTCTGCCTCCCACTAGTGTTTTGTGTGATAAGGCCTCAGAGTGATTTGGAGGCGGCTGCAGGAGCGGCAGATGGCAAAGATGCCGTTTGAGGCTGGTTTTGCAATTTTTTCATCCACGACTAGCGAAATTTTTCTTGCCTCTTTGAATGGCCTGTCCTCTTCCTCCAGCAAAAGAGGAGTTGCACCGAAAAGAACGACCTCTCCAGAAAGATAAGCCCTAATAAGGTTTCTGAGGCTGCCGCATGGAGGCGCTAAGAGATTTAGTTGCCGCTTTGGAGGTCTGTAGTTTTTCTAAGCTTTCATCAAGCCATCAAAAGGCCTGTTGAGAAGTCTGGCCTGCACATCTGGTACAAACCCCAACTTCCTCAACCACGCAAATCTGCGTAGCATTGTGCTTGCAGCCATGGATCTGCTGATACTATCAGCAATATCCAGTCCAGACTGGAGACATTCCCCCATTGCCTCCTCTCCGTCTTTGACAATATTCATGAAGCCTTCCCTTTCCTCGCCTTCCGGAATATGTTCAGCCGCTGTCATGGCTACTGGGCAAGGGCCCAGTACTTAACTTCCTCCAGGGTCCCAATGGACCCAGTCTTGACGCCTATGGCACCAAGCTCATTACAAAGTGTGTTTTGCACAAAGAACACAGAAAGCACGTGCAACAAGGCCGGGTGGGGCCCTATTAGTACTACAAGGCATGTGCAGAAGACAGGAGGAGGAGCAAGGTGGGGCCACAAGGCGAGGCCTAAGGGGAGTGGCTGGGGCCAGGCTATATAAGGCAGCCCCACCCGCATGCTGGCGCTTCGTGTTAGTCTGCTAAGAGCAGCGTAATGCTTAGTGCCGTCCAGAGACCCTTACCTGGTTCAGCACGTGCATCTTCAGTCTCCAGATCCCTCCAACATCTTACCTTGTCTAGCACGTGCATCTTCAGTCTTCGAGAACCGCCATTATTTTACATGTATTCAGCCTCACCATCGCTGAAAGCACTGCCATCAGCTTCCCACTATGCAGTTGCTGCGTGCATCTTACCTGGATTCAGCCACTCCATTGCTGGAGGAAGCACCGCTCTCGCTTCCGACTCTGCAGCCGCATTCATCTTACCAGTTTTCTTGAATCCTCTGCAGGTGCCGCCCAACATCTTTACCTGTCCTGAACTCCCATCAACACAGGACCATCTTCGGGCGCAGCACCCACGTCGATCATCTCCGGCAGCCTGCAGGAGTTCGGACACCGCTCACCAGCTAACACCGATCAGCCGCAACTGCAAAGGGAATAAGAAACAAGGTCAGCAATCAAATAGACTTTAACACGTTAAAGCAGCGCAACTCACAAACTTTTTGAATTGTCTTACCACCAGTGGGTCATCCGGAATAGAATATCACCATTATGCGCTCCTGAGCCATATTCATCGCTAAAGGGGAGAGAGAACAATATATGGTTACTAACAATAATCATTGGGGAAGAATTACCACACAGAATACGGACAATAAGCATAGTTCTATACACTTACCTTTGAGACGGAATGGTTGCAGCCGGCCTGGACCTCCACAATCTGGACCAGTGACGCAACTAGGTCCATCCACAGAGCCCCTGCTGAAGGAAAGCAGGACTGCAAGCTCATCCTTACATAAAAACAGGTGAGCTTGCATGGGCAAACTCCTGCGTACTACATTTTGCTACGAAAGGGTCAAGGGGAACCGCAACACGACCACGCTATCCTCACTGCCACTCGTCTTCTCTCAGGAACAATTCCAGCCTTCTGGGTCCACAAAAACACAGCAGTTGGGGGAGAGAAGCGATCCGAGGGAGTCAACTCCTGGTAGGGCTCCAACCATGCCCCAACGCCCCCGCAGAGACCAGGTGAGCGTAACAGCCGCCGCTGAAATGCAGTCCCACAGGGTATGGGTGAACCTGGCCAGGGTACAGGTGACATTAGTTGACTTGAGAGCCATGCTACCCGAATTAAAGACCTTACCGGCCCAGGCATCCACCTTCTTATCCCCTCTATCCGGGGGGATAGATGGATATGCTGTCTGTCTTGAGGAAGTTGCAGCCTGAATAACTAGACTTTCTGGAGTGGGATGCCTGCTTAAATAATCAGGATCAGAACCAGAAGTTCTATACCTCTTTGGAAAATTACTGTTGACTGCAGCAATTGTATCAGGAACATCCCAGTTTTTTTCTACTGTTCTCTGAAGTGCCCTATGGAAGGGGAGAACTGGATCCTTATGGGCGCCCCCATTAAGTATGTCAGTCATATCATCCTGATCAAAAGTGGGTGAGGCTCTACCCCAGGCCATGTGTCATGCGCAGCAGAAAGGGTACCACCATGCGCATTGCTCATGCCAGCAGATGTAGTAACGCCCGCACTCCCATAGATTCCCCGACACGTAGCACTGCTAGGTTCTGCAAGGCACCCCCAGTTCCTAGCAGTAACACGTTACCTGTGGTGTGAGGGCCGCGTGAACAGTCCTTGTCCCGAGGCAGGGGCGCAAGGCGACCTCATTGGGTCCCTCGCCTGCATTGGCAACTGCCGTGGAGGTTGCGAGCAGACAGGATCAGCCGATTGCGATCATTTCCTGGTTACGGGACGTTTCCCCGATCACGTGCTGTAACCTCTGCTCACGTGATCGGGAGCCGTTCATAAAAGCCGGACATTTCAAACACTTGTTGCTTCACAGCTGTTTTCTCGCAACACTGTTCAGTGTTTTGACTCAAGACTTCACAGATTTAAGACCTTGGCTCACGGACTTCGGATTGCCATTTCTTTATTCCCTGGTTCTGGCATTGGCTCTGCACGGATACTCAGATTTTTTTACCTTTTGACAACTAATTACGTATTGCTGCCTCGTTTTCCCCTGGTTTTGTCATCACTCTACCGGTACCTGAATTCGTCCTTTGGACTGTTTTGGACTTGCTCTCGTATTAACCCTGAACTGTTGCTGGTGTTTTCCAAGTGCTCCACGTCTTTCCAAGTGCCACGAATCCTTCAAGCATCATCCAGATGTGTGTAGCCAGTACTTACCATCTGGTGCCAGGCTTCAAGTCACTGTTCACACGCCCCCTTGCACGATAGCTCCCAATTCCCAAGCACATCCCTACTGGGTTTAGGTAAGCGCTTTTTCTGTAGAATTAAACGCTTGATATCATTGTACTGTGCCTGTTTGTGCTAGTACCTGGCTTCCTTCCAACAGTCTTTGGGTCCTTGGCGGCGCCTGCTTCCTGTGAACAACAACCACACCTGTGGCCTCAAGGCTCACACAGAGAGTGTTCTTGCCTTTCTCTGTGGGGAACTTGGGGACAGAGGCCCTTATACTCTTCATGACACATCAAGATCTGACACCATGTATTCCACCACTCTATTCATTAAACTCCTGTACCATGAATCTGCATGTTCAGCAGGGTCAGGTTTTGCAAACTCCAGCTCAGGTGACGTATCAATGCCACTAGCAAAGTGAAGGGTATCACACAGGTCTCTCATTTTCGATTCTGGATCGATCAATTCGTCGCGGACCTCTCTGGTACTATATTGTACTCCAAAAGGAGAAACCACTTCTTCAGAGCCACTTTCTTCAAAAATAGAAGACCGACTTAAAGAAGTCTGACTTAGGTAAAGGAGTAAATCTCCTTTCCTGTTCATGAGTTTGCGTCAAAGGAATCGAAGGAACCTTCGATGGCATCGAAGGAGTCTTCGAGGACACCGATGATGTCTTCAACAAAAGGCGTCAAAGCCGTTGGTGCTGATGGCGTTGACGAAGTCATCGAGGGTTTCAAGGACTTGTTTTTTATACAGTGTCAGGGAAACACTTGATTTGAGGATTCCTTGACGATTTGACGTTGACTCGAGTCTTACCAGTTTCACCCATACTACTAGGTTTACCACAGTAGTTCCTGACTTGCCTGTGTCGTCCGACGGAGCGACCGGGGTCTGGCTCTTTTGAGGGGGTTGAGGCCGCATTCTCAAAGACCTCCATCATCTTCCTTCTAAATTCAAGCAGACGGTTGATATGCACTTAGTGGCCAGGCCCATCAAGTCTTAGAACATGCCCTTCATGCAAGCCAGGCCCCTGAATGAGGGCCCCCCTCAATTTCTTACCTTTCTTACCTCACTTAAAGCACACCAGCAGCATCAGGGTCGCACAAGAAAGGCTGCAGAATTCAAGCAGAATGAAAGATTGAATCCGTCAAATAGACATCTTTATTGAAGTTTCAGTAAAAAGATCAAGCTGAGAGGCAGCCAGCGACGCGTTTCGTGCACTTCTAGGCATTTGATCACACAAATATATATCTTAAAACCGATTCCCCGGGAAATATTCATTCATACACTAGCCACATGGGTGCCATACATCTTCATAACAGTTATTCTCGGCTGGACTATTGGCTGCTTGCGGCCAATATTGTCCATACTGTCAATAGATGCATCACCTTGCCCGTGACCTGGTCTGGTAATGTTATGTTATAGGTACTTATATAGCGCACCGTCACCAAAGGAATTAGTCCCCAGGCGCTCTGGAGGATCTGTAAAGTAGAAGATGGGATGGGTTAGTAAGGTAAAGAGGGAGTAGGATAGTGAGAGGAGTGGTGTACTGTTGGCAGCTTCAACTCGGTAGACACTGGGTGCTGAGCTTCGGTGCGAGTATTGGATCTGTGTCAGTCCGCGTGTGCTGTTGGTGCAGCTTATGTGTTGTTGCAGTGTGGTGAAGTGCGTTCATCTTGTTGTGCGAGAGATGGTTGTGTGAGTTTTTTTGAGCAAGATAAGTATGCAGAGAGTTTGAGCTTATATTGGTTAGTGGGTTATATGACATTTAACATGCTAACAGTCACAGTTCTGTCCAAGTGTAGTACTTGCTGCTCTACATAATTCTGTCGAAGTGTGGCATATGCCAACATGCACAATCCCATCTAGATGCGGCGCAGGCTAATGTTCTCATTTCTAATGTGGGACATGCAATATATTTTTTTTAAAAACATTCCAGGAGACACCACTGACAACAAAAAAGCATGGCCCGCCACTACGAACCACTATCTCCCAGTGTACATTGTCCCCAATTTCCTAATCATACCCCCTCACCCTTCAAGTAGGCTCCACCCACTTGGCCAATGAAAACTCACTTAACTGCCGTATGACAGACCCCACTCCCACTTCACCTGGACCAGGAGCGCAGCCTGCAGAGCACAACCCGCTTCCACACGGCACGTCCTTGCGTAGATAATGCTCCCGCACAATACGTGCGGTCAGACCCCAGAGGGTCCTCAAGGGGAGGGAGTGTGTGTGTGTGTGTGATAGATATATATATATATATGAACCGTACAGACTCACGTGCAATAGTTTCACAACACCAGTACTCATGCATATCACACTTTTAGAACGTAACTCGAAATCCCATCCATGGCAGTGGAATCTCATGACCCTCCAACACGCCGATATAATAGAACATCTTTTACGAGATACTGAGGGTTTTTGGCTGACCAACATACCAGACAGTTACGAGACCCTCAGATGTTGGGATGCCTACATATCCTATCTTATGGGAACATTTATTTCCAGGTAGACGTATAAAAGGAAAACTTGGGCAGCAGAGGAAATTACACTAACCGGAAACTTGCAGGCAGTGGAGCATAAGCATAAAGCCACCCGAGATCCCAACATTCATACCCATATACATAGATTGAGATCTGAATTAGCACACATTACCACCCTACGCACCCAAAAAGCATTCTTTAATTGGGCCCATACCCTCTATGCCCTTCTCTACGCATGATGACACTGGTCCTTAAAAAGGTAGGCAACATGCACAACTTATTATGTCAATTTGCGATGCATAGGGTGACCCACTAGTGGGAGATCAGGCCATTAACCTCAGATTAGCAGAATAGGACTGTGGGCTCTATGCAGCTCGGCCGGATAGAGAGGTTGGGTTGATGCAGGACTTCCTACAACCGCTGCTCCTTCCAATTGTTGCAACAACCAAGCTGGATTTTTTGAACGCCCCGATCACTGATGAGGAGGTCTGTATTGCTATTAGGGAGCTCTGTTCTGGTAAGGCAGCGGGTCCAGATGAATTCCCAACCAACATTGATAAACTGATCATAGATTCAATGGCCCTAAGGCTAGGACAGGTGTTAGAAGAGGTGGCAGAGGTGGGATACCTACCAACTTCTATGCTGACGGCAAACATTGTCATTTTTCATAAAAAGGGCAGTGAGCCTACCATCTGTAGCTCTTACTGACAAATATTGTTAATTAATGCAGACGCAAAATCTTGGCAAAATGTCTAGCACACTGACAGAAGTTCTCTTACACAAACTCGTCCACCAGGACCAGACAGGTTTTATATTACATAGGAATTTATCAGACAACGAGACTGTTTCTACACATTCATGAGGGAGTCTCAAGCCGTGAAGATGTGGTCTTATTGTTAAGACGCTGAAAAAGCCTTTGATAAAGCCCAATGGGACTACATGGTCACAGTTCTTCGGAAATTCGGGCTGACTAGCAGGTACAACTATTATATGATCGACCACAGGGCATGGTATCCACCAATGGCCACACATCTGCGCCCTTTCATCTCTTTACTGGCACTCGCCAGGGGTGCCACTTATCGCCTTTCTATACACTTTAGCGATCAAACCTTTAGCTGTTAAGCAGCATATGGATGACCAATGGTCTGGTATTAGTAAGGGCAATGTGCAACAGTCTCATTATACGCAGACTATATCTTATTATACATTAGTTGCCATTCGCAATCCCTCCCCTAAATCCGCACGATACTGCTAGAGTATGGCCCCCATAATGGGGTATTCTGTAAATTGGGATACATCTCAGGTGATGCCCCTACAAATTGATGTTCCATTGGACCCAGCATGGGTGGCTTTGTCCCGATTTCAATGCCAACATATAAAATATCTGGGGGTGTTTGTTGGCCCCAATTTGGGAAATCTAGTGGATTTAAACTAGTGCCCCTTGCTAGACAAAATTAAATAGGGTATGGGGAAGTGGAGTGTATTACCTCTCGCTTCAAGGTAGGGTTAACGCTCATAAAATTAATTTGCTTCCTAAACCAATATATATCTCAATTATGATACCAACGTTGCCGACGGAATCTATGTTCGATGATTTAGAAAGACACATGAAATTCATTTGGTGCACTAAAAAAGCATGGTTAAATAAAAACGTGCTGCAGGCCTCAAAGCGGACAGGGGTTTTACACTCCCCTCCTGTAGGGTGTACAATCTCGCAGCCCAGGAATGTTGGACTAAACATTGGTTAAATACAGATGAAACATCCAGCTGGTGCTCTATAGAATTGAGAGCACTCCTACTATTTTCCCCACATGAAACTCTAGTCATTCCACCACGCAAACTCCCGAAAGCCCTAAACACCCAATACTTGGCCCCACATAGTCCCAGGTCACAATGGCATCCCTGCATAGATTTCTCTTAGAGATCTGTTAACATAGTACTCGCAATCTTATCCACCCGTGCAAACTCGCAGCTTGTGAGGGTGTGAAGTTTTTTTTTTTCTATTCTTTATTTTGAAACTTTCTTGGTAGTGACAAGGTTTTTGATCTGCTCGACGGCTCCTGCCTCCTACTGTTTACGGAGACTGAAGACCTTTTGGGATTGACCGAGAGAGCCTGGCGCCAATATAAAACGATATCAGTCATTAGGGCAACTATGACTAATGAATCACGGATGAAGGCGCAGTCAGAATGTGAAGCAGAGTTTGGTAGGGATATCTTGGACTACCTGAGCATCAGAATATTTTATAATTTAGGCACACCTAAGAATCTTAAAAGGAATAGGGCTCTACTGCACATGTGGTGGGAGGAGTTAGGAGTCCCATTAGAGAGGATATTTATGAATTCTTCGCTATGATAAAACACACATCATATAGCTCGAAAAATAGAGAAATACAAATTCAAATTATTCAAAGAGCTTATTTCACTCAAACTAGTGTGAGGGGTCAGAAATGTGAGAGACAAGTAGATGGAGTTCTCACAACAAGCCATGTTAATAAATAATAGAAGGGTGATACGAACGCCCATCTTTCCCTAGCCTCACAGGGATTTTCCTACCTAACCAACTAAGGCTAAAGGAAAATTACCCATTCTCCAAAATGTATCTGTCCCTCACACTATTATACACAGAACAAAACATGCAGTACATTTCTGTCAATGTGAGCTTCACAAAATAACAATTTCAGAAAGACAATTATAAACCAGAATCCTTCTGACCAGAGTGAGATTCCCTTCCTCTGGATCAATACAGGATTTTTTAACCATCAATTTCAGGAAAGTTCCTTCCGCTAGCCAAGTAAAATGCACAGTTCTAAAAATGTCCTTTGTCTTGGCAAAGTTTACCAATTCAATTCCAACAAGGATTTGTTATCTTGAAGACAAATTATTACAGCTTCCTCAATCCTAGCTTGGTAAACCAAAAAAGATTCTCTCTTCATATGTCAAACCAAAAGTCAATGTAAATATTCCCCACTCTGAAGACAATTCACTTTTTATCATAACACACTTCTTTCTGAGCAATGCTGTTTTGTCAGGATGTTTAACAGTTCATCAAAACACATTAGTTCTACCACAACCTTCTACCACTTTGCAGTACTTTAAATCACCTTCCTTGTCCACTGGCCTGCCAGGACTAACCACCAATTGTCCCTTTTCTGGTGTATCGCCTGCCAGGATAAAAACTACTACCACTACTATTTAAACTCTGTGTTGAGGCTTGTTCCAATCTTTCCACATTTAAATCCTCAGCGAGGAAAGAGAAATCAACAACTGCTTCTGGAGTCAATCTCTTGACTTTGAACACAATTGGTTCACAACTTTTTACATGTGTTTTGTACAAAGGGGCAAATGTTTCTCATATGGATCCATTTGCTTTAGGCAATGTAGATTATACTTCTCTCCCCCTTGATCCATTCCACAAGGAGGACTTTTATCCTGCAATTTCCGATTTCCTTTTATACAACTTATTGACTGTAGGCAATCTGTTATAATGTCCCTTTGTTGGATATCCCTCTTTAGGCAAATGATATCCCTTTTGCTCTTTTATTGTGTCCTTTTGGCTTTGGTAATGTGGGGTACAGTATTCTCTTGTTTGACATCTCCCTTTTAAAAGGTTCCATTCACTTTGCTTAGTTATTGCCGCCTCTTGGATTTGGCAGTGCAGGTTACAATTTTCTCCTGCTTGCTTCAGTTTAAAGATTCAGTATTCAAAAGATGTACTTGTGCACAGTGGTCTACGTTGGAGCACCCCGGGGTCCCCTCTAAAAGGCCAACTCGCTGGTTTGTCCTGGAGGCTCCTGCGTACTCGCTGCTTCTGCACACGTCAGGCCCTCGCCTACATTTGACAGCTCTGGATCACCTGCCTCTGCTCACGCTGGCTGTCAATGGAGCACCCCCTGCTCCACACGTGCTTCGGTGAAAACTTCTCACCAGAGGAAAATTCAGGCCATGGAGAGGCGCTCTCTCTCTCTCTCCTTTGGGCAAGCCAGCCTCCACATCGCTTCTCGCTGCGCGTCCTCTGCATCTGCCTGGATCTCGGACCTTCGCCACTTTCTCTGCACGGTGTCCCGCTAACGGCAATGCCTCGGTTCCAGCCTCTAGCTCCTCCTGCTGCTGCTGCTCCCACTACTCTCCAATGACCGGCACCTGAAGGGCCTTTAAATGTTTAAAGGTCCCATTCAGGTGTGGGTTGTTACAACTAGACCGCTCACTACGGTTTAGCAACTCTGCATGCCTCTTCCTTGTCTCAGTACTAGGAGCATTATGGGCCTTGAAGTCCATAATGTTCTTAGTTGTTTAAACCTCAGAATCTTCAACTTCACAATAAGCCATTAAAATACTATGATCATTATGGGCATTATTCAGAGTGTTCTCCCATTCTTCTGGACCTGAACCTCCTCCAATGTGATCCTCTCACATAATACCATCCCCAGGGGTCAGGATCTGGTAGTGGCCGCCTTTCCCTGGCCACATGAGAAGGGTTCCGGCTCAGGGTTTCTGGGACGATCACCTCTGATTCCTCACAATAGGGTCCATGGCATGGGACTCACCCACTCTGCCGACTGTTGGAAACAATATGGGGGATTAGGAACTATGGGACATATATTTTGGTTCTTCCCAAAGATTAAGCTCTTCTGGTTATGGTTACCCGCAGGCTAGCCAATATGCAAGGAGTCACGCCCCAGTCATCCCCAACGTCAATGCTGTTTAGTATGGATGTGGATGATTGACACAATGAAGCCATGTCATGTAAACTTACACATCATGCTATTCACAGCTCGAAAAACCATACTCCTAAACTGAAAAACGGCGACCCCTCAGGACACGAAATGGGTGAAACTCTTAGCCAAAACATGTGCTGCTGAGCGAGCCAGTTACCAACAGGTTGCCAGTATATCACAGGCTGATACATTCTGAGAATTGCTCGCCTCAGTAATTTAGAGGATGCCAGTTTCCATAATATGAAGCTGACCCAGTGGTAACACTTACCACAATAACACTATGTCCAGTTAGTGAGGAAATGTTAGTGACCCCTATTCAACTTGTGGTCGTATGTGCTTGGGTGTACTTACTGAAGGGCATGCTGCATTAGGGGTGTCATTAAGGAGGCAGTGAAATGAAGGCAACGTAGCGTCGGAAGCGGCCCCTCTCTGCTGTTCCTGATTTCTTGAGGTGCGGCTTGACTCTTTTGCATGCCTGAGGGTCCTTTCCTCAGATCGAGTTTGATGGAGTGCGCCCGTCGCAGAATACACCGAGTGCTGAACGCTGTGGTGACAAGCCCAGCTCCCGCTCCCTGTTCCTCGTGCACTACTGCAAAGAACAGCACTGCATGGTATATGGCGCTGGGGAGGAGAGGGCTGTGTGGGCTGGTGATTGATCCCCAATACCATTGTGACCTCCGAGGAACAGATCAGGTTGTTCAGCCAGTGTACGGCCGGTGAGTTGTGGCGAGCCGGTCCTTTGCCTTTGTTCCTAAATTACATTAGTTCCGAACTCTGCCCCTTAGTCCTGTGCCTGGGATACTGTGCTCTGCATACTGTTTGGTCATTGGCCCCTTGGTGATTGGGTACTGCGGATACCCCCTGATCTCTGAGCCAGTTGCTCCGTTTAGGCTCCTATACGATCACTTGTGGAGACAAGTGGAGTTAGCTGGTGGAGTGGCTGTGTGTCTACCGTGTCAACGTGCAGATTTTGGCCTTTGGTTGCCTCTAATATTGCGCAAGGCTTTTTGCTCCTGCTGGACCATTAAGGAGACCTAAGTCCGACTGCCCTACCTACACCCCTCCCTCGCACAGGAAGCTCCTTTTACTTAACCTCCCTTCGTTTGCGAAGTGGAGATAGTGGGAGTTGGCGAAAGGGGGCAGTGTAGGGGGTAGCAGTCGGCCAGGGTGGGAATTTGGCTGAAGATGGAGAAATCAAGATCCTCCTCCCTGAAATGTGCGAGAACGCGCCAGCAGGCTAGTAGAGGGGTGGTTGGGCGTGACTCCCCTGTGGATGACTGTTCCACCAAGAAAATGAACTTCCCAACACATTGATGAAAGAGGGACCATTTGTGCCCATTGTGGAATCAGCTATGAAAAATGTTGGGGTGCCCTCAAAAGAGCCGGCGAGGTTCAGCATCTATGCCCTCGGGGGTTGGATCCCTGGAGTCCTTATTAAAAACTGGTCCCTCTAAAAATTCCAGCTTTCTGGAAGCTCAACCATCTGCCGTGGAAGAAAGGGGGCGTGGATGAGCAGAGGGGTATCCCGAGTGGGAAGGTGGTGTTTTACAAGCTGAATACTCCCGCTCCTAGTTCTAGGGCCTGTTTTCAACTGGCGGCCCTATGTATTAATACATCATGGAGGAGAGGAGTAAATGAGGAGCTGGCTAGTAAGATGGCAAATGACTTGTCCGATCTTAGTGTAAAAAATGTCCAAACAAAAACACCTGAGCCTGTCCAGGGTGAACAAGTGTCTATGACTCTTAGATAACAATCTCCTTGAAGCAGATGATTTGGTTGAGAGAGAGGTGGAGGATCCCTTAAACTTAAAAGGTGTGGCGGAAGAGGTGGTTAGAGAATCCCTCAGCCCTCTAAAGGATGTGGAGAGGCAGCTGTTGTCTGAGGGTGATGATATAGTTAAAATCACCTCGGCGAAGGTGGTGGAATCTCCTGTTAATAAAGTGAAAACATTCTTGGGTGTAATTAGCCCGCCTCCTAGGAAGAAAATCCGGCCTGAGGTATTTGGGCGCGACAAGGCATCCGAGTCTTCTTCATCGGGGAGTGTATCGCCAGATTACTCCCAGAGGATTCAAGAGAATCGGGGCAGAAGAACAAGAAGATCAGGGGACTGTGGGCATGGTATAAATCTAATGCAGCTACAGCAACTAGTGATGGCCTCACTGTCCATATCTTTAGGGCCTTTCACGAAGCTGTACAAGAGCCTGAACGAGTCACTTCAAACCCAATCAGCTTTGATTGTTGGCCTCTTAGACAAATCTAATGACCTGGAGGCTTTGGCCACGAGAGTGGACAAGAGATTGGATATGGTGGCAAAATAGATTATGCGACTTGGCAAGTCGGGAATCTGTGGATAAGACGCTTATGATGGAAGCTCTTTTACAAGACTGCAGGTGGATGAGGTCACAGATGAAGGGTGCGATTCAAATGTCTTCGCCTGTGAAAGACTCTGTGGCAAAGCCCCTTATGCCCCCCCACAGGGCCTGGCCTCCATATTTAATACAAAGCAGGACCCCAAGTCGGCGGTCATAATTGAGGAAGGAGCTCGAAAGGACGGCGTGGTCTGGGTTGAGGAGGTCCTACGAAAGAAACACATTAAACTTGGCCAAAAAAAAAAGAAAATACATGCCAACAAATGCAAGGAAGGAAGGCGAAGGGCTCCAGAGCCTTCCTGAGGAATATTAGATTGCCGCTTGTGCAGGTAAGCCTACCGGCCTCAAAGAAACCTAGGAGAGAATGTCTGCCTCTACAGGAGGTGGCGGCGGGTCTGCCTGATGGCATTGAAACCTCCATAGGGGAATTGAGTTTGCTAGTGGAAGAACTTGAGAGAGCAGAGGATGATGCTAAATGGAAAGATGTAAGCAACTCTGAATGGGAAACTATGGAGGGCCTCATGGGATCTAGTGAGTCGAGGGTCCCTTTGGTGGATCCACCTATTAAAGGATCACCCCAAAGGATTCCGGACTCCAGAAAGAGTTTGCCCCTGATCTCAAGAAGGGAAGGGAAGGGAAATTGAAATCGGCCTAACTATCTGCAAATCTAAAAAAAGGGGAGGCTAAATTGGAAATAGAACTGCAGCAGTTTAAAACCCTTGAACAAAGAAGGAATACAGTATCTAGTATTCTGAGTAAAGCCCTGGAGAAACCGGATAGATTCAATCAAAAAAAAGATCAAGGGATCAGGTCTGGAGTGGAGGTCCTTGGAGGAAATGAGAAGAGGTGGTTTTGAGACCAGAAATAAGAATAAGATTGCCAAAACTGGCAAAAACTATGGTCCAGTTAACAAATCGAGATCGGATGTTATAAGGAGGGATGTGGGTAGTGAGAATCCCTGGTTGAAAAACTAAAATGAAGTGTTGAGTCCGAAGATTTGCCTGGAAAGGATGGAGAGTGATTCCAAGATGTGCCTGTTGAATAGAGGAAATGTCATGCGGTTGTTTAACACCATAACTCAAATCTCAAATTTGTGAACGTGGATATTAAGATTGTGGAGTTTGTAGAAGAAAAAAAAAAAAGACGGATTGGATTATTCTTCATCTTTCCTCTCAAGGGAAAAAAAGATTCAATGTTGGCTCTTAGAGATAATTTCTTATCCTTCGGATTTGAATAAACAGATTTTCACACTCAACTGAAAATTAACTGGAAAATGGCAACCTCAATAAAGGCCCCGAGCCGGGAAAACCCAGTGTGGAGATTCAAAAAGAGGATGGAAAGCGGCAAGGAAGAATCGAAGAGACAGCCCAAAACTGGTGAAACTATCCTGAATACAAAAGAAGTTTACTGTGGCGAATCATGGAGGGCGGATTGATACAAGCTCCCAGCCTGATAACACTTCTACTTGGTCATGGCTAGCGGGATCATTGGGTCGTATCACTGAGTGTTAGACTGCAGGGCAAAACAAGCTGAACCGATTGAGGATGGGGTGTTGGAATACTAGAGTTTTTGGAAGCCTATTTGCAAGGGGGTTGATGGGTTATGGATGCCTATGATATCCTCCTGTTTCAAGAAACTTGGCTAAGGGAACCTCCCCATTGCAATGGGTATGTGGTGTTCCTAAACCCGGCGCCTAAGGGGTTAGTGGGCCGTCCTTTTCTGTTCTATTAATGATGAAGAAGGACTTGGGATGGTCAGTGACTGCCACTTAATGCCAGAACCTTTATGTACAGGCAATTTATTTAAAGCACAATGATGATCTTGTGAAATTTTCCTGGATATTGATTAATGTTTATTGGCGAGTCAACATGTGGAATGATTTTGAACTCATGAAGTCTAACCAATTTGATGTTGCCGTCTGTGAGGTGGATGGGGTTAAGATTGTATTATGTGGTGACCTGAATATTAAATTGCTGGATAAAATAGGGAAAGTGTGTGACAAGAATGAATGGAAGGAAAGAGAGAAGGAATGGATGTTTAATATGAAGGGGAGATATATGCATTTGGTGAATGGTCAAACAGAGGGAGATAGCCCTAGTCACCCGACAAATGAGTGGAACCCTGACCTCCTGTATTGACTATTGTTTTATATCTAAAAACCTTAAGGAGATAATTGAGATTGGTTAATCTGCAGACACTCAGTGACCATGACTTATTGATCATAAGTTTTAGGGATTGGGGAGTTAAAGGTAAGAATGATAACATGGAAGAGGTTGAATTGGGGAGCTGTGGGATTCGCCCAAGACTGAAAGTGCAAGAGGTTAAGAAGATTAATAGGGACTTTAAAAACCAGTTACTGTCTGATCCCATGAATACTGACTATAGGGGACTCCTCAACCAGTTTTCCAGGTCTGGTTCCCAGAAAGGGGCTCTCCCATGATCTATAAAGCATGCCTATGACAGAACTAGTCAGCAAAAGAAGTGTCATGCGTAAAGAAGTGAAACATAAGGGGGTGCTCTCAACCCAGGAAAAAGGAAAGGATAAGGTTAACTCGCCAGCCCTATAAAAACTGGTGTAGAACTATGAAATACTCACGCCTACAACAAGATGCTGCGCGCATGCTGCAAGCAGTATGCAATAAAGATTCTTTATCTACATGGGAGTTGATAAATAATGGGGGGGTTCTTTCGCCAGGAGTAATCCCTGGCGACGGTGGCTGAGAGGGATTGGGTCAAACACTATCAGTCCCTGTTCTCTGACCCTGGTGCTGGCACTAATGTCATTAAGGAGCAGTGTAATGGTGGATGGAAATTTGCTCTTGGCGATCACAATGTAGGTTTCATGATTGGAAAGCTGAGTGCTTCCCGTGCAGCGGGACCCGATGGGATTTCGAATCATGAATTAAAACAGAACAAAGATCATTGGGCTAATGTCGTGGCTACGATGTTTAGACAAATTATGATTAATATGTTCATTCCAGAGTCGTGGAGAGGCCCCGATTGTGCCCATTTTTAAAAAGGGCGATAGGGCGGAACCTAAAAACTACCGCTCTATCGCCTGTTCGATGCGATTGGTAAACTCTTTGCAACTCTCCTTTTGCAGGATTTGAGAAAATGGGCCGAAGCGAGTGGAACACTAGACCCTAGACAGACAGGATTTGTGAGGGGAGTGGGAACATATTTAAAATCACCTTCTACTGAATCTCCTAAAGGAAAAGAGTTTTGAGAAGGGATTGACAATGTTCTTGGCCTTTATGGACCTTGAACAGGCGTTCAATAGTGTTAGCAGGAGTCATTTGTGGGCAAAATTGCGGAAGTGGGGTTGTCCGGTTGATCTGGTAGAAGCAATGGAAGCGCTCTATACAGATAATTCAGTCCGAATTAGGTTGTCATCTAGGGGTACACTATCCAGTAAAATTTTCACTTATCGGGGTTTGAAACAGGGGTGTGCTCTTGCACCGCTCCTTTTTTGCCTCTATATAGCTGATTTGTGATTGTCTCAGGTGGATATTCAGGCCTTTCCGCCAACAATCTCAGGTTTCGTGGATCCTTTTTGCGGTGACCTGGTTTTCCTTGATTGAACTCCAATAGAACTCAAACGATGTCTGCTAGCCTTTGAGCGATATCTCAAAGCTAATGGTATGAGAATCAATGCAGCAAAATCTAAGGTGCTCCCGATAAAGAAAGCAAGTTTGACTAAGAAAGAGAAATGTATTTGGAGGGTGGAGGGTATACCCCTGGAGATTGTGGATTCAATTGTGTATTTGGGAGTCACTATTAACAGAAACACTTATAAGGCAGCTCATTATGCATATTTGTGGCAGAGAAGGATCCCCCTGGTTAATCAGGGTGGGGTGCTCCACCGGAAGTTGGTAAATTTACATTTCTACCTATTGTAAACTTCTACAAGCAGAAGGTGGTGCAGATACTCACCTATAGCGCCGAGGCGGTTCTTCGCCTCATGTGATTGCTGGGAGAAATTGGATGGTCATTTTTGGCGCAAGATCTTAAAACTGCCAAATGACCTTCCGATGTGTATGATTAGGCGTGAACTAAGGCTCCAGTCTCTGTAATTAATGGTGGCTTGGAAGACCGACTCTTTATATAGAAAGTGTGCCCTGGGGAGTGTGGTGATGCCTTTTAAGATCTTGGCATTAGATAGCAGGGTGGTAGACAGCCAGTTGGAACAATGGCGGATTAAGGTGGAAGCTTTTTTCTTGGATAAGAATGTCTGGAATGGTTGCTTTCCAATCCAATGAGTGTGAGAAAGAAATTGTTGTCAAGGGACTGGATCTTTACCATGGATCAATGTGGTGGTTTAAAGTCTAGAGAAATGATGACCACAGAGTGGGAGAGTTAACAAGCTACCCAAATTTATGAGCAAATTCCCCTCCCCAAAATATCGTGATTTACTCCTTAGATGTCGTCTGAACATCCTCCATACAAGAGAGGTTCTGTTTAGTATGAAGATGGTGGATTGTTGATTTTGCAACCTGTAGGTACTGTAAGAGGATCCAGCATGTGGAAACCCCGGAGCATTTAGTAATGAATTGCGAAGCTCTGAGGGAGACTAGAGCTTTTTCTCTTGAGGATTCTCTACGGATGGGATCAACTCTTACAAGTGTGGAATGGTGGAAGTGGATGTTAATTGGTGATAAGTCCAGGGTGGTTATTGCTGTGATGAAAATGCTTAATGCTGCGTTATCAAATTGGGAGGGACCACCCAAGATTGAGGGCGAGGAATAAATGAACTCAGTTGATCTACTCTCATTTAACTACTTACGGTTTGGTCTGATTTATTAAGTGAGAATGTAGGGGATCAGAATGTGTTGCTGTTTGGCCTCTCTGGAAATGTAATGTTAAAGGTTTATTTTAAGTTGATGATTATTTTTACATATTTGACTTCTAACCAATAAAACATTTAAATAAACAAATTAGGGGCGTCACACTATGTTTGATAAGATAATGGGACAATCAGACGATGTAATGTACAAGTTTCTTTATGGTGTTTTAATATATTAGGTCTAGATAATGTACATACTAAAATGCACGCTTGCAGCGCAGGGTGGAGTGGAGTGGGTTGGGGAAACAGAAATGATAATTGCCGGTTTCTATACGAAAGGGGTAGATGCATGACATTGCTATCCAAACTTAACATGCTTTTGGTTTATAGCAACCCCCCACCCCTTTTTATGTTATGAGGGATTCAAACTTATTTGGTGTTATAATGGTTGTGTTTTGTTGATTATTTTAACTTAATAAAAAGATGTAAAAAATAAAAAAACAGACTGGGAAAGCATGCAGCATATGGTTAGACTCACAGTTTTACCCATCTCCCTGCCTGAACTGACCAACATGCTGTGATGAATCCAATAGTATCACTCCTTTCCCGGCGGTAACAACCTCTCACGTGGCCATGGGACAGCAGCCATTACCCGATCCTGACCCTGGGGGCGGTTATATGAGGGAGGATCACATAGTGGGGGAGTTAGGGTGGTGGTATCATCTGATGAGACATGGTATCCCCCTTCCCTTTCTGAAAAAACATCTCCAACTCCCCATGGCCTAGTAGCCTATTGTAATACCTCCCCTCTTCCACCCATGGAGGGTAGTGTGAATCTGTCACTACATTCTGAAGGCCAACTTTTAAATCCAACTGGCCTTATAAAATTTTGAAAGACATTTTTCCCAGTCCTCCAAAGTTAGTTTGCCATTAAAATCCATTGCAAACACGCATACACCATTTTTAGAAGAGGACTACTATTCCCACAATCCCCACAACACTGGGACGAAGAAGAGGAGTGGAGTAATACAGAGCATGGGAATCCACGAGCACAGGCAGTGCTATAATGGCAGCGAGTGCACACCCGTGCCCGGGACCTTTAAATCACCAAAGCAAGAACCACAGAGAGGCTTCTGGTAAGAGCGGGTTACTCCTCATAGTGCGAGAAGGAGTCTGTGGAGCCAACCAGCATGGGGTCCCGAGGAGAAAAGGTTGCTGTAAGCAGGCAACACCCTGCGGGAACCCCAGAGGCAAGCAGAGAGCTCCTGGGCATTTGCCAGCATCGGGAAACAGCACTTTGATCACCAAAATCCCATGAGAAGCAGACTAGCACAGCGGAAGACCCAAGGAGCAGGAAACTGGTGGAAAATGGTTGCGATGCAGAAGGCAGCAGAAGACAGTCACTGGCAGACCATAGAAACAGCAAACGCCATCAGGAACCAGTGATTCCATGAAGGACAGAGGGAACACCGGGGCGTGTCGGCGACTAAGCGAAACTGAAATAAATCTAACTTTTGAAACCCAGAGAGAAAAGGAAGAGTTTTTAAAACCGGAGACCGAAAGACGGAAAGGACAGTTTCAAAACAGGAGAGACTTTCAAATTTGCCCATGTATGTTACGAATATATGAAAGACTGAAAAGCCAATGTATACGAAACCATGAATATTAGCCAAGAAGGCTACAAGAAAGACCCATGAAAGGTGGGAGTGTGAGCAGGAGCTCACACCCGAAAAGACCTGGCAAGAAAATATGCCAGGCAGCTATAAGTTTGTGCCTTCAAGAGAAGCCCTGGCAGGAGAGTATACCAGGCAGTTCCAAGTGCAAGATTACAGAATTCCCTGCTAGGGGAAAACTGCATGCAATCACAAGTGTGAATTTTTAAGAAGCACTAGCAGGAGAGTGTACCAAGTGTTAAGACTGATTGTCTTTACTCTGGCCTGGTGGGTAGATGTATAGAAGGCCAACCTAGCATAGTGACAGGGTCAACTCTGGGAGCTGTAGCCAAACCAGTTCAAGGTAGCAAAGTGAGTGGTCTAAGCTAAATCTAAGGGGGTGGTGAGCTTGCAAGGGGTCCCCAATGAGTACACACCGTGCATAGTCAGGGATTACACTTAGTTATAAAAATACTTACTTATTTATGGCCATACAACACTGAGAAGAATTGCTACTAACAGGTAATATCACACAACACTAATAATAGATACATAGATACAATAACTGTAGTAGGGCAAAATGCAAATCAAACACCTAAGATACAGTACTAGCTTCAGAAGTCCATCGTTAAGATGAATGGGGCCTTGTGCGCGAAAGTTCACCAAAGTTCCATGCAGTTTTGTGAGGCTGGAAAAAAGGAGTAGGGTCTTTGGGTCCAATGAACAGTTCAAAGTGGTAGAGGACAAGTTGTTCTAAATGACAAAAGTGTCCCCAACATTCAGAGTGATTGCGCGAACAAGCAATGGTAAAGCCAATCTATTATGAAAGTTTCTAAAAGTTATCAAAACTTTTAAGAGGGAGGTAGGGGTTCAGGTAAGTATCATTACAACTTACCCCCCCCATACTCCGATTCTTCTTGGGACTTTGCAGGTCTGCTGAAGAGGGTTGAAGGCTGCTTTTCCCGCTGTCAGCCTCAGACCTTGATGCCCAGGGATTGCAGGTTTGAGCACTTCTCCGGTCATCGTCTAATGCTGGTGTAAGGTATTTAGGCTGGAAAATGCAAAATAACTCAATACAGGGCCCCTCTCAGGACAGGACTGGATGCAGGCAAGCAGTTTCAGACAATGGCCACCGATGCAATAGGATCCACTTGCCGTGGTCAGACTTCACCTCCTATCTCGTGTCCTCTTGATGCTAGGATCAAGAAACTTTGCAGAGATGAGTCTTCTAGCACAAGCTGGCGATCCGCCAGGTTCCAGGCATTAACTCAGAATGGTGACATCTGCAGCACTGTAGCCCAAACTCTGAACTGGCCAGCCACTGGGTGATCCTGGGGCACTTCCAAAGGCTCTTTTTCATAGGACTCCCAGTTGACATCGAGAATGGATGTTCCTTCCACTCCAAGGGTTACAGCTCCTTCGCAGAACTGCTGAAGATCACTTACAAGATAGAGCTCTTCTAGGACAGCAGCACAAGTTGGTCACCAAGCCATTGTCAGAGAGGAAGGGTACTTTAAATCCTGTTTGGGTCTCCTAGAAAGCCCTTGAGGAGGAGAGAGGGAGGGAAAGCTACGGCATTTAGGCCTCCATAGTTGGGTAAGCTTAGATGGTCAAGGAACCCCATCTATAGTGAACCAGTCCCAAAGTATTCAATTTGGGAGTAGTGAGAATGCGATGGGGAGGTGGGAGTCGCCTTCAATATATGAGGGCAACTGTTCGGGGACCAGGCCTAGACTCAGAGCCCCAATTGACTTTATTTGTATGTTTATGCAGATTAAAAACTCAATGTCCTACTGAGCTAATCACATGAGCTATTGACAACCTTGCTATTAGTGTCTTCAGAAGTGGGACCGTCTAGGTCCCTGTACCGGGGCCACCCAGAGAAGAGAAAAATAATCACCCAACATGGAGAAAATTCCTGTGAAAGAGAAAGGAGAGGAAGACCAGTTGGAGGCAGGGGATTCTTGGGTCACAGCTGCCACTGAGTGTGTTGATTGGAGGATCCAAGAACAACTCAAATGTTTAAATCTATGGAGTTCCATTTCACAAAACCTAGGAGAATATCAGGCCCACTGAGACAACTGGGAGACCCTGTAGACCCAATAGAAGCCCTAGGGAAACTAGAGTGGAGATCAACATGGTCACTACTGAATAAGATACGTAAAGCCCAAGATCCCCAATGCGCTGACAAGGGCACAACCCTCAGAAAGCGGTCTCTCAGAAGTATCAGACACCTCTGCATTCCGACAGTGGAGGGACACCAACCAAAGAGATTGGATCCAGTGCAACACACTGCATGGGCCCTCTCCCTGCATTTGTTTTGGGAGGAAACCCACCAAATTCCCCTTCTCTTGCCCCACCCCAGCACTACCCTAACCCCCCCCCATTTACTGATCTCCTGACCTCGCACTTCCTAACAATGCAGCACAAAACACAATAAAATGGCCACAGAGTTGGGCAGATATCAAGCTGTAGCTCTATAGCTGAAGACCTGGCCCAGAAGCGATCATGGATATCCACATTGTCTTCTGGGGTGAAGACCTAGTAGACAGGAAGCATAGAATAACCCCCTTCAATTGAAGCAGAGATTATACAAACACTAGGCCAGGAGGTAGACTGTCCTCCCAGCTCCACATATCCTCTGTCAACTAAGCTGAAAGGGATGGCAGGACAATGCAAATACTGTGTACAGGTGACCAGGGAGGAACTAAAGTGGTTTGAGATGTTCAATGGCTGGTAAGTGGTCCAACGAGGTGCTAGGACCAAGTAAAATGGGAAGTACGAGTGTACCAATTAGTTAGCAGCGACAGGAAGAGCAGGTAAAGAAGGGCAAAGAGAAAAAACTAAGAAGCAAGAGGATGAAGGCCCAGGATTGGGGAGGAGACGGTAGGAGAATCAGTATCCTGAAATAAAGGAAAAAGGTGCTGGACAGAGAAAACTGGCCAAACAGACACACGTGCTTTCATCAAAGGAAAATAGGAGGATTGTGATGCAAGGTGCCTAGAAACGCTGGTTCATTTAACTGCCCCGGCATAGATAAGAGGCACGGTATGGCTTCCTTCAATGCAAATGGCAATGGTACAGGCCTGGTGCAAAGCACAGGTGAGGGAGCAAGACAACGGGTCCCAGCACATGCACACAAGGCCCAACATGGAGGCGGGAGAGTCATACCAGCGGCTGCTGCAAGAGCAT
Source organism: Ambystoma mexicanum (assembly GCF_040938575.1). Lineage (NCBI taxonomy): Eukaryota > Metazoa > Chordata > Amphibia > Caudata > Ambystomatidae > Ambystoma > Ambystoma mexicanum. The sequence continues at coordinate 1,404,704,912 of NC_090923.1, read as the reverse complement.
TCCTGCATGATCCCGGCTGTCAGTGCCCAACGGCCACAACAGGCAGTGCCATCAGGCGCAATTAAAAGGACGACGCCCACAGTAAGTGAATGCCATGACAGCAGAAACCAAGAGATCAAGACGGAGATGGGGAAATTCCAGACCAATGGCCTGAAAAGATGGACGAAAACCCTGAAATGCAGGATGATGGCTCCCTCACCAGTCCCTATGAAGGGTCTTCAAAAGGCCCTATTGATGGGCCTCTTTTCAATAACCGTTCCCATCAAGAGAGATTGACAATCATACAAAGGCATAGCGAGAGGAGCAGATGACCTTCGGACAGTTTATCATGTCCCTAGGCTGGTATTGACAGAAGGTGGTTTGACAACTTCATGAGGCCATCATGGATGAAGTGATCCAAATAGCCAATGTCTATCAACAGGCCAAACCAGAAGAACAAAATGGGGCCCATGATGAAAATGGATTTTCCCTTCCTATTGAACAACGAAATGGGAGACCCAAAACCTACTACAGGTTCCCCAGGCTCGTTATAGGGAACAGTGGAGCACCAGCTGCAGACAGAAGTGAAAGGAGGAGCAAGATCAGAATGGAGAGTAGAGAGAGGAGGAGTACATTCAGGAGGGAGAGGGAGTGAGACCCAGGAGCAGAGTAGAAAGGAGGAGTGGAGGGAAGAGCGATAATAAACACTGAAAGGCCATCAGCAGAGAGGAAGGGTATAACAAGACGATCAAGCTACCCCAGTTTAGGTCACCTAGAAAGTCCCTAAAAGGGAGCAAGAAATCAGGCTATGGCCTGTAGGCCTTCACAGAGTAGGACTGCCTTAGACACGGATCCATACCTTATAGTGATTGGCTGCCACATTATCTATTTTGAGATAAGGGAGCCATAGTTATAGAGGTGGGAGCCCCCTTCAAAGTTTGTAATTTATTTCAGTGCTTTCACCAAATGATAAGCGATACAAAATTAAGAATTTAAAAAAATCAAAAAGGGACATTAAAATTGTATTTACATGGAAAATACATAAGCCTTGAGAGAAGAGTGGGTAGAGGAGGTGCGAACAGAAAGCAGTAGAGAGTTCTAGGGTTTGGGAGCAAGTAGGGAAAAGGAGATTGCAGGCAAGGAGGTTTTGTGACAGATACAGGGTACAGAGACTGAGAACACAGGCATTGAGAAGGAACATGAAATGAGATTAAGGAGGAAAGATAGGGTGTTGCAAGACCACAAGTGGCTCCGTAAAAAATGCATAAACAGTGAAAGAGTAGACAAGATTCAAAAGAGCCATGAAATTGACTGAAGAAAAGTAGAAATGGAAGCGCGGGCAGAGAGAAGAGGGTACAAATAGAAGAACTGGAAATGGAGCAGAGAGGAAACCAAGCAAGAGGGCAGAACAGACGTGAGAAAACCAGGATGGAAATGAGAATTTAGATGGCATTAAAAGTAAGAAAAGGACAGGCTTTGCAAAATATTATGAAGAGAGAGAGGTCATGCAGAAGCAATAATAGAGATGAAGGGGGGGAATTAAAAGGAAGAATTAAAAATAACACCAAAGGGTAGACACGGGTATATTGTAGGATGCAGGCAAAGCCACGTGGATGGGGAGATTGATAGAGAGGGGCACTGAAGAAGCAGGAAAGAGGGCTGGTAGAAAATTCATTGAGTAGGGAAATCAGGGAGTTAGAGGTGAAGATACACGAGGAAAGGGACTATATGGAGGAAGACTGAGGTTCACAGACAAACGTTTGGCATTGATTAACTCTGGCATGGGTGATCCAGTAAGGAATTTGCAATTTCTCAAGTAGGAATATTACGAGAAGGGGAATAAGGAATGCAAGGCTGTTACCGCATTTAGCCAAGCTTTTTAATAATATGGAGACAGGGATTGCTCCTCCCTTGCGTAACAAAGAGCTTATATCGGTGCTTCCCAAGGAGGGTAGGGATCCAAAGAGGCGTCAGTCATACCACCCAATATCTTCACTGTGGACGAAAATAATAGCAGGACCCTAGCCACGTTCCTCGAAACATTAATTTTCTATTTGTTCACTCGGACCAGGTAGGCTTCATTCATTGTCATCCGGGGGCCGACGCACTTAAAAAGACTCTGAACTTAAAATGGAGTCCACAAGGGAAGGGGGAGGTGACTCAGTATGGCTCACACTCTATATGGAAAAGGCATTCAATAGAGTGGAATGGGGCATTTTGTTTGTGGTTTTGGAAAAGCTAGGTTTCCAGGAGGGATTTAGGAGAGGGATAGGAGCTCTGTACAGGTACCCCACAGCACAAGTGGTGGTGAACGGCAAGTAACAGTGCTTTCGTGTCAAGGGGTGGGGGGAGGTGAAAGCCCTGTCATCATTGCTTTCTGCTCTCTTTGGAGCCACTGGCAGTCAAAATAAGTAGTGAGAAGAGGATAGAGGGGCTGACCGTGGGAGGCAAGGAATATAAATTAGGGATTTATGCCGACGACCTTCATTTCAGAAATACAGGCAAGTCGCCTCTGGCGGCACGCCTGGTTTTTGAGGAAAATGGCACATTGCTGGGATTCAAGGTTAAGGCGGGGGGAGAAATAAATAAATGTTTATTTTTTTAAAACATATTCCTGTCTGGTAGGGGGGCAGATGAGGCAGTGGATGACCTGGAGGTTCTGAACATGGGGTTCATCGCCTTGGCTGGAGGCATCTACGGGTTACTTTGACAAGGACTTTAGAAGGGATATTTTAGGCAAACTAACCCCATTGTTAAGCAGCATATATAAAGGGCTGGAGGACTGGTCCCGACGGACGCTGTCCTGGATTGGCAGACTGAAAGCTTTAATAATGACTGTTACCAAATGTTTTATTCCATTCCAGTTTCAGATGTTCCCAGTTAGGGTCTTGGACGGGATGTTTGCTGAATTGAAAAACAGGACTCAGCAGTTCCTCTGACAGGGACAGAAACGAAGGGTGGTGTCTGACACTTTGATCCTGCCGAAGGACAGAGGAGGGGTTGTACTGCCAGACATATAACCCATTATGCAGTGGCTCATTTTAGGGCAATCGTACCACACTAATGTGGGGACAGGGACAAGCAATGGGTGGAACTGGAGAACTATTGGCTTAGGCCTATGACAATTGGGGAATGGCTGTGGGTTCCAAAGAAAGAGGTACGAAAGAAAATTCAAAGGCATGGGGTGATTGGACTGTACTGGCACCTATGGGGGGAAAATGAAAGAAATTGGAGTTACTACTTGGCCTTCCCCCTACGAGTCATATTTGGCCCCTCCTGGGAAGGATGATATAGTAGACACCTTGCCGTTCCAAGGATGGTTTGAGGCAGTTCTGGATAGAGGCGGCCAGGTGGTGAAGGGGGAAGAATTTGTGTCTTTGGAAGTGTTGTAAGAGGGTCTGAACCCTGGGAAATTGCTGGTGTTGATGTATCTGCAACTGAAGGGGGCTAGCAAGTGGAAATAGGAAATGCAGAGGGAGTTGGCAGGGACTTTGGGGGACCTCAATTCCGGGTGTACGACCAGAGGCTTGATATTCAGTCTGTACAGGTCCCCGATATAGGTGACAAGGAATGGTGCGAATAGTTACAGGAATAGGTGGGGAAAAAATGTGGGTAATGATTTGAAAGAGTTTATGGGGAAAGCTATGTCTCAGTGCGCACAAAAGGTATCCAGTCAATGCATCGAATACAAAGCATTGAATGCCAAAGGTATCGAAAAAAATGCATCGAAATAAAAAGCATCGAATGCATTTTTTTTCAAAGGTAAAGTTTTTCTTTTAATTTTAATGGGTTTTAAGGGGTAAAAAAAACAGGGGTTGGGGGATGCCCGCTTTTCTAAGTAATCTTTCAATGCTATTTTTTATTTGCTTTTTCTTAGATGCTAAGGCATTCAATGCTTTGGCATTCAATGAAATCACTATAAACCACGCACAAAACACTGATACCTTGCCAAAATAAACTGCATGGGATTAAGCTGCTGTACAGATGGCCCGGTGCGCCTCTCTAGGATGTTCCTTTCAGTGAACCCAGGATGTTGGCGGGAATCTGAGGAAAGGGCCACCTATTGGAATATGTGGTGTGCCTATCCAAAAGGTCCAATACTATTGGAAGGAGGTATTGAGATCAGGGACCAAGACAGGTTCAAGAGAGAGATCTAAATCCAATGAGGGTACGGTTTGGGTAAGAGAATGTGGAGGGGGTGAGGAGGTATCTCCCACACCAGATTCACTATTGGTGGCCAGGGTATGCAGAGCAATGGGATGGAAAAGGGTGACCCGCCCCAGCAAAAAAGGTGTGGACGGCAAAAGCTATGGAGATATATGCAATGGAGAATATGACAAGAGCGCTCCATAACCTACAACCGTCCAGGGAAATTGAATGGGCTGCCTTTTTCTGGAGAAATATGCAGTGTGCTGTAAGGTGCCGCCTAAGGAGACTGAGATGAAGTATGGGCACAGCTTAGGGGGCCACCGGTTTGATGTGGAAGGGGAATTTGGTTCTGCAAGCTTGGAAAGTCGACAGGTTTTTAAGATGGGAAAGTGATGAGGATGTTGCTATTGACTGCGACCCTTGTACCATGCACCCGAGTAGTAAGTACAGGATCCTCTGACGTGATGTGGGGGGGAGGGGGCAGGAGGGAGATTTTATGACAATCGGATGATTATTGGAAAAAGTAATAAGCAAAGTTTGTCTTCTGCAATTGTAATAAAGATGAATTTATACACCAAAAAAATAACACCAAGATTACGAGAGTGCAGAGAAATGGGAATCGGGGAAGGGGAAAGGAAATAGGAGGTGGGGGGGACAGGAGAGGGAATAGTAGTAGAAGGAAAGTAGAGAATTTCAGTCTTGGACGAGTTCATGTGTAGTAAAAGAGAACGCATCCAAGATTGGATGGAGAGTAAGGCAAACCGCTTGAGTTGATAATGAAAGTTTACAATTCACAAACTAGGGCAGCAACCATTTATGGGGCCATGATTTTTTTTTTATATATTTAAAAAAAACATTTTTTTATTACAGACCACAGAAAACACGTTTAAGAATCTACTGAGTCTGCTGTGTTGGGCCCCAACTTTTGCAGTGTATGCCGAGCTAGGAGCAAAACACTTGGCAGACAAATTGGCATCAGGCTCCTTTATTACATTGTTTGAGTATTTTTGGTCCAACCCGAGAGCATTTGTAACACAAGGAATTATCTAAGCACTGAGGTGTAGTGACGACGAGAGAAAAATACCCTGGTTAAAATCTATTTTCTGATGTGCGAGCGAACTTAATGTCCCTAGTCTATCAACAAAGCTATATGCTGAGCCAAATGCAGGGGAATGCCCACAAAATTGATCTTTATGTCTTCATCAAGGAGGAACGGGAAACCATGGGGCTTTCTTTGGCTTCAAGCCACAAACCTGCTATGTTGACCAAAGTGAATTCCATGCAACCATATTCGGTCCATACTAATAACCCAATATAATGTTGAATTGTAACCAGAGCCTGCTTTGCTTTTTGTTGTTAAGAGCCAACACAGCAAATTGGCAGGATTATGGGCAGGACTCAGAATGCCCATGCTGTAATTTGGCTGTTGAAAGTCTTTTGTATTTTGTATTGCTTTGCCTGCATTATTTGGAACTGAGAAGGCAAACTATTCTTCCGATATTGAGAAGAGAGACATTCACTCAATGTGGGCCAGCATTAACTTTATATTACAGGCAGACACAGTTTTTGTTGCGTGGGCATTGCTAAATATTAAAGAGGGCGTGGAGTGCCAGGAAACGCTGTTTGGAGCTGGCCACTGGTGTTGATTGTATGAACAGGAATGATTCAGTCAGTGTATCAAATTTAATTATATGATGTAATTGTTTTAATGCATGAACTGTCTTTTGCTAAAATGTGGCTGCTCAATTATGTTGCACATTTTAACCAACAAAGTCAATAATAGAGAACATTTGAAAAGAATTTATTAATGACCATATCTGGCAATGTATTCAAAATGTCTGACCTTTCAGACATGTATATTGATAAACATTACTTTGTGTAGCTTTCAATACATGGATCTATGATCATTTGTTAAGTAATGCTTACAAGCGTAAAATAAATGTAAAAATGACAAAGCTCTGCACGTTTCGAAAGAGTTCTCTATTTTTCAGGAGCAAGGGTTATTTCTTATCTTCAATGTTCATATTGTGTTCCCATTTCTATTAGGTAAATTGCAGTAATTCATATATTAGTATAGATTCTCTGTACTGCTTCAACTACGGATACTGATGTGAATTAATGGGTACTTAATCTTCAATTCTTCTCATTATAGGATCACTGGTACAATGTCGCAGTATTAGGGTTAATCTGTGTAATACACATTGATAGTGTGTCAGTTCCACGACTTATTAATTATAGCTTCCAATGAGTTCATAAAAGAAACCATATTACCTGCCACTTGTTTAATCACTGGTATTGTAGATATCTTTAGTTCTTAATGAACATCCACTTAATGTCGATGTCTACGCAATTTATCTGAATTAAGTTATCTAAAATAAAAATATATTAAATTGAAACCGTTCCTTTACTGACGCATTAATTGAAATAAATAAGTTAAATGATCAATGATCTCTAGCTGTCAAACTGTCCTACTCACCGACATTTCCCTATGTGGGACCGGGGAGGGCGTTTTTACATGTGGATCAATTCCCAGTCCTTTCTTGTTTGAAGGGTAACCCAACTTGTTGGTAGAAAGCACACATTACCTACTGCAATTTCTCTTTTCTCCATTTGTATTATAACTCTACATTTCTAATGTTATAAGACTTTTCTACTCACCCACAGGGGTTACCAAGACAGTCGTAATTCCGTTCTTCCCAGGTCAGTGTCCTACGTTTGCTGGCTGTGAGCCGTTACCGCGTGCGTCCCTAGGGGCAAGCGTCCCAGTTTTAATTAGTGCAACCCTATTGATTTAGTTATTTAAAGCCTCAAGCAGGTGCAAGTTTAAAAACAGGTGTAAACTTTAGTTGAATTCTCTTACCCGATTACTTCAGAAGTTTCATTAGATTACGGTCTCACTATCTCGGCGCAGAAGCCGCAGTAATACTCTGTATACAATTGTTACTAAGAAAAGTGTTATAATATTCTCTAAGTGCAGTACGTGGGACGTACCCGGATTCTGTACACTAAGCCGCCTGGTCTTTGAAGTCAAATTTAGTCAAAATCAACAGATACAGTCCTTCGTGCTCATTTGTGCGCCCTTTTATTAACTCTATTGACGTAATGGAGCCGATCTTTAAATCGGTAACTGATTTAGATTGTACTGATGCGTATTACGTTGGCAAATTGAATATCTAAGATGGTTAGTAATTCCTGGATCTCATTATCATGACCTCCTTTCATTTTGCATTTGATACAAAAAAAAAATGATTCCGTTATTTATGTGTACCAGTGTTCCAAATTCTGATGATTATTCAGATAAATGTTATCTTTTTAATTGTAGTTCAAAACAGTCAAGTATAACCCGTAATTTATAGATCCAACCCATTATTTCACAAGAATATTTAGATGTGACAGGTCTAACATTTTCCAACATGGCCCTTTCTTTTACATTACATTGGTTTAGGTGATTAGTAATTCACTTTTGGTTAACAATAGTTTGACATTATGTATTTTCACATCGTTTTAGGTTCACGTACAATACATCTTCTGGCCAAATGTTTATCATACGTTGATTATGGGTCTATTAATGATTCTGATTAGTGACAACATCCTTTTGTTGCATCAGGTCAATGTATTAGTTATCCATGTGACATTGCCCACTATTGTCAAGTCAATGTTCATGTTCAAATGATCCTTCACCATCAATAATCTGTCTTTTGGTGATTAGCAGCTACTAGCACTATATTAACTGTACCCTATTGTTATTGTACTGACTTTGAGCCCCAGTTATTAACTCTTAACTTATTTCATCCTTTACTAGACTTCAAATCTCACAACTGTGGACTAAACCGGTCAACCCTGATTTTACAATATTCTAGAATTTGACAAATTCTGTTTAGAGGAAATTTTATTTACAAGAAAATTGCTAACGAGAATTCTTAATTCCTAGAGGCTCTAGTGAGTCCAATTTGTGAATCCAAAACATTTCCCTACGAGACAATGTTTTTCAGATTTCCTCCTCTCGGTGGTCTAGTTATTGTTTCTAAGATAACAAATTTCAATTGTGATATAGAATGATGTTTGATTCCAAAGTGCCTGGTAACTGGTGATTTTTTGTTCCTCATCCGATGTTAGACTTATGTTCTGAAAGTGTTTCTTTTAGTTTTCTTGAAGTTTGTCCAACGTAATATTGTCCACACTGAAAAATGAATGCATAGATTACATATCGGCTATCGCAGGTTGCGTAATCATGAAGTTCAATTTTTTGGCCTGTATATGGGGGTCTAATACTATTGCCTTTTTGCACCTTGTTGCAATGTCAACAATGGAGGCAAGAGAATGTGCCTTTCATTAGGCTTAGGTTTACTGAGGAACAATTATTCGTTTTTCTCAACTCAAAGCATTAAATATGTTTTTACCTCTTGTATAAGCCATTAGAGTTGGTTTAGGAAACAGTTTACTCGATTGTGGGTCTAATCAAGTGATTTTCCAATTTTTCATCAAAACTATCTGCGGACTCTGTTGTGAGTACTCTTTTAGATCTATCAGTGGTGGGTCTTCTTTCGATTTCCTCTGATGCGTTAGTAGGTCAGACCTGTTCTTTGATTGACACTTCATTGCGGCTTCTGTCACCTTCTCCGGAAAACCTATTTCTTCAAATCTTTTGGTTTGGTCTTTTTCTGCTTCCTTGTATGCATCTTCATCTGACACTATTCGTCTTATCCTCAACAGCTGACTTAAAGATAGATGGTTTATTAAATTTTGTGTGTGGTGACTGGTGTAATATATTCACATCGGTTGGCTTTCTGAAAATCATGGTGTGGAGTTTGTTGTCTTGACGTCAAGAAAATGGACGTCTGGGGTGCCAATCTCTAGGGTGAATTTTATTCTTCAATTACACATGTACAGGTAGTTCAGGAATATTGGTAATTCTGTTGCTGGTCCTTTCCAAATTCCAATTAAGTCATCTATATATCTCCTCCACATGGCCAATTTGACCATGTGGGATGCTCCAAATTATGGAGTGATTCAAAATGAAACATGAAAGTATTTGCATAGGCTGGCACCATTGCTGAGCCCATAGAGGTGCCCGAAATCTGAAGGTAAAATTGTTGGTGCGGTGTGTGAAGCAGTGTGTGTCTGGTGCCGGTGCCGCGGGACGCTGCTTTTTCTCTCGGATGCTGAAACTTCTTGCCAGGACTTCTCCAAGGATCTTGTCCCTTCTTTGTCTCTACATCTCTCAGCCCCCCAGCCTACATACACACCGCGCAGGCACAAAGCGCAGCACGTGTGTGAAGCAGTGTGTCTCTGGTGGTCTGGGCTGAGGGGTGGCTGTGGCTCTTAAATCCTCCAAAGACCTTGATACTCCCGATTCCGCCAACAAATATAGGTGAGCGCCACTTGGCTCCAAAGCATATACCATCATTGCCTTCTGCATGCTGCTTCATCATGCCCATTACAGCGGTGGTGGAGAAATACTTGTGGAACTTTAATATTAATTATTGTGTGCATCGCTCGACTGGGACTGTGGGGCACGACCCTTTGAGCAGTCGAGCGCATCCTCGTACCACAGTAATTTGGAAATGCTGTGCATGTGGGGGAACATTTGAAGAACTTCTGCTTGTTTACTTTGAGTCTCACTCGACTGTGCCTGCGGGGAAACACCCTTTGAACAGTCAAGTGTAATTCCACTTGCTGGCGCACTCGTAAGTGGCCCGCAAGTGGGTTCTTTGGCTGGAGAACTCGCCAGTGAAGCCCTGGACTGTTGCCTCATTGACAGTGCACACGTTGGCAAGTTGAAGCAGCGAGGGACGCGCAGTTTGGTCCATGTTGGACTGGAATTGTGTAATTTGGACTCTACTGAGGAACTGTATTTATCAGGCTCATTGGGCTCACTGATAGCAGTAAGGAAACTGTCAAAGTTCCAAAGAGTGGTTTGATAACTGCACAGTACTGGCAACGTCTACTTGTATGGTGTTTTATGCTTCAAGTTCTTGTATAACTTTTGTTCCTTTGACCATTTACTAAAGGTTATGAAGCTTCAAAAATATACCTATAAAAAGGACGGTGCCTCTAACATGAAGGGAAACAATGGCGGGGGTACAGGCTTATGATGATGTTGTCTGCCCCCTTGGTTTTAACCCCTCAAGAAGGGTACTATGAAAATGGTGCTGGAAATGCCCCTTCCCCCTTCTCCTCCGAGTGAAGGTGGGTTGGGAGCCCCGCAAATGACTGTTGGTGAGGAGTCTATCCTTTTGATTGAATCGGGACAGAACAAGGGGGAGGAGAACAGTATTGTAAGTCCGGATGAACCCCCAAAATTTACTGTGGATGGCGCCTCCCCCCCTTCGTTTGACATAAGTGCAAGTAATGGAGAAGGAAATCATAACTTCCCCATTGATAGTTCCTTACTTGCCCACTCTCAATACCCACCGAATCATGAGGCAGAGTGGGAAGTTTCGTCTGCACAGAAAGAATGCAGGCCAGAGGGGTGTAATTGGGTGGGGGGGGGCCAGGGGACGGGAAGACTCCATATGGCCAATTTAATGCACAAATACTATGGAACTGCAACTGCATACACCGCTAATTGGGGATTTTATTAAGTCAGTTGGGATGAATAAATGCAATCACACCACGATTGAGGTTAAAGTGGTGGCTAATAAAGGGATGAATACTGGAGGTACACAGGAGAATGGGTTACTCGTACCTTCTCAAAAAGATCTTGGGCATCCTCCACTTGGAAAGAGGAAAGGGGTTATTCCAGGTTCTGATGTTGGTGGGATTGAGGGGAGTGCCACTGTACCGAAAGAAACCCTAGTCTCATCTCCCAAAATTCAGAAGGGACCAACTAAAAAAGCAAACAATATTCCAGAGCGGAAGCCCGGTAAAGGGCAGAACAAAATGTCTAAGAAAATCTCTCTAAAGTGAATTTCACGAGGCTACACCAGAAGAGTTAAATAATCACATCAGGACTTCCTGGATGATACAAGATATGCGAATATTGCCACCTGAACAAACAATTTATGAGCGGAAGAGCTTGTGACTGGGAAATGTGCCCCGGATTTGCATCAATAAGAAGCTCCCACGCCGCTGCTGCATGCTATTAGCGTGCTGGAGGGACTAACACAGCAGGCTCTCTGACGCTAGGGAGCTTATAAAGTTGCAGACCATATCGGCAAATGCAAGGGGCAGAAGCAAGTGTACATCCGGACGAGCTGCGCAACCAAAGCGCTGCGTTGGAGTATGGAGGTCAATAGTGGCTGGGGAGGCCTGTAGGCGGCAGTGGCTGGGTCCGCCAGTAGGAGGGACACCCGGGAGTTGAATTGCCTCTCAGGATTGGCTGTGAAGTCCAGGAGTGGCGCTTGGTGCACATTGGAAGGAGGAGTGCAAAAGGACTCGTAATACCAGGGAGGTGAAGGAGTTGTCCTGAGGACTGGAGTCGCACACAGGGCGCGTGACAAGGTGGCGGAAGGTCAGGGAGACCACTGCGGTAAGGAGAGGGGGCTAACGAGGAGCTACAGACAAGTCCAGTGCAGTGGGAGCGAAAAAGTGCGTTGCATGATCTGTACCCCGAGGTAACAGCAGCGAGTGGAGGCCAATGTCACGGGCCGAATGTAGCGACCCCCTGTAAGACGTATTTGGAAGGCTGGGAGAGAAAAGTGCGCACTCTCGAGGGAATGAGTGCCCGGCAAGGCCACCTGCGAACAAAACACGCACATCAAGTCACCAGAGAGAAGACTTAATAGGGGGCACACAACATAAGGACAAGTATCCAGTTACGGTGTACACAGCGAAGCCTGGAATTGACGTGCAGTAGACTCTGGGTGCCTGGTGCTTTTGCAGGAAGGCAGATCGACGTGGTCACAACCCCAAGAACATGATCATCGGCCTGTAGGGGGACGACTTACCAAGGGGGTCACGGTGAGCAAGCTTAGGCACTGGAGACTCAGTAACGAAAATCAGAGGCGCAGGCATTGTAGCGCCATAATCTTTAGGAGAACCTCGGAAAGAATCATGCGAGAAGCAAGAGCTGCTAGCCCCCTGTGAGGACGGAACCTGGGGCACAAACAGGACAGAGCAATGTCTGTAAGGGGAGGCAAAGCCAAGGGCAAACAGCCCACGATGGACATTTTTGCCAAGTCGCAGCAATCCCCCACTACCCCAGCACAAGGCACAGCAACCACGCCTGCGGACGCGGCTTCACCACGAGAGGACAACGCAATCTTAATAGCCATTACGGAAATGAAAACCTCATGGGGGACAGCGTTGGCAGACCTGAGAGCTGCACTACAAACCAAAATAGATACAGTGGGAATAGAGGTCAATCTGCTGAGGCAAGATGTCAGAGCGCTTATGGAACGAACGAGCGGCCTAGAGAGTGCGGTGAAAACCAACACGGATACTAGCACAAATAATGCCAAGGAAGTCCACATATTGAAACAGCAGGTGGCTAATCTAGAGAATCGAGCGGAGGAGGCTGAGGAAGAGCGAGACGCAACAACATACGCATGGTCGGCCTCCTGGAAGGAGAGGAAGGGCAGGACCCCACGGACTATGTGGAGAACATGATAATACAAGAAATAGGAGCTAACAAGCTCTCCCAAGGGTTTCCAATTGAACGTGCACATAGAGCCTTGATGAGGAAACCGCAACCTGGAGCCCCCCAGAGCAACTATAGCAAAAAACCTGAACTACAGGGACAGAGGGAAGATCTTGGAATTTTTTCGGAAAGGAGGGACAATAAAAAAGGCGTCCGCGACCATCACTGCATATCCTGATTACACCATGCTGGTGCAAAGGCAGCGGTACAGCTATGTGGCGATCAAGAGCAGGCTGCGCACAACTGGATTCAAATACATGCTCTTGTATCCTGCGAAGCTCAAGATTTTCCACAAAGGCGAAGCACACATTTTTGATACCCCGGCGGATGTGGCGACATGGCTGGATGCACACGGCTGTCCGGAACGAGATGAGGAGCAATCCCAGCAGCAACACGATAAGTGACCACAATGCCATTCATGATAAAAGGGGGGAGGTGGGGGCCATGAGCAGAGACTGCAGAACTGGTAACAAGGGTGCAGCTAGACGAGATGTTACGAAGAAAGTTAAAGATGTGACAATCGAGCATGTGGGACTAGAATATAAATTGTAAAACGCGAAATGGGCGGCAATAAGGGTGCCTCGTCTGATAAGAAAAACAGGAGTCACAAGATGGAGACAGCCTACCCCCGGGAATTAGAGTGGTAGGACCGCCATTAGGGCGATATCTCCCTGCTGAGCTGCGAGTACGGCAATTGCTGGAAAAGGGCTAGATGAGGGGGTGCCTGAGATCCAGGGATGGAGCTGGGCAACAGTTGGGGTGGGGCAGGGATGGGAGGGGATTGCAGTGTAAATTGGGGCAGGGGGAAAGGGGAAGGGGGGGAGGAGGGATGTTATTGGGGAAGTTGAGGTGTTTGTAGTTAAGGGGAGTTTATGTTGGGGTTGGAGAACGAGCCTACGTGTAAGGGAGCAGACACTTGGACATGGACTGTACCTGCGGAGGGAGGAGCGGGAACCTAACATACTATGGGAGACCTTATTGTTACTTGGAATGTTAGGGGGCTCAATAGCTATTTAAAAAGAAATAAGGTTATTGATGCATCTCTGTAGGCAGAAAATAGACATCGCCTTGATACAAGAGACTCACCTCACACAAGAAAAGCTGGATGTGATCCGGAAGAAGTGGAGGGGGACCGTCGTAGGCGCAACATATTCGGCCTATGCTAGAGGGGTAATTACCTGGGTCGCACCGCATGTCCCGTTTCAGCTATTGCAATCTGCAGTGGAGACCCACTCCTGCTGCTAAGACACTGCAGTCACTGTTAATGGATTTCAGGTTCAAGTATGCATGGAGGTCGCACCATCTACAGGATAGGCAATACTCGCACTATTCAGCCCCCCAAAATCTACACATCAGGTTGGACTATGTGTTTGTCGCACAAGAACTAATGACTGAAATAACGCAGGTAGAATATAAACCGAGGGTCCTTTCAGACCACTCGCCGCTGATACTAGTATGGCAATACCGACCCCCGAGAGCAAAGATACCAACATGCCGCCTCAGAGCAGAGGCATTGAAAGATACTATTTTCAAGGAGGACATGAGAGAGGAGATAAGCTATTTTGAGATCAACACTGGCAGTGTAGAGACGGCAGGCACTACAAGGAGGAATTTTAGTCGAATTACAAGAGGCGAAAACGGAGCTAGAAATAGCGTCAAGAAGTGAAGGTAATACCAAGGAAGAAAATGAAACAATACTTAGGCTGCAACAGAAATGCGCGGGGCACTGGGAGAGACTGTGCAATCTCAACTATAAAAAGTACATAGAGAGACAGCATGCAGGAGGGGACAAACCTGGGAGAGCCCTGGCGTGGCTATATAAAAGCGAGACCCCTAGACCCACAATCAGAACGATAGTGAAGGACGATGGGCGCATAGTGGACACCCAAGAAGGAGTTAATCAGGAATATTACCACATCCTGTATGGAGATGCAGAGGAAAGTGATAAAGAAATAAGAGAAACACTGGAGGATATTGGAATGCCACAGATTAGTGCAGAAGAACGAGAGGAGCTGGACGCTCCGATAACTCTAGAGGAATTGGAAGAGGTAGTGAGGCAGCTACCCACCAGCAAGAACGCGGGGGCCAACTGACTCCCTAGCGAATTTTATAAAATGTACAAAAATGAGGTACCCCCCCCCCCGCACACCCTCACTTAGAGATGTTAAATGAGGCATATGAAGTCGGAAGACTACCAGAGTCCCTAAGAGAAGCAGTCATCATACCACTTCCCAAACCAAATAAGCCTGGCTATGATTGTGGCTCATATAGACCCCCATCAATGTTGAACCAGGACAGCAAAATATTAACAGCGGTCTTGGCAAATAGAATGAGGAGGGTCATAAATTAATGTACCCTGACCAGACCGGCTATGTCCCCACAGGAACATACCCAACAATCTTAGGCGACTCCACCGAATCATTGAAAATACAAACAGGGATGCGGGCGAAATGGCAATAGTATCGCTGGACGCAATAAAGGCCTTTGACTCAGTCAAATGGCCATGGCTGATTGCGGCCCTGACCAACTATGGAATAGGACCGGGGTATCTCAAATGGGCTAAATTATTATATAGCGCACCGTTGGCCAGGGTTAAAACAGGAGCAGAAATATCAGAGAAATGGCAAGTCAGCAGAGGTACTAGGCAGGGATGCCCTTGGTCCCCCATGCTGTATATTCTAGCCCTAGAGCCCCTGGCGATATACCTGAGACAACAATATGATATAATAGGCATTACCATAAAAGGGGAACCGCACTTAATCTCCTTGTACGCTGATGATATGTTACTGTATCTGCGGTACCCGGAAGAAAACCTCCAGTATGTGCTGGAAGTGATGGAGCGATTTGCAAGGCTGTCCGGCATAGCAGTGAACCCTAAAAAATATTGTATATTTCCATTGGGCAGATATAAAGGGATCCTGTTAGAGCAGTTACCGGTTTTACAGATACCATGGGAGGTCAGTAGGTTCCGATATCTTGGGATAGACGTATATCATGAGGTGGAAGTAGAGCACCAACATAACACTGAGAAAGCGATTAAGAATATTCAAAATAGTATGACGTTTTGGGTGAAGCTCCCCTTGGCGATGATGGGACGAGGGGCAATGCTGAAAATGGTGGTGCTGCCAAGACCTACACTACTTTGGGAACATTCCATACTTGATACCAAGGCGATTCTTTGCCAGGATGAATAGTATATGCAGGGAATTCCACTGGCATGGGACGATGAACTGAGTGGCTCTTTGGAAGTTACAAAACCCATACAAGAAAGGGGTTATAAAACTGCCAAATTATGAAATCTATTACATGGCAATCCAGCTGCAATATGTAGCTAAATGGCTCGCTGAAGAACCAATCTCGGAGACCAGGCTGTTCCGATTGGATTGTGCCCCATTCTTCCTACAGGAAATTATGTGGTTGCCCAGATCGGATATAAAGGGGTGCCCAAAGAGGAGGATACTTGGGTGGGAGATATGCTGCAGGGCCCGTCAGATAATGGAGAACCAATTCCTGTGCTCCCTGGAAGTACCATTAGTTGCACTGGCAGGAAAAGAAAAGCATTTAAGAATGATGATCAGGAAACACTGGGAGCCGGTGGGGATAGCAACAATGGGCGACATATAGCAAGAGGGGAGCATAAAGGATTTTGAGGGGCTGGGGGAGGAAACGGCGTTATACACGGGACAGTATATTACATATCATAGGGTGGTGCGACGAATCAAAGAGACGAGGTCTGAAGTAGTACTGGAAGATGAACCGGACACCACCATTGATATAATATATGATATAGCAGAAGGGGGACACAAAATATCTAGATTATATGAGCTCATGATGTCCAAATTGGGGAAGGAAGTGGTGCAGCTGAGACAGGACTGGGAAGAGGAAGTGGGGGCCCCAATGAGTGATGGGATATGGGAACGAGCCCAAGGGTACCACAAAAAAGTGTCAAGAAACTGCAGCAGATACAATTATACATAATCCACAGGGCGTACATGACACCCAAGAGAATAGCCAAATTTAAAAACACAGGACGACAATCATACCCCAAATGTGACGAAGAAAACGCCGGAATGGTGCATTTGTTCTGGTCATGTCCAGTAATTGAGAGATTTTGGGGAGAAGTAGCACAAAGGCTGGAAGAAAAAGGGGTTAAGATAGTAGTGGACACAGTGTGGGCTTGTCTGATAGGAGGGTTCCCTAGATCACGTAAACTCAAGTATGTAAGTAAGCTAAAAGACCTGGCGTACATATTTGCAAAGAGAAGAAATCGCTATGGGGTGGAAGGCATGCCACAGACCGAGAATAGAAGTATGGTGGAAAGACCTAGAGAAATGGGATGAGGCTGAAACTACAGTCTGGCAGGAAGCAAGCAATTCGGGGGGAAAGAGGGGAGGGGGGGGGGGGGAGTAGGAGGCGAAAACCTTGATGGCAAGGAAAAAAATAGCGGTGTTATTTGGGCCCACGCAAGACTGGTCAAGTGATCGGGACCAAACAGAAACCATGGAAGAGGACTCCCTACTACAAGACAAAAGGAACAGAACATGAAGGAGAGTAGGCTCGGGGGGGGGCGGGGGGGTGGAAGCAGTGGACATGGATGAAGCGATGTATATTTCAAATGTTATTATGTGCACTTCAAGTTTGGTTTGTGTTTGTTGAAATAAATTAAAATCAATAAAAAAATTAAAAAAGGTTTTCCGTTAACTCCGCTGGCGAAGCTGTGGTGCACGCGAATGGGGAGGATGTTACATGCTCTAATATCCCTATGTTCAAGTCTATTGTTCTCCCCATGGACTATAGGAAGCTGTCACCACTATCCTATTCAAAGATATTTGGAGCTAAATCCAGTTTCCAATCTAATGGACCAGGGATGGCCCAATGCCTTGGAGAGGAATGGGAGGTTTGGAGGGAAAAATTGGTCCCTGCGGAAGGTGGAAAGGAAGTTGAGACTAGTGTTCAATCTAATGGACTAGGGAGGGTCCAATGTCTTGGAAAGAAACAGGAATCTTGGAGGGACAAATTGGTTCCTGGGGAAGGTGGAAAGGAAGCCGACTATAGATAGTGTCACAGATGATGTAAAGGAACTTGAGTTAACCTCAACAGAAAGAATGATCTGGAGAGTAATGAGACAAATGCTTTAAGGGGGAAAGGTATTACCTAAGTTAATGGAGGATTCCGACAAGATACCCTCAGTTACTGTGTCCGAAAGCTATGTAGATATTGAAGGAGTTGATCTCGGACATTGCGAAGGTTTGGGTAGAAAGATTGATGCAAACCTACATGATGAGAAGGTAACTAAGAATTAAGTATATGGCCAGTATATAAACAAAGATCCCTATTCGAACCCTCGATCATCCAATAAAATACAGTTGAGGCAGCCACATTTTTTGGAACTTCCCAGTGTTTTAATACACTACTTGTTTCCATAAGGTGGTCCTGATTCATTGAATAGAAGGAATATTTTGGCACTATTTAATGAGATACCAAACCTTAGTCTCATTTCATCCAGAGACATTAAATTGATTGATTATGTCCATCCGGAAAGATACAACTATATCCCAATAGTTTTTCATTCCAGAGCAATCTACGAAGCTGTATTATTGGAGGCGGAAACATTGTACAGGTTTGGTTATGATGTCAGCAGAGGTATGCAAAATGCGGAAGAAGGCTGGGACCCGCAAGTTTTAAAAGGTAGGGGTACGGAACAGCTAGAAAGGTTAACCAGCAAGCCTACGAAACTGTAACACTCACCTGATTCCCGCAGAGGCGCCGGTCTTGACTGGGTGAATGCCGTATCTTCAAAGGTGATGTGTAACACACGGTTGGCTCTTTGGGCTGGACCTCTGTGCACTGTATGTCTGACTCGAAGAGTAAGATGTCTGTAGATAGAAAATATGGGATTAATGAACTGGGGTTATTGGGTGCCTCTCCCCCCTTCCCTTTCTCTTCTCCTGTAGAACCCCAAAGGTTAACGCCCTCACCTTAGGTAAGTGAACGCCGAGCTCTCCATCTGCCTCGGGGCAGGGTGCCGTAACCAGTTTCTTCACTGGATAAGGGTGCAGGCCTCTTGACCTCAGAGGACTGCTGTCCGTCGTTAACTGCACGAACGGTAAGTTCTGGGCACTTCAAATGTCTTAAAAGTCTTTTGTAATGATATCTCTTGTTTTGCAGGGTTCCGGCGATGGCGGATGGCGGGCTGATGAGAGTTGAGGATCGAACCCGTGTGAGGAATAGAAGCGCCTGGAAGCACGTAAGTAAGCGCTTGTAGCCTGCTTCACGATGCGCACTAACTGTCCCTTTTATCTTGCAGGTACAAGTTCGGAGCTTTAGAGAAGCTGAAGGGTGCTGGAATACCCACTGGATTCGGCGTGGGAAGGAGTAATGGCACGTGAGTAATAAAGTTGCCCAATGTCTTTAAACGCACCTTCTTTTGTCTTTCAGATGCGGGATGCAGCGCCGAAGGCCTCCGGAGCGTGCGAAGAGCTGGTAAGCTTTTGTCTTTCAGATGCCAGATAGCAGTGCGAAGACCTCCGGAGCATGCGAAGAGTAGGTAAGCCTTTGTCTTTCAGATGCCGGAATGCAGCGCGAGGCGTTGGTGACAGCCGATGGACCAGGTAAGAGATGCGCTGCCACTGAAGACCGTAGTGCTAACCTGTTCTTTCTTTGTCTTTACAGGTGCTGCTGAAGACTGGATTCCAGGATGGTAAGCCTTTGTTCCCTTAGGCCCAGGATCAGAAGCAGAAGACACGATGAGCGTTCTGCTGCAGAGAATGCAGAATAACGCAAAGCAAGATTCATCCATCGGGTGTGGTTTAAATAGCCTCCTGTAGTGCTTAGGTGTCTCCTTCCACAGCCACGCCTAGGTAAGAAAAGAGTTCCTGCTTTCCAGAAGAGTTCCAGTGTTCTGAACCTAGGGAGTGGCTCCTGCCCCATCCAACAGGAAAAGTAGTCCCAAACAGAAGAGGATCAGGGGTTCAACTGGCAGGTAAGTAAGCAGCATGGTCTGCTGCAGGTAAGTCCACCCAAGCATTATGAGCCCGGCGCTTCCAGCGCTGGGACTGGGCATCTTTATGAGCCTGGTGCCACTGGCGCCAGGACAGGGTCCAAAAGGTCCCAATTGGGACTGGCTGGCACTCGGAACCGGGGTTATGGGTCTGCTTCCAAGGGAGTCGGGCAAGTCCTGATCTTTTGGAAGCAGAGATCATGACAGCACCCCCCCCTCAAGGCCCCTCCCAAACCGGGCTTCTCCGGGGGTTTGGGCTTGTTAGGAAATGTTCGATGAAATCTTTTGATTAGACGAGGCGCGTGGACATATTCTGCAGGTTCCCAGGATCTTTCTTGGGGACCGTAGCCTTTCCAGTCAATCAGGTAAAATAGTTTAGATTTGGAGATCTTGGAATCCAGGATGCTTTTGACTTCAAACTCGAGTTCTCCATCAACTAGCATAGGTTTTGGAGATGTAGTTAGTCGGGTTTGAGGTTGCACGGGTTTTAATAGAGAGACGTGGAAGACCGGATGTATCTTCATGTGAGGGGGCAAGTCCAACTTGACCGCTACTGGATTTACTATGGTAGTGATGGAATAGGGACCAAGGTATCTTGGGTTGAATGTGCGTGGTCCTTTTAGAGGTAGATATTTGGTGGATAACCAGACTTGATCTCCTACTTGATATTGGGGGGCTTCCTTCCGATGTTGGTCTGCTCCTTTCTTGTATTGTTCTTTAGCCCTTTGAAGGTGAGAAACGGCTTCCTTAAAGGCTTGGGTGATTGTAGAATGCAGGTGGTCTACTGCTGGTGTTCCAAGATCTTGGAGTGGATCCAACTCCGAGGTTCGAGGGTGACTACCGTATAAAAGAAAAAACGGGGTCTTCCCAGTTCCCGAGTGGACAGAGTTATTGTAGGCATATTCGGCTATCCAAAGGATATCTTTCCAAGTTTTTTCAGTTTGTTGTAGCATGCAGCGCAAATACTGTTCCAGAGTTTGATTGGTCCTCTCGGTTTGTCCGTCGGTTTGAGGGTGGTGGCTGGTCGAAAGTCTCACATCAATTTGAGCCGACCGACAGCAACTTCGCCAAAAATGAGAAATAAATTGACTACCTCGATCCAAAATTGGAACTGAAGGAAAACCGTGCAGTCGGACGATGTTTTCGAGAAATTCTCGGGCCAGAGTTGCTGCTGTTGGTAAGCCTTTGAGTGGAATGAAATGCGCCATCTTGGAGAATAGGTCCACGATTACTAGGATCGTATTGTATCCGGAGCATGGAGGTAGATCGGTGATGAAGTCCATAGAAAGCGTATGCCAAGGGAGAGGCGGGATGTCAATAGGGCGTAAGAGGCCGGCTGGTTTTTCCTTTTGACTCTTGTTTTGGGCGCATATTCCACAGGACATTATAAAGTCTCTGATATCTTTTTTCCAAGACGGCCACCAGAAGTAGCGCTTGATCTTTTCCGAGGTCTTGTCATACCGGGATGTCCTTCCATTAAAGAATCGTGATAACAAGAGATTACCTTTTTCTGTAAATCTGTGCTGGGCAGGTATAACCGTTCTTGGAAATATAATAGGTTGTCCTTCACCATAAAGTCCTTTCCATGCAGATGCCAATTCTGTATGTCTGCTGGAGTTACCAGTAGCCTGGCTTTATCCTTAACTTCCTCTATGGATTGTGTGGCGATTACACCTAGAATTCTTTGTTCGGGAATGATAGGTACAGGTTTAGGATTGATCAAATGTTCTTCCACTCCCATCCGAGAAAGGGCATCAGCTTTACTGTTTTTTGTACCAGGTCGATAATTATGAAGTCAAACTCGGCAAAGAATAGTGCCCAACGGAGTTGCCTAGAGGATTGAGATTTTGCGGTTTTCAAATATTGCAGGTTTCGGTGATCTGTAATCACAGTAACGGTGTGTCGGGCCCCCAGAAGATAATGCCGCCAAGCCTTAAAGGCGGACTTGATAGCTAGAAGTTCCTTATCAGTAATAGTGTAATTGATTTCAGGAGGCGAGAATTTGCAGGACCAAAATGCCACGGGATGCAACTGATTAGTTACTGGGTCCTTTTGTGATAGAACTGCCCCCATGGCAAGGCTCGAAGCATCAGTTTCAACGATGTAGGGGAGTTCTGGGCGAGGATGTTTTAAGATCGGTGCAGAGATAAATCTAGTCTTCAAATTCTGGAAAGCTTGTTCCGCCTCGGTAGACCATTCAAAATGTTTGTTTTTCTTTAACAAGGTGGTGATGGGCTGGACTATTCGAGAGAATTCGGGGATAAACCTGCGGTAAAAGTTAGCGAAGCCTAACATGCTTTGAACACCTTTTACGGAGGATGGCGATGGCCATTTGAGAATTGCATCGACCTTCTTTGAATCCATACGCACTCCGCTAGGTGATAATATGAATCCCAAGAATTCAACTTCAGTCACGTTGAAAACACATTTTTCCAACTTAGCGAAAAGTTTGTGTTGACGCAATCTCTCGAGGACCATTTTCACGTGTTTCCGATGTTCAGTTTCCGATGAAGAATAAACGAGGATGTCGTCAATGTAAACAACAACACACACACCTATGAGCTCTCTGAGGACATCGTTCATAAAATATTGAAAGGCGGCCGGGGCATTGCAAAGTCCGAAGGGCATGACCTGATATTCAAATAGCCCATACTTGGTGCGGAAGGCCGTCTTCCATTCATCGCCCTCTTTTACTCGTACCAAGTGGTAGGCTCCTCTAAGATCCAGCTTTGTATATATGCATGCTTTTCTGACTTGGTCCAGGAGTTCAGGGATCAAAGGTAACGGATATCTATTCTTAACGGTGATCTGGTTCAGGGCGCCATAATCTATACAAGTTCTAAGGTCCCCTTCTTTTTTTGGAACGAAGAACAAAGCTGAGGAAGCAGGGGACTTGGAAGGACGAATAAACCCATTCGCTAGGTATTGATCCAGGTATTGTCGGAGGTGAAGATTCTCAGGCTCGGTGAGGGCATAAATTCTACTACAAGGAGGAGTAGATCCAGGTATCAGGTCTATCTGGCAGTCATAAGACCTATGAGGAGGTAGAGAGTTAGCCTGATCCTTCCGGAAAACATCTTGGAATTCTAGGTATTCAGGAGGTAACTGGTGAGCCTCCGAGGAAATTGCTGCCAGTGCAACACCAGGTCGAGGGTGACAAGTATAGACACATTCTGGAAACTGAACCGTTCTTGCTCGCCAATCGATCTGAGGATTGTGCTTCTCTAACCAAGGAATTCCTAGAATAATCTGGAACTGAGGGGCCTTGATCACATCGAACACAATCTTCTCATGATGTCCATCTTGACTTACTAGCGTCACTTCTTGGGTGGTATGCGTTACTGGTCCGGAGGCTATCTCCGTACCATCCACCGTAGTAATGACGTCCTTTACAGCCTTTGGACAAAGAGTCAGATTCATCCTCAAAACCATTTCATGATCCACATAATTGCCGATGGCACCGCTGTCGACGTAAGCTTCAATCGCATGTAATCGATCCGGATGTTCAGGGCTAATGAGGACCATAGGTATCACGAAATGCGAGGTCACGGATCTGGTTTTAACGCTCGGCAAGAGGACCTCTATTCTTGTCGGGCGAGGTCGTTTCCCTGCTCAGAGTTTGTGACCCTGGTAACTGCAGCTCCTACTGCCTTCTTGGCTGGTTTCACCGGACAGTCTCGAAGAAAGTGCCCCGAGTTTCCGCAATAGAGGCATAATTGCAGCTCTTTTCTCCTTTCCCGCTCCTTTTGTGTTAGTGGTCCTTTCAGGCCCCCTATTTGCATGGGTTCCCCAGAGTCTACTCCTTTGGTAGGAGTTGGTGGTTTGGAAAATACTCGAGCATCAAACTTGGAACGATCGGCCTTCCTGTTCTGCAGTCTGTGGTCAATTTGAACGACTAAGTCAATATAGTCCGAACAGTCTTGCGGGGGATTCACTACTTGGGCTAACATCTTTGAGCTCTCCACGTAGACCTCTATAAAACAGCGTAATCTTTCCTTTTGTCCTCAGGCCATCGAGTTTCCACTATCAGTCTGTTGAAAGACGCAATATAAGCCAAAAGGTCTTGATTACCCTGTCGCAATGAAAGGAGCTCATTGTCCAAGGCCTGCCCCTGTGAATGTCTTGCAAACAGTTTTTCCATACTGAGCTGAAAAGCTCGAAAATCATGGAGAACCGGATCATCTTGATTAACTAGAGGGATCGACCAGTCAGCCGCATTGCCACTAAGGTATGAAAGCACAAAAGCTACCTTAGCTTGATCAGTTGGAAAGGCTGCTGGCCGGCATAAGAAGTGCAACCGGCACGGATTGATAAATACTGCAAACCTCTTTGGAGTCACCAGAAAATCGTTCGGGCGGAGCCAGAGGTACATTCCCAGGTAGGTTGATCTGCACTGGGTTCGTAGAGGATGTTGAAGGGAGATTTGCCCCTGATGCGGGTAACGGAGTTTGTCCAGCTTGTGACTGTAGCAATTGTCTAGCGAGATCGTCTGTTCGCTCCTTGGAAATAATCAGTTCCCTTCTTAGAGCATTCGTTTCCTGACGGGCTGCATGCACTTCTGCTCTTAGTTCCCCAAGTAACTGGGCTAGCTGGTCTGTATCCGAGGTTTCCATAGCGCCTGGGTGGGAGTTTTGCGGTAGGCTTTGCGTTCTGTAACGCTCACCTGATTCACGCAGAGGCGCCGGTCTTGACTGGGTGAATGCCGTATCTTCAAAGGTGATGTGTAACACACGGTTGGCTCTTTGGGCTGGACCTCTGTGCACTGTATGTCTGACTCGAAGAGTAAGATGTCTGTAGATAGAAAATATGGGATTAATGAACTGGGGTTATTGGGTGCCTCTCCCCTCTTCCCTTTCTCTTCTCCTGTAGAACCCCAAAGGTTAACGCCCTCACCTTAGGTAAGTGAACGCCGAGCTCACCATCTGCCTCGGGGCAGGGTGCCGTAACCAGTTTCTTCACTGGATAAGGGTGCAGGCCTCTTGACCTCAGAGGACTGCTGTCCGTCGTTAACTGCACGAACGGTAAGTTCTGGGCACTTCAAATGTCTTAAAAGTCTTTTGTAATGAGATCTCTTGTTTTGCAGGGTTCCGGCGATGGCGGATGGCGGGCTGATGAGAGTTGAGGATCGAACCCGCGTGAGGAATAGAAGCGCCTGGAAGCACGTAAGTAAGCGCTTGTAGCCTGCTTCACGATGCGCACTAACTGTCCCTTTTATCTTGCAGGTACAAGTTCGGAGCTTTAGAGAAGCTGAAGGGTGCTGGAATACCCACTGGATTCGGCGTGGGAAGGAGTAATGGCACGTGAGTAATAAAGTTGCCCAATGTCTTTAAACGCACCTTCTTTTGTCTTTCAGATGCGGGATGCAGCGCCGAAGGCCTCCGGAGCGTGCGAAGAGCTGGTAAGCTTTTGTCTTTCAGATGCCGAAATGCAGCGCGAGGCGTTGGTGACAGCCGATGGACCAGGTAAGAGATGCGCTGCCACTGAAGACCGTAGTGCTAACCTGTTCTTTCTTTGTCTTTACAGGTGCTGCTGAAGACTGGATTCCAGGATGGTAAGCCTTTGTTCCCTTAGGCCCAGGATCAGAAGCGGAAGACACGATGAGCTTTCTGCTGCAGAGAATGCAGAATAACGCAAAGCAAGATTCATCCATCGGGTGTGGTTTAAATAGCCTCCTGTAGTGCTTAGGTGTCTCCTTCCACAGCCACGCCTAGGTAAGAAAAGAGTTCCTGCTTTCCAGAAGAGTTCCAGTGTTCTGAACCTAGGGAGTGGCTCCTCCCCCACCCAACAGGAAAAGTAGTCCCAAACAGAAGAGGATCAGGGGTTCAACTGGCAGGTAGGTAAGCAGCATGGTCTGCTGCAGGTAAGTCCACCCAAGCATTATGAGCCCGGCGCTTCCAGCGCTGGGACTGGGCATCTTTGTGAGCCTGGTGCCACTGGCGCCAGGACAGGGTCCAAAAGGTCCCAATTGGGACTGGCTGGACTCGGAACCGGGGTTATGGGTCTGCTTCCAAGGGAGTCGGGCAAGTCCTGATCTTTTGGAAGCAGAGATCATGACAGAAACAGAATGATGGTGAATCAAATGATTCCATCTTAAGATGGTTAGCTTTGACACTAAGCAATTCCATTGCGCAGCTACAGGGTTTGAAACCGAATACTTAAAAATGTAGCAACCTGGGGATCCAAGATGGTTGCCAGCGAGGTGGCACGTGCTTAAATCACGCTCCACCCGGGCCGCCAGAGAAAAACATTAATGCAGCAATAAGGACGTAGGGAGTGGTCGGATCGCTCCCCCGACAACCCCTGGGCCTCCGGAGGGACAAAAACAGAACACAATGAGTGGACACGGGAAGCAGAGTCTGCCCATCCCCCATCGGAGTGAGACCGAGGGACCACCGGTCGCGTAGCTGAGCAGACTGGGACTGCGGCGCCCCCGCGGGGGCAAAGGAACCCAAGTATCGAGTCGGAGGGACCTGGGCGGACTCCTCCCTCCTTCCCCTCGCGATGCATGAACCATGGCGAAGAGCCCCAGGAGGAGAGGCGGCACCAGAGGAGAGGGGGACCCGCCCCTCCTTCTCGGAGCAAGGCCGGAGCGGTGGATGAAAGCCCAGGCCGAGGCCTAGAGGTGAGACGCACACATCAGGGGACTCCACCCCCACGAGGAGATAGACGCGGCACCACAATAAACATAGAAAGAGCGCCGGTGGTTGGAGACAGGCGGCGTCTTCCGGGGGGGGTTCCATCAACGCGCCAGGTGCCCAGAGCCCGAGGCAAATTGCAGAGGATAGTCAGGCACCCAGCACGGGTCACCCTCAAAAGGCGAGCAGAGCTGGGAAACGAGAACCGCTCGCCAGCATAACCCCGCTGTCCCCCCTCCCCCCACACGCTGCACGGTGACCGGGGAACGGTGCCAGCAATAAAGGGGGAAAGGGAAGGGGTAGAGACAGGACAGAAGAGGAGTACAGAGGAAGGAGACCCCCGGCGGGTGCATAGACTCCCAATTCAGCATCATCTGAGCATAGAAGGAGCCCATTAGAGGAGGAAGAGGGACCCAGACGGCACGAAAAGGCCCAGGGGAGGCGCCCCAATCAAGGATGAAGGAGGGCCTAGAAAGGGTCAGCCGGGAGCGGCCCAAGCAAGGACTCAAGAAGAGGGAAACCTCCAGAACTTGCCGAGAATATCATCCATGTGGCAAAAATGGAGGAGAGAACAGATACCTTGGAGAGAGCGGTACAGGGCATCGAAGAAGAAACGCAGCAAGTTAGTGAAACGCAAGAACGCTTGGTGAGACTCACCCATAACCTGGAAATACAATGTGAAGATCTGGAGAACCGCTCCAGACGGTCCAATATACGTATCAAAAATATGGCAGAATCAGTCCTGGACAAAGACATCAAGACCGCAGTGAATGAAGTGTTCAGGGACATTCTAGATGCATCAGCGACTGACATTATTGGGGTGGACCGGGTCCACAGGGTCGGTCCGAAAAGATCAGGAGCACCGGGAGAGAGACCACGGGATGTTCTGGTGGCTCTCTCCTTATATCCACAAAAAGAGCAGATCTTGAGAAGAGCCAGAGAAATGGAGCATATTAGAATGAACGGAAAAGAAATACAGCTATACCAAGACCTGGCCCTGGTGACATTGCAAAAAAGAAGAGTGATGGTCAAGGCACTGGTGGCGAAACAAATTTGTTACAAATGGACCTTCCCGTTTGGGCTGACCTTCACGTGGGAGGGGAAACAGAAGAGCGACGACATGGGAAGAAGGCCTCAATATAATGGGACTCCAGGAGGATGAAGAGGAATCAGACCAATCAAAATCTAGGGGAGAACAGTCGCGGAAACCTAGGGGCTGGGAAACGATTAAGCAAAAAAGGCCAACCACAGGAAGGGAAGGCCACAGGAAGCTGCCATGAAACATAAAGAGAGGAGGATGGTTGTACACGAAGGAGAGCGATGCTGACAAGGCCCCACAGGGGGAAGTTGAAGGAGAATGAATTGCTACTAAAACGGCAGAGCAGGCGTGCCGGCCGGGTCACGCCGGCTTGGATTCTGGTAAGAACTGACAGTAATGTGGGGTTTAGGATCCCCTGCGAAATTATTATCCGAGAGTAAGGAGGGCAGGGAGCTCTGGGCGCAACGCTCTAGCATCAGTAGGAACCCTCGCCCTACTCGGGGGGAAGTTGTTTGGTTCATGGTTGTTGGTTGGGGGTCGGGGGGAGTTCAAGGTAAGGGGGAGGGGGGCAGGCAAATAGCTGCAGCGGTAAAGAGAGGGGATTCAAGGGCTAGAAACACGTACTTTACAATATGGGGAGAATACGCATTGTAACCTTTAACATCAGGGGTATGAACCACCCCACAAAGAGGATACAATTGGAGAAACAGCTCAAAAGGGAAAGAGCGGATCTCCTACTGCTCCAAGAAACCCATATTAGATTAAGGGACAGACACAAAACACGCATAAGGAGATATAAAATATGGGCTCAAGCAAACGCAACAGAAAAGAAATCGGGGCTACCGATAGCGATAAGAGAAGGATGGGACACCAAACTGGATGAAGTAATCACAGATAAAGAAGGATGGTTGTCATTTGCAAATGTGGTGATAGAAGGCCAATGCCTAACACTGGCAACTGTATATGCGCCTAATCAGGGACAAGATGGCTTCCTCAGAGATGCCCTGGGAAAACTGGAAGCCTTTGCAAAGGGGGAGGTGCTCCTGAGAGGTGATCTTAAGATGGCTGGAACCCACAATTGGATAAAAGCACAGGGAGTATTCATGGCCAAGGGGCACCCTCAAAAAGCCTCAAACAACAGATGGACCAATTGACCCTAAATGATGTGTGGAGGGACCAGAAAGGGGAACAAAGAGGGTATACGTATTTCTCACACGTCCATAACTCCATGTCAAGAATAGACTACTTCTGGGCATCAGTGGGGCTACTGGGCAAGATACAAGGGCTGGAATTGGGAGCCATCGCCTTGTCCGACCATGCACCCCTGTGGCTCGAGCTGAATCTCCAGGGGGAAAAAATGGGTTCTGGAGGTGGAGGTTACCAGGGGACAGAATACAGGACCCGGTTACGAGGGAAGCCATGAGGGAAATGATAATAGAATACTTCACACAAAATGACACTGGGGAAGTCTCCATGAGCACAGTTTGGGAGGCTTTTAAGGCTGTAATACGGGGGAAGATAATGGTGCTGAAGATTACGAAGGATAAACAGAGGTATATGTGGGAAAAGGAACTGGAAAAGTCAATAACACATCTACAGGAGAAAATTACGACCCACCCCACTAGAGCATTAAAGAAAACGCTAAAAACACACACGGCCAATTAGAGATGCTCCGCACAAAAGGAGCAGAAAGAAACTTATTCTATCTAAGACAAAGATATTTCCTAAGAGCAAACAAAGCAGATAGGCTACTAGCGAGACAACTCAGTGCAAAACAGAAAGAAACAACGATTAAGAATATCAGAGATACGACAGGGGAGCAGCTGACTAGCACACAAGACATAGGGGAGGCATTTAGGATATATTACCAAAAACTTTACTCCACAGATCACCCGGATGAAGAGACACAGGACAGATATCTTAAAACCCTCTACATCACACAAATATCAGAAGACAGACAGGCCCTGGAAGACCCAATAAGGGAGGAGGAAGTTAGAAAGGCAATAAAAGATCTCCCGACTAATAAAGTTCCCAGCCCCGATGGCTTCACGGCCCCTTTCTATAAAAAATATGAAGACATACTGATCCCGGCCCTAACAAAGCTCCTAAATTCATTTAAAGATAGTGGCAACGTCACACCCGCAATGAACGAAGCAAAGGTCCTAGTTTTTCATAAACCAGGGAAGGACCTGGCTCTTCCCGCATCATATAGACCAATCTCCCTAATAAATATAGATGCAAAAATATACACCAAGATCCTGGCAGCAAGACTTTCCCCGCTTCTTCCAAAATTGATCAATTTAGATCAATCAGGCTTCATCCCAGGAAGGCAAACCCATGACAACATTAGAAGGCTCATCCACTTAGTGGAGAAAATAGGCATAACGCACTCCGCAGCGATTCTGCTTGCGGTAGACACTGAGAAAGCTTTCGACCAGGTAGAATGGTCCATGCTTAGAACCTTGGAATACATGGGGTTTGGGAAACAATTTATTGCAAGAATAAAAGCGAACTACAATTCCCCGAACAGTAGAGTGGCCATCAACGGGGAAGTAATAGAAAAGGTAATAATAACAAGAGGAACAAAACAAGGCTGCCCGCTCTCCCCACTTCTGTACGCAATCTTTTTAGAACCCCTACTAATGAATATTAGAGAATCCACGCACATTAAAGGGATAGACATGGCAGGGTCGCAACACAAGGCGATAGCATATGCAGATGATATGTTAATTGCATTAGAAGTCCTGGACAGAACATTGGCGGCGGTAGTGGGTGCGCTGGAAGACTTCGGGACCATTTCCAGC
The DNA here is from genome assembly GCF_040938575.1 of Ambystoma mexicanum. Classification (NCBI taxonomy): domain Eukaryota; kingdom Metazoa; phylum Chordata; class Amphibia; order Caudata; family Ambystomatidae; genus Ambystoma; species Ambystoma mexicanum. The sequence goes on along the minus strand of NC_090923.1, from coordinate 1,404,674,725 downwards.
CTAAAAATTAATAGGAGCAAATCAGAAATTGTAATACTGGCGGGAGACCGGGACAAAATAGAGAGGGAAGTTAAAACAATGGACATTAAAATAACAGAGGAAGGCATCAAATACCTGGGAATTACACTAACAGGTAGGGTGGGGCAGCTCTATGGGAAGAACTATCCGCACCTGCTCGCAAGCATTCGCAGAGACCTGGAAAGATGGAATCCTCTGATGATTTCTTGGTGGGGCAAAATTCAATTGGTCAAGATGACCCTCCTCCCAAAGCTTCTATACTACTTCCAGGCTCTTCCAGTGGGGGTCCCCAGAACTTTCTTCAAGTCATTAGCGAAAGTGATCTCATCCTTTGTATGGAAGGGGAAAACCCTGAGACTAGCCAGGGTGATCCTAACCGCACCAACCAAGGAGGGTGGACTGGCGCTTCCCCACTTCCAGAGATACTTCCATGCAGCGCAGCTAAAGGTAGTCCGGGAATGTCTGGGCAAAAACCTGCAACCGATATGGGAAAAGCAAGACAGGGCGGTAGCAAGAACCCCCCTGGTGGAGCTACTCTGGAAGCAGAAACACAGACACCCCAACATAGGGATTAGTGAAATAATGAGGACAACAATCGAAGCGTGGGACAGCCAAACACAGAGAGGTACAATGACCACCACCCTGGGCCCTTTCACTCCTCTATGGCGGAACCTGCAGTTCCCACCGGGTATGGAGCAGGGGGCATACGAAAGATGTGAGGAGGCAGGAATAACAAAAATTGGAGAAAGTTTCATTGATAATGAAATCAGACCACACGAATCTTGGTACCCTCGCTCAGCACTCTCCAAACGGGATAAATACAGATATGAGCAACTAAAACATTGGCTAAAATCCCCTGAAATAACTAATGCAGCAACAAGGACCCTTACTCCATTTGAGAAATACGTTATAACCAACTCAGGGGCAAAAAGATGGGCATCGACTCTATACACCTTCATAAACTCACAAGAGGAAGAGGTTAAGTGGACATACATGATTAAATGGAGTAGAGCATTTGGGGGGGGACCAACAAGAGAACAATGGGTGGACTTATGGACACTGATCCCCAAGATGACTAGATCAGCACAGACAAGAGAAATGTGGATCAAAATAGTTACACAATGGCACTACACCCCTGAAAGACTACATTCAATGTTCCCCAAAACATCAAAACAGATGCTGGAGGGAATGTGGAGAGGTGGAAACGTGGAAGCACATCTGGTGGGACTGTAAAGAGATTGTGCCGTTCTGGGTGGAGGTGAAGGGAGAGATGGGGAAAATGTTTCGGCATGTCGGACAACTGGGAGAGGGAGTTTGGACGTGTAGTATAAGGGACGAAAGTGCGAGGAAATACAAAAAAGACCAATGGAGAAGCTTCATGGGACTACCCATAGCGGCATGGTCGACAATAGCCCAAAGCTGGAAAAAAGACACCCCACTGACATTCACGTGGCTACAAAAAGTATGGGCACAATTGGCGATGGAAAAAGTTACCCACACAATCCAAGGAACGAGGGACAGGTTTGCAAAGGAATGGGGTGTGGTGTCCTAGAGTATCTCCAATCAGACTTTATGGAACAATGGTGCCCACACAACATCAAAGTAACGGACATCTTCAATGCATAATGTAACCCTGAAAGACAATCATGAGTGCCCCAAATGGAGGGTGGGGGGAGGGTAATATATTGTTTATTGTGAGTTGATATGTGAAGATCAAAAACATTTAACAAAATAAAACAAAATAAAAATGTAGCCACCTTTATCCTAGTGTCATGGAACACGAGGGGCCATTGGTTTTTTAAAAAATTCTCCTGAAATCTGCACTATTGTTACGCTCACCTGGTATCCACAGGGACGCCACCCAGCCGGATTACTGCTGGTATGCTTCTCAGCTTTGCCCTGATGTGGTCTGCGGGGAAGGTTCTGCCTGAAAACACAGGAGGACTGTGTTCAAGACTGACCGACTGGGGTAAGTATCCTCCCTCCACCCTCGTAAGATTTCAGTCCCTCTGGCGCCCTCTGCTCACCTTGTGGTAGAATTAGGCGTGCTCTCCGTCTTGCCTTCTTTGCAGGGGCGCGTTGTCTTTCATGGGCGAGTGCGGTCCAGTTACTTCACTGACGCCGTCCTGTTCATATTGTTCAGGTAGGTCTTATTTCTGTTCTTTAGTTTTGTTGCTATCCTGCATGCCTTTCTTTGTTTAAAATGTCTCTTTTTTTCTCCCTTAGGTATGCAGAGCTTCAGCGCGGCGAACTGGCTTGGTTGAGCCCCGCTGGTAAATGTTGGCATATTAAGAGTGCTATGATGCGGTAAGCGCAGCGCTGCGAAGTCTTGCCTTTGCTAACCTTTGTTTTCCTTCCTTGTAGGTCGCTGTGTTTTTCAGCGCGAGTGGAATGTCCGGAGTGGTGCCAGCCGAGAGGCGACCAGCCAGGTAAGCCTTTTGAGCAGTTCGTAATTTGTAAATGCCTCTACTGCTTTCTTTAATGCTGCCTCTATCTTCCTCTTTCAGGTCGTTCTGTCCGGGAGACGTGCAGATTCTAGGAAGCTGTTCGCAGTAGCTGCGAGTGTTTAAAAATTAAGACTGCAGGTAAGATGCTGCTGCTAATGATGTTCCTTTTGTCTCCTTGCAGGTTCTGCTTCTCCGAGGTTCCAGGGAATAGCTGGACACTGCGAGTGTCACGTTGCAAGCTGCAAAGTAACGCGAAGCGTGTTGTCTTGCTCGGGTGTGGTTTAAATAGCCCTAACAAAATAGTCCAGGAAAAGTAGTCCCTAGGCTACCACACCCAAAACACTAGACCGCATAGCTTGGTTCTTAAGAACCAAGCTATGTGGATGCCTCCATGTTGGCTGACAATACAATAAAGTAGTTCCCAAGCACATTGTTTTTTCATGGTGTATGAGCCTGGTGCCATAGGCGGCAGGACTGGCCCCATGAGGGCTTTTGAAGAGGATGCCAGGCTTTAGAAGCCCGAGTCCTGACTCCACCTGGCCAATGGGTTTGCCAGAGGGGGTTTTGGGCGAGGGTCGTGACAACTATGCTATCCAAATGCACATTATTCTGTCTGCAGGAGAGCTGGTTTACATATCCATGCATCCTAGATGGCTATATCGCGTTTTCTGAACTCGCAACACAAGGTAAATTGGGTAGGCCCTCTGGGGGTTTGGTAAATGTCGCACATGTTGAATAGGGACCCATTCTAATTAAAATCTTTAGATTGTCCAATTGGTGTCTCGCTGTTCTACTCAAGCTTACGAACTGTGTGGGTCCCACTTACTTCTTGGTTGTTAACATTTACTGGAACGTTACTGGAACATTAAAAATCACTTGATTGGGGCGCTGTTGCGCACATCTAAGATGGCCGCCTAGGTGGAGAGCTCCGGCTCAACCGAAATCCTTTCATCTATAAATCCTTCCAGTTCTGAACTGGCAGGCGTACGTTTGCAGAATACCACGGGGGAAGGTTCGTAGAAGACACCCTGCGAAAAGGAACGTGTGGCCCCCGGGCCGACGGAGATAATCACAGGTGCAGCTGCAGCAGCCATAGTGCTTCGGAGAGACCGCCCGTGGGTTCCAGGTGGCTTCCACTTGAGCCCGGGGCTCGCAACGGCGGGTCGGCCAGGTGGGCGAGGGGCAGACCGCCAATACACAAGCGCTGCCGGAGGGCGGCGGTGCTTTGCTTTCTCTTCCCGCCTGTACGAAGAAGAGTACTTGGACTTTCTTGTGCCAAGCTCTGGGCGAAAAAATCCTGCCAAGTGCTCGAGGGTGCGTCGCGACGGCAGCATGTCCCCCCTCTGATCCGGATCCCCCCCACGGCAAAGTCCAGCTAGGACGCTGCTGGTGAAGTAAGTGGGCCGCTGTGGAGAGGGGACGCCAGGGACCAGTGCCTCGGTGCATGATACATCTGGGTCCCAACGAGGGTGGGGGAGACCGTTACAATATTGTTATAGAAGAAGCTTGCCGCCAAAGCACCATTGAAGGTGAGAGAGGCACTGCAGGAGGGAGTGCACTCTGCCCCCAGTAGACGAATACTGCAGAAGTCTCACAAATACAACCTTGGAGGTGAGAGTGTACATCGGGGGTGAGACTGAACCTATCCCCACACCTGTACTACGGTTTGCCCGAGCGGTGCTGCCACCATATAACATAACCTGATACTGGTCGCCAGCAGTGCACATAAGTGGGGGAACACAGACCACCCCAAAAGTGACAACATCGCCTAATGGGCCGCACTGAGAAAAAAGCCGCAGGGGGAAGAAAGACCGGCCCAATGGATTCCTTTACCAGCTCCCAACCACAGGAGGCATCTGGAGGGGCGACACAAACATCCGAAAATCGAGACGCAGACCCTTTGGACCGCTTGGCAACAATTGTGCAAAATTGGTTCCTGGCTGTCAAAGTCAAGTTGGACGATATAGTGGCGACGATCGGGGCCCTGAAGGCCCTGGTGGAAAAGGAAAGCGCATGCATTTCGGAGGCAGAGAATAGAATAAGCTCAAATGAAGATGTGATTTCTCAACATGGCCGAGATATAGCCCTGCTCCAGACTGAACTGCGCAAAACCCAAAGCAAGTGTGAGGATCTCGAATCCAGGTCCCGCAGAAACAACATTCGTATTGTTGGGGTCTCGGAATCGTTTGGCAAGGGCTCCATGGAAAGGCAGGTGGAGGAACTACTGAAATCGGTGCTGGGAGCGGAATCACTCTCGAACCACTTTCTCGTCGAGAGGGCTCACCGCACGCTTGCACCCCCTCCGAAACCAGGAGCTCCACCCCGCACTATCATTGCGTGCCTCCTAAACTACAGGGATAGGGACACAATACTCGTCTATCCAGAGAAAAAGGAACAATACATTTGGAGGAGAACAGAATTCATATATATCCTGACTTCTCTGCGACCATACAAGCGCAGCGTAGATCCTATGAAATGGTTAAAAAACAACTACGGCTCCGTGGTGTCCCTTATGCTTTAATTTTCAAAGCGAAAATGAAAACTCAGGAGGCAGAGCACACTTCTTTGAAAACCATTCCGAGGCCATGCCGTATGTGGAGGCCTCCATTCCACTGCCCCCTAGAGACCGAATGAGGGACCAAAATGCGAGACCCAATCCTGGCGAGGACTGAACCGATTTGGCGGACAGATGAGCCGGCGCCTTCCCTGCAGTGACTATGTCTTCATAAGTCAGCACAACTGAACTGGAACACGATCTGTTGTTGTCGGGCTGTGGAGCCTCCTGCGTGGGTGTCCAGCTGGCAACATTAGCCGACCCTATGGAAAGGTCCACAAGCTCAGTTAAAAAGCCCATCGGGCACGTTTTGAGTGTTTATGGGCAGCATCGTCAAATTGGGGGTGATGATGTGAGTGGGTGGCCAGGAAACCAGGTAACAGTTTGCTATGCTGAGCCATCGGCAAAGTTGGGGAAGGGGAATAGTAATAATTGCTGCTCCCGTAATGTGAATATTGGGAAAGTTGGATGACATGGCGGGTACTAATACATATGGAAATAACGGTACAGGGGGGCTGAAAATATCATTGTTGTCTTGGAATGTAAGAGGATTGAACAACCCAATGAAGGCCAGGAAGGTTGGCAATTATGTGTCTAGACATCACCCTCAAGTCGTGATGTTGCAAGAAACACGTGCAATTGGTGCAGTGAACGGGAGTGTAATGCCCAAATGGGGGAAGACACAGTATTATACTAATTACTCGTCTTAGTCCAGGGGGGTTATCACTCTTATACACCCCACCATGGGGTTCCGGGTAGCGGGCCACAAGGTGGACATGCAGGGCAGATACATTCTGGTATGGGGGGGAAATGGCTGTGAAACATGTTACATTGGTGAATACATATGGCCCTAACATAGACGACCCAGACTTCTACTTAAATATATATGAAACCCTTAACAAACTTGACGCTTCTTCCATAATATGGTGGGGGGGGGGACTTTAACATGGCCCTGGACCCCACAACAGATAGATCTAGTGTGAAAGTGAGGACACCAACTAGAATGGTGCTGACGCTGAGACAGCTACTTTCACAAATGGCACTAACAGATGCATGGCGCACATTACACCCAGATGTTAGACGGTACACCTATTATTCATCCGTCCACGACAGTGAGTCGCGAATAGACTATTTCTTTATCTCACAAGGCCTTTCCGAGACGCTGCACAGCTGTGAGATTTTACCTCGTACACTGTCTGACCACTCCCCAGTCGCTTTGGAGCTTCGGTTGAGAGATACTCCCAGACCAACTAGGAGATGGAGAATGCCGTGGGGATGCTTGGTGACCCTTGGGTAGTAGAATCCCTACGCAAATAAATAACAGAATTCTTTACTAATAACCTTGGGTCAGTGACGCTGGTCTCCACTGTCTTGGAGACTTTCAAGGTCTGGGTTAGAGGGGCAATCCTGTCGAAATCTACTGGTCTCCTGAGGGGAGTGAGGAGGGAGCTGGAGGTGGTGGAAAGCGCCCTAAACAACCTTGAGGAAACTTATAGTCGCACACACGATAGGAACACCCTAGCCGAAATCCATTAACACATCCGTGATTTCAATGACGTGGCTGTTACGCTCACCTGGCTCCCACAGGGGCGTCGGTCGGACCCAGACTGCTGCGGCCTCCACCCATGTGATGCGTAGTGCAGCGATGACTGACTGGATCTGCCCTCCTAATTTTGTCTGCTTGGCCCGTAGAAATATTCTCCTACAAGTGGAGAGATGGATTTAGCCACTTGTGGATTCAAGTGATAGCACCCCCACTGTCCTCCCCACTAATCACCTCTGAAGCGCCCTCTCAGCAATCTCACCTTATATTCTTGAAGGATGAGCCCTCCATCCTGCAAAGCACGCAAGGGCGCCTTGATTACCAGTTACTTCACTGGCCTGGAGATATTGGAAGAGTTGTAGACGAATCCTGACTCGAAAAGGTCCTGGCGAAGAGCCGCAAGTATAGAATTCGTAAGAGTTCAAAATGTCTGGAATTCACTCCTGTCCAATTCCTCTTTTATCTTGCAGCTTTGATCCAATAAGAAGATTGACAGCTGAAAGCGCTCCGGTAAAGGTCTGTTTTACCCAACACTGTCCGGTAAATAATGCCAAGGGTTAAACTTGCTGCTTTCTCCTTATCTTACAGGTGCGGCATAAGAAGATGTGGCGTGCTGATGAATTATACCTCCGGCGGTAAAATCAGGTAAGCATATGGCGGCTAAAGAGATTCTCTCTGTCTGTTCTCTCTGCTCACCTTGTTGTTTCTTGTCCCCCTTAGGTGCCGGGATTCGGCGATGTAAAGATGGAGACAGCGCCGGATCGAAGAGATGCTGCGTGGAACGGTGAGTATGGCGCGGCGCTGCTGCTGGCGATGCGACGCGTTTAAAACAAAGTCTTTCCTCTGGTTTGAAGATGCGATGAATCCGGAATCATGTAAGAAATCAGGTAATACTCTTGTTCTAACCTTTGCTTCTTTCCTTCTTTCTAGGTGCTTCAGGTTCGAGGCGGGCGTGGCAGAAGGCTGGATGCTGCTGCTGGCACGGTGAGCGTTACGCTGCTGGATGCAGAATAACGTGAAGCGTGTGCTGCTCTTCGGGCGTGGTTTAAATAGCGAGCCCAAAGTAGTCCCAGGTAGGTATTCCTCACCGACCACGCCCGAGTAACAAAATAGTCCCTAAGGTAAAGTAGTCCCTTCAAGGGCCTCACATGGGCTTGTATCTTCTTGCAGTATGGTCTGCATCAGGTAAGTGTGCACCTATGAGCCTGGCGTCCGCCAGGAGTGATGTCCCATATGAGCCTGGCGCCATAGGCGCCAAGACTGAACCCATACAGCCCCTAGCAGGGGTTGCTGGATTTTCTCAAGGCGACATGCCTGCTCCCGGGGCTGATGGACGTGGTCTGGATGCCCGGGGGTATGCATCATGACACTGGCCACCAGAGAAACACAGTATATGGCAGCCCTGTCCAGAGCACGCAGATATGGCGAGGGGAAACAAGGCGGGTAGAACACTGGCCAATCTAATTAAGCAGGAGGGACAGCCACAACCTATTACTAGTATTCAAGGTGTGAATGGCGAGGTCAAAACAAGTGAGGTGGATATAAACAGCGAGTTTGCCCAATTTTATCAAACACTGTATTCCAACAGAGATAGCAAAACGACCACTGAGATAATGGCATCCTTAACATCGTTAGGGCTCCCAAAACTCCCACTTGAAAACAGTTTGGCCCTAGATCAACCAATCACTGTTGAAGAATTGGAAGAGGCAATCATGGGGCTGGCGTCAGGCAAAGCACCGGGTTCCGATGGGCTGGGGGCCAAATTTTATAAGGAGTTCCGCAAGGAGCCAACTCCCGTGCTACTGAGGACCTGGGAGGAAGCCCTAGAGGGAGGCATACTACCCCCGACAATGAGGGAGGCCATTATAACTATTACCTAAACCCCGACGCCCACCTAGCGACAGGTCATCATACAGGCCCTTATCACTTATCAATGTAAAGATATTTTCCAAGGTGCTGGCGAACCGAATGGCACCATTGGTCTCGACATTGGTCCATCCTGATCAAAATGGGTTAATTCCCCTGCGATCCACTGCATTGAACCTCCGTAGATTATTTGGTATAATGGCCCAGATTAATCCCGGGAGGAGTGAAGCTGCCGTTGCCCTTGACGGCGAAAAAAGTGTTCGACTCCGTGTCCTCGAAATATCTCTTGTGTATTGGAGACATTTGGGGCGGGACTTACTTTCATTGGGTATGTTCGACTACTTTATACCGCTCCAGGAGCCAGAGTGTGCACCAACAGAACCGTCTGAGATGTTCCAATTAGGGAGGGGCACAAGACAGGGATGCCCCTTCTCGCCCATTTTGTCTGCCTTAACTATCGAGCCAATGGCAGCTGCTGTTAGACTAAGGCATAGAGACAGGGGAATAAACATGACAGGCGCAATCCAACTAATTTCGCTGTATGCGGATGACACGCTCCTGTACGTCCGCAAACCAGAAAAAAACAGAGCCCATTATGACAGACATACACAAGTTTGCGGAGTATTCGGGGTATGTCATCAACCTAGCCAAGTCAGAGGCGTTTCCACTCACGCCCTCTGCTGAATGCCCCACGAATATGTGCGGCCTGAAATGGTCAGAACACCACATCAGATACCTTGGGGTGCTAGTGTCCAGAGATAGGCAAACCTTATACGCGAATAATCACGAGAAGGCGCTACAGACGCGGAGCACTAAGCTACAGATCTGGGGACGCCTCCCTGTATCCTTACATGGCCGAATCGCCTTGCTTAAAATGATAGTCCTTCCCAAACTATTATATTTTTTTGTAAATATGCCAATATGGCCGGGCAGAGACTTTTACTAAGCTACAGTCGTTAATAGTAACCTTCATATGGAATGGTAATGCGGCGAGAATTGGCTGGGAAAAAATTACAAAACCCTATGATACTGGCGGTATGGCTGCTCCAGACTTTGAGCTTTATTATCTGGTCGCCCAGGCGCAATTTGCAAAGTATTGGTATGAGGACTCTGGGGAAATACCACATACGTGGGTGGAGGCACAAACTATATCCCCAGTGGACATTAGATCAATCATATTTACTACAAGACACAGGGACACTTGTGACTATGACCCGGGCAGCTGCATGGTCCGTGCTTGGGGCTCATTGTTTAAGAGGCTAAAGTCGGAGACACCATATAACTCGGATGTTCCCCTTTGGACTTTTCGGGTATTCCCCCCACATTCGATGTGGGTATTCAGGAGGTCTGGGACCCACACATGGAGATGAGGGTGGGCGACATGTATATAGATGGCAATTTTGCAACTAAAGAAGACTTCGTGAGAGCAATGGGGGGTGGACCACTTAAAATATTGCAATATTATAGGGTAAGGGCCGCGTTTCAGAAGAGATGGCCAAAGTTCCCAGATGAACATCCCCAACACCCCTGCACGCAGCTCATCACCATGAATGCCGGGCTGGGTATCTCTTAATTGTATGCAGCAGTGCAAACCCACACCCCTACAATAAACCAGGTCAAGGATAAATGGGAAACGGACCTACAAATGCCCATCCCGGAAGATAAGTGGAGCAGATATTGTGCAATGACGAAAAAAGTTTCATTAAATACGGGTCAACGCTTGATACAAACTCTTGAACAGGTTGCATTACACGCCGGCTAAACTGGCAAAATTTCGTGCGGAGCATGGAGGGGAGTGCCCCAAGTGTGGGTCTCAATCTGCGGGCTCCTTTCACATGTACTGGGAGTGCCCTGCCGTTCTGAAATGCTGGGGGGAGGTGGCTGAGCTATTGGCCGATATCACGCAGGTACCCCCGCAATTACGCCCCACAAATACTTGTTTGGAGACATTGGCAAGTGCTCGGAGAAAACCAGGATACTATTCAATGTGGCATGCGCAGTGGCGAAGAAATGTATCCTGTAAACCTAGAAAATGTCCACACCGCCAAACATGACCACTTTCCTTTGCAAACTGACATATGTCAACGAGTATGAGGAACAATGGGGGGGTCATTCCGAGGTTGGAGGTAAGGGATTACCGGCACCGGTAAGGGTGCCGATGCCGGTAATCCCTTACCTCCGTATTCCGAGTTCCCTTTGCGGGTCCTTCCTTACCTCCTGCTTTTAGCAGGAGGCAAGTACGGGACCCGCAAAGGTACCTCAGAGGTAATTACGGTACCGTAATTTACGGTGCCGTAATTGCCTCCTTCCCCATTCCCATTGAGCCCTATGGGGTAGAAATGGGAATGGGGAAGGGCAAAAGGTGAATGGGGAATTACCGGTCCCTCCAACCCTGGAATGGACCGGTAATTACTCCATTCACCATGATGGATTTGGGACGGTTTCTGAGGCAACCATGGAGTCAATTACTCCATGGTTAGCTCCAAACCCGGAATGAGGCCCAATATGTTTTGACTGTCCCGGGGGCAAGCCGGCCTAAGGACATATGGGGTCCCTTCCGTATGTATCTATGTGATTTGCTCTCAGTCGATGATGAAGCTGTATAATGTCGTTGTAAATGTCTTTTTCTGTTTGTCGATTTGTGTGAATTGGAGGGGGGGGGGGAGTTGTTGTAACTGTCGAGACCACTGTTGTTGAACAATAAAAAGAATTTATAAAAAAAAAAAAAAAATATATCACTTGATTGATTCCCTGGAATTACCTGGGGCAACCATTGAAGAAGCTTATTTGCTTCAATCAGAGATGGTACTGATAGTGGCGGGTGATTTCAATGTTGAAATTCCTGTATGTACGGGAGGGAAATGCAATCTTGGACCAGAATACTGCCTCACAAGGGGAGACTACATAAATAAGACTACGCAAGGACAACTGTGGGGTTAATTTTTGCTGACTGCGGTTTGACCAACTCAGCAGAATTGTGGGAGGGTGGGGGGATGTGCTGGATACTGCCACATGGTTTAATGGCAAGGACTCATCAAAAATCGATTACATTTTTTTGCCTCTCCCCCTGTGTGGTTTGGCTAGCTCAATGTGCATTAGGAAAACTAAATGCAGGGATCATAAGATTTTGGAGGTACAATTTAATGGCATGGAACGAGGTGAAACATGGGGTACGCCCTGACATATGTGGTTAATCAATCTGAAACGCATATCACTTGGCATAATGACAACGTGGACCGATTTAATGCTGTATTCCAATCTGATTTTGACCACACGAGTCTTGGGGGGAAAAAAGTATCATTGTACAGTGTTGATTATCTTGATCTTTACGTACAAGCAATCATTAAGCAGACAGTACCAACACCTAAGGTAAATGCAAGGAAGTTAAAGCACCTTCATACCTATGATGCTGCAATTAGAACATTGAAAAATAACCGACAAAGGGAACTGAGACATGTGTAGACAAAAACTACCCGATATTGAGAGAGAGGCTCTGGGGGAAAAAAAAAAAACACAAATAAATGGAAAAATCAAACTAAAGCTCAGAGCAAAGCTGTACCAGGGGGATAATGAAGCTATGTTGGCAGCCTTAAGGGATCCCACTGCCAGATATTTTTGGGCCTTAATAAGTAATTATAACATCCAACAGGCCCAAATGAAAACCTGCGCAATATCGGAAAAGTGGAGGGAACATTTTGGTTTGGATTATGCCCACTCCAAGATCCAAAATCATTTACCAAATTCGGTAATAGACCACCCATGGGATTTTTCATATGATAAAAATTACATTGAACTGCTGATAAGTAAGGCATCCTCTTCGAGGGCAGCCGGGCCCAATGGATTAGCAAACATCTTTAAGGGCAGTGCAAATGTTTGGGCAAAAATTCTATTAAATTCTTTAAAAGGACGTAGTTAAGGTCCGAGTAATACCAAACATGGCATATTGCCTATATAGTGAATCAAGGTGATAGGTCATCCCTGGCAAATTACAGACCTATTGCACTCTTGGATGTGGATTCCAAGATTTTTTCAGGTCTGGTAATGAAACACATTCAAGAGTGGGCAGAGGTAAACAAAATCTTATCCCGATTTCAATTCGGTTTCCGCAAAAAGGTGGGCACTGATGCAGGGGGGGTTGCTAATGAACATCCTGCAGTGGAAAACGTGGAAACAAGGTAGTGTGCCAATCTACGTAGCAACCATAGACTTAACTATGGCTTTTGACATGGTGGATAGGAGTATCCTTCGGGGGAAAACTACACCGATTGGGATTGCCTTCTCCCCTATTGTCAATTCTGTGTCATTGACACAAAGGTTCCAAATTACAGGTACGCCTGAGTAACACGGGAATACTATCAGAGGCGATCAATGCTACAAATGGTTTACATCAGAGTGTGCATTTTTGACCCTACAATATTCAATTTATATGTATCAGATGCTGGTATGGTTTTAAAGACAGTTGCTTTTGTTCCACCTACAGTCGAGGGAATTAAGGTATCGTGGTCTGCCTATGCGGACAATTTTATGTTATTTGATCATACCCCGCAAGGACTGCAACGCCTGCTAACCGCATTTAGAGATTACACAATTGCAAATTCGCTTCTGATAAATGCAAAGAAAAAAACTGTAATTTTACGATTTCACTGTAGTGGTACAAGGGGCAATCCAGTATGATTCTTGAACCCTGAAAAATTATGTGTGAAATGAAATCTGCGGTATTTGGGTTACCCAATCTTTGGTATCAAAAGGAAACAGAACTATAGGCAATTTCTGGATACAAAAGGTGCATGCACAAATGATCACCTAAAAGAAATTGACATGAAATATGGGAAATTTTCATTTATACCGACTTTGCGCTACTACAAATGCAAACTGATTGCACAATTCTGTTATGTTCTGGAACTATTTCCCAGGTGGACAATCGACGAATTGGATAAATATGAGGCAAAGCTATTAAGATCAGTGTTTAGATGCCTACCTAACTGTGTACCACTGGAAGCTTTGCGTTACGAGCTGGGTCTGTGTTCCATCAGGTGTATGGTTATGTGGCGTCGAGTATGCCTATTTAGTAAATTAATCGTGAGCTCTAAAGACAACTATATATACGATCTGTTGGGAAATTGGATACAAACTGGTACATGTGGCTCAGAATACCTAAATTAATTAACAAGGCAATCCCTAGCGTACCAAACTTCATTCGGTGCAACGTGTGAGTTGCTTATATTCAATCCAAACAAAGCAAAAAAATATGCGGAGCAACTAGATTGATTACCTGTGCTAAGGTTGCAGGAACTAAACTATACAAGCATTTGGTATCAGGTTACAAAATTGGGGGTAGCATGGAGCCATACTGGATTAAGTTTCCGGACAAAGGATGGCGCAATTCATTTATGCGTTTCAAATGTAATGTGTTGTTGACCAGGGAAATCACAGATCTACGGGAAAGGGGGAGTGGAACAATGTCATTGTGTAGTTTTCTGTGATACCTCTGGGCTGCCTGAAACCCTCAGCACCTCTTAATTTACTGTGATGTATTGCACATTGATTGTATACACCACTTCTTAATATTTGTGAAGGGGGACAATGTGGATCTTGAAAGACTATGGCTTAAAATGCTATACGGGAATGATTCTTCACTGCAGCTTGCGGTAATTAGATTTCTAAGAAAGATCCGTTTGTTAGTACCACAATATGAATTGCGTAAATGAACCAAAACTAACCATTAATGTGGCTGCTCTAGTGAGTTGTTGCAGCAGTCAAAGCAACAGTTAATGAATCTATTTGTAAATACAATTTTCTTTGGCATTTTTTTTAATTTTGAGTATTTTGTTACATACTGCGTTTTAAATGATTTATGTATTTTAAGTTGAATTGTGTATATGTATTCAGTTTTGCTTTTGTATACTGAAACGTTTTTGTAAAGGTTATGTATAACCAACACAAATAAAGAATATGATAACATTTATCTGAATAATCATCAGAATTTGGAACACTGGTACACATAATTAACGGAATAATTTTTTTGGTATCAAATACAAAATTAAAGGAGATCATGATAATGAGATACGGGAATTACTAACCATCTTAGATATTCAATGGGTCAACTTAATACGCATTGGTACAATCTAAATCCGTTACCGACTTAAAGATCGGCTCCATTATGTGAACAAATAGAGCTAATAAAAAGGGCGCACTAATGAGCTTTGTCCGTTTTACGTTTTTTACGTTACTTAACAAGTGAACGTAGATCAATGTATTGAATGCTATACAAGCAATGGAATGATTTACATGAATCTGATCTGTATGTGGTATACTGTTTATCAATATACATGTCTGAAAGATAAGACATTTTGAATAAAATTGTCAGATATGGTAATCCATAAAATCTCTTAAAATGTTCTCCATTATTGACTTTGTTGGTTAAAATGTGCAACATAATTGAAAACTTTTCAAAAACTGACTGAAATATTTTTTCAATGACTATAGGTGTGCAAGGGACGGGAGTGTCCTTGCAATATGGGCACTTTGTTTTGTTCACCTTGTTGGGCCCCGTCAGTTAGGTGAAGCTGGATGTAGACCTAGACCTTCCTCTGCAGAGGGGTGATCACATTTTTGTAAATTGGTTTCGCTTGGGGTTTCACCCTAAGTTACAAGGGCAATCCAGATGTGGACCCCTTTCTCACTGTCTCTCATTGAGGCACAGCTCCCCCTCACTGATAATGCCCAACAAGGAGGAAATGCTTGTCTGGGGTTTGTGGCAAACCAGGAGGAGTCAGACTAAGTGCTGCCATGTTAAGTGTGTTTTATTTATATAATACTAAAAACATAATAAATAATAAAAAAGCCATATTGCTACGAAGGCGATTTGCTGCCTATCAAACAAAAAATAATCGTGCTCATCAAGTGTCTTAAATGAAATAGTCCTTAGTCCATAACCCCATTATCCATCTGGCCCCATCACTTAGAAAAGGCAACAAAAAGGAGGCCAGAGCTATAGCCTCCGTCCTTGACGGTTCCCTGGCACAATGGTTTGGATCGCTTTCCACCAGGTTTCAAACATTCGTCAAGTTCTGGATCTTTTCCAAAAGAAGGTTTTTAACAGTTCTCGGATGTTAATGTCTCTTGCTTTTCTAGAGCTCTCTGTAGCCCTTTTGCCCTCTTGCCAGCTTGCTTTAGTGAGGTCTCGGTTGGGCATTTGCCGGTATCCAACATTTAGGTTTTCTTGGCTCCGGTCACCCTGGTGCTTTTGCCAGCCTCTAATGTCTCTTGGCTTTCTCAGGCTCTCTAAAGTCCTTTGGTCTTCGGCTAGGCTTGCTTTAGCGGGCCTTTTTGGGCGTCTGGCCGTATCCAGCATTCAGGTTTTTTTGGGTCCAATAACCCTTGGTGCTTCTCCAGCGATCGTTTCCCTTACTTTGCCCGGCTCGGCAGTTGTTTCAAGTCTCATGTGGAGATTGGGGGATCTGACTCCTCTGCTGTGGTCTGGTCACAGCATCAGTTAAAGGACTCCAGGCCCATCACGCCCTGTGTGTAATCTTGCCACAAGGCGAGACGCTCTCTTTACAGTCTCTGTCTCGCTCTGTCGGGACTGGAGGGTATCACACATCCCTTCCCTAACCACAGAAGCCAAATGAAACACAACCCCTCCCACTGCGGTTGGCACAGGTTCTCGATTCTCCAAATAACAGGTCTCTACGTTGCAGCCAAAGTGGGGTTAGGGGAGAAAGAGGGTTAGGGGAGAAAGAGGGTTAGAGGGTTAGGAAGTGGTTGTGGATAGGAAGTGGGTAATTAAAAAAAACAGAAAGAGGGTTAGGTAACTTGAATGGTTAAGAATGGGGGAAGCACATGGAAAACTTCCTTTGGAGCACTGTAATTAAGTGCACCCGATACCATCAGCAAGTAACCTTGATACTGCCCTGCATTCCATTTAGCAGGCAAAACGCTTACTTCTGTGTCGGAAATGTCTGGACTGCCCCCAACTCCTCCTACATGAATTAGCACTTACTTAAGCGAATGCCATATACAGCACATAATGCACAGAGAAACAGTGTGACTAGCACTACATAGACACATTAACATGATTACCTCTGCATTGGTATGGCACACTTGAACACATTGATGCATGAACGGATTACAAAAGCGCAGACAGACAGGCTGGTCTCTATGGCCCATGTCATGACTCAGTAGCAATTCTTAATTAGGCCCATGAAGTCAGAGCTAATGAGCCTGCCAAATTAGCACGTCTGGGAAACTACCTCCACCGGGCCTCGTAACAAACAAAGAAACAAATTCATAGGCGGTATTGCCAGGAACACTTATCTGAAGCCCAGGAGGCCCTGTGGCGACCTACCGAGCGCAAATGCCATCAGCAGAAAAGGACTGTCTTAATGAGCCTGCACGCAGACAGCCATTTGATCAGCGTTCTCCATGAGCGTCCGTTCTCCCGCTGCAGCTGCATCCATCTCTCCATGCCGTGCTCACCAATTAGACAAAACCACTAGCACCAGGCACGTGTGAGAGAGGTGCTCTGAACTGCTCTCAGGCGCTGCAGTGTGCACCAAGTGACACGCTGCGCCCCCAAGAATTATGGGGAATGTAGTTCCCTCCTGGTCCGGAGTATCTAAGCCAACAGCAGAGGCCCCCAACAAACCACAATTCCTGACACTCTCGTTATTTCAGCCTCTTGGCCGCTCAGGAAGCAAGCCTACCAGTGTCTTGCTAGCTATCAGCTCACACTCCATGCTACTACTGGCACCACGTTCCAGCATGGCTCCGCCCCTCCAGGACATCCTCCCGTCAGAGACTCTCCTTTGCATAGGATTCTCTCTCCCTGATTCAAAGTTCCTTGTGGTTTTATTTGTGTCATTACAGTCCGTTCCTCGGACTGTGGAGTTCAGGCAAGATCCAGAATTACCTGAAGCCAAGGACATTGAGGAAGTTTCACTATTTGAAGAGTTCAAAACAGAAGTAACTACAGCCTATCGGATTCCCATGTAGGCAGATAACATGTTCTGAAGAGGAAACACCTTACCGGAAAAGGAGTCCTTGTCCCAAAGTGGGGAGTCACTCCCAGCAAGGTCACACTTTACCAAACCCTTAGGCAGGGTCTTGCTGAGTGGGCTCACCTCCCTAGCCTCAAAAAAGGGGGGGGGGGTGTACTCATGTTCAAAGGAGAATTGCTTAGAATTTTGGTGCTGGACTTTCCCTGTGGGTGAGACCAGACTTATGTAAATATACCTCTGGTTCTAACAATAACTCATTGAAATACATATTTTATTATTTGGTGGGGTTCTCCCCCAAACCCTTCTCTTCTCTATATTTGTAAACTTACCCCAACCCCCTCCCCAACACATCCATTTACCCACTCTTCTATATTCCGATGAGTTTTTTGATGGAATTTTGTCGGTTTAAATCCCATCGCAAACCGAAACTATACCATTACAATACTGCGATTGATGGAATATGCATGTTTTATGCAAGACGTATCCATCAAGGCCTATTACTAGGGCATCCAATACCGATGTTAAGACCAAAATGTACAAGACGACAACAAAAAAAACTCAGGCAGGATATACGTAACCTGGTCAGGAAATGCAGGAAATGGGGAATGGGGGGGAACACTCATTTTTTTTAGGCAAATGATTCCGGCAAACTCATAAGAACTGAATTAAACAGCACAAGGCCTTTATGCACAATAGAGATAGTGAAAGGATGCTTGCTATCATTGCTGGAAAAAACAGCAAACACATCTGGGCCTTCATAAATGATACGGGTAAATCCCAACAAGTTCTTTAAAGCCAGATTTTATGCTTGCTGTAATAGTTATCATAATGAGTAATTCATCCAATATTCATCCATTGAAATCATCCATTTGACCATGCATTTAACTAGAGAATTAGGCCCCATCATTACTAGGGGTTTGCTTAGCCATAATATTTCCATGTTTGCTTAGAGACATGACTTTTGCATGCATTTAGACTGAAAATGTACACTGGTCCATTTTAGTAGTGCTTAGTATTAGAAAATGCTTGCTAGGCAGTAGAGACAGAGATCTGCTGTATGAGCCATTCTGAAGGGTTCGCTGTGCACGAAGAATTGTTGATGGTACAGTGTTCAGACTGGAATGCAAAAAAATTCGCTTGCTCTCTGCCCTAGGAGAAAGACAGCCTGCCTTATCTGCCTTGTCGCCACAGCAGTGGAGGGAATTAGTGCTTTTCGGAAGGTCCTTCGGAGAAGCGTTATGATTTCGCAAAATGAGACGGCTCCATGCATTGAACAGAAAACGCGATCCTGTTTTGTCCTGTCCTTTATGTCACAGTGAACTTAGACATGCACATACGCAATTAGACGGAGTGGCCCTTTGCTAGAGAGAGAATGCTTAGCTAGTGAAATCGTGTGCGTTTCGACATGTTACCATAGAGATGGCCAGCTTTGCCATCTACATCATAGAAGTGTGTTTAGACAGGCCTGTGCTTTCTAGATTCAGAGACTACAAGCAGAGCTAGATGGAGAGTGCATGCAGACCAGCTGAGAGGGGGGGGGGGGGGAGAGAGACCAGCCTAGCAGAGAGAGAGGCCTGGGAGCAGACTTGCCTGACAGAGATGAGAGATGGGAGCTTAGTCTTACAGAGGGGCCTGGTGCAGGAAGATGGTTTACATTCAGAGAGGAGTATTTCGGATGAATGCGGACTTTGATTAGAGACCGGTTTTGTGCGGCAATCGGCATGCACACTCGCAGGGGGTCTGAGGCTGACAAAGGGGAGATCGCCATCCATCAGACTAGAGGGGAGTAAGTCTGACTTGTTTGGCTGGGGTACTGTCTCATTAGAGAGTGCTAGTGTGTGGGGTAAGAGGAAAATGCTGATGATTAGGAGCTTTGCTATTAGTTGCTATGTAGACTCAGCTGGACTGAGGAATTAGGCTTGCTAGCATAGCCGGAAGGGCTGGCGAAGTTGCAGTAGTTAGTCACCCATGTAAGGGATTGCAGATTCTTTTGCTATTAGAGTATTTCTGCAGCGATTTTATCATGCCATGCATGGCATGAATAAAGTGTTTTTATTGTTGCAATTGAACCGATTTGTGTTCGTTTTCTTTGTGTTCTCATTTCGTGTATTTTCTATTATTTGTTTGGTTTGTTTGTGTCTCCCATAGCTTAGCAATTTTGCTGTAGCATCACAGTAACACAGTGCACCCCTCCCCCTGTTATATTTCAGTTTGACAGTCCTACAGTTAATCACGTCCGTGCAGAAGTGTTGCATTCATTTTACACAGCCAAATCTGGCTGTAGTCTGGGCACTAAAGAGTTATTTTACATTAAAGTCCTGGTCTTGCTGGAAAAACTATCCTGCATGAGTATATTGAACAGATCATTGTGAAGTCTAAAAACTGTGAAGCGGTGGGGCCGAATGGTTTAAGTAATCTCTCACTAATAGCTGCTCCATATTTGAGGTCCTTGATTTTAAGTGACTTTCTCAAAGATTACCACGCACTGCATAATCCCACAATCATGGCATCAAAGTTAACATAGCGCCCATCTTTAAAGAAGGTCAAATGGACAACCCTGAAAATGACTGGCCGATTGCCCTGCTTGATTCATTTTATTTATTACATTTGTATAGCGCACAGACAGCCCAGGGGCATTGTAGAGCTGTTATTTGTAGGAAAACTTAATTACAGTGTTCAAACATTTAGACAGTATTAAACATAATATGCATAGAGGGTCCTTATTACAAACGACTAGTTGCAGTAGTGAACATTAATAGTAACCCTGCGGAAGGGGAGGACGTCACATCAGCAAGCAGGGTTGATCAGTCGAACAGGGTAGTTTTCATAGCCTTGGGGAAGGCAGTGAAGTAAAATCTTTGCTATGTGTCTTAATTTTATTGCGTACAGGTACCACTGTCAAAGTGAGTTAATATGGCTGTTAATATAAACAAAGAGATAGCACTTTGACAGGGCTAAGGCAGGGTTAGGTTTTTGCTCTGTCTTTTCAACCTGTACTTGGCCGATTTATTTTAATAGATCATTGTACAAACACCTTACACCCAGAATCGGTCGGCTACAGGTGGGTCTACTGGCATTTGCTGATGTTATTACTTCAGACTCATTGGGTTACAATGCCCTCTACATATTCTTAAAACATATATGCTCGCAAATGACCTCAATATCAATACCAACAAATCATCAGCCACATCAAAACCACTCAAGCACACATGATATCTTTATAACAAGCCGTTGGTAATCACAAATCATATTGTTTATTTGCGATATCCACTTCATTCTAAATTTTTGGTGGTTAAATGTGGTGAATAGGTTAAGATGCAAACAACATTAATGAGATTGTTTTAATGAATTGGCTACCCTTGTTGTTACAGGTCCTCAACATGGTATGCTACGTACTGATAATCAATAGATTTACAAAGACAACACTGTCTAGGAGGAACGCTGGAAGCACCTCTTGCTGGAGTGTGAGGCCACCTACTTGCTTAGGCGCTGATGTTTAGAAGGGTTTGTCTGATTTCGATCAATATGATCAAATGCTCTGGGAACACCTACTGGTGGGAAATCAGACAATGCTTATTTTAGCTTTGGTGTGAATAATCAAATGCATATATACTAAGTTGGGTGAACACTTATTGTGTATAATCATTTGTACAGAATTGTATTCATAAAAGAATAGTAAACTTTAACATAACAGGTTTTATTTTATGAAATTTTGTAAGAAATTATAAAACAATGTGTAAGGTAATAAATAAAAATATTTGCAAATGGATATTCATCCTATGTAAAAGATGACTGAGCTAAAATGTGGTTATAGACACCCCAAGTGAGAACCATCCCAAGGAACAGTTCGTCGTGAATGAATTTGGTCATTCATTCCGAGCAGAGCGGCTCACACTTTTATGTAAAAGTATGACTATTTGAAGGTTTTATCATAATAAAAACTGAAAACGTACATTACTGTAACATGAGATACTAATAACCTTGCCACAATATGCATATCATTCCTACTATGTTCAGGAATTCTTCTTTTGGCTGGAGGAGTTTGGGGAGACCTGCATTTACTAGGTCCCTTTTGTAAAGCTGCAAGCACAACAGTTCATGGTCTTTCTACTAGGTTTGTGCAAAGTTGCAGGTTATTGCCTTCACATACCTAGTGAAATTTGCAAACTTCACAAATGAGAGGGTTTTAAAGAACAATCCGAAGGGGGCCTTTAAACATCACACACTCCTATTTACCATCTTTTCATTTTCATTTGTTCTGTATATCCTGCCATTAATTTGATTGTATTCCTTCCCTCACACCTGCACTTATGAATGCCATTTTCATGGGAAATATGGGGGAAGATGAACTCAAATAAAACCCAAGGAGAACCCCTAAAACAAGATATGTACTTGATTACCAGGTCCAGGCCACATCCCTCCAGTTAAGATTCATTTAAAATTGCTCCTCACCCAAGGACATTAGAGTTTTGTAATTCTCCACCATCACGTCTTTGTAAAGTTGCTTCTGAAACGGTTGTAATATCTCCCACTGCTGCTTCGTGAAATGGAACGAAACATCTTCAAAGGACATTGGAATCTGAAAATAATATATATATATATATATATATATATATTTAAAAAAAAAAAAAAAAAAACACTCGTCTGCTGGCTCACATGCAAAAACACAAACATATCGCACTTGTGTCTTCATTTTCATATGGTTATTGAACTGTAGCACATTCTCACTGAGACACAACAACATTTTAGCATTCTGTGTCCTAAGCAAAACCTCAAACTTTTAATTTGAAGACAATGTGGCTAAAGTTGGCCATCTGCCAAAGACAATCATTCTTCAAAGATGTCCAAGATGAAATATGCACCACTACTTAGGAGGACATGCTTTAATAAAATGTAAGAAATATGATATTTCTATCCTAACACTCAATATGAAAAAAACCAATTAAAACCCACACATTAACATGAAGTAGAAAATAAATATATATTTCCTATGAAACGCTTCCAGCTGACATGTGCCAACTCGCAACCCCCTGCCCTTTATAAAGACATTCTCCTCCAGATTCAAGGTGAAGAAACTGGGGGTCTGAAAGCTGTATGTTAAAATCGGAGGCTCAGATTATGCTTACCTCTAATTTGCACAAAAAGCAAAAAAACCGGTGGTAGCAAAACAGGGTACTAGACAAAACATACCAAGAAATGTTTTTTCCAAACAGTGAGGATGTGAGCTCCATGCATCAACCACTGAGCAAGAGGATATCTCTGACAACACTAAAGGGTCACTCCCTAGAAAAGGACCCAATTATATTCAAACAAGGAGATCCTGCATTTTCTGTTTCACCCTGATGACATAAAACATCCTAGTTTATAGTTATTAGTATCAATGTTGCAACATGTCTTATTTAAATTTGCATTACTTTTACATGTATTACTCAATATTTATTGTATTTCATAATTCTTACATGTTACAAATTATTCCTCAACAGTTTGTATATTTATCAATTTGTTGTAATGTTCTCCTAATCATTAATACAAATAATTTAACATAAAACATCCTCACTCTTCAGAGTAGTGCCCCTCTGATACTTGTGGTTTTCATTAGTTTCTGGGTCAGGAAACCGAGCAGCAGGCAGAATCCCCCCCCCCCCACGCCCTCAACTGATTACTCCCAACAACACAGCAGTTACATCAGATTTGGAACATGGGTTTACACTTTTTTGCAATAATCTGGTGAAGATCCCATAAAGGGGATTGGCATGACCTGGAAGGCATCTCCGGGTAAATAACTATGTTCTTGCCCCACTTGCAAAATTTTTGAGGCTTCAAAGATCAGCAGAACA
Source organism: Ambystoma mexicanum (assembly GCF_040938575.1). NCBI lineage: Eukaryota > Metazoa > Chordata > Amphibia > Caudata > Ambystomatidae > Ambystoma > Ambystoma mexicanum. The sequence continues at coordinate 1,404,651,461 of NC_090923.1, read as the reverse complement.
ATTGATCACCTTTAGACATTGAGATCATCAAGAATTTGGGTAGACATGCAATCTGCCTGCTAGGCAAAGCCGATGCAGCTACTGCCACTGAACGGTGCAAGTGCTTGCTGATCAAGACTGCAAATTCAGACATCTTGCGACTTCAGATCTAGGACTGGTTACAAGGTTTACACACAAAGGCTTGTAACAAAGCTCCAGGTTAAACAAAACAATTAAAACACAAGCTGGGCCAAATTTAAACATACAATATGTCAGTCTCTGGGTTTAAGTCAAGTAAGCCAAAACTAAAGAAATGTCTCCCAAAAAGACATTCCAGGTCTCGCACAGCATCAGTCACATTCCTTAATCACTTGTCGTGATTTTCTTCTTGAACATTATATTCTCCTGTGGATGATCATTGGTTGGCACAATGAAGGCCAAGGTAATTGCTATAATCAGCGCTGCATAATTCTTAAGTAGATCAATGGTGCAGAGCCCAAGAACCACTCTGGTTTCGAGAACAAAAATGTAAGAAAAATGCAGAACAGCCCACAGTTCCAAAGATTGGACTCAAATTCCAACTAAATGGTGGTCTCACATAATCAAGCAATCCCCCAAAACACATATCTACATTTGTTTAATTATATGCATGTTTCATTTTCTAAATGTTATATTATTACAATAGAGCCACCACATTTTTGAGCAAGTATTGTATTCCAATATAACCCATTTAATTCGCCATTATACTCCTCAACAAATGTCCATGTCACAGCACAACATGCTTCAGAGACCTTAACTCCCCTTCATCAGGTTCTCACATGGACATTTACACAGGACACCATCATGCAGAGTTGTGATGAATCATGGAAAGATGGCACAATGATGGTCTAAATGCCTAACTTCTAGTACAGACCAGCAGGTACAAATTGGCCACTACTTTGTACAGAGACAAGGCAAGCTCAGAGGTTTTTCCAAATTCATGATGTACTTTGGGCTTTTGCCCAACTCCCTACCCAATGGTCCCAGCTGTATAACACACCACCCTCAGTCTCCTCATTACTTTTAACATCTGCGCATTGCAAAGGGGACTACTTTTACCTGGCCTCTGTCGCTAACTCTGACTAATCTTATGCCCCCTCAACACTACTCCTCCATATGCTTATACATCCTCCTATCTCTCGCACGTACGCTGTGGACTTTGGGTGGGTGTGTCCCTCTCAATTCACCATTCAACCTCTCAGCTTCACCTCACCCCCCCCCCAGTCTTACTCTCGCCTCAAACTCCTCTGCTCTCTTATTCACAACCTTTTCTCCCATTCTTACTCTCTCCTCCAATGTCTTGACTCCATGCATCGCAACCTTCTCCTCATCACAGCTTATTCCAACTTGCTGCTCATCCTTTCATCACCTCCTGATCCTATGTTCCTCTTTTCACTGCCCCCTTGTCATATTTTAGTCTGTCCTCCTCTCGCTGCCACCTTCTCCTGTACCTCGGCTCTACCCTTCACCTCCACCTCAGCTCTTATTCCCCTGCCTTTTCCTCTAGTCTTCATTGCACTACCTCCTTTGTTCCACCAGCCTCTTTCTCCAAATATAGCTAAGCATGCACAATCTCCTTCTCCAAACTCCGACCCATACCCTCCTTTTGATCTTCCTTATATATGGCTTTGTCACCTCCCCCTTGGTCTGCCTGAACAAGTGTCTGTACATGTGGGTGTTTGTTATTCCAGGATTGGCCGGATATGAACAAGCATTTTATTCCACGTGTGTATGAGCATCGCGGGACCTTTGCTTCCTTTGGACCAAGGGTAAAGGAAGCTGGTCCATTATGTTGGATTGTTTAAAACTCGCGCATGCAGAGAATCTTCTAAGATCAGGGAATAACGTGCTTAATATTTGTAAACTTAAGCATTGCAGTCACTATTTCGGAATTACACTTTGCGTGAGAAAAAGGTTTCTCGACAGTGGGCTCGGAGTTAATGGGTCTTCAGGAGTCTGTTTTACCAGGAATGTTAGGAAAGATTTCGTAATTGTAAGTAATTTTCCTTCCATGTGGCAACCCCTAAACATTTTGCTGCTGTTTTCACCTTGTTCTTGACTTTGCCAGAGAAGTGCAGCCTTCTGCCGCACTCCTTTGGGCTTTCGCTCCTTTCTTACGGGGAAACTGACATGCCCTTAAGACAGTCAGTACGGGGGAACGCTGTTTCCCGTAGTTTCTTTTATCGTGTTGCGGCTTTAGTGCAACATGACACAAGAGGGCACTGTAAGCTAAGTTACAGCTCTCTTGGGTCTCTAGCCTTCTACAGGCCCTAGATACTCTTTTAGGATGGTATTTTGATCGGTGCAAGTCATTCAGGGACTGGAATGGTGGCAGCGATCGCTTTGTTTATTTTGAGCTCCTTTTGGCGTTCTGAGCACGTTTTTCGCACTGAACCCAAAATGGTGGCCTGGCTCCCAAAATGGCCAGACCACGAGGCTCCTTTGTCCTGTCCACTGACAGTCTTGCTCCCTTCACCTTCCCCAGGTCGGGCGACCCGGGGCCTTCCTTATTTGGGCATGTACTTTCCCGCGAAACGTGGTTGCTTTCGCGGGCTTCTACAGGTCGTTTGTGTGCCTCCAGGGTGTGGGCTGGGATGTCTGGTCCCAATACACATCCTGGGTGCCAGAGAGTCTAGGGTGGTGTGAATGCCTGGGACCACCGTGGTCCGTGATTGGTCCACGTATGGTATGTGTGTTGATGAGCGGATCTCCCATTGGCTCCCCTCCGTTTTGGCGCGAAGGGAACCGTGGATAAGAGGGAGCTGGAAACACCACTACCATGTCGATCTCCTGAGTTCTCACGAACAAAGGAATACAGGAGCCAAGTATCCTGCAACTAAGAGGCTGGACCGAGGAATCGCTGGTGACCCGCTGAAGGAATCCTCCTTTGCACTGCTGTCGTCCTGTGAAGCCCTTTCCTCCTTGGATCGAACCAGAAGGCCTGTACTGGTGCTTCGACCTTTGGAATAGCAGGAACAGCTATTCCCGGCGACTTCATCATCTCCTGCCAAGTAAGCCTTCGGAAGTGTCTCTGGGCCATCCAGTTGACTGACCAGCTTACAAGGGAGTCCTGCTCTGCAACTGCCGCCAGGTTGTGTTGTATTTCGAGTCCTTGTCACTCTCCCACGCTTCGTACACTTGGCGTTCCCAAGTCTGAAGGGAGGAGTGTGCATTTGGCTCGAATACACACGGCCGCTCCGTTGTCCTGCTGCGGCAACAAACCGTGCTGGTTTCGTCGATTGGGACGTCTTTTTGCTCTACACGACTACGAGGCGTTCCCTGCTCTTCTGAACCTGCCAGCTGCTGAAACTAACGTGGAGAAGCCTGGGTCTGCTTGCTTCGGGGACCGGTGAGTAGTTTAGCTAGGATCTGGTCGCCCTCCTGCAGTATCCCATTGCTTTTCCCTGCTGTGTAAAAACGGCACCCTTTTGTCCGTACTCGCGCTCTGCTTCTGCCCGCTGTGGAGGCTGCGCTTGAGTTGCGGAACCTGTTCTCCTTCTGCTGTGCACTAACCCGAACTGCCCGACTTCCTCCGAAGAGCTTCCCCTTTTGCCCGTTGGCACCGGCGTGGCAGGTACTTTGAGCACAAGGCTCCACTCTTCGCAGGGCTCGGACTTCCATCTAGTTAGGTGCCTCTGAAGGCGAACTGAGTCTAAAGCGTTATCGCACTGCCTGTTTTCCTTTCCTTTCAGGTGGACTACATATTTCGTGCTTTAAACGCTTGCGACTGTGTATTTGTATATATATTGTGTTGATACGGTATGTGTTGGTTTAATATTGTGATTTTCTCGCTACGGTCATTATTTTAAAGGCCTTAAAATAAATGTGTATATATTTTTGATATAACAACTGTTTGGAGTAGTTTGTAAGCGCTCTTGCTTTGTGTGCTCATTGCGGGCTTTCAGTCACCCTCACCCCTCTTGAGACCTAGTCTTGACCGCCGCGATCGCTACCTTGATTGGTCTGGCTTGTCCAGAGGTTACCCTGTTCCAAGTAATTAGGTTGGCCTTCTGAACTTCTGCGCCACCAGGACAGAGTTCAGAAATCCGTCTTAACAAGGAACATTTCCTTCTATACTTTGGGAATTCTATAAAGGACTAGATATCTTCATCTAGCTTGTAGACCAAACCACAGACCACAACTCACCTTACTGTACTAAGATGCCAGTCCAAATGCTGGATACCAACACCCTCTACAGTGCTCTAATGCTATCAAGCGAGACCTGCCCTTTAAACAATAAATACAAAATTAAAATAGCTATATTGGGAAGCCCCCCCAAGCCCCTGACATAGGTGATGTGGGAGGGTATGACCAGGGGAACCTCCTCACATCACCCGTGGGCCCTACAACATGAAGCGGATGTCAGCACATCGACTTCATGGTCACCTTGTCCCCAACAGCTCCAAGGGGGAAGAGTCTCCGGTTTGGAATTTCTTTCATCAAGAAAATGCATGAGTAGGTCACAGCTTTCACTACCCTGGACAAGGCACAACCTAACATGAGAGGTTTTCACCAAGATGTTTTTTGCACAAGCCAGTTGAGGTTGGGCTGTTCCGATGGTCCTTTTGAAAAAGACTCCTACCAACTGTTGTATATTGGCTCCATGAATGCATGGAGATCGACGGTTGGTGTGACAGGGTTGGAATGTAGGACTTTGTAAGCATCAGCCTAAAGGTTCCAAGAAAGTCAGTTGGGTCCGCTAGCCTGGGGGGTGGGACCCAGTGCCTGTATCCTCTATAAGTCATTTTAAGGAACTGGCAATAAAGCTTACTAAGGAACCTAAGAAGCGTTCCAAGGCGTCCTTATTACATCAACATCCAAGATTCAGACATAGGCATGGCCAACAACTACAATCATGGTCTGAAGAAATCCTGTTCTCCCCCTGCCATGGACAGAGGCGGTTGATCTAACCGGTTCAACTACAGACCATGAACTGCAAGCAAAACATTCCTTCCTTTGTTTCCACAACCTTTTGGGAAGGAGTATACATTTTTTTTCTCAATAAGTGGCAAACGATAAACCAATGATCCCCTAGGTTTCGCAAACAATTTGGGGCTTCCACAAAGAGCTCTTCAATCTCTGCTCCCACTGTCACCCCAACCTTCGACCCCTGAACTTGTCAACTTTTTGGATGAGGGAAGCAAGGTAATTCAATTGGTGATTTTAAGTTTGGCAAGCACGGTCACTCCCACACCCGTAGCAATGGAAGGTTTGGCGGGTCAGAAGGGCACAGACTCCGATTTTCCAATTCACTGTAATTTTAACAGAAAGGTGCAAACTAACTTTCCCTGAACTATGGGTGTTCCCTACCTAACAAAGTAACTAAGGTGCTTGTCAGTCGTCGGTGTAAATCAGATTCAGTCCGCTGTCCAAAGCTAAACTATTCTGACCCAACCACTATTATAAGAAATAAGGTACAGGAAAAGAAAGCACTTCCTTCACCCATTTTATGGGTTTTCCCCCCCATATTCAGTTCAATACGGAATTAGCAAATATCCGTTAGCTACCACTTAAATGATATAGTTCAGATACTGGATTTTCCAGGTCTTAATATGTTCCTTTACTTGTTTTCTCTTCTCTTTTGTTGTGCCTATATTTTTATTACCTCTTTTCTGTCATAGAAAAGTGTTGAGATATTCTCTTAGCTCTCACAAACGTTCTTCCAGTCTTATTGATTTTTCATCCTGATCCAGACAAGCTGTAAAGTCCCAATAGTCTTCCTTTTATTAATTCTTCTAGACGGAGCATGAGCGTACCAGTAATTATGATCACTCTTGCTCTGTATTTTCAATACTTCCTTTTGACTTGGAGGAGTTTGAGTGTTCCAGTAATGACTCACTTTTGTCCCCTTCCTGTGTCTCCAGTTAACTGTATTTCGCTGGGGTAACATCACTGGGGTCCTATGTCGACTGGGACCTTCTCCTCGTCATGTCTGAACGGCTTCTGGCCTTTTTAGCAACATATGAGACTGCTGCCTCGATCCTCTTGCTTTTGCTTCCTTCTACAACACCTCTTGAGCCGTGGTATCGGCATGGTTTATAGACCAAAATGTCATTGTGTCTCGCCTGCTTCACACCACCACTTTTCCATCCTTTGGGCCAGGACGTGTCTGTATGCCCTCTCTTCACTTTAGCTTTCTCTGTCTCCTCTTGCTCTTTCCAACGCGGTAGGTTTGCGACCAGAGGCATACCCAGGATTGTCTAACAAGTGGGTCCTGAAGTGAGGTGGGCCCACCACAGTGACATTAATATCTGTAAATGCCCACACAGTGCTGCCAAGTGGGCATTTACACATCCATTTGTGACTCGCTTCTGTTGCCCTTTCTAATTGGTACGCTCTCTCCTCACTCCAGCATTCAGAGCATTTTCCTTTTCCCAAAGCCTCGCTTTGATGTGTTTGCCGGATTCTTCCACCTTGCACGGGACGCTACGCGTGCAGGACTTTCTCAGCGGGCCAGCGCAAGTCGATTTGAAACTTCCAGTCAGTTTCTTTTAAGTTCTCTCTCAGACATTAATGGTACACTTGGTTAATAAACTTTAATTTGTTCTTCATGTCTTCCTGCATAGCATCTTGTTGAAGAGGGTGTAGTGATCTGAGGTTTAGGGAGTTCCTCACTGGGACGGGAGTCCTTGTTGTCCCCAAAGGGGGAGTCTCTCCCCTTGAGGCCCGGCTTGACTCTACACCTAGGGAGGGTATTGCATAGCAGGGTCACCTCCCTAGTGTTGCATGGAAAGGCTCCCCCTTGAGGAGAAGTCACAAAGTACAATGATTCATCACAAAGGGTTTTTAAATTATCTTCCTTTTGAAGATGACAAAAGGAAATGTGCCCCTCCATACGGACTTCTTTGTATCCAAGGTTTAGCAGGCCATTCTAGAGCTTAAAGATGTATACCAGACGGTCCACGTCCACCCCGCTCATCAGCGTTTTCTCCAGTTTCTCTGGAAATGTCATATTTAAAAGTTTTAGACTTCCTTTTGGTGTTCCCGCAGCTCCGTTGTTTTTTACTAAGCTCCTAAAGCCCCAGGTTGCAGCAGTGCATTCACAGGGAGTGAAACATACTCACGTATCTGTGCGACATGCTGTTTATGGCCTAGTCAAGGAAATATTTTCTCTGCCATGTTCAGTTGCAGGTACTGCTCATTCAGGACTTAGAATTCCCGGTGAACTGGAATAGTTCTCAAATCGATCCTTTTACTACTTAAGCATCTTAGGTGTGTCAGATGCTCAATCTTCCAGTCTCAGCCCCCCTCCTGGAAAGGTAAGCTCCGCTGGAGGGTGCACGTGAGCCACAACCAACATGGCCCCATTCTACTCGTGCTCTGTACAGAGTGCCAAACCCTTCATTTATCATAAAGTAACCAGCATCTTCCGTAGCATTATAGAATGGAAAAATTGGGAAGCCTACCATAGTCAGTGATGGGATCAGTGGCAGCATAAAAAAGCAGACACTATCTGGTCCCCAAGAGGGGCATGGAGTACCCGAGGAGGGAAACCGCAGCCTCAGTGAACAGGACCCTAGAGTTCTTGCTGTGGGACTGCGGCCAGCAGATCTTCCGGCCGATTACCTTGCATCTGCACTTGATGAGGATGCATCAGATTCACAGCTCCCGGGACTGAAGATAGAGTGAGGTATGTGGAGTAAAGAGGAGCTCCGCCTTGAATAAAAGACAGATTGGAGCCTGAAGGTGTGGATATTTGCTCTTGTTGACTGGTGACCCTTGTTAAGAGTTCTGGCATTGAAGCAAAAGCAATCACCCAAGATCATAGTGATCTCTCTGCTTCAATGTCAAGCAAGGACAAGTTGCAATACACATTTTTGTCAGTGGAGACACATCATCGCAGTGCCTACCTATGAGGAGCTCCTGACATTGCAGAGGTATAGAACATTCAAAAACAGTTTTACAGTACGACTTTCTCTGAATGAATGCGAGTAGAGCGAATGTTGCACAGTGCCTCCATGTGCGGGAGAAGTCCTTTATTACAACCATGAAGCCTTACATTACACATTATCTTAGGAATGGCATGCATACATTTCTGCAGATATTTTGTTCAATCAGCCCCACTATACATATTCCCGCAGTCACCATTGGATGCAAGGAGAGAAATCTATGTTGCTTGCCTTGGGTAACTTGCATATAGAGACCCTTTGCAGTTGTGGGACAATTCTACATATAAAAGCTCATAGTATAAGATTGTATGAATGCAGGGTAGTATCCCCAATAGAGGTCATGAGGAATATCAAAACACAAGCAAAGATGGATGGCTGTACACAACAGATGCAGAGACAGCATCTCTTATAAAAAAATAACTTGCAAATTAATCTTTCCGGTGCATGGCAATGGGGAAATACAGGGCTATTACAGCCCTGGCGGATCCTGTATTTCCTCATTGCCAGGCTTCGGAATTTTTTACTTCCCATTCCCATTTGAGTCCCATGGGAATGGAGAAGATGGTAGCACCGGTACAATTCAGAATGGTGCCGGTGCTACCGTGAGTGACTGCTCGCGGGTGCCGGTACGCCCACCAAATCAGACCTGGCAGGCGGAAGGCACCCACGGGCAGAACTCATAATTTGCCGGTCTGGTAACAACGGTACCAGCAAGCTTACCGGACCGGCAAACTTGTAATGAGGCGGATGTCTCCAACAACTCATTGGACGCTCTGTTTAACTGCTTGCCTTCTGCAATGATCAGAGTGTTGATACTATCGGTCAAAAAGTGGACTTTCTCCAGTACAGTTGGAAATAGTGTGCCACTGGATAGAAGCAGAAAATACAATCAGAGATGTGGAAGATTGCACTACACAACTGATAAAAGAAAAGTGGCGACACAACTGAAATGGAAAAAGTGAAGAAACAAAAAATAAAAAAAATAAAATGGCGATATCAAGCAAAAACAACCAACATCTGATCGGCCTTCCGGAATCTACTCTGATACGAGGAAAGATGAAGGTCTTCTTCAAACATTTACTTCGTGACATTTTGCGTACCTCACAGCACAGTCTAGGCCAATAAAACATTAATAAAATTACCAAGGCCGAGATATTTTGTTGGCAGCTTTGAGACTGGGGAATTAGGATATGAACATTCAACCTTACTCCTTTTGCCACAATTCAGCCCAGCTGTTCAAGTTGCAGTAAACTTTTTATACAGGTTAACCAGAAACTTTGTGAAGCAGGAATTAAGTATGCTACGATTTTCCGGGCCACAGTTAAGATTATGACAGATGGAAAAACGTTTCTTTTTTCTGTTAACAGTTCGGGCAGTGGTAGAAAACCACCTTTATCGCAGAACCACCCAGAAACATTAACATCAGCTCATGTAATAGGATTGGCTTTCAAATTAAATGTTCCCACATCCTACTGCATATTCTTCTTCGTTTTATTCATTTGGTTGGGTGTTAGGATTTGGTAAGTTGACTTGGGAGACAGACGCGGAGGGCAGGAGGATGGCAGGGAGAAGGATTTTTGGTATGTTTTTTAAGCATATATCACATATCAGCATGCATGAAGTGACCCATTAAGGTGAGGAAGGGAGTGAGGCAGGGCTGCGTTCCTGCATCCCTGCTGCTCAATCTGTATGTAAACTCCCTCATTAATCTTGGAAGCCACAAAGATACATGTACCAGTGTTGCATGTCAGAACTCCTAAATCTCTGCTGGCACTTGGATACCAGATACCAATGGCAACTATATGATAGACTGCAGTCTGGCGGCAAATGCTGCAAAATGGTTTATCACGTGTGTAATAGTAAAAGAATGTCCCCACATATCTGACTAAAATGGCCACAGACTGTCGGACTGTGCAATTTTCCCATCTTGGGATTAGCGTCAATCAGCGACCGACTTGGTTCCTCTTGGACCTCGGAATATCAGATCAACTACCCCTCTCTTTATATCCATTAGTGAATACCTGTCAGTAAATCATATTGCTGTTTGTTCACTTAATAGAAGGGTCAGTACATTGCAAAGATAAAGCTTTTTAAAAACATACATTTTTATTTGTTTTTCCATTTTTGTTTTTTAAAACACTAAAAAACATGTGATCACTCATAAAACATCAAGGACAAATCTCACTAGACAGACATCACATAGATTTTATAATTTTTTATATAAACTTATTTTTTAACATAGAACAATGAAATTTAAAGCAATTCCTTTAAAGAGCCTGTTGATAGATGTATAAAGTTTTGGGGATAGACCAATAGATCATACAGTATAACACTTGTTAGTCAATACATATAGTGCGAGGAGGTTATTTTGGTTTGTATTTAATGTTTTTTGTAGCCTCCCTGAGCTTTCTGATCTAATCACGGATTATGGTCAACAATACAATTCATATTTTAGCAACCAGTAGTTTATTTTTGCCAGTAGAGCTAGGGAAATTAGCCAGATGAGTATTTCCTTTCAAATCGACATATGTTTCGGCCACGTACTGCACAATCTCAAGTGCAGTCAGTCTACTTAATGTATGGGCCATCTTCAGGGCAGAATTTCTTTTTCAAGAATTCAATTCTTCCCCAATTAGGTGCTTCTTCAAAACCAACCTATAACAAAAGGTGAAAGTGTTTTGTTTACTTCAAAGGTCACAATTAAAAAAAATGTTTTAAAAAAACTACAATAATATCTTTTTGGCAATGTCTGAGGTATTAGTCAAAGCTTTCACCACGATTACTGACCTGGTGTTCACTATACTCAGTTAGGGACGTGGAGAGAATTTAAATCTGGACCATGATGCAATCCAAGATTTCAGGGGCGCCAAGCTACCTGTTCAATCACATCAATTTACCTTCATTAATGATGTGTGAGAAAGTCAATGGGCAGTCACAGGGATTTCTGTGATTCCGGCGCCGAATGCCTTTGTTGATATTCAGTTCTCATAGTGCTGCTATGCCTTCAAAAGTTCAGGCAGAGTACCTAGTCTAGAAAGAGCAAAAGAGATTGTCCTTCATTCACAAGTAAGACTGAGCATCTCATTCTAGTTAAGCTATTTATTTCGTATAGTTGAATGTGTGCTCAGGTTAATTTACTGCAAGTTAATTTATCTTCAATACGGATTCTGTGTTAGAAATTCAATGGGACGTCGCAAGGATTTCTTTAATGACGGTACCGGATGTCTCTGTTGGTTTTCAATTATTTCACAGGGATGTTTTGCCTTTGAAAGTTCATACAGGATACCCTGCCGACAAAGAACAAAAAAGCTTGTCCTTAATCCAAGACAGAATTTACGTCAGTGATAATGTTCCGGGTTATAATGCCAAAAGGGCTTTATGTTGTTTGAAAGATTTGCAGTGATTTGCCCGCGGCTGAAAGTACTGCGGGCAAAACATTTGCATGAGAAAGGTGCGAACTACCAAAAGTTTCACCTTTCTCATACGAACACGCATACAAACTCACACCCACACACACAACACACCCATAACATCCCCCCCCACCCACACCCCCAACATAAACCCCACTTACCTTCATCTTCATACTGGGTTCCTGCAGCGCTAGTTCCCCTTCACTTCCGTGATCAGGAACCGGCGCTGCAGGGCCTTTTTCGGATTTGTAATTTGTGTTTGCATATCAGCCACAAATCTTGCATAAAGAATAAAGTGGACAACAAACCACTTATAGCCCACTACGTTCAAAAACAACATAAACCCACAGACATGTTGTGGTGTATATTACAGGTTATTAAACCCTCCCCAAGGGGAGGCAATAGAGATCTAATATTACAACACTTTGAACAGAAATGGATATATGATATGGATACCGTAAAACACGTTTTGAATATATCAGTGGAGTGGAATGTGTTCCTTTGATGGGCAATGACATTAGAACATGCACTCGGAGTAATCCTCAATAACTTTTGAAGCAATCTTCCTGATTTATAAAATAACATAAAAAGGGCCAAATCCCTTACTGAGGGGTTTTTACTCCATTCTTAGAAACATTACGGGCCAAGCACATCTGGCCGACACAGTAACTATAACAGCAACAGATTCATGCAAGACTATATCTGAGATTCAAATAAGAAGTCCCAACCATGAGGGACAGTGAGGTAAGTACATGTAGATTAACGATTCTGATCATAATGAATATGCTATCTTTCACAGTGTTATATGGTAATGTAAACAATACGGTATGGTCCTCATAATTAAATATTCACAAAAGGTTGATAGATCATACCATCGTTGATGTATTAAGTTTGTTCTATATTCAATTCAGTTTATAAATTGAGACAGGACTTCTAACAGCGAGTCATGTGGGTTTTTCCAAGCCATCACGTGACCCGACTTCCAACCACGATCGTGGGTGCTTGAAGACCTCACAAAATCTGTTGCATGAATGTAGTCAAAAATATGAGGACCTTCCATTACATTTTTGCCATCTTGCCTGCAATACGAAATTAGGTGACAATATTAATCCTTTTTCTGAATCGAAGCATGGCCTAAAAATAAGCCACGACACGTGATACGTAAACACATGACATGGAAACAAGATATTTACATATCCAACTTATAAATGAAGTGTACAATATGATAAAATTGCCATCGATTTAAAAACAAGCATCGGTCTAGTTTACGTCGGTTTCCAATAACCGCTATGACACGTGGCATACAATCATGTACCCCGATGGTCCAGAGCGGATATAGCTATCCGCAATCCTATGAGGCCGTCAGTATGCCTCTAAACTGCAATTCGTCTGGAGTGATGGAGAGGAATACTCTTTTGCCGAAATCACAGGTAAACATAAGATGTTGCCTTCTCAATGAATCACGCTCAACTAAAAACATAGTATTTTAGCTGCACTTCGAGTTTACGTCGTCCTTGTTAGCACGCCATTTGTAGCTATAACGGTTTGGCTCAAACACACTGGTAGTCAGTGTATTGTATCGGAACATTAATGCACGGCATTTCAAACAACATAAAGCCCTTTTTTGGCATTATAACCAAGAACATGATTACTGACGCAAGTTCTGTCTTGGATTAAGGACAAGCTTTTTTGTTCTTTGTCGGCAGGGTATCCTGTATGAACTGTCAAAGGCAAAACATCCCCGTGAAATAAATCGAAAACCAACAGAGACATCCGGTACCGTCAAAGAAATCCTTGGGACGTCCCATTGAATTTCTAGAACAGAATCAGTATTGAAGGTAAATTAAGTTACAGTAAATTAACCTGGGCATACATTCAACAATACAATATAAATTGCTTAACTAGAATGAGATGCTCAGTCTTACTTTTGAATGAAGGACAATCTCTTTTGTTCTTTCTAGTCAAGGTACTCTGCCTGAACTTTTGAAGGCATAGCAGCACTATGCGATAACTGAATATCAACAAAGACATGTGGCGCCAGAATCATGGAAATCCGTGCAATGGCCCATTGACTTTCTGTCACATCATTAATTAAGGTAAATTGATGTGAGCACATATTTAAAAATGATACGAAACAAGTAGCTCAAATAGACAGAATTCTATAGTCTAATTTATGTTTACAGGTAGCTTGGTGCACCCGAAATCTAGATCTAGATTGCATCATGGTCCAGATTTGAATTCTCTCAACGTCCCTAACTGAGTATAGGGAACTCCAGGTCAGTAATCGTGGTGTAAGCTTTGACTAATACCTCAGCATTGCCAAAAAGATATTATTGTAGTTTAAAAAAAAAAAAATTTAATTGTGACCTTTGAAGTAAACAAAACACTTTCACCTTTGTTATAGATTGATTTTGAAGAAGCACCTAACTGGAGAAGAATTGAATTCTTGAAAAATGATTTCTGTCCTGAAGATGGCCCATACATTAAGTAGACCGACAGCACTTAAAATTGTGCAGTATTTGTCCGTGTGGCCGAAACATATGTCGACTTGAAAGGAAATTCTCATCTGGCTAATTTCCCCCTTTCTACTGGCAACAATAAATAATAAAGTTACTCACCGTAGGGACTACCTTAGTCCTAGTCCATAGTCCCTTTTCCTCCATACTTATGGGACATTCCACCATCCTGTGGGACGGGACCGGAGAACTTTATAAAAAGCATTAAACTTTTTAAAAAATGGGTCCTTCTCTTTTTGCGCAGGGTACCGCACGCGGCCGTAACCCCTCCCTCCTTAGCGCTGCCCAGCGCATCGCCCATCAGTTCTTTTCTATCGCCAGGTCTATGACCTTTAAGCAATAACCGAGGAACCTTTTTAAAGGGGACTGCGGCAGGCGTATGGAGGAAAGGGGACTATGGACTAGGAGTAGGGAAGCCACTACGGTGAGTATTATACTCATACGTCCAAACCCCTTTCCTCCATACTTATCATACTTATGGGAGATTCCCCAAGCACTCCTGAAAGGAATTACGGGTGGATGGAAACTCGTTATCAGGTTCTTAAGCACAGCTTGACCGAACTGAGCATCCGCCCTGGAGCTCAGATCCAGACAGCAATGCTTACAAAAAAAGCCAAAGGGGAGGCCCACGTAGCCGCTTTTGCAATGGTCTCCCAGGGAACATATTTTTGGAAGCCAACGGCAGCCGCCTTGCCCAGCACAAGATGAGCGTGAATTCCCTTTGTGGCCGAAGACCCTGAATGGTGTACGCCTCCGAAATACAGGTCGCGATTCACCGACAGATGGTCGCTTTCGAGGCCGGCTTCCCTTGCAGATTTCCAAAGGTCACAAAAAGCTGCGAAGAGTTCCTAAGCTCCGATGTTCTGTCCAGACAGAACTTAAGAGCTCTTCTGATGGCCAGGCAGTGCAGAATCCTTTCGGCCACCGAGGTCGGGTCTGGGAAGAACACAGGCAATGAAATCGACTGATTCAGATGAAAATCAGAGACCACCTTAGGAAGAAAGGCGGGATTCGTTAGCAGGACAACCTTATCTTTATGAAAAGTAAGGAATGGATGCTCAACCGACAAGCTCACTTACACGCCTTGCTGAAGTCACAGCAATCAAAAAGGACACTTTCCAGGAATTGTAGCCATGGGCTCAAAAGGCTTATGGCATAAGGCCGTAAGGACCACATTCAAATCCCACCTTGGATGCAGACTGTGTACAGGAGGATAAAGATGCATCAGGCCCGCAAAGTGTCTTTTAATGACTGGATTAGACAGTGAAAAGGAGCACTGGTCAGTGGACAAATAAGCGACAACAGCCGATAAATTATGTCCTGCAGGACAAGACATGGATGCCAGACTCTTCCAGATGTGAGACAAAAGACAGGACCATGACGATAGTAGCCTCCCTGGGGTCTAGCTGCCTAGCTAAACACCAGTGACAGAAGCGTAGCCATTTACTTCTATAATGAGATATTGAGGGCTTCCTGGCCGCTTGAATAATGCGCATGTTATCCGCAGACAAATTGAAGCGCTCTAAAGATCTGACCTCAGGGACCAAGCCGCAAAGCTGAACGATTGTGGGGAGGGGTATCACAGCTGTGCATCGCTCTGGTGAAGCAGGTTGGGAACCAGAGGAAGCTTGTGCGGAGGGCACACTGATGGATGCTGAAGCTCCGAAAACCAAATCCTGGCTGGCCAACAAGGGGCTATGAACAGCAGGTAGCAATTCACCATGTTGCTCAGCTTGCAAAGTGCCTGATGGATCAGAGAAAGAGGTCTGAGTCCGTTCCTGGAGGCATATAGAGGAAGCTTCTTGTTTGTAGATGGTCGCAAAGAGGTCTACTTCTGGAGTGCCCCAAAAGCGAAAAAATGTCAGGATTCCTGTGTTCAGTTCCCACTCGTAGCTGACAATTATTAGTCGGCTGAGGGCATCCGCAGTGACATTCAGCTGGCCCGGGATGTGAACTGCTACCAGCCAGATAATATTCTGAATGGCCCATTCCCAAATCTGAATGGCAAGATCCACAAGAGGAGGAGACCTAGAACCCCCAACCCCCGCTTGTTGATATAGAACATGGACATCGCATTGTCCGTGCGGACACGGATCACCTTGTCGACAATGCCTGGTTTGAACGTTTTCAGCGCCAGGAATATCGCCAGAAGCTCCAGATAATTTATATGAAGCCGTCTGTCCTGTGGCGACCAAAGATCTGAAACTTGAAGATGATCCATTGTCTGCAGCCCAGGAGGGAAGAGTCCGTCATGACAGTCAACAGTGGGCAAGGTTTCTGGAAGGGAGCACCCACCGACAGATTGCTGAGAGACGACCACCACAAGAGGTCCGTTCTCATGAAAGGTGGAACCAGTATCATTTTGGAATCTGGATCCACCGCTTGAAGCCAGGAGCTCCAAGAGCCATCTGTGTCCGCCTCATCTTGAGACGAGCAAGAGGAGGAGCCAGCACGCACAAAGCCATGAGGCCCAGAAGCCTCTGGAACCACCAGGCCGACATGCTCTCCGACTGCATAAACACCTGACACGTGGCCAACAGATCCGCCATTCTGTCCCCAGTCAGGTAAGATCTGCAATTGATCGTGTTCCAACGAAAACCCAGGAAAAATCAAGTCCTGAGAGACCGTCATGGAGGATTTCCGCCAGTTCACCGACAGGAGCTGGAGGAGAGACTGAAGGTTGCTCGAGGCTGTCAGTGGACAGGGACTACACAGCAGCCAATCCTCCAAATACGCATACACATGGATACCCTGTAGCCGAAGATAAGCTGCGATGACCGAAATCTTCATAAAGACATGCAGTGCCGAGTTGAGACCAAACAAGAGCACGTGAAACTGGAAATGCTCCTCCCCCATGGAAAACCGTAGGCCTTTCCGATGCGCGCTCCAAATGAGGATATGTATATAAGCATCCTGAAGGTCCACCATGCTGAGCCAGTCGCCCTTCTGTAGAGAGGACTTTATCTGACCGGGGGTGATCTTGAATTTCTCTTGGGCGAGAGAAAGGTTGAACTGGGAAAGGTCTAGGATGGTGCGCACGGCAGCCTGGTTGGGTTTGGGCACCGTGAACAGACGGGAATAGAAGCCCTCCCCTCATTCCACTAGGGGAATGGGTTCCACCGCTTTGAGATCCAGAAGCTTCTGGACTTCCACTCTGAGGGAGGGCGTCCCCGACTGCTGGAAGTGAGGACTAATGGGAGGGGTAGGGGGAGGGGCAAGCGGAAGCCCACCCGAGCGACGGACAAGACCCACAGGTCCTCGGTGATGATGGTCTGTCACGCCTCCCAGTGAGACGCAATACGCCCTCCCACCAGGGTCTCGTGCGAGCGCCAAATACCCTCATTTAGCGGGCTTCTCAGAGGCGGGACCCCCCCCAGATCCAGAGGAGGAGGCCGAGGACAGAGAAAAACTGGCCTCGCTGCTAACGCCAGTGGGAGTTTCCAGCTGGAGGATTGAAACCAGAGGAAGACAGAGGTTGCAAAGGCGTTCTGAGCCCTGAAAGGTGGTTTTACCAGAACAGAGACTAGGCCGCCTGAGTGCTGTCCTTAGTTTTAGTCAGCTCTACGTCCGTTGACGAATGGAACAGTTCTTTGCCGTCAAAAGGCAGGTCCAGAACTTTATCCTGCACCTCCCTGGAAAACTTTGTGGCGTGAAGCCAAGCCTGACAAGACGTGTCCACGCCAAGCATGAGGCCCCAAGCCGAGGTGTCGACATGATGTGCCACAGCCTCAAGCATATCCTGTGCCAGGACTCTGGCATCTGATAAGCCAGCCTTAAAATCGTCCAGCTGGTCCACAGGAATGAACTCCTCAAACTCCGACAGACCTTTGCACATATCCATATCTGCCCCTGCTAAAAGGAGCTCTGCGTTCGCCTGGCACAACTGCAGAGTCGATTAGCAAAGATCTTCCTCCCCAAAGAGTCAAGCAACTTGTCCTCTTTGGCCAAAACTTGAGCCGCCGCTGTAGATGAAGCTGAAGCAGGCCTGGATTGAAGTGTAGCATCCGCCACCACTGTGGAGGAAGGAAGCGGGCAAGACGCCAAGGTTACCTGCTCCGAGGTATGAAGCCTACAACAAGCGTCAAACTTTTTGTTAACATGCAGTCCAGAGTGTGGCTTATCCCAGACTTTACAGACCTCGGCCAAAACATCCTTCTGAAAGAACAAGCCGGTGCACTTCTGAGGAGACAAGGTGAATGCCCCCGAAAGGTACTCGAACATCCAGGAGAGTCATCATGTCCAGTACCCGGTCATGGAACGCCCTAACAGAGCGGGCTGGTCGTTGCTATCCTGATCCCCGAGTCATCCAATGCTTCCGAATCGACCTGCTTCACGCCTGGCTCCACCGAAGACTTGTTTATTTGTTTATTATTTATAATGCGCATCATACCCGGGGGTAACAGGGTGCAGCGGTTACAAGTATATGCGAAGCTTGGTTACACAGGATTATACACAGAATTATAAAGGATGCATACAGGTAACAATTATTTACAGAGAAGGCATATTTACAAACATGGTGTGCAGTAGGATAATATATAGACACATGGGGGTATATACAATGTAGAGTCTGGATGGGGGCTAATTACAGGCTGTAGTCATAACAATGGGCAAAACGTAAGGAATGCTGGTTGTTGGATTATAGCCATATAATGGTGTTGGCTCTAAACTTGTGGAATGTTTGGTCTGTTCTAAGGCTAGGAGGCTAAGAGTTCCATAATTTGGACGCTTTCACCGGGAAACGGTTAACTCCAATAGTGGACCGTTTGAAGCTGGGTATGACAAGACGATCTTTATTAGCAAATCTTAATGGTCTTGTAGATGTCTGCTTGTGATGTCTCAGCCAGGCAGATGGGTGCGGCATTTATAATGCATTTGTATGTCAGCAAGAGGGTTTTTAGGAGGACTTTATCATAGGTTGGGAGCCAGTTATTCTGTCGGCTAGTCTCAGAAATATGGTTTCTTCTAGAAATGCCCAGGGCCGCTCTAAGGGCATTGTGTTGTAGAATTTGGATTCTTTTAATAGTGGCTTTGGGTGATCCTAGGTAAAGGGCATTACAGTAGTCTAGGCGTGAGAGGATGAGGGCTCTGGCTAGAGTAATGCAACTGCTTTTAGAGAGGAATGGCTTACCAGTGCTCATCAGTTTGCACGTGTAGGCAGTAGAAGATGCTAGGGAGTTGACCTGTTTAGTGACTGAAAGGTGAGAGTCAAGGTAGAAACCAAGTGTTTTTACCTCGTGTTCCACCTTTATAATACTGCCATCAATTGTGAATGATGAATATTTAGGATCTAGTTTTTTAAGGTGGGCTGGGTGCCCAGGATGAGGAGTTCAGTTTCATCATCATTCAGGCATAGACCGTGTGTTGCCATCCATGCCTGCATGATAATATACACTCTGTTCACCAAGGCCAAATCCCCTTCATAATCCTCAGAAAGCGGGAGGAGGATCTGGGTATCATCTGCATAGTTAGTGTAGGTGATACCGAGATGATCCAAATCATCGAAGAGGGGTTTAGTGAAAATGTTGTAGAGCGTAGGCAAGACACATGATCCCTGAGGCACAGCACAGATAATGGGTATGGGGTCTGTGGCATCCAGCTGCCCGAAGACACTCATTGTTCTGCCGTTTAAGAAGGATGTAATCCAGGTAACTGCTTCATCAGAGAAGTGTGCTGCTGTATTTAGGTGGTTACAGAGAATAGTATGGTCGACTAGATCGAAGGCAGCTGAGAGATCTAGGAGGAGGAGGAGTGCTGATTTCCCACTTTCCTTGAGCTCGTCGATTTGCGTCTTCAGATCAATGAGAGCAGTTTCAGTGCCATGCTGGGGACGGAAGCCTGATTGTCTAGCTCCTAACAGATGTTGTTCCAAGTGTTTTTGAATTTGAGTATATGCTACCTTATCCAGGATTTTTAGAAGGAAGGGCACAGTAGTGATGGGTCTATAGTTAGTAGGTGTAGATGGATCGAGGGCAGGTTTTTTTTAATAGTAGGAGTACCCATGATTGTTTGAGGTTGGTGGGATTAATGCCTGTAGTGAAAGACGCATTAATGAGTTTGGTGAAGAATGGAGATAAATCACGGGCAGCATCCTTGATAAGCTGTGCAGGGCATAGGTCTCCCTGACAATTCGATGGTTTAAGGGACCGAATAATTCTTTCCACTTCTAGGATAGAGACCTTGGTGAAATAGAATCTCGTGGATTCGTCTCTACTCGCCTTATCGATAGTACTGTGAATGGGGGAGAGGGGTCATTTAAGACAAGTCTTTTGCATGCAATTTTATTTTGTAGAGTGGCTATTTTATTATCTAGGGTGAATTGGATATCTTCACACCATTTTTTTATCTTTTGTGCATGTGTCAGGTGCATGTGTCATTGGAGTCTCTATTTCTTTAAGAATGGTGAACAGTTTCTTTGTGGTAGATTCGGCATTGGATATGCGTGTATCAAAGGATGTTGGTTTTGCTAGGCATATTTCTTTTTTGTAGAGGGATGACAGTTTAGTAAGTTTAAGTTTATTGGCATCAGAGGGATGTTTTATCCATGTAGCCTAGCAGTTTCTTTTTTGTTATCTTAAATTTTTCTAGGAAAGGTGTAAACCAGTTCAGATAAGTTTTCGGCTTGCTTGGTCTGAGTTTCGAAGGGGCAATCTGATCCTAGGAGGTAGTCATGATTTTATTATATTCTTCAACCAATCTCTCAGGGTCAGTGTTGTCATGATGGAGGGAATTGAGAGTGGGGAGTAGTAACGGGATGAGCCTATCCACGGTGATGCTCTTTATTCCTGGTTAGTTTAGGTGGGGCCCGGAGGGCCGTCAACGGTGGAGGTTTATTGGTGGAGAGCAGGAAGGACACAAGGTGATGGTCCGTCCAGGATAGGGGAGAGATAGATATGATGTTGTCTTGGCAGTTGTGGTCTGCCAACCAGTCAAGAATTCTGCCTTTCTCATGGGTAGCAGTGTTGCTTCTTTGGGTAAATTCAAGTTCTGATAGGGTATTCGCTGTAGTTGTGGCAAGCTGGTCTAATTGGTCATTGAAGCCCATATTCAGATCTCCAAGAAGAAGTACTTGTGAGGAGCTTTTAAGGTTATTAGTTAGGATACAGTTAATGTCATCCACGAAGGTTCCAGGAGGGCCTGGCGGGCGGTATATCAAATGGATGTTTAGGGTTGAGACAAGGGCGGCAGAAGGGCTGGAGGTGGGGCAACTGGTAGAGGTGGGACAGCTGCCGGAACAACTGGTGCTATGATGGGAACTGTTGTAACGGAACCCGGCCCTGGAAGGCAGATTTACTTAAAAAGACCTCTCAAATATTCCTTCACGGGGTCGGAGTGCAATAGCTTCTAAAATTTTCCAAAGAAGGCATCCTCCGCCAAAGGCTTAGACACTGTGGCAGGCGGAGACCTTTCATGAGAGGAATAGCGCCAGGGCCGCAAAGGAGAGGGTTGCCAACAGGGGCCCTCACCAGCCAGGTTGATGTAGATCAATGGCGCCGACGCTGCCAGGACCGAGACCAAGTGCTGTAATGGCATCCGAGCATTCAAGTCATAAACTGGACGAAACGGTGCACAAGGAAAACGCTGTTCACCTGAAAAAATGCTCTCAGCACCCAACGCCGATGGCGTAGGTGTAAGGGAAGAGTATAAAATGGCAGTCGCAGTTCGCGCGGGAACGGGCGCCATTTTGTCAACGCCTGAGGAGCACTGCGTCACATGTGTGAGTGAGGCAGGGGTCTCCACAGATAGGTCAGGGGTCTTGACTTTAGCCTTGACACAAGGAACCTCGGCAGAGCCGGTACCGTGTGCCCTAGGATGTTTCTTAGACATACTAGTAGCCAAATTAGCCTCTGAAAGAGGAATCTCGGCAACGCCGGTAACAGAGGAATTACGGTCAGCAACCTCACTCTGTGCCCCCTGAACAGAACCGGTATCCCCACTAGAGCGGGACCGATGAGGAAACAACCTCACCGACAAGACCTTAACAGGCCTCTCAGTTCTGTCGGTCACCTTAGCCTCCGATAGAGGAACCTCGGACCACAGTCCGATAACGGCTCCCTCACTAGGGGCCTCGAACCTTGGTTCGGTACAGAAAGCCTCTACCGAGGCCGCGGGGCACGCCCTGGTGTCTGAATGGGAAGCTCCAGACAAGGAGACCTTGAAGCAAGCTCCGGTACCCATCGCCTTAGTAGAACTGGGCCGTTGAATAGCCCCTACAGGAGGGGCCTCGGATTGCAATCCGGTGTGATCAGGCCTCTTACGGAGGCCCTCTGAGAAAACTCTGGTACTTTTCTTAGACCTAGAAGGCACCTCAGGGGAAACCCTGTGACAGCTTTTAAAGCCCCTCCTGGACCATGAAGACCCCGGTAAGGAGTCCCCCAGTCGGGGTGCCTGTCATGACCGCAGCCTTCAAGGAGTCAGGTTTAGCCCAACGGCCTCGGAAGCTGGGTCACAACTTCATTTCCAGGCACCCATCGGCTCCCATAGGGGCCTTATGGACCTTGTCCTGGCGCCAGTGGCGCCAGGCTCATAAGGGGACCCAGTCCCGGCACAGGACGTGCCGGGCTCATGATGTAAGGAATGGTGCTTGGGTGAACCTACCTGCTGCAGACCATGCTGCTCACTCACCTGCAGGATGAAATCCTCATCCATCCATGGCTGGAACTACTTTACCTTCTGGGTGTGGCCAGCACCACTCCCTGGGACTGGATACTGGAACTATTCTGGAAGCTGGGACTTCTTACCTGGGCGAGGCTGCTGTGGAAGGAGACACCTAAGCACTCCAGTAAGCTATTTAAACCACGCCCGATCAGAGCAACGTGCTTCGCGTTATTCTGCAATAGCAGCAGGACGCTCACCGTGTCAGCTCCAGAGAATCTTCAACTTCTGCATCTGGGGAAGAGAAATCCGCAATCTTACCTTCCGAAATACCATCTTCGTCTCCTGCAGCATCTGAAAAGGGAAAAGAACACCAGGTTAGCACGAGATAAAAACCAGCGCAGCTCTTACCCAGTCCATCGGTGCATCTCAAGCCACGGGCTGCAGCTTTCCATTTTTTCCGGCACCCTGTGGAAGCAAAGACATTGGTTAGTAAACCTCTGTGAAACTTTCCTTACCTGCGCTGCATTCTTCTCGCCTCCGCCGACGCTGCTACTCGCATCTGCAAAACAAAAGGACATCATTAAGAAATACAAAACTCCATCTATACGCACGTGTTTTGGGCAGCGCTCATCTTTCTCACTCCTCGGTGCATTCCTCGACATCCATTTTTCTACCCAGCTGCTTCTGCGACCTGAAAAAGGAAAAGAGACATTAAGAAGTGCTTTTAACTTCGAATTGACATTTTCTACTTACGTGCCTGCAATACCTTCGCCATTCCATCGCTCTCCGGATCTCCATATTCAAGCAACCGCCGTTCGTGCTGCTAACAACGGCCTAGCTCCAAATCTTCATCCTCTGCAACCAAGAGGCTGGACAATTAACCAGTGAAGTAACTGGCTTCGGCGCCCCTGCACAGACGCAGGATGGAGAGCTCCGCTTTCACCTACATAAGGTGAGCACATTTAGCCTACGAACTACTTGGGAGTACCAGGAAGGGGAGGCAGCTTACCCAGTCAGGCTTATATATCCATATTAACCCCTTGCTCTCATAATTGCAGACACCTCACCCTTCAGATCAAGATCTCAGTGAGGAAAGGGCCTTTCCAGGGTGGCATTCGAGGCCTGAGCGTGACCCTAGAAGACTCCGAGAACCCCCAGCCCAGACCTGCGCCTCCAAGGGATTCAGGTGAGCGTTACAGAATGCGAAGCCTACCGCAATTTTCCCACCCAGGCGCAATGGAAACCTCGGACACAGATCAACTGGCTCAATTGCTTGGGGAACTAAGGGCAGAAGTACACGCATCTCGCCAAGAAACAAACGCTTTACGAAGGGAGTTGATCATTGCCAAGGAACGGACGGATGATCTGGCCAGACAGTTGCTACAGGCTCAAGCGGGACAGACGCCACTGCCTCCCTATGGAGGGGGCGGCACTCCTACAACCTCAAGTAATCCGGTGCAAATTAATCTGCCAGGGAATGTGCCTTTGGCCCCGCCCGAACGTTTTTCCGGTGATCCAAAGCGATATGCAGTATTCATCAATCAATGCCGCTTGCACTTTCTGTGTAGACCCGCCGCATTCCCAACGGACCAAGCCAAGGTAGCGTTTGTACTTTCCTATCTTAGCGGTAGTGCTGCAGATTGGTCCATTCCTCTCGTGACACAGGATGACCCGCTCCTCTATAACTTTCAAGACTTTCAGACCAGTATGGAAAAGTTGTTCGCAAGACATTCACAGGGGCAGGGGCAGGTCTTGGACAATGAACTCCTGTCACTCAGACAAGGTAATCAGGATCTCCTGGCTTACATAGCGTCCTTTAATAGACTGGTGGTTGAGACCAGGTGGCCTGAAGATAAGAGAATCACGCTCTTCTACAGAGGTCTACGTGGGGAACTTAAAGACGTTTTAGCACAGGTGGTTAATCCGCCGCAAGACTGTTCATATTATATCGACCTAGTAGTCCAATTAGATCATCGGCTACAGAACAGGAAGACCGATCGATCCAGATTTGAAACCCGGGTACTTTCAAGACCTCAGAGCTCCGCTAAAGGGAATGACTCCGTGGAACCAATGCAAATAGGAGTAGTAAAAGGACCATTAACTCAGAAAGAACAGGAAAAAAGAAGGCAATTACAGCTGTGCCTATACTGTGGGAATTCTGGACATTTCCTTCGTGATTGCTCAGTGAAACCGGTCAAGAAGACTGTAGGAGTTTCTGATAAAAATGCTGAGAAACTGGAATCGGGAAACGACCTCGCCCGACAAGCGTAGAGGTCCGCTTGCCGAGCGTTAAAACCAGTTCCTTGACCTCGCATTTGGTAATGCCTATGGTCCTCATAAGCCCCAATAGACCAGATCGCATGCATGCTATCAAAGTATACATTGATAGCGGAGCAATCGGTAATTATGTGGACCAAGACTTGGCTATCAGGATGGATCTTCCCCTACGTCCCAAGATGGTAAAGGACGTAATCACTACAGTGGATGGTACTGAAATAGCTTCCGGACCAGTTTCTCATACCACCATGGAGGTAACGTTGTTATGTCAAGACGGACATCGGGAGAAGATCGTGTTTGATGTAATCAAGGCCCCGCAGTTTCAGGTGATTCTGGGAATGCCTTGGTTGGAAAAGCACAATCCTCAGATAGACTGGCGAGCCAAGGTAATTCGGTTTCCAGAATGCGCTTCAACCTGTTATCCTCAGCCCGAAATCAAGCTAGCAGCCATCACTTCCGAAGACCCCCGATTACCTCTGGAATACCAAGAGTTCAGCGACGTCTTTCAGAAAGATCAAGCCAACACCCTGCCTCCGCATCGGTCATACGACTGCCAGATAGACCTAATACCTGGGTCCACCCCTCCGTGCAGTAGAATATATGCCCTCACTGAACCAGAAAACCTCCATCTCAGGCAATACTTGGACCAGTACTTGGCTAACGGATTCATCCGCCCCTCGAAATCCCCGGCTTCCTCAGCTTTGTTCTTCGTCCCGAAAAAGGAAGGTGACCTAAGAACTTGTATCGATTATGGCGCCCTGAACCAGATTACAGTCAAAAACCGATACCCGTTGCCCTTGATTCCTGAATTATTGGACCAGGTAAAAGGCGCCTGCATATACACAAAATTAGACCTCAGAGGAGCTTACCATTTGGTACGCATTAAGGAGGGCGACGAATGGAAGACGGCCTTTCGCACTAAATATGGATTATTTGAGTATCAAGTAATGCCCTTCGGACTATGTAACGCACCGGCCGCTTTTCAGTTTTTCATGAATGATGTCCTCAGAGAACTTATTGATGTGTGCGTAGTCGTTTATATTGACGACATCCTGGTATACTCAGCCTCAGAAACTGATCATCGTAGACACGTCAGAGCGGTTTTACAGAGACTTCGCCAACACCGCTTGTTTGCTAAACTGGAGAAGTGCACCTTTCACGCAAAGGAAGTGGAATTTTTAGGGTTCATCTTATCACCCAACGGAGTTCACATGGACTCAAGAAAAGTGGATGCTATCACCAAATGGCCTTCCCCAACTTCCGTGAAAGGTGTACAGAGCATGCTGGGCTTCGCTAATTTTTACCGAAGGTTCATTCCTGAATTCTCTCGGGTAGTCCAACCTATCACGGCTCTTCTGAAAAAGAATAAAAAATTCGAGTGGACTCCAGAAGCCGAACAAGCCTTCCAAGAATTAAAAGCCAGATTTATCTCTGCTCCAGTCTTAAGGCATCCCCGTCCAGAACTTCCCTACATCGTCGAGACAGACGCTTCCAGTCTTGCAATGGGGGCGGTGCTGTCACAAAGAGACCCCGAAACGCACCAGTTACACCCTGTAGCCTTTTGGTCTCGCAAATTTTCGGCTCCTGAGATCAACTACACAATTACGGACAAAGAACTCTTGGCAATTAAGTCCGCCTTTAAGGCCTGGCGGCATTATCTTTTGGGAGCCCGGCACACAGTAACTGTAATCACGGATCACCGTAACCTCCAGTACCTGAAGTCAGCTAAAGCTCAATCTTCGAGGCAACTACGCTGGGCTTTATTCTTAGCAGAATTCGATTTTGTAATCACATATCGACCAGGCGTTAGGAACGGAAAAGCAGACGCCCTTTCCCGGATAGGGGTAGACGAACTTACAGCTAATCCGGAGCCGGTGCCAATAATTCCTGAACAAAAGATACTAGGAGCAATCAACACACTATCCCTCGAAGAGATTAAAGCAAGGGTCAATCAACTCATAACTCCCGAAGATTCATCGAATTGGCAATTGAAAGGAAAGGATTTTACAATAGATCAGAACCTATTGTATTTCCAAGGAAGACTATTCTTACCCTGCGTTGACTTACAAAAACAGGTCATCACCTGCTACCATGATTCTCTAATGGAAGGACATCCTGGAGTTGCCAAAACCTCAGAGAAAATTAAAAGGCATTTTTGGTGGCCATCTTGGAGGAAAGATGTTAAAAAGTGTGTGGCTTCTTGTGGTATCTGCGCACAAAACAAGAGTCAGAAGGAAAAACCAGCAGGATTACTGCGTCCAATAGACATTCCACCAGCCCCTTGGCACACGCTCTCGATGGATTTTATCACGGATTTACCCCCTTGCTCCGGATACAACACAATTCTAGTGATCGTGGACCTTTTTTCAAAAATGGCTCATTTTATCCCACTGAAGGGTTTACCTACAGCTTCCATTCTAGCCCGAGAAATTCTTGAAAACATTGTCCGGTTGCACGGTTTCCCTTCAGTACTAATCTCTGACCGAGGGAGCCAATTTATTTCCCATTTTTGGCGGAGTTGTTGTCGTTTAGCACAAATTGATGTACGACTTTCCACCAGCCATCACCCTCAAACCGACGGGCAGACTGAGAGAACTAACCAAACTTTAGAACAATATCTGCGCTGCATGTTGCATCAATCCGAGGGTACTTGGAAGGATGTCCTTTGGATTGCTGAATACGCTTACAATAATTCAATCCATTCTGGGACGGGAAAAACCCCTTTTTTCCTGCTGTATGGAAGTCATCCTCGAACCTCAAATCTGGACCCACCTCAAGCTCTCGGAACACCTGCTGTTGACCATCTGCATTCGACGATAACTCAAGCATTTAAAGAAGCCACAGCTTATCTTCAACGAGCTAAAGAATCATACAAAAAAAGGAGCAGACCAACATCGAAAAGAGGCTCCTCAATATCAAAAAGGAGATCAAGTCTGGCTGTCCACTAAACATTTATCTTTAAAAGGGCCACGCACCTTCAATCCAAGATATTTAGGACCCTACTCAATCACGGCCGTGATTAACCCAGTGGCTGTCAAACTAGAATTACCTACTCGAATGAAGATACATCCTGTCTTCCATGTTTCTCTCCTGAAACCTGTGCAACCCGGAACCCGTTTGACTAAACCTCCTGAGCCAATCCAAGTTGACGGAGAATCCGAATTTGAAATTCGAGACATCTTGGACTCCAAAATTTCCAAATCAAAACTATACTACTTGATTGATTGGAAGGGATATGGACCCCAGGAGAGATCTTGGGAACCCTCAGAATATGTACATGCACCTCGTCTAGTCCGAAAATTTCATCTGGCTTTTCCCAACAAGCCAAAACCTCCGGAAAAGACAAGCTTGGGAGGGGCCTTGAGGGGGGGGGGGGGGGGGGTGCTGTCATGACCGCAGCCTGCAAGGAGTCAGGTTTAGCCCAACGGCCTCGGAAGCTGGGTCACAACTTCATTTCCAGGCACCCATCGGCTCCCATAGGGGCCTTATGGACCTTGTCCTGGCGCCAGTGGCGCCAGGCTCATAAGGGGACCCAGTCCCGGCACAGGACGTGCCGGGCTCATGATGTAAGGAATGGTGCTTGGGTGGACCTACCTGCTGCAGACCATGCTGCTCACTCACCTGCAGGATGAAATCCTCATCCATCCATGGCTGGAACTACTTTACCTTCTGGGTGTGGCCAGCACCACTCCCTGGGACTGGATACTGGAACTATTCTGGAAGCTGGGACTTCTTACCTGGGCAAGGCTGCTGTGGAAGGAGACACCTAAGCACTCCAGTAAGGTATTTAAACCACGCCCGATCAGAGCAACGTGCTTCGCGTTATTCTGCAATAGCAGCAGGACGCTCACCGTGTCAGCTCCAGAGAATCTTCAACTTCTGCATCTGGGGAAGAGAAATCCGCAATCTTACCTTCCGAAATACCATCTTCGTCTCCTGCAGCATCTGAAAAGGGAAAAGAACACCAGG
Organism: Ambystoma mexicanum; assembly: GCF_040938575.1. NCBI lineage: Eukaryota > Metazoa > Chordata > Amphibia > Caudata > Ambystomatidae > Ambystoma > Ambystoma mexicanum. The sequence continues at coordinate 1,404,622,787 of NC_090923.1, read as the reverse complement.
TTAGCACGAGATAAAAACCAGCGCAGCTCTTACCCAGTCCATCGGTGCATCTCAAGCCACGGGCTGCAGCTTTCCATTTTTTCCGGCACCCTGTGGAAGCAAAGACATTGGTTAGTAAACCTCCATGAAACTTTCCTTACCTGCGCTGCATTCTTCTCGCCTCCGCCGACGCTGCTACTCGCATCTGCAAAACAAAAGGACATCATTAAGAAATACAAAACTCCATCTATACGCACGTGTTTTGGGCAGCGCTCATCTTTCTCACTCCTCGGTGCATTTCTCGACATCCATTTTTCTACCCAGCTGCTTCTGCGACCTGAAAAAGGAAAAGAGACATTAAGAAGTGCTTTTAACTTCGAATTGACATTTTCTACTTACTTGCCTGCAATACCTTCGCCATTCCATCGCTCTCCGGATCTCCATATTCAAGCAACCGCCGTTCGTGCTGCTAACAACGGCCTAGCTCCAAATCTTCATCCTCTGCAACCAAGAGGCTGGACAATTAACCAGTGAAGTAACTGGCTTCGGCGCCCCTGCACAGACGCAGGATGGAGAGCTCTGCTTTCACCTACATAAGGTGAGCACATTTAGCCTACGAACTACTTGGGAGTACCAGGAACGGGAGGCAGCTTACCCAGTCAGGCTTATATATCCATATTAACCCCTTGCTCTCATAATTGCAGACACCTCACCCTTCAAGATCTCAGTGAGGAAAGGGCCTTTCCAGGGTGGCATTCGAGGCCTGCGCGTGACCCTAGAAGACTCCGAGAACCCCCAGCCCAGACCTGCACCTCCGAGGGATTCAGGTGAGCGTTACAGTGCCCTGAAAACTAAAGAATTTACCAGCCGTCTCTTCTTCTCGTCGATGAAACTCTGAAAATGCGTAGGAGGAACACGCTGAAACACCTCCTCCCACCGCTCCAGACAACATTGAAGTGCCCAGACCAAAAGGGAATCGCAGTAGAAGCAAGAGTCCCACCGGTGGTCCGGACCTAAACACTCAAGACAAAGAGGATGGGGATCTGCCCTAGCGAAACGTTGTTCGCAGGAAGAACAATTAGGAAAATCTAACCGAAATGGCATAGACGAACTACTACGCGACCGCTAAGCCGGAGCAGGAGAGAAGGACACCGGAAGGAAAAAAATCTTCTGAAGATGCAAGTGCGTCCAGTCCCGGACGTGCGGAGAAAAGGACTGATTGGCTATGCGCTGGGTGGAGCTGAGGAGGGTGGGATACGGCCACGTGCGGTACCCCGCGTAAAAAGAGAAGGACACATTTGAAAAATGTGATGCTTTTTAGAAAGTGCTCCGGTCCCGTCCCACAAGACGGAGGAATGTCCCAAAAAAAGGTATTGAGGAAAGGGGACGGGACATAGGAGTACTACCGGTTGCTAAAATATTAATTGTATTGTTGACCATAATCAGTGATTAGATCAGAAAGCTCAGGGTGGCCACAAAAACATTAAATACAAACCAAAATAACCTCCTTGCATTGTATGTATTGACTAACAAGTGTTAGACTGCATGATCTATTGGTCTATCCCCAAAACTTGATATATCAACAGCTTTAAATAAATTGCTTTAAATTTCATTGTTCTATGCTAAAAAATAAGTTTATATAAAAAAAAAAAAAAATGTATGTTATGATATGAATACTCATCGTCAGTCTAGTGAGTTTTCTTTTTTTTAAAAGGTGGAAGACAAAATAAAAATGTATGATCTTGATATTTGAGAAACTGCATCTTTGCAATGCACTGACACTTCTGTTAAGTGAACAAACCGCAGTTTTATTTACTGACAGGTATTCACTAAGGGATATAAAGAGAGGGGTAGTTGATCTGCTTCCTCCCCCAGACCCCCTCCCGCCACCCCCAAGTATGCTCAAACAATCTCCCATAGTACAGATTCAACGCCCCCCCCCCCCCCCCCGACAACAAAAAATAGGGAGTACCCAATCAGTACAACCTCTGAATATCAGTCATAAGTGGCCTGTTCAGATTTGCAAAAACTATGAGAAAGTACATGTTGGAAATGTATAGGGTTGAGGCATAAACTGCCGGTGCCTATGGAAGTGAAGTATGGGGTTGCAAGAAACTAAGGAGGGCTGAATACCCCTTTCTTTCTCATACCTACAGCCCTACAACTACTCCCTCCGGGACGGAGAGTGTCTGGTCGTTGGGCGCATTAGTGGGTTGCCCTTGCACCGATTCACGGGTTCCTCTTTATCCCGCCTCCTCGCCCCTGCTGCTTTGTCAGTTTCAATGGTGTGCAGCGCTCTCAGGTGGCTCCCGAGGCATCCTCTCGCCTATCAAGGCCTACATCATCTAATTTCTCTATGCTTCTCAGCCACTCATTGATGCTGGAATGCACTGTTGTCGCCCGTCTCCTGTTGCGGCAGCAGCTCCCGCTTCTGCTTTCTCGTTCCCCTCTTTGCAGCTGTACTAGCCAGCTCGGGACCAGTATTGCGACACCGTTGCAGTGTTTTTCGCAGTAATCTAGGTTGTCCTTTTTAAGCTTTGTCTTCTCTGGCCACACCTGCAGGTGCTGGACCGCAGTTTCATTTTTGTGAAGAGGATATCCTCACTTTGGCCTTTTCCATCGGCAGCCATCTTTTGAAATCGTTGGAAGGGATATTCCATGTGGGCTTTCTTGGCCTGTACATCGCCCTATCTTCACAAGCCTGATCTTAGTTGGCAGTATCCACCTTTTTAAAGCACTGCCCCCCACTTGTTCCTGTTTAGGCCTTTTGTTGCCCTTCCTGCTTCCACGTGCATATGTGCCCTCACACCACCGTTGCATACAGCTCCTAGACACCCGTCCGCAGATCCAACTTGTTCACATCAAGTAAGGTGCGATCTTCCTGCCTCGCTCCGTGCCTTTCTTCCTAGCAGGACCACCATCCTTTGCTTTGAATTCTCCGGCAATTGCCTCCGCCCCTTCCACATCCTGCTGACGACATCAAATCCTTTACCTGTGGTAAAGGGTCGTTTCACTTTTCCTGCTCTGGGCTACACTTAGCCCCTACATTCACCTGTGTGCACTCTTCACTTCCTTTCCTCTGATTCACTCAACACTGCTCTGCAGCGTTATGGCTACACCATCCCGCTTGTTCTTACAGCACCACAAATGACGGCCCCTTTACCTCTGACCTTTCTTAATGACCGTTCAGTAGGGCACCTCCTACAAAGATCTTTCTCTGCTGCGAGGACCGGTGTGGATCTGCATCTACCTGAAAACGTACAACTCCTATGACCTTTACCTGCTATATCCTCCTGCGTCTTTCTCACTCGAAGGACAGTCTGACTGGCCATGTGGGTCCTGAAGAATCTGGACAGGACATCATCTTCCCAGTTCGAGATCTGTGCCTACTAGGCCGCCTGGTGAGTTATTTGTGCAGTTGGTATCGGTTTTCTCTTCCCCTGCATTAATGGTGCGGTCAGACTCCCCCATTTACTTCAAATGTTACTTTATCACCTATCCTTTCTCTTTCTCGAAGCCTGTAAGGAAAAAGTTCAAGAAAGCTCTTCTGGTCTCCAATCCCGGACTGCCCATTGCTGAAACCTACGCCAATGCTTCCTCCAGGAAGACTATTAGGGACATCCTCTTTTTCATCCCTTCCTGTGACCTATTGACTCCCATATGGTTTCTATCCTCTCCCCTTTCCTCCTTTTAGCCGATTATTAGTGGACCCAGATGGGAAGTACTCTTGGCATGCTCATCTTCTAGGTGCATCATTAATGTCCATCACAATGGCACTATTATGGCCCAGGTTTCTCAATCCAATCTCCTCTTCCTTGATCAATGTCTCCCATCTCTCATTAACAGCCCTCCCTTCCCCTCCCCTCCCATTCCTCCGGTCATCGTCCCCCCCCCCGTCCTCTTCACCACCACGGACAGATGTACCACACCCCTGTATCTCTCCTCAGAAAACTTTCAAAAAGGTGGCAATCTGCTTCACTTAGCTACTGTGAATGCTCGCTCTGCTGTCAAACACTCCTCTGATATCTCTCTCCTTCTCGAAGACTTGGACCTCGACGTCCTTGCCCTTACCTTGGTGTAATGCCAGCTATGTCACTGCTCTAGACACTCTCCTTCGGAGGGCTCCAAGATCCTCTCCAAGCCCAGGCCCACCTGGTTGGGGGGCAGAGTAGTCCATATGTTCCCTGAATGCGTCCCTGCTACTATCATCCCCATTCAATCTTACTCCTCTTTTGAATGCCTTGTCTGCAGGCTTCATGTCTCTCCTTCCGTCTCACTTACTCTTGCCACCATCTACAGGCCCGCTGGCCCGATCTCCCTCATCCTCTCTGAATGGGCTGATCTCTCCTCCTCCCTCTTGACCTACACTACCAAGCTTCTCCACTGAGACCAACATCCATCTGGACTTGCCTGAAGTGGCCACTGTAGTCTTTCACAACCATTGTGACTCTCTCCCTCACCATTCTTCCCTCTGCTCTGACCCATTCAGCCGGACACAACTTGGGATGCGCTAATCTCAGCAGACATCAGTAAAACCAACCCGCTCATTACTCCTCTCTCCTGGTTTGATCATGCTCTCCTCCTACCTTGAGCTCAAGAGATCTCTGGTTGAGCCGCTGCCCGCACTGCCAGTCTCCTTCACCGTCATTCGACAAATGAAGAGTGTCAGTCTGTGATTTCGCCTCCACCTTCATCTCCTTCCTATTCCCGCTATGGACTGTCCCACTGATTTAGCCCTTGCTAACCTTCATCAATACTCTTGCCCCGGTCACGAGAATCCGCTTGAAGCCTGCCTCCAAGCGCAATAGCCGGTATGACTCAAACAAAGTGCAGAGCTGCTGAAGGGAAGTGGCAGACCATGGGCACATCCACGGACAAACTGGCCTGTTTTGGTGCAAAGGCAATACTGTTTCTCCATCCGCTCCAAGAAGAGGGCCTACTTCCAAGCCTGCATCGCTGGAGCCACAAACGCCACGGCTGAATTGTTCAAAATCTGCAAGGAACTCGCCAATCCTACTGCAGTTTCCACCTCCCCTCTGTACTGCATTGGCCTCCCATTCATTTATATCTGCCTCCCTCCCTCCCTCCTTAAGCACTCCCCTGTGCACACCACCCCCTTCCTGGGCAAACACTTGGTGAAATTGGTCATCACCCAATTGATCCACCACACTTAATTTGTTGGCTGTCTCCATGACCACCATTCTGGCTCTAGAGCATCCAGAGGCACGGAAACTGCTCTCCTGAACACCTGTGAAGATCTTCTCTCTAACCTGGATTCCAACGTTCCTGCCGTTCTTATTCTCCTTGACATTTACTCAGCCTTTGACATGGTCAATCACTCCAACCTCATAAAATGGCTTTGTGATACCCTTGGCATCCTAGACCGGGCACTGGACTGGTTGATCTCCTTTCTTTCCAATCATACGTCCATGGTGCAGCTGGGCCCTTTCCTCTCCTCCACCTCATCTCTACCTGCAGTGTTCCTCAGACTTCTATCCTATTGCCATGGCTCTTCAACATCTACCTTGCCCCTCTTGCCCAATTCATCTCCTCCTGTTCCCCCAATTTCCAGTGTTATGCTGATGACACAGCTCCCTTTCAAGCTTCTCGACACCCCCCCCCCCCCCCCCATTTCCCCACCCCTCTCATTCCCCACTGACTACTATTCAGGCATGGTGCACTGCTAACAATCTGTCTTAATGCCAGTAAGACAGAGATCCTTCTCATAGAGACCCCTGCCCATGCTCTCCCCCAATGACTCCTCTCTCCTTCCCTCCTCACATCACGGACCTCGAAGGCCCACTTTCAGCTTCACCTCCTTAGAGGCATTCTCCCCTTCCCCCAGAAACTGTCTCTAGAGCTCTAGTCCTCTGTAGGCTTGATTACTGTAACAGCCTCTTCCTCAATCTGCCCCTCGCCACCATTCAACCCCTTCAAATAATCCAGAATAGTACTGCAAGACTTATCATTGGCTACAAGCCCAGGGGCCGCCACACCTCTCCAGCTCTTATATCTCTCCACCGACTCCCGGTGGATGCAAGGATCAAATTCAAGATCCTCTGCATCACCCACAAGGCTTTCTGGGGCATGGGACCCCAATATCTCCAGCTCTCTCTTCTCCCCAAGTACCTCCTTGCTAGAGTCCTTTGGTCCTCCAGCTCCAAATCTCTGCAGATCAGACGTTTCTCCAAGCAGAGAGTGGGGGGTAGATCTCCCTCTTCGGCAGGTGTGTCCCTGCCCCTCTCAGACTTGAGCCGGACCTCCTTAAGTTTTGAAAACTTCTTAAGACCCTGTTATTCTCTACCTCTTTCCCTCTCTCCCTCCCTTGCGGAGTCCTCTTCTGCCACTGCGATTGGTGGCCTGGTCCCACATGAATCCTATTGGCTACCAGGCTTTCCTTGACCGGTCCAATCCACTATCCCCCCTCCAAACCCCATCAGCACTGCCATTTGGGCCACACTCCCAGATTAGAACCCCGCCCCCCACCTGTGTTCGTAGTAAGACTATCTTTATGAAAAACTATACATTTTTCCTCAGCCCGGAAGTCCTGGATCTCGCTTACACATCTGGCAAACATGATCACAATTGGAAAAGCCTCCTTTCTTGAGACTAGCCCGATGTCTGCAGAGGTCATAGGTTCAGAAGATTTATGAATTCATGACAAAGAGTAGTGAGGACTATACCAATGTCCAACTTGCGATGAGGGCGGCCTCGCCGTAGGAAAAAGGCAACTAAGCCCATCAAAATGCTGTTTCACCACGAGATCTGATTTGAAAAATACTGCTCCTCAGAATTAAGGTAGACACTCTGAAGAATACTACGGATCCCTCACTAAAACCCTGCCACAAGTCTCTTCCCATGGGGCCAGTGAAAGGCAGACGCTTCCAGATCCGGACCTTGGGGGGGAGGGGGGTAGTGTACTGCGGGAGGATCACCTGGGAGGAGACAGAGCCCAGGGTGGTGAGGAGATCCCGTCGGATGAGACGCTGTATTGGTGCTCTGAAAGGAGGTGCCTTTCTCGTTTGCCAAAACAGGTGATGGCATGTTGTCATTATAGTGTCCCTGACACACACAATCCGTGACACACACAATCTGTGACCCGGGGGAGAAGCTCTGTTAAATCTGAGCAAACTTTGTCAACAGAAAGACCTTTTAAGAAAAAATACCCTCCGTGCTCCCCATGGTATAATATAAAAGGATCTAGAGAAAATGCCTTGAATTCAATGTACTCTGTAACACCCAATCCTAAAAGTCCATCTTTTACTGAGTTTAAGAGAAATAAACCTACCCTTAAAAATTACTCAATTGTTGAAAAAACTAACTTTGTTAAAGGGGACTCCAAGTCCTATAATCCTAGAAGTAAAGGGATGAGGAAGAGGGCTGAAGAGGCATGAAGTTGTAGTAGTCAGGCAATCAAGCCTAAAATCCCACACCTAAAAGGAACCTGGGAGGCATAAAGGCCCCCCTCAGGAGCAGGCAATTAAAAGGAGTGGAGGGAGCTGGAACTGTGACTGGAATGCAAGTTGTAGCAGTAGTAGCAGAAGGAAGCGGGCACGAGGCTTGCAAACCAAGCAGAAGTGGGAGAACAAGAGTGACGCTGGAATCTGGAGACAGCAGATTTCACCTGCTTGTTCCGAGTGGGTCCCGTTACCCCAAACTCTGAAGTTCAGAGGCTGCACCCTGGAAAACGTGCAGGAGAGCGGCGTTTATCCATGCGAGCCCGATTGCCTGGTTGCCGAGCTACGTGCAAGAGACAGAGGCAAGAAGTAATTATCAATCTGTAGGTCTGAGGAATGAGAGGCACTCCCAAAACGTGCAGCCGGAACGGAGACACCTTTTTTTAGGATAAGGGTGTGGGTCCCCAATGATCCAGTAGCGGGTGTGTCAGAAGTCGTGAAAGCAGTGTGACCTGCAGAGCAAGTGTCTAAGAAGCTGGTGAGTGAAGCACGACGTTCCAGCACATTGCGCAAGCATTGCCTGCAAAAGTATCCAGCTCCCTGTTAACTTGTGTAAGACTTTAAGCAAGTAGAAATTGTTTGTTGAATCTAAAACACTCCTAAAAAATGGAAATGTAGCACTCCCATATAACGTGAAAGGTCTTTTATTCGCTTGAGAAGCCATTGTTCCATTATTCTGTCAAGTTCACTAGGTTCGTCACATCTGAATACACTTCTTAGTCCTCACCTGTTTCACTGGAACTGGTCTGCAGATTCTCGTCTTACTCTCCGCTGGGTGCTCCATTTCTTGTGGTAGAGGCAAGGTCTCCCTGGGAGGGGAGCCACTGTGCCTGCCTACTGGAATTGGCAGGCTAGTGGCCCCTTCTCCGAGGAAGCCAAAAAAGGGGAAAAAGCCTTGGAAGGCGGAAAAAAACCCTGTCCGTTGTGGTCCAGTTGGTCGGGCTAGAGAATATGGCAGCCTTGCGTGTTGGAGGTATGGAGTCCAAAGGGGAAGTACCGGTGGAGAACCCCTTCCAAATTGCGACCAAGTCCATAGGAGTGATAGCAGATAAGCAAACACTGTCAGTCTCAGTCCAGGGAGAGAGGACTGTTATGAGGTGGGCGTGGACACCCAGAGTCTGAAGGACTAACACAAGACTAGATAAACACGCCCGCTAGATACCCCACAGCACATCCAATCCCAACATCCGGTACACATGTAGGACTGGGGCCGCGTGAGCAGCTTGGGGTCCATACCTTACATCACAGCAGAAGTCACATTCGGTCCCGGTAGTATCCATTTCTGCATTGGCAACTGCCGTGGCGCATTGGGTTAGGCCGAGTCAGGTGGTCACATTCACTTCCGGATCACGTGACAAGGAGATCCCGATCACGTGATTCTGCTCATGTGACTAGGAACCAAACGGTATAAAAGCAGAGTTCCCGCGACCACACATCGCTTCACAGCTGTTCTTCACGACTGTTTGGCGTTTGCTCTTCAATCTTGATTATTGGATTAGTCGAACTCGGACCTCGAACTACGGACTTCTTTTGGCTTTCCCTTCGGATTTGGCGCGGTTTCCTTGTGGATATCTGGCCGTTTTGACCTCAGGACTTTCATACCGGACTTCTTTTGGTTCTTCCCTAGATTGATTTTCACTTCTCAGAACTTACGTATAACCACGTCAACAACTGCAGGTGGGCTCAGCAACTGGCGACTACTCTGACCACCATCCCAAGTCACCATTACCATCATCTGAAGGTGCTGCTCACACGCCCCCACATAGCTGTATCTCAGGCCCGTGGGTGGTTAGCAGCGACCTTACTACTACACTTCGGTAAGATTCTTCCTGGACAGTACTAGTCCGTTCTGTATACTGCAACTGTGATTGTTTGTACTAATAACTGTTTGCATTGCAGCGGCCCTGGGGTTTCCAGTGCTACGTGGTTCCGGCGTTCCAGCATCTCCCACCTGTGGCCTCAAGGATCGCATAGAGAGTCATATTATCTCTCACTGTGTGGTACTTGGGGACGGAGGCCCCTCTAATCTTCACGACAATTATAAAGGAGGATTGAAGAGAACCAGAGCAGCTAAGGAGTAGGAAAAAATAGGAGCACAGCAGCCATGTTAACAAGAGAAGAGCACAGTGCAATACTCGAGAGAAAGGGCAGCGAATCCACAAAGCAGGTAAGAGAACAGGATGCCGCAAAAGGAAAGTGGGAGAGAGGGGAGATACCCACGGCCGGAACAGCCGGAAGGCAAAGATGCCATGCGAGAACAGCAAAAGGGTGGTGAAGCCAGCGGATGGCATAGAGAGGAAAGGCTTGTGTCGAGCGAAAACAGCAGAAACGTAGCACCTTACCCAAAGACAGAAAGCATACGGGTTGCAAACGCGTCGACTGCCGTGTGCAGAATGGCTAAATGTGGCCCGACGGCGCCCATGTTGAAAATGAACTAGACTGTAGCTCATGTTAAGGAAATGCGTGGTGTGCCATTCAATGGCGGTGCATCCTCCAACTGTCCCATAAGCGCCTCCAGAGGGGGCGCATGACATATTCAAAGACTGTTACTGCTTTGGGGAGTGGTTGTGTGTCCTTAATTAAGGAGAGGGAACGCTGCTAGAGCATTACCGAAAACCTAACTTTGACAATGCAAGAGTTACAATCTTTAACTTGTGCAAACTACAGATAATGGTCGATTGTGCCCAATTGTGATTCCCAAAGGATACCTGAACTCGGTCCTTTACTTTCACACGGGAATACAATTATATATCAAGCGTTAAACCCTGAAAACTATATCACGAAATGGTCAAGTGTGCCTAATTCTGATTTTCAAAGAAAGACTGAATTCTATTCTTTATTCTAACACGGCATACCTTTCATTTAAAGAAGTTAAAGTATATAACAGTTGAAGAAAATAAGCTTTACCCAATTCAAGAGTCTCCCCAATCAACACTGAAAACAACATTTCCCAGAGTTAATAAGCAATCTAACTGTACTGTGAAGTTAATAACTATTCATGGACTAAGATGCAAGTATTACCTGAAACCAAGAGTGGCACCAAGGCCTCTGGGTAATTAATTGGGTTGATAACTGGCCAAAGGTGCAGGCAATGTTGGGCAAGGGAACTGGCTTCTTTTAAAGACTATTTTGAAGTTGACCCAACCTGTATTGCCAGAGACTGTGGAAGACAGAGAGAAATGAGTCTCAAAAGGCAAAGCCAGGTTGTTATTGTGGTAGACAATAGAGGCAAAGAAGTTGCCCCTTTTGAAGAGAGTTATTCAGAGGAAAAGTGCCTTAACTACTTAAAGTTGTTGGAGTACTTTGAAGTATATCTCGTTGAAGCCCGTCTTCAAGCACACATCACTGAAGCTGTGATAGTAGTCCAAAGTACTGAAGCTGTGGTGCTATAGCTGGTTGTCAGTGGATGCAATACTGTAGTGGTCCAAACAAAGGTATAACGTGAGACAAAAGGTGACAGTTCTCATAATGAATAAAGTAGAAGTGAAGTTGTTAAAGTTGAAGCAGCAGCACTAAAAAGTCATACTGACAAATATTCCATTGTGAAGTCCAAAGCTGCAATCAAGAGAATACCAACTGTTAAAGAAACACTGTGCACCACTGGTAGTTGTGGGGATTAAATATATAAGTGGTATGGTTACAAAATAAATCTTCAACACTACAAACTACAAAAAAAAATGTAAATCATAAAAATATATATAAAATATTCCATTCAAAATAGAATACTTTAAAAACAAACCTTAAAAATAAACATGTTCACCAAATGGCCTATACCTTATGAAGAGTAGAATATGCTCTGTTCTATCACGTTTTACTTCTGTAATGAATACAGCAATTTTTCTATTTCAATCCATATATAATACATAGTTTAGGTCATCCTGTGCTACTACCTGAATATAAAAAGGCCCATCCCTGCTCAGAGTCGATTAATTATCTCTAAGGGGAACTTCATTTGAGTGTATCATCTATACAGCAAATGTTTGATAGCAGTGCATTGAGTAAAAAGATGTCTGGAGGTTTCTACTCTCATTCACACAATCTGCACCATCGTTCCACATACAGGATTTTCTTGCAAGTTCGCAGTCTTCCCCAAGTAGGTAACAATTTCAGCCGAAGTAATATAATAATGGACTTTAGCATTATGAATACATTTTAAATAGCTAAAACAATACCTAGAAGGAAAAGCTTGAAAACAGCTCTTTTATAAAGGCTTTTGATGGCTAACTAATTTGAGCCAGTACAGTTCGGCAATCCCAGGGTGCATCTCCACATCTTTGCCTCAAGAGAGACAGCCACTTTGTTTGCTTATCAGTGAATATTTTGAGGCCATAAAGTAATCCTGTTGTGATGCTGGTATTCTACATTTTTAATAGGCCTTCAGCTGAGCCACCCCCTTTATACTTAATTTCGTAAAGCATTACATTTTTTTCAAAATCTTTATTTACTATTACATTTTTCAACTTCTCCCCATGATCAATGCCATAAAAGGGGATCCCCAAGTATGTGTAGTTATCCACCACCTCAATAGGGTAGTTGTCGACTCTCCAGTGAAATTCATTTTTCGGCTGTAATCCACTTGGAAAGACCCTCATTTTTGTTTACCATGGTTAATAATCAATCCTTTTTCAGAGGAGTATTTTTTCCAAAGCTGTCAGAGCCCTGTAACCCCAAAAGGGGCAATATAGTATCATCTGCATGCATAGGTGAGCCATGATATATATTGGTCACCTATGTGAGAGGGGAGGTTTTGAAATTCTGATATTGGTTCATTTAGATCTGCCACATGCAAATTATAAAGGAGGGGGGCAAGAGTACAGCCTTGCTTCAAGTCGTGAGTGGTATCCATCTTCTCAGTGAGCTCACCCTCCTGATTTGTACGTAGTCTAACTGAAGTGTCAGAATATATCTCTTAAGAGGTGTATAATTCCTGAATCAAGACTCCAATCTATCAGTTTCTTTCCATGAACGGGATCTGTTGACAGTATGCAATGCTGCTTTGGAATCTATAAAGCAGACAAATAATGGATTACTCCTGTTCATTTTGGCCCTTCTTTCTAGATACTTCAGTGTCCAATGATTGTAGAGCATGCCAAAACCCCTTCTAAATTCCACTTGTTGGGTCTTCAGGATATGCTGTTTTATCCACCGATTTATGCATTCCATTAAAATTTGGGCAAGCAACCTAGAACAAGCATCCGCCATTGCCAGCAAGCAGCAGTTAGAAGCATCTTCCCCATCTCCTTTTTTGTATATAGGTATCACAATTTATTCATTCCAATGTAGTGGTATAATCCCTGTAGAGAATATAGTCATATATCTGATGTAGTATTTTAACTTCAACTTCTTTATTCTCAACACCTCCTTCCTAAAATGTTTTTTCTTTTCAGCAATCTTGGTCATAGAAAGTATACATTTTCCCCTTCCCAGCATGTATTACATTTTTATGAATTACTTGAGCATATTCACGTTTGTTTCAATACTACTTGATAATTCTGTCATTCTCAGAAATTAGGGTATTCACTACTAACAGTAAGGAGCTAAGTTTGACATTGAACAACTTAATATTCTTATTTGACCAGGAAATTTTACTTTCCTTATCGTTCACCAAAATATTTCCAGTTACTCTACAGCTTTCTCTACCTGCAAAGTCCATGGAAAATTTAGAGATAATGTGGTCGCTACACTCCATGGGGATCAAAGCAAATTCCCTGATCTTTCTATATAAAGACCAGGGCAACAGAAAAGATTCCAACCAAGAGTAAGTCTGGCTGTTACTCCATGTAAATAGAGATATTCAATTTCTCTCCATCTTGTAGAGCTGATGCAAACTTTGAACCTCTATAAAACCCTTCCATTGGTCCAAACGGTTAAAGCTTTTGATCATCATCTGGGGTGACGGCCAGTACCTCAAAATCTATTTTAGTAAAGTTTATCCACTTCAATGGGTCTGCGATCATTTAAATCCCCCATAACAATATAATGGCTGTCTATTGTTTTGCATCCATTGGTTTATAATATTAATTATTCATTGCCAGGGAGATTATAAATATTTATTAATAGTAATTGTAGCTCAGCACCCTTCACCTACATATAAGGTATACCAGCTAAAGCGTAGAGGTTAATAATACTGACTACTTCTCTCTAACCTCAAATCTTTTTTCGCTCCCTTGATTGAAACCCACAAATGGTCTCCCATTTTCATTTCGTCTAGCCGGTATATATAACAAATGGTATCCATCAATACTGGTTGTGGATATTGCATTTCCTTTTAACTGTGGCAAGTCTTCTTGAGGAAGGTGACCAAGAAGAAGTGAATTGCTGGTGGAACTTTGGTTAAACTCTTACCAGGGGAGTTGCTAGGTCTGGAAAAGACCCGGGGGTATGCTGATGTCAGAACTGTTGGGACTGGGGGCTAGCTAGTCTTTTGGCCGTAGCTCCTGAGATTCTATCCGGGGCTACAACCAAAGGATCAGGGGCTATAGCCCCCTTAGCCCCCCCCAGCAAAGCCCCTGACTCTTACATTGACTTTGAAGCATCAAGAACTGATTTGAGACATTTTTATTATTAGGTTGAACACTAACAGACCCGACTTCGAAACCTGGGGAAGGGGAATCACCCAGGACATTGGAAGGTTATTCAGAGAACGTTGTTCATGTGATGTTACATTGCCATCTATTTTCTTTGTATATGTGTTGCCTAGTGTGGGGGCCAGTTATCCTGTGTTTGAGTGTTTCACCTTAGTTTGGTTAGGCAGGGAAATCCTCAGAGTAGGAATAGTGAAGCATCGAATACATTTTCTTTAAGAATAAAATGGCATATGATAATAAATCATCAAGTAGTTGTCCGCCTCGCATTACTGATCCCTCACAGCACCCAGAGTAGACAAATACATCCTGCAAGTCTTGATTTGATCTCCTGAAGCTGCCGAGCTAGAGATAAAAGACTTAATCTAAGGAAGGTTTTCAGAGGATTATTTTCGCTCTGTAGACTCCAAAAGCAGAACCTAAGCCATTTTCTCTTGTATTGCGATCTCCTTTCTTGTTGAATTGTTTATTTGTAAAGCATGATACACAAGTGAAATGCTTCAAAGCACTTCAAGGCGGGAAGGGAACAAAGGAATACAGTAATTCTTAGGCCTTGAATATTCCAAATGACATAACAGTAACTAGCATACTAAGCCAGAGGCAATTCTACTAGTGTAAATGTGTGACAAAGAGTGGGGGGGTAAAGGGGGGTAGGAGAACAGAGAACAAACTACCGTACTAGGCCTGGCGACATTTCAGATGGATTGGTGGTTGATCATCTAATGCGCCTATGCAGTGGTATTTCAGGCACAACCAAGCCAGGGAGGGGAGGCAGAAAATCTTGCTAGGCCTAGTATATTCAAGGTTGTGCAAGTGCGCAGACAGGAAGTGCGAGGGTCAGGGACTAGTGCGCCCAGTCCAGCAGGAGCCTGGGTTAAGTGCAGAGTGGTTGCCCCTCTCATGGAACGTATTCCAAGTGCAGTAGTGCCAAGCAGAGTGCAGATGCCCGGAGGTAAGTGCAGGACTGGCGGGGGAGCCTGGGACCTGCGAGACTGGAGGTGCAGCAGGCGACCAGTCAATGAACTGAGTAGGTTTTGGGAAAGAAAGGAGGAGAGAAGAGAAGGGAGATTAGCAGGGGAGAGGCAGAGAGAAAGAGGAATAGTGTAGTTGCTTGAATGATGTGCATATCGTCTTCTGAAAGACCAAGATGCCCCAAGTCCCTGATCTCAAGTACCACGCCGCCAACCTCAGCGATCGCGGGAAGGGGTGCTGAATCTGTCCTCCCTCTGAATGTTTGAGAAACCAGTAGATGGGGGGGGGGGGATGAAGAAGGCAGGAGGAGGTTCTTGGGACAGGATCATCCGTTCTGAGAACCACAACCTGTCTGGCCACCAGGGGCTATGACGATTGCTGTGCAATGTGCCGTTTCACAGAACATATGTAGCGCTCAGTGAATCGGAGAAAGTGGTGTGGGGGGGGGGTGTAAGCAGTCATGCCTGGCCATGATAGCTACAGAGCTCCCCCACCCCCCAGGGAGTTCTCGCCCTGGCCTTCCCTTGAGACAAATAGGGATCACTTGCTTTTACATTATGTGGCAAATAAATCCATTTCCAGGGTCCCCCAAATGAGGAAAGAGGACCGAGTCACTTGTGAATGCAGTTCCCATTCATGATTGACCTGCATCAGACAGCTCAGACGATCCGTCTGTATTGGGCCCTCCAGTTATGTGAACTGCTAGTATCCAGGTGTGGTTCTGCAAAACCTAATCTCAGATCTGGACCGCTAGGACAATAAGTTGTCTCTACTTTGTGCCACCCAGTTTGTTGATATAAAAACAGACACGGTTTTGTCGGTCATTAGTGATACTATTTTGTTCTGGATATTCAACAAGAAAACCTTTAGGGTTAAAAACATCACCTTCAGTTCCTGAAAATTAATTGGTTGACTGATACTCCTGAGAACAAAGATCTCACACCGTGAGAAGCCCCGCCCCCCCCTCCCACCACGTCACTCGCGGCCTATGAGTGGAGAATCTCTTGAAATGCTGACCTGATGTGCGAGATCGGTGAAAGGCATACCGACAGAAAATTCCATAAGGGTTGACCACCAAATTATATCCTGCCTCAGTGTGAGGAATCACAAGGTGTTGCTCTATGGAAAGGCGGACTTAGACCAGGGCTGTCAAGTCATCTGGAGTACTGTGCATTTTCAGTCTGACCAGAGGCACAGCTCTCACGCACAAAGCCACAAGACCAAGTAGCCTCTGAAACCACCATGCACCTATAGTGTGAGAGTTCAGGAACAAGGTGCATGTGTTCTAAATGTCCATAATTCCCTCGGCCTTTGGAAAAATCCTTGCAATGCAAGTCTCCTAGCTGAAGCCGATGAACATAGAGTTGTGTGCACCGTCAAGGATAACTTCCTCCAGTTGACTGACAGGACCAGATCAAACAGCAGGTCCGATAGGTTTTTAAGCTATGCTTCTGCTATTTATGGGGACCTTGCCGTCACCAACCAGTCCTCCAAGTAAGGATATACATGTATCCCATGGAGGTGTACGAAGGCCACAACAGCAAACATCTTGGCATCTGGGTGCAGAATTCAGGCCAAAGGGGAATACTCTAGAGAGGAAGTGGGGGCCCCCGCGCAGTACAAAAATGCAGAAAGCTACAGCGAGGGGCCCAAATTGGAATGTGGTTTATACGCATCCTTCATATCCACTGCACAGATCCAGCCTCCCTGATGAAGAACAGACGGACCTGGACTGGAGTGATCATCTTAAATCTTTTTAGGGGGAGATGGGATAAGTTACTTACCTGTAGCTCCTGTTCTCCAGCATTGTTTTATTTCAAGGATTCACATGCTCTTTAAATATTGCCCATCATCAGGCTGGGAATCCTCAGTAATATTAAAGCAGTTTACCTTTAAACTTTAAAACTGCTCGTCACTTTGGGTCCTACTGCCCACAGCCAAATAAACAGACAGGTCCCTTTACCTCCGCCTCTGGTGGTCATCTTCAGATTTGGAGACCGCCTCTGGTGGTCATCTTCAGATTTGGCAGCAAATGCAATGTGACAGTATGAGCCAAGAAGAGCCAGAGAGTGTGAGAGGGGGTGGGCAGGGAGGGATTTGCATGTGAATCCATGAAAGATATCAATGCTGGAGAAAAGGAGTTACAGGGAAGCAACTTATTCCTTCTCCAGCATCTCCAGAATAACATTATACCGCAGTACACATACACAACCAATGTGCGGAGGCATACCTCAAACTGAAGTAACCAACTCACCTCATGTGAACAGGTTGCATAGCACTGCCTGCCCAATTCAGGACTCCTCCCTGGAATCCCCATCGATGCAGTGAACTTGTGAAGGTATGGAAAGCCTGCCCTGTGGCAGCACTGCAGATGTCAAGTAGGGGTACACTGGACAGGAACACAATAGTAGAAGCCATAGCTCTCGTCAAGCGTGCTCAGTCTTCCTGGAAGGGGCATGTTGGCCATGTAATGGCAGTAGGAAAAGCACACCGATAGCCATCTAGCAATGGAAGACCAGGAGAGAAACTTCAAGGAGGCTCTGTGAAGAGGTTCGAAAGGAGGGCCCATTGGTTCGGACAGTACCACATTGAGTTCCCAAGCTAGAACAAGAGCTGTGACTGTGTGGGGAGATGAGGGGGGTGCAAAAAGGTCTTATGAGGTATTATTTTACCAACCTTTCTGACAAGAGGATAGGTGTACCTGGAGCAGGCATGTAGGAGAAGACCGCTAAATGCACCTTGATAGAAGAGTGTGCTAAACCGGCCTGTGCCAATGACAGTAGGTATAGCAAGACATCCGAAACCTGAACATGTCTAGGTGTTGAATTGCACACCATACTATAAAGCGATTGCACTTGCTTCTATAGCAGGACAATGTTGATGGCGATATGGCCCTGGTAAAGACATTTCTGCAGTCTGGAAGTAGCGGTAGGTTTCTGAATTCTAGGGCTGCAAAAACCAAGCCGTGAGGTTGAGGGAAAACTGGATTGTGGTGTAGGACGGACCCGCCCTCTCTGAAGAGAAGGTTGGGGAGTAGGGGAAACCTGATGAGGGAGCCACAGACAAGTGAAACAGGTAGTTGCCAAGCTGGGGCTACCAGGATCATCATGCACTGGTTTGGTTTGTGTGCACTGAGAACTTTAGGCAGCAGAGAGTTCGGGGAAAAAGCGTAAAGGAACAGACCTTCCCATGGGAATGAAAACGCATCACCAAGGATCTTCTCTTGGGGAAAACTGCTTACAAAGATGGTGCACGTCCTGTTGATTGCCAGCGATCTCTTGCCATCGAAGCAGTGGAAAACTTGGTCCTGGTGAAGTTCCCCATTCGTGGCAGTACCCAAGTTTCCTGCTGAGTAAATCGTTCTTAAGTGAAAACAGTTGTCACTGGACTGAAAAAAAAAACTATTTAGAATGACCGCTCAGTGACCGCACAGAGCGGTCATTCTAAATCGAGCTGACTGTCCGGTGAGGGTGTTTGTAAGCTTATGTGTGCGGATTTGGCGAGTGTTGTGCTGATAAAGACGGGTTGGGGGATAAAGGGAGGAGTTAACATGGTAATGGTGGGGTCAGTGAATCAGTGAAGACACGAACCACCTGGTTCTGCAATTACGGCTTGAAGGACTTCAGGGCCAGGAACACTGCTGCTTCAGCTCCAGGACACTGATGTGTAGGGATTTTTCTTTGGGTAACCACAGGCCTCTGGCATAGAATTCTCCAGTGTGAACTCCTCTCCCTTATAGGTAGGCATCCTTTGTAACAGTTATCTGGTATGCAGGAGGTGAATGGGGGCTCCTTGAGGTAGGTTGAGACTCCGACTCCACCACTGGAGGGCTAGTCGAAAAGGAGGGTGGGAGGTGTAGTTTGTCCTCCCAAGATCCCAATATTTGCTTCCAGCAACCATCTAAGAAAGCCAGAAGGAGTCTCATTTGGAGTCTGTAGTGGGTGGAATCAATGGGATGCACGAGGATATCATTCCCAGGAGGGATTTGAGGGGCATCGGACTGACAGCTGCTGAACTTTGTTCAGGATAGTATTAATATTTTCTTCTGAAGGCGTAGCGACATAAGCGAGAGTGTTGAGGAGTGAGCCTAGGAAAAGTGAGTTTTGAACAGGACATAGGCAAGACTTTGCAAAGTTCACGAGAAACGCAGAGATGCAAGTTGTTGAAGTAATGGACCATGCACCAATCTGTCCAGATACGGGTAAACATGAATGCCTGAACGTCAGAGATGGGCCGCTACTGGGGGGGGGGGGGGGGGGAAGGGGGATGAATGAGGCATTTGGTGAACATCCTTACCGCCGATTTTAGACAGAAGGGCAGAGCCTTAAACAGAGCCTTAAATTGGTAGCTTTTTACTGCTACTTTGAATCATAGGAAATGTTGGTACCAGCGATGAATTAGGACATTAAAGTATGCATCCTCTAGGTATAGAAATGAATGAAGTCCCCTTCTTTCAGCTGGTCCAAGATGTGCTGAAGTATTACCATGCAAATGGTCTGAGACACAAGATATTTGTTGTGTCTGAGGTCTAGTATGGGCTCCAATCTCATGACTTTCTCCTCACCAGAAAGTATCTGGTGCTTCACAGGTGCATTGGTACTACTTTGATTGCTCCCTATTTTAAGGAGAGGCTGCACCTCTTGTATTAACAGTGGTAGGTGTTTTTCCGCCTTTGGGACAGGAGGAATGGAGAGTAGGGGCCCAATGAACTCCAGCATATGGCCTAGCTGAACGATGGATAGCACTCACATATTGGTGGTGATGTATTACCACTGATCAACAAAGTTGGCAAGCCACCACACCCACTAAGGAAACCAGGTAGAGGAGCAGGATCCTCCAGAGAAGTGCTGTTGGAGAAGCCAACCTGTCTGCTGTGAAACACAAAGCGAAGATGCTGCGCAAGTAGAGGGAAGAGAGACAGACCGTAGCCAAAGACGTGGAACTATGAGTCTCGCTACCTGAACACAGTGTTGGGCGTCCCACGCAGAGGTCACACCCGATGCTTGGAAGAGCTCGAACACTACCAGAGCCTCATGAGGAAGTCCTGCTGCGTGGAATACGCAAGCCGAACGCAAAGGTATGCTGGCAGATTGCAAGGGACAGGAGGTCCAGGAGAGACAGACCAGATTGAACAGGTCAGGGAGCATGAAAGCCAGAGAATAAGGTGGGCTTGCACGCTGAGTGAGAGACTGATACAAGGGTCTGGGACCCTAGCAACAAGAGAACCCACAAAAGGGAGAAAGTCTAGCTTGGTAGGAGAGCAAACCAAGCAACCCCAGAACAGCACAGAGTCTGGGACCCACACCCATATTTGAATGGGGAGCCTAAAATCCTGAGAAGATGGGCTGGAACCCTGCTGAGAGACTGATGATACAAGGTTCTGGGAACCTAGCAACAAGAGAACCCACAAAAGGGAGAAAGTTTAGCTTGGTAGGAGAGTAAACCAAGCCACCAGAGGACAGCACTGCGAGTCTGAGACCTGCACCCATATTTGAACGGGGAGCCTGAAAACCAGAGCCTATGACAGGCCGGGCACTCTGAGTGAAAGGCAGATAATAGGAGGGTCTGGGACCCTAGCCACAGGAGAACCCGTGAAGGGAGAAAGTCTAGCTTGGTAGGAGAGTAAACCAAGTTACCCAGGAACTGTACTGCAAGTCTGGGCCCCACACCCATGTTTGAAACAGAAAATAAGAGAATTGGAGACCTCCAAGGAAAGAAGGAAATACAGAAGAAATTTGTTAGAAGGGTAAACCAAGATGGTTGCAAACAGTCTGGACCTGCACCCATATTGGAGTTCAAGAATAAAGATAAAGTTAAACTTTACACTGGGTCTGGGACCCAACAGGAAGAGACTCTAAGAAACTGGATAGTATTTGGCAGGAGAGTGAACCAGAACTACCCAGGAATAAACATGAAACCAGGTTTCAACAGGAAGCCGGACTATGAAAGATTGGAAAAGTTCCCTGCTGTAATAAATATTGTTTCTCAGGAGCCAACCTCTTAGCTTGTGAAGTGGAACAAGCAAGAATTCAGGGGAAAGGCATAATTCCCTGGATATTGAAACAAGTGTGTCTTTGGAAGAGAACATTTTCTTTTATTAATACAACCAATGACATTTGGAACTTCCTTTGATGAAGGAGTTTCAGCATCACTTTTTGAGACGAGAACATCTGTGCACTTTAGATTTAGGTTCTTAGTGGAAGGGTTAGAAGTAGGTTTTTGATACAACATTGGCTTTTAGTTGACATCATGACAGATCCATAGACTACTTTGAGGCAGGGAACCCCCTCTTCGTATTAGGGATAGGCAGGCATTTTCTCAACCCGCATGTCTTTAATAAAACACTATATCAATTAATAATGTCACCATTGTGTCCGAGTCTTACTTCTGCACCCTTACAGGTGTCGAAGTGGGGCCCAGTCATACTTGCTTTGGCGTTTGACCCCTGGAGGAGGTTTCTCATCGTCGCTGGTTTCCTCAATAAGAAGACTGATTTTTTTTATACACATACAGAAGCAACAATGCTCTTCTGGTCACAAAAGAATGTACAATAGATAAGAAATCATATTTGACGGGAAGCAGTGAGCTTCATACAATGGGGTTGGTTTGAGGGACATTCTGTACTGGTTATGGAGGAGAGTAAATGAACTGTCACTGGGGACAATACAAATGTTTACATACATAGATTAAGGACAACTAACATTGGATATTTTTAAGTGCGGGTAGGCAATACGGCCAGCTGTGCTTGGAGTGTGACCAGGATGGGTGAAGTGTTAGATTGGAGAAGAGGAAGGGAGGGACAGGGGCATGTTGGAGGAGAGGGGCAAATATTAGCTTGCAGGCTCACGAGAGGTAG
Organism: Ambystoma mexicanum; assembly: GCF_040938575.1. Lineage (NCBI taxonomy): Eukaryota > Metazoa > Chordata > Amphibia > Caudata > Ambystomatidae > Ambystoma > Ambystoma mexicanum. The sequence continues at coordinate 1,404,600,939 of NC_090923.1, read as the reverse complement.
GTTAAGAGGGTAACTCAGAGGTGCAAGTGGAGCAAGAAGAGAGAAAGAGCACAAGTGAGAGGACAAGGAACCACAAGGGTAGTCGAGGAGGCAGAGTAGAGATTACGAGAAAGCTTTTAGAGTTGGATAGAGGAGGACAGATACAGTGGTGCCTTACTGTATATAGATTTGGGAACCAGAAGACAGTTAAATCTGGCCCTAATTTGCATTGCCAGCCATTCAGCCCGGTAATGGTACGAGAAAGCAGGTGTGACGTGAGGGAGTCCTGGAGCCGAAGTAAATGACCTTGTCGAGATGACAGAAAAGCATAGTTGGTGAGACCAGATGATGCTGGCACAGTAGTCCAGTTTAGAGAAGACAAAAATGGTTAAGAGATGCTTGGCGATGGCGAAAGGAAGGAGGTACCCGATTTTCCTAATATATCGGAGGTTGAGGTGAGCTGCTGTTGCAGTTTTGGAAATGAAACTAGAGAAGGTGTGAAGGTCATAGATGATGAGGTTTCTAGCCGAAGAAGAATAGGGGAGTGTCAAGTGGAAACTGGATAGGCAGAGGAAAATATATTAGAGAACACCTTTGGCAGGAAAGAGGAGCATCTCTGTTTTGGTAGAGTTTAACAGAGAGTGTGAAGCCATCCAATATTGAATGGCAGAGACACAGTTGGAAACGTTGATGGAGAGAACAGAGGAGAGTTCAGGAAAAGCGAAGATGATTTGGGTGTCATCCTCGAAGGGTTGCTACAAGAACCTAAAGGAGGAGATTAGTGCCCCAAGAGCAAAGGAGTAGAGTGTAAATAGGAGTGGTCTTAGAAGACACAGCCTTGTGGAACACCAACAGTGAGGAGTGAGTTGAGAGGTGTTTCGCCAGGAGACAGACTTGGTGAGGTGCAAGGTAGGATTAAAGTCGGGCAAGGTCTTGATCTCAAATCCCAAGAAGAGAGAGATCATTAGGAAGATCAGAGTAATTGACAGTGTCGAAGGCAGCAGACAGGTCAAGGAGAATTAGGATAAGTTGGAGTGCTTGGAGGCGATGAAGTTGGGACACATTCAGGAAAGCGGTTTCCGTGGAGTGACAGGAGCGGAAACCTGCTTGTAGGGGGTCTCGGAGGTTGTGGATGTCTAAGAAAGGAGTAAGACAATTGTACACAACCCTTTCAAGTACTTCAGAGTAGTGCAGAAGGAGAGACACAAAGCGAAGGTTAGCTACTAGGTTAGGGTCAGCCCATTGCTTTTTTAGGAGAGGAATGACCAAGGCTGTTTTGAAAACAGAGGGAAAGCAAGCGGAGTCGAAGGACAGGTGGAAGAGTTCAGTGAGGTGAGAGGCTACTAAAGGGACAATAAGCTTGACTAGCTGAGGAGCAAGAGTGTCATGATCTCTGCTTCCAAAGGATCAGGACTTGCCCGACTCCCTTGGAAGCAGACCCATAACCCCGGTTCCGAGTGCCAGCCAGTCCCAATTGGGACCTTTTGGACCCTGTCCTGGCACCAGGCTCATAAAGATGCCCAGTCCCAGCGCTGGAAGCGACGGGCTCATAATGCTTGGGTGGACTTACCTGCAGCAGACCATGCTGCTTACTTACCTGCCAGTTGAACCCCTGATCCTCTTCTGTTTGGGACTACTTTTCCTGTTGGGTGGGGGAGGAGCCACTCCCTAGGTTCAGAACACTGGAACTCTTCTGGAAAGCAGGAACTCTTTTCTTACCTAGGCGTGGCTGTGGAAGGAGACACCTAAGCACTACAGGAGGCTATTTAAACCACACCCGATGGATGAATCTTGCTTTGCGTTATTCTGCATTCTCTGCAGCAGAACGCTCATCGTGTCTTCTGCTTCTGATCCTGGGCCTAAGGGAACAAAGGCTTACCATCCTGGAATCCAGTCTTCAGCAGCACCTGTAAAGACAAAGAAAGAACAGGTTAGCACTACGGTCTTCAGTGGCAGCGCATCTCTTACCTGGTCCATCGGCTGTCACCAACGCCTCGCGCTGCATTTCGGCATCTGAAAGACAAAAGCTTACCAGCTCTTCGCACGCTCCGGAGGCCTTCGGCGCTGCATCCCGCATCTGAAAGACAAAAGAAGGTGCGTTTAAAGACATTGAGCAACTTTATTACTCACGTGCCATTACTCCTTCCCACGCCAAATCCAGTGGGTATTCCAGCACCCTTCAGCTTCTCTAAAGCTCCGAACTTGTACCTGCAAGATAAAAGGGACAGTTAGTGCGCATCGTGAAGCAGGCTACAAGCGCTTACTTACGTGCTTCCAGGCGCTTCTATTCCTCACGCGGGTTCGATCCTCAACTCTCATCAGCCCGCCATCCGCCATCGCCGGAACCCTGCAAAACAAGAGATATCATTACAAAAGACTTTTAAGACATTTGAAGTGCCCAGAACTTACTGTTCGTGCAGTTAACGACGGACAGCAGTCCTCTGAGGTCAAGAGGCCTGCACCCTTATCCAGTGAAGAAACTGGTTACGGCACCCTGCCCCGAGGCAGATGGAGAGCTCGGCGTTCACTTACCTAAGGTGAGGGCGTTAACCTTTGGGGTTCTACAGGAGAAGAGAAAGGGAAGAGGAGAGAGGCACCCAATAACCCCAGTTCATTAATCCCATATTTTCTATCTGCAGACATCTTACTCTTCGAGTCAGACATACAGTGCACAGAGGTCCAGCCCAAAGAGCCAACCGTGTGTTACACATCACCTTTGAAGATACGGCATTCACCCAGTCAAGACCGGCGCCTCTGTGGGAATCAGGTGAGCGTTACAAAGAGGGTCTGATGGGGCACAAGAGGGGTAAGCCTTCATCAGTATAGATAGCACTTCAGTATTACTGTCAGTATCAACAAATGGAAGAGATTTGTAATATGGTGCTGATCAAAAGACGTAAACCCTATTGAATGTACCCCATCACACATTCTTCACTACATGCTCCACTTACTAGACTCTGGCCTAGTATTGAACTCCAGCAAGGTTCACCTAGCGGCTCTGTCTGCATACACCACTACACAAAACAAGGTGTCCCGGTGGAAAGTCCCGATTTCTAAAATGATCTGGGGAAAAAGAAAGGTTGTTTTTGCACAAGTGCGGTTTCACAAGGTTGGGAAAGATGGACTAATTTGAGCAATTACAATTTATATGTTTGCACCAATGAGTAACGAATACACATTTTTGGGGGGAAAAGGAGTGAAGTCCAGAGATGAATCACAGAAGTTATATTAAAGGCAAATGATCTCAGGCGATTGGACTAAAGCTAGGCAGCTTTAGGGGTCCAATCCCGGTTCTTAGAATAAGTGGAATTTGCCCTCTGACACCACACTCGAAGTGCTTTGTGCTACAGGAAGTGGGAGGGACGTGAACAAAAGAGGTAGAGATGGTGGAACCCTCCTCCAGCTGTAAAGAGCTCCCTTGGTCTACACTAATCCTGCCCCTTCCTCTTCTCAATAGAATCAAAAGGCTTTTAGATATGCAGTACTAGGGTGTGAGGCCTAGTCTTTTGTGAATGGGTGTGCCTTTTTATTCCTGGTGCCAGGCCATCTTCCAATGATGCGGCTCTCTTTGGGGGTGGTTTTGAGGGGAGGTGGTACCTGCCCCCACAGAGGCAATTCCCTGGTCTACCTTTCTGCCAACAGTGGCAAGATCCAGCCTCTCTGGGGAGAATGCACATAATCCCTTCCTAGCTGAGTTGGGCTCAGAGGGCTGACACATGTACAATAGCAAATTGATGCAACTTCTAATTATTCGAAATAGCATCCACATTCCATAAATCAGGTATGGCTTATTTTTAGAGTTATCCAACACCAAGAGAGTGGACTCATGATTGGGTGTTGATATAGGGGTGCAAGTCTTAAATGCAGCCATTGCGCTGCAGACACTTGGCGGTCACTGCACGGTCAAATGGGCACCTGTGGACCTGCTCTGTACCACTGGTAGAGGAGGTGCTGCAGATCAGGATACTGAAGTAACAGAGGGCAGGTACACTATACTTTTGGCATGGAGTTTATGAAAGGGGAATCTGATCAGCAGATGAAATTAACCACATCATTTTATTCATTAACAGAAATTTAAAAAAGCAGGATTTCTACACCCTTGCCAGATGGCAGTTACTCACAGGGAAACTGAAATCTTGTAAGCATCATTTATTGTTTAAATTCTACTCTGCCCTCAATGTGGGGAGCCCTAACCTGGAAAGTCTAAAGCATGCTCGCCAAGATGTCCTCCAAAGTAAACTAAGTACATCATCCAGAAAACAGACTTGTGCAGATTCTGTCCCTACCACTTCGAACACAACAAGAACATCTGTTACCCAACCTAGGAATGGTGACGGTCTTCTGATCCCCTTGTTATATTTCCCAGACATAGTTAGCACGGGCTCTGGACCCTATTCAGCGTTCCAGTCACTAATACAAGTCTATTTCCCATCTCTCTCTTCGGGTGGAATCCAAGAATCAGTCTCCCATTTTGTGTTAGACTCTGGTTACGAACCAGCCTTGGCTGATGTCCCAATCAGCTGTCCCAAGTATTAGCTATCTTTATCAGAGTTTCCAGGTTTTTCAGCTTGGCAGCTGATCTCTGGTATCGAGTCTTGGAATTGGGTTGTTCTCGCCCTCTCTTGCTCTTTGGGTTCTGGTACCCCACTCTGGGTTTTGCTTTCCCATTCCCTGCCCTAGTCCCTCCTTAAGGTTGGGTATCTGGTATCCCACATAGTGCCTGGCCTCTGGCAGTACGCTGAGGCCATAGTTTATCTTGCCCCAATTCAGGGTATGCTCATTCCCACTCTGGGGTATGTTGTCTGCCCCCCCCCACCTTGGGGTATGATTTCTGGTTGCCAGTCTTGGGCTGTGGTTAATCTCACCCGCATTGGGATATACTCTGGCTCGCACCACCCTGGGGTACATTTACTGGTACCCTGCCCCGTTTATTTTTTATTTTTTTATTTTACATTTGTTACTCGCCCAGACCCTTGGGTATCACGGCGAGGTTACAGACACCTTGATACAGAGTTAAATTGCAAAGCATCACAAGGTCCAGTGGTAGTTGATCATATACAGACAAAGTAAGGAATGGGTAAGCAACACAATGGCCTATGAAGGTAGGCAGGTCCTGAACAAGAACAGTTGAAGGTATATGTTCATGGCAATAGTATAAATACAGAATAGAGTATATTTACAGTTAATAGAACTAGTCTCTCTTTTTCTCCTAATGGTCTTGACTAAACAACCAGGTCTTCAGTTGTTTTTTGAAGCCTGTGAATGTTATCTCTTGTTTGATAAATGCCTGCAGGGTGTTCCACTGTTTGGGGGCTAGATTTTGAAAACTAGCTCCTCCTTCTATGGTCTTTTTAATATGAGGGATGGCAAATAGTGAGAGGTTATCAGATCGTAAGGATCTAGTGCTCACCTTTTTTGTTATTACATGGTTTAAATATATGCGTGCATTTTCATGAAGACATTTGAAGGTACATAAAGTTTTGAATGAAATTCTATCTTTGATTGAGAGCCAATGGTGTTCTCTTCTAGTATTGGAAATGTGGTCTTTTTTTATTTTTTATTCCCAGAGCTGCCCTGAGGGCTTTATTTTGAATTATTTGCAATTTGTTAAGATCGTTAGCCAAGGTGCCAACAAATTGTATGTTACAGTAGTCGAGTCTAGAAAAGATGAGAGCCCTTGCTAGTGTGATGCAGTTGGCCGGGGTCAGGAATTGGCGACAGAGAGATGAGCTTGGAAGTATAAGATGTGGACGATGAGAGAGAGAGCTGAGGTGTTTGGTCGGGGATAGGTTGGAGTCGAAATACATCCCTAGTGTTTTTACATGTTTAAGAACTGGGAGGATAGATCCATCTATGTTAATAGTGGCGTATTCTGTCTGGAGGGCGTTGATTTTGGCTTGAGATCCCACAATAAGGATCTCAGTCTTTTCATCATTAAGACAGAGGCTATTTACGGCCATTCAGTTTTGGATTATGGAGTAGATTTGATTTATAGTAGCAGTGTCTTGAGTGTAATTCCCTGAGAGTGTGATGAAGATCTGGGTGTCATCTGCAAAATTTGTATAGATGACACCCATATCATCCAGTGCTGAGAAGAGGAGTTTTGTGTAGACATTGTAAAGGGTAGGGGATAGACATGATCCTTGAGGTACACCAATGGGGACTGGTATTGGATCTGCAGCTTCTTTACTGATGGAGACTCTAGAAGTGCGTTCGGACAGGAATGAGTTGATCCAATTAGTGGCATTCTCAGAGAAGTTAAAATCTTTGGCTAAGATGGAGCATAGTTTATTATGGTCGACTAGATCAAATGCTGCGGATAGGCCTAGTAGGAGTAAGATTGAGTCTCTGATGGAGTCCATTTGGATCTTAAGGTCCAGAAGGGCTGTTTTGGTGCTGTGGTTAGGGCGGAAGCCAGATGGTCTGGTGCTCAAGAGATGGTTCTGTTCCAAGTGTGCTCGCACTTGGTTGTATGCTATTTTATCTAGGATTTTTAATTTTAAAAAAAATGGGACCTTCGTTATAGGTCTGTAGTTAGTAGGCACAGTGGGATCAAGGTTGTTTTTTTTTTTTAGTAAGGGGGTAACCCAGGCTTCTTTGATGCTTGTTGGTACTAGGTTTTTTTCTAAAGGAGGCATTAACAAATTTTGTTATGATGGGTGTTAGTGCATGGGCACAGGATTTTACTATTTTTGCCGGGACGGAATCTCCCTTACAATTTGATGCTTTGAGTTTAGAGATGGTGTTAAATACTAGGTCTTGTGATACCGGTGTGAAATGGAAAACAGGTTTGATGTTACCGGTAGAGCTGGGAGGTCAGTAACAACTTTGTCTGCTAGAAGTTGTTTTTTATTGTGGATTTTATTTTGAAGAAGGTTGATCTTGACGGAAACTACATCTTGGATCGTGGTGTACAATTCTTTACTGGTGTTGGTACTATTGGTGATGGGGATTGGATTTTCTAATTCTTTTAGTATTCTGAAGAGTTCTTTGGAGTCAGAGGCGGCATTATTTATATGCGTATTGAAGGCATTAGCTTTGTGGGAGATGATAGCTTTTTTATAAGTTCTATTAGCTTCCTGGAAAGCGAGTTTGTTTTCTAGTGAGGGGGATTTTTTTAAAGTGTGTTCATGGGCATGTTTGGTTCTCCTGAGAGCTACTAATTCCTCATTGAACCAAAAACATGAGCGTTTTTCTGAGCGCTTGGTTTGGGTGATAAGTGGAGCTACGGCATTAATGGTTGTTGTGAGGCAGTTGTGATAGGCATCTGCTAGCGCGTTGGGGTTGTCATTGGGAGGGGTGAGCGTGTCTAGTGCTTTGAGGAGCAAAGGTTCTAGTGTTTCCGGCGTGTGTTTTCAGAAGTTTCTGGTTTCATAGGAATTGGCAATACCTTCCTAAGCAGGGGGTGTGATGGAGTTGATGGTGAACATTATATTGGAATGGTCTGACCAGTCTATAGGTGAAATGGAGTTGATAGTGATGTCCGTGTTGAGGGCGAGAATCCAATCCAGAGTTCTTCCTTTGGCATGGGTGGGGGAGTTCACTAACTGGGTGAAACTCAAATCCGTCATGACGGAATATAGTGCTTCTGCTTTATGATCCTAGCTATCATTAAAACCCAAGTTTAGATCTCCTAGAAGAATGTATTTAGTGTTGGGTTTGATGAGGGGGGCCAGAAGAAGGGGAATGTCAATCTTTGTCCGATTGTTAGCGTTGGGTGCTCTATATAGGACTTACATTGATGGTAGTTTTGCCATCTACAGGAAGTTTGGCGAGCAAAATTGTGTCCTTTTAGGCTTTCAATTTGGCATGATCTTAGATTAAGTTTGGTTTTGTCAATGATGGCTACTCCACCTCCATGTGAGCGGGCTCTATCCGTTCTGAGAATAGTGTAGTCGGGGGGAATGGCTAAGGTGAGGTGAGGGCCTGAGGCTTGGTGGAGCCATGATTCAGTGATGACTAGGACGTCAAGTTCGTGTTCAACAATGAGGTCATGTATTTCAGTAGCGTGAGCTCCTAGCGAGCAAGTGTTTATGAGGGAGCATTTAAGTATGGGGGGGGGGGGTTAGGTGTGTATCTGTTTTTGTGGTCCCTTGGGAAAGGAGTGTGGTTGTTGCACGGTTGGTGTTGGGCTTGGCAGGATGGTGACATGGTGCTGTATTCTTTAAGAATGTGGTGGTCAATGGATCATTAACTGCGTGGTAGTTAGCATGGCTGTGTGCGTGCTCTGAGGCGCTGACGTCTGTTACCAGAGATGGGTAAGGACTGGAGAGCAAAGGAGTTGCTAAGCTCCCGTGTGTGATCAAGGAGTGTGGTGGGAGAGGCATCAGGGCAGGCGATTTGGTTGTTGGTCATAGGTTTAGTGATGGTGGCATCATTCATGGTAGGTGGGAATGGTGGTAGGGAGGGTAAGAAGGGTGTGGGGCACGGGATAGGATTATGCCTGGGGAAAGCAGGTATGGAAGCCCATTCTTATGGGTTTTGTAGTGGCTACCTAAACAAGGAATGTAGTTGGGTACAAGGTGGAAAGGGAACATGATAAAGGTTAGCTAGACTAGCATGGTTGGATACAGCTAGGTCCCTATATGGGCTAAGATAGAACAGTGCCAATGCAGAAAAGAAGAGCTTGGGGTCAGGTTGCACGTACTGCGTTTTGGAGATAAAGCTAACAGCAGGCAAACAATTACAATACGCATGCAAAACATCAATTTCCAATACTCAAAGATACTACCACATATGTGCAGACAGCTTCTAGCTAGGTGAATTTACAACCGAAGTGTGGAGAGTAATTGATAAGATATAGCAAACATCATTAGTCAGCTAAAAGGTTGTACTGTGGAGATTAGCAGTATGCAGAAATATATGCAGTTGACAAAAAGAAGAAAGAATGTTGCTTATAAACGTGGCAATATAAAAGTTGCTAAATACGTTACTAGAGGTCCGTTGGTGTTAGAGATGCTCACCTTCAATAGGAGAGGTGGTAGATGGTGCGTGCCCAAGTCAGAGTACCAGGAGGAAAGTTTTTCCAGCGGTCGGCGGAACCGTCACGGACAGGCACAGACAGGCCTGGCACTTATAGTGCGGCCCTTGGTCCGTAGGCCCTGCGCCGGCTCACGCCTTCCGTTACAGCTACCTGCTGTAAGAGGCGGGTCACAGCCAATCCGTCAGCTGAACGCAGAGATGTGTATTGGGGTTGCTCAGCAACCAGATGGAAACAAAGCGCTGGCCATTTTCAGACGCACACGCTCGATTCACGGCAGAAGTATTCAGTAAAATATAATGCCTGCGTGTGCTGAATGCAGGTCGAGGGCCCAGATAGGTGCAGGGCTTCTCAAATATGGCTGGGTGCTGCATGCTTCAGCTGATGCGGTCTAGCGAGCCACTTCTGCCTGGGTCTGCTTCTTCGAGGAGGGTGGAGTGGGGGGGAGGGCTCCTGCCCTCCGCTCGTCAGGTCGGTGGCTAATGAAAGAAGTGTATATGTGGTATGGCAGTCTTTCTCCTCACACGTCTCTTGGAGCCACTGTGTACCTTGTTCTCTATTGTGGTCCTCCACGGGCAGACAAAGCTTCAGTGTCAGCATCCTTGGCTATTTCGCTTTGCTCGGCTGCAGTCCACGTCAAGAGCTTTCTCTTCTGGTCCCCTCAGTGCTCAGTGGTTCTTGGGTCCGAGTGGTCTCTTCATTTAAGACCCTCGGGTCTTCCCGGCTTCATCTGTGGTGTCCCGGAGTTCCGCAGTTTTCTCCACTGGCTTGAGAGCCATGGCAGGTGTTGATCCGTCTCTTCAGGGCATTCCTCCCAAGAAGAGGAACTCCTGTCTCTGATGCTCCACAGGCGACTCGAACTCCCTTCTTCCGTGTAGACCGCACCTTTATGTACCAGCCCCTCTGCAAAAAAAAGGGGGCGTTTGTTCTCCAAGCCTTCCCTTTAAGCGCAAACAGTATCAGAGGGATCAGAAAATGGGTCAACCAGTCTGGAGTGCAATTCTGAGTCAGTACACGATTCAATTCCCATATAACCAGAAAAAGTCCTGTCTTCTTGGTACAGGGGAGAATAATACATATCCCTTTCTTGGGATTGCCTGTCCGCGAGGAAGGGGCAGGGTGGCAGTCACCCCTAGTAGGATCCCACTTACCTTGTCCTTTAGGGAGTGTTAGGCGTAGCAGGTGGACCTCCCGAGTCCCAAAGGAGGTGGCTCCCCCTTGGGGAGAGGGGAAGAATTCCCTGGATGTGTCACACCTGCAAGCAGTGGCAAGGACAGCCTTGTCTGGGAAGAATACACAATCCTTTCACAGCAGAGAAAGGCTCACCAAGGTTGACATAAGGGTTATCCAATTTCTGTGGCTCTAATAATTATGAGACATACCATTCACCATATCATAACTCAAGTATGGCCTCTATTCAAAGCTGTATCTGCCACCAGAACAGTAGACTGAAAATGATAGGGTTTTGTATAGAGTTGTAGGTCTTAGGTGCAGTCACTGCGTTGCAGAGACTTCGCTGTCACTGCAGCAGTCAAAGGGGCACTTGCGACCTTTGAACCTCAGTGGCTTAGGTGGGCAGGGTCAGTGCTCCTTTTGTTTTGTTTTTTATTAGATTTTACTGTGCACATAATTTTATTTTCAAAAGAAACCGTTCTGGAATGATTCAGGTTTTAAAATAAAAGTGTTGGAAGAAGTTGAAACTTGCACTTCAGGAGGCGGCAAGGTGATTGGGTTTGTGGGAGCGGGGGGCAGGCCAACCGGGAACATAGTTCCACTACTTTCGTACACTTGGACCACTGCTGAACCTGCTCTGTGTCATTGGTAGATCAGGCGCTGCAGATCAGGATACTGATGCAGCAGGGCACAGGTGCACAATATGCTTTTGGTATGGAGTATATGAAAGGGGAATTGGCTGATTGGTAATTCCATCTCTTGAAGGGTAATCTGCCAGTTTTGCATTTTATTATATTAATTAAAAAAAAAAACAAATGTGAAAGGTCAGCCCTTCTACACACTCGCCAAATGGCAATCTATCATGTCCCTTGGTCAATACACAAATTAGTAACACTGGATCAAGTGGCAATGGAATACCCATTAGGTCTTACTTTTGGCTAAAATGTATTTCCAAAAAAACTGAGCTTTTGGGCACGGCCACCATGTGCCGAAGATCACTCACTAATCCGCAGCACCTCCAACATAAAGCCACTTAGGCATTCGGTGTCATAGTACCACCGAAAAGATTTTTTTAAAAACATACTTTTGTTTAAGAGCGACCTTAGCCCACATCACCATTCATGATTCTATGGGGATAGTTCAAATCCTTCTCCCATTTCCTCATATAGGGAAGGGTTTCTTTGATGTAGCTATATTGGAGGAGACAATATAATTGAGTATTTCCCTTATCAATGTTATCTTGTATTATCAGTTCAAGCGGAGTGAGTTGCCTGGTCCCTGCTGTTCTGGTCAACCGTTTTGTGATCCAGTGGCATATATGTGTATCGTTGGGATTCAGTGAGACCAGATTTTTGTTTGCGTTCTTTGAAAGATTTGGCCTGTGGAGATCTACCTTTAACAATTCCGTGCTGATCGTGGTGTACGAGAAAGGGGAGGACATTCCCCAAACGGGTCGCCAGGATCTTTCCATACATGAATGCATTTATATTCTGAATAACTGTGTCCTTTCCTTACCTGGTTTATCCCAATGTTGGGGATACTGCCTTGGAATCAAGGTATGAGTTGGGATCTGAACGTTTGATAGAAAAGCGAGGTGAATCCATCTGGACCTAGGGCCTTATTCTAGGGTTCGTTATTAATAACCGCTCCAATCTCCTCTGCAGCTATGGTAGCCTCCAATGGAGTGGATTTAGTTTCCAATAGTCTGAGAGAATAATGTGTTGCAAATATTCTTTTGGATATTTTCGCAGTGATACTGGCTCACCAGATATCATTTGTGAGAAGAGTCAAAATGATACATGGTTTGGAGTCTTCATGAAAGTATAGATCTTCATCTGCTTTCTTCAGTTTAGGCATGTAGTTTTAAGTATTCAATAATTTAAAACGCAATCGCTTTTGCTTTTTACTTTGAGTACAATGGGTTTGTTTCGTTTGGATTAGCAATTTCACAGTCCTCTCAGAAAGGTGAGCATCTGTTTTGGTGCAGGCGATGCTACAGTCTCTCTGGGCTTCGATAGAGGTTCAAGACTTAGAAGCAGAAGATGAGAAATGTGAGAGATCACTAAGTCAATACAAAGTATTTCTCTGGCTCTTATATAGGATGTGGTTTTTTAGATCAACTGGCTCCTGATAACTGGCTTAAAGGTAACCCAGATTGCAAAGTTGCATTTCTGGAGTAACATTATGTGTGAAATATGAATGAGGGGTGAAATTGGTTTGTGAATGACAGGACTTTTTAACGGAGAGTCTTTCATTCTCCCCAAGAGGCTTGGAGCTGCAGGGGTGGGAGGTGGAGGAGGAATGTAGATGATTTACTCATAGGGTGGCCTTCATGGGAGAGCAATTTGAGAGGGCACTGATAACTATTTTGCTTTCAGTGGTGTACAGAACTAGGAAACAGGTGATCAAGATCATATCTATTCACAAGTCGTCTATGGACTTGAGAAAAGGAGTAAAAGTCTCTCTGATTCCCATGTTGAAATGTCCAGACATTTAATATGTTCAGCTCTTTCATAAGGGCGTGTGTATTCCTCGAATCAGTGGTAATGGCAGGAAGGGCTTTGCCAAATAGATTGTGTTTAGAGTTGTATTAAAATCCCCTTCCACCAATAAAATGCCCCTTCATAAATGTAGCAATTCTAGGGTTCGGTTAAGGCAGAAGCGGTCTTGCTTTTCACTGGGGACGTAATTTGGTATTATAATGATTAAGTGGCCAAAGAGTAAGCATCTAACCATGAGGTAGCGTCCTTTAAGATCTTCAAAACTAGAATGCTTCGGGAAGGTTAAATCTAGCAAAGAGAAAGGCAACCCCTCTCCTCTTCGAGGTCCTTCTGCTTAGCTTTCAATGGTTCTCCAAGCGACTCAAGAGCTTTCACTGTCTTCGTGAATTCCGAGATTAGATAAACTTGTTCGCATGAGTGATGTTCCGGCTCATCCACTCTGATCTACCTCCATGAGTTGTTGGTCTACAGAAGTCATCTTTCGTGATAGCTCAGCAATGCTGTTGTGCCTTTCAGTTTTGAGATCTGCCAGAGTATTTTAGAGGTCAGGTTTTGTTGCGGGAGAATCCATCAGCGGGTCTGGAATAGGCAAGGTGTGGACCTGCTCTGCAGTGGTCATTTTGATCTTTTAATTTTGTCTCCCACTGCCATCATTGCAAGAACATCACCAGATATGGAATGCTTAGTGTGCTTAGCCATTTGGTTTTTGAGCATGTGGTAAGGGGAAATAGTAAAGATGCAAGGGCAGAGGATCTTGCTGTTGAGATGACGTTTCACAAGCATGACCCCAGTGTAGCTGTGCGAAGGCTTTTTTCTCCCACATAGTTCCCGTTTCCACAGTGATGGGGCTCAAGATTTGTCGCCTGTAATGGGGTCATTGCCAGTGTAGGGATGTAACGGTATAACGGTATACCGTTAAAGATACCGTGAACCACTTAATTGAACAATAATAACCGTCACATTGTTTATACCGTTATACCGTTTATACCGTTAAGTGTGCTTTTCAATCTGATTTGGAAAGGCTGCAGTAAGCAAGTGCTGCGCAGTCTTGGTCTTGCACTGTTGGATGTGCCATCTGCCAAGTAGTTTCAGTTGGAGCAGTTCTTAATGCCATTCCATAAACCACACGTGCCTGACACAAAATCAATATGTTAGCAACAGGAAGAATAGATACAGTGTCAAGAAGGAAAAGGGTTTACTTTGGGTTGGCGGCTTTGGGGTTTATATATTTATAATGGATAATGTTCTCTAAACATATGACAATGGGGGATTTCCCTGGTTCTATCATTGAATTTACATATAATAAGTCACACTGCGAAATTCACTAATCACTGTGGGTATTCCCTGCTGCCATACCAAAGGGTAACATGTCTGTGATTACTTAACACCTTTTGGCCCGAGCCTAAATTACCACTTAAGAAAAGCAATTCAGTTTGTTTTGCCAGTCGCCACAGGGCTCCCCCCCCCTCCTCCTCTCCACATGTGTGTTTGTGTTTGGTGGAAGCAAGGGGTGGCATTTCAGTGGAAAGTATGTTGAAAACCCCAATTTTGTCCCTGGGTGTCTGGTTTTGTTTGTGATGATAAATCTGACAATTTATGACCTTTTAGAAAATATTTGTTAAGGTTAGTCAACTCCACCTGCTATACCGTGATAACCATGATATACCGTCATTTGGCAAGAAGGTTATCGTACCGTCATAAAACTAATACTGTGACACCCCTATGCCAGTGTGATTAGCTCATCGTACGCAAGGGAGGATATTTCACCAAGAGGCGGAAGTTTAAATAAATCACCTAAGTTGAAGTTATTTGAATGAGTACTTTGAGTAATGTGGAGAAACAATTAGGAGAGATCACAAATGGTCCCAGGCGCATTTGTCTGAGGTTTACTGTAAAGTTCATGATAATTCAAGAATGATCCTCTAAGATTCACTTCCTAACTCAAGTCTTCAAAAGGACGATAATTTGTAAATTGAATATGCCTTTTCTTTCTTGCCCTCACCTACTTCAGCTCCCATCTCGCCACTCGATAGTCGGGACGAGATAATAGCAGGAGGAGGTGAATGGCAGATTCTGTGTTAGCATGTTTGAAGGAGGGTGGTGAAAGAGGTCCTCTAATTACCCATCGTGAACACATGAGGAGGAAGTCTTTAGCTGCAAGCTATGGGGGTGGAGCTCTGATCTCCGTAACCCAAAATAGGCATACCTCTTAAGAAGAGAGTGCATGTTTGTCTGTAAAGCAAGTTTATTGTACAAACGGCCAGGAAGGGCTAGATGACGCCATAGAGTTGAACTAACCCGATTCTCCTCGAATCACACAAACAGTTCAATTTATATATTATTGCGACAGTTACACTCCCACATATTTCATTACAAAGATACTCCTGCACCCAATACTCCATTGGTCAAACCTATTCAAAGAAATCTAATACCCCTCAGTTCCCACATTCTCATTGGACATGTTTATTTAACTACCATCCTCTTTCAACATATATTTGCATTAGCTCGTATTTACAGCACACCCCTTTCCGGGTCCTTCCATAGTTGGTTGTGACATTATATATTCCCGCAACAAACATAATTCATTACTGATTCCATCTGGTCAAGGACCTCTAGCCCTGGTCGTTATGCACATGGTCTTTGCAAGGACACTTCAACAATATGAAGAGGGGGAGATACAAACAAGTTGCCTTTGAACTGAAGTATCTTATCCACCCAGTCTTTTAGCATCCTCATTTCACACTAATCTATATGACTACAATTTCAGCACGCATGGCCTTTGGCCACGTCCTGGTAATTCCTGAGAACCGGATTGAAACCCATAAACCACTTACAAACTCCGCCCTTATGCATCCCTTGCCCTGTGTTTATTACCTAGCCTCTAACCGACCTGGAGGAGGGGCAAGGGGAGGTGAAGTGGGGCAGATTTCCCTGGTCGCTAAATAACAGACTGATGTTCTCAGGAAGATAAGGTTTCCTCTCTACAATAGCACTAAGTCGTAAACCCATGCTTGGCCACAACTGACCATTTGTTATGATCGGAGCTGCCCGAATGCAGGTTGCGGCTTCTTCCAGCCTTCAACCTTGCTCAACCAGCTATCCAGGTCGCCCAAAGTTTCACTCTACCCCAGGTTTCTGCGGCCAACACAACCCCTAGCTATGAATGGGACTTGTGGCATACAGATGTGTATTCGCCATGTACCCCAACTGTTCCAAACACATTTCCCTAAAGACCCCTCCCAGTGTATGTAGCTATGAGCAAATATGTTTAAGACTGCAGCGACCCCTCTCAGTGGTTTCACCATTCACAAATCTCTCTCACATGTGCATAGGACTCTCCTTGCTTCCCACCTTCAGGCGTTGTGGCATGCCACGCGACTACATTGTTTTTACAGTTGCATCAGCAGATTTGACATGATGTTGCTACGTGCATAAAAGTAACACTAATTTAACTACACTAGAGCCATGCTAAATCACAACATTGCACCAGAATCGCCGTCACCCCAGTCACCACTATGACACACGTAACATGAACCCCTATTCCCTATTGAAACCTTTATCGACCACCCCAACAAAACAAAAGATGAAGGTTCACTCTGCCTTCTGGCGAGGCTCAGGGTTGATCTCACCCAATTTGTGGTTCCCAGTTGTCTCGGGTGGGTCTTGCGCTGGCAAAGTTGATTCACCTCTCCACTACCGGTCATCTCCAGTCCCACGTACGGGAGGAAGCCAGATATGACAGCTGGGGGCACTCATGACCTCAATCAGCCCACAGAGACCCAGAAAGGCCTCCTCCCAGTTGGAGGATCCTTGTTTTTATGGGTGCGCCACTCATGGCCCGCCCATCTCCAGAGCATTGTTCCAGCTGTAGCTTGGTGCAGCTATTGGGATCACTTGGAATTCCAGGTGGGACTGTGGAGAACAGGTGTGGGCCGCTTCCTATGCGTCAACCGAGCCAGTGGTTTTGGGTGAGTCTTGAGCAGGCACGGCAGATTAACCACACTTCTGCCGCAGCTCTTTTGCCTCCAGTCAGGCATACCGGGTGAGTGCGATGTGGCAGCTGAGTGCAATCACGGCCTCAAGCTGTCCACAGAGATCACCTTCCAGTCGAGAGTTCTGCGCTTTTATGGCCTTCCTCAGCTGTTCGGAGGGGCTTGAGGGGAGCGGAAGTGTGCCCCCTTCACTTACAACACTCCCATCTGCTGCATTTTGCTGTGGGCTGAGCACTGCAGGGAGCGCCAGAATGTTCGACCTCTATCCATCCCATGTTGCGGCTGTAAGACGCACCAGACCCATGCAGAGGAACCAGCATGGTCCTGCAACTACCAAAGGATTGACCACCAACAGCATAATAGTCATCACAAATCTGAACACAAAGATCAGAGCACCACCCTCACAAACAGGACCCATTCCGGCCAGCTTCACCGACGTGTGCAACACGCCCGTGAACAATGCTTTAATCGGGAACACCTTGAAGATTGGAAACAGGGTCCGTCTCCCCACCTTTTTTTTCTCCATATCACACATAAAACACTGACACCCACCCACCCACCTCACAAACATCAGACAATAGAACCCAGAACAGTAACAATACCTTCTCAAGATGGATAACAACACAGCTTGAACTTAATAGACTCAAAATAAACCTACAATTCAAGCAGGACTCCTCGGGAGCCCAAGAAAATGTCCAGTCGCTAACCTTTCAATCTACTAGCACCTTCAAACTACATACAGATCAATGCCTACAACACCATCTCTACCAAAGGAACCATGGGGAGCAACGCAATGCTCATTGCATGGCCTGATACATCTGTAGTTCTATCACATATTGTTCTCCGTCAGCAATCCCAGTGTCCCAACGCAGTCATCTAATAGATCTGGAGATATTCCTTCAAGATCGAACACATACCGAAGTATGAATGCCTCAAACCACACAGAGCTATAACAGCACTCGGCACTCTGGTACTTTCAGCCCACACTAATAACCTTAGTGACTACCTTTCCCTTATAACCACCCCCTTTTTATTTTTGCAAAACCACTAGCCCACCTCAAATTTCCAAGACCCCTTTACATTATATCACCAATAATGTGGGTAATAACACTTATTACAACACTTCGATGAGGGAGGGATGTGCCATGAACATTAGCTAAAAGGTGATATTGTTAAACTAGAAATAATGGACCAGCGTTTCGAACAGGGTTATGGATTATTTGTTTAAAACATGGAGTATGAACTTTACAGAAGGCAGCTGAACTATTGTGTTGAAGTTGTATTATGGGTTGCCATTCATGAACACTAGCTAAAACACATGACTTTTTTATTTGATTGTATTTTGGTTTATTCGATTGTATTTTGGTTTATTCAGACTGTTATACAAAAAAACAACAATACATTAACAGTTCTAAAAGAGAAAAGAGTCTTCTAATTCAAACAATCCTTAATGACCTACCATACTCCTTTCAACTAGCATAATGTAGATCTTTATAAAGTGCACAGGTGCTACAATCATTCTGAATGGGATTCCACATAGTACTAGTGCCAAATCTCAATTAGTTTATGAAAAAAAAGAAATAGACAATATGTTGAGTTTGAACACATTAAAATTAAATGTTTCCAGTTCTCTTTGATTGCCACATAAGCAACAGCATCACGGTTCCTTCAGGATCCCCCTACGAGGTCCCCAAACTTCCATGCCCATTTAATTGGTTGAATCCTAACCTCAAAAACTAAACCTCATTTGGGATTAGGGAAGCGTTTCAAATATGTAGGAGTAGTAGCATATTTACGCAGAGTGATAGCATATTCCATTAGGGAAGCATAAGTAGATCAGGCTTCACTCTGATTAACCCAATCATTCACGCATTTCTTGTTTCACGCTTTGAAGATTTAGGGTTAGCAGCTCTTCTTCACAACCAGATTCATTTAGAGCCTCCCTGACCTCTTTTCTAAACGTGGTGATTACAATAGAGGACACACCTCAGAAGAATATCCTTAAGGACTTCATAAATTGAACCACTCAAATGATTTAATATTTTTATGGAGGATCATTTTTTTTTTTTTTTATAGGCTACCCACAAAGAAACAGATTGGATCCCCAATTCCAGCCTGATACTACCATAGGAGTATATGATGGAAGAAATAATAGTGTTTACCAAACCAAACCTTCATAGGTATGTGGATCCTTCTTCGTAGGCACGTCCACTACTTGAAGTCCATACACCAGAGAAGGGACATTTTTTTGTTTACAGAATCTCACTACAGGCAGTAGTGAAAAACTACAAAACCTTTTTTTTAACCCTTTTCATTTGAGCAACTAGGGAGATTTCTTTCATGCAGAGTCTCAAAATCATTGATCTTATTAACAGAGTTTGCAATAAGATATCCTAAGTAGGTCATACACTTACAAATCCTCAATTTGGTATTGTAAATAAACCAATTTATGCATTTGTGCCACAACTCTTATTAAAAGATCATAAGAGCCGTTTTTTGAGGCATTAATCCACAGATTTAATAGGTATGTTTGCGTCCGATTCGTGCTCTTTGGAGACCCACTTTTGTAACCATTAAAATTAGGTTGTCAGCAAAAGTCAAGTACTTAATACGCTTCTGTCCAATCTTGTGTGTGAAAGAGCGTACCTTGCCCAATTGATAAGACAGGTCACTGATGTGTGAATTAAAGAGGCTGGGTACTAAAACACCCATGCACGAGACTGATTTCAGTACTGATCTGATTTGTGAGGTCCCTTCCGTGTTCAGCCTTGCCTGTATAAAGAAATTTCTATGGAGTAGCCTAGTGTTTTTTAAAATGCCAGGTGCCATTCCACATCTCTAAAGGTTATTCAATAGCAAGTTTTGGTCTATACAGTCAAACGTGGCATGTACATCCAGAACGCAACATGTTGAGACAAGCTACCCTTTAAAAGCAATTGTTATCTTAACATTTTTAGTTGAAAACCATTTAGATCGGTCTACACTCCCCTCCCAAAGCCAGTCTGGAACATATACATTTCACCAACTATTCTTAATGTTCTAAAACTTGTGTGGTGAAAATATTACTCATAGAATCAAGAAGGGTAATGGGCGATAGTTCAGGGGAGAATCACAATCTCAGTTTTCGTTTTATAAATGGATACTACATAGCTGATATGCCTAGTAATCAACTTTCCATCTCCTAAAACAAGACGGTAACTCTAGCCGGGATCCCGACTTTCTGCGTATAATTTGAAAGTCAGTCAGGTCCAGTGGCCACACTAGTTTTTACTTGAGGTCATGACTCTTACAATATCGTCCACACTCAACATTCTGTCCCAACAAGGTAACTACCACCACTGCTCCCTCCTCAGTGAATACACCACTTGGTTTGTGAAGGTGACACAATTTTCGCATTAAGAAAAAAAAAAAAAGAACCTATGTTACTTAGTCCCAGAAAACCCTACAATTATTGGAGCTTAATGCTATAAGTATTTTTTAGCCATCTTCAATATTCACATAAACAGAGTTTGATCCAATTCTTATAAATATGGCAAGCTAACCAAATGGTTTCTTGCTTCTATGAGGTTTGTTAACAATCTATCCTTAGATAGCCTCCTAGCCGCACTTCTTAGCGCTCTTTTTTAACATAACATTTCTGTCAAAGCAGTAATTTTGATGGCTAATAAAACTCCTTTGAAATCTAGTGGACACATTTGAGGAATTGCCACCTAGCAAGGTGCAAAGCCCTGGCTTTTTTTAGTCACAAATAGAATGAGGTGGGTACTTTTGTCTTAAAAATAATCTGCCAACCTAATTTCCCCTTTCTCATCGACTCCATGCCCATAGTGTAATTGTGCCCTGCCACATCAGTAGTCTGATCTACAGTACCTGCTGTACTTTTGGCTTCAGCATATAAATATCGCAGCTACGCTTTTGCATGCTGCCCAGGCATTTCTAGCCTGATTTCCTTGAGCGAGGGCTCACTCAAGCAGATGGATTGAATGATCCTCTACCAGCAATCACCAATGGACCACCAGGGAATAGATTTTGGAGGTGCCCCCCCCGCCTCAACAGGCTAAACAGCCCCCCACCAACAAAGCCAAAAATGTTTCGCCTTCTTTGGGGAGAGATGGGTGCTGTTTTGCACCCAGGTGCCCCCAAGGAAGGAAAAAAAACGAATAAATAAATACAGGCGCACTTGGGGGCTGGCCCTGTGCCATTGGGCTAGCCCCCCAGAAATCCCCCAGGGATGGGCAGATTCTTGCTGCGTCCCTTGGCGGTGGTGGGGGGCAAAATTGAGGGTCTGACTCCATTCTGCCACCCACTAGGACACCGGGGCAATCAGCCCCCCCCCCCCCGACCCACCCCCAGAAAATGGCAACCAGGTGGCATAATGTTTTGCCTTTTTGGAGGGCAAATTGGTGCAGTTTTGCACCAATTCACCCCCAAGAAAGGTGATACAACATATAGGGGAACGCTTGGGGGTATCGGGGGGCTGGCCCCATTTTGCTAACCCTGAGAAGCAACAAGGACCACTAGGCCACCAGCGATATGCTCTTGGAGGTGGGTCCCCCGGGTGGGCCCCCCCAGGCCAATCCACCCCCACACACACTCCGAAAAATGCCAGCAAGGTGGCATAATGTTGTTTTGCCTTCTTTGGGGGCAAATTAGTTCTGTTTGGCACCCATTTGCCCCCAAGAAAGGAAAAAACAATATAGGGCAATTTTGCCAGAGGAACACCTGGGGGCATCAGGGGGCTGGCCCTATGCCTGTACGGCCAGCCTGCTCAGAAATCCCCCCCATGGAGAGGCAGTTCCTTTATGCTTCCCTGGGGCGGAGGGGCAAAATTGAAGGTCTGGTTCCATTTTGCCAATCCTTGGAAGCAGTAAGGAGCACTAAGCCACCAGGGAAACGATTTAGGTGGCTGTTTCACGCCTTGCCCGTCCAAGTACTCTGGCCGTCCTGGATCTCTGGCCGGGCCACGTTACAGCGTTTTCCTCTGGGGAGGGATGGAGACCCTGTGGGGTCTCCCTGGGACCGCCGCTGGGCTGGGGGCAGTCGATCCAAATGCAAGGCATACGCCCAAGTCCGGGGCAGCAATCCCAGGCATCCTAGTGCTCTGGCTGGCCTGCATTACAGCTTTCCCCTCGTGGGAGGGATGGGGACCGTGCCAAGGCTCCCTGGGACCACAGCTGGGCCTGGGGAAGCTTGACACACATGGTAGACAGGCTCCGAAAGCTGGGGCAGCATCCTCTGCTGTCCTGGAGCTCTGGCTGCGCTGCGTTACAGCTTTTCCCTCAGGGGACAGATGTGGACGTTGCTGGGGCTCCCTGTGACAGTCACTGAACTTGTCTATGGTCGACCCATACAGGAGAAAGGCGCATCACCCCGACCATCCTGGAGTTGTGGCTGGGCTGCATTACAGCTTTTGCCTCAGAGGGAGGATGTGGACCCTGCCGGGCTCCCTGGGACCGCCGCTGAACTTGGGGACAGTCGACCAACAAGGGAGATAGGCGCCCAAGGACCAGGACATCACCCCGACCATCCTTGAGCTCTGGCCGTGCCACGTTACAGCTTTTCTCTCTGAGGAGGGATTGGCACACTGCTGGGGCTCCCTGGTGGGGAAAAGCTGCAATGCAGGCCAGCCAGAGGCGATGTCCCCGGCCTTTGGCGCCCATCTCCAATGTTGGATGACCATGCCAAAGTCCAGCAGCGGTCCCAGTGAGCCCTGGCAGCGTACCCATCCCTTCCCGGAGGGATAATCTGTAGCGCTGGCCAGCCAGAGGTCCAGGACGATCATGTGTGATGTCACCAGCCTTGGGTGCCTGTCTACCATGTGTGTCAACCGTCCCCAAATGGGAGACAGGCACTCAAGGCCGGGGACATACCTACAAGTGAAGGATTGTTTGGGGGTCTTCTTTGGGGACTATTTATGATTTGAGCCAGTCGGACGACTTGCTGTGCAAGGAGCATGTGCCACTAGGTAGGTGGAGCTTCACTGGCAATTACGCTAGTGTGCACCTTGGTACTGCTTTGTAGATGATGCATGCAGTCTTGAACATAATCCCGGCACAGGGATAAAACAATTGTAGTTTGCATACCACAGGGGTGAATCGGTCACATTTACATACACTCGTTATAAGACATGCTGCAGCGTGGTGGACTACTTTTAAGCGAGCAACATGAGCTGCTGGTAGCCGAGGAGGGCATTCCCCCCCCCCCCCAATCGATCTGCGGGACCACACGGGCCTGCACTATGGTTGGGAAGTCCTACTTATATTAAATTTGTAAAGCACTCTAAACCCGTGGGCATCAAGGTGCAGTTGCAGTACAGGTTACAGTGAGCTAGGCATCATTGAATAAAAAAAAAAAAAGGAGTAAGTGGGCAGAGGCTGACATTCAAGGACTTCCGTAGGTGAAGAGCCAGGTTTTCAAATGTTTGCTCAGATCTGGTAGTAGTGTATTCCAATTGCTGCATTGACCGGGAAGCTAGAGCCACCTGCTCTAGCCCGTTTGAATCTTGAAGTGATGACACGGTGAGCGTATGCAGATTTGGTTGGTCTCAATGACTGGGCTTTTGTGGATTTCTGTGCAAGATAAGGGGGGTTGGAATTTGAGAGGCACATGTGGGTATATTTTAAGCGTTTTCAAGATGGTGTTGTATTGGGAGCCAGTGAAAGGCTCTTCTAGCAGCAGAGATGTGTTCTCGCCTCAGGATAGCCTGGGCGGTGTGGAGTGCATAATTTTGAATGACTTGCATGTTGTGGATATTCTGCATTGAGGTGCCTGCAAAAAGTTAATTGCAATAGCCTAGTCTTGAACAGACAATGGCTCGGGCGAGGTGAGGCAACTGTCAGCGTATAGGAAAGGCCTACAGGCACTGATAATTTTGGTGGTGTGGACAGCGGAAGACCCATTAGCATTGACATGGTGGAATTAGGCATCCAGGTTAACTCCCCAGTCTTCACTGTTGGGGAGACAGGGATCAAAATGCCATCAATGGTGAAGGAGCAATAAAGTTAGTTATGGTTTTTTAGCACAGCTGGGGATCCCACAAGGGGATCCCACAAGGAGAATTTCATTTGTTTCATAGTTAAGACAAACTAAGTGGGAGTCCATCCATGCCTGGATGGTATGGTAGAATGAGAGTAGTTTAGAGTGTCGACTACATCGTCGCCTGCAAAGGAGGAGGAGGATTTGAGTGTAATTGGCGTAGTTCGTGTGGGAGATGCCACGAGTGTCCAGGAGTGGGTTGATGAAAAGGTTCACAGGAGCCTTGTGGAACACAGCTGGAGGTTGGAGAGGGTGGGGCATGTGCATTTTCAGTGAAGACTGATGGTTCTGTTGGCCAGGAAGGAAGTGATCTAGCTAGTTGCTTAGGTGAGAAATTAGCCGCAAAGGAGAGGTGCTGGTCATCAAGATCAAATGCTGCTGAGAGCTCTAGGAGTAGTAGTAGTAGGAGGAGTGCAGGCTTTCCTGCATCTTAGAGCTCACAGTGCAGATTCTGTACCATGATCAGGACGGAAGCCTGGTTGACTAGATTCCTAGGATGTAGTTAGCCTTCAAGTATTGCTGGATTTGGAGGTAAGCTGCTCGATCCAGGATCTTTAAGAGGAAGGGTACTGTAGTGATGGGCCGGTAGTTGGTAGGAGCAGTGGGGCCCAAGGATGATTTTTTAAACAGCGAAAGAACCCAAGCTTCCTTGAGGCTGATGTGAACCAGGAATTAGGACATGGAGGCGTTGATGAACGTGGTGATAAACGGCGTCAGGGCTTCCGATCAGTCCTTGATTGTAGCTGGTAAGGCATCACTTTTGCACCTAGATGGTTTCAGGCCTTTCAGAATGGAGGGGACTTTGGCTTGTGAAAACTGGGCTGAAGAGAAAACCCGGAAGGTCTGGAAGGGCGTAAGGGGTGGTGGGGGGGGCCAAGACTGTGTTGGTGCTGATGGCGACTTGCTTTAGATGGATTATTTTTGTGAAGAGTGCAGATTTTGTCTAGAAGGGTGTTCTGAATGTTAGTACACCAGGCCTGGTCTTTGGTGAGGATGAGAGGGTGGTGGGGGAGGTGGGGTTGGAAGGGCATTGGGGGATGTGGGGGAGGGGGAAAAGAGGGGGGGATTCCAGCTCACCAAAGATGGTAAAGAGCTCACGGGTGTTCGACTTGGCATTAGCGATTCTAGGTTGTGGTTTTAGTTTATAGGATAGCCTGTTTGTACTCTTTGGCAGTGGTGGAGGAGTTAGATTTGAGGGAGTCCGAAGGTGTTCTCCTCCATTTGGCTACAGCCTCTCGTTTTTTGAAGCAGAGCGCTTGGAGGTCAGGGGTAAACCTCGAATTTCAGCGAGTGGTGGGTTTAGATTTGCGCGGGGCAATCATGTCAACTGTGTTAGTGATTGTTTCGAGGTATAGATTGTCTAGAGTGACCGGGTTGCTGCTGGGAGGTGGTAACAATTGTAGATTACTTAGCAGGGGCTGAATTCTGGCTTTTAAGAATTGCGAGCGCCTGGCAATAATGAGCGATAAGGGTGGGCTGGTACTAGTGGGCAGTGAACGATATGACATGGTGATCTGCCCATGGGCAGGGCAAGTTGGAGAGGATAGAGACCCAACAGTTGAGGTCTGCTAGCCAGTCTAAGGTGCAGCCTTTGAAATGGGTGGGTGTCATTATACATTGGATAAATCCTAATTAGTTGAAGGAGTAGGATACGGATGTAGCATTAGTGTCTTCTTTGCCATTGAGACCTAGGTTGAAGTCACCCAATAGGATAGTTTAGGTGGGCTTGATGCTGGAAAAACTCTTCGCGGTATAGTAATAGCCTGGGGTGTGTGGGGGGGGGGGGAGTTGTGGGGATAGAAGTTTTTGAGGGAGTATGTCACAGTTGGGTAACTGGGTCATGTGAATGTGTCCGACGGGGAGATTATCTCTCACAATCGGAGCTACAACCCCTCCTCTAGAGGAGAGGTTGTCAGTAAGGTGGATTGCAATTGAGAGGGATGGCCCAGAGGCGTCATGTAGCCAGGTTTCTGTGATGGCTAGGCAGTCCAGATTATTGGTAGCAATAAGGTCTTGGATGTCCAAGGAGTGAGCTTGGACTGATCTGGCATTGCCTAGGGCACAAATGAGGAAGGGGGAGGGGGGGGTGAGGGTTGCTAGAGGTCAAGTGGCTGGGAGATCCTTCTTGTGCGCAGGGCAATGAAGTAGTGGGATAGTGGGTCAGGTTAAAAACGGAAATGCAGCGGGATGGTGGTACCGTCTGCTGAGCAATTCAGAGGTGCACCAGAAAGGTAAGGCGGGCTGCTAATGGCCATGTTATTGGGTGCATGTATTAAGCTATAAGCGCTATCCAAGTTGCTAGGTGATTGAATTGGGCTTACAGCACTCTGAGGAGAGGTAATGGGGCTGGTAAGAGGAAAGGATGGTGGGTAGGCAGATGTGCGTCTTACATGGTACGCTGGTATCGAGCTGCAGAGAAGGGCTAGTAGGCTGGCAGCAGCTTAGGTGGGCATACAGCCTGCAAGGCATTCTTGAGTGCTAATCAGTGGTAGGGTCGCAACTATAACATTCGATGCACTTGCACTAGGAGAAACATTGTCAGGCCTAGTATTCTAGTTCTCGGTTTAGATCATTCGGAATCTCAAGGCCTAAGAATGATTACTGCAATCCCTTGTTCCCTTCCCGCCTTGAAGCACTTCACCTGTGCATGAGCGCTCTATAAATAAATAAAATAGGGCAATGGGGCTGCTGGACCTGCTGGACCAGGAGGAGGACAAGCGTGCAGGAGAATGAGGGAATGCATGATTCACAGCGATTTTATGCTGTGGGGTTGTGAGCGAGTTCGGTGTGATGCTGTAATGAGCTTTCATGGGCTGGGGGCAGGTGGCGTAATACAAGGTGTTGTTCAAGGGCACAAACTGCAGGCTAGTTTCAATAGATTTGAGCAGATTTAAGGGCCTGGGGCAGGTACAATGCATGGAGCGCTTTTGTGAAGTCGAGTGGGCTGATCAGACTGGTTCATCATGATCAGAGTTTACAGTGCCAGACGGCGGGTGGCTGGAAATGAGTTTCCACAGCAGGATGAAGGGTTTGATTTTGCGTAGGGTGGAGATTTGGAGACAGGCTGTTTTGGGCCTTCTTGCCCATGTGTTCCTGGAAGCGGAAGCTGCGGTCAATGGTGAAGCCTAAGGATTTTGCTGAATCCAAGAGTTGCAGATTAAATCCTTCCAAGTGCATATCATTGGGCTATTGTTGGACAAGATGTTGCTTAGCAGGGGGTGGGGGAGAACCGATGAGGAAGTATTTGGCCTTTGCTGGGTTAAGTTTGAGGTAGGCAGCTGACATCCAGGACTGGATGATTGCTAGTTCATTGCAGAGACAGCTGCGCTTGGGTTTTTATTTTCATGTACAACCGAGTATCTGCGTATGGGTAATGGCTAGATCATGGTCTTTGAGGAGTATACCCAGAGGCTCCTTGTAAAGTTTAAAAAGGAAACTTGCCATCAGGTTAGAATGCAAGGTGTTCATCTGGATGGCCCGAGAGGTAAGAGGTAAACCAATTCAGGGCAGTGCCAGAGAATACCATCCTGTCAGTGAGGAGGAAGAGGAGGATACAGTGGTCAATTAGTTCAGGAACGATGGGTAGGCACGAGTCGTCTGTATCCATGATTTGAAGAGCATCATTCATCACCTGAATGTGGGGAAATCTGAATGTGATCCTATACTCGGAATGGAACCCCCCCCCCGCCCCCCCCAACTACATTTTCCATGATTTTTCCAATAAACAGGAGTTTCATGATAGTATGCCAGATCGTATGGGTCTGTGGTTGCTTTCCAAAAGAGGCTCTGTCTTGAGATGGTCTTGGAATACTTCTCTGAGGAAGGCATTAATGATGCAGAGTAGTACATTGAACGGTGGACCTATCAATTGTATAATGATGAAGGCCGGGATGAAATCAAAGTAGGAAGTGAGATCCAGGCTTGATCTTCCAAGTCCCTACACTATTTTCCACAAGGACAGGGTAGCTTCTTACACTCGCATCACCTATACTGAAAGTGGTTTCCTCGTTCCATATCATCAAAGAGGTGGTATTACCAATGCTTCTTTACAAATCTCCACGCTCCGGTTGACATTGCTCTCTCAATGTTAGAAGACAATTACATTTTATCTGCAACAAACCAAACATTTCAGGAAATGAGGCACCCTTGTCCACTATTGCCTGGTTGATGGTCTCTGGCATCACACAGCTATTCAAAGCAGACGCATGAGCCTCCTAAGGGAATTTGCGCAATCTGGGACAAAGCCACAGTGGTTGCTTTCAGTGCAATGTTCTTTGTGGCGTTCTTACCAGGGCTGCCACACGGTCTTCATCTGCTTCCTATAAGCGTTATTGCTTAGTACTGATGCCAGTTTTCATCAGGCAGTCGTACGCAACCCAATAGGGGTTGCCCCCTTCCAAAAGCTTTCTTGCTGTGAAATACCCCATCTGAATGAAGGGAGGGTGGACGCAGAAGTGAGAAAATTACTGAACATAGTGACTACTCCCAGTCCTCTTACATACATATTCCTCCATACGACCCACCCTCCAACCCCGGTAAATCGGTTAGAGGCAGACGAGCGCTCATGGATTAATGAGTGAGGCCGGTTGGGGTTACTGTGGGTGGGTGTGCACTCAAGCATGCTACTAATTTCTAGGGACGTTTGTTTTTTTGCCGTGCAAAAGGCTCCTGGCCAGTCCAAGTGGGACAGATACCCATCAGTACCGAGGAAAGGGGACTATGGACTTTAAGTACAGTAGTCACTATGGCGAGTACAGTAGTCACTATTGTGAGTAACAGTTTCTATTCGTCTCCTCCAAAAGTAGTTACTGGTTACTCCAGGAGAAACCTGCGATGATGCTCTGCTTCAACCTGTGCAAGACAAGTATGGTATGCACATGTCCTACACATTGGGGACCTGGGCCCTCTGATCTCAGGCCCCTCCCCACCAGCTGCACACCGCACTGCCCCCCTGGCAACCCTTGCACTCGGGGACTGTTTCTGCATCCCTACAGCCCCTACTAGCACTTGACTTCTGATGTCTGCACTTACCCCCCCGCACTTACCTCCAGCTGGCTGCACTTTTATTTATTATTGACTGCCTTTATTTCACCGTTATCCCTTGTACTGCACTGCCCCCTCACACCCGCACTTTTCCTTCTCCCCCCTCCCCTTGCGCAATCTCACTGTCACCTGGCCTAGTAGGATTGCTGTCTGTCTTCCCAGTTTCCCCTCCCTTGCTTCGTCGCGCCTTGAAACACTTGTGTATAGGCGCGTTATAAATGCCATATCATAGTTTAATCACCAATCATCGTTCACATTCCTTTAGCACAACAGAATCTACGGATTACCCATCCCAATGCACAAGTTATGAATTTGACAGCCTCTCTCCTGGAGTCTGAGCTTGGTCACTGAAACGTACCTCATGGTCTGCAGCTGCAAGACCATGTAGGGCCTGCTCAGGGCACTGACTGGACGAGTGGCCTCATGCCTGCTACCCACCACTTGCTCACTACTGCCCTGGGTTTTGGCCGCTCCTGTCTAGCCTCCATGTTATTTAATGAACAGTTTTGGCCACTCCCGCCCGCAAACCCTTCTCAACTCACCTACCGAAGGCTTCCCATCCCTCCAATCTACCTCTCCTGTCCCCCTCCCGCCCTGCAGGCTGGTGATTGGTGGCTTTCACCCGGGAACTAGTACACCTGGAAACCCCAAGACCATGCTGGTATCTTCTGCAGCTGCAGGACCATTTGGATCCTGCTCGCTACTCCTGCTCGGGGTACACTCACCTCATGCCTGCGATTGCGAACCACCACTTGCTCGCTCCAATTACTTTATTTTGTACCTGCCCGCCCCAACACACCTCCCCTGTGCCATTTAAGGTTTGTTTTGGCCACTCGAGCCGGCTCTCCGTGTTATTTAATTAGTTAACGGTATGGGTGCTCCCGCCCTCAAACAATACTCAACTCACCTAACGAAGGCTTTCCATCCATCCCATCTACCTCCCCGGGCCCTCTCCAATCCCTCTCCCGTCCACCTGGTCGGCAATTGGTGGCTTTCACCAGGGAGCAGCAGTCTTCACTGAGGGCCCCAGGGCAGCACTGCCCAGGCAGCCCTCAGCTAAGGGCCAGAGGCAAATGGCAGCTCCCCAACTAAGCAGTTCCACTCCATGTTCGCCAGTGCTCGCCTGATGCAGACCTACAGCAACTGAAAGTAAGTGTGGTCTGGGCAGGGCAGTACAACCAGGTCTGGGCAGGGGAGTACAACCATTACTGTACTCCAGTAAAACCCTGGCACTCTTATTAACTAATACCATATACCTACATGCACCTAGCCTATTTACATGGTTCGTATTCATTGTACTTCCTTAAATGTTTTGTTCCCATTAATGTGTAAAACTTAAATGTAGGAATGCTCCACCAAAGTTAAATCTAGGTGGTTTTCAACTGTTGCGCCAAAGTCAAATCCGATTGTTTTCTCATCATTGTGCTAAAGTTGTACCTATGCATGCTCCATTGCTGTGCCATAGTTTATTCTAGGCAGGTTTCCATTTCTGCGCCAAAGTTAAGTCCATCTTTTCCATTGCTGTGTAAAAAACGTGCATTTAGGTGGGCTCCATTGCTGTGCCAAAGCAGACTCTGGGCGGTTTCAATTGTGGTGCCAAAGTCAAATCTGTGTATTTTCCATTGCTGTACCAAAGTTGGGCATAAGCATTTCCCACTTCTCGACCAAAATGATATCCAGGTGGTCCTCAACTGCTCGCCCAAAGTTTTTACTCTGCTGTGCCAAATCTGAATCTAGGTGTTTCCCTTGGCGGTGCCGAGGTTGAATCTCAGAGTTTTACACTACTGTGCCAGTGTAGGATTGGAGTGTTTCCATTGCTGTGCCGGAGTTGAATCGGGGCGTTCTCTCATTGCTCTGCCAAGGGTGAAGCTAGGTGGTTTGCAACTGCTGCGCCCAAGTTGAACCTGCGTGTCTTTCCACCACTTTGCCAAAGTTCAAACCTAGGTGTGCTCCACTGCCGTGCCAAAGTTGGTTCTGGGCAGGTTTCCATCTCTTTGCCAAAGTTACATCTAGGTGTTTCCCATTACTCTACCCAAAGTTGATTCTAGGTGATTTTCCATTGCTGTGCCAAAATTGAGTCTGAGTGTTTTCCATTGATGTGCCATAGTTTAATCCAGACGAGTCTAGCTTTCACTCCTCGACCTGCCATACCGGCCTTGGACGTGTTCTCCCCTCTCTTAGCAGCACCCCTTGCAGCCAACATTTCACTATTAAAAAGGCGACTCAGCCAGCTCATTGGCGTACCACTCCAGAGAACCTCCTCAGTACTCACCAGCCTGCACCTCACAACTCACCCTGCCCACTCCCCACACAAATAAGGCAGCTTGCTAGCACGTGACCAACCCATACCCCATCATACATCTCACTATTTATCACCCGCCCCTGCTGAACCCACCCTCACCCCCTTCCATTGCAATGTTGCAATGCCCCTCAGCTTCCGCCTTCTCTGCCCTCCACCCAACCCCCTCAGAGACCCAACTCACACTACCCCTCTCTCAGTGCCACAAGAGCCACCCTGGTCAACAGCCCCATCAACAAATCCTCCTACTCTCTCACATACTCCTGTGCCCCTCAAGGGGCCCACAAATCGCACAGGCCATACTGATCGTAGACCGCCACCAACACATTGCTCTCCCAATCTCCTACCTAGGACACCCCCTGTTCGCCCTCCCTATTCTCCCCAGCCGTCCCCGCCCACCCCCTACCCTGTCCTAGCCCTTTTCACACTGTCGCTGTCACTAACCATTTTATCGCAGCTGCAAGAATCAGAGGAAGCCACCACCTGACTGGGCACAAATACAGCAAATCACCACTGTATTTGATAGGTATGTTTAACGCACCACTCTGGTGGACACTGGCTGTAGGCATGGCTATCGGGACACATCAGAATGCAGCAAGGACTATGACAAATTTCGGTTATGCTGGTCACAATTTTCTGGCAACTTTTACACCAGACTACGCCTCAACACCTGACATCAGTATGCAGCGAAGACCTGTGACATCTTTGGGCACGCTGAACACACAGCAAGCCTCCAATACTCTCCTCTCAGCACCCATCCACATGCCAGACCTCATGGGTTTCTCTCTAAAAGAGCCTGGCCAGCCCTGCCAAGCCCGATTTGGCCAAGGTCCCTGAGGTTGTTCCCACCACCAGTGCATAGAGACTAAGAATGGTAAAAGGCGCTATATAAATGACAAGTACATTACAATAATGTCATTTTTGTTTTAATCAGTCTGGTAAAATATATGTTTACTTAAACCCGCTTGGCCCTTTGACTCATATTTCATATGCCACAACCCTGCCACCCTTGTTTTATTTGCGCCCTCTCCCCCCCACCCCATATTGATTTCTAGGAGATGCCACTGCTGGGGCGCTCCTATAAAAGGGGAGTGTTCTGCCCCCACACCCAGTGGCATTTCTTGGGCACATGTCTCCCTACAAATGCTGTGCCCCATCCCCTGGGCGCCTGCCTCCCCTACAAGATGTTGTTCCCCCATGCCCAGAGAGCAGATGTGGGATTGGGTTGCTGCCCCTCTATGGTGAAAGCAAGCATAGAACAGATGAGGAATGCTCTTCCAGGCTGGAGCCTCAGGAACAAGCTATGGGGCTCCTGCTCTGGCTGTTGGAGGGCAGGATGCCAGGTATGGGGCTTGTGTTCTGGGTGGTGGGGATGCAAAATGCCAGGTATGGGGCCTGTGCTCTAGGTGGTAGGAAAGCAGGATGCCAGGTTTGGGGGAGTGTGCTGGATGGGTGTAGGATGCCGGATATGGGGCTTGTGCTCTGGGTGCTAAGGGGGCAGGATGCCAGGCATTGGGTTTGTGTTCTGGCTAGTGGCGGACAGGATGCCAGGTATAGGGCTTGTGCTCTGGGTGGTGGAGAGGCAGGATGCCAGGTATAGGGCTTGTGCTCTGGGTGGTGGAGAGGCAGGATGCCAGGTATGAGGTTTGTGCTCTGGGTGGTGGAGAGGCAGGATGCCAGGTATGAGGTTTGTGTTCTGGGTGGTGGAGAGGCAGGATGCCAGGTATGAGGTTTGTGTTCTGGGTGGTGGAGAGGCAGGATGCCAGGTATGGAGTTTATGCTCTGGGTGGTGGTGGGGCAGGATGCCAGGTATGGGGCTTACAATCTTGGTGGGGGGGGCAAGTATCCGGCTTGTGCTCTGGGTCATTTGAGTTTGGATTAGGGTATTTGTATAGCGCACTTAATGGACTTAACTGCATCTAGGTACAGTCGAGACCGAGAAAAATCTGATCGCTTACGTTTATACATGAGCATATCTACCTTCTTCTCATACTTTCCACCTAGTTTATTTTAAAAGATAGGTTTTGAGAGTTTTACAAAATTGAAAGAGTGATTCTTTTTTACCCAGGGAAGACTGTCCCAGAACTGCAAACCTTCAGTCTCCACTGGACACACAAGAAGACAGCGGGATCACTGATAGAAGTTTATCCACTGATCACAGTTCCCATGAGGGTTGGTATTGGATCACTTGTTATACCAGATTTAATGGCGACAGATTATTAAGGCATTTGTAGGGTCATAGGTCAAAAGAATTTTTATCTTCGGTGAACTATCAGTGAAGACAAGTGACAGAGCGTACCACCATCACACAGCATCTGCCTATCAGACTGGGGATGCCATCAGTCTCCATGGTCTTCAGTGTTTAACCTGCACTGCAGGAATACATATGTACTGCCCAGGCTGCTGCTACAGAGAAGTGGCAAACGTTGCCTACCAGCTATGTGTGATTATTTTCGGTGAATTTAGGCAATTGAATTTGGTGTTAACTTACCATTCACAATTATACTTTTTCAACATTTGAGCATCTTTCCATGTTGTGCCGTTTGATGGGTTGTGCATTTTAGAATGTTCCAATGGTGCCAACAATGTATGTTTTGTGATGTCATTGTTATGCGAAGTATTATTTTGAAACTTGTAAAATCCTACATCTTTTTGGTCACAAAATGTTGGCAAGTATGACGGGTAGGCAAGGGAGCACCTTTAAGGCAACTGGAAATAATTGTCAGGGGGGGCGCATGCCAGAAATAGGGATGAACTGCCCCCCCCCCCCAACCTATGGGTCACACAATCCGGTATTTGAGAAATGTAGATGGTCTGCTGCTTAGAAAGCTTTGTTGAGTGAGCGGGCTGCAAGAAGATGGTGTAATATGGGCCACTTGGCAGAAATCATTGTCAAATACCGATTTTAGTTGACTTACAATTTTAAGGTAGGGGTGTTCATCCGGTTGTGTCGGGGACAGGACCCCTTCTTCCCTTTCCTCTGGGGAGATACTCGGCTGTACTTCGGGTCTCGCCCACATCCAGTGGTGGCTGGGGAAGTCGCTTCCAACGACAGTTTCTGTCTCGAAGGTACTGGCGATTTCCAGGGCACGTCCCAGGCTGAGCTGGGCCCCCTCACTGACCAGCCTAGCCCGCAATTCACGCCGATAGACGCCGCACACCAAGCGGTCCCTCACCATTTCCACCGGGTTAGAGAAACCGCAGTCCTGGGCCAGCAGCTTCAGCTCGGCGGCAAACTCCCCGAACAGCTCGCCGGGGCTCTGGCGCCGCTGGTAGAACCGGGAGCGGGCTAACATGGAGTCTACCGTGGCCCTCCCCCGGCACCCCTCTCTTCCGGACGGGAGAAGCAGGAGGCCAGACGCTCGCGCCCAGTTATCGAAAAGGTCGGCTCCTTCTCACCCGCCGAGGAGAGCGGGTACGGCACGGCCCTACCTCCTCGCAGCGCAAAGAGAAGTGGAATAACCGTACTGCTTGCCTGAAATCTCTCCCCTAGTCCAACTGGACCGGGCTATACCAGTTCATCCAAGTAATTGGACTCGTAATATGCCGGGAGGCCTATGTCGACTCGTTACCAGAGTCTAATTTAGCCTTTATACTTTGCATGCTGGGATTTCCGGATTCTTGTTTTCTAAGGCAAAAAGTGAAACTACAGGTAACAGAATTCGAAGATAAAAACAGGATCTCTCGCTTACTGGGACCGAATCACTCCATGTCACCTGTATACTGCTTTCCCACATTTATGTTTTGTTTGTAGACACGTCATTTTTGTGTGTGTGCTGTGTAAATACGAGTACAGTTTATTATAAGGCCACAACTTCCAGAATGCACCTGTTTGTTAAATAAAAGTTTTGGACTAGTAACATCGTGTCCCATTCTATGACAAGACTGGAGGCGAGCATTATGCTTCATCTTCCCTTTATTCTACTCTTCACAGCAGTTCAACTAACACAATAAAACTCTTGAAAAGTGACAAAGGTGATCAACCACAGAACTTTTCTTCTAAAACTACAAAGTCCATGAACTCCTGTAGTCCAGGCTCCTTCCGACAGCCACTACCCACTTCCTGTACATGGCTCCTCCTCTTCTTTTACTGCTCTTCAAGCAGATAAGTGCCTCAATTTTTCCTCTCCATGTGTTTGTGGAGAATTGACTGGAGAGTGATTGTTGAGATAGCGAGAAGCTTTACCATTGCAGGGCTGCGCTTTTATGAGCGAGCAGAGGTTAATATCGGCCTTTTCTAGGCAGAGTGCAGGGAGCGAGCGAGCGTCGCGTCGCGGCAAGCGCAGTGGGCGTTTTATGTTGGGCGGCGACCTCGTCGCGGGAGCCCACAGGTGAGTAGCGTTCACGCGGGGACGCGGTGAAGGAGGCTCGCGAGGCGGCGACCCCGAGTCGCATTACCGGCTCGGTAGGGGTGCAGCCGGCCTCGCGAGCAGCGCAGAGCGCATCGCGGCTCGCGCTACGGCCCCCTCCTTTGGAGGGGCGGAGCCAGTATACGCGGGCGCGGGAAGCGCCGGTCTCAGGGAGCCCCCACCCGCGGGTGGGCGGTCCTACGCTCGGAGGTCGAGCGAATAGCGCTCCCTCGAGCGAACCCCCACCCGCGGGTGGGTGGAGCATATAGCGAGTTCGCCCAGGCGCAGTAGCCCAAATACACTCGGCGACATTACGGAACGAAATAGCTACAGCTTCTACTGTAATTTTACTACGCGATCCCTCGGTCGCAGCGCTGCAGGGCATCAGCTGAGAGAGATCAGCTGGAGGAGAGAAGCGTGAGAATCCCTCTACGGAAGAAAAGCAGCGCAAGAAGCGAGACGTCTCGCAGCTAGCCAGAAGGCAAGAAGGGTCAGTGCAGCCACGAATATATAAAAAAAAAAAAATAAAAAAAAAAAACATATAGCAGGCATCTCAGGGAGCAGGGGCGTGCTAAGACACCTGTGTCAGGTATTTTAGGCACAGAGCACAACAACAGAATGTCGGAGTTCGAATGGAGCGAGGAGGAACAGAATGAGGACCTCGCTGCCAGCTTCAAGAAAGTGCTCGGTACCTCCCTAGTGGATGCAGTGGCGGAAGGGGTCAGACCCCTGCAGATGAGACTGGAGTCGTTGGAAGCGTGGCTATCCCAACCCAGTACAAGCACCAAGACCTGGAAAAGCACGCCCACAGAACCCTCAGAAGAGGGGAGTAAGGGGAGTAAGACAGCCCTTAAGAGAAAGTTCTCTGACGACCCCCGGGGCTCTTTGGAAGGGGCAGAAGACAAGGCCCCAGAGGTGGTTGACGCGTTTGCAAAGCTGAAGGAGGCCTATTTGCAGCGTCAATCAGTGCCGCACCTCTTGACCCCATCTCCAGGGGATGGAAAAGCTGGAGAAGACCCTAGCTCGGAAGAAGAGCTGGTAGAAGATCAGACCTCGCAAGGAGACGAGGAGGTCAAGGAAGACGACTGGGTCACCCCAAGCGGGGGAAAGAAAGCGCGGAAAGAGAAACATCTCCGGGACCCCCAGGACGATATGTTCGACCCAGACAGTATCCGCAATCCGAGGTCCTCGGAATGGCAGCCGTGTCCTCGAGTGACACAATATATGGCAGCAAGGTTGCGCAAAGCGTTAGACAAGGAAGTAAGACAGCGCCTTCGGGCGGAGTGCCCACGCCCAGACCTTCCGGGAAAGGTAGCTGAGGCCCCCGAACTCGATCCTAAGATGTTAACCTTTGTGGCAAAATCAGTCAAGGACCCGCGTAAGGGCATCGATAGATCCTGGAGAAGCTGCCAGGAAAAAGTTTTAGACCTAGCCGGCCCGCTGGCGAAGATTATGGACCTCGCAGAGAGGGCAAAGGATACCGGGGAAGAGGTGGACCCGGAGGCCCTCGCCGGCTGGGCCCAGAGGGCAGTCTGCCTTCTTGGGAACGCTAACAGCGCCATTGCATCAGAGCGGCGAAGAGGTCTACTTTTGAAAATTGACCCTAAGCTTAGTGATTTAGCTTCTTATGAAGCAGGAGAAGGAGCTCAAGGTCTCTTGTTTGGTGAGACATTTGGGAAGGAGATGGGACGCTTTGTCGGAACGTATGCGTCCTTGGAGAAGGCCCAGGCATCGATCCGCAGGATCTTCCCAAATAGAGTTTTTGGCGGGACCGGCCGTTTCAGGGGTCGAGCAGCCGGTCGCACCCAAGGGGGAAGAAGATCCCACACAGCCAGAGCCCAGTACTGGGACAACAAGGGCCAAGACACCTTCTTCCCGTCCAGAGGGAGATTCCCGAGAGGACGCAGATCTAGAGGATCAGGGCGAGGCCAAGGTTTTACACCAGGTGAGAGCGAAGGCGTACCCCCCCGTAGGGGGGAGGACGCGGAGATTCTTAGAAAATTGGCGCGCGCTTTCAGGCGATCCCTGGGTATTACAGACCGTCAGAGGTCTGCGGCTAGATTTTGTAGAGGACCCAGTACAGCCCAACAGGCCGCGGAGGCAGAGGCTGGCGCTAGCAGAGCAAGCATGCTTAGACAGCGAGTTAGAGCAGCTAGTGCGCAAGCAAGCGATAGAGAAATGCGAGGCAGCGCCAAGGTTTGTGAGCAACATGTTCCTAGTCCGCAGGAAGGAGAAAGTGCGGCCAGTTATAAACCTCAAAGAACTCAACGGATGGATTGTATACCGACATTTCAAGATGGAGGGTATCCATCAGTTAAGAGACTCCCTGAGAGAGGGAGACTGGTTGACGCGTCTCGACTTGAAGGACGCATACCTGACAATCCCAGTTCTCGAGGAGCACAGGCCATTCCTAGCTTTTCACTGGCAGGGACAGTTCTGGCAATTCAAGACGATGCCATTCGGTCTTGCATCAGCGCCTTGGGCTTTCACGAAGCTGATGAAGCCGGTAGCGGCGGCAATCAGAGAGAAGGGAGTGAGGATGATCATTTACCTGGACGACCTTTTACTCCTAGCAGAGGATCGAGCGGTGCTGGCTTACCAGACACAGTGGGTGCAGGACCTTCTAGGGTCACTAGGATTTCTAGTGAATACAGAGAAGTCCGACACCACGCCAGCACAAAGATTAGATTTCCTAGGGTTCGTGCTAGACACCAGGAAAGCGACTCTAGAACTTCCACCTCGGAAGATGAAAGATATCAAGAGGGAGATCAGAGCATGCTTGGGAAAGCAGCAAGTATCGCTCAGGACTTTGGCGCGGATAGTAGGGCTGCTAGCTGCATCTATCCAGGCCATATTTCCGGGCCCGTTGCATTACAGAGCGCTGCAGCGGTTGAAGATCAGACATCTTCAGCAGGGGTTGAAGTATCATCAGTTAGTGCCCCTAGACTCAGAATCCATTACGGAACTAGAATGGTGGTTGAGGAATATGGACGCCTGGAATGGGCGTGCCATATTCGGAGACAGACCAGATCTGATCATAGAATCAGATGCCAGCCGGAAGGGCTGGGGAGCCAGATGCGGGTCTCTACAGACCGGAGGCAAGTGGAGCGAAGAAGAGCTGCGGCTCCATATAAACTGCCTGGAGCTCCTAGCGGGTTCGTTTGCGATCAAGGCATTCACGAGAGACAGAGTAAAATCTTGTGTCCTATTGAAGATGGACAACATATCGGCGGTACGGTATATCAACCATCTAGGGGGGACAAGGTCCAAGATGTTAGCGGAGGTAGCAAAGGATTTGTGGCATTTCTGCCTAGAATCGAAGACGTCAGTGACGGCAGAATATCTACCAGGCGCCCTGAATGCAGTGGCGGACTGGAACTCGCGGTATCTGACAGACTCCAGCGACTGGAGACTAGATCCGATAGTCTTTCGAGAATTGAATGCGAGATGGGGCCCGGTGCGCATAGACCTATTTGCCTCCCGGCTCAACACCCAGACAAAGAATTTCTTCAGCTGGAGATTAGACCCAGAGGCCCAGGGAACAGATGCCTTCCTGCAGGAGTGGTCAGGAGGCACACACTACGCTTTCCCTCCCTTTGTTATGCTGGACAGAGTTCTAGCGAAATGTCGGAGGGAGAAGGCGGAGCTAGTGATAGTTGTGCCCGGGTGGAAGTCCCAAGTATGGTTTCCGACGCTCATGGAGTTATTGACGGACGTACCCAGAGTGCTACCAGAAGGAGAACGACTACTCACGGACCCAGTTGGGTCATCTCATCCTCTGAGAGTGAGAGGGACTCTCCCGTTAGTCGCGTGCAGGATATCAGGAGACGCTGGGCGCTGCCAGGAATTTCGAAGCAAGCTGCGGAGCTTATCGCTGAATCCTGGGCGCCATCCACTAGGAGGAGCTATGACGCAGCTTGGACTAGGTGGTCCAGCTGGTGTAAGAACAGAGGTGTTCATCCCATTTCAGCGCCTGTAGTGGAAATTTTGAACTTCTTAGCGTATTTGTTACAGGACGGTAAGGCCTTCCGTACTATAGGAGTATACAGATCGGCTATCTCAGCAGGCCATTTGCCAATTGATGGAGGGCCAGCAGGAGAACACCCCGCAGTAGTAAGGCTCATTAGAGGAGCAAAGTTTAAAGTGCCACCGGAGCCCAGATATAGCTCAACGTGGGACGTAGCGTTAGTCTTACGGCTACTAGCGGATTGGCCGTCAGATAGGTACCTCTCACTCAAGCAGTTATCGGGCAAACTAGCTATGCTATTGTGCTTGGTATCCTGTAAACGAGTATCGGACGTGAGAGCATTGGAAGTGTCCAGGAGGTCGTTCGGGCCAGAGGGAGTAACTTTCTCGATAGGGAAGAGAACTAAGACAGGGACCACGTCGGTACATTATCCCTATTTCCCGAGTAATGGGAAATGGTGCGTTGCACGTTGCATTAAGGAATACGAGAGCAGGACGGCGGAATACAGAGCAGTAGGTACCACGCAGCTGCTGATAGCGCGTAGGAAGCCTTTTCACGCAGTAACTGCTGCAACTATCGCGAGATGGGTCAAAGAGATTATGCAGGCCGCGGGAGTGAATGTGAGCATGTATGGAGCGCATTCTGTGAGAGGAGCGATGGCCTCGAGAGCCGTAAGAGCTGGTGTATCCTTGAGAGATATAATGTTGGCAGCTGACTGGTCGTGTGAACGCACATTCAAAGAGTTTTATTTTAAGCCAACAGAGAATGTAGCAGTTACGGTGTTGGGAGAGCTTTGAACAAGCATAATGCTCGCCTCCAGTCTTGTCATAGAATGTAGATTACCCCTGCTAGCTGCGCAGGGAGTATTAATTCTATTAAAGACTAGGAGGCGAGCATTAAATTCCCACCCGAGTATGGTGCTGTCGATTTACATTGGTATTGTTCTTATGTTAGTAAATACAGCACGTAGTCACCACCCTAAAGACTTTCTATTTGTTTTGGTTATTAGGGGAAGACCAGAAGAGTAACTGAAGACGAGGGAACCTAGAGAGCCGAGTTCGGCGGTTGAGTTATCAAAGTTGATGGAAGTTTCGCGCCGTTAGCGAGGAACAGTTATGAGTTATATGGACATTCAGAGCAAGTAAAAGCAGAGGAGGAGCCATGTACAGGAAGTGGGTAGTGGCTGTCGGAAGGAGCCTGGACTACAGGAGTTCATGGACTTTGTAGTTTTAGAAGAAAAGTTCTGTGGTTGATCACCTTTGTCACTTTTCAAGAGTTTTATTGTGTTAGTTGAACTGCTGTGAAGAGTAGAATAAAGGGAAGATGAAGCATAATGCTCGCCTACTAGTCTTTAATAGAATTAATACTCCCTGCGCAGCTAGCAGGGGTAATCTACATTATTCTGGTCGCCTATCTCAGACCTGACACCGCTGAGTGGAGTGAACTTGAAACCTATAATTCCAACGGTACAAACTCTAAGGGACTACTTCTCTGCTTAATATCCAATGCGTCATTAGATGCGCTCCCAAGTAGACTTATGCCATGTGGGTGTAGCCCACCCAGTCCATTCTTTATCTTGACATTGTGGGATTGGTTAATTTTCCATTTTTCATTGTAAATGCAGAACTATAATCATCTAATTCAAAACTAAAATTAGTATTGAATGAGCAACACCTGACATTGTACTACTTGAGAGATCTGCATTTGTAAGGTACGCTTGGTTGCTTGCTTTGCGTCGATTGCTACCACCCAGGCCTCATTTTGATTTGATTTTTTTAAAAACAATGGTGTTGCGTAGCATGCAACGGTTGTGAGCATGCGCATGCATTGTTAATAAAGGAGTTGCCGCTGGGACGCCGTACCATCAACACGTGTCCCGTGCCTTCTTGTGTGCGAGTGTGAGCGTGCGTGTGGGGCTAGCCGGGGTGCGCCCAGCGTCTAACACTGGCGACGAGGAGGTGCCGTGGTAATGTAAACACGACACTGCTCCGAATATGATTAATGTCAGAGAAAGTGTTTTCTCCTTCACTACGCGGCCAGGGACCCGACGCAGTTGCCGGCGGCCATCTTTGATGAACTGATCACGACGGTTGCAGCCCACACATGTGCTTGTGCGCTGTCTGTGACAATTGTTTCTGCAATTTTTGGACATTCCATGGCCGTTAGAGGACTAATAGCCATGGTCACTGTGTTTTGAGGGGCCAAGGAGCATGACAGTTGTGCTGTGGAACCACCTGTATCACAACCAGGCCCAATCAGCCCAACTGGACCACCAGACACCAGTATTTTCGCCCAGCAAGTGGAGGACAGTGAAGTACACATCGTGGTCACACAGCCACATGGCCCAGGGCTGATCTTTCACCTATACCCTCACACAGATCATTGCTAAATCTTCAGGTGAACACTTATGATGCTGTCAAGCAAGCCCCCCAGGACCATTTTCTCCTCATGGCAAATTTAGACTTTGGCAGATTCGTGATGGGTGCGGAGAAGCAACTGAGCGACGAATCCCTTGACCAGTTTTGTGCAAGACTGAGACACCTGGCAAGTACCTGCAGACGGGGGAATGAAGAAGAGATGGTGCGTAATCAGTTAATACAAGGTTGTAGCTCCGGGAAGCTGCAGAGACAGGTACTTCGAGAGCACCCCAAATCCTGGACACAAGGCACGCTTATGAACTGGCTGAGAACAGAGGCGCGAGGATGGACGCAGCTGTGCATCCAGGTAAGAGAGAGGACGCCTTTGCTATTTGTCGCCCAGCCCTAGGAATGTCACGCTGGGGAAAGAAACGGGCGGACAGTTCCTCCTCACCTATGTGCACACAGTCCTGTCAGTACTGTGGGTATGACCTGCCGCACTCAGGGGAATGCCCTGTAAAAACGAGAGTCCTCGGAAGGTGCAACACGCCTGGACTAAATGCAAGGGTGTGTAGGGCAGCGAATCCAGTGGCTGCATCAAGGGGACCGGCAAGAGTAGGTGGGGGAAACCCCAGACGTTTCAGGAGTGTGCCGACGATCGAACAGGCCATGCAGGAGTTGGACATTGCCGAGGATGAGGAGGAGGACTTTTTCACCTCAAATATTGCCACAGGGGCGAAACAGAGAAGGCAACCAACCTGCACTGTGAATATTGGAGATGTGCCT
Organism: Ambystoma mexicanum; assembly: GCF_040938575.1. NCBI lineage: Eukaryota > Metazoa > Chordata > Amphibia > Caudata > Ambystomatidae > Ambystoma > Ambystoma mexicanum. Next base: position 1,404,558,478 of record NC_090923.1, on the reverse strand, counting down.
GCGCCTGTTTTGATCAACACGGGTGCGTCGGTCTGCGTCCTAGCAGCGGAACACTACAAGGCCCTCCCAGGTCCGCCCAAATTAGAAGAGTCCAGGGCCCGAATATACACCTTTGGCGGGGAGATGCGCTGCCGATCCAGGGAGTCGTCGTGGCACCAGTCTCGCACGGAATGATTAAGATCAAGGCAAGATTTTTTGTGACCCAAGTAAGCTTGCATTCCCTTTTGAGTTGCGCCGCTTCTGAGGCCCTAGACATTGTGCATTTCACTATGGCAGTATACCAGACTGACATTGATCGCCTGCTGAACCAGTTCGAAAGTGTCTTCCAGGGTGTGGGCAAACTAAAAGGTGATCCTATTAGACTGCACATTGATGGGTTTGTGAGACCAGCAGCCCTCAAGCATAGAAGGGTACCATTCCACCTTAGGGCACAAGTTGAAAAAGAACTTCAATCGCTGGTCGACATGGATATCATTGAAAGGGTGGAAGGCCTGACACTGTGGGTCTCCCCGATAGTGGTGCCATCCAAGCCCAAACAGCCAGGGGCTGTCTGCATCTGTGTGGACATGAGACTGCCAAATGCCACCATTAAAAGGGAAAGACAACTCACGCCCACACTGGATGACATCGTGGGTGAGCTGCCAGGAACAAAAGTATTTTCTAAGCTCGATCTAAGGTCTTGGTATCACCAGCTGTAACTCCACCCAGAATCACGTTATATAACACAGTTCACCACCCACGAAGGGCTATACCAATTCAAAAGACTCTGTTTTGGTGTCTCGTCAGAGGCGGAGGTCTTCCAAAATGCCATCCGTGGAGCCCTGGCAGGACTAAAAGGTGTCATCAATATGTCTGACGACATCCTGGTATTTGCCCAGTCGGAATCTGAACACCTGAAAAGGCTGAAACGTGCGATGGATAGACTGGAAAGTCTAGGACTCACTCTAGATAGGAAGAAGTGCGAGTTCCTCAAGAAACGCATAGAATTCTTTTGATTTGTTTTCCATGCTGGGGGCATTTCTCCCGACCTGTAGAAGGTGCAGGACATTTGCAAGGTGCCCTCCCCTCCCCGGAATCACCAGCAGAGATAAGAAGCTTTCTTGGTATGGTGAACTACTGCAGGAGGTTCATTCGCGACCTGGCGTCGTTATCAGAACCCTTACGGGCGCTGACGAGGAACGACGTGGCTTGGGTGTGGACGTCCAAGGAACAGAGGGCATTCACCGATATCAAGAATGCACTGTCGGGCCAAGAGACAATGGCAGACTGAGCGGGAAGCTCTGGCCATTCTGTGGGGATGCAAGCACTTCAGGTTGTACATCCTGGGAAAGCCTGTAGTTGTCATCACCGATCACAAGCCACTCATTCCAATCATGGCTGGGGCATCCTCCAAACCACCTCCACGCATTGAACAGTGGATGCTATCGCTGATCGAGTATAGCGTCAAATTGCAACATCATCCAGGCAACCATAACCAAGCGGACTACCTATCCAGACATCCTGGGGCCAGGCGTGACCATGACAAGGCTGAGGTTGTAGACTGCATCGACATGGTCCGCAACGTCGTGGCGGCAGCTCTGCCGGTGGCGCTCTCACGCCAGGAAATAGCCGATGCATCGGAGGAAGAGGAAATGTTTCAGGTCAAGGGTAATGTCACATCACGGCAGACTTGGCGATTGTGGAATCGCTGGCGTAGTATCGCGGGCGTAACTGTCCGCCATTGCGCTTCCCGGCACGGTTCCTCTCAGTGCCGTTCTAGACGTTGCACGCTTGCGAAGCCGGAGGTATAAATACCGTCAGTTCCTGCTTCGTACGCGTTGCAACGTTTCCGGTTTTCCTTCCGTGTTGCTGCCGCTCCGTTTTCTACTCAGCTGCTTTCCCTTGTGTATTCCTTTGCTGTTTATTTCCTTATTTTTCTTAGGAAACTCTGCCCTTCCTTTTCCCCTGTTTCGCTCCCAGGTGTTTCCCCCTTCTCATATCTTTCTTTCTTATTTTTTCCAACCCTCTCCATTCTCTCTCTCTCTCTCTCTCTCTCTCTCTCTCTCTCTCACTCTCTCTCTTTCTCCTCTCTTTGGCCCTTCTCTTTCGTTCCCTTGTTAATTTTGACTTGTGCCTGTCCTTCGGATTCCCTTGGACTTCCCACTTGTACTTTATTGGATTACTGTTGCCGACCTGTGCCTGCTGACAGGATTGCCTTGTCCTCCCCTTTGTACCTCCTTGGACCCGTTGACACCGACCTGTGCCTGATTCCTGGACTGTTTAGCCTCGTCCTTGTGCCTACCTGTTGCTACCCGAAGTTGTTACAAGTTATACTTACTTCTTCCCTTGCCTCCTTGTTGGAGCCTGTTTGGTCCGCGCTGCCTCATACTCACCTTCGGAGTACTCCATCTACTTCCCCGGCACACTCAAGCAGAGACATCAGGGGTTTTTTGTGCCTTTGGCTTTTTCCCCTATTTGGCACTCCCGGTGGGACAACCCCCGTTGCCCTTATTTTAGTGGCACGGTGGCATCCTATCGGGGGCGTCCGTTTCTTCATAAAAAAAAGGAGAGATCTTCAATACGTCAGGAAGGCAGACTAAAGAAGAAGGTGGAAGGTGAGGAGTTGGGGAAGGGGGAAGAATCTGAATTATCGTCTGAAGTAGAGGACATTGCTGATGTGTTTGACAGTTTGCAACGCCAAAAGATAACCGGGATAGCTACCCCACAGCAAGTACAGGAACTGGTGGCTGCCGTTCAAAACCTGAACTTGGAGGTCCAGAACCTCAAGACAGTCAATGCGACACTTCAACAAAGAATGACCGAGAGTGTCATATCCCACAGAAGGAGATGGTCATTGTGGCGCCGTTGGTCCCAATCACGGGTGGCGGCCATTGTTTCTCCCAAGATGGCGGCGTCATCCGATTGCAGTATTCCAGCCTTGCAAGGGATGCTTGCAACTATGGCTCCACCCCCTCAGCAAGGATCCGGTTATCTTGCGGCAGGCACAACGCTCGAGTGCGTTGCTACTCTCCCCAGTCAGCGCTTCAAGCTTTCTTGTCGTACTCCAAGGGCAGAGATTCCGCCTCCTAACCTCGGGTTTCGAGTGCCAGAACGGCTCGAAACAGATCCTTTTCATTTCACCTGTAACCGCTTCCAATCGCACCGGTCTGAACACTTTGCATACATTGATTCGATTCAGCCTCTTCACTCATTTCCCGACAGTGTAATTCAGAAGGCTTTTTCTTTGCATCACAATCCGAATCTGCTGTCAGGTACCCTTCTCTCCTTCTCATTTGTTCCTATGGCATTTCAGAAAGGTCAGCCTGTTCTAAATTCAGGTCTTTCATGTTTCCCTTACATATCATATTAGATTCCCGAAGTTACATCACGATATCCATGAGTTCTCACTCTCTGTGTCTCACAGAAGGAATTCGTACACATGCAATCCTGAGACATTATAGGGCACAATCTCCTTTATAAAGGGTAACTATTTGGCAACTGATATTCTGCTTCCACTCTGTCCTTCAGTGCAAACTTACCATTCTCTAATCTTTACTTTCGTTATTTTCTTTGTGGTATTTGCATTCAGTCACCTGGAACTGTGCCAGAGACTCGACCCAACCTGCTTAACAGAGAAGACGTCCAACAGCTGAGGCGGTCAGGGTTTTCTTCCCCAGAGGGTTTCCCTGGGGAGTTCATTCCTTCCTGGTGCAATCTATCACGGGATAGGAAGAGATTCCCCCGGGGGAGCTTCTCATATTCAACACATTCGAGCTACTGGATCAGGTCAGTGGGTGCATGTTTACAGGGAACCATTATTATTCCTGGAAATTTTAAATGCAAGAACAATATATTACAGTTAGCAACGCCCAAAAAATTATAATAAGGGATTTACCTTGGTTTCTTTTTTATATTTACATTCTGTTTCCAGGAATAATTATTTTTCCCCTTGCACGCTCACTGAAATGGATCCGGCTCAACAACAGCAATTATTGGCGGCAGTTCAGTCGCTAACGGCCGAAGTCCAAGCACTTAAACAAGAGAATGCTGTATTACGGCAACACATGGGGAGGTCCCCTAGTTGTTCCGAACTTCCTCCTGGACCTTTACCAGGGGGACGTTTTGATGGAGACCCGTATAAGTTGAGAGAGTTTTTAGAATCTTGCACAGTGCAGTTTACGTTTAAGACTGCATTTTTTCACACTGATAGGGATAAGGTGGGACATGATTGCTCACCTTACCGGTCCCGCTCTAGCCTGGGCTACCCCTTTAGTTACTTCAAACAATCCAATTCTGGATTCATATCCTGCCTTTGTTAATAGTCTTAAGACCATGTTCGGGAGGCAGGAGGTCACAGTGTCAGCTCAAGAACAACTATTGGATTTTCATCAGGGTTCTTTGGATCTCTTGGTCTATATTACTCGCTTCAAACAATTGGCAGTAGGAACGTCCTGGGCTGATGACGCCTTGATTACGCTTTTTAGGCGGGGTTTAAATGAAGAACTAAAGGATGAGGTCTCTAGAGTTCCTCGCCCGCCTAATTTGGCCGAATTAATATCGATGGTTATGCAGATGGACTACAGAATTTTGGAAAGACGTCAGGAAAAGAGACGGCAAAAGAATTTTCGGTCTCAGCCTGACAATTCAATTGTCTCCCCCAAGGGAAACTTCTCTGACGAACCAATGCAGATAGGTGCAGCTCGTGGTCCTTTATCCGCTGAGGAGCGACTTCGACGTCGCACCTTAGGGTTATGCATGTACTGTGGTTCCAAGGAGCATTTTTTACAAAATTGTCCGATCATTCTCTCTCGGAAGCAGGGAAACGCTCGAACCCGACCGTCAGGGGAGCCGCGGTTAGGGAATCAGTGAGCGGTTCCCCTTCTTCCTCCATTTCATCCCACATTACAGATGTCCCTGATACCCCTATGTTGGTTCTAAAGGTTACCTTTTCTTGTGATTCCTTGGGTTTAATTGAGGTTCCAGCATTGGTGGATAGTGGGGCAGCAGGTAATTTCATTGACGATATTTGGGCGGCCAAATTTAGAATTCCTCGTTCTTCCAAATCTATTGCTATTCCCGTTGAGTCAGTAGATGGGAGTCCGTTGGTCTCGGGTCCCATCAAGGAACAGACGGTTCCCTTACGGATGTCCGTTTCTACTCATAGGGAATTCATCACATTAGACATTATCCGGACTGCCCATTATCCTGTGATATTGGGATTGCCTTGGCTTAGGGTGCACAACCCCTACATTAATTGGTCAGCTGGAACATTTTTTCTGGGTTCTGTTCATTGTCAAGCCCATTGTTTTCATCGCGGTACTGGTGAACCACTTTCTGCCTCGTCTCACGGGGGTGAGGGATTGAGAACTACTGTGCTAAATCAGATTCAGGGGATTCCTGATCCTTATCACTCTTTCCATAAGGTATTTTCCAATACTGAATATGCTGAACTGCCACCTCATCGTAGGGATGATTGTGCCATCGAATTACTTCCGGACCACCCTATCCCATTTGGTCGCTTGTATGTGCTATCCGCAAGAGAAAAGGAGGTTCTTAAGAAGTATCTTCACAAAAATGTGCACAATGGTCTCATTGCCGAATCCACCTCCCCTGCAGGGGCTTCCTTATTTTTTATTCCCAAAAAAGACTCTGCTGAACTTCGTCCTTGTGTTGACTTTCGCGGATTGAACAAGATTACGGTCCCTGATCGTTATCCTATGCCCCTAATCGCGGACATCCTTGAAGCCATTAAGGGTGCCAGGATTTTCACCAAGTTGGACTTGAGAGAGCCTACCATCTCATCCGCATCAAATCGGGGGATGAATGGAAGACGGCTTTTAGGACGCCATTTGGACATTATGAGTATCGCGTAATGCCATTTGGATTGTCTAATGCACCTGCAGTCTTCCAGCGCTTTATGGACCATCTTTTCTCTGACATTCTCCTACATTCAGTTATTGTATATCTTGATGATATTTTGGTTTTTTCTACTACACCCGCTGAACACATTGGTCATGTTACAGATATGCTACAGCGCCTTCTAGACAATCATTTATTCTGTAAGCTGGACAAGTGTGAATTTCATCAAGACAGTGTGGCATATTTGGGATTCATTCTATCCGCTCAGGGGGTCTCTATGGATCCCCGGAAGGTTTCTGCTATCCGAAACTGGACTTCTCCAAATTGTGTTAAGGATATCCAGCGATTCCTGGGGTTTGCCAACTTTTATCGGCGATTTATTCCTAGATTTTCTGAGATCATTTTGCCATTAACGGCTCTCCTCAAGAAAGGGGTTCCGTTTCATTGGTCCGTGCAAGCAGAAGAAGCTTCACCTCCCTAAAGGACTGTTTCATGACAGGGCCTATTCTGCTCTATCCTGATCAAGGAAAGAGATTTATTGTAGAGTCGGATGCCTCCCACTTCGCCCTTGGAGCTATCCTTCTTCAGGAAAATGAACAGGGAGTGGAGTGTCCCGTTGCGTATATGTCTAAGACCCTTTCTCCTTCGGAACTGAACTATACAGTCCTTGAGAAAGAGTTGCTTGCCATCAAACGGGCTTTTGAGGAATGGCGACATTTGCTGCTAGGAGCCCAATTTGCGGTTGAGGTTCGGACAGACCATCACAATCTTCGAGCCCTTCAGAATGCACAAACTCGGAATAGCAGACAAGCCCGTTGGGCTCATTTTTTTTCTCTGTATGAGATTGTGTTTACCTTCATTCCTGGCAAGAGTAATTTAAAGGCTGATGCTTTATCTAGGAAGGAATCTACTGAGTGAGCTCATTTCCGGGCCGAACCTTTATTTCCCAATGCTCGTTTTGTACATGTGATTTCTAGTTTTCTTCAGTCCGTAGCCAACGCTACGTTGGTTTTTCAACAGGAGAACCCTGACGTTTTTCGGGCACTGGGGCTCATTATCTCTCAGGGTTGTGGTTACCGGCATCGGAAACTGTTTTTGCCCTCGGCGGAACTCCAAAAGACTATTCTTACAATGTGTCACGACTCGCTTATGGCTGGTCATCGAGGAGTCAACAATACTACGGAGCTGGTCCGCCGTAACTTCTGGTGGCCTAATCTTGTGGAGGATGTGAAGCAATATGTGGCTGCCTGTACCGTCTGTTAACAATCTAAGGCACCTCGATGTTCCCCCTTGGGTCTGCTCATGAGAATGCCCGTTCCGGTTCGTCCATGGCAGATCATTTCCACGGACTTTGTAGTGGATCTTCCTAAGTCAGCGGGATGTACGACCATTATGGTCACTATTGACTACTTCACGAAGATGGCCCACTTCGTGGCTTTGCCTAAGGTACCTACCTCAGCGCAGATGGCAAGGATCTTTATTACGCATATTTTTTCTGTTCATGGCTTACCGGATACGATTGTTTCTGATAGGGGTCCCCAGTACACTTCTAGATATTGGCAGCAACTGTGCAGGATGCTTGGTGTTACCGGTGCTTTGGTCCGCAAACGAATGGACAGACGGAACGATTGAATCAGACCTTTGAGGGTTATCTCAGGTGCTATGTTTCAGCGTCTCAGGACAATTGGACGGAGTTGTTGTCTTTGGCAGAATTTGCCTATAATAATGCACATCACGCATCATTGGGATCCAGTCCGTTTCACTGTTCCTATGGGTTCCATCCTACCTGCTTCCTTGTAGGGGTGTCGTCTGCATCTTCTTTTCCGGATGTCGTCTGTCTGCTGCAGGATATTCAACAGGGTCATCAGAAGGCTCTGACTTCTCTTCAGAACGCTCAGGAACGGATTAAGCGTTTTGCTGATCGCCGACGCTCTCCAGCTCCTGTTTTTGCATCCGGGGACAGGGTATGGTTGGCCTCTCGATTTCTTCCTCGGCACCTGGTGCCTTCCAAACTTTCTCCTAAGTACTTTGATCCATTCCCTGTGCTTCAACGTTTGGATGAGGCGGCCTATCGTCTACAACTTCCTCCTTCTTGGTCCAGGATTTACCCGGTTTTTCATGTTTCTCAACTTAAGCAGGATGTGGCGGATCGCTTTTCTCGGTATTTGGTTGCTCGTCCTCCTCCTGTTTCGACTCCTTCGGGGCCGGAGTTTGAGGTAGCCGGAATTTGCGATTCCCGTTACCACCGGGGCCGTCTTCAGTACTTGGTGGATTGGCGTGGATATTCGCCGGCTGAACGGTCCTGGGAACCGGCTTCTGCCGTTCATGCTCCGCAGCTGGTTCGCCGGTTTCATCGTTCTCATCCCGGCAAACCGGGTACGTCTGCTCTTTGGAGGGGGCATACTGTCATATCCCACAGAAGGAGATGGTCATTGTGGCGCCGTTGGTCCCAATCATGGGTGGCGGCCATTGTTTCTCCCAAGATGGCGGCGTCATCCGATTGCAGTATTCCAGCCTTGCAAGGGATGCTTGCAACTATGGCTCCACCCCCTCAGCAAGGATCCGGTTATCTTGCGGCAGGCACAACGCTCGAGTGCGTTGCTACTCTCCCCAGTCAGCGCTTCAAGCTTTCTTGTCGTACTCCAAGGGCAGAGATTCCGCCTCCTAACCTCGGGTTTCGAGTGCCAGAACGGCTCGAAACAGATCCTTTTCATTTCACCTGTAACCGCTTCCAATCGCACCGGTCTGAACACTTTGCATACATTGATTCGATTCAGCCTCTTCACTCATTTCCCGACAGTGTAATTCAGAAGGCTTTTTCTTTGCATCACAATCCGAATCTGCTGTCAGGTACCCTTCTCTCCTTCTCATTTGTTCCTATGGCATTTCAGAAAGGTCAGCCTGTTCTAAATTCAGGTCTTTCATGTTTCCCTTACATATCATATTAGATTCCCGAAGTTACATCACGATATCCACGAGTTCTCACTCTCTGTGTCTCACAGAAGGAATTCGTACGCATGCAATCCTGAGACATTATAGGGCACAATCTCCTTTATAAAGGGTAACTATTTGGCAACTGATATTCTGCTTCCACTCTGTCCTTCAGTGCAAACTTACCATTCTCTAATCTTTACTTTCGTTATTTTCGTTGTGGTATTTGCATTCAGTCACCTGGAACTGTGCCAGAGACTCGACCCAACCTGCTTAACAGAGAAGACGTCCAACAGCTGAGGCGGTCAGGGTTTTCTTCCCCAGAGGGTTTCCCTGGGGAGTTCATTCCTTCCTGGTGCAATCTATCACGGGATAGGAAGAGAGTCCCCCGGGGGGCTTCTCATATTCAACACATTCGAGCTACTGGATCAGGTCAGTGGGTGCATGTTTACAGGGAACCATTATTATTCCTGGAAATTTTAAATGCAAGAACAATATATTACAGAGAGAGAACGACTCTCAGTTGATCTACCCCCACTCCCGTTGGTGTCAGGCAAATTTGATGGGTCTCCTAAACCGGTGAAAGAGTTCCTAGATGCATGCAACCTCCACTTTTCTTTCCGTCCACAGTCATTTGCTTCAGACCATGCTAAGGTAGGGTTTATGATCACCCACCTGACGGGTAATGCCCTGGCCTGGGCCACCCCATTGGTCAATCAACCTGATCCTGTGCTGCACAATTATGATGATTTCAAGACCCTACTGCAGCAGACCTTTTTGCGAACGGAAAGCACTTTTTTGGCATCAGAAGATCTTTTAGATATTCGGCAGGGCAACACAGATTTACTCTCCTACATTAACACTTTCAAGCAGATAGCCTCAGAAGCCGGCTGGCAAGAACAAGCCCAATACGCCATCTTTCGTCGAGGGCTGTGAGAGGACCTCAAGGACGAGTTGGCACGTATAGCCCGTCCTGCATCCCGTTCGGATCTCATCACTGCAACTCTTCGGATCGATTTCCGTCTGTCAGAACGACGATCCGAGAGAAAGAAGGCCAAATTCTACAGTCTCCCTCCCCCAGAGACTCAGTCACCTTCCTCTGTTCCGACATCTCGTCAAAGCAAAGACGAACCGATGCAGATTGGTACAGCTCGAGCTCCACTCACCCCGGAAGAACGCAAGAGACGACGGGATGGTAATATGTGTATGTACTGTGGAGCCTCTAATCATTTGCTGCGAGACTGTCCCGATGTTCCCCCTAGACGTTCGGGAAACGGGCGCCCTCGGTGAGTGTTAGGACGCACTCCCGAGGGGTCATTCCAAGTCCTTATGCAACTCTTTCAGTGACTTCTTCAGAGATCCCCGAAGATTCCAGGTTAATGGTGCTTTCTGTAGTCCTTTCGCTTGGCAATACAAAGATCTGCACTCAGGCTTTGCTCGACTGTGGCGCTGCAGGCAACTTCATCGACACTCTGTGGGCCGAACAGAAGGGTATCAAGCGATTGGCCAAGCAAGAAGATCAGAAGGTAGAGGGAGTTGATGGGGAACCACTGAGTTCTGGCATGATAACCCACGCAACGGAAGAACTTATTCTGCGCATCCAGCAACATTCGGAAAAGATCTCCTTTGATATAATTGGAGCTGCTCACTTCCCCATAATATTGGGGGTAGGATGGCTCAGAAGACACAACCCTCACATTGACTGGACCAAGAATTTACTCAGCTTTCAATCCGCCTTTTGTAAGGCAGAATGCCTCCCGGAGCCTAAGTATGAGACTGTCCAGACTACTTGTATCTACGATTCTAGGCTCATTCACTGCCTTCCTTTTCACCTCCAGGAATACGCAGAGGTAGTTACCGAGAAGGTGCCTAGTGAGCTTCCTCCTCACAGACCGGAAGATTGTTGTATAGACCTGGTCCCAGGAGCACTAGTATCTTTCTGTCGGATGTTTCCTCTCTCGCTCAAGGAAAGACAATTCGTCCGGGAGTACCTGGATAACAATCTGGCCAATGGACTCATCAGGCCTTCAAGATCTCTGGCAGGTGCATCTCTGTTCTTTATCCCCAAGAAGGATACGCAAGAATTGAGACCCTGTATTGATTATAGGGGTTTGAATAAAGTAACCATAAAAGACAGGTACCCAATGCCGCTTATTACAGAAATCATCCAAGCTGTCCAAGGTGCAACGTATTTACAAAATTGGATCTCCGTAATGCCTATCACCTTCTTCGGATTCAAAAGGGGGATGAATGGAAGATGGCATTCAGGACCCCATACGGGTTATATGAATACCAAGTGATGCCATTTGGTCTGGTAAATGCCCCTTCAGTATTTCAGCGCTTTATGGACAGGCTCTTTTCTGATTTTCTGTGTCAGACCTCCATCGTATACCTTGACGATATTTTGGTATATTCTAGGACTCTGGACGAACATAAAGATCATGTCAAGGAAGTGTTCCGAAGATTAAAAGACAATCACTTATCGGTCAAACTTGAAAAATGTGTGTTTTCTGCAACCTCTATTCCATATCTAGGGTTCGTATTGTCTAATCAGGGTATTGCCATGGATCCCCGTAAGGTAACCGCCATCCTGGAATGGCCTTCCCCTAAATCCATCAAGGATGTACAAAGGTTTCTAGGATTGGCAAAATTTTATCGCAAATTTATCTCCAATTTTCCACACAGGATCACACCCATAACCACCTTGCTCAAGAAATCTTCCAGTCCATTCTTATGGTCTAAGGAAGCGGAAGACAGCTTCCGTAATCTCAAAGAGGCTTTCTGTTCCGCTCCCATACTTCAACAACCTGATCAAAACCGACCCTTCATTGTTGAGACTGACGGCTCTTCATCGGCGATCGGGGTGGTTCTCTTGCAGAGCTTTAACGGAGTGGAACACCCAATTTCCTATTTTTCCAAGACTCTGAATGTCAGCCAAAGAAACTATTCTGTAATAGAGCACGAACTCCTGGCCATGAAATCAGCCTGTTTTGAGTGGCGTCATCTTCTACAAGGAGGCAAATACGCATTTTCCATCAGAACCGACCATAAGAATCTGCAAGTTCTACGTCAATTCGAATGTTATAACACACGTCAAGCTCGATGGGCACATTTCTTTGCCCAGTTTGATTTTGAGATCACTTATATTCCAGGGCATCAGAATCTAGTCGCTGAATCACTATCTCGCCGAGGAGACTACATGCAGGTTTCAGATTGTGCTCATGATCTCATGTTTCCCCCGTCAAGACGGATTGGAGTAATAGCCACTTTTCTGAAACAAGTGAAAGAAGCTTCTGGAGGCAAATTTGAATCTGAGAAACATCCTCAAGACATTGTATACGACATCAAGGAAGGTTTCTACTTTGTGGAAGGCAAGCTATATTTGCCTACTCCTGAATTCCGGAAGCTGGCTCTAACTTGGTGTCACGATTCCAAGATGGCAGGTCATAGGGGCACAAGAGGCACTTTGGATTACTTGCAAAGACACTTCTACTGACCTGATATGAGAAAGGATGTGGTTCACTACGTGCAATCTTGTTCTACATGTCTTCGCAGCAAGGGTACCCGCCTACGACCGATGGGACTTTTGGAACCGGTCTCGCATGTCCATGCCCCACTTTTAGTCCGTAGATTTCACACCCTTCATCCGGGCAAACCAGGGGGAGGCCTCTTTAGGCGGGGGCATACTGTCACATCACGGCAGACTTGGCGATTGTGGAATCGCTGGCGTAGTATCGCGGGCATAACTGTCCGCCATTGTGCTTCCCGGCACAGTTCCTCTCAGTGCCGTTCTAGACGTTGCACGCTTGCGAAGCCGGAGGTATAAATACCGTCACTTCCTGCTTCGTACGCGTTGCAACGTTTCCGTTTTTCCTTCTGTGTTGCTGCCGCTCCGTTTTCTACTCAGCTGCTTTCCCTTGTGTATTCCTTTGCTGTTTGTTTCCTTATTTTTCTTAGGAAACTCCGCCCTTCCTTTTCCCCTGTTTCGCTCCCAGGTGTTTCCCCCTTCTCATATCTTTCTTTCTTATTTTTTCCAACCCTCTGCATTCTCTCTCTCTCTCTCTCTCTCTCTCTCTCTCTCACTCACTCTCTCTCTCTCTCTCTCTCTCTCTCTCTGTCTCTCCTCTCTTTGGTCCTTCTCTTTCGTTCCCTTGTTAATTTTGACTTGTGCCTGTCCTTCGGATTCCCTTGGACTTCCCACTTGTACTTTATTGGATTACTGTTGCCGACCTGTGCCTGCTGACCGGATTGCCTTGTCCTCCCCTTTGTACCTCCTTGGACCCGTTGACACCCACCTGCGCCTGCTTCCTGGATTGTTTAGCCTCGTCCTTGTGCCTACCTGTTGCTACCCGAAGTTGTTGCAAGTTATACTTACTTCTTCCCTTGCCTCCTTGTTGGAGCCTGTTTGGTCCGCGCTGCCTCATACTCACCTTCGGAGAACTCCATCTACTTCCCCGGCGCACTCAAACAGAGACATCAGGGGTTTTTTGTGCCTTTGGCTTTTTCCCCTATTTGGCACTCTCGGTGGGACAACCCCCGTTGCCCTTATTTTAGTGGCACGGTGGCATCCTATCGGGGGCATCCGTTTCTTCATTAAAAAAAGGAGAGATCTTCAATACGTCAGGAAGGCAGACTAAAGAAAAAGGTGGAAGGTGAGGAGTTGGGGAAGGGGGAAGAATCTGAATTATCGTCTGAAGTAGAGGACATTGCTGATGTGTTTGACAGGTGATATGAGTAATGGCGAGTGAAGAGACGTCCTCAACAACAATGCCAGGCGGGAGGCAGGAGCCAAGAGGGACCTTCAAGCATTGTGGAAGACACGAAATGAGCTCTCTGTGACCGAGGATGGTCTCCTGTTACGCAGCCGTCAAATTGTCATCCCGGGGGTCTTCGTGGCCAAGGTGCTACAACTGGCACACAAAGGGCATCAAGGAGCCGCCAAAACGAAGGCACGCTTGAGACTTAAAGTCTGGTTCCCTGACCTGGAACGGAGAGTAGACGAGTTTGTGCATGCTTGCATTCAGTGCCAGGCGGCTAGTCCAGCAGAGAGGGGCCCGCCGATTAGAGCCATACAGAGAAGTGAGCAGCCGTGGGGGACGGTGCACGCCGACTTCGGTTCCACAGGAAGAGGCATGTACTTTTTGGCAGTTGTGGATCAGTGGTTGAGATACCCGGAGGTGGAACTGGTAGAGTCTATGGCATGTGACCACACCATTTTAGCGCTGGAGAAGATGTCCGCCACCCATGGCTTCCCGATAGAACTGTGCTCTGATAACGGCCCACCCTTCCAGGGACAGCAATTCGCCAGGTATCTGGAGGAAAGGGGTATCAAACACAGGAGAGTCATGCCGCTATGGGCGAGGGCAAACGGGGAGGCTGAGAGGTTCATGAGAAAGCTCAATAAAATCTTCAGAATCTCATTGGATGAGGGTGGGGAACTGCATCAGAACCTTTTTGAGTTCCTCCGAGAATATCAAACTACCCCCCACCAATCCACAGGGGTCGCACCGGCGGAGGCACTGTTCAGCCGCTGCCTCAGAGGACTGCTGCCAGAAGTAGAGGGACGAAACCCTGGGGTGATTGACAACAGCCGCATCTGCCTAGAGCAACGGGTCAAGAATGAGAATGAAAGTGTACGGAGAAACCGCCAAGAGAAAACTATTGCAGTAGGGGACACTGTACTAGTGCGAAACAGGCATCCGGAGGGGAAGTTTTCCCCCACATATGAGACCCGACCACTAGGAGTGACCCATGTAAAGGGGTCTATGGTCACGGCAGACAACGAGAGAGGGACGGTCACGAGGAATGTATCTTACTTCAAGAGGATAGAGGCAAGCCCACCAGAAGGAACACAGAGCGCTCCGGCCAACGTGTCCACGATAGGGTTCCGCCCGATAGCAGCACCGGAGGAGGAAGTATCCCCCGACACTCCGGGGACACCCGGAATGTCCCAAGAAGATTCCAGAAGGTACCAGAGCAGGAAGGGGCGTCGACGCCCGTCTAGGATACAAGACTTTGTCATGGACCCGGTCTCGTAGGAGACCTAGAACTGTTCGCGTAAGCCCAGTTTGTGTTACGGTTATAGTTATTTTTTAATTGCTTCCTTTGGTTGGGAAAAAGGAGGGATGTTGCGTAGCACGCAACGGTTGTGAGCATGCGCGAGCCTCGTTTGGGCTTGCGCATGCGTTGTTAATAAAGGAGGTCCCAGAACAGCAGTTGCTGCTGGGACCCCATACCAGCAACATGCGTCCCGTGCCTTCTTGTGTGCGAGTGTGTGCATGCATGTGGGGCAAGCCGGGGTGCGCCCAGTGACTAACAGATGGATATATGAGGACAGCAGGAACCGTTATTATAGTGTCTTGCAGTGGAAACCCCATGGAGCAGATCGGTCTCTACCCCCTAACCCCCTCTGAAACTGTGGGCTGCAGGCTCGACCTAGCTGGCCTTCAGAGCCCTAGCCGGACAGAACAGGACACAGGTGTTAAACGGCGCCTCACGTAAAGCATGTCATTGTTAGCACCTGCGTACGTTTTTAGGTAATTGAAATAGTGATGTGGGGTTAGTACTTGCATGCCAGGGGAGTGATTGGAATTGATGAGGGGGGTGATACAGCAGATTATTTCAGCAGTTCTTAAGTGTGTGGTTTAAGATGTGAATGAGAGTTAACTGCTTGCAACGCTGAATCTCCAATGTAATAGTTTCATTAGAATGTGTAAAGAAGTTAGATGCCCCCGCACAATTAAGTTTGCTCCCCCCACAGTCTCTGAAGTTAGCACCTCTCCCAAAATTTGAAGGGATAGACCCTTGGTACACGGCAGCACCTAATTTCTTAAGGACACACAGCTTCCTTCTCCCTCACTTTCACCAAATCGATGTAGTTGCTATGGTTTGAGGTTACCAAATGACACCTTGTCACTGGGACACATGTTCCCCTTTTGGTCTTTTCTTCTGCTACCATCTTGAATCTATTACTGTAGTACCATTGTTCTTTCACAGTTGTCAGGAACCAGGCCTACAACTTCCAGAAAATTAAATGAAATACCATTTGGAGTCATTTGATAATTATTAAAGAGATGTTTCCACAGCTCTCTGGTGAGAGGTGTGAAACCATCTATTCCAAAACAGTGTCCCAAACAAAAGATAGACCACATTCTCGTTGTGTAGCAATGGCAGAGCAGTCAGGTTTCACTCAAAGAAGGGGAGCGGGCTGGTGGGCAGGTACAGTTAGTCCCAATAGATAAAACAAAAAAAGCACATTACCCAGGTACACTGACAAATGTATACCATTTATTATAGGGTTGCACTATTTTAGTTGGATACAAAAGAACATATATATTTTATTTCTTTTAATTTCATACAGTTAATACAAACATTTGAAATATAATATAAAACTCCCAACACTGGGAGAAAAAAAAAGAACAAAACTAAATATACAACTAATAATCACTAATTCTGTACATAATGTTTCTCATTACTCCTAAAACAATAGACATCACTAATTCACTGCTGCCGTGAGGGAGATTCTCTTGTGCTATTTCTCTTTAATTATTCAACCTCTGTCGGCCGCTCCAGCATCTTTTGCAGTTGTTCTAAAAACCTCATAAGTGCCAATGTTAGTGATTTACAGTCACTGTTGTGCATCTGACACCACCAGTCGTCTTCATTATAAGTCTGGCATTTGTCCATCTCATTCCCCATGAATATCACTCGTTGGGCACTCAACTCTGGGCAAGAGAGGACTAAGTGTTTTAAATCTTCCTCTTCGCTTAAGCAGAACCTGCAAATAATGTTTCCCGGTTGGATCATTCTTCTGTGTCTTAATATTTCCTTGGTTTTGAACAGATTTACAGGCCGATTCATGGAATTAATGTGCGCCGAAAATTCCAGCGCAGAGGTGCCAAACGTGCGAATCGCAGTGCAATTGCGAAAATCGCAGGGAAACCAGCGCACATCGATTCATGGAAGTCCGTGCGCGAGAAAAATATTGGATGTGCGCTGAAAAAGTGCGCGGCGCATGCCGGCGCACAGGTCATCCATCGGCGTGCCCCACGGCCACAGCGAAATCGCTCATAGCGTGGCGCACATAACAAAAGTAGGCGAAACACGGGGCGTAACACTTGGAATGGGGAACAACACGTGAAAATATGGGCGTCACGGGGAAGTACAGGAGGCAAGTGCGCAGAACGCCCACACGCCCGGGCAAACCAGCGCACGGTAAAAGACGCGCACAGGGCCAAACAAGTCCGCCACAAGAAAGCAGGCGGTAGCGTCCCTGCGCCTGAAATAAATGTGCGCCAAAATGTGCGCTTACAAAAAGCACCTATATACAGCTATGATGAGTGATCCATACTGTGGCCCTCTAGGACAAATGAGGTGCAAAGGGGTACCGACAAACACGGACACCCGCTGTGTGAAAAATAGCGTGTGCGTGTATTTCAGGGTGCGTGGGAAGTTCCACACGCGATTGGCCTGGGTACGTGTATTTCGGGGTGCGCGGGAAGTTTCACACACGATTGTCCGTGGTACGTGTATTTCGGGGTGCGCGTGAAGTTTCACACGCAATTTCAGCAGGGTACGTGTATTCCAAGGTGCGCGGGAAGTTTCACATGCAAATTTGCAGGGTACGTGTATTTCGGTACCCCGCTCGCACAGGGCAAATCGCGTGTGAGACTTCCCGCGCACCCCAGTAATACACGTGCCCCGCTCGCACAGGGCCAATCGCGTGTGAAACTTCCCGTGCACCCCAGTAATACACGTACCCCGCTCGCACAGGGCCAATCGCGTGTGAAACTTCCCGCGCACCCCAGTAATGCACGTACCCTGCTGAAATCGCATGTGAAACTTCCCGCGCTTCCCAATTATACACGTACCCCGCTCACACAGGGCCAATCGCGTGTGAAACTTCCCGTGCAGCCCAGTAATACACGGACCCCGCTTGGCGTTTGCTGTTTGGCAGCCCTGTAAACTGGTCCAGGGTTAGCACAGACATTTGCGATGAATTGGGGATTTTGATGGATTTTCCTTGCGCGAGGGCGTTCTTGGGGGCGTAACTGGTGCTGCTGCAGGGTCGCTGCACCACTCTGCGCCACAGCTGGTTTTGGAGGCTAAAATCCATGAATACGCTGTGCGATGAAATGGATTTTATCGCACACGGCTGGCGCAGTGTATCGCACGGGGACACTGTGCGCCAGCCGCGTGCGCCACTTTTGTGCTAAATTCTATGAATTACCCTGTTAATCAGAACTTCAGGTAAAGCCTTCTTAACCGGTTACATGGTGCGATAGTCATGTATTTGGGCACCGTATTGAGTTTTTGTGTTTCGCTTGGCGAATTTTTCATGCATTGATGTTTATTTCTTTTCTCTCCAGTTTCGATCCATTCGAGTTCTAGCAATTTTTTTTCACTGCATTAGGATTCATCCATAATGTTTTTCCGTCTGTGCCCAGTTGGTTCAGGATGGTTTTGCATTGTTGTCTCCATTCTGATAAAGCCGTCTTCCTTTGTGCTTTCCTGTCAATTAAGACTTCGAATGGTGGTAGATCTGCTTCTTCATTGGTGTTTCTGAATAATGTTAGTTTGTTCCAGATTATTCTTACATTCAGCGTGGAGACGCCAACTTCATACAATATGTAGGCAGTTGGACAGCTTTGGGGAATCTGGAGAATTTGCTTCCAAAAGACGCCCTCACATCTAGCCCATATCTTTGCGTCACAGCCAAACATGTTTTCTGCTCCATAGGTCAGTATGGGACTAACCTTGCTTTGGTAAAATGTTCTTATCGGGCTATATGAAAAGTTTCCGTATTTTTTTTGCAGTATCATTCCTTGTGATGTTAACTGTTTGCAGTTGCTTATAAGTTTTTTCTTCATTGGCTCATCGTTTATACTGGAGTTTAGTGTTGTACCCAGGTATCGTGTATATGGTACCTTATTCAGGTTCTTTGTTCCAATTGCCCATCTTGACTTGTTTTTGCCAGGAAGCCTTCCACGTTTGTTTTCCAGGACAAGGACTTCTGATTTCGCCACATTAATGTCCAACCCCAGATCTTCTAAAAAGGTTTTAATGCAGTTAACTTTCTTTGTAGACCAATGGGTGTTAAATCTAGAATGACCATGTCGTCAGCATAGAGGATGTGATTTATGTGCGTTCCATTCACCTTTGGTGGGAATGAAGCAACACCCTCTAGAGCTATACCAACTTCTGAAATAGAGAAGTTGAAGAGAGTAGCCCCTAAAGGGCACCCTTGTTTCACGCCTCTTTCTGTTGGTATTTGGCTTGTTAGATTTCCCAAGCGATCTAGGCGAACTTGTATATAGGTTCCAGAGTACAGCTCTTTAATTGCTTGGATCAAGCTCACAGCACATCCAGTTTCCTTAAGCTTTGTCCATAGGGTTTCACGGTCAACACCGTCGAATGCATTTGCCATGTCTATGAATGCTAAATAGACTTTCTGACCTGTTTTGATTGTATCTATTTTCAACAGATTCAGTATAAGAAGGTTTAGACTGCATCCTACTCCTTTGATGAATCCAGACTGACGAACATCAAAGATCTTCTGTAAGCTTATCCATTTCGTTAACTGGGCGAGTAGCTGACTTTCGAAGACCTTTCCCACCACATCCAGAAGGGCTATAGGCCGATAATTGGCTGGATTGGTGCGGGAGCCCTTTTTGAATATCGGGACTATATTGCCAGATTTCCAAGATGATGATATGCGTCTTTCTTTAATTATGTTTTGCAGCAGGTTATCACAAAATTCTGTCCATTCTTCAATGTTATTTTTCAAGTCTACGTTCGAAAGGCCATCAGGCCCCGCTGCTCTGGAGGAGCTACTTTTTTGGATGCATGCTCGAATGTCATCTCTATCAATGGTCAACTCCCACGAATTACTTATTTGTATGGTCGGATAAGTTGATTTTTTTACCTTCTTAAATAAATGTGTTTAGTGTCTTTCCCATTCTTTTTCATTTACCATGTTCGTTAGGAATGCATTCTCCGGGTTCCCCGATTCATTTATTATTGTCCAGAAACCTCTTGAATTTTTATGGTTTAAAGTGATCAGCATTTTCTCGGTATCTCTCTGTACTAACATCAGTCTATGCGCTTTACTCCAGTTGTTGCAACTATTTTTCGCTTTTCTTGTCGCAGACATACTACTGGGATGTCGGTTGGCACAGATCTTTCTTAATTCTTTCCTCAATTCCCTTTTTTTTGTGCGACTTGATGATCATACTTGTGTTGTTGGTAAGTAGGTTTGTTTGGAGCATTTTTTTATTTACTCACATTTAGAATAGTGAAGGGGCCAGGCGCTGGGGAGGGGAGGAAAAAAGGATCCCCAGACACAAGCAGCACACATCACTCAGTCATGCTGAGGATAAAGGTTACCAGACAAGAATAGCGCATTGAACAAAGGAGGCAAGCATTTTGCCTTCTGTTTATCATTGGCTAATGACATTTGACTCGTTGTCATGAGCCATCGGATGCGCCCCTTCTGGACTTCCTGGTCCCTGACCCATAGGGGCTTGCACTCAGCAGTACTCCCAACATGGCCGTCGAACGCGGAACGCGGATTACCAGTTTCCGCGCTGCACGCACTACGTTGTATAAAGCGGACACGCCCCTGCAGCCCTGCGCGTCTCATCGCTATCGCTTGCTGTGGCTAGACGTGTGCTCTGTAGTTTGCTTTGCTAATCCTTTGATTCCTGGTTCCCGGTTCCCTTAAATTTCCTCCTCCTTCATTCCTCCCCTTTGCTTTGTCCTCCATTGCATCCCGGATCTCTGTGCACTCGTTTCCCCGAGTGCGCTCTTCGCTGTTTTCCTGGACTTTTCCTATGCATCTGAACGCTCCCAGAAGACAGGACGCTGAATGCACGCTGGAACCCGAGGACCTACGCACAGGGTTATACAAGACCCGAACTGTGCGAAAGAAGACTCCACCGAAGAACCCCAACAAACAACAGGTGAGAAGGGGGGAAACCTGTGACACTCGTGGCGAGTAAGAAATTGTGTGCTGTACATATGTGTAGAGATAAGATGGCAAGTAACTTTTATGGCTGGCTAATAGCTTGCAACTTGAATTTCTGCCCCCTGGTTTAAGAGAGATTTACATAGAATAAACCTGTCTGTAAATCTCAGGGTTGTGGCGAATCCTGAGGTATCGTCACAGCTTCAGATGGGGGTGGGGGGCTGCCTTATAGTCCCCTGAGGTCAGGGAGGTGAGGCCGCTGCCCGATAGTCCCCCTCGGGCTGGTACTCAGCGGGAGGATCTCATGGGGAGGGAGGACCACATTGAGTGTAGTGACTATCCCGAGAAAACGCAGTATCCCTTTGATCCCTTTGACCCTCCTTCAAAACCTCTCCAATTCCACACTACCATATGTTCCCATGTGTTTGTGCAATATATCTTAGGCAAGAACGACTGATACGAGGAAGAGGGCGTGAGTAATGAAGATCACTGACAAGAACGAATGTACACGCTCTAGCCTTTCAAGTGATCCTATTGGTCAGCTGCCATTCAAAGGTAGCACGGCAAGAGAACAATGGCGTCTTCGTTGTCTGCTCGGCATGACCCGGGAGAGGGCCCAGGTACGCGGATGACAGCAAAGCTGAGAGGCAGACGGTGTCCGAGGGAGAGACGCACCCAAGGAAGGCCCATGACTCAGAAGGCAGACCGGACAAGAGGAAACGTGCCCGCCAGTTACCGAGGCCGCTAGAGTGCAAGAAAACCACTGCCGAACTGCAGAGGAGACACGCAGAAGACCGGGGAAGGTCCCAGTGAGCCAGAGAGACTGCTAAAGTTCCTGGGCGACCAGCAAACAACCAGATGGGGAAAGCCAAGGCCCAACATGTACAAGGGTGGCTAGTCCTAGGGTTGAGGAGACCCAGAGAGTTATTGAGACCTGAAGTGAAGAACAGAAGTAATACTCACCGGGACGGAGTAACCTAGTGAAAGGGGCCTGGGACCCACATCAGGAAGGCATACGCTGACCAGTAATAATGGGGAATACAAACTTTACATATACAGATGATACTCCCAGACCTTGGCAGGGGAGTAAACTGAGGCCGTGGCTTGAAGAAAGATCAGATAAAGAGAACTGGGAGAGTAACCAAGTGAAGGGGGTCTGGACCCACGTTGGGGAAACGCACCCCAAACAGTAATAAAAAGGAATATGACCTCTACCTCTACATACAAAATTGACACTCAGAGACCTTTACAGGAGAGTCAATCAAGGATGTGGGTGAAAGTGAAACCAGAGAGAAAGAACCGTGAGAACGAGAACATAACAATCCTACTTGGGAGGACAATGGACCAAGTAGGGGGTACTGAGAAAGGGCCAGAGACCCTCAGCACAGCTTGGGAGAGAAAACTAGGCTACTCTTCCTCTTCACAGTATCGGGGAGTCAGGTCTGCCCACCAAGGGTCTGGGAATGTGACGTGGGTCCAGAAGAATGACACAGACTCAATATTAACAAAAATACTTTTATCAACTTACATGTCAGGATGGTGTAAGGCCTAACTTGCCCTATACTAAGGTGGGATTTCCCTACCTGAACGAAACTAAGGAAAGTCCGAGTCAAAGAGTTAAACTTAAAAGTCTGTCTGTGTCCAAAACCTATACTTGCCCTCACAACTAAAGTTAAACAGTGTGTAGGGATGTCAACCATAAACTGAACAGTGTTCCAAAAGTAAAGTTCTGAACTATATTCAGCTCAGGGTTTCTTCTTCAGCTCCCCTTCCCAAGTACAAACAAGTTCACAACAGTTTTTAAGTTACCTTCTCTTGGACTCAAGGTAATACAGTTCCACATCTTTCTCGGGGTTCCCTTCCCCAAGTTCAATACAGTCTCATCACAGAAGGCCTCGGGATTCCCTTCCCCAAGTTTAATGTAGCAGTCATCACAAAAGAAATGGTCTTGAGGCTCGGTCCTCAAGGTAATTTCCAGCAATTCTTAACAGCTCAGGGCTTCCTTGCCCAAGGTTTAACTGCAACAATGGTAGTTTTCCTTCTTGACACTTTGCATATGTATCTTGACCTTTTGCAACACATTAGGGTTCTCTGGTCTGGGCGCATTTGTCAGACCTCATGGTCCACCAACCAGAAACCCTTAGTTCTCCTGCTCACACATAGGCTCCAAGGTATATTGCCTGTGTGTTTGAATTTCCTTAACTTGGCTTCCTTGTGTGAGCCTTTTAGGTTTTCCATAGAGTACCACATATCTCTAAGCCAGTCCTTGGCATCCTTGTTCTGTACACATTCAATGTTTCATTGTATTTCAGGGTCTTATTCACACTTCACTTTTGGAGACCCTTTTCCCCCTTTGTGCTTAGCTTCTTTCAAGTATTCAAGTATGTAGGTTACTGTCCTTTTTAAGCACAGTTTTAGAGTTCAATCAGTTCACTATTCAACAAACAATTGGTTTTCTCAGACTTGACTTCAACCTTGTAGTCAGAGTCCTTAGTTCGACTTGATTTACTTCTTTTTTTCAGTTCCTTATTCAATATTGTCAATTACTGTGCCTCGCACAACTGTCAACTCCGAAGTCCTTCCGCTCTTCTGATCCCCACTCTTCCTCACCTGATTCTTCTGTGGAATACTTTTTTTCGGTCCTTTCTTCTTAGGTGGCTTTTTCCTTGAGAAGGGATACGGTCGTCCCCGGGAAGAAGCCACCCTGGTACCCTAAATATACAGGGGAACAGGGGACCCCCTTCCGGGAACGCCAAATGAGAGGAAAAAAGCAGTGCTTAAAAAAACCTCTCAGGATGGTAAATGGCTGACTTGGAAGAAAGACTTCTTGCTTGCTGTCTGGGGAGCGCTAAAGTTTGTCAGGGTTGAAGCCAAGAGTGTAAGGATGATGAGTTCTCCAGGTAGCAGTTCAAGGTAAGTATATCCTCAGGGAACTTGGAGTAACTTCTGAGGTAAACAGGAGATTCCCGTATGCAGAACGGGATACCAGAATGGCTACACAGCAGAAGTGAGAGAAGACTGGGAAAATGCATCGGAAGAAAACAGGAGAGGACGAAAACAGGCCGAAGACAGAAAAGAAGGTAAGATACAGGTGAGTGGGAAAGCAATGCGGAGAGAAAGTATGAAATAGAAGGGAACGAACCCTGGCAAGAAAGGAGAAGAGGAAGGACTAGAGAAAGCTTCCCAAAACCCAGAGACCCTCAAAGATCGAGAACAGAAGGAAAGCAAGCGCCGCCACGACCACAAACAATGAACCAAGGCGGGCAGGCGCGGGGCGCGAGGAACAGGAAAAAAAAAGGCAAAGGAGAAAAAAATAGGGAGGAAATAAAAAACGAGCAACAGCGAGGAGAGCGGCCAGGAAAGCAGTCCAAAACACGGAGCAGGAAGGAGAGCAACAACACCCGGAGCGGAAAGCAAAGGGTTGCAATGCACCTGACAGAAAGGTAGGCATGGCTAAATACAGGAAGGAAAACAAAGGGGACAGAAAGACTACACCGGTAAACCAGTAAGTGGAGAAATCCTAATGGGACATGTCAATGGCGGCAGAGCCTCTGCTTACTCCATAATTGCCACGAGGGTGTGCACGAAGAGCGCATTACAGTATGTCCCCTCTTCATGGGAAAACTCGATGGAACAGCTGGAGCAATCTAGGTGCATGCAAATGGGAAATGGGTTCCCAAGAGTCCTCAGAGTGTGGATACCCCTTCCAATGTACCAGATACTCCAAACATCCTCTTCTGTATCTTGAGTCTAGAATCCCTGCTACTTCGAACTCCACAGGGGTTGGATCTTAGGTGATCGACAGTTTAGGAGGTTTGCGCCAATAGGGATCTTCTCGGAATTCCTTTAATTGAGAGGAGTGAAAGACGGGATGTATCCGTCTCATTTGTTTAGGTAGTTGTAGGCGATATGAAACTGGGTTGAGTCGATCTAGATTGACAAAGGGACCGAGTGTTAGGCAGAAACCTGTGCAGTCCCTTAGGGACCACTGCAAAAGGCTTAGGACTACAGGTGTTGGCAGTAAACCCAATTGGTAGCAGTCTGTACCACCCAGATTTACCTGGTAGCTGTGGCTGAGCAGCCAGACCTCTCTCAAGAAGAGTTAGACAGTATATAGAGTATACAAGATAGGTACCAAAATACAGTAGCACAAGCAAACACTGACCAGAGCTTTGGTATCAAAGTATATAATTATTTATTTAAAGACACACTTACAGAAACACTCCAGCACTATTATTGTAAGCAAGTTCAAAACACAGTCACTATTAATATATATACATCCCTTATTCCTTATTAGACAAGTCTTAGTTAACACCACTTATTTTCAGACAGAGGTGAGCGCTTAACTGAAGATGGCACTCCAATAAGTTATCAAAGAAGGGAGGGAAAAGGCAGAAATTAGAAAAGCACACAACACTAATACTTTAGAAGCACCCAGCATGGCAGGAAAGTCAAAGTCTACTTGTGAGCAAAAAGTTCAGAGGCCAGGCTCCCTCTTAGAGAGAGCAGAGCACCAATGCGCCCAAGATCACACAGTTTAAACGGCTTGAAAAAGTCTTGCAGAGAGTTCAAAAAGGAATTAGTTCAGCTCAGAAAAGTTCAGTTAGCCAGCCTAGGGTCAGCCCAGGTGGTAAATCGAGGATTTAATAGACACCCCGTACAGACCGTTGCAACGGAGGCTAGGTGGACACAGTACCTTTAAGATGGAGAGGATCCTCCAGCGGGGGCAGTTGTTCCTGGCAGCGGGTGCAAGTTGTGGTGTCGTCCAGATGAAGAGAAGATCTCGACATGGAGGAAAGCTGAAGGTCATTGCACTGCAAGGGAAGAAACCAGCCACGGAGTTCTCCAGTTAAAAGGTACTACCCTTTTATTTGCGGTAGTGGTAAATCATGGTATTCCGGTTGCCGGGGTGCTTGGCACAGGCAAGGCGGCCACGAGATGATCCGGGAAGGCATAAAGGCAGGCAAACTGGTTATCCCCACCAGTCAAAGGAAGAAGACTCTTCGGAATGAAGATCTCCTCTGTCGTCGGGAAAAGTGGTTTGGTGGTTCAGCAGGGCTCCATCGGTGGTGTCATCGTTGCAGGTCGGCTCAGCTTCTCCCTCTTCGGATTCTTTGGTCCTGTGGTGACTTCTGAAGTTCCAGTCCCCAAAGCCCTGCTTTTATGCAGAAAACCCCCATTCATCAGTCCTAGCTGTCATTCAAACATGCTAAGTGGTGAGCCGGGCGGCTCACCACTGGGCCAATCATACAAGAGTGCGACTTGAGTTGCCGAGGCAACTCAGTCCAGGGTGCCTAAACCCCCCTCCCACACATCCTGTAGAACCAGACAGAGTGGCATCACTTTTGGAGGCTTCTGTGGAGAAGCCCGCCAAAAAGTGGAACAAAGGGCTCGACTTGGGTTGGAGTTACAGAGGCGAACACAAACGCCATTTTAAAACCGAGTTCTGGCAAAAAGAGCCAACCGGGGAATAAATATTAAATAAATAATCCAGCGGTATCTTTAACATTGCACCAAAAAGTGGTGCGTTTAAAATGAATGGGAACATCTCATAGGAAATATTCCAGTGGAATATTTCGCATGGTAACCACTGCCACCAGCCAGAAACTCGACGAGGGGGGACTGCACAGTGCCCCCTCGAAAAACAGACCCAGGGGCAATCTAATTACCACTGCCAGTAATTCCACAATAGGATGGTTTGTACTGGTTCTGTTCCCAATTTAAGACTAGTAAAGTCAATGGTGACCTTACATGCCCTGGGAGACAGTAGTCAGTCCCAGGGTATGGAGTCTATGTTTGGGGGTCACTATGACACCCCTGTGTTACTGCACGGAGGGTGCTGTGTAACACACTTACCAAAAATACATGAAACCCTGTGGAGTAAAAGACCCCACAGCCCATTAAACACATTACAAAGTCAAAGGATATCTCAAATCAGGCCTAAGAGTGGGAGAAAAAGAGTCTCACTCTTAGCAGGAGAAAAAAATAAACCCCAAAAATCCAGCAAAGTTGCTGGGGAACTCACTAGGTTTGGGAAATTAGCCTTCACAGAGAATTCTCCCTAACACCAAGATATCTTGGAGTAAGCTTGGAAGGGTGCAACCAGAGAGGTAAGTATTTGGTTGACAACCATACCTTTGTACCTGTATCCCATGCTGGGGAAGGTAAACGTTGAGTGTTCTTTTGCAGACTGTAACGTAGTTGACTGGATCGTAAGCTGTTAGTGGCGGTTTGGTGAGCCTCTGCAATGTTGAATAAAATGGAATCAATTAAAGGTATGGCTGAGGAGTGAAGGCTCAACTCAGGAATGAATCGGGGATGGTAGCCATAGGAACAAAAGAACGGACTGAGACTGGTGGCACTATGTCTGGTGTTATTGTATGCAAACTCTGCTGTCAGTTAGAAGAATACCCAGTTGTCTTGTTGAACGTTGACAAAACAGCGAACATATTGGGCTTCACTACAACTCACCTGGTATGAAAACAATGGTGGCGGTAAACCCGCCGCCACCGTTGTTTCCATACCGGGTGATCACGACTCCTGCAGGCGGAGGCGTCAATCCCACCAGGTCTGACCTGGCGGGTTTAACACTGCCCGCCTGTAGGCAGACGAGGAAACACTGACACCATCACAAGATGGTGCCAGTGTTTCCATGATCCCCATTCCCATTGAGTCCTATGGGACAATCCCATTGAGTCCTATGGGACTCAATGGGAATGGTGATTTACACCATTCCGCCTCCGGAATTCCCGGGTCACCGGGGTTGTAATGCCCCGGTAATTCCGGGAATCACGGAGGCGGAATGGTAATACGAGTCCAGCGGTAACCATGCGGTTTTACCTCCTCGGTTACCGCCAGACTCGTAATGAGGCCCATAGTTCTAAAGAAGCATTGGTCCTTTCCGTCTGACCGTTAGTCTGCGGATGAAACCCAGACGACATGGCTCTCTCAATACCCAAGTTGTCACACAAAACCTTCCAAAAATGTGAGGCATATTGTGATCCTCTGTCAGAGATGATCTTTCTGGGTAGCCCGTGTAGACGAAATATGTCCTTTGTGAAAACAGATGCCATCTCAGCAGCTGTTGGAAGACCAGGTAAAGGAGTAAAATGAACCATCTTATTGAAACAATCCACTGTTACCATTATGCAAAAACACCCTTCTGAGGGTGGTAAATCAACAATGAAATCAGTGGATATGGTACTTCAAGCTCCATCGGGCGGAGGCTCTTGTTGGAGATAACCCACCAGCTTCTGTGTGTTGTACTTAGCTTGACTGCAGACCGGACATGACCTGACGTAGTCTGTCGTCTCCTTCACCAAACCAGGCCACCAGAACTGCCCCTTCAGGAGATCGGATGTGGCCGAGGTTCCCCTATGACCTGCCACTGGATGGATCATCATGACACCATCTTAAGGCTCTCAGGTGAGATTTCTGATCCGGTAATTACAACTGCTGGTTCACAAAAAACAGGCCGTCGGTCTTGTGTAGAGTGTCTGAAGGCTTGATCCTTGGTGCAGATGATAATTCCCTGGAAGCCCTGCGAACCTCTTCTCGAAAAGTAGACACTGTTCCGAACACCCTCTGTTGGGGTAGGATTAAATTAGGATGATGCTCTTGAGTAACACCAGGTAAGGGTATCCTTGAGAGAGCGTTGGCCAGTACGTTCTTAGAACCAGGAATATAGGTCAACTTGAAATCATATTGAGAAAAAAATGAGCCCATCGGGCCTGTCGGGAATTGACACATTCCATCTGCTGGATAGCTTTTAGATTCTTGTGGTCCGTCCAGAGTTCGAATGGGTAGGAGGCCCCTTGTAACAGCTGACGCCACTCTTCACATGCTATCTTCATAGCCAATAATTCCTTCTCAATCACAGAATAAAGAAATTGGCTGGGAATCAGTGTCTCAGACACATAGGCGATGGGATATTCGACGCCTTGGTGTTCTTGCAGCAATGCAGCGCCTACGGCCGCAGCAGAAGCATCTCTTTCAACAATAAATGGTCTCCGTTGGTCTGGTTAATGGAGAACAGGAGCAGAACAAAAAGCCTTCTTCAACCACAGGAAAGCCTCATTGGCTTTCGGGGACCATTGAAAAGGGGATGACGTCTTCTTGAGCAAACTCGTAATCGGCACCGCCACTTCCGAGAATCCAGGAATACATTTCCGATAAACATTTGCCAATCCGATACAGAGAGGCAACATGCGGGGGGGATAAGCCGGGTACATTACTGGCCTGGTTATACAAAAATGAGAAACCCCGCAAGGTGATCAGAGAGGTCAGGGACGCTGGAGGACATATTTGTAATACCCAGGAGGGGGTAAATGAGGAGTTCCTCAAGTATTACAAACAATTATACGAGGACGCAGGTGAAGATATGAGTCAAGAAATACTGGAAACAATAGACGATATAGGGCTGCCCACCTTGGATGATTTAGAACGGGCAGATCTAGAGGCCCCCATCACCTCAGACGAACTTGAGGCGGTGATCCAACACCTGCCCACATGTAAAGCGCCCGGGTCGGGTGGGCTACCTAGCGAGTTTTATAAAACATATAAGCAGGAGCTACTCCAGCCGCTGCTGGCCATGTTCAATGAAGCCTACGAGCAGGGGGAACTGCCGGCGTCCCTCCGTGAGGCAGTGATCATCCCGCTCCTGAAACCGGGCAAGCCAGACGTGGAGTGCGGGTCTTATAGGCCCTTGTCTATGCTTAATCAGGATAGCAAAATACTCACGGCAGTGCTGGCTAACAGACTTTAGAGGTTAATTGGCAAGTTGATACACCCGGACCAAACAGGCTATGTTCCCGGTAGAAATATCACAGACAACCATAGGAGGCTGCACCATATCATTGATCAAGCCGAGGAAGACTCGGGCGAGTTGGCTATTGTGTCGCTGGATGCGGTTAAAGCCTTTGATTCAGTGCGGTGGCCATGGTTGATGGCGTCCCTGAAAGGATACGGGATGGGACCAGGATACATCAAGTGGGTCCAGATGTTATACAGCTCCCCGATTGCGAGAGTTAAAACAAAACTATAATTTCAGATAAATGGCAACTCAGTAGGGGGACCAGACAGGGATGCCCGTCGTCGCCCATGTTATATATTCTGGCATTAGAGCTGCTGGCAATTTGCCTAAGGCAACAATAAGGGGAGGTGGGGATTCGCACGACAGGAGGCACACACCAGATATCACTGTATGCAGACGATATGCTCCTCTACTTGCGCTACCTGGAGGAGAATCTGCAATATGTGCTGGAGGTGATGGATAGTTACGCCACCCTCTCGGGCATATCGGTGAACCCCTGGAAGTCTAGTCTGTTCCCCTTGGGAAGGTATAGCAATATCCCATTAGAGAGGCTACCCGTCCTGCAGATACCTGGGTAGACCGAGACGTTCAGATATCTGGGCGTAAACATTTACCATAGGATAGAGACATAGCACAAACATAACACGGAGAAAGCAATCGAGGGAATTAAAAATAGCATGGCGTTCTGGTTTAGATTACCCCTGGCTATGATGGGAAGAGCAGCGCTTCTCAAAATGGTGGTTTTGCCCAGACTCTTGTATTTCTTTGTGAATGTCCCGTACCTGATCCCAAGATGCTTTTTTGTGAGACTTCATGGCCTGTGCAGGGGCTTCATATGGCGCAATTCCAGGAATAGGGTGGCCCTGTGGAAGTTACAGAGCACATGTGATAAGGGGGGCATAAACCTGCCGAATTTTGAATTAAATGACTTGGCGGGACAGCTGTTGCATGTGGCTAGGTGGTTGTCTACAGAGGACTCGGCAGAAGCTAGGCTTTTGCAAGGTGATTCAGCTCCATACTTCCTGAGAGAGACAGTGTGGCTGCATAAAACTAGAATGGTGGGGAAGGGGAGACTATTGGAGTTGGGCTGGGAAGTTTGGAACAGAGCATGGAGAACTGTGGGCGACCCGGACCCGCTTTCTCAGCAGGTCCCGCTGGCGGTGCTATGTGGTTAAGACTCCCAACTGTTCAAAGGGGTCCGCAGATACTTGGAACCGGTGGGCCTTGTTACCCTCGGAGATATATGTCAGTAAGGGGAGGCATTGGAATTTCAGAGGCTGCAGGAGGAGACAGGGGTGCACAGAGGCCAATATATCACTTATACCAGGTTTATGAAACGGGTGAGGGGGAGGTGGCCTGAGACGGTGTTAGCGGAAGAACCTGATGCCACCCGGGAAATGATGTATGACATCTCGGAGGGAGGGCATGAAATATCTCGGATATATGAGCTCCTGAGCTCCTGAGCGCGAAGGCAGGGAAGGAGCTGCTCCAGCTGAGGCTTGACTGGGAGGAGGAGGTGGGAGAACCCATGACAGAGGGACAGTGGGATAGAGCACAAAGGTACCATAAGAAGGTGTCCCGGAATGCAAGACTCCAGCAGATCCAGCTGTATGTCACCCACAGAGCTTATCTGACCCCCGGAAGAATAGCAGGTTTGGAGGCTCGGCTATACAGAAATGCCCCAGGTGCGGGGAGGAGGAGGCATGGCTGCTGCAACATGTTCTGGGCTTGCCCTGAGGTGCAGAGATTCTGGGAAGAAATAAAGACGAGAATGGCCAGTGGGGGAGTGGTGCTTGACGTGAGGTCTGCTTGGGCATGTATGCTTGGGAGTTTTCCCAGGCCACGCACTTTAAAACATATCAGTAAGATGAAGGACCTGGCCTATATCTTGGCCAAGCGCAGAATAGCGATGTGCTGGAAAGCGGCCCATAGGCCTAGAGTGGAGATATGGTGGGCAGACCTCTTGAAATGGGCGGAAGCAGAAACTGTGGTATGGTATGAAGCTGTCACTAGTGGGGGGAGAAGAGGAGGTGGGCCCCTTGATAGCCTGGAGGTAAATCCTCACCAGGTCACTCACGAAACGGAAGACTCAGACGAATTGATAAGTACTGAGATACCTGAGAATGCTCATGCAGATGGCACGGATGAAACGGCTCAAGTTTGTGGGGAGGGAGGGGGGAGGACAGAGGATGACATTGTATAATGTGATGTTTCGATATT
Source organism: Ambystoma mexicanum (assembly GCF_040938575.1). Classification (NCBI taxonomy): domain Eukaryota; kingdom Metazoa; phylum Chordata; class Amphibia; order Caudata; family Ambystomatidae; genus Ambystoma; species Ambystoma mexicanum. Next base: position 1,404,526,712 of record NC_090923.1, on the reverse strand, counting down.
GACTATGAGCGTCCTAAATGGTTGTAATGTTTGGTGTGTTGTTTGTTAAAAAATAAAAACTGTTAAAAAAAAACAAAACATTTGCTAATCCAAGAAACCTCTGGATATCCTTCACGGAACCAGGGATGGGCCATTCCAAAATGGAAGTAATCTTCCGGGGGTCCATCTTGATGCCTTCGGCTGAGAGAATAAACCCCAAGTAGGGTAGGCTGGTAACATGGAACACAAACTTCTCGGGATTGACCAGTAAGTGATTGTCCTTTAGTCTCTGTAGTACTTCTTGGAGATGGGTCATGTGCAGTTGCCTATTCGGAGAATACACCAAAATATCGTCCAAGTAGATGATGGTACTATGAAATAGAAGGTCAGAGAATAGGCGATCCATAAACCTCTGGAAGATGGATGAAGCGTTAACCAGACCAAAGCGCATCACGTTGTACTTGAAATGGCCGAATGGAATCCGAAATGCTGTCTTCCATTCGTCACCCGTGCGTATTCGCAACAGATGGTAGGCTCTTCGAAGCTCAAGTTTGGAGAAGATAACTGCCCCTTGAACCACTTCCAGAATATCCTTTATCAGGGGCATAGGATAACGATCTCTGATGGTTATGCGATTCAAGCCGCGGTAGTCGATACAGGGTCGTAGCTCATTGGTGTCTTTCTTAGGAATGAAAAACAGTGAAGCACCCGCTGGGGAATGAGAGGGTTGAATCAGCCCGTTCTGGAGATTGGCATCAAGCTATTCCTTAAGACCTTCCTTTCTTTCAAGGATAAAGAAAACATTCGCCCAAAGGGAACCATGGAATCTGGTATGACATCTATGGCACAATCCTCAGGTCGGCTTGGGGGCAATTCTTGAGGCACCTTGTCTAGAAATATTTCTCTAAACTGGCAAAGTTCAGTAGGTATGTTATGTACTCCCACAGTCGCTGGAGGTTGGGTATAATCCTCTATAGCTTGGATTGTGGTGTACTGGGATTCTGACAGACACGTTCTGAGACAGAAGTGAGAAGAGAAAGCCATCTGGTTCTTCTCCTAATCAATCGTGGGGTTATGCTTGCGCAACCATGAGATTCCCAGCATGACTGGTGAGGGGGAGGTGGCCTGAGACGGTGTGTTAGCGGAAGAACCTGATGCCACCCGGGAAATGATGTATGACATCTCGGAGGGAGGGCATGAAATATCTCGGATATATGAGCTCCTGAGCGCGAAGGCAGGGAAGGAGCTGCTCCAGCTGAGGCTTGACTGGGAGGAGGTGGGAGAACCGATGACAGAGGGACAGTGGGATAGAGCACAAAGGTACCATAAGAAGGTGTCCCGGAATGCGAGACTCCAGCAGATCCAGCTGTATGTCACCCACAGAGCTTATCTGACCCCCGGAAGAATAGCAGGTTTGGAGGCTCGGCTATACAGAAATGCCCCAGGTGCGGGGAGGAGGAGGCAGGGCTGCTGCACATGTTCTGGGCTTACCCTGAGGTGCAGAGATTCTGGGAAGAAATAAAGACGAGAATGGCCAGTGGGGGAGTGGTGCTTGACGTGAGGTCTGCTTGGGCATGTATGCTTGGGAGTTTTCCCAGGCCACGCACTTTAAAACATATCAGTAAGATGAAGGACCTGGCCTATATCTTGGCCAAGCGCAGAATAGCGATGTGCTGGAAAGCAGCCCATAGGCCTAGAGTGGAGATATGGTGGGCAGACCTCTTGAAATGGGCGGAAGCAGAAACTGTGGTATGGTATGAAGCTGTCACTAGGGGGGGAGAAGAGGAAGTGGGCCCCTTGATAGCCTGGAGGCAACTGGTGACCTCGATGGCAAATCCTCACCAGGTCACTCACGAAAAGGAAGACTCAGACGAATTGATAAGTACTGGGATACCTGAGAATGCTCATGCAGATGGCACGGATGAAACGGCTCGAGTTTGTGGGGAGGGAGGGGGGAGAACAGAGGATGACATTGTATAATGTGATGTTTCGATATTGACTATGAGCGTCCTAAATGGTTGTAATGTTTGGTGTGTTGTTTGTTAAAAAATAAAAACTGTTAAAAAAAAAAAAACATTTGCCAATCCGAGAAACCTCTGGATATCCTTCACGGAACCAGGGATGGGCCATTCCAAAATGGAGGTAATCTTCCGGGGGTCCATCTTGATGCCTTCAGCTGAGAGAATAAACCCCAAGTAGGGTAGGCTGGTAACATGGAACACACACTTCTCGGGATTGACCAGTAAGTGATTGTCCTTTAGTCTCTGTAGTACTTCTTGGAGATGGGTCATGTGCTGTTGCCTATTCGGAGAATACACCAAAATATCGTCAAAGTAGATGATGGTACTATGAAATAGAAGGTCAGAGAATAGGCGATCCATAAACCTCTGGAAGATGGAGGAAGCGTTAACCAGACCAAAGGGCATCACCTTGTACTTGAAATGGCCGAATGGAATCCGAAATGCTGTCTTCCATTCGTCACCCGTGCGTATTCGCAACAGATGGTAGGCTCTTCGAAGCTCAAGTTTGGAGAAGATAACTGCCCCTTGAACCGCTTCCAGAATATCCTTTATCAGGGGCATAGGATAGCGATCTCTGATGGTTATGCGATTCAAGCCACGGTAGTCGATACAGGGTCGTAGCTCATTGGTGTCTTTCTTAGGAATGAAAAACAGTGAAGCACCCGCTGGGGAATGAGAGGGTTGAATCAGCCCGTTCTGGAGATTGGCATCAAGCTATTCCTTAAGACCTTCCTTTCTTTCAAGGATAAAGAAAACATTCGCCCAAAGGGAACCATGGAATCTGGTATGACATCTATGGCACAATCCTCAGGTCGGCTTGGGGGCAATTCTTGAGGCACCTTGTCTAGAAATACTTCTCTAAACTGGCAAAGTTCAGTAGGTATGTTATGTACTCCCACAGTCGCTGGAGGTTGGGTATAATCCTCTATAGCTTGGATTGTGGTGTACTGGGATTCTGACAGACACGTTCTGAGACAGAAGTGAGAAAAAAAAGCCATCTGGTTCTTCTCCTAATCAATCGTGGGGTTATGCTTGCGCAACCATGAGATTCCCAGCATGACTGGTGAGGGGGAGGTGGCCTCAGACGGTGTTAGCGGAAGAACCTGATGCCACCCGGGAAATGATGTATGACATCTCGGAGGGAGGGCATGAAATATCTCGGATATATGAGCTCCTGAGCGCGAAGGCAGGGAAGGAGCTGCTCCAGCTGAGGCTTGACTGGGAGGAGGTGGGAGAACCCATGACAGAGGGACAGTGGGATAGAGCACAAAGGTACCATAAGAAGGTGTCCCGGAATGTGAGACTCCAGCAGATCCAGCTGTATGTCACCCACAGAGCTTATCTGACCCCCAGAAGAATAGCAGGTTTGGAGGCTCGGCTATACAGAAATGCTCCAGGTGCGGGGAGGAGGAGGCAGGGCTGCTGCACATGTTCTGGGCTTGCCCTGAGGTGCAGAGATTCTGGGAAGAAATAAAGACGAGAATGGCCAGTGGGGGAGTGGTGCTTGACGTGAGGTCTGCTTGGGCATGTATGCTTGGGAGTTTTCCCAGGCCACGCACTTTAAAACATATCAGTAAGATGAAGGACCTGGCCTATATCTTGGCCAAGCGCAGAATAGCGATGTGCTGGAAAGCAGCCCATAGGCCTAGAGTGGAGATATGGTGGCAGACCTCTTGAAATGGGCGGAAGCAGAAACTGTGGTATGGAATGAAGCTGTCACTAGGGGGGGAGAAGAGGAAGTGGGCCCTTTGATAGCCTGGAGACAACTGGTGACCTCAATGGTAAATCCTCACCAGGTCACTCACGAAACAGAAGATTCAGAAGAATTGATAAGTACTGAGATACCTGAGAATGCTCATGCAGATGGCACGGATGAAACGGCTCGAGTTTGTGGGGAGGGAGGGGGGAGGACAGAGGATGACATTGTATAATGTGATGTTTCGATATTGACTATGAGCGTCCTAAATGGTTGTAATGTTTGGTGTGTTGTTTGTTAAAAAATAAAAACTGTTAAAAAAAAAAAAAAACATTTGCCAATCCGAGAAACCTCTGGATATCCTTCACGGAACCAGGGATGGGCCATTCCAAAATGGAAGTAATCTTCCGGGGGTCCATCTTGATGCCTTCGGCTGAGAGAATAATCCCCAAGTAGGGTAGGCTGGTAACATGGAACACACACTTCTCGGGATTGACCAGTAAGTGATTGTCCTTTAGTCTCTGTAGTACTTCTTGGAGATGGGTCATGTGCAGTTGCCTATTCGGAGAATACACCAAAATATCGTCCAAGTAGATGATGGTACTATGAAATAGAAGGTCAGAGAATAGGCGATCCATAAACCTCTGGAAGATGGAGGAAGCGTTAACCAGACCAAAGGGCATCACCTTGTACTTGAAATGGCCGAATGGAATCCGAAATGCTGTCTTCCATTCGTCACCTGTGCGTATTCGCAACAGATGGTAGGCTCTTCGAAGCTCAAGTTTGGAGAAGATAACTGCCCCTTGAACCGCTTCCAGAATATCCTTTATCAGGGGCATAGGATAGCGATCTCTGATGGTTATGCGATTCAAGCCGCGGTAGTCGATACAGGGTCGTAGCTCATTGGTGTCTTTCTTAGGAATTAAAAACAGTGAAGCACCCGCTGGGGAATGAGAGGGTTGAATCAGGCCGTTCTGGAGATTGGCATCAAGCTATTCCTTAAGACCTTCCTTTCTTTCAAGGATAAAGAAAACATTCGCCCAAAGGGAACCATGGAATCTGGTATGACGTCTATGGCACAATCCTCAGGTCGGCTTGGGAGCAATTCTTGAGGCACTTTGTCTAGAAATACTTCTCTAAACTGGCAAAGTTCAGTAGGTATGTTATGTACTCCCACAGTGGCTGGAGGTTGGGTATAATCCTCTATAGCTTGGATTGTGGTGTACTGGGATTCTGACAGACACGTTCTGAGACAGAAGTGAGAAGAGAAAGCCATCTGGTTCTTTTCCTAATCAATCGTGGGGTTATGCTTGCGCAACCATGAGATTCCCAGCATGACTGGGAAATGAGCAGCTCTTATGAGATCAAATTGAATTGTCTCTGAATGTTGTAGCACCTTCATGATAAAAGAGGGAGTGGTGTGCGTGATAAGACCTGTGCTAAGAGGTTTCACATCCACACCTTCCACCTTTTGGTCTATCTCCTTCTCAAGTCTTTCAATGCCAGACTTATGGGCCCACACAGTGTCCATAAAACAACCAGCAGCCCCACAGTCGATGAGGGCTAAAACATCAAATCGTGCTTGTTGATGAATCTGTTGGATGGCAACCACCATTAATCGATTGTCTTCTGAAGGGGTAAGCGATGTGACAGACATGGAGACATAGGGACCAGAAAATCCCCCTCGGTAACCAGTCCCTATTGGTTCTGAGGAAGGACGTTTTCCAGCCGTCTTGGGGGTACATCAGGACAGTCCCGCAGCATGTGATGTTCAGAGCCACAGTACATGCAAAGATTATTGTCTCTCCTCTTCCTTTCCTCTGTGGTGAGAGTTGCTCGTGTTGTGCCGATTTGCATAGGTTCTTCCTTAATGCAAAGAGGTGTGGAGGTAGAGGGGGTAGGTAGCTCAGGAATATTTTGCAATGGACGACCCTTTTGCCGTTCCGACCTTCTCTCTGATATACGAAAGTCCAACTGTAACACTGTAGACCATAAGTCAGACAGTGTGGCAGGTCGGGGTAGTTGGGCTAGTTCGTCCTTCAGTTCTTCCCGGAGTCCACACCGAAATATGGTGCATTGAGCAGCTTCCAGCCAGCCGGTCTCTGAAGCTATTCGCTTGAAGGCAGATATGTAGGACAATAGATCACTATTGCCTTGGCGGATGTCTAATAGTTGTTCACTAGCCACCTGCACAGTCTCTTTTCTTTCGAAGACTTCCTTAAAATGGGCTGTGAATCCGCTATAATCTTGTAGTAGAGGGCTGGCGCTAGTAACTAGCGACGCGGCCCAGCCCAGAGTATTACTGGTTAGATTAGATATTAGAAAACCAATGCGGGCCTGATCAGACGCAAAAGTCTGAGGTCTAAAGGTGAAATGAATGATACAGTTTTCCATAAATTCTTTGAATTTACGGGGCAAACCATCGAATTTGCCTGAAGTAAGAGGTAGTGGAGGCAGTTCGGTCTGTATTCTCTCATGGTTATCTACCCTCTGCCTGAGGATCGCATTTTCAGCTTTAACAGCTTCGAGCTCTTGGGAAAGCCCTTGTACTGCAGTAAGTAACTCCTGGACCTGTTCTGCGGAGGCCATGTTTGTAGTTGTTGGGCGTTGCAATCTGTCAACTACAAAGTCCTCCCGCTCTTCTGATCCCCACTCCTCCTCACCTGATTCTTCTGTGGAAGACTTTTTCGTCTATCCATTCTTCTTAGGTGGCTTTTTCCTTGAGAAGAGATACGGTCGTCCCCGGGAAGAAGCCACCCTGGTACCCTAAATATACAGGGGAACAGGGGACCCCCTTCCGGGAACGCCAAATGAGAGGAAAAAAGCAGTGCTTAAAAAAAACCTCTCAGGATGGTAAATGGCTGACTTGGAAGAAAGACTTCTTGCTTGCTGTCCGTAGAGAGCTAAGGTTCATCAGGGTTGAAGCCAGGAGTGTAAGGAGGATGAGTTCTCCAGGTAGAAGTTCAAGGTAAGTATATCCCCGGTGAACTTGGAGTAACTTCTGAGGTATACAGGAGATTTCCGTATGCAGAACGGAATACCAGAATGACTATACAGCCGGAAGTGGGAGAAGACTGGAAAAATGCATCGGAAGAAAACAGGAAAGGACGAAAACAGACCGAAGACAGAAAAGAAGGTAAGATACAGGTGAGCGGGGAAGCAATGAGGAGAGAAAGTATGAAATGGAAGGGAACGAACCCTGGAAAGAAGGGAGAAGAGGAAGGACTAGAGAACGCTTCCCAAAACCCAAGCGCCGCTGCGACCGCAAACAATGAACCAAGGCGGGCAGGCGCAGGGCGTGTGGAACGGAAAAAAAGGCAAAGAAGAAGAAAATAGGGAGGCAAGAAAAACCGAGCAACAGTGAGGAGAGCGGCCAGGAAAGCAGTCCAAAACACAGAGCAGGAAGGAGAGCGACAGCACCCGGAGCGGAAAGCGAAGGTTTGTAACGCACCGGACAGAAAGGTGGGTGTGGCTAAATACAGGAAGGAAAACAAAGGGGACAGAAAGACTAGACCGGTAAACCAGGAAGTGGAGGAATCCTAATGGGACATGTCAATGGCGGCGGAGCCTCCACTGACTCCATAATTGCCACAATGGTGTGCGCGGAGAGCGCATGACAACAACTTGCCTTTCTTGCATTCAATTAGTATCACAAATTCATCTGTAACTGAAGCATTTATTGCTTTTGCACTGCTCTACACTTTTACACATCGCCCGGAGCACCTCAGTCTCTGAGTGGCTGTCAGGAAACCTAGTGACTCACACACCCTTCCGTCACATTCCTCCCGGAGTTGGTCTAATAATGCTTCCAAAGTATTCAGACGCCTCCAAGTAAGGCTTTTTGCAAAACGATTTACTGTATTTAAGAAACGTGCGCCGTTTGCAGCCCGATGGTGGTTGTCATGGCGACTAGGTTATAAACAATGAAGTATACGTCATCACGCGCACGTTCTGTCATGTGACTTCATGAGTATTTAAACTTCCCATTGACTCTGAATCAGTGCTTCTGATTTTGGCTTAAGTACGATACGTATCTTGAGAATATCTATGTTTGGTCTATTGGTTTGCTGATGTCTTGCTTTGTCCTTGGACTTAATTTCTGAACCTTCCTGAATCTGCTCTCCGTGACTCCTACCCTTCATACCTTGTTTTTCTTCTGAGTCCTTTTGTGTTCTGCCTTGATCTGCTGTCTTCCACGTTGCCAACCCGGACTGCTCATAGGACTTCTGTTTCCTCTCGATTTTGGATTGCTACTGTATTTCACGTTGCCGACCGGGACTGTTCGAAGGATTTCTGTCTCCGCTTGATTTTGGATTTGTTCTTGCCTCCACATTGCTGACCCGGATTGATTAACAGACTTCTCAGTCTTACCTGCACATCCTTGCCGACCCGGATTTTCATCACTCTGCATTTGGATTGAATGCTTACCTGTGATCACTACCTGGTAGCCCGGAAGCTCTCACTCCCTTTCATCCTGGTACGGACTAGGGACTTCCTGGTACTTGGAGGGTGTTTTGGGAGCGTCCGCGTTCCGTCAGGTCCTTCAAGTGACTTCCTGGCCTCTAGGCGTTCAGTTTTCTGAGGGAGTAGTTCTGTCCCCTAAGGTTGCTTCCGGATCTACCTAAATAGTGATCACTATTCTACTCTGCATGTCAAGGGCTGATTATCAACAGGAACACGGTAAGGGTCCATCTAATACCTATTTCTTTCCTGGTTCCTCTCCTTATTCAGTTATACCAAATCTCACTTTGTATCTTTACTTCTTTTCTCGCTCCAGAATTGCACACCTCATTGCTAACTGGTGGGTTCCACCCAAGTCGACCATCCAGTGTTGTGTTAGTCTTTCCTAGTGAAAAGCTTAATTAAGGTTAGTTCGGTTTGGATACACTGTTCTTGCTGATAAAAGAAAAAGGCTATTGTTAATGTGCCTTTTCCTTTCCGGCTCTAGGTCTACTGTTCGTGTTTGGGTCCATTCTTCCAAATAATAGATCCCTTGGTATGGTATTTTAAATCCATACACAGGGTTACATTGTTGGGTAGAATTCTTCGGCTACCCTTCGTGGGCATGAAATCAGGCTACCCTGACATAATCAGAAGCCTTACCCATGGACCCAAACGAGCCTTTGGCCCAGGTATTGCAAATGATCACAAATTTACGTGCAGGCATGACAGCTGCCTATGCCTCTATGCAACAACGTATCAATGAAATAGAGGCTGGTATGCAACCACCTGGACCCCAGGTCCCCGAATTGGCACAACCTTCGGGTTCGGGATTAGCGCCTTGTAGGCAGGATTCTGGGCCAGTGTACATGACGGCCATATTTTCTCTGGCTCAGCCTGAGAGATTCAGTGGGGATCCCAGGACATACTGCACCTTTCTGAACCAATGTCAATTGCATTTTCTCTGTAGGCCGTCATCCTTTCCTGATTCTGCTACTAAAGCTGCTTTCCTGTTGTCACATTTAGGGGGTACAGCAGCATCGTGGGCTAATCCATTGCTGGAACAGGGTAGTCCGTTATTATTTGATTGTGACGCCCTTATTGCAGCTATGAGCAGAGTATTTGATACTCGATATAAATCTCAAGCAACAGACCTTGAACTCTTAGGGTTACATCAAGGTGACTCTTCATTGTTGGCATATCTGGCTAGATTCAACCAACTCATAGCTGAAACAGGTTGGCCTGAAGATAAGAAGGCTTTCATGTTCTATAAAGGATTATCTGAATCCTTAAAAGACACTTTGGCAATGGTACCCATAGTACCTACCACGTTTCCTGAACTTTTGGATATGGTACTTCAAATTCGATGCCAGGAAGGCAGAGAGGAAAGGAGAAAAGAGACCATTAGTACCTTTGGCCATGAATACCCCGGCTCCAGTGCCTGTAGGTCCTGAACCCATGCAGACTGGTGCAGTGAGGGGACCTTTGACCACAGAGGAAAGAGAGGCAAGGAAAAAGAATAATCTCTGTTTCTGCTGCGGTTCCTCAGAACATTTGCTGAAGGCCTGTAATAAGAAGCCAAAGCGGCAGGGAAACACCAAAGCTCGACAGTAGAAGGGGTCGACCTGTCGAGCTCAGCATCTTTTGACTCCCTGGTCTCTAAACCTTTTGTAATACCTATTCGCTGTTCTTGCCCTCCTACTCATGAATGGTTCATAGATGTAGTACTCGATTCTGGAGCTACTGGCAACTATATTGATGATGCTTTCGCAAGGAAATTGGGTATCCCGGTGGTAACTAAGTCACACCCGGAAATGGTTAATGCTGTAGATGGCACTATCTTTCTTTCTGGTTTGGTTACGGAACAAACTGTTGACTTAACCATAATGACTAACAGTGGTCATACAGAATCCCTCTGCTTTGATCTCATTGCGGCCCCACAATATCGATTGATCCTGGGATTACCATGGCTAAAACATCACAACCCGTCAATCGATTGGAGTTCTGGTGAAGTGGAATTCCCTCTCAGTGTGAAGCTATGGGTTTTTCTTCCAACCCGAGTGCAAGTTCACCTTGTGGGCCACTGTTACAAGTCTCCTCTGCTATAGGGGCCATCACGACCGCCACCTTGCCTAAGGAATACTGTAATTATGCAGATGTATTCGATGCTAAGGGTGCAGAAACTCTCCCGCCGCACCGACAGTATGACTGCCACATCGATTTAGTACCTGGAGCTAAGATACCGACAGGTCATATATACTCTCTCACACAGAGGGAGGATCTTGTTCTTAAAGAATACATTGACAAATCCTTGCAATCTGGTTTCATGCGTCCTTCCCTTTCTCCGGCTGCCTCCCCGTTATTTTTCGTGCCAAAAAAGGAAGGGGATTTACGGCTCTGTATTGACTATCGTGCATTGAACGCTGTTAAGATCAGGAATCCATATCCAATTCCTCTGATCTCGGTACTTCTGGATCAGCTCGGCTCATCAACAATGTTCACCAAATTAGACCTACGAGGGGTTTATAATCTGGTGAGGATTAGAGAGGGGGGGTGAGTGGAAAACCGCATTTAAGACTAAATATGGTCTCTTTGAGTATTGCGTGATGCCGTTCGGCGTATGTAATGCTCCTGCAACTTTTCAACACTTTGTTAACGATGTGTTCAGGGATATGATGGATAGGTTTCTCATCATTTATCTAGATGACATTTTGATTTATTCAGATTCTTATGAACATCACATACTGTCATGATCACTGCTTCCAAGGAGCCAGGACCAGCCCAACGTCCTTGGAAGCAGGCCCCTAACCCTAATCCTAGGCACCAGCCGGTCCCCACAGGGACCTTTTGGACCTTGTCCTGGCGCCGGTGGCACCAGGCTCATCAGAATCATCGGTCCCGGCACTGGAAGCGCCGGGCTCATAATATGTGTATAGATGCTTGGGTGGACTTACCCACAGCAGACCATGCTGCTTACTTACCAGCCACTTAGAAGTCCTCTGTGAACAGGAACTACTTTCTTGCCTGGGTGGGGCAAGCTCCACTCCTTGGATTCAGCACTGGAAAGCTTCTGGAACTGGAACTCTTTTCTTACCTAGGCGGGGCCGTGGAGGAAGACGCCTCATCACTCCAAGGCTATTTAAACCACACCCGATAGACGAAACATGCTTCGCGTTATTCTGCATCTGCAGCAGAACGCTCACCGAGTCTGTTCCAGCCTTTCTTCTTACGATCCTGAATCTGCAAGAATCATACTCATCATTCCTGCATCCTGAATCTGCAAGAAGCATACTCACCATTCCTGCATCCAGTCGACAGCAGCACCTGCAGAGACAAGAAACAGCAGGTTAGCAAGGCAGCCTTAACTCGCAGTGCTACTCACCTGATCCATCGGTTGCGGTCATTTTCGGCATGCTGCACCTCCGCCTGCGAAGACAAAAGCATTGTCACTACTTACCGACTCCGGCGCTGCAAACCAACTTCTGAAAGACAAAAGAAGAGACATTAGACAGGTATTTACTTACGCCCATCACGCTCTTCGCAATAGAACGCCTGCAATACTCCGGCGTCTCTTCAGCACGAACTACGCTGCAAGGGAAAAGACAGTTAGAGCGCTTGCATTTACTCACGCATTTCCAGGCGCTTCACTCCATCTTCCTCAAGAGTCCTGCAAGACAAAGGGAGAAAAGCATTATACGAAGTCCTGTTCAATGTTAACATGCCTTGCACCTAAAGACTATAAAGACTAAAAAGGAGTCTGGAAACTCACCGCTCGTGCAGTTAACGACGGTAACAGTCTTCTGAGTCCAAGAGGCCTATGTTTCACCAGTGAAGGAACTGGCAACAGCGCCCTGCACCAGACGCAGATGGAGAGCCCAGCATTCACCTATCTAAGGTGAGCACGTTGACCTGGGGGCTCTACGGAGAGGGAGAGAGAGGAAGAGGGACATTGAACAACCCAGACCATTAACCCCCATATTCTTTCACCTGCAGAAACCTCACCCTACGAGTTCGACACACAGTGCGAAGAGGTTCGACCCCAGAAGCCCATCGGGTTCTGCACATCACCTTTCGAGTCACAGACACCTTCCTGCCAAGATCAGCGCCTCCGTGGGAATCAGGTGAGCGTTACACATACAACACGTGCGTCTAGTATTGCAACGTCTACGGGAATATGCCTTATATGCTAAAATGGAGAAATGTATTTTTCATGTTACTTCTGTGGAGTTTCTTGGTTATGAGATTACCGACCAAGGAATAAATATGAGTTCCTCAAAAGTCTGTGCGGTTCTGGATTGGCCAGCTCCTAAGGACATTAAGTCTTTGCAATCATTCCTTGGTTTTGCAAACTTTTATAGACGCTTTGTGCGATCATTTTCTGAAATCACGGTGCCCCTTACAGCACTTACTAGTAGTAAGAAGAAATTTGTTTGGGATTCCGCTGCTAACAAGGCTTTCGAGATATTAAAGCTTGCTTTTACCTCGGCTCCAGTATTACAGCATCCAGACCCATCCCAACCGTTTGTGGTTGAGACTGATGCTTCAGATGTGGCTTTGGGGGCTATCTTGTCACAACACTGCAGAGATTTGCAAGAACTCCATCCTGTGGCTTATCATTCCATAAAGCTCAATCTCCATGAGCGTAATTATACTATTACTAAAAGGGCGTTGTTAGCCGTGAGCGATGCCTTTGTTGTTTGGCGACATCATTTACTTGGCACTTTGAGTCCGGTCCAGGTATTTACTGACCATCGCGATTTAGTAGCCTTACAGTCTGTGAAATGTACGACGGCTAGACTTGCACGCTGGCATAAATTCTTTGCAGAATTTAATTTCACGATTACCTATCATCCTGGGTCTAGACATACTGAGGCTGATGCGTTGTCTCGTATTCCGGGGATGCTAGTCAACGGAATGGTCAGGATTCGTTTTTGCTCCCACACCAAGTTGTATGCGGCTGTACTATGAATACATCTCTCAGATGTCTTTTGCTTACGTGGGTCGAACAAAACCCAGAGGTCATCAAGAAAGATGACATTACTATAATACATTCATTGCCTTATGTTCAAGATAGGATTTTCTTGCCTACAATGGAGACTCATAAATTGGCCTTACAGTGGTGTCATGATTCTAAATTCTCAGCACATCCGGGTTCTCGAAAGACACTAGAATTGTTACGCAGGTGGTGTTGTGGCCAAAATGTCTAGTGATGTAAATCAATACATATCTACTTGCGCAGTATGTGCTTAAAGCAAAGTCGTTCATACCAAACCCATGGGACTGCTACACCCATTACCGGTCCCTAAGATACCATGGACCATGATTTCTATGGATTTAATTGTCGATTTTCCTCCAATCCGTGGTTATGATACCATTTGGGGCTTGGTAGATTACCTCACGAAGTCTGCTCTGTTTGTCCCATTTCGGGGTTTGCCTTCAGCTCCCGTGTTGGCCGACTCATTCATTAACCAGGTTTTCAGGAGATATGGTCTGCCCAGTATCATTATCACAGATCGTGGTTCACAATTCACGTCTCGTTTTTGGAGGTCTGTTACATCTACTTTGGGTATTGAGGACAGATATTCAAGTGCATATCATCCGCAGACTGATGGTCAGACAGAGCGGTTGAACACTACTCTGGAACAGTATTTGAGATGTCTGTTGGTGCATTACCAGGGTTCTTGGCTGTCGCTCTTGCCTATGGCTAAGTTTGCCTATAATAACTTGGTACATACAGCCACAAGTTCCACACCATTTTTTGCTTCGTATGGACATCATCCATGCACTCTACCATTGCCATTGGTTATGTCCTCGAGTAACCCTGCAGCTCAGTCCTGTGTCAAATCCTTGGCTAAACTACAGGCGGATGTTAGGCAACATCTGTTGAATGCACACCGTTGCACTAAAACCTTTGCTGACCTACATCGGTTGAAATCACCCTCATAAATCAAGGGTATGAAGGTTTGGTTGTCCACCAAACATCTACATTTACCGGGTAGGAAGGCATTGTTGCCATGTTTTACGGGTCCTTTTGTGATCACGGAAGTGATTAACCCGGTAGCGGTTCGCCTGAAGCTTCCTGATACTTGGAAGATCCATTCTGTGTTTCATGTTTCGTTCCTCAAGCCTGTACAGGTAGACACTAGGTTTATAGCTCATGACCGTCCTCTTCCAGTATTGGGTTCAGATGAATATGAAGTGCAACAGATCCTCGATACCAAGGTGTTGCGTGGTGTCAAGTTGTTTCTGGTGGACTGGGAGGGTTACGGGCCGGAGGATCGGACCTGGGAACCTATTTCTGATATCCATGCCCCTGCTTTGTTGCGTGATTTTTGTTCCTCACGCCGGGGGAGACGTTCTTTGAGGTGGGGTACTGTCAGGAAACCTAGTGACTCACACACCTTTCTGTCACATTCCTCCCGGAGTTGGTCTAATAATACTTCCAAAGTATTCAGAAGCCTCCAAGTAAGGCCTTTTGCAAAACGATTTACTGTATTAGAGAAACGTGCGCCGTTTACAGCCCGATGGTGACTAGGTTATAAACAATGAAGTATACGTCATCACGCGCACGTTCTGTCATGTGACTTCATGAGTATTTAAACTTCCCATTGACTCTTAATCAGTGCTTCTGATTTTGACTGAAGTACGATACGTATCTTGAGAATATCTACGTTTGGTCTATTGTTTTGCGGCTCTCTTGCTTTGTCCTTGGACTTTGTTTCTGAACCTTCCTGAATCTGCTCTCCGTGACTCCTACCCTTCATACCTTTTATTCTTCTGAGTCCTTTTGTGTTCTGCCTTGATCTGCTGTCTTCCACGTTGCCGACCCGGAATGCTCATAGGACTTCTGTTTCCTTTCGATTTTGGATTGCTACTGTATTCTACGTTACTGACCCGGACTGTTCGAAGGATTTCTGTCTCCGCTCGATTTTGGATTTGTTCTTGCCTCCACGTTGCTGACCCGGATTGATTAACAGACTTCTCAGTCTTACCTGCTCATCCTTGCCGACCCGGATTTTCATCACTCTGCATTTGGATTGAATCCTTACCTGTGATCACTACCTGGTAGCCCGGAAGCTCTCACTCCCTTTCATCCCGGTACGGACTAGAGACTTCCTGGTACTTGGAGGGTGTTTTGGGAGCGTCCGCGTTCCGTCGGGTCCTTCAAGTGACTTCCTGGCCTCTAGGCGTTCCGTTTTCTGCGGGAGTAGTTCTGTCCCCTAAGGTTGCTTCCGGATCTACCTAAATAGTGATCACTATTCTACTCTGCACGTCAAGGGCTGATTATCAACAGGAACACGGTAAGGGTCCATCTAATACCTATTGCTTTCCTGATTCCTCTCCTTTTTCAGTTATACCAAATCTCACTTTGTATCTTTACTTCTTTTCTTGCTCCAGAATTGCACACCTCATTGCTAACCGGTTGGTTCCACCCAAGTCGACCATCCAGTGTTGTGTTAGTCTTTCCTAGTGAAAAGCTTAATTAAGGTTAGTCCAGTTTGGATACATTGTTTTTCTTGCTGATAAAAGAAAAAGGCTATTTTTAACGTGCCTTTTCTTTTCCGGCTCTAGGTCTGCTGTTCGTGTTTGGGTCCATTCTTCCAAATAATAGATCCCTTTGTATGGTATTTTAAATCCATACACAGGGTTACATTGTTGGGTAGAATTCTTCGGCTACACTTCACAGGCACGAAATCAGGCTACCCTGACATTGGCTTTCCTAGCACTCACCGGTCATCTGCTTCCTTCTCCAGCGGCTTTCGCTTCTTTTCTCCTCTGCTCCGGTTGCTGCTTCTGTTTCCACAAGCCCCGCTCACCTATGAACTGGAGCTCGGCTGGCGCAGGTGGCTCCTCTGCTTCTGTGAGGACGGACAGAGCGTCCTCTTCGCTCTGGCTTCGCTGCAGCTCTGTTTGCTCCCAATTCGCATCAGAGGCTCCCCAGGGTTTGGGGATGTCAGCCGGTGTCCCAGTTCTACCTCAGGTCCCACCACCACTGCCTCCAATCTTCTAGGGGTTTCTGCTGCTCTCTGCCTCAACAGTTCCCCAGGTCAGGGTCTCCGTTCACTTCTTGGATTCTCATTTTATACACCTGTAGTCCTTCAATAGGCTGCAGGTGTGTACCATTGTCCAATTCTGTCTGACTTTGATTAAGAGGACATGCCTCACCCCCATAGCTTTTAGCAGGCATCTTCCTCATCCCAGTGTTAAAGTGGGCATGGGAGTTGTTAGTAGTCATTCCTCCTAGTCACCTCTTCCTCATCACAGTATTGTTAAAGGACAAAGGTGTGGAAATGAAGGGGAGATGATTTGTAATAGCCCATAAAGGCTTTGGGGAGGTTGGGCTGACTGTCTAAAGTGAAAGGGGGATACCATGAGCCTCATTACAAGTCCAGCGGTAACCCTGCTGGTGCTTCCGGCGGGTTGCTGCCGGACTTGCAAGATTTTCGGAGCCTAGCTTGCCGGTAACACCGGGGGATTACAACCCTGGCATTCCGGGATAACAGTGCTGGTGCTTCCGTGTAACTCTGCGGGTGGGTGCCATTCCGCCCGTCACGTCTGACCCTGGCGGGCGGGACGGCACCCGCCCGCAGAGTCGTACTGTGCCGGTCCAGTAACAACAGCGCCGGTAGCCTTACCGGCATCGTTGTTACCAGACCGGCACAGTCACAATGAGGTCCCATGTCTCGCCTGTAGCTACCCCACTTCCCAATGCCAAGGATCCTCCACCCTGGTAATCCTCCCTCACTTGTCCACCCCTAGGGTCAGGATCCAAATGTGATGGCTTTCCCTGGCTACCTGCGCAGAGGGACCCAGGGGAGTCGGAGTGAGAATACCCCCAAGTTTCTCACATACCCTTCCCCAATGCGGGTTGGACTGAGGTGTTTCACAGGGAAACCGGGAGAGGAATTTTATGTTATCTGGAATCTGCAGATGACTGATCACTACTGCCAACGCCAACCTCTACCAAAACATCGTAGCCTAGACCAACAATGAAAGTAGAGCCCTCTTCAAAGCAATCAAGCACTGCATCAACTCTCTGCCCAAATCAACCATACTGCACTCCATAGACAAATCCACTGCCATCGACTTTTTTCCTCAACCAGATCAGCATGACCCTCCAAGGCAGACACCAACTCCGCACCTGACAGCATACTACAATACACATCCCATCTCATAAAACCACAACTACCTGGACAACTTTCAAGACACTTACTATGGAAGACCTCACTGGCACTCTAGCATCTCTCAGAGGGGGACCACATCCTCTCTGCCTTCAAACTCAAGACCCTTCTGACTGAAGCACTCCTCCTTTAGCTGACAATAATCAACTGCTCCCTAACTCAAGGCACCTTTGCTGCGACCCTCAAGACCGGACGAATCCTCCTGCTTCTCAAGAAAGCAACACTGGACCCTGATGACCTCAGCAGCTACAACCTTATCACCCGTATTCTGTTACTAGGTAAGATCCTTGAGAAAAGAGTAGCTACACAGTGTCTCCAACTACATTTGCAGTCCCACAAAGCCTGGCTTCACGCTCAGATGCAGCACAGGAACTTCTACCATCAAGATGATTGATCATGCCCTTAAAATCCTCAATGGCCATCCTTACTTCCTGGTTCTCCTTGACCTCTCTGCAGCATTCGACACAGTAGACCAGACCACCAGATAGTCACTAATAGCGTACTTCGTTGCATAGTGATCAGCAAGATCATCCTCATCTGGTTCAAATCCTACCTTACAAACCACCACCAGTTCATGCCAATGGATTCCTCCAGATTGCCAACTCTAACCATCACCATTGGAGTCCCGTAAGGATACATCCTCTACCCTGTGATCTTCATTCTTTACATGGAACCACCCAGAACCCTCCTGGCTCCACACAACACCAACATCCACCAATACGCAGATGACAAGCAGCTCCACCTCATGATATACTCTATCGAAGACTTCCACTGTCTCAAGGACAGCCTCACATTGATCCAGTGCTGGATGTCCAGTGCTCACCTGAAGATCTACCCCGCAAAGACTGAATTCGTATTGCTGACCAACACCACTGAACACCCTGACATCCAGACCTGGCTCTGTGCTATAAACCTCAAGGGCTTCACACCCCAGCTGGCCACCTGTGTCAACTCTCTTGGGTTTGACATTGACAAACAGCTCTCCTTCTAACAGCACATAGCTAGAAAGACAGAAACGGCGTGGTACTGTGAGAAACCTTAGGGTATCCTCTCACCTACTCCCCTTGGATCCTCTTCTCAGGTGGCCAGTGAAAGGCTATCACTTTTGGATGCTGACCCTGTGGGTGGAGATACAAGGAAGGATCACTTGGGTTGAGGGTCCTTGGGAATTGGGGAGAGGATATCCGCAGGCGATACATGGTATCCCCCCTTTTCTGGTGAGAACCAAACATACCCTCCCTCTGCCTTTAAAGGCTGTTGCAAACCATCTTCCCCAATTCAGACCATCATAGTAGTGGGACGAGGAAGAGGTGACTATGAGTAGTGCACACTAACATATTATTTCACCACACAGTTACTGAGACGAGGAGGAGGCCTGAGGACTGTTATGAGGGTCTGTTATGAGGGTCAGGCATGTCACAATAACTATGATCAGGCAATGAGAATTAAGAACTCACACCTGCAACCTGTTAAATGGTTGTGTCATGCATCATGTCCACACGCCCGCTAGACTCCCACAGCACGCCCGCAGCACGTCCAATCCCAACATCCAGTACACATGTAGGACAGGGGCCGCCTGAGCAGTTTGGGTCCATACCTTATATCACAGGAGAAGTCACATTCGGTCCCTGTTGTATCCATTTCTGCATTGGCAACTGCAGTGGCGCATTAGGTAAGGCAGAGTCAGGCGGTCACGTTCACTTCCGGATCACGTGACAAGGAGATCCCGATCACGTGATTCTGTTTTGGGTCATGTGACTAGGAATCAAAAGGTATAAAAGCAGAGTTCCCGCAACCACACATCGCTTCACAGCTGTTCTTCACGACTCTGTTTGGCGTTTGCTCTTCAATCTTGATTCCTGGATTACTCGAACTCGGACCTCGAACTACAGACTTCTTTTGGCTTTCCCTTTGGATTTGGCGCTTTTCCTTGTGGATATCTGGCTGTTTTTTTACCTCAGGACTTTCATACTGGACTTCTTTTGGTTCTTCCCTTGATTGATTTTCACTTTTCACGAACTTACGTACATCCACGTCTTCCACATCAACAACTGCAGGTGGGCTCAGCAACTGGTGACTACTCTGACCACCATCCCAAGTCACCATCACCATTACCATCATCTGACGGTGCTGCTCAAGCGCCCCCACGTAGTGGTATCTCAGGCCCCTCTTGGTTAGCAGCGACCTTACTACCACACTTCGGTAAGCTTCTTCCTGGACAGTACTAGTCCGTTCTGTATACTGCAACTGTGATTGTTTGTACTAATAATTGTTTGCCTTACAGCGGCCTTGGGGTTTCCAGTGCTACGTGGTTCTGGCTTTCCAGCATCTCCCACCTGTGGCCTCAAGGATCGCATAGAGAGTCATATTATCTCTCCCTGTGTGGTACTTGGAGATGGAGGCCCCTCTAATCTTCACGACAATCAAGTCTCGACAGGTTGCAGGTATAAAAGAGGAAGAAAGCAGCAGGGGGGAGGACCAGCAGGGGAGGAGAGCGCAGCAAGCTGAGTTGGAGCAGGCAGAGTATGGAATATAAAAGGATGGGTGTCCCCTAAACCGTGGACATAGGGAGCAATATAATTCAAAAACAAGTCAAGGGGTCACACAGATAAATACACAAGTTATTCAATTAATAATTGACTCTAGTAGGTGTGGAGGGGAAGAGAGGCTCAGTCAGGTAATCAACTGTATCATCATATTTTATTATTTATCAAAAATATCACAATAGAATAAAAAATTAATTCACACGATAACATCATAAAATGTATATAAACATAGAAAAAGTCTAAAAGCAACCTATCAGACACTGCTGAACGTAATTCATTTCCATCTGTATATCTAGAGCAGTGTACAATAGTCAATATAAATGTGCTGTCAAAAAGAGCTTAGTGCCTACTATAAGCATCTTATACATAATTGCAAGGTATCATCTTAAGCGTAGTTTCGATGACAGAATTAATCTAGTTCAGTCATAAGAACTGATAGTCGTCTTCGTCAGGGCACAAAAAAGTGACATCTAGTATTGGATAGCCCACAACAAGTTTAGCATACAAAATGTAAATAAACATATAGGTCCCATAATAACACATATAATGTAATTCAAACTTGATTGTAGACGTGGACCTCTAGTAGAACGCCAGCAGGGTAAAATAACAAAAGAAAAAAGAGAAAAACAAAAAGAAAAACAACTGTTAAAACTAGAAATTAACCTGACGGTGCCTCAGAAACCCCCAACACCAATTTGAATTCAATTTTAAGGACTGCCAATGTCAAATAAACAATGTTCACTTTGATGGATCCAAAAAGGGCGCAAAAAACAATTGCTTCATTCACGCAGCCCAATAGAACACAGATGATAAAATGTATTCATCTGTGGAGACAAAGTGAAACAACTGGGTTTAAACAATATCCCAAATTGTATAAAGAGCCCAACTAGGGACGTGCAGTAGACTGCATGTATAAAGGCATACTAACCTTCCAAAATGTATAAATTGAAACATTCCCATGGATCTAACAAAGAAACAGGAGGCCATCTGGTATTCCGGGTAGGCCAAATTAAAAAGCGCTGTGGTGCATCAATAGGGCACTCGACCAAAGTGAAATATTAAATATTAAATAGCACCAAAGGGTATCCACCCTATACAAAAGAAAGGGGAAATACAAGAAGGCTATATATAAACAGACCTTAAGTGTGGAACAGGAAAAGATAAGGACCCAACAGTCAGCATAACACATAGTGACTGTCTCATGCAGGTTTAAGCAAAATAGCCGAGTCTGCCACTTTTAGCAAAGATAGTTAATGCAGTAAATGCAAACTGCTGTGACTCCTAGGCCTAAATGGTATAGAGCGAGAAAGCGCTACTTAGCTGGAGGAAATAATGTAAAAAAATAAATTGTTAGGTAAACACACCCACCACATAAATATAGCTAACTTCTGCCAGGGCTTAGTTGCTAAAGACGCTCTACACCTGTGGTGGGGCTCACAAAGGCTCGCCCATAGAGAATAGGAGGCAAGCAAGAACAGTGACACATCCTAATGAGAACAAACATCGGAAAGAGACTGCAACCGCTTACCGTGCTGGATGACAGATGCACTGTCAAAATCGATAGCGGGATGCTGTAAGTGAGCGTTCTCTGCGTTCAAAGAAATAACACTGTAAATTCCTCTATCGTGCACTGCGAAGGCCGGGACTCGCAACATAAATACATTCCGTCCCTGGTTACACGAGATAATGGAGAAAGAAATGGGACTAAACGCCAAATGAAAAGAAAATAATGAAAATAAACAGGGGACTGCATAACGTCCAGCAATAGGCCAGGGCTCGCAACGTAAAGACGTTCCGTCCCTGATTGCACAAGATAATGGAGAAAGAAATAGGACTAAACACCAACTAAAAAGAAAAAATAGTAAAGATAATGAAGATAGGCAGAGACTGCATTAGCGTCCAACAAATAGGTAGACTGCATACCACAAACAAATTAGATTAATTAATCTAAAATTGTCAATAGCAGAAAGGACAAAAGAATAAACAGAAAGAACTGCTAAGAATGAAATACCCCAAGGGAGGCAGACTAAACGGCATAGCATCATCACCTAGTTAAGAATAGCCAGGAAATGTCTCAGGAAACACAATATAGCCACTCTTCTTGTATGGGCCAGTGAAAAAGACGCTGACCGCAGAGAAGCCAGAAAGATGCTGGGACAGGAGCGTGCCGAAAGAGGGTCTGTGTCACGCTTCATCTCTGGAAGCATTGACATTAGTGGAGGCTTGGAGGTATTGTGCACTCTAACCGGCTGCAGCAGTCTAGTTTACCCCTCAGATGGCCGCTGCATGTTTATAGGCGGTAACTTCCGGATACGCTTTGCATTGTATCCGTTTAAGGACCCTCGCTGCTTGTGCGTCTTCTCCGTGCTAGGACTATTTGCATCTACTCGCTTGCTTATTGTTACTCTGTTTTCCTCTGTTCTTTTCTCTACTTCGTTTCCTTCAGCTCGCTGTCTCTGTCCTGTTGCATTCGGCTCCTTCGCTTCTCAGCTGTACTCTTTTACTTTCGTTTCGTGACTGTGCCGGCTCTGTAGTACTTCTGGGTTCTGTCTATCTGCTACCTGATTTCTATCTGTATTTATTCTACCTTCTGGTAGTGGACTGTTTCTATCTACTCTTTTCCACTTTTATCTCGGGGCTTCGCCCTCTCTACCTACCCCTCTTTTTCATTATTACCTGTGTTATACTTATCCCTGTACCTTTGTTTTCTGTCATCTTTTTCTTCTGCTATACTCCTCAAGTTTTGTAGCGTATCGCCTTCTTCCTGTTGGATTCTTCTATCCTTTATTCTTTCTTCACAGTGCCTTTCCTTCGTGAACTACTCAGCGCCCTCATTCTTATCTTACTTTTCTGCTGTCTTCATTCCGTGTTCGGTATCTTGTTTTTCCAACACCTACGACAAGATTCCTAAGGGAGAGATTGACTCGACCGCATTCTCTTCTATCAAAGGATTAAGGACCAGTCCCTGGCCACTGTGTTTCAGGGGTGTACTGTGGAGGAGCATCTTTCAGTCCTGGGACTTAAGGATTCCAGCATCAGAAGCATCAACTCTGCAGTCAATCCAGAGCTGTTATCCTACCAGGGTTTTTTCTGCCACATCGGCTTTTTCCCTGGATGTTTTTGGGGGCTTGCTCCTCGGGGTCCCCCTTGCTCCTGTCTTCCTTCAGGTCAAGGTGGCCTCTGAGGGAGCTCGCCCTTACTTGCACGAGAAAAAGTAAAGAAGGACGAAAGAAACTAAAAGGAATTGAAAGAAGAAAATATTGGAGATCTTAAAAGAAGAATCATGTGAGGAGAGGGAACGGGAGGTACCACAGACTTTGACAGTCTGGAGCTGAGTGGAGCCCGTTGCCGTTTGTTCCCCGTTGGGCGTGGGGAACACAGAAAAGCTGACAAAAGTTCTGGAGGGAGCCGGCGCTCCGTGGTAGAGAGAGCAGAGCCAGTGAGAACTGAGAGCGAATCCGGAGCAACCAGAGGAGCGGCTGCACATCGGTGAGTGACAGGGAAGAAACACGCAGGCCGGGGTGCTCCAGGGACATGGTGTGTGTAACAGCTGATGCCGGTCAAGCAAAGGTCTATGGAAAAGCAGTCTGAGGACCTGATCTGAATTATTGAATACCAAACCAGTTGTCAAGCATGAAAGGAGATTTGAATGATATGGAATAGGGGTCTCGAGACCCAATATGAAATATTGAATACCACACAGGTTTTCAAGAACATAATGAGCTTTGAATGCTGAACAAAGGACAAAACATGAGAATATCACTTGAATGAAACAGAAAGTGATGTGCATTTACACACAAAGTGAATTTAAAGAGACAGTATTTGCGAACAAAGTGAAACAAGTAAAAAGTAAAACACTATTGTATAGTTTGGAAGCAAGGTGGTAGCCAGAAGAAATACCACAAAGGATGGTGTGTGAGAATCACATGTTGGTAAAGGCAAGAAGCCGCTGAAGTAAACCAGAAGCATATTTGGACTTATTGCAGAGGTGCAGAAAGGAAACCTGTGCTGTCAAGGAAGTCCTACGAGAAAGAATGAACTTTCGGTTATCGGTTGTGCGGCCTGTGATGGGTGAACCGTGTGGTCCGACAACTGCAAAAGACTGAGGAGCCCTTACTTGGAGTAAAGCAAGAGAAGTCTAGAGGATGAGGCTGGTCGCCTAAGATTGTTTTAAGTGAAAAAACGAGAAGGCAAGTGAATTTGACTGTGAATTTGAAACCTGTGGAACTGTGTTGAACTTGGGGAAGGGAACCACAAGACCATTCTGTGGACTGTGTTGAACTTGGGGGAGAGAACCCAAGGCCATTTTGTTGGAACTGTCTCAAACTTGGAGAAGGGAGCTAAAAGCAGGAGCTGGAAGAAGCTCAGAATTTTAGTTTGAACACTGTTTCTTTGGTTGTTGACATCCCTACACATTGTTTAGCTTTAGTTGTAAGGCACGTATAGGTTTTGGACACAGACAGACTTTTAAGTTGAACTAACTGACTCCGACTATACTTAGTGTATTTAGGTAGGGAAATTCCACCTTAGTATAGGGCAGGTTAGGCCTTACACCATCCTGACATTCACGTTAATGAAGATCTTTTGTTTGAACTTTGAATCGGTTGTCTGTATCTTGCTTGTTGTTTCCTTCACAAATGGTGTGAGGGGTGGGACTTGGCTCAACCGATACAAGTTGGGGAACCCTCAAATTTGAGAAATTAAATGCAAGAGCCTCAGACCCCTCAGTAGCCATGAAGGGCTCTATTTGGTTTGATATTTGTAGCACTAGGGATGATATTATTCCCCCAGGTGAAAGAAGACTAATACCTACTGATTTGAATCTAATTCCACCGTTGATACGTATATCAGACTAGCACCCAAATCTGGGCTAGCATGGCGGTTTGGAATTGATGTATTTGCCAGAGCTATAGACTCAGACTTTAGAGGTGATGTTAAGGTGCTGTTACAAAATCACAGGAAATATTCATCCCAAATCCATCAAGGGGACAAAATTGCTCAAGGGTTGCCGGAGAAAGCAATATTCCCTAGAATTAAGGTGGAAGCTGGGGAGAAGAAAACCAGTAGAGGTACTCGAGGCTTCAGAGAGGCAGATGAGATACCTGATTCCCCTCCCAACCCTGAGCCCAGCAAATGATAGAGGAAGAACCTGAAACACTTAAGACCTAGCCTTTGCCCAAAGGAACGATCCCTTAATGGCTGACGCATTTTTACAAGTCCTATCTGAGCCAGAAGGTCATGAAAAAGGGGGACACTTTTTCTTTTTGAAACATGGACATCTATATAGGGGAGAAACCCCTTCAGAGGGCTTGGTGGTAAAAACACAATTGGTTGTCCTAAAAATTCATAAACAGGTGGTCCTAGAGCTAGCCCATTCACATCTGACGCAAGCTATCTGGGACAGTCAAAACTCAAGCCCAAATAACAAATACATTTTACTGGCCCGGTATCGACACTGACATTAAAATCTTTATTCAAGCTTGTGAAATCTGCCAGAAGATTAGCACTCATACCACCACATGTTCCCCTAAATCCATTATCGATAATTGAGATTCAGTTTTCACAGATTGGTCTCGACATTGTAAGACCACTAGAAACTTCCAAACTGGGAAATTGTCATGGTCTGCCGGCCTCCAGCACCCCTTGTCTACATTCTCACCTGCCATGGCGGCTGGGGCAGAAAGCACTACAGCGGGCATTGCAGACTTCAATACACAGACGGCCCAGGACGTTGTGCACCTGACTGGTCATGTGTGTGTGTCTGCCGATGCGACCAGAATGTGTGTCATGTTGCATCAGCATTTGTACTTAAGCAGGTTAAATAAGCCGTGCAGTGCTCCTTAACCGTTGCATTTTGCTGGTGAGCTGCTTTTCTTGTTCAGAATCTTCATCGCCCATTCCGGATTCCTAACCCTTGTTACTGTCTCATTGGATTGATACTGCCGTGTCCCTGTCTGTTCTGACGGCTGGCTGTTCAAAAATGGACTGATCTCTTGGCTTCCTGCGACCTCGGTTCTTGCATCTTGGACTGGCTAAATTTAACCCCTTCACTGTCTACATCCCAGACTTTAGCCTTCATTCCCAGGATTGCTTTGTTCTTCATTTTTTTGTGCTTTTTCCACACCTCGCATGGATTTAACTCTTTCATGGATTTAGGTTTATTTTTGTTTTGTCATTTTGTTTCTGCACAGAGGTTCTTCTACGGACTCTTACCTCAAGAAACAGGACTCCCTTCTTGCAAGAAGTGAACAGTACTTTTGTCTGCTTCTGCTCTCCATAGATTGCACTCTTGTGCCGTACGGGTCAGGTGTCCTTTCTTTTGAAGAATATTTCATCGAGCTCACCCTGGCATTGTAGTTTGGAACACCTGACTTTTTGGACTTCCTGTCAGGAGGTTTTCAAGTAGGGTCTTCACCTTCATCCTTGCAACATAAGGTAGGAACTGGGTACTGTCCGGGTGTGGTGTTTGTTACCTATCGTCTGCTGTTTATCAGAGGTATTCATACTGGTGCATCTGTTTTTCCCTCTCTCTAGCTCTGCTGGTTGCTCCTGCCTTTTCAGCTGAGCCCCTAGCTTGCCAAGTTGTTTTTACATCTCTGCAAGCTGCGCTTTTGGCGGGGGGGGCAGCCACCCTGTGAAAGGAGACCCTGGTTGGTATAGACAACAGGGATTATCAGAGTCAGAGCAAACCCTCACAGAAATAAATATATTCTGGTCACTGTAGACTATGCAACAAAATATTCGGAGGCCTTTTCTCTAAGAGCCAACACCACACAACACATATTGAAGCACCTGCTCCCTTTCTTTTCGCGAGTAGGGTTTCCAAGGGAAATATTAACCGGCCAGGGCTCACCTTTCATGAGCACACTTATGGGGGAACTTAAAAAACTCTTACAAATCACTACACTACGAACATCAGTGTATCACCCCCAAATAGACAGCCTTGTGGAAAAATTTAATAAAACCCTAAAGACCAAACTACAGAAGTTGGTGGAATAGGATGGTAGAAACTGGGATGAAATGATTCCATGGGTTTTGTTTGTAGTTTGAAAAAACCCTCAGTCTTCCACAGGATTTTCCCCCTTTGACCTACTTTTTGGATGGGAACCCTGGGATATCCTGGATATGTTGAGGGAAATGTGGGAGGAGAAATAAGAAGCTCCAATTCCACTCACCTAAACTGCAACTAGGCTTAAGGAACATATAACAGCTGTTAGATCTTTGGTACATACTCACATGGTTAAAGCACAGAAACAACAGAAGACTTTCTATGATAAAAAGGTCTCTTTAAGGTCCTTTTCCATAGATCAAAAGTGCTAGTATTATTGTCCACTTCTGAAAATAAACTCATATCCAAGTGGCATGGACCATATGAGGTTCTGGAACAAATGGGTTTGTGTAATTATAGAATCAAACTCCCGGACCGTCGTCTTAAAACCTAAGTTTACCATGTAAATCTGTTAAAGGAATAGAGAGAAAATCCATCGGAATCACATGCCATCATATTATCCTGTCTGTTACCAGAAAATACGGATAATAATGTCCTAATTTCTCCTGACCTTAGTAATAACTAAAAGCAAGACCTGTATGACCTGATAAGACAGTTTACTGACGTGTTTAGCGAGGGGCCCGGAAGAGTGATGGATAGTTATCATCATATCCGCAATCCCGAAGGCAAAGTGGTACATTTAATACCTTATCGATTACCAGAGTCCAGAAAAGATACCATCATACAAGAAGTAAAACAAATTCTATAGGCTAACATCATCGAACCTTCTAATAGTCCCTGGTCCTCCCCTATCGTGTTGGTCGCAAAACCTGGTAGAAGTTGGAGGTTCTGTATAGTGTGAGAAACCTGAAGGTGTCTCACTTACTAGTCCCCAGGCATCTGTCATCCAGGTGGCCAGGACACGGTCATCACTATTGGATCCAGTTCCTGGGGGTGGAGCAGTGCAGGAGGATCACCTGAATGGGGGGTCCTCGGGGAGTGGAAGTGGGACACCGACGGGTGAGACACGGTATCCCCTTTCTTATAACACCTTTTCCCCATCCTACCACGTAGGATACTCAGAAACTCTACCCCCCCTTTTCCGACACAAACACTTTCTCACACCACAAAAGACAATGGACTAACACCAGAGCCGTTTACCTGACATGTCTCAACACAAGAGTCAGGCAGATTCAGGTAATTGACCAGAACCACACACACCTGACTGCCCTTTCCCTTCCTCACAGGGATAAAAGGTGGAGCACAAGAGCACACTACGAGCTAAGCAAACTGCACGGCGAAACAGCTATCCCAGGACAGCAGTTCAAGAGGAAGAGAAAGGCGGGGAGAACCGAAGGGGCGACAAGGAGAGAAGCGGCCTTCCCGTTTTCGACCCAGACCGCGAAGCCTCCGGAGATGGAATCATAAGACCACGAACAATAGCCAGCGTGTGTTGCTGCAGATATCTACGGTACAAGGAGCCCTCTTACACTGATAATCAGGACCGGGAGAGACGCTTGCTACTATAGTACCATCCTTGACTCCGGAGACAAGAAAAGTCAAGCAATTCATCACAGCCGGTGAGTCGAAGGGAGGACCGATAAGAAACCGAACTGTGTTGAGTGAAAGTTGTGAATGGCAAATTGAGGGGAAAACAATCTGCAGAGGGGTCCGGCACCACGTGGGTGCTCACTCGATAGACTAAGGATGATTCCCCTATTGTTGAAACTACCAATACCAGAAAGCTCTAGGAGATCCTCAAGAGTGTAGGTTGGAGATGGTCAAAGTGGTCATACAGGGGTCTAGCTAAAACCCCTCTACAGTCTTTGACTGGGACGTAATTGGAAAGCTAACGAAGCCAAAATCCTGTATAGTGAGAAACGAGAAGGAACTGTGTGTTTGGCAAGAGTGAACCCGACAGAGGAATGCCGACAGAACGGGCCAAAGCATGATGCCCCAATGAACATTTTACTGACTAGAGTGAACCCGACGGAGGGATGACCACAGTGGATGGTGTAAAAAGACATTAAGACTTGTGGATAAAAGCCATAGTGAACCAACAGAGGAAGGCTGCTATTTGAGAGAAAAAGCCATAGTGAACCCGACGGAGGGAGGCTAACCTTCGAGAGGGATCTGAGCCCGAAAGAGGGGGATCCTAGGGTGAAAAGCCATCACCCAGAGATTCGTGAATGCAAAAGGAGAAATCTTGTGAATAAAAACCGACAGAGGGAGGCTGCTATTCGAGAGGGATCTGAGCCCGCAAGAGGGGGATCCAGGGGTGAATAGCCATCACCCACAGTACATACAGAAAGGAACTTTTTGTTTTATTATTTTGAACCCATCAGATCCTCAGAGGCAAGAGACTTTTTATAGAGAGGAGACTTAACCCCTGAAGATCCTGAGACCTGAGAACGGAATTGTAGTCTTGTGCTGAGAAAGCTCGGGAGTGTGTCCCGCCTGATCCCGTGCTCAAAACATAGGAGAGGGATACCCCAGCTATAACATCCTGACTTATCATTTGTGAACACTTCTTTCTTTCTTGTGAACACTATCCCACACTCTTTTTCTATCTAGTTGGCAATAGTTTTTCTTTTAGTATAGGCACTTTTATTAGACAAGACGCCACTAGGACTGCCTTATTATTATTTGATGGTCGTAGCTTGCTCCCATTTTAGATTTAGGTTTATATTAGGCATTTTTCCAACCTACATATACAGTTTAATAAACACCCTTGAACTGTGATCACTTGTGTCTGTCTTACTTTGATACCATGCCTTCCTTACACAAGGTGATAATGAGAAGGACCCTGCTGTCAGAGTGGTCACGCATGGAGGTGATAATACTATGCGGTTGCGAAGGTCTCTGACAGGCGAACATTGTGAAAGAAAAGTACAATGTTTGGGAAAGTGAATTCTCAACAAGCTCTGTGAAGCAGAGCTGTTTAGCTGAAAAGTGTTTCAGCAATGTTTAAGTGTTTGAAGACAGGCAAGGCCTTCCCCGTGAATGGACCCAAGAAGGAACTTTGTGAATATCTGTTTGTTTGAGACCTGTGAAGCCGGGTGAGGGAAGCCCGAAAGAATCCATTGAAGAGAAGTGTGATGCACGTTGAACTGACAGTGAAATAGTCGAAGGAAGCCTAACAGATTTATGGGAAATCTTTGAACTGTGCATATTATTCACCTTGAAGGAACTTTGTAAGAACCCCAGTGAACTGGACTTGGGGAAGGGAGTGGTGAGCCACTTTCATTGCCATTCCAACCTTCTAGTGATACACTGTTTATTTTCATACATTTTTCCCACACTATTGTGAAACCTGAGGGAAAGTATAGGTTTCTGACACAGACTTTTCCTTTGTTTGATTTACTGACTTGGACCATTTTATTTTACTTTGATTGTCGATGCTACTCCCATTATATAATTAGGGGCAGTTAAGAAGTCTCCAACCCCAGTCAAACTTAATAAAGGGGTTGAAACGTGTACCTTTTGTGTCTCTGTCCTTACTTGTGATCCCATACCTGCCTCACACCGCGTAACTCGAGTCCTTCTCCATTCTGGCCATTACCAATTTGAGCTGCTCTTCAAGCTCCCTTTGCATCTGGTTCAGCTGTTTATCCCTCTGCACCTTTCTAACAATTAATTCCCCTTGCATGGTAGCCTTGAATGCATCCCATACAACATGTTCTTGATCGACCCCCCTCAGGTCATTACATACCACCTGATCTTTAAAGAGGAGTGCTCTCAAAAATGTTATTGCCCAATCGTTCAGGCATGTGCTTTTAAGCATACTGCAATCGATCGTAAAAAAAAATGTCCTATGCATCTTACCTCAGTTTTCCTCACTTTTAAACATGCGAAAACAACGGGTTGGGTGCGGC
Source organism: Ambystoma mexicanum (assembly GCF_040938575.1). NCBI lineage: Eukaryota > Metazoa > Chordata > Amphibia > Caudata > Ambystomatidae > Ambystoma > Ambystoma mexicanum. Next base: position 1,404,495,985 of record NC_090923.1, on the reverse strand, counting down.
CATCTTGTGCTAATCATATCCTTTGAGCCATCACATTACCTTCGAGGGGGCTCGCGGCAAGAATACAGATCGTCCGCCTCTGAAGCTGACATCACTAGACTCGTATGGCCCATTTCACAATGCCAATGCACGTTTCGTGTCAAGGTTCCCTGTGCGCAAGATATTGATGTGTCTCAATGGAAATGGCCGGACTCCTCCTTCCTCAATAAGTATAAACAGACCCCTTCTCATCAGACAACATCCGAGTGGCTTTTTCAATCGTTTCACTGTATATTTTCTGGATATTTTCTGGATCGCCTGTGACTCGTTTCTGCTCTGTTCAGCTATCTTCGTAGCATGAAGCCCCTGCGAACAGATACGCTAGCATTACTATTGATTTCAATCGTTACTTGCGTTTTATTAAAAAATGTGTCATATAATGGACACAGTACAGCCCTACCAGTACGAGCCTGAGTATTCCGAGGAGGAAGTAATTGAAAGAAAAATATGCGGAAACAAAGGGGAATCGAACGATAGTTGGCAAAATTAATCACCGGATCATGAGCCTGTACCTGCAATAGTTACGAGGTCATGCCAATCGAGGTGGAGAACTGCTGCTGCCAAGAAAACTATAGATGCTTGGCCTACATATCAGGAAACACACTACCGCTATGCATTACCGAGCTGCATGACTTCCAAGCAGCCTGCCTCACGAGGGGGTGTTGAGGATTATGATGGTGCTTATGCATGAACTTCGCGCAACAGTTCGCCCTCGCAATCCAAGTAACGAGTAAGTGTTCTCTAGGTGTAATGTCATTTTGACCACTGAGACCCGTAACATTTTATGTTTGTCTCCTACATTGTCCTAACTTTGATTGATCACTTTCAAATGAATGTAGTCTGCAAATTGAATATATTTCTCCCGCTTTTTTGAAATCAGAGTGTTCATCGCTTAAGTGTCTTTTACTTTCAACTAAGACACACTATTTCTCTGTTCCCCAAAACGTTATGGATTGAATGGGTGTTCACTTTTGTAATGTGTGGAGACTTCAATCCCAAGTTCATTTATCCATGAAGTAACTTTCGTACGGGCATCTATGCCATAGAGTTCAGGATGCATTTTCAAATAATGCTTCTACACATATCAGGTTCATTTAATTACAGTATGTATGTTTCTCTTCCACAGGTGGGCCAGGCTGGTGGCCTACCATTCATTTACATGGTGGCTTTATGGGAGGCTTGGATTCCGCGTTCAATGAGTAATACCCGCCCGTGTCGCTGGAGCCATTCGCGCCAAATTCCCCAGTGACAGCGGCCAGTACAGGGGATTTTCACACACTGTGCTGCAACCTCAAGTATACAATTTGTATTTTTTTTAGCCATCAACATCACTAAACTAAATAAAATACAAATTAGCATATACAAATAGTTGTCGACATTTTTCGCTCACTCGTTTATGAGGGACATGAAAGAATGGTTGGCGCCCTTTTACGCTCACCTGCTCCACAAAAATCCATCCCCCCTCCATTATACCCCACTCTGGTACTGGGTGGGTGTGAATGCCCAAGGTGCCAAACACCATGTACACTTGAAAAGGGATCTTCTGCACGGTGACCATTGCTCTCATGTCCTCCCTAGACCCAGTGTCTCCAGACTCCCCCTTTCAAGACCCCGCCCCTGCAATCCACATAAGTGTGTCTCCCTTCAACAGAGTTCCGCGCATCTTGCACTCGCCTCATGCCCATCCATCCGCCCTCCAGTATCAATGGCAGTTCGCACCTGTGGCCATGCGCTCGCAGAGTGCAGGGAGGGTGTGAATGGCCAAGGTGCAAAACACTATGTACACTTTAAAAGGGATCTTCTACACAGTGACCATTGTTCACATGGCCTCCCGAGAACGAGTGTCTCCAGACTCCCCTCTTCAAGACCCCCGCCCCTGCAATCCAAATAAGTGTGTCTCCCTTCAGCAGAGCTCTGGGCCTTTTGCGCTCGCCTCATGCCCATCCATCCCCCCCAAGAATCAATAGCAGTTAGCACCTGTGGCCATGCGCCCGCAAGGGAGCAGGAAGGGTGTGAAGGACCAAGGTGTCAAACACCATGTACACTTCAAAAGGGATCTTCTGCACGATGACCATTGTTCACATGGCCTCCCCAGACCCAGTGTCTGTCAGACACCAAGGGTTGTCAGAACACCAAGTGTTAAGAACCCAATACCTTCCTCTCAGAATGATCCGGACTGTTCCCCTGCAGGACCATTGCCACAAAGTTCTAGCTCGCCCACTACCAAGAGGATATCTCTTGCGTGCCATGCCTTTGGCAAACCATCAACACGTTTCCTGTATTTTTGGGAACATTGGGGGTTGCCCTGGAAACGGTGGCGTCCGGCTCACCGTTCCCGATTCACTGGTTTTCGGCATAGCGTTGCCGGCGTTCTCTATGGCAGACCAGCTGACATCAATAAAAGCAAGCTCAGTCCTTCAAGTGGTGCTTCTGAATCTTGCAAATTCAGCCACGTACCTTGTCCTTCTTGTTTCCTGAAACCTTGGTTTTTCGAACTCTGATTGCTTTCCGACCTTGATTCTGCTTCACCCCTTTTGCCTCACGCTTGGATTTCTTCATGCTCGGATTTTGACCGGAATGCCCAATGAATTGCTACTGCCTTGTGAACTTTTTATTGTCGCTGCCCAGAAGGTTATGACTAGGAGCTGCTCACAGATCTCTTTGCCTCACGAATCATCATGACTGTTCTTGTTTCATGGAACTCTAAACAACTTTGTCTCTCAAGTACTTTGGATTCGCGTGTGCATGGACTATTGACTTCTTACACAAGCACACATACCTTTGCTAGGTGTCCTTGTGCCGTCGGTGGTAGGGCTTGGAACTGGGACCCCACTGCAGGAGTCCTCGTGCCGGCGGGATAGGGGATTTCCTATATACCTGCTACGACCTACTCAAGTCAAGTCAAGTCACTCTGCGGACATTGGAATGGTAAGACATTCTTGTTGAAATATTTGTTCATGTTGTTTCTCAGCCTCAGTCATCATTAGGATTTACTACATCATTGCCCTTTGCCTAAAGGGTAACGCCCGCATTACTGGGAACCGGAAGCGTTTAGAATACTAACACCCACTGGGAAACACTTAAGTAAGCATTGTTGTTCTTACTAATGGTACTGCCTATATTTTAGGTTAGTTCCTTACAGTGTGTTTCTCTTACAGTCAGTTTACTGTGGCGATCCTGTCCCGTGGCATCTTCTCCATCTTCCGGCTAATAGATCCCTCATTCTGTTCTTTGGTACGTTTAAGGGATACATTGGCGGAAAGAATTTGTCCCCTACACGACGAGTCTCAACTGCTGGATTGACTCACACTCTTACACAAGGGCTGTGTTTAACATATTCAGAAGCCATTAGGAGACACACCGCGTTAAAGTGGTGCCATGATTGCCTGGTGGCCGCTCATCCAGGCAGGCGCAAGACCACAGAACTGCCTCTTCGCTGCTGGCCTGTCCTTGGTCCTCGGTCCAGGAGAAGTGCTCCCACCACGTCAGAGCAGACTCTGAGCACTCCCGAGAGCCCCCGCCATGTATCTCAGAGCTGGGGCACGGGTTTGGGCAAGTTGGTTTACTGTGAATCTTTATTTATTTGGCGCCGGGTGGGACGAGCACACTCTTCACACTGTTGCCCTTCTGGCAGCCATCTTGAAGTCCTTATTCCTGTTATTTATTCCATGCTTGTCTCATTATTTTTATTGCATTTTATCTGTATATGTTGTCTTGTCCAGCGCTCAGATGTGCCAGTACCTTGTTCACACGCTATAAAATCTTTAAAAATAAATAAATGCATACAATTATTCCCCCAAAGATACATGCACGGAGTGTCAGCACACATATAATTGCACAGTGGATTTCCTTCCTGACTGCAATTAACATACAGGTGGAAAACATCTTGCTGGGAAATGCCCCCCTCCAAGGCGTTGCATTTGCTGAACCCCATGAATATGACATGCAGCTTCACACAACTCTACATGATTTCTGTCGACCCTGTCCAGGAGACAAGGTACCCCCAGACACCAATACTCCAATACCTTGATAGGCAGAGTAATGGCATCACCTCCAGTGGCATAGCAGAAGGATGGACAATGGAAGGAAGAAACACAGGTCTGAAAAAGGAAGGAGTGCGCAATTTGGTAAACTAATGGCATAATGACTCCTTCTCGAGAAGCCTGGCGGCAGGATACCCCAACCCGTTCTCGAGGAGGTAATCCTGGGCTCTGACTACTCCTTCCGGTCATGTATGATATATCTGCAGTGGTAGAAAGATCAACAGTACAGAGGTAAGAATGACTCCTATGTGTGTTTCACTGACATCTGAAAAAGAATTGACCAGGTGCCATCCTCACAATATCACATATGGACCGTGATGGTGAAGTCACATGCTGTCACAACGACACAATGGTCATTGTGGAAACATTGGAAGCAGAGGAGACCCTACGACAGTGCCATCACGTCCGTCAGGAACCATGCTGTTACGGTCAAATATTTTTCAAGATGGCGACACATGCACGCCACGCTTCGTATGTCGAACGCCGTCGCAATACGACCGGTGTGTCGCAACCCGCAGCTGATGTTTATCTGCTGCCGACAAAAGATGCTGTCCTGCTCCCGTGCCTAACTTCTGTCTCCCGTATGTTTGTCTCCATTTGTAGTCATTTCCTGTGAGTCTCCCATTATTCCTTTGGATTCCTTATCCTTCCTCGCCTTCAACATTTCTTTTACATACAAGAATCCCTCTGAGTACTTCAAGCCATCCACACCTGGGTGTTCCACCTTTCTGGATTGTTTTTTGTTGTTAGCCATTTGGCTTTTTCCCGTGAATTTGGGATTTCCTACTGGTTCCTGTATTGCCCTTTACACTATTTTAGGATGAAAAGGAGGTGGCTGGTCAAGATCGACCCTTTTTGTATACTCACCAGCTACACTCTTGAAAAAAAAGGAACCCAGGACCTCTTCTGACCCATGATCCCAGGTAAAACCCCAAGAAAAAGGTCAGAAACCTTAGACATGCCAAGAATGACCCCGGGGAGCTGTGTGGAAAGCCTGAGGGTATTTCCCCAAGTAGATCTTGGGAATCCCTTATTCAGCTGGCCAAGGAAGATCCGACTCTCTCAAAGTCCAAACATAGGGGTAGACGAACAGAGGAGGATCCCCTGGATAAGTGAAACCAGGTTTATGCTCAGGGAAATGTCCCAGGTGAGACACGCTACTATGCCAAGGAAGAAGGAGAAGCAAATGATATCTCTGAGGCCTTTATAGGCTAAAATACATATGCCTCACCTCCTCCCATTAAAACTCTCCTACCTAGATCCACTCACCGCTCCATACAGAACCAATCCCCTATGATTTCAAACCCGCTTGCACCTGAAGATTATCTATCCCAGAACCCCTGTTTTCCTGTTCCCTACCCGACTACTCTCGGTTATTGCCCTTCCCATTCTTCTTCATGTCCCTCTTATTATTCTTTCCCGAAACCCAAGTATACTGCATCGACACCACACCACCATTCCCACAATCCCCCCTGTTCTGGTCACAATAAAAACTTCAATCATTTTTGTTCACTCCAAAACCCCTACCATTCTCACACTTCTAAATTTACCAAAAACCCTAGGACGAAGGGTATAATTACATATAACACCTCTTCCCCGTCTTACTACGCAGAATACTCAAAATCTCTACCTCTCCCCTTTCCTGACTCGAGCACTTTTCCCCAACATGAACATCAAAGGACTAACACTAGAGTTGTTTACCTAACATGTCCCAACCCCAGCATCAGGCAAAGTGAGGAAGTTAACCTGAATCACACACTCCTGACAGACTTTTCCCTTCCCCACAGGGATAAAAGGTGGTGCAAGAGAGCACAGTACGATCAAGGCAGACTGCATGATTAGACAGCTATCCAGACCTGGTAGTTCGAGAGGAGGAGAAAGGCAGCAAATATCGAGAGGCTGACGAGGAGAGATGCAACCTTGCCCTTTTCAACAAAACACTGCGAACCATCTGCCGAAAGAAACTTAAGACCGAGGAAAATTGCCCACGTGTGCTGCAACAGATGTCAACATTACACAGAGCGTATCGACGCTGATAAGCCGGAGCAAGGGAGACTCCTGCTTCCGTGGTACCGGCCTTGACTCCAGTAAAGAGGAACGCCAATGGTTCATCACAGCCGGTAAGTCGAGGGGAGAGCCGATAAGAACAGGGCTGTGGTGAATGAAAGTCGCAAAGTGAGAACTGTAACATTGTAAAGGGGAGACCAGCTGCAGAAGGGGACTGGCACCACGTGGGTGCTGCTCCGAGAAACTCTGGTCGATCCCCATCTGAGTGAAACTACAGACACCAGAAGGCCGTAGGAGAGCTATCAAGATAGGTCAAAGTGGTCATACAGGAGGTTGAGCAAAATCCCTGTACAGTCGAAAGCCTTTGACCCAAGAACTATAAAGAAATCAAGGGAAGTGAATCCCACAAGCATTGAAAGTAAATGTGAATGTGACGTTGGCAAGAGTGAGCCCGGAAGAGGGATGCTGACGAGAAATGGGCAAGTATAAAGTCCCAAGAAACAGTGGGCCTCATTACGGGTTTGTCGGTCCGGTAACAACAGTACTGGTAAGCTTGCCAGTACCATTGTTACCAGACCGGCAAACTACTAGTTCTGCTCGCGGGTGCCTTTTCGCCCGCCAGGTCTGACATGGCAGGCGGAGCGTCAACCGCGAGCAGACCATGTCGGATGCAACGGCACCATATGCGAATGGTGCCGGTGCATCCCACCTCCCCATTCCCATTGAGCCCTGCAGGGCTGAATGGGAATGGGGAGTAATGCATTCCGTCACCTGGCAATGGGGATATACAGGGTCCGCCAGGGTTGTATATCCCCACTGTCAGGCGGCGAAAAAATTTGAAAGTTCGGCGGCAGCCTGGCGGTTTTACGTCAAGGTCAGCGATGTTTGCTCCTCAGCTGCTTCTCTTATTTTGGCTGCAGTCAGTGTTTGAACCATTCTCTCTCTGTCCTCCTGGCACTTGGTGGTTCTCTTGCCTCGGCCCACCGTCAGCCTCTTGGTTAAGACCCCCCGGGTGTCCCTGGCTTCTTCCACGGTTGGCATCTCTGTAATTCCCGCTGGCCTTTCGGCTTCCTTGAATGCCATGCAAGGCGTTGGTCCGTCTCCTTGGGATACGCCTTCCAGGGTGATACAATTGGCTTTTTATAATGCACTTTATACCGAAGAGGTTTCTATGCACGGACCCGGGATTCAAAGCTTTGTTGCTCTGCGTCGTCTTGCTTCCAAGACGAACATGTTGCCACTGAGCTATTCTATCCATGCCAAGGATGGCTCCCCGCCTCTGCCGCTCCGCATGTGACTCGCTCTCTTCTCAGCGTCGTTTGCACCTTTTTTGTTCCATTCCACAAAGGGGCTTGTTTGTTCTCTGCACTTTCTGTTTAGGTAGTACAGTGTATAAAAGGGGTCAGAAGGCCAGTCAATCACTCGTGTAAGAAATTGTGAGTAAGTGCACCATTCAATTCCCATATAGCCCACAAAGGTCTTATCATCTTGGGACAAGGGCAGATAACACATAGCCCTATCTTGGGGGGATCTAAGGGGGCGTCACCTCATATAGATCCCACTTGCACTGCCCCCTAGGGGGTGTTACGTTTAGCAGGCTCACCTTCCTAGTTCCAAAGGGGGTGGCTCCCTCTTGGCAGAGGGGACAAATTACCTGGATCCATCACAGAATCTAACCTATTTCTACCCCTGACACATGTAGATGTTAAAGATTTTAAGGTACACAGGGCTGATTACATCAAAGATGCAATTATTGTACTTGCATGTATCAGAAAGCAGGTAAGGGCCAATCAAATGTCATGTGATGAAAGAGTAAAGAAATATTATGATACAAACACCCAGTAGGCAATATTTGCTCTAGAGGACATGGTCATGCTACAAAATGTTAAAAGGACAAAGAAATCTGATCAGAGATGGTTGGGCCCTGTAAGGATAGCATGGTATCAAAGTAAGACAGACACAAGTGATCACAGTTCAAGGGTGTTCATTAAACTGTAAAATGGGTGAGATAAACGCCTAACCTAAACCTAAATCTAAGATGGGAGCATGCTACGACCATCAAATCATAATAATACTGTCCAAGTGGAGTCTAGTCAAATAAAAATGGCCTATACTAGAAGAAAACTATTGCCAATCCTTAGCGCTATGCTACAAAATAGTGTGGGATAATGTTCACAAGAAAAGTATTCACAAAATAATAGGTCAAGATGTTATGACCAGTGTCTCTGTTCTCCACGTTTTTAGCACGGGACAATGCAGGACTCTTGAGCACAGCACACTCCCGGGCTTCTTTGGCACAAGCGTATAGTTCCTTTTCTCTATATCAGAGCCTTCTATGCCCAAGCCTCTTCTCATGCAAAATCTCTTGCTTCAGAGGACCTGATATGCCAAAACAACAAAACAGAAGTTAATTCTGCTAATCTTCACGTCAGGTGATTACCCTTCACCCTTGGATCCCCCTCAGCCGGGCTCCGAACCTTCTTTCAGTGTCAGCCTCCCTCAGTCGGGCTCAGACCAACCACTTACTGTGGACATCCCTCAGTCGGGGTCATACTTGTCATCACAATGTAGTTCACTTAGCTCATTTACAATGTGGGGTTCACTTCCCTTAGTTTTTCTCTTGACATCCCTCAGTCGGGTTCACTACCGCCTTTCAATCACAATCTCCTTATTTGTAATATTCAAAAGTCTCAATGTCTTTTTAAACAACTATCTAGTTTTAATTAGGTCTCCCTCATCTGGGCTCAGACCTTCCAAAGCACTTGCCAATTTGAAACAAAGACTTCCAAAGGGTGATTAGGTCTCGCTGGGTCACAGTTCACACAGCGTTCCCTTCAGCCAGGCGCAAATGCCTGTTTCACAATTCCCTCCGTCGGGTTCACAATTTCAAAATCGTCAAAACTTCTGCAAAGTGTCAAGAACTTTCAATTGTACAAGGGATTTGGCTTGACTCTTTTATGACCACCTTGACATCTCACGCCGGCCTTCCCTAAGGCCTCTTGGTACTTGTAGTTTCAATACTCTTTTAGTTCAACACAGTCTCTTTGTTCAGGAGAGGGGTACCAACCAGAGACCTCTGAATGAGCGCCCATGTGCCACCGGAGCACTCGATCTCTGGTACCAAGTTCGTTCACAAAAGATCTCTGTCTATTAATCTTCTTAATGTTGCCACTGCAACCTTGAGCCTAACACAGTCCGGCCCACTATCTGGTTCTTCCGACTCACCGGCTGTGCTGAACTCGTTGTCGTTTCTTTTGCTGTTGGAGTCAAGGATGGTACCACAATGGCAACCTGGCTAGTGCGGGAGGGTTCCATGTACCACTGACATCCGTCACACCATTCGCCAGCTGCAATTCCCGGTCTTATGTTTCCTTTGTCGGAGGCTTTGCGGTTCTGGGTTGCAAAGGGCAAGGGCAACTCCTTCCTTGACCTCCTTTCAGGTCTTGCCGCCATTCTCTGCGGTTTCAACTGCCGTCCTGGAATAGCTGCTTCCTCGTGTTTTTGGCCTTGCTCAGAGTGTGCTCTTTTGCTCCGCCTTTTATCCATATGGGGAAGGGAAAGGGCAGTCAGGTGTATGTAGTTGTCAGCAATCCTGACTCTGCCTGACCGTTGTGTTGGGAAATGTCAGGTAAACGGCTTTGGTGTTAGTCTGTTGTCGTTCACAGTGTGAGAAAGTGTTTGTGTTGGAAGGGGGGGGGGGGTAGAGTTTCTAAACATCCTACTGGGCAGGATGGGGAAAAGGTGTCATAAGGAAGGGAATACCGCATCTCACCAATCAGTGTCCCACTTCCACTCCCCAAAGGCCCCCCATCTAGGTGATCATCCAGCACTAGTCCACCCCCAGGAACTAGATCCAATAGCGATGGCCATGTCCTGGCCACCTGGATGACAGATCCCCGGAGACTAGTGAGTGATCAATGGGACAGCTTGGTGTTGCGTTTAAGCACATACACCAGCTAAAGAGAGTTAAGCGAGGAATAGAGCAAACACATATTCCTCTCTTGAACGTAGACAGAATACCTCCAGGCCTTCATATATGCAGTGTGATGATTCTTGGGATCACATCACATGGGGGGAGCCCTTCCCTATAAGGCTATGGAGGTGAGCCCGCTACACAACATTCCCCTTAGGGGTGGTGGAAAGTGGGAGCTCACAGGGAGAGACTCCCCTCATAGGCACAAGGACTCCCGCTCCCTGATGGAACTCCCTAACCCTCTTCACCTTGATAACATAAAATCTGCTGGGACACAATCTGAAAGCATTACTGTATATTATTCCCATACTCCTTCCTTTCCTCCTGTAAGAAGACATGGAAGACTAAAATAGACATGCAGTCTGATCTTAAGCCATCTTCCATGAATACTGTGAAGAAGAAGATTAATGGAGTTATACAAACTACTCCTTTGCTAAATACAGAAGGTACTGGGAAAAGGTGACCCAGAGGAGTCATGAAGAATACACAATGGACACAAACAAAAGACTATGACACACCGCTGGAGAGGACCCAGCTGTATGAGATAAAAGTGGAGAAAGGACTGAATGAGAAGCAAAGCAGGCATGTTGCCTGGCACCACGGGAGGCTCGAACTTGGAAGCAAGAAGCTATGCCAGGGAAGCAAACCTCCAGTCGGGAGGTAGCCGACATCAGGGTGCAGGTGTCCTTCAGAAGCCAGCGCAGAGCAGGCTTGTCTGGAAGCTGGGAACTGACCGATGGTGGCGTGACCTCGAGATAATGGACTGAGCGGTCCATTAACTGCGCTGATACTGCCTGGCCGCAGACCCCACAGAGCCAAAGCACGGCTGCGGAGAAGAGAAGCAAGGAGAGCATTCAGTGGGAACGCAGCAACCCAACAGTCCAGGAAGAACCGGTGACATAGCCCCAGGGTTCGTCACCGGAGCTCAGGATTACCTTGCCCAAGCTTTAAGCACTGGTTCACAGAGGAATGTTCCAAAGGAGCTCAGGGATCCATTCCCCAAGCTTTAAGCACTGGTTCATAAACCAATGTCCCAAAGAAGCTCAGGGTTCCCTTCCCCAAGCTTGAAACACTTTTGATTCACAAGGTTCAACAACTATTTTCCAGTATTCAAAAGGGCCCTGGGTTCTCCTTTCCAAAGTGCAAAGCCTCTTGTAACACCCTTCAACAGTCTCACTATACTTGACAGGAGCTTTGGATTCCCTTCACCAAAGGTCAAAGCACTTTGTCACAATATTCCACAACAGGTTTCTTGTTCTCCATAATTACTTCCATGGCTGGCTGGGGCACTCCAGTCTCGGCGCAGTTGACAGACTGCACGGTGCACCTGTCACGCTCACCTGATTCCCACGGAGGCGCAGGTCTGGCTTCGAGTGCTGATGCTTCTTCAATGGTGAAGCGCAGGACTCTGAAGATGGACAGGAAGGGCCCCTCTACTCTGGCTTTTCGGCTCGCAGGAATATTCCCCTGTGCGTGAAAAGGGAGTATTACCTACTGACGGAATAATGCTCAAGCCTCCCACTCCCTTCCAGCCCTCCACGATACCCTTCCACGATTCCCCGTGAAGTCTCACCTTAGGGTCTGGAAGGATGAGTTCTCCATCCTGCTTCTGATGCAGGGGCGCGTTGAGACCCAGTTACTTCACTGGATTGAGGTTTGATAGGAGTTCAAAATAAGCTTGACTATTCAGGTGAGGCGCTGTAAGAGTTCTGTTGCAAGTTCAAAAGTTCAAGCTTAATAATAATGTTCATTGTCTTATTGCAGCAAGCGCTAATGCTTATGTTTTTTTCCCCTTAGGGGCCGGGGTTCGGAATGCCGGAGATATGGCGCCGATCCGAAGTGAAACGTGCAGTTCCAGTAAATGACAGGTAAGTTCTGGATGAGCGTTCAGGTAATGTCTTTGCATTCGCTCATTCAATGTCTTTGTCTTTTTTCCCCATAGGGGCCGGGGTCCGGAATGCCAGGAAGCGGCAGGACCCGAAATGAAATGGGAATGACCCAACAGGTAAGTCTTAGAAGGAAACTGAGCTTTTCCTATTCCCTTCCTTCTCTCACCTTGTGTTCTTGTCTTTCTCTCTCCATGCTCTGGGAAGTGGCTGCGGATCCGGATGATCGCTGCTGAAGATGGAGGTGCCAGGAAAGGTGAGTGAAATGCAGCGCTGCAGCGATCGAAGCGAAATGCTTTTAAAAATGATGTCTCCCTGCAAAACACAGTTCTTACCCACAATTGGGGGAGGGGAGAGTACCAACATTGTGGTCCTCCAAAGTGGGGCATGGTAACCCGGGTGCTGCTGCCTCTAGAGCCCGGAACTCATGTAGAAAAATTGAAAAAAGTAGGTCAGGCGCGCACCCTAGTGCCCAGTCAAAAATTCTTAATGCAAATAGTAACTGGGTTAAATCCCAACAACATGCAGTATTAACAGAGTTGAATCCCATGATGCAGTAATAACAGGGTTGAATCCCATGTGTTGCAGTTCCAATTCTTCTGTTGATTTTCTCCTCCCAGTACTTTCCTGTCTCAAACATTCTTCAGGGAGGCTGTAACCTTTTCAGGTGCTGCTAATTCATTTTTGATTTCAGTCTCAAAGGATTCTGGTACATGTAGTGATAACAACGTTCAATCATTTCAGGTGGCCAGGAACCAACACCTCTCCAAAACACAGTTCTTACCCAAAATTAGGGGAGGGGAGAGTACCAACATTGTGGTCCTCCAAAGTGGGGCATGGTAACCCGGGTGCTGCTGCCTCTAGAGCCCGGAACTCATGTAGAAAAATTGAAAAAAGTAGGTCAGGCGCGCACTCTAGTTCCCAGTCAAAAATTCTTAATGCAAATAGTAACTGGGTTAAATCCAAACAAAATACACTAGTAACAGGGTTGAATCCCATGATGCAGTAATAACATAGTTGAATCCCATGTGTTGCAGTTCCAATTCTTCTGTTGATTTTCTCCTCCAAGTACTTTCCTGTCTCAAACATTCTTCAGGGAATTATACCGCTTCATGAAAACACTACGAGAAAGAAAATGTGAAGCCATTAAACAAATGAAAGTATTTGTTAAACAAGCAGTAAACAGAGCAATAAAATTCTACCTGAAGGAGCAGGTACTTGTGAAGGCAAGTTAAGTGTTTCATATAGAAAGTCCTGGGAGAAGAGTAGAGTATTCCAGGTGAAGACAGGTTAAGTGTTTCATATATTCAGTCCTGGCAGGAGAGTATACCAGGTGAAGGCAATTTAAGTGTTTCATATACAAAGTCCTGGCATGAGAGTATACCAAGTGAAGAGAACTGTGCATAAAATATTTTGTGAATTGTTAAAAAGAAAGCAATACATATGAACTGTGGTCTATTAAAAGAGGAAGTTAAAGAAAGCCAATAACATTGTGAATTGTGAAATGTGAACTGTGAACAAAGTGCTTAAAGGAAAGGAACTTTGTCCGCAAGGAAACCCTTCTGTTGAACTTTGAAAATTTTGAACACTTTAAGAAGGCAAGAAACATAACCGTCTACAGCTTACAGTTATTTTAGAGTGTGAGGGCCAGAATAGGATTATGGACACAAGACATACCTTTATTTTGACATCTTGACATCAACAGACTCCTTCGAGGAGAGGCAAACAAGATCAATGCATCCTTTTCCCATTGACTCCCACAATCACCTACACCAGCTAGATACTGGGACGAGGAGGAGGCAAGCAAGAGCAATACAGATCTCCCAAGCAGGTAGCCAGCGGTCTATTTTGGACTAATCAACCTGGCAGGAGGTTTAAAACTGACATGAAGAGAGAAGATGGAGTCAGCTGGGAAAGCAGGTCCATGGAATGCTGGAAGAGCGCAGACCCTTACTGGAGGGCGGCAGGGCAGAAGAAGCAATCGAGACCACCAGACAGATGCAGAGCATATGCAGAGGAAAGCAGAGCTGAGGGACGCTGGAAGCCCATGTCAAAATGCAGAGAGGAAGCAGTTGTGACCAGGCAGAGCTTCGGAACAAGGACCAAGCAGCAAGAGACGCATCAGTGGCAGACGTGAAGCCACAGAGAGCTGCTGCGTAGGAAAGGTGAGGCGCTGCATGAGAGAGAGAGGGATTGTGGCGGTCAGAAGCCTCTCTTCATCGCCTTGCACAATAACTGGTGAGTCACCTAGAAAAGGCAGAGATGTTCTCAAACCCGTGAGGACATTTGTTTTAGAATACCAATATGAATGAAAGACAGTACTTTTGACTACCGATTTGAACAAAAGCAATTACTTTTGGAATACCGAATAAAAGGGAAGACAGCATTTTCTAAATCTATAAAAGAACTTTATGAGTTCTGAGAATGAACATTGGCAAAAGTCATATGAATTCATGAAAGCAGTAACAGATGAAAGGCGGCAAAGCAATGGTACCACGTATACAAGGAACTGATGACAAGTGTCGAGTAATGTGTATCGGTTGCGTGACCTGTAATGGGTGGACTGTGTGGTCTGACAGCTGTGCCTCGACCGAGGAAACATATCTATTGAAAAGCCAATAAAAAAAAAAAAGAGAAACCTGTTGTTGAATATAAAGGAAGTTTTGTGTTTCAAGTCAAGGAACGTTTGCTTTGTGAATCCTGTAAAATGTACCTTTGTAAAGCTGGTGAAAAGTAACCAAATCATAGGCATTGGAACCTATTCCTGAGAACTGTGTTTTGATGAAGTTGTGAGACTTAAAAAGCTTGGGGAAAAAACCCTTTGCATTGTGAACTGTCTTGAAGCTTGGGGGAAGGGTATCCTTTGGCATTGTGAACTGTCTTGAAGTGTGGAAAAGAGAACCCAGTTGCAAGCCCAGAACTGGGAGAAGCTCGGAACAGTTATTGAACACTTATTATTTAGATATTCAAACCCGTACACATTTTTCCAACTATTAAGCGAGGGCCAGGTTAGGTTTGGACACAGATAAAACCTTGAATTTTGACATCCTGATTCAGACCTTCCTAAGTTTTTGTTAGGTAGGGAACATTGCCCTTAGAATAGGGCAAGTTAGGCTTTTTTCCCAACCTTATTATCATTTAATGAAAGTTTATGGCCAAAACTATACATCTCTTGTCTGTGTCTACTTCATTTTTTTTAAGAACTTTATTTTTGGAAGTTGCATACATAACATATACATTTGCACCAAACGGGTGCATCCATAACAATATCAACTTTCAAACGTCCCTCCTCAAATTCCCTCCGCCCCTGACGGCCGCTTCAGTAAACATAAAATCATTTACTCAAAAACGCTGATGTGGTCTGTCTCTTGCACTATTTCTGAGTTTCACTGTCCCATACGCTGTTTTTATATTTCTGGGGTTTCTGAGTCTGAGGTCTCTGTGCTATTTAGCAGATATACTATGTATAGCCCCCAGATGTCGGGGGGACGTGCATGTAGTGGTAGCGTCTTTATGAATTCATTGTCCATGTCTTGGCAGTACAGAATGCGTTTTTTCCAGGCTTCGACTGTAGGTAGTGGCCCACAGCCCCATGCCATGGCTATCCTCCTCCATGCCAGCACCATAAGCAGGGCTGCTAGTTTTCATGTTGCGGGTTGTAGGTACTTGGTCAATCCGAGGAGGGCCCTCAGTGGGAGCGGGGCCACTTCTTCCCCCACAATGTCGGCTGTTATTTGTAAAACGGTGGTCCAGAAACAGTGTATTCCGGGGCAGTTCCAAGCCAAGTGGAGAAAGTCTGCATTTGCAGTGTTGCATCTTTCGCATTGCGCCAACATTTCTGGGTGATGTCTGTGTTTTCTAACTGGGGTGTAATAGGTTTGATGCATGAAGTTGAAGTGGATCAATTTATAGCGAGTGTTTATCACAACATTTTGGGTTTGCTGGAGAATGTAGGTCCAGTCTTCTGTGGGTATTATTTCTTGAATGGCCGTTTCCCATTTTTGCTTCACCCGGAGGTCATTTGTTTCCGTGTCGGTTAACAGGGATTTGTATAATAGTGACACTATTTTCCCTTCTCCCTGGGCCTGGATTACGTTGTGTAGTTAGTCCCATGTTGGTGCCTGTTTGGGGAATGAAGGGAACAGTGTTTGTAGGGTGTGGCGTAGTCTAAAGTATAGGAATATGTCAAGGGAGGTGTTTCCTCCCCTGTCTTTTGCCATCTGTGGAGTTAGAAAGGTGCCCTCTGGGAATAGGTCTCCGAAGGATTGGATATTGACTTTCTCCAGCCATATAAGGAATACTTTTTCATTTGTGAGGTGAATGCCAGGAATAAATTTGATTGGCAGTAGGGGGGAGAATCTTATTTTTACCTCGTATTTGCGAGCGATCTTTTTCCAGATCTCATACGTGGATAGGACCGTGTTTAGCGTGTTGTGTGGTACCGGGATGTGGCTGATGATGATGGGTCTTAGCATATTGGGGGATGCGAGGGCCCGCTCCACTTGTACATGTGGGCGAATTAAATGTATCGTATACCAGTGACTCAAAAATTGTGCTTGGGCTGCCCACTAGTATTTCTCTATATCTGGGAGTGCAAGGCCGCCGCTTGAAGTTGGTAGTGTTAGTATTCTATATGCTACTCGTGCTGGCTTTCCCGCCCATAGTAGTTCTAGGATAAGACTCATCACTTTTTGGAGGAAGGACTTCGGGATGAGCAACGGTATATTTGTAAATAGATAGAGGAGTTTGAGAAGAATAACCATTTTAGTCAGTGAGGTTCTACCCCATAGTGTTAACGGCAGTGACTTCCATCTATGAACCTGTTCCTGCAAGGAGCTTAATGTTGTCACGTAGTTGTCTTTATATATATCATTGTGACTGAAGGACATATAGATACCCAGGTACCGGACCTTTGAGTTTTCCCATTTGAAGCCGTGATTGTCCGTAAACTCAATGGTATTTGGAGTCAGAGGGAATACTACTGATTTCGAGTGATTGGTTTTGAGGCCGGACATTTGGCCGAACTTGATCACTTCACGCATTATAGGATTGAGGTTAGTTTGGGGGTCGCTTACGAATAACATGACATCGTCAGCATAGAGGGAGACTATTAATCTATGGGGTCCTAGCTTAAGGCCTCTGTGCAGTTGGTTGGATCTTAGCCTTCAGGCTAGGGGTTCAATCACTAGTGCGAAAATGAGAGCTGAGAGGGGGCATCCTTGCCTTGTCCCGCGCTCTAGTTTGATGCTTGAGGATCTAGTGTTCCCTAGTGTGATGTAGGACCTTGGGTCACTGTATAGCAGCAATACTAACTTGATAAAGTAGTTCCCTAGCCCCATTTGTCTGAGTGTTGCAAAAATGAAGGGCCAATCCACTGAATCGAATGCCTTCTCGGCGTCAAGCAACACTGCTATTGCCTGTTGTGTTGGATCAAGGGCCTCTATGACGCCAAATAGCCTTCTGATGGGTTGTGCTGCGTCCTGGGATAAATCTGGCTTGGTCGCCAAGTACTAGGGCTGGCATTAGGGGGAGTAACCCTGTTGCCAGAATTTTGGCCAGAATCTTGTTGTCTAAGTTGATCAGGGAGATCGGTCTGTATGATGCACACTTTTCTGGGGGTTTGCCTACTTTGTGCAGTACAATTACGTTGGCTTTGTGCAGTGTGGGGGGGAGGCTCCCTCGTTCTATTGATTCTTTATAAACACGAAGCAGGAGGGGGGCCACAGTGGTTGCATGGGCTTTGTAGAACTCCCCTTTGAGTCCATTGGGGCCTGGCGCTTTAGTGTTTGGGAGAGATTTAATTGCTTCCAGAATTTCTTCTAGTGTTATGGGTGCGTTTGGAGGTTCACGTAGCTCAGTGGCTACCCAGTACAATTCAGTGTCATTCAGGAAGTCTTGCATTGACTCTGGGCTTATACTGCCTTTGGAACTAAACAGGTTTTGGTAGAAGTTGCGAAACACGTTGGCTATTTCTTCTTCCGTGTAGACTAGTGTCCCTTGTGCGTCTTTAATGCGTTCCACACGGGTGGGAGTTTTGTCGATTGTTAATAGACGGGCCAGCAGTGCACCCGGTTTTTGCCCTTCTCCATATTGGCGGATCTGATGTTTGTGTCCTAGAAATTTCAGTTCGCATTCGGCTGCTTCTTTGAACTTCAATAATTCCTCTTTTAGCTCAGCTTGGGTACGTGGATTCGTGGTGGCGGTGTATTTGAGCTCCAGTTCCTTCAGGCGCTGTTCGCTACTGGCCAACTCTCTGCGGATCAGTTTTAACATGCTGTTCTCCTTTGCCATGCATACTCCCCAGATGTAGCATTTTAATGTTTCCCATATGGTGCTAGCCGAGTCTACAGAGCCCTGATTTACTTCTAGAATGATGTGATTTCTTGGTGTAGCTCTGCTGCGAACATGGTGTCGGCTAGTGAACCAGGCTTGAACCTCCAATTGAGACCAGGTGTTGCAGCGCCGGATAGTGTGACTTCGAGTGTCACCATTGAGTGGTCTGAGAAGGATCGTGGGAGAATTTGGCTCGCACCCTAGTTGAATGGACTGTGGGTAGATACCAGAATATAATCTATACGGGAGCTGGTGTTATGGACAGCTGAATGGAAAGTGTATTCTCTTGCATCCTGGTTGTATTGTCTCCATGTGTCAGATAGATCAAATGCCTGCCAAATCTCTTTGACTTGAAGGCTCGCCTTGGATGGGTTCCCCGCTGTGTTGTGGTATTTGTCGATTCTGGGATCCATTGGTGTGTTGAGGTCCGCTCGCCAAATAATGGTCGCTGCGTTGGTCTTTCCTAGTTGAGTCATAACCCAGTTAAAGTTGTTTGGCCCTTCGGTGTTTGGAGCATACGAGTTTACTATGACTACTTCTTTCCCTGCCAATATCCCTCTCACCAGTAGGGCTCTCCCTTCTGCGTCTTTCCTTGAGTCAATCAGGCTGAAGTTTGCTCTTTTGTCAATTAGGATTGCGACTCCCCTTGCAAAGAATGAGTAGGACTCGAAATATCTCGGCATCCCCGGTACTTGGCTCAATGTTGTTCCGAGGACGGAAGGAGATGGGTATCTTGTAGTATGGCGACATTGATTTTGTGTCTTCGGAGGTATTGGAGAATTCTCCTGGTTTTTGCTGGTTGGTTACCACCACGAATGTTCCAGGTGGTGACTTTAAACAGTGTCACTGGCATCTGGGAGGATGGTTGGATGTGGGCCAGCCTTGGTCGTTTGGTTGCAGCTGGAGTCTATGTGCGTGTAGGAGTCTGTCAGAAATTGCTTTCATCCAGATGGCATTCCATTGTGTGGGCATTGTGGGGTGAGCAGTTAATGGCATCTTCGTACAACTTCCCTCCCCTGCGCGGGCAACCCCCAACTGGCCCTCATTGAACATTCCCTTCTAAAAAAACTGTCAACATTGCTGTGCTTGGGGCGCTGGTAGCCCTCCAAGAGGGGGGGTGGGCTCCCTTCTACTGTCGTAGATATGTTTTGTGGTGGTTATTTCGTGGGGTTGGTGGTGACATGATGCCATTGCCTTGCGTTTCCTGTGGAGTGGTTTTATGGCGGGTCTCTTCTCATCCGGTCTCTCCTTTGTGGTCTTCCATTGTTCGAGGTGGGTCTGCAGCCGGCACGGTCTAGATAGTCACTGGTTTCCTCCGGTGTGTTAAAGAACTGGGTTCTGCCTTCATATTGAATGCAGAGTTTTGCAGGGAAGAGCATTGAGTATTGTATTTGGTTATCTTGCAATCAGTGTTTCACGGCTGTGTACGATCTTCTTTGTGCCTGGACTGCCTGGGAGAACTCTGGAAAAAATTGTATGTTATCTCCCTCGAATTGAAGGTCTCCTTTTTCCCTGGCTCCCCTGAGTATTGCATCGCGGTCCTTGTAGTTTAGCAGCTTTGCTATAATTGGGAGAGGGTTTGTTCCCGGGATTGGTCTCGTGTTGGGAATTCTGTGTGCTCTTTCTATGACGAACAGCTTGTAGAGGGTCTCTGCTCCGAATAGCTACATGCAGATCTTCTCCACGTGTTCTTCCATTTTGATCTTGAGTTGTTGCTCTCTGATCCCAACAATCCTAATATCATTTCGGCAAGAGTGTCCCTCTAAGTCCTCATTTTTTGTGCACACTGCTTTCATTTGTGATTCCAGCGAGGATACCCTGGAGTTAAGGGACGTTGCACCATCGTCGAGGTCTGACACCTGCTGTTTAACTGTGTCTAGTCTGTCTGCGTGCTTGTCCAGACGGTGTTGGAGCTGGTCGACTTTTGATGAAAGTGAGTCTAGTTTGCTTCCCAAGCCTCCAATTCCTGCTTTCAGGTCTAATAGGATTTCTCTGATGTCGAAGTCTTGCACTTCTTCCTCCTCCTGAGGGGGCGCCTGTGTGGGTGATTGTGGTCTGCTGTTGGGATTAGGCACTTTGGAGGAGTAGCTGGTTTTCGAAGTTCAATTTTCTTTGTGATTTGTCCGTTTTCCCCTATTTCCTGCTCTGATGTTTGTACGTTTGCGCTCAAGTGATGACTTGGATCAGGTTTGGGGTTATTGGCTGGTTGTCTACACCTATATCTGGTGGATTGTCTCGCTGCTGTGGGTGGGTCGAGGAGTTTTGTTGCTGAACTTTGCGTGGTTTCGCCACGCTTCTCACGGTGTTGGTTAGGCGCGGAATTGAGACGCTGAGCTGCGGCTGATGGTGACGGTGTTCTCCTCTGCAGGAGGTCTATGCCTGTTGCCTTTCTCCTGGACGTGGGATTTGTGCCGGCTGTGGTGTGTGGCAGCAATCTAGCTCCGTGCTGGTGGTGGGGTTATGTAAGGGGACTGGGGCGGCCCTCCTAGGCGTGGGCAGGATAATTTGTGCCTGTGGCTCGAAGCACACCGGGGTTGTGTACTGGTATCGCCAAGGTTCTGTTCTTAAAGACTAGTGTTTACAGTTCTTGCCGGCCACTTCTGACGGTATGGGACAGTAACTTGATGGTGGCCTCTCCCCCACAGTCTCTATATCTGGTATACTGGAGAGGGGCTGTGTGGCACTCCCTCCACCATCAGCTATGCACGTTGCCAAGGGGTGTTCCAGTTACGTGTTCGGTAATTGTGGCGGGCCTCTGCGTTGTGCTGCTCGCCCTCTAGGTGGTCCTGGGTGGTCCAGCCATGATCGGAGTCCCTTCAGCACACGGGGCCTCGGCTGCAGAGGTGGCGGGTACCCCCGCAGCTGTCAATAAGTATTGTGTCACACGGGAGGACCGGGTCAGCTGGGGAGTCCGCCACGCGGGTGAGCGTCTGTAGAACCGCGCAGGGCGCTCGTACCTGATTCTTGTCCGGAGCTCGTCTGGGCGAAGCAGCGTATCCTCCCCCCTCCGCGCCAGTCCTCCACAGCTCCAGTAGCTTCCCCTCTCCCCCAGGAGCCGGGGGCGCACGCACGTCAGTGTCCCGCTGCGGCTCAAAGCTCCCGGCGGAGCGTGTCTGGTGCTCACCGGATGTTCCTTTCAGCGCTGGTCCGCTCTGCGGCAGGCCGCTTTCCCTCTCGGTGCTCGCAGAGTCCCAGCTAAAGGCGGCGACTCCACGCAGGCAGGGGGGGCTCCTCTCCGCCGGATCTTTGGGGCTAATTAGCGGGCAACGGATGGAATAGGGGCACCGTTTTGTGCCAAATGGCCTCGCAATTTTAATGGTGGCGTTGTCGAGTGATTTAGGCACCACAGAAGCAGCGATTTATCAGGATTGATGTAGGAGCTACACAGAGCTCACTGGGAAGCCGCCATCTTGGAAGGTTCTCTAGCACCCTCTGTCTGTGTCTACTTCATGGTGCCTTCACAATAGTGAGGCATTTTCCAACCCTCTTTTCACATTTAAATAAATGTTTATAGCCACAAATACATCTGCTCTCTGTCCATGTCTCATTCCTGGCTCCTCACATTATTGAATGGAAAGAAAGTCTCAGGCGTAATCTCTCTCATCTAAGAAGTTGTGATAAAAGTACCAATTGTGGAGACTATATGACAAGTGATCTTCCTCATCTCAGTTGTTGTGTCAAAGACACTGAAATAAAAGAACATATCGGGATTAGTCTCCCTCAACATTCTTTAAGAGAGACACTAAAGCTAAAGAGTGCCAGGAGAACAGTGTCCATTGTCTGAGTGTTAGAAAGGAACAAGGACACCTGGAACAGTTCCCCTTGTTTTCATTGGCAAGAGGAAGGTAAACAAAATCAAGAAATAACTGTGCATTGGAAACAAAAGGAGTGTATAATCTTTAAGCAACCCCTGAGAGAAGCCTGGGAAGAATTGCAAAGGTTAATAAAAACTGTTGGGGGAAATTATCCAAAGATAACCAATGACTGAACCAGGAGTTGGGAGTGCTTCTCCTGGTTTGTCACATAATTATTGAATCAGAAACCAAGGCAAACGATTACCAAACAGAAGCCTGGTGGCTGAAGAAGTTGACCAGTAGAAGATAGTATTTGATGAACTGTTGATTAGGAGAAGGGAGTCATTGTCCGTCATTGTCCTGGTATTGTCTACAAGTGCTGAAGTTGACCTATTGTCAAGGACTAATAGAGCTATGCCCATATGGCTAATCCCATTGAACCAGTAGAAGCGAGTCATTCTCCTGGAACTATTTATGTTTCATGTCTTTTGTTAGTGGTAGGGCTACAGTAGGCTAGTTTGGACTGAGGACGAACACTTTGAGCTTGACAACCACCCAGACGATGAGTACCCAAGTTATTCTTTAATTAGGTAGGGAAAACACTTTGGGGATAGGGAAAGACAGGCCTTTTCCATAATTATTTAAATAAAGAATATAGTGGAAATGCCACCACTTTGTCCACCTCCTTACGTCAGCACCCCACAGCAGACCCAATCAATGGAAAAGTATGTACCCTGATGTCTGATGAAGGATAACACGGCAAGAAGTGCTATCTATTTTACAGATGCAGGAACATTTGCTTGGTGTCCCTTCGCCCTATCCATGATGACACTGGGCCTCATTACGAGTCCGCCGGGCCGGAATCCGGTGATTCCGTGACGACGGAGACACAGTTTCCGCGACCGCAAGGTTGCGGAATGTACAGCCGATTACGGCACGTGGGTCGCGTAAACACCCACGCACACGGACATAATGCCACAAAAAATGGTGCAAAACCTGTGTCCGCCCCCGCCGTCACGGACATAGAATCACCGGAAGCGGAAATACCATGACCGTGAAAAAAAACGGAAACAGAGAGGCGGCCATTATATAAAGCACAATCCACTGCCATCCTCAGACACCAAAGTTCAGAACACCTCCCTGAGACTGAGAACACATCTAATACCATGGCATCCAGGATCCCAGCACACAGACAGCGAAAGCAGCGCTTCAGAGAGGCTGAGCTCACAGTACTGGTGGAACACATTGTCGAGCATGCGGAAATGCTCTTTAGTGCAGACCAGCGGCGCGCTACCCAGCAACGCTGCAAGGAGGTGTGGGCGGAGGCAGCATGCAAGTGCACAGTGATCGGTGTGACCACATGCAGTGTCCGGACATTTCGTCGAAAGACATTTCGTCGAAAGTCATTTGGTCGACTGAATTTGGTCAAAAACCAAATGGTCGAATTTTTTTTTTATTTATATATATATATTTTTTAGGTTTTAGTTTAGGGAAAAAAGGGTTTTTTTAGAAATAAAAGGGGGCTGGGGGGGACCCCCCCAAAAAAAAACAAAAAATAAAGTGAAAATAAAAAAATAAAAATTCGACCATTTGGTTTTCGACCAAATGGTTTCGACCAAATGTCCTGTCGACCATTTGTTTTCGACGAAATGTCTGGTAACCACCACATGCACTGTGATGGACTGCCATAAGAGGATGGATGTCCTTAGGCTCCGGGTGCGCACCCTCATCGCTGCACACCGCCAACACAGCACTGGCACCGGTGGGGGCCCTGCATCCCCTCTCAAGTTGCAATCGTGGGTGAGCGCTGCAGCAGTGTCCTGCACCTCAAGGGCATCCATGGCATCGGAGACACAGAGGCAGGAGTGAGCCCACCTGCAGATGCCGGTAAGTGCACAAAGTACAAAGCCATAAGTGTGAATGCACCCCAGGAGTGACCCAATGGACCCACTGACATACCCCCCCCACCGGCCAGGGCAGGAGTGACCCAATGGACCCACTGACCCCCCCCCAGCCAGGACAGGAGTGACCCAATGGACCCACTGACACCCCCCCAGCCAGGGCAGGAGTGACCCAATGGACCCACTGGCACCCCCCCCCCCCAGCTAGGGCAGGAGTGACCCAATGGGCCCACTGACACCCCTCCACCCAGCAAGAGCAGGAGTGACCCAATGGACCCACTGACACCCCCCCCCCGCCTGGGAAGAAGTGACCCAATGGACCCACTGACCATCCAGATGACAAGTAACACATCCCCAATGCATGTCCCCTGGAAATGCACACAGTGTGCCTGAGTGGAAGCAGAGACACACACACCTGAGCGCATCAATAGTCACAAGTGTGTACATGCAAGTGTTCATGGATTGTTCAGTTTGATGCATGTGATGGACACATCAAGTAACATCACACAACTAACAGCATGCCCTCTGTATCCCCACAGCCGTGTCAAGTGACAGCAACGACGGCCAAGAGGTGACACAGCGGCCATCTGCACGCACCCAACGCAGCACTCCTGCCCAGGAGGACGATGCTAGCTGCTCCGGCACACAAGCACCAGCTGCATCAGGCACACCAGCTGCATCGGGCACACCAGCACCGGCTGCATCGGGCACACCAGAGGACGCCACCATCCCCATGCAGGCACCCACCATGGCCCCGGATGCCATCTTGCAGCCCATCTGCACTGCTGAGGAGGCTGCATCGAGTGATGACAGTGCCCCGGCCATGCAGGCAGAAGTTGTACAACAAGGTGAGGGGGACAATATGGGTGAGCTGTCATCCATCCATGGCCTACAGTTCAGCCCTCAAGAACTGCACAGACCCATGCGCTCCCCAAAGCACTCCATGGCTGAGCTCAGTACTTGCTTGCAGCACATTGAGCAACAACAGGCCACCCTGACGCAGCTCGTGGAAAGACAGCTGGAGGAGGCCAGACTGCAGCGTGAAGAGGCCAGGCTGCAGTGTGAAGAGGCCATGCATCAGTGGGAGGAGGCCAGGCTGCAGTGTGAGAGCAATGCGACGTCGGTGCGTCGGCTCTCGAGGTCCATTGGATGATTTGCGACCACCATCATCACTCGGGCACGCCATGTCAGGGAAGGGAACAGTCTGAAATCCAGCATAGCGGAGTCAATGTTGGTTGCCCAGCAGGCGATTCAAGGATGTGTGCCCATAGTCACACCAGCAGTCACCTCAGCCAGCACCACCCCATTCAGCTCTGCCACTGGCAGCCCACGGAGGCGCTCTAGTCAGCTGACTGGACCCGCCAGCAAGGACACTCCTGCGCATAAGCACCCCCGTAAATAGTGCCATTTGGGTATGGCAATAGACATGACAGTCAGGGACACGATGGGTGTGGGGGGTGGGTACGTTTAGTGGTGGGGGAGGTCCATTAGGGGGTTAGTTGTGTGGGGCCTGGTTGGGGTGGGTACATTTGGGTGGTGGGGGAGGTCCGTTAGGGGGTTAGTTGTTTGGGGCCTGGTTGGGGATGGGTACGTTTGGGTGGTGGGGGAGGTCCATTAGGGAGTTAGTTGTTTGGGGCCTGGTTGGGGGTGGGTACGTTTGGGTGGTGGGTGGGCATGGGTGTACAGCTTCCCTACCCAATGCACCTTCTTTCCTGGTTTGTTTATAATACAACACCTTTGAAAAGGACAATCCATTTATTCACTGGCATCTTCATATCCGTGCAATGCTGTCAATGTGCAGTCTCTCAAAAGTAAATGCGAATGAGTGTATCCCGTGCTCGTTGGCCATCTTGTGCACCCCTGGGAGAGTGTGGAGCCACCCCATCCCCATCTTCACCTCCATCATCATCCTCTGTGTCTGGGGGCAGAGGAATGTTCCTGCGCATGCACAGATTGTGCAGCATGGCACACACAAGAACAATTTTACCCGTCTTCACTGGGTTGTAGAGCAGTGATCCTCCAGATCTGCTCAAGCAGCGGAACCTGGCCTTCAGTAGACCAAATGTCCTCTCAATCATGCCACGTGTGCGGACGTGTGCCCTTTTGTACGCCTCCTCATGCCTGTTCCTTGGCCTCCGTACAGGCGTCTTCAGCCATGGCGTGAGTGCATATCCAGCATCACCTACATGGGATGGAAATGTGTGGGACATGTCAGTGTTTGTGGTATCATCTCTTGATCAGATGCAGTGCAATCTTGTGTCATCATTCATTCATCAAGCAGTGGTCGGACGGGTGGATGATTACCATTCATGGGTAATTGTTGTAGACGTTGGCATTTGGACATTACCCAACGACTTGTTGTGCATATGTAGTTGCCCTTGCGGACAATAGTGGTTGGTAAGTATGGCATTGTGCAATGATGTACACACATGGAGGAGACAATCAATAGACTGTGGTGATGTGGTTGCTGCAGGATGTCTTATGTGCGGTCATCATGTACATTGGGGGGGCAGTGGTGCATAGTGTGGGTGGCTGTATTGAGTGGCTCAAGTTGTATGGCCTTGTGGTAGTATTGGTTGTATATCTCATTTGGCAGGGTGTGTACGGGCACACTGTGGCAACCTGTCATGTGTAGCTTTGTGATGTGTGGGTTATGCTGACCGTCCATTACATGGGCCAGGGGGTGATGCATGTGCAGTTGTAGCAGCCCACTAACACAGGTCATTGCCCTGGACACACACCCCCCTTCCACAGGGCCTGTGCATTGGCAGTTGTACTCACTCAATAGCCATGTGCTTTGTACAGCGTAGCATTCCATGTAGCGTAGCAATGTCAAATTCCGCAGGACCATTGAGTCATGTGTTGACCCCGGGAAACGTGCGCAGCAATGTGTAATCACTTGTCCGGTGTCACATACCATCTATACATTCAGTGAGTGGTACAGTTTCCTATTGTGGTACACCATCTCCATTGCACGTGGTACTGTCAGCTCTATGTGGGTGCAGTCTACTGCACCTATGCAATTTGGCATGGCCGCAATGGCATGGAAGGCCAACTTGGTGGCAATGACCTGTGCAAGGGTACGGGGTAGGGCGATGTGTTCTGACACATGGCGCAGCAGGGCATCCAGTACCTGTCCCAATATTTTAGAGAAACAGGGTTGTGAGAGCCCGTGCAGCTCACCAACTGTGTGCTGATAAGTTCCAGTGCCTAGAAAATGCAGTACTGACACCACCTTCAGGGGGGTGGATTGCGGTCGAAATGTCTATGTGGCTGCTGATGGTGTCCTCAATCATGGTGGTGATGTACATGATTGTTGGACGGTCCAGCCGGTATAATGTGTGGATCTGTCCTGGGGTCAGGTTCCAGGGTGAGGCCCCGATGCGGGGTATTGCAGGCTGCCTGCAGTGTCGTTCCAGCTGCACAATTGGGTTTGGCATTGGTGCATTGTTTGCTAACTGCCGCCTGCGCCTCCTCCGCCTCCGCCTCATCCTCCTCTGCACCATTACTTCCACCATGTGCAGTGCTGCCTGTAGGTTCAATAGCCCCAGTCCCAATGGTGCTGCAGCTGCTGCAGCTGCTGCCTGGATAGTTGTGCTTGGAGTTGGCCTGGGTGTGGCCCTTTTGTAGGCTCCCAGTGGCCTGCTGGGTCCAGCTGGGCTCATTTGCTGCACCTGTGGCCTAATTCAGCTCACCAGGCACTGTTTAACGTCATGTTTGCGGTGGCACCGATACCGCCTCCGTGCCCACGTTCTTTCCGCCATTTTTATGGCAGTGTTTCCATGTCCGTGGTACTCGTAATGCCCATGGTGTTAGGTGTTGCCGGTAACTGGGGGGTTTCCCCGTCGATGCATTTTACGGGTCCCCTAACTCCGCAGCGGCGGTTTGTGGTAGTGGTATTTCTGGAATCGTGGGTCGTGATTTGACGGTCACGGAAACTGTGCCGGTATGGTTATACCGGTGGCGTTAAGTCCGGGTGGGCGGACTCGTGATGAGGCCCACTGTGTCGGCAGAATGGCACATCAATGGCGTTATCAATACAACCCGGGCCGTACCATTATCATTTAACTTCTCAGATTGGCTGTGTATTGTGACGTATCTGGAGACTTCATCCCTTCTTCCCTTGGGGGAGCCACCCCCTTTGAGGCTAGGGAAATCAGCCCGCCAGAAAAGCCCTCCCTAAGGGTTTGGGAAAGCGAGACATCACTGGGCATGACTCCCCTTCAGGGTACAAGTACTCCCATTCCCCATTCCCATGGGGAACTCCATATAGCTAAAGTATTATCTGCCTACATGGGAGTAACAAAGACAGACATCACACCCATGTGTTGTACTCAAGTTAACACTGACATTACCTCTATGTGTTTGGCTCAACGTAGTGCTGAATCTTCAAAAGGTTTGACAGCCAGTGGTGAACAATCTGGCCCTTTTGAATCTTGTGTGAGTGAGAATAAAGGGCCAGCAACACTTGAATGGAGGAGGAGAAACCCTACGCTGAGGTGAGCCTCTGACATGTGAACGTCAAGGAGGGGCGGAGCTGCACAAATCAGCAGAGCCGGCTGTAGCACAGAAGAAAGCAGACACCCGAAAAAGAGACGCCACCTGCCCAGCAAAGGAGAGCACAGGACCTGAGAAGCAGAGGCTGTGCATAGAGAACCATACCTGTAGGCACAACCACGTACAGGACATGATGGGTCCGGAGCCCGCCAACAGCCGCTGAATCCGGGAACAAAAGGAGACCTGCGCCCTCCGCTCTCAACGCGAGAGCCAACTGCAGAGAGACCACTGAGACGATCGGAAGGCGAAAATCAGTAGTAGACAGTGTGAAAGAGCGGCAAGCCGTGGAGAACGCTACCGCCGCTGATGAGATGGACCATCACCGGAGCAAACCTGCAATACAGCAGATATGTGGATTGCCCAGGTTGGAGGGAGGAGAGAAGAGGAACGAATGAGTTGGTGAGAGAGAAGGACTACCCTAACCCTGTGCCAGAGTCACAGGGTCCCGAGAAGAGAGGGAACACCAGATAAGAAAAATGGTTGCGGGAGCCCGAGTAACCCGAGCAGCACCAATCTCGAGAAGGGTCACAGGGACCCACGAGAGGTAAGAGAGCCAGATGGACAAAGGGGTCCCCGAAATCCCTGAGAGTTAAGTGAGACAGTGGGACAGAGGAACCCAAAGGAGCCACAGGGGCCCTTTAAGCAAAGTGAGCCAGATACCAGGGGCACACAGAGGCACCAAATAGTTGATTAAATTGGGAAGAGATCAACCAAAGTGGTGGAGAGAGATCATGGAAATATTCCACCAGACTTTGAGACTTTTGTTTGAAATTTGGTGGAACTTTTTGAGGAACCTTTATAGACTGTGAAGAACTGTTCATTTGAAGGAAAATGTTATTAACTGACAATTATTATCCCAGGAGGGATTCCCGGGACACACAAGAGAGATCCTAGTGGAAAACCCAGAAAGCAGGGCACTCAAACTATTTTTTCTTTTACATTTTTCTAAGTAGTAGGGCCAGTTTAGTGAATAGGTTTGGACTGAGGACTATTTTATTTTGGTCTATCGCCGAGTACCTTAGTTTAGTTTTGTTAGGAACGGCACTCCCTTTTACCAATATGGTCAGTGAGGCATTTTATTTTTATTTAAATAAAACTATGTTTAAACAATGTCCTCTGGTCCGAGTCCTTCTTCTGGTTTGCCACAGTATACACATCCTCAAACATGCTGATCAAGGCATTACTCTGGTAAGGAAAACCTTCTCAATAGAACATTGTACAAAATAGGGGTTGTGGCAGTAGGATCAGCCTCAATACATCTGGGTCCCTCGCCTTCTGTTTTAACACAGACGTTTCCATGAGGGCTCCATTTTGTATGCTGATGCCTCTACTACAAACTAGCATAGCAAATTACAGTGATCATATGGTAGGGGATTGTAGTAACTGCTTCACAACAGTTATTAATAATATAGAAAATGACATGGGCCTTGAGCAAGATAGGAGGGTATGTACAGTGAAATACACCACGTGGAGTGGACAAAAAGTGCCTCTCAACATATACAATGTACATAATATGCTGGTGAATCCGGAAGGGGTGGTACAGCCTAATACATGCTTGAAGGCATGGCAGGGGTCTAAAATGTTCAATACCACCACAGTGTCTGTATCAGAATATATATGGTAGATTGGCCATGCAGCAGAAATTCGAGCCATGTATATACTATTCAGGCATATTGTGGCTAAGCGGGCACTGAGCATACAAAACACTCGCTTGGAATTTGAGAGGGACGTGCACCATTGGCTACACTCATCCAGCAGTATTATTAAGTGATTTTGTAAATCGCTCATACACCCAGAGGCACCATGGCGCCAGGAACACATAGAACAGTTGATCCATACCCGGCCTAGAAGAACAATGCCTTAAGGTGACGTCTGAATTCCAGATGATTAGAGGTACATTTGAGAGTAATGGGGAGTGAATTCCACAGCCTGGCAACCGCGATAGAGAATGCTTGACCCCCCACACTATAAAGGTGAAACCTAGGAACCAGACCCTGACAAGCATTACCAGAACAAAGGGCTCGACCTGGGAGGTAGGGGGGAACCTATCACAAAGATGTTCTGCCCCCTGTTGGTAGTAAGCCATGTTGGACTATTCAGAGAGCTTTGAACTCTACTCATCTAGCCACTAGAAGCCAGTGGAGAGATCGCAGAATAGGAGAGATGTGGGCCCCATAGTGTGAGTTGGTAGCTACTTGGTCCACCAGATTCTGTGGTACATGTAGACGATGGATGAGCACTACTAAGCGGGGCAAGAACAGAGCACTGCAGTAATCTATTTGCTGCAAAACCAGTGTGGGCACTATCAGAGGCCAGAGGTGGCTGGGTAAAAACAGTAGAACCCTATACAATGTCCTGAGATGGAGATGGCTGGCATTACAAACTACCCCAACCTGAGGGGCCATCGAAAGTGTTGAAGATAAAACCACCCCAAGATTCCTAACGACCGTCACTGGAAGAGGAAAATCAACAAGTATAGTGGGCCAAAAGGTTGGAGTCCAGAGAGTAGGATTGGGAGGAGAGCCCACAACCAAGACTTCTGTCTTGTCCCCATTCATCTTCAGCCAGTTGCTGTTCATGCACCCCTTCTCGGCCATCCATCTCTGACCCAAGCACAAAGACACCTCCATCCGATTGAGATCTAAACAAATGAGGATTTGGGTGTTGCTGGCATAGGAATAGCATTGGATGCCGAAAGAGCGGATAAGACAGACAAGAGGCAGGATATAGATGTTAAAAAGCATAGGGTACAAGGCGGAGCCCTGAGGAACTTCAGATGACAGAGGGTCAGCCAGGAAGAAGGCAAACCAAGCTGTCAGGGTTGCACACCGGTACCTGGCGCAGGAGTGGGTGTACCAACTACCCCCACACTGGTCTTGATACCTGCAAGACGAAGCTTACGCAGGCCTTCGCGACCAGGGCAGGGAAAGAGGGTTAGGGTCTCGTTGATTGGATAGGTTGGGGGTTGTGGGCAAACCGGGAAAAGGAATAGGGCGAGGTAATGGGCAGGTAGGGGGAGATTGGGTGAGGCTAAACTGCTGCACACCTTCATCGTCATCTTCATAACACACCAAATGGTATTCCTGCAGTGCCTACAGGCTGGGCCTAACACTACGCTTTCTGAATTATGAATCACATAAACAAACAATTAAGCCCTTTGGGCAGATCAATTGGCAGTGGGCAACCACTGTCACAGTTAGTCTAGCATGCAACACTTAGCTTGGGTCCATTGTCCGGTCCAAGTGCACAGTCCTTGATAAGCTGTCAGTCTGTGCTGCGTCTCAGAGGCGGTGTAGGCTGGTCACGTCTTCCGCTACAAAGAAAGAATATGTGTTATTCTTGGTCACACATACACACGGTCATTCACTCCATGCCGCATTCATACTTTCTTCCCGGGCTCAATGATACGGCTCCCTACGGACTATGCCGTTCGCAGTACTTGTCTTCTAGCAAAACAAGTCGTCAGCATAAATGCCAGCGCGACCTTCGCCGCGCGTGGCTTGGGGCGCGGGTATTTTCCGTTTTACAATGCCGATGTTGCGTTCCTCATATCTGCATGACACGCGCTGCTAAACACTTTTTTATCCCCAGGACTAGTACTTATCTCGTATGCCGGCGCAGGGGCGAGCGATATGGACTGGGAGACTGTGCCCCCTGCGCTTCCCAAAACTCCCTCTACGGGCTTTCTCAGGACTGCGTGTTGCGCAGCTTCGATCCCCTGGGTATGCGTCCCAAACTTATCTGAGTAATGGCGAGTGGCTGGAATCTCAATCAGGTGGGGCGGGGCCCCTCGCACGAGTTTTCCTGCGGAGCTCGGTGTCTCACGTCCTTCTCCCCGGCGATCTCGAGCACAAGCCCCATGCTGACGTTTTCGCGCATGCGCGTTGGGGCGTACCACGCCCGATCCGATCCCTGATTGGCTGTCTGTGCGCGAGGCATGCTGGGTAGTGTAGTCTCGATGTCCTTGCAGTGCCTGCAGCCTAAAGGGAGGACAAAGCAGTCTCCTGTATGGCAGCACCCTTCCCCATCCTACCTGAACACCACACACATCCACAACACGTGCCCCATAGTGCAGGGCACATACCAGCTTCTTCACTTTAGGTTTCGCTGCATGCTTTTTACGTGCCACCCCAGGTCTGCCCCTGACATCACCCCCCCCCCCCACGGAAGGCCGGTGGAGGCCGGGGTTTGTCTGGGAAGTTGCGATGGAAAGTGCACAGCAGTCTTGGGGCATGTATATGAGCGGGTGGCTCCCAGGAGCGATCTTCAGGCCCATACCCGACCCAATCTACCAGATACAAAACCTGTCCTGCCCTATCCCGTTTAGAGTTTAGGATTGCTTGGACCTCATATTCGGGTTCTCTTTGTACTAAGATGGGTGGTGGTTTCTGGGTCTTGATGGTCTTGGGGGCTAGCTTCAATAATGAGGTATGGAACGTTGGATGTATTCGCATTTGAGGGGGTAATTTCAAACGCACGGCTACTGGATTGATGATTCGTTCTATAGGGAATGGGCCCAGATATCGGGGTTGTAATTTACGTGGTCCATGTAAAGTTATATTTCGAGTGGAGAGCCAAACCATGTCTCCCACTTGATATTGAGGGCAGGCTCGACGATGTTTATCAGCATACTTCTTGTAGGTGGTCTTGGATTGTACAAGATTATCCTGCGCCTCTTTCCACACTTGTTCCATGCACTTCCTCCGTCCTGTTATGGTTGGAAGGGTCGGCTCGGATTCTGCCAATGCAACAGGGAGTACCCTGGGATGGTAGCCATAAAGGCAGTAAAAGGGTGATTGCTTTGTGGAAGTATGGTTTGCGTTGTTATACGCTAGCTCCGCCAACCACACATGTTGCAACCAAGTTGCTTCCCGACTGGCAATAAAACAGCGTAGGTACTGTTCTAGCCCCTGATTGACTCTCTCTGTTTGGCCGTCTGTTTCCGGATGATAGCCCGATGTGAAGCCCACATCCATTCCTATGATTTTGCAGAATTCACGCAAGAAGTGAGAGGTGAATTGTGGTCCCCTATCCGTTATTATGTGGGAGGGCAGTCCATGGAGGCGTACTATATGCTGAAGAAATAGCTCTGCGACTTGACCTGCGGTTGGTACTCCCATACAAGGGATAAAGTGTGCCATTTTAGAAAACGTATCAACAACCACCATGATGGAGGTAAACCCCTGGACTGCAGGTAGATCTACTATGAGATCCATAGTGATGGAGTGCCAGGGTGCAGAAGGTGTTGGTAATGGGCACAACAACCCTGCTGGTTTACTGTGGTCGGATTTATTACGTGCACGCGTATCGCAGTCACTCACATACTTTTGTACGTCTCGCCGCCAAGTAGGCCACCAGAAATACCGTGATACCAGTTCTTGGGTCTTTGTCCTACCTGGGTGGCCCGCTAGAGGCGAATCGTGGCACCAAGACATGGCTTTTTTCTGGAGTTTGGTAGTGGGTAAGAAGAGTTGCTGGCCGTGATACGGGAGCCCAGCAACTACCTGATGTTGCGGGTCTTCTGCACACCACTTGTGCAAATCCTGCATGGATAATTCTTGCTGAATTATCTCAAATAGTCCAGTCGTAGCACCGACAATGCGTGCCAGTGGAACTATGGTCTGTGGAACACTTTCTGTCTTATTGACAGGATCAGGATACCGTGACAAAATGTCGGCCTTTCGGTTATTAGTGCCCGGCCTATATGTGATTATAAAATCAAATTCCGCGAAGAACAGGGCCCAACGCAATTGCCGCGGGCTCAAGTTTTTAGCAGTCCGGATAAATTGCAAGTTCCGGTGATCTGTTATTACAGTCACTGTGTGCCGAGCCCGCATCAGATAATGCCGCCACTCATCAAAGGCGGCTTTGATGGAAAGTAATTCACGGTCCGCAATGGTGTAGTTTGCCTCAGCTGGTAACAGTTTTTGCGAGTAATAGGCCACTGGATGGAGTAAGCCTGATTCTGGATTCCTTTGAGACAATATGGCCCCTAGAGCATAGCTGGAGGCGTCGGTCTCCACTATAAATGGTTGAGCTAGGTCAGGGTGCCTCAGGACAGGTGCATTAGTAAAAGCGCTCTTAAGTAGTTGGAAACCTTGTTCGGCTGCTTGATCCCACACAAAGGTACGTCCTTTACGTAGTAATTTGGTGATTGGTGTCACTAATTCCGAAAAGCTTTTTACAAAGCGCTGATAGAAGTTGGCAAATCCCAGGAAGGATTGTACCTCCTTCACGTTAGTAGGGGATGGCCAACTTAGTATCGCTTGCACCTTTTTCTGATCCATTTGTACCCCGGTGGGTGTCAGGAAATACCCCAAAAATTCAACGGTGGTACGATGAAACTCGCACTTCTCTAACTTAGCGTAGAGTTGATGTTCCCGCAATTTATATAATACGGCGCAAACGTGCTGGACGTGTTCCTGAGGACTACGAGAGTAAATTAAAATGTCATCTATATAGACAACTGCACAGATGTCCAGAAACTCTCGGAGGACTTCATCCAAGAAGTGTTGGAAGGCTGCGGGTGCATTACAGAGGCCGAATGGCATAACCTGGTATTCATACAATCCGAATTTTGTACGGAAGGCGGTTTTCCATTCGTCCCCCTCACGCACCCGCACTAGATGGTAAGCACCTCTAAGGTCCAACTTAGTGTAGATGACCGCATCTCGTACCTGGTCTAACAGAACGGGTATGAGAGGAAGGGGGTAACGGTTTTTGATGGTAATCCGGTTTACCCCGCGGTAATCGATACAAGTCCGGAGCTCCCCGGACTTCTTGGGAACGAAGAATAAGGGGGAAGAGACTGGCGAGTTGGAATGGCGAATAAAACCGCTCTGCAAGTTTGTAGCAATATACTCGCGAAGGTGTTCATTTTCTGCCTCTGTCAGGGCATAGATACGACTGCATGGGAGAACAGCTCCCGGTTCGAGATCTATTCTGCAGTCGAATGATCTATGCGGAGGCAGAGTCTCTGTAGCCTTTTTATTGAACACATCCGCAAAGTCGTGTATTCTTTGGGTAGATCTGTAAAACATGTCTTGGCCGGCTGGTCCTCTACAGTACCAATGGTGCACGAAGCTATGAGGGGTTTTGGTCTACAATGTGTTTGGCAATAAGTGGAGTTCAATGCGACCCGACCAGTAAGCCACTGAATATCTGGATCATGTTTACGTAACCAGGGTAGTCCAAGAATAATCCCGAACTGTGGGGCGGCAATCACATCAAAGATGACCTCTTCCCAAAGTGATTCCCCACATTGTAGGGTCAATTTTTGGGTACAATGAGTAATAGGACCTGAACTGAGAGGGGTGCCATCAACCGCCTGAACTGGCTCTGGTGTTACTTTCGGGTGAACGGAGATCCCTAATGCTACAACACACTTGGTATCAATGAAATTTCCTGTTGCTCCCGAAT
Source organism: Ambystoma mexicanum (assembly GCF_040938575.1). Classification (NCBI taxonomy): domain Eukaryota; kingdom Metazoa; phylum Chordata; class Amphibia; order Caudata; family Ambystomatidae; genus Ambystoma; species Ambystoma mexicanum. The sequence goes on along the minus strand of NC_090923.1, from coordinate 1,404,460,033 downwards.
CCACCAGCATGGATACCATCCTCTGGTGTCCTGAATAGCTCAATTGACCGGATATCTTAATATGGGGAGCATAATTGGGATTGTCCGTGACTGAGGCCCTAATCCCCGGAAAGCTCGGTCGGGTGACCCCCACTACCGCCGAGCGGAGGCGTTTCCCTGACACTTAGGCTTCGTGGGGCACTCTCGCACGAAATGCCCGGTTAAACCACAATAAAGGCAAACACCTTCTTTCCTCCGTCGCTCCTTCTCTTCCTTGGATAAGGGTCCTCGGACAGAACCTATTTGCATGGGTTAGTCCCCACCAGACCTTTCTACCGGCCCACGAGGTCCACGAGACTGGTCTAACCGGACCATCGGGCGAGGTTCACCTTTTCTTTTATCGCCCCGTCTCTCAGCCTGGCGATGATCCAACCGTAAGGCAAGATCGATCATGTCGGAGCATTCCACTGGCTGTGGATCAACCTGGGCAATTAGATCTTTCAGATCGTCCCGCAGATATCCGCTTGTCGGCAGGCCACTCAGCTTCCTCTACCAAGCGGTTGAAGTGTATAACGTAAGTCACCAGTTCCTTGTTTCCCTGCCTGAGCGTCAAAAGCTCTCTATCCTTATACAGGGTGGCTGCCCGTCGGTTGAATACCTTCTCAAACTCACCCAGAAACCTATCCCAGTCGTAGAGTAGTGGGTCGTCCTTATGCACCAAAGGATTGGCCCATGCAGCGGCATCCCCCGTGAGATAGGAAATGACGAAGGCCGTCCTAGACTGGGTGGACCGGAAGGCCGTGGGTTTCGTAAGAAACTGGAGGCGACACTGAGTGATGAAAGTAGTAAACTTCTGAGGGTCCCCAGCATAACGCTCTGGGGGTGCCAGAGGAATTGTGGGTTCTGGTGACACTTGCACTTGGACGGGGACCGGAGCCGAACCAGGTAAGGGAGAGGTCTACGCTGCCATACTTCGGACTTGAACCGATAAGGTAGCGTATTCCTGTCGAGATGCTGCCAATTCGTTTTGCAGATCCTGCAGGACTTTAGCAATCTCCTCCATATTGCGAAAAACGGGGGAGGGTATCAAACCCACTCAGGCGCCGTAATTATTCGTGGGCTTGTGCTTCTGTCAGGGTTGCACAACGGTACCTGGCGCAGGAGTGGGTGTACCAACTACCCCCACACTGGTCTTGATACCTGCAAGACGAAGCTTACGCAGGCTTTCGCGACCAGGGCAGGGAAAGAGGGTTAGGGTCTCGTTGATTGGATAGGTTGGGGGTTGTGGGCAAACCGGGAAAAGGAATAGGGCGAGGTAATGGGCAGGTAGGGGGAGATTGGGTGAGGCTAAACTGCTGCACACCTTCATCGTCATCTTCATAACACACCAAATGGTATTCCTGCAGTGCCTACAGGCTGGGCCTAACACTACGCTTTCTGAATTATGAATCACATAAACAAACAATTAAGCCCTTTGGGCAGTTCAATTGGCAGTGGGCAACCACTGTCACAGTTAGTCTAGCATGCAACACTTAGCTTGGGTCCATTGTCCGGTCCAAGTGCACGGTCCTTGATAAGCTGTCAGTCTGTGCTGCGTCTCAGAGGCGGTGTAGGCTGGTCACGTCTTCCGCTACAAAGAAAGAATATGTGTTATTCTTGGTCACACATACACACGGTCATTCACTCCATGCCGCATTCATACTTTCTTCCCGGGCTCAATGATATGGCTCCCTACGGACTATGCCGTTCGCAGTACTTGTCTTCTAGCAAAACAAGTCGTCAGCATAAATGCCAGCGCGACCTTCGCCGCGCGTGGCTTGGGGCGCGGGTATTTTCCGTTTTACAATGCCGATGTTGCGTTCCTCATATCTGCATGACACGCGCTGCTAAACACTTTTTTATCCCCAGGACTAGTACTTATCTCGTATGCCGGCGCAGGGGCGAGCGATATGGACTGGGAGACTGTGCCCCCTGCGCTTCCCAAAACTCCCTCTACGGGCTTTCTCAGGACTGCGTGTTGCGCAGCTTCGATCCCCTGGGTATGCGTCCCAAACTTATCTGAGTAATGGCGAGTGGCTGGAATCTCAATCAGGTGGGGCGGGGCCCCTCGCACGAGTTTTCCTGCGGAGCTCGGTGTCTCACGTCCTTCTCCCCGGCGATCTCGAGCACAAGCCCCATGCTGACGTTTTCGCGCATGCGCGTTGGGGCGTACCACGCCCGATCCGATCCCTGATTGGCTGTCTGTGTGCGAGGCATGCTGGGTAGTGTAGTCTCGATGTCCTTGCAGTGCCTGCAGCCTACAGGGAGGACAAAGCAGTCTCCTGTATGGCAGCAGCTTTCCCCATCCTCCCTGAACACCACACACATCCACAACACTTGCCCCATAGTGCAGGGCACATACCAGCTTCTTCACTTTAGGTTTCGCTGCATGCTTTTTACGTGCCACCCCAGGTCTGCCCCTGACGCAAGCTAGGACAGGCCCGGACAGAGCAGCCTGGGCCAGGTGGAACAGCAGGATAGGGCGGTCGCCAGTGTTGAATGCCGCTGAAAGATTTAACAATATCATGGCACCCACTCCTCCGCTGTCCATCAACCTGGCCATGTCGTCGACCACCAATACCAGGACCCTCTCCATGCCACGTCCCAGACGAAAGCCTGTCTGAAAGGGGTAAACAAAATAATATGATTCAACAAAAGAGGAAAGAAGGGGAGACACCAGAGTTTCCAGGATATTCATAAAGAGAGGCAGAAGAGAGATGAGGAGCAAATTAGCAAGAATAGAAGGGTCCAGTGACGGCTTCTTTAAAAGGGGGATGACAATGGCCTGTTCAAGCTTGACTGGTGTTGTATCCTCACCCCAGATGGTCGGGGTAAGGACCCGCAATCACGCCTTCATCCACACATGCACACCGGACACACACGCAAGGACGATGCGGGATGCGTTGTTGCCTGGTCCGCGTACCGGCGGGAACTGCCGCACGGGCGCCGTTTATTGCTCTGCGCATGCGCGACCCGGGAACGAGGCTCGCGCATGCGCTGCACACTGCGTGGACGTCACATCCCTTCTTTTTTTTGTAACACCAAAAAGTAGTGTAGTACGAACACAATTGTACTCACGTGATCAAACGTAACAGTAGTACAAAAACATTGCATAACCAAGGTAGGCTTCAGGACTTCCTCGATCAATCACCCGAGTCCATAACATAGTCTTTGAAGTGGTCCGGAAGTCTCCTTCCCCCTCGAACTGGATATCTTGGCACGACCATGGGCACAAGACAGTCAGCGCCACAGGTAGGGCCTGGATCTCTCGACGGCTCGCTCTCCTGGATCTCTGGGCTTGAGGCCCGCATTGATGACTCGTCTGATGTCTGAGCTTCAGGCGCGACGTCCACTTTCTTGAAGAACGATCTATTGCGGGTGACAGTGCCGCTTTCACTGGCTGCAGTCACCATCGTGCCTTTCACATGGGTCACCTTCCAGGGTCGTGGTTCAAATGGCAAGGACAGTTTCCCTTCCGGGTGTCTATTCTTGACGAGCACGGAGTCTCCGCCTGTACATCCTTCTCTTGCAAACCCCTCCGTTCGCTATCCTTTTCGTTGCGTTCCGCCCTTTCCTCTCGGACTTTCTCGTCGTCGATAACTCCGGGACTTCGGTTGTCCACTTCCGGTATCATCCCTCTCGGGCAGCGCCCGAAGAGTGCCTCGGCTGGGGCAACCCCGGTGGACTGGTGAGGGGTTGTGCGGTATACTCGAAGGAACTCTACAATTTTCCTTTTGAGGGGTTCTCCCTTGCTGGCTGAGATTCGCATCACCTTATTGAGCGTACGCATCATTCTTTCGGCCTCACCATTTGCCGCGGCCATAGTGGGGACACTCTCCGATGTTTAATCCCCCTCTCACTCAGATACTGGGCAAATTGGCGACCGGTAAAAGGCGGTACGTTGTCTGAGCACACAATGTCGGGAAACCCATGCGTTGCGAACATTCTGTCCAACGCCGCCGTGGTGTATTCGGTAGCCGTCGACTCGACCACCTCCACCTCCGGGTACCTCGACCATTGATCCACAGCCACCAGAAAGTACATTCCCCGCCCTGTCGCGCCAAAGTCCATGTGTACCGTACCCCATGGCTTTGTGCTGCGGTCCATCGAGCTGATGGGTGGTGCTTTGTCCCCTGGCGTGGCAGGTTGGCAGACCAGCCATCTCTTCACATAGCGCTCCACCCTTTCTTCCAGGCCTGGAAACCATACTTTCGGCCTCAACCTCGCCTTTGTTTTCACGACCCCATGGTGGCCAATGTGCGCCAGCTCCAGTACCCTCAGCCTGAGTTCCCGCGGGATGACGATCTGTCGGCCCTTGAGCAACAGTCCATCATCGGAAATCGATAACTCCTCTCTCACTCTCCAGAGTGCCTGTAGATCTTTCGGGGCCTCTTCCTGGCATCGTGAATTATTACGCAGTACTTCCCTCCAATCTCCGCTTCTCACCGCAGCCTTGATGATGTCGAAGACCTCATCTTTGCATGACTCCGTGGCGATCGCCAGTCTTGATAGTGCTTTGGGAAGCGCACCTTCCACTATCTGGCAGAGTAGGCCGTTGCACTCCATTTCACTGCCGTCACCTTCTGCACTCACTTTGTTGGGATGTCTTGATAGATAGTCCGCAGGGTTATTGGTCCCGGGTCGGTATACCAACTTCACCCCGTATTCCATCAAGGCCAGCATCCATCTCTCAATGCGGGTTGGGGGTTTTGATGATGCACCCGCGAGTATTGGCAGCAGCGGCTTGTGGTCGGTGACCACCACTACCGGTTTGCCCAATATGTACAGGCGAAAATGGCGACATCCCCATAGGATGGCCAGGGCTTCCCTTTCTATCTGGGAGTATCTCCTCTCAGTGCTGGAAAGTGCTTTGCTTGCGTAGGCAATCGGTCTCATGTCTCCACGCTCATCTGGTTGTAATAGCACTGCCCCGACCCCGACTGGGCTCGCATCCACCACTACCTCTGACTCCACCGCTGGGTTAAAATATGCCATGGTGTCACCATCCGACAAAGCGTTCTTTAGGGCCTGGAAAGATTCTTGTTCTCGTGACTCCCATTTCCACGCCACCTCATTTTTTGTCAGTGTCCTAAGAGGTTCCGCCATCGACGCCAGTCCTTTTATGAAACGGCCACAGTACGTCACGATCCCTAAGAAGCTCCTCACTTCCGTAGGGGACTGTGGTGCCGCCGCTTCCCGAATGTCTCTGACTTTATCCGGATCAGGTGATATGCCTGCGGCCTGAAAGATGAAGCCGAAAAACCCGATCCGGTCCTTGAAGAACTCGCTCTTTTGGCGATGTAACGTGAGTCCCAGGTCTTTCAATCTCCTTAGAGTACTTTCCAGACTTTTCAGGTGCTCTGCTTCTGAGTTTGCAAATACCAAAATGTCATCACTCATGTTTAGGACACCTGTCAGCCCCAACAGTGCTCCTCTAATTGTGTTCTGGAACACTTCAGCTGCCGAAGATATCCCGAAACCCAAACGTTTGAATTGGTACAGGCCCTCGTGTGTTGTGAAAGTTGTAATGAATCTTGAGTCCGGGTGGAGCTCCAGCTGGTGGTATCCTGCTCGTAGGTCCAGCTTGGAGAATACACGTGTCCCTTGAAGCTCACCTACGATGTCGTCGAGGGTTGGTGTAATATGCCTCTCCCTCTTAATCGCCGCATTGGGGAGGCGCATGTCTACGCAGATCCTCATTGCTCCCGGCTGCTTAGGTTTGGGGGCGACTACTATCGGTGAAACCCAGGGTGTGGGCCCTTCCACCCTCTCAATGATATCCATATTAACAAGCGACCGCAGCTCTTCTTCTACTTTTTCCCTGAGATGGAACGGAATTCGCCTGTGTTTCAGAGCAGTCGGTCTGATGGTGTCGTCGATGTGTAGCCTTATCGGGGGCGCCTTCAGTTTCCCTACGCCTTCGAAAAATGTCAGCATATTTGTCAAGCAGGCACTCAACATCTATTTGATGCACCTCCAGTGCGTAATGCACCAGTCCAAGAGCCTCAGATGCCGCGCAGCTGAGTAGAGAATGAAGACTGATGTCCGTGACAAAAAAACATGCTTTGATTGCTTTGTCATCCTTGGTGACCGGCGTGACGAACACGCCCTTAATGGGTATCGGTGTGTCGCCTCCGAACGTAAATATTTTCGCCGCGCAGTTGTCTAGCGCTGGAGGTCCTGGAAGTTTTTGGTACTGATCTTCGGCCAATACACATACAGAGGCTCCAGTGTCAATTAGAACCTGTGTTGGCATCCCCTGTATGTCCACCATGCATTTGGGTTGCCTCTTCTTCCTGGTTCCTGATGCTAAATTAGATATGAAGAATACTTCTTCATCCTCTTCTTCCTCTTCCTCCGCTAGCTGCAGCCTTTGTATTTCTTGTTCGAGAGCCGCAATGCTTCGTAGTCTTCTGGATCCGCCACCGCGACTTCTTGCTGGGCCTCTCTGTACAGATACGGGGGCTGGAGCACGGCACATACGGGCGTAGTGCCCTGGTTTATCGCACCGACCACACGATCTTGATTTGGCCGGGCATTCCTCCGAGTGTGGCAGGTCATAACCCCAGTATTGACATATGGACTCCGACCCTGGGGGATTTCGAGTTTCTGGCTTCTTCTGGTCCCACTTATCTTTTGTGGCCCCTCGTCTGCTAATGGCATACGCCTCGTCCGTCATGCCTGGGCGCCTGGCTGCGTCCATCCTTGCGCCCCTCGCCTCCGCCAGTTCAAACGTCCTGCCACTGTCTAGTATTTGCGCCAGCGTCCACCCCGGTTCTCGCAATACTTGTCTCCTTAGCTTGCTCGAGCAACAGCCCTGTATTACCTGGTTCCGTATCATAGACTCATCATTATCCCAGCGACATGCCATGGCCATCATTCTCAACCTGGCGCAGAACTGATCAAGAGGTTCTTCATCTTTTTGCTTCTCCCCACAGAACAGGAATCTCTCATAGTCCATATTCGACTGAGGTATGAAATGGTTTTCCAAGGCCGTCTTGACCCTAGCATATGTGATTACCTGTAGATTGCACGCCTCAAAAATGCGAATGACGTCCAGCCCTGCCGAATACAGCAAAGTTGCCCTTTTCGCGGCATCATCGGTGATACCGGTCGCTGCAAAGTACATTTCAAGTCTTTTAATCCAGAGCAACCATCTTGGCCCCAGTTTGGATGGGGGTCCCGACACGTCAAACTCCTGCATCGGTAACAGAGACCCTTGTTGTGGCCCTGTTGTGCCACGTGCAGTGTCCACTTCCCCATCGCTGTCTGCCATTGCTGCAGGTCGCACAGGCACCTCCAGGTGTCACAGAGGCCGCAAACCTGATATGTGGGGCTCCAACGCCGTGTCCTGGCCACTCCTTTTTGTGTCACAGTTGGGGGTCGTCCCCAGGTGGGTGGGAATGACCAGGGTTCCAAAAATTTGCCGTGAGGCAGAAGCGCAACAGCGCACCAGCACCTGTGCAGGCCGCTACTGTCGCTCAATCGTGGCGTTCACGCCGGGTCCGTGTCATGCCACGATACGCAGCACCGCTGATCCGACGTTCGGTGCGTGTCGGGGCGAGCGTAATCGTGGCGCTCCTCCTCGTCGCCGGTTGTTGTATCCTCACCCCAGATGGTCGGGGTAAGGACCCGCAATCACGCCTGCATCCACACATGCACACCGGACACACACGCAAGGACGACGTGGGACGCGTTGTTGCCTGGTCCGCGTCCCGGCGGGAACTGCCGCACGGGCGCCGTTTATTGCTCTGCGCATGCGCGACCCGGGAACGAGGCTCGCGCATGCGCTGCACACTGCGGGGACGTCACAACTGGGATGCAACCAGATTGGCATGAAAGATTAACTGCTTGGGAAACCCACTCACCAAGGCCCAGTGAAACAAGGCTGACTCCTGTCCTAGCCTGTCCCAGCCTTACTCGCCGTTCGCCTAGACACTATGTCCTTTTTCACCTCACACTAATCCCTGCTTGTGGTTACACAGCTGACTCTCCTCCTCGTGAACCTATGGACTAGCGCTCTCATCATCCTGAAAGTAAGACTAGTAACGTTATCAACTATTTCAGCGCTTCCGAATGCTATGCTTATTCCCATGGGCTTGCTACCTAGTATAGCTATATAAATTGTCTGCTCTGTGCCTACTGCCCTACAAGCATTTATCTTGCCTGTTGAACTAGCTGCCATACTATCTATGCTGATGTTGATAATGCCTTTACTATGCTAATATAATCACATACGCCACTTGACGAGCTGTAGCAACGTAGCAACGTGCTCCATGCACACCTCTGTACTAAGTCTGCACATCTATCACGAGCGCCCTGACTTTAATCAACTGAGCCGACTGCATATTTGAGCCCCTAGTCGCTACCTATTCGCGGTTGCTTACCACCAAGTGATCGCACCATTTCAGTGCCTTATTTGCTTGCATTGCCTATATCTGTTCTCATTGCCGCCCAGCCCATACCTTCCCATTGCATGACCACGGCACCGCTTTCATTTGCGGCTTTGTTCGCCTGTGCTTGCCTTGAAATTACTATGCAGCCAACCCCATGCTCGCTTTTGAAATGATTGAGCTCTTGCTCAGAACCGCAACGTGGACCCACTTGTTAGCTCCATGATATATGCTACTCTGCCTGCCTGATACGCTCATTGTGTATTCCCTAATTTGCTGCGCCACACCTTGATCTATGATTGCATATGTTGCACCGCTCCGCATAAGACATGTCCACATGATCTAAGCTAACTCCAGGGTACCTGCCTTACTCTGCCGTGCTTTTCAACTTGACATTTACCTGATCTGCCAATACTTGCTGCCAATACTAGAATGTCTTCTCTGCCTGAATTGTTGAACCGTTACAATTAGATCACGCTTCTTGCATTCTGCATTGTTCCCTGCCTAACATGCTAATGTATATGCAAGTTTTGGTATTTGCTTTGCCTGTGTACCCTGATCTGATGCACCCCCATTGCTTGACTCTGAATAAGTAGACTTAACCTGTCTTAAACTCATTTGCCTGCATTGCTCGTACAGAGCATGCACTGCCTAGCCAAATAGTGCCTGTAACGCTTACCTATAACTGCCTCACAGACCAGGCGGCCCTTCCTCTCTAATCTCGGTAACATGCTACCACGCTGGTCCTCCCTAAGGTCACTGCTCTCCTCACTACAAGTACTACTCTCAGTGTGGTCAATTACCAGGTCGTCACACCTACCACCTCCCAATTTAGCTGCACCTAGCTCCTTGCACACCTCATCCATGGCCACCTCTCACAGATCTCCTGACACCTACCAAAGTACTGCACCTCAATACCACAACATCTACCTATGGCTCGACCATTTCGCCAAAAAACCCTCACCCAACCAACCATGTCCTATCACTCTTAGAAACCTAAGATTAGGATCTAGACTTATGGGTAAGAAGGGACACCCCATGTACCTGAGCCCATACCTCAAAACTCATACACACAGCCCGCCTCCATAAACGGCCACCTCACCCAAGCCCCATCACCCTCAAACCATCACAGCTTCATCAAGCAACGTTGGTTTAATTAAAGCTGCCCTGATTAACGCAAGATCCCTAGCTGCGCACGCTCTGGACATTGCTGATCTTATCAAAACTCAGGAACTCGACTTCATCGCCATCTCCGAGACCTGGCTGCATGCGGCTTCCGGCCCGGCACTCTCATTGGCCATCCCCACTGATTACTCCATCATCAGATGTGATCGCACCTCGAGAGGTGGAGGAATTGCTTTCATCGCTAGAAACTCATTAGGACTTAGAACCATCCCAAGCACTAAGGTGGAAACTGCAGAGTTACTCTCTGTCAAGCTCGGACTCTCAGCTAACCAAACGGCTACCATCCACCTAATATACAGACCCCCAGGGCCACCCACATCCTTTGTGGATGATATCTCTATGTTAGTACTCAACAATGCTAAATCCAACTCCCAAACCATCATTCTTGGCAACCTCAATCTAGGACACCAAGACCCTAATGATCCTGCGGCCCTCGACCTAGCTAATACCTTAACAGATTTAGGTTTCACTCACCACATACAGGAACCCACCCACATTAAAGGGCGGTCCTTGACTGGCTTAGTGACACCAATTGCAATATTAGCGTAATCTCCAACGCCCCTTGCTTGTGGTCTGACCACCATGTCATCACTTTGAGCATCGAAGCAGCCCCACCACCCAGGCCTTTGGTCGCCCCAGCCACCCTCACTAGAAATAAAAAGAACATTACGACAGAAAAACTACTCCCCCTTATCCTTCCCACACTAAATAACGCTCCTGACACTTGCTCAGACCCCACCAACCCAGCCGAAATGTATAACCAGTCACTGCTTGCAGCCATCAACTCTATCGCCCCGCTCAAACTGAGGAAACCCAAACAACGAGCACACCTTAACTCGTGGTTTACTCCCCAGCTTAGAGTGTTACGCAAAGAGAAACGCACAGCAGAGTCACGCTGGAGAAGTCACCACTCCGACACCCACAAGGACAGTCTTCTGATAGCCACCCTTAACTATAAAGAAGCTGTACTCCAGGCAAAAAAGATTCTTATAATAACCGCATTATGTCAGCCCAGTCCAATACTAAGGAACTCTTTAATATCCTTAAGGAACTCGAGACACCTGCAGCCCCCCCGACTCTTGCTCCAAAGACAACACTTGGTGCACCAATATTCAGTCAGCACTTCTGGGTAAACAAACAGAAATCCCTATAGCTTGACCAACCACTGACCACACCTACACTTAATACACATTTAACCTATCCGCATAAACCTTTCTCCTTCTCCCCACTCACTACTCTCGAAGTAGAAAACATCATAAACAATTTAAAACCTTCCAATTGCCAAGGCGACCCCTGCCCAGCACCTATTATCAAGGAAGCATCTCATGAGCTAGCCCCGTTCATTACAGCATTCATAAATGCTTCTTTCAAGACAGGTATTGTCCCCGACAACCTAAAGGATGCATGGGTTATCCCACTCCTCAAAAAACCCTCCCTTGACCCTAATATCCCAACTAACTTCAGACCTATCACTACAGTCCCATTCCTGCTCAAGATCCTGGACCGCGCAGCCTACCTGCAGATTCAGGATTGCCTCAAACTAAACAATCTCCTGGGCTTAAGACAATCAGGGTTCCGCCCTAAACATGGCACAGAGTCAGCTCTGAACGACTTGAAAACTCAGATGGAGTCACTGAAGGACAATGGGAAGCTAGCTCTTCTCCTTCTCCTCGATCTCTCTGCGGCTTTTGATCTGGTCAACCACCAAATACTCTGCCAGCATCTCAAATCCGCAGCCCACTTCTCTGACTCTGCCAATGCCTGGATCCACTCATTCCTGAGCAATAGATCCATGAGGGTCTTCTCACCGCTGGCATCAGCGGTTCTCTCCTCTATTCACTGTGGCGTTCCTCAAGGCTCATGTTTATCCCCTACGTTGTATAACGTATTCACCAAGCCCCTCATCGATGTGCTTGACTATCTGGGTGTATCCTACACTAACTATGTGGACGACACCCAGATACTCATCCCTATCACAGGAGACTACACAGCTGACACCAAAGCCCTTAACGATGTTTACTCGGTCATCCAGACCTGGAGGGCACAGCACGCACTTTGCCTTAACGATGATAAGACTGATCTCTTACTTTTAGGATCAAATCATCAGCTCAACAAACTAGACCAAACCTACAAGTCCTTCATTATTGACGGCAATGACATTAAAGTCTCCAAAGATACTAAGACGCTAGTGGTCTATCCTGACTCCTCGCTTTCTCTGAACAGACAAATAAATGCAGTTAGGTCAGCTTCGGCCTATACCTGCAAACTTATCACTGCCTGTAGACCCTTCCTAAATTCCACCAACTGTATCACACTCGCCAGAACTCTTGTTATGGCCAAAATCGACTACTGTAGTGCTCTCTACCTAGGGACCAGTCAGTCTAACCTCAATAAATTGCAAACTGTACAAAATAATGCCTTAAGAGCATCCTTAAACATCCCGAGATGCTCTCATATCTCCTCCGTCAGATCAGACTTACGCTGGCTCCCGGTAAAACAGAGAATTGCCCTGAAAACCCTAGCTTTGACTCACAAATGTCTGAGCAACAACGCCCCACCTTACCTGTCTGCTCGCTTCTCACGCCACACCTCCACTCGACCTACCAGAGCAGCCCAAACTCACAGCCTCATCGTGCCTAGATGCAAACTCCAAAAAGCTGGCGGGGTGAGCTTCCCCGTCCTGGCCTCCAAACTCTGGAACACCTTGCCCACACCTATCAGAATTGAACCATCATTCCACTCCTTCAAGAACAATGCTAAAACATGGCTGCTCTCCCAAGACACATGAGACCTTGACACAGTTCAGACTCCATGTGGGGTACAGGACTGAATATACATTTTCTCTCTGCTCTGTCCCTGTATTATACGCTGTTAATGGTACCCTTCGGTACATGTATATATGCTGTATATTTTTGTAACTCACTGTAACTACTGCTTTTTGTAACATGTTTAAGAGTATGTGCCCGGTTGCCCTTGGGCCTGGTTTTTTGCGCTTTATAAATCAAATCAAATCAAATCAAATCAAAATAATGCTGGGCATAATGTCCTTAAGGACAGCCAATGGGACCGGACCAGCGGGAGCAGCCGATTTCAGCTGCATAACCGCTTTCCGCACTGTATCATCCAAAAACATGGGAAACTCTGACCATACCTGTTGGGAGCACACTATTATCTCAACAGGGTCCATGCTGTTATCACACTGGTGAGCCGGATGGATGTCGGTACGTATATTATTTTGGTCATACAATATTGAGCCACAGAGTCACAGACCAGCAGCGTCAGCGTGACCATGAGCATAGATTTAATGGTGGTGGACAAAGATTTGACCACAGAGAACAGCTCCTTCAGTGGTATGAGCGCATTTTCAAATTTTTCAGTAAAGAAAGATTGCTTGGCTTCATGAATAGCCACATGATAGTCTTTAATGAGTTGGCAGTAGACTGCCTTCTCAACTGCCCCATAGGTGCGAGGCCATTTGCATTCAGCCAGTCTCGCCTTGAGGCGAGCTGCTTTAAGTTTATCTGAGAACCACGGTTCATAAGGGCACATGCGGAGTAGGGCAAGCTTAGGGGCTGCGACTACATTTGCTGCAACTCTCAGCCACACTGTAATCAAGGACAATTTGACTATAGAGCTTGTGCTGCACTCATTTTTAATAATAGATACTAAGGCGTCTCAGTCCGCAGAGCGCCAATTCCACCATATGGCGGTAGCGGGATTTTGAGGGGTAAACCGACAGCCTGAAGGGCACTAGATGGTGATCTGACCAGACAAACAGTTCCACAGGGAAAACATTAATACTAAACACGTCAGAGAGAACCAGATGAAGAGTGTTCCCTAAAACGTGAGTGAGCTGGGCAACAAACTGTTGAAGGACCAGATCAGATAAAGTCTCAAAACATTTAGCTAAAATGGGGGCAAGTGGAGTATTGAACTTGATATTAAAGTCGCCCAGCACACCTAAGTGCGGATACTTCACTTTGAGTCCAGCCTCTAGATCTAAAAAAGGATTTAAGAACCCTGTGTGTGCACGAGGTGGCCTATACACAATCAGGATGAGGAGGGAGAAGGTGGGATATGGGGCCAAGCAGATAAACAGAGCTTCCATATCAACATCATGAGAGAGCAGGATACGTGACACTTTGGATCTGGATCTAAATATAATCGCTACACCACCTCACTGGTGGGGGGGGGCAAATCCGATCCAGATTAATTATTTTATAATCATCTGGAAGAGCCTGGCCTAACACAGGTGTATAAGCCTCCCCAAGCTAAGCCTTGGTTAGGCACATGAAATCGGGGGATTGGTCATACCTCGTGGGAAAATGCTGCATGAGCTACAGGGGAGCGCACATTGGATAGAATAACTTTAAGAGAAGGACCCACCTGTTCCCTGCAGGTCGGCCAGCTGGCCACAATGTGATTCCAGTTAGGGGGGAATAATGTATCAGGTGGAACCAAATCCAAAATATCCTTAAGAGTAAGTGCTGCCTCCCTAGACGGGCACAGGCGGGCTAAACTTTGCTGCAGCCTTAGCGCGCTTTAAGGGTGTCCACTGTGCATGACCGATGAGCGATCTGCATTGTGTGTGTATATAGAGGCCATAATATAAACGTAGCCAATCCACTCATAGCACCAATGTAAGGAAAAGGCAGACTGCTGCCGGGACTCCGTGAATGCCGGTTGGAAAAGAAATAAGAAATACATTTGCAGCAAAAACCAAGCCGACCCTCGGTTGCCAGGAGGCCAGTCATCCTCAGCCAGCAACAGATGTACAAGGAAAGCGATAGAAGAAGGGTTATATCAAATTAAAATGAATAATAAATAAATACAAAGAGTTAAAAATCTGCTTGGGGAAGGAAGCGCCCAGTCACCCGCCACGGCCCGGGTAATAACCTGCTGCCTAAAAGGAACAGATAATGTGCAACAATAATAACATGAGAAGTCGTAAATAAAAGACATTAACGGTATGAGAACCACCAGAAGCGTGAGCCGTACCATGGATATCTGCGGAAATTAGCGGAATGCCCATCTGAGTGGGAACGTGTGTGCTATTAGAAATACACAGTCATTCCATGAGAAGGGGGTCCCGGGACTCCTAGGTTGCATTATGGGCGACCCTTGAATGTTCTGTTACCTAATGTTTGCTCTGCTTGCCCAACGGCCATGTGTTTGTATATTCATAGAGGGACAAGCCCTTGTATGTGCCATGCTGCTTGCTACAGTGTCAATATGTGCTTTCATTGTTGCATTCTGTTTCATGTTATGTGTTTAACAGCCACAGTAGGAGTGTTGTAGGCCTATGTAGGAGTGTCCAGGTTTTATGTTGAGTTTCAGGAGACAGGCAGGCCTAGTGGTAAGAGTAGGTCAGAATTGCTTGATATATGTGTGTCTTGTTTCCCTAAACTCCCCCAAACCTATCCAATTACGCTACCATTATCCTCTTTCCGGTCTCGCTTATTTCCCCTTCCCTAGCCATAACCTCTCCCTAATCCCTCTTCCCCCATTGTCTGCTGTGTGGCTACCTGTTATTTCTAACATCAGGTGCCCGTGCCAACCACAGTGGGAGGGTTGATCTATTCTACTTCTGTGGTTTGGGGGAGATTGTCGATACACCCTCCTCCTTGGTTCTTGACACTGGTGTATGCTAAGGATGCAGAAAACCATGACATAGTGCTGAGAGAAGTCCTCGGCAAGCTACAGAGCTCAGGAGTCCACCTACGCCACGAGAAATGTATATTTGGAGCATGTGAAGTAGAGTACCTGGGTTAATGGATCTCAAAAGAAGGGGTGAGCCCTAAGAAAAACCTGCTTCAAGCCATAGTTGACGCCTCAGCCCTGACCTCAAAGGATAAACTCCTGTCGTTCTTGGGGCTTGCGGAGCATTACGCAAAGTTCAGTCCCAGATTTTCAGAAATCACATCTCCCTTCAGAGAGCTCCTGAGGAAAGGAGCGGAGTACATGTGGGACTAACAGCAACTTGCGGCCTTCACCGAAATCAAGAAGAGAATCCTACATGCCCCGTGTTTGAAACCGTTCAACCCTGAAGGGGAAACGTACATAACAACGGATGCCAATGCATATGGCTTGGGCGCCAACCTCACCCAAAAAAGGGGGATACCGAAAATATAGTTGCCTTTGCGTCCAGAGCACTGTCAACTTCAGAGAAAAACTGAAGGGGACCTGGTAAAGATACGCCTGCCCCACAAAGACACCCTAACGGGCTACAAGTACAGCCAAGCCATAGAAGTCACACAGAAAGGCACCAACTACGTCTATACCAGTTACTGGAAAAGGTGGAACCTTCAAAGGGTGGCTGTGTACAAGAAAAGGGCGTCTACAGCCCGCCCCTCTATGGGAATGGGAGATGGAAATGACACGTGGGGATTGACAGACAGCCCTCAACAGCAAGAGATGGAGGTCAGGGAAGAAGAAAACCAAAGTGAGAGCATTCCTATAAGCCCCACACCCTTGGCAAGAGACCCACACTGAGAAGCGACCCCAGCAGACCAAACCCCAAGCGACACATCTTGCATGAACACTCATTCTCTCAAGGCAGCCACTGATCAGAATCAACCCCAATGTGAAAGAAGAAAGCCAACCAAATTCACAGACTTTATCATGGCCTAGGACTAAGCTTTTCCAACGAAAGGAGGTGTGTGAGGACCTAACATGCCAGATCCCGTGAGCCTACGCGCAGGAATCACGCAACTACCCAGAAACTGGGCAGACCCGGAGAGAGGGACCACAAGGACGGTCGTGCCTCACTGCTCCTCCTTGGAAGCTGGGAATCAGCTTCTAAACTGCAGCCTTCAGCACAAGCAGGTTCCTCTACTTGGAGAGTGTAATTCCATGGCTGATAATAAGCCTCGCTGGAGTTCTAGCACGTAGAGGTGCAGTGACACTGACTGCACTGCTACAATAGGACTGAACTGTGAGTACCACTCCATGATCTGAGAGCACCTGTTTTCCCTTTGTTTATGCAAGGTGTCCAAATAAACATCTCTACCCCATCCAGTGTCCTGTGCTCATTGGGGCCACCACAAAGGGCTATATAAAATTAAAATAAATAATGAAAACAAAAAAAAGAGTTACAAATCTACATGGGGTAGGCGGCGCCCAATCACATGCCATGGTCTGTATAATAACCTGCTGCCTCAAAAGAACAGATAATGTGGAAAACTAATAAAATCAGAAGTCTTAAATAAAATAAATTAGCAGTATAAGAACCACCGGAGGCGTACAACTTGGAAAGAAATAAAAGGAACATACCAGACAGAAGAGAGATGACAATCTCTCATTAGATATAACACCATGTACCATACAGTAGTAAGAGCCGTCCTGCCATGGTTAGGTGTGTATCCAGAGATCAAATGAGAGAACTCTAATAAACCTGTATGCATCATCAGAATTATTTGCGAATGCAACAACAAATACCCTAGAAGCATTGCGAAGAGAATTACACTCAGTAGTACTGACAGGCATTCATAATAGTATAGCATTGGCGCTCTTGCTGGCAAAAGAAGTAGGGGTATGTGTGGTAATCAATTCCTCTTGCTGTGTGGAAGTTGAGGAAAGGGACACAATAGCTACCAATATTGAACTACTAAAGCAACAAGCATCTTTATATCCCATATTAAAGGAGGCTGAGGCAGGTGAATGGTTGTCATATAAGTTCTATGTGAATACTGCAGATAAATAATTATGTATATGAAAATGGTGAATTTCTTTTTCTTTTCGCAGCATTATATGCAGGGGGAGATTCCCCTGTGTTTCCCCCCCATACTCCCCTCACATTTTTTATTAACCTAACCCACCACTGCATATGTAATTGCAGGGAAATGTGCAATAAAAACTTTGACATTTTCGTGTGCAGAATTTTGTGATGCGCAGTAATGGGTTGATACCGTCATATCTATGCTGAATTTAGTAAAATTGAACCTCTATGATAGGCAATGCATGGAGGTGGGGTCTGGGCATGTGATTCAGTGAAGATTTCTGGCACATTGGGTATACAGCGCAGAACTGTTTGATTTGAGCATTCACTCCATGCCAGTAGAATTGGCTGAGCACATTCTTCGGTGTCTTCTCTAGGCCCAGGTGTCCAGCATTCAGATTGGCCTGCACTAATTCTGTCACCGCCTTCCAGAATGCTTCAGTACCAGGAGATGGTAATAATTGGTGCCTTCCCCCCTGGGATTTACTTCTACTCGATACACATGTCCTTTCCTATCAATAAAATGGGGGTCTTCAGGCTTTGGCTCTCGGCTTCAGAGACCAAGTCTTACAATCTTGTTTCAGACAGGGCTCTGTTCTCTGGGCTTCTCTGAAGGGTCACTTAGGGAACAGGGGTCTTCTCTATGGGCCTTGTTCATTTTCCAAACCTGACTTAGGCCCCCTCAGTATCATCAAGATCTTCCACTTCTTTGATCTCTGGAATCAATATTCTTTCACTGATCAGTCTGGCTATAGGATGGCCTGGTTATATGACCTTGCAGGGTTTCCCAGGTTAAAGAGGACTATGTCACCTCCCCTCTGTAGTCCTTGTCAATGACTCCATCCCCCATAGCTAGGGAATTTTTATTGGGCAATCCTGATTTGGGAGCAATCCGCCCAAATGCCCTTTTGTTACTCGTAGTCCCATCTTTACTAGGGCCTTTCCCTGGGGTGGAACTATTACCTCCCCATATCCATACAGGTCATCTCCTGCGATCCTTGGGGTTGCTGTAGTAAGGTCTATCCTTAACATCTTCTTGGGATTGGGTGACATCTATATCGTGGACTGAACAATCGAATGATGACACCATGTGTCACAGATGGACTCAAGAACACACCAACTCTCGAAGATGATCCAAGGGTATTTATTAGAAGGTTTGAGTGGGGGTTCACTAAGGGACGTCCCTCTTTGTCTCATCTCGCGTGGGCTTTTCCCTCCCTAGCCGAGGTGTCCCTGAATCCCAAGGTGTCTCTTCCTTTCTCTTCTCCCCTTTGGGCCGATTCACTCTGCAGGGCAGACTCTGGATGTTCAGATCTCCTCAGACCTCCCACTCTCTATCCGCCTCACCACTGCTCTATCCTGGGGTGATCACTTTTTCCTTTCCTCCCATCTCTCCCTCTCTACCCCTCAGGCCAAGCCAACTACCTTCTCGGTCATCCGACCCATGAAGCGTGTGTCAATTGAGGCTTTACCCGCCACTTTCTTTCCCTCTCCTTTGACTGGCTCTCATCCTGACACAGCCTTGTCCATGCTCCACTCTACTATCTCTGATACTCTTGATGTTTTTGCCCCTGTCATGAGGATCTGCTTGAAGCCCAAAGCCAAGTGCAACTCCTGGTATGACTCTGACCTCGTCACTCTTAAACGCAAGTGCAGGGTGGCTGAGAGGAAATGGCTAGCTTCTTGTGCATCCTCTGACAAACTGGCCTGCTGCCTGCTCCAAAGGCAATGCTGGCTCTCTGTCCGCACTAAGAAGGGATCCCACATCCAAGCCTGCGTCTCTGCCGCATCTAACAACTCGGCCAAAGTCTTTGAAATCTGCAAGGAGCTGGCCAATCCTGCTGTAGTCTCCACCTCTCCTGGCCCTCTGCAACACCCTGGCTTCTCATTTCATCTCTTAAATCCAGGATATCCTGCCCACCCTCTCGTCCTCTCCTCCTCCCCCCTCTATTCTCTCCTCTACCTCGGCCCCCCTCCTTTCCTCAGTTCTCCCCTGACGAGATTTCTAGACAAGTCCGATCTATGAAAGTCTCGTCAAAACAGGTTCTTCCCTGTTCTTCCAAAACGATCAAGGACCAGATTGACACCCTCGCTCCAGCCCTGGCTGACCTCTGCAACCACCCCTTCGTCAATGGAGCCTTCCCTTCCCCCCTGAAGCACTCTCTTGTGCACCCTCTTCTCAATAAACACTCAGCCGGCCCCTCCTGCCCGGCTCACTATAGCCCGACCTCCATCACTCCTTTCCTGGGCAAACTCCTGGAAAAGTTGGACATCTCCCAAATTAATCTTCACACTGAATCTGTTTGTTGTCTCCATGACCATCAGTCTGCTTCAGAGCAGCCAGAAGCACGGAAACTGCTCTCCTGAACATCCGTGAAGACCTGCTCTCTAACCTTGATTCTAATCTCCCCTCTGTCCTCATTTTACTCAATTTCTCTTCTTTCTTTGACACAGTCAACCATACCATCCTGCTCAATCGTCTCCGTGATAACCTGGGTATCACTGATCAGGCCCTGGCCTGGCTGACCTTATTCCTCTCTGATCGACCCCCCCAGGTCCAACTTTCCTCTATCTCACTCTCTGCCTGTGGTAATCCCCAGCGGTCTAACCTCTCTCCCTGGCTGTTCAACCAATAGCTGGTACCTCTCGACCCACTGCATTGCCGCTCTCTGCTCCAACTTTCAGTGCTATGCGGATGACACTCAGCTTGTTTTCAGGCTCCCCTCTGCCACCTGTTCTCCTTTTCACATCTCTGACTGTCTGTCTGCTATCCAGGAGTGGTGTGCCGCCAATGATCTCTGCCTTAATGCCAGTAAGACGGAGATTCTCCTCATCGTCACACCTGTACCCTCCTTTTCTGTCAATCTCTGGCCGGCCTCCCTTGGCCCTCTTCCTGCTCCCACCTGTGAGGCAAAGAACCTTGGGGTCATCTTCGACTCCAGACTCTCCTTTTTTCCTCACATCTCCGACGTCTCTAAGAAGTCAAACTACCAACCGCACCTTCCTCTCCTTCCCCCAGAAGCTCACTGTATCTAGAGCTCTAGTTCCGTCTAGGCTGGACTACTGCAACAGCCTCTTTCTAAATCTGCCTGCTTCTACTCTCTGCTCTCTGCAACTCATCCAGAACAGGACTGCGAGACTTGTCCTTGGCCTCAAGCACAGGGATCGTATCTCTCCAGCACTGAAATCTCTACATTGTCTCCCAGTGGCTGCAAGGATTAAGTTGAAGACCCTCTGCATTGTCCACAAGGCATTCTGGGGCCTGGGTCCTCAATACCTCCAACTCTCTCTTCGTAAATACCTTCCTACTCGAGCTCTTCGCTCCCCCACCTCCAACTCCCTCAGGGTCTGTTGCTTCTCCAAGCAATGAGTTGGTAGTAGATCTCTTTCCTCAGCTGGGGCCTCCCTCTGGAACAGTCTCCCTGTCTCTCGGAAACTTGAGGAGATCCATCTCCGGTTACGGAACCACCTCAAGACCTTCCTCTTTGCATCTGCCTTCTCTCTTCCTCTCCCCTGCTGATTTCCTGTCTGATACTGCACTGGACACCTGGCTACCCTCTGATTTCGGGACAAGGTCCCTGCCTGCCCGGTTGCACACCCGCATTGCCCCCCGGCAACCCTTGCACTTGGGTCTGTATCTGTAACCGACAGCCCCCCTACCTGCACTTTTGGACACCTGCTGTCTGCACTTACCATTGCACCTGCCACTTGCTGGCCACACTTCTTGTTATTGTTTTGATCCCATATACAGCACTGCCCCCTCCTTTTTCCCCTGGCACTTTCCCCCTCTGCCTCCCCTGCACTTACGCGATCTCAATGTCACTTGGCCTAGCAAGATCATTGTCTCTGTCCTCCCTCTGTTTCCCCGTCCCCTCGTCGCACCTTGAAACACTTGTGTATAGGCGCGTTACAAATGCCACATCATATCATATCACATATCTATAGATTGGTAACCACTACTATCTAAAAGTCTAGCTGGCTGATGTTGAGGGCCTAAAGGTATCCACCTTATCTCGCTCACTTTCTCTGGGGTCAATCCATTATAGAAATGTTATCAAGAAGTGGTTCCGACCACTCGCCCAGATTTCAATCAGTCTTGGTCTCTCACTCTCTCTTGTTCCTTACCATGTGCTCTTTTCTCCTGTAAGGTTCACGCCTGCGTGATAACAATATTGCCGCAACACTGTGCCTGGCGGCTACCTTTGCGGCTTCAGGACCGTGCACACTACAGTTACCAGAGAGCCCTAGGAGGCGTTATGGCCGCCCACAACGTACAGTGGTCGCCTAATGTGCTACGTGATACGCTGTTTGGGTGGCATCTAAATGCTGCATAGTATTTCGGAAGTTGGCCTCACCAAAGAATTACTCCTCAACATTTCAATGATCCCCATATGTGTGGCGCCTTTTGGTACAGTCCTATCTATGCTCATTCGTTTATCAAAATGATACTTCCTAATCACAATCCAAAAACTACTTAGACCCTGCTATTATTCCATGGATTTTCTGGACTTCCTCCAGGTGTTGAGCCTTTACCTTGTGTTTTGTCTATTACCTAGTCCCAAACTATCCTCCACCTTCCTCTGCCACCTTTCTATCCTGTTTCCCCTTGCTAATACCTTGGCTTCCCATGGACTACGTTACCAACAGGGTGGATCCATTGTAGCCACCTTTACTGCCAGAATTTTTTCATCTGCCATTCTCCATATCAAC
This sequence comes from Ambystoma mexicanum, assembly GCF_040938575.1. NCBI lineage: Eukaryota > Metazoa > Chordata > Amphibia > Caudata > Ambystomatidae > Ambystoma > Ambystoma mexicanum. The sequence continues at coordinate 1,404,438,010 of NC_090923.1, read as the reverse complement.
CTGCTAGTCTCCTTTGTGAACTACACCTTTGTGAATTTAGGTCTGGATACCTGCTGGATTACTTACCTACCCTTTTGTATTGTTACCCTCTTCATCGCCATCTCCGAGACCTGGCTGCATGCGGCTTCCGGCCCGGCACTCTCATTGGCCATCCCCACTGATTACTCCATCATCAGATGTGACCGCACCTCGAGAGGTGGAGGAATTGCTTTCATCGCTAGAAACTCATTAGGACTTAGAACCATCCCAAGCACTAAGGTGGAAACTGCAGAGTTACTCTCTGTCAAGCTCGGACTCTCAGCTAACCAAACGGCTACCATCCACCTAATATACAGACCCCCTGGGCCACCCACATCCTTTGTGGATGATATCTCTATGTTAGTACTCAACAATGCTAAATCCAACTCCCAAACCATCATTCTTGGCAACCTCAATCTAGGACACCAAGACCCTAATGATCCTGCGGCCCTCGACCTAGCTAATACCTTAACAGATTTAGGTTTCACTCACCACATACAGGAACCCACCCACATTAAAGGGCGGTCCCTTGACTGGCTTAGTGACACCAATTGCAATATAAGCGTAATCTCCAACGACCCTTGCTTGTGGTCTGACCACCATGTCATCACTTTGAGCATCGAAGCAGCCCCACCACCCAGGCCTTTGGTCGCCCCAGCCACCCTCACTAGAAATAAAAAGAACATTACGACAGAAAAACTACTCCCCCTTATCCTTCCCACACTAAATAACGCTCCTGACACTTGCTCAGACCCCACCAACCTAGCCGAAATGTATAACCAGTCACTGCTTGCAGCCATCAACTCTATCGCCCCGCTCAAACTGAGGAAACCCAAACAACGAGCACACCTTAACTCGTGGTTTACTCCCCAACTTAGAGTGTTACGCAAAGAGAAACTCACAGCAGAGTCACGCTGGAGAAGTCACCACTCCGACACCCACAAGGACAGTTTTCTGATAGCCACCCTTAACTATAAAGAAGCTGTACTCCAGGCAAAAAAAGATTCTTATAATAACCGCATTATGTCAGCCCAGTCCAATACTAAGGAACTCTTTAATATCCTTAAGGAACTCGAGACACCTGCAGCCCCCCCTGACTCTTGCTCCAAAGACAACACTTGGTGCACCAATATTCAGTCAGCAGTTCTGGGTAAAATTGCTACCCTCCAATCTAAAATCAGGGACAAACAGAAATCCCTATAGCTTGACCAACCACTGACCACACTTACACTTAATACACATTTAACCTATCCGCATAAACCTTTCTCCTTCTCCCCACTCACTACTCTCGAAGTAGAAAACATCATAAACAATTTAAAAACTTCCAATTGCCAAGGCGACTCCTACCCAGCACCTATTATCAAGGAAGCATCTCATGAGCTAGCCCCGTTCATTACAGCATTCATAAATGCTTCTTTCAAGACGGGTATTGTCCCCGACAATCTAAAGGATGCATGGGTTATCCCACTCCTCAAAAAACCCTCCCTTGACCCTAATATCCCAACTAACTTCAGACCTATCACTACAGTCCCATTCCTGCTCAAGATCCTGGACCGCGCAGCCTACCTGCAGATTCAGGATTGCCTCGAACTAAACAATCTCCTGGGCTTAAAACAATCAGGGTTCCGCCCTAAACATGGCACGGAGTCAGCTCTGAACGACTTGAAAACTCAGATGGAGTCACTAAAGGACAATGGGAAGCTAACTCTTCTCCTTCTCTTCGATCTCTCTGTGGCTTTTGATCTGGTCAACCACCAAATACTCTGCCAGCATCTCAAATCCGCAGCCCACTTCTCTGACTCTGCCAATGCCTGGATCCACTCATTCCTGAGCAATAGATCCATGAGGGTCTTCTCACCGCTGGCATCAGCGGTTCCCTCCCCTATTCACTGTGGCGTTCCTCAAGGCTCATGTGTATCCCCTACGTTGTATAACGTATTCACCAAGCCCCTCTTCGATGTGCTTAACTATCTGGGTGTCTCCTACACTAACAACGCGGACGACACCCAGATACTCATCCCTATCACAGGAGACTACACAGCTGACACCAAAGCCCTTAACGATGTTTACTCGGTCATCCAGACCTGGAGGGCACAGCACGCACTTTGCCTTAACGATGATAAGACTGATCTCTTACTTTTAGGATCAAATCATCGGCTCAACAAACTAGACCAAACCTACAAGTCCTTCATTATTGACGGCAATGACATTAAAGTCTCCAAAGATACTAAGACGCTCGGGGTCTATCTTGACTCCTCGCTTTCTCTGAACAGACAAATAAATGCAGTTAGGTCAGCTTCGGCCTATACCTGCAAACTTATCACTGCCTGTAGACCCTTCCTAAATTCCACCAACTGTATCACACTCGCCAGAACTCTTGTTATGGCCAAAATCGACTACTGTAGTGCTCTCTACCTAGGGACCAGTCAGTCTAACCTCAATAAATTGCAAACTGTACAAAATAATGCCTTAAGGGCATCCTTAAACATCCTGAGATGCTCTCATATCTCCTTCGTCAGATCAGACTTACGCTGGCTCCCGGTAAAACAGAGAATTGCCCTGAAAACCCTAGCTTTGACTCACAAATGTCTGAGCAACAATGCCCCACCTTACCTATCTGCTCGCTTCTCACGCCACACCTCCACTCGACCTACCAGAGCAGCCCAAACTCACAGCCTCATTGTGCCTAGATGCAAACTCCAAAAAGCTGGTGGGGTGAGCTTCCCCGTCCTGGCCTCCAAACTCTGGAACACCTTGCCCACACCTATCAGAATTGAACCATCATTCCACTCCTTCAAGAACAATGCTAAAACATGGCTGCTCTCCCAAGACTCATGAGACCTTGACACAGTCCAGACTCCATGTGGGGTACAGGACTGAATATACATTTTCTCTCTGCTCTGTCCCTGTATTATACGCTGTTAATGGTACCCTTCGGTACATGTATATATGCTGTATATTTTTGTAACTCACTGTAACTACTGCTTTTTGTAACATGTTTAAGAGTATGCGCCCGGTTGCCCTTGGGCCTGGTTTTTTGCACTTTATAAATCAAATCAAATCAAATCAAATCAAAATAATGCTGGGCATAATGTCCTTAAGGACAGCCAATGGGACCGGATCAGCGGGAGCAGCCGATTTCAGCTGCATAACCGCTTTCCGCACTGTATCATCCAAAAACATGGGAAACTCTGACCATACCTGTTGGGAGCACACTATTATCTCAACAGGGTCCATGCTGTTATCACACTGGTGAGCCGGATGGATGTCCGTACGTATATTATTTTGGTCATACAATATTGAGCCACAGAGTCACAGACCAGCAGCGTCAGCGTGACCATGAGCATAGATTTAATGGTGGTGGACAAAGATTTGACCACATAGAACAGCTCCTTCAGTGGTATGAGCGCATTTTCAAATTTTTCAGTAAAGAAAGATTGCTTGGCTTCATGAATAGCCACATGATAGTCTTTAATGAGTTGGCAGTAGACTGCCTTCTCAACTGCCCCATAGGTACGAGGCCATTTGCGTTCAGCCAGTCTCGCCTTATCTGAGAACCACGGTTTACAAGGGCACCTGCGGAGTAGGGAAAGCTTAGGGGCTGCGACTACATTTGCTGCAACTCTCAGCCACACTGTAATCAAGGACAATTTGACTATAGAGCTTGTGCTGCACTCATTTTTAATAATAGATACTAAGGCGTCTCAGTCCGCAGAGCGCCAATTCCACCATATGGCGGTAGCGGGATTTTGAGGGGTAAACCGACAGCCTGAAGGGAACTAGATGGTGATCTGATCAAACAAACAATTCCACAGGGAAAACATTAATACTAAACACGTGAGAGAGAACCAGATGAAGAGTGTTCCCTAAAACGTGAGTGAGCTGGGCAACAAACTGTTGAAGGACCAGATCAGATAAAGGCCCTCATTACGACCCTGGCGGAAATCGAAAAACGATGGCGGAAATGCAATACCGCCATCGAATAGCGCTCGGTGCGATTATGACCCGTCACCGTAAAGTACGATGCCATTAGCGACACCGCAGTGAACGCCAACGCTAACTGCACCAAGTACGCGCACGCGCGCCATGCGAAACCGTAATTACCACCATGGCGCAACGGTACGCGAATTCTGACCCTAGCGGACATGTACCTAACGCCATCAAGCATGGCGGAAAGTACCATTCCGCCATGGTGAGAAGTACGGCATCGCGAACCAACCGTAAAAGGCCCTACTGAGTGCCTGTACACCACTCCCTGGCCACATTGCACAACTCCTCGTAGGTTGAATGAAGTCACACAATGCAACCAGTGAAATGTACAAGTCACCCATGCATGCCAACGAACAAATGAATGTAGGGGCTCCAAGTGCCTTGTGAGTGGCCATCCATATTTGCCATGGCACCATTGCCGTACTGATGCAGCACAGGCATGTGAAGGTTCAAGTACAGCAACATGACCTGAAAACTGAGAAAACAAAAACAGGCCCCCCATCGCTTGACACCAGTGTAAGGCAACATTCAAAGCAGTATCCTGAGTGAGACTGCACCAGCCCTGTACTCCTGCCAGTAAACAAACCAACCATCAGCATAAGCATGTACCACACAAGTTGGCAGAGTGACTGAGCAGCCAGGCACATCTCAAGAGGGGCCAATGGGAGCTGCAGGGCACAGATGGCACGAATACAGAAGCTATTCCAATGGACATGACCTCAGTCTCCCTCCAAGAAACGCACGCAAACACAGGCACCTGTGACCAGCCATATTCTGATAATCACATCATTCCACCAATCCACCTGGCTGACCGGCATCTGTTACACAAAAGCTAATCCCCCGCCCATGAGCATGACATCATTAAAACAGTCATAATGGCAGCCCCTATCCCTGACCTTACTGGGCTTCGTAGGCAAACGCGCCCAGTACAGTACCACGCAACTATACTCAGAAGCCGGAACCCAAAGCAGATCTTCTCACAATACATCGCTCCACAAACAGGAATATGCTACATTACTTGCAAAGAATAACGCTACACGGTCAATATCATAATCAAAATTTAATGCACAACAAAATCACCAGGCCCATACAGCTATTAGGTCATGAACTCCAAAATATATTTCATTATTGTGGGCTGCATCCGCAATAAATGACCAGCTTCTTCTTGTGTGACGCCCTGTTCCTTCATGGTACACAGGGGCTACATTCACGTTCAAAAAGCCAACATGGAAGCGCCTAGAACCGCAGGGCCGTCCCATTAGGTAGGCACTAGTCCAGCTGAAAGGTCGATATGTTGCTCCTAGCCACTAGTACTGCGTAAGGGCATGTGGGCCATTGGCGATCGTCCCATAAGATCGTACTGGTGCTCCACTGATTAACACGAAGCAGCAGGTGTCGGGAGTAAAAGCCATCTGCAGGAGTGGCATACAGATGGCAGCGGCAAAAGGGGAGGAGATACCTGTCACCCAAATGAAATGAAAAAGAATAGTATGGGCATCAGAACTTCATTTGAATTACTCACTTCAATGATCACACTAAATCCACAGCCATATGCATGCTAGCCCACTCAAAAGGATTATTCCCACCCAAAAATCACTTGCGAATCATAACTATATAAATCGAGGTGAAAACACTATTACAAACGAGTGTTTGTGTGCATGCGTCTGTTAAAACAGAATCCATTAGATGGGATTAGTAACGTGCATAGACACAAGTGTTTGAAGGCGCGTCGAGACAGGGAGGGTTCAACAAGGGCAGATAGACGATGGTCCCACTATGGCAGCCCTGCATCACATAGCGCAGGGGAAGTGGATAGATACCAAAAAGCCATGTACATGGCAAACTCTCTATTAAATCATCTGTCCATGCATCCATACATCATTCCCTCATCCCTGTATGAAAACGCCTGATTATTTACTCACATAACATGTGAAATTTCCATTGAGTCTGTGCGTAATGCAGTCTGCAAAATCCTCTGTGCTCCAGCCCGGAATCCTAGTGCTGTGAAGTAACATGTATTTGGGAACGTCCTGCCTTATCGTCCACTACGCTATTGCGCATCCCATGCTATTCATATCAATCATTGCATTCTCGCCATGGCCCCTGTCCCAAGGACATTAAACAATAGAACTTTATATCTGCAGTCAGACCTGTGGGCGTCTCCTCGCCGCTAGCTGGAAACAGAAAGCGCTGTCCTTCGAATTCCTCATTTGCAACATCACGTCGAAAAGGCATCTGTGACCGCTTGAAATCACAAATCCATCCATGAAGTGCGGCAGTGTGTGAAAATGGCAACTGGCTTCACTCACACATGGGACGCCCCGCCCGTCGGTGAACCGCGGTACAGTGCTGCATGAGGGTCCACCGTCAATCGAGTACTACATTCCACTGACCCTTCACAAGTTTGTTCGCGACTGCAAAGATAGTAAGTGAAACAATGGGACCATAGCAGAATGAACATATGAACCAATATCTCACTGCCATCGGGATGAAATACATGATTGTAATAGCAAGATGCCATGCGTCGAATTGCAGCGTTGTGTGCGGGACGTGCTCGCCCAAAGGGGATTGCAGCTTGCACAGGTGGAATGAATCACCACAGGTGGAGGCTATACAGCTTGAAAACACATAAATTGCACACCCAACCCCCTCCCACAACCACACCCACTCCAAAATGCTACCGGCAGGACTAGCGATGTTGGCCCTGGGGGACCTGATAGCACTGCAAGTACTCCAACTTCAAGAAGAAGACGAACACCAACTACTACAACAACCGGCCGCACAGAGGAGACGCAGGAGGAGGAGGAGGGCAAGGCAGGGCCAGCAAGGCCCACCAGCACAGCCACTACCACCACGCAGGCAGCCCGCAATCCCACGCCTCCGAGCACATCCGTTCAACCTCACTGATGAGCAGATCCACACCCTCTACCGTTTGGACCGGGACACCATAACCGCCATTGTGGACATGACACACGCTGACCTTGTCAGCATGATAGATAGCCCAACCGCCATCCCACCCCTACTGAAGGTGGTGTCTGTACTCCACTTCCTGGCCACAGGCACCTACCAGCACACAGTCGGACAGTTGCATGGCATTTCACAGTCACTGTTGTCACGGACACTATTGCAAGTGCTCGATGCCCTCCTGAAGCACGCAGACGACTACATCTCTCTACCACGCTCGGAGCAGGAAATTACGAACACAAAAGTGGGATTCCATGCACTTGGCGGCATACCGGGTTGCATTGGTGCCATCGACTGCACCCATGTGGAATTGGTTGTCCCACATGCCATGGAGGCCCAGTACCGCAACCGAAAACAATATTATTCTCTTAATGTACAAATGGTGTGTGACTCGAACAGGATCATTACACATTGTTGTGCCCAATTTCCTGGATCAACCCATGATTCTATGGTCTTGCGGAACTCTACAATACCACGCTACATGGAGCGACACGCAGGGAACAGATCCTGGCTACTCGGTGAGTCTCATTTCATGCATGATAATGTGGGGTATGTGATGCGGCAATGACCTGGCAGGAAGGGGGGGGGTGCGTACGTAGCAATGTCATTCCACAAACATCCTTTATTGTCCACATACAGGTGATGCCGGGTATCCACTGAAGAGATGGCTCCTTACACCACTCCGGAACCCACAGAACCAGCATGAGGAGGACTACAACCATGCCCACTCACGTACCCGTGTAGTCATAGAACAGGCATTCGGCCTACTGAAGGGTCGTTTCCGCTGCCTCAGCAGGTCTGGCGGGGCACTCCTGTACCGCCATGAGAAGGTTGCAAAGATGGTCATGGCATGTGTCATGCTACACAACATGTGCGTATGTAGAAATGTGCCCATGCCCCCTGACGCAGAACTGCAAGCACCTGAATATGGTCATGATGAGGGTGGGGATGTGGCAGCACCTCAAGGAGTCCGCGAGGCACGGGAGGGCCGTGAAATTCGTCAGATTATCATAGATTCATGCTTCTAGCACTCACGCCTGGTGGCTGATACATGGACACGGGACTTGTGGCAGTGTGTGTGTCTGGAACATGCACAATATGGACTGTACGGGTATAATGGCCTCGTACACAAAGATCAATGTCCACACATCTCATTGGATGATTGTGAAATGTTTATAGCATATGTAAAATTATGTTACACACCCCATCGACCCGCCACCCAAGTAAGCCCAACACACCCCCTCCACCCTCCTACCTCCCCCCCCGAACACCAGTGTCCAAAGATGCTCATTGTCAGTGGGCAGACGCTATTGCAAGCCCCCTCTCCGGGTATCAGGGGCACCCCTGCCTGTGGAGCGCAGGTTCCTCCCAGATCTACGTACGCGTATCCGCAAGTCGTCCCATCGCTTTCTGCATTGCTGTGGGTTGCGGGGTGCGGTCCCCACCGCACTTACCCACTGTGCCACCAGGGCCCATATGGCCTTCTTGTTCGCAAGTGCCGTCCTGGTCATTTGCGTCGAGAAGACGACGGCAGCATTCTCCTGGAGGGTCTCTGTGAGCACCGTGAGTTCCTCACGGGAGAAGTGGACCTGCCGCTTGCGGTCACACGCTTTTTTCGCTACTTTTCCCATTGTTTTTGTTTTCACTAGGGTGGATGACGGGTTGGGATGTGTCTCAGGGTGGTATTTTTAATGGTTGTGTGGGAATTCTGATTTTATAGGTGTACGGCGTGCTGTTTCCCGTTCCGGGACCATGTTTTTGCTTCCGTTTCCGTATATTTACGGTCACCGTATTTTCCGATTGCCGCTCATTACGGTGACCGCTATGATGGGTGGCGGAATTGCACCTAGGTCGCCGTACGACGGCGGTGAGGGGCGTTTTGGGGACATTTCCGCCATCGCGGGCTTTGCACTTCCGCCATGGCGTAGTGCTCGTGCCCGATGGGTCAGAATTAGCCGCACTTTACTCCGTCGTGCAATGGCGGAAACGCTATTTACGCTATGGCGGTCAGGTCAGTTGCTTTCCGCCAGGGTCGTAATGAGGGCCAAAGTCTCAAAACATTTAGCTAAAATGGGGGCAAGTGGAGTATTGAACTTGATATTAAAGTCGCCCAGCACACCTAAGTGCGGATACTTCGCTTTGAGTCCAGCCTCTAGATCTAAAAAAGGATTTAAGAACCCTGTGTGTGCACGAGGTGGCCTATACACAATCAGGATGAGCAGGGAGAAGGTGGGATATGGGGCCAAGCAGATAAACAGAGCTTCCATATCAACATCATGAGAGAGCAGGATACGTGACACTTTGGATCTGGATCTAAATATAATCGCCACACCACCTCACTGGTGGGGGGGGGGGGCAAATCCGATCCAGATTAATTATTTTATAATCATCTGGAAGAGCCTGGCCTAACACAGGTGTATAAGCCTCCCCAAGCTAAGCCTTGGTTAGGCACATGAAATCGGGGGATTGGTCATACCTCGTGGGAAAATGCTGCATGAGCTACAAGGGAGCGCACATTGGATAGAATAACTTTAAGAGAAGGACCCACCTGTTCCCTGCAGGTCGGCCAGCTGGCCACAATGTGATTCCAGTTAGGGGGGAATAATGTATCAGGTGGAACCAAATCCAAAATATCCTTAAGAGTAAGTGCTGCCTCCCTAGACGGGCCCAGGCGGGCTAAACTTTGCTGCAGCCTTAGCGCGCTTTAAGGGTGTCCACTGTGCATGACCGATGAGCGATCTGCATTGTGTGTGTATATAGAGGCCATAATATAACCGTAGCCAATCCACTCATAGCACCAATGTAAGGAAAAGGCAGACTGCTGCCGGGACTCCGTGAATGCCGGTTGGAAAAGAAATAAGAAATACATTTGCAGCAAAAACCAAGCCGACCCTCGGTTGCCAGGAGGCCAGTCATCCTCAGCCAGCAACAGATGTACAAGGAAAGCGATAGAAGAAGGGTTATATCAAATTAAAATGAATAATAAATAAATACAAAGAGTTAAAAATCTGCTTGGGGAAGGAAGCGCCCAGTCACCCGCCACGGCCCGGGTAATAACCTGCTGCCTAAAAGGAACAGATAATGTGCAACAATAATAACATGAGAAGTCGTAAATAAAAGACATTAACAGTATGAGAACCACCAGAAGCGTGAGCCGTACCATGGATATCTGCGGAAATGAGCGGAATGCCCATCTGAGTGGGAACGTGTGTGCTATTAGAAATACACAGTCATTCCATGAGAAGGGGGTCCCGGGACTCCTAGGTTGCATTATGGGCGACCCTTGAATGTTCTGTTACCTAATGTTTGCTCTGCTTGCCCAACGGCCATGTGTTTGTATATTCATAGAGGGACAAGGCCAAACCTATCCAATTTCGCTACCATTATCCTCTTTCCGGTCTCGCTTATTTCCCCTTCCCTAGCCATAACCTCTCCCTAATCCCTCTTCCCCCATTGTCTGCTGTGTGGCTACCTGTTATTTCTAACATCAGGTGCCTGTGCCAACCACAGTGGGAGGGTTGATCTATTCTACTTCTGTGGTTTGAGGGAGATTGTCGATACACCCTCCTCCTTGGTTCTTGACACTGGTGTATGCTAAGGACGCAGAAACCCATGACATAGTGCTGAGAGAAGTCCTCGGCAAGCTACAGGGCTCAGGAGTCCACCTACGCCACGAGAAATGTATATTTGGAGCATGTGAAGTAGAGTACCTGGGTTAATGGATCTCAAAAGAAGGGGTGAGCCCTAAGAAAAACCTACTTCAAGCCATAGTTGACGCCTCAGCCCCGACCTCAAAGGATAAACTCCTGTCGTTCTTGGGGCTTGCGGAGCATTACGCAAAGTTCAGTCCCAGATTTTCAGAAATCACATCTCCCTTCAGAGAGCTCCTGAGGAAAGGAGCGGAGTACATGTGGGACTAACAGCAACTTGCGGCCTTCACCGAAATCAAGAAGAGAATCCTACATGCCCCGTGTTTGAAACCGTTCAACCCTGAAGGGGAAATGTACATAACAACGGATGCCAATGCATATGGCTTGGGCGCCACCCTCACCCAAAAAAGGGGGATACCGAAAATATAGTTGCCTTTGCGCCCAGAGCACTGTCAACTTCAGAGAAAAACTGAAGGGGACCTGGTAAAGATACGCCTGCCCCACAAAGACACCCTAACGGGCTGCAAGTACAGCCAAGCCATAGAAGTCACACAGAAAGGCACCAACTACGTCTATACCAGTAACGGGAAAAGGTGGAACCTTCAAAGGGTGGCTGTGTACAAGAAAAGGGCGTCTACAGCCCGCCCCTCTATGGGAATGGGAGATGGAAATGACACGTGGGGATTGACAGACAGCCCTCAACAGCAAGAGATGGAGGTCAGGGAAGAAGAAAACCAAAGTGAGAGCATTCCTATAAGCCCCACACCCTTGGCAAGAGACCCACACTGAGAAGCGACCCCAGCAGACCAAACCCCAAGCGACACATCTTGCATGAACACTCATTCTCTCAAGGCAGCCACTGATCAGAATCAACCCCAATGTGAAAGCCAACCAAATTCACAGACTTTATCATGGCCTAGGACTAAGCTTTTCCAACGAAAGGAGGTATGTGAGGACCTAACATGCCAGATCCCGTGAGCCTGCGCGCAGGAATCACGCAACTACCCAGAAACTGGGCAGACCCGGAGAGAGGGACCACAAGGACGGTCGTGCCTCACTGCTCCTCCTTGGAAGCTGGGAATCAGCTTCTAAACTGCAGCCTTCAGCACAAGCAGGTTCCTCTACTTGCAGAGTGTAATTCCATGGCTGATAATAAGCCTCGCTGGAGTTCTAGCACGTTGAGGTGCAGTGACACTGACTGCACTGCTACAATAGGACTGAACTGTGAGTACCACTCCATGATCTGAGAGCACCTGTTTTCCCTTTGTTTATGCAAAGTGTCCAAATAAACATCTCTACCCCATCCAGTGTCCTGTGCTCATTGGGGCCACCACAAAGGGCTATATAAAATTAAAATAAATAATGAAAACAAAAAAAAGAGTTACAAATCTGCATGGGGTAGGCGACGCCCAATCACATGCTATGGTCTGTATAATAACCTGCTGCCTCAAAAGAACAGATAATGTGGAAAACTAATAAAATCAGAAGTCTTAAATAAAATAAATTAGCAGTATAAGAACCACCGGAGGCGTACAACTTGGAAAGAAATAAAAGGAACATACCAGACAGAAGAGAGATGACAATCTCTCATTAGATATAACACCATGTACCATACAGTAGTAAGAGCCGTCCTGCCATGGTTAGGTGTGTATCCAGAGATCAAATGAGAGAACTCTAATAAACCTGTATGCATCATCAGAATTATTTGCGAATGCAACAACAAATACCCTAGAAGCATTGCGAAGAGAATTACACTCAGTAGTACTGACAGGCATTCATAATAGTATAGCATTGGCGCTCTTGCTGGCAAAAGAAGTAGGGGTATGTGTGGTAATCAATTCCTCTTGCTGTGTGGAAGTTGAGGAAAGGGACACAATAGCTACCAATATTGAACTACTAAAGCAACAAGCATCTTTATATCCCATATTAAAGGAGGCTGAGGCAGGTGAATGGTTGTCATATCAGTTCTATGTGAATACTGCAGATAAATAATTCTGTAGATGAAAATGGTGAATTTCTTTTTCTTTTCGCAGCATTATATGCAGGGGGAGACTCCCCTGTGTTTCCCCCCCCATACTCCCCTCACATTTTTTATTAACCTAACCCACCCCTGCATATATAATTGCAGGGAAATGTGCAATAAAAACTTCGACATTTTCGTGTGCAGAATTTTGTGATGCGCAGTAATGGGTTGATACCGTCATATCTATGCTGAATTTAGTAAAATTGAACCTCTATGATAGGCAATGTATGGAGGTGGGGTCTGGGAATGTGATTCAGTGAAGATTTCTGGCACATTGGGTATACAGCGCAGAACTGTTTGATTTGAGCATTCACTCCATGCCAGTAGAATTGGCTGAGCACATTCTTCGGTGTCTTCTCTAGGCCCAGGTGTCCAGCATTCAGATTGGCCTGCACTAATTCTATCACCGCCTTACAGAATGCTTCAGTACCAGGAGATGGTAATAATGGTGGGCAGTCATAATTTCGACACCAATAATGTCGACAGTCAAAAGTTCGAAAAATTAATGTCGAAAACAATAAGGTCGACAAACAAAAATGTCGACATTATTGTTTTTCGACATTAATTTTTCGAAATTACTGAAATAAGAAGCATTCAACAATTACTACAGTATTAAATAAAGTATTAATCATAGGTAAGTAAAGTAAGTAATTTTCATTTTTTATTAATACAATATAATATTTAAATAGTTAACATATCACTATAGCTTATTAGTTCATGTAATTATTGTTTTTAAATAAAAACTTTTAGATGCATGTATCTACTTAAATAAATAAATAACTGTATACTAAGTCTAAATTTCATTTGAACATGTAATACATTAATCGACCATTTGATGGTGCTAGTGTGCTAAAAATGCATGTATACAATAATAACAAATGTTTGTTTTGGTTTCTTACGCACGGTACGTCCGGCTACGTAAGCGTAAGCGCCATTTTTAAAGTTCACTCTCGAAAAGCTTCTCCCGCGGTCGCGTCTCCGTCAGTTCGGTGTTCCTTTTTTCGGATTTTTTCGTGTTTTCACTATTTTTTCTTGGATTTTTTATTGGATCGATCGGTTCTACTTGGATGCTTCCTGGATTCTCGGATGTACGGATTTTTTCCTTGGAGCTTGGATATGTTTTTTTCTGTTGTTCCGGATATTCCTCTTCGAAGCATCAACTTTTTCTGTTCATCTGAATTTTGCTTTTTTCGGTTGGCTTTTTTGTGGATCAATATCATGGTAAGCAGCTTTACACCAGGATTTGTGGGATTTTATTGGAGGCTTCACCTATTTCACCGTGGAATCGTGATGACCATTAACTGTAAGTGCTTTTTAACATTTTAAATTAAATGCCAGTGAATCCAAATAAGTTTCCTTGTTTTCCATGTTGAAAACGTGTACTATTTGCACTAATTTACTGTCATAGTCTCTGTATTTTTTTCGTTTTGGCGCTTGGTTTGCCAATGATATTGTTTGTGAAATACGTAATTCTTGGTGCTGTTCTTCTAATTTTAAATCCTTTAAAAAATGCCATAAATTCGGATGCTGGGTGTTGAAATTTTTATTTATGCGGCTATGCCAGCCTTCCAATGCGTTATTTGTTCTCGGTGTGTTTTCCATGGTAGCCTGGTGGCAGTTCCACAATTCTATTGGGTATTTTGGTCTGCGTCTGTTTCCACTTCTCGTTAATTGGCCTATCCAGGTGTTCTCAAAGTAGTCCAGTAAATTTGTACACTCCTCCTCATGATTTTTATAGTATTGACTTTCTATTAAATGTTCGTAAAAAGCAATGAGATGATTTTCTGGTACAATAGCTAAGGCAAAAGGTTTCTTAATGTTAAATTGAAAGCAACTGTCCTCTGTATATTTTGATCCCAAACCTAATTTTTGTATCTTTCTCCAAACACTCTGTGTAAAATGAAAAAAACATCCCTTTACTTTAGTTTCTCTGTACACGGTAGAAAATCCCTTGATCTGAGCTGTTTCGTAATCCATGATTATTGTCTCTGGTTTCGATTCTGGTGCTGTTTCCTTAATTTTAGTGTACACGATTTTGTATGTTTCCTCTGTTTTTTTCGGCATCAAAAAATATACTAGCGGTATTATTTTGTCATTTATTGTTCCATGTACTGTGTAAAATTGAAAAAACGGGTGAGGGCATACTTTAAATGTTGCGTCACTGTGCCATTGTTTGCTTCGACTCAGATGCTCAAAGTTATCTGCGGTAGAGAATACCAAGATTTTGTCAGTGTTCACTGCAAGTGTGCCATGGTAAAAATTCTCTCCTCTTGCAGTTACCTTAAAAATATCCGGAATTGTTATATTTTCAAAGGACACTGGTGGTGGTGGCAGGTTTTCATTCGCATGTTTTGTTCTGTTAATTGTGCGCTGCATTAATTTTTCAGCCGGAAATTGAGCTGTTATATGGGTCTGTAACTGGCCACAAACTTCTCTTAGCACAGATCCGCTAGCTTCCCCCTGATGTTCATTTGCTTTTCTTTTCAGTTCCGCCAAGGTTTTCCTGATGATTATATTAGTCTGATCAGGCATATGATTGTGTTCTTGTTTACCTTGTACGTCTGATCCGACTGTTATTGCGCGTGCTGTACACTTATTTTTTGTATATTCCACGCAGCGCCAGTAAATCCGTTCTTTTCTCTGTAGTTCTTTATAGAACATGTAACCATTTAAAATTAACTGCTTTCCGCCTTTTTGACTGCTTATGAATTCCACTTTGTCTTCCATTATATCACCTGAAACGATACATACAATTATTTTTTTGTGGTATTTTATACTATGTGTTTTATAGTACATTTTATTTTCTTTTAATGTTTGTGTGTCTTACCTGTTTTGAGTATGTATGAACTGTAATCTATTGCCTGAAGTACGCTCTCACGAGATGTTCTGTCAGGTAATGACGGTTTTCCACAGCCGTTACTGGTTTCCTGCTACCAAAACAAGGTGCTTTACTCAGGAATGTCACCTATGGTGTTAACCATTTCATAACCTACTTTTCTCTAGTGTGTTAGACGAGTGGGTGATCACGGGCGAGGGGGAGGGGAAGGGGTGTTGGGAAGGTTAGTGATGTAGGGTGAGGTTGGGGGGTTGGGGGGGAACCCCCCCAATAATAAACGGTATTTTTGTTATGTTTATTTATTTCGTGTTATTGCGTAAGTTAATCATTTATTTTCGACATTTTTTTTTTCGGAAAAATGACTTTCTCCATTATATGCATAGGATGGCGACATTATTGTTTTCGACAATTTTTTTTCGACATTTTTGTTTGTCGCTTTTTTTTTTTCAACATTATGACCATAAACCGGTAATAATTGGTGCCTTCCCCCCTGGGATTTACTTCTACTCGATACACATGTCCTTTCCTATCAATAAAATGGGGGTCTTCAGGCTTTGGCTCTCGGCTTCAGAGACCAAGTTCTTACAATCTTGTTTCAGACAGGGCTCTGTTCTCTGGGCTTCTCTGAACTCCACTGATTCGTGGCCAGGGTCACTTAGGGAACAGGGCTCTTCTCTATGGGCCTTGTTCATTTTCCAAACCTGACTTAGGTCCCCTCAGTATCATCAAGATCTTCCACTTCTTTGATCTCTGAAATCAATATTCTTTCACTGATCAGTCTGGCTATAGGATGGCCTGGTTATATGACCTTGCAGGGTTTCCCAGGTTAAAGAGGACTATGTCACATCCCCTCTGTAGTCCTTGTCAATGACTCCATCCCCCATAGCTAGGGAATTTTTATTGGGCAATCCTGATTTGGGAGCAATCCGCCCAAATGCCCTTTTGTTACTC
This sequence comes from Ambystoma mexicanum, assembly GCF_040938575.1. NCBI lineage: Eukaryota > Metazoa > Chordata > Amphibia > Caudata > Ambystomatidae > Ambystoma > Ambystoma mexicanum. Next base: position 1,404,421,578 of record NC_090923.1, on the reverse strand, counting down.
GTAGTCCCATCTTTACTAGGGCCTTTCCCTGGGGTGGAACTATTACCCCCCCATATCCATACAGGTCATCTCCTGTGGTCCTTGGGGTTGCTGTAGTAAGGTCTATCCTTAACATCTTCTTGGGATTGGGTGACATCTATATCGTGGACTGAACGATCGAATGATGACACCATGTGTCACAGATGGACTCAAGAACACACCAACTCTCGAAGATGATCCAAGGGTATTTATTAGAAGGTTTGAGTAGGGGTTCACTAAGGGACGTCCCTCTTTGTCTCATCTCGCGTGGGCTTTTCCCTCCCTAGCCGAGGTGTCCCTGAATCCCAAGGTGTCTCTTCCTTTCTATTCTCCCCTTTGGGCCGATTCACTCTGCAGGGCAGACTCTGGATGTTCAGATCTCCTCAGACCTCCCACTCTCTATCCCCCTCACCACTGCTCTATCCTGGGGTGATCACTTTTTCCTTTCCTCCCATCCCTCCCTCTCTACCCCTCAGGCCAAGCCAACTACCTTCTCGGTCATCCGACCCATGAAGCGTGTGTCAATTGAGGCTTTACCCGCCACTTTCTTTCCCTCTCCTTTGACTGGCTCTCATCCTGACACAGCCTTGTCCATGCTCCACTCTACTATCTCTGATACTCTTGATGTTTTTGCCCCTGTCATGAGGATCTGCTTGAAGCCCAAAGCCAAGTGCAACTCCTGGTATGACTCTGACCTCGTCACTCTTAAACGCAAGTGCAGGGTGGCTGAGAGGAAATGGCTAGCTTCTTGTGCATCCTCTGACAAACTGGCCTGCTGCCTGCTCCAAAGGCAATGCTGGCTCTCTGTCCGCACTAAGAAGGGATCCCACATCCAAGCCTGCGTCTCTGCCGCATCTAACAACTCGGCCAAAGTCTTTGAAATCTGCAAGGAGCTGGCCAATCCTGCTGTAGTCTCCACCTCTCCTGGCCCTCTGCAACACCCTGGCTTCTCATTTCATCTCTTAAATCCAGGATATCCTGCCCACCCTCTCGTCCTCTCCTCCTCCCCCCTCTATTCTCTCCTCTACCTCGGCCCCCCTCCTTTCCTCAGTTCTCCCCTGACGAGATTTCTAGACAAGTCCGATCTATGAAAGTCTCGTCAAAACAGGTTCTTCCCTGTTCTTCCAAAACGATCAAGGACCAGATTGACACCCTCGCTCCAGCCCTGGCTGACCTCTGCAACCACCCCTTCGTCAATGGAGCCTTCCCTTCCCCCCTGAAGCACTCTCTTGTGCACCCTCTTCTCAATAAACACTCAGCCGGCCCCTCCTGCCCGGCTCACTATAGCCCGACCTCCATCACTCCTTTCCTGGGCAAACTCCTGGAAAAGTTGGACATCTCCCAACTTAATCTTCACACTGAATCTGTTTGTTGTCTCCATGACCATCAGTCTGCTTCAGAGCAGCCAGAAGCACGGAAACTGCTCTCCTGAACATCCGTGAAGACCTGCTCTCTAACCTTGATTCTAATCTCCCCTCTGTCCTCATTTTACTCAATCTCTCTTCTTTCTTTGACACAGTCAACCATACCATCCTGCTCAATCGTCTCCGTGATAACCTGGGTATCACTGATCAGGCCCTGGCCTGGCTGACCTTATTCCTCTCTGATCGACCCCCCCAGGTCCAACTTTCCTCTATCTCACTCTCTGCCTGTGGTAATCCCCAGCGGTCTAACCTCTCTCCCTGGCTGTTCAACCAATAGCTGGTACCTCTCGACCCACTGCATTGCCGCTCTCTGCTCCAACTTTCAGTGCTATGCGGATGACACTCAGCTTGTTTTCAGGCTCCCCTCTGCCACCTCTTCTCCTTTTCACATCTCTGACTGTCTGTCTGCTATCCAGGAGTGGTGTGCCGCCAATGATCTCTGCCTTAATGCCAGTAAGACGGAGATTCTCCTCATCGTCACACCTGTACCCTCCTTTTCTGTCAATCTCTGGCCGGCCTCCCTTGGCCCTCTTCCTGCTCCCACCTGTGAGGCAAAGGACCTTGGGGTCATCTTCGACTCCACACTCTCCTTTTTTCCTCACATCTCCGACGTCTCTAAGAAATCAAACTACCAACCGCACCTTCCTCTCCTTCCCCCAGAAGCTCACTGTCTCTAGAGCTCTAGTTCCGTCTAGGCTGGACTACTGCAACAGCCTCTTTCTAAATCTGCCTGCTTCTACTCTCTGCTCTCTGCAACTCATCCAGAACAGGACGGCGAGACTTGTCCTTGGCCTCAAGCACAGGGATCGTATCTCTCCAGCACTGAAATCTCTACATTGTCTCCCAGTGGCTGCAAGGATTAAGTTGAAGACCCTCTGCATTGTCCACAAGGCATTCTGGGGCCTGGGTCCTCAATACCTCCAACTCTCTCTTCGTAAATACCTTCCTACTCGAGCTCTTCGCTCCCCCACCTCCAACTCCCTCAGGGTCTGTTGCTTCTCCATGCAGTGAGTTGGTAGTAGATCTCTTTCCTCAGCTGGGGCCTCCCTCTGGAACAGTCTCCCTGTCTCTCGGAAACTTGAGGAGATCCATCTCCGGTTATGGAACCACCTCAAGACCTTCCTCTTTGCTTCTGCCTTCTCTCTTCCTCTCCCCTGCTGATTTCCTGTCTGATACTGCACTGGACACCTGGCTACCCTCTGATTTCGGGACAAGGTCCCTGCCTGCCCGGTTGCACACCCGCATTGCCCCCCGGCAACCCTTGCACTTGGGTCTGTATCTGTAACCGTACAGCCCCCCTACCTGCACTTTTGGACACCTGCTGTCTGCACTTACCATTGCACCTGCCACTTGCTGGCCACACTTCTTGTTATTGTTTTGATCCCATATACAGCACTGCCCCCTCCTTTTTCCCCTGGCACTTCCCCCCTCTGCCTCCCCTGCACTTACACGATCTCAATGTCACTTGGCCTAGCAAGATCATTGTCTCTGTCCTCCCTCTGTTTCCCCGTCCCCTCGTCGCACCTTGAAACACTTGTGTATAGGCGCGTTACAAATGCCACATCATATCATATCACATATCTATAGATTGGTAACCACTGCTATCTAAAAGTCTAGCTGGCTGATGTTGAGGGCCTAAAGGTATCCACCTTATCTCGCTCACTTTCTCTGGGGTCAATCCATTATAGAAATGTTATCAAGAAGTGGTTCCGACCACTCGCCCAGATTTCAATCAGTCTTGGTCTCTCACTCTCTCTTGTTCCTTACCATGTGCTCTTTTCTCCTGTAAGGTTCACGCCTTCGTGATAACAATATTGCCGCAACACTGTGCCTGGCGGCTACCTTTGCCGCTTCAGGACCGTGCACACTACAGTTCCCAGAGAGCCCTAGGAGGCGTTATGGCCGCCCACAACGTACAGTGGTCGCCTAATGTGCTACGTGATACGCTGTCTGCGTGGCATCTAAATGCCGCATAGTATTTCGGAAGTTGGCCTCACCAAAGAATTACTCCTCAACATTTCAATGATCCCCATATGTGCTGGTGCCTTTTGGTACAGTCCTTTCTATGCTCATTTGTTTATCAGAATGATACTTCCTAATCACAATCCAAAAACTACTTAGACCCTGCTATTATTCCATGGATTTTCTGGACTTCCTCCAGGTGTTGAGCCTTTACCTTGTGTTTTGTCTATTACCTAGTCCCAAACTATCCTCCACCTTCCTCTGCCACCTTTCTATCCTGTTTCCCCTTGCTAATACCTTGGCTTCCCATGGACTACGTTACCACCAGGGTGGATCCATTGTAGCCACCTTTACTGCCAGAATATTTTCATCTGCCATTCTCCATATCAACCTGCTAGTCTCCTTTGTGAACTACACCTTTGTGAATTTAGGTCTGGATACCTGCTGGATTACTTACCTACCCTTTTGTATTGTTACCCTCTACCATTAGACGTGTTCATGTGCCGACGGGCGAGGTCCCTTGTCCATTTTTTACTTTTTGTCGCTCCACGTGCTGTTGGCAGTTTTCCTGGCCTATGTACCTCACGTGAAAGGTGGGAATTGTGTGTGTTTGGCCACGTTCACTGTGGGTCCTGTCATATCATACGTGGGTATTGCTTCTGGGGAGAGTTAAGGGGTTGTTAACTTCCTGTACTCACTGTTTTCTTTCTTTTCCTGTTTTTTTCCGTCAGCAGCTGCACCTTCCTCTTCGCCTTTACTCTCACCTCCTAACTGGATTCAATTGGTGGGATGAGCAGAAGCAGGCTACCCACCTAGGTGACTTAACCCGGATCCTGACACCTCCCATTCCCTTCCGTCTACTATCCTCCTTTGTCTTCCTCCAATCTCATCTTTCTCTCCCTCATCCTCTCTACTCCTTTCTCTATCCCTCTAAAATTCCTCCTTCTACTGCTACTCTTTCTACTTTTCTAATACTCTTTACTCCACTACTCTGCCCTCGCCCACACTCCCCTCTCCACTACTCTCCACTCCTCTCTCTACACTACACTCCCCTCTCTACACTACACTTCAATTCCTCAGTCAGTCTCCTTTCACTTTCTCCCAACTACTCTTACACCTATCCTCAGAAACTCCCTTCACTTTCTGTGCACACACTCTCACACCCAAGAACCACATTCTCACACCAACCAATGTCTCACCTTGCACATGTCCTTCAAAATCCCCTTCACACTCCTCTGCACCATCTCTCATCTTCCTGGTCTCTCGGTCTGCCTTTTCTGTGAGGAGTCAGCAATGAGAGTCAGACACAAGGTTGTCATGTTGTGGCTAAATACTTTTACGAAATGAAAAATGGGTCTGGAAAATGCCTCTCTGACCCAATCCTAAAGAGGAGTTTCCCTACCTAAAAAATAAAAACAAAGGACATGTCTGTGTCAGGATGTCAATAACTGAAAAACCAGCCTCGTGTCCAAAATGTCCTATCCTGACCCTCACACTATAAACAAAACAACAAAGGGTGCAAGGAAATGTCTTCAGCCTGCTATTGGCAATAAAAGTGTTCACAACTGAAAATAAGAATAGCTCCAACAAAAATGTTCTCCAAGGTGAAAGATCTTGGATCCAGAGGGTGTTCCCCTCCCCTGGATTCTTAAGTAGAATGGCAATTGTCTCTTTTACTATCAGTTCCTTTGTGTTTCTCTTTGATTCACAAGGTTCTTGTTTAGGCAACAAGTTCTGTAACAGTCCTTCTTTATTATGGTAGCTTTGCAAAATGCCTGTCATACTTTCTCTTTATGCAATTCCAACTTCCTGATATACTCTCCTGCTGGGATTCCTCATTCAATTCCAACTGCCTGTGTACTCTCCTGCCAGGACGTCTCTTGTGATTTCACTGTCTGGTATACTCCCCTGCCAGGACTTCTTATGCGTTTCAATTGCCTGGTGTCTTTCCTTTGCCAGGACTTCCTATGCGTTTCACAGTTCCTCTGTATCACCAAAAGTGTGTGTATTGTTCTTGGTTGGATATATGGTTTCCTCTGCTCTGCCACAATGGTACGTGTTTCTCTCTCCGCCAAGCGTCTGCATATGGGCCGACATCTATCCTGCACCTTCCACTTCAGTAGTTCAGTTGCCATCTTTAAATGTCCTGCAAACAGGTAATTTGTAAAAACAACTAGCCTGCATATTGTGCTTCGAGTTCTTGATACCTTGTTCAAATTCCTTTATCCTCCTCTTCACAGTGTTTGAGTGATTATGGGAGTTGGAGTCTGTGAGTGTCATTGGACACATGTTGTTTAAGCAGTTCTTCTTAGTGATTTTACAAAAAGAACCTCTGAAGCAAAAAGTGTTTTGTGCTGGAGCTTTGTGTGTTCAGGTCATAAGTGGGGGTTTGACCAAAGGGCTATTGAGAAGAGGCATCTTTACTCCCTCTACAATGGGGAACCAACACCTTACAGTATGCCATTAAGGCTTTGGGTATTAGAGGGTCTTCCTCGGGTAAAAGGGGGGGGCATCACGTTTCGTCCAATGAAGCCATCAGGTCCCTCCAGTAGTTGTCTCCTCCCATGTGATCCTCCCTCATATAGCAGCCCCCAGGTCAGGATCAGGTAGCGGCTGCTGTCCCCTGGCCACATGGGAGGAGGTCACCGCCGAGGAATCCGTGATGACTCCATTGAGTTCATCGCATCTCCTCCCCTGGATCTCACCCGGCCTCAATGACCCATTCTTCCTCCATTCTTCTCCTCCCGGTCCTCTCAGCTTGTTCCCTGGGCCAATTGCTGCTTTCCTTCTCTGCCCGGGGTGCTTTATAGAGGTGGAATGGCATAAAACAACCTTTTAGCAATGCACCCTTTTTGAACGCGGGTCTGCTAGTGTCTCGTAATAACGGCCCAGTATGCAGAAAGTCAATTTCAGACTGTAGGTCCTCCACGAGCATTATTTCACTCATGCCCATTCGCTTCGGCCACTATTGCTGGTGGGTTGACTTCACCACTCCCCACCACAGGATTTTTGGATGTGTGAAGCCTATAAAAGAAGGGAGAGCGAACACTAGGCCGAATTCTTGCAGGTAGATATGGTATGATTGACACTTGTAGCTATTGTAAGGGTGCATACGTACGAGTGCGGCACAATGATGGTGTCACACACTCCACTCACTCTCCCCCCAGTTCTTCTAGGGCTCCCATTTCCCGCCCCTATACCTCCAGTTCCCCCCGTCATCTGGCCCGGTTCCGGGACTCACATGTGCTTTCCTCAAATCCTCAGGTGCCACGGCGCCAAGTGCCACAGCGCAAAGTTCGGCATGCTGCTTGCTCACGGAGACGCCCGCTCCATTGGCGTCTTCCCTGGCGCTTGCGAGACCGGCTTCTTCCGCGTCACATGACCACTGCCTCCCGCTCGCGTGTTTCTAACCTACGCTCACGTGATGCGGTCAAGACTCATGTGACCGGGAGGAAATAGCAGCGCTAGTATTTAAACGGCTGCATCGTAGGGCTTCGGTGCTTCACAGCTGTTCTCTTGGATCTCTGTACGGCGCTATTCTTGTCTTTTGTCACTTCTGGATTTTGGACTCGGATTTCACTACGGACTGCTATCGGATTACCCCTGGCTCTGGTTTCTACTTCTTGGATTCATTGCTACAACCACGGACTGCCTCTCGGATTCCTATCCACTACGTTCCGCCTTCATTGTGCGGATTCTGGTACCCGGTGGGCCCGGCTCTCGCAACGCTGCTGGGATCGCTACACTGCTAAAGGAACAGGCTTGTTGGGTCTCGGAACCTCCCCTATAGGTACAACTGATTCTCCACAGACACCTCCTGGTAAGACCGTTTCACTTATTTGTTGATTGGTTGTTGATGCTGTTTTGGCTTAATACTTAACCGGTGTTTCCCTTACAGTGGTTCGGGGTTCCACGAGTTCCGCAGTTCTGGAAAAACATCTCCCACCTGTGGCCTCAAAGGTTGTACAGAGAGTGGCTTAGATTCTCTCTGTGCGGCACTTGTGGACAGAGGACTCTTCGACTACACGACAGTCAAGACACAACAGACTGTGAAGCCATCCTGTCGTGTAGCCTATGGAGGGAGCTGTGGATGACCCCTTGACCACTATGGTTCAGGCCATAACCGTGTTACGTGCAGACATGGCCGCAGCAAATACTGCCATTCACCAACGTTTAGATAACATTCAGAGTTCTAGACACCCCTTACCCCCGGAAGCTGAATTTGGGGATTTGACACCAACCCCTCCGCCTGTCCAGCCTCCTGTTCCACCCACTCCTAACCCCATCCCTGTGGTACTCCCCTCTCCTTTTCCCTTGGCCGCCCCCGAGAGGTATCATGGGGATCCCAGCAAGTTTAGAACTTTCCTGAACCATGGCAAGTTGCATTTTTTGTGCAGGCCCCTGGCCTTTCCGGACTCCACCACCAAGGCAGCCTTTACTCTCTCGCATCTAGCAGGTACGGCCGCTGTCTGGGCTAACCCACTCCTAGAAAACAACAATCCAGCCCTTTGTGACTTTGATTTACTGGTTACGGAAATGTCCCGAGTGTTCGACACCCGCCATAAAGTTCAGTCCCGAGATCTGGAGCTTCTGGATCTGGGGCAGGGTAGGGGATCCCTAATCGAATACATCACTAAGTTCAACCAGCTTGCTGCCGAAACATCCTGGCCCGAAGCCAAACAGGCTGTTGTATATTATCGAGGCCTAAACAACGCTATGAAGGCCCCCCTTTCGCTTGTTCCCTCGTTACCGACCTCTTACCAAGTTCTAGTAGACCTAACCCTGCAATTGGATGCCAGACGTTCTGAACGCAGGGCTGAGGCTGGTTTTGTACACACAAATGCCCCACCTCCTTCCACCTCTGCCTCCTCTGGCACCAGTCCTGAACCCATGCAGATTGGGGCATCAGGAGTCCGATCACACCTATAGAAAGGGAACGTGGGAGGGTAGACAACGCGTGCTATTATTGCGGCCTAACTGGCCATTATGTGAAGGAGTGTCCCCGTCGCCCCAAAGCTTAAACCTTCGGGTTTTCGGAGTGCTCGACCCTAGACTCGGGGACTGGATCGAGCGCTCCTTGTCATACCCCGAACCCTGTGTTTGCCTTTGGTCACATCAGGCCCGTTTATGTACAGGCCGTTCTGCAACCCACGCCTGATGTCTCTCACCCACTCACTATTATCATAGATTCCGGGGCCACAGGCAACTACATGGATATCACGCTTGCTCAAACCCTAAACCTACCTCTTCTAGCCAAAACCAGGCCGGAACCAGTGCATGCAGTCGATGGTAAGTCTCTAGTATCTGGGCCCATCAAACAACAGACCGCCCCAATGCTCCTGACCATACAAGCCATACATAAGGAAACCTTGAGTTTCGATCTCATCTCGAGGCCTCAGTTCGGTGTAATATTGGGGATACCCTGGCTACGTGAGCACAATCCCTTAATTAATTGGAAAGTGGGTTTGGTGCATTTTGAATCCGATCTCTGTCAACACTATTGTCTAGCAGCAACCACTTGCATCGATACACCCGCTCAAGCGTTGGGAGTCATAGCTCAGTTAACCCTAGAAGAGGCCACTATTCCCTCTACAGAACACCACACAGTTGGATTGGTCTCCACACTCATTCCAGCTCAATACCAAGATTTCATGGGAGTGTTTGACCATGGTTCATCGGAAGTCCTACCGCCGCATCGTCCGTACGACTGCCCGATAGATCTGGTTCCGGACAGTGCGATTCCCACAGGCCGTATCTATTCCCTTTCCCCTACTGAAGACCTGGCCCTCAAAGAGTACATTCAGAAGTCCCTCCGTTTGGGCCAGCTATGTCTTTCCACTTCCCCGGCGGCTAGCCCCATTTTCTTTGTCCCCAAGAAGGAAGGTGACTTACGGCCTTGCGTGGACTATCGTTGGCTCAACGCCATCACGAAGAAAGACCGCTACCCCATCCCACTAATCACGCCCCTGTTGGACCGCCTCACACACGCCACTGTTTTCACTAAATTGGACCTCTGCGGTGCCTACAATCTAGTCCATGTGCGTCCCGGAGACGAATGGAAGACCGCTTTTTGTACTCACTATGGCTTGTACGAATATACGGTCATGCCGTTCGGTTTGTGCAACGCTCCGGCCACGTTCCAGAGGTTCATGAATGACATCTTCTCTGATATCCTGGACGTGTTCATTGTGGTCTATTTAGATGACATCTTGATATTCTCCCAGACCATGAAAGAGCACGTACAACACGTTAGGGAAGTGCTTTCCCGCCTTCGAAGCCACTCCTTGTTTGCCAAACCCGAGAAGTGTCAGTTCCATTCCGACTCCGTAGAGTTCCTTGGTTTTCACATCTCGTCTGGAGGGTTAGCCATGAATACCTCCAAAGTTCGAGCGGTGTTGGACTGGCCGGTCCCCGCTTCCCTGAAGGCTCTCCAGTCTTTCCTTGGTTTTGCTAACTTTTACAGGTGGTTTATCTCTGGATTCTCATCTCTGGTGGCTCCTCTTACCTCTCTAACTAGTCCTCGCTCTCCTTTCTTGTGGACAGAGACACATCAACGAGCATTTGAGGCCTTAAAGACGGCGTTTACTACCGCCCCTATTCTACAGCACCCAGACCCTGAACTGCCGTTCATAGTGGAGGCTGATGCCTCATCCTTTGCCCTAGGTGCTGTATTATCACAGACTTGCCCTACCTCTGGTCGTCAGCACCACGTGGCCTTCCATTCTCGTAAGTTCACAGACGCTGAGTCCCACCCTACCGTGACCGAAAAAGAACTACTGGCGGTCATGGACGCATTCCGCGTTTGGCGACACCATCTCTTGGGGGCTAAGCACCGTATCACGGTTTATTCCGATCACCAGAACCTACAAGACCTAGCGTCCCTGAAATGTATCAACAGCAGACAGGTCAGGTGGCATCTCTTCTTTGCGGCCTTTGATTTTGTTATCAAACATCGCCCGGGTCCTATCCATGGCAAAGCCGATACCTTGTTGCGTTCCCCTGGGGGGGTGGCCTTGCCGACGTTTCCAGATACTCTTCTAGATGTCGGTAAGGTGGTTTGTTTGTGTACTCCGACTTTGCCCTTGTTTGACACAATACAGAACTGGGTTACCTTACACCCAGATCAGTTGTCCTATTGGGATTTAGTGGTTCACGATGGCCTTCCCTTTGTTTCTGATTGACTATTCCTGCCCACGGTAGACACCCGCAACATGGCCTTGCAGTGGTCCCACGACGCTCCGGTTCATGGACATCCCGGTCAGAAACGCACTTTGGAGTTGTTGAGAAGGTGGTGCTGGTGGCCGTTCATGAAGAGAGATGTTGAGTCATACGTCAACGCATGTGCTGTTTGCGCACAGAGTAAGCATCGTAGGGGTCGCCCTGTGGGTCTTCTGCTTCCTTTACCTGTCCCTCCCAAACCATGGCACACTTTGACCATGGACTTCGTTACTGACTTACCCCGGATCCTGGGCTTTGATACCTTGTGGGTAGTCATCGATTCTTTTTCTAAGATGGCTCGCTTTATCCCTGGTAAGGGCATCCCCTCTGCACCTACACTGGCCCGACTGTTCTTCGAGAATGTCTTCTGTCTTTTTGGGCTTCCTTCGGTTCTCATCTCGGATAGAGGTTCCCAGTTTACGTCACGCTTTTGGCGGGCCCTGACCAACCTACTCGGTGACACTTTGGATCTGGATCTAAATATAATCGCTACACCACCTCACAGTGGGGGTGGGGGGCGAAATCCGATCCAGATTAATTATTTTATAATCATCTGGAAGAGCCTGGACTAACACAGGTGTATAAGCCTCCCCAAGATAAGCCTTGGTTAGGCACATGAAATCGGGGGATTGGTCATATAGTACCTCGTGGGAAAATGCTGCATGAGCTACAAGGGAGCGCACATTGGATAGAATAACTTTAAGAGAAGGACCCACCTGTTCCCTGAAGGTCGGCCGGCTGGCCATAATGTGATTCCAGTTAGGGGGGAATAATGTATCAGGTGGAGCCAAATCCAAAATATTCTTAAGATTAAGTGCTGCCTCCCTAGACGGGCCCAGGGGGGCTAAACTTTGCTGCAACCTTAGCGCGCTTTAAGGGTGTCCACTGTGCATGACCGATGAGCGGTCTGCATTGTGTGTGTATATAGAGGCCATAATATAACCGTAGCCAATCCGCTCATAGCAACAATGTAAGGAAAAGGCAGACTGCTGGCAGGGACGTCATTTAGGGGTCGCCAGAGGTCGCAACTGCGACCTCTGAGGTCTCCCCTGTGACCTCTGTGGTCTCCCTTGCGACCTCTGTCTTAAAAAAAAACGAAAAAAATAAAACAATGTTTTTTTTTTTGGGGTAATGCAAGCTCCTGGGCTGTGGCCAGCACCATGTGGCTCTTTACTTCTGGAGTGAATGAGTACCAACACAGGTTGGGTGATATCCTGTGATGTCATCGGGGGTCAAGGGTCGTATGATGTCACTTCCGCTACCCCTGGCATTTTGGCGAAATGACGTCCCTGACTGCTGGGACTCCGTGAATGCCGGTTGGAAAAGAAATAAGAAATACATTTGCAGCAAAAACCAAGCCGAGCCTCAGTTGCCAGGAGGCCAGTCATCCTCAGCCAGCAACAGATGTACAAGGAAAGCAATAGAAGAAGGGTTATATCAAATTAAAATGAATAATAAAAAAAACCAAAGAGTTAAAAATCTGCTTGGGGAAGGAAGCGCCCAGTCACCCGCCACGGCCCGGGTAATAACCTGCTGCCTAAAAGGAACAGATAATGTGCAACAATAATAACATGAGAAGTCGTAAATCAAAGACATTAACGGTATGAGAACCACCAGAAGCGTGAGCCGTACCATGTATATCTGCAGAAATGAGCGGAATGCCCATCTGAGTGGGAACGTGTGTGCTATTAGAAATACACAGTCATTCCATGAGAAGGGGGTCCCGGGACTCCTAGGTTGCATTATGGGCGACCCTTGAATGTTCTGTTACCTAATGTTTGCTCTGCTTGCCCAACGGCCATGTGTTTGTATATTCATAGAGGGACAAGCCCTTGTATGTGCCATGCTGCTTGCTACAGTGTCAATATGTGCTTTCATTGTTGCATTCTGTTTCATGTTATGTGTTTAACAGCCACAGTAGGAGTGTTGTAGGCCTATGTAGGAGTGCCCAGGTTTTATGTTGAGTTTCAGGAGACAGGCAGGCCTAGTGGTAAGAGTAGGTCAGAATTGCTTGATATATGTGTGTCTTGTTTCCCTAAACTCCCCCAAACCTATCCAATTACGCTACCCTTATCCTCTTTCCGGTCTCGCTTACTTCCCCTTCCCTAGCCATAACCTCTCCCTAATCCCTCTTCCCCCATTGTCTGCTGTGTGGCTACCTGTTATTTCTAACATCAGGTGCCCGTGCCAACCACAGTGGGAGGGTTGATCTATTCTACTTCTGTGGTTTGGGGGAGATTGTCGATACACCCTCCTCCTTGGTTCTTGACACTGGTGTATGCTAAGGACGCAGAAACCCATGACATAGTGCTGAGAGAAGTCCTCTGCAAGCTACAGAGATCAGGAGTCCACCTACGCCACGGGAAATGTATATTTGGAGCATGTGAAGTAGAGTACCTGGGTTAATGGATCTCAAAAGAAGGGGTGAGCCCTAAGAAAAACCTACTTCAAGCCATAGTTGACGCCTCAGCCCCGACCTCAAAGGATAAACTCCTGTCGTTCTTGGGGCTCGCGGAGCATTACGCAAAGTTCAGTCCCAGATTTTCAGAAATCACATCTCCCTTCAGAGAGCTCCTGAGGAAAGGAGCGGAGTACACGTGAGACTAACAGCAACTTGCGGCCTTCACCGAAATCAAGAAGAGAATCCTACATGCCCCGTGTTTGAAACCGTTCAACCCTGAATGGGAAACGTACATAACAACGGATGCCAATGCATATGGCTTGGGCGCCACCCTCACCCAAAAAAGGGGGATACCGAAAATATAGTTGCCTTTGCGTCCAGAGCACTGTCAACTTCAGAGAAAAACTGAAGGGGACCTGGTAAAGATACGCCTGCCCCACAAAGACACCCTAACGGGCTACAAGTACAGCCAAGCCATAGAAGTCACACAGAAAGGCACCAACTACGTCTATACCAGTTACGGGAAAAGGTGGAACCTTCAAAGGGTGGCTGTGTGAAAGAAAAGGGCGTCTACAGCCCGCCCCTCTATGGGAATGGGAGATGGAAATGACACGTGGGGATTGACAGACAGCCCTCAACAGCAAGAGATGGAGGTCAGGGAAGAAGAAAACCAAAGTGAGAGCATTCCTATAAGCCCCACACCCTTGGCAAGAGACCCACACTGAGAAGCGACCCCAGCAGACCAAACCCCAAGCGACACATCTTGCATGAACACTCATTCTCTCAAGGCAGCCACTGATCAGAATCAACCCCAATGTGAAAGAAGAAAGCCAACCAAATTCACAGACTTTATCATGGCCTAGGACTAAGCTTTTCCAACGAAAGGAGGTGTGTGAGGACCTAACATGCCAGATCCTGTGAGCCTAAGCGCGGGAATCACGCAACTACCCAGAAACTGGGCAGACCCGGAGCGAGGGACCACAAGGACGGTCGTGCCTCACTGCTCCTCCTTGGAAGCTGGGAATCAGCTTCTAAACTGCAGCCTTCAGCACAAGCAGGTTCGTCTACTTGGAGAGTGTAATTCCATGGCTGATAATAAGCCTCGCTGGAGTTTTAGCACGTAGAGGTGCAGTGACACTGACTGCACTGCTACAATAGGACTGAACTGTGAGTACCACTCCATGATCTGAGAGCACCTGTTTTCCCTTTGTTTATGCAAGGTGTCCAAATAAACATCTCTACCCCATCCAGTGTCCTGTGCTCATTGGGGCCACCACAGAGGGCTATATAAAATTAAAATAAATAATGAAAACAAAAAAAAGAGTTACAAATCTCCATGGGGTAGGCGGCGCCCAATCACATGCCATGGTCTGTATAATAACCTGCTGCCTAAAAAGAACAGATAATGTGGAAAACTAATAAAATCAGAAGTCTTAAATAAAATAAATTAGCAGTATAAGAACCACCGGAGGCGTACAACTTGGAAAGAAACAAAAGGAACATACCAGACAGAAGAGAGATGACAATCTCTCATTAGATATAACACCATGTACCATACAGTAGTAAGAGCCGTCCTGCCATGGTTAGGTGTGTATCCAGAGATCAAATGAGAGAACTCTAATAAACCTGTACGCATCATCAGAATTATTTGCGAATGCAACAACAAATACCCTAGAAGCATTGCGAAGAGAATTACACTCAGTAGTACTGACAGGCATTCATAATAGTATAGCATTGGCGCTCTTGCTGGCAAAAGAAGTAGGGGTATGTGTGGTAATCAATTCCTCTTGCTGTGTGGAAGTTGAGGAAAGGGACACAATAGCTACCAATATTGAACTACTAAAGCAACAAGCATCTTTATATCCCATATTAAAGGAGGCTGAGGCAGGTGAATGGTTGTCATATCAGATCTATGTGAATACTGCAGATAAATAATTCTGTAGATGAAAATGGTGAATTTCTTTTTCTTTTCAAGGCATTATATGCAGGGGGAGACTCCCCCCGTGTTTCCCCCCCATACTCCCCTCACATTTTTTATTAACCTAACCCACCCCTGCATATATAATTGCAGGGAAATGTGCAATAAAAACTTCAACATTTTCGTGTGCAGAATTTTGTGATGCGCAGTAATGGGTTGATACCGTCATATCTATGCTGAATTTAGTAAAATTGAACCTCTATGATAGGCAATGCATGGAGGTGGGGTCTGGGAATGTGATTCAGTGAAGATTTCTGGCACATTGGGTATACAGCGCAGAACTGTTTGATTTGAGCATTCACTCCATGCCAGTAGAATTGGCTGAGCACATTCTTCGGTGTCTTCTCTAGGCCCAGGTGTCCAGCATTCAGATTGGCCTGCACTAATTCTATCACCGCCTTCCAGAATGCTTCAGTACCAGGAGATGGTAATAATGGTGGGCAGTCATAATTTCGACACCAATAATGTCGGCAGTCAAAAGTTCGAAAAATTAATGTCGAAAACAATAATGTCGACAAACAAAAATGTCGACATTATTGTTTTTCGACATTAATTTTTCGAAATTACTGAAATAAGAAGCATTCAACAATTACTACAGTATTAAATAAAGTATTAATCATAGGTAAGTAAAGTAAGTTATTTTCATTTTTTATTAATACAATATAATATTTAAATAGTTAACATATCACTATAGCTTATTAGTTCATGTAATTATTGTTTTTAAATAAAAACTTTTAGATGCATGTATCTACTTAAATAAATAAATAACTGTATACTAAGTCTAAATTTCATTTGAACATGTAATACATTAATCGACCATTTGATGGTGCTAGAATGCTTCAGTACCAGGAGATGGTAATAATTGGTGCCTTCCCCCCTGGGATTTACTTCTACTCGATACACATGTCCTTTCCTATCAATAAAATGGGGGTCTTTCTCCATTATATGCATAGGATGTCGACATTATTGTTTGTCGACATTTTATTTCGACATTATGACCATAAACCGGTAATAATTGGTGCCTTCCCCCCTGGGATTTACTTCTACTCGATACACATGTCCTTTCCTATCAATAAAATGGGGGTCTTCAGGCTTTGGCTCTCGGCTTCAGAGACCAAGTTCTTACAATCTTGTTTCAGACAGGTCTCTGTTCTCTGGGCTTCTCTGAACTCCACTGATTCGTGGCCAGGGTCACTTAGGGAACAGGGGTCTTCTCTATGGGCCTTGTTCATTTTCCAAACCTGACTTAGGTCCCCACAGTATCATCAAGATCTTCCACTTCTTTGATCTCTGGAATCAATATTCTTTCACTGATCAGTCTGGCTATAGGATGGCCTGGTTATATGACCTTGCAGGGTTTCCCAGGTTAAAGAGGACTACGTCACCTCCCCTCTGTAGTCCTTGTCAATGACTCCATCCCCCATAGCTAGGGAATTTTTTTGGGCAATCCTGATTTGGGAGCAAATCCGCCCAAATGCCCTTTTGTTACTCGTAGTCCCATCTTTACTAGGGCCTTTCCCTGGGGTGGAACTATTACCTCCCCATATCCATACAGGTCATCTCCTGCGGTCCTTGGGGTTGCTGTAGTAAGATCTATCCTTAACATCTTCTTGGGATTGGGTGACATCTATATCGTGGACTGAACAATCGAATGATGACACCATGTGTCACAGATGGATTCAAGAACACACCAACTCTCGAAGATGATCCAAGGGTATTTATTAGAAGGTTTGAGTAGGGGTTCACTAAGGGACGTCCCTCTTTGTCTCATCTCGCGTGGGCTTTTCTAGCCAAAACCAGGCCGGAACCAGTGCAGGCAGTCGATGGTACGTCTCTAGTATCTGGGCCCATCAAACAACAGACTGCCCCAATGCTCCTGACCATACAAGCCATACATAAGGAAACCTTGAGTTTCGATCTCATCTCGATGCCTCAGTTCGGTGTAATATTGGGGATACCCTGGCTACGCGAGCACAATCCCTTAATTAATTGGAAAGTGGGTTTGGTGCATTTTGAATCCGATCTCTGTCAACACTATTGTCTAGCAGCAACCACTTGCATCGATACACCCGCTCAAGCGTTGGAAGTCATAGCTCAGTTAACCCTAGAAGAGGCCACTATTCCCTCTACAGAACACCACACAGTTGGATTGGTCTCCACACTCATTCCAGCTCAATACCAAGATTTCATGGGAGTGTTTGACCATGGTTCATCGGAAGTCCTACCGCTGCATCGTCCGTACGACTGCCCGATAGATCTGGTTCCGGACAGTGCGATTCCCACAGGCCTTATCTATTCCCTTTCCCCTACTGAAGACCTGGCCCTCAAAGAGTACATTCAGAAGTCCCTCCGTTTGGGCCAGATACGTCCTTCCACTTCCCCCGCGGCTAGCCCCATTTTCTTTGTCCCCAAGAAGGAAGGTGACTTACGGCCTTGCGTGGACTATCGTTGGCTCAACGCCATCACGAAGAAAGACCGCTACCCCATCCCACTAATCACGCCCCTGTTGGACCGCCTCACACACGCCACTGTTTTCACTAAATTGGACCTCTGCGGTGCCTACAATCTAGTCCGTGTGCATCCCGGAGACGAATGGAAGACCGCTTTTTGTACTCGCTATGGCTTGTACGAATATACGGTCATGCCGTTTGGTTTGTGCAACGCTCCGGCCACGTTCCAGAGGTTCATGAATGACATCTTCTCTGATATCCTGGACGTGTTCGTTGTGGTCTATTTAGATGACATCTTGATATTCTCCCAGACCATGAAAGAGCACGTACAACACGTTAGGGAAGTGCTTTCCCGCCTACGAAGCCACCCCTTGTTTGCCAAACCCGAGAAGTGTCAGTTCCATGCCGACTCCGTAGAGTTCCTTGGTTTTCACATCTCGTCTGGAGGGTTAGCCATGAATACCTCCAAAGTTCGAGCGGTGTTGGACTGGCCGGTCCCCGATTCCCTGAAGGCTCTCCAGTCTTTCCTTGGTTTTGCTAACTTTTACAGGCGGTTTATCTCTGGATTCTCATCTCTGGTGGCTCCTCTTACCTCTCTAACTAGCCCTCGCTCTCCTTTCTTGTGGACAGAGACATATCAAGGAGCATTTGAGGCCTTAAAGACGGCGTTCACTACCGCCCCTATTCTACAGCCGTTCATAGTGGAGGCTGATGCCTCATCCTTTGCCCTAGGTGCTGTATTATCACAGACTTGCCCTACCTCTGGTCGTCAGCACCACGTGGCCTTCCATTCTCGTAAGTTCACAGACGCTGAGTCCCACTATACCGTGACCGAAAAAGAACTACTGGCGGTCATGGACGCATTCCGCATTTGGTGACACCATCTCTTGGGGGCTAAGCACTGTATCACGGTTTATTCTGATCACCAGAACCTACAAGACCTAGCGTCCCTGAAATGTATCAACAGCAGACAGGTCAGGTGGCATCTCTTCTTTGCGGCCTTTGATTTTGTTATCAAACATCGCCCGGGTCCTATCCATGGCAAAGCCGATGCCTTGTCGCGTTCCCCTGGGAGGGTGGCCTTGCCGTCGTTTCCAGATACTCTTCTAGATGTCGGTAAGGTGGTTTGTTTGTGTACTCCGACTTTGCCCTTGCTTGACAAAATACGGAACTGGGTTACCTTACACCCAGATCAGTTGTCCGATTGGGATTTAGTGGTTCACGATGGTCTTCCCTTTGTTTCTGATCGACTATTCCTGCCCACGGTAGACACCTGCAACATGGCCTTGGAGTGGTCCACGACGCTCCGGTTCATGGACATCCCGGTCAGAAACGCACTTTGGAGTTGTTGAGAAGGTGGTGCTGGTGGCCGTTCATGAAGAGAGATGTTGAGTCATACGTCAACGCATGTGCTGTTTGCGCACAGAGTAAGCATCGTAGGGGTCGCCCTGTGGGTCTTCTGCTTCCTTTACCTGTCCCTCCCAAACCATGGCACACTTTGACCATGGACTTCGTTACTGACTTACCCTGGATCCGGGGCTTTGATACCTTGTGGGTAGTCATCGACTCTTTTTCTAAGATGGCTCGCTTTATCCCTTGTAAGGGCATCCCCTCTGCACCTACACTGGCCCGACTGTTCTTCGAGAATGTCTTCTGTCTTTTTGGGCTTCCCTCGGTTCTCATCTCGGATAGAGGTTCCCAGTTTACGTCACGCTTTTGGCGGGCCCTGACCAAGCTACTCGATATGGACGTCTGCTTCTCCTCCGCATACCATCCTGAGACGGACGGCCAGACCGAAAGGCTTAACCAGACGCTGGAGCAGTACCTGCGTTGTCTGACCTTACAGATGCAGTGTTCTTGGTTAAACGTGTTGCATCTTGCGGAATTTGCGTACAACAACGCCATGCATTCCTAGACTGGTTTCTCCCCGTTCTATGTGCTCAATGGTCAACATCCTCGTGTTTTACCTTTCATGGATCTGCCTCCCTCAGTCAATCCGGCTGCCCTTGCGTGTGTTAGGGACCTGACCTCCATCCACGCCCAGGTGTCGACTCATCTTGTCGAGGCTCAGGCGTCCATGAAGGCACAGGCGGATAGGAAACGGGTGATGGCCCCGTTGTATTCTGTGGGGTTCCGTGTTTGGTTGTCCACCCGTCACCTGCGGTTGGTGGGTTGCCGCAAGCTACTGCCTCGTTTTGTGGTTCCCTATTTTGTCACCCGTGTTATCAACCATGTGTCCTATTGTCTTGCACTTCCGGGGTCCTGGCGGCTTCACCCCGTCTTCCATGTTTCACTGCTCAAGCCCTGTCACGCTTCCACACGGCTTCGCTCCCCTGTGGCTCCGGTGTCTCTGTCCTCCCTGGATGTGTTTGAGGTCTCTGCCATTCTGGGTTCCTGTGTCTCTAGGGGTTGCCTCCAGTACCTCGTGGATTGGTCGGGCTATGGCCCTGAGGAGAGGTCCTGGGTCCCTGCTGCTGATGTCCAGGCTCCCCGTCTGGTGGCGCGCTTCCATAGGGACAATCCTTCGTGCCCACGGGGTCGTGGGCCTTTGGGGGGGGGCTCTGTCACGCACTCCACTCACTCTCCCCCTAGTACTTCTAGGGCTCCCATTTCCCGCCCCTGTACCTCCAGTTCCCCCCGTCCTCTGGCCCGGTTCCGGGACTCACATGTGCTTACCTCAAATCCTCAGGTGCCACGGCGCCAAGTGCCACAGTGCAAAGTTCGGCATGCTGCTTGGTCATGGAGATGCCCGCTCCATTGGCGTCTTCCCTGGCGCTTCCGAGACCGGCTTCTTCCGCGTCACATGACCACTGCCTCCCGCTCGCGTGTTTCTAACCTACGCTCACGTGATGCGGTCAAGGCTCATGTGACCGGGAAGAAATAGCAGCGCTAGTATTTAAACGGCTGCATCGTAGGGCTACGGTGCTTCACAGCTGTTCTCTTGGACTTCTGTACGGGGCTATTCTTGTCTTTTGTCACTTCTGGATTTTGGACTTGGATTTCACTACGGACTGCTATTGGATTACCCCTGGCTCTAGTTTCTACTTCTTGGATTCATTGCTACGACCACGGACTGCCTCTCGGATTCCTATCCACTACGTTCCGCCTTCATTGTGCGGATTCTGGTACCCGGTGGGCCCGGCTCTCGCAAAACACTGCTGGGATCTCTACACTGCTAAAGGAACAGCCTTGTTGGGTCTCAGAACCTCCCCTATAGGTACAACTGATTCTCCACAGACACCTCCTGGTAAAACCGTTTCACTTATTTGTTGATTGGTTGTTGATGCTGTTTTGGCTTAATACTTAACCGGTGTTTCCCTTACAGTGGTTCGGGGTTCCACGAGTTTCGCAGTTCCGGAAGAACATCTCCCACCTGTGGCCTCAAAGGTTGTACAGAGAGTGGCTTAGATTCTCTCTGTGCGGTACTTGTGGACAGAGGACTCTTCGACTACACGACAGTCAAGACACAACAGATGGCATGGTGATTGGCAAAGACATTTATTCAGGCAAACATAAAGAGGAAACCTATCTCTCTATAACTCTAAGATGGGTTTCCCTGCCTCTAAAAAGGAACTAAGGGATTAGTCAGAATGTCCAAGTAAATAAAAAGAGTCCGCCATCGTGTCAAAATGCCTACTTCTATGCCTCACATTTGCAACTAATAATAAAAGGGTAGTGGATCTTCCTGGTCCAGAAGAATGACTCCCTTCCTCTGGACAATGAGCCACAATTCCAATCGTAGGGGGAATTTCGCCTGTGAGAATGACTCCCTTCTCCAGGTCTCGGTTCCTTTCTGAGAAAACAAACAAAGTTCCAGCTTGTTGTGCTGTAAGGTTTCAGTTCCAATGCAAACAAAAAAGTTCCAACATCATTCCTTATTGACCATTGTTTGGCTTCTTTATTGGGTTTTTGGAGAATGGCTCCTTCTCCATATATTTGGTACTCAATGCTCTAACAGTGTCAGGGGAATTACTCCCTTCCACTGGCCTTCTTCTGGTTGGTTTCATGATACATAATCTTCAGATAAGAGACCAGGAGGGGAATGCCTACCTTCTCCTGGCTTTGCACTTCAAAAGTTCACAATTCACATAATCTCCAAATCATATGGGTGTGGGCTCCAAACCTGTGTGTTCCTCTGAACTTGGTGCAGTAGTCCTGGTTCACTATCCTGCCAGGTGCTGTGACTATGGGCACGACGTTGTTACATTTCCAGGTATTTTTTCGCTCAGATTTTTGCTGACATTTTTCAGGTGCAAAAAAGTCATTGAAAAATATGGGGTGAGGGTAAGGGGATGTAAAGGGTAGGGGGCAATTGGGTGATGAACCCGCCCAAATATATATGTTTTATATGCAATGAGTTTTCTCCCAGAACAAATACCTGGAGATGTAAGAACATCAAACTATGTCTATGAAGATGACTTGTGTTACTCTTCATAAACGGGTATGAGTAGCGGACCTGTGGGATTCTTTCCTTTTGGTGCTGCAGACCTGGTTCACTATTCTCCCAGGTACTGTGACTGTGAAGATAACTTAGGTTACTCTTCATAGAAGGGTGCGGGAACCAGACCCATGGGATTCTCTCCTCTTGGTTTCGCTGTTCCTTTTCACTGGGGGTCCTAGCTCTTCCCCCAGGTGCTTCCCTTAGGCCCCTATATCATTGTTCAAGTGTTTGCCAGTGCCCTCTGGTACACTTTCAAACCGCCCAGCTACCTCTGGTACCGTTAGGGTCTCAACCATCTCGGCCTGGTTAGTCTCAGGGTGCTCCACCCTCTTTTTCAGGTTTCTCTAGGCTTCTTTGCTGTTCCGGCGTGCTAGGATTTTAGACACAG
This sequence comes from Ambystoma mexicanum, assembly GCF_040938575.1. Taxonomy (NCBI): domain Eukaryota; kingdom Metazoa; phylum Chordata; class Amphibia; order Caudata; family Ambystomatidae; genus Ambystoma; species Ambystoma mexicanum. Next base: position 1,404,399,298 of record NC_090923.1, on the reverse strand, counting down.
GACATTTTGCTTTGGACATCTTGTTATGGGTGAATAATCTAGCTGAGTGTGTATGTGTGAGTAATTGCCTTTCATGCATCCAAGCTTTTTTCATTCACTGCACTGGTGAGAAAGATAAACAATATATCTGTGCACTTTTTGGAAAAGCGAAATAGTTGGTGAAGAGAAACCTGAGGAAGGGAGCCATCACCGGGAACTGTGAACTTTTGTGTTGTAGTTACATTTTTCATTTGATCTTGAACATTTGTGCACTTTTAAGCCCAAAGACATTGGGCCTCATTACGAGTTTGGCGTCAACTGAGCCGGAAAAACAGGCAGGGTACCACCGGACTCATATTACCATTCCGCCTCTGTGATTCCCGGAATCATCGGGGCATTACAACCCGGGTGACCCGGTAATTCCGGAGGCGGAATTCGATAAATCCCCATTCCCATGGAGTCCCATAGAACTCCATGGGAACGGGGAAGTGGAAACACTGGCACCATGCTGTAATAGGGCCAGTGTTTCCACGTCTGCCTACAGGCGAGTGGTGTTAAACCCGCAAGGTCAGACCTGGCGGGAGTGACACCTCCCGCCTGCAGGACTCGGAATCAGCCGGTCCGGAATGAACGGTGGTGGCAGATTTACCACCACCATTCTTTCCGGACTGGCTGACTCGTAAGGAGGTCCATTATCCTTATCACATTAGAGTTACTTGTAGAGTGTGAGGGCTAGGATGGGACTTTGGACACAGGACATTTTGCTTTGGACATCTTGACTCGGGACAGACCCTTCTTTTTGGTTGAGGAGACCTGGTTCACTATCCTGCCAGTTACTGTGATTATGAAGATGATTTAGGTTACTCTTCATAGAAGGGCGCAGGTCCCAGATCTGTGGGATCCTCTGCTCTTGGTATTGCAGTTATTTATTTATTTTATTTATTCTTTATTTATATAGCGCTTATATACAGGTGAAGTGCTTCAAAGCCGGAAGATAACAGAGGAATACAGAAATCATTCTTAGGCCTTGAAAATTCTGAATGATCTAAATAGAAAAAAACTAGCATACTACGCCTGACGACATTTCTCCTAGTGCAAGTGTATGAAGTGGTACGGTTGAGATCAAGCTCGGGAAAGGGGGCCGGAAAAAACGGTGGGGAGGATAGGACAGACAAACTAACTGGTTCTAGTACATTTAGGTCTTTCATACGTACAGACTGAGGTGCAGAGACGGGGGGCGGGTGGAGAACAAAGAGTCTGGTCCATCAGGGCCCTTGGTTAAGTGCAGAGAGGTTGCCCCGCTCAAGGAGCATAAGCAGAAGTGCAGTAACGTTGAACAAAGTGCAGTGGCCCGGAGGCAAGTGCAAAAGGCTGGCGGGGGAGCCTGGGACCTGTAGGCTCTGGAGGTGAACCAGGCAACCAGTCAGCAAAAACTGAACAGAGGTAGGGAGGAGAAGAAGGGTGGAGAGAAAAGAAAAGAGGTTAGCAGGGCAGAGGGAGAGAGAAGGAGAAAGAGAAAAGGAAGATCTTGAGGAGTTTCCGGAACTTAAGGTGCTCCGGCTCAAGACAGAGAGAGGCAGGGAGGCTGTTCCAGAAGCACCTGCAGAGGATAAAGATCTACTCCCAAATCTCTGTTTGTGAAAGCGGGTCACCTGCAGTGTGTTGGAGGAGGACGAGTGGAGGACTAGGGATAGTATTTAGGGAGAGAGCGTTTTAGATTTAGTGCAGGCCCTGGCCCGAGAAAGCCTTGGAGATTATGCAGAGGGTCTAGAATTTCATCCTTGCAGCACACAGAGCCAGTAGAGGGATTTCAGCGCTGGGGAGATGTGGTCCCAGGGCTTGAGGCCAAGGATAAGTTTTGCGGTTCTGTTCTGGAGAGTTGTAGGGGACAGAGAGTAGAAGTAGGAAGATTGAGAAAGAGGCTGTTGCAATAGTTCAGCCTAGTGAGAACCAGAGCTCTCGAGGTGATGAGCCTGTGGGGGAAGGTGAGAAAAGGTAGAATACCTCTGAGGGGGTGCAGTTGGTAGTTGGACTTTTTGGAGATGCCTGAGATGTGAGAAGAGAAGGAGAGAGTGGAGTCGAAGATGGCCCCAAGATTGTTTGCCTCATTGGTAGGTGTGGGGGCAGGGCAAAGGGAGGCAGGCCAGTGAGAAAGTGGGAAAAGTGGGACCAGGGGTCCCAATGAGGATGATCTCTGTCTTACTGGCATTCAGGCATAGATCGTTAGTTCCTTTTCACTAGGGGACTTAGCTCTTCCCCCAGGGGCTTCCCTCAGGCCCCAGTATCATGGCTTCAGCACTTGCCAGTGCCCTCTGGTATCCCTTCCAATCGCCCTGGTAGCCCTGGTACTTTTAGGGTCTCTACCATCTCAGCCTGGTCGGTCTCGGGGTTCTCTGTCCTCTGTTTCAGACTTCTCTAGGCTTCTCTGCTCTTCTGCCTACCACCCCAGCCCAGGACAATACCATGAAGGCACAGTTCTATGCTGATGCCCAAATGCCAAAAAGTGATCGCTGCCCTGCACTGTACCCATGCTGCATTTGAGTCCCCCAATCCCCACGAAGCAGTGCACTGTACCCGCAGGCTCTACCACTCCCTGAATGTGCATGTGACCTGCGACCCCAACCTGTACATCACCCACTGCTGTGCCCACTAACCTGGTTCCACCCATGATGCTATCGTCCTACGGAATAGCACACTGCCAGGATTCATGGAGATGCACAGAGGACAACAGACCTGGATAGTGGGTGAGGAGAAATGCCAGCAGGCATGCGCTGCGAAGTATATGTCCAGATGGGGGAGGGATGCGCATAACTACACAAAGCATGGAATGACAAACGAATGCTAAATCCGTACTTGACCACCTCCCACACCAACGTCACAGTACAGGCCAGGAAGCATGCACATGTAGGACGTACGTGGATGGAGAAGCTGACATACACATACAGCAGCAACTATAAACATCAACATGACTACAGATACCATAATGCAACATGCACTAACCAAAGCAATGCTGACAAATGGCCACAATCACCTCACACAACAACCCTGCCAGTACCACACCCATTCACCCATGTGCAGCCAGCCCACAATGCTCACCCATTGGCACTAGATGCACAGAGAGGGCCCATGGGGAACGCAGCATGCCACATTCATGATGGAAATACACTGTCACATGACAGCTACCATGTCAGCTGCACATGTCACCGACAGACACCTCACGTAACATATGCTGCAAGGGAACAGGGTTCATGTGAAGCAGAAACAATGCGTGACACGAGTGACATAGCATGCACAGACATTGAACAGAACCATAACATGAAATGAAGACACATTTGCATGCACAAGGTGTCCATTGCCCTGATATTGTGTAAGGCCACCCCACACTACAACTTCAAGAGACTGGAGGTACTTTTTTACCGTCCACTTATAAACAGCCCTCCATTAGGCTTTGGTTTGAACAAAACATTATGTTTAAAGGGTCACTAGCTTCCCCACTATCCCTTCTTGGTTATCCCTCTTAGATATGCTTTCTGATCATTATATTGTCATCAATCACACCAGTCATTTATTATTCTTTCTTTATACACCTCGTATAAACCACACTTTTTAACAATTTTCTTTTTTTTTTCTTATCTGCAATTGTAAGGTAGCCCAATACAATTAATTGACAAACAAATATATCGATGATTTTAAATTTCATTAAGCTCATCACATAATCTGTAGTAATGCATTCTTTAACAATTTTATTCAAGATAAAAATGTCATCGAGATCTGTTATTTGCTCTCCTCTCTCATAGAGAAGTGCATCCGAGTCCATAAAATATTTCACTCTATGTCAATCTCACCCATGCTTACTCTCATACTGCATTCAAACCATACCCGACATGTTTCAGTCCTTTCACACTTTCATACCACTAACAAGGAAATTCTTCAGGGGTAAAAACGTCTTTATACCACATTTTATTAGGATGTGCAAATCTGTTTGTCTTCTTTTAGAGTTCGTTCTAAAGATCCACTATTAATGAGGTTCTATTTGTAATTCACTGAGGTCCAACCATCAAACGGATAACTTATCCATGTTCGTTTTTTTCTTTTTCTATCTTCTTGGTTTATCACTTTTTTTCAAATACACTAGGTACTTCTGCTATGTCAACCTTGGTGGCTGGCTACCGGGTACCGTCTGGGATACACCTACGTGCTCTTCCACTGTTTTTTTAAAAAGGTATTTATCTGATTCCCAACAAAGGCAGTGTGGTGGCAGCTTCTAAGCTCTTTCCGCCTGGTGATCTACCGGCACTGTATCATCCGATACTTCTTTGAACTCATCTGCTCAACTTCTATTTAGCTTTGTCTTTTTTTATTTATTTCTGCCCCACTCCTTCCGGGTGCCTCGATTGCAATTTTTCACTCCTCTGTCTCGGGCTGTACCTCGTTTTCTTCAACGGCTAGGGTCTTGCACCATCTCCAGCCGTTCGTAGTTGCCTCACACCCCACACCTTACACTTTGACTAATGCCTGTGCCTACCCCCATGCAGGTGACTCCAGATACTGTGAGAAACCTGAGGGTATTCTCCCAAGTAAACCTCGGGAAGCCCTTATTCAGGTGACCAGGGGAGGGCTGGCGCTCTCAGATCCCAACCCTAGGGATGGACGAGCGAGGGAGGTTCACCTGGGTAAGGGAGCCCAGGGTTGTGCTCTGGGGAATGCCCCAGGTACTATACCAGAGAAAGGAATGAGGAAGACGAGGTCCCCTAGGCTTTTATGGGCTCTATCAACTCGACCTCCCTTTCATCCGATAAACTTCCTTTTTAAGAATCCACCATCCACTGGTCTTCTGGTGAATCCATTACACACCCTGTTTCATTCAGAAACCATCTTTCCTCCCACCACCAACTCCCCACTACACTATCCCCACTTCCTCCTCCCACCACCAACTCCCCAGCATGGCCACTCAGTGCAATTCAATTAGTGTCTTGATGTGTTTACATCCGTGGCCTCTCCCTCCCCCCCCCCCGCTGCCAGCCCCTGGTGATCTTGGGCACAGATGGTGCTGGGACTGATGCCTCAGGGTGCTCTGCTGAGACTCCTCTGTGGGAGTCATAGAACTGGAAGGGATAGAGCATGTCCCCCGGATCTCTTGGCGTGTCAACTTGTTGCTCTGGCGAGTGGCCTCTGCCAGTGCAGAGACACCTTCGGTCATCCCCCTGACCCTCTGGGTGTATAGTGTCAGGGGGGCCGTACTGGCATTTGTCTCGGTCCGGTTCTTCGCAATGGCCCGCACAATCCTGCGGGTGGCCCCTTGTATGCTGTCAGGTATGGCCTGCAGGTGTTCCAAGTGCATGTGCCCTATTGCCTCTGTCTCCCTTTGTCTACGCTCAATCTCCTCCAGCCTCTGCAGCACTGTGCTGCTTGTTGGTGTGTGCCGTATGGGAGGGGTGCTGTTGTCAAGAATCTGGGTCCACGTACACTATGTATACCTCCGTCCCCAAGCACCAGTCAGGGAGATAAGAAATAACTCGCTAACCGATTATTGGGGCCACAGGTGGCTGGAACAAGAGCACCGGGTTCCTAGGTAGCTGCAATGAAAACAGGCAGTTAGGTGTTAGATATCGTAGGTGCAACACAAACAGATCTTACTAGAAGTGTACAGGAAACAGGGCACCTACCAGTGAGCTGCTGGGAAGATGTGTAAGTGGAGAGGCCGGCAGGCGTGTCCACCCCAAGTCGGTGCAAGGCTTGTGCCCCAAGATGGTGTAGTGCAATTAACAAGGAAGGACTGGCTGGCATTGGGTCCCAAAAGGCACTTGATGGGTTTGCCACCTTAGTCCACAGTTCAAGGAGGGAGGCCCCAAAGGGTGGTGAAAAGGGTGGTGAAAAGGGGCCGACATGGTACAAGAAGAACGGGTCCAAACAAGATCAGGATACAAAGGCGGGGATCAAGGAAGTCCAGGATACCAATATCCGCTGTAGCAAGCATACGTGAATACAGAGGCAGTCCGTGAGGCTGTGCAGAAAAATAGAGCAGTTCGAGTAATCCAACAGTAGAAAGTGCCGTAGCCAGGGTTTGAGCACAAGAAATTCCAAGAAAACGAAACCAGGTCGAGGTCCATAAAAGCCAGATCCGAGAAACGCCACTTCGCTGGCAGTAAACACAGCTGAGAAGCGCTGTTTAGAACTACTGGCGTTCAATTATACCGTTGCTATGGAAGCATGGTTACGTGAGCGGGTCTGTATCAGAGATGAGTAATCACGTGAGCAGGTCAGCGTCGCGTGAGTTTGCCCCCGCGCAAGACGTGTGTTTCTCAATCTCCGTGACAACAGGCAACGCGGCCAGAGCCGCCACGGAATCTGCCTCCGAGTTAAAGGAGCATCCTGGATCGATGAGGAACTATGACGAAGTTCCAATGGAACACCATGCCACAGCTGGGTAGGCCGTGCCTGAATCCTATGAAAGGGATTGTGTACTATGTTCCTGTCAGAGGTGCCCTGATTAGCTGAGTGGTTTGCTGAGTGCGTGACAGATGTGCAGTGCCTCTGGGCTGTTGTCAGGGAGCCATATGAAGGTGTGTCAATGTCCGACCCAGGTGTTTGAGCATGCCAGTGGCGGCGAGGGTCTCCTGGGGACTGAGCATGCTGGCGGCAGTGAGGGCTTTCTGGGGACTTAGTATGCTGGCGGCATTGAGGGCTTTCTGGGGACTGAGCACGCTGGGGAGGTGAGGGCTTTCTGGTGTTGGTGAACACTGGCGGCAGCAAGTGCGCCCAGGGGTTTGTGGCCCTTCTGTATGTGCCTGGATGTGTGGCCTCTATGTCAGACCCTCAAGCTGTGGGAGTGGGTGCAGTGGGCCTTCCTGTGGTTCTGGTGGGCTGTGGAGTCGACTTCGGCCTGGCCCTGCTGGGTTGCAGTGTCTCATGGCAGGACATCTGCCTTGGCATAGCCTGTCCTCGCCTTTGCATGGTGGTGGTGGCGGACCTTGAGGGTCTGTATGTGCCACTTCCAGATGGGCCTACCCCATGGTCCTCCTGGTGATGCGCGTGTGCCTGTGGGGGACATAGGAAATGTTGTCAGTTATGGTTCCTCCACGTGTGTTGGCATGCAAGTGTCAGCAGTCTCCACTGATAGGACGTCGATATCCCCACTTCCCTCCTCCACCTCCTCACCTGTTGAATCAGAGTCTTCTTCAATAGAGCTGAGAGTTCGATGTGCTCTGTAGTCCTTTTCTTTTTTTCTTTGTTGCGGATGTCTCCCACAAGAAGAAGCCACAGTGAGAGCGGTAGAAACGCCCTGACCGTGACCCACTCCTGGGAGGGACCGAAAAGGGGAAAAAAGCCAAGAGTAGGCAAAAACCCCGGTGAATCACAACGGCAGGTGGTTATCCTGATGGAGGTTGTACTAGCAGATCTCAGCAGAAATCAGCGAATCACAATATGGAAAGCGAGGAAAGAATAACCAAGAAACAGGAATGGTAGGAAATAAAAATAGCTCCTACTCCAGGAAACCGGAAAAACTGCAGGCTACAGGAGGGGAATAACAGAAGAAAAAGAAGAAATTAGAGAGAGAAGGAGGGTGCCAAGAATTCGGGACCCGAGAGGACAAGGAGGTGCAGAGAGAGGAAAAGCTCAGCGGAGCAGAAAAACAGCGTATAGCAAACCCCGGCAGCAAAAGAAAACACAGCTGACGTGAAAGGGGATGCAACGCACAGAAGGAAAATAGGGTGTGGCTTAAATAACGCCACGTTCGCTTGAGCGGAAAAAGACTAGACCGCTAAGTAGACGTGACGCGAAAGACGTGACAGGAATTAGGAAGTGCGGAATCGGAATCGGGGCCACAGACGCCAGGTAGGAATGTGTCGCATGACAGTATGCCCCCTTCCAAGACACAGACACCCCGGTTTACTGGGATGTAGTCGGTGAAACTTTCTGAGAAGTAGTGGGGCATGGATATGTGAACGGGGTTCCCAAGAGTCCTCTGTATGAGAAAAACCCTTCCAATGCACCAGGTATTCCAGTCGCCCTTTGCTGTACCTACAATCCAACAACTGGGAAACCTCATATTCAGCTGAATCAGGGGAGTGAAAAAGAATAGGGAAAGGTCGAGCCTTGTGAGACTGGTCGGCACTCTTAAGAAGTGAAGCATGAAACACTGGGTGAATCCGCCTCAGTGCATGTGGCAGTTTTAGGCGGAAAGCCACTGGATTGATTTTCTCAGTGATAGGATAGGCACCAATGAACCGAGGGGAGAGTTTAGACGGTCGAGACCATCTTGGAAGTATTTGGTGGATAACCACACTTTAGAGCCCACTTTCCAATCAGGTACCACCTGCCGGTGACAGTCGGCCTGTCTCTTATAAACTTCTAAACTGTTGTTCAGGTTTACCTTTGCTTTTTCTTGAGTATCTTTTATCCTGGACAGTGTTTCAGCTACCGCCGGAAGGGTAGGTTGAAAGGGAGAGAGAGGAACAATGGCTCGGGGATGAAAGCCATATGAACAGTAGAAGGGAGACATCCCACTTGCTGAATGGCTAGCATTGTTGTATGCAAATTCCGCCGTTGGCAACAGGTCCACCCAGTTATCTTGTTCCAGGTTCGTGTAGCTGCGTAAGTACTGCTCCAAGGTGGCATTCAAGCGTTCCGTCTGGACATTTGTGTGGGGATGATATCCAGAAGATAAAGCACGTTGGATGTTAAGGGCAGCGCAAACTGATTTCCAAAATTTAGAGACATATTGACTCCCTCGGTCAGATATGATTTTGTCTGGGAGACCATGGAGTCTAAAAACGTCTTTTATGAAAACCAATTCCATGCTGTCAGCAGTCGGGAGACCTGGGAGCGGAGAAAAACGGGCCATTTTAGTGGAAGAATCGATAGTCACCATTATACATGTGTGTCCCTGTGAGGGTGGTAATTCCACAATGAAATCTGTGGATATATGACTCCACGGGCGATCAAGAATGATGTCTTGTTGCAACAATCCAATGGGCCTCTTAGTACTGTTTTTGCTCTGACAACAGACTTTGCAGGTCCTTACATACCGTTTAACATCCTCAAGCAATCCCTGCCAATAGAAGGCTCTTCTTATCAAGTCCAGGGTACTGGCTTGCCCTCTATGACCTGCTGTCTTGTGATCATGGCACCAAGACAAGATGTTTTCCTGGAGGGTCTTGGATGGTACCCATATTTTTTTACCTTGAAAAACAGGCCATCTCGTTCAGTCATGCCATGGGGCTCCGGTTGAGAGGAGGCAGCTTCTCTGATCTGTTGAAAAAATGAAGTGATGGTAGCCACTATTCGATTCCTTGGGAAAAAGTCTTTCAGGGTAGGAAGAGGCTGTGTGGGAGGTAAGTGTCTTTCTGGATAGAGCATCAGCCAAGGTATTCTGACTTCCAGGGATGTAAGTAATCCGGAAACCGTATTGTGAAAAAAAATGTGCCCATCTTGTTTGTCTGGAATTTATGCAATCCATTGACTGTAACACCTGTGCATTTTTGTGATCAGTTCGAATTATGAAGGGGTGGCAACTCCCCTGTAGCAGATGCCTCCAAACTTCGCAAGCCTTTTTCATGGCTAGGAGTTCTCTTTCGATGACGGAATAATTCCGCTGACTTGTTGTAAAGGTTTTGGACAGATAGGCTATCGGATGTTCTGTGTTGTCATATTCTTGTAGTAAAACTGCTCCTATGGCTGCAGCTGAAGCATCAGTCTCGAGGATAAAAGGTTTCCTTTGATCTGGCTGACGTAGGATGGGAGCACTACAGAAACTTTTCTTCAAGAGTTGAAAGCTGTCTTCAGCCTGAGTGCTCCAGGCAAAAGGCGCGGATGACTTCTTTAGTAAACTGGTGATGGGTAGAACAATGTCTGAGAACCCTGGTACATATCGCCTAGAAACATTTGCCAAGCCCAGGAATCGCTGTATTTCCTTAACAGATGAAGGAGCCGGCCATTGGAGAATGGCATCGACCTTCATTTGGTCCATGTGAATCCCTTGAGATGAAAGAATAAATCCCAAGTAGGGTACAGAAGAAACTCCAAAAACACACTTTTCCCTTTTGTCCAATAGTTGATGCCTTTTGAGTCGCTCCAGTACTTCTTTGAGATGTATTAGATGTTCTGGCATGGTCTGAGAAAAAACCAGTATATCATCAAGGTAAACGACAACAGACACAAATAACAAATCTGAGAAGATACAGTCGATAAACCTTTGAAAAATGGCGGGAGCGTTCACTAGTCCGAAGGGCATCACGTAGTATTCGTATAGGCCAAATGGTGTTCTGAACGCAGTTTTCCATTCATCTCCGGAACCTACTCTGAGTAAATGATAAGCGTTACGCAGATCCAGCTTTGAGAAAACTGTTGCCCCTTGTACGGATTCCAAGATGTCTGGGATCAGCGGCATGGGGTATCTATCTTTAAGGGTTACTTTGTTAAGTCCCCTATAATCAATGCATGGCCGGAGGTCTTTGGAATCCCGTTTGGGGATGAAAAACAAACGAGCACCTGCCAGGGATTTTGAAGGTCTAATGAGACCATTACACAGGTTATCATCCAAGTATTTCCGTAGTACTTCCTTTTCAGTTTTTGATAAGGCAAACATCCTGCCAAAGGGTACTAGTGCATTTGCAGCCAAATCAATGGCACAGTCCTCAGGTCTATGAGGAGGTAACGCCATGGGAGCAGCTTCTGCAAATACTGATTGACATTCCTTCAAGACTTTGTCAAGAGAGTGAACTCCAATAGTTGTGTGAAGAGTGGTGGGAAGGATCTTTACCTCCTGGTAAGGTGTGTCTTGAAAACAATGGGTTTGGCAATAATTGGAATTGAAATGCAAGAACTGTTTGATTTCCAGTCTATGTTGGGATTGTGTTGACGCAACCAGGAGATCCCCAAGATCAGAGGAACATGAGCTGCCCTGATAATGCCGAATGTGATGACTTCTGAATGCTGGAAAATGGTGAGTGGCAGAGGTTCAGTTATCTATACAGTGAGTCCAGAACTCAAAGGCGTACCATCCACCCCCTCAACCTTTTGGCCGTGTCTGCGATCAATACGCTTTGCTCCAACTTTGTCCACCCAGAGTGTATCAGCAAAATTCCCTGCCGCACCACAATCTAAAAGTGCCAGGGTCTCCACTTGATTACCATGAATGGTAACTTTTACTGTTAATACCATAAGACGCGAGTCTTCTGAGGGATCTGAAGAATCAATTGACATAGTCACATAGGGACTGGAAGATTGCCCTCGATAACCCGTCCCTTTTAGGTACGAGGGTTCGCGTTTTCCACCGGTTTATGAGGCAGTTCTGTACAATTATGTACTGAATGATGATCCGAAGCACAATAAGCACATAGGCCAAGTTCCCTTCTGCTTTTCCTTTCTTCAGGGGTCAGGGACCGACGAGTAGCTCCAATTTGCATGGGTTCGTCATTATGTTTGAGTGTAGCTGACGGAGGTGAGGAGGTTCTTGTAATGGAGGGGCGTGTCTTGCGTCTCTCCTGTCGCCTTTCTTGCATCCTGAATTCCATCTGAAGCGCAGCAGTCATCAGATCCTGTAGTGAGGCAGGATGAGGAAAATGAGCCAATTCGTCTTTAAGTTCCTCTCTGAGGCCTCGGCGGAATAATATGAATTAAGATTGCTCCGACCAACCAGTCTCCAATGCCAGTCTTTTGAAGGAGGAAATGTAAGACAACACATCGGCTTGGCCCTGGCAAATGTCCATCAGGTCTTCCCCTGCTGCCATAGATACTGCAGGTCTCTCGAAAATGCGTTTTACTAGGTCCATAAAGGCATCAAAGTTTTGGAGAACTGGGTCGGTTCCTGTAACTAAAGGGGTGGCCCAAGCAAGAGCATTCCCTGTCATGTTAGATATTAGAAACCCGACTTTGGCATGATCGGATGCATAGGTGCGAGTTCTAAATGAAAAATACACCCTGCAAGCATCAAGGAATTCTTTTAAGGTCTTAGGAGACCCATCGTACTTCCCAGAGGACAAAGACATGGGAGGTAGATCTGTTGTGGGTGGTTCGCGTGCCGTCACCATTTGTTTCAAAAGGTTATTTTCTGATTTCATGTTTTGCATTTTGAGAGAAAGATTTTGAACAGCAGCTATTAACTCTTGCACTTGCTCAGAGGTAGCCATTCTTGAGGTTTGGTGGCGTTGCAAACTGTCAGCAGTCTCCACTGATAGGACGTCGATATCCCCACTTCCCTCCTCCACCTCCTCACCTGTTGAATCAGAGTCTTCTTCAATAGAGCTGAGAGTTCGATGTGCTCTGTAGTCCTTTTCTTTTTTTCTTTGTTGCGGATGTCTCCCACAAGAAGAAGCCACAGTGAGAGCGATAGAAACGCCCTGACCGTGACCCCCTCCCGGGAGGGACCGGAAAGGGGAAAAAAGCCAAGAGTAGGCAAAAACCCCGGTGAATCACAACGGCAGGTGGTTATCCTGATGGAGGTTGTATTAGCAGATCTCAGCAGAAATCAGCGAATCACAGATATGGTAAGCGGAGAAAGAATAACCAAGAAACAGGAATGGTAGGAAATAAAAATAGCTCCTACTCCAGGAAACCGGAAAAACTGCAGGCAACAGGACAGAAATAACAGAAGAAAAAGAAGAAATTATAGAGAGAAGGAGGGTCCCGAGAATTAGGGACCCGAGAGGACGAGGAGGTGAAGAGAGAGGAAAAGCTCAGCGGAACAGAAAAACAGCGTATAGCAAACCGCAGCAGCAAAAGAAAGCACAGCTGATCGTGAAAGGGGATGCAACGCACAGAAGGAAAATAGGGTGTGCTTAAATAACACCACGTTCGCTTGAGCAGAAAAAGAATAGACCGCTAAGTGGACGTGACGCGAAAGACGTGACAGGAATTAGGAAGTGCGTAATCAGAATCGGGGCCACAGACGCCAGGTAGGAATGCGTCGCATGACAGCAAGACACATTTACTATGGTACAGAGTGGGACCCCACACATTTGTGCAGATGGGCATGGTTGGTCAGGCGAAATTGCATGTGGGCCCAGCATCATGGGGATGGTTGCAGCAATGAGTGTGTGACAGATGGCCAGTTGGTCTTTGGCCTGTGTGTGGGAGGGGGAGGCAGGGTGTCTATGCTGAGGCAGCTGATGTTAAATTCTGATTTCAAAGCGGTATTCCAGTATCTGTAGGTACACAAATATAGACATACATATCAATATGTAGGCGTCAAAGGTTCGACAAACTTCACCTCGCCCTAACCCTCAATACCAAAAAGGGTAAACCAAGTAAAAAGATAAATGTATCTATACCTGTATCGAATATCCAAAGGGTATGAATCACTTAGGCCGTATTACGATTGTAATTCTTAGTTGAAAAAACACTGGTCATCACATCAAGCAGATTCCAATAGGTCAAGCTGTACAGAAAAAAGCAAACACACGTGGAGGCAAAACGCGTCATGTTATTGAACCACAAAAATTGTAGGTAAAAATAACCATAAACCAAATAAACACTCACAAAGAGAGAAAGCACACTCCAAAAAATCCCTCACCTTAACAGAACTGGTATATTTTCTTCAAGGGAAAGTCTGTCTATACCGGACCAAAAAGTACTTCCAAATTTCATTAGTCTTCCAACAGCTCAAAATTATGTAGCCGTCATCCCAAACATATTGGAAATCACTGTATTGTAGCTTTCAATTGCCAACATACCCTAAAAACCAATGAGTACATTATCAGAAGCTTCATATTTACATGGAAACAAACGGTACATTTCATGCGGCCTCTGCGTATACTAGGCAACACTCGAGAAACTCCTTACCTTGGTTTTGCCAAGAACAACGTACTTCTGAAACACCCGACCGCAACCAGGTTGAAGAAAAGCATCTACCGCAGATCCCACAAGTCATTTCAAGAAAAAATCAAAAAATAACGTGATTTTGGTTTGCTCATGCACCACAATCCCACTGGCTGTAGGGCACAGGGGTGCCCTTGGTGCTCTGCCACGTGGCTGCTGTGGAGGATGGATATGCCACCCCGTCACTACAGCCTGATTGGCCTGCCCTGCTTCTGGGTCTGCTGACATGTGTCCCTGTCCACTGGGGCATCTTATGTTAGACTGTCATTTGTGCATGATCTTGTGCTGGCGTGTCATGCCGCTGAGTTCCTGGCGTCTGTGGAGCCGCCTGGCGACAAGGATCTTAGTCCCGTTCGCCCAGCTGCGAACAGCCACGCCCCCTTTCCTTGTTTCCCCGCTCTTCCGCTGCTTGCTATGCTTTTCTCGCTTCATTGCTAACTCTGTTCCCCGCCTTCTTTGCCCTCCTTCCAACTTGTGCTTACCCTCCCCCTTCCCATCTTCGCTCTTACCGCTTTCCTTCCTCTCGGCTGTGTTTCTGCTCGTTCGTTAAACAGCCTTTCTGCTTCCTTCTTTCTTCTTGCTCTGCGCTACTTCTCCCGTGTACCTGACCCCTGTTTGTCCATTGGATTGCTCTCGCCAACCGTTTTGGACACTGTGCTGTAGTCTTCCCGTGTACCAGTCCTCAGCCTGTATTCCGGATTGCTTCTCGTCTGCTGTTTGGATACCTCTGCCTTATTGATCCTCTGTGTACCATTTCCCTGGACCGCTTACTGGACTGCCTGTTTTCTGCGGGGTACAATTCCACGTGATACCTCCAGACCCTATCGACCAGCCAACACCCTGCAAGGATTCCTGGTTCCACTCCTCTGAAGATCACTGTGATAGCACAGGGGTTTTTTGTGCCTACGGCTTTTTCCCCTCCTGGTCGTTCCCGGGGAGGGGCCCCTTGGTCTCCCTTTTGGGGGGCACTGTGGCTTCCTCCCGGGGTCGTCCCTATCTACATAAAAAAAAAGGTGCGATCACGAAGAATGGAAAAGAAGGGCTCTTGGAAGGAAGAAGAAGGTGAGGAGTCGGGGAGGGGGAGATCTCGGAATCGACATTGTCGGACGAAGATATCACCGAACCCAGTGACATGGCGTGGGGGGTTGACTCACCTCCTTGCTGCTGGCTACCGCCTCCGCACTTCCGACTTCCCTCCAAATCCAGTACCGTGCTGTACTTTTCCTCCCAGTGTTGCATCCCATTATGGGCGATGGTCATGGTGGCGCCGTGGTAGGCATAGATATACGATCCCCTTTTTCCCACCTAAAATGGCCGCCTGTTTTGTCTGCACCTGTATTACTGGCCTGCCTGTTCCAGCATCTACTGTGGACTCTCTTTCTCCCGATCATGTAACAGGATTTAAACCAGCCGCGGCCTTTCTCCAGCGCGTCACTACTCCTGTTGTAGACGCTTCGTAAGTACGCTCTCTAGGGACTTACTTTCTTACCTTTACCACCTTTTATCTTACACTCTCTCTGTTATTTCAGGATTCGATCCTTAGCGGTCACGCCCGCCCTGTCACGGCATCGAACTTTCTTACTCAAGGGTTACAGCAATACTATGCCGATCCTATCGGGAAATACATATAGCGATTCCGCGATTCCCGTCCCACAGAGATAAGTGTATACGACCCTGCAGGCTTGGCGGCTCCGGACTTACCTAGCAAGGTTACATCATCCCCGCTTCACAGAGCTGCGCTCTTAAGACTCGTGGCATTCACTCCATTTGGACGTTCCTCCATAACACCAGAAGTTTTGTCAATACTCTTATAAGTACTTTGCGAAGACCTCACCCTCAGAAGTGACGCAGCCGGATAAGCCATATTTGGGAATCAGGGTCTGGGACCTATTGCAGACCAGCGCTCTCTATATCGCAGATCAGCGCTCTCTATCCAGCTCAGGGTTTTCGACTCCAGAGGGTTTCCCTGGGGGGGTTGTCTTTTCTCGATCCTGTTATAGTCAGGCGGGGGTGACAAGGCCTCCAGGGGGTTTCTCCTGTCCTCAAGGACTGTACATCTAACAAGGTTAGTGGTTTCTACACATCATTACGTAACACCCAGGCAATAAGGACCAATGGCTCCACAGTTCCTCCTCCAGTCGCCAGGGACTCCTGGCAATGTTGGGACAGCAGTCCACGCACCCTGACCCTGAGGGCGTTCCATTGTTTACATCAGTCCTTCCCATCACAGGGTTCACTGGCTGCAGCTGTCCCTTTCTGGCTGATGGAATGCCAGATGGATGTCCTACGATGTGTTGAGGTTTTGCATTGCCGGATGCCATATATCTCATCACTGTGAGCAAACTTATTGGTGAGTACCACCAGCTCCCCCTCACTATACATGGGTTTCCTGAGATGATGTTTGAACTCCTTGCCTCTGATCCTCTCCTGAGACTTTCTGGCGTGTTTCCAGTTCCGGATGGCTGCAGGAAGTGGAGATATTTGATGGATTGTGTTTTTCAAAATGGCTGCTGCAATGCTTCCCGTTCTAGCAATGATGCAATTTCCGCCGGTGTTAATAGCGCATGGGAATGCAGCGTTAGCGCTATTAGCTAAGATATTTCGGCAGTAACCCTTATTTTGGCGCAGTTACCACTGGGTGTTACTCACCACCACAGTGGCCGGGGCGTTGGTAACGGTACCTCAAGAAAGCCGGAGAGAACGATGACAGGTAGCAATCCCTTAGGACTCGAACAGCGACCCCGGGATTTTCCTTGAACCTGGCATTCCTCAACTCGAGGGAGCACTTTTCTATGATACGCCCCTCTGCTGGACGTATTAGACAGACAGGGGAGCAAATCAAATAAAAGAGCAGGGAACACGTGCACCGCCAAAACCAATGCTGTAAGGAAGGAGCGAACAACAAGTTAATTATGGCGTACAAAGAAAAAAGGAACCTCTATTTCCGCATTCTCCCTGGTACTACCTTAATTATTGGTTAATAGAGATTGGCAGAATGGAAAATAGACCTAAGGAAATACCAGAATTAGAATTACCCCCTATACACTAGGAGAGGAGAGCTGTGACAAGGTAAGGAAACTAGGCTAGCTCACCACTGCAGGGATAGAGATAAGTAGTTGGATGGCTTTTGAATCCAACAACAATGGCTGGGAGAAAACAACAAATAGGAAAGTTAGTATGGGTGAGTACCCCGAGGAGCACGAGGGTCACACTAGGTCCGGGTTGGTGCACTGGCTCTGCAGAGCGTCCTGAGTGCATGTGATGGTTTGTTGTGGTCCGGTGGGAAATGTTTCTGGTTAAGTCCTTCGTGGAGTCCAAGTACAGTGATGTCACAATGTGTAGAATGTGTTTTGTGGTCTGAAACTGGATGGCAGTGAATGCAGATAATAAGGAGTATGTAAACCCCCAATGCTGAGCAAACTGTAGGAGCTGTGCGGAATAGTTTTGCCAGGAAGCAAATGGTATTTGTAACTTAATACTAGATGGCAAAAGGGAAGCAAGGAGTTTATGAACCCCTAATGCGGAACAGAACTGTAGGAGCTGTGCGGAATGGTTTCCCAGGAAGCGAGGAGTACGTGAACCCCAAGGTGGCACAGAAGTCAGGAGCTCTGTAAAAGCAATAGGACTGCCCGTTAATGGCTTACCCGGTATCCGGAAGATATGCAGTCTGTCTGGAAAGCAATACGAAGTCAGTAACAGTGCTTCGTAGAGGAGACAAAACGTATGGCAAAAGGAGTCCGGTAACCAGACCGAGTCGGCAACAGCTGATCAACAGGATGCAGGACGTTAGGCAAAAAGGAGCCTGTGTAACACGCAGAAGTCGCACCAAAAGACAAGGTGCAGGTGAGTCAAACGATACGAATAGAAGCAGCGTTTGACAGGGAAATGCAGTATTTAGGCGTCATTCAGCAGGCGTGGCCTGTGAGGCTGCGTCACGGGCGAAACCAGCTGACCTGCCACGTGACACAGCGTTTGCAATCTCATCATGGAGACAGACGCCATAGCCCGTCGCCATGACAAACGCCAACGCTGCAAAAAAGGCACAGCCAGGCGACAGGATGCAAGAAAAGCATGTCTACCGGCGCGGGTAGCCCGGGGTCTCCTAGATGTAACAGTGGGCGCTAATAGCGTTAGCGCCAGAGTCAGGTGCGAGTTCAAGCCAGGTTGTGATGCAGTGCTAATACCGCCTCACGACCTGACGATGACTCTATTTTCGCTCGGCGGAAATTGCGCTGGAATATCGCCAGATTTGCGATGAGGCCCAAAGTGAAGTTTTCAAGTGTGTGAAGTAAGTAACACATGAGAAAAGCCCTGCCAGGGGAGCATACCAGGCAAAGTCAAGTTTGCAAGTGTGTAAAGAAGCCACATGAGAAAGTCCTGGCAAGGGAGTGCACCAGGCAAAGCCAAGCCTAAGTTATTTTGTTGACCAGAGAACCTCCTCAAGGAAGACTCATACCCTTTCGAGTTTCTAAGTGTTTTAAAGAAATCTGGGGAAGGGAGACTGCTCCCGAGGAATGAACTGTGACACCAAGAGGAGGAAGTAATTTGGATAACCTTTTGGGCTATAACGAACTTTGGTTGTGTAATTGATTCATTGTGTTGGAGTAATGCTTTTGAAATGTAATATGTTTGACTAAAACATGGAGTCTATGTGAAATGCATTCTGGGTGAGTGCAGGGCAGCAAAGGACAGTTTCTTCCTCTGTGAAATCTGCACGTTTTTCTTTTTGCTTCAGTGAAAGAGCATGGTTTGTACTTTTTCATTAGAAAAACATGTTTTGCTCACCTATGCTAGTCCGCATTGCTTTAATGACTGTTTTGAATAGAGAAGCCAGCAGCTGTTTGATAACGTGGTAGCACTGATGCTGTTTTTCGCGCTCCCATGAGAAAGGGAATAAATTACCTCTTCAGATGACCAAGGGCTATTCGGCTAATAATCCATGGGAATTGCCAACAGGTGAACGTTGAGAAACAGGGCGGTCTGGAAAATGCCATTACGCATTTGTGTGATGTTTTAAAACGGAGAGCACTGGATTAGGCTGACAGAGAAAGCTTCTTTGGAGAGGGTAGATATATCACTTTCCATCCTGTTGTGAAGATCTCTCTGCCAGCCAGGCGCAGAGCTTTCTAGTGAAGTCTTGGCAAAGATGATGATGTGCCTTACAGCTGGTCCAACAGTGAAGTATTCTATCTAATCATAGAGCCATTTTATAATCTAGCTGAGTGTGTATGTGTGAGTAATTGCCTTTCATGCGTCCAACGTTTTTTCATTCGGTGCACTGGGGAGAAAGATAAACTATATATCTGTGCACTTTTTGGAAAAGCAAAACAGTTGGTGTAGAGAAACCTGAGGAAGGCAGCATCACCTGGAACAGTGAACTTTTGTGTTGTAGTTACATTTTTCATTTGATCTTGAACATTTGTGCCCTTTCAAACCCAAAGACATTAACCTTATCACATTAGAGTTACTTGTAGAGTGTGAGGGCTAAGATAGGATTTTGGACACAGGGCATTTTACTTTGGACATCTTGACTCGGGACAGACCCTTTGTTTTTGGTTGAAGAGACCTCATTCACTCTCCTGCCAGGTACTGTAACTACAAAGAGGTTTTAGGTTACTCTTCATAGAAGGGCGTGGGTCCCAGACCTGTGGGATTCTCTCCTATTGGTATTGCAGTTCCTTTTCACTAGGGGTCTGAGCTCTTACCCCAGGCGCTTCCCTTAGACCCTAGTATCGGGGCTCCAGCGTTTACCAGTTCCCTATTGTACCCCTTCCAACCGCCCTGGTAGCCCTGGTACTTTTGAGGTCCTAACCGTCTCGGCCTGGTCGGTCTCGAGGGTTCTCCACCCTCTATTCACTCTTCCGGCATGCTGCAGCGTCTGTGCAGTACTTGCAGATTCTCGGCAGGCGTGTCGTCCGCGGACCAAGTAATAACCTCTCTGACTCCCTGCTATTCTTTCCTTTCCTGTAGCTGCTTCGGTTCTCTGCCGAGCCGAGCGTTCCCCACGCTTGCGGTTCCTCCAAGGAGGGCCCCTCTCTCCTTTGTGGTTTCCTGCTTCAGCTGTGAATGAGTTTTCCCCAATTAGCCTTAGGGAAAAAACAGACTGTTCATTTAGATTCTCATGAGTGCTGTCTATGCGTCTTCACTACTTATTTTCTCCAGTGCTGATCTTTAGGTCTTCCAGTGAGTACATTGGTCTCTCCCTCATCTCAGTACTTAATGTATACATACTCTGTGAGGAGTTCACACTCTCGCTCATTACAGTACTTCCTATATTAGTGGCATGACAAAAACATATAGGAACACTAGGGAAAGTGTTGGTGGAAGGTGAGTAGGAAGGTGTGTTAGGGTTAGTTGGGCTATGGGGATACCATGTTCTCCCCAGGTCGTCACAAATCCCATAGGGGGCTTCCCTCCCCATGAGATCCACTCGCTGAGTGCCATCCCCAGGGGGACTATCAGATAGCGGCCTCACCTCCCTGGCCTCATGGGAAGGGGCTCCCCCTAGGGGAGAAGTGACGACATGAGTGGATTTGTCACATTATGCACATGGAGAAGGGACAGAGACTGGGGCCCTGACAAACTCCCTCACTCCGCCTGTGGGGCAGGAATGGCTTTGGCAAACACCCTGGTAGGCCTTTCTTAAATGTAAAAGGCATACAAAATGTTATGTGATAATTACACCAGGGCTTATACAACATGATTTGACAGCTCTGTTTCGGTATATGTTTAATATACAGGATTGTGCATGAAGGGATGATAGGTGAGAAAAGTGGTTTTTCCACATTACTAACTTTAGCAGGCTTTAGAATTAGACTATTTTGTATGCATTTTACTGTTGTGCAGCAAAAGGGAAAACAAACATAATATAAAATTCTGGCGGGGCCGACTCTTATCTTTACGCATTAGATCAAATGAAATGCATCTAGTTGGGTAATATTAACAGGGATTATTTAAGACATTAAAAAGGTGCTGTTACTAATTTGCCTACGACAGGCATTTACAGTAAGTGTGATTGTTTTAGTGATTCCCACTATGAGTTGTGTATTGGGCCTCAAAGCCTACATACGCCCTGCCCTGGTGGGCAATGTAATCTTCTGACACAGAAAATTGAATCACAAAGTAAACCCCTATTCTTTTAAACTATGTAGTTTATTTTCATTTTGCCTTTGTGCTAGACATATATAAATGATTTAATTTTTTTATAACATGTCAAATATGTCATCACTGTAACCAAAAAAGTGATGGGTGGAAGGGTTTGAATAAATCTGAAACACTGGCACTTATCTGGGCAGCCTTCCACGCTAGTGTTTTTTGAAGCGTCCCCGTCATTGCAAAGGGGTCCAGCCATATGCAAATCAGTCAGGCACTGCTACCAATGGGATCAGCCCAGCCCGAACTGCTAGATCAGGTCCTGTCTGCACGGAAACACAAGCAACCCCAGACATATTTCAGCCTGGTTCTGCCTCTTCCGTGAGATGCAGTTTGGTTTCCTATGGCGCAGCGAGCAAGGGACCCCCTTCTGGGCATACCCTCTCTCACACAGGGAGACAAACTATAACCAAAAAAGTGATGGGTGTAATGTTTTGAATAAATCTGACCCACTGGCACTGCTCTGGGTGGCCAAAACATATTTGGGGAGGCTTGTCATCTCGTGCAGAAGGGATGTGATGAAGCCGTTTGGGTTGGACTGCTCCTTTTGGGGTGCGACGAAGCCGGATTTGAATATGGTCTTTCCCCTTTTGTAATGAGCTTACAGGAAAGGAACAATGGTCTGGAGGGTTGCCCAGAGCAATGCCAGAGGTTAAGAATAATTCTAAGCCTTCCAGCCATCACCTCTTTTGTTTTTAAATATTTAATTACATCACACACAGAAAGTAGCTGCACACCCTTGTGAAAGAATTGCACAATCAGTTGCCCTTCTCACACATTTCTATTGTTTTGTGTATTGAAAGCACTGCAGTAAAATTCTGAGATTTATTCTGGGCTCACATCACTTTGTGATCTGGTCAAATGGAATTGAACATTTGTTTGAATTTTTTTTTAACTAGTTCAAAATATTCAATAGCCTTTAATTGTACAAACTTTGGCTTGGTATGCAGTGATATGCTAAAGAAAACACCCTGTTAAAAGAAATATATCGCCTTTAGTTGCTGAAGCCCCTATAATGGGCCCACGTGTTATGTTATTTGAGGTTATGTTATTTGATATTTGTATAGCCCCTACTGCCATTGTTATGCCTTCGAAGCACTGTGGGGTGAAAGGCCCGTTGGAAGACCATAGTCTGTGCAAACAAGAAAATAAAAAGCGCATTTCATTGCATACAAATAGTATTTCAAATTAGGTGAGTAGTCAATTACTAGCAGAGATGACTACTGTAAGCCATTATAAAAATCATGCACAGCATTGTGTTCAGGCACAGAGATGACTTCTATGTCAATGAGTATGTGACATTTCTTGTGGGACCCAGCTGTATTCTATGGATTTCAGTACAAAAGGGGCAATGGGTGTTGTAAATAGTCTATGAACCCCAGGGCAACTTTTACAGTTGAGGGCTCTCCTATACTTTACATGCAGAACCCATGCACACTGAATTACATCAAGTCACATGCAAATTACGTGCACAATTGTCAGATATGTCAAAGATACATTCAACGCATGTCCTCTTGTCCGTAACATCTGGTTATTGCAGTACACATGTTTTAAGTTCAACACATTCCTGATGGCGGCAATACATAGGTATCTGTAGAGAAAAATACTGCTTCGCCCTCCATGACGTCAACAATCTCCGGGACTTCTGGTGTTCTAAATAAAAAACCCTCGCTGCCCCACCCCAGTCCCTGAATATCCTTTATCCTGCCCAGAGGAGTCCTGTGTGCCTGAACACGGGCTAGTGCAATTCTAGTGTGACCACAAGCACAATGACAACACAAAATCAACATACACCCTTGTCAGTCACATCTATGATACATTGCAACATAAATTGTAATACAATGTGTATAATCTGCAGGCTGACCTGGCTACGCTTTTGGGAATGGGGGCTGGTAGGCCCAAGAAGTGGCAAAGCCAGTGAGCAGTGGCAGGGTGCCCCCCCCCCCCCCAAACCCCCCCACACCCTCCCCGACCCTCCAGGAGCCCAGTGTGCCCCCCATCTTCCCGCTTGTACCCTATTATCTGCCCCCCCCCCGCACCAGAAGCTGCCTCCGCTACTGTGCCCAAGGACATGCTTTGTTGTCGATGAGGAATGCAGAGGTAACTGTTAGGCTAGTTTTGCTCAGCAAATGAACTATGTGAATGCAATGTATTGTAAGCTCAGACCTATTCCATTAAAGCAAGCCCTCGAACAAAAGAGCTGCGCGTTTCTCTTCTGTATGCTGCTTACAAGTAAAATAGGATTCAAGGCTGAGAAGGACATTTGACGGGAGCTCACAGAAACACAGGGCTGCTTATCGCAATGACCTTCAAATACAGACATGGAGGAGAGAGGCATCCTGGGAGGCAGAAAAAGCATGAACAGCAAATACATCAAAGAACTCAGCTCACCAAGGCAACAAGCCCGCGGCAGAAAACCTGAACACTGACTGAATGTAAAAGGCTTTCTGCACAGGACTGCTGACCCACTGAGAATGAGGAATGTTGCTCTCTATGCATTAAGCATACAGGAGTATAGGGCGCAACTGCCCTGTTCTGTATTGAAGAAGGCAGGTGTTCACTTTTCCCCTAGAGAGGTCTGCATATTTTGGCTTCCGACTGTACAACCTAGAGGCAGAGTGAATGTTACTGGACTTTAAACACCAATTTAATTTTAAGTCTTTTACAGGGACTGCACTGTTGTTAAAGCGGTGATATTGGTCACTAACAGGGGCTCCAGCCCCAAAGTTGAATGATGAATCAAGAGGCATCAAGAAAGGTCCAGCAGGTTGAGCGACTGATTCAGAGATGTTTGTGTAACCTGCATGCCACTGCACCAGTTTGAATCCTTGATCAATCAATTTTCAGCCGCCTAATGGTCGCTATTGGCATTATTTAATAAAAACGTTTGTGTTGGTCGCTACCGGGCTAATTGCATACATCTTTTTTTTCTGTTGATTGCTACAGGGCTATATGCTCTAAATTCACTTACTGCTCCCTGTTATGTCACAAGGGCCATGCTTCCTCGACTATCCCTGTGACTGATCGCGACTGATCTCCACCCTCACTCTACTGATATCTCAGTGCATCCTGGGACCCCCTTTAAATCATCCCCTCTTTACAACATCCTTCACTCTCTCCATCTGTCCCATCCTAAGCGTCAGCCTTTGGAAATAATCAGATCGTCACTACTCACTCTTCCCCCTCAACCTTGTCTCAACTATGTTACTCTCAGACTTTGGATTGTCCAGTGAGAATGCAATACAACCTTGTTCCTTTTTGACCCCTTTGACTCCCATTATCCACAGATCTAAGTCATTGGCATTACCAAAACTTGGGTTACCTCCCATGACATTGCCACCACTGCCACTCTTCAATCTGACTTCCCTACATTTACATACTGCGCTTGCTTGTCAAAGAGAGGTGGAGGAGATGGCCTGCTTATCACAGGCCTAACCCCTGCCCTCCCCCTCCATCGGACTTATTTCTGTTACCAGGATGGGTATTGAGGAATAAAGGACGCAGCACCGGAGATCATCTAACAATGTCTTCCTTTATAAATTAACAACTACGAACTAACTTCTTGCTCTATAACTCTTCCCCTTCCCCCTACATTATTCTCCTCCCACCAACCATGCGTCTCGCCATTAAAGGGTTAGAGGCATACAACATCACCCCCGGACAAAAGTTCATACGTCCGGCTTGACATTCTTCAACCAGGCGAGTGGGTCTCCTGATCAGGCGATGGGGTTGTGCGCTTCTCTTGCCCAGCCCTTTCAACACTGATGCCACGATTGTTCTGGCACCCGATGGCGGGCCTCTTCTGGAGGGGTCCATAGATCATCTTGCTGTTCCCTTGGTTCCGGGTCAGGCTCAGGAGGGAGTGATTCACAATCCTCTCCATTGATGAGTTGCTTGAACTGAAAACTGTTTCTTGTGATTTCACGGTCCGCGCTTTGAGCGGTCACCATGGTTCCTTTGATGGCGACTATGTTCAAGGGTTTCTGTGCATATCTGTCATCTGTTTTCCCTGTCATGGCTTGTTGGACGAGGACCTCATCACGCACGTGGAAATCTTTGGGCACAGCTCTTCGTCTCATGTCTGAGTCCGACTTTGCCCGTTCTTTCCTCTCAGTATCTCTTCTTATGATTTCGGTGTCCCCTTCTTCCAGAGCATTGAGATGTCTCACGATGCGGGTGTGTACCTCGCACCGTACCATTAGTTCTGCTAGTGTCTTATTGGTGGCTTCATGTGGCATGTTGCGAAAATCTCGTAACAGTCTACATAGCGCTTGGTGTGGGTTGGTGCCTTCTATGCAGGCTCTTTGAATTGTCTTCTTGATGGACGCTATGAAACGTTCGGCCATTCCGTTGGCCTGTGGCCAACTAGGGGTAATCTTTTGGTGCGTGTACCCCATATGTTTTGCGAAGGCTGCAAATTTGTGCTTGTTGAATGGGGGTCTGTTATCGATTTGATGGACCTTGGGATGCCCCACTCACTAAGCACTTCGTCGAAAGTTGCTGCTACATGGGAGTATGCAGTTGTTGTCATTTTCTTATTTTTTTTGTCAAAATCTTTTTATTGAAACATTGATAAAACAGTTGTTGTCATTTTCTTGACAATGGGAAATCTTGAGGATTAGTCAATGAACAGGAGAAGATATTCTCCCGACTCCATCGGTCCGTAGAAGACGACTGCTACTCTGTCCGAAGACCGGTCTGGAATATGCGTCGGCTGCAGTGGGATAGGGGTTTCCGCTCTTGCTGTACACTGGCATGCCAGGCATTCTTGACCCAGCTGTCGACCAGTGAGTCCATGAAGGGAAACCATACATGGCACCGCAGCTGCGTTTTTGTGTTGTCTGATCCTCAGTGTCTTTCATGCGCTGTTTTAATAACCTCTGGTCTGAGTGTCGCTGGGATGATTAACCGACATCCTCTCAGTAGGATGACGTGGTCCTTGACTGGCAGTTCGGTGTGTATTCTTGCCAACCTCTCTAGCTCTTCTTTGCACACCCCCGGGTGACTCAGAACTGCACACCAGTAGTCTTTCCACTTGTTTTTGCTCATCAAACTGATGGCCAGCGCCATAAATGGGTCGGTTGCAGATGCAGCCATGACCGTCTCAAGTGACAGTGGTGGAGGAAGTGCGTTTGCGGCCACGTAGTTGATGTATTCAGTGTCGCCTGCTTGGGTGGTCGGCATACCTGCTGGATGGCGAGAGAGGTAGTTAGATGAATTTAGATCCCCCCCGGCCTGTGTATGAAGTCATAGTCATATTCCTGCAGTCTGATGCCCCATCTTTCTATCCTAGCCGGCATCTTCGTGCGCGTATTTCCAAAAAGGGGCAACAACGCCTGGTAGTCTGTGATTAGCGTGAATTTCTTTCCAATTATGAAGTTATGGAAGTGTTCGCCGGTCCAGACAGCTGACAGGCTCTCCGTCTCGGCCTGCAAGTATGCAGATTCAGGGGCTGACAAGGCTCTGATCACTTAGGCGATGAAGTGCCTGGGATGTGTATTAGCTCCGCTTGTCTGCGCCAGGATGGCCCTGAGTCCTACAGGGCTAGCGTCCACCATAATCTCTATGTGCCAGTTGGGGTCAAAGTAAGCCAGGCGACGTGCCTACACTAGGGACTTCTTGATAGAATTGAACACTTCCTGGCAAGCTGTGGACCAGACGAATGTCGATTCTTTTTGCAGTAGTCTTCGTATCGGTTCTGTGATGGACGGGTAGTGAGGGATATAGCATGCACAGTAAACGGCCATCCCCAGGAATGATCAGACATGCGCTACTTGTGTTGGTTCTCGTAGGTTGGTGATGGTACTGACTTTATCGGGTTAGGTGTAATGCTACCGGCCGAGAAAATGTGACTGAAAAACTTCAGTTTCCTCTTGCTGAAACAACACTTCTCGATGTTGAGTGTTAGGCCGGCATTCTGTATCGCTGTGCATGTCGCTAGCAGGGCTGCATCGTGGTCCTCATGTGATGTTCCAAACGTGAGTATATCATCACTGTAATTCAGCGCACCCTTGATGGGTCTGATCTCCTGTTTTATGGCCTTCTGGAAGAATTTGTCCGCCGAGGAAATGCTGAAATTGAGGCATCTGTATCGAAATAGGCCTTCATGGGTGGCGAATGTGGTGATGCCTCTTGAATTTGGGTGTAGTTCCAGCTGGTGGTACCCTTGAATTAAATCAAGTTTTGAGAATATCACAGACTTGTTGAGCTGGACTATCATGTCTTCTATGCACCGCCCAGGGTGGCGCTCTCTATGTATGGCAGTATTTGCCATCCTCATGTCCACACACAAGCATAGCCGTCCGCCTTCCTTGGGCACAATAACCAGAGGGGACACCCATGGGGTGGGGCCCGTTGCTGGCTCGATGATACCGTCATTAAGAAGTTGGTCCAGTTCTCTGGAGACGGCCTCTTGTAGATGAAATCCCACCCTTCTGGGGTGCTGGGGAACAGGTCTGACGGATTCACCTATATGCAATTAAACAGGAGGTCCTCCGAGCTTCCCAAGTCCTGTGCATAGCTGGGGGACCCTTGTCAGGATCTCCTCCTTGGTGATGAGGTCTGGCCCTGTGGAGGCGGCGTTGATTGTGAAAACTATACTTGTCCTGTCGCTTCCCAGTGCGGTCGAGTGGATTACTTCCCCTTCGCGAAAGTGAATGTCGATGAGGCCTAGGCATGACACCGTGTGGTAACTGAGGAGGCACCGCTCTTTTTTCAGGCTCCTGATGACATGGATAGTGGTTTCTACCGTCGACCCATTATGTATTATGAGTTGTCGCTTGAAGTGTCAAATGGCGTGAAGAATGACGTTGCCCCCCATTGGAAGATTCTTGAGTATGTTTTCTCAAGCCCTCTCAGGGATCTGCATACATTCTTGCTTCCCCATGATGATGACTGTGGTGCCAGAATCGACTAGGAAACAAAATTGCTTGTTCCCAATCTTGACTGCTATCCTCTGCGCCTCTCTCGCTTCCCGGCCATCCTGGATGAGGTTGACATATTCATCCGGGTATGTTTGGTCATAGTTGATGCTTCCATGAGAGGGTGCAAACTGTTGCTGGTCATCGTAGTCCTGATAGGTGTGTGGGGGCTCATCATACTCGTCCTCCAATCGGGTGGGGCTGATCGTAGTATCTGTAGTCTTGGGCGTAGTCAGGTGGGTGGTATTCCTCTACTGCTCTGACGTATCGCTGTTGTCCTGGATGGTAGAACCTGTTCTGGTAACAGGGGGTTGCGGTGGCCGTCCATACAGCCTGCTCTGTGGTTGAGGGTTCATTCTCGGGGTAGGGAATGGTCTGCCTTCCCTGCAGACGGATTGGAAATGGCCTTCTCTCCCACAGTTGGCACCTCTTTGCAAGAGTGTGGGGCAGGTCCCTGAGTGTGTGAAAGCAATTCCACAGCGGTAGCATTGCCTTTGTGGTCTGGGTCCAGGGTGGTTGGTTGTCTTGTACGGTATGGTCCCTCTGTCTCCTGGACGCTGGGTGGCTGGCTGGACAGCGGCAATGAGTTCAGTTTTGTCCTGCTTCGTGACGAGGGTGCATGTCATGGAGGCTGCTTGTGCGTCAACCCTCTCGAAAAGTTCTCACCAGCGCACTCAATTCGTCAATCGAGAGGGGCTTCTTCAGCAATTGTTTCTTGAGGGCTGGTGACAGGCATCCTTCTTTTA
Organism: Ambystoma mexicanum; assembly: GCF_040938575.1. NCBI lineage: Eukaryota > Metazoa > Chordata > Amphibia > Caudata > Ambystomatidae > Ambystoma > Ambystoma mexicanum. The sequence continues at coordinate 1,404,370,683 of NC_090923.1, read as the reverse complement.
CTCGTAGTCGTATTGCTTCGTCCAAGGAGAATGCATGGAATTGACAATGGGCACCCTTTATCCGAAGGCGGGTGATGAATTTGTGGACAGTCTCTTCCACCCTCATGCATGCGTGCATTGATTGAACATGTATCTCTCATAGTCTCGGTTTGGTTCAATTATGAGTTTATTGTTTAGGGCGGTGATCAGTGAGGGAAAATCTGGTTGGTGTTCTTGGGGAATAGTCTTAATGATGGTCTTTATCTCACTGCCTACCAAATTGATGAACATATCGTGTAGGTTGGGCGATTTTCTCCCCCGACACTTTCACAAAATTATGGTTCGGTCAGAAATATTATTGTCCCTATGGTTCGGCCATGTGTTTTTAACCATACGTTGATCGATCGTACAAAAAGTTCCTATGCACCTTACCAGAGTTTTCGTCTTTTGAACACAAGCGAAATCAGGCAGCAGGATGCGGCCATCTTGTGATAATCTTATCACTTGCCGCATCGCCCTGGATGACCTGCCTTTGCGGCACTAAATCATATCCCCCGCTCCTGAGCCTGACATGACCAAATCATTGATATTCTCCGTGCCCTGCATGAGTGGCGGCCTGCTGGTAGGTGCCCTGCACTGCTGGGGCGTGGGGGTGCAAGGGGACATGAGTGGGACATGAGTGGGGGTATGCTGGCAGGTGCTCTGCACTGCTGGGGGGTGGGGGTGCAAGGGGACATGAGTGGGGGCCTGTTGGCAGGTGCCCTGCACTGCTGCGGGGTGGGGGTGCAAGGGGACATGGGTGGGGGCCTGCTGGCAGGTGCCCCTCAGTGCTGGGGGGTGGGGGTGCAAGGGGACATGAGTGGGACATGAGTGGGGGCCTGTTGGCAGGTGCCCTGCACTGCTGGGGGGTGGGGGTGCAAGGGGACATGAGTGGGGGCCTGCTGGAAGGTGCCCCTCAGTGCTGGGGGGTGGGGGTGCAAGGGGACATGAGTGGAGGCCTGCTGGCAGGTGCCCTGCACTGGTGGGGGTGGGGGTGCAAGGGGACACGAGTGGGGGCCTAATGGCAGGTGCCCCTCAGTGCTGGGGGCTGGGGGTGGAATGGGACATGAGTGGGGGCCTGCTGGCAGGTACCCCTCAGTGCTGGGGGCTGGGGGTTCAATGGGACATGAGTGGGGGCCTGCTGGCAGGTGCCCCTCAGTGCTGGGGGGTGGGGGTGCAAGGGGACATGAGTGGAGGCCTGCTGGCAGGTGCCCTGCACTGGTGGGGGTGGGGGTGCAAGGGGACATGAGTGGGGGCCTGTTGGCAGGTGCCCCTCAGTGCTGGGGGCTGGGGGTGGAATGGGACATGAGTGGGGGCCTGCTGGCAGGTGCCCCTCAGTGCTGGGGGCTGGGGGTGCAATGGGACATGAGTGGGGGCCTGCTGGCAGGTGCCCCTCAGTGCTGGGGGGTGGGGGTGCAAGGGGACATGAGTGGGGGCCTGCTGGCAGGTGCCCTGCACTGCTGGGGGTGGGGGTGCAAGGGGACATGAGTGGGGGCCTGCTAGCAGGTGCCCCTCAGTGCTGGGGGTGGGGGTGCAAGGGGACATGAGTGTGGGCCTGTTGGCAGGTGCCCGTCAGTGCTGGGGGCTGGGGGTGCAATGGGACATGAGTGGGACATGAGTGGGGGCCTGCTGGCAGGTGCCCCTCAGTGCTGGGGGCTGGGGGTGCAATGGGACATGAGTGGGGGCCTGCTAGCAGGTGCCCTGCATTGCTGGGGGGTGGGGGTGCAAGGGGACATGAGTGGGGGCCTGCTGGCAGGTGCCCTGCACTGCTGGGGGGTGGGGGTGCAAGGGGACATGAGTGGGGGCCTGCTGGCAGGTGCCCCTCAGTGCTGGGGGGTGGGGGTGCAAGGGGACATGAGTGGGGGCCTGTTGGCAGGTGCCCCTCAGTGCTGGGGTGCAATGGGACATGAGTGGGGGCCTGCTGGCAGGTGCCCCTCAGTGCTGGGGGCTGGGGGTGCAATGGGACATGAGTGGGGGCCTGCTGGCAGGTGCCCTGCACTGCTGGGGGGTGGGGGTGCAAGGGGACATGAGTGGGGGCCTGTTGGCATGTGCCCCTCAGTGCTGGGGTGCAATGGGACATGAGTGGGACATGAGTGGGGGCCTGCTGGCAGGTGCCCCTCAGTGCTGTGGGCTGGGGGTGCAAGGGGACATGAGTGGGGGCCTGCTGGCAGGTGCCCTGCACTGCTGGGGGTGGGGGTGCAAGGGGACATGAGTGGGGGCCTGCTAGCAGGTGCCCCTCAGTGCTGGGGGTGGGGGTGCAAGGGGACATGAGTGGGGGCCTGTTGGCAGGTGCCCGTCAGTGCTGGGGACTGGGGGTGCAATGGGACATGAGTGGGACATGAGTGGGGGCCTGCTGGCAGGTGCCCCTCAGTGCTGGGGGCTGGGGGTGCAATGGGACATGAGTGGGGGCCTGCTAGCAGGTGCCCTGCATTGCTGGGGGGTGGGGGTGCAAGGGGACATGAGTGGGGGCCTGCTGGCAGGTGCCCTGCACTGCTGGGGGGTGGGGGTGCAAGGGGACATGAGTGGGGGCCTGCTGGCAGGTGCCCCTCAGTGCTGGGGGGTGGGGGTGCAAGGGGACATGAGTGGGGGCCTGTTGGCAGGTGCCCCTCAGTGCTGGGGTGCAATGGGACATGAGTGGGGGCCTGCTGGCAGGTGCCCCTCAGTGCTGGGGGCTGGGGGTGCAATGGGACATGAGTGGGGGCCTGCTGGCAGGTGCCCTGCACTGCTGGGGGGTGGGGGTGCAAGGGGACATGAGTGGGGGCCTGTTGGCATGTGCCCCTCAGTGCTGGGGTGCAATGGGACATGAGTGGGACATGAGTGGGGGCCTGCTGGCAGGTGCCCCTCAGTGCTGTGGGCTGGGGGTGCAATGGGACATGAGTGGGGGCCTGCTGGCAGGTGCCCCTCAGTACTGGGGGGTGGGGGTGCAAGGGGACATGAGTGGGACATGAGTGGGGGCCCGTTGGCAGGTGCCTTGCACTGCTGGGGGGTGGGGGTGCAAGGGGACATGAGTGGGGGCCTGCTGGCAGATGCCCCTCAGTGCTGGGGGGTGAGGGTGCAAGGGGACATGAGTGGAAGCCTGCTGACAGGTGTCCTGCACTGCTGGGGGTGAGGGTGCAAGGGGACACGAGTGGGGGCCTAATGGCAGGTGCCCCTCGGTGCTGGGGGGTGGGGGTGCAAGGGGACATGAGTGGGGGCCTGTTGGCAGTTGCCCCTCAGTGCTGGGGGCTGGGGTGCAATGGGACATGAGTGGGGGCTTGCTGGCAGGTGCTCCTCAGTGCTGGGGGCTGGGGGTGCAATGGGACATGAGTGGGGGCCTGCTGGCAGGTGCCCTGCACTGCTGTGGGGTGGGGGTGCAAAGGGACATGAGTGGGACATGAGTGGGGGCCTGCTGGCAGGTGCCCTTCAGTGCTGGGGGTGCAATGGGACATGAGTGGGGGCCTGCTGGCAGGTGCCCTGCACTGCTGGGGGGTGGGTGTGCAAGGGGACATGAGTGGGACATGAGTGGGGGCCTGCTGGCAGGTGCTCCTCAGTGCTGGGGGCTGGGGGTGCAATGGGACATGAGTGGGGGCCTGCTGGCAGGTGCCCTGCACTGCTGGGGGGTGGGGGTTCAAGGGGACATGAGTGGGGGCCTGCTGGCAGGTGCCCCTCAGTGCTGGGGGGTGGGGGTTCAAGGGGACATGAGTGGGGGCCTGCTGGCAGGTGCCCTGCACTGCTGGGGGGTGGGGGTGCAAGGGGACATGAGTGGGGGCCTGCTGGCAGGTGCCCCTCAGTGCTGGGGGGTGGGGGTGCAAGGGGACATGAGTGGAGGCCTGCTGGCAGGTGCCCTGCACTGGTGGGGGTGGGGGTGCAAGGGGACACGAGTGGGGGCCTAATGGCAAGTGCCCCTCAGTGCTGGGTGGTGGGGGTGCAAGGGGACATGAGTGGGGGCCTGTTGGCAGGTGCTCCTCAGTGCTGGGGGCTGGGGGTGGAATGGGACATGAGTAGGGGCCTGCTGGCAGGTGCCCCTCAGTGCTGGGGGCTGGGGTGGGGGTGCAAGGGGACATGAGTGGGGGCCTGCTGACAGGTGCCACTCAGTGCTGGGGCTTGGGGGTGCAAGGGGACATGAGTGGGGGCCTGCTGGCAGGTGCCCCTCAGTGCTGGGGGGTGGGGGTGCAAGGGGACATGAGTGGGACATGAGTGGGGGCCTGTTGGCAGTTGCCCCTCAGTGCTGGGGGCTGGGGTGCAATGGGACATGAGTGGGGGCTTGCTGGCAGGTGCTCCTCAGTGCTGGGGGCTGGGGGTGCAATGGGACATGAGTGGGGGCCTGCTGGCAGGTGCCCTGCACTGCTGTGGGGTGGGGGTGCAAAGGGACATGAGTGGGACATGAGTGGGGGCCTGCTGGCAGGTGCCCTTCAGTGCTGGGGGTGCAATGGGACATGAGTGGGGGCCTGCTGGCAGGTGCCCTGCACTGCTGGGGGGTGGGTGTGCAAGGGGACATGAGTGGGACATGAGTGGGGGCCTGCTGGAAGGTGCTCCTCAGTGCTGGGGGCTGGGGGTGCAATGGGACATGAGTGGGGGCCTGCTGGCAGGTGCCCTGCACTGCTGGGGGGTGGGGGTTCAAGGGGACATGAGTGGGGGCCTGCTGGCAGGTGCCCCTCAGTGCTGGGGGGTGGGGGTGCAAGGGGACATGAGTGGGGGCCTGCTGGCAGGTGCCCTGCACTGCTGGGGGGTGGGGGTGCAAGGGGACATGAGTGGGGGCCTGCTGGCAGGTGCCCCTCAGTGCTGGGGGGTGGGGGTGCAAGGGGACATGAGTGGAGGCCTGCTGGCAGGTGCCCTGCACTGCTGGGGGTGGGGGTGCAAGGGGACACGAGTGGGGGCCTAATGGCAAGTGCCCCTCAGTGCTGGGTGGTGGGGGTGCAAGGGGACATGAGTGGGGGCCTGTTGGCAGGTGCTCCTCAGTGCTGGGGGCTGGGGGTGGAATGGGACATGAGTAGGGGCCTGCTGGCAGGTGCCCCTCAGTGCTGGGGGCTGGGGTGGGGGTGCAAGGGGACATGAGTGGGGGCCTGCTGACAGGTGCCACTCAGTGCTGGGGCTTGGGGGTGCAAGGGGACATGAGTGGGGGCCTGCTGGCAGGTGCCCCTCAGTGCTGGGGGGTGGGGGTGCGAGGGGACATGAGTGGGACATGAGTGGGGGCCTGTTGGCAGGTGCCCTGCACTGCTGGGGGGTGGGGGTGCAAGGGGACATGAGTGGGGGCCTGCTGGTAGGTGCCCTGCACTGCTGGGGGGTGGGGGTACAAGGGGACATGAGTGGGGGCCTGCTGGCAGGTGCCCTGCACTACTGGGGGTGGGTGTGCAAGGGGACATGAGTGGGTCATGAGTGGGGGCCTGCTGGCAGGTGCCCCTCAGTGCTGGGGGCTGGGGGTGCAATGGGACATGAGTGGGGGCCTGCTGGCAGGTGCCCTGCACTGCTGGTGGGTGGGGTGCAAGGGGACATGAGTGGGGGCCTGCTGGCAGGTGCCCCTCAGTGCTGGGGGTGGGGGTGCAAGGGGACATGAGTGGGGGCCTGCTGGCAGGTACCCTGCACTGCTGGGGGGTGGGGGTGCAAGGGGACATGGGTCGGGGCCTGCTGGCAGGTGCCCTGCACTGCTGGGGGGTGGGGGTGCAAGGGGGCATGAGTGGGGGCCTGCTGACAGGTGCCCCTCAGTGCTGGGGGGTGTGGGTGCAAGGGGACATGAGTGGGGGCCTGCTGGCAGGTGCCCCTCAGTGCTGGGGGGTGGGGGTGCAAGGGGACATGAGTGGGACATGAGTGGGTGCCTGTTGGCAGGTGCCCTGCACTGCTGGGGGTGGGGGTGCAAGGGGACATGAGTGGGGGCCTGCTGGCAGGTGCCCCTCAGTGTTGGGGGGTGGGGGTGCAAGGGGACATGAGTGGGACATGAGTGGGGGCCTGTTGGCAGGTGCCCTGCACTGCTGGGATGTGGGGGTGCAATGGGACATGAGTGGGACATGAGTGGGGGCCTGTTGGCAGGTGCCCTGCACTGCTGGGGGGTGAGGGTGCAAGGGGACATGAGTGCCGGCCTGCTGGCAGGTGCCCTGCACTGCTGGGGGGTGGGGGTGCAAGGGGACATGAGTCGGGGCCTGCTGGCAGGTGCCCCTCAGTGCTGGGGGGTGGGGGTGCAAGGGGACATGAGTGGGACATGAGTGGGGGCCTGTTGGCAGGTGCCCTGCACTGCTGGGGGGTGGGGGTGCAAGGGGACATGAGTGGAGGCCTGTTGGCAGGTGCACTGCACTGCTGGGGGGTGGAGGTGGAGGGGGTCATGCGTTGGTGATCAGTAGTGCAAGGGGACATGTGGCTTGGCTGGGGGGCATGCCCATGGTGGAGGGGCTGCCTGCGGGACATGACCAGGGGTGCCGGGTAGTCCCCTGTGGTGGGGGCTGCCTGCAGGGGTCGTGGAGGGTGTAGAGGGAACACCTAGGAGGACCCACACTGCCAATTCACGTGTAGGACTGCCCTGCACCCCAGATATACACGTACCCCACTCGCACAGGGCCTGTCGGGTGTGAAACTTCCCACACACCCCCGAAATACACGTACCCCGCTCGCCCAAGGCCAATCGCGTGTGAAACTTCCCGCGCACCCCAGATTTACACGTACCCAGGCCAATCGCGTGTGAAACTTCACGCGAACCCCAGGAATACACGCACCCCACTCGCACAGGGCCTATCGTGTGTGAAACTTCCCGCAACACCAGATTTACACACACCCCGCTCGCCCAAGGCCAATCGCGTGTGAAACTTCCCGCGCACCCCCGAAATACACACACACGCTATTTTTGACACAGCGGGTGTTCGTGTTTGTCGCGTACAGCTTTACACGTCATTTGTCCTAGAGGGCCACAGTATGGGACAATCATCAGAGCTGTATATACGTGCTTTTTGTTAGCGCACATTTTGGCGCACATTTTTTTCATGCGCAGGGACGCTACCGCCTGCCTTCGTGTTACGCCTACTTTTGTTATGTGCACCGTGCTATGTGCGCTTTCGCTGTGGCCGTAGCGCACGCCTTTAGATGACCTGTGCGCCGGCGTGCGCCATGCAGATTTCAGCGCACATCCCACATTTTACTCGCGCACGGATTTCCATGAATCGATGTGCGTGGGTTTTGCTGCGATTTTCGCACTTGCACTGCGATTCGCACGGTTTTGCACGCTTGCGCAGGAATTTTCAGCGCACTCGGGCTGCAAGTTTCTCCATGGCCACTGAGGATTTACATTGGGACACCTGCACGACCACTGAACTCACAATTTTCTTACTTTCCATGTCCTGAAAATTGCATGTGCAGTACTTAGCAGAAAATCTGGGGCTGTCACACAGTCCATCACTGGCTAGCCTGAACCGTTTGTCGGAGAATGTCCTATGAATAGACAATTGTTCAATGTTCCAAGCTTCACTAATGGCAGGGATAGATAATCACGTTGGTATTTGTAGTACTGCGTTTTAGAAATGAAATGGAATCCCACAAATTGAAAGAAACTGGATAACTTCGTGAAACTAGAGCCACTGAAAGGTAGATTGCCAGCTGGCAGCTTCCCCAGCATCGGTTGAACGGACCATGAAAATGTTTTATGTAACTTTTCACAGGTGGCGTGTATTTTGAGGTTACTACCTTATGTTAGACGAGTCACATTCACCAATGGCTTCCCACATACTTCCCCTCTCACTGAATGCACACATTTCAGCATCTTTATAATCTCCATCAAGCTGCTGTCGAATACTAGGTATTTGGCCTCTTTTATTAGACTGTCATCCTGCATTACTGTTGTTTCGGACTGAACCGTTGTGGAAATATCAGCCGAACTGGACATACTGTAGTTGATATCTTTGTCTAGTTCGTCGGTCAATAGTGTTGATGCTTCAGTCTCTGTCATTTCAACATCTGTTACTTGACCATGAATAGGAGAAAACATCAATGTTGACTGTTTTTTGGGGGGCATTCTTTTGGCGGGTGTCGATTATGTCAAGTGCTCTGTGAATAATGTAAAACTATCTTCTATACATTCAGTTTCATCTTCATCTGGCAGAGCAGTCACATTGTAGCAATGGACCAAAAACACTTTGCTGGATTCGCCGGTCACATTAAATTAATTTTCTGGCCATTGGACAAAGGCATCTCGAGTGTGAACCCGCTGCGCCTCAATTAATAGTTCCTCCATGGTGAAAACAGTTTGGCAAGCAGCATCTCTCATTTGTGTCGCTGTCTGTGTCTGCATAGTCCGTACTCCATCAGGCAACTACAGGACAGATAGGAAAAGGGGTGTTCAGTGTAAATCCAACATACAGTACTGTACAATTTACATTGAATAAAAGCATATAATGAAGGCCTGAGCACAAAACAATTGCTAAAAATATAAACAGTTTTTAACTAACCTTATTTTTCTTTCTTTTCTTTGAAACCTTCTTTACTCTAACATCACCATCAGCAAGCTGGTGCACCGACTCAGATCCACGTGCCTCCTGTTCAATATACGGATCTTGTATACATACCTAGAAAAGAGTATCCATATAAAATAAGTAATTTGCATTACACATAAAATTAGACCGACTTTCTTTCACTAGAGGGTACTGTTAGTACGCATATCTCTGGCTCCGGATCAACTACAAGGTCTGGTTCCAGATCAACTACAAGGTCTGGTTCCGGAACAACTACAAGGGATAATGTAATTGTAGAGGACGCTCCAGCATCTCCCTGAAACACAGTACTTGCATTAGTATGAATTCAAATATTGGAAACTGGACACACACTTTGGAAAGACGACAAAGGTACATATCAATAGCAAACTAAGAATTAAACATTGTTTAAAACAATTACAGGATATGTAAATATGATCAGATTATCTCGTTCGATGGAACTGTCAAGACCCATACATCTGGATCAACTACGAGGGATGTTGTAATTATAGAGGACGCTCCAGCATCTCCCTAAAACACAGTACTTGCATTAGTATGGATTAAAATATTGGAAACTGGACACACACTTTGGAAAGACGACAAAGGTACATATCAATAGCAAACTACGAATGAAACATTGTGTAAAACAATTACACGATATGTAAATATGATCAGATTATTTCGTTCGATGGAACTGTCAAGACCCATACCTCTGGCTCCGGATCTACTACGAGGGATGTTGTAATTGTAGTGGACGCTTCAGAATCTCCCTGAAACACAGTACTTGCATTAATAAGGATGAAAATATTGGAAATTGAACACACACATTGGGACGCGGACAAAGGTACATATCAATAGCAAACCACGAAAAACATTGTTTAAAGCAATGACATGATACGAAAATATGATCACATTATCTCAAATTCCATGCATAAAACAAGTCTGGAACAGAATAGCTAAGTAAGATTACCTGATATGCGCTCAAAGTGGTTGATGACTCCAGGCAAAACATGGATGTTGAATCTTGTTGCTTCATATTCGGTGGATAGCCATGGTGTTGTAAAGGGAAAGTATTATTTGATTTAGAAATACTAACATTAAAAAGTGGCATGTAAGGAGACTGAATACGAGAAACTTATGCTTATGTAAATGCATAATATAGCATAGTTATCTGTGCCCATAAATCAATTTTCTATGAGGGTTCTAAAAACAAGGACTGATGTTTAGCAAAATGGTCATTATATAAAAGCTATTCAATCATATAAATATCAAAAGTATTATAAGTGACATTTACACCTAAAATACCAATCCATCCATTTGGTTACCTGCACACTACCGCAAGGCCTAAAGCTAAATCCGGAAGCGTGACTCACCTGTGGCGGCATGTGAACGAATAAAGGCGGAAAAGCGTTTGGGAGCAATTTTCGAGTTGTTCTCAGTTGATTCTTCTTTGTGTACATGGATGTGTGGTACATATTCGGGGTAAAGTGCAGGCTGCAGATGCGGTATTGATCACCCCTCTTGTCCTCCAAGACTTTTTTGACTCTACTTTCAAGCTCTTTTGGTGGATATCCACAATATCTGACCCATTCTCTTATTCGATCAACAGTCTTAGGGAATACATGCATTGTAATGCCTTCAGATTTGTCATGGGTCTTCGAAGGGCAACCGAAAATAGAACATGCAGGCATTGTTGTAAATTCTGAAAAATAAAGGTCAACATTATTCAAAATTTATTTTGCATAAAAATGTGGGAAAGAAGGAATTAGACCATACATTGTTCAATGCACGCTTTCTTTTGGGCACCACAGCAAACCCAGTGCAGTAAGGGCGGCTGTATTATAGGATAACTTTTACAAACAATTCATTGATGTGTTGAAAATCAGAACATGTTACTCATCCCTTGAATGTACAATCTTGCATGAAAAGGAAACATGCTCATTTTATAGGCACGGTCCGCGAAAGATGCAATTCGATGCCAATTGACACTGATAAAAATTGATATATCGATAACATAACAAATTAAACTCATGTCAATAGCAATGAGACAAATGAACATAGCACTACTGAGTATGTTACTTCGAAATAGATAGAAATTTACAAATGAAGGAGATATGATTAGGATACATGCCCTTACCTTGACCAACAAACAGTTAGATTCAGCAAGCAGAGTAGTTAGTGGCAGGAGAACAGGGAGATGTTCACAGGTAGCACACTGGCGAGTTCACTCGAAGCGGTCACAGAAGTTCACAGATAACACAACGAAGTGCAGATTAGCATCGGTCACCGGGCTTTGCAGGTAGCACGTTCACGAGTTGACTTGCAGTGCTCAAAGATGTTCTCATGATAAATATCAAGTGGTTTATAAAGAATTACAAAAAGGGGTGTGTTTGTGAATGAGTGACGTGTATATGTCGTGGTATTATGAGGATTGCAGTGGCGCGGCCTGCTTCAAGGGGAGCCTGCCTGGGAACACGGAGTCTGAGGAGGCCTTGTGAACAATGACCCCTGTGAGAAAGATAGCTTTGAAGTGTACATGGTGTTTGGCACCTTGGCCGTTCGCGCCCCTGACTGGTGCAAACTGCCTTTGATAGTGGAGGGGGGATGGATGGGCCTGGGGCGTGCAGACAAGGCACCGGAACACTGCTGAACGGAGACACACTTATGTGGATTGCAGGGGCGTGGCCTGCTTGAAGGGGAGCCTGCCTGTAGACACAGGGTCTGAGGAAGCCATGTGAACAATGACCCCTGCGCGAAAGATCGCTTTGAATTGTACATGCTGTTTGGCACCCTGGCCGTTCGCGCCCCTGACAGCACCCCTTGGCAGCGCACATCCACTGGTGCAAACTGCCTTTGATAGTAGAGGGGGGATGGATGGGCCTGGGGCGTGCAGACAAAGCACCGGAACAATGCTGAATGGAGACACACTTATGTGGATTGCAGGGGCACGGCCTGCTTGAAGGGGAGCCTGCCTGGAGACACGGGCACTGAGGAGGCCTCGTGAACAATGACCCCTGCGCGAAAGATAGCTTTGAAGTGTACATGATGTTTGGCACCTTGGCCGTTCGCGCCCCTGACAGCACCCCTTGGCAGCACATATCCACTGGTGCGAACTGCCTTTGATAGCGGAGGTGGGATGGATGGGCCTGGGGCATGCAGACAAGGCACCGGAACACTGCTGAATGGAAACACACTTGATTCACTTACAAACTGAAACAACCATTGATAAAAAATATGTTGTGTTTTATTTTGTTTCTTATTTTGATGGCACAAAACTACTACACATTGTAAAGGTCTGGTTGCAGCACAGCAAGGGAAAATCCCCTGTACTGACCGCTGTCACTGGGGAAAGTTTCTCTAATGGCACCAACGACACAGGCGGGTATTACTCGTCGAATGCGGTGTCCAAGCCTCCCATGAAGCCACCATGTAAACGAATGATAGGCCACCAGCCTGTACCACCTGTGAAAAAGAAAGATAGAAACTGTTTTTAAATGACCAAGATAAGTGTATTAAACCTTAGTTGTCAATGACAATTCTTGTATCCAATGGCATTTTTGCCAGGACAAATGCTAACTAGACACTGCACAATATTGAACGACTTTTATGCAACTATTACTAGAGAATTGCAAGACTAAACTGATATGACAATGATATATTGAAGTTACGAGAATATAGGAGACAACCATGAAATTGTAGTGGCCTACCTGACATCACAACCAGAGTATACTTACCCGTTACTTGGATTACGAGGGCAAACTGTTGCGCGAAGTTCGTGCATAAGCACCATCAAAATCCTCAACACGGACCGTGTGAGGCAGACTGCCCTGAAGTCTGGCAGCTCGGTAACGCATTGCGGCCGTGGCTCGCCTTGCGATATGTAGGACAAGCATCCAGAGTTTTCTCGGCAGCAGCAGTTCTCCTCCTCGCTTGGCATTAGCGCGCACCGATTGCAGGTACACTAGGTGGAAACACCGTCCATGCGACTAGCCCCAGGCTCTTCATCTGTTGAATCGTCCTCCCAACTGTCGTCCGAAGCCCCATCGTTTCCGCATCTTTCTCTTTCCAGTAATTCCTCCTCGGAATACTCAGGCTCGTACTGGTATGGCATTATTGTTGCTATTGTGTGGTAAACAAACGAAAATAATGTATAGCGATGGTACTGGTATCTGTTCATACGGGCTACAAGCAACGAGGGTAGCTGAACAGAGCACAGAAACGAGTCACAGAATAATCAAAGAAATACAGTGAGCGGAATGGAATAGAAAATCTGCTGTTGTGTGTTGTGAAACGGTCTGTTTATACTTATTGAGGAAAGAGGCATCTTGCCATTTCCATGGCGACACGTCATTAGCTGAGGCGCAGAGAATGTTGGCACGAGACATGCTTTGGCGTTGTGAAATGGGCGGTACGCGTCTAGTGTTGTCTGGCTCAGGGGCGGGGAATATGATTTAGTGCCGCAAAGGCAGGTCTCCCGGGGCGATGCTGCAAGTGATAAGATTATCACAAGTTGGCCACGCCCTGCTGCCTGATTTCACTTGTGTTCAAGAGAAGAAAACTCCGGTAAGGTGCATAGGAAATTTTTGTACGATCGAGCGACTTATGGTTAAAAACACATGGCCGAACCATAGGGACAATAATATTTCTGACCGCACCATTCCTTTAAAGTCTCTCATCCACTCAATCTACCTCGGGCCTTTACCTGAGGGGTCATGGTGAACGGGAATGGCATGTACAGCAAAACTGTCTTGGATGTGGGTGTAGGGGGCGGTGTCACCGGGTTGCTCATGGTGGCAGGTGTGGTAGTTGAGGTACAAGGCGCGCCTTCGTTCTGAACCTCTGTTGTGGTAAATGCTGCGTAGCTGCCTGGGGCCCTTCTCTCGATGTAGGAGGGGGTGTGGGGTGGTTGCTGTCTGTGCAGCCTCAGTGAATGGTGCACCTGCTCCTTGCTGCTGGTCGGTGTGCACAGACCCTACATGGATTGACATGCCCTGGATTGTCACTTTCTCTGCCCCTCTCTGATGGATATATATATATATATGTTTCCCTTTTTTTTCAGATGCCTTTTTCCCAGAATTGGGTGATGGGAGCTCAGTTGTCTCCTCACACTCAGTGTTGTGACAGGTCCTTGCTGGGAGCAACCAGCACGTGGAGGGGCTTGATGGGCAGTGGAGCGGTGGCGTTGCATACAACTGAAGGAAAAGGGAGACAAACAAAAATGGCATGGAGGCCACAGTCCTGACGTGCGTGCTGTCCCCCTCACATGGGCCTGCAGAGGAGGAAAGACAGCTGGCGGATTGCTGCGCGGCCAGCACGGGAAACGACTGTGTCTCGCTCCCCTTGTGGAAACGCTGTGGGAAGAATGCCAGGAGTAATGTAGTTTGCCCGCCCGGGATCGGGCGTGGTGTTCTTCAGTGCAGGATTGCCAGGACTTGGGGAACTACGTGCAGTGCAGTGCGTATGCCGTCTGGATGGGTGCAGTGGGATCACCCGCCTATCACTGGAGGATGGCGCGGTGGGATCACCCACCGGGGGTAGAAGCACCGGTCCACCCTATACAGCCTCGTCGCCAGTTGTTACCCGAATGGGTATTGAGGAACAAAGGACGCAGCATCGGAGATCATCTAACAACGTCTTCCTTGGTTAATTAACAACTACGAACTACCTTCTTGCTCTGTAACTCCTCCCCTTCCCCCTACGTTCTTCTCCTCCCACTAACCTTGCGCTTCGCTCTTAAAGGGGCAGAGGCGTACAACAATTTACTCTACCCTTTGAGTTTACCGCCTCACGCTCTTCTCCCATACCTAGTCACCATCCTCCATATTTCCTGATCTTGACCACTTCCTTAATATCCTTCCTTATTAAACCAACATAGATCTCATGGCTGACTTAAACCTCCCCACAATCTCCTCACCCCACCAACTTCAACTTTATTCTCGTGTTTCTGAGGACTCCATGACCTCCCTTCATAATTTCCAACTTACAACCAAAGTGGCTCTCTTGTCTTCTCCTCCCTCACCCCATCAAACCTATCGACCCTTCTCCATCTGGCCTCTCCTTATACACATCAATGTGTCAGTCCTGCCGCCAACCTCCCTCCACCTACCTCTACTATTTCTCAAGTCAAGCTTAAGCTCACCGTTTATTTAGCTAAGGTAAGATCCTCACTCCTACCGATCTCTCCTTCCCTGGCATCATCTATTGAGCAAGGATTTAGTGCCTTCAATTTAGCTCTGAACATTCCTTTCAAACAACACTACCTTTCCTGTACTGTCTCACCCTCCACTCCTCATCCCTAGCCATGGATTCCCTCTGAGATATGTCAACTCCAAACCATTATGAGGCTTCACAGCTGCCAATGGCGTAAATCTCACAACAAACACACTTCTTATGACATACAAAAAGGCCCTTCTTGGGCTACGTTAAACACTGCTAAATCTACATACGTTACTTAACTTATTGCCTATCATTGTTCTCACCCTCGCAAACTCTCCAATACCCTCCAGGCCATGCTGCCCTCCCCCACCCGTCCTCAAACAATATCCACCTCTATCCCAGCTTATGACTTTACACTATACCTATCCCCTAAGATAACTAAAATCTGAAACATATACTCCTTTTCCTCCTTCCTCCTTCTCTCCCTATCCCTGATACCTCCTATTGCCGTCACTGTTTCCCTTCACCTCACCTTCTGAATTGACTCCCATCCTCAGGACTGCCGCTCTAGCATGCTTCAGTTGACTCCTTTGCCCCACAAACCATCAAATAGCTTTCACCAATTACCTGCTCCTACCTTGCATTCGTCTTCAATCTCTTATTCTCTTGTGGAACCTTTCCTGCATACCGCAATGTGTTCAAATGCAATTCAAATGGTCCATTCGGGCCTATGTTCCTGGTTGCAGACCATATTGGATTCTCCAAGGTGCCCGTAATGGAAACTCGCCTGTCACAGGATGGTAACGCACAGACCTTCCAAACGCCAGCTCCCCACACCACATTGCAGCATCCCAAAACACAGCGATGCAGGGACATTGCAGAGCACTATACATAATGCTGTAGTTCTTTCCTTATAAGACCAGAGTGAGCTGAAAGGAGGATGGTATGGGGAAGCACCAAGACTAAAAACAAGTTGGCAAAAGGTTAGTTGGACAGCACTGGAAGCAAGCAGGTGAACAGTGCCAGAATCTGGCAGGCAAATAGTGTAAGAAGCAAGTAAGCAGACAATGCGGGAAGCAGGCAGGCAGTCAAATAGAGGGCAAAGGCATGTCAAGAACATAAGGAAGTTAACTGTGCAGAATAAGAACAGAACTCCACAGCATGAAAGACTGTAGAATCAGGCAGAAATCTGGAAGGAAAAGGTGGAATGCACACACAAGAAGAGTTGTGACGCAAAGAAACCTGACTTGTGTTTCTGTAATGCAAAGGAGACATCAGCACAAGGCATTGACTCAGAGGCTCCATGGTAACGTGGGGAAATATGCCATACTGTGCATGCGCAAAGCTCAAGTCAGAGTTTCCCTATGACTGCATGCTGCGTGAGAAACATTAGGGTATTCTCACTCCTACTCCCCCTGAATCCTCTTCTCAGGTGGCCAGGCAAAAGCCATCGCTCTTGGATTCTGACCCTGGGCGTGGAGAAGTGAGGGAGGATCGCCTGGGTGGAGGGTCCTCAGGGATTGGGAGTGGGGTGCCCGCAGGCGAGACATAATACCCTCCTTTTCCTATTGAAGACGAACCTAACTTCCCCCCAGCCTTTTTGGGCTATTGTGGGACCTCGCCCCTCATTTCACCACATTGTACCTTTGACAGTACTGAGACGAGGAAGAGGCGACTAAGAGTAATGAGCACTAAGACCTAATTTCACCCCTTTGGCACTGGGGGGAGGAAGATGCCTGCAGAGTACTTGCAAGGTCAGGCATGTCCCTTTAAGGACAGTCAGGCAAACCCAATTTAAAGTCCACACCTGCAACCTGCCAAAGGATTGTAGATGTATAAAGGGAGACCAAAAGTGGAGCAGCGAGAGCAACAGGTAGGCCTGTATGGCAGAGACCAGCAGGGCACCCGTGTCGTAAGAAGGGAAGCCATAGTGGGACCTGAAAGTAAGCCAGGATGTCGGCCAGTGTCCCAGAAAATTGTGGAAGCAAGGGCAAGTTGGGTTGTTGAGCTGCCACCGGTGGGAGCCTCCGCTTTGAAGAGAGAGAGCAGCTGAAGCTGCGACCAACGAAGGAAGAAGAAAGGACGCCACCCGCGTCTGTGCAGGAGCAGCAGAGCCACAGGCGTGTGGAAGACAGCCTCCGGAATAAGAGCAGGGCTCGCTGAGGCCGGTCCGCCATCCAGAGAAGCAGAAGAGGAGAAACGGAGCCCCAGAGAGGAATGCCAGAACCAGTGAGTGTCAGGAAACGTCACTCAGCAGTGGAGCGCTCCTAGCAGGCTACGCATAGGCAATCAAGTGCTGCCTGCATCTATTGCATACCAAACTGAATGAAACTTTGAACCAAGGCTAAATTACGGTCATTGAATACCGAACTGAATGAAACTTTGAAAACAAAACTGAATTATGAATATTGACATTTATCGAATGTCAAACTGAGTGAAACTTTGAAACAAAGATGAATCATGTATATTGAATGTCGAACTGTAGGAAAACCTTGAAACTGTGCTTAAAGTAAGCTTAATGCATGCAGAGCTGAATAAAACTTTATGGGCAATGCTTACAATTGATGACAACCAAAGGGGAAAGTGCCTATTTGTAAGCAACTTACTGAAAAGAGCACAAGTGTGAAAGAAATGCAATAGAAAGGTGGGGCGTGAGAAAGACCACCACAAAGTGTATTCTATGAATGAAAACAGTGCAACAAGGCCAAAGACTGACAAGATGTTATGTTATGTTACTTGGCATTTATATAGCGCTCTATATATCATTGGTATGACCTCAAAGTGCTGGTAGATTGAACACCCTCGGGAACCGTAGTTCTAGTCAGTAGAGCGAGAGATAGTGTCATAGGGTGCGTGGGTGCACCAGATATGTGTGCAGCTGATGTAATTGCCGGGTGGTAGCTGCATCCTAGTGTTAGGTGTGGTGCTGAAGATATCAGTTGGATGTGTGCAGTCTGGCGGATGGACACCCAGATTGGGTTCTGGCTGCGTTAGGCCTGAAGGACGCATATGTGAGCAACTAGGCCGGAATGTGCTCAGCTAGCGGCATTTTATTAGGGTGATGAGGTGTTCATGGGGTCATATTCGTATGTGAACAGCTAGGCCGAATTAGTCAGGGGTATAGCTGTGTTCTAGTTGTATGATGGTGTATAGTAGAGAGTAAGCGTAGTGATGTGATATGATGGTCATTTTAAAATGCCGGAGGCCAGGCATGTGAACAGGATGGCAGGGAACACAGCGACACACGGGCACAGAGACAGGGGGCTGGGTTTACGGCCACAGGATATATAGCAACCGAATGGGGAACAGGAAAGCAGGGTACACAGTGATGCACATGTGGGGAGTGATAACATTTACATTTCTATCTAGATGCGATTCAGGTTAATGTTCACAACTCAACCCAAGTGTGGGACATGCTAACATTCGTACTTTCATCAAGAACCGGCTATGATGGGCATTTCTATCTAGAATCGACTCAGGCTAATGTTTGCGAAGTGTGTAACACGTTGTGGCAAAGCCAAGAGGCTAACCCGGAGAAACTATGAGGGTGTGAAAGTGCACACGGAACCGAGAGGCCAACAAAGAGAAACAAGTGGGGTCCTGGTTTCGCAACCTGTGGGTAAATTAACCCACCCAGCAGAATTCCCCTCCATCACCAAACTACACTTCAAAAAATGGCTGGCTGGCACTGTTGAGCACTATCGCCTTGCCTTAAAACTGCGTTTTGCAGTCACCAAATAATGGTTGCTCCGTCTTTGCCAAGCACACATGGGGCAAGATGGAACCGGGAACACACCAAGAAAGGCTGCCAGTGTGTTTCCTGAGGTGCGCCAAAGAAGAGAGTTGAAAAGCAGTGCTGCTTTGCTGCAAGCTCAGAATTTCCAATTGAAAAAGGAAATATTTTATATTTAAAATGATGCCGCCCTGATGCTCTTTTTCATCTGTTCAACAATATACAGTTCTGATCCAGTAAGACCCAGCTATGCCCAGCCATATTCAAGTTGTGCACTAGCAAAATAAAGCATTTCTCACTGAATGACAGGCTGTGTCAGGAAAAATCTGTAAAATCACAAACAACTTTACTCCCAGCCGTAGGGAAAAACGCTTGACTTTTTGCTACAAAATTTCCCAGATAAACTTCAAAACATACCCTATCTCTCTATGCATATGTCAGTTTCAAGGGATCTTTACTTTTACAGATGTTTGTGCATTGCAAACATGACTGGGGCTTTGGAATATTTCAGAAAATGGTTGTAAGAAGGCCAGATTTAAAAGTGACATCACAGCAGAATTAACCATGTGTAAAAATGGTTGCTTTTGCAAACAAGAAAAATGTCTGTTTAAAAGTGTAATGTTGAATAAGGCCCTGTCCTTGCCTAGAAATGTTAGAGGGGTTTTGTTTGAAATCTAATATAATGTTTTATTCCAACAGCCTTGCTTTTTGGCCCTGGAAAAAATATGCATTTGCTGTACTGGGAACCAGCAAAACAGGTTTTGTTTTTCTGCTTGGCTTCAAAGGACGTTTGTTTGCTTGGAACAGGAGTTGCCTTCCCCCAAAAGGTGCCACCCCCTTGGAAACTCTGAATGTACCAAGAGGAAGCATATCACACGCTCGTCAGACTTTGTGTCTGTGCTTGGGTCTGCCACATTAGATTCCAGGAAACGTAAGTGTGAAATTGCAAATAACACCTCCCCTCAACTTCAACTGGGGAGGCTTCAAAGCCAACTCCAGAGCAGCCTTGGAAGTTATGCCCTTATTTGGGAGACACTGCTGGCCATCTGGCTCAAAAGACTATTTTAATTAATACACTTTAAGACTGTTATTTCTGCAATTGGACAAGGCAGTAATACAAGGGTTTTACAGTATAAATGCAATTTGTGTGGCTTTAAATTAAGACGTGGTAGCCTTCACTAGCATATTGGGGATGGAAATGTTGGAAAATTCTATATTCTGAAGAAAGTGTATATGGCGCCACTTTGAAATTCAATACTAACATGCCTTGATAATATGCACACATGTATAAAGTTATAGAATTTAAGGTAAAATATTTCCCACTGAAAATCACGAAAAATTATTAGAAGGAAAAACAAAGTCCTACAAACTTGGGAGTTGGACTGCTATGCTCTGTGTGAAATATGTAATCTGCCTATGTATGTTTCAAAAGTGCCACAACTGTAAAAAGGTCCATGTTTGTGCCATAACTGGTTTTAGCAAAAGTAAGTGTGGGAGGATCCTAAGCATTGTAAAGCACACATCATAAATCTGATGTCATGCCCCTGAAACCCAACCGGCTGACAGCAAGGCGGTAACAATCACCCCTGACCAATCCAGATGTTAGAGGCATGTCCAGCCTAAGCCTGCCCCACTGTATAATCCTGTGATGTCATCTGCCTTATAAAAAGTGGGAACTCACAGAGACAAAGGACACTCTCTTCTGAATTTTCCAGCGCCTGCGTATCCAGACATTTTATATTCATCCTGCAGGTACCAGACTCCACTGTCAGAAAAGAGATAGTTGATCCAGGCCCTCCTATCCAGGCAGAACCACCCTTCAGAACTAAACCCCATAACAAAGTCCCACTAACACAGGGAGAAGGGGGAAAAGCTGTGGTATCCTTTTTGGAGAGTATCCTATGACCAGACCAGCTTTTTGCCCCTCTGCTTGCATGCCGCTGTGCTGTGGCGAGACAGTCCCAGCTGTTTTCTGCTAGGAGAGTCCCGCCATGGTGCAGTAACCAGATCCCTTGAGTCCAGAAACCTGGTTGGCTGTCCCAAAATCCCAAACTCAAGCGCTGATTGTGAGTATTACCCCATCCCATAGCAACACATAGTATTCCCCAACTTGATATCTTGTCTTTGTTCCATCTTCTAAGTAATCCCATCCATACCCTGATAACTTGTTGAAGGTAGTCTGAATCCTCTGTGTATTCTGTTCCTTAATTTTCTAGTGTTAGCGCAATTCTTCCATTAATTTCTGTCTTGCATAAATCCTGTCATGATGCCTGCTCCCGGGGAGACGGTTCAAGCCCTGCGTCCCCGAAAGCGCACATCCAGTCCCCAAGGAAGGACCCAGCAACCCCATATAGGGGCCCTTTGGACAGTGTCCTGGCGCCTATGGCGCCAGGCTCATAAAAGACATCAGTCCTGGCGCCATAGGCGCCAGTCTCATTATGGGAGTGCTTGGGTGCACTTACCTGATGCAGACCATGCCGCAGGATCCCGGCCTCCTTGAGGCCTGAAAGGAACTACTTTACCTGTGGGACTAATTTACCATCCGGGCGTAGTCGGGGAAGGATACATACCTGATTGGAGGAAGGATACATACCTGGAACTTCTTCCAAGGCTATTTAAACCCCACCCGAACAGCCACACGTGTTTCGCGTTGTTCTGCATCTAGCAGCTGGACGCTCACTGTGTCTGCTCCTGCATCCTGACTTCTGCCACGCCTGCCAGCATCCTGGATCACCTGCAAAGGAAGAAAAGAAGAGAACAGAAGAAGGAAAAGTCCTTACCTGCTAAATCCGCATCCCGGAGTACTCTCGCCGACAATCCTGAAAAGGAAAACCTTTATTTAAAAGCTCATCGCGTCGATCGCTGCAGCGCCGCATTCCACTCACCTTTACAGGGCGCTTCCATGTTCAGCAGCGATCATCCGGATTCGCAGTCACGCCCCAGCGCCTAGGGAGAAAAAGACCAAATCTCCATGTTAAGACTTACCTGTTGATTCATTCCCTCTTCATTTCGGGTCCGCGCCGCATCCTGGCATTTCCGGACCCCGGCCCCTAAGGGGAAAAAGAGACATCAGCGTTAATGAGCGAATGAAAAGACATTACCAAAAAACGCTCAGTAAAGACTTACCTGATTTCTACAAGGATTTCACCTCTCATCTCGGGTCGGTGCCTGTTCCCCGGCATTCCGTACCCCGGCCCCTATGGGGAAAAAGACACTAGCATTAGTACATTAATGCATGGACACAAGGGGAACCTCTTATCAAAAAACTTACCTGGAAGCCAAGCAAGTTTGGTTCTCACCAATCCGAAAATCGAGTGAAGTAACTGGATACCAACGCGCCCCTGCATCAGAAGCAGGATGGAGAGCTCGTCCTTCCAGACCCTAAGGTGAGATGCTACGAGAAATCACAGAAGGGTTTCGAGGAGGGTGAGAGGGGAAAGTGGGAGGCCGATTGCATTACCCCGCAGACAGTTAATCCCCTATTTTCGCCTACAGAAGGATACTTCTGCGAGCCAGACAAGCCAGATTTGGGGGCCCGGTCCAGTCCGTCTTCCGAACCCTGCGCATCACATTAGAAGAGGTCACAGCAGCGCAAACCAGGCCAGCGCCTCCGTGGGAGTCAGGTGAGCGTAACAGAACGCGAAGTCTTCCTACAAATTCCCACCCAGGCGCTATGGAAAGTTCTGAGACTGATCAGTTGGCCCAATTACTGGGGGAATTACGGGCCGAAGTACATGCCGCTCGTCAAGAAACTAATGCCCTCTGAAGGGAATTAATAATATCAAAGGAAAGAACTGATGACCTGGCCAGACAGCTTTTGCAAGGTCAAGCTGGGCAAACTCCTCTACCTGGTTCCGAAGGGAACCCCGCTCCTGTGGTTTCCAGTAACCCTGTGCAGATTAATCTACCTGGAAACATGCCGCTGGCCCCACCCGAATGCTTTGCTGGAGACCCCAAACGATTCGCCATATTCATGAATCAGTGTCGTTTGCACTTCCTATGCAGACCTGGGGCCTTCCCTAATGAGCAGACCAAGGTAGCCTTTGTATTGTCATATCTCAGCGGCTGCGCTGCCGATTGGTCAGTTCCACTGGTTACTCAAGATGACCCGATTCTCCGTGATTTTCAAAGGTTTCAAGCAAGCATGGAAAGGTTATTTGCTCGACACTCTCAGGGGCAGGCTCTGGATGATGAACTTCTATCCCTGCGACAGGGCAATCAGGACCCCCTATCCTATAATGCAAACTTTAATAGACTAATTGTGGAAACGGGATGGCCAGAGGATAAAAGAGTCACGTTGTTTTATCGAGGCCTACGCGGAGAACTTAAAGATGTCTCGGCCCAAGTTGTAAATCCGCCCCAAGAATGCACAGATTATATAGACTTAGTGGTCCAATTGGATCACAGACTTCAAAACAGAAAAGCAGATCGGTCCAGGTTTGAGACCCGGGTGTTGGTCAAGACCCATGCTAATCCCAAGGGAGTTGATGTCTCTGAGCCTATGCAAATTGGAGGGGTTAAAGGACCCTTAACTCAAAAAGAACGTGAAAGGAGGCGGCAGTTAAAATTATGTCTTTATTGTGGGAATTCTGGACACTTTCTACGAGATTGCCCGGCATAACCGCCCCGAAAGGCGGTAGGAGCCGCTGATAAAAACCATGAAGACTCTGTTTCGGGAAACGACTCCGCCCGACAAGTGTAGGGGTCCGCTTGCCGAGCTTGAAAACTAACTCTCAGACCTCGCATTTCATTGTGCCAATGGTTCTCGTAGATCCAGAACAGCCTAAGCGGTTGCATGCAATAAAGGCATACATCGATAGTGGGGCTATTGGAAACTATGTGGATCGTGAACTGGTCTCTAGGATTAACCTCCCTCTCCGTCCTAAAACCAGCAAAGATGTCATCACCACAGTCGATGGAACTGAAATTGCCTCTGGACCGGTAACACATTCCTCTACTGAGGTGACTCTTATTGGTCCCGACGGCCATCGGGAGGGTGTTGTGTTTGATGTAATCAAGGCTCCACAGTTTCAGGTTATTCTTGGAATCCCTTGGTTAGAGACACATAATCCTCAAATTGATTGGCGAGCTAAGAGAATAACCTTCCCGGATTGTACACAAACCTGCTACCCAGAAAACCTGAAGATTAATCTAGCATCTGTAACCTCTGCCTCCATGCAACTACCTCCGGAATACCAAGACTTTCAGGACGTCTTCCGAAAGGAACAGGCCAACACGTTACCTCCTCACAGATCGTACGATTGCCAAATCGATCTGGTGCCCGGTGCACAACCCCCTTGTGGCAGGATTTATGCCCTTACCGAACCTGAGAATCTGCATTTGAGACAATATTTGGATCAATACCTAGCTAATGGTTTTATTCGCCCGTCAAAGTCCCCGGCATCCTCGGCTTTGTTCTTCATGCCCAAAAAAGAAGGCGACCTTAGAACTTGTATCGATTACCGCGCATTGAACCAGATAACGGTTAAAAACCGTTATCCTCTGCCTCTGATCCCTGAACTCCTTGACCAGGTGAAGGACGCTTGCATATACACCAAGTTAGATCTCCGGGGGGCTTATCATCTGGTACGAGTTAAAGAAGGCGACGAATGGAAAACTGCCTTCCGTACTAAATACGGATTATTCGAGTACCAGGTGATGCCTTTCGGATTGTGTGACGCGCCGGCTGCCTTCCAATACTTCATGAATGATGTCCTTCGGGAACTCATCGATGTTTGTGTTGTCGTATATATCGATGACATTCTGGTGTACTCCTCTTCGGAATCTGATCACAGAAAACACGTCAGGGCAGTACTTGAAAAACTGCGCCAACACAAACTATTTGCTAAATTGGAGAAATGTGTTTTCCATACCACAGAAGTCGAGTTTCTAGGTTTCATCCTGACCCCCAAAGGAGTCCGAATGGACTCAAGAAAAGTGGATGCCATCCTCAAATGGCCATCACCTAGCTCTGTAAAAGGGGTTCAAAGCATGCTCGGCTTTGCCAATTTCTATCGCAGGTTTATCCCGGAATTTTCACGCGTGGTACAACCCATTACTGCACTCTTAAGGAAAAATAAACGTTTTGAATGGTCTGAAGAAGCCGAGCAGGCCTTTCAGGATTTAAAAGCTAAGTTTACCTCTGCACCTATATTGAAACACCCGCGTCCAGATCTCCCTTCAGTCGTCGAGACTGACGCATCCAGCCTAGCCATGGGAGCTATCCTGTCCAAAAGAGATCCCGAAACCAACCAACTGCATCCCGTAGCATTTTGGTCCAGAAAATTCTCGGCACCCGAGGTTAATTATGCAATCACGGACAAAGAACTGTTAGCCATTAAGTCCGCTTTTAAAGGCTGGCGGCATTATCTGCTTGGTGCTCGACATACCATCACAATGATCACTGATCACCGGAATTTACAGTATTTGAAAACCGCCAAGGCTCAGTCATCACGGCAGCTCCGATGGGCTTTGTTTTTCGCTGAATTTGATTTCGTGATTACCTATCAACCTGGCTGCAAGAATGGCAAAGCAGACGCCTTATCCCGAATTGGAATGGGAGAATCTGATACAAACTCAGAACCAGTACCAATAATTCCTGAACAGAGGATTCTAGGCATGACTTTGTTACAGACGCTTGAAGACATTCAAGCCAGAGTGAAACAACTCCTGGACCCTACAACCTTACAGGAATGGATACAAAAGGGATCAGACTTTACCATAGATAGTGGTTTACCTTATTTCCAAGGACGCTTATTCCTGCCACATAAGGAATTACACGAACTAGTTATTTCCGGTAATCATGATACATTAATAGAGGGACACCCCGGTATTGCCAAGACAGAGGAAAAGGTGAAACGACAATTTTGGTGGCCCTCTTGTCAAAAAGATGTTAAATCTTTTGTGATGTCCTGTGGTGTTTGCGCCCAAAATAAAAGTCAAAAGAAAAGACCAGCCGGTCTCCTTCAACCTCTAGACATACCGCCAGCACCCTGGCACACCCTATCAATGGATTTTATTACGGACCTGCCTCCTTGTTCGGGGTACAATACTATTCTGGTAATTGTGGATTTGTTTTCCAAAATGGCCCACTTTATTCCTTTGAAAGGTTTATCTTCAGCTTCTGTCCTAGCCAAAGAATTCCTCGAAAATATTGTTCGGCTACATGGATTCCCATCTATACTAATCTCTGACCGGGGAAGCCAATTCATTTCCCACTTCTGGCGCAAATGTTGTCAAATGGCGCAGATCGACGTAAGATTATCAACCAGTCACCACCCTCAGACCGATGGTCAGACCGAGAGGACAAATCAGACCCTTGAGCAGTACTGACGGTGTATGTTACAGCAATCTGAAAGCAGCTGGAAAGACATTCTTTGGATAGCCGAATACGCATATAATAATTCGGTACACTCTGGAACTGGCCACAGTCCTTTTTATACTTTATTTGGGCATCACCCTCGAACCTCAAACCTTGACTCACCTCAGAACCTCGGAATGCCTGCAGTAGAACATCTGCATTCTACAATTACCCAAGCCTTCAAAGAGGCTACTACGCATTTACAACAAGCCAAGAGAAAATACAAGGAGAATGCTGATCTACATCGGAGTGAAGCACCTCCGTATCAGATTGGGGATCAAGTGTGGTTAGCTACCAGACATTTACCACTCAAAGGGCCTCGAACTTTTAACCCAAAATATCTGGGACCTTATTCTATTACGGCAATAATTAACCCAGTGGCTGTTAAACTTGATTTACCAGCTAGTATGCAAATTCACCCTGTTTTTCATGTGTCACTTCTGAAACCAGTGATACCCGGATCCCGACTACTCAAACCTCCAGAACCTATTCTAATAGATGGGGAGCCCGAATTCGAAGTGAAGAACATTTTAGACTCAAAACTGTTTAGGTCAAAACTGTTCTACCTAATTGATTGGAAGGGGTACGGACCTCAGGAGAGGTCGTGGGAACCCAGCGACCATGTGCATGCACCTCGATTAGTCAGGAAATTCCACCGACTCTTCCCAGACAAACCAAAACCCCCGGAGGGAACAACCTTGGGAGGGGCCTTGGGGGGGGAGTGCTGTCATGATGCCTGCTCCCGGGGAGCCGGTTCAAGCCCTGCGTCCCCGAAAGCGGACATCCAGTCCCCAAGGAAGGACCCAGCAACCCCATATAGGGGCCCTTTGGACAGTGTCCTGGCGCCTATGGCGCCAGGCTCATAAAAGACATCAGTCCTGGCGCCATAGGCGCCAGGCTCGTTATGGGAGTGTTTGGGTGCACTTACCTGATGCAGACCATGCTGCAGGATCCCGGCCTCCTTGAGGCCTGAAAGGAACTACTTTACCTGTGGGACTAATTTACCATCCGGGCGTGGTCAGGGAAGGATACATACCTGATTGGAGGAAGGATACATACCTGGAACTTCTTCCAAGGCTATTTAAACCCCACCCGAACGGCCACACGTGCTTCGCGTTGTTCTGCATCTAGCAGCTGGACGCTCACCGTGTCTGCTCCTGCATCCTGACTTCTGCCACGCCTGCCAGCATCCTGGATCACCTGCAAAGGAAGAGAAGAAGAGAACAGAAGAAGGAAAAGTCCTTACCTGCTAAATCCGCATCCCGGAGACATCTCGCCGACAATCCTGAAAAGGAAAACTTTTATTTAAAAGCTCATCGCGTCGATCGCTGCAGCGCCACATTCCACCCACCTTTACAGGGCGCCTCCATGTTCAGTAGCGATCATCCGGATTCGCAGTCACGCCCCAGCGCCTAGGGAGAAAAAGACCAGAACAAAAGGTGAGAGAGAGAAGGGAATAAGGAAAGCTAAATCTCCATGTTAAGACTTACCTGTTGATTCATTCCCTCTTCATTTCGGGTCCGTGCCGCATCCTGGCATTTCCGAACCCCGGCCCCTAAGGGGAAAAAGAGACATCAGCGTTAATGAGCGAATGAAAAGACATTGGGCCTCATTACGACCCAGGCGGTAAGTTACCGCCTGGGCCGTGACTTTATCACCATGGCGTAAACTACGTTTACGCCATGGTGGTTGGCGGATTTACCGCCCCATTCCAACCTTGGCGGGGCGGTAAATCCCCATTTTCCCATTTTCCCTTCCCAATTCCCATTTTGCCCCTAGGGCATAATGGGAGTGGGGAAGGCGTTAATTACGCCACCGTAAATTACGGTGGCGTAATTAACTCCATGGTCCCTTAGCGCCATGGATTTTAACACCTGCTAAAAGCAGGTGTTAAAACCTCCATGGCGCTAAGGGACCTCGTACTCAGGCGGTAAGGGTCGGCGCTGTTTACGCCGCCGTAAAACCCTTACCGCCTGAGTCGTAATGAGGCCCATTACCAAAAAACGCTCATTAAAGACTTACCTGATTTCTACAAGGATTTCACCTCTCATGTCGGGTCAGTGCCTGTTCCCCGGCATTCCGTACCCCGGCCCCTATGGGGAAAAAGACACTAGCATTAGTACATTAATGCATGGACACAAGGGGAACCTCTTATGAAAAAACTTACCTGGAAGCCAAGCAAGTTTGGTTCTCACCAATCCGAAAATCCAGTGAAGTAACTGGATACCAACGCGCCCCTGCATCAGAAGCAGGATGGAGAGCTCGTCCTTCCAGACCCTAAGGTGAGATGCTACGAGGAATCACTGAAGGGTTTCGAGGAGGGTGAGAGGGGAAAGTGGGAGGCCGATTGCATTACTCCGCAGACAGTTAATCCCCTATTTTTGCCTACAGAAGGATACTTCTGCGAGCCAGACAAGCCAGATTTGGGGGCCCGGTCCAGTCCGTCTTCCGAACCCTGCGCATCACCTTAGAAGAGGTCACAGCAGCGCGAACCAGGCCAGCGCTTCCGTGGGAGTCAGGTGAGCGTAACAAATCCGTAGTCATATTTTGATAAATGTAATTAATTCACATATAGAGCCGAACGCGGGGTGAAAAAGTTAACCTTGCAAATTAACCTTGGAGCGTACCGTGCCTTTCTTTAACAATCTAGCCACTAAATCTAGTTTAAGTGAAACTTGTCCTTTCCTTTTTAAACCGCTTTTCTCTTTTAACTGCTTTTATTTTTCAAACCAAATTTCCTTGCACTTGAAAACCTCATCCAGTTATTCAGCTAGAGTCACTCTTTCACTTTCCTACTATCCCTGTGATGTGAATCTATCAACCAGCTTAAAAAACGCATTCCGAATCTGTCTATTTCACCCATTTTTCAAACCGTTTTGGACATTTTGAACCCGTGTAATTTAGCAAATGCAAATTCTGTGCATGTGATTCTGGCAGCACTGTTTTGTCACTTCAAAGTTGATTTTTGAATTGTATGCCCTTTGTTGGTACCTTGCTTTGTAGTTGCTAGTGTTATTACATCCCTGATACTGTAATAACTCATATTTACCTCATTTATTCAACCACAGATTTAGATTAATTATTCACCAATTCCGAGTGTCATTTACGCAATTGCAAAGGTTTTCAACCCCGATTTTGCCTCCCATTTCGCGAGGCAAGGTCGATTTTAATTCCGTTTGCTGCTCTTTTCTATCCACTAAAAATTCGATTATTTCGGGTTTGAGGGAGCATTGCAGGGGGAAATCTTAAATTGGGTGCCATGTACCTGAACAGTAAAATTACTCCTATTCATCTGTGCTTTGGATATGTTCTATTAGAAGGTCAACCAAGTTATGTCATCAGTTTACATTGTAATTATCACCACATTGGGGATTGCTGCCCAATATAAAAATTGTGTGATTTTCTTTGAATTTAAAATAAATAAATATTGTATTCCCACCAACCAGCCTGGTTCATGGTCCATTGTGACCCGGGTTATTTGTAAAAGGGGTTATGAGACGAGTTGGGTGCCAGCTCAATTTGAATTCTAGGAAATAAAGAAAAAGTATTCTAATTGAGCGCTACATCCTAGGCTAAGGGCAAGAGTCCTGGTTCGATGTGTGACGCCCGATTAGAATCCTTAACAAACCTGTGATGGGTGGACCGTGTGGTCTGACAACTGCACCTAGACCAGTGAGCCCTAAATGGTGAAAGTTAAAGCCATTGTAAAATAGACCAAGAAGGAGCAATGTGAGTGAACTGAGAAAGCAAACTAGAAGGAGGGTCAAGTGGATCTAGTTTTGTGATGAACTTTGAAACTGATTAAAACCCATGCAAGCTGCTACTTTGAAATCTTGGTGAAGGGATCCCTGAGATTTGAAGAACTACAAATTCTGTCTTGAGGACGGAGCCTCAAGACCCCTCTTTTGTGTGAACTGTGTTGCAATGAACTTGGGGAAGGGAACCCCAAGGATTGTGTGGAACGGTGTTGTCTTGAATTGGGAAAAAGTAATCTTGACACTTTTGGGGAACTTTCTTGAACTTGGGGAAGGGGAGCTGAAGAGCAAGCTAAGAGCTGGGAGAGTCTCAACACTTTGTGTTGATCACCATTTATTTTATGATTCACATCCGTACACATTGTTTAGCTTTAGTTGTGAGGGCAAGGATAGGTTTTGAACACAAAGAGACTCTGACTCAGACTTTCATTAGTTTCATTCAGGTAGGAATATCCCACATTAACATAGGGCAAGTTAGGCTTTACACCTGTCAGGCCCCGGGTTCCCTGTCGTGTCCCTCGAAACCTTTCCCCTGGATCCTGGAGGCTGCCCTGGCGTCTCACACAACAGCGATTCCACCGCGGGTCATAACGAACTACCATTCCCATCAACCTCGTGGCCCCGATCACATGGAGCACGACACAACGTGCATTCCACGTCACCCGAAACATCTATTTACTCCCCGCAGAGGGATAGATACAGCGCTCCTAAACAGTTGCTTCTTTTGCACGGCCCGGTTGTGTATCATTTTGTGTCAGCTATCCTGACTTCACACCATCTTGACCTGATTATTCACCTGGATTTTGCCTCGTTTCAGCCCCCTTTGTTTCTGACGTTGTATACCCTAGGACTGCTTACCCGGTACCTCCGACTCTGTGGCTACGAACACTGACCTTTCTTCAGGTATTCCCTCTTGTCTCTGGCACATCAGACCTTTCTTGCGTGCACAACCACTCTGGTGCCTCCTCCCCAGGTTGTACGCTCCTAGTGCAGTCTTGCTTCCTTCTACCCCGTCTCTGCATGTCCCTTTACCCGCGTACTTTCTCTCTCAACGCAAGGTAGTACCTCTCTCTCCTTTACACCCCTGCCCAATTATAATGCTCCTCTACCCCTTGCTTGTGCACACTCTGCTATACACTACTGGCTAGTACGAACTCTCTGCTGTACATCACCACTAGCCGTAGAGCGGAACGCTCGCTACATCTTTACCCCAGATTACTTTTGGATGCTTTGCTGCATTTCTGCCCTGGATTAATTCGGGAAGCTTTGCTGCACCATTGCCCTGGATTATGTTTGGGACGCTCTGTCGCATGTTTGCCCTGGATTAACTTGGGACGTTTTGCTGCATCTATGCCCTGGATTGTGTTTTGGGACGTTCTGCTGACAGTCCTTTCTCGCCTGAGCTACGTCCTCGTGCCATATGGGTCAGGGTTCCCTTATCCTTATCTGGTATTTCACTGGAACATCTGAATCCTTCTACAACTCTCCAGCCTCTGGCTGCTTGCTGGGTCAGCACGTAGGTTTCCAGTGTCCCTTCAAGGAACAACAGGTAAGAGTGGGAACAGTTGGGGGTGTTATAGCTGGGAGATCGAAACTTCCTTGACGTGGTATTCACTGCATCCGTTGTGTTTTCTCTCCTTAGCTCTGCTGCTGCCTTTTCACCCAAGTCCCTGGTCTGACAGGTACATTACTATCCTGCAGACTGCGCTCTTGTGGAGAAAGTCTTTCTTTCGTCTGTAACGCAAGACCTCATACACT
This sequence comes from Ambystoma mexicanum, assembly GCF_040938575.1. Classification (NCBI taxonomy): domain Eukaryota; kingdom Metazoa; phylum Chordata; class Amphibia; order Caudata; family Ambystomatidae; genus Ambystoma; species Ambystoma mexicanum. The sequence goes on along the minus strand of NC_090923.1, from coordinate 1,404,339,480 downwards.
TCCAGGGTTTTGAGGTCTTCTAGGCGGTGGCTAGTCGATCCGTCCTACCACACATGACAACACCATCCTGACATTAAGTTAATAAATAAATATTGTTTTGTTTGAACTTTGGGTCTGTTGTCTGGCTTCATGAGGCCTTCACAGCTGTCAGAGATGGCCTCCAACCACCACCAACTCCCAGAGACAGTTCAAAGAGTTGTATGTTTATACTGATGGAAATGGGCTATAAGGGCCATCCCTCTCTCTAACTTGGGATGGGCTGTCACGCCCTGACCCAGCCGTCCCTCAAACCCAGGCTGGCTTAGAGATCAGTAACACCTACTATCCATAAGCTGTCTGCATTCTTGTGATGGCATAATCTGTGATGGACTTTCTATAAAGGCTTCTTTAGGGAATAATCTAAAGGTCCCCACCCAACAACATCCCCAGAGGTATGATGCAAAGGTTGTGCCTTCCAGACACTCAGATCTTCAGTCGCTCAGCTCCTTCCACATTCTGACATTCTCTCTATCCTTATCCCTTATCTCCTCCTACTTTCTTCCCTCTGTCTCCATCTACCATCTCTCCTCTCCCTCCCTTAAAATCTCTTTACTGTCCCTTTAATGTTCCTCTCTCTCTCTCTTTACTGCTCACCTCCACCCTCCGATCTTATCACTAATCTCCCCTCTCCAACCTATTGCTCTCCTTTTCTCACTACTACTCCCCCACTCCTCACTACTACTCACCTTTCCACACCACTACTACTCTCCACACTTGACACTACTACTATTTCCACACCCTCTCCCTCCTTTCACTCCCTCATCAACCTTTCACTCACTCCTACCAGTTTCACTCACAAGCCTTGCACACTTACACCACAGTACCACTTTCTCTCACCAGCCAATACCTCACATTTTCTATAAACCTCCTACAAGCTCCTCAACACCGTCATTCATCCTTCTGGTCTCTTGGTCCACCTCTACCTTCTCCTAATCTCACCTGAACAACCCACTCCTTCCTGTTTTTCCTGTGATCCCTTTTATCCACCCCCTCCTTCCTCCAATGGTTCTCCCCTGCTGGTTCCCCGAGCAATCATTTCCTGTCTTCCCCTCCTGGTAGGTGTTTCAGTCGGCAAAATAGATATGCAGGGTTTAAGCCTCACCCCTTTCTCACGTGTGGGTCTTCTAAAGTCTGTCAATGGCATCCTCCTATGGTACATGTTCCAGTTTCGTGTGAGAGTTCCTCGTGGCTGTGAAATTGCAACCTCTATCTGGAAGCCGCTCTGTGACTTGGGTACAGGTGAGTGATTCGTTGTCATGGAGCAGATTGCAGCATTACGCATACGCACTGACATTTGCTGTGGCTGGCTGAGCAGCACTGCATAGCGTTTTCTGTCCCTTGTGCTACTGGATGGGGTGCGCTGGTATGGAGCACATCTCTGGAGGCTCATGTGGGTGGCTCTCTTGTTGGTCCACCATAAGGAATGCTGGTAGTTGTGGTTCTCTAAGAAAAACCGAGAAATTGGCCAGCATCCTGGATCATAGGTATGGGGTGATCAACAGTGGTACTATTGACAAGCACACTACCAACTAAAGAAAGGATAGGGTCTGGGGCCCACCCAACTGCCACCTTGCTGCTCTGGGGTAGGACCGGCTCTGGCTTCCACCCTTGTATGCCTCCCACCCCACACTGAGTGCAGTCTCTATCCCATCTTGACAGGGTCGGGTTACAGACCCTGCCACCCACCTTCACTGTTTCTTCTAAGTACTCCTCCACCCTGGGACAGCTGTCTACCTGGGGATGCGCTGATAGATATGTTAACTTCCCTTCCCCTTGTAGGGCCCTAAGGAAATGGTGGAAAAGTGGGCATTGTTACTTGTCTGTTCAAGACCTTGATAGCTATGGTGGCCTGAGGGTACAAGTCAACATCTCTTTGGACACAAATGATCTGCGAGAGGGACTCTGGATGAGGTTCTTCGGGACAAATCAAGTATGTTGCGAATGCCAGTCCTTCTACTATCAGAATCCATCAGAGCGCTCGCTGTGTCTCCCTGGACTCACTGATACATGGAACTTTCTGTTGGCCTCCCCTATAGTATATACTGTCCATGGGGTTGATTCTGGATCCTCTTCGTCACCGGGAAACAGGTTGGTGACATGTTCAGGATAGCCATTTTCCTCTGCCCTGCCAGGTGTGATTTCCCCACAGGGATTGGGACTCAGGTGTCAAGAGCCCGATTTCCATCTGCTCTTCCTTTTGTTTCTCCGGGTAGAATCTGGCAAAGTGTCTGGGTTTTCCGCAGACATAGAATTTTATGATTTCCGGGCATGGACATGCCCAGGGTTATCTTACGTCGGTCAGGAGAGGAGATCTAATCCTTGTTAAAGAAGCTGTTGGAGCCAGGCTGGGATTCCTCTTCTCTTCGTGGGGTACCAGTTTTCAGTTTGCTAACTTTCTTAGGCCCCAGGATCGACTCCTGTGAGTACATGGCCCTATGGTGAGCATTAGTAGTTTCAATTACTTATTCCAAACTGTGTTCATGAAGTTGAAGATGACATTTTGTAAATATAGGGGCAGGGAGTTGATGAAGGGCTCTAGGACCAGCATCTCTTTGATTTCATTGTAAGTTCAGTTGGCTAACCATTTGTTCAAGAGGTCCCAAACTCTGTATAAAATCTGGCTTGGAGTGTCTCCCTATTGCTGTGGAAAATGCCTCAGCTAGATACAGTATGGTTCCCTATCCTTTCCTAGTACCCTACGATGCCTTGTTTTAATTCTTCACAAGGCGTTCTTTTGTCCAGATTGAGGGCTTGAAAGCCCTGCTGTGCCTCCCTTGCTAGTAGTGTGGCAATGTGCCAGATTCAGGCTCTCGATGCCAACCTGCGGTTTTGGCTACCATTTCAAAATTCACAAAGAAGGTCACCTGTTCCTCCCCGTTGTACAACTTTTATAAGATAGCCTGCTGTATGGTCTTACGAGCCTCCTTATTCTGACGACTGATGGCCGGCTGGCCATCCACCAAGGCTTGCAATAGATGCTCCTTGGCCTTAGGCACAGCACCTTATTCCCTTTGATTGGCATTTATGTTGCGTGAAGTTGTTGTAATTTCTGCTCTCCTCCATTGGACTCTCTATGCCCTTTCCACTGCTGGAATGTGGAGCTGCCACTAGCTTGACCTTGTCTCAACTGACAAGTCCGCTCATGTGACTCTTGTATTTTTTCTAACATTTTTTTCTTCAAATCTTCTGTAAGGTTGGAAAGTTCTTCCCGATGAGTTCCTCCCAGAGGCTGGTTCTGGCTGGAGGACTGTCCGACCAAGCTGACTCCAGGGAGTCTTCTGATTCCTTTGCTAGGGGGTTAAGCTTAAGACATTCCAGTTCAAACCCTATTTCTCAGAGTTCTCGGACGAGTAGCTCAGTACTCGCAGTTACCCAGGAATATTATGCCTCTGTTTTCTTGTCATTGTCTCATGTGGGTAGCCTCTGTGTCAGGGCTTGATGGATCTCACAATGACACCACATGTCACAGATGGCCTCAAGAACACACCAACTGGCAGAGATAATTGCAGGGTTTTAACTTTTTACATTGATGGGAATGGGCTCTAAGGACTGTCCCTTTCTATCTCTTAGCTATGGATAGGCAATTCCACTGTAACCAAGTGTATGGAATTCAGCTTTATCTGGGGTAGACATAAACATTGAAACCTCAACATTCATCATTTTGACCAGAAGCAGGAGTGTATAAGGGCAATTGGGTGATTACAGGTGTGCACAGCATACATGTGACACCTGGTATGGACACTCTCACGTGTACGTTGGCAAGAGCCAGTTTAGAAAATAGAGTTTATATACATAGTAATGTACTAAGCTCATCCATTCACTATAGATTCATGTATCTTTACTACAGCACCAACTAACCCTCAAATAGCTTATGCATTCACTAGATACATATATCATTGCTATAGTGCCAACACAAGGCCTCAAGAAGCTATGCATTCAATGTACACATGTATAGACAAAGGTTGCTTAGTGAGAGTATTAGTTAGATACATATATCATTAGTCTTCTAGTTAAGGTGTTCTGTAGTGCTTTCTATCTAACAAGCAAATAAAAGCCATTTTCTTTACTTTCAGTAATTGAAAAGCCCAAAAGGTTATTTCGTAATTTTGTGGGTGCACAGTCAGGAAATACCAAGTTTGGACAAGCCCCTTCTCTGATCTCATGGACCAATGATGCCAAGCAAGATGGAGCATTTGATGAGGATCTAGATAGGTAAGGGTAGGACATGGTTCCAATTAATGTAGAGACATTTTGATCAAATAGGATAACCAACAGGAGACATGACACTGAAATAACGTCAAACGTCTGATGAGGTAATATAAGACCCACTTAGGAGGCAATTATGTAGGGACTTTTATTTTGCATCTCAGTTATTATTGCAGTTTTACATCACAGACAATTAAAGTACAGTTCAAAGCAAAATAATATACTCAATATGAAGATCTGATATTGTCACTCGGTTACAGAAGAGAGTGACAATGCTATATTGCCCTGGGCGGAACGTCTGCCTCTGGCAAAACCCACTATTGAGCCCCATAATGCCCCCTTGCCAGCTAGCCCACACCCGTCCAATGGCGTCTCCCTAACATCTTGTCGGGGGAAAACAACAAACAAAAATGACTTAACAAGACATGCAAGCCGGCCCTCCCACCTAAGGCCCATACACTGAGACTCCTGTCTGAGCCTGTCGGAGCGCAGAGGAGCCAGACCACTTCCCTCCGGTCACGTCGTTTGCCTGTTCGAGCGTTTCCAGCTTCGCCGACTTAAGTACCATACCCCAGCCTGCAAACCCTCCACACCTGTGGTTCCCCCTTCCACTCAGCTATCTACATCGACAACAAGCGAACAATTTCATTCAATTCCTTCAACTATCCTCTGGTCCTTCGACTCCCGTCAGAACACCAAACACTTCAACCCTCAACTGAAATTGTGGGCCTGCATCCTTAGTGCATTACCCAACATCGTTTGCCTACCATTCTGGCTCACATCTGCCTCTGCATGTGTATCGCATTATTTTAGCATTTCTTCCCAATTATACCCATGACTGCACAATAATATTCCTCATTGTCCCCCTAGATTTCTAGAAACATAGTAGCCGTGCTCTAAGTACCTTTTTTTTATCTCTGAGACGGTCTGTGCCCGACCCTTTACCTCAGCTTGCAGCTCTGCCCTCAAGCAAACTGTGTCAGGCCTGCTTGACTGCACCAATGCGGCTCTCGCACGCTGCATCTAGGAGGCCCGAGCGAGTGTGCGCGTGCCATCTTCACCGACTCACCAAGGTGAGACACCTGGCTAACTATCTCATCCCACCCCCAAGTATAACACCAACGGTCCGATTCTGACGGGCTAGCCCCATTGCACTGAACTTTTTACACTAACATTTGCCTAATTGCTTTGTAACTATGATTACCGTCTATGCGTGACACTGCATTGTGTTTGTACCTCTAGCCTTATGCAGTATCGCATTGAGTGTATCATCACTTATGTGCTAGTTTACTGTCGACCATGTGTTTGCAGTGCCCTTCCACCTGTTGATCCGTCCACCCACAACCATACGAATCTGCTAACTTGTCGCCTTGCCGGTGTCTCTGTCACCTGCGTATGGCTATTACAATTATGGACAGAGTATAGCGACTGCTCTCATACTCTAATGCCTACCTAGCTGCCACCACTGTTCAACAATGCCATTTTAGCCTTTTGCCTTATGCGCACGTCCATCCTTGCTGCCAGGGTACTAGCCTTGGCGGCCTATTGCTAGAAGTTTCCAATGTGTGATGTACCTTACTGTTGTAGCAGAGCCTACCAAAACTAACCTAATTTGCGATTTATGCTGCATGTTTACACTGTTTAAACCTAGCAACGGCATCATATCATTGACTCACTTTATCTAAAAGTACTTATTGGGTGAGGTATCTCACATTTTTAGCTTAGCCTAATGCTAATTTGACTTAGCCTAATTGCTAATCTATGACTTATAACGTATGATTATACTGTCCATCACTACCAGCAAATTGCATCACTTCATTGACCCACTTTTGCCCATCATAGCTACTCTGCCTATGATACAGTCACCCGCCCATCATCACAACCCTGATATTTCTAACCACAGCCACCCCACCGACTTACCTACTAGACCACCAGCTAGAATGCCTAGCGCCTTCTGGGATGGCAACATGCACATTCACTGACCTCCACCCCACCCTATAGATTTGCCTACCGATCATCACTCCTGCAACATCAGCGTAACCCTACCATCCATGCCGACCACACTCCTTGACTCTATCTCTATCCCTCCCACTCATTTCCTTCCTCCAGTTTACTTATCTCTCACAAAATCTCCACTGCTAAAGAGCACGCCAACCAACCTCTACCCCATAAAGACAGACCTCTCTCCCAACCTGATGGCAAGGCTCCACTCGCTCCCCAGTCAGACTGACCAACATAGCTACAGAAACACCAGTCTGGCCAGGTGCACGAGGACCAGTAGGGTCTCAGCCACAACCCACCCCCTTCCTTACATAGAAGGAACACCCTTCTTACCTACAGTACTACTAACCTCAAAGCCAGGATGGCCAAACTACTTAAGGGGTAGTCAGGGACATACTTACCTCCTCAGGAAATGACTCCCATTCGAAACCCATGCTATCTGACTCCAGCCCATTGCCACACAGCCCATCGGCCGGCGCCCAATAGCCTAATAACAATAATAGCAAAAATAGGCTTGGAATTCAGGGGGCACTTATTAATGACAGGTCTCTCAGGGTACATGCCCTTGACATTGCGGATCTCATCAAAACAACTAATATTGACTTCATTGCAATCACGAATCATGGCTCCACGCTGCGTCAGACCCTGCCCTTGCGCTAGCTATCCCAGATAATTACTCAATCTTCAGAACAGATAGACCTACCGCCAAAGGAGGGGGGGTTGCCATCATCGCCAAAAATACAATTAATATTAGAGAAAGTTCAAATTTCTCGTTCTCTTCTGGAGAACTCCACTCAGTGAAAATGGCCCTATCACCCACAGCCACTCTTAACATTCACGTGATCTACAGACCGCCAGGCCCTATGCACTCTTTTGAGGATGACGTAGCGCAACTGCTGTTGATAAACACTAAACCTAACTCCCAAACCCTCCTTTTGGGTGACCGTAACGTAGGTTTCAATGACCCCCAAAGATAACAATGCCACAGCCCTGTCCAATTCCATCTCTGCACTAGGCTTCATGCACTGAATCAAGAACCCTACACACAACAAAGTTCGGATCATTGACTGGATAGCTGACCTCAACTGTAACATTGCCATAACTTCTAACGCCCAATGTCTGTACTCCGACCACCATATCATCACCTTCAGTATCATCCAAAATTCAAGGCCCATCAATCCCCCATCAGTTACACCAGCCACCTTATCTAGAAACAAATGTAACATCACAGCAACAAATATCCTACCACAACTACACCCTATCCTGGCACACACCGACTTAGAAACTAACAATCCTTCCACCATGCTAGAGCTTTACAACCAGACCAGACAGCCCCTGCAGCCATCGACTCTCCATGCGCAAAGCGAAGCCAGTAGCCCACACAATTTCACTGTTCACGCGACACTAAAAACTCTGAGCAACCCAAAGAGAACTGCTGAGACCATATGGAAAAAAATCACCTAATGATTTAAACAAAGTAAAATTCGCAGAGACGTCCAAAAACTACAAACAGGCGGTCATCCAGACGAAACGCTCGACTTACAACAAGAGAATTACAAATGCGAAATCAGGAACGAAGGAACTTTCGCCATCCTGAAAGAATTGGAATCCCCAGTACCTCCTTCTGAAATCTGTAACAAAGATGCCAACTGGTGCACTAGTATCCAACTAGCGCTATCTAACAAAATATCGCTCCTACAATCCAAAATCGAACTTAAAAAAGTCTTGATACAACCTACATCAACTTCTCAACAGACTCAGACCACCCCGGACTATAGCCCGGGCCCTCAATTTAAATTAAAGTCACCACTTGGAGTTCCTACAGATTATCACTAGTCTTAGACCCTTGCGTTGCTAAGGTGAACCTTGCTCGGCAGCAGTCATCAAAGACTGCACGACAGACCTTACTCCCTTCATCACGAGTCTCATCAACGCCTTTTTCAAAAATAGTTCTGTCCCAACCAATTTGAAAAATGCATGGGTACTCCCTCTTCTAAAAAAGCCTATGCTAGACCCAAACATCCCCACAAACTATTGCACCATCACGACAGTGCAGTTTTTACTCAAAATACTAGATAGAGCAGCTTATGTCCAGATCCAAAATTATCTGGAAGCAAACAACCTCCTAGGCCTATGACAATTTGACTTCCACCTCAGACATGGGATGGAAACAGCACTACTGGACTTGAACATTCAAATGGATGAGTTTAAGGATAAAGGCAAATTAGGCGTGCTCCTCTTACTTGACCTTTCTACAGCTTTTGATCTGGTCGGTCATAACATACTTTGTAAAGATCTAACCTCAGCAGCACACTTCTCACTGAAGGCCATTCAATGGATGCAATCATTCCTGACGGACAGAACGATGAGAGTTTTCTCCCCTACTGCAGCAGCGCAGCCCAGCCCGGTCACCTGCGGTGTACCACAAGGCTCTTGTGGGAACAAGCCAAGAGGAACTTAATCTTATCCTTGAAAGATAAAATTCTCCCATTGGGCTATGAAGTGAGTGACTTCCAGGAGCGGATATGAGAGAATTGGAGGGAAATAACGACGCAGAGGGAAGTCAATCAGAAACCCAAAGAGAAAACGCCCCAAAATAATTACAGTGTTGCCAAGATAACAACTGCTCTGCCCAGGAGAGAAAACCAGGAAGCCAGTCAGAAATCCAAAGAGAAAATCCCACAAAATAATCAAAATACTGTTGAGATATTAACTGTTATACCCAGGAGGGAAGATCTGAAATCCTTGAAATTCACAATAGATAATCAGAATAGCAAAGATGATGTTAAAAGAGCAGGAAAAAAGGGGGAAATGGGGGTAAATGATTCTTGGTGTTGGGCATTGTAATGAGGAACCAATAGCGGCCAATACGGAACAAAACAAGAGGGAGGGGGATGAGTCTATGATCACACCAGACCATATAATGACAAGTTTAAGAGACACGCGGGAACAAGTAAAAGCCCAGACTCCATGTCCCAGAATGCCCCACCAATCAACTATCACACCGGACAATACAAATATAAGAGACACAAGAGAAAAGACACATACTACATATCCCAGAATGCCCCAGCGGATACATAAACAAAACAAAAGCCAGAAAATGGGAATAGAAATCAGACAAGGAAGACGAAAAACCACGTTTCCATATAATGGGGGCTCCGGGCAGGCGAGGGTTAAATGCAAAGCTAACTCCGTGAAGTTGAAGCTGGGAAGAAGTGAATTAGCCTCAGGTGTAAGGAGCCCAGGGCTGGGAACGCCTAACGCTAATTACTGGGGAGGAGACTCACTGGGGTTAAAAGCATCAGAAAACAGCTCAACTTGTCTCTCGTTTTTCAGGAGTATAAGGAGGCTGACAGAGTGGACTCGGAATGGTACGAGGACAGTACCCCATATCGGTGGGCGTATTACAGAGAAAAGGAAAACTCACCGGAGTGTACCGTACCGGACCTGTAGTCAAATCCGACTGCACAGCAGATGAAAAGGCCTGAGTCCCAACGGCGGAAAAAGGAAAGTTTGGTTATTTACTGAAGTACAGCCAAGGCCAGTGTGGAACGTCTGGCTCTGAGCACCGGCCGCAGAGCTTGAACAGAAAGGCTCTGAACCATTCGGAAGTGTTGAGTAAACGCTCGGGGCTGAATATTGCTGCTTTGAACAAAGAAAGGCTGCCATTCCTGGGTTCTCCGTAATTTGAACTGCATTCATTTGTGGACAAGCAATATTGCAATCCTTGAGTTTTGTCTTTTGGGCAACCTGGAAGCCCCCTTTATTTTGGTTTTTGATGCTATGAACGCTAAGTGAAGTTAATTGTATAAAGGAGTCCGGGTGCACAACCGTTTAACCTCTGGTGAGCTGTAAGAAATAAATACTATTGAGTAACTTACCTTCTTGTCTCTGGCTCACTACTTTACAGTGGTGGCAGCGGTGAGATTCACAGAGACACGTCTACCATGGAGGCAGTCATAAAGGCATTGGCTGAGGGGCAACAACAGTTACAACAACTAGTGCAAGTGCAAGGTCATCAGGCCCAAGCAGACCGACAAGCCCTGCAACAGGTTCTACAGGTACAAACTTCAGCCCAAGAGCAGGGCAGGGAAGCCCTGAGGATCCTGGGGGAATCGGTAGCGGCACAGAGGTCACATCCAGCCATTCTGCCGACTGTGCTTCAAAAATACCAGGCGGGAGACGATCCCAGTTTCTTCTTTGTACATTTTGAAAGAATAGCTCGAGCAGCACAATGGCCCCAGGACCGATGGTCTTTCTTTCTGGCGCCCCTTCTTACGGGAGTGATGCAAGGAGCCTATCAGGCGGCCAATCCTAATGGGTACACCCCATATGCCGACATCAAGAAGTCCGTACTGGAGAGGCTAGGAATGGACGATGAATCATATAGGCTCCAATTCTGTGAAACCCGACTAAAAACCGGCGAAAGCCCAAGGCAGCTGTTTTATCGAGTACAAGACCTAACGGAGAAATGGTTACAGACCAATACAGCCACAATGGGGCAAATAAAAGAGAAGATAATGCTTGAGCAGTTTATTGAAGCCTTACCAGGGCCCATCCAGAGGTGGGTTAAGCAACATCACCACTTGACCCTGTCGGAAGCTATTAATGTAGCCACGGCCTACCAAAAAGCTGGAATCCCTTGCAGTGTTACAACGATACCAGTAAGACACCACCATGATATACCTTCCTTGCGCGGTAAAAACCGAGGAGGCGCCCCGGAGCCGAGAACAAGACCTGAACAGAAAACTAATAACGGCTCCAACCTAATGAAAGGACAGACGCCCCAATGCTTTGAATGTGGGGAATGGAGGCACATTGCCCGGTTTTGTGCCAAGAGAAACAACACTGAACCCATGGAAATAGGGACCTTCCAACAGTATGGAAGTCGGAAGAAGCTGCCCTTTGTGATAGAGGTAACAGTGGATGGACATCTACAACAAGCTACGATGGATAGCGGAAGTCGACAGACTGCCATACAACCACATGTGAGCGAACCTGATCCAAGACAGGTGAGATCTATTGACATTAAATGTGTACATGGGGATATTAAAGGGTACCCAACAAAAGAAGTGGTATTAGGGTTACAGGGGAAGGAACTACCGGTTAAAGTGGCCATTATCCCTACCCTACCCGCTCCCGTCCTAATAGGAACAGACATTCCTGAGTTTGATCAATGGTTAAAGGAAGCCCCTTTTTCCCAAACAGAGATAAGAGGAAGGGATATAAGGGGAAAACTCACAAAGAACCAGAAAACGAAGAATAAACAGAGTGGGGAAAAAGAAGAGGATATTGCCCTCATAGACTGGCGAGTGGGGGATCATCTGCCATCCTTCTGGACGGAATCAGGTCTAGACGAAACCCTCAAACGAGCCCGGGAACAAGCCTTAAGGAAAGAGGAAAACCCAGCTACCACTCCATACTTCAAGGAGAAACAAGGATTATATTATAGGGTGACACGAGGAACAAATAACGAAGAAAAGGAACAACTGTTGGTTCCCCAGTCATATAGGAAGATGCTGATTCAGCTAGCACATGATCATTCCACAGGAGGTCACTTAGCAGAAAACATGACACGGAAGCGGGTGTTACAGAACTTCTACTGGCCTGGGATATACGCAGATATAGCAAAATATTGCCAGGAGTGTGTCATATGTCAGAAAACGAACAACCACACACCAGCCCGAGTACCCATGCAACGAATGCCCCTGATCAAGGAGCCATTCCAGAGGATAGGAATGGACATAGTAGGGCCATTAGAACCCTCTAGTCGAGGATTTAGGTTCCTCCTAGTAATAGTGGATTACGCCACTAGATACCCTGAGGCGTTCCCCTTAAGAGGAACCTCAGCTAAACAGGTGTGCGATGTACTATTACCCTTTTTTGCTAGGGTGGGAATACCCCTTGAGATCGTGACAGACCAAGGGAGCAATTTCATGTCAGTTGTAATGAAGGAAGTGTGCAAAACCCTAGGTATACATCACCTAAAATCCTCAGTGTACCACCCACAGACAGATGGTTTGGTGGAAAGATATAATAAGACCATTAAACAGATGATAAGGAGAGCCACCAGCCCTAACGGACTGGGGTGGGAACAGGTTTTACCATGGGTGCTAATGGTTCTAAGGGATACACCCCAATCGTCCAGAGGGTATTCCCCCTTTGAGCTGTTATTCGGAAGACAACCCAAGTCGGTGCTGGGATTACTGAAGAACAATTGGGAACAACAAGAAGAAACATCCCTCACGGACTATGTTCACGATCTGAGAGAGCAATTGGGGAAACTGAGGGACTACGCTCAAGAAAACCTGGGTAGAGCCCAAGAAAGGCAAGAAAAGTATTATGACCAAGGAAGCAGACCCAGGTCCTTGAAGATAGGTGACAAGGTACTGGTACTACTGCCTACCCACACTAACAAAATGCTGGCCCAATGGCACGGGCCTTATCAGGTAACCAAAATCCTGGGACCAGTAAACTATGAGGTGAAACAACCCGAACGGAAAAACAAATATCAAAATTACCACATCAACCTACTCAAGCTGTGGAAAGAAGGAACCCAAAGTGTGCTGTGTTCAACCTTATCAGGTATGTCCGTCCCAGAACAATTGGTTCCAAACCAAACTAATAGCATACAGGATGTGCAATTGGGGGAACAATTGAATGAGAACCAAAGAACAGAGTTGTTTGATACATTGAACCCAGTAGCCGAAACCTTTTTGGGTATACCAGGGCGGACCCATTTGGCAACCCATGCCATACCAACGGAGGAAGGAAAAACGGTACGCCTTAGACCGTACAGAATTCCGGAGGCAAAACGAGGAGAGATCGCCAAAGAAATAGAAGAGATGCTGGCTCTAGGAACCATTGTACCCTCAAAAAGCACCTGGTGTTCTCCAGTCGTCTTAGTGTCAAAACCAGACGGCTCCACCAGGTTCTGTATGGACTTTAGGCAGCTAAATGCCATTTCGAGGAATGAAGCGTATCCAATGCCCAGAATTGATGAGCTCATAGAAAGACTGGGTTCAGCCACATACCTGAGTACCCTAGACTTGACAAAAGGTTATTGGCAGATTCCCCTCGAACCGGCTGACCAGGAGAAAACAGTGTTTGCCACACCCCAGGGCCTGTTCCAATTCACGGTTTTGCCCTTTGGGCTACATGGGGCTCCAGCTACTTTCCAGGCACTAATGGATAAAATACTGAGACCACATGAACGATATGCAGCTGCATATCTAGACGACATTATAATTTTCAGTAAAACGTGGAATGAACATTTATTACATTTAACCCAAGTAATACAGGCGTTAAAAGAGGCAGGTTTACATATTAACCCAAAAAAATCAAAACTGGCTGCCCAAACCACGAAATATCTGGGGTATGAGGTTGGAGGTGGTATCGTAACCCCATTGATAGACAAAATTCAAGCCATCCAAAAGTTGAGAATGCCAGAAACAAGAAAAGAAATTCGAGCCTTTCTAGGGTTCGTGGGGTACTACAGGAGGTTCCTGCCTCATTTCTCAACCATAGCAGCCCCCCTTACGGACGCTCTGAAAACAAACCGTCCTCTACAAATTTCAATTGAGGCAAAACAGGCTTTTCAAACAGTAATACAAATTATTTCCTCCAAACCCGTTCTACATTGTCCTAACTTTGCCAAAGAGTTCTATTTGCAAACAGATGCCTCAGGATGTGGATTGGGAGCAGTACTCTCACAGGGTACCCAACAAGACCTATGTCCTATAGCTTTCATCAGCAGGAAACTACTTCCACATGAGATCTCGTACTCTACTCTGGAAAAGGAATGCCTAGCAATAAAGTGGGCAGTAGAGACGCTAAGGTATTACCTACTGGGAAGGCGGTTCACCCTCTTTACTGATCATGCTCCACTGAAGTGGTTGGCCACACAGAAAGACTCCAACCATAGAGTCCTACACTGGTTTTTGACTTTACAACCATACCACTTCATAACAGTTCACAAACCTGGAAGATATCAATTGGTGGCAGACTATCTATCCAGAGCCATTGACATGCCCGAATGGCATAAGTCTTTGGGGGGAGTATGTAATGAGGAACCAATAGCGGCCAATACGGAACAAAACAAGAGGGAGGGGGATGAGTCTATGATCACACCAGACCATATAATGACAAGTTTAAGAGACACGCGGGAACAAGTAAAAGCCCAGACTACATGTCCCAGAATGCCCCACCAATCAACTATCACACTGGACAATACAAATATAAGAGACACAAGAGAAAAGACACAAACTACATATCCCAGAATGCCCCAATGGATACATAAACAAAACAAAAGCCAGAAAATGGGAATAGAAATCAGACAAGGAAGACGAAAAACCACGTTTCCATATAATGGGGGCTCCGGGCAGGCGGGGGTTAAATGCAAAGCTAACTCCGTGAAGTTGAAGCTGGGAAGAAGTGAATTAGCCTCAGGTGTAAGGAGCCCAGGGCTGGGAACGCCTAACGCCAATTACTGGGGAGGAGACTCACCGGGGTTAAAAGCATCAGAAAACAGCTCAACTTGTCTCTCGTTTTGCAGGAGTGGAAGGAGGCTGACAGAGTGGACTCAGAATGGTCCGAGGACAGTACCCCATATCGGTGGGCGTATTAGACAGAAAAGGAAAACTCACCGGAGTGTACCGTCCCGGACCTGTAGTCAAATCCGACTGCACAGCAGATGAAGAGGCCTGAGTCCCAACGCAATCTTTGAGTTTTGTCTTTTGGGCAACCTGGAAGCCCCCTTTATTTTGGTTTTTGATGCTATGAACGCTAAGTGAAGTTAATTGGATAAAGAGAAGTCCGGGTGCACAACCGTTTAACCTCTGGTGAGCTGTAAGAAATAAATACTATTGAGTAACTTACCTTCTTGTCTCTGGCTCACTACTTTACAGTCATCTAGTGCATTGTCTGGTGATCAGGGAAATTAGATCCCCCAAAGTGGGGTGGGGCATTTAATGAAGATCGCTTCATGGAATACACTGGGCTTTCGGTCTCTGTTCATAGAAAGAATCCCAGAACTAGAAGACTTTAACATACTATGTTTTCAGGAAACCTGGTTGAGGATAACGCCTGTGTACGATGTTTATGCCGTATTTTTTAATCCAGCACTAAAGGGGAAAACCTGTGATCTTTTTCAGGCCTTCTGACCTTAGTGAAAGTCGATTCAGGTTGGACTGTTACGAATGTTAAATATCCTAATCCATATGTGCAAATTATGCTACTAGAACAAAAACAAAGGTCTTGGCTTAGCCCGATGATTTTGGTTAATGTATATTGGCAGGCGAATATGAGTTAGGAAATTAAGCTTGTGGAAAGTATTGGAAAGGAAATACATAAAAAATTATGTGTGAGAGGGAAGATGTTAAATTTCTCATTTGTGGAGACTTAAATATCAAATTACTAAGTAAAAAGGGCCGTCCCCTGCATAAGAATGAATGGAATGTAAAGGAAAACGAATGGATGAGTGCAATGGAAGTTAGGAATATGTTTATGTTAAATGGGCAAATGGAGGGGGACATACCAGGGAAGTGTACTTGGAAACGTGGTGAGCAGAGCTCATGTATCGACTTTTGTTTTGTCTCCGGAAATCTTAGAGACAAATTGGAGACGCTTAAGATCATACCACAACAATGGAGCGACCATGACAAGTTGGCGATTTCCATTAGAAATAATGAGGGAGAGGTGGAAAGGGTAAAAATGGGAGAAGTGGAATTAGAAATGGGTTGTAACCACCTTAAATTAAAACAACATGATGTAACTCGGTTGCTAAGTCGTTACAGGGACTCTGCTCTAGCTGATCCCTCCCTGGTGGAATATCAAGGGTTTCTCCAAGAAGTGGGTATACAGGGAGATGGAAAGGGCTATAGAAGAGGCAGTTTGAAACATTGGTACGACCAATACCTGGTGTAGAGGAGGACATTGTTGAGGGCGTCCGTCCGAAGAATAAATAAAGAGGCTGATGGGACCCATAGAGAAGAGGGAATAAGGATGGCCAAACAAAAATATAGGAACTGGTGCATTGGGACGAGGAGTATGAGGGCCCAGAATGACTCTGAGAGCATGCTAAGGGTGGTCTGTACGAAGAACACCAGAAATCTATGGGACTTAATAACGATGGTGCTCTTAGATCGAGCCTGACTAGTGGCGTGATCTCAGAGTCTGAGTGGGTAGCTCATTATACAAACTTATTTGCAGATCCCGGTTGGAGTGAAGGGAAATTAGAAAAGCAATATCTTCAAAATTGGAGATTTGCATTTGATAATCTAGATGCAGAAATAATGATAAAAAATCTGAGCTCATCTAGAGCGGAGGGGCCAGATGGTATGTCCAACCAGGAACTAAAGATAAATCTAAACCGATGGAGTAGATTCCTGCCAGTTCTCTTTTCCCAGATGATGTCACATAAGAGGGTACCATCAACATGGAGGGAAGCGAACATTGTGTCAATTTTCAAGAAGGGTGATAGGGCGGTTCCGAAAACCTACCGTCCTATCGCCCTTGTTGATTTTTTTGGAAAATTGTTTGCAATGGTCTTGCTGAGAGAGTTAAGAAGTTGGGCCAAAAAAAGCAGCATTTTGGATCCAAGACAAACTGGCTTTGTAAGGGGTATGGGTACCCCTTTACATCTCATTATGATTAATATCTTAAAAGAGAAAGCCCTGGAAACAAATTCTTGCCTGTACATGGCATTTCTTGATCGCGAACAAGCGTTTGACGGAGTCTTAAGGGAGAAGCTTTCGGCTAAGCTAAGAGCATGGAATTGCCTAGAAGATTTGGTAGAGGCTACAGAGGTGCTGTATACAAACACTTCAGTGCAGATTAGACTCTCGGGTAAAGGCCATATGACACAAAAAATACCTGGCTTCTGAGGGTTGAAGCAAGGATGCGCCTTGGCTCCTTTTTATTCTGTCTGTATATCGCTGATCTGGCGGCAGCACAGAGAGAGGTAATTGCTTTCCCTCCAAAGATGAATGGCACAATAGTGCCATGGATACTTTTTGCAGATGATATGGTCCTTTTGGACCTTACACCCATAGATCTGCAGCATAGAATTAATGCATTTGATATATATCTAAGGGAAAATGGCATGAAGATGAATGTGATAAAGTCAAAGATACTGGTAATGAAATCTGCTTATAAAAAGAAGGTTGAAAAGTTCACTTGGAGAGTGCAAATTAGCCAATGGAAGTGTTGGAAACAATAACCTATTTAGGAGTAGTGATAAATAGAAGTATTAGAGACCAGAGACAATATATTCAATTGAAACTTAAACTGGCCACTCTAATAAACCAGGGAAGAATCTTCCATAGGAAATATGGTCCATTTACGATGATTCCGATCCTGTCTTTCTTTAAACAAAAGATTGCCAAGTATTAACCTATTGCTCGGAAGCCTTATTTCATCTACCCCGGGATGTATGTGAGAAATTAGAGGGCCAGTTTTGGCGTGCATTGTTGCGACTCCCGAATGCAGTACCAGTATGTGTCATTAGACAAGAATTAAAGTTACAATCACTGGAATCTTTAGTCCTATGGAAATCAGTGGCCTTCTATAGGAAGTGCAGGTATGAAAAGGATATTGCCCCTTTGCAATCTTTAATTCTACCGAAAATAAATCAGACAAATATTTGATCCCGTGATATGCAAAGATTGAAAAGATTCTGCAACATAATGATACCAGTCCAGAAGCGTTAAAAGCCAATTTGATCAAAGTTAAGCAAAAGTTGCAAGACAGGGACTGGATAAATACATTGGAGAATAGTGAGGGAGTGGAATTGAGCTGTTCAAGTTCACTAGAAAGAAAGGACATGAACTCCCTCCCAAGTTACCTGCAGAAATTCCCATCACGGTATTATTGCAATATGCTGCTTAGGTGTAGGCTCAATTGCTTGCCAACGAGAGAAGCTTTATGGGCATGGATGATGCCAGGGATTGAAGATGAGGCATGTACGTTTTGTTAGAAGAAAGATATGATAGAGACATTAAGCCATTGAGTAACAGTTTGCGACTCACTAAAAGAAATGAGACAAACTTATTTAGGAGAATATCTTATGGGATAGCTCTCAACTCACACGCTTTTGGCGGGTGTCACCAGCCTTATAAACAGCTGACTCACCCACCAAGACTCCTGCACGCCCATTCGTTTCAATGGGCCTCTCACCCGCCAAAAATAAAATCGGGTGTTTTCACCCGCCTTTGCAATACAAATGGTTGGGAGCTATGTCTTATGGGTGAAAGTACATTGAGTCCAAGCGAGTGGTGGAAATGGGTGATAATTGGAGAAAAGCTAGGTTTAAAAATTGCAGTGTTGAAATGTGCTGATAGGGTGTTAATGACAAAGAAGGAATTGAATTAAATAATACGTGTGTAATTGTATGTTGATATTTCCTTCTTTTCTTTTTATGTTTCTCTTTTAATGATTTAATAATATTAAAGGTTTTGATAAACCAATAAAACATTTTAATAATTAAAACAATTAACTAAACACTAAAATAAAAAATAATAAATAATATTAAACATATGCAACGTGTTCATAACTTGACCTATCTATTGTATATGTTCACATTATACAACATGAACACGGGCATATTTTAGTATATTTTTTACCATCGTTTTCGAAATGTTTACCAAAATTTGTTTAATTCTGAGCTCAAAATTGAGCGACACATAAATGTGTCGTCATTATAAATAGACACTCGGCATTGACAGCTAAGAAATCGGATACTCCCTCGAGCTCTTTTCGCGGTTTTTTTTAAAGATATTGATCCCGGTTTCAGGGAGTTCTTCCACTACCGTTTTTATTGGTCATTTCAGAGACCAAGAAAAAAGAAACCTGTAAAGGTTGGCTAGCAAAGCTGTCAATTACTTCGTATTCCCCGACGCAAGGGCTTGGAATACATCTAAGAAAAGGGGTTGGATGCTGCTCGCCGATTGGTCATCCACCCAACAAGTCATTCCAACTCACGCGCCGATTGGCTAACAAGGTTGGCGCCAGTTTTAGTTGTTTGGGGGAGGAATAAGGCGCCAAGCCGTCAGGCTAAGGGACCTGGCAGCCGAGTAGCCGGAAGTAGGGGCGGGCTGCTCAGGCCTAGGTACTGTTAAGTGTTCACTGTGTTAGTCTGAAAGCGTGTTTGCCTTTTTTTGTTATCGGTCGCAGTGCATTGTTTGTTTTTAATCTTCGTTTTTAGCTTTTCCTGCTTTCTAGGTACGCGGGCAGAGCTCGCGCCAAATGTATTACTCGTTCTCCTGACCCACGTCCCCCTGAAGCCTTCCCACACGTGCATCTTCACCCCTTTCGCGGAAAGGCGATTTTTAAAGGGGTGGCGCTCTTTTGATTAATACCCGCCCGCTTGAGGCTTCTTTCATTACCCGTTGCCTGTGAACTACTTTTATTCTCGTGGTTCCTTCCCAACTTGCTCTGGCTTTACTTCAATGATGCGTTTTCTAAAAGTACCGCTACCACCACGTGGGGCGCTTACTTGCATTAGTTTAGGCTGTATGTCCTCGCAGTGTCACGTATCCGTTATAAAAATTGGTGTTGCACTGATGATACGGTTGTTCTTGTGATAAATTTGCCTCACGTTGTCTTCTCGCATGTTCTGGATACCTGCTGTATTGTACCTTACCTGCTTGTGTCACCACGAAACATTTCCACGTGAACTGCAGAATTGTCTTATGCGTTTCTTCCGCGTATTGGTGTGTTTTTTTTTTTGACACCCTCCCATGCAACCCTGAACCAGGGAATCGACTTGATGTGTAATTACTTTGTTTTAGGGATACCGAGCCCGACCACGCGGCTCTCGTAACATCATGGACTCCCACCAGGCTGCCCCGGCCTGGGCGCCCCGCCGCCTCTCGCTGCCCGCTTCCTGTTCCCCGGGCCTGTCTTTACCAGTGGCAAAGGCCCTCTTCAACTCTGAGGCTGCTCCGTCTGTGTTGTCCCCGGTGACTAACTTGGCCCTGACCATGGACCAGCTACAGGGGCTAGGCAGGTAAGCGGACGATTATTGCTACTGCTTCCCAGCAGACTGGTGTCCATGCGTTCCCAGGCACTATCCAATGGGAAGATATGAGTGGTTATTCATGCAGCATATGAGGAATGGGGAAAACTAGGCTTTCAGTCAGCTAGGGTTCTGACCAATGGGAGTACTGCTTGTAGCTCTGTTTTTCGCTCTTCACGGTGCATTATTTTTGATACTGGCTCTAAACTTGCAGCACGTTTCAAACAGTTGAAACGTGCAAGTTTACAATGTGAAATGCAGGTTTACTAACTACTTTTTCTCTTTCAAGACTCCACTCCAGAATAAATGCAGTTTCATTGCCTTCACTTTGAACATTAACCCTTTCTCCTCGAGAGTTACTGGCATACTTTTATTTTGCAATATTTGTACCCTTGAATCGTGTGAAATGGTGTTTTAAGTGAAGCAATTGAGTAGATTTGTAACAAAAACACAGCCTTGAAAATATTTTAATGTTTTCCCCGTTCTGTGATATTCTAATGTGTATAGAAATGGGGAATAACTATAGTAACATTTCAAGTGCCCACGTATTTCATTCCCTTTCTGATATTGGCACTAGCTTCTCTGCCCAATTAGCTTAAACCACTACTTGCAGATCTCCGTTCTACACTCTTTGGGATCTAAATGTAATGGTAATGTTAAAGGTATTTATATTGCGCACAGTCACCAGTGGAGTTGGTCTCCAGGCGCTCAGGTGGATCTGCAAAGAAAAGTTGGGGTTGGGTTAGTGGGTGAAGAGGGCGTAGGTAAGTGAGGTGGTGTACTGTTGGCAGCTTCAGTTCGGTTTTCAATGTCCGCTGAACTTGGGTGTGCATGTAGGATCGAAGCGGGTTCTCGCTTGTTGTGATCTGCGTTTGTTCATTGTTGCGGTTTGCTGTGAGAGGTGGTTGTGTGGGTTTGCGTGAAAGTATGCAGAAATTTGAGGTTTTGGTTAGTGGGTTGTATGTCTCATAATCCCTGTAGTTTATGTATCCGGTTCATCTTCTTTACCGATCCTTTACGTCATGTTCCTTAACCAGTGACTGTCAAAATGAATGATGCTCTGCAGGCTTACATGCATGGGCACTGATTAATGTGCCTCCTTGCTTGGTCATGTCGCCTGGTATGAGGTGGGAGTGTAAAACCAAGACTTCTACAAAATAGGTAGGCTCCCTGCAGCTCTCTGGCTGGCCTCCCTTCGCTCTCCATGTTCCCACCTGCAAGGCTAAAAAACCTCAGGGTTTTCTTCGACTCTACACTCCTTCTCTCCTCACATCTCTGACGTCTCTAAGAAGTCACACTCCCAGCTGCACCTCAGGTATTTTTCCTCTCCTTCCACCAGAAGCTCACTGTCTCCAGAGCTCTAGTCCTCTCTATGCTGGACTACTGCAACAGCCTCTTTCTAAATCTCCCTGCTTATACCCTCCACCCCCCCTGCAACTTATCCTGCTTCTACCCTCTGCCCCCCTGCAACTTATCCAGAACAGGACTGCGAGCCCAGGGATCATATCTCTCCAGGACTGAAATCTCTGCACTGGCTCTTAGTGGCTGCGAGGATTAAGTTCGAAACACTCTGCATCGTCCACAAGGCCTTCTGGGGCCTCAATACCTTCATCTCTCTCTTCCTAAATACATTCCTTCTCAAGCTCTTCGCTCATCTGCCTCAAACTCCCTCGGGGTTAGTTGCTTCTCCAAGCAACGAGTTGGTGGTAGATCTTTCTTCGGCTGTGGCCTCCCTCTGGAACAGCCTCCCTGCCCCCCTCAAACTTGAGAATAATCTTCGGTTCCGGAAGCACCTCAAAACCTTTCTTTGCTTCTGATTTTTCTCCTCTCCCTTACTGACTTCCTGACTGACATTGAAATTGCACTGGTTACCTGGCCACCCTCTGATCTCGGGCCCAGGTAACCCCCTCCCCCCCCCCCCCTCCAATCCCGCTTCAGTAGCACTCCTGCACTGCCTTCCTGGCAACCCCAGCACGTGGGGGCTGTTTCTGTATCCCTACAGTACCACTACCAGCTCTCGACACCTGATGTCTGCACTTAACCTGCACTTGCCACCGGCTGGCCGTACTTTTACTTATTGTTAGTACTGCACTGTCCTCTCCCCCTTCCCCCATGCACTTCTCCTCCCTCCCCCTTCCCATGCGCAATCTGAATGACACCTGGCCTAGTAAGATCGTGGTCTGTCTTCCCTCTGTCCACCCTCCCTTGCCTCGTCGCGCCTTGAAACACTTTTGTATAGGTGCGTTATAAATGCCATATCATATCCCATCGAAGGCAAACATTGGATATCAATAACTTCTGTGATAACTAAAAATAAGTTGCCAGTAAACACATGTAACGAGCATACGCTCTGCATTGGGCCACTCAACCCACTAATGCAGCAGCCCTGTCATCCATATATAGTCTTCCCAGCTAAAGTAATCCTGTTGCAATTTCATGGTATCTGTGCAAAAATTAATTTCTTATTATCATAAGGAACTAAAGTCAGCTAGTATTTTTCCTTGGTCCCAAAACTATTTTCCTTTTGCTTAACCCAAAGCTGTGTTCGTGCTATGAGTGAATTCATATAGAGAATGCTGACTTGCAATGGGTATGTAAACTTTCTATCCTGCCACTATGAGATAAAGTATTGCGCTGTCACACAGCACTAGGAAACGACCCAACAGTTTGTTTTTGTCCTTGTTGTTCATTGCTCGCCCACTTTCCCAAGGCTTCACTTTGTAGTTGCATTGAATTTCACATTGATTTGAGAATATTGATTTGTGATTAAAGTGCCATGTTTTATTGGCAGATCTACACCCCTGAGTAACTGTTTAGTTTTAGTGGTCCACTAGCAACCAAATTCTTTGCTACGTTTACTCTAGACTATTGTAAAGCTACGTTGGCAGAATGAACTACTGTTTGGATGACCTAAAACAAAAATCTTACTAATTGCCACAGAAGTATAGAGCTGCAAATGAAACCCGACATTTAATTTAAATGTCAGCAAACTAAGATTCCTAATGCAATTAATGTGAATTGCAATCAAACTCCTACCCCTTCTTCCACACTGCATGTTTTGCTGTCCTCATGAAGGTTTGTCCAGTAAGACCAGTTTCATCAAATGTATGCACGTTTGCAGATTGTTGCTATTGATATATATTTTTCAATGTCATTGATCAACTAACCTCTTAGCAGAAAGATGCCAAATGTATATGTCTTGCTCTCATCAGAGGGTAACCGAGCACTATACGTCAGCATGATTGCACAGTTGAAGTCATTGACATTTATTACTGCTGTACTCTTGGGGACTAAACATTTAAAGTTGGGCGGGGAGGGATGGGTTGTATGGAGTAGAACACTGTATGGAAAATGGGACGGCTTGATCCAGGGGAAGTTTTGTATTTTCAAGGCTTGCGTTTAATGCTCTGATTACTCAACGGTAATCTTCATTACTCATAGTCCTACCCTTCCTCGTCACAGTACTTACCTCATGAGGCCCTTGCCTCCGACACAGGACCTTCTATTTCTTTAAATCCCTATAACTCCTCCCCCACATCCACGTCACTCATTTTCATATTACCAAGCTGGGGCTTGGGTCCTTCCCCGCAGGGAGGGTGACCCTCGTCAAAACGGTGATGAGGAAGAGTAGGAATAGGAGTAATGAAGATTACTGGTAAGTAATCAGAGCATTACCTTCAAGTCCACTCTTCCTCGTCCCAGTACTTGCCTCATGAGGTATACCAAAGCAGCAACAGGGAAAAGGCCCCAACGAGACAGAGCCAAAACAGTGCCGCAAAGCACACCCACAATAACTCTTAATTCACATCCCCACGAAGGAACCAACCCTCGAGTGGGAGAAACTCAACCCATAGCAGTTGATGAAAATGCCTAGACCAGCCAAGGCGGCAGCCATACAAATCTCTTGCAGAGGAAACCCTCCTTGCATCGGCCCAGGAAGCCGCCAAACCCCTGGCGGACCGCCCCTGATCGTGCACAGGCGGGCCAGAAGCCACATAGGCCCTGGAGATCATAACCCGGAACCACCGGAAAATGGAAACCACAGATGCGTTATGCCCACCCCAACCGGACCACAAGCAATCAGAAGACCAGCAAACCTAGCCAAATGCTCCAACACGTCCCGCCGGACATAATGTTAAGCCAAGCTACCTCCTCAGGCATTCTCGCATCATGAAAGAAGTCGGGGAGAACCAGATCCTGAGAGGTGTGAAAACCGAGAAACAACTTAAGTGAGGAACTTCGGACCACACCTCAGCACCACCAAGTCTGGCAGCACCCTCAGGAAAGGAGAGTGACGGAGAGCCCCAGTCTCCCCAAGCCTACGGGCAGAAGCGAGGGCAATAAGAAAAGCAGATTTCAGTGTAAGATGTTTGATATCAATCTCAGGAAAGGGCTCAAAAGGAGGCCCTTGAAGGAACCGTAATACAAGAGGGAGATCCCAAGGGGGAAGCCCTTTATCAGCACAAGGACGGGAAGAAGAAAAACCCTGGAGCAACTTCCTCACCAACACCTCCCCATCCAAGTGACAACCGGAGTCCCCCAAAAGGAATTTCATGGAGGCCTACTGACAAAGAAGCCTGGAAAAAAAACTGCCAGGCCCTTGTCAAACCCCTCCTGGAGGAATCGAAGGATAGAGAGAGAGGCCAGAACGCAGAGGAGGGATCCCAGACCGCCCATACCAGTCTCGGCAGACATTGGGGCCCTTTCCGAACACCTTCAGAGTGGAGGGTCTAAGAGCATTCATTATGGACTAGACTACAGGATCTGAGAACCCCTGAGATATCGACCTAGATTGAGCAATAACCACACTGCCCATTGCATCCGGTGGACTTCCAACCGCAGATCCCCTTGAAGGGGACACGGCCACCTCGGAACCAGCCAAGGTTAGGACCGAAGCTCCAACAGAGAGGGGAGCCAACTCCGGCGGGACCAGAACTGAGCTAACAGTCACCCTGGACACTGATGCGCCAAACCACCTGGGGCAGAAGCGGCGGAAAGGCATAAAGGAAAACCCCAAGGCCACTGTACAGAGAGGGCGTCCACCCCCAATCCCCTGCGCCTGAAACCGAGAGCAGAAGAGGGGAACTTCTGCTGGGGATGCAAACGGGTCTAGAACCAGGGACCCTAATCTGACGCAGGTCACTGCAAAGACCTGGGCCAACAGGACCAGTCCCGCAGAAGAGTGAAAAACGCCATCTGAGAAGATCTGCTTGAACATTGTCCACCCCTCTGATACGTGAGGCCACCAGAGACACAAGATGAGCTTCCTCCCAGGTGCCTATCGGCGCTGCCAGAGCATTCAAGGAGCGGGTGGTATGTGACATACCTGTGACAGTACAGAGCCCCTGCACTTTCAAAGACTCTGCCACTGTCGCCCCACGACAAGAAGCTGAGCGGCCTCACAACAAAAGGGAAGGCTTAGCCCATACTGCCAAGTGCTTGCCAGATAATGTCTGTGCATGCAGGCAGACTTGTTTATGATACACCAGCTTTTAAGGTCACTGCAGGGGGCCATTTCAGTCTGTGGTTTTTTAATAATTTTTTGCCATGTGCACCTGGGTGAGGTCCTTTATGAGTACCAAGGTGGGAAGGCTGGTAAACGGGTAAACTTTCTGAGGGGTACAACCAGTACTGTACAGTGGTTCTAAGCTGGTCGCTGGTAAGGGCTTTTTCACAGGAGGGATAGCTGCTACCATGCTGTGCGCTTTTACAGAGATGGTTGCCTATGGTGAAATCCTCTATGCTTGGATCAGGGTGTGAATTGTGGGAAGGAGCCCTCTGGGTTCAAAACAGCCAGGGTTGCCTGGGGTAATGAGGCAAGGGTTCGGTTTGAAGGTTCTGTACAGCCCAGCCCTAACAAATTGTGTTCAGAATTGTTTGGCGCTCAAGCTTGCGGGGTGATGGGGGCGGGGTGTCTGGTAGGCAATGTGCACTCCAGCAGGAATAAGAGCTGGGACCTGACCACCAACGATGAAAAGCCTGCACAGCGTCTGGGTGACTGGCAGGACAGGAAATGGGGAAGGTGACCAAAACTCCCCTGTCCTTCAGGGTGGATGGCTGAAAACTGGAAGGCTGGCTGCTGGCCATCATTGAACAAAGGTGCATGGGTCGTGATTGGTGTACTGTTTCAGATACTTTGAGCCCCTTGAGCTGTAACTCAGCTGACCACTGGAACAGAGGATTCTGAAGCACGCTGCCAGCAACTTCAGCAACTACCAGGGCATGCTGAGCAACTGCTTCTGTCTCTAAATGACATAACAGATCCGAAGACTGGTGGGCCTAACCAGTCTCATGACTAACTACAATTTGCACCATCCCTGCTAGAGCTGCGCCCTCCACGTCCTGCAAGTCACTAATACCCATGGACATGTACTGCATCGCTGTGCATAGTCACCTGAAGCACAGTTTTGCCTGGAACTTTGTGGGCATCCTTCTAAGCCTGCCATGACTCAAGCCCGCTCCCCAGTCATCTCACCAGAGATGTGGACAGTGAAGACTGCCACAACACCAGTCCTTCATTCAAGCTTTAAAAAGGCACCAACAAGCCAGAACAGCTAACATCCTTTGCTGGATGTCCGTCTGCACGAGAGTTGTCACCAGATCCAGCCCCTTCTGTCGCCAAGACTGAGCAACCAGTGACCACGTCTGCTGTTCTCATCGCTGGAACTGTTCTGCAGCATGGTGCTGTGCTATTCCTGGTTAAACGTACTTGAAGTCTGCTTGTTTGATCCTGGGGGCTGCAGATAGCTTGCATCTTTAAAACCTCCAGGTCGCTATAGTTACATTTGGGTGGGCAACCCATTATACTCTAATCCTTCCTTATGGCATTGGTCCTTGGATCAATCTTTCAAGGAAACATTCACTTTCTCGACTTGTGAACCCTAACTCTTTACTTGGCTTCAAAACCAAGTAGAGATCCTATTGGACTCTGCCACTCTGAACCTGGTACTGTTTTACTACCTTTTCTGACCAGCTCCGGCTTCCTACCTTTTCTGACCCAGCGGCCCCCCAACTTTGTGAGACTCTCATAAAATGGACTTGGACTTGGACTTGGCTGGAACGGTAAAGTTTCTGTGTTGATTTGACTACGTGTGGTTTATTCTCCAAAGAATATTGCACGTTTTTGTTGGTTTACTGTAATGGTACTCATTGACTTGGAAGTTGCAACAGTGTGCCTTTTTGTGTACATTAAATTATGTAACTAAGTCAGTTTCTTGGGCTAGGCGTATGACCGGTTCTTGTACCTCACTACAGCCTTCCCTCTTTAGACTATACCTGGCTGCTCATCATTCGGGAAAACCGGAGTAGTGTAACCTTGTTTACCCAAGATGGGTTTTCATGTGTGCTGTCAGACAGTACTTATAACCGTTTTTGCTCACCTCAAATTTTGAGGTATCCCTGCTGGACCCATGTACTCTGAGCACTGTATTTGGCTATTCCCACTTTTTCCTGTCGGCCTACAGCTACTGCTAGCACCTCTGAACGACTCACTAGGGAGGGTTGGACTGTGAAGACCGAATTGGGTTAACGTTGCTAAGTTTGGAAAAGTTTGCATATGTTTCCAGTTTATCAACTGATTTGTTACTGAAAAAGCTATTGTACTGTACACATGTGGTATTGCAAGTGTTCTTATACGGTTTGTTTCATGGTACTTTTTTAAAATTAAAACATGGACCTTGGTCTACCCAATCGTTGAATTTAGTGTACCTTAGTGTATATAATTGCCTATTTCTTAGATAACTTCTTGTGAGGCCTTCCTGTCTACAGCCCTCCTACCTCAGACGAAGTATGCCTGCTCAACCACATTTCCAAATCGTGGGTAGTTTAGACTGATCCAAAGAGGTGTAAACCCTGTTCATCCAAGTTTAACTTTCTTCTTTCACAGATACTACAACACTAACTTGTTTTATGATTTATAACACGCCTGTACACAAGTGTTTCTAGCAAGTACATTTACACTTGTTATAGTTTCAAGGCAGAATACTTCTCGTCTAGTCCTTCTCTAGTCTATGTGCCAGCTGTGGGCAGGTTGAGATGAGTTGCAGGAAAGTCAAAAGTTCCAAAGGAGATTCGGCCACGCAGTAATTTAGGATAAAAGAGCATCTGAGTGGATGCAGCAGCACAGGACCCAATCCCTGGTTCCTTGGTCTGGAAAGGAAAGAACTGGACACTGCATGGGAATTTACAGCAGAAGTAGTCGGAGGAGGAATCGAGCAAATGTTTCTTCAGTCTCGTGGCTCTGATTTGGCTTTTTATTTTTTATACAGCAGCCAGATGAAGAGCTAGTATCGCTAGATTCTCTTCACTCTCTCGGGCTTGCACTCAACTTCAGGGATTCGAATCGTGTCTCTGGATGTCCAGGAGGAGTCCAAGTTTCTGCTGGATTCAGTTTCTGGAAGACCATGCACCGCACAATGGCTTAAGGTCCTAGGGTATTGGGTTGTCGCAGCACGCAGCGGAATGGCTCAAAATGCAGGTCGTCTTGACATTAGTGAATCAGCCTCTGGGTAGTAGTCTCATTCAGGACCACCAGGTCAATTGGAAGGAAGGATTGCATCAGGCTCTGTTTGCGTAGCAGGCTCTCGGTCGCTGGAAAAAGCTACAGACGTCATCTTCCTCTTTGGTTTCAACTTGTGAGTTGCTAGGTTCAGAGTATTCATCAGGAACTACAGCACAACGTCTGCCATCTCTCTCTGCAGTTTACAGAAGGGGGCAGTGTAAGGGTGGCCCTTAATTATGCTCACACCCGAGTAAATGACACCCCTCTAGGGAAGTAAGGCTAAGAGACTATCTTGCTAGGATAACCTTTACAGAAATAGGATGAGGGCAAATAACTCTGCTCCCAAAACAGTCTTCTGTCCCTGACTTGTTCCTTTCTCCTCCCAAACTGGAGCCAGGCAAGGGTTAATATACTTGTGGCTTGCTGCAGTTGTCATTGGATGAGGGATGCTCCAGTCTTCCTTTCTTCATTATCAGCGATTTCTGTCAGGACATAGCAATATGTAAAGTAGTATCTGATGCAAGAATATGCTGTAGCTCATGCTTTCCTTAATTTTGTTCCCTATGAACATTGTGTGTATATAAACATTTTTGTCTCTCGCCATATTTCATTCATTCTACTCAAGTTTTTATGTGGTCCTATTTCCTTGAAACCTTGTTTTCATAATTCTGCATGTTCATCGAGCCTTAACCTGCGTGGGCTTTTGACGGACAGCAAACAGCTGGTGGGTCCCTTTGTGTTGGCAGTGCTAGCACGAACGACGGGCGCCTGTAGTCGATTTTAGCACAGGCTGCATTATTTCCAGCAGAGAGCTTGATTCTAACATGCTTTAAGATTTTAGAAATGCATATGATTTGACATTTACAAATTAATTCAGCTATTAATTAATTGCACCTTATTTTTAAATTGCCTTCTTTTAGTGCCTGCCCATGGGAGTTTTCTAAGTGCCTCCTTCTCTCTGGTTCCTTGAAGTGCCTAAAAGAAGTCTTGCCTAATTCTAAGGCGCCTGGGTGGGT
Organism: Ambystoma mexicanum; assembly: GCF_040938575.1. Lineage (NCBI taxonomy): Eukaryota > Metazoa > Chordata > Amphibia > Caudata > Ambystomatidae > Ambystoma > Ambystoma mexicanum. The sequence goes on along the minus strand of NC_090923.1, from coordinate 1,404,309,704 downwards.
GGGAAGACACTAGCTCCTTCCCAACAGTGGGCTGGCTGTCCAAGTGGGACAGCCAGCCCCCCCCACTACTGGGAGTTGATTCCTTTTCAGGCAAGGTAAAAGACAGGGCTGCAGATTTTTGTACTGCCGTGATTCCTGCCTTCTCAGAACCTGGAGCCTTGGCAGGAATACAATGGATTCCCGCCAAGACAACTTTTCGATCCCGCCTAGAATCCAGGGGAAGACCTCAATAACAAATATTTAAATTGGCGAAAAAGAAACCATCATTCTAACAGCGCTTTACAGTAATATTGTGCATTACGGGGGCTGATTTAACAGGGTGCTAGTAAGAAGACAGTCACTAAGAAATCACCACCGCCAGCCATTCAAGTAAACTTGCCATTGTAACAATGCTACAGGTAATTAAGCAAGCGGATACATGGTATTTCCCCCAGCACTCCACAGACGGTGGGGGTGTGCTGGCTCACTATAAAATGTAAAGAGAAATTACCAGGGAAGCCCAAAGGGGCAACCCAGCCTAAACCCAAAAGTTTATAGGAAACTAACCATACACTGGAGAGACATAGTCACCCATAAAGAGTAAAAGACCAGAAAAGATTCCCACTCACATAGGGACAATGAGAAATAATCCCCAGTTGAAGCGGAAACTTCTGGGGTTGACCCAAATCACAATTTCCAACTAACACAAATTTCCCACTCAAGTCTTGGGGCAATCCTGGTTCAGCCGTGGCGTGTCAAGGCTGGTGAGCCAGATCTGGGTGGCTTCACCAGGTGACCAAACTGTTTGCTCTATGCCAACTTCTTCCGGCAGCCGTGCACATCAACAGTAGGGAGCATTTCCGATCTTTGCCTCCAGGGTAGATGTAATGTGCCCGCCTGTGAAGACTGCCAAACAAGGCTTGGTTGCTGTGTTCTGGCATGGAAAAAAAGTGGTGATCCGTAATAACCATGCATTGCTATGAGGCGCACGCGCTTTATGGATAAAGTGACCATCGCTTTAAGGCTAGCTTTCCATCATACAACTTTAATTTTATGGATCTATGATCACTCAGCTTCCTATAAAGCTGACTTCAGTATGGCGTGGCGCAGTGATCACATGCATCACTGTGCCCCACACCACCTACCCACCCCCCCATCCCCCTTCTTCAGTCACAACTATATCCCTGCAACGTTCAGTCCACGAACGTGGGTCTGAACTGGCACTCCTGCATTCATGGCACCCACAACCCCAATTACTTCCCTAACTGGAGCAGGGGGGGTGCCCCCCAAAACCCCTGTTTCCATTAGTCTGAGTAATGGGGTGTGGGGGGGGTCGGGACTTTAGTACGGCGCAAAGACTGTATTTGATATTCACAACATTTTACAGGCCCCTAAGAATGTGCAATGTTTGTGGAAAAAAATAAACATTACCCATTGGCTGAAAACTTAACTGATCTACTTCCACCACATTACAGAAAAAGAAACCACGAGTACACACCAGCGGGCAGGACAAATCTGAACTACCCTTCCACACAGTGCCTAGCCCATGGCCATCCAGCCATCAATAAGAGGCTGAGGGTCCAATGATCATACTGGTTGGTCTGTAGGATTGCCACTTTGCCTTCACCACCCCCATAGGAAGGGTATCCCAGGGACCTATACAGGCCTAAACCAGTTGGGACCAATCTATACTGGCACCCATGATGGGATCTGAGCCCACATGCTCAGAGGTATTTTAAGCCTAACTATTGGTCTAGCTAAAGTAAAACCCTTAAACGCAAAATGGCTGAGGGCAGGATTAAAAAAAATCCATTGGCATTCAATGGCATACAAAATGTGGACTATTTGGTCAAATTGCATGTACCCCTTGCAAAGTCAAATATAGCTGTCAACCAAAACCTGTGTATGGTGATGGAATCGCAAGGGTGAAATGGGGAGCTTGCGATACCCCTGGTACTGGGCACCTTAAGGGTGACCCAAGGCATCCCACTCCACAAAGAGAACCCCTTTTCAGAAGGTCTAAACCTATAGTGTGAAAGCTGCTTTATTTGAAAGCATTTTTTGTTGACTGGCTACCATAGCCCTACCTCACTGGTTCAGGGTCGGCACTCTTCCCCCCCACAAAAAAATTATAAATAAAAAGTACCATCAAGATCGTGTTAGAATTGGTGTATTAACTGTTTTTTTTGGTTTCATAAAAATGTGTACTGCGCAGACCAATTGTGGGAACCCCCTGGATCGAGTATGTGTTGGTACCTTTGTCTTAGTGAACTACCATCAGTAAGCCCAATGGGATACTGGCGTTCATACTGATCAGGGCACACTAATGGCAACTAGCATTCTTAATTTCTCATTGGGCAAGCTGTCCTGTGCACTGACCCATCGCAAAAGCTAAAAGGAGGTGTTAGTTGATTACATACCTGACTCTAGGAGGGTAAAAATATATTGGGATGGCTAAATGTGGTATTGCAACACATGCACACTTGAACATTCATCCACTGAGGATAACCTACAGTTTTACTCTTAGCCCGTGTGACACTCCTAAGAAGAGGCTGTCTGTGCAGATTGGTGGTTGGCAGAGGACTGTATCTTCCGATTCTTCTGATGGGGGTAAGTTGGAACATCTTTAAGGCTTGTAGCCAGCGTTGAATCTGAAAAGAGAATGTGACTGGTGTTACATGTATCTGTTTTATGTGGTAGCATTATTTGCTATTAATGTTTTTGCCATGCCTATAGTCTGGGTCAGATTATCTTTCCATCAATACAAGAACACCTGTTACAAAATTAGAGACTTGGCAGAAAGTGTTCTACCGGGATTGTCTTCATCTTAACCCTGCATGAATTATGCTGCTTTTCAACTAATCATTCTAGCTAATCTTCCCGTAGACTGTTTTTTATTTTTTTAAATAAAGTAGCTGTCTCTGTACTTATGAGATTTACAGCACAAAGCCTTTGCTTATGATAAGGTGATTTTTGTTGTGAAATGAGACGGTATGCGTTTCAGTTGTGGTTTGCTTACAAGGATGCACAAACAAGGTGGATGGGGGGGGTCTGGGATTGTCTCTACCGGCCTATATACCGGGTTAGAGTCTCGATCAGAGTCTTTAGCTCACCATCCTTTACAGAGGAAATTCCACTAAATAGTATAATTTGTCCTGTCCAAGGGCAGTCGGCACCAAAATGTTCTCTTCTGAACAGCAACCCCAGACACGTGTTTCGGCCTGGTTGGGCCTCCCCAAGCTACTTAATATGCACAAACAAGGGTGGGGGTCCTGGGAGTCTCTACCGGCTGGACCCCTTTTGAAGTGGCGCAGAAGGGCAAAGAAACTGTGGAAGGTTGCCCAGAGCATTGCCAGTGGTTCAGATGTATTCAAAACCTTCAATCTCTTTTTTTGGTTACTTTCCCGATGTGAGGGGGTAGGCCCAGACATGGGTCCCTTGCTCGCTGCGCCCTAGGAACCACGCTGCACCTCAGAGGCCCAACAAGGCTGAAACATGTCTGGGGTGGCTTGTGTTTCTGTGCACAGGGGACTTGGCAGTTTTGGCTGGGCTGCTACCATTGGTGGCAGTACCTGACTGATTTGCATATCGCTGGTCCCCTTTTGTTATGGCGCAAACAGGCTAAAAACGGTGGTGTGGAAGGTTGCCCAGAGAATTGCCAATTTAGATCATTCATTCAAAACACTCAGTTTTGGTTGGTGTTTTGGTTGTAGTTTGCATTTGGATGGCACCTCCGGTCTAGTGACTGTTGCCGTGGTTATCTGTTAATGTGGACTTACCTTTTGGCCACAGTTGTCTCTGAAATGGCAACATCTGTCGCCGCTCACAAAGCACATGGGCTCTATGGATGTGTGGTTGTATATTATGAATGTATCCAGTTTTTTTTCTGTTATACTTTATTAGCGAGCTGCACAGATGTCCAATCGTGCTTGGTAGGTCATGTTGGACACACCATATTAACCTGGGACTTTGCTTGCATACTTTTGTGTCTCAGCATTTCAGCCTCATTTTAGCAGCTGTTGTCTGAGATTGTTTAGAAGACTAGAATAGTGGTTTACAGCTGTGCATATTACACATCAACCGCCGCCTCACCACCCCACTTTTTTGTAACCTGTTCAACATTTTGTTTTTTTAACATCTCTTTTGTAGGTCTTGGCCTTGATAGTCCGCTTGACATGAAGGACATGGAGGAAAAGTATGGAGTATTTTCACCTTGCATGCAACATTCCTTCATTGAATGTTAACTATTCAGTGTTGACTTGCACCTGCTTTTCTTTTGTAGGTTTGAAAAAGCACTACAGGAGTCAGGAAAAGTTCTGAAGTGAGTTTTGTGTTTATGGGGGGGGGCGAAGGGGGGTTGGTGGCAGTTTTATGTACAATCAATCATCCCTGCTGCATGGCATCTAAAGAGCTTGGAGAGGTGGTTTTCACCAGTGACCTTAGGCACATCCAAGTGAGGGCCAGTCTCGGTTATTTGTAACGGGTAACATGTGAAAAGGGCTAAAGAGTTACGGGCTAAAGAGTTACGTGTTATCTACCCACTTTTCAAAACCGCCCCTGCAGTGAGCATCTTTAACCTAGCTAATCCCGACCTGTGTATGAGGGCTAGAAGTCATTGGTTCTTGACACTCTGGTTTCGGGCCTGTTGTCAATACTGTTTCAACACTGATCCAAATATCTTCAGAGGTACCACTCAAAGCAGCCATTCTACTCGCAGGACAAGCCTCTTTCACGGGTCTCGCGAATGCTCATCTAGTCGGGTTTCCATTCCTAGACAGTGCTTCAGATACGTGTTTGAAGTGGGAGTAGTTTACGCCCTATTTTTGAAAGTTGGGAGTAAAAGTCCTGTCACCAAAGGAGCATTTTCTAAACTAATAAACATGTGTTCAACTGCAAAAATGAAATTATTTTGTGAGAACTACTTTGCGCCAAGTTATTCATGCACAGATGCATTTGACCTTTCTTCCCTCCTGTGGTACTAAGTCAGAGGCGTTTATGTGGGAGGGTCGGGGGGTGCTGAGGGAGGCTATAGCCCCTTGTCTTGGTTGTAGCCCCGGATATAAGATGAGGGGCTACAACCAAAAGGCTGGCTAGCAGTCCTGACATTAGCGTAGCACCTGATCTTATTCCAGACCGAACACCCTTGACTACATGAACTACTAGTGCAAACACATCCAATGATCTGTGTGGGTGAAAGCGGCACAAGCTGCTGTGTCCACTTCCCCCTTTTATTTTTTTTATTGGTAGTTTTATTGGTAGTTTTGGGGGGCGGGTTGGGGAGGGAGTACTTGCCTATATATCGTGTAAAAGTGGCTGATGTCTAAACAGCCCTACAGATAAGATGACCTGAATTTTCTTGAAGGCACACATGGAGGCAAATATGAAAAGTTTGTGCACAAGAATGTTTTTGGCAATCTAGATTTTGGGGGGGGAAACTCGATGATCTGACTTTGGCCAATGAGTGCATACGTTGTTTTTTCAGCATGAAATTGCCAATGAGAAGAATAAACTCTCTGCCAGTAAGTAACAAAACAGTCTTTGTGATTTATTATTTTTTTTTTTGAAGTGTGTATGCAATAGTGTACATGTAATGTTCCCAAGAACTCCGATCCCGGCCTTGCTGGCGTGGGAAAGGTTTATAGTGTGCTGTGGGTTCTTCTAGAGCCTTTTCGGCTGCATTCTTCTAGGATCGAAGTGCTGTCATATCTGGGTGTTCTGCAATTGAATGATGCTCGGGGACTCACTATGTTGTTGCAAACTTATTAAATGAGTAACGTCATTGCGGCTCGCATACTAAACTGTGGTGCCTGAATAATGTTTGAGATTATGGCCAGTTGCTTTTAGGTCCACTAATGCAAGGTTGTTTTTGCAGCAGACACTACTAGGCTCCAGTCCAGCTCTTAAGAGGACCCATTCTGAGGACTGTGATGTCTTCTTTTCTAATCAGGACGATGAAAACAAGGAAAATGTAGGTGGTACTCTATTCTGTAAGCCGATGTAGATCAGTCCATTTACTGCATTGTGTAGCCAGTGGTTTTGTGAGGCATTCCTTCATTTGGAGTTGGTGGGGGGAGGGGTAGTTTGCCTGTGTGCAGACTTCTTGCTTTAAAGGCCATAGTTGTAGCTGTGCAATTTCTTGGTTGGTACAATTGCCTGTTAAACCACTGGTTTCTGAATGTGCCCCCGGGGTGGTTCCCATTTCACATTTCTTTGATCTTTATGCAGGAGTCCTTCCAATTTAAGATGCCAAGCAGACCGGCTTCACGGAGCAACCTCCGCATCAGACTCTTGGGTGATGTAAAGGACCCCTTTGTAATAAGGCAGAACTCTGCACCCGCAAGAATGGTATGTGAGTGGCTGCTCTGATATTTTTCGGAGACTACATGACTTGTCTTTTTTTTTTATTTTTTGCATTGATGAGCTTGTTGCTGCTTTTACAAACTTGTTTATGTTCCAGTGTGCAGGTTTTTTGGGTCTACAGATGTTGTATACTTCCGTAGTATCTATTGACAGGAAAAGATGCTTAAGTCTGTACTACGTAAAACCACCTAGTATCAACTGTGGATTAAATTATTTTGTCACCTTGTTTGATCACAAATGGCATGCTGGTGCAAATCTGGATTAAGAACATTTGTGGTAACTATTGCTTGCTTCAGTGGCTCTGGATGTAAAGGGCCAAAGGAGGCCCATTACACATCCACCATCATCGGCACAATGTGACCAGAAGAAAATCATCTGAGACCACAACTTTCTCATAAGTCACCTCAATAGCTGCACATTCTAGTGACCAATCTCTTCAATCCCAGATCTCCTGGACAAAAATAACCCCCCTGCGCCCCCAAATAAAACTCCACAAAATGAACATGAGCAACTGGGGGGCTTTTCAGGATGCATTGATGAAAAGCATGTGTGGTGAACACCCTGCAATCCAATCACATGGAAGACCCTTGCGTACACCCCAGAAGCACAAACCACCATGATCTACACTGGCTCCCCTCTTTCAATAACTCCAACCGAACCAACCGTCTTCCTGCAGGCCTTCAAAACAGCTATGTTAGGTCACTGTTAAAAACGCATGCTAATCCAGTGAGCTACCACATTACATTTAAGCACCTAGGGCATGAAGGCGCTGTTGACAAACAAGTTACATGCAGAGACGTAGTCGGCTGCCGTGAGAGGTGCAGAAGGCTTACCTCACGTTAATGGACAGATCTGTAACAGTCGTGATCAAACAGTTTTAGGTGAATCAGCAAGTCTTGCGTAAAGGCCAGTGGGAGCACTGCCATTGCCGGGAAGCTAGAGCCTCCTTTGACTTGTGAGTGTGGAGTGATCTCACGGGTGTGGAGGATTTGGATTACACGAATTTCAGACAAGTATTCAAGGGCCACTATATTTGTGTGATAAGTGTTTCAAAGATGATTCTCTTGGATTGGCAGCCAGTGTTGTACCTCTTTTCTTGCTGCTATGTTTTTTCTTTTTGTTTAAGTTCCTTGCAATTACTTTAAGTTTATGGCTTGCTTTTAAGTGCCTGCAAAGAGCGCATTGCAATAGCTAGTCTCGCTCCGATGATGGTGAGACAGCTGGACAACATGAGCAATTGTCTGGCTGCCTTGATGAGTTTTGTAGTCTATGCAGCGCAAGACTCGATCCCATTACTTTGTCTGAAGAGGCTGAGAGGCATCCAAGTAGATATCCAAGGTTGACACCGGACTTTGGGTGCCATCTATTTTGAAGGCTACGTATTGTGTTTTTTATTAGCATGGCTGGAGAGCCAACTAACACGATTTCTTTTCTTTGTGGAGGCATGTGGTTTGTGGCCATCCAAGCTTGGATAGTTTATGATGGAGTCAGTGACTTATGGGCCAGTAAGAGGATTTGGGTGTCATCCGCATAGTTCATGTTTTGCTATGCCGAGGACTTTAGTGAAAATGTTGTAGAGGGAGAGGGAAATGCAGGAGACTTGCAGAGCTCCATATGGATTGGGGGTGGGGGGGGGGGGCGGTGGTGGTGAGGTTATCTCTGAGAAGACTCCATACCAAGGAGGATGCTACCCGGGAGAAGTGGGTGAAGACATTTGGTTGGATGGTTGCAAAGAGTTGTGATTTACTAGATTGAAGGCGGCAGGGAGAGCCAGGAGGAGGAGGGGGGCTGGTTTACCTTTGTCTTTGAAGGCATAAAGCTTGTTTTTCAGGTCTAGTAAGGCTGATTCTGTACCGTGACCTGGTCGGAAACCTGACTGGCGCAATCACAGGATTCATTCGCTTCAAGGAATAACTGGTTTTGGGAATAGGGTGCTCTGTAAAGGATTTTTAAAAGTAATGGTATTGTAGTGATGGCGCAGTAGTTGTTGAACTGCCAGGACAAGTGAAGGTTTCTAAAGAAGGGGAGAACCCCAGATTATTTCAGGCTAGCTGGGACTTGAGGCATTGATAAAACTTGTGATGAATGGGACTAGGTCTTCTGAACAGTTTTTATTGTTGGTGGGGCATATGCCACCTTTGCATTTGGATGGTTTGAGCTTTTTTAGGATATTGGCTGTTTCCATGTCAGACACTTCTCGGATATGGCTAATGCGGCTATACACACATGTTTCAAGGTGTGACACGGCAAGGTAAATTATCTAACTGGACCTAGTGGCATTCAGATTGCGGGGGAGTGTGGTGGGGATGAGAGGATGGACAAGTGCAGGACACAGAATCGGGAAACATCTAATTCAGCCAGCGAGTGTCAGGAGAGGGGACTGTATGTTTCAGATACAGACCACAAGTGCAGGTGTCAAGAGGTGGTGCTGGACAGGCCAGGACCTGGGCCCGAATTCAGAGGGTTGCCTGGTGACCAGTGCATATATCAAGACAGGAGATCAGCAGGGGAACGGAAGAGAAGAGAAGGCAGAAGCAGAGGAAGGCCTTGAGGTCCTTCTGGAACCAGAGATGGTACTGCAAGTTTCAGAGAGGCAGCTAGGCTGTTCTACAGGTAGGCGAGGTGGCATCTGACCATGCCATCACGGTGGCCACGGACCTCGCCGGCTTTTGCCAGATCGGTAACAGCGTTTGCCTCTGTTGGCTGAAGGCCACCAATTTCCGTCGGGACGTCCAGACAAGGGTATTGACATTTCCTTTGACAGGGACAACTTGTTCGGCAAGATGGAAAACAGCGACGGCTGTCCTTCTGGGCCTCCGGAGACAAGTCCCATGGTGCCTCCAGAGGATTCGGTGGCAAATTCTCGTCGTACCGTCTACCATCTCTCGGCCCAGGAAGCCTACAGAGGCTGCAGCAAAGCCGGAGGAAATGGTCGTCAAGGCTCCCAAAGTTGGTCTCCCGCGACGAAGCAGGACTGAACCTGCCGTGATGTCGGGACCCCTCGCGAGCACCCCGGTGGAGGCTGGCTGGCGAACTTCGTTGTGTGGAAGTCCATCTCCACTGACCGTTGGGTGCTGGACGCCCTGGACCACGGGCACACCCTGGAGTTCAGAGGATATGTACCTGCATTCCACCAGTAGCCAGGCAATAAAAACACATCCCTCAACTGCTTCTGGAAGTACGGGCAATGCTGAAAGAGCATGATGGAGCGCGTCCTGAAGAGGCTCGGAGAGTACTCTTGGTGGTTCCTCGTCAGGAAGAAGACTGGCGGTTGGCGGCCCATCATGGATCTCTGCCACTTGAACTTTGAACTCATGAACTTTGAACTATTGACAGACCATCCAAGTGATTAAGCCTGGCAGAAGCCAAAAATGGTCATTGCTCTTGACCTTTATTAGTTCTGTGTTTCCAAGTGGTAGAGCCAGATTAGTTGTATAGGGACTTTACTTTGACGAGCACCATTAGTTTGCATCTAGGTAAGGAACTTCCATCATGGGGCAAGAAGGAATACTTTTACCTAAAGATCAGTTGATTGTGTCTGTCCTCCTTCTGGTTTGCCAAAGTATGCATATTACTGGGGAAATTGTATAATTTTAGCTTCATATAGTTTTGGTCAAAGTTTACAGCTTAAAGGGATAGTCCAGTAAAAACTTTTAGTTTAAAAATAGGCAACATTAAAAAAATACTAGCACTTTTTTTAAAACTTCCTATGTAAAATTTTGAGCTATTCAAGCTCAAAATTCGCAAAAGCAAGCACATGGGCGCATCCATTTTGTGAAATGGATGCCCGCCTGTGCTGGCTTTTGCGGCACTAATGAAGGAAAAGCCAGCTGTAGTAAACAAAAGCTACCGCTGGGTGGCTTTTCCTTCATTGGTGCTGTACGCGCAGGATGGGGACCGGAGACCAGAGCAGGAAAGCTGCAGCTGAATCTCGGTAAGTGCTATTTATTTTTTGTAAAAAATAAGCACTAGCTGCGTTTTTTTCTACATTTTCCGGGCTGGAGGAGCCCGGAAAACTTAGATATAAAACCGCAGCTTTAAAAACGTAGTTATGATTGCGGTCGCTTTTGAAGCAACCGCAAACATAAATACAAAGTTGTTTGAAAACGCTGCGGTTTTTCTTTCCAAGTTTCTCAGGCTCCTCTGGCTCGGAGGAGCCTGAGAAACTTGGAAAGAAAAACCGCAGCGTTTTCAAACACAACCGCGTTGTTTCTGCCTGCTGTGGCTATCACTTTGGGGAGCACCGGAGACCCAAAGTGAAAGCCAAGGCAGGCAGAAACACAAAACGGTTGTGTTTACATTCCGCAGTGTTTCTGCCTACAGCTGATTTCCCATTTGGGGCTCTCGGGCTCCCCACGGGGGGGCATGAGAGCCCCAAATGGGAAAGCAGATTTAGGCAGAAACACAACGCGGTTGTGTTTGAAAATGCTGCGGTTTTTCTTTCTGAGTTTCTCAGGCTCCTCCGAGCCGGAGGAGCCTGAGAAACTTGGAAAGAAAAACCGCAGCGTTTTCAAACAAAACGTTGTATTTATGTTTGCGGTCGCTTCAAAAGCGACCGCAAACATAAATACGTTTTTAAAGCTGCAGTTTTCTAAGTTTTCCGGGATCCTCCAGCCCGGAAAACTTAGGGAAAAAAAACGCAGCTAGTGCGCTTTTTTAAATTTTTTTTTTTTTTTTTTTTTTTTTTTTTTTTTTTTTTTTTTTTTTACTGAGATTCAGCTGCAGCTTTCCTACTCTGGTCTCCGGTCCCTGTCTTCCGCGTACAGCACCAATGAAGGAAAAGCCACCCAGCAGTAGCTTTTGTTTACTACAGCTGGCTGGCTTTTCCTTCATTAGTGCCGCAAAAGCCAGCACAGGAGGGCCTCCATTTGAATAGCTCAAAATTTTACATAGGAAGTTTAAGTGCTAGCATTTTTTTAATGTTGCCTATCTATTTTTAAAATAAAATTTGTTACTGGACTATCCCTTTAATGGAACAAACATGGCTTCTCCAGCATGGGGTCTGGCATGGATTGACAGGCTTGTGAATATTCCCCGGCATCGGGCTGTGAATACTCTGTAAAGAATCAGTTTATTTCTGAACTGTCTTTCTCCTAACAACCAATCACTGGACCCTGGGTCATACTGCCCCCAGTCAATGAATGCCCTCTACCAGCCATCTTCAGATTCTTACCGCACGTTCAAGTGTAGGGAGTCCTCGTGCTATAGCTCTCTAGCTTTTACTGCGTTTTGCAATGGTATTGTTTCCTTAAGAGTTTTGCTCTTATTTTTTGGTCAATCTAGCCTCAAGCTCATTGATCCACCAAGCGACTGAGGACCCGTTATTTGGATCTTTCTACGCCCCTTGTAAAGACTGGAGGGGTGTCTGAACTTCTGCTATATATATGGCAGAGGAGAGGCACAGAGGACCCCAGACAAGTTTCTCTATTGTCGCTAGCAATGGATGAGCAGTCAAGGCCTAGCTTCTCAGGTGATGCAAGCTGGTTTTTAAGTAGTGTTGTCCCCAAGCACCCACAAAGGAATGTCCACGCAGTTAAAACAGTCTTTAAGTTCAAGGTTATGTACACAATCACAATAACTCCCTTTGTGCTTAGTAAATCTACAATGGCAAATATATACAGTTCTAAGTGGTACCACAAGATTTCCTTAAAGTGCATCAACTGTACTCTGGTCAAATGTCACGAGTCATTTAATAAAGTTAACAATAGACATAGGAGGAAAGCAGTTGGATAGAACAATTGGCAGGACACTGGCCCCTACCGTTGGACAGTTTTGTGTGGAGATCCCCCCCCCCCCCCCCAACCCCTTCCCACCTGGGCAACCTGTAAAATAAGGATATACTACAAGCCCAGTCCAGATATTCTATGTCTTATTTCCTTCTATAATGTTTCTATCACCCCAATGTACCTGGAATAGCAGAGTTTGAGTCGTCGACGGATCCTTCTTGAGCGGCTCCCTTTAAACAGGAGCCACGGATCGTCTATCACTTGCAGAAAGTGAACTCTGCATTGAGGCGGCGGCTTCAGTCCCAGTGGTGCTCGTCGAGGAGGCGTGCGGGGCACCTCGATGTCGATAGTTCAGGACCGGAAAAAGTTTGAAGAACTGTGGCCCAGCAAGGACGTCGTTGTCTGGCGTCTCTGCGGTCTTTGGGTGGCAGGGGAACTCCACGGCACGTCAACGGCCTGTCCTTCTCGACGGGATAAGGCATGCGCCGGTGCAGAGGAGCGCATCCGTGAATCAAGTCTTAGGCAAAGGATCGTGCGGCTCCGGGTTGTCAAGCGGTCCCCTCTTCTGGCAACACTACTTCGGCGGGCCTCCAGCGATTATGTGAACCTTGGTCAATGGCGGTGGACTGATGTCCGGTGCTTATTTGCGTTCTCCTCTGTGGTCCCCAGCTCGGGCCGGCAGCCTGTTGAGGGTCTGACTTCGGGGAGCTTCGGCGAAGGTCCCTCTGAGCACGGGAAGAGGGCGCCTAACCAGGTTATCTCGAGTCGGGCTTGGCGGATTTCGGAAGGGAGACAGCAGTCGACCTTATTCAGGCTCCGCTTCGAGACTCTGCTTCAGTTTCAATGTTGGGGATCAACTCCAGCTTCTGAACGAATTCTAGCAGTGAGAGATCCCCAGATATACTAGTTGATCTCCCATTCATTCTGCTGGGTCACACTCGGGCAACCAATTACTCACTTGGGCAGTCTGCCAATAAGGCAGACAGTGCATTCAGGCCATTTTCCTCCCGACACTCGCAACAAGAAATGTGTATTGGGACAAGTACTCAGCCATTCAACACTACACACTGCATTCATACCAGTTTCGGGCAGGGCTGTCTCAGTCATTGTGTCAAATACCAGACCTCCACAACAAGAAGTGCATATTGGTCACACACTCCATTCACCCAGTTCCCACCCACAGGTTGTACCCACAACATACAGTCACTGGGAACGCTCCAGCCAGTCTGGCCTGGACTTCACAACACCATATTTGGAACTTCACCCAACAGCCAGTCGGGGGGGGGGGGGGGTGGAGGGACAGTCGGGGCTTCCCAGGACTTTGGGAAAACAAGGTAACGGGCAATAGAAAGCAAGAGGCCACGGGGGCATCTTGTTTCCAATCAAATGCCAGGGCCTGGGTATCCCAAAATGGAGAATACTCGGAGCACCTGTTAAATGGAGCTGCAACCAGCCCATACCCTGCTCTGTGGGCCACACACAGGTGCCCAGAAACATACACTAGGGGCACAGGGTTGTACCCCCTAACCCATGGGTGCCAAAACCAAAAACTGGAAGAGATGCACTGCCAGGAGTAACACATGGACTCCTGGGCAGAAAACGATAGAGCACAAATGAAAAGGACAAGGACAGGGAGGCCAGTCCCCAATGCATTTCCAGCATCGCATCCCTCAAGGGCGATTTTTCGACAAGTTCACTTCTTGGAGGATTCCAGAAGACTCTTTGAGGCCTACACCGTGTGGACATAGCTGAACATAAAAAAAACTCTACCTCTGTTCTGGATCTACCCAGGATGCGGACTACGGAACTCCTTGTGCCTTTATTGCCTGCACTCGGACAGCTTGCACGTGGAGGATGCCTGTGCGTCCTGCAAGGACATGACCGCCCGCACTATGAAGGACCGTCGCAAGCGGCTTGCTGAGTGGCTGGAGACTAAGAACCCGGTGGCAGGTGACCCCCACCCCGTCCCGGCAACGTTCATCTCCAAAGAGTCTGAGCAGTCTCTGCAGGCACCAGGAGCACCGGTGGTACAGGCTCCATGGCAGCCAGGCTGGGTGCAGCTTCACTGACGCTGTCAACCACGAGCCAAAGCTCCGGCTCAGCGAAGAAAAGGAAGTCTGAGCACCCGGCTAAGCTTCGGGAGAAGGCCCGGTCGACTCCGACGGAGAAAGACGAGGGAGAGCGAGGTGCACCCAAGGTCGTGAAACCCAAGCATTTATTGAGGGAGTGATGTCCCTGGCGAAGGCCGCAGATGTGGGTTCCCAAGAGGCATCCACCAAGACGAGCTTCCCTGCCCGCCCAGAGGGAAATCGTCATTCGTGCCCATCCCGTGAAGATGCATGATGCAGATCACCCCGAGACCATTGCCCCTGGCCGAGGAGAGGGGGGGGGGTCACAGTGTTCCAGCTAGACTCTTGAGATCTCTTCCGAGGAGGAACTTTCAGGCCTGGCAGTGCCTGAGAAGCGTTGAGGCCGGGCCCTACGGGAAGGACCCGGATGAGGCAGATGGGGAAGAGTGACGGGGAACCGACTAACGGCAAGGCGGGGAGGAACCTCGTTACTCCTGTCGTAACGGCATCCTCCGACAGACAGATCGGATGACATCCTACAAGCTCTGCACATCCAATGCATGCAGATAGGGACAAGGCTGCCCACGCCCACCGGCGACTCGGCCGTCAGAGGATCCACCAACTAAGAGGAGACAACTCCACCCTCCTCTGTACCGTCCCTCCCCTCCATTCCTTCCGCCGAGGGGCGAGACGGAGCTGTATAGGGTGGTGACTGGTACGGACGACGGAACGGATCTCCCGTCGCTGGTACCCAGGGCTTCTCCCCTGATGAGATCAAAATCCTTCCATGCCATGATCTCTAGGGCTTTGGCGCTGTATCAGCTCAATCCCAAGGTAGAGGTCGACTCTCACCTTCATGAGATTCTACTGCGTTGACGGGGATTCCAGGGAGGAGTCCAGAGTCGGCCAAGCAGTGCTGCGCAACCTGTTCGCTTGAAGGTGAGCCTGGTGAGGAGGTAAGAGATGCATAATGTTGAGCCTTGCCACCTCCCGTGGTTGTGCATGTGTGTACTGCTATGTAGTCTTTATTCATGAGCATGTGAATCCATGCCAGACCCATGCTGGAGAACAGTTACAGGTAAGTAACTTGTTGCATATTTAGCATTTTGCTAACTTCCTGTTCCCTCCATCAAAAAAGCATTTACAGAAACTGACTGTTAATCATGGATTGTTTACTTTGGATTTCTAACCAGTTTTTTAAAAAACTTTTAAGGTCCCAAATGTAATATCCAAGCAAAAACTACCCGTTTTGCTTACAGTTAAGATGCATTGGTTTCTTTATGACGGTATTCTACAAATGTGGAGCATTGTGAAATGGTGATCTGTGTTTCTTTGTAGTTCCCTAGTGTGGAGAGAGATGAAGCTGAAATTGAGAAATGTGGTCGCGTTCTCATGCCCAAGCCCTCTTTGATGTCCGCAATGAATGATGACGAGGATGATGGATTTTTAGAGCTCCTGGATTGCGGGGATTTTGAGGTACATTTATTTTCCAATCGTGCATATGTTCTTGGCTCAAGCACTGTGCCACCTGTTCAGTTTGCTCTTGAGCTCCAATTTGTTAAAGTTGGTGGCGGTTTATTTGTATTTTTTTACGCCTTTCACTCCATTTTAATACATAGTATCTGTTTTTTAAAGTAGAAATGTATATTTCAAAATAAAGTTTAGAAGAATGCGTGGAAAAAGGTTCGCACTCGGAGGAAAATCCACCAGTCCAAAAAGTTCTGGGGTGGGCTCAAGAGGGGGAGATTAGCACTAAACACCTATTCACCAAGTTTCATGACATTGCATATTTTTCCAGCTCCAACCGCTAAATCCTGCTCGCACAGTTGATCATTTGCACATCTTGGCTCTCATCACCTTGATTTACTTTTAGAATGTCCTTTGTGCCTGAATGATAGTGAATTGTAGGTGCTATAGTACAGTCATTGCGGCTTGCAGTTAGGGTGTATGCTGAAGGCAGCCCTGCAAAACATTGTCAAATTAAAACAAACTGGGGACCTATGTGCAGGATTTCCCACTTAAATATGAGCTCACAAACTAAGTTTAGGTTTTTAAGGCTGCTTGGGGTGGAGGGAGGGGGAGACACTACCCAGATGGTGCCATAATGCAGGATTGTGTGATCACCAAATTGTTTTACCTATCTGCTTCACATTTATATCTGACAAATGGCAATGAAATCTGATGCATGTCGTGAAGTGCCACGTTTCTGATTTTTGATGTGCATCAGCTTCTCTAACTCTGTTTTTAATATCCTAGGCCGTGACCTCCTTTTCTATTTAGAACACTATTAGAAGGCTGCAAAAACCTTTGGTGGCAATCACTCTCTAGGCACTGAAGCAGACTTGTGCAGAGGTATCACACCATTGAATCTGGTGCTAGATTGCCTGTTATGTATCGTCAATTGCACAGATTTTTTTTTCCCTCCACCTCCTGGGAGGCCTATGCTTACTAGAACTAGGTAATCCATGTGTTGAAAAGGGTAATTACTGTGATGGGGGACGTTTACTCCTTTCCAGGGTTCCAAGGGAAATTTCCCATGAGCCCGGCTTCCTGATTGGGGGTGTGGGGGATACTCTGAATATCTGAATGAAGGCTTGATGCACTAAATTGCATTGTCTGCTAGCCTGTCTTCAAATCAGTCTACCTTTGCAACTGCTAGTAACTTACATTTTTTTTTTTCTGCCTCAGAATGACACTGCATCGTCTGGAATGTCAAGTCTCTGGACTGCTCCCTTGGTTATGAGAGATGTCAAAAATGAAGTGAGTGTTGGGTGTTGGTTTTTAAAATGTTTTGTTGATCCTGCTTTTTCTGTAGATTGTGGGCTTTTTTCAAGTTTATTTATCCTTGTTCCCAACTCAGATTCCCCTCTAAAAGGTTTGTTCAACACTTCTCCATGGGTATCTGTACTCCTACTCTCTATATGGTAGAGTAGAAGCACATGGCACCGGCTCTGGTTGTTGAGCAGCACAACGTCAAGTTGTTCCTGCTTCTGTGCAACCCACTTTGGGCTTCCAGCGGTTATAGCAAACCTGCGAACCCTGGTCAACGACAATGGACGGATGTCCGTTTGCTTCACTTCGGATTCTGCGGCTGTCCCCTTCTCCAGTCGACAGCCTTTCGAGGGTCTGGCTTCCAGGGAGCTTTGGCAAAGATCAGCTGGTGCACCATTGTCCCTTGTAGCTCGGGAAGAGTTCTCCTAGCCAGGTCCTCTTGGATTAGTTTCTTGAAGACACAGCAGCTTTCAGATTATGCAGAAGGAAACGGCGGTTCGCCTTCGTCTTCCGGCTTGGATTCGGTAGTGAGCAAGTATTGACTTCAGCTTCTGAAAGATTTCCATCAGTCACAGGTCCCCAGATGTACTGTTTGGTCTCTCATTCACTCTGCTGGGTCACTCTGCCAATCATTCAGAAGGGCATTCATGCAGGCAGCCAATCAGGCTCACAGTGCATGCAGGCTATTATTCTTCATCCAGACTCCACACGGAATTTGGCTTCGGACAAGCACCCAGCCATTAGCAATCCACTCATACCAGTTTCGGGCTCCGCTGTCTCGGGCATTGTCAAACCTGATACTAGACACCCATCACATGAAATGTGTATTCGTGTCGCACACCATTCACCCAGGTCCCACCCATGGGCGTACCCACAACATGGTCACTGGGAAGGCTCCAGCCAGTCTGGCCTGGACTTCCTCACAATACCATATATGGAACTTCCACCATTCAGGGGTGGAAGGGATAGAGTTGGAGCTTCCCAGGACCTTTGGAAACAAGGTAACTGGCAATCGAAAGCAAGAGGCCACAGGGGCCATCTTATCTCCTATTGGTAATCAACTGATTCCAATGGCAGGGCCTGGGTATCCCAAAATGGAGGTTACTCGGAGCATCTGTCAAATTCAACATGGAGCTGCCACCAGACCATACCCTGCTCTCTGGGCCACACACAGGTGCCCAAAAACATACACTAGGGGAACAGGGTTGTAACTCCCCACCCATGGGTGCCTTAAGGGTATTGCATGGGTCTGTACACCAAACAAAGAGGAAGAGCTGTACTGCCAGGAGTCTCACATGGAATGCACAGAAAACAATATAGAACATACATGAAAAAGGACTACAGAACAAGGACAGGGAGGCACTGTCCCCGCAATACATTTCCAGCCAATCCCACTCTGCAATTCCCGAAATCATTTTAATGTTTCTTAGGCCTATCCACCGTATGGGAGCTTTGAGGCATCTGTGTGGCAGCAGCACCTGTAATTCGACTGCCACTAGTGATACAGCTGCATTATCCCTTGAAACTTCGAGGGGTTCAAGTAAATTTGGACCCTTGCAGGTTGTCTGAATAGTAGTGAAAGTGATTTGGCTGATATCCAACAAATATCAACAAACACGTTCTAGAAAAATGCCCTGAGGAAGACCTATGGGACGCTTGTTGGCAATCCAGTTCAGATATGTATCAGAATTGATTGATGTCTTGTATTGAGGCACAATTAGTTGGCAGATACTATATAACAATCAGGGTTGTGGTGCATTTAGTCATTAACTTATTACGTACAAAGTTAGCATAGCATCCACCCACATGGTAAGTTGGCAAACTGTACGGACTGGTGTTGCTGGGTAAAATGTCCTATTGGCACAACGCATTAATACTGTGACATCTCTTCAGACACTGCAGACCCTGTTTGATTGGACCATGATTGCATATCTTAGCAGGGTTGCTGTACAATTGGTGTCAGCAGTTCTAGGGACCATAGAATGGAGTAATACCTTCCCTTCAAAGCAGGAATCCAATACTATGATAGTTTTGCCTTGGTTTCCTGAACTGTTTTATGCACTTTAATGGATCAAGCACACAGTGGAAAATGTTTTTGTAGATTACATGTCACTACTCTATTATATACTACATTTCTCAAGGCCCCTCCTGGAAACGCTTGTCGCACAAGATCCTGAGAGCAGGCATCGTCCAGAATTTGCACCAGTAAGACTGCATTGCCATAACTAAGCCCCTCCATGTGGCCAATTTGCCTTTTCATTGAGGAGCAGAGCGCTCCTGTGCCCCTGCAAGCCTTCCACTGCTCCTCGGCTTGCCCCTCTGCCCTCCCTGCCCCCTGTGAAGACCGATTGGTCTCTGGGTGCCCACTGTTGGGAGATGTATCATTTTTATGCTTAATACCCCTTCTAGTGAGACCCCCCAGTACTTTTTGCTGGACTTCTGGATCTTTTCTTTCTATCCTGAATGAGGGGATACCCCTTCATTTTTATTTGCTCTGACTGTTCGTTCTGTTTACTTTCTTCTATGGAGCCTTAGTTCCTTCTTCTCTTGAAGGCATCTGTTAAATATTTGCAGTACACAGCACCCTCTGTGCTGTGTGCTGGAACCCTTTGGGTTCTCCTTTTGATATTCTTTGGTTCTCCTTTTGATCTTTGAATAGCCTTAAACTAATGTTAAGTATACTTTGTCTGCTTCCTAAAATTTTAACTTGTAATTGATTAGCACACACCACCTTATGTGGAGTGCTAAGGGCATACCTAGTTTCTGATGCTTGTGGATCTGCTTAGAATCACATGCTGTGCATATAGTCCGCTGTATACCCTCCCTCTTGCAATCAGATCGGAAGCATCCTTTTGGCCATTCAGAGCCATGGTGAAATCATGGCTCTCTGCCTAAACAAGGTTCTACTTACTCACGCACCCTAGGTTTTAACTACACCGTGAAACGGATCACCATGTAACCCGATCCGCTATGTTCTATTGTATTCTTTGCTTATTTTTTACTTCACCATTTGCACAATTGAATGTATGTACTTTTCCCGCTGTGCGCAACGATATGTAACAATGTTGTCCATATGATTATGCGCCCAGCTACCCGAGGGTTCGGTCGCGCTCTATAAATAAACTAATCCGAGTATTGCATCTTTATTCTCAGATCACAAGTGATGTTGGCATGGGCGTGACTAACACTATTCCCTTACGTGACCTGTAGTGTTACCAAAATCCCTCATGCGTCGAGGTCCCACCAGACTAGCTTTTTTTGCCAACCTAGTTGGTCTCTTATGTGGAGCTTGTTAAGAGTTGCTATATCTATTCCCACGGCCTATTGTCGTTTAGTGAACTTAGCCAACCTTCTTGACAGCTGTATCGTGGGTTTCCCGCCACCATCTACATCTGCTCAGCGACTGTTGACCATGTGTTTTCAGCCGTCAGGCCTGACGTTTACAGTGGGGCCCTGTTTTTCTTCTGAGAATGCATTGCCTTCACCCCTCTTTCTCGTCTGGCTGCTGCTAACCTCTGCTATGGAGAGGACCCCCTTTAAATTCTGCACGTCTAACTAATTTCCCTGGAAATGCACCATTCGCCAATGCAATGTGTCTTCCGCTTGACTGCTTGTGTAAGGCTGTAAACTTTCGGTCTAAGATGCTGAAAGACAGGCAGACTAAGCATTGGGAGGCGTATGCTATGAAGGCCGAAAACCCTTCCCCTGCCGTCTCTTCAGACAAGCAATTTGTTGGCAGACATGGCTCAGTTTTGGAAGCCATCACCCTTTCTGCAAAGCCTACGCAGTCTCAGATAGGCAGGCTGTTGGCACAGTTAAGGGAAGTCGCACCCCAACGACAAAGGCACCCATGCACTACGTGAACTTAAGCACACCACACCGAAGGCCTCTTCGATGGTTCAGTTTAGTACTAAATTCCTCCCACCTTAGACTCCCCAGCTCTTTTTGCTGAACGTTTGGACTTTGTACTTTTAATTCTGTTTTGTGTTTCTTGTCTTTGGAGTCTGACAAACTCCATAAGCATCTTTTTACATTCACACTGCACCTTCAGTGCAGTGACACAGAGGTATTCCAGATTTCCCAAAGGTCTAAATATCCTTTCTTCGTTAAACTGTTTCCAAAAGCAGTGAAGTTAAATTGACTTTAGTTACATTTGTAACTTTCTAGACCCAGCACACTTACGATAGGGTGCTGTTGGGGTTACTTTGTATCCACTTTGTTTATCAACATTCTTATGTTACCCTTTCTACAATGAGTGGCTGGTGGCAGTAGTTTACTTTTTCCTACCATTTGTGTTTCTACCGGTAGCTGCAGTAAAGCACCCATGGGTGCCCATTTTGTCAAAATGGCCCCAGGTGTTTTTTTTTTTTTTTGGCCTTTTATTTTGTTGGAAAGGTCCTTGAGACTTAGTCTGCGTGCCAAACCAGGTCTGGTCCCTTTGTTTTGTCTTTTGCGGGATTCACTGGTTAAGCCCGCCCTTGGCTCCAGCCTGTCTGGCAGTGGCAGGAAGTGAGGGAGGTGTTCGACTCCCTGTGCAGGACATTTAACCTGCACTACGGGGACATCAGATGTCTGTACCTTGGGAAGACAATGAGGCCAACAAACTACCTATATCCAGGTCACCCATCTGTTTCAGCCCTGCCATCCCAAGAAGGTTAATCACCCATTCTCCTTGCCAGAAATTCAACATGTTGGTATAGAAATTAGTATATCGACCTTCTTGTTGACAATACAAAAAGACTGTCCTGACGAAAGCGGCCATTATGAACATGAGCCGCTGAAACCAGTAGACAGCAATTGCTACATTCTATAGATATCAAATAACTTTTCTATACATGAGCAATTTTTACCACCCTCCACTTGCTGTAGTAGAAGTAAGACCCAGAAGAATGCAAGGTGGAGCGTGTCTTGTCTTTGTGTCTAAAACACAATTTCAGTGTGCTTTGTACCTGACTTTGTAAAACCCCATGCACTCATTTTTTTAAAGGAAGGAATAGTGTAAACAATCACTGGGTCAATAAAACTTATACACAACCCAGTGGAAGTCTGTACACCTCAGTCCAAAAGCACTGTTTTTATTCTGCTATTTCTCTTCCTATGCATACACATAGGGGAAGAGTGGTTGAAGGGCATCATTTAGATGAGGCTGAATGTTTTTTAACATCTAGAAGTTAAAGTGTTCCTTCTTATCCTGCCTTTGTGTAGGCGATGCATTAGCGCTACATAGGGACAGATTAGGCTCAAAGGAAGGGATATTTAGAATTCACTTCTATCCTTTTCTGTCCTCTCACACAGCCTTGTCACTGTAGGCGTTAAAACCTACAGTAGTATCGCACCCTTTTGAAAAATAACTACCATCAACCACAGTGGTTTTACTCCAAATAACAGGTTGGGAACCTGTTGGCGAACCTTCAGCAGCACTTGGTGTTAGTCGCCGTCGCAAACAGATCTGGGGACTGCCCCACTTGAGGAAGAGGTTGTCCACTTGATCCTGCCGAAGCTACCACTTGTGGCAAGAGCGCAGCTCCATGCTGAGGGAGTCAGCAACAGTTTCTTGACTCCTGCCAGGTGGAAAGAAATGAACATCCTCTGGGCAACGGCCGAGTGCCGCAACTCCTGAGCGCCTCTAGAGAGCGCCAGGATGTGGTGCACCCTTGCATCTGGATGTACTGTACTACACATTACCCCCGGCTGCCTTAATTCAGGTTTGCTGCTTTGTAAACACTCTTTGCTCAGCTGGGATTGTGTATGACCCTAGCTTGACTGCAATCCTACCTCACACGACTCGGAAAAATCTTTTGTAATCAGTTTCCACAAAATGCTTGGTTGCCAGAAGCCCCCAAGTAAAAGGTGCCTAGCCTACCTGGTGCTACTGATAATGGTAGTAATGTTGGCATTAATTGTACTAACAGTAGTGGCGTAGTTGATGTGACTACTAGCAGAATCCAAACTTTAGTATGCATCTGTGCTGCTCAGAAAATGGACTGCACACATGTTTCGAAAATAACTTTGGGGCTGGTGAGTCTTTGGTGTTTAAATTCCCTTTCTTGTTCTCGTTCCCATTATGACCACATGAATTACAAATAATTGTTTGGTTGTGACTAGGGGCAAGGTTATCCTAATTGTATTTTCCCCCCCAGAATGAGCTGTGCAGTCAGTCTGCAAAGACCTTGGGTCACAAGCCTGTGCTAAAGCGAGCAGAAAGGTCGCAAGAAGACCCACCTGCAAAAAGTAAAAGGCGGAGAAGCATGTTTGAGCTCACACTCCAAGAAGAAACTGAGCCTGAAGAAAAGGTTGGTATAGGAGTCCAGAGGAGTCTGCTGTGTATTTGACGCCAGTCTCAACTTAGTTACAATACATCACAAAGGTTTACCTCTGCCTGCTTGTAGAAGGGGACTAATCGGTGGAGCTTTAGTGTAGAACAACCACTTAAATTTGACTACGTTCCAGTTTTTAAATTCATAGTTTTTTTCTACCATAAAGTGCTATGGTTTTAAGTAGCAATCGTCTTTCTGACCAGAGTAAGCATATGAGTTACTGATGGTAGCCTCCGTCAGGCTATGGTCTGAATTAATGGAAGGTCTAATTTTAGGTTTGTACTGTTCCAAACTTTGTGATCAGCCTTCAGTATAACTTGGCTACACCCCATTTTAATAGTTTACGGCACCACTGCTTGTAAGGTGAGGGGTGAACTTAAGCTGTTGGACATGGCTCTACTATTTGAAACAATGTCTTCCCATGCCTCTAAATTGTGGGTAGTCGGACGTTTGATAAATTCTCAACTTTCTTGGTCCTGGCAAGTTGGGGAGGGTGGCAAACCACCTTTAGGTGGGGGTGTAGGTTTACTGGGTTTCTTCAAGTGTATTGAAAGCCCTTTTTGTTCCTTTTAGAATCAAAGACTGCTCTGCTCCAAATCTTTCTCTCACAGCGAAATAGAGAATGTTCTGGACTGTGATCAAAGGGATCTTGTAGGTGATTTCTCACAGGTATGGACCATTTGTATCGCACCCTTGCCATGGATGAAGAGGCTTGATTTAGTTGAACATCAAACCATTGGTTGTATGCGTTTGAGTGACCATTATAGCTCAGCAAGCATGTTGAAGCCTGCCTAGTCATATAATGGTGCTGTTAAAAAATGTCCTGATCAGTTTTAGTGAATTGAAATGTGAGTGCAACTTAAATGTATGATCCAGTACTATAAATGCTTGCATCACTAAATTATTGCAGTTCATATAGGTTAAACTAGCTTCTGATGTTTGTGAAATTGCTTAGAATCACATGCTGTGCATATAGTCCGACATCTAGTGGTAACCGCAGAGTATTGCATCTTGTATTTTGAGGATTGAAAGGACGTCAACATGGGCGTACCTGTAGCACTATCCTTAATTTGACGTGTATTGTACCCAAAATCCCTCACACGTCGAGGTCCCTCATTGTTTTTTCCCCTGCCCAGCTAATTGGTCGCCTTATGCAGAGGTCTTTTTTTGCAAGAAGTTGTTATAATTCAAAACCGCTCATTTCTGTATTATTCGTTCCCTCTTTGACTTTCTGACCCCCACCGAAGACAGCGAAAGTACAGTGACAGCTGGTGCTCTGGTCGGTGCTGCCGGCCTATACAGTAGGGCGAGTGGGTTTTCTATTGTTCAAGAATGCCCTCCTTCTTCCCTCTTTACCCTTTTGGTTTTGCTGTTGCTTTAGCACAACTGCGCTATGGACAGGACAATTAAAATTTTGGCCATCCTGTAAGGGAAAATACCCTTGGAAAGACTAGCACCGCCTGTGCAATAAGTGTCTCTCTTAATCGCGACGAGGTGTCCGGTCGGAACTGCCAGCTCCTGCGTCCTAAGACTATCAAGGGGAACAGTGGACAGCCTACAGAATGTCGCAGCCTGAGGGTAGCTCTTCACTGCCGAATGTGATGAGGATCTAAGCGACGGCCATGGTTCCAAAATGGATGCCATTGACCTCATTTGAGTGCTCGCACTCAACGATACCCGTCCCCACCAGGCAAGATGATAGTCCTGCTATGGGGAGTGTACACCCTGGCGACGGGGACGCACACTATTCCCTTAGGGACAAGCACTCAACCCACGGTTCAGCCTTGGTGCATCAGTTGAAGCAGTCCATGGCGCTAAAGGGTCAGTTGAGTTCTTCGGCATCTGCTGATCGGCCGCCCTCCCCACTACTGCCTTGACGTCATGCGTCTGGGCATTCTACAAGTAAGGGCGCCAGCACCAAATTTCACAAGGATGTCGAGATGCCTCCTAAGAGCGCACCGACGCATAAAGCTCTGGTTGTGTCGCAGTCTATGGCGCTTCCTAAACCCCTCCTGGTGATGCCGAACATCAGCAGAGTCTTGCTAAGATCGTTTCTGCAGATGTAAACAAAGGAACCGGTCGAGAGGTGCCTCTAAATGCCGGAAGGGTTATTCGGAGAGGGCCCCAGTCCTTCTCTAGGTCTCTCCTTGACAAATCTCGAGTCTTAAGCAGGAAAATCCACAGGAGGGGCTCTAACCTTCCCCCCCCCCCCCACCCCCCTTTGACCAGGGACACATTTGAAGGGTGTATGGACAGGCTGGCTAAATTTGTGGATTTTTCTGAGATTCACTCCAAAAGGGCCTTGTGAAGACTACCTTTCTCCAGCATGGGGTCTGGCATGGACTAACATGCTCATGAATTTAGTCGGGCTGGGAATCCTCGGTAAAGAAGAAAACCTGTTTCACTTCCGAACTGTCTTTCTCCTAACCAATCGCTGGTCTCTGGGGGTCATACTGCCCCCAGCAATTGACTGCCTGCTACCTAAGCACCTCCTCTGGCAGCCCTCTTCAGATTTCTACCACACGTTCCAAGTGTTGGGAGTCCTCGTGCTAAAGCTCTCAAGCTATTACTGAGTTTTCAAGAGTTCTGTTTTTCTGAATCGAGTCTCAATCTCCATTGATCCATCTTCTGATTAACAGTGACTCAATTTCGGATTCTAAAAAAGGTAGCAAACGCTCCTCTCCAGAATGGCATGATAACCTGTTCTGAGATGAGTTTGCAGCACACGCTTTTTGCTCACTGTACCTTTCACAGATGGGAAATATCCATTTGCATATCAGTCTTTGTCCCGCCCACATGGGCAGTCCAGCACTGAAATGCTATGGCAATTCCTCTCTGAACAGTACCACCAGCAACCCCATACACGTGTTTCAGCCTTGTTGGGCCTCATCAGTGAGGTGAAGCTGTGCCTCTCTGAGCGCAGGGAGTCCACATCTGGTTGCCCCCAGGTAACTCGGGGTGACCAACCCAAGTTCCTTCCAATTTCAGATTCTTCAACGCCCCTCAAAGGCTTATAAAAAAAAGAAAATCAAAGCTTCTTGGAGGATTCCAGAAGCTGCTTCTCTGCCTAGCCTGCGTGGAGCTGGCAGAGAAGGATAGATCGACCGCTCTGTTCAGGATTTGTCCAGGATGCAGCCTGCGGAACATCTACTTGGACGATGAGCATTCCGTGTGCCTCTACTGCTTGCATTCCGTTCAAACGCACGTGCAGTATGACTGCATTTTGCAAGGAGATGGTCCCCGCATCATGAAGGTTAGGTGCAGGTGAGTCGCTGCAGCATGCCTCCACCCCCCCCCCCCCCCCAGCCACAACAAGCAATCTGAGCGATCTTCTAAGACCTTTAAGGGTGCCCCGGCAACAGGGGCCCAACATAAGGCAAAGCACCACGAGTCCAGGGGCACCGGGAGTGACGGGCAGCCAGGGTGGGCACAGCGTTCCCAGCACCTTTGACTACAAGCCAACGCTCCGGTTCAGGAAAGAGGAAGTTGGACTACCCAGGTAAGCTTCTGGAGAAGCCCCGGATGGACTATCCCCCTCTTGGATCCCCCCCCCCAAGGTGAAGGCCCCTAGCTCGACCAAGGGCGTGCAGACAGATTCACCCGGCAAAGCCTTCCATTGACGGCGTGGTGGTGTCCCTAGCGCGGATGTGGGTTTGCAGGGTACAGTCCCCAAGGCGAGAGTTTCCCCACCTGCCAGGAGGGAATCGTCTCTGCCCTAGAGAAGATGCTGGAAAAGGTGATGCCTATCTCCCCAAAACCATCTCACCTACTCTGAGGGGTGGGGGGCACGGTAGGGCTGCAGGGCACGGACATCTCCTCTAAGGAGCTTTCTACTGTCCAGACCACTTTAGATGAGACTTTCGTTAAGGCCAAGGGCTACGGGAGGGACCCTGATGAGGGAGACATCAAAATGGCGATGAGACCGACTAGGCGGAGCAGGCCGTGGAGGAGTTGCAGACCATCTCAACCCTCAGCTGACATTTTGGTCAAAATTCTCCAGGCACTCAACACCTTGTGTTCGGTAGATTCGGACGAGGATGCCGCTTCCACAGACGGAAGATTCTTTGGCACCAGGGCCATCGGGTGCACCCCCTACCAAGAGGAGTTCACCCACCGCCACCTTTTCACCTGTTGCCCACCCCGCCACCACAAAGGGAGGATATAGACAGTGATGACAGGAACAGGCACAAACTACGACGGCGGGTTAGCAGACCTCCCATCTTCGATGCCCAGAGCCTCCCCACCCGACAAGATAGGCTTGTTCCATGCCATAATCTCTAGGGCCTCACTTTTTTCAGCTGACCCCCAAGGAAAAGTTTTTCCTGTACCAACGCCGCCAGGCAGAAGAAGACCGTGCTGTTGATTCCTCTGTTGGATGACATTTGGGACGAGGGGCTGTCCCTTATGAAGAACCAGTCCTCTGCCCCGGCGAAGAGGGACCGGTACGAAAAGTACAGGGATTCAGTAGTCTTGGCGGCAAGGAAGAAATCTTGCTCTACACTGTCAATGACCTCTTCTCCCCCCCCCCCCCCCTTTCCCCAAGACAGTGAGGGGAAGAATTTGGACGCCATCTGACGCAGATTCATCACATCGGCAGTGACGACCATCAAGGTGGCCCTCGCCATCATGGCACGCTACGACAGAGCGTTAGTTTAAGATCGCTCCCCTCCTGGACTTCCCAAGGACAAGAGAGCGGGAGCTTTGGAGATTCTGCATTAGGGTGAAGTGGCATCGGACCATGCCATTTCAGTGGCCTCGGACATTGCCGATACAGGATTCCACCAAATGGGCAATGTCATTTGCCTTTGTCAGCAGGGATGGTTGAAGGCCACCAACTTTAACCAGGAGGTGCAGTTGAGGTTATTTGGACATGGCCTTTGATGGGGACAATTTGTTCAGAAAGACCGTGGACAAGTCCCTTCAGGGCATCAAGGCAGATACCAAGATGGCTCATGCCTTGGGCACCTTGCGACGGCTGTCCTTTCAGACCTCCCATGGTTCCTTCAAGGGCTTTGCTGGAAGCTCATCGTCTTACCGTCCTGCTCTTCGTCCCAGGAGGCCTACAGGGGCCGCAGCAAGCCCGGAGGAGGTTTGTCGTCGCCAAGGTCCCCAAGGCGGCAGCGATGCAAGATTGAACCGGCTGTGACGCCCCCACACCCGCACCCCCTGGTAGGAGGCCGGCTGGCGAACTTCATCAGCATGTGGAAGTCCATCTCCACTGACCGTTGGGTGCTGGATGCTCTGGCCCACGGACACAACCTGGAATTCAGTGTCCTCCCATACCGCCTGTGGCCAGGCAGGAAAACCACATCCCTCACCACCTGCTGGAGGTGCGGGGCTCGAGTGTACTCTCGGTACTTCCTCTTCAAGAAGACTGGCGGTTGGAGGCCCATCCTGGACCTCTGCCGTCTGAGATACCAGAAGTTTCGGATGGTCACCCTTCAGCACGTGCTAGGATAGCTGGAAGGATTGCCTGTTGCTGGACTTTAAGGATGCCTACTTTCACATCCCCATTCACAAGGGACACTGCAAGTTTCTGCGCTTCATGGTTCAAGGGCAACCTTTATCAGTTCAAAGCCTTTCCCTTCGGCTTGAAGTTGGCGCCAAGGGTTTTCACCAAGTGCCTGGCACAGCTGCATCTACAAGGGGTATGCGTTTACCTGGACGACTAGCTCATCCAAGCGAAATCGCGGTCACACACGGCGAAACCGTCCAGCTGCTGACGGAGCTGGGGTTCTCGGTGAACTATGAAATCTTGCTTGGAGCCTTTGGTCTCGACTCGACACTGTCATGCCTGGCGTCTCCTGGAGAGGATAGCAGCTATCCTGGGCAAGGTGGAATGGCCGTTGACCCTGAAGATCGCATGGGTGAGGTCTGTCAAGTCGCGTCGCGGCATGTCGTCATGCATATACCTCATTCGAATGTGCAAGCTGCGCATGCGACCACTTCAAGAGTTCCTCAACGCCCGTTGGATCCAGGTATCGGGAAGCTTCGAGGACAAGATCTCTCAATGAGAGTTTCCGTCGAGCAATATGGTGGTGTGGTGTCCGCATCTGTGGGTGGGCTCGGACTTCCAGACCCCACCTCATCAGGAGACAGTCACTATGGATGCCTCCCTGGGAGGATGGGGCGTGCACACCGGAAGTTTCCATGCAAGAGAAGTCATTGAATATCCACATACTGGAGCTACTGGCAGTGTTTTGGGCTCTCATGTTTCCTTCCGTCCAAGGGCAAGGTGATCTGGATCTTTAAAGACAACACCACTGTGGTGTTTTACATCCAGAAGCAAGAGGGCACCAGATCCCAGCACTCTCCAGAGATGTGCAGGACCTATGGCACTGGGCCTTTGCTCAGGGGATGTTCCTTGTCGGGTTTCATCTGGCAGGAGTCCTCGCCAATTCACTCAGTAGGGAGCTGCACTCGTGCCACGAGTTGGAGCTTGGGCAGGACCAAGTGGATCTTCTGTTCCGACAATGGGGCGATCCCCCACATTGATCTGTTGGCGATGAACACCGACTCCTCAATCAACTCTGACGGTCCCGGTGCAGGATGGTCCTCGTCGAACTGGCATGGGCGAGAGATATGGTACTCGGACCATCTGGCCTTGTCAGGGTCCCCTCCAGTCAAGTTTCCGGTGGTCGCAGATCTTCTCGCCAGAAGGAGGTGGGTTCCTGTATTATGACCCAGGGTCGTTGAATTTGCAGGCCTGGCTCCTGCAGCGCTAGAATTTGGAGGATACGATATCCCGGTGGACTGCAAGGAGGTGCTTACCAAGGCCAGGGCTTCCTCTACACTGAAATGCTAGGTAAGTGGAAGAGGTTTGCAGTCTGGTGCCGTGCAGATGATCGGCCCTCTACGGATTAAGGCTCCACGTTCTGCTGTATTTGCTGTCGCTGGCCAAAGCAGGGCTGGTGCATGAGTCCAAGGTTTATCTGGCGGCTATCTCCCGCTACACCAGAACTCCAGGACGGTTGTCGCTGTGGTCACCGCCTGGTCAACGAGTTCATCAAACTTCTTTTCCGGTAGTTCCCGCCTGTGAAGGCTCCGGCCCCTGTGTGGGAGCTCGGTACTGACTAGGCTCATGAGGCCACTGTTTGAACCTGTGCATTCGGCAGCACTGAAATTCTTATTGTGGAAGACAGCGTGTCTTGTGGCCATCGCCTCTGCACAACAAGTGGGAGATATCCAGGCCCACCGTACTTAACATTTCACGAGACAAGGGTAGTGCTGCGGACGCATCCCTCCTTCATGCCCAAGGTGCCGTCGGAATGGGTGTTACCAGTTTTCTTCCTGTCGCCGGCCGAGAAGACTTTGCACTCGCTGGATGTGGCTGGAGCACTGAAGTTCTACGTGGACCGCACGAAAAGTTTTCAGAAGACGTTGCAGCTGTTTGGCCCTGTGAATCGAGGTAAGGCCCTCTCAAAGGCTTCCATTTCCAGGTGTCTCTCCGGCTGCATCACCATTGTCACCCGTTGGCAAACTGACCGTTGCCTGGTCCTCGGAGCCCTTTCGACCAGAGCGATCGCTGCAACTACAGTGGTCCTGTCTGGTGTGCCCCTGCTGGACATCTGCAAGGCGGCTACGTGGAGGTCGACTCGCACCTTCATGAGATTGTCGACTGTGATTCCAGGGAGTACAGTTGGCCAAGCAGTGCTGTGCAACAAGTTCGCTTGAAGGTTATGCTTAATGTTGAGCCTTGCCACCTCCCATGGTTGTGAATGTGTACTGCTATGTATTCTTCATGAGCATGTGAATCCATGCCAGACCCCATACTGGAGAAGGAACCAGTTACTTACCTGTAACTGTTCTCCAGCATGGGTCTGGCACGGATTCACATGTGCTAGAAAATCTGAAGATGGTTGCCAGAGGGGCTTAGGTAGAGGGCAGTCATTGGCTGGGGGCAGTATGACCCAGAGACCAGTGATTGGTTGTTAGGAGAAAGACAGTTCAGAAGTCAAACTGATTTTTTTCTTTACCAAGGATTCCCAGCCTGACTGGGAATATTCATGAGCATGTGAATCCATGCCAGACCCATGCTGGAGAACATTTACAGGTAAGTAACTTGTTCCTGCAGTGGCCAAATTCCAAAAGAAATCTTGCCGACTTCATGAGGTCTTTGACCTTACAGATCAAGATGAGATTCCTTTGACACTTGTTTACAGGATGATCCCTTTGAGGATCCCACTGATCAGACCCATGACTGTGGGGAAGACCAGCCTGCGGATAACCCGCCGACTGTCCCCCTACCCATATCCTGGACCCTGATGCCATATGTATGGACCCCCACCTCTGCGTCAGGCATCACCTGTAGATTACCAGATGGCGTCTTAACGCCATTCTGAAAAAAGCAAATAGCCACACAAGAGGCGATGCTAGATTCAGATTTTGTGGAGGACATTTTAAAGGAGAAGCCTCCTGCCAGCCAGGCTATCACTTTACTTAATTCCGTCAAAAGACGCATCAGACCTTCCTTAACACCTTCGTAAACCAAGGCTGTGAATCCACAGGTGGTTAAATTTTCGCCCTGCCCCCGTCCGGCCCCCTCTATATTAGGGGTCATGCCACCCCAGATTCTCTTGTGGTCACAAGGAAAAGGGCAGGGGGTCCGGTTGACCACAGACCAGGCACTGCCGGACAAAGAATGTAAGTTTTTTTTTTGGCAAGATAATCACTGTGGCAGCATATTCCACCTGGTTAGGGAGGGGATTACCACAGACCAGTTGGTGCTCAAGAACGTCACCCGCAGTTATTTCAGTTCAGCTGGCCACATGGATTCAGACCTCCGAAGTCCAGGCGTCTTAACGCAGTCTAAGTCGTCCCTGTTCTACATGTTAATGAGAGTTTTTATTCAGTGTACTTGTACCCAAAAAAGGATCTCACCATGCGTCCTGTATTAGACTTGTGCCCAGCGAACACATTTCAAACCCCAAAAGGTTTGTATGGCAACACGTCAAGAGGTAATTCCCCTACTGACGCAAGGATTACATGGCAACTTTGGACATGAAAGATGCATAATTTTATATTTCAATGTTGCCGGCACACAAATGCCTATGGTCCATGATAGAGGACAAGCTGTATCAGTTCAAGGTCCTTCCCTTCGGCATTGCTTCAGCCCCAAGGGTGTTTACAAAGGTACTGGCAGTTGCAGCAGCACACCTGCTCAGGCAATCATCCCAGTTTATCCTTACCTCGACGACTGGCTCATAACGGGGGACTCCTACAGAACATGCCTGTCGACACTCAAAATAGACCTTCAGTCTGGGATTCTCCATTAAAAAAAGAAATCCAGCCTTGATCCCAACCAAGAAGAGCAGTTTCTTGGGGCTCTAATTCAGACAGAAGACTGCCTCGTCTTCCCCGCCAACAAAAGGGTTCAAAACATGTTTCAGATCCCTCAGTATGTAGCCAGTTGAGAGGTGACTATGCAAGGCCATGCGACTGGGGATGATGGCATCCTGCATTTACTTGCGTTTGCCCCATGCAAGAGTGGCTCAACAGCAGTGGTGTCAGGCCAGCTGACAATGGGACGATTTAGTTGTCTCGGCAGCCCTCGTTCTCTCTGCATTGGTGGTTGAGGGAAAACCTCTTGAAGGGGAAATCCTTCACCACCCCAGCAGTAGAAGCCACTCTCACGACAAGACGCATCTCACAGGGTGGGGGGTGCTCACCTCCAACAGATGGCGCACATCGTTTGGTCCCCGACCAGCAGCTTCCAACCACATAATCTTGTTGGCGCTGTCAGCCGTGTTCAAAGCACTGAAGCCCTTTCAGACAGTTGTAGAGAAATGCAGTACTATCATCACTGACGGCACCACAGCCATGTTGAACAAGCAAGGAGGCACTCGCTCTCCAGGGCTGTGGCTGTCTCAACTTCTCTCAGAACATTTGGAAATGGGCTCTCAACACAAGATGTTATTGTCTCAACACGTTCCAGGGGAACTTTAATCTTCTGTCAGACATGCTCAGCAGAGACTTCCCACTCCCCTTGGAGTACGAATGGCGACTACACGAAGACATCGTCGATGTTTTCGCAGAATGGGACTTCCCAGTATCAGTTAGATTTTTGAAAACATTTTCGAAATGCCATTTTGCCGAAAAAAATGGCTATTTTTTCACTTTCTTATTTGTTTTATTTTCATTTCATTAGTAAAAGTGTCAATCAAAAAACAGGGTGGGGGGACCCCATTTCAAAAATAAAATGTTAAAAAACCATTTGAGGAAAAAAAATGACAAAATGGCCTTTCGCCTATGACCCAGACTTCCCAGAGATTGACTTGTTGGAAACTCTGGAACTCAGTGCCCAGATTATGCCTCCAGGGTACCCTCGGAACCGATCCAAGGGGAACAGTCTGTGGATTACAAGGTCGGGGAAATTTGTTTATGCTCGCTACCCCCGACTCCCCTATGCAACAAGATGTTGCACCAGGAACTAGTCGCCATGCTGTTGGTGGCCCCGGTGTGGGCCTGCCAACCCTGCTTCTCCCAGC
Organism: Ambystoma mexicanum; assembly: GCF_040938575.1. NCBI lineage: Eukaryota > Metazoa > Chordata > Amphibia > Caudata > Ambystomatidae > Ambystoma > Ambystoma mexicanum. The sequence continues at coordinate 1,404,275,994 of NC_090923.1, read as the reverse complement.
TGATGGAGAGGTCACTCTCTCCTCCAGTGAAATTACCTTGTCCGTAAAACATGCTATCTCGGGACTTTTGAGGGGTGGTGTATTTGAGAAACGGTGCATCCATGCCAGCAAACTCAACTTTGCTGCCTGGCTCCTGAGGTCATAGAGTTCGGGCATCTCAACTTCCTCGGATGCATGGATATAATTAGAGAAGCAAGAAAGCGTAACACCAGACATTGATACTCTAATAAATGCTTCATCTGGTGCAATTCCAAGAGCATCGATCCCATTGACTGCTCTCCTACTCGTAGTGTACCTGACTCGCCTACTAGACTCTGGTCTAGTTTTTAATTCCCTGAAGGTTCATTTAGCTGCACTCTCAGCCTATACAATGTCCCAACAGAAGGTGGTGTGGTGGAAGATCCCAGTTATTAAAGCTTTCATGGAAGGGGTTAAAAGAATTCATCCCCCATTTTTAACCCGGCTCCCGGATGGGACCTAAATGTGGTATTGACCAGACTTATGGATCTCCCTTTGGACCTATGCACAAGGCAAGTCTCAAAGCACTCACGACTGCATTCCTCATGGCATTCACTTCAATAAGCAGTCTACCTACAGGCCCTTTCAATTCTAGACCCTTTTGTCACAATTCTGAGAGACGGTAGTTCTGCGCACTCCCCTTGGTTTGTGCCCAAGTTCCATGTGAACCAGTCAGAACTACTAACATTCTTCCATAACCCCACTCACGTTGCTGAGAAACTTAAACACTAGATGTGCACAGGGCAGTCATGTACTATCTGGAAAGAATTAAACCACTAAGGAAGCCTAACCAGTTTTTCGTTTCAGTGGCGGTTGGTAGAGAAGGGATCCTGTCTCTAAATTGGCCATCTCTAGGTTGTTTGGCAATTGCCTCACTCTGATCTGCCCTTCAAGATCCTAGAGTACCCCCCCTTGAGGGACTGGTGCTTACATAGCATTCATTGCAAATGTTGTTCTCGAGTCCATTTGCAAAGCGATAACCTGGAGTTCTGTACACACATTTTATGAAACACTATTGCCTAGACACTCATTCTAGGTCTGATTCTCAGGTGGGACAAGCGGTACTAGGACATCTTTTCACTACTGTTCCTGCTCACATCCCACCACCAACTCAGTGTACTGCTCGGTAGTCTATGCCGAGCATGTGATTCTAAGCGGATTCACAAGCGTCAGAAGACCTGCATTACTTGCCGTAATAGCATTTCTGATTGGATCTGCTTGGATTCACATGTTCCCACCCCGCTCAGATGGAAGGAACGTAGACCTCTTACTACCTCGCTCTTGTGTACTCGCTCACGATAGTCCTAATGCTCCCTCACAGCAGAAAATATACAATCTGAGGGACCTCAAGTGAGGGATTTTGGGTACACTACACATTAGGGATAGTCTTACAAGCACGCCCATGTGACTGCGATTACCACTAGATGTCAGACTATGTGCACAGCATGTGAATCTAAGCAAATGCATCTTCAAATGGTATTAAGGTAAGTAATGCATGTCTTTCCCGAATACCTAGAATTATATTTTGAATTTGGGATTTGGCACACATGAATTTCCTTGACCTATGGTGTACATATAAATAATGCACTTAAGTTGGTGCCTGGCGATTTCAAGTAACCAAATGTACCTTGTCCCGTGTTCAGATGAGAAGTTAATGTCAGAGAAGAGCATTTTGCTGTAGTTGGAATTAAGTGCCAGAACATCCTATGCGGTTTTCATGCTACAAACCTATGTCCCCGAAATCTGCAAATGTCCCATTTGCAACATTTATAGTGTGACTGCCTCTATTCCTTAGGTTTACCTGCTGCCTACTACAGATGGAAGACATCAGGACTTAAAATACATCACTCCAGAAATGGTAATTTACATTTCTTTTAAAATATTTGTTTTACACACCACCAATTAACGCAAACTGGTCAACAGTATTATAACGTTTTTGGGAATTGTGAATCAAGTCGCCATCGATTATTCTGAGACCTAGTTTTGTGTTTTGTATCAAAAGCAGATATTAAAGACGAAATATTCAATTTCTCCAGCATGGGTTCTGGCATTTCACATGCTCATGAATATTCCCTGAGAGATCAGTCACCGAAACCATTAATATTATGAAAGCTATGAACCCTACAAGCTGCCCAGGATCTCATCCCCTATAAGATCATTTTGGGTCAGCAGGATCTTCACACCTTTCCTATGTAGATTTGTTAACACATTGTTCGTTCATTGCACTGTCCCACATGCTATTAAAGCTGGCAGTGACGCCTCTATTGAAGAAAGTCGGTCTGGACCCCAAGATCCAACAAATTTTCGACCTATTACGAACACCTTGTTTTTTTAATATAATTTTTCATTTTTTAAAAACATCACACCCAACATTACAACTTTGGACATACATAATCGATGTCAGATCAACACATTATACATTTCCTGTCCTTCCCTCTTACGAACACACAGTTCTTCTTAAAACTGTGCAGGTGGCTACAAACCACCTGCAACTCTACATGGGGGGGGGTTTGGGGGGGAACTCTGGTCGGTGGTTTCTGCTGCTTTCACGGCAAGGGGAGTGCCTTGGTTGATCTCCAGACCCATAGTGGAGCAAAGTAGATCGGGGCTGCTGATATTACTGGATCTGTCAGCAGCCTTTGATCTGCTATACCATGGATCAAACTGAAACTGCTGCTAGATACGGATGGGCTTGCTGATGAGGCGATAAACTGGGTAAGGATGAACTGGGGGACTCATCTGAGGTGGATACTATTGTGTGGTGTCCCCAGGGGGTGTGTCTATCCCCCTATTTTTCAACAGCTATATATTGCCCCTATGTAGAGTTGGAGTTACTGGGATTCTTTTTCACAAATTATGTGGACTACTTTCAGTTGTCCCTTGCGCTGTCGGGGAAACTACCAGGAGAATCGGGACAAGCTTAGTGCGATCGATCGTTATAAAAAAAACTGGATGACCTCAAATTGGTTGTCTTAATGCTGGAAAGATGGAACTAATGACATACGGGTCTAAGATGTCTAGAGAACATGGCCCCCACCTTTTCCAGTTTTCTGGTTGAGGGCAGCCAGATAGCAGTAGCCAATAAGGTAAAAACCTTAGGCATGTATGTGGAAGCCATCTTGAATGCAGGTGCCCAAGTAGATGCTATAAGTACCCAATACTATTTGATACTATATGAGTACTAAGACGTGTATTTCTTTAAAAAAATGTTTTGATTTAATTTTTTAAAAATCAAATCGAAGTTGGTCCGGGCCGTTGTTCTTCCACACATGGATTGCAATGCCTTGGCAGCAAAGGAGACAAACTGCAGCAAAATCCAGAATGCGTCCGTCTGTATTGTCTATGGTATGAACGAAATGAACCTACCACCTCTGCCAGGAAGGAATTGCATTGGCTGCCTATATCTGCTAGGATCTGTCACAAGTGCATCCACGGATCTGCACCTAGTTATCTTAAGGAAAAGGTCTCCATATACAGGTCTTTTGGCAACCCTCTGCATTGTCCACAAGGCCTTCTGCTGCCTGGGGCCTAAATACCTTCAACTCTCTCTTCCTAAATATCTTCCTTCCCGAGCCCTTCGCTCATCGTCTCCAACTCCCTCTGGGTCAGCCGCTTCTCGAAGCAACGAGCTGGGGGTAGATCTCTCTCCGCGGCTCAGGCCTCCCTCTGGAACAGCCTTCCTGCCTCCCTGAAACTTGAGAACCATCTACGGTTCCAGAAGCACCTCAAAACCTTCCTCTTTGCTTCTGCTTTCTCTCCCTCTCCCCTGCTAATTCTTTGCCGAATCTGCAACTGGGCCACTCTTGCCGACCTCGGTCCTGGGCCCAGCCACTCTGCACTTGCACTGCCTCGCTGGCAACCCCTGCTCTGCGGGACTGTCTCTGTATCCCTACAGCCCCCGTTCCCAGCACTTGTCTGCACTTACCTTGCACTTGCCATCAGCTGGCCCTATTCATTTTATTATATATACTTACCTTGTACTGCACTTGCCCCTGCCCCCTCCCCTTGCGCTTTGTCCCTTCCCCCTACCCCTGCACTTGCGCGATCTGAATGACACCTGGCCTAGTAGGATCGTTGCCTGTCTTCCCCCGTTTCCCCCTCCCTGCCTCGTCGCGCCTTGAAACACTTGAAACGCTTGTGTATAGGCGCGTTACAAATGCCTTATCATATCTTCGATCCACCACTGCTAATAAGTGTGGTTCGGGTCAAGAGTGCATGGAAATGGACCTTCTTTACCAGTCTTGGTGGCATATGCATGGAACAAATTGCCCCAACTACTCGGAGGAAAAGAATCACTTGGTCTTTAGAAAGTCCCTGAAAACAACACTGTTCAGGTAAAGCATCTGCCCACCAGTCTGTCTCCTTCCTGTCTGTAAGCTAGCGCCTGGATGCCTTGAGGCTTTGGCGCTAAATAAGTGTAACATAACCTCCACATCAATGTCCTCTAGCTACGGGCTGTGTTCTGGGCCCTAAAGTCATTCCTTCTGTCCCTGAAGTGCAAAGTGGTGAGGATCTTCATGGACAACACCACCACAATGTTCTACATCAGGAGGGCACACGATCCCCAGCGCTCTCCAGAGAGTCGCAGGACTTGATTGCGCTGGGCCATCGACCAAGAGATATTCCTCATTTCCTTTCACCTGGAGTGGAGTCAAGAACACAATCGCTGTCTCGCTCAGCAGAGAGTTGCGCTCCTGCCACGAGTGGGGACTCCAGCAGGATCAAGTGAACTGCGTCTTCCTCAGTGTGGCAGACCCCAAATCGATCTGTTGCGATGGGGGCGAGCTCCAAATGGCAGAAACTCCGTAGCAGGTTCCACCATCCGAAGAGCATGGGTGATGCGTTCTCCTTCCTGTGGGAAGGCCTCTTCCTATACGCGTTCCCTCCACTGCTGCGAGTCAACTCAAACTGCCGATGCAGGATGATGGTACTCACCCTGGCGTGGGTGAGGAATATTTGGTACCTGGACCTTCTCAGCCTATCGGTGTTGCCTCAGGTCAGGTTGCCAGTGGTCGTGGATCTTCTCACCAGAGAAGTAGGCAAATCCTGCATCACGACCCAGGATCGATGAACCACAGTGCTTGGCTCCTGCAGCCCTAGAGGTCGAGGATAAGAGTTGCCAGCATACTGCAGGGAGGTCCTTGCCAAGGCCAGAGCTTTAGGTGCTACGGGCACATGAAGAAGCTTTTTACTACATGGTGCTGGTCGCAGAAGATCAACCCAGGGATTCGTTTATTCATTGTGCCAAAGTAGTCAGCGAGTGTCCCTCTCAAAATGGCCACCTCGCCATCCAGCACCATAGTGCCTTCGTTAACAATGCAGCATGCTGCTGCATTGATTGGCCAGCTGCCCAATTGGGGAGCCGGCAGGTGAATGCCAGCCCACACAAGGCCCCTGTCCGAAGCCTGTCGGTGCAGAGGAACAGGAGAAACGCTAGTAACATAGGGTAAACCATTTGGAACTGCTTAACACATCTTCACGTGTATGAACTATTGCACATTCAACCCTGAGTGCTTTACCATCACCACGTAAGAGGCTTTTTAGAGACTAAAACCTCTACCATCCACACACTGCTCCCTAATCGTATACCATCTATTGCCCAAATGAAACTGCATCTCAATGGCTCAGAATGCCATTTTGTATGCCTGAATCTAGCCTCTGTGAATGTTGAATGTGAACAGCAGGTATTCAAATCACGGTCTGTCTGCACTGGCCTTATCTCGCAACTGAAATACTGTGTAGGTTCCAGTGCTGCATCTAGCAGCCTGTGCATGTTGAATGTGACCATTAGTTACTTAAACCATTGCCTGTGTGCAATTGATATACTGCTTGATCCCACTCGTCCCCAATTATAGTAGCTTGCCAATGTTGTATCTTACTTTCCGCCTAAGCCATATGTGACCCATAGACGCTTAAACGGTTACACAGCATCATATTTTGTTAATGGTACACTACCTAGGCGACATTTAACTAAAGCAACTCTTAGACACCTGTATATGCCAAACAGGACTGACATCTAGAACACTGCAAGTTAACGCTGCCCCAAGAGAAGAATAATCTAGCTAAAGGCTGTCCCAAGCAACCTTTGACGCCAGACTATTAGTGCCCCCCACTAAGAAGCATGGCAGTTAAATTGGCTAACATGTCCGTCTCCTTTACTTAAACCACAATCATGCAGGCTTCGCAGTGACTCTGACTAGGATCAGACTAACGCGATCCCTATGCACGCCTCTCCACCCTTCTGACCATAGCTCCATCTTGCCGCCTCACTTCACCTCACAAGCCACCCTAATCCAGTAATAGGATGATCAACTAGTTCGACAAACGTAAAACAGTAATCATACCTACTACCCCTAGCCTCAGTCACCCTGTCTACTCGCCCTTAAACAGTAAGCTAGCAACCAGAACCAAGCTCAAGACTCCATTCTCAACCACTGCTTTGTAAGGGTTACATGTCTTAAAATCACTGCTGTGTATACAAAATATTGTGGCAGAAATGCTGTGTTTTTACCACCACAATCATGTAAAGGATGCAGGGGACACCCCCACTCACCTTAAATGGCATAATGCGGTACACTTGTACCGTGTCAAACCACAGCATTTTTGCCGCGATTTTATTACCCGATACCCTTGTTAGGCAAAGTTTGTATGCAGTACCCTTTGGGACCACTACACACAACTAGGACAACTGGTGAAAGCAAAACCAACCTGTGGTATGTCTGTACCAGTTTTTGGTAGCAAGCTGAGCAGCCAGCCTCATCTAAAGAGGGAATGTGAACTTGTAAGGATGTTACAGAGGTACTTCACACTAACCGGTTCTGAAACATTTACACTACTTTGAAGGAAGAGCAAAAAGGCATTCAGAGTAGTTGAAGGAACAAAAAGGCATACGTTAATAAAACTCAAGAGTTACTCTTGAACGGTGCAGATAGTTGAGTTCACCATAGGAGTTGATTCAATGCAATAGGTAGGCCAAAGTCAATGGGCTAGTGTCTTGTACAGGTAAAAACGGTTCTGGTATTTAAACTGAAAAGTCTTTGCCACGGTTCTCGGAAGTAGTTCACGGAAGAAAGGTAAATATGTCTGGTCACAAGCTGACTAGGCCTGCAAGTTGCCGCACTTTCGCAGTGAGGGCTACCTGTGTTCGGTCAGTAAAAATCATGGTAGTGTGTTGTAAAACCACTGCCATGAGCCATTTCGAGAGAAAGGGGTAGCATTTTACTAGACACAGGGGATACTAGGTAACCCCTCCAGCACTCGTGTGTGCTGGGTCTAGGAGTTCAAAAAGACTAGTAAAGTCATTAATTCTCTGGGAAACGGTAGTTTATTCCTGAGAAGGTATTTAAACCTATGGGAAGTCTAAAACGACATCCGTGTGCCACTACACTGCAGGGGCTGTGTAACACACATGAAAAGATGCCTATGGAGTTATCTTAACTCCATAACCCAAGAACACAAGAGTAAAACATCAAAATACATTAAGAGTGAAGGAAAAAGGCTCACTTTTTCCAGGTAAACCATAGTCCTCAAAACCCAGCAAAGTTGCTGTGGGTCTCTAAGGTGAAGGGAATTATGAGAATTCTCACTCTTTCATGCCAAAGGTTCTGTTGGAATTCCACCTCAACAAGCCTTTGGTGTTGTGTTCTTTCCAAAACCTTTGTCACCGGCTGTTCTCTTTACGCTCGCTGGATGTAGCTTGTGATCTGAACTTATACGTGGCACGCACAAAGTTTCTGGAAGAAGTCCCAACTATTCGTGAACTTGGTTCCTGTGAAACATGGGAAGGCCTTGTCCAAGGCTTCCATCTCCAGGTGGCTCTCCTGCTGCATCACTCACCGGTTGGCAAACGAACGCTGCCTGGCCGCCCACCAGAGCAATCGCTGCGATGAAGGCATTCCTGCCTGGTGTAACCCTGCTAGACATATGCAGAGTTGCTACGTTGAGGTCCATGCACTCCTTCACAAGATTTTACTGCGTCAACGGGAATTCCAGAGAGGAGTCCAGAGTCTGCCAAGCAGTGCTACACAACCTGTTCGCTTGAAGGTGCGCCTGTTCCGGAGGTAAGAGTAATTGCTTCTGTTGAACCTTGCCACCTCCCATTGTTGTGTAATGTTGTACTGCTATGTATTTGTTATTCATGAGCATGTGAATCCATGCCAGACAACAATAGTTACAGTAACTCGTTCCTTCGCCTACTTATGTTATGTGGAATGGCTTGGAGGACCTGAAGCATCTGATGTTTTGCCCAGTGACATTGCCCCAGTGGAGGTGCTTTTAAAACTATTTTTTCAGGTGCGTGGGTGCAGATCGACAGCTGAATTTAATGGCCATCACCCCCTCTAACACTGGCAGTGTTCGCTTAAGTACACCAAAAGGAAAGCCACACAAAGCTACCCTGCTTTTACACACATAGGTAGTCAGAAATTTGTAAGGGATTATGGCGACAGTCGAACGAACAACGCACGCGAAAGTGAGTGGGCTACATTATTTGAAGCGACGGCACAAACCCAAACTCTGAAAAGTGGCCGTGCACGGCATTTCCTTCTGACCAATACGTTAAAAGAACATAGTTGCAAAGACACCCTCCACTTTTAAATGGGATCCATCACGTTAACACAAATGCAGAAGTTTACTATAGACGCTACATCAAGATTCCATACAAAAAGAAAATCTACTTGCAGTTGTGAATGACACAAACTTTCCGGATAAAGGGGAAATCTGTGATAATTAACACACAACGAAAAGACAAATGTATCTCCTGCACAAGGCCATGTGCATGAAAACCTGTTCAGTCCATGTGCCCTCTAACAATGGTCCTGAAAACTGGTTTGAAGACACACAAAGCAGATCAGTTTATGATGGCGTTTCTTTATTTCCAGAAACACTTATACGTTCAACAGAGTAGACCAATCTGTAGATATATGCTAAACTCTTCTCTCTTGTTACTAACCTCACTAAAGTATTTGAAGCAATATTAATTTGATGCTACTAATTTGCTTGTTGCTTAACCCCTTAAGTGTCAAGGACGAGATCTCGTCATTTGAATTGCATGTGCAGTGCCAAGGACGAGATAGCTTGTCATTGTAATTGCATGTGCAGTGCCAAGGACGAGATAGCTTGTCCTTTTTTGGCACTTTGTTTTGAGCGATCCCCGATTCTTTTCGAATGTTTTATTTTTTTAATTGTATGTTTATTTTGGGTTCTGGGAGTAAAAAAAAGGGTAAAACACAATAAAAGGGTTTGGGGGTAACCCCCATTTCGAACAAATTTTTAAAAAATTCAACTTTTTTTAACGATCTGACTTTCGACAATGTCATTCGATTTTATGACTATGAACCCCACCTCACCCCCCGCCCTCCCGGGCTATGTAAGGGGGAGGTCCCCCTCACTGCCAGGGGGCTGGATTACCTTCAGTTTCACGTCGGTGTGCGTAAAGCACATCGGCGTGAAACAAAGTAAAATCCCTGCAGCAGCCATTTTCGGCTGCAGTGAAGAAAGGTGAGTGCCCTCTGTCAGCCTCGATCTCCGGCTGTATTTCAAGCCGGAGATCGAGGCGGGTATAGTTGGAAAGTGTGTAGTCCGATCCACGCACTCCGATCATTTCTGTGAATTCTAAGTTTTATGCACCAGCCCACATTTTTAATCTGTACCTCCTTCAGATTTCACCCGTACCTTTCACATGTTACATCAGTACCTTTCACTTCATCCGTTCAATCCACATGTCCCCATTCATCCAAATACTTTGCCCGCTCCATCCGTTCTGCGCACTCGGCCATTCTATTCACATACGCCACCCATTGCATGAGGTGCCCTCGCCATCCATTTGGGGTGAGGAGGAGAGGGCCCCCATAATGGTGGGACAGGCCCCCCAGTGGGTGGGGCATTAAGGGTTGGGCACCCCAGGGTGCAGATTAGCACACCAATTTGCCCTCTGCGCCAAGCCAAGTTTCGTAAACAAAAAAAAATGGTGGAACGCATTTTAGGGGGTCTGTGGGTCCACCCCAAAGGGACGGGGAATTTTCTAATGGGACGGGGTGGTGACCCCGTCTCCACCCGCAATGGAGTGGGTGCCATGTCATGCAGCCCTCCCTGGGACAAGATATCTGCTCACAGGAAGGGACGCCGGAGCCCAGGGAGGAGTGCAGGACATCCCCCCCACTTATCTGCCCCTGAGTAGGGCTACATGAGATGCACCACCCCTCCAATTGGGGTGGAGGTGGAGAGGTGCACACCCCTTCACAATAGAAAATTACCTGGCGGTGTATGGGGCCCCTCTGCCCCTGCTAAAGGGCAGCCTGCCATTTTGAATTATTTTCTTTGTTTACTAAACTTGCCGTGGCGCAGAGGGGCACATTGGTGTGCCAATCTGGCCCGGGGTGCCCAAACCTTACTGCCCCACAATCTTTTGGGGCCCTCTCCCCACCCCAAATGGAGGGGGGGGTGTACCTCATCCAGCCCTTTGCAGGAACCCTGCATGAGGTGACCCCGCCACCCATTTGGGGTGGGTCGAGGGCCACCAAAGATTGTGGGACAGGCCCCCCAGTGGGTGGGGCAGTAAGGTTTGGACACCCCGGGGCCAGATTGGCACATCAATGTGCCTCTCTTCACCAAGGGGAGTTTGGTTACCAAAGGGAAAAAGTGAAAATGGTGCAACGCTTTTTAGGGGGGCTGTGGGGCATCCCAAAGGGTCTAGACATTTCTAATGGGATGGGACGTTGATCCCCATGAGGTGGGCCGCCCCTCCAATTTGGCCATGTGTGGATTCCCACGGGTGTCCTCTTTTTGGAAATGCATGGGGTTCCCTGTTTTCCTTGGTGGCTTGGACACCCGAGGCCCATATCTGTATGTTGTGCTTGTCTGGAGAAAGTGTCAAATTCAGGTGTCGAAACAGACTTTGGGTTACCTGTGTTTTAGGCTTTCTCCTTGGCGCCCAGGTAGGTGCACCCACACATGTGAGGTAGAGTTCATCAGGACACCTGTGGGAACGCAGGAAGGTATAACATTTGTGTTTGTGTGGTTTTTATAACGTTTTGACCCATTTGCTGGTGCCCTTTGTCGCACAACCCTTTCATTTCCCAAATGTGACCTACATTTAGTCGCTGCTTTAGGCACCATACACTTTTGTAACCTGCAAAAGTCGCCTACCCTTGTAAAGGTCTGCCTGTGTTCTTTCAAAAAAATTGATGCTTGCTGTTCCTCACCACATTGGTTTTCCCGATTTACACATGCCAAGTGCGTCTGCTCAGGCCATGAGCGTGAAACGCCTGTGTACCATGGCTCAGTGTTTGGCTTGTGGTATTGCTTGTTTTATAAAACACTACAAAAAATGTGCTTTCCTAACTGCAAGAGTCGGATGTAGCGGAGCATTGCTTTTCTCAAAATTCATAGAAGCCATTGCTGTACCAAGCCAACCATGTCCAACACATACCCTTTTTTTCGGTCATTTTCCTGCTTTTCCCCCAATCTATGGCATTTTTACCCCCTACCTAGTTGTTGCCTGACCTACGCAAATCACCCCTTCTTAACTTGGAATTTTGTCTACTTTTCAGAAATATGCCTTTCTATCCTCCAATTCGGCTTTCCTACCCTTTTCTTCCTTTCCGTCCATGCATGTCCAATTGGCAAAAATGGCCAAAATCGCCTACCTCTCAAACGCATTTGATAACCACATCAAAATATCTTTTTTTCGTTTCCACTCAACCTGTTCTTGAAAGCCAAGAAATTGGGGAACTCAGCACAGCAAACCAGTAGGGTAGTTTTTTTCCTTTTTTACCAACTTTATTTTCTGCTCATGGACTCGTTACAAGCATACATGTGAGAAACAGTATACAGAAATCTTATTCTTCTTTTCAGTTCTCTTCAAGTCTACAATAAGTCATTCGTTTTTTATAACTCAACTCCCCCCCCCCCCTCCTTTGTCTACAGTAGAGCAAGTAACAATTATCCCCTTTCATCTCTCCCGCCCCCCAACTGGGATGGTTCCTCTTGCTACACCATTAGCCAGTGCAAATGCAGTTCGCCTATGTTAGCGATTGTTGTGGGCCCATTCGGGCTTCTGTCTTTCCAGGGAGCTTTAGTTCAGAATCGTTCTCATCAAGTTTGGTCTGTGGAAGTAGGTTTCCCCATCTGCAACAAAGTCTATGAATGGGTCCCACACTTCCCTGAACTTCAAGTATTTGTCTTTTATGGCCCCTACCTTTTCCATTGCCAGTATGTGCCATTATTTTAACCCACCAGCATGCAACCACTGTGCTTTCAGGGTTTTTCCATCTTTGGGCCAGAGTGTTTTGCTGCGTTTAGTAGCTGTGTGATCAGGGTTGCGTTATTGCCCGTCTCTGCGTAGACCCCTTCAACTGCAGTTCCCAACAGTATTACCTTTGGGTCGTGTGGGAGTTGTCTCCCTGTGATTTCTTATATGTCCCAATATATTTCTTTCCAGTATATTTCAGCTTTAGGGCAGGTCCACCACATGTGGTATAGGTCCCCTGATGCCACATTGTCTCCAGCAGTCTCCAGCAGTTTGGGGGTGGGGGGTGGGTAGGTTCATTTTGTTTCATCTGTGTGGGGTTAGGTACCATCTTGTGTATAGTTTGAGGTCTCTTTAATTGTGGTGTGTTTGGATGCCTTGGCACTCTTCAAAATTTGTCCCCATTCCTCCTCCGTGATGGGGGCTCCCAGATCATTGTTTCTATGAGATTTGATCCTCAATTGTGCGTTGTCTAGCAGCTTGTATATTCTTATTGCTTTGTGGGTCTGGTCTTCCTGTAGGGTGAGTTCCAATCCTATGGGAACCCTGGTGACCACCTTTTTTAACCCCTTCCTGGGAAATCCAGTGCCAGATTTGTATATACTTGTACCTCTCCTTTCCCCCTATACCGAATTTGTTTGCATTCCTCGCTTTGTAGTGGGGTTCCTTCGAGGTAGAATTCTTTCAGGGGGATCTGGTGTGGTCGCCCCCAGTTTGCCCAAAATCTGTCCCGGTTACCCAGGGTGAAGTCCTGTTTGTGTGCCATTGGTGTAAAGGGGCCCGGTCCAGGGGCTATGATGTTTTCTAAGTGCTGTGTCCCATGCTTTTAGTGAAGTGCGGGTGGATTCTAGTAGCTGTCCCTCCACCCCTCTGGCCCCTGCCGGTAGGGCATGCAAAGTCCCTAGTGGAATTCTGGTTTTTCCGTGTTCTATTCCCAGCCATCCCTTATGTAGATTTCGTCCCATCTGTTTCGGCATGGGGACTATCTGCCAGTGTGTATCTTTCCATGTCGGGGGAGTCCCAGTCCCCCAATAAGGGTGGCCTGGTTAAGATTCCTTTTTGGATTCTGGGTTTCTTCCCATTCCATACAAAGGATATCAAATCCTTTTTGTAGTTTTCTGCACATTTTGGGGGGATCTCGGGGGGGGGGGGGGGGGGGGGGAAGCTAATTACAAATAGGAGGCGGGGTAAAAGGGTCATCTTTAGTGCGGTTGTACATGCGAACCATGAGTTCCTGGGCATCCCATCTCAAGAGGTCCTCCTTTAATTGTTTCCACAGCGGCACTGTTCTCCCGGTAGAGGTGTCTATATTCCTCTGTCAGTTATACACCAACCTGGGAACCCCAGGCCATAGACGACCTAGGTGTACATTGTGCTGCCCTTTTTTTTTTAGGGAATCTTCTCTTCGGTTATGTTTAGGGCTTTTGATTTTGCATAGTTAATGGTGAACCCTGATACCCAAACAAATTCCTGTAATCTTTCTAGGGTTTTGGGTAGTGATTTGGCAGTGTCTCAGGAACAGTAGGATGTCGTCCACTTATAGTGCGATTCTGTGCTCTATCCCTTCTGCTAATACCCCTTTTTATCTCTAGGTTCTGTCTTATGGTTTGTGCCACTGGTTCCATTGCAAATATAAGTGGGGATAGCGGGCAGCCCTGCCGCGTGCCTCTTCGAATTTGTATTGTTGTAGTGGGTCTGCCATTAACTATGAATGTTGAGGAGTTTGTAATTCCCCAGACCATCCTTAAGGTGGGGTCCCAGGTGTATTTCTTCAGGGTTAGCTTCAGGTACGACCAGTCTAAGCATCGAAAGCGCTGTGTGCGTCCAAGGCCACTATGGAGAATTTGTTTTGTTCCCTATCTATGTATACTGCCCGCCTGATGTTGTCCTGTGTCTCCCTATGATAAATCCTGCTTTACCTTAGTGGATTATTTGGGGTAAGACCATCGTCAATCTGTTTGCCAGGATCTTTGCATATAACTTGGCGCCGCTGTTAAGTAATATTGGCCTGTAACCTGCGCACTCTGTGGGGTCTTTCCCTGGTTTAAGGATTAGGACTGTGGTCGATTTCCCCATGTCTGGCGTGACTGCCCCGGTTTCTCTGATTGAAAAGATTCCTTAGTGGGCCCAGTAGCTGGTTCCTGAAGGTTTTGTAGTACCTGTTCCCATCTGGCCCAGGTGTCTTATGTGGGAGGTGTTATGGCATCGCTTATTTCTTGGGTCGTTATGGGGGCTTGAAGGTTCAGGTTGTCTTCCGTTATCTGGGGGAGAGCTATTTTGGCCATGTAATCTAGCTAGAGTTGTGGGGATAGTTCCTCTCGAGGTCTAGGTGGAACTTTTCCATAATGTCTAATTTTTCATCCTCCGATATACTTATTCCCCCCCTCCCTCCTTTGGGTTCTTAAGACTCACTATGTAGTTGCAGGTTTTTGTTTGTTTAGCTGCTAGGAATGTGTTAGCTTTACCTCTGTGTGCTTAGTAGGACTGTTTAGTGTGTAGTAGGGATTGTGCGGTGTGATCTGCAATGTGGGTTTCTAGTTGGGCTCTCACTTTTTGAAGGTTTCTTACTGTTTTGGGTGTTTGTTTAGCCTTATGTTATGTCTCTGCTTCCTTCAGTTCCAGCTCAAGTTTCTGTTTGAGTAGCTTTCTCTCCTGTGTGTATGCTGTGGTTTATGTAAATTCCCCCTGCATTACTGCTTTCCCTGCTTCCCGTATTACCCCCAGTTTGTGTCTCTGTTGGCGTTATCCTGAAAGTAATTGTTCAACGCTGTTTCCATGTGGGCTCCAAGGGTGACATCTGAGTATGATATCGTTCAGTTTCCAGGTTCTGTTTGTGCGGGGGGTGTCTTTGATGGGGATCAATTTTAGTATGACTGGGGCATGGTCTTTGAGGTATTGTACTCCTATTTGTATGTCTTCGATTAGTGGGATGAGGGTGGATGAGGTCAGGAGCATGTCTATCCTCAAATAGCCCCCGTGTACAGGCGAGTATTGGGTGAATTCCTTTTCTGTACCATGAAATAATCTCCACGTCTATTACCCCTAGGTCCCTGAACAATTTGCTTAGTGCTTGTCTGTTCCCGCTGTCTGCCACGGTGGGGGAGGGTCTTATCTAGAGTGGGGTCCATTATGCAGTTAAAATCTGCCTCCATTATAATTTGTCCCTCGCAGCGGCTACCCAGGTTCCGCAGGATTTCGCCCAGGAAGATGTCTGGTCTATCATTCGGGGCATATAGTGCTATTAGGGTATGTTTGTTCGTGCAGGGTGCCCTTAGGTAACAGGAACCTACCCTCTATATACAGCCTTTTTCTTGAATGGTAAGTTGGCGTTTAGTAGGATTGCGACTTCTGTTCCCCCCCGGCTCTCTGGAGGCAAAGTATTGTTTGGGGAAGGCCTTATGGGTCATCCGTTTCTCGTCTATCGTGAGCAGGGGTTTCTTGTAGGAATACTATTGCGGCTTGGAGTTCCGTATACCGCGTCGTTTCATTGGTGAGTTTAGGCCCTGTACATTCAGGGTCATGACCGTTAACTCGGGCATGAGCCTTGTGTGGGGGATTCTTCATCTCGGTGCCCTCTTTCAGCTAGAAGTGGTGTACACTGTGTAGTTGCGGACCAATCCTCGAACAAATCCCAACATAACCAAACCATTATAAACTTCAAACTTGTTTCACCCTCATGGTGGTGGGACCAAGGAGTCTTTGCGCCTCTTCCGGTTTCCCCCCGGCGCGTTGGGTCCCTTGATTTCCCCAGCATCCCATTCACCAGGGCGTATCTGGGCTTGGTCGTGGGTTCCAAGATTCCCCCCCCACCCCCGCTGCCCAGGCTTAATTCAATCTCCTCTCTGATTTACCTTTCGTTGTGTCCTTTTTGCGGTCGTCGGCCTCTCTTCCATTCCGTCTCCGGGTCCTTTGCTTATTGTTATGCAGAACCTGTTCCCTTAAAGTTTATCGTGGTTTGGAACCCTTTGGTACGGGTTCTTTCTTGGTGTCGCCTGGTGTCTGGGGACCATTCCCATCGTCTGGGTCTTCCCTTTCTCAATTGGCGTGTTTCCATATTTTTCTGTGGTTCCTCTACCAGCTGCAGAAAAGTTATCCCTTCGCATGTAGAGATCCGATATGGTTTGCCTTCCCACATAAATTGTAGTCCAAAGGGATATGCCCATCTATGTTTTTGGCTTTCAGTGCTCTCGTGACTGGGTGCATCAGTCTTCTATGCAGCATGGATAGGGTGAAGTCCTGAAGAGTTGGATCTGGCTGCCGTTGATGGTGACTGTCAGTTGCGTGCGGGCTGCTCGTAATATTTCCTCCATTAAATGAGGTCATTGCCATGAGCATGTCTCGGTTGCTGGGTCGTTTCGCTTGGGCCCACTCTGTATTCTCTCAATGGATACGTTTTCTGGTGGAGTGTCGTTGAGCATGCTGCTGAAGCATAGCTGGATTGTCTCTTTAAGGTCTTTGTCCCCAATCGTTCGTCCAGGCCTTTGACTCGTATGTTGGACCTTCGTGAGCGGGTCTCTAGGTCCTCCGCTTGCAGTTTTGTGTGTGGCTCTGGAGATCTGTTCTAGGAGGGTGCTGTTCTGTCTTACATCTTCTGTTGTCTGAGAGGCCCTTCTCCGTGGTGTCCACTCTGTCCCCCAGCTCCACGATGTCTCCTCACCACCTGCAGGGAGGATTTTAGTTCTTCTCGGATAGTGCCCAGTTGGCTCTGGAGGGATTCCATCATTCTGTTCTCCATGCCTCACATTCCTGTAGGTCCTCCTTATTTATTTGTATTTGTTTTAATTGTAAAGCGCAACCAGCCCCAGGGCATACAGGCGCATCAACTTACTTACAGGTTAGTCGTTACGTCACAGTTACATACAAGTGATCAGTATAAGTACAGTAGGGCAGGCAGGAAAATCGCATTCACAATCTTTACAAAAGATAATAGCGATATAAATAAATAAGACAGGTACGCCAAACAGTAAGGCAGAAGATAGGCAAGTGGGCGGAGGAGGGTAGACTGTCATGGTGTCCATGTCCTGGAGCCAGTGTTCAGTATTGCGCTTGAATACATGGAAGGAGGGTTCTGATCTGAGAGAAGCAGAGTGTGTTCCATAACTTAGAAGCAAATACGGGGAAGCTAGCACCTCCCGAGTTCTGGAGTTTGAATCTCGGTATGGTCATTGTTTGTGCTTGTGCCGCTCTGAGTGGTCTTGAGGACGTATGTGAGGTGAATTGATTCGTAAGGTAGGCAGGAGCAAGGTTGGCCCTAGCTTTGTGTTAGAGGAAGAGATTTGAGTGATATTCTGTGCTCTACCGGAAGCCAACGCAGGTCGCGTCTAGTCTCAAATATGCAACTTTTTAGGGATGCTGAGGGCTGCCCTGATGGCATTATTCTGAATTACTTGAAGTTTGTTAATATTTTTATGGCTAGTATCTAAATAGAGCGTTACAGTAATCCATTTTGGACACTAAAGTTCTGGCAAGTGTGATTTTATTAGGTGTGGTAATGAACAGCCTGCAGGCGGTGATTAGTTTACATGTGTATGCGGATGATGCTGCTACCGCGTTGGTTTGTCTGGAGAAGGATAATGTGGCATAAGGTAAATGCCAAGAGTTTGTGTTCAAGACTGTGATAGCGTTACCATCTATAGTGAATGATTTGAAGGCAGAGTTTAGTTTCTTCAATTTAGCATGTGTGCCGAGGATTAGTTTTATCGTCAAGACAAAGACTGTGTTGCACCATCCATGCTTGTATTACTGAGTAGATGTCGTTAAGTTGCTGTCAGTTGCATAGTCTCCATAGATGGGAATGAGTATCTGGGTGTCGTCAACACCCAGAGAGTCAAGGATGTCAAACGGGGACTTAGTAGTAAAGACATTGTAGAGCGTAGGGGACACGCAAGAGCCTTGCGGAACCCCACAGGGTACTGGGGATGGTTCAGCAGAATCAGTAGGGGAGAAGACCCTCATAGTTCTGTTCGCCAGGAAGGAGCTGATCCAGGAAGTGGCAGTCGGAAAAATGGGCTGCAGATTTCAAATGGTGGCAGAGCGTTTGGTGATCGACCAAATCAAAAGCTGCTAATAGATCAAGCAGTAGGAGTGGTGCTAGTTTACCATTATCTTTTAGCACTTGAATTTGTGTGGTGAGATCTATCAAGGCAGTTTCTGTGCCGTGTCTTGGACGGAAACCAGATTGCCTCAGTCTCAACAGGTAGTTAGATTCTAAGTAAGCCTGTATTTGCAGGTAAGCTGCTCTATCCAGTATTTTTAATAAAAAGGCTACCGTAGTAATGGGCCTATAGTTTGATGGATTGGCAGGGTCGAGGGTCGGTTTTTTGATTAGCGGAATGACCCAGGCGTCTTTTGTTATCAGGCATTACTCCAGTTTTGAAGGAGGCATTGATAAGGTTAGTGATAAACTGCGCTAGATCATGTGCAGCTGACTTGATGGTCGGAGCAGGGCAAGCGTCACCTTGGCAGTTAGAAGGTTTGAGTTTTCTAATGATATTCTCCACTTCCCATATTGCCATGGGGGAGAAATTAGATGGTTTGCACGTGGGCTTAACGGTAGGAGTCTTGCTAGGATATTGTTTGTAGTCAGGGTCAGAGAGTAGCATACATTTTTTTCCCGTTGATTTTAGATTGTAGCCTTTTTTTAGCGCCATGGTGTCGGTATCCGCTATGTCAGTTTCAGTGTTTGAGTCTTCTGTCTTACTCATGTGTTTCCCCTCCTGGGGATGCTTCCAGTATAGTTCCAGCTGTCCGTTTCGCCCTTTCGCTGTGGTTCTGATTCTTGCTGGGGTGTTTCTGATTTGTTGCCGGACATCTGTTGTGCGTCTTGTGTGGGTGGTAGTATGGCTCCTTGTCACCTGGTGTCTGTGGCCAGTGTGTGGTCTTGACTTTATGGCGTCCCAGGGAGTCACACTTCACAGGTTATCCCTTCCATGGGACGTTATCAGTTTGGTCTCAGGTACGTTCGGATCCTGCTTTCAGACCTTTCCAGGGCTCTTGTCTTTGTTCCCTTCGCCCACACCCGCAGTGGTCCCAATCGTGTTGGTGGGGCCTCTCCCCCTCCCAGGCTCGGGTCTCAGTGATGGCGGGGGGGGGGGCGAGAAGGGTTCCTCTGCTTCTGCTGGGCCTGGGTTTCATCCACCTCCCCTGGGGGTGGGTCTCCATTTGGAAATCCGGGATCGATCTCCTCTCCCCAGGTGTATTGGTCAGCGCGGAGGTTCAGCTAGGTAGTTCAGTTTCTGCCTCGGGGTGTTCCGGGTACAGTGTGTGTCTGCCTTCCGTGTGATATGGGCTTTGGCTGTGCCGCCCGTGTTGGTGTCCAACTCCTTTGCAGGGCGCTGGATTCCCCCCCGGGTCTGTCCACGCGAATCTCCGCTTTTCTCTTCGCTCTTGTGTGCAGGCGCCGCAAGACAGCCTCTGACGGCAGTCCCTAACGGTCAGCTCTTTCATGAGGGTGTGGGCCAGGTTCCAATATGGTGTAGCAGAGGGGGACCACGCTGTTTCCCCTGTCCAGCTGTCCCCGCGGCTTTCTCCAGTTCCCCGTTGCTGGAGTGCTTCCAGACCTCGGTCCGGTTCTTCTCCTTATCCGCACTTTTCCACGTTCAGCGAGGGGGGGGGGATGGGGGGGGGTTCTCCAGAGGGGGCTTGTACCCTCCGTTGGGGGTTGTGGGCCTGATATGTGTCCCCCCACTGTTCGAAGCAGTTATGCCAAACTGGCGTACGCTGCCGGATCCTTCAATGCCGTCTGTTGTAATGGGGTCTCGGCTCTGCTTGGGGTTTTACAGCGTTTATAGTCTGGTGAGTTATGGAGGACGGATGCATCCGGATTTGTACTTTTGGTGTGTTTTGGCGAGTGAGGTATCTGGCTATTGCTGCTGTCATGAGTATGTGGTGGTTTTCTGCGATGTTTCTCCTTTATATTTCCCCGTTTGGGCAGAGGAGCAGGGATGTGCATCGTCACAGGGTGGCGGCCATCTTGGAATCAAAAGTAGGGTAGCTTTGTAAGGAATTCCTTTTGGTTTACTTGATTTCCTCACCCACAAAGCCCTCTATATAAGAGGAATCTTTCTTGCTCATCTTTATTTTCTCTAGTGTTTGCAATTAGTCAATATTTGAAGTGGGTCTTGAGAATACACATGAGAACTGCATGGAATGCATAAATAGCCAATGCTGAAATTTGACTATTTCATTATGATCCATGTGTCTTATGTATTTTATGATGTGAAGGTACGTGCACTTTAATGACTTGTGGTCGGAATAAAGCTAATGAAATGGACCAACTTGGTAGACCCTGTTGCTTCAATAATGGTGGGTCATGTTAAACCACTCGCCAGTTGGCCGTCAAACCCTCCAATCAGTGTTATTCAGGTTTGCCATTTTTTTCGGTGTAGTACCTGTAGAAGAGCCCAGTTATTAAACGTGTACTTTAACGTGGTTCCCAATTTGTCCATTATTAACATTGAGCTGCTCCTCACTGTACTAAAGACTACATCTGAGACCTTAATGTTGGCACTTTTGCTAGAGCTGTAATGCCACCTTCAAGTGATCATGCAAGTGTTTCATGTTGAGGTATTGATGCCATTTAAACTTTTTTTTTTTTTTAGGTGGAATCGGTTCTGAATGGCAAGTTTCAAGCTTCCATTGACAGGTGTCTTATAATTGACTGCAGATATCCATACGAGTATGAAGGAGGCCATATCAAGGTGAGTGGATCTGTGAATTGAGTCATTCAAGTTTGTTTGCAAGTCCTCTTCAATACTATGCAGGTCTTATTTGGTATAGTGACTTCTTGCAACTCTTGCTTCCTACATGTTAGGGTGAAGAGTGTGCCCTCTTCAGTTCAATGTCCCCTTTGCCCACTGGGTCCCCATCCAGTGAGTAAGTCTCTTGCAGGACGGTTTACATAATCTGCTCCCCTACAGTATTGAATGTTGGACCAATAATGACTAGGACTACTTTCACAGGAGTATGATCCCGCCGCCAACTGTGAAGAGGAGTCGAAGTTTGAGGAACCAAGTGAAGCTGCCCAACGGGAAAGTCGTAGTACCGGTATAAATGTTTATGAAGGTCTTCCCAAGCAACGGGGGGGCTCAATATGGGTCCCATTACCTACCTTGATAAGTGCAGCCTTCTACCCACAGGCGTACTACCAGAGGTAAAAAATGCCAACACTGATATGGAAAACCAGAGAGCAGACAAGGATGCCCATCCGTCAAGAGTAACTTGGAGCTCAGGGAAAAGACATTGGACCCAGCCAGTACGCCCAGACCTGGACCTAAAATTGCAGCAGTTTTGTGGCAAAAGCCTTCTGTAGGCAAGTAAACGGGCAGAAAATCAGCAGTGTTGCCAGGGCTAGGGTCTCAAGACCTACCCAAACTATCAGTTGGACCTTGGTTTTGGCAGCCAGTCCTGGTGGCCCCAAAATTGCCTAACATTCAGATTCTCACTTACAGGGAGAATGTTTAATGGTGGGCACCAGTCTAAAGATACCCACACTAATCCTGAGGGTGCAGAAAGGCTCGGAGGGAAACCATGTTCTGACAACTGCCCTTCTAAGCCTGTCTTGTGGTTTTGCTGTACGAAGGAAAGACTACAACCATGGCAGAGTTGGGGTGATTTTTGGCCAACCTTCTGAGGGCAGTGTAACATTTAACCTAATGGGGAGTGTTGGGGCAAAGATTTTATTTTTGGGGCCTTCCTCAAATAGATTTCAATTTTATTTTTGCTTGGTGGCATTACTTTTTGGGAGCAGTAGAGCCTTCTACTTCACTAGCTTTATGCTCTGGTTTCATGGATAACTTGACCATGCCTAAGACTATCCAAACCAGAAGAATGTCTCCCCTAGTGGATTTCTTGTTTTTTAAAGCTGCACACTGCACCTCAGTGTTGGGATACTTTATTGACTTTTGTGGCTTTGTTACAAATGCGCAATGCATCCAGTTTGGGCTGGTGGCAGTCTATTTTTGCCTGTTTTTTTTTCTCCTGCAATTATGTATTTTGTGCATAATGCCATAGAGTACTATATAATATAAAATGGCTGTGCAGCAAGATTGTTGCCTGTCTTTTGGCCTGTCCTTGCTATATATGCAAAGCATCTGCTTTCCCAGGCTGGCTGTGCGGTGCTTAATGTGGAGGATGGTCCTGTCTGCTCCCAGTCCATATTTGCCAGTCTGTTGCTGGACAGAATGTTTGACCACTGGCAGTGTGGGGGGGGGGGGGTGGTCATTTTTATGCTTCATCCCCTCTTAGTGAAACCCCCAGCACTTTTTGCTGGACTTCTGGACCTTTTCATATGTATCCTGAATGAGTGGAGCCTTTTTCCAGTCATTCTTATGGGCTCTGTCTTTTGGAACTCTTTCCTATGGAGTCTACGTTCCTCCGTTTAAGGCATCTGTATTTTACTTTTGCAGGACACTGCTCGTTGGGGGCAGTGTTTCTTGGAACCCTTTGGGTTCTCCTTTGAGTCTTGATTTACTCCAGCATGGATTCACATGCTCATGAATATTCCCTGTAAGGCCAGGAAACCTCTGTAAAAGAATAGTTTAACTTACAAACTTGGTTTCTCTAAACCAATCATTGAGCTCTAGATCATACTGCACCCAGCCAATTACTGCACTCTAAGTGCCCCACCCCTCCTCTGGCAGTCTTCAGGTTTTTACTGTACGTTCAAGTGTTGGGAGTCCTTGTGCTTGGCTCTCAAGCTTTTCCTGCTTTTTGGAAGAGTTTTATCTATTTAAGTCAATCGAGCTTTGTGCTCCATCATTATGGGAATCTGTTTTTTGGTTTCTTAAGTGCTCCTCAAGGCCAAATGTCGTTTCTTCGTGGAGTCTTCTTGAAGATTCTTCAAGGCCTATGCTGCGTGGATAATGGCGTACGAGAAGGATTCAATCTTTGTATTGACTGCAGTTTGCAGAATGTTTATATGGATGATTAGCATTTCCAGTGCCTCACACGGTGGTGACACAAGGAGGATTGTGCGTTTTGCCACAAGCTCTCTTCTGGAAGAATAGCTTCAGGCCAAGGCCTCCGCCTTGGGTTTGTCCCAGGAGCATGCCTCTCCCAGGTCCGGGAAAGCGGAGCATGCTTCTAAATCCGTTGGGAGTGCTGTTGCGGCAGGCTCCTCAGCAGCCAGGGCGCATCAATCTCCTGCTACTTCAGTCACCAGTCAATGCTCCAGATCTTCGTCCAAGAGGAAGTTGGACCATCCAGGCAAGCTCAAGGTAGCCCCAGAGACGGCCA
The DNA here is from genome assembly GCF_040938575.1 of Ambystoma mexicanum. Lineage (NCBI taxonomy): Eukaryota > Metazoa > Chordata > Amphibia > Caudata > Ambystomatidae > Ambystoma > Ambystoma mexicanum. Next base: position 1,404,252,494 of record NC_090923.1, on the reverse strand, counting down.
AAGGAAAGTCCAAGGTGGACTGGGGCCCTGACCCTCCTTTTAAGGAATAGGCCCATCGGGAGAAGGCACCCAGGACTTCCACGAAGGCCAAGCAGGACAATGGGCCGGTTCTAACCGTGAAGGCTCAGGTACACCGATTGAAGGCTCAGGTACACCGGTTGAAGGCTCTGCCTTCTTTCAAAGGATGCAGGGGCAGATCCGCAGGATGCTTCCCTCCTCTCCCACCCCCCTCGTCCCCCTGGCAAGAGGGAGTCTTCATTCCAGCCCATTGAGAAGACCCTGGAGAAGATGCCAGTCATCTCACTGACTGAGAACATCCCCACTGGACGCGCAGAAAGGGGGTAGAGGTGAGGAGGTTCTTCAAGGCATAGATATCTCCTCCGAAGAGGAGCTCTGCTACCTTCCGACCATCCATGAGGGTGATGGTGACTAGGGGAACATCGGAGCAGCGCCCTACACCGAGGGTGGTGATGGAGTAGACGACAGCTGGACGAATGGGGCCTTGGCACTACCGGCTCCCCAGCTGCCTCCTACAGACCCAGCGCTTCTACCGCCCCAGAGATGCCTCGCAGTGGACATTCTCTCTACTCTACATATGCTGGTATCCAAGAGAATGCCGGTTGTCCTGACGGGCCCCTACCACGGTTCCTGTGCTAGCCAACCACCCCTTACCCCCTGCGACGGGTGTACTGCTGGTGAAGAGGCACCCTGCCCTCTCCTCTGCTGCAGGATGATACAGATCCTGACATGATGGGCACGGACGATGACAGTGGCATGGGCGACCGCCCCACTGGATGAGATGGGCCCGTTCCATGCGATCTCCAGGGCTTCAGAGCTCTCCCAGCTTGTTCCAGAGAAGGATGTCTTATACGAGCGCCGCAAGGCAAAGAGACCATCCTTTCAGTCCCACTCAGGATGGCATTTGGGACTCTTGTTAGGGAGAATTCCCATAAATGTGCTAATTCCTTCTACCTTGGAGACCCCCAACTCTTTTGCTGAACTTTGGGACCTGAAATTTTTAATTTAAACTTTATGGAGTTTAAGATGATTCTATAGCATCTTCATGTTTCACTGCACCCTCTGTGCAGTGACACAGGGTTGTCTTTTTAGACTACCTTCTTTGGGATAAAGTACTGTTTCCCAAAGAATGTAAGGTTAAATTGACTTGCTAGTCTGTAAATTCCTAGAAAAAACAGTCTCTCACTCTCTCACTGGAGGGGCTTCCTAGTATCCCCCTCTAGAAACTCATGTAGCAGTCAAGTGCTTCCCTATCAAAATGGCTGGTGGCAGTGGTTTAAAACTACCTTGATTTTTCGCGAACCCCGGTAGCGAAAAATCACGGGAGCCATGTTTTTCAAGATGGCACCTTAAGCCCCTTTGTTTAAACGGGTCCTGGTGGTCTCTTTTCACCATTTCTTTTTGGGAAGGTCCTAGTGTTTGTCTCTGCACACCAAACTAGGTTTGGTCCCTTTGTTTCTATGCCTTTTGGCGGGCTTCAGGACTGAAGACCGCCTCTGGCGTCTGAGTGTCTGGGGGTGGGCAGGAAGTGAGGGAGATGCCTGAAACGCCCTGTGCTTGGTCTACTATGAGACTGACATGCACTCTGGCGTGATTGGATGGCTGTCCAGCAAGGACAGCCACCCTGCTGGGTGAGTGGCAGCTAGGTTGGAATGAAAGGGAGAAAACTGTTTTTAAAAGGAGTCTCGTGGACTGGAAAGTAGAGTGGACCACTGGAACGAAAGAACCGAAGACTAGCTAGAAGAGGACGGCTCCTGCAACTCCTGGACTGTTGGTTTGCCCAGTAAAGCCCTGCTGCAGGTCTGAATTGCCAAGTTCATTTCGACAGAGCAGCCCCTTCAAGGACTCCTCGTAAGCCACCTGGATGCCATTCTCGAAGCTGGTTAGGATTAACCAGGGAGAGGGACACCAGCTTGTGTGCTTGAATTACAGCTACTGGAACTGAAGTGACTCAATTTTGTCTGTTTTTACGAAGATCCCGTCCTCCCTCTTCTCCCCACGACTGAGGCACGGGAACAGCAAGACCTGCAGGAACTGCCAGGAACCAACGTATTCTGCTGCATCTTGTTCTTCATATTAAGGTACTGAGCCTCTTTGGCCTAGGCCTATTGAACTGAATCGAGTCCTCGTGAACAAACTATTTGCACTGCCTAAGAATGTATTTGATCTATTTTAACTTGTGCCTTGTGACTGAAATGCCATTTTGCTCCCATTTCAGGGGAGCCCAATTAACTTAAACTTATTGGTTTGCTACTGAAGTGGATTTGTGTATATTAAGTTGCCTCCTAGTGAATGTTCTAAATGATTGTAATAAACTCAATGTTTCTTGGTAAACATTTAAGTGTCTACTTGAACCACTGTGATTGTAAGACCTTTGTGTAACTGCTTTTACTGCTCATATTCCCTCTTGAGAGAAGTCTGGCTGCTCAGCTCGTTAACACAACTGAAGTACAGACTTATCCAAAAGGTTGGTTTTGCTTACACCTGTAGTCTCAATTGCATGTGGTGGTCCCAGAGGGTACTGCATGCAATTCTGCCCAACAGACGCAGGTTTGTCTCATGAAGAATCCTATGGCCCCAGTGAAGAGGAACCGCTTTAAGAAATGCAGGGTGCCGGACTCTGCGCCCAAGTGCTGTATCGGCAGCGGCCAAGAAGTCGGGCGCATAAACTTTGGCAGTGTCCACCCCTCCAGACAACGAGGGAAAGAAGTTGGATGAGATGGGGTGACGAGTTATCTACTCGGGCGCGACAACCATCAAAGCTGCCCTCGCTGCACGCTACAACCGGAAACTGTGGTTCAAGATCACACCTGCTTGACTTCTCCCTTATGACAGCATTTGCCTTAGTCGCGGCTGGCTCAAGGCCACCAATTTTCAACAGTAAGGCCAGACAAGGGTCTTAGACATGCCCTTCGACAAAGACCACCTTTTCGGGAAGTCTGTAGACTAGTCTCTGCAGGCCATCCGGGCAGACACGGCACATGCCCTTGGCACGCTCCTGCAGCGACAGCCGTCCTTTTGGTCATGAGGAAAGTCACTGTTCTTTAAAGGGCTACAGCAGGGCCAACCCTCCTGATCCTCGCCTCAGGAAACAGGGGGCGCTCCAAGACTTGTGTGGAAGATGCTGTCGTCGCCAAGGACCCCAAGGCGGCTCGTTTAACTCCAAGCAAAAATGAACCGGCTGTGATGTCGGGGCACCACCCTTGCACGCTGGTGGGAGGCCTGCTGGTGAACTTTGTCAGCGTGTGAAAGACCATCTCCCCTGACAGTTGGGTGCTGGATGCTCTCTCCCACTGACACACAAGAGTTTCAACAGAAGAGTCCTCAACCACCAGTGGCCCAGCAGGAAAACGTCCCTCAGCTGCTGTTGGAGGTCCGGTCCATGCTAAAGAAAGGAGCGATGGAGCTGGTTCCAAAACTACTCCGGGGCTCCAGAGTTCACTCACGATGCTTTCTAGTGCAAAAGTCCGGGGGCTGGAGGCCCATTCTCGACCTACGATGGCTAAACAAATTCATCAAGTCTCAAAAGTTCTGCATGGTCACGCTTCAAAACGTGCTGGGACAGCTGGAAGAAGGTGACTTCCAGTCTTCCTTTGACCTGGAGGATGCATACTTTCACATCCCCATTCACAAGGGACACTGCACGTTTCTGAGCTTAGTTGTCCAGGGAAAGCACTACCCATTCAAGGCCCTTGCCTTCGGACTGAAGTCAGCACCAAGAGTCTTCAAGTGCCTGGTGCCGGCTAATCTGCGACTGCAAGGGATCCACGTCTACCCTTACTTGGACGACTGGCTTATAAGGGCCAGCTCGCAGAGCATCGCCGCCGACCACACAGTGAAGACTGTCCGCCTCCTGACGGATCTGGGGGTTCTCTGTGAACTATGCAAAGTCCTGCTTGACTCCCTCGCAGGACACAATATTCCTGGGTTCCCGGCTCAACAGTCTTGCCTAGCATCACTCAGCGGAAAGTAGCAGCCATCCTGGGCAAAGTGCAACATCTGATCGCTCTGAAGATCGCCATGGTGATGGTCTTCAAGTCTCTGCTCATGTATTTACCTTGTCCGACTCTGCAAGCTTTGGATGTGCCTGCTGCAGGAGGTACTCGGTGCCCGTTGGATTCAAGCTTCCAGGACATTCTCTTGTCAAGGGGTTCAGTCGGGCAATACAGTGGTGGGGCGTGCACTCATCTAACCAGAGGTACTGAATTCTAGGCCCCACTGCACCAGGAGACGGTTAGGACCGCGCTTCCCTGGAGGGGTGGGGAGCCCATACCAGAAGTCTTCACGCCAGTGGCCTGTGGCTGCCGGAGAAGACATTGCACATCAACGTTCTGGAGCTATGGGCAGTGTTTTGAGCCTTCAAATCGTTCCTGCCATCCCTCAAGGGCAAGGTGGTGCAGGTCTTCAGACCATACCACCATAATGTTTGGCACCAGGTCCCCGGCGTTCTCCAGGAAGGCGCAGGATTTATGGCATTGGGCCATCGCCCACGAGTTGTTCCTCATCCCATTTTAATCTGGCAGGAGTAAAGAACATGGTTGCCAACTTTCTGAGCCGGGAGCATTGCTCTTGCCACGAGTAGGAAATTCGGCAGGACCTATTGGTGAACATGTTCCTCAAATGGGGCAATTCCCAGATCGATTTGTTTGTGACGACGAGTGCCAAGTGCCAGAGGTTTGCTAACCGGTTTCCCCAGCAGGGTAACATGGACACATTCTCATTCCCTTGGAAAGGCCTTGCTGTATGAGTTTCCCTCTGTGCCGTTGTTACTTAGGCTGTCGACTCAGACGGTCTCCTTGCACTGGCATGGCCAAAGCAGATCTGGTTCCCGGACCTTCTCAGTATGTCCGCGTCACCACCAGTCAAGCTGCTAGTGGTCATCGATCTTCTGGGAAGGAGGTGCCATTCTTCACCTGCCATTCTTCACCCCGATCTAGGGTCTCTGAACCTGAAGGCTTGGCTCCTGCAGCGCTAGAATACGGGGGCTACGATCTCCCGGCGGACTGCAAGGAAGTTCTTGCGAAGGCTAGAGCATCGTCTACATTAAAATGCTACGGAATTAAGTGGAAGAGATTTTCTATTTGGTGCCATTATGGGAAGATCGACCCACTGCGGGTGAAGTCCCCTCGGGTGCTTCCATATTTGCTGTTGGCCATATCAGGCTGGGCCACGCCTCCAGGTTCATCTGGCCGCGATCTCCCTCTACACCAGATCCCCAGGACGACCATCTTTGGGGTCCCACCGATTGGTCAAGGAATTAGTCAAGGGACTATTCCACTCGTTCCCGCCAGTGAAGGCTTGCCGTGGGAGCTCAATGTGGTGCTTACTAGGCTCATGGGACCTCTGTTCGAGCCTATGCATTATGTATCAAGTTCTTGTCAAACAGCTTTTCTAGTGGCCATCACCTCTCCCTGATGAGTGGGGGTGATTCGGGCCCTTTCCTGTAAACCACCCTACCTGATTTTCCACGAGATGACAGTGGTGCTGCGGGCGCACCCCTCATTCATGCCTAAGGTGCTGTCGGACTTTAATCTAAACAAGCCCTTTGCCGCCGGCTGAAAGGACTTTTTGCTGGATGTGGCTAGAGCGCTGAAGTTTTATGTAGCCTGCATGAAGAGTTTTCGGAAAACCTCTCAGCTCTTTGTGAACTTTGGTCCTGGGAACCATGGGAAGGCCCTGTCCAAGGCTTCCATTTCCAGGTGGCTCTCCGGCTGTATCACACACTGTCTCCGGTTGGCAGACCGACCCCGGGTGTGCCCCTGCTGCAGGGCTGCTATGTGGAAAACACCTTCACGAAGTTCTACTGTATAGACGGGTATTCCAGGGAGGAGTCCAGAGTCTGCCATACAGTGCTGCGCAACCTGTTGGTTTGAAGGTAAGCCGGGTGAGGAGGTATGAGATACTTGTGTACTGCTATGTATTCTTTATGAGCATGTGAATCCATGCCAGACCCATTCTGGAGAAGGAACAATTAACTGTTCTATGGGTCTAGCATAGATTTACATGCAAACCCTCCCGCCTACCCCTCTGCGGCTCTTCTCTTGGTCCTACTGCCACTTTACGTGCTACCAAATCTGAAGATGGCTGCCAGAGGGGCTTAGGTAGAGGGCAGTCATTGGCTTGGGGGGGGGGGGGGGAGTATGACCCAGAGACCAGTGATTGGTTGTTAGGAGAAAGATAGTTTAGAAGTGAAACCGTTTTAATTCTTTACCGAGGATTCCCCAGCCTGACGACGGGAATATTCATGAGCATGTGAATCGATGCCAGGCCCATGCTGGAGAAAAATAGTTACAGATAAGTAACTTGTTCCTTAAAAACTGATGTTGGATAAATATTTGTACCAAACCTTGAGTGGAAGTGTTACTTGGTTACTTTTAATGTCATTGCTACAGCTCATTTACCCCTCCTTGAGATAAGCCTGGCTGCTCAGTCACACTATCAACTTTGGTTGTACAGGCGTATACCAAAAGGTGGGTTATCAAGAGGACAAGTGCTGTCTAGTCTCCCACAGGGTTACTACATCAAGTCTTGCCTAACAGCCTGCCTAGGACTGAACACCTAAGGGTTCCCGCCAAAGGCAAAATGCACACAATTCCCCTTCTCAGAATGGTAAAAGGGCTAACCAAGAACAACCACACTAGAAATGTCAGAAAAAGAAAGGACCCACCAAGTTAGAACTTAGGTAGCCCTATTGTCTGCAACCAAGACTGAAGTTTGCAGTAAAAAATATGCATTGGTAGAACATGTCAAGTATCCCATTGGCACTCAACATAAGGTGGTGTGCCATCTCTTGCAATATTGTTTTTTAGGTGATACGAAGTATCTTGATCCTTAAGAACAGTAGAGAATAAGGATAAAGAATTGCAAAGAACCCCAAAGGGTCCCAGCAACACTGCCCACAAGGAGCTGTGTGCTGCAAAAGTAAAATACAGGTGCCTTGAAAGAGCTATGCAGGAAAGTAAACACCATAGGATTGGTACGACGCAAGTTCCAAAAGACGGAGCCCATCAGAATGAATGAGTGGGAAAGGGCTCCACACTTTCAAGCTATCTGGAGAAGGGTCCAGAAATCCAGCGTAAAGTGCTGGGGGGGAGGGTCTCGCTAGGAGAGGGATGAGGCATAAAAATTTCCCCAACATCCATATAAGGCAACTCCCGGCCCGAGTGGCCCGAGTGGGCAGAAGGGCAAAGAACAATATGGCCAAATGACTCTCAATCTTGTGGCACTGCCATCTTGGAGTGCTAACCACTCTTAGTAGCCATTTGTGGTAATTGCACATGTGCATTGGTAAAAAGTTTAAACAGTAGGAAAATACCTGCTGCCACCAGCCCATACCTCACACTTTGCATTTGTAACCCTTAAATTGGTGGTGTCGGTTGTAGAAATACAAATGATCCATAAGGAGCTAGACTGGTCAGTACATAAGAGCAGTCTCCCCATACAAATCGGCACAAAGCAAGCAAAGCAGAAGGCTTTAACAGCAAGTCAAAAAGCAGACGGATGTCCAATAGAAGTGTATGGGAGGACAGCAGATTACGTGGCATGCACATAGCTGGGCTAAGAAAATCCTAAATTGGCATACAATCAACCATATGCTGTGAGCTTGGCTTTACACCCCAAGTAAAGAATTGGCAGTTGATGGCACAAGTGAGCTTTCAGAGCCATATTGAAGATGTGCTGGAATATTTCTAGGATTTAAGGAGAATGTGGAGTCCAGCCAAGATTTGATTGAATATTAACTGTTAGAAAATGAGGATGTGTGCAAAATACTAACAGTTTAATATTTTTAGGTAGTGAAACTAGCAAAAATACTGACATTTAATGTACAATACACAATTGTTAAGCTCTCGAAGTTGCAAAGATTGAGGACTGGTGCTAGGGGCACAGACAACTTGTGGAAAGTTCCATCTGCTTAACACACCAGAATGCAGCAGGTTTTAGGATTGTAAACGGTTGTGTTTGCCTTCAAGTAAGTGTAATTTCATTGTCACAATTCTTTTAGGAAATGGTGCAGGGAGTAGCCAGTAATGGAAACATGTGAAAGCTAATTGTTATATCCAGTAGACTAAGCCCCTCCCTTTGCAATTCCTTTAAGCATAACAATTTACCCAGTCATTTAAGTTGTAATGTTTAAACTTTTTCTTTCTAAGGGTGCAGTCAACCTTCACACGGAGCAAGATGTGGAATCCTTGCTGCTAAAGAAGCCCATTATACCCTTTGAAGGAAAGAGAGTGATAATCGTGTTCCACTGTGAGTTCTCTTCAGAGCGAGGACCCAGAATGTAAGTTTTTTCCCCACTCTTTTATTATGTTTTCCAATCTTTGCTGCACCAGTAAAGACTGGGGGGCAGTGGTTACACTTTGCCAATAACCAACATATGATGCCAGATACCTGCCAATTGCACTTTCTTTGACCTTGCTTGTCCTAAGTGGTAGGGTATAGCTAGAGGGGGTTTCACACAACCTGGCCGATGGCCGTCCATTTTTAGCCTTCCATTTTTGCAGTTTGCTTTCTAAGAAACCTAGAAGTTAAACAAATGTTACGTCTATTTGAGTGGGGGAAAGTGTTTTAACACTAAAGGGTTGAACACCTGCAGAGCATTCACATTTCTGGGTACCTTGTCATAGGTGGGCAGTTTCAATGAGGCATAACATAACCTGGCTTGTGGAAAGTTGAGAACTTGAAATGCGACAATACAAATCTTGCACATGGCATAGTGTTGGGACAGTTTTTCTCAACTCCAGGACTTCATAAAATCATACAGCCTTATGTATTGCCTCAGATGCACCACCTGAGAATGAGGTAGCTGGGACTGAGCAGCCAGGCTTCGGCTGCATCTTGGTACAAAAACTGTAGCACATATGGTCCAAATATTGTAAAATGTTTACATTAGGCCAAGATTAATCTTTGGTAAATAAGTACCATTAAAAAAAACTCCCTACTTAAAGGATACAACCCTGTTGGGTAAGGTTTTCATATCAATGATGAATCTGCCTGACCTGTCAACCCAGAACATTTTGTTTTGACTAGGTAACAATTTTACCTTGTCCCTAGCCAAAGGGAATCTCTTTCATCTCACCTAGTCTTTTACTCTTTGAGTGACCTTGTTATGTCGCCATAGCTTCCTACAATTTTTGGGCTTTGACTGGGTTGCCCCTTTAGGCTCCCCTGTTCATTTCTCTTTCATGTACTTTGGTGAACTACAGTTTCCAAGTAGGAAAGGGGATTTTCATCCCCATTTAAATGTTATATCGTGAGCAGCACACCCACATTATGTGGAATGCTGGAGATACAATGCATCCCTTTTCTTACTTACCTGGTGAAAGGGTGTCCCTAAACACTCACCAGAATCAATACACCCTGCTAGGGAAATGGGGCCAAAGGTGATCATGTAAAGAACCAGTTTAATGTTACAAATGTGGATGGAAGCAAAGGACTGTTTGCCCCTTTTCCTGCCTGTTCCTTGTGGTTTCAAGCACATGTTTAGAGGTCCAGCTTGCAATGGTGAGGTCACTGGAGCTGGATCATAATTTCAACCCAATCCGTCCTTTTTCCTTAATGGGGATGTTTCAAAGCCGCCTTTCTCCGTTGTCGGCGGTTTTGTGTCCGCATCATTTTGCTAGCTATGCATAAACACAGTGCAGCTCTGCAAACGTTTACAAACCTAGCACAAGGAAAACTAAACCTGGTTATCCATGTGGAAACATGATCAATTGATATTCCACTCTGCTCAAGTTATCTGTGTCCGTAGTTTCCTCCCCAATTTAGACTTGTATTTGATCCCATTCTGCACTTTGCCGCACAACACATGCAAGTCCTATTAACCCGCATGGACCCTTGACGGACCGTGGACATCTGGTGACAGTTTTCGGCCATAGTGAAGGACACCGCAAACTAAGGGCCTGTGGTCTATTTAGATGCTAAAGGACGTCTTCCTTTTGGGGAGGGGGGGAGGAGGTTTGACTCCTACAGCACTAAGCTTTTACAATGCCTGGGATCTGACATTACAAATCCATCCAACTAATTAATTGTGCCTGTGTATCCTTCTGTAGACCATAACTACCTTCTTTAGTCCTTAGCCATGTCTGTGATTATGCTTGCATGAGAGCTTTCCCCGTCCCCCCTAGTCCATTATAGTGCCTTGAAGATGTCTTGCCTAACTCTTAATTACTTGGGGGTCCGGTGGGGGGGTGTTTTGGAGGACCCTGGTTCCTTTCCAACACTTGTAAACTTTTGCTACAATTGCAAGTTTTACATGAAGGGCTGCTGACAGTGTTTACCTTTATGACTTTTGGTCTTTATAACTTGCAGGCTCTTAATTCAGCCTCGGGAAATGCACAGAAAGGCCACCACTTTTCTAAAATTGTAGGCTCCTTGTTTAGCCATTTGTGCTTGCGCTTTCTGAGGTTTTGCCCTGCCATTGTAGGCAGGAACGACCTCAGTAGCTGTTTTTGTCTTCAGTGGGAATCCTTTAGATTCCCCACCCAGGCTTCAGACTGTCTAGAAAGGCAGGATGCGAGGGATGAGTCATAACGCCACATCCCTTTGGCTACCACCTTGCTTGGGAGCAACTCCCATTTTGGGGGTGGGGGTGGCTGGTTGTCAGACTGCTCCTTACTGTGCAATGCAGGGAGAGCAATGCAGAGGTTGTGCTGTAGATCCTGATAACTCTGAACCTGGATGCTGCTGGCAAGTCGACCACTGGAACCGAAGATGAAGAAACTAAGGCCGTAGTGATGGCCAGTGACCGGAGAGCCTGCTGTGTAAACTGACTGCTGTAACCCTTCCAATGACCTGGGAATCCCTAAACTGGCAACCATAACCCAGTCTGGTGAGATCCACTAGACTCGGAACACCTGCAGTTTGAGCCATGTCGTGCTGTGACCTGGTGGGGCTGCAATATCCCAATACCCTCAGACCTTGAGCCATTGTGCGGTGCAGTGTGTTCCGTATCAAGCTGTAACTTTGGCATCCTGCTGGAACACCTGAGACACGATATGAGTCCTAAAAGTTCCCTCATCAGAGTGCTGGACCTTGAAAGCTACGAGAATACGACTGGCGATATTCTGTCTATTATTTCTGGCTCCTGAAAAGGGCGCCAAAACCAGAGCTGCATCCAGCTGTGCGGAAACTCTTGCCTTCTTGCCTGGAGCTTTCTCCTGTGATTCCTTGCTGCAAAAGTCCTTCCAAGTCCCATCTTCTGTCTTCTCGACAAAGGAATCCAATGGTTTTTGGCTGCAGATCCTGAAGTCTTCCTGCTGCAACTCTTCTGTGCTAGGGCACTGTGTTGGCCGGGGTATTACTTACCTTAAGCCTTTGTGATTTCTCTAAAGCTTTGGGGTGTACTTGTTATGGGAGTCCTCTCATCCCGTTTACCCAGGCTCACTGTTGGAATCCTCCTAGGGTGTCTTCTCTTAAGTTCCTGGACCCTAACTTTAAAGTGAACTACTTGTTTGAACAGTCTTCCACAGGAACTGATTTTTTTTTGCCTCCCACAGATCCCTTTGTCACCTTGCCTACAGCTGGCTCCTAGACCACTGGGGTTCCTCTTCTGCCCCTAAGTGAACTCCTGACATAGAATAGGGAAGGAATTGAGAAGTAAAGATTCTGTCTTGTATAACAGGTGTTAAAAAGTACTTGTGAAAGAGTTGGTTGGTAACTGAGTGAAGTTACAAAAGTGTTGTCATTCTGAAAAGTGTGTGTGTGTGTATGTATGTATGTATATATATATATATATATATATATATATATATATATATATATATATATATATATATATATATATATATATATATATATATATATATATATATATATATATATATATATAGTACTTGTGAATTGGTTGCGCCCCCTTACCCAAAAGTAATGCTGTTGGCTTCACTAATCTATTCTTTCAGAGAATGGGTGTACAAGTTCCCCCAACTGCGCCTTGCGTCCCAGAACTTGCTATGTAGCCTGTTTAGAATCTAGGTTTTTAAAGGAGTTGTTTATATTTTTTTAAATGTTTATTTTAAACAGGCAGGCTATGGCAATACAAAGCTTAATCACTTGCGACATGTAGCATACAGTAATCCCCATTTGACGCTCCTCCCACCCGACTCCTTGGGCTCAAGTTCCTTCCTCACTTCCCTGTGGGGGTCTCCATCCCGAATAGTTCTCCTGGCCAGATGGGGCTTGAAAGTCAGGGCTGGGAACATTTGGCCAAACTCCAATACCGGACCCCAGATGTTGTGAAAGCGATGCAAGGTGCCTGCTCCGGCAGCCGTCACCTTCTCGGCGATCAGGATGTCCCAGACCTTCATCCACCAGAAATGCATGAGGGCCTTCCGTCGTTTTCAGGTGCGGGCTATCTCGTTCCTACCTGCAGGTAGGCATTGTGACAGTAGTTTGGCCTTGAGGCCAGACGTGGGGTAGATCCCGGGGGCCGGTGCTCCAAGGAGGATAGGCTTGGGGGGCCAAGGGCAGTTGCACCTGAGTGATGTCCGCTATCGTCGCTACCATTGTTTCCAAAGGGTTGATCGTGGAGTTCATGTGGTGGAGTCTTAGGGGAGGGTAGTACCCCCGGAGGAGGATCTTGTAGGCGCACTCTGTTCGTGATGCATGCTGAGGAGGTGTGAGCCCGGGACCAGATGTCGACCCACTGTTGGTCTTCAATCGGATGGCCCAAGTCTGCCTCCCATAGGGCCATATACCGGGTCTTGGAGGTTAGGAAGTCCATTTGGAGGCGCCTGTAGAGTGGCGATTTGTCCTCTGGGCGGAAGCTCCTTAAGGGTCAATTCGATGGCTGGGGGGGGACGAGTAGCCGCCTGGTGAGTCTGAGGCTGGGTGCACCAGTGGCGTAGCTGGGTATGTGAAACTCTCGTTCCTGGATCCCAAATTCTTTGCATCGCTTAAAGGTGCAGGGTTGGCCCCCTTCAAAAAGTTGACCCAGGGTCTCTAGGCCTCCTGCAATCCAGGCCTTAAAATTCTGGGGAGACAGACCAGGAGAGAAGGTCGGGTTCATGAACACGGGGAAAGGGGGCTGAGCCCCGTCGGGGTCTTCTGTTTCAACGCCTTGTCCCACATCGAAATGGTGTTTGGTGGATGCCAGGAGATTCTGCCACTGTCGCCGTTCCGGAGGGGGGGACATGTGGGAGAAAGCATAGTGGGGGAGGGGGGGGCAGCTGCGCTTGTTCGAGGTCTAACCATCTAGGGCGGTTGGTAAGGACTTGCCATGATTAGATACAAGACAGGTGAGCTGCCATTTGGTATTTCTGCAAGTCAGGGACCCCGAGGCCACCCAGTTTGCCCAGCATCATGGATTTAGGGATCCTGGGTTTTTTCCCCCCTCCAAATAAACTGCAGCATTTTCTTCTGTAAGCATTGACTGGCGCCGGGACTGGCACCGGGAGCGTGGAGCATGCATACAGAAATCTGGCAGTAAGTTCATTTTACAGGCTGTAATACGGCCCGTCAGCGATATCTCCTCTGTTGCCCAGCGTCTCAAATCTGCCTCCAAGTTCGTAAACCGTGGGGGAAAATTAGCCCAGTAAGTTTCGCTTGGACTGGCTGGAATCTGAACTACCAAGTAGCTAAATTCTTTGGTCGACCAGTGTATTGGGCACAGCGGAACCATGGCTTGTCGGGTCAAGCCCACTCCCGTGGTGACTGATTTCCAGTAGTTAACTGTGAAGCCTGTGACCATGCCATAGCTCGTTATCTCAGCCAGGGCTTGAAGGGAGGAGTGGGGTTTTGTGATAGGACATCTGCATAAAGGGCCAGCTTGTGGTGCGCCGAGCCTGATTGAAATCTTTCGACTGCAAGATTCAACCTGATCCGCTGGGCAAACGGGTCCATAATTAAAGAGAAGTGGCGACAGCGGGCATCCCTGTCGGGTTCCGCAAGTTAGGTTGATGGGGGGAGGAGAGGGTGCCGTTAACTCTAAGGGTTTTGGGGGCTTTGTAATTTGCCAGCGTCATGGTGCAGAACTTCGGGCCAAATCCGAGGTAAGCCTCATGAAAGTCCAATCCACTTTGTCAAACGCCTTGGTCGCGTCCAGAGCCAGGAGCACCAACTCTCGGGAAGCGAGTTCCACCGGATCCAAGGCTCTGCGAATGTTGTCGGCCGTGGAGCGGTGTCTGAGGAAGCCACTCTGATCCGCACTGATTATCTCCGGCAAGAATCGAGACGGACGAGGCGCCAGGATTTTAGAGTAAATGTTGGCATCTATATTGAGCAGGGCAATGGGTCTATATGATGCAGGGTTCTTCGGATTGCCCCCCGGTTTAGGTAATAAGACTGTAATTGACTCCTGCATGGACGGTGTTACAGTGCCCGTGGTCCTGAACGAGTTAAACTGTACCAAAGGAGCTAATAGCTGGGGTTTAAAAATCTTGTAGAACCTGGTTGTATAGCCATCGGGGCCAGGGGCTTGGGATTTGAGAGCTTTTATTGCCTTGTCCACTTCGTCAGTGATCGGTGCCTCCAGAGAGTCACGGGCTGTTCTTTTTAGCTGGGGAAGTGCCGCACCCCGCAAGTATTCCTAATGTTCCTCCATGTCCCATGCTGAAGCGGTCATCACCTGAGTTGGGTGGGCCGCAGCGAGCCGCCGTTTGTCCTGATCAACGTAATGGACCTTGCCTCGTTGGTCCCGCAGGCCCACAATTGTATTGTTCCTCTTCGCTTTGGCAAGTTTAGCCACTAGTAGCTTATTTGCTTTGTTGTTTTTAGCATAATAAAACTGTTTTGCTTTTGCCATTTGGTGGGCAGTGTGTTCAGCATAGTGGGCCTCAATCTTTTTTTCTGTGCTGTCCGGATGGCTCGCTGGGTTTTAGGGGTCCAGCCCTTCTCCTTATGGGTCCTTTCTGCATTTTTAAGAACTTCCTCAAGGTTCTGGCTAGTTTGACGGTTGTGTTTATGGTATGCTGCTCCTTGCGCAATCAGTTCACCCTGCACTACTGCCTTCATTGTGTCTCAAGTGTTGGCGGTAGCGGTGTCCTCACTGG
This sequence comes from Ambystoma mexicanum, assembly GCF_040938575.1. Lineage (NCBI taxonomy): Eukaryota > Metazoa > Chordata > Amphibia > Caudata > Ambystomatidae > Ambystoma > Ambystoma mexicanum. The sequence goes on along the minus strand of NC_090923.1, from coordinate 1,404,237,489 downwards.
GGTTTTCCTTAAGGAAGTTGGAGATCGTGGTTGCGATTGCGTCCCTGAGTGGCATCTCGTTGAGAATCGGATCATATAGGATTCATCTGCGCTGTTGGGGTTAGCTGGTTCCCGCACTCGGATCTCCAGGGTCACCGGAGCATGATCAGACAAGATTCTGGAGCCAATCGTCACATCGTTTGTAAACGTAAAGATTTGTGGGGACACTAGGAGAAGATCTATCCTGGAGAAGGTCCGGTGGACATGGGAATAAAAGGAAAAGTCTTTCGGATGGGTGGAGAACTCTCCATGAATCCACAACCCCAAGGTTCTAAACAGTTGTAAGAGAGCCAGGGCTATGGTGAGGTCTCCAGCGCTGGGTGGGTCTGACTTGTCTTTCGAGGGGTCCGGGACCCCATTGAAGTCCCCGCCGATCACTATCTGGCCTTCCAAAAACGGGGAGAGAGTTGTACACAGGGATTCATAGAACGGCACCTGGCCTGAGTTGGGTGCATATACAGAGGTAGAGTTGTCGTAGTAATAGGTATTTCACCGCCATGTATCGCCCCTCCAGGCAGCTTATAGAGTCCAGAATCTGAGGTTCAGGCCCCTCCCGAATAGGATTGCTGTGCCACCCCTCTTGGAGTTTCCAGATGCGAAAAGTTGCTTCGGAAAGTCTCAGGAGCGCAGGCGGCTGTGGTCTGCCGGCAGCAGGTGGGTTTCTTGTAGCATAGCCACAGCTGCACCATCGTTCTGAAGCTTCTGTAGGATAGACTTGCGTTTGGCGGGTGAATTTAATCCCTTGACATTCAGGGAGACTATGTTCCGGGGACAGGACCGGGGAGGTTGACGAGTCTTGGGGGAGATATAGTGGAATCAGCCATCATGTCGCAAAGTGTGTAGCCATTCTCCAACCTGCCTGTGGGTTTTTTCCTCGGGCCGCCAACGGGGGGGCCGAGTTTTAACTGAGGGTGGCTGACATTTTGCGGGTCTAATGCCTCCCTTGGCCAACGGGGCCCTCGAACAGTGTAGCCAACATGGCTAAGTTTAGGAGTAATCGTAGTGGTTTGTTCCAAGGACTCGTAGATGGATTGTGCCTTGGAACCGGGCATGGGCCGTGGAATAATGCCCGCTGCTTGAACAATAAAGCTTCTGTGTTCCTGAGGGTGTAGATCGGATCATGGTGCTGGATTGTGAGCTGGGATCGAGGTGGAAGCTCCACCATGGAGTCACATCTGGCTTTTTCCTCTTCCGGAATCTGGGAACACTCGACCAAGAGAGTTGTGTGGGATTAGGGGAGGCCACCAGGATTGAATCAGCCGTTGCTTCGGAGGGCGGGAGAGATGAGGGGTTGGAAGCATCTGGATGTCGGTGGCATCTTCGAGGTGGCTAATTTTCCTGGGCGAGCCCTTGTAGGAAAATTGCAAAGCTGTGCGAAATAGCCATCTGTAGCGGATTTTTTGAGCTTGAAGAAGGGCGGTTAAAGGGGGAAGGGCTCGCCTCTTTTGAAGAGTAAGCGGAGAAAGGTCCTGGAAGATCTGGAGAGAAGTCCCTTGAAATGTAATTTCGTCTTTGGAGCGGCTTATTGCCGAGATGGCTTCCTTCGTAGTAAAGAAGTGCACCCTAGTAATGACGTTGGGGAGGGAGATTGGGGGGGGGGGGGGCGATCCGATTCCACTCCGTCGGGGGTTCAGCCTGTGAGTGCGGTCCAGGAGAAGCAGTGAATCTTCGATGTCTGGGAGAAGAGATTGGAAAAAGAGGCCCACATATTCAGCTAACCTCTTGTCTGGGATCGCGGTGGGAACCCCCCCGAATGCGGAGGTTGTTGCGTCGGGCCCTATTTTCGAGGTCTTCGTGCTTGTATTCCTTGATGTCGCACCTGTCCTGCAGTAGTCAGATTGAGCGTTGGACCTCTGTTGATATCTGCCCCCAGGGAGGGTTGCATGAGGTGGGGCCCTCCATTTGGGGTGGGGGGGGTTGAGGGCCACCCCCTTTGAGGAACATCATTTGCTGCCAATTTAGGGTGGCCATTAGCCCCCCTAAAAAGCAGCCTGTGATTTTGTATATTTTTGTTTTGTTTACCCAACTTCGCTTGGTGCAGATGGCCACATTAATGTGGCTATCTGCCCCCAGGGTGCCCAAACCCTACTGCCCCATCTATTGGGGGGTCCTGCCCCACCTTTTGGGGTGGCCATCTGCACCAAGCGAAGTTGGGTAAACAAAAAAAAATACAAATTCATAGCCTGCTTTATAGGGGGGGCTGAGGGGCACCCTAAATTGGCAGTGAATGATGTACTGCAACGGAGGGTGGCCCTCGGCCCCCCACCCCAAATGGAGGGCCCCACCTCATGCAACCCTCCCTGGGGGCCCCCCCTTCCTGGCGGCAGATAGGGGGGCCCCACCTCTTGGATCCCTCCCTGGGGTCAGATGCCCCTTCCTAGGATCGCGCGGCCTGCGCCCGATCCGTGACCAGCAATGCCTCATGTGGTGTCCTTGGAAAGGGGAGAAAGTCCCCTTTCCAGGGACACCACTTTTTGATCAATCCCTGGTGGTCCAGTGGGCCCCAGGGCCCCAAACCCCCTCCCACCTCCCCTCGGTTTTATTTTTGCTTTTATTTATTTTTTTCACCCCTGGGGGCAGTGATTATCTGCCCCCAGGGGTCTCTGGCGCTGTGGCCCCATGCCTTGGGGCCACTGGGGGAGGGGGGCCGCTTACCTAGTAAGCAGCCCCCCCCCCCCCCCCCCCCTGCGTCACAAATGGATCTGCATTGATCCACTGGCATTGCTTTATTGATCCACTGGCATCGCGATCCCTGCTTTGCAGGGATCGCTCAAAACAAGGTGCTGAAAAGGACGAGCTATCTCGTCCTTGGCACTGCGTGTGCACTGTCAACGACGAGATACCGAGTTGTTTATATTGGAACATTTGGTTTTGCCACTAGTGTCCGTATTCTGCCTCCTCTGAGCCTTCATGCAAGACTAGGACTGGATGAGTAAAGGGTTCTGTCTTGAAGAACAAGTATTTAAAGTACTTGCTTGTAAATTAGTTGGTAGAGTGAGCAGTTACAAACGTTCTTACTTGCCTTGAATGTGTACTGCAATTCTGAAGTATATGTAAGGTTATTTTACTCACCTGGGAATTGGTTGTCCTCTTCACAAAAGTAATGTTGGCTTCATTTACACAATATTCTGAAAGAAATGGTTAAGTTCACCAACTGGCTTTTGCTTTCCCTGCTGTTATGTACAGATTCCAAAACTCTCAGATGTATACCTTTAAGTTCTCCAGCATGGGGTCTGGCATGGATTCACATGCTCATGAATATTCCCCGTCGTCCGGCTGGGAATCCTCGGTAAAGAAAAAACCAGTATCAGTTTCGTTTCTGATCTGTCTTTCGTAGTAATAACCAATCACTGGTCTCTGCGTCATACTGACCACAGCCAATGACTGCCCTCTACCTAAGCACCGCCTCTGGCAGCCATCTTCAGATTTTTACCGCACGTTCATGTGTTGGGATCCTCGTGCTATTGCTCTCGAGCGTTAGTGCTATTTTTTCGCGCTTTTTCACAAAAACTTCGATTCTTTCGGTCAAAAGAGCCTCAAGCTCCACCGATCCTACATCCGATCAACGGGGACCCGTGTCGGATTCATCTGTGCCCCTCAAGGGTGAAGATTTCGTCGAGCTACACTTCGGAGGACTCCAGAAGCTTCTCAGGCCCGGTCTCGGAGATGGCCCAGGAGAAGGGAAGCTCGACGCCCGGAAAGCTGTTCAGGGCCTGCCCTGGATGCCAGCTGCAGAACGTCTTCAAGGAGGACGAACACTCTTTCTGCCTTTACTGCCTTCATGGGGACAAGACGCACGTGGAGAAGGACTGTGCGTTTTGCGGCAACATGTCGGAACGGACCATGAAGGACCGCCATCAACGTCTCGCCAGCTGGCTGGAGGGTAAGAGCCCGTCTGGCGAGAAGAAGAAGAAATGTGAGCGGTCTTCTAAGACCTTTGAGGGCGCCCCGGCGACGGGGGCCCAACATAAGGCCAAGCACCGCGAGTCCGCTGGCACCGGGAGCGCCGAACGGTCGGGCTCTACGGGCGCCAGGCAGGGCGCACCCTCCCCGGCACCATCAACCACGAGCCAACGCTCTGGGTCGGGTAAGAGGAAGGCCGAGCACCCGGCGAAGCTCCTGGAGAGACCCCGGTCGAGCTCCAAGGCAGAGGAGGAGCGTGGCAGTGCCCCCTCCCTCAAGGATAAGGCGGTGAGCGCACCTAAGGTGGTGAAGGCCTTGATCCATTCGACCAAGCCCTCTATTGAAACGGTCGCGGCGGCCCTGGCCCAGCCTGTGGAGGCTGCACCAGTGGTGGTGGCCTCGGGGCCCAGAATCTCCCTGCCTCCTCGGAGGGAGTCTTCTTTCGTGCCCATCGATGGGACCCCCGTGAAACCCTCCGTGGGGAAGAAGGGGGGGCAGGGCGTCGTCGTAGATTCGGCCTCAACCTCAGAAGAGGAACTGATCGAGGTCTTAAGCCACGGCCTAGGCGTGGAACAAGACCAGCCCGTCGGAATGGGCCCCGACGCAGGTGACGACGACGACATCGTCGAGGATACCGACGGGGCCCCTGCTCGCCCGTCGGATTCCCCTCTGCCAGCGCCGCAAGACAACTCAGCGGCCATTTTGTTGGCTATACAGTCCTTATGCTCCGAGATAAGGACGAGACTACCGTTACCGACGGAGGAACCTCTCCCGTCGGGGGATCCAGAACCGGGACCTTCTGGTGTTCCCCCTACCAAGAAAAGAAGGATCCATCCACCGCCTCCTTTTCAACCGTCGCGCCCCGTCCAGCCCTCCTCCCCGTCCACCCGAGGGGATGATACGGGGACTGACACGGCAGCGACGGGTACGGACGACGAGGCATACGACGAGGATTTTCCGTCGTCGCCTCCCACCAGGGCTTCTCCGCCCGACGAGATTGGATCGTTCCACTCAATGATCGCCAGGGCATCCGAGCTTTTCCAACTCTGCCCTGAGGAGAAGAAAAAGGAAGGCTTCCTTTACCAACGGCGCGAGACCAAGAGGAAGACGGTCCTCGCAGTGCCTCTGTTGGACGACATTTGGGATGAGGGCCTTTCCCTCCTCAAGAACCCTTCCACGACGCCAGCGAAAAGAGACCGGTACGAGAAAAAGTACCGGGTCCCGGACTCGGCCCCCCTATGCCTCCGGGCGCAGCCTACCCCGGACTCCGTCGTCTCCGCGGCAGCCAGGAAGAAAGCGGGGGGGGGTGCGGCCTCCACGTCGACTTCCCCGCCGGACGGCGAGGGAAAGAAATTGGATGCCATGGGGCGCAGAGTCATCTCGTCGGCGGCGACGACGATTAAAGCGGCCAACGCCTTGGCTATCGTGGCCCGCTACGACGGGGAACTCTGGTACAAGATAGCTCCCCTGCTGGATTTTCTGCCGGACGACAAGAGGGCGGAGGCCCTTGAGATCCTGCAGGAAGGTGAGGTGGCCTCGGACCACGCCATCACCGTGGCGACGGACATCGCCGACACTGGGTTCCGCCAGATGGGCAACGGCGTTTGCCTTCGACGTCGCGGATGGCTCAAGGCTACGGACTTTCGGCAGGACGTCCAGACCAGGGTCCTGGACATGCCCTTCGACGGGAACAACCTGTTTGGGAAGACAGTGGACGATTCCCTTCAGGCCATCAAGGCGGATACTGAGACGGCCCGGGCCCTTGGAGTACTGCAGCAACGGCGGACGCCCTTTCGGAGCGGCGGAGGCAAGGGCGCCTCCAAAGGTTCCGGCGGCGGTTTCGCTTCCTACCGTCAAGCGGCCCGCTCGTCGTCGCAAGAGGCCTACAGAGGACGAGGCAAGTCTGGCGGACCCCGCCGTCGCCAAGGAGGCCAAGACGGCAAGGCCGCGTCCAAGCAGGATTGAACCGGCCGTGGGGTCGGGCCCCCACCGAAGCACCCCGGTGGGAGGCCGGCTGGCGGACTTCGTCAGCGTGTGGGAGTCCATCTCCACCGACCGTTGGGTGCTGGACGCCCTGGCCCGGGGCCACGCGCTCGAGTTTCAAAGAAGGTGCCCGCGCGTCCCCCCCGTGGCCAGGAAAGAACTTCACGTCCCTCAACTTCTCCTGGAGGTAAAGGCGATGCTCAGAAAGGGCGCCATCGAACTCGTCCCAAAGAGGCTTCGGGGCTCCGGAGTCTACTCGCGTTACTTCCTCGTGAAGAAGAAGACGGGAGGATGGCGCCCCATCCTGGACCTGCGACGCCTGAACAAGTTCATCAAGGCGCAGAAGTTCCGGATGGTCACCCTCCAGCACGTCCTGGGTCAGCTGGAGGAAGGAGACTTCCTATCGTCGTTGGATTTGGAGGATGCCTACTTCCACATTCCCATCCTAAAGGGGCACCGAAAATTCCTCAGATTCGTGGTCCAAGGGCGTCATTACCAGTTCAAAGCCCTTCCCTTCGGACTGCGGTCGGCACCCAGGGTTTTCACCAAGTGCCTCGCACCGGTGGCGGCGCAGCTGCGCCGCGAGGGGATTCACGTCTACCCCTACCTGGACGACTGGCTCATCCGCGCCAAGACGAGGGAGCTCGCCGTGGTCCACACGGCAAGGACCGTCCAACTCCTCACGGACCTGGGATTCTCCGTGAACTACGCCAAATCCCACCTGGTGCCCGCGCAAGTCGCACTGTTTCTGGGAGCGAGGCTCGACAGTGTCCCTTCTGGCCTCCCCGTCGGAGGAGAGGACCAGGACCATCTTGGGCAAGGTGCAACGGATGTTGGTGGCCGACGCGGCCAAGGTGAGGTCCATCAAGTCCCTCCTCGGGATGATGTCTTCCTGCATCTACCTCATTCCCATGTGCAGGCTCCGGATGCGCCCGTTGCAAGAGTTCCTGGATGCGCGCTGGATCCAGACGACGGGCAGCTTCGAGGAAAGGATCAAGCTCGACGAGAGTTTCCGACGAGCGATACGGTGGTGGGGCACCCGCGCGCATCTGACGGCGGGCATGGACTTCCAGACCCCAGCCCACCAGGTGACTGTGACCACGGATGCCTCCCTAGAAGGGTGGGGAGCGCACACCGAAAATCTGCACGCAAGGGGACTCTGGCTCCCGACGGAGAAGTCCCTGCATATCAACGTCCTGGAGCTCCGTGCAGTGTTTTGGGCCCTCAGGTCCTTCCTTCCGTCCCTCAAGGGCAAGGTGGTGAGGATCTTCACCGACAACACCACCACCATGTTTTACATCAGGAAACAGGGCGGAACCAGGTCCCCAGCGCTGTCCAAGGAGGCGCAGGACCTGTGGCATTGGGCCGTCGCCCAAGGGATTCTTCTGGTGCCGTTTCATCTGGCAGGGATAAAAAACACCATCGCCGACTCACTCAGCAGGGAGCTGCGCTCGTGCCACGAGTGGGAACTACGGCAGGATCTGGTGGATCGCCTCTTCCGACGGTGGGGCACACCCCAGATCGACCTGTTCGCGACGGCGACGAACACCAAGTGCCGGAGGTTCGCCAGCAGGTTTCCCCAGACGAGGAGCATGGGCGATGCTTTCTCGTTCCCCTGGGAGGGCCTGTTCCTCTACGCGTTCCCTCCCTTGCCTCTGCTAATCCGGCTCGTCAACCAGCTCAAGAGGTCACGGTGCAGGATGATCCTCGTCGCACCTGCGTGGCCGAGGCAGATATGGTTCCCGGACCTTCTGGACTTGTCGGCGTCCCCGCCAATCAAGCTGCCGGCGGACGCGGATCTACTCTCCAGGGAAGGAGGCGCCATCCTCCACCACGACCCGAAGTCGCTGAACTTGCAGGCCTGGCTCCTGCAGCGCTAGAGTTTGGAGGATACGACATACCGGCCGATTGCAGAGAGGTTCTTGCAAAGGCCAGGGCGTCCTCGACTCTTAAATGCTACGGACACAAATGGAAGAGGTTCTCTGTCTGGTGCCACGCACAGAAGATTAACCCTCTACGGATTACGGCTCCCCAAGTGCTGCCGTACCTGCTGACGCTGGCCAAAGCTGGTCTGGCACACGCGTCCATCAAGATTCATCTTGCTGCGATCTCCCGATACACCAGAACCACGGGCCGGACGTCCTTGTGGTCTCATCGTCTGGTGAAAGAGTTCATGAAGGGACTGTTCAGATCGTTCCCGCCGGTGAAGGCTCCGGCCCCGGCGTGGGAGCTCAACGTGGTGCTGACCAAACTCATGGGACCTCCGTTCGAGCCTCTGCACTCGGCCCCGTTGAAGTTTCTATCGTGGAAAACAGCTTTTCTCGTGGCCATCACCTCCGCACGACGAGTGGGAGAGATCCAGGCCCTTTCCTGCAAGGCCCCGTACTTGACTTTCCACGACACGAGGGTAGTGCTCAGGACGCACCCCTCCTTCATGCCCAAGGTACCGTCGGACTTTCATCTCAACGAACCCTTGGTGTTACCTGTGTTCTTCCCGTCGCCTTCGTCGCCGGCTGAGAGGACTTTGCACTCGCTGGATGTAGCTAGAGCGCTGAAGTTCTACGTGGACCGCACGAAAGGTTTTCGGAAGACGTCACAACTCTTTGTGAACTTTGGACCTGTCAATCAGGGGAAGGCTCTCTCGAAGGCTTCCATCTCCAGATGGCTCTCCGGCTGTATCATGTACTGTCACCGGTTGGCAAACCGACCGCTGCCTGGCCGTCCGAGAGCCCATTCCACCAGAGCGATCGCAGCTACCACGGCGTTCCTATCTGGTGTGCCCCTGCTGGACATATGCAGGGCTGCTACGTGGAGGTCGACGCACACCTTCACGAAATTCTACTGCGTCGACCGGGATTCCAGGGAGGAGTCCAGGGTCGGCCAAGCAGTGCTGCGCAACCTGTTCGCCTGAGGTGAGCCTGGTGAGGAGGTAAGATGCTTAATGTTGAGTTGATGTGATGCTTAATGTTGAGCCTTTGCCACCTCCCGTGGTTGTGCATGTGTGTACTGCTATGTATTCTTTATTCATGAGCATGTGAATCCATGCCAGACCCCATGCTGGAGAAGGAACAAGTTACTTACCTGTAACTGTTGTTCTCCAGCATGGGTCTGGCATGGATTCACATGCGAACCCTCCCGCCTACCCCTCTGCGGCTCTTCACTTGGTCATACTGCCACTTCACGTGCTTCCAAATCTGAAGATGGCTGCCAGAGGCGGTGCTTAGGTAGAGGGCAGTCATTGGCTGTGGTCAGTATGACGCAGAGACCAGTGATTGGTTATTACTACGAAAGACAGATCAGAAACGAAACTGATACTGGTTTTTTCTTTACCGAGGATTCCCAGCCTGACGACGGGGAATATTCATGAGCATGTGAATCCATGCCAGACCCATGCTGGAGAACAACAGTTACAGGTAAGTAACTTGTTCCTTACTAATGGCTCCTTTCAAAGGTATATGGTTTTTACTCATCTTGGTCTGCCTTGGCCCATCCTAAAGTCATTGCTTACCATAGTCTGTGTTCAACTGACCTGGAATACAACTGTAATTATTCAGGAAAAGTTATTCTAGGTGAGGCCTTTTAGTGTATGTTAAGGAGAATTCTCATTTCTGTACCAATTCCCTTCAACCCCTAGCTCTCTTGCTGGAATTTAGGACTTTAATTTTCAACCTGGACTGAGTTACCTTTTTCTCACTCGTGTTTCAACCGGATTTGCATCGTTTCCACTGTTTTTGGAGTCAAACTCCATAGGCATCTACTTTCTGTATGGTGACTCACTGCACCTTTAGTGCAGTGTCACAGACCAATCCTTTAGATTCTCAAGGTTTAAATAACTTCTTGTGTGAACGACTGTTCCCAAGAATGGTGAAATTGACTTTACTTACCATTTCTCTTAGTAGCCAGCACACACCATCTTATGTGGAGTGCTGGGGTGGGGAGGTTACACCCTTCTACGCTTATATAAAAAATGTTACCCTCACTACTTTAAATGGCTGGTAACAGTGGTTTAATTTTCCTACCAGTGTGCTTTTCTACCGCAGACTGAATCCTCAGCTGCAGTATAGCACTCATGGATGACCATTTTGTCACAATGCCCAAGTCTTTTTTTCATTTTCTGTTTGTGAGGGCTTTCTTGGGTTTTACTCTGCATGTTAAGCCAGGTTTGAGCCTTTTGTTTTGCCTTTGGCGGGCTTCAACCCTGAAGCCCGCCTCTGCCTCCAGTGTGGAAAGGCAGGATGTGAGGGAGGTTCCTGAACACCCCTGTCCTTTGTCTCTAGGAATGCCTGAATGCAACCAGTCCTGATTGGCTGGCTGTTTTTCAGGAACGCCACTCTGCTGTGTGCGTGAATGGGAGAAACCTGCTTAAAAGCAAGGGCTTTGGGACTAGAGGCAGTCGACCACTGGGAGAAACGCCTGACAAAACCCAGAACGATGCTTGCTGCATCCTCCTGGACCTTTGAATTGCCCGGTGAAGCCCTGCTGCTGTGCTGAAGCCCGGAAGGGACAACTTCCCTTGGGTTAGTGGGACCAACTAACCCCATAACTCCACTGGACCATCTTTCCCGACTAGCTGTACTACTTTGCTGCTGCAGGAACAGAGTGCCAAGGGTTGAGAAATCTGTAGTTTAGTGCAATGTCTGAAATCCGTCCCGAAGCTCCAGGAGACGCCTAAGAACCATCCAGAAGCAAGACGATCTGAGCTCGTGCCCTCACCGGAGTGCAGGACCCAAGGAGGATTCCGTTTGTCGGTGTCTTTAAACCCACCCGCCTCCCCTTCTCAACGGTAAGAATCGTACGTTTTATCGGACTCCAGAAGGCAATTGAGCCTACACTGCACACCGGACCATGTTGGAGGAGGGAGGGAGGTTTCCTCTCGAAGCTCTGCTCCAGCTCCGTATTGTGGAAAATGTTTGTGGAGGGCGAACTGTCTCCATCCAGACCACAGGGAAGCAGATTGTGAGATCTTTATTGGATTCTCAAAGTTCACCGTCCAGGATCGTCACAGTAGGTTAGCAGCATGGCTGAAGGCCAAAGCCTCTACCCTGTATGGCTAGCGGGGGCATGACTCGCCCAGGAGCAGCCGGTACGAGGAGCGGGCTTTGTCCTTTGAGGGCGCTCCATCCGTGGGGGCCCAAGACCAGGCCAAGCATTGTTTCCATTGGGGTTGCTGCGTAAGCGGGGTCCTGCGACGAGCAGGGCACATCATCTTCGCTGTCTGCCTCCATCTCCAGTCATCGCTCCAGCTCCTCATCGAAGAGGAAATTGGCTAACCCAAGGAAACTGCAGGAGAAGCTGGATATGACCAAGGCACAGGGAAAGGTGTCAACCTGCCCCTGAATGCCCAGGTGGTTCAGGCAGTCATCCTTGCCGATCAAGCCGGTTGCAGCCGCATTCTCGAAGGTGAAAGGGGCTGACCCTGTCAAGGGGAACACAGTGCCAATGGAGAGGCCAGAGAAGAGGATGCCATCCCTAAGCCTGAGACCGAACTCTCAGGATGCAGAAAGGGGAGTGGGAGGCCTCAACTGTGCTCCAGGACATGGATATTTCTTCCTCGGAGGAGGAGGACCTAGTATACATGGTCCCGCAGGACATGGGGAATGATGAGACGCTGTGGGGGGGGGGGTGACTACTGGAATGCTGCCGACGCTGGGACCAGCAAACCTACCGTCCAGCCAACACCCGGGAGGATAGCTCGGCGGCAACGTGCTCGCCTTGGAAACAAGACCACACAAAGCAACACAGGTTCGATCCCTGGGTCTGCGCTTAGAAACCGGCAGGTATTAAGCGCGTTACATATGCAACTAAGACATTTTCATGTAACGGCGCATCGATGCTCCCAGGCTATGTGAGCGCTTTTAAAAAGAAAAAATGCAAATAAACTCCTCCCAGGGACATATCGCTGGATATTCTTTCAACTCTCCACACCCTTGTGTCGGAGATCCAGAAGAGGAAGCCCACGGCACCGCCGGCGAAGAGAAAACTACACATGCCCTCTACCCCCTAGGGATGCGGGAGGACTGGCCTTTCTCCGCCGCCAAGGGCTTCTCCCCGGACGAAGTGTGGTCATGCCATGCCACGGTCACCCGTGCTTCTGAGCTCTTCAGCTGGCACCAGAAGAGACCAAGAAGGAAGGGTTCTTTACCAAAGGTGTGAGGCCAAAAAAAGACCGTTCTGGCGGTGCCTCTCCTGGATGGCTTTTGGGATGAGGGCCTGGCGCTGATGAGAAACCCAGCCTCAGTCCTGACAAAGAGGGATGGGCAGAAGTAGTACTGGGTGCTGGAGTCTGCCACAAGTGCCTACCGTCACAGCCCTTCCTGGACTCTGTGGTCTCAACGGGAGCGAAGAAGTCTTCTAATCCCTCATCTTCAGCCTCCGTTCCCCCGAAAAGTGAGGGAAAGAAGCTGGACATGGGTAGGAAAGTAATCTACTCAGTGGCAACAAGTCAAGGCTGCAAACACACTTGCGATCCTGGCCAGATCCGACGGGGAGCTGGGGTATAAGATGGCCCCACTGCTGGAATTTCGGCCCAACAACTGGTCGAGGAGATTGACCTGCAGCTGATGCCGGAGCTAGATTGACATGCAGTAATGTTTGCGCGCCACACCTAGAAAAACTTGGCAATTCAGCCCATTGCTTATCAGTGCCTTTAACCTATCTACGAACAATTTCACCCCACCGCCTACACCTAAACTCTAACCAGCCACAACCCTATACCACAACAAACCACACACTTCGCTACAACAACAAAAGAAACCTCACATAGACTCGCACAACACACGTCTACCGAACGGAAAACACCCCAAGCCCAGTGTGTTAACCGGGTTGTGGCTGCCAACAGCACATCACTGCTCTTGCACTTTTCCTGCTTACTCCCACTAACTCACCCCCTTCCTGTTTCCGAGCCGCCAGGGGACCACTCCGTGGTGATGGTGCACAGTACAAATATCCTTAAACATTAACATACTCCACGAAGGCGAGGTGGCATCGGACCATGCCATCACTGTGGCCCTGGACATCGCAGAAACGGGGGTGTCTGCCTCCGTGGCTGTTTAAAGGCCACCAACTTCGTCGGGAGGTCCAGACAAGGGTGCTGGACCTGCCCTTCGGGGACCACCCCTTTGGAAAAACCATTGATAATCCCTGCATTCCATTAAGATCCCCTGGGCACTCATTGGCAGCATCGCCTGTCCTTGTGTGCCTCCAGCGGAAAAACTGGCAGATCGAGGCTTCGGGCAGAGGGTCCTCTTCATACAGTTAACCTGCCCGATCCATGTCCCAGGATGCCTAGAGAAGCAGTTCAAGGCTTTCGGTGGAGGTGGCCGTCATCTGTCCCAAGGCGGCACGTAATCCCCTAAATGGGATTGAACCGGCCATTATGTGGGGCTCCGGTCGGAGGCCGCCTAGCAGGCTTAGTCAGTGGGAGAAGGTCTCCACTGACCTATGGGTGCTGGACGCTCTCACCCAGAGTTCCAGCAGAAGTGTCTGCAGATGCCACTGGTGGCCCAGCAGGAGCAGCACGTCCCTCAGCTGCTGCAGGAAGTAAGGGCCATGATAAGAAAAGGGTGATGGAGCTCGTTCCAAAGCGAGACTGGGGCTCTGGAGTCTACTGCAGACACTCCTTGGTAAAGAAGACTAGGGTCTGGAGGCCCATTCTAGAATGGCAGCGTCTCAACAAAGACTTCCAAGTCCCCAAAAAATCAGGATGGTCACGTTTGAGCACATGCTCTGCCAACTGGAGGTAGGATACGTCTTGACGTTGCTGGATCTGGTGGACACTTACTTTATTGGCAGTTCCTGTGCTTCGTAGTACATGGAAGGCACTACCAGTTCAAGGCCCTTCCCTTAGGACTGAAGTCGGTGCCCAGGGTGTTCATGAAGTGCCTGGTGCCAGTGGCGGCCCATCTACAAGAGATGCATGTGTACCAGTACCACAACGACTGGATCATCCGTGCCAAGTCAAGGGAATTAGCTGTCGAGCACACGGAGGACCGTCTGGCATTCTGTCAACTTTCCAAAATCCTGCTGGATACCATCGCAGAACACGCTATTCCTGGGAGCCAGGCTCAACAATCTCCTGCCTGGCCGCCCCCTGGGATAGGGAGAATAGCAGCCATGCTGGGCTAGGTGCAGCAGCTGTTGGCACTGAAGACCGACGTGGTGCAGACCATCAAGTCGCTGCTCGGCATGTCAGCTTGCATTTACCTGATCTGACTCTGCAGTTTGCGGATGCAACCCATTCAGTAATTCCTGGATGCTGGATGCATCAAGGCTTCCGTAAGCTTCAGACAAGATGGTTCTCAAAGGAGTTCCGTCGAGCTATAAGGTGGTGGGGTGTGCACTCAACATCGCCTGGGGCACGATTTCCAGAGACCTGCACCAGGAGACGGTTACCACGATGAGACCTTGCCCTATAGCCACTATCCTTCAACGGGCGCTTGGAGGTCTCGTGGCAAAGCGCACAATCCTCCTTGTGCGTTGGGTGCAAGCGGTAGAGGGACTGGTAATGCTCATCGTCCATATAAAAGCTTTGTACAGACTTCGGGTTGCGTAATTTTTATATGGGCGTTGTTTCTTTATAATCGAGGTTACTAAGAACAATTAATGACATTTGATAATTACAATACAGACACCACACAGTGGTAGCCGTATAAGCAATCATTTGAGGGCTTTCTTGCACTCACAGGGATCACATTGCAGCCTTGTGTTTGCAATCAACACATGTATTCCCTCCAAGATGCCCCCCCCCTCCCCCCCTCTTGACCACAGGGGCCTATAGAACTATACTGGCAGTCCTTCTTTAAGGTTTATAACCTCAGACTATCGGGTTAGTGCACTTTCTATTTCAACACCACTGGGCTCTGATAGAAGTGTGCAGGCAGTCCCTCCTTGAGGTACATGATGTTGAAGCTGTGCCCTGCAGCGGTAGTTTTTCACCGCGTGAACTGACACAAGGTAAGCTTCTTTTGATTTTATGACACACGGCTACCCGACAAATAACTAGAGGGCTGACCGTCTCCTTTGGCTCTTTCTGCCCCCATGCAGGACTTGATTCACTGGTCTGGTTGACAATGCGAGCTGACACTTAAAAATAACAAATAGGAGAAAAAAAGCAAGCTGGCGTTTGGGACATGCTTTGTCAAGTAAGTGCTGAGTGTATGTAACCTCCACACTTTTTAAATTAAACCAGCACAGAACTGATATATTCCTTATCCTTTATAGATTCCATGATGCATTATGGGACATGTAGTGCCCAAATGATTACATAGCCTATGCTCACGATCAACACGCCGTGCAGGAACTTATAATTGAATTGAGGTCCACGCCAAACGGTAAATATTTTTCGAGGGGATTGGGTCCTCCGACGTATTCCATATCTATGACAGGTAATGTCCACAGCTGTGCTGCTTCGTAAAATCTTTGGCGTCTGCGCCGTCCCCGAGGACTGCCGACGTCATCCGATGTGATAAGTAGGACGCACAACACCCATAGCCTCAGTTCCGTTTTTTTCCGCGAACATGTTCGCTTCGTGAATCTCGGTATGCCTCGACTCTTTGGAGTTTGCTGTTTTCAATTCTCAGTTCGTTGAACCTGTTCGGTTTGTTGTGAAGACCTGCTTGTGGCGATGTCTTGCTCATCTTCAACTCTGCGTCCGGGCTTCAAGAACTGCGGGGACTGTGACGCCTGCCTCTGGTGCCTCGGGGAGGCCCATGAAACGGACGACTGTGTCGACTGCCAGTCGCTCACGGTAAATGCCTTGCGGGAACGCAAGGAGAAGCTGTCTGTAGGCCGGGTGTCTCGAGGGGCGACTCTCCGCGTCATCGTCAGAAGTCCGGTGGGTCTCCTTCCAGGAGTCGGTCTCGCCACTCCTCCGCCTCTTCGAGGCATTCCCGGAAGCGGCGGCATATGTTGCCTTCCCTGTCCTCTTCCGAGGACTCGGCCCGTCGGCGGGTCGCTTACCCCTCCATGCAATCGACACGGGAGGAATGGGCTTCCTTCGGGAAGCAGATGATAGCGATTCTTGAATCGCAGGGCACCGGTCCGTCCGCGCCTCCGAGTGGGGTCGGTCGGCACCGGTCGAGACACCGCTCGTACGCCTTCGGGCTCGAGTGGTCGGCACGCCTCGTGGGAGAGGTCCCGCTCGGACAAGGGTAGCTGTTCTCGCCGTGCCAGGTCCCGGTCCTCGACGCGCTCGAGACCGTGTGATCCTGTGCCGTCTTCGAAGACGACGCCTGTGGCGCCGAGGTCGTCGCCGATTTCTCTCGAGGGGGTCGTCGACGCCTAGGTTGTCGACACGCTCAGAGCTCCGGCTTCGAGGACTGTCGCCGCCGATGCTGGCGGCGCTGATGTCGACGCCTTTTCTGTCAGCGCCTTTCGAGGCGGTGGTGTCTGAGGGGCCCCGTGGCACGGGGTTTGCTCCTAGAAAGGCTATGGCTAAGGTCCGGCACTGCTTTGGTCCACAGAGGTCTTCCTCTCCCTGCCTGGAGTACATTTCAGAGGGTGATGAAGGCTCTGATGGCCTGGTGCAGTTACGGTTCCAGATGACCTTATCTCGGGTCATAGCCAATATGACCTGCGGCAGTTGCTGCATGCCAGTGGACTGGATACCTCTCCAGAGGTGTAATTTTGCAGGCCAGAGCCTGGCTCTTATGCCGATTCTTCATATCGGCGACTTATGTCTTGGGTTACCGAGTACTTGGGTTGGTCAGCTCCCCCAGGGGAGTTCGTTCAGGATGATCTCACGGACATCCTTGATCTCGGTCCACCCACTGACCCGGTTTTGCCTTTTCATATGGCTCTGCAGAGAAGGGTGGCGGCGGCTTGGACTGCCCTGGAGTCTCCCGGCAGTGGGCAAGTCTTTGTCACGAAAATACCGTCCAGCCAGTAGCGACCCCTGCTACTTGTCTAGGCACCCCACTCCGGAGAGTTTGGTGGTGCAGGCGGCTACGGCCCCGGGAAAGCAGGCGTTGTATCCTATCATCCCTCTGGATAGGGACGACCAACGTTTTGATGGCTGGGCGAAGAAAGTGTTTTCTTCAGGGGGTATGGCGCTTCAGGCGGCCAACTCCATATGTGCCTTGTCTTGTTTCACTCACTCTGTGAAACTGTGTTGCATTGGCGACTGAACATATTCCCGAAGGGGACGAACGGGATGGCTTGCTTGCTATGGTTCAGGATGGCAAGGATGCTGTGTGTGAGGCCGTTCAGTTGGGTTTGGACTAGGCGGATTGTGTCAGCCGGTCCATGGCGGCGAGCACCGTAATGCGCAGGTTCGCGTGGTTGCAGAAGTCTGGGTTTGCTCCTGATGTGCAGTCCCGGCTCCTCAACATGCCCTTTGACGGTGAACACCTTTTTGGCAGCAAGGCTGACGAGAGCCTTGAGAGGTTGCAGACCTCCAAAGCTGCAGCAAAAGTCGTTGGGCGATGCAGTTCGCCAACCTCCGCCTTTTCGTCCTAGCGGACAGCAATGGAGGGGAGGTTCCTTTCGCTATTACTCGTCCTTCTGTAAAGCGAGGGGCGCTAGCAGTCAGAGGCTATCGTAAGAGTGCCAGAGGTGGAACTAAAGGTACTCGAGGTGCAAAGGCCGCTCGGGCAGTTGCCTCGTTGCTCTCGGGCAACGCCGCAGCCGCTACCACTCGGTCATGAGGCCAGGTCTCATGGTTCACCGGTTGGGGGGGGAAGGCTGGCGCAGCATCTTGTAGAGTGGCAAGCCATTACTTCGGATGTGTGGGTTCTGGAGATCATAACCCATGGCTACTGTCTTCCTTTTCGGCAGAGGCCTCACGACAATCCACCAGGGAACCTCTCTTTGAAGTGTCTGGATCCGCTCCTTGCGCAGGAAATTCAAGCCCTGCTGGAGAAAGGCGCCATAGAACTGGTGCCTGTAGCGGAGAGGAACAAGGGATGGTATTCCCCTTATTTTTTGATTTCGAAGAAAGACGGAGGATTGAGACCCATCATGGACTTGCGCGGTTTGAACAAGCTCCCCAGGAAGGACAAGTTCAAGATGGTGACTTTCTCAAGTCCTCCAGGCCCTTCAACTTCAGGACTGGTTGGTGTCACTCGACCTCAAGGATGCTTACTTCCATGTGCCGATCCATCCCAAGCACAAGAAGTACCTGAGGTTTGCGGTTGGCGACTCGCACTTTCAGTTTCGGGTCCTGCCGTTCGGATTGACCTCCGCCTGAGGGTTTTCACCAAGCTCATGGTGGTGGCAGCGCATCTCGGGAAAGGGGATTCACGTCTACCCCTACCTGGACGATTTGGTTGATCAGGGGGAGCTCTCCCGAGCAAGTCCTGGATCATCTGTCACCTGCCACGCCCTTCACAGGCTGGGCTTCTCCCTCAATTTAAAGTACCATTTTACACCAACGCAGCGGCTCCAGTACATCGGAGCAGTGCTCGACACGTCCCTGGGGCAGTGTTTTTCTCCCCAGGTGAGGGCTCTTCACATTCAGCAGATGGTGCACAAGTTTCAGCTTGCCCAGAATCTCCCGACGTCCGAGTTCTTGAGACTGCTCGGCCTCATGGCATCCTGCATTCTTCTGGTGCCAGAGGCTCGTCTGCGGATGAGATCTTTGCAGTGGGCACTCAAGCTCCAGTGGTCTCAGTCCTCCGGCAGGATGTCGGACCCTGTTCAGGTGCCCCCCTCGGTAGCCCGGGACCTTCTGTGGTGGGCTGTCGAGGGCAATCTGATAAAGGGGGGGCCCCATTTTGGCTGCCCTGGCCGGAGGTGACTATCGTAACGGACGCATCCCTCACGGGATGGGGAGCTCATGCCAACGAGTTGAGTCAGCGGTCGTTGGTCTCCGTTGGAGCGTCCCTCCATATCAATCTGTTGGAGCTGAGGGCCGTCAGGCTAGCCCTGAAGGCTTTTCTGTCGACTGTGCACGGAAAGTGTCCTGATTCTAACGGACAACACAGTGGCCATGCACTACCTCAACAAAAAGGGGGAATGGGGGGGGGGGCAGGGTCACTTCCGTTGTGCAGGGAGGCGATGCAGCTCAAGTTCTGGACCATCCAGCAGGAAGTTTCGATCTCGGCTGTTCATCTGGCCGGAGACTACAACGAGACGGCAGACGCTCTGAGCAGGCAGAGCGCGATCTCTCACGAGTGGGAGCTGGCTCAGGAGATTCTCCTGGAGATCTTCGCCCTTTGGGGGACCCCTCAAGTGGATCTCTGCGAAGGTTTTGCTTGTGGGAATTTCCTCTAAAAGGAGCCTTAGGAGACGCGTTCGTGGTGGAGTGGTCATTCCCACTGCTGTACGTGTTTCCTCCAATCCCCGTCATCCCGCAAGTGCTGCGGATGTTACGGAGTTTCGGTTCCCGGATGATCCTCATTGCTCCGGCGTGGGCCCGGAGGACGTGGTACCCGGATCTTCTAGACTTGTCCATCTGCCCTCCATGTCGTCTTCCCTCCCGAGACGATCTGCTCTCACAGGAGGGGGGCGGGGTCAGGTTCTCCATCAAGAGGTCGGATCCCTCAATCTTCACGCTTGGTTTCTGAAAGGTTGAGGTATAAGGATTGGGACCTCCCTGAAGACGTGATGGAGGTGTTGCTCTCGGCCAGGCGGCCGGCAACTAAGTTTCTGTACCGTTGCCGTTGGAGAAAGTTCTGCGACTGGTGCAGAGTTCAGAATGTGGATCCTTTTGAATGTGACATTCCCATGGTTCTGTCTTTTTTGCTTTCTTTGGCCCACAGGGGCTTGCAAGTGGGGACCATTAAAGGTTATCTGGCGGCGCTGTCCATATTTAAACGCTCGTCTGAAGTGTTCCTATTTTAAAATTCCTTTAATTTCTCAGTTTCTGAAAGGGTTCACTAATGTGTTCCCTCTGTCACCTTTTCTGGTGCCCGGTTGGGATCTGAACCTTGTTAAGTTTCTTATGGGTGCTCCGTTTGAGCCTTTGCATTCTTGCCCTTTGAGGCTGTTGACTCTGAAAACTGTTTTTGGTTGCGGTTACATCCTCTCGCAGAGTGAATGAGTTACAGGCACTTTCAGTTAAACCACCCTTCACTGTTTCAGAGGGACAGGGTTGTCCTTAGAGTTCATCCTTCTTTTCTTCCGAAGGTGGTTTCGGACTTTCATTTGAGCCAGAAGGTTGTTCTTCCGGCGTTCTATCCACCACATCCTGGTAAGGAAGAGGAGTGGCTCCATAGGCTTGATCCTAGGAGAGCGCTGAGCTTTTATATTTCGTGCATGTCCCGGGTCAGAGTGGACGATCAACTTTTCATTGGTTACGCTGGAAAGCGTTTGGGACAAGCTGTGACGAAACAGACTTTGTCTCGTTGGATTATTTTAGCTATCTCCGAGTGTTACCGCTTGGCGGGTAAGGACCCTCCGGCTGGCTTGCGGGCCCCTTCTACCAGGGGAGTGGTTGCGTCTACTGCCCTGCAGAGGGGAGTTACTATTAGTCACATCTGTGATGCAGCCCCCTGGGCTTCAGTACATACTTTTGTACGTCACTACTCCCTCGATTCCATCAGAGGGCAAGATCTGGCCTTTGGCAAGGCAGTTCTCTATTCCGCAATTTGATTGGGCATGCTAAATTTGTATTCTAAATTTTTTTCCCACCTCCTTGCTTGGTACTGCTTTGGGAGTCTGTCATAGATATAAAATCCCCTCGAAGAACAAGTTACTTTCTTACCTGGTAACGTTCTTTTGATGGGATGGTCCGACGACGTATTCCATATCGCTCCCTCCGTGCCTTCCCCGCTGAAGAATTTCTTTTGCGATTGTAGCTTGCGTTCCGCAAGGCCTTGTGTGTCTGACTGGCATAAAACTGGTGGCACACGTTCTGGGGGAAAAAACTATAACTGAGGCTATGGGCGTCATGCGTCCTACTTATCACATCGTCGGAGGACGACCTCGGGGACGGCGCATCGACGCAGACGCCAAAGATTTTCCGAAGCAGCACAGCTGTGGACATTACCTGTCATAGATATGGAATACGTCGTCGGACCATCCCATCGAAAGAACGTTACCAGGTGAGAAAGTAACTCGTTCAACTTTGATACACCGTATCTTGATTAGTATCCCTTGAAAATTGTTTCATTGACTAAAAACATGTATTGATCTACAGCTGTTACTATTTGGACGGACTTGTCGGCCGCCATTATAAGATTGATAAGTGCAATCGCCTCACTCATCACACCAAAAGAAATCGCCATAAGGTTAGCGAATTGGCTACTTCTGTGTATTACACTCACACCACGAATACAAAGGTTTTTACTGGTATCGAGTAAATCTTATATTTGCTTCAATTTTTTATTCACTGTATAGGTGACTACCCCTACAAATGCGTCATGGTGACAGTGTAACCGCCCTCTTAACTCACTGCGTCCTGAAGACTGGTCCTGGGACACTACTGACGAGCCTTTGACTGCAACAGTGCTGCCCTTTGCCCCAGAAACACATCAGATTGTAGACGCCATTATACCATATTTGTGTATAATAGTTATGTGAATCAGTCACACTATTACTAACATCACGCTAAATAACCAATGTTGATAGATTGTAAACATTGTGATGTGAACTATAGCCATAAGTGTGAAGTGTTTTTCTCAATCTTGTCCATTACGGCTTTCATAAATGATGAACACTGTATATGGCTTTTTATGTTACTGTTATGTTTGGAGTAAATGGATTAAATTATGTTTAAGAACCTTTTGACCGTGGTGGTAGACAGAATTGTATGGAAATTCCACTGAGGATAATTTCTAAGTAGCCTTCCACTTGGGTGTGTTAGAGGTGGGTAGCTAGTGGTTAATGTACTCGCTTGTTTGATGTATCCTTCCTCATATACCAAAGCCCCCTTTACAAAAAATTGAGTAATCTTGTGTGCTCACAACATTTGTTGACCTGTCCTGAGGGCAGCCAGCCAATTCCTTAGAGGTGCATTCATGTAACTTTCCTGCCCTGCCAGACACGCTGGAGACAGAGGCGGGCTTCACCAGTGAATCCCACCAAAGACAAAACTGAGGCCAAACCTGGTTTGGCATGCAGAGCGAATCTCAAGAAGGACCTTTCCAACATGAAATGGCAAAAAGACTGGGGCTATTTTGACAAAATGGGCACCCATGGGTGCAATGCTACAGCTGCAGTGAAAATGCACAGTGGTAGGAAAAAGAAACCATTGCCACCAGCCGTTAATTGTAGGAAGGGTTAACATAAAAATGTTACATGAGAAGGTAGACTAAGGGGATACTAAGTAACCCCTCCAGTACTCTATGTAACATGGTGTGTTGGGTCTACAAAGAGAAAATGGTAATTTAAGTCAATTCCACTTTACTAATTTTGGAAACAGTAGTTTATCCAAGAGATGGTATTAGGGAGAATTCTCAAAGTTGCTTGGAGACACCCAGCAACTTTTGCTAGATTTTGAGGACTTGATTATTTTTTTTTTAACCTGGAGAGACCCTTTTTCCCCACTCATGTATTTCAAGGTGATTTTGAACACTTACGTTTGGTTGTGGAGTCTGACAAACTCCATAGGCATCTTTTACATTGTCACACAGCCCCTTCAGTGCAGTGGCACAGGGAAGTCTTTCAGATTTCCCAAAGGTTTATATACCTTCTCTTGGATAAACTGTTTCCATGAGCAGTGACGTTAAATTGGCTTTACTTTTGGACCCAGCACACTATCTTATAATTGGGTGCTGGAAGGGTTACTTAGTATCCCCTTTGTCTAGCTTCTCATGTAACAACAATGTTACCATTTCCTCAAATGGCTGGTGGCAGTGGTTTAAGTTCTGTGGGATGTAATTACCGCTGGCTGCGTTTGCAGCTGCAATAAAGCACCCATGGGTGCCATTTTTTTGTCAAGGGCCAGTTTTTCTTTTTTCGCCATTTCTTTTTGGAAAGGGCCCTCAGATTTACTCTGCACGCCAAATCTGGTTTGGTCCCTTTGTTCACTTTGCCTTTGGCGGGATTCACAAGTGAAGGCTGCATTTGGCTCCAGGGTGTCTGGTGGGGGCAGGAAGGGAAGGAGATGCCCGATTCCCTGTGCATAGTCTCCTAGGAGACCCAAATGCACTCTGTGATTGGCCGCCTGGCTGTCCGACAAGGACAGCCACCCTGCTGGGTGACTGACAGCTAGGCTGGAATGAATGAGACCTGAATAAAAGGCAAGGCTTTTGGCTTGAAGGCAGTCGAACGCTGGACGAAGGAACCGAAGAAGAACTTGAAGAGGATGCCTGCTGCAACTCCTGGACCGTTGGTTTGCCCGATGAAGCCCTGCTAAACCTCCAAATTTGCTTTGACAGAAGCCCCTACAAGGA
Organism: Ambystoma mexicanum; assembly: GCF_040938575.1. Taxonomy (NCBI): domain Eukaryota; kingdom Metazoa; phylum Chordata; class Amphibia; order Caudata; family Ambystomatidae; genus Ambystoma; species Ambystoma mexicanum. The sequence continues at coordinate 1,404,214,291 of NC_090923.1, read as the reverse complement.
CGACTTCTCCCCTTGAGTTGGTGGGACATTCTCCCGGAGCTGGTTGCATTTCCAGAGTTGCTGCTGGAAACCGAAAGGCCAGGGAGAGGAACACCAGATTTGGCCAAGAGCTCCAGGAAGATCCTCCAGACTCCCAGGAAGCAAGACTGACCGAGCCTGAGCCGCCTCAATGGGGTTGCGGGACCCCAGAAGCAAGGAAAGCTCATCTCGACAGCCAGAAACCGCGGTGTTGCTATTTGCAGTAGTCTCGGAGCTGAAACACTGAATTGCCACTTGTTTGAAGATTGCCGGTTGCATGATGACATCCCATTGTAGTGCAGGAGTCCACAGAAGTCCTTCCTCTTATCCCCACGACTGAGGCCCAGGAACAGTGAGATCTGCAGAGCTGCACAGGAACAGAAGTATCTGCTGCACTTTTTCTTAAATCCAAAGGTACTGTAAACGTCTGAACTTGCCTCTTATTGTAAAGTTGCTTGCATATTCTACTATTCACAAGACTAACCAGCTTGTGGCCCTACATTGATTCTTTTCTTCAAAGACTTCTAAAACATTGTGCAAAGAATTTCTCTACTTTACTACCAGAAGTGCTTCAGCTCATATAGACGTTTGCCCATTGACTTTGGCTTAACCTGTTATACTGAATGACTGCTTAGGAGATGGAAAAGTATTTGCCTGCTTAAGAATATTTATCGTCTCTTGTTTGTTCGAATACCTTTTTTCCTTTGACCAATTCCTGAGGTATTTACACCTTAACAGAAATCCAAAGGATTTCCAACACTGTACTGAAGGTGCTGTCCCAATAAAAAAGATGCCTATTGAGTTTGTGACTCCAAAACCACAAACGCAGGGTTCAAATCAAAGATACGTGAGAGGGGAGGGAGGGGGGGGGGAGTCTCACTCGCTCAGGATAAAAATTATGTACTTAAGTACATCAAGAGCTGGGGGTCTCTACGATGGAAGGGAATCGACACAGAAATATCATTCTCCATAACAATGATAATTTGCTTAATGCTCGTGGCTTTGAAGTCCTTTTAGTGACCTTAGACTTCCAACAGTTATAGCTATGGGCATGGTTGCAAAAGGTAACCTTCTCAATATTGGTGAACTATGCCCTCCCTTGCCCAACGAATTGTCCTAGATGCTAATATCTACTTTTTCCGCAAACTTGTTTTATTGTTGTAGCATTCTCCTAGTGGTCTCCCATTTACACTCTCCTTAAAGTCCTCTTTCTGGCACTCCATCTTAAACTGGCCACTTTAAATCCCCACTACTACAGTAGAACAATACTGATGGCGCTCAATGCTGAAATCCATTTCCATTTGTCTACAAATCTATCTATGGTCTTGGCTCCTGCTGATCACCCTGTCAAACTGTTAGTCCTCCCTCCTAAACTTTGTCCTGCCCCCTGTTCAGCCGCTGCTTCTAACGTTCCCCTCTGACACACAAGCTATTCTGTCAAACATTTCAAGGCCCAACTTGAGCTCCATTTGTATTGGCCAGAGAAAGGGCTTTATACACCCTCACCCTCCAGAAACCTGTCCTGGCCCCACACCCATTTGGCCCTGTATGTAGGTGCTATATGTATACTAGGAGTCGTGCCATTGTGCACGTACTCTGTATCATCTGTTCTCCAGGTTATCCTTGGAGAATACCCTGTTGATGGAGAGGGTAAAACTTACACTATTTTCTACATACATCATTTATTTGGAACAACCGTTAAACTCAAATGTTCAAGCCATTCTTGTTTCCCCCCTCAAGGTGTCGGTTTGTAAGGGAAAAAGACAGAGAAAACAATGAGTACCCGGCGCTAAGCTATCCAGAGCTCTACATCTTGAAAGGCGGCTATAAGGAGTTCTTCCTCAAATGTCAGGTGAGACCTTACTTTAAAATTGGGCTGTTCACTTGGGAGCACGTATGAGTTGGCAAATTTGTTGTTTAGTTAATTGGTTATTGCAATGGTTGCCACAATTTAGCTGCCATGAGCACGGTTTTCTGTTTGTGGAGCAAGTTACTGCAGTAGGCAGTGTCCATTTATAGTATTGCAGTGTGCTGCAGCACACGTAAGCTAGGTAACCATCCACCCTACTTGCTCTGCATTGATCTCATACGACCTATCATGTAGTGAACATACACGTTAAGCCACCGCCCTTCCGGAAGATCAGAGGCCACTCTGTCGGCTCCCTCGTGTGGAGCTGGTGACCTGCACTACATCATGGACTCCCAAGCTAAGTCCTGTTGGGCCCAGCACAATTCTTCCATCTTGTGCACAGAGTGCGACTAAGTGCTCAGATTCCACCTGCCCTGCTGGGCGTTACCTTTACACATGCAGTGCTTCCCTTTGCAAACAGAGCTGGGCCGCATTGAGGCCTTTTATGCCATCCACAAAGGTGCTGTGATCCCTGATACCCTCCATCATGGCTGCCACCATGCCGACTTAAGGACCCTGTCCATTGCCTTGCTGGGTCTGTGGGTCCTCTCCTACCCCCTCTCCCCTTCAATGTGCACCCAGAGGCTGTGGCGCACACCACATGTTCCGGACACACCGAATTGATTGGAGCATCTACATTTCTCTGAAGGTCAGTCTTTCAATAACTTCATCGCTCCTCTTCCTTCACACCTGGACTCAATCCATTTCATTTGGACTCCCACTAATTTCAGCTGTGCCCACTTGCTGTTTTCATCTTGCCCAGCCTAAAATCAAATTTAGCTGTGCCATCTGCAGCCTCCTTCCTGCCCCTGTTTCTCCTCCTCGTTCTCCTGCCTACCCCACATTCTTTCCTTGCGCACTCGCCTCTTCTATCCTCCTCGTATTTGTGAATTGTCCCCTTTCTGTTCTCAACCCCATCCTCCTTTCCCCTCCACCTGCCAATTTCCTTAACTGCTTAACTACTCAGTGTAGTAATGCCCAGTAGTCTACCATTCCCGCACTCCTCTTCCTTTCTCACCCTCCCACCCCTCCATTGTTTTTCTGTTCGTGCCGCTATAAAACTGTATGATCCACCTCAATTTAGCATTGTATAGTAGCCTGTCTGTTGCTACCTGCCCTGACCCACCTTTACCCAGTTTGTGTAAGGCACTTTCAAAAACTAAGGATTGTCGTCCGACATGAGTTCTTCACTTTTCTATGTACTTTTTTGCACTTATTCTTGCACTTGCCCTTCTCTGTGCAGGCCTGTCTCATTCATAAGCCAAGAGCTCTGAATGACTGCCCCCCACCCTCCCCTTGAGCACTTTAAAACACCTCTGTATGGGCGCTAAATAAAACAAATATAATTTCTAATGTATTGTCCTCCTACTTACTCCATCTTGGCTATATTCTCCTTTGCAGCACTCTCGGAAATTAGTTTTCCCCACCCGGGGAGCTCTGTGCGTCTTGGCATCGGATCCTTGTCTGCATCTGGGCTGGATGCGACTTCTAGGTCAGCACAAATCGCATGCTCCGTGCCCTCAGTTAACTTCTGCATGCCCAGCATGCTACTTTGAGAAAGCGCCTAAAAATTCTAACCCACTTAAAAACAAATCTTTGCATTGCTTCATAAATACTTGATTAGGTAGACTCCTAAACCTTCAGTGATGCTAAAATGTTGACTAACCGCCGCCCACCCCCTGAATTACTGTGGTGCCTCTCCACCTACCACATTTTGGTGGCATGCAGGTCATGTCAAACCATGATGCCAACCCCTCAAGCCTACAAATTACCTTTGGGCTCATCTACCTCGGTCTCAGTTTGGCTCGTCAAAGTGGAGACCTGGCGATGCCCTGATCTCCACAGCTAAGAAAATGGTTTAAAAAAATGTTGCTCCCTCTAAGGACTCAACATTAATCTTCATCCAAGAAGAGAAGGATGCACTCATCCTGACGGTTTACCAGAACGGGTACGTTGTCTCTAACTGCTTCAGTGGCCAATTGGGAAGAGTTTCAATTGCAGATGATGCAGGTCTTTTGGAAGGTGGGCCCGCCAACGCTCGCCTCCAGGAAGACATCTAGCCGACTGCACCCATATCAAACGAGTGGTCGACAATATGTTGGACTTCAGTCTGCACCTGTCAACAAGGGATTTTATATCTTCCTTGAAATAATCTGAGGACCCGGTTCCCTTCAAGTTCGAACCAATGGGTCCCTATACAATCTGAGCAGTTTCAGGCTGAGGAGAGCAGAAACTACCAGATGCCTCCCCTGAGACAGATTTCACCAAGCCCACCAGAAAAGGAGATGAAAGAATGTGACCTCACATACATCCTCGACAAAGGCACAATGTTATGTTACATTATGTTCTCCAGCATGGGGTCTGGCATAGATTTGCATGCTCATGAATATTCCCTGTCAGGCTGGGAATCCTCAGTAAAAGAGGAAATCGGTTTAATTTCTGAACTGTCTTTCTCCTAACAACCAATTGCTGAGCTCTGGGTCATACTGCCGCAGCCAATGACTGCCCTCTACCAAAGCCCCTCCTCTGGCAGGCATCTTCAGATTTTTACTGCACGCTCAAGTGTTGGAAGTTCTAGTGCTTAGCTGTCGAGCGTTTACTGCATTTTTGCTTTTTGGAAGAGTTTACTCTATTTTCGGTCAATCGAGCCCCTGTGTTCCATCGATCAACCTTCAGATTAACGGGGACCCGTTTTTCAGATTCTTCAGTCTCCCTCAAGGGAGAGTTTCGTTTTCTTCAAGGCCTACACTGCGTGGATCATGGCGGACGAGAAGGATGATTCCCCCCCTCTCCAAGCTTTGTGCCAACTGCATTTTGCAGAATGTTTATATGGACAATAAGCATTGCCAGTGCGCCTACTGCTTGCACCCAATGCACAAGAGGATTGTGTTTTGTTACAAGCTTTCTAAGCGCATGTTGAAGGATCTGCGTAAGCGACTGGAAGAATGGCTGCAAGCCAAGGCCTTTGCCCCGGGTGCGTCCCAGGGCATGCCTCTCGGGTCTGGGAAAGCAAATCCTTTGTTGGACCCCCGTAGGAGGGGTGCCCTCAAAAGGCCAAGCACCACGAGTCCACTACCGTCGGGAGCGCCATTGTGGCGGGCTCATCTGTGCCCAGGGTGCGTCCAACATCTCCATCGACGGTCAGTCGCCAGTCAATGCTCAGGATCTTCACCCAAGAGGAAGCTGGACCATCCGGGCAAGCGCAAGGTGGCCCAGAGACAGCCAAGGAGAAGTCTCGAGGGGATAGAGGCTCTGACCCTAGTCCCCCTACCCCCCCTCTCCGTCCCCTGGAAGGCCAAGCAGGACAAGGCGTCCAGGACTTCCACGAAGGCAGGACAAGGGACCGGTCCTGACCATGAAGGACCAGGTACACTAGACTAAGGTTCTGCCTTCTGTCGAGGTGGTGGCATCCCTTTCGAAGGCAGTGGGGGGGCCGGTCCCACAGGGCACCCTTCCGAATGCGCAGGAGGCAGTCTTCATTCCAGCCCATGGAGAAGATGCCGGTCATCTACCTGAGATGTCCTGTTCCCCCAGATGTGAAGAAAGGGGGAGGTTGGGGCGCTGTGGAGCAGCCGGCAAAATGGCTTAGTTCCTGAGCTCTGTGCCCAGCTGTCATTAATCCGCCTTCATCCGCGGTGGTCAGCATTGTCTGTTACCTGCTTCACACTCCTTCTGCAGCTAATGCCCTGGGCTACGTCTGCGAAATTGCGAGGAAAATCTGAGTCCTCTGGCTGCCCTGTGACAGGTTTTCCTCCTGCCGAGCCGTGTGGTGGTTCCTGGGCCCGTCATCTGCGGCTGGAGACAATCACGGCGCAGAGCGGGGACCATCCGAGCTGCATGATTTAGCCCCGTGAGGCTCATCTTTCTGTGGGTGCTGTTGCAGCGTTGGGGGCTGCGCCATCTGGTGCGGGCCGACTCCTGGCTCCGCGGCCCCTGTGCCTATCCTCCCGACCCAGGCGGAGGGTTGGCCTGCTGCCGGCAGGGGCACCCCCGCGGCTCTGTCTGCATCTAGCATCAGAATATGGACTGTTCCTGTTGCGAGTAAGGAGTTGGTGGGGGTGGGGTAACGCCCATCCGAGACTCTTCGCCCTCCCTCCCCCCTATCATCTCACCTTACGGTCCTCTAGTGTGGATCTGTGCTGGCCTCATACGCTGTGCGGGCGCACCTCGCCCCCTCCGGCTGCCTGGACTTCGCTGCTCACCTGGGGAGCGCTGGTTGCTCAACCTGCCTGCTCCCTGGACCCTTCCTGGCCGTTGGGGAGCCCATGTCCCCTCGGAGGCTGGCCTGAGCTTTGTGGAGCCCCTGCCCTGAGGGCGCCGTTTCCATCGTTGGCACTCCCTCTGGGCGCCTTGGCCTCGGCTCCCTTACACTTTTGCCGGTATCAAGATTGTTAGGATGCTGCCTTCCAAGACAATTAACCTCATGTACTAGCTATATCTCTGGGTCCCCAACTTCTGTAAAAGCACTGCCTGGACCCCTGTGACGTATCTGCACCTACATCTGGCTCAGCCCCCAGGTCGCTAGGACGCTTTTACTGTCTGGCTGGTCGGCGCCGGACTGTCACCACCAGTCATTGAAGCCCTCTACCAGGATTGCCTCTGCATACATACTGTACTTTGTGTGGCTGCATATTTTTACCTTGCACCAGGGGGTCCTGTGTCTCACCCGCCTCAGTTCATAATCAACCAACTGCCCAGGACATGCACCCCATGATCCCAGCCCCTGAGCTAACTGGCACTCCCCACTTGTCTGGGCCCCCGTCGCCTGAATTAATAGCCTGCAGCATAACGTCCCACCCCCACCCCCTCCCCATGAACCTGCATCATGGTCTGCCCAGGTCAGATTAGGGTGGGGGCTCATCCTTAAATCAGGACGACATGGATCCTACTGCAGCCCCCCTCAGCCCGACCTTGTGCTGATGATGGAATCTATGGCAAAGAATTTCACCTCATTTAACGAGAAACTTGACCTAAACGCCAATGTGGCCTCTCTGTGTACCAAGTTGGATCACCACGGCGCCAGGATAACTGAGGTGGAGACCAGGATTGGGACCAATGGGGACGAGGTGCATGCCCTACAGACCACTGTTGTGGAACCAAAGTGCGATATGAAACAAGTGAAGGCCAAATGTGACGACTTGGAATAAAGGTCTCGCAGGAACAATATCTGCATCGTGGGAGTTCCGGCATCCGCCCTTCAGGGCAAAATGGAACTGGCCATCAAATCGCCTCAAGGACATCTTGGATACCTCTCATTTCTCCCCATTCTTCGTGGTCGAGCATGCTCACAGGGCCCTGGCTTCCCGCCCCAAGCCTGGCGATTTCCCCAGACCGATAATTGCCAGGATCCTCGGCTACAGGGACAGATATCGCATACTGCGGCTGGCTCGAGAGAAAGAGCCGAGACTAGGTTTGCAGATCAGGGTCTAACCGGACTTCAGTGGCGGTCCAGATGGAGCGCAGGCAGTTCAATGGTGTGAAAAAGTTGCTAAAAGAAAGGAATATTGAATATGCAATGCTCTTCCCGGCACGCTTGAAGTTCACCTTCTGTAATAAACTCTACTTCTTTACGGTCCCAGATGAAGCTGTGAAATTCATAGAAGCGCAGATCCCACTTCGTGGCCCGCGGGAATGACCAAATGGACAACGACTAAGTGTTTGATACGGGCCATCCCGAGACGCGCTCATATCCTCCGTCAGATCGGACTTAGGCTGGCTCCCGGTAAAACAAAGAATTGCCCTGAAAACCCTAGCTTTGACCCAAATGTCTGAGCAACAACGCCCCACCCTACCTGTCTGCTCGCTTCTCATGCCACACCTCCACTCGACCTACCGGAGCAGCCCAAACTCACAGCCTCATCGTGCCTAGATGCAAACTCCAAAAAGCTGGTGGGGTGAGCTTCCCCGTCCTGGCCTCCAAACTCTGGAACACCCTGCCCACACCTATCAGAATTGAACCATCATTCCACTCCAAGAACAATGATAAAACATGGCTGCTCTCCCAAGACTCATGAGACCTTGACACAGTCCAGACTCCATGTGGGGTACAGGACTGTACATACATTTTCTCTCTGCTCTGTCCCTGTATTATACACTGTTGATGGTACCCTTCGGTGCATGTATATATGCTGTATATTTTTGTAACTCACTGTCTACTGCTTTTGTAACATGTTTAAGAGTATGCGCCCGGTTGCCCCTGGGCCTGTTTTTTTGCGCTTTATTAATCAAATCAATGACCTAGCCAACCGGCCGGAACCATGCTCATTGCCTACAGATCATCACTACCCCCTGGTCCGTTAGCATGTTTTCTCATCAAGCCCAAAGCTCTATAGATTGTGATCATCCTAGCTGTGGCGGCTACTGCCCTGCTCCCTACTATCATCACTGCACTGCTGGATGGAATAACCGGGGTTCTCGCCTCGCCGCAGGCTTCCCATTGCTATTCATGTTGTACTCATTGTTACTTTCCTCTTTGGTTGAAATGCATGATAATGTCACTACTGCAATTGGGATAGAACTGACCGCTACATTCTGGTGCTGCTTGCACCAAGTTACAAGCTAGGCTGGATACACTGCAGCAGTGACCCCCCACCCCTCCATTGTAGCTGCAATGGCCAAAGTGGCGTTCTGGTATTTGTGTTGCCCCTGTTGGGCGGGAGGGCTTTTGTGGCCTAGTCGAAACAGCCACACAGGTGCCCTTAGTTTGGGTGGGTGTTACTACACTGCTGATTGGGGGAGGGCAGTGAGGGTGGGGGTGGTAGAGTTGAGGGTTATGAAAATGGCAGGAGAGGGGCGGCTTTGGCTGCGAGATGGCACGGCGGTGTGGGTGGCGCTGAGGGGTGTTGATTTCCATGTTTGGTATGTCCCATAATGGTATGCCATGTCTATTACATTGATGACATGGAACGTCTGGGGGCTGAGCAATTTTACCAAAGCCTGGAGGATAACCGCATATGCCCAAAGACACAGTATCAAAATACTCCTCCAAGAAACACTCTGGTATGTCTTGCAACGTGTTTGGCGGCTTCCTGGGGTTCCAATAGGTTCTACACCAAATTCTCCACCCAATCCAGGGGAGTGCTCACCCTAGTCCACAAGTCGCTTGAAATTTCGTTGCGCACTAGTTATATAGATGTGGGGGGCAGATATGTGATCCTACATTGTCTTGTGGCCAATACTGAATGTTAACTGGTGAACATTGATGCACCTGAGTTCTTTGATGAAATAGCTGCCCTGCTTACGAAATACATTGACATCCCAATTATATGGGGGGTTGGGGGCATGAACCTAATCTTAGACAATGTCCTTGACGGATCTGGTGTGGCTTGCTGGGCTGCTTCCCGGGCTGCTACTCAATTGCGCACGCACATGGACACACTGGGGCTTTGTGATGTGTGGAGAGGTCTCTACACGAACACGAGAGGCTATACTTTCTACTCTTCTGTGCACCATGGCTTTTCCAGGATCGACCTATTCCTCGCTTCGACTGGGATTTTGGGAGGTATTACAGGTGTACAGCTGCTGGCACGCACACTCTCAGACCACTCCCCGGTGACGTTGCACATCAGACTGGGCCGGGACATGCCGACCCATTCTGCCTGGCGCTTCAAGTCAGAGGCTTTGCGGGATATAGTCTTCAATGCTGAGGTCCTTTCTGACATTAACACCTTTTTTGACTAACAAACGTCATGACGCAACTGATGGAACCCGCTGGGAGGCATTCAAAGTTTTATCAGAGGTATGTGCATCTCCAGGAATCCGGAGCCCTAAAGGATATAAACAGCCTGCAGCACTCCGAAACTAAACTCAAAGAACTTGAGCAGCTCTAAATCTCTTCACCTACCCCAGCCAATCTAGCGCAGATTAGATCGGAGCTTGAGGCCTTTGAGTCCCATGCCCTTCGAAAGGTACTATGCTCGACCTCGAGCTGTGCGTAAGTACGGAGAGGGGGACAGACCAGGGTGGACCCTGGCCAGGTTAGTCCGATTGGGCGGGGACAGATCCCGTATTGATAGCATCCTAGACCCGGAGGGTGTATGACACTGGTCGGACCAACATATCCTTGAAACATTTGCAAAATTCTATGCAGCCCTCTACTGCCCCCAACGATAACATAGTGCTCGAGATCTGGACCTCCTCCTATTCCCTCGGAGATTACGGAGGCTATTTCCAACTTTCCGAAGGGTATGGCTCCTGGCCCTGATGGGCTCACCTCAGAATTTTATCAAGAGCACGTTGCGCTTCTGGCCCCGAAAAAGTCTGGTCTGAATCGCTTCATCTGGATTCTCTCCCCAATCCCTGCGAGAGTCTCTTATTACGGTGCTCCCCAAGCAGGGTAAGCCCCTGGACGACTGGATCCTATAGGCCCCTATCGCTAATAAATACAGATACCAAAATATTTGCCACGGTAATAGCAAACAGGTTCCTCCCCATAATGTCATACTTGGTCCACCCGGACCAAAGCGGGTTTGTTCCCGGGCGATCCACAGCCCTGAATATACGTCGGCTCTTCAATGTCTTGTCCAGAATTGACCCTGCAGCTAATGCGGTTGTGGTCACCCTGGATGCCCAAAAGGCATTTGACATGGTGTCCTGGCAAAATGTGGGCTGTTTTGATGAAGAGTGGAATCGGCCCATGCATGATATCCTACATTAAGCTGCTATATACAAACCCTACGGCTAAAGTTCTGGTCAACTCTACATCAGCCCCCTTCTCGCTCCACAGGGGGACACGCCAGGGATGTCCGTTTTCTCAGATTCTGTTCGCGCTAGCTATTGTGCCCATGGCTGACCCGCAAGGGTATTAGTTTGCGCGACGCACCATAAATAATATCGCTATATGTGGATGACGTCCTCCTCTGTTGGAGATCCCTTTGTACACCTAGACCCGATCGTCCTCAATATAACTAAGATTGGCACATTCTCAGGATTTATTATAAACTATTCTAAATCTGAGATTTCCCCCCTCACCAACCGACATGCTGTGATGGTCCCCGGAGGGCATCGGATTCCTCGGGGGTTCAGGTATCCGTCTCGTTTCTCACTACTCGCTGACAATTATACTTCCACGGCGCAATTAGTGGAGACCAAAATGGCATAGTGGCGCAATCTCCCGCTCTATCGGGCAGGCTGGCCCTTATCAAAATAATAGTCCCCAAGCTTCTTTACATCTTTGCAAATGTCCCGATATGGCCGGGGAAACACTACTTCACCAAGTTGCATTCTACATGCGCCCAATTACTATGGCATTCCGGAGCGGTCTGTAAGAAGTAGCTACACATGACCTTGCCTTACAGGGGGGGTTGGGAGGGGGGGGGCGCTTCGGTGTGCCTGACCTCACTCGCTACTGGACTGCTGCACAGGCCCAACATGCCACACAGGCCCAAGATGCCACACATTGGTATAAACCTTCTGATTTTCCCCCCCCCCCCCCCCCCCACGTGAAACTTGAGAAACTTGCAAGTGAGGAAGTGAATATCATGCTTTTAATCCTTTATCGTACCTACCGCCCTGATGCCCCAGCGTATCCCATGGCTACTACGGTCATGGCATTGAGGCGATTACTGCATCTCAGTCTGAACGCCACCCATACTAGAAGTGGTTACTCATCAGGTACTTTCCGGGCCTTGCTCCCACACGCGACGGGCTCCTTGTGCGACACTGGGTCGCTCTGGGATACCTGCCGTTGTCAGATTTATACCCCGATTGTGAATTATTCACCCCGCAGTCAAAGTCGACACTTGCACCGCAGAAGCCGCGCGGCGCCTGGGGCTCTGAGCTGGGATTGAACACATTTTGCCACACATTTTGCCACACATTTTGCCACACATTTTGCCACACACAGGGTCTCCCTTAACTCTAGATTCAGATGCATGCAATACAAGCTACTTAACCATCTCCATTATACACCTAACGGAGTGGGGAGGTTCGCACGGGCCCGGTCCCACGCATGCCCAAGATGCAGTGACAGAGGCGGATCACACCTATGGTCTGGTCCTGCAGAGTGCTGGCCCCGTTCTGGGGAGCTGTGACTCAAGCTCTTTCAGATGCGAGCAAGATTACAACTCTCTTCCCACTAACTCGTGCCCGGAAAATGTTTGGACGGACTCTTGTAGCTACCTTAAAAATAATGATTTGGAATTGCTCTCTTCTCCAATATAGGATGTAGGGCCTGATTTATGATATTGGTTGTGTGGAACTGTTATACTTCATTTTCTCCCAGCGTAAAACCCTCAAATGCGCTACTTAATCAGCTTGTGTAATGCCAACTGCTGTCGTGCTGAATTGTCTGCCTGTTGCTATCTCTTGCCAATAAAGTTTAAAAAAAGGTGAGGTCCTCCAGGGCACAGATATCTCCTTGTCATGATTCCTGCCCCTCATGTCCCTAGCCCTCCAAGATGTCAGGCTGGAGCCAGGCCACGGTCACCTACATGGCCCTCGAGGGCCTCTCCATCCCTCCAAAGACCCACTTGGAGTCAGACTTGGCGCTTGTGGCACCAGACTCACTCCTGTAGGATAACATTGGGGATTTGACTTGTAGTGAATTGATGGGGACAAGATGGATGCCCCCACATGTTTTGATTCCCAGAACTGCATGTGCGGTCTAGTCTTTTGGGTGTGGTTCGGCCCAGAGACACCTGGGATCCCCAGAGACCATTTAAGCCACGCCCAGGCTGAGAAACATGCTTTGCGTTTTCTGCACCTGCAGCGTGACACTCGCCATATTCTGATCGGTCACCAGTAGGCCTGCATCTTTCTTCTGCGCTCAGCTCCTGCAAGAACACTGTTGGGAACAGCCTTACCTTGCGGCGCTCCTGCTCTTCATTCATCGCTCCTTCTGTTCTGCGGGCTTCTTCGGCGGTGTCATTCCTGGCACGCCGCTTCCTAAGGGATAAGAACAGAAAAAAAGGCATTCGTAAGCATTCAGCAAATCTTCGCTTATTTTTAAAGAATGTACGAGCTTCAAACGCTTACCTGAATCACAACTGGTCTGGGGGAACTCGGTCTCCGGAACTTCTCATCCATCTGCAAGAGGGAAAAGACACTCCAGGTTAGCGTGGAAACATCTAGAGGCGCCGCATACCGTGCTTGCTCACCGCATTTCTTCTTCATAACCGGCATCCACGCTGAAAACGTTGCTGCAACTAAAAGACAGAGGAAAAAGAACTCTGTTCAATACAAATACGAAAGGGTTGCATCGCACATCACGCTCACTCACCTTTAGCGCTACTCATCTCAGCAGCACGTCGCCATCCCCGGACGCTGGCCATCATCTAAGAAAGGAAAGGAACAAAGTTAGAGAACTGTTCAAAAGACTCATTATACTTACCTGTCGGACTCTGGCCAGTGAAGTAACTAGGCAGCAACGAGCCTGCATCAATCAACGCGCCCCCTGCGCTGAAAGCAGGACGGAGAGCACACTTTCCAAGAAAACAAGGTGAGCTGTGGATCAAAGGGAAGAGTTGGACCTCGGGGAAGGGGTTCAAGCACACAGACAATAGGAGTTAAACTCTACCAATCCTGTGCTTCAGGCCTAGTCTCCAGTCGAGTAGACTCCAGGGAAGGGTTCGAGGTTGTAAGAGGTCAGAACAGGCTGAGTGACGTCCCTGTGGATACCAGGTGAGCGTTGCACTCCTCCAAGGAAGAGATCGGCTACCATCTGACCATCCATGAGGGCGATGGCGACAAGGGAATGTCGGAGCTGTGCACTATGATGACACTGTCGAGGAAGGCGACTGAGGACAGCAGGACGACTTGGGCCTTGGCTCTCCTCCTGCCCCACAGCTTCCTATTTGCCTGACTCCCCAGCTGCCCCAGAAAGACCTCAGTGGACATTCTCTCTACTCTGCATACACTGGTATCCGAGATACAGAGGAGGATGCTGGTTACGCCGACGGCCCCTCCTGCAGCTCCTATGCCGGCCGACAGTCTGGTGACAGGAGAACCGCCGACTAAGAGGAAGTCACCCACTGCCTCCTTGCCACCCTTCTCTGCCCTCTCCTCCGCTGAGGGATGATATGGATCCTGACACGGCGATGACGGGCACGGACGACAGTGGGGATGGGAGACCTCCAGTCGCCGCCTCACAGATCCTCCCCACCAGATGAGATGGGCTTGTTCCATGCGTTCTCCAGGGCTTCAGAGTTTCAGCTCGCACCAGAGGGCTTCTTATACCAGCGAGGTGAAGAGAGAGACCATCCTTTCAGTCCAACTCTGGATGACATTTGGAACGAAGGCCTGTCTCTCATGAAGAATCCTTCCACGACCCCAACAAAGAGGACCGCCTCGAAGAAATTGTCAGGGTCCCATACTATTCATGCTTAAGACATTCACGCTTCAGACACTCTTCCCTGGAGGGGTGGTTTGTATAGATATTTGGCTGCTAACTAAAGGGAGTGATTGGTGGTGGAAATGGCTCAGGCAGTGATTGAGATTTTTCCTTAATGCAATTCTCAGGAAGCCTTTGTTTGCACAGGGCAAGATGGGGGGGGGGGCTCAGAACTGAAGCATTGATTGGCTGGGGCAGGGAGTGAGGTAGTTTAGAATTCTTGAAGGAGTTCTTGACTGCCTTTCATCCTAGTTAACAGAGCAGGTTGCAGCTTTAGTAGCTCCAGTAACCAGAGACATAAATCCAGAGATTTATGATAAACCTTGCATCTGAAGAGACTGTAGGACAAATCTCCTGTGAAGCTAGTGGGTCTTGGGAGTAATTCCTTAAATAACTGGAGAGTAGTGGAGGTCCAAGAGAAACAATCAGAAGGCTAAGTGAACTCCAGTTTTCTATTAGTACAGAAGAAACATTATGAATATTTTAACTTATTGAATTAGAAGCGGTAAATTCAGGCTGCATTTTTAGCGTCTATGCTTGTACTTAATGACATTTTGACAAGGAAAGACTGTTTAAGGCAGCTCACCAATGTAAATACTAACATTTGCATGTGGGTAACTAGAAAGTGTTGCTAACTATAAACTAATATTAACTTCGAATCCAGCAGCGCTCATGTCAAAAGTAATTAAGTTTTGTTTTTTCATGTTTTATGCGAGGAGTTCCCGTGGGGGCCAAGTGAGGAAAGGACCCATTGAGTTGCCATGCACGCATGCGCAGAGCGCTGTGACCCGCTTCAGTTACTCAGGCGGCGCACGATCCTGTGACCCGTGTCACGTTCAGTGCGGCGAGTTAGGCTTGTGCTATAACTTTTATCTGCATAGGAGGAACTATTCAACAAGCCGTAATAATAAAAGGGCAACTCTCCGTTCCATCTTAGTGCAGCGCTGTAATTTGAGACCCAGTTCTGAGAAGCAAAGACTCCACTAACAAGTTATCAGGAGACGGGACTTAACTCTTAGTGTCTCGTGTTTGAATCCAGCCTGGGAACATAACATAATATATATATTCCTGAAGTAAAAGGATAGAGCATATTTAAAAGTGGACATTTCAGTGGCTGGAAGAGACTCTGCGAGCCAAGCAGGAACATATTAAAGGTTTACAAGCTGACATTCTTTCAAATCTTCAAAACATAAGAGGCCTATCGGCATAGGCAGCAGTTATGGAGTGAGGATTTGGAGGTGAAGTTAGTCACTGGAGGGAAGTAAGAGGCTAAAGCAATGTGTGTAATAGTTTGCTATGTATCTTCTGCACTACCCAGTCCAGAGGTGATCAGGTTCAGAACTCTAGACCTTGTAGAAACCTGCATTTGTTTTTTTCTCCACTTCCCCTTTCCTCTTGAGTTTGCGAGGTTGGTAGTTTTGAATCAAGGACTGCTGGATTGGCAGGCTAAGGGGCTCTGGTGGGCTGTCGTCACTCCTGCAGGAACTCAGAGGCTGGACCTGGCAGAAATACAGGGTGCTGGACTCTTCACACAAGTGCTTGCGGGCCCAGTTCTCACTGGACTCTGATCTCGGCAGTGGCCAAGAAATAGTTGGGCGCGTCAACTTCGGCAGCATCCACTCCTGACAACGAGGGGAAGAAGTTGGATGCAATGGGATGGCGAGTTATCTACTCTGCTGCGACGACCATCAAGGCTGCCAACGCCCTTGCCATTGTGGTTCGCTACGACCGGGAGCTGTGGTTCAAGCTCACACCTCTGCTGAACATCCTCCCTGGCGACAAGAGGTCAGAAGCGTTGGAGATTTTGCAAGAGGGCAAAGTGACGTTGGACCATGCATCACGTTTACCAGACATCGCTGACGCAGGTTTCTGCCAGATTGGCAACAGTGCTTGCCTTTGTCGCTGTGGCTGGCTCAAGCCTACAAACTTTAGACGTGAGGCCCAGACAAGGGCTTTGGACATGCCCTTTGACGCAGACAAGCTTTTCGGGAAGGTAGGTGAGTCTCTACAGGCAATCGGCCCTGGGCACGTTCCAACAGCAACGGACCTATTGGTCAGGAGGAAAGTATCCCTGTTCGAAGGGTTACGGCAGGGTCTCCTTATTACTGCCAACCCTCCTGATCCTCGGTCCAGAGTACCAAAGGGGGGCTGCTCCAAGACCTTCAGAGGGCGCCGTCATTGCCAAGGACACCAAGGCGGCTCGTCTACCTCAAAGCTAGAATGAACCGGCCGTGATGACTGCTGCAGGCACCCGAGGCTAACGTGGGCCAACAGTCTGGTGAAAGGTAGCCCAATTTAAAGGGGTACCCTTTATTATACAAGTACCCCAATCACGTTCACACTAGATTAAAGTTCACCTCTCTAGGGAATTAAGGCCAGAAGTCTTTATCTTGCAAGGATAAAAAATTTAATCTTTACAGAGAATGAGGGACCAATGAACTCTGCTGCTGAACGGCATTCTGACCCTCATTGTTCCCAGCTCCTGCAGACTGGTGCCAAGCAGGAGCCTTGTATACTACACTGTAGCTCCTGTTTATCATTCTGCTATATTATAAACATTTTAAAAACACATTCCCATCATACTGTCCCTACTCTTATGTCCCATCCCCTTTCCTCCATATTGGTGTTTGGGCGTCCCTTCCAAGGGACGGGAGACAGAACCTTTTTCACCAGAAAAAACCTTCCCCCTTTAAGAGGTGCGCAGGGTGCGGCCCTGGGAGCATGCACTGCCCTGACTCCGCCCTCCAGCAACACACCTCTGTCCCCTTGTCAACAGGAACGGGCCGAATTCACCAGCGCTCCTGGATTTGGCTTCAGCCATGTAATTCCACGCGCGGATACTTTTCTTTATTATTCAGGTACTGTTCTTGGGCATCACGCTCCTCCCCAGTGCATGTCGACTTCCACAGGGTTCAACAGGTGTCCATCCTGTGTTGGGCTCTTCCCAACTTCAGACCCCCATGCCCTCTGTCCAAGTTGCCTTGGTCCAGACCACGTTTGGCAAGATCGCTGAAGAACAGACTAGCCAGGTGGAGTGAGCTCTTGGAGTCTCCTCTAGGGGACCTCAAGAACTTTGAGAAACATCGATCCAGGCCGAAGGTAGGTTCTATTTTCATTGCACCCTGCAGGGGAGACTCCTTCCCAAGGATCTGCCAGCACGGGAGGGGACCGCTCATGTCCTTGTACCAGCACGTGCACTGAGGCTGCTCCAGCTACAGGCCGAGGGATCCCTGGATCCTCCCAGTGGTGTTGGACAGGAAGGTTCTTAGTACCAGCAATACGTCCGAGGGGGGGCACCTAAACCTAGCTTCACCAGCCCCTGGGCTGTGGGTGTCGCACCTACTGGGTCTATGCCCAAAGAGCAGGGTAGGCCTCGCGATCCAGTCTTGGAGGAGGCTAGGCCCAGCGAGCCGAGCAACACGTGGCAGGCAGCACAACAAAATAGCCAGTCACCAGTCTGTCATGCCAGGAGGACCATCATCAGCCAAGGCCTTCCACGAACGTCTTGCGGGGCTTGTTGGGAAGAATTCTCATGTGCCAATTCCTCCCACCTTGGAGCCCTCCAGCTCTTTTGCTAAACTTTGGTACTTTGAACCTTTTAATTCAGTTTGTTTTCTGTTCGTTCCTTTTTGGTTATGGAGTTTAAACCATTACATAGGCATATTTTCATTTGTCACACAGCACCCTCGGTGCAGTGGCACAGGGAAGCCTTTCAGGCTTTCCCAAGGTTTAAATACCTTCTCTAAGATAAAGTCAATTTCACTTTACTTTGGGAAACAGTTTACTAGTCTCTTAAATTCCTAAACCCAGCACACCCTCTTACAATAGTGCTGGAGGGGTTACTTAGTATCCCCTGTGTCTAGATACTCATGTTGCAGTCAAATGCTACCCTTTCCTCTCAGAATGGCTGCTGGCAGTGGTTTTACAACAAACTACCATATTTTCCTGACCCCGAACTATTTGTAGCTCCGGTAGTGTTAAATTGCGGGAGCCATGTTTTTCAAGATGGTGTCTGAGCCCACTTTGTTCAAACGGGTCCTGGTCTTTTTTCGCCATTTCTTTTTGGAAAGGTCCTAGAGTTTCTCGCGTGCCAAACCAGGTTTGGTCCCTTTATTCCTTTGCCGGGTTTCAGGAGTGAAGACCGCCTCTGGCGCACGAGTGTCTGGGGTGGACAGGAAGTGAGAGAGGTGCCCGAAACGCCCTGTGCTTGGTCTCCTAGGAGACCCAAATGCACTCTGTGGTGATTGGTTGGCTGACAGTCCGACAAGGACAGCCACCCTGCTGGGTGAGTGACAGCTAGGCTGGAACGAATGGGGGAGAACTGAATAAAAGGGAGTCTCTTGGCTTGGAAGGCATAGTCAACCACTGGAACGAAAATAACTGAAGACTAGCTGGAAGAGGACTCCTGAAACTCCGGTTTGCCAAGTTAATCTTGACGGAGAAGCCCCTGCAAAGGCGACTTCTCCCTTTGAGTTGGTGGGACCAATCAACTAGACCATAAGCCACCTGGACACCTTATCTTGGAGCTGGTTATATTTTCCTCAGTGCTGCAGGAAACCGAATAACATGGGAGAGGGACACCAGTTTGTATGCTTGACTTACAGCTACTGTACTCGAAGACTTGCCAGTTGTGAGCTTTTTGACCAGTCCCAGTGCAGGAAACCCCGACGTCCTCACTTTGGTCCCACCAACTGAGGCACAGGAACAGTGAGACCTGCAGGTTCTCCAGCATGGGGTCTGGCATGGATTCACATGCTCATGAATATTCCCCGTCAGGCTGGGAATCCTCAGTAAAGAGAAAAATCAGTTTTTCATTTCTGAACTGTCTTTTTCCTAACAACCAATCACTGGTCTCTGGGTCATACTGCCCCATCCAATGACTGCCCTCTAACTAAGCCCCTCTGCAGCCATATTCAGATTTTTACCACATGTTCAAGTGTTGGGAGTCCTCGTGCTATAGCTCTCGAGCTTTTACTGCATATTTTCAAAATTCTCTCAATTTTTGGTTAAGCTCCCCCGATCCATCATCCGTTTGGGCACCTGTTTTTGGAAGCTTCTATGCCCCTCAAGGGTGACTTCATCAAACTTTGCTTCTTGGAAGATTCCTGAGGCCGCATGGACATGGCCAAAGATGAGGGAGACTCGACACCTCTGTTCAGGATCTGCCCAGGAAGTGGACTAAACATTTTCCTGGAGGATGGGCACTCCTGGTGCCTTTACTGCCTACACTCAGACAAATTGTACGTGGAGGAGGTCTGTGCTTTCTACAAGGACGTCCTCCTGCACCATGAAGGACCGTTGCAAGTGGCTCGCCGAGTGGCTGGAGACTAAGAACCCGGCGGCAGGTGAGCCCCGGCAACATACTTCTCCCAAGAGGAAATCTTAGCAGTTTTCTAAGACCTTGAAGGGCGCTCCGGCGACAAGGGCCCAACAGAAGGCAAATCACTGCAAGTCTGCAGGCACCTAGAGTGCCGTTGGTACGAGCTCTGAGGCAGCCAGGCTGGGCGCAGCATCGCTGACGCCGTCCACCACGAGCCAATGCTCTGGCTCAGCGAAGAAAATGGAAGTCTGAGCACCCAGGTAAGCTTCTGGACAAGGCCCGATCGACTCCGGAGAAAGCCAGAGGGTGCGGGGGGGTGATGTGCTGACCCGACGGTGAAGGCCTCAGACTCACCCAAGGTTGTGAAGGCCCGGGTTCACCAGGCAAAAACATCTGAGGGAGTGGTGGCATCCCTAGCGAAGCCGCGGATGCAGGTTCCCAGGAGACATCCACCAAGACGAGTTTCCCTGCTTGCCCGGAGGGAATCGTCCTTTCTGCCCATTGATAAGACTCCCATGATGCCGATCTCCCCAAGACAGTTGCCCCTGGCTGAGAAGAGGGGGTGGGCGGGGCGTGCAGTGGTCCAGCTGGACTTGCAGATCTCTTCCGAGGAGGAGCTTTCAAGCCTGACAACAGTGCCTGAGAAGGTTGTCGAGGCCAGGTCCTACGGGAAGGACCCAGATGTGGAGAGCGACTAGGGAACAGACTAGCAACGGCAGGGCGGTGAGGAACCAGATACCATGCCACTTCCAACGCTCCCGTCGCAGCCGCCCCACCACCGACTGGTCGGAGGACCTCCTACAAGCTCTGTACACTGAGATACGTCCAAGGTTGCCCATGCCTCCGACGAGCGATCCAGCGCCTGGACCTTCAGAGGATCCACCAGCTAAGGTGAGACTAGTCCATCCTCTGCCGTACCATCCCTCACTTCATCCCCTCCACTGCATGACGAGACGGAGCCGGTGATGATGGAACAGATCTCCTGTTGCTGCTACCCAGGGCTTCTCCCCCCGCCCCCCCGAATCGACCCCCCCCCCCCCCCGACGAGATCGGCTCCTTCAACGCCATGATCTCTAGGGCCAAGGAGCTGTTGCAGCTCAACCCTGAGGAAAACGGGAAGGTGGGATTCCTTTAGCAACGAGAGGCCAAGAGGAAGACTGTGCTCTTGATCCCGCTGTTGGACGACATTTGGGACAAAGGGCTGTCCCTCCTGAAGAACCTGTCCTCGGCAAAGAGACCGGTACCAAGAAGAAATACTGGGTTCCAGAGACTGCACCAAAGTCTCAGAGCGCAGCCGTCCCTGGACTCTGTGGTCGCAGCGGCCAGAAGAAAATCTGCAGGGTTGGTGGCATCGACCACTTCCCCGACGGCGAGGGAAAGAAGCTAGACTCCATGGGACAAGTCCTCTCGTCAGCGACGACAACCATTAAGGCAGCCAGCACTCTCTCCATCGTGGTCCGCTACGACAGGGAGCTGTGGTTTAAAATCGCTGCTCTCATGGATTTCCTCCCAGACAAGAGAGCGGAGGCCCTTGAAATCCTGCAAGAAGGCAGTGGCATCGGACATGCCATGGTGGCCACAGATCTCGCCGACACTGGGTTCTGCCAGATGGGCAACAGCTTTTGTCTTCGTCAGCGTGGTTCACTCAAGGCCACCAACTTCCGTCAGGACGTCCAGACAAGGGTATTGGATATGCCCTTCAGGGACAACTTTTTTGGCAAGAACGTGGACAAGTTGCTGCAGGCCATCAAGGCAGACACCAAGATGGGCCGTGCCCTGGGCACACCATCAGCGATGCCAGTCCTTTCGGGCTTCCGGAGGCAAATCACAGGGTGCCTCCAGCTTTTCTTCGTACCGTCAAGCGGCCCGTTCTTCATCCCAGGAAGCCTTACAGGTGCCGCAGCAAGGTTGGAGGAAATCGTAGTTGCCAAGGGGCCTGGGTGGTACGGCCTTAGCGAAACAGGACTGAACTAGCCGTGACTTCGGACCCCCACACGAGCACCCAGGTGGGAGGTCGGCTGACGAACTTCATCAGCATGTGGCGGTCATCTCCACTGACCGCTGTGTGCTGGATGCCCTGGCCCACGTACACCCCCTGGAGTTCCAAAGGAAGTGTCCCCGGTTTCCACCTGTGGCCAGGAAAGAGAACCACGTTCTGCAACTGCTTATAGAGGTCCGAGCGATCCTGAAAAAGGGCGCGATAGAGGCTCCGGGGCTCCAAGTATACTCGCAGTACTTTCTCGTCCGAAAGAAGACAAGCGGTTGGCGACCCATTCTAGATCGCCACTGCCTCAACAAATCTAGTTCTGGATGGTCGCCCTTCAGCACGTGCTGGGACAGCTGGAGGAAGATTTCCTGTCGTTGCTGGACTTGGAGGATGCTTATTTCCACATCCCCATCCACAAAGGGCATCGAAAGTGTTGTCCTTGTATCACGAAGCGCAGAAACTATCAATTCAAGGGTCTTCACCAAGTGCCTAACACGGTGGCGGCGCAGCTGCGCCTGCAAGGGGTCCACGTCTACCCTCTATCTGGATGATTGGCTCATCTGAGCGAAGTCAAGGGAGCTTGTTGTTGAACACACAGCGAGGGCTGACCGCCTGCTCACGGAACTGGGGTTCTCGATAAACTATGGTCCTGCTTGGTGCCATTGCAGGACACGGGTCCTGGGGTCCAGGCTCAACAGTGGCGCGCCTGGCCTCACCGTATGAGGACATGATGGACCTCACCCTGGCAACTTCCATGGTCAACAGCCGTTGTACCTTGCCCAGGATGGCCTTTACCTGCTCGGCTTGTCATGCATCTAACTTGTTCGGCAGTGCAGGCTTCAGATGCGACTGCTGCAGGAGTTCCTCAACGCCCGTTGGATACAGTGTCTGGAAGCTTCGAGGACAAGATCGCACTCGAGACATTCCGTCGAGCGATTCGGTGGTGGGGCGTCGAGGCGCATCTAGCGGCGGGCCCAGACTTTCAGACCCCGGGACATCAGGAGACAGTGATGACATACGCCTCACTGGAAAGCTGGGCGCGCACACCGGAGATCTCCACGCAAGAGGCCTTTGGCTACCGCAGGAAAAGTCGTTGTACATCAGCGTTTTGTAACTCTGGGCTGTCAAATAATTCCTTCTGTCCCTCAAGGGCAATGTGGTGCGGGTCTTCACCGACAACACCACCACAATGTTCTACATTCAGAAGCAGGGGGCACCAGATCCCCGGCCCTCCAAGGAAACGGAGGATCCATGGCACTGGGCTGTCGCCCAGGCGATGTTCCTGGTACCCTTTCATCTGGCAGGAGTGAAGAACACTGTTGCCGACTCACTCGGCAGGGAGCTGTGCTCTTGCCACGAGTGGGAGCTGCGGCAAGTGCCAGAGATTCACCAGCAGGTTTCCCCAGCCGGGGAGCATGGCGGGGATGCGTTCACCTGGGATGGGCTGTTCCTCTATGCATTTCTGCCGTTGCTTCTGCGACTCATCAGTCAACTCAGACGGTCCCGGTGCAGGATGATCCTCGTTGCACCAGAGTGGCCGAGGCAGATGTGGTTCCCGGACCTTCTGGACTTGGTAGCATCCCCTTCAGTCAAGCTTCTGGTGAACGCAGTTCTTCTAACCACGGAAAGAGGCGCGATTCTGCATCACGACCCAGGGTCGCTGAACCTGCATGCCTGGCTCCTGCAGCACTAGAGTTCGGAGGGTATGAGATCCCAGCAGACTGCAAGGAGGTACTTGCCAAGGCTGCTTCGACTTAAGTGCTAATGACCTAAATGGAAGAGGTTCACCGTCTGGTGCTGTGCACAGAAGATAAACCCTCTATGGATTACAGCCCCTCAAGTGTTGCCGTACTTGCTGTTGCTGGCCAAAGCGGGGCTGGCGCACACCTCCATCAAAATTCATCTGGCGGCCATCTCCCGCTATACCAGATCTCCGGGGCGGTCGTCGCTGTGGTCTCATCGCCTGGTTAAGGAGTTCATGAAAGGACTTTTCTGCTCGTTCCCGCCGGTGAAGTCTCCGACCCTGGTGCTCAATGTGGTGCTGACAAGGCTCATGGGTCCTCCGTTTGAGCCTCTGCATTCGGCACAGTTGAAGTTCCTGTCGTGGAAGACTGTTTCTTGTGGCCATCACCTCCGCACGACGAGTGGGAGAGATCCAGGCCCTCTCCTGTAAGCCTCCGTACTTGACATTCCACGAAATGAGGGTTGTGCTGAGGACGCACCCCTCCTTCATGCCCAAGGTGCTGTTGGACTTCCATCTCAACGACCCCTTGGTGTTGCCGGTTTTCTTCCCGTCGCTGGCTGAGAGGACTTTGCACTCGCTGGATGTGGCTAGAGCGCTGAAGTTCTATGTAGACCGCACAAAGTTTCGGAAGACATCGCAGCTGTTTGAACTTTGGCCCTGTGCACCAAGGGAATGCCCTCTCCAAGGCTTCCATTTCCAGATGGCGCTCCTGCTACATCACCCATTGTCGTCGGTTGGCAAACCGACTGTTGCCTGGCCGTCCGCGAGCCCATTCGACCAGAGCGATCGCTGCAACTACGGCATTCCTGTCTGATGTGCCCCTGCTGAACATATGCAGGGCTGCCACGTGGAGGTAGACGCACACCTTCACAAGATTCTACTGTGGTGACCGGGATGTCAGGGAGGAGTCCAGAGTCGGCCAAGCAGTGCTGCGCAACCTGTTCGCTTGAAGGTGAGGCGGTAAGAGATGCTTAATGTTGAGCCTTGCCACCTCCTGTGGTTGTGCATGTGTACTGCTATGTATGTATTTATTCATGAGCGTGTGAATCCATGCAAGTTACTTGTAACTGTTGTTCTCCAGCATGGGTCTGGCATGGATTCTGTTAGGACAGTTTTTCTGAAGTCCAACTAAGGGCTTAGTAAAACCATTCAACCGAGGCAGTACAAGACTCCACTCTTAGTATAAGGCTGTACCACCTGAGTATAGGGTAGCGTAGACAGAGCAGCCAGGCTTATCTTAGGAAGGAGAGAGGGCAGTAGACGCAGTACAAGTGAAATTGTAATACAAATTCAAAAAAACAAACACTATGTATTGTAAAAAAATAAAGGATTTATTTAAATACAGGTAGGCCCAGATAAATCTAGGGGTAAGTACTAATACATTATGTGAAATCACAGTATAAAGACACAACACTATACTTGAAATCCAGACCCAAGTATAGACTTTATTTGGAACACCTAACCGTAGTTCCAGGGAAGCCAAAACCTTGTCATATACATTTAGTATAGGTCAAACCTATTCTTGGGGAGTAGAAGACAATGGTTATTTTCAGATTGCATTCAGTAATACAGGGGAGGTAGGCACTTCCAGTTGTACAGTGACTCTTGGAACAAATCACATAGTCAACTGGACAATACTTTTGGTGAATAGTGAAACACTTATCCTAGGTGCAGTAAAAACCTAGAACTACTTTTGTCATAAGTTATACTAGGGGAGTAAAACCCAAGGATGTAATGTACCATTACAGATGCTCTTGAAATCTGGAACCCCAGATTGAGGTACGCAGTAACTGTTAGCTTGTGTTAGCTGTGTGCCATCCACAATAAGTTGAGTACACCCCACATACTTTAACTTCACAGTTAAGGGGAAAGTAAAACCCAATGTCACTTTACTGAATAGTTATTCTAGGTAGGCAACAACCTAACGTAGACTTAAGGACAGGCTAGCAGCAAGTCAAGGGAAGCAAGACCCATTAGGCAACAACCTAATGTAGACTTATTAAGGACAGGCTAGCAGCAAGTCAGGGGAAGCAAGACCCATTTTGGGGGACACTCGTAGCGTTATCTTAATAGGAATATACCAACAGTTGGACACTCATACAATTACCCTACAGGAATAATCTGGTGAAACCAACACATTACTTTTGTAAACCTAATCACAGGAAGTAAAATACCTTCACATCTACTTTCTATTAGACTGGCAAAACAGTGGCTAAGGAAGAAAATGTTAACCATTCTTTTGAATAGTGCTTCACACATCCAAGATCAGTAAACTTTTGTAACTGTTCACCCTTCGAATTAGTTACCAACCAACTCTTTACAACTGAAACACTTGATTTTTTAATAATTCCCAATACCTTCAAAGTCTTTCCCTTATTCTTGGAGCATGAGTGTTAACAGTGGCAGAAAGGGGGCGGGGGGTCCACTAGGACTAGTGGCCAACAGGCAGTGTTGGAACAAGTTCTTTAGTAGCAAAAGTCAGTTTCTTAGGAAAACTGGACAAACGGGTGAGTACTTTACCTCTAGAGTTAGAAGAGGGTCCAGAGGCTTCACAGAAGACACCCCAGCAGGATTCTAGCAGTGGGGCTGGGCGCACTGGATGCGGGACCTCCCAATCACAAACACCCCAGGACTACACAAATCCCAAAAGGCTTAAGGTAAGTATATACCCAAGCCAACACAGTACCTCGGCAATGAAGAAGAGATTTCGGCAGGAGAACTTCAGGGACAGCAGCCAAATACCCGGTCAGTGAATTCCTTGTCCTAGAGACTGAACACAAGACCTCATAAGGGACTTTGCAGCAGGGATCGGTGAAGAAGGCTTAAGGTGAGATTTCCCTCGCGGCTGAATGCATTTCTGCGGATTTGGCCCCTTTTCAAGGAGCACAGAAGAAGACAGAATATTGCGGTTGAATTCTCATTACAAAGGTCCAGTATGCCCACGAAGTTTCAGCAACATTCGGAATTCAGAAGACCGTGCACCACACAGTGGCTGGAGGTGCCAGGGTATTGCAAGGTCGCAGCAACCCGTGGGATGGCTCGGAATGCAGGTCTTCAGTCCAGTGGGTCTCGCTAGGCTCCGGGTCGTCGTTTTCGGAGACCCCAGGTTGATTGGAAGAAAGGGCTACAGCAGGCTCCGGTTACACAGCAGGCTCTCCGGTTGCTGGAAATCTCTGCCGCTTTTCTTTAGTCATCCTCTTCGGTTTTCTGTTCCAGTGGTCGACATGACTTCAGTTTCCAGTATTTATCAGGAACTACAGCACAACCTCTTCATTCTCTCCCCGCATTTTACAAAAAGGGGCGTCTGGACAACCAATCAGGACAGCCAGACCCCCACTGGGATTTGTCCCAGGTGAAGCAGGGTGTAAGACAAAGGATGGGGAAGTTTTGGACTCCTCCCCCACTTTCTGTGCTTACAGACTGACTGGAGCCTGGGCCGGGTGTCCAGAGGACTCCCGCCGAAGACAAAAATCACACAAAGGAATTGCCCCCTGGATGTCAGGGGAAGGAAAGAAATGAAAAACACTAAAATGGCAGAAAAAGATAACCTTGGCCATTTTGGTCAAATGAGCACCCTTGGGTGCCTTTTCTGCAGCTGTGTTCACAGCCCACGGTAAAGGTGCACCAACATAGTAAAAGGTTTCACTGCACCAGCCATTAAAGGTAAGCTTGTCACTGTAACAGACTTGTTACAATGTATCGCCTTTCACATAAACTATCTCCCCAGCACTCCACTTAAGGTGGGGTGTGCTGGTTTCACCTAACAAAATGTAAAAGGAGCCAAAGATCCTTTCTACCCTTGAACTGTAGTTAATTCAAGGTTAGCACAAGAAAGTTAAATGGGGAGCTCCTGGGGCAACCCAGCAACAGGCACTTATTGCCAATAAGTTATTAAACATAACTTTAACTCTTTATGGGTGTCATTTTTAAAACTCTCCATAGTATCTTTTTAAAGGTTCCCACTCACTGAGGTATTGAAAAATATCCCACTAGAAAAGCAAAAAGTTCTGGGGTTGAACCAGGAAAGGAAGATTTACCAGCTCTGTGGAAATCTTACCTAACAGATTCACATGTTAACCCTCCCGCCTACCCCTCTGCGGCTGTTCTCTTGGTCCTACTGCCACTTTACGTGCTACCAAATCTGAAGATGGCTGCCAGAGGAGGGGCCAGAGGAGGGGCTTAGGTAGAGGGCAGTCATTGCCTGGGGCAGTATGACCCAGAGACCAGTGATTGGTTGTTAGGAGAAAGACAGTTCAGAAGTGGAAGTGAAACTGATTTTTTTTTTTTTCTTTACCGAGGATTCCCAGCCTGACTGAATATTCATGAGCAGGTAAGTAACTTGTTCCATATTAAGCATTTTGCTTGAAGAAACTTCCTGTTCCCTCCATCAAAAAAGCATTTACAGAAACTATCACAAGACCTTTTGTGCCACCTATGAGTGTTTGACTGTTAATCATGGATTGTTTACTTTGGATTTCTAACCAGTTTTTTAAACACAGAAAATGTGTGCAAGCTTTAAATCCACCTCTTCCATCTGAGGAAGAGGCTGCATAGACGCGACCCCAAAAGGGCTCTAAATGGGTTGGTCCTTGATGGAAGATCAACTGTTGGTTCTACCAGCTTGAAGACTGGCAAGGGCATAAAGCAAACCATTTCTTGATAGGATAGTGCTTTGTGAATGCTTAGCTAAGGTGGGTAAGCTGATTCCTGGGGGCTTCAGTGCACACCCAACCAGATGTGTGGCAACTATTTCAGCTCTTCAGAGGGGGGGGCGGAGGGGGGAGTACCTTCAAAGGATCCATCGGGCTGCAACATGGTCTATACATACATTCGCTAAACACTATTGCCTGAACACAGGATTTGCAATTTTGGCAGCGTTGTCCTCAACTGGTGATGTTCTGATTGCCTTTGAGTGTGCTCCTTCATGATAACTGGGAGGACAAAGTCCATTAGAAGAACAAATGAATTTCCCCTGGTAATCTTCTTTCTGATGGTTGTTCCTCCCACGGATTCCCCAATGCCTTCCTAGCCTACCCCACGGTTCAGGTACTTCCTCCTCATTTTACTATGAATCCTTGAACACTTGTGCATCCACTCTTTTATCTCTAATGCAGCTGTGCTGGGGGAAAGAGCAGAGGTCATGGGACGCGGAGTGCACTATTTGCATCGTTTGTGACTGCCGTCAGTAAAGACAGCTTGAAGATCCCTGACACGGTGCCCCATGCTGAGGAAACGTCTTACAAGAGAGCTGCTAAGCAGAAAAATATATGTAATATGAGGACTCCATGGGAGGATCATGTATCAAAGAACATAAGTGAAGAACTTACCCCTGGCAAAGTAATTCCAGCCCCGCTAAACTGTGGTGGCACTTTCCATGGATGTTCGAATTTCCATTTATTACGATGCAAAATTAAACGGTTTTAGGCCTGTCCATTCACATGCCTTAACGTGGGCCTTGCATGGTAAAGCAGTAGCCAAAGCTCCAGAATTTGACCGCCACTTGTATTACAATGTTTTTGCAGTGAAGAGGTCGCTGTAGGTAAGAGGGTAGTCGGATCATGCGATTAACTTGAACATCTTTACTTGAGCAATGTTCATGGTGCTTAATCTGGCATGCAACGTTTTTATTTTGGGTGGGCACAGCCTTCTGAATCAGTGATGCAATGCAGGGTGTTGAGAATGTACCATACTGATGCATTGGTCTGATATGTTTCCAGATTTGTCCTGCTCCTTGCCCTGTTTAAAATTAATTAAAAGCAATTGGGAAACAGAAGATATTTAAAAATGCCCTTTGACTTAATTTTTCCATTTTTAAATCTATCCTCCAGACCTCCTGTGAGCCACAAAGTTACCGGCCCATGCATCATGAGGATTTCAAAGAGGACCTCCGAAGATTTCGCACAAGGAGCAGAACATGGGCAGGAGAGAAAAGCAAACGTGAACTGTACAGTCGTCTCAAAAAACTGTAACCCGTGACAAACTGAGGACATTGCACATAAGTGTGACTGCTGCGAGAAGTTTCATTTTTGCCAAGTGAAATGATCAAGTTTATGGAAACTTTGAATTTAAGCGGCAAGAGAAACCATGTTAAACCTTTTTAGATGTACAGATGTCTCAGGCATTCACAAATGTATTTTCCATCAACTTGATAAGATTTGCATCTTATCGAATACCTGCAGTGTCTGAAGGTTTGGTTTTTAATGGAACTTTTGAAATAATTGCCCATTGGATGCCAGCTCTGATCGCAGTTTTTGTGAGCTGCTTGTTCTAGAGTCGCAAAATGCTTGAAGCCAAGTCTTGGCTGTGAAGCGTTTATAACCTGCATTGACAGTTTGCCTTCTGTAGAAGGTGGCCTTAGTCATTCAGAAGAAAGCAGTTTTGGGTCTCTGCTTAAAGGCCTCTGTTGGCTGTTTTTACTTCAAGATAATTTGTTCTCAATTACCTGCTATGGTGAATTTGCTTGGAATGAATTGCTCATTGGCGTGACCAATCAACTTTGCACCTCAAACTGCCCATCTACTCCGGTTTCTAAATACTTGTCCTCTTTAGCTGGGTCTATTGAAGGCTAGGTTGCACAATTTCCCTCCATATCAGGATGTAATGGGCAGATGGTCTCCATATATGGCCTGGAATTCCAGTTGGCAAAGCACTTGACATAACGTTTCTAGCTGTCTGCACATGACAGAAGGCTCGTTGACTTTATTTTATTCTTTTATACTGCTACAAACGTTTACTGTTTTTTTTAAGGATTTTAAAACTGCTCAATCCACTAAACCTATTAGAGCTCTTCTACGCAATTTCCGAAGTAAATCTTAAACTTGTACTTTTAACCTTGGTGGTTAACTGCCTGTTATGTGATGGCTCAGTTGTACACCATCTTTTATGAAATTACGTATGTTAAAGTCGTGTTGCACATGTTCCCCCTCATGCTATTTTGACTATGCTGTCAACCCCTAGCAAAATGTTCTATAATTTCTCGTCGCTGAGAGATTTTGGTTTTGAATCATTGATTCATGTAATACTTTTGAAAGCGTATGTTAAGTTTTACATTGAGCTTTTTGGAAGCGGCCATAGTGGACCCCTACTTATTTCACGTCTAGTCATTCGTTTTGGTAATTATAGCAAGGCGTGACGTGGTGGTTGGCAGGTTACTCTGTAACCATGAAGGGACAGCTTTGTAAACCATGTTATGATGGTAGTCTAGTGTCAGCGTTTGGAAACTCATGTTCCCACACCTGTAAAGCTAGTGCTAAGAAATGATCATATTGAGGGATTGCTTCTTTTTTTTAATTTAGCAACCTTCGCTTGGGAATGATTTCCCGGTTTTGCCAGAAACTGTCCCCTCTACCACTGCAGTCATAAAGATCTGACGGTTTCTGGAACAAAATGGTACAGGAACTCAACACATATTGAAACTGGTTGCAATGTGTTTTGACATTGTAGTTACTGGATTCAAACATATGGGTTCTTGTATGTTTTGCTGCTTTGGACAAGGGAGGGGGAGGGTTTAAGGTTGGTATGTTCCCCACAGTGGGTCCCCCCTTTTTGCTCTAATTTGGGTAAATTAACATGGGCCACAGAATTCAACCCAATCCTAGGTTGGTGTACTTCTTGCACAGCAGATATCTGGACTCTGAGGGGGTTGGGGGCAGAAAGTGTCAAGCTGGATTCAGAGTGGAAAGGTTTTCTAATGTTGCAAGTCCTGGGTATGTTTGTGAAAACATTTTGCTGGCACAGGAAAATAAACAACTTTAAACCCCCCATTTTGTTTCTTTTGTAAATGGTGATGCGCGTAACATTTCTCTTACTTTGCAAGGTGTTGAATTCCACTTTCTAAGGGGTGAATATATCTGCTGTATTATCTTCTGCAGTGAATGTGGCATCAACTAATTGTTTTTAAATTGAAATCTACAGCAGGCTGCTTGGATATACATTTCTGGTGTCGGAATCGGGCAGGAACATTAAAAAATCCATCTCTTCATAGCACTTTAGACTCCTTTGGTGAATCTGGAAAAAAGCACTCTGCAGGACTGAATTGCTGTGCTCCACAATTTGCTAATTTACTGGGCCCCTCTAAAAAAAACTCTTCCTGGTAGGTTCTAAGGGGGGTTGGGAGAGTGGGGGAACCAGCGCAGATGTCACTTTTTAAATGCTAGATACCACCTGATTTGTTTTAAACCGTTGCATTGTCGCTTTAATATATATTCATTAAATATGCAACAGTAGGTTTCGCACATGCCTGGCCCTAATTGGGTCTGGTGCAGCATGCCATTTGGTTAAATAAGAGGATGTAGCTAAATGTGGTTGGAGGAATGCCCTGTGATTTACCGACAAGCGGATCTGGACAGGCCCTCCAGGGCGACCTGCTGTGCGAGGGGTGAGTACAACAGAGTTAAAGGGTGAAACACAAGCTCGGGTTAGAAAGGGCATTTAAAAACTGCAAGTGAAGGTGTGGAAGTATTGGAAATCCATCGGGGTGAAATTTGGACTGGAATATCAGCAGATGGATTGTAAGGAAATTATTAGCATCTTTTAAGTAAGATGGGTCTAGAATTCCTGCACCCTTATTTCAGTGAACTGGCACAATCACTGCAATGTTCCTTAGGTGAGGAGGGACTGCCATTCATGATTCCATTAATGAAAAGCCATACGACTGGGCTGTACACTGATGCTGTCAATGTATTCAGTCTCTGAATTGCCCAGACATTAAAGCCAGATACCCTAGGGCCCATGTGCTAAATCAATCTTGGCTGCAGACCCAAAATTGCCCCTAAAACCTCCCCCATCCCTACTGCATCAGTCTGGAGTTGTTCACATCAGTCCCATTGGAATCCTAGCCACATCCACTGGGCCTCGTCGATAACTGATCTTGGGTGAAGTGATGCTTTGTCATGTCAGCTACTGCTTATGCCAGTCTTCTTGCAAATGCCTTTAATTTTGCAGCCAGAAACATTACCCCATGCAATTTACCCAGTGTTCAGTTCACAGCATTAATTTCTGTCCAAAGGGCTGCTCTGGCCACCCATATGCCCTGTTCCTGGTGTCTGGCTCTATCCTTAATATCAGTTTATTTGTGGGACCATTTGGCTAAATTCTTTATTTTCTCGCATAGTAGGTCCTCGCTCTTTAGCCAAATTCAATATGTCTGCCAATCTATCGTCCACATGGCCCCCTTCTCTGAAACCATTGTTCTCCAGCATGGAGTCTGGCATGGATTCACATGCTCATGAATATTCCCCGTCAGGCTGGGAATCCTCGGTTAAAAAAAAAACTCTATCAGGTTCGTTTCTGATCTTTCTTAGTAACCAATCACTGATCTCTTGGGTCCTACTGCCCCAGCCAATGACTGCCCTCTCCCTAAGCCCCTCCCCTGGCAGCCATCCTCAGATTTTTACCGCATGTTCAAGTGTTGGGAGTCCTTGTGCTATAGCTCTCGAGCTTTTACTGCGTTTCGCGCTTTTTTTCAGAGATGTTCTCATTTTTCGGTTAATTCGAGCCTCAAGCTCCACAGTTTCTACTTCCGATCAACAGGGACCCGTTTCGGAATTTTCTACGCCCCTCAAGGGTGAAGTTTTCATCGAGTTACGCTTCTTGGAGGATTCCAGAAGATCTGAGGCCTACCATGGACACGGCCCAGGACAAGGGAAGCTCGACGCCCGGATCCAAGCTGTTCAGGAACTGCCTTGGATGTGGGTTGCAGAATGGATGATGAGCATTTGAGATGTGTCTACTGCCTTCATGAGGAGAAGACGCACGGAGAAAGACTGCGTTCTGCAAGAACCTATTGGAACGGACCAAGAGGGATCATCGTTCCCGCCTCGCCAGCTGGCTGGAGAAGGGCCCAGCAAGTGAGAAGAAAAGGTCCGAGCGGTCTTCTAAGTCCTGTGAGGGCACGACAGGGGCCCAACGGGAGGCTAAGCACCGCGAGTCTGTGGGCACCGGGAGCACCGAACAGTCGGGCTCTTCGGCTGCCAGGTAGGGTGCGCCTTCCCCCAGCACCATCAACCATGAGCCAATGCTCTGGTTCGGGGAAGAGGAAATTCAAGAGCCTGGGTAAGCCTCTGCAGAGGCACCAGTCGGTCTCGAAGGATTCAGCGGAGGGGGAGTGAGGTGGTGATCCCCTCCCCCCCCCCCCCCCAGGTGAAGGACTAAAGCGCCCCCAAGGTGGTGAAGGCCTCGATTCACCTGGCTAAGGCCTCTATCGAGGGAGTCGCGGCGGCCCTGGCGAAGCACTGAGGCTACACCAGTGGAGGCGACCTCGGGGCCCAGAGTTTCCCTGCCACTGCGGAGGGAATCCTCTTTCCAGCCCATCGACAAGACCCCCGTGAAGACACCAGTGGGGAAAAAAGGGGGGGCGGTGGCCATTACGCACACGGATTCAGCCTCGGAGGAGCTGGTGGAAGCTGTGAAGAACCTCAACGAGAGGTTTGAGAAGGTGCGATCCCACGGGAGAGATTTGAAAGAGGTGGTCGAAGAAAGCAACGGGGGCGCCGATGAGGCCCCAGCGGAGGAGCGGCCATCCCTCCCGTCGCAGCCATTGCCCGAGCCTCAGGACAACTCGGCTGCCATTTTGGTGGCAATCCAAACCTTATGCACGGAGATGAGGACGATTACCACGAACCCCGGCGGACGATCCAGAACCGGGCCCGTCGGGAAGCCCTCCGAACTAGCGGAGGAGGGTTCATGCCCTCAGGGCCCGTGGAGCCTTCATCCCCCCCCCCCCTCTCCCAGGGATGACACAGCGACGGATACGACAACTGGGACAGATGACGGTGGTGGTGGGATGGACCATCCATTGCCACCCCCTCGGGCTTCCCCACCCAATGAAATTGGCTCTGTTCACGCCCTGATCGCCAGGGCATCCGAGCTCTTCCAGCTCTGCCTCAAGGAACAGAAGGAGGGTTTCCTCTATCAACGGTGAGAGGCCAAGAGAAAGACGGTCCTCGCGGTACCGTTACTCGGCGATATTTGGGACGAGGTACTTGCAGTCCTGAAGAACCCGTCCACGATGCCTGCAAAGAGGGACCGGTACGAGAAGTACCGGGTCCCCGACACCGCCCAGTTGTGCCCAAGGGCTCAGCCGACGCCGGATTCGGTCGTCTCAGCGGCAGCCAAGAAGGCAGGGGCGACAGCTTCAACCTCTACTTCCCCCCCTGACGGCGAGGGAAAGAAATCGGATGCCATGGGGTGACGGGTCTTCTCGTCGACGACAATTAAGGCGGCCAACGATTGTGGCCAGTTACGACGGGGAGCTATGGTACAAGATGGCTCCCCTACTGGACTTCCTACCAGACGACAAGAGGGTGGAGGCCGTGGAGATTCTGCAGGAGGCCAAGGCCGCCTCCAAGCAAGATTGAACTGGCTGTAGCGTCGGTCCCCCACCGATGCACCCCGGTGGGAGGCCGGCTGGCGAAGTTAATCAGCATGTGGGAGTCAATCTCCACCGACGGTTGGGTGCTGGATGCTCTGTCCCACGGGCACAATCTCTAATTCCAGAGGAAGTGTCCCTGCATTCCTCCCGCGGCCTGGAAGGAAAATCGCGTCCCTCAACTGCTGTTGGAGGTAAATGCGATGCTCAAGAAAGGTGCCATCAAGCTCGTCCCCAAGAGGCTCCAGTGCTCCGCAGTATACTCTAGGTACTTCCTCGTCAGAAAGAAGACGGGCAGTTGTCGCCCCATCCTGGACCTACATCGGTTGAACAAATACATCAAGGCACAGAAGTTCAGGATGGTCACCCTCCAGCACGTGCTGGGACAGCTGGAGGAGGGCCACTTTCTGTCGTTGGATTTGGAGGATGCTTACCTCCACATCACTATCCTGAAAGGACACTGAAAGTTCCTCAGATTTGTAGTTCAAGGACGCCACTACCGATTCAGAGCTCTGCCATTCGGATTGAAGTCGGCACCCAGGGTGTTCACCACCAAGTGCCTAGCACCAGTGCCGGCGTGGCTGCACATGCAGGGGATCCACGTCTACCCCTACCTGGACTGGCTCATCCGTGCAAGGACAAGAGAACTTGCTGTTGAGCACACAGTGGAGACAGTCCGCTTACTCACAGAGCTGGGATTCTCCATCTATCCGAAATCCCATTTGGTTCCGTCGCAGGTGGCACTGTTTCTGGGAACAAAGTTCGACAGTGGAGCGATTGGCGTCCCCAGAGGAAAGGACGAAGGCCATCTTGGGCAAGGTGCAGCGCCTGCTAGCCACGGATGTGGCCAGGGTGAGATCCATCAAGACCCTCCTCGGAATAATGTCCTCGGGCATCTACCTAGTGCGCCTGTGCAGACTACGGACGCGTCCTCTACAGCAGTTCCTCGACTCCCGCTGGATGCAAGCGGCGGGCAGCTTCGAAGACAAAATCCCGCTCAACAAGGCTTTCCGTCAGGCGATCTTATGGTGGGGCACCCGTGCGCACCTCACAGCGGGCACAGCCTTTCAGACCCTGGCACATCAGGAGACGGTGACGACGGACGCCTCCCTGGAGGGGTGGGGTGCGCACACCGGCGATCTCCACGCAAGATGCCTTTGGCTCCCGGAGGAGAGGTCTCTCCACATCAACATCTTGGAGCTCCGAGCCGTGATCTGGGCTCTCAAGTCGTTGCTCCCATCCCTCAAGGGCAAGGTCGTGAGGATCTTCACCGACAACACCACCACAATGTTTTACATCCGGAAGCAGGGAGGCACCAGATCCCCAGCCCTATCCAAGGAGGCCCAGCATCTGTGGCACTGGACGTCACCCAAAGTATGTTTCTGGTTCCCTTCCATCTGGCAGGAATAAAAAAAACACCATCGCCGACTCAGCAAGGAGCTATGCTCGTGCCACGAGTGGGCACTACGCCAGGATCAAGTAGATCGGCTCTTCCGATGATGGGTCAAACCCCAGATCGACCTGTTCGCGACGGCGACAAACTCAAAGTGCCAGAGGTCCGCCAGCAGGTTTCCCCAGCCGAGGGCCATGGGCGATACTTTCTTGTTCCCCTGGGACGGCCTGTTCCTGTATGCGCTTCCTCCGTTGCAGCTGCTGCTTCGACTCATCCGCCAGCTCAAGAGGTCCCGGTGTAGGATGATCCTCGTTGCACCAGTGTGGCTGAGACAGATCTGGTTCTCAGACCTTCTGGATCTCTCGGCGTCCCCACCAGTCAAGCTGTCGACGGACGCAGATCTTCTCTCCCGAGAAGGAGGCGCCATTCTTCATCACGACCTGGAGTCGCTGAACTTGCATGCCTGGCTCCTGCAGCACTAGAGTTTGGAGGGTACGATATCCCGGCTGACTGCAGAGAGGTTCTTGCAAAGGCCAGGGCATCCTCCAGTGCTACGGACAAGTGGAAGAGGTTCTCTGTCTGGCGCTGCGCACAGATCAACCCTCTACGGATTACCGAACCTCAAGTGCTACCATACCTACTGTCGCTGGCCAAGGCTGGACTAGCTCATGCTTCCATCAAGATACATCTGGCAGCAATTTCCCAATACACCAGGACTACAGGACGCCGGCCTTGTGGTCTCATTGACTGGTTAAGGAATTTATGAAGGGACTGTTCTGATCGTTCCCGCTGGTGAAGGCTCCAGCCCCAGCGTGGGAGGTCAACATGGTGCTGACCAGGCTCTGGGGGGGGGGGGGTCCTTGGACCTGCTACTTGGATGTCGACGCACAGCTTCACGAGATTCTACTGCGTCGACCAGGATTCCAGGGTCGGCCAAGCAGTGCTTCGCAACCTGTTCGCCTGAAGGTGGGCCTGGTGAGGAGGTAAGAGTTGCTTAATGTTGAGCTTATGTAATGCTAATGTTGAGCCTTTTGCCACCTCCTGTGGTTGTGCATGTGTGTACTGATATGTATTCTTATATTCATGAGCATGTGAATCCGTGCCAGACCCCATGCTGGAGAAGGAACAGGTTACTTACCTGTAACTGTTCTCCAGCATGGGTCTGGCATGGATTCACATGTGAACCCTCCCTCCGTGGCTCTTCACTTGGTCATACTGCCACTTTACGTGATACCAAATCTGAGGATGGCTGCCAAGGGAGGGGTTTAGGGAGAGGGCAGTCATTGGCTGGGGGCAGTATGACCCAGAGATCAGTGATTGGTTACTACTCTGAAAGACAGATCAGAAACGAAACGGATACTGTTTTTTTTGTTGCTTTTCTTTACCAAGGATTTCCAGCCTGACTGGGAATATTCATGAGCATGTGAATCCATGCTGGAGAACAGTTACATGTAAGTAACTTGTTCATTACCCTTTCCCTCTCATATGGTGATTCCCCCACACTTCTGC
Organism: Ambystoma mexicanum; assembly: GCF_040938575.1. Lineage (NCBI taxonomy): Eukaryota > Metazoa > Chordata > Amphibia > Caudata > Ambystomatidae > Ambystoma > Ambystoma mexicanum. The sequence continues at coordinate 1,404,176,715 of NC_090923.1, read as the reverse complement.
CAATGTCTAGTGTTTAAGTGTGGTGGTGCCTTACTCAAAAAGCTATTTATGGTGCATTTTCCCTTGGGCTTTTGATGCTCTTCATAGCTACTTGTCAGTTAAGTCAATGCGTCTTCACTTAGTTCCCCAATTCCTTAAGATTCTTGTTATTGCTTACTTTGTGTATGTATTCCCTTTTGTGTACAAAAGCTTTTCCCTTGTTGTTGCCCTCTTCTTGCACCTCAAACAGGCACAGGCAACCCAAATGGCCCCACTTGTTTGTCCTCCATGCTGCGCATCCTTGGGGCCCATCTATTCCTTTAGTCTTTGCTGTTCTTGCCATTGCCCAGAAAACCACCTCTGGCTGCTCAGATGACCTAATCAATTTCTCCCTAACTGGTTCGTTGACCAGGTCTCCAATCTCGGCAGGGCCTGTTATCAAATGAGGGAGTTAATGCAGAAAGAGAAGTGTATGGGGCATATACAGTATTTTTGTTTTTTTTAATTAAGGGATGGCTGTGGGATTGAGGGGGATTGATTGACCACTTTGTTTGGTAGTGTAGGTAGGTTCATACTCTTAATATGAATGAGGGTTGGGTGCAAAGATAAATTAACAGAGAAAAATTCAGGAAGGATTCAGGATCTATACTTGGGTTTTCAGAAGACGCCCTGAGTGTGTGGGGGCTGGGATGGTGATTCTGGCCACAGGGAAGGTAATGTAAGGCCATGAATGGGGAATGGTTGCACCCAACTTATTTTGTAGATGGCTCAAATCTGTCCCAGAGATGGTTCAAGGGTTCTTAAGGTTTCACAGGGCACAGCAGTCACATTCTCTAGTCTAGAAAAAGCACCTCCTGCCTAATCCATGCATCCCCAACCCAGGCTAGAATATTTTGTTAATTTGCCTCTACTGTCTAGGTTCTAACCTGTACTATGGGTAAAAACCTAAATGGAAACTCTTAATGTATATCCTCTCCAGGGACTTCCTAGACTCTTGGTATACTAAATAGTTTCTTGGATTGTGCTTTTCCGGCCCTCTGGCTGTGCCGTTTGCACCCTGGCCCCCCCTCCTATTCGCCCTTCTGCACTCCCACTATACTGCTCTCATCCCTTCAACTCCACCCCTCTGCTCTTGCACTGCTTACTTACTATGTCTTCCTTTCACTCCTAAGCCCTACCTCCACTTTTGACTCTCCATGCCACTTGTACTCCTGCGTCCTCTGACTTAACACGAACAACCCACCCCTTCCTGTTTTCTACCTCAATGAACCCCTGCCAACTATTTGGCCAGGGTCAGAAGGCTAATGGCCCAGTCTTCCCCACCCATGAGGATCAGTTACTGAATGTCTCAAAATGCAAGTTGAGCCCTTACCAGTTTCCCCAATCAGTGCTGCAGGAATGGCGGGCCTGCACTGTAGCGCTCATGGATTGAGGTGTAGTTTTCTCATAAGTGCTATCTGTTGGAGCGTTGGCTGCTCGTTAGTCCATGGTAGTCTAGGAGCTCTACAACCTGCCCTCCTGGATGTCTGTGACTGGCATGTGGTGCACAGCTTTGGAGCCTACAGCTTTGGTTTCCCTGCCTACAGCACTGTTTGCATACAACTCGCATGGGCTTGCTAATGGGGGTGTGGGGGGGGGGGGGGGGAGAACGAGGCATGTCCCTCCATTAGCTTGCCTTTGCTGCTCTGTTTAGAAGTTCTCGTGGGGGCACTGCTGGTTCTTGGGCGTCCCTGCCTTTGACAATCATGTTCTTAAACAAGGCTGCCAGCATGGCATCCTAGATGATGCAGTTTGGTACTGCAAATGAACAAACTGGCACATGGTAAGGGGACACATTTGCGGCCCTCCCAACTGTCATCCCCTCCCTGACTACTTGGCCAACTAGCCCCATTGATGGTGTCTCGCTCTCGTCTGTGCCTGTTAGTCTTTTGTGTTGACTAATCTTCCTTGGCCAGCACCTGCTAACCCAGCTAAAACCTCTACCCCTTATGTGCACACTTCTGAGCACTATTGAATCCTTCATGCTTTTAATTTCTTCCTTGCAAATATTTGCATGCAGGCAGTGCACTTCAATTTCCCCTCAAACCTCATTTCTGTTAGCGCCTGAATACTGTACCTTCTGCCTTTTACTCCCTGAGATGGAAGGAATAATCATGAATTGCCTTGCTGACTTATTTAGCTGGTTACATTCCGTTGCAAGTCGTTATCAGTGTTCCCTGTGAAATGTGTACCTTGTTAATGTCGGTCCCGTATCCTTTAGCCTCTGCCTGGTTTATTTTTGACTGTGCTTGAAGTTAATATTTGCATACAGACCTGGAGCATGTATGTGCCCCCTAAATAATAATCTCTGCGCAGTACTTTTCCTACACTGGTCCTGCCATCATTAAATTGAACCGGGTTGCTTTCAGTGCTGACTTCCCCTTTGACCCCCAGTTTGCTGCAGTTCAATGATCTCTCAATTCAACAGTTTGCCCGATTTTATTTTAATGTTGCTCTAGCCTATCCTGCAGCTCTTGAATTGTTACTGTTTTGTTAGTGTTATTCTTCCAAACTGTTCGGCACAGGATCACTAATGAAGCGCTTACCACCTCAAACCTGATTGCCTATCGCGCATTAACCGAGTATGGCCCCTCGATACTTCCTCCCCAGCCGCTCATCTTCATATTATCCCTCTATTGCATGTCTCTTCACATTCCTGTGTGCACGCATTCACCTGTTACATTTAACCTTAAGGTTTTTACTTCTTGATGGTGCTATTGCCATGATAGGTGGGGTGCACTTGTTTAACCTTGTGTCTCACGCTTTCAAACCACGCTGCGCACACATAGTACCCCTGTTCCATTCATGTGTGTGAACTTAATAGACTTGGATTAGTGTCTGCCAAATTGTCTTCCTGTAACTGGTTTTAATGCCTTGAAGTGGCACCTTTTTGTAGCCCCTAGTCTTCTCACCGCAAGGGGGGGGCTAATGGTGCCTGCCCATTGAATGTCCAACTGTGATGTTGAGTGTCCTTCCCACTTTCCTTTCTGTTCCTTTTACTTTTCGTTCCAATCCCTGGGGGCTTCTAGACTAAGGCCCTTAATACCTTTCAGGTGCTTGGTGAGTCTTCCTCTGGGCATGCAATTTTCTGAAATCTATCCATGTAGGTCTGGGAGAAGTGACGGTGGACAAGCAGCCATGTCTCATTCTTGTCAGTATAAAAAGCCTTTGATTCTCTTTAGGTCCCAAAGCCTAATGAGACTGGGTCCTGTATGCAATGCCATCTGTTTGTTCTTTTTGCAACTTTTTTTTTTCAAGAGATTGCAGTCTCCTAGATATTACTCAGAGCAGTTGCGCTCGGAAAAACTCTAAGGGCTGGCTCCCACAAGAAGCAGCAGTGAAGGTTAGAGTACAGGGACTCGCCCACGGAGTAAGTCGTACCTTTGCAAAGGAGCATCTAGGGATGGCTTAGACTGATAAAAAGAAATTAGAAGTTACTCACTGTTCCTCCACTGTATGGGTATCCCTTCCAAGGGACTGTAGACGGAACCTTTTTCACCAGAAATACTTCTTCGCCTTTAAATTTAGAGGCCCGGCCCAGGGAGCATGCACTGCCTTGACTCTGCCGCCACACCTCAGTCCCGATTGACTTGTCGACAGTGGATTTACATTGCCTAATGACACCAGTATTGGGGGGAGGTTGGTGGGACGTATGGAGGAAAGGGGACTATGAGTAAAGTAACTTTGAATTACTTTTACTGTCACCTTTCCTCCATATTGTATGGCCGATTACAACTGATTGTAGCCCCAGGGTGGAGAGGAGACCCTCCGTAAGCAATTAGGTTCCTGAGAACCGCCTGTCCAAAAGCGGCATCAGATCTAGAGCCAGCATCCAAACAGTAATGCTTGTAGAAAGTCGAGGGAGAGGCCCAAGTGGCCGCCCTGCTTATGACTTGCCAAGGGACATGGCGCTGGAATGCGATGGCCGTTGCCTTGGTCCCAACTGTGTGGGCATGCATGTTGGCCAGGAGTGGCTTGTGCTGGCCCTCATATGCTTTGATGACAGAGACCTGAGCTGAGCTGGTGAGTCAGATCCTGTGGGCCAGACCCTCTCAGGCCTTTACTACTTTTGTGGCCCTTTTTGTGTGCCCCCAGGCCCTCTGTGTAACCCTCTCCATCCCCTTCCACTTCCTCATTGCCTTCTCCCGCCTCCCAGCCTGCCCCCCATCCCTGATAAGCCCAGCAGCTACGGCACAGAGACCAAACGACCTGCAGTGCACTGTGCTCGCTTCTTTCGAGCAGAGCTTAGCAGGTGAGTCAGATCCCGTGGGCCAGACCCTCTCAGGCCTTTACTACTTTTGTGGACCTTTTTGTGTGCCCCCAGGCCCTCTGTGCACCCTCTCCGTCCCCTTCCACTTTCTTGTTGCCCCCCCCCGCCTCCCAGCCTGCCCCATCCCTGATTGGTCTGAGCCTAATGACCTGCAGTGCACTGTGCTCGCTTCTTTCGAGCAGAGCTGAGCAGGTGAGTCAGATCCTGTGGGCCAGACCCTCTCAGGCCTTTACCACTTTTGTGGCCCTTTTTGTGTGCCCCCAGGCCCTCTGTGCACCCTCTGCGTACCCTTCCACTTCCTCGTTGCCTTCTCCTCCCAGCCCGCCTACCATCCCGCCTTGATTGGTCCGCTGAGAGGATTCGCCTCCATTACCAGTTCCCTTGGGGCAGCCCCCTGCCTAGCAGCCCATCGGCTAAGGACCTGAGGCAAAGCACAGCTCCTACAAAGACCGCTCCAGGTCGTATCTGCAGGTATCCGCAGGAGAAGCAAGAAGCCAACAATAAGTAAGTGTGGGAAGCGCAGGGCCAGAAGCAAGCACCACACACCTAACAAAGCATCACCACTGTAAACTCGTTATATCTAACATATTTGCATTTGGAATCTGTCATATACATGTAAGAGTTGCATTTAGAATTGTTCCCAATAACCTCTGTGAAAGCGCATTTAGAAGTGTACCCAATAGCCCCTCTCTGAAAGTGCATTTAGAAGTGTGCCCAATAGCCCCTCTGAATTTGGAATTGTTCCCAATAGCCTCTCTGTGAGAGTTGTCTTTAGAATTGTTCCCAATGGCCTCTGTGAAAGCGCATTTAGAACTGTACCCAATAGCCCTTCTCTGAAAGTGCATTTAGATGTGTGCCCAATAGTCGCTCACCGAAAGCTGAATTTACAAGTACATTTAGAAGCTATATTTAAAAATGTGCCTAATGGCCTCTGTGTGAAAGCTCAATTTAGAAGTGTGCCCAATAGCCTCTCTGTAAAAGTTGCATTTAGAATTGTTCCCAATGGCCTCTCTGTGAATTTAGAAGTGTGGCCAATAACCTCTGTGAATTTAGATGGGTGCCTAATAGCCTCTCTGTGAATTTAGATGGGTGCCTAATAGCCTCTCTGTGAATTTAAAAGGGTGCCTAATAGAGCCTCTGTGAATTTAGAAGGGTGCCTAATGGTGCCTCTGTGAATTTAGAAGGGTGCCCAATAGCATAATAGTCTAATACAGTGCCGGGTTGAACCGACTAATCTACCCAATAACCTCTGTGCAAAGTTGACTTGGATTAATGCCTAATACCCTCCCTGTATAAAGCTGAATTGAGAGGTGTGCCTATTAGCGTGCCCTAATTGAACTGACTAGTGTCCAGAACAGTCTCTCTGCGCCTAGTTCAAATTAGAAGTGTACACGACAGCATTGAGGTTAAGAAGCGTGCCTAAATATCCTAATTAATCCTATTAGTATACCTAATAGTATATGTCACGTAGAATCTAGAAGTGTGCCTAATAATCTAATTTCTGATGTTTGTTAATCTGCTTAGAATCACATGCTGTGCATAGGTCCGACATCCAGTGGTCACTGCGGAGTATTGCATTTTGTTTTTCGTAGTCGAAAAGGGGACGTCGACAAGGCGTGTCTGTAACACTATCCCTATAGTGACGTAGTGACGTGCGTTGTACCCACAATACCTCATCCCCTCTATACAAAAGTGAATTTAGAGATGGACCTAAAATCTCTGTGTACAGTTGAACCTACAAGCGTACCTAATAGTACCCAATAGCCTAATCAGCTCTGTGCAAACTGAACTTGGAAGTGTGCCTGAACTTAAAACTACAATTAGAAAGCCCTCCTATATCCACCTAAAAGCTTATACCAAGCATGAGTGCACCCACAAACCTACAGTTTGTCAGAAACGACTGCCGTGGACCGCCCCCGCTCCCCGATCTGCCTTACCACCCCTCCCTCCTTCACACACCCTGCCATTCATCTCTCCAAACACCAAGCCAGAGGGGCACGATGGCGAGCCAACCACCCTAAGACCATTTCTCCCCTGAACCCCACCACTGACCAACGTTAACCATGCCTGCTCCCCTCACTATCATACCTGGCACGCCCTGCCCTGCAAGCATCCACCCGCTGCCTTGTTCTCAAACCCCGGCCACCTTCCCCACCCCCTGACCACACCCTTGCCCCTCCCCCAAAAACTGCACGCCTAGCCCTAGCAAGAACCGAAGCCGCATCCCACTCCCCCCTATGACCCCCCCCCTACCCTCCCTCACACTCGCAACAAAGACACTAAAGAGGAAACGTACCTGGTCCCCCACAATCTCTCAGCACTCTTCGCCTCCCCTGTCTTGGCCCACCACCTCATTCCCCATCTCCTCCTTCCCCCATGGCCTCACCCTTCCTGAAACCCCTATCCCTCGATTGCTCATTAACTACAACTCCTAACCGCCCACACCCCACCTTGAAATCCCCCGAGCTAGTCTGAATCATCCTAACACACGCAGCCACCCAATCCCGCCCGAAACCCGGCAATACTTCTGCCTCGCCCACTATTCCCATCTATCACCACCCACCCTACCCCTCCCCCTCTCCAGCTTCCACTCTCGCCACCACCCCCTTCCGCTCCAGCTCCGAGACCAACCTCGCCTGCCGATGTGAACTGCATCCTATTTAATGCCCGATCGGTAGCAAAAAATAGACACTGCATCTTTGACCTCCTCGCCTCTGACAAACCAGACCTGGTTTCCATCACCGAAACCTGGTTCTCTGACTTCACCCCAATCGCTAATGAAGCCTTCCCCCCGGACTACTCCCTCATCCCACTGAACCGTCCCTCCAGAGGAAGGGAGTAGCAGTCTTCAAGTCTTTCTGCCATTCCTTCCTGCGAATCTCTCCTCGTTAAACTATCCCTCTCCGCCTCGCTCTCGCAGCTTCCTAATAATCTACAGGCCCCTTGGCTACGATAGACAATTTGTAAACAACCTCTGCGACTCTATTGCCACTATTCAACTAAACCATCCCAACCTCACCCTTCTTGGAGACTTCAACATATGGCTCGACATCCCCACCAACCCTATGACACTCTGACGGTTTAGACACCATTAACCTCCAACCCCACATAAATGGCCCGACTCACTATAAAGGACACACACTTGAGGCCATCTTTAGCTCCAACTCCTGGATTAATCTAAACCACTCCCCCCCCCCCCCCCCCCCTCTAGCATCTGGTCCGATCACTTCATTCTCTCGTTAGCCATTCACTCACCTGTCCCCCTTCCCGTACTTGACTCTGAACCGCCGAATCTACGCAAATGCTGGAAAAAAACGAATTATCGTCCCGGACCTAGCCGACGCGCTCCTCCAGTCTCCGCCACCTACTTGCCAACTCAGTAAACAACTAACCCCTGACGCCTTTGACTCATGGCTCAACGCATCTCTGATGCGGCTCACACCCTCTTGAAAACCATCAGCCTGCCGTGGCCTCTTCCCCAAATGGCTCACCCCTGAGTTGAAGACCACTAAACAACTATATAAATACCTAGAACGCAAATGGCAGAAAGACAAAACCCGAGAGAGGTGGGCCACCCTGGCCCGACACCTTTATCAGTACAAGGCCGAAATCCGGAAAGCAAAAAAAAGCCCACTACAACTCCCGAATCCTAAACTGCAAAAACCCAAGCAAAGAACTCAGCAAAATCATCTCTGAATTCACCAAACCAGCTTGTACCACGACTGTCCCGACCCCCTCACAATCACTGTGCGACTCACTCTCCATCCACTTTTACACCACAGCTCTCGAAAGAACAAATACTCTAGCCACCAAACTGACGCTCTTACATCCACCAGGCAATACTGCTCTCCTCCCCCCCCCCCCCCCCCCCCATACTGACCTGCCAACCAGCTGCAACCACTATGCAACCAATGTTCAAATCCATTAGTCCAATATCAGAGCAATTTCTCAAACTTCTATCTGCCCGCAAACCATCTGGCTTGCCGCTAGACCCTTGCCCAGCAACAACCCTCAAAGAAATCTTCGCTTCCACCCGCGCAGGAGAACACGCAAGATCATAAATGCCTCCCTTTCCTCTGGTATCTTTCCCGATGCATTCAAAACAGTGCATGTCAAACCCCTGATTAAAAAACCTTCCCTCGAGCCCAAAAACTACCGCCCCATCTCAAACACCAGGTTCCTTGCCAAACTCATTGACCAAACCGCCTACTCCCAACTAAAGGCCTTTGTCGAAGCCAACAATCTCCTAGACCCCGCACAATCAGCTTTTAGAGCCCATCCCGGAACTGAAACCACCCTAACCTCAATCTGGGATGAGCTTAAAATGACAGCGGGCTGTGCCGCCCTAATCCTTCTTGACCTATCCGCCGCCTTTGAATCACTCAATCCTCCTAGAACGCCTCCACTCCATAGGAATTTGTGGAACTGCTCTTAAATGGATAGCTTCATTCCTCAAAGACAGGTACCAAATAACGATACTCACCTATTCCTCCCAAGCCCGACCTGTCGACACGGGAGTCCCTCAAGGAGCATGCCTATCCGCCCTCCTGTTCAATCTCTACTTGATCACCCTCCCACCAATAATTCGTTCACACAACATCCTGTGTAAAACTACGCCGACGACACTTAACTAATTATAAAACTCCTGAACCCAACTCCCGACCTGGCCTCCTGCCTCCTTGACATAGAACTCTGGATGACCCAAAGCCACCTCCTGTTAAACCCCTCCAAAACTGAAATTGTGATTTGTGGCAACTCGATCTTCTTCCACACCCACTACCCTGGCCACCCGCCATGGGCAACTCACCGACCCCAACCCCCCCCCCCCACCAACTCAGTGAAAAATCTTGAATGCACTCTTGACTCTGATCTAACACTCTCGCGCCAAGTCAACGTCTCAAAGTCCTGCCACTAGTGCCTAAGGGTTTTAAGGTGGATCTTTCCATATCTCTCCTTTCCAACAGACACTCCGCGGTCCAATCAATCGTTAGATCAAGACTGGACTACGCAAAACCCCTATACATCGGAATCCACGCCTACCAACTGAATAACCTCCAAAGGGCACAAAACACGGCAACCAAAATGCTACTTGCGCTCGGCCGCCCAAGAGACCACACCTCCCCAGCCCTTAAGACGCTGCACTGGCTTCCTGTAGCGCAAAGGGTGACCTTCAAAACCTTATGCATCTCCCATCGAGCACTGCATAAAACCAGACCTCAATATCTTCAAGACAAAATAAAACCCTATCGCCCCCCATGCACCCTAAGATCAAGCTCAGCCAGCCTCCTAGTCATACCTAAGACAAACTCAGTAAGGTTAGGCGGATCATCATTCTCAGCCTTGGCCGCCACGCTATGGAACTCACTTCCACCGCACATCTGCCTGAGGATTTAGTCTTTCCGCAAACTGCTGAAAACCTGGTTCTTCCCCTAAAATCAACCTATACCAAACTAACCCAAACAGACTAACGGCCTCTCAATGTCACCAATCCAACAAACTACCTGATGTGAGGAATTGACAGCAGTAAACCCCTAATATAAACTAAAATGACAATCCGAATTAACCGATTAAAATGGATCAAAACAATGAAGTGGTTAATAAGAACAAATCATACGGAAACAGTAAATAGACTTAAACGCCTGAAATGGACATAATGCAAGAGGAGAGAACGGCGTGAGTGAAATAGAATAGATGAAGCATGTGGACCAGATGAATGCGTTGAGTGGAAGAACTCACGAGTAGAAGAACAGATGACTATATAATTTGAATGAGTGCATAAATCGAATGAATATGTAAATTGGATGAGTGTATAGAATGGATCAGGCTGAGCGGTTGGGTATGAAGAGGGGATAAGTGTATAGAGCGCCTGGGTGTATAGGTAGCCTGGGTGTAAAGATCAGACGAATAGATGGAACAGGATTACTGCGTATTAGCAAATGACTTTATATGGCTGATGAGTGCATATTGCTGTTGAATGCGTGGGGACCGGGTGAGTGCGGAGGGCGGGTGCGCATGGGGAGCTGGTGAGTTCCGGGAGCGGGTAAGTGCAGAGAGCAAATGATTGTGCAGGGTGGATGAATGCGTAGAGCAGATGAAGGTATGGTGCATACGAGGGATAAAGCGGACAAATGCCAAGAGCAGAGGAGTTACTTAGACCGGGTGAGTGCGCAGAACGGATAATTGCAGAATGCATGCAGAGCTGATGAGGGTGTAGAACAGATGAGTGCGGGGAACTGATGGATTAGCGGAGCGGGATGGATGGGCAGAGCAGAAGAACGTATTGAATGGAGAGCCGCATAGAACAGACTAGTGTGTAGGGCCGACAAGTATATAGAGCAGACGAGTCCATATGAGCGAAAGAGGGCATATAAAAAAAGGGGTGCATAGAAGGGGATGAGTGCGTAGAGAGGCTGAGTGCATAGTGGGGATGAGCGCATTGAGGGGGGCGAGTGTGTAGAGCCGATGAGTGAACAAGTCGGGTGAATACATGGTGCGTGTGAGGGCCTAAAATGGACGAGTGCCTAGAGCGGCACTGACCTGTTACTAGAGCGGACAAGTTGTATGGAGCGTGTGGGGCAGACTAGAGCGTGCTGGGCGGACCGGAGCGCGCGGAGCGGACTGGAACACATGAGTGCATCGAGTGAACCGGAGTGTGGAAGAGATTGGGATACATGGAGTAGATAGGAGTGCAAGGAACGGACTGGAGTGCATAGAACTGCGTGACGTGTGTGTATATAGTATGGAATGCAGAGAAAGCTTTGAAAGGGCATATAACACATCGTATCACAACACCACGCTTACTCTCCCCTCTACACCACCACTCAACTAGAACACAGATACTATGACACCATTCGGTATAACTGTTCCCATTCTAACATCCGCTGCATACTCCACAGCATTCGAAGTAAAACACTGCTGGTTACACCCCCCCAGCCAGGTGTTCTCCTTGGGCCTAACGCAGCCACACTCGGTCTGGATAAATCCTGCCAGAACGAACATACTCCTGATCTCTCAACCACCACACCTACTGCTAAGAAGCAGCTATTACACGAATACCGCACCAGCTGCACATATAGCTGGTGTTCACATGCACCTTTGACTCTCTACTGATCTGAACTTCGGTTCCCAAGGGCGTTGAACCTACCAGTGCCTTCAGACCATACCAATGGTGTATAAGGCGCTATATAATGCAAAATAACATATAGCGGGATATGGAAACCTTAGAGGCCCGATTGTAACGCTCACCTGATTCCCACGCAGGCGCTGACCCAAACTGGACTGCTACAGTTGCTTCTATGACTATGATGAGGCGTAGAACTCGGAAGACGCTCTGGGCTGGAGCTCCGAATATTGACTGTCTGGCTTGTAAGGCGAGTTTTCTGCAGGTGGAAGAAAAAGGGGTAATTACAAGCTGGTTGGATAGGTTCTCCCACCAATCTTCTGCTTTTTCCACTTCTTGGTTCTCGACTGGTCTCCACGAACTCACCTTTGGTTTAGTAAAGCCGAGCTCTCCATCCTGCTTCTGGTGCAGGGGCGCGTGGAATCCAGTTACGTCATTGGATGATTTCAGTGTTTAGGCTCAGTGTCCTTTTGTGGCTTGTAATAGTCCTTCAGGTGCCGAGGAACTGTTGGCGACACCACCACTGCTGTGCAAGAAGAGGCTTGTGAGTATAGAAGATCTGAGGCTGCTTCAGAAGGAGCACCCTTTTATAATGTCCTTTTCTGTCTTTCAGGTGCCGAGATGCTGTGGGCGATGCTGTTGCACGTGCGGTGGAACGTAAGTATAACTGAATTGAGGCAGTTTCCAAATGGGCGCCTCTGATGATGTCTTTTCCTTCCTTTCAGGTGCTGAAATGCTGAGGGCGATGCTGCCGCTGCTGCGCGTGAAGAAGCGCGTAAGTATAACTGAGTTGCAAACCCTTCGGCTCGGACACCACTAACAATGTCTTTTGTCTTCCAGGTGCTGGGATGCTGCCGAAGCGAAGGCCGGGGTGAACTCCGGTGTGATCACGGATGGATAAGGTAAGCGAGCACAGCTGCAAGCGTGTTGCCCGTTTTTCTAACCTTATGTCTTTATTTGCAGGTTGTCGGAGACTGGACTCTTGTGGCTGAATTCTGGTGAGTAGATGTTCCTGTGCCTTTTCTTCATCCACAGGTTGCTGCTCGAGAAGCTGAGGGTGTGTCTGGACCTGGAATGCAGAAGCCGACTCGGTGAGCGTCCTGCTGCTGTTGCAGAATAACGCGAAGCACGTGAATTCTATCGGGCGTGGTTTAAATAGTGAAGAAGTGCTTTGGTGCGTATTCTTCCTCCAGCCTCACCCAGGTAAGAAAAGAGTTCCTGTAAAAGAGGATTGGTCCCTCCCAGCCAGTGGCTGGGACTTCACCCAGCTTGGATTGTTCTAGGTCAGTATGCAGCATGGTCTGCCACAGGTAAGTCCACCCAATCACTACTGCACACTTTAAGAATATGACCCCGGCGCCCATTGCGCCGGGACTGTGGTTCCTTATGAGCCTGGCGCCAGAGGCGCCAGGACATGGTCCAAAGGGCCCCTGTAGGGGTCTGCTGGAACCGGGGGTGTGGATGATGAGCCTGCTTCCGGGGACGCTGGGCCAGTCTTGGCTCCTCGGGAGTAGCGCTCATGACACCGATAGCCTGGACTCGAGCCGCCTAAAGTGACAAACAGGGCGTCCGACTTGCGGATGCCCTTGCTCCTGTCCAAGTAGAAATTTTAGGGCACGCCTGACATCCAGGCAGTGCAGCACTCTGTGCTTCGTCCTTGGGATTGTGAAATAACGTAGGAAGGACTATTTCTTCGTTCAAGTGAAATGCAGATGGAACCTTGGGCAGAAATGCCAGTGTCCTTATGACCACTTGTTCCCTGTGAAAGGTGGTATGTGCTTCAGGGGCGACAGCGTCTGAATCTTGCTGACTCTGGAAGCTGAGGTAAGACAGACTAGTAAGGCCGTCTTGATGGTGACCAGCCTAATATCCATGGATGCCATTGGCTTGAATGGCTTGTGCACCAGGGTGCCCAAGACTATATTAAGGTCTCACACAGGGTGCAGTCTCTTGACGGGCGGGTAGAGCCTAGCAAGACCAGTCAAGTGTTTCTTGACGATGGGGTTGGAGGAGGAAAAGATGCCTTCCTCCGAGTTCCTGTAAGCCCCAATGGCTGCTAGGTTTGTACGGCAGGTGTTGACCTGTATGCCCGAATGAGCGAGGTGCACTGAAAAGGAGAGCACGTCGTCCTGATTGCAGGCCAAGGGGTCAATTCCCTTGGAGTCTTCCCAGTGGCAGAACCTGGTCCATTTGCTCTTGTACTGGGCCCTGGTGGATTTGCTCCTGGAGCCCTGTATGATTTCCAGATTGGCCTGTGAGAGGCTAAGTTGCCGAAGCATTACCTGCTCGGGTACCATGCTGTGAGGGCTAGTTTGCCTGGCATGGATGATCCTGCTGTGCCAGAAGATGTGCTGGGCCCGCTGGGAGGTGTATCGGAGCCACTTCTGAGAGGCAGAGGAGCTCCGAAAACCATGGTCTGGCCAGCCACCATGGAGCAACCAGAATGAGTTGGCGCGACTCCTTGTTTTTGCAAATTACCCTGTGGATCATGGGAGTGGGTGGAAAGACGTAGGCCTTCATGCCAGTCCACTGGAGTTGAAATGCGTCACCCAGAGAGCTGGGGCCCTGACCCTGCCAGGATCTGAACTGGGGGGCACATGTTGTGCCAGGTGGCGAAGTGATCCACTTGGGGGTGACCCCACTTGTTGAAAATCGCCTGAATAACAAGGTTGTTCAGCTGCCACTCGTAATTGTCCGCTCCCAGCCTGCTAAGCCTGTCCGCTTCCAGGTTGGATTTCTCCCGGGAGGTGGACTGCAGCGAGGAAAATGTAGTTTTCAAAGGCCCATTCCCACATGCTAATCGCCAGTCTGCAGAGGGGGGGGATATGGTGCCTCCCTACTTGTTGACGTAGTACATGCTGGTCAAGTTGTCTGTCTGGATGAGGACAACCTTGCCCTTGATAAATGGTAGGAATGCTCTGAGCGCTAGCCAGATGGTGTTCAGCTGAAACCAATTGATGTGGTATTCCTGCTCCTGTTGAGTCCAGGTGCCATGGACAGAGATCGTCCAGGGTGGCTCCCTGGGCGATGAATCTGTGGTGATGGTGGCCTGCGGAGGGGGCTGCCGGATTGGCTTGCCTGTCCGTAGGTTGCAGTCCGTGAACCACCAAGTTGGGTCCGGGTTGAGCGATGGAGGAATGTGGATCATCTCGGATTGTGAGCCCGCTCCTGACTCCATGAGGCCGCAAAGTGCACCTGAATCCTTCTCATCCTTAGTCTTGTGTGCGGCATGGCTAACAGAACCGCTGCTAGTAGACCCAGGAGATGTTGCTACCACCATGCCGAGGTCACCTCTCTGCTGAGGAAGTGGGTGGTGGCCCTCTTGATGGCCGCGATCTTGTCTTCTGATGGGGAAAACCCTCTCGGCACACGTGTCCCAAATGAGTCCCAGGAATGTCAGTCTGCATAGGGAGCAGCTGTGACTTCTTGAGATTGAGCTAGAAGCCCAGGTTGTGCAGTGTGTTCATAAGGGCATGGGAAGAGTTGTGAACCGCTTCCAAAGATGTAGCCCTGACGAGCCAGTTGTCAAGGCATGGGTAGATGTGGAGGCCCTGCGCTCCAAGGAGGGCCACTACAGCGTTCATGAGTCTGGTAAAGACCCTGGGGGCCGAGTTGAGGCCAAATGGGAGGACTTTGTATTGGAGATGGTAGCCCATGATCCTGAACCGTAAGAACGATGGGGCTGCCAAATCGTGACGTGTAGGTATGCGTGCTTCAGGTCTAGGGAGCACATCCAGTCTACCTTGTCCAATTTCTCCGCTATAAAATCTGGTGTAACTATCTTGGATTTTTGCAGGGGTAAGGAGAAGATGAGGGTGGAAAGGTCCAGCACAACTCTCAGGCTTGCCTGGTTCTTCTGAATGGCGCAAATCCTGGAGTAGAAGCCAAAGCCTTGCTGGAAGGCTGGAACTTCCAAAGTTCTTAGACATATGCCCAGTGCTTTCACACATCCTCTGGTGCATCCATACTAGCTGGATGTTAGTGTAGCCGCAGCACACCATTATTTCTCGGTCGGTAAGGGAGGTGCGCGTTTAGGTGCCCATGTCACCTGCGCCCCTAGCGGTCTCCCTGAGCGCACTTAGATCTGCGAAACCAGATACGGTGTCTACATTGAAAGTAGTACAGGGCTGCTGATCCTTCTGGACTTAGCAGCCTTTGATTTGCTAGATCATAAACGGCTACTAGACACTTGCTGATACTGGCAAGCATTCTTGAGTCATGCTTATGATTGCTTTGTAATTGAAGGACACCAAATTCCATTTGTAAATACGAAAAACTAGGTACAGAAGTATCCTTGAAAGCAGATGTCCACGTGAATTGCGTGTTAAATGTTCTTTTTATTTTACTACTTGAAGGTCTTGAGGCAGGTTAGCTCACTGAGCGACCGGATCTCTGCCAAAAGAGTTGCTGTCCCAACCTATGGGAGTGGGGGAGGTAGGAGAGGCTGGGATGGGAAGGTGGTACCCTGTAGATACTACGGAGGGGCAGATGGTGCCGAAGGCTGGGGTACTGGGACCGCAGCCATAGGCTGAGCCGAAATCGGCTGTGGAGCCCGAAGAGGCGACTGCCTGTGGGCCTGATGAAGGAGTCTGTGGTGCCTCTAGCATGGCGGGGAGGACTTCCCTGACTGCGTCTTTGATGATCACCCCCATCTGAGGAGACCTCATGAGGATGAGAAACTTCTCGAAGAGCACC
Source organism: Ambystoma mexicanum (assembly GCF_040938575.1). NCBI lineage: Eukaryota > Metazoa > Chordata > Amphibia > Caudata > Ambystomatidae > Ambystoma > Ambystoma mexicanum. Next base: position 1,404,160,612 of record NC_090923.1, on the reverse strand, counting down.
TCCTCACTGGCCAAAGAGGTGGCAGGGGGTACCGACAGGGTAGTGGGGGGGTGGTTGGGGGGGGGGGGGGTTGGGAGGCAGGGGCTACTGGATCCGCTGCATACCCTGTCCATATGGATGCAAAGGAAAGTTGCCCTGCGCAAATGAAGGATAGACTGTAGGCCGCGTACCTGGTTGAGGCCAGTCCCACCTTGACACTTGTTCGCCAAATTCATGGAATGGTATTGGACAGGTGCCCCTTTGTGGCGCGGTGGCCATTTTGCCGAGCTGCCTGCCACGTACCTGCGACGTGTTGCTCGGCACACTGTGCCCGGCCTCGTCCAAGACTCTTGTGTGTGGATCACGAGGCCTACCCTGCTCATCGTGCCTCGGCCCGGTAGGTGTAATACCCTCGACCTGGGGGTTGGTAGAGCTGCGTTTAGCTGCCCCTCGGACGTATTGCCGGTATTAAGGTGTAGCCCCTCGGCCATGGTGCTGGTAAAAGGGCTTAGCCGCTTGGGTGTAGACCGGTACAAGAACCTTCCGGTCCCTCAACACTGTCCCTGGGAGGAACCGAGGACGCCTCGACCCAAAGGCCGGTAGCTGTGGCAGCCTCGGGGTGCGTGCCGGTAGAAGGACCTGGCCGTTCCCCTTGTGTGGGAGCGTCCCTGGGAAGGAGTCTCCCTTGCGGGGTGCCCTGGAAAATATTGCCCCTACCTTGGGCCTGGTTCAATGCTTGACGAAGCTCTTGATCCTCTGGAGGTGACCTCTGGAAAAGCGCCATCCACCTGGCGAGTCTGTTCTTAGAGGACAGCGAGTCACGCGCTGAACATGACTGCCAACCGTGTTCTGGGCCCAAGCAACATAGGCAGAGGGGTCTGAAGTTGGGAATGGCCCGTTGCAGGATGGACACCTCTTGAACCATGTAGAAGTAGACATGCGCCGGGGAGGAGCGTGTTTCGTGAGGACCGAAGACCTGAATGACGAGCTGCGCATGGGCTCCCATACCCGCTGGTGAATTCGGCCTGGTCTCGTTGATGTGGAAAAGGGGACTGAGGTGTGGTGCCGAAGGGCGGAGTCAGGGCAGCGCATGCTCCCTGGCCCGTGCCCCCACGTGCCTCTAGATTTAAAGGGGAAGAAGGTTTTATTTGGTAAAAAGGTTTCACCTCCCGACCCTTGGAAGGGACGCCCATACAGTATGGAGGAAAGTGGAGGGGACGCAAGAGTAAGACCATGAATAATCTTGTCTGCATTTTGAGGTTGAAGTTGGAACCATAGTTTGGGTAAGCTGAATTGGATTAAGTTTGTGACTGACCTTTTAATAAGCATAAACAAAATGGCTGACTTCATGTTTGGTCCATGAAGAAAAGACCTTAGTCGTGTGGCCAGCGGTGCGGGCTGCACACCCTTATTCCACTACTCAGTGGCGTAGTTCGAAAATAACCGTAGAAGAAATTCTTGAATTGATTCCTTTGTTCAAAAACATTTTTAATAAATCAAACTTCATTTGCTTGCTTCAGATCAAAACAAATTCAAATGGCAGAATTCATCACATCGGCGGCCTATGCATTTCGGGTTCAAAAACCCTTCTTCAGGGCCTGTGATTACACTTTTTCTTAAAATACTTGGTCTCAACTGTCTTAACATAGTTCCATATTGCGAATAAATCAACATTGCATTAAACAATCAAACACAAATATCATAATTTACCAGCATTAATGAAGCATTTGCATATCAACGCTGCCAATACGGTATCACTAACCTTCAGAATGTAAAAGTTCAAAGAAAAACCTGCACGTCCTCCCGTGCGGAAAGAATATCTGATCAGCAGTCGTCTCTGTAACGAGAACGGCCGCATATTAGTTAATACATTCTGACTACAAACTCAAAACAAATGCGAGGTCCTCAAATGCACTTAGTTACTTACATCTCATGTTTGGTCCATGTCATGTTATATTTGTAGAGCGCCAAAGACCGTGGGCAGCACAGCGCTAACATAAACATAAGGACAAGAGAACCAAACGCAAGCAGAAACTGCCTAGTAATTCTACTCAAACGGGATGGATTTTAAACATGTCCTCAAGGTAAGGTGTTGTTTTTCCATGCGTAGTTCAATTGGACTTTCTTTCCACGCTTGTGCAACCAATACTGGGAATGAGCTGCCGTTCCTTCTTGCTCTTTTGAATCGAGGCTTTGTGAGCTGTTGAACATCACTAGAACGCAATAGGGAGCATCTCCAAACAGGCCTTTTATAGGATTTTAAATCTGACCCTCACTGCTACTGGGAAGCCAGTTAGGATCTTTCTGAGCTTTAGATACTGGTTCTCTCTTGGAGATATTGCAGACTTTTAACAGCATTGTTCTGAATTTTCTGCAGCCTCCCTAAACATTCTTTACTAGTTCCTCCCAAAAGGGAGTTACAATAATGAAGTCTTTACCCAAGGCCCTTCGACAGATCGAATCCCCATCAGTGTTCAGGAAGAAACTAAAAACATATCTTTATATGTAATTTGCCTGAATCTTAGGATAGCATGATGATGCAAACAACTGGTTTGATTAACATCTGCGCCTAGATGCAGTTCTGCTTGGACCCTATTTGATGGGTATGTGCGTTACAAATGTTCAAATCAAAATCAGTCTCCGCATGATAGCTAAACTAGTGTTTCAGTTTTTCTGAGTGAACAGTGAGCTAACCTGCCTCAAGACCTTCAAGTAGTAAAAAAAAAAAGAACATTTAACACGTAATTCACGTGGACGTCTGCTTTCAAGGATGCTTCTGTACCTAGTTTTTCGTATTTACAAATGGAATTTGGTGTCCTTCAATTACAAAGCAATCATAAGCATGACTCAAGAATGCTTGCCAGTATCAGCAAGTGTCTAGTAGCCGTTTATGATCTAGCAAATCAAAGGCTGCTAAGTCCAGAAGGTTCAGCAGCCCTGTACTACTTTAAATGTAGACACCGTATCTGGTTTCGCAGATCTAAGTGCGCTCAAGGAGACCGCTAGGGGCGCAGGTGACATGGGCACCTAAACGCGCACCTCCCTTACCGACCGTGAAATAATGGTGTGCTGCGGCTACACTAACATCCAGCTAGTATGGATGCACCAGAGGATGTGTGAAAGCACTGGGCATATGTCTAAGAACTTTGGGCTTGTAAGACCATCAGGAACCGCAGTGCAGGTGGTGTGAAGCACACCACGGCAACGGCACAACTGCTCTGGGCTCGTGCTCAAGAAAGTCTGCCTTGAGATCTCAGACGGAACCGCACCGCTGGGCAAATCGGAGCAGTATGCCCACGCAGTCTTGGCGGGCACGGGAGAGAAAGTAAAAGCGGACAAACTAGCATTTACAAAGCGCAGGGAGCTCAAGGCATGGCAGCGCCTCACCAGACACACATCAAGGTAAGATTGTGACTTTCCACCATTGCACTGGCTTCCATGACATGGCAGGAATCCAGTCAGTAGACCTGCTAGGCAATTAACCGCTTAAGACCAGGGCCAACATATCGATGCCCTCCATGGGCCATCATGTTAACACCAGAATTTATGAGCTCCCCTATTAAGAGCTGTAATTTAGTGCTGGCTGTGAGACACGAACACAGGGGAAGTGGAAAGCACCATGTGCCTGGACACACACATTGTGCTGCATTTGCACCTTGTTGAAACGCATTTGCACCTTGTTGAAACACATTTGCGGCAAATATCCAACACCTTAACCCGGGAGATGACATAGAAAGCCTTGTTTGCCATTTGAATGAAAGTTGAGCTGGATCAAGCGACGCATTATTAATCACCTTGTGACCGTCATTTTGGGCGCTTGACAAATTATTGGTAAACCACACAAAGGAGAGCTGCTTCCCTCGAACTCTACCAGTAGCACATTGACATCAACCCAACTCAGCCAACCCCTCTGAAAAGCTGCAAGCTGGACTCCAACACGAAGTCTGCCCTGCAAGCATTCCGTTGCAGTACTGACAACATGGAGGAGCCACCCCAATCAGCCAAAGTAGTAATAGCAGGTAAAGACAAAGATGAGTCAACAAAGGTAGATGTTTGATTGCTCCTTGAAGAAATTAGATCAATGAAGACCAGCATCTCTGCATCGATAACCAGTCCAAACAAGGGTCCGCACCCTGGAAGACAAGATTGAGGCAGTTGAGAATTACCAGCAATCCTCTGCCTCCGCAGACATGAAAGTTGAAAACCGCTTCCTGGACTTAGTCGATCTTCACTGCGAGATCCTCTACCTTCTGTTCTATCTCAAAAACCGAGAGAGACACAAACATAAGGATAATTGATTAAGAGACCCCAGGGGAGACCCCACAATCCTTGGAAAAGCAGATCAAGAAGCTTGTTCATTCCCTCTTCCATGCACCCCCTACCATAACTTTGGAGTGCGACGGGATCCACAGGGTAGTAGCCCCCAAACGGGTAAGATCGGTAATTGCAAAATGCCATCACTATAAACAAAAAGTGGACATTGTCGACAAAGTGAGGAGCTGAGATCTCATTTGAAGGATCAAACCTGCTGAGTTACATAGATCTATCCTTAATCTACAACATAGTCTGCTCAATTGACATGGCTAAGAGACCAAGGCGTAAGATATATTGTTGGGGGTTCCTGTTTTAATTGCATTTTGAAAGCAGTGGAGAAGATTGGAGTCACGAGCAGCGAGGAAGTGACGGGAGTCTTGCAGAGGCTCCCAGGGGAGGACCGAAGCACTTCCAGGGGTGAAAAATAGAAGGTCCACTGACCCCGTAGGACCATTTGTCAAGCACTTAACCAGACTGGGCAAAGCAAGCGGACCAAGGAAGTACCATAGGTTCAATACCCCCGTGAAACAAATATCTTGGCTCAAATATCGCAGGACTGAACAGTGATCCACTTGCATTAAAAATCGTAATTAAGGATAAAACAATGTTCTCTAATGCAGACATGCACCCAGAGGCATTCACTGAACAGACTTTCTATCAGACTTTCCCAGTTAGGATCCAGAGATCGACTTAAGGGAAGCCCACACACTGCAACCTATTAAGGTACCAATACTTCTGGGACGGCAAGGAAACTCCTGAGATCGGCCCGAGTTTTTCTATACGGATCTTTCTTTGTTCTTATATCTGTTACTGTTGAATTATTTTCTTTTTATGGGTTGAACAGGGTACAAAGGATTTGGGACATGTCACAAAACTGTAAAACGGGCTTACATTTTGGAATGGGAAACTTGGGCAAACATGATTGTGAGGCGAAATTGTGGGCAGTAGCCTTTGGGAGACTACACCAACCTTGTCCTCCTAGCAATAGGTAACCAAACCTTTAGTATAAGTCTATACTACACAGGTTGATAGTGTGGCTGAGCAGCCAGGCTTGTCTCAAGAGGGGTCAATGTGAGCAGTAAGATTTTTAGAGATTCACAGTGACATATTCAATTAAACTCTTACACTGAAGGTTTCTTGCTTAAACTTATTAATTTAAGTCTTTTATGTAAGCCTTCTTCAGAAGGCAGCGAAACATGTAACACTTAAAATATACTTTAAAACGCACTTTCTCTAAATCGGATGATGCCCCTTTGGAATGCCACACAGATGCATCATACACCCTCAGGTGACTTAAATAGCTAGGACACTGGGAACATTGATTTATCACTGTTACATTTAGAGCAATATGGAGTTTGGTGAAAAGGTTAGATTGGGGAATAAAACCCCGGATAACAAATTATTCACAAACTGGTAAGGACTTTTTAACCCTCCAATGCAAAGTAAATTAACTCTTTCCTGGGGGAAAGGCAAAAGCATAAATTCAGAGGTCAGAAGAGTCTCTCGGGGAGCCAGGACAGCCAATGTTAGTTAAGCAGATCTAGGGGAACTGAAGATCATCTTGCAGGTAAAGTATTGCACAATGTTTTTAGGAAAGTTTGTAGCAATGAAATCGCTGAAGGGCCACAAGCAGGGAAGCTTGTAAGGGGCAAAGCTGCAAGCGACTCTGCAAGAGCAGCCAAGACCAGTCTCAACTGAGAACAAGTAAGGCTACATAACAAGAGGTAAGTCCTCTTAACTTTACAGTACCTGTGGTTAGAAGAAATGGTTCCAGCTGGCTTCTGTTCCTGTTTAGCTTTGCAGATCCTGTTGTTCCTGGGCCTCATTCGTGGGGACAAGAGGGAGGACGCCTGGGGACTGCTGCACTACAATTTGAAGGTCGGTGGCAGCAATGGGCAAACTTCAATTCAGCTGCATTTTGCGGTTTCAACTCCTTGCATCTATAGCAAAGGGCACCACTGCGGTCTCTCCGATACCCTGTACTTGCATCTGGGCTCCAGCACTCTGTTGTGGCTCAGGCTTGGTCAGTCCTGCTTCAAGGGAGTCCGGAGGTTCTTCCTGGCGCTCTGGTCCGACTTAAAAGCAATGCACTCAGTGTGGTGTTCCTCTCCCTGGCACTTTGGTTCCTGCAGCAGCAATGGAAGTACAGCCAGCTCTAAGAGGATGTCCTGACAAGTTTACTTTGGGGTTGATTGGTCCCACCAACCCAAGGGAAGAAGTTGTCTTTAGCAGGGCTTCTCTAGTCAAGGTGAATTTGGAGCTTCATGTTACGCTCACCTTGTCTCTGCAGGGATGTCGGGTGCTGATGTGTGGAGTGTCTGCTTCCCTGGTTAGAGGCGTTGCATGTCTTTTGTTCCCTGGACTGGCCTTGGAGCTCCTACGACGGGGAAAGGGTGGTGAGTGAGACTGCTTGCCACCTGTGACCCTTCCCCACCCTGCTCCTTCCACACTTGTTCCCCACTCTGGGTGCTCTCGCCTTGGGTATTTGATTGGTGGGCTCTCCTTCCTGCTTAGTGTCAGCAGGGGCGCAATGTCCTGTAGGATCCAGTTACTTAACTGACCCTTGAAGTAGAGTGGCAACCCAGTACTGCTGTGGTCGCAACTCGTGTTGCTCTGTTTGTGTAATCCATTGTATTGTATGTTGTCCGTGTCCAGTTATCTGTGTTGTCCTTTGCTGTGTGCCGCAGTCCATGCTAGTTTCACTGTTGACTCGTGTTGCTGTTGTTGCACGAAGCCCTCCTCGGTGTGCGTTGGTTTGGTGCAATGCATGTGAGCGGCTGACCCAGTGGGTCAGGGTGGCCTGCCTTGTGTCTAGGGCCCAGCGTGAGCTTGGGTGCAGTTTGCGTGATCTAACGTGTTTTCTCTTTTCCAGGTACGTGTGAGCCGGCGTGATGAATGAATCCGGTCGATGGTTACAGAAGTGGTGAGTAATGCGCAGCGGTGACAGGGCGCGAGGGATGAGCTCACCGGTTAACCTTGTTTTCCTTCTCTTGCTTCTGCAGGTGCCAGCGACCGATGAAGGCTGAGTCCTCGACGAACAACCGGGTCGTTGCTGGAGGCACAGGTAAGTCAGAGCAGGTGAGTATGCGAGGCCTGATGGTATCCGCCTTTTCTTTGCATGTTTGTAGAAGATTGCTGGTAGGAGTTCCTCGGAGAGTGTTGCGCTGCTAACTGCAGAATAACGCGAAGCATGCCTTAGGGCTTGGGTGGGGCTTATATAGCCAACCATGCCTGCTATTCCCTTTGCGCAATTAATTCTAGAGCTCTCTGCCACACCCATGTTTGCAGACTAATGCACAAGCTAATGGCTTAGAGCCACGCCCTTAACTGCAATTAGCACAGACCAACTATACCTGTGTTTTCTTTGAGGTTAGCTCCATGAGCCTGGTGCCAGGACTGGGTCCAGGTGGCCCTCCTTTGAGGCTTGATTCAGTTGGGGCCCTTAATGTGCCCCAATGTTCCTGCTGCTGGGCTGGGGCGATCTGGTCTGTTCATCGCGATACTTGAGCAATGCAGCAGGGCTTCCCCGGGCAAACCAACGGTCCAAGTGTTGCAGCAAGCGGCTCTTCCAAGTTTTTCTTCAGATTACTTTGTCCAGTGGTCAACTCTGCCTTCCAAGCAAAAAGCCTCACCTTTTATGTAGGTTTCTCCATTCATTTGCAGCCTAGCTGTCACTCACACAGCAGGGTGGCTGTCCTGCAAGAACCGCCAGCTGGTCAATCACCTTTGGGTGTGTTCCTGTAACCAAGGGGATTAAGCACAGAGTTAAGGGCACCTCCCTCACTTCCTGCCAGACACACTGGAGCCAGAGGCGGGCTTCACTAGTGAATCCCGCCAAAGACCAAACTAACAAAGGGCCCAAACCTGGTTTGGCGCGCAGAGTAAATCTCAAGAGGGCCCTTTCCAACAAGAAATGGCGAAAAAAGACCAAGGCCATTTTGACAAAATGGGCACCCATGGGTGTCTTACTGCAGCTGCAATTGCTTGTTACATGAGAAACTCGACAAAGGGATACTAAGTAACCCCTCCAGCACCCTTGTGTAAGATAGTGTAGGCTGGGTCTAGAAAGTTACAAATGTAAGTAAAGTTAATTTTTACTTCACTTTTCTTGGAAACGGATTTCCCAAAGGTTTAAATACCTTCTCTTGGATAAACTACTAAGAATTCCCTGTCCACGGCACTGGAGGTGCTCTGTGACACACTGTCAAGATGATGCTTATGGAGTTTGTCAGACTCCAAAGTCAAAAGAAAGAGTCCATATCACATGAGGGGTGAGGGGGGGCGGGGGGGGTTAGAAGGAGGTCTCACTCTTTCCAGGTTAGAAAGTCCTAAAGTCCAGCAAAAGTGCAGGGTCTCTAAGGTAGAATTGAATTGACACATTTCTGAGAATTCTCCCTAACCAAGATGTATAACATCGACTAACCACTTGACATGGAATGGCACACTCTTGATGACCTGTAGCGTCCAGAAGTAAAAATTGGCCCAGAGATGGGGGAGGTAATTGGGTGTGGCTTGTTGAATGTGAAATGACAACTCGCCCCAAAAATGCTCGATGCTCCGGACTGAGTTTAGACAACCAAACTTGGACGTACTATTTGTATAGGAAACCAAGTACAAATGGGGACGAATACTCGCTCAGGAGCAAACCTCTGGGTGGTGTTGTATGGGCCTCCAATACAGTTAAGGAAGTAGGGTGGTATTTCAAGATGACTGCCATGGCTAACTGAGCTCCGTGCTCCACCTGAAGTGGAATTCTGTGGAATGCCTTGTAATAGTGCTAACAGAGCTTCAAAACCTAGTGCATCTGACAGGCAAGAAGTGCTGCCATATTTTGAAGCCTGGATTGAAAGTGTATACTGTGTTGCTGTGCGGTTAGCGGAACGTGACTTTTAGTGGGAGGATCCACACCCATGGGGATGATATGTGGAATCGCTGGTTCTTCCGCGAAGACTGACATCGAGCTCCTCCTGTGCCTCCATGACGGCAAGGAGGTCACCTAAACTGAAGGGGGAAGATTTGTAGCATTTGGATTGTGGCGCAGAGGGACATAGCTCAAGAATCCACCTGGCAGGCTGTTGACGATCCGGGGAGCCCAGCTGTTGGCCTAATGTTGGCCGTTGAGTTTGAAGCACGGTGAGTGAGCCACTTTCCTCACACCACTGCACGACTGTTTTATCAGCGGCATTGTCCGGAGCAGCGCATAATCCCTCCCACAGGCTGATCATTGAGCTTGCCAGAACCTATCCCACCTGATACCTGGCTTCTAACTTCAAATCTTTTAAAGCAGAATGTTTTTGGGGTGCAGATATTCTCGCGACCTTCAGCTCCAGAGAAGCAACTTACTGGGCATGTGACACACTGTATACCTCTTTTGGGCTAACCATAAATACCATAACTTATGAGACTCTGCTGGTCTCCTAGTAGGTAGAGGGATTGTGAACAGGAGAACTCTGCTATACCATCTGTCTGTGGCTGTTGGACTTTGTGAGCATTAACCGCGGATAGTAACACCTGAGATGAGGGATTTGGTCTGTGGGTGATCATGGTTACTTGGTAAGGTAAAGCTCATCGGTTTAAGATGAATGTAAGTGCCATGTTGGTAATATTGCACACTTTCTGAAAACCCATGAGAGTTGATAATTCTGGAGCAAATGGCAATATAGAACTGATGATATCAGGAAGATCATCTTGGGGGACCGCCCAGTCATTGTCCGAACCCAGGGGCAAAAGAAAAGTGTGCCCCTCCTTGCTCCCTTCCACACCTTAAGTGAATCCAATAAGTAACTGTTGTCTTAGGTCGGGTGGTCCTCAAAAGAATCCAGTATACTCAGGAGAATTTAAGTGCAACAGGACAGTGAGGTTACCAAAATAGAGGCCTCAAAAGAAGATATCGAGTGATGCTTCTGAGTTTTTCAGGATAAGCTTGCAGCTTCTCTACAGCTGCATTTTTACTACAGAAGTCAAAGCTGCTCTTAGATATATGTAAACATATCACCTCTTGACGAAAGGACGGATACGAATGAGCAGGCGCTACAAGGTCTGGCACAGGAATCCATGAAGTCTGAGGAGCTCCTTAAACGGTTAATGAGAACTACATATGTTGAGCAGCAATGTGAGGATCTGGAAAATAGATCAAGATGGTCTAATATTTGTATGTATGGAATATTCCGGAATCGGTATTGACTCGGCCTTAAGAGAGGAAGGTAATGGTGTGTTTAAGGGTTTTATATGTATTAAAGATGTTAACATTCATATGGACAGACTTCATAGTTGGTCCGAAGCATCAGGATCTGGGAGCCTGATCTAGAGACACCTAGGTGGCATTGACAAGTTATCAGTGTTGGGGAGAATTCTCAATTCTGTGCTAATTTTCTGAGACCCCCAGCTCTTTTGCTGGACTTTTACTTTTTATCCTGGAGTGAGTGACCTTTTTTCACTCATGTTATTTTGATTTGGAGTCTGACAAACTCCATAGGCATCTACTTTTTGTGTGGTGACACACAGTACCTTCAGTGCAGTGTCACAGAGAAATTCCTTGGATTTCTCTTGAGGTTTAAATACCTTTTTGTTGTGCAGACTGCTGTTCCCAAGAAATAGTAAAGGGAAATTGACTTTTCTTACCTTTTCTCTCTGTAGATCCAGCACACACCCATCCTATGTGGAGTGCTGGGGGTTACTTAGTAGCCCCTTTGTCTACCTACTCATGTACAAACTTGTATGTTTTCTTCACTACTTAAAATGGCTGGTCGCAGTGGTTTAATTTTCTTACCATTGTGCTTTTCTACTGCAGGATGAACCCTCAGCTGCAGTCTAGCACCCATGGGTGACCACTGTCAAAATGGCCCTGGTCTTTCTTTTCACCATTTCCTTTTAGGTAAGTCTCTCTTGGGTTTTGCTCTGCACACCAAACCAAGTTTAACCCTTTTGTGTTGCCTTTGGTGGTCTCTAGTGCTGAAACCCACCTCTGGCTCCAGTGTATCTGGCAGGGCAGGAAGCAAGTGAAGTACCGGAAACTCCCTGTCCTTAGTCTCCTGGGTAACCTGAATGCACCCACTGCTGATTGGCTGGCTGTCCTTGCAGGACAGCCACCCTGCTATGAGTGAATGGGAGAAACCTGCATATAAGGCGCAGCTTCTTCAACAGAAGACCGTTGCCCACTGGACGAAACATCAACGAAGGAATTGTGTACAGCAGCTTGCTGCATCCTCCTAGACCGTTCAACTGCCCGTGAAGCCCTGCTGCTGTGCTGAACCTGCTTTTCTGAATCGACTAGAGGAGCTCTGGAGAGGACAACTTCTTTCTTTGGGTTAGTGGGAGCAACTAGCCCCAAGACAAACTTTGCTGGAAGACCTTCCCCACTGGCTGTACGTCTTTGCTGCTGCTGGAACTGAGTGCCAGGGGTTGAGCAATCCGTAGTCTACTGCATTGTCTTTAAGCCGGACCAGAGCTCCAGGAAGCGCCTGAGGACCCTCCTGAAGAAGGACAACCCAGGCTCTAGTCACCTCACCCGAGTGCTGGTCTCAAGAAGCGAAGGGAGTGCAAGTGTCAAAGATCTGCGGTGTTGCAATTTGCTGGTAGCTGAAATGAAGAGCCTGTAGCTGCTGCTGACCTTGGAACTACAGTGCAGGGCTCCTCCAGATGTCCTCCCTCTTGTCCCCATGACTGAGGCCCTGGTACTGAGGATCTGCAACCCTGCAACCAGAACAGAAGCCAGCTGGACTTTCTAACCGAAGGTACTGTTCTGACTAAGGGGTACTTACCTCTTTGTAGCTTGCATTATCTCACTTGAGACTTGCAGTAGCTGCTTTTTGCAGTTGATCTCACCTCTACCTTCACAAGCCTCCCAGCTTGTGGCCCAACAGTGATTTTCTACAAACTCTCTAACTTTGTGCAAGACTTGCGTGCTATCTCGGAAATGCCTCACTTCCATAGACATTGTTCAAATTGACTGACTGTTCTGGCTTCCTGCAGACTCTTCTGACCCATTTATGTCTCTCATAGGTGGTAACTTGTTTGAAACTATTATTGGTGGGAATGATTTTATCTGGACTTCATTGCGAGATTGGAAAGTGCTCACATGTTCTGAGAACCTGTTAACCTTTTTCCTTCCCTAAACCTTTCCTTTCCACAGTCTAAGAATTTTGCCAGGTGCAAAAGTGATATATAAATGCCAATACTGTCCTAGTAGTTGAAGTCCCCCCAGGATGTAAGAAGTATGTATGACGCATCTATAAAGGGGTCTACTTGCTTATCTTGATTCTGAGACCGTGTTAGGAAGTATATTATTATAGTTATTCTTTGCCCTTTTTAAAGAGTGCTTTTTTTTTTTTTAAACGGACTGGCAAATGGGGGTGCTGTTGAGCAGCCAAACAAGATGGCTGCTTGAATGTGGAGCTCTGTTCCTGTCACGACCCTCCGCCCTGATCCCCACTGGCAAGTTGGCGCAAGGCTCATCAGTAAGGAAAGACATCTGCTTGAGGAACTACTTTATTTAGGCTTTCAGCCAACATGGAGGCATCCACATAGCTTGATTCCTAGAACCAAGCTATGCGGTCTAGTGTTTTGGGTGTGGTGGCCTAGGGACTACTTTACCTGGACTACTTTACAGTGGCTATTTAAACCACACCCGAACAAGACAACACGCTTCGCGTTACTTTGCTTCTAGCAATGTGACGCTCACCGTGTCCAGCTTTCTCACGAGCCTGGTGAATTCCGGACCTGCAGAAAAACCAAGAACCTCGTTAGCAGCAGAATCTTACCTGCATTCATCATCCTTCACTGCTCGCAGCTCCTGGGCAGCTCTGTTGGTGGAGTTCACCGCCCGGATCGAAGGACCTGAGAAAAGGAGAAAGACCTCATTAAAGGAGGTAATGGAGACATTACAACCACAAAGTGCTTTAAGACTCAACTGGTTGGTTGCTTTTTGGCCGGCATAGCTCCGGAAATCCATCTGCGCTGGGAACTCACCGCGACCTACGAAAAGAGAAAAGCACAGGTCCGAGAGGGCAAGAACACATTGCGCTACGCAAAGCGCCTCCTTACCGCATCATAGTGCGCCATCATCTCCCGTTGAGAACCAGCATATCCAGTTCTCCAAGCGGCCACTCTGCACTCCTAGGGAGATAGACATTTAGAACAGAGAAAAGGCATGCAAGAATTACGATGCCATCAATCCCAATAAGACCTACCTGAAAGACACTACAAGGGCAGCAGTCAGTGAAGTAACTGGACCACCCGCGCTCACAAAAGACAACACGCCCCTGCCCAGAGAGCAGGACAGAGAGCCCACTGATTCCAAAAACCAGGTGAGAAGAGAACTTGGAGGGGCTGGAAACACAAGGGAGGTGGGGGAAAACTTACCTTGGTCACCCAGTCCTAATATAGTCTTCATTTCCAGGCGGAATCCCATCGACACCGAGACCACACCAGCAAATCATTGGGAAGGGCACCAATGACCAACTGGCTGGGTAGCGTCCCTGTGGTTGCCAGGTGAACGTAACAGAATGCGAAGCCTCACATAAATAATCTACCTAGATGCCATGGAAACATCAGAAATCAACCAATTGGCCCAATTGTTGGGGGACCTTCGTGCTGAGGTTCATCCGGCCCGACAAGAGACTAATGCACTCCGGAGAGACCTAATAGTGACCAAGGAGCGCACCGACGAAATCAGCAGACAATTCTTGCAATCACAGGCATGGCAGACTCCTCTGCCTGGAGGAAATCCACCGATACAAAATCCTATCTCACTATCTTATACCCCCACACCAGTACAGATCACGCTGCCTGGAACAGTTCCCCTGGCACCACCAGAAAGGTTTTCGGGTGACCCACTAAAGTATGCAGCATTCATAAATCAGTGTCGCCTTCACTTCCTTTGTCGCCATGGGGCATTTCCAAATGTCCAATCTCGGGTAGCTTTCATCCTATCATACTTGAGTGGAAGTGCAGCGGATTGGTCGGTGCCGTTGGTGACCCATAATGATCCATTGTTACAGGACTATGGGGGTTGGGGGGGGGGGTCCAGAGAGGAATGGAAAAACTGTTTGCTCGCCATACCCAGGAACAAGCAGTGGATAACAAACTTTTATCCCTCTGGCAGGGGAACCAAGACTTGTTAACATACACTGCGACTTTCAATAGACTGGTTGCTGAAGCCAGGTGGCCAGAAAGCACAAGAACCATGTTATTCCATCAAGGCTTACGAGGCGAATTAAAGAATGTCTTGGCCCAGGTAGTTGATTTCCCCCCTCTCCCCTACCCCCCCTCCCACCCCCCGCCACCCAGAGACTGTACCGAATTCATAAATTTAGTCATGCAGCTAGACCATCGGTTGCAGGACCGAAAAGTAGACCGGTCCAAAGCAGACTCTTGGGTAGTTTATGTTCGGCCTAAAGACAATGTCCCACGGGTGCCAGACAACGCTGTAGAACTCATGCAGATCGGAGGGATACGACCTCCATTAACAAAACGAGAGCGGGATAAAAGAAGGCAACAGCAACTTTGTTTGTATTGAGGAAAGCCAGGACATTTTCTGAAAGACTGCCCAATAAAACCCCCAAGCAGGACAGTCGGGGCCACAGAAAAGGATGAAGTTAATGAATCGGAAAACTACCAAGCTCGGCAACCGTAGAGGTCAGTTTGGCGAGTGATGAGAAAGAGCCACTGACCTCCCACTTTGCGATACCCGTGATCTTCATAAATCACCAACAAAGTCAAAGATGCATGCAATGAAGCGTACATCGACAGCGGAGCCGTTGGGAACTATATAGCTCAAGAGTTAGCAGCAGAGATGGGGCTCCCTTTGTGTTCTAAGTCTACCAGGGATAAGGAGACTACCAAGGATGGGACAGAAATCGCCTCCGGACCTGTAACCCAGTGCACAGCAGTTGTAACCTTGCTGTGCCAGGATGGACATCGGGAGTGTATTTCATTTGATCCTATAAAGGCACTTCAGTTCCGATTGATACTAGGGATGCCATGGTTGGTTGCTCACAACCTGGGCACGGAAAGTAACCTTCTCCAGCAACTGCTCCCTGACTTGCTACTCTCCTGACCCGGAACCCGACTCCTGTGTCTCCAAGACTTCCAGTACTAGACCCTCTACTCTGGGAGTAACTAATACTTTGCCAGATGAATATCGTGACTTTCAGGACGTATTCCAAAAAGACCAGGCTAACACATTTCTGCCGGATAGGCCTTATGATTGTCAAATTGACTTTATTCCTGGGGCACAAATCCCTTGCGGCAGGATCTACGCTCTTACCGAACCAGAAAACCTTCACCTGAAATCCTATTTGGACCAGTACCTTGCAAACTGATTTATCCGCCCATCTAAGTCCCCAGCAGCCAGTCCTTTGTTCTTCGTACCGAAAAAGGAAGGGGACTTGAGGACCTGTATTGATTACCGCGCAATAAACCAGATCACCGTGAAGAACCGCTACCCCCTTGCCGCTTATCCCAGAAATGCTAGACCAAGTCAAAGATGCCCAGATCTATACCAAAGTAAACCTTTGGGGCGCATACCACCTGGTCCGGGTCAGATGCGGAGATGAGTGGAAAACCGCTTTCCGTACCAAATATGGCTTGTTTATCAAGTCATGCCTTTTGGTTTATGTAATGCTCCTGCAGCGTTTCAATATTTCATGAATGATGTCTTGAGATAACTGATTGACGTTTGCGCCTTAGTGTACATTGATGACATCTTGGTCTACTCAGCCTCAAAACAAGATCATATCAGGCATGTTCGTTCAGTCCTCACCAAGCTCCGCCAACATCATTTATATGCAAAGCTGGAGACTTTTTTTTCACGTCACCGAAGTAGAATTCCTTGGTTTCATCCTTTCGCCGAAAGGCATCAGAATGGACGTACATAAGGTTGACGCTATTCTAAAATGGTCATCGCCAACATCTCTGAAGGGGATACAGAGCATGCTAGGCTTTGCGAACCTTTACTGCCGGTTTATCCCAGACTTCTCTCGGGTTGTGCACCTGATCACAGTACTGCTACGAAAAAGCAATAAAAAGTTTGCTTGGACTGAGGAAGCAGAAAGAGCCTTTCAGGAACTGAAATAAAGGTTCACCTCCGCTCTAATCCTGCGGCACCCGCGTCCAGACCTCCCTTATGTCGTAGAAACTGATGCTTCCAGTATGGCAATGGGAGCGGTCCTTTCACAGAGGGACCCAGAAACTGGCCAGCTGCATCCTATGGCCTTCTGGTCAAAATAATTCTCACCCCCGGAAATTACGCTATCACGGACAAAGAACTCTTAGTGTCACCACGCCTTGAAAGCGGACTTGATGGCTATCTTCTGGGAGCTAGACACACATTACAGTGATCAGACCACCGGAACCTGCAATATCTCAAAACAGCCAAAGCCCAGTCTTCACGCCAGTTATGGTGGGCCCTCTTCTTTGCCGAATGACTACGTGATCACCTTTCGACCAGGGGTCAAGAATGGGAAAGCTGACTCCTTATTTCGAGGGGGCATCGATGAAACGGTGTATACAACTCCAGACCCTGTACCCATCATACCTGAAGACAAACTCTTGGGTATCACAACAGTGTAATCACAAGCCGAATTAGGAAACAAAATTCGACCGTCAATGAACCCGGATGCTTTCCTCGCATGGCAAACTAAAGGAGAACAATATTGCATCAAGGATCAGTTACCTTATTTTAGGGACCGGCTATATGTACCCGAGAAGGAGTTACAACAGCATATCATTTCAGGTTATCATGACTCTCTGATCGAAGGACACCCTGGAATCGCTAAAACATTAGCCAAGGTAAAAAAGCTTTTGGTGGCCTACCTGGCCTAAGGACATTGTGCAGTATGTTCAGTCCTGCGTCGTCTGTACACAAAATAAATCAGACCATTGGTCTCCTAAAACCACTGCACATCCCTCCCGCTCAATGGCACTCTTTCCCCCAACTTTATCACTGATCTGCCACCGAGTCAAGGCTTTAACAACATTCTTGTAATCGTGGAATTGTTATCAAAGATGGCACATTTTATTCCTCTCAAGGGCCTCCCGGATGCATCCACCCTAGCAGAAGTATTTCTGGAAAACATTGTCAAGCTGCATGGCTTTCCATCAGTTCTGGTCTCCGATCGAGGCAGCCAATTTGTATCCGATTTTTGGAGAAAATGTTGTGCAATGGCACAGATTGACGTCTGGCTATCCACTAGTCGCCACCCCCCAGACAGACTGCCAAACTGAGAGGTCCTTGCAGTATTTACGGTGCATGCTGCACCATGAATTGAGAGATTGGAAGGACTTACTGTGGATAGCTGAGTACGCATATAAAAACTCTGTACATTCTAGCACGGGCCAAACACCTTTTTACACCTTGTATGGCAGACAGCCACGTACATTAGAACTTGACCTTCCTGCCAGCTTGGAAATGCCTGCAGTAAAGACTCTTCATACAACCATCACTCAGGTGTTCAGAAAGGCGAAGGAACATCTTATTCATGCTAAAGAAAAACAAAAGCACTTCGCCGACCAGCATCGGAAAAAGGCCCCAGACTATCAAGTAGGAGACCAGGTTTGATTAGCCGCCAAATACGTACCCATCAAAGTGACCCGGACCCTCCATCCTCGATATTTGGGACCCTATACCATCAAGGCAATTATCAACCCAGCAGCCGTCAAATTGGACTTGCCACCTAATCTACAAATCCATCAGGTATTCCATGTGTCCCTCTTAAAACCACTGCAACCCGGTACACCAATCAAGACGCCACCTCAACCTATACTAATAGATGGATAACCAGAATTCGAAGTCCAGGGCATCCCGGACTCTAAGTACTCTAGAGCCAAGTTGTACTGGAAAGGGTGTGGAGAGCCCACCAATTCCGACAACCAGGTGAGAAGAGAACCTGGAGGGGCTGGAAACACAAGGGAGGTGGGGGAATACTTACCTTGGTCACCCAGTCCTAATAGTCTTCATTTTCAGGAGGAATCCCATCGACACAGAGACCACACCAGGGAATCATTGGGAAGGGCACCAACGACCAACTGGCTGGGTGGTGTCCCCGTGGATACCAGGTGAGCGTAACCCAGCCATTAATCCTTTCATTTATACCCGTTGCCAAATATGCCAGCCTGAAACAAACTAGACAGAGCGCGTGCATCTGAATGCTATCCCGCCTCCGAAAACGGGGCTAAACCGGGGCACGTGACCGAAAATACTTTAATCTGAAGTTGCCTTCACAGCGCCGGTGGCGTTTGAGCTGTGTCACTGGGAGTGGGGCTTGGGCCTGCCACACTCCGCATTTATCGTGCGAAGCAGAGCACTGCGACACGGAAGAGTGAGCCCCTTGAGTATGGACAACAAGCAGAGGTAGAGGAGCCCCCATGCATGGACTGAACGCGGATGAGGCAGATAACGTGTGATGGAGCTGAGAAGAACTCCCTGCCTGCTAGCCTCAAGAACAAAGTCCTGCACGGACCTGATACGGGTGGGCGAACCCTGCGAAGCTACACCACAACCCATGTGTCGGACTGGGAACTATCTGACATAGGGGAGGCACTGCAGAGACTCTTGCATCCTACGCGGTGAATCCCACAATCTACCATCCTCCAACAACAAAGGCAAGATAGGACAAGCGTTCTACCTTGCCCCCAGTGAGTTCTAGAGCCAGTGGCGCCACACAAGCGCAGCTTTGAAACTTACGGTGATAAAGCCGCTTACTGCCTCCCTGCAGATAAACGACTACGAGAATGAACCTTCCTAATGGGCCACCATCCCCCGTACTGAAGGGGACGCTGAGGGTTAAAAGATATGAATGCAACATGGCCCAATGTTCTGAGTACCAGAATCGCCCTTATTCCTCTGTTAACACATAACCTGTGCCCTACAAACTCCACAATAGTTTGCTAACAATTAACTGGCACTAGGACACACGCCAAACACGGTGCCCTTGCAGGGGGTCAAAGGAATGTGACTTTGTTAGCAACGACACCTGAGTCGCACCAGAATCGCCTTTGTAAACAATCTATGGTAAAACGGCATAAAACGGGACCAACCCCGTTTGAGTTGGGTCTGAGCATGCTGCCCGACCGCAACCACTGCAGATCAGACCGGAAGATGGCTAATACGCCTCGAACACACACAGCCAAACGGACCCTCCCTATTCTGACACTACGGTAGTGGTCCCACGTTCATCTGTTAGCCGGACCGGTGCAGTGGGTGGTACCGTCCTCCCTCCCCCCACCCGAGCCAGGATCATCCTCTTGAAGTGATCTGGTTGAACTGAGTCTTCGGAGGAGGCGGTGGTGTGTGGGCACGGACCCCACACTTCTACCCACGACCACAATCCTCCGGGCACAATACCCCCTCCCGCAGTGCACACCTACATGATCCCCATAGACAGAATGGCATTGAGGATCCAACATGTGGACCTCGTGCTCTGAGCAGAGCAGTTGGTGAGCTGTGTGAGATCAAGACACAGAACACTCGGTGCACAACTTGGTGAGTGATCCAGTAAGGCACAAATAAAACCCTACACGTGGTAAAACTGCACCCACGCCAACGGCCCAAAACACACACGGTGCCCCACGCCAATCTAGATCAGCTATAACTGGCATTGCCACTACACCAGGCAAGGGATAAGGTCAGCAAACCAATGCGCGACTTGTCCCAACTACGCAGTCCCACCCGACTAGCCTAGACTGCACATAGTGTGCACACAATAGCACTACAGTGCAGGCTCGCAGCCCATGTTGAGGGACTCTGATCAAGACTGGATATAGCAACACCGATGCGGCCATCAACCAAGTATCTACCCCCGGTAGAGCCAGAAACAACCCACACCACTAGCCTAAAGATACGTGCAGACCTCACCAACACAACAACTCTGTATACAACGTAAATAGTGCCAGCAATAATAAAGCAACTAAGTGATCTTGATATACCAGATCAGGGTGCTGCGGCCGAAACCCCCTCAGCCCTGAACAGACTAAGGCTCTGTCTGCCCATTGACCTACTCACATAGTGGATATACTTTCATGCATCTCAGCAGGGTGATCAGAGTATATTAGAACACCTGATCATTGAAGCAACATAGACAAACGTAGTCCACATGGTAAGTCTTTGCTTCAGGAACACTAATTAACAGAATAGTGCGCTCAAAAATGTTATTGTCCCGAGCGTTCGGGCATGTGGTTTTAAGCATACGTTGATCGATTGTAAAAACATTTGGTATGCACTTTACCTTAGTTTTCCTCACTTTTACAAATGTGAAATCCAGCATCAGGGCGCGGCCATCTTGTGCTAATCTTATCCGTTGCCACATCACCCTAAAGTGAACTGCCCTTGCGGCACTAAATCATATCCCCTGCCCCTGAAGCTGACATCACTATTCCTAGCGATATTCTCCACCTATTTTCATGACGTTAGCACCTATGTCTTAACGTTAGTTGATGCAGAACCCAGAATATCAAAACACGTCTCCTCTCGCAGCACAGCGTGTCCCAAATCTGAATAGAAAACAATATTTTTTAAAGGAAACACCAATACTCTGCAATTTATAATGTACTTTTATTTCACAATACATGCTCAGAACATCTGCCAATTTCCTATTTCAACCACATTTTTAATTTCTTATGTTCGAACATCAAATCTTTCTCGGGAGGGACACAGTGTTCCTTTCGGTAGAAGAAGCGCATTGTACGCACCTTGAATCGCAAGGTTTCGGCATCGGCTTCTTGCTAAAGCACTGTAAACGATGTCAGGTTGCTCCTTGTCGCTGGTACTGCCAAAGGGCATAAAGGTCCCAGGCGATCGTCCCACAAAAGCGTAATTGTGATCCAGCCATTTAGGTTTATCTGCCACTGTCTGTTGAAGAAGCCATCAATTGGTATCTGGAAACAATGACATTCGCAGAAAGGAAGGATGTAGCTGTGTAGAAAACCGAACAGAAATATATTTCTCCAGCATTGGATCTTTCATGGATTCACATCCTGTGAATATTCCCCGTCAGGCTGGGAACCTCAGTCACTTTAACCTAGCGTTTTCCTATGGAAAACGTCGACACTTTCGTGTCCTATCAACGTCCTTTTTGGGTGCTTTAGTCCCCACCAATAGGACGTAGGGTATAAATAGCCCCGCCCCTGCGGCTTCCCTTCAGATTTCAACCGTCTCCAAACTGTTGGGATTGCCTCGTGTTCTGCATGTGCGTCTTGATACTCGAGAATTGAGATGACTTCAGGGGCTCTGAAGAAGTCGCTTTTCTGGCCCTGTGCTACTTGTGCGTTGAAGGTGTATGAAGGTGACGGCCATATGGATTGCCTCTACTGCCATTACCCCCATCACTCAGCAGTCACTTGCGAGATTTGTCGAGGGTTCTCGCAGAAGACTCTTAAAGACCGCAATCGGTGGCTTATCTGTTGGCTCAATGAGGGCACGTACCCGGCCTCGGAGGTGGGGTCGGTCCGGAGCCTGTCATCGGAGCGCACTGTGAAGTCTGCGGAACATCACCATGCGTCGTCGGCTGAACCTCCGGCCAATAAACATCGTCCTGCTGTGCCGGTGTCGGAGGTGGGGAAGAGCAGTAGATCGTCTTCGAGTAAGCAGATGTCAAAGGGTACGTCTTCGTCCAAGCATGGTCGGTCGAACTATTCCCGGGGGTCTGGTAGTAGGCCCAAGAAGTCAGCGGCGCAGGAGAAGGGCTTGTCCAAGCTGAAAGAATTGTCTTTGAAGCGCTCATCTTCCAGGGACCATCACAGGTCGTCCTCCAGCCGGGAGTCTTCCAAACACCGGTGCAGTGATGCCAAGATGGCCGGGTCTCCGGTGAAGTCCACGCCGAGTGGGGTGGTGCTGACAACGAACTCGTCGACGTTGACCCGTCAACGGTTGGACTGCAGGTTACTCTTCCGTCGACGGTGGTGTCGTCGGCTCCAGCGACGACAGTGGTTACCAGTGGGCCGATGCTGTTCTCAGACATGCGGGTGGAAACGGACAGTTTGTCGACGAGTGGGGCATGGTAGTCGTCCGCCTTTGATTCACTTCTGCTTGACAACATTCTGCATCAAGATCCAGCGACTTTTTCAGTGTCTTCGGAGGTTGACGATGACCAGGATCCTGTGCTGGGGCCGTCTGCTTTGGGCCTTCAAAGTGTGGGTCTTTCGTCCAGTGGAATGGGCGCTGGTCCGGCAGGTTATCCGCTGGTTAACCCAGTCTCTTTTGTCCCTCCAAGTACTGTCCACGCTACAGTCATTGTTGGGTCAGCTGGATGCGAGGTTGCCTCCTCCGAATGTGGACCCGGTGGTGCCAGTGGTCGAGGTTCCTGGGGACCCTCTGAGGAATTCTCCTCCGGCACGGTTGCCAGTGCCGTTGCCAGTGAGAGAAGGTTGTCCGCTGTCCTATCCAGAAGAGGGCGAAATACCTGAGCCTGAGAGTGTTCCACGGGACACTGTGTCTACGGTTTTGTCTTCGCCGACAAGGACGCATGGGATACGGACGTGGAGGTGGGACAGCCTCGGAGTCTGGCGCAACCATCCCCACCGGATGATATTGGGGTGTTCCATGCCATGATGTCTAAGGCATGTGTGGAATTTGGATTGGCACCAGAGGAGCGGAGGGATTGCTTCCTGTTCGATCATATGGGCAAGAGAAGGAAGGCTGTCTTCTCTGTGCCTATTCTGGACCATGTGTGGCAGGAGGGCCACGATTTCGGAGCTGGCTGTCAAAGGTCGGCTTGAGAAGTTGTTCAAGGTCTACCCCCAAAATGCTTGATGTCACAGCCCATGCCTGAGTCGGTGGCAGCCAGCTGGAAGGCCAGAAGTCAGCACAAGTGTGTTATTCCTTCGGACAGTGAGGCCAGGAGACCTGTTGCCTTTTGGGAAGGTTTTGACTGTTGAGGCGATGACTGTTAAGGCAGCAAATTCATTAGCAATCATGGCCCGTTATGGTCGTGAAATGTGGCATAGGCTGGCAGCTATTCTGGAACATCTGCCGGAGCAGCACCG
Source organism: Ambystoma mexicanum (assembly GCF_040938575.1). Lineage (NCBI taxonomy): Eukaryota > Metazoa > Chordata > Amphibia > Caudata > Ambystomatidae > Ambystoma > Ambystoma mexicanum. The sequence goes on along the minus strand of NC_090923.1, from coordinate 1,404,137,341 downwards.
CAAGGACGGCATGCTGTTGGTACGTGAGGGGGGAAGAGGCCTCCAACCACAGCATAAATATTGCAGTGGACCTGGCGGAGTTTGGGTTTAAACAGATTTACAATGGGGTGGTACTTCGACGACAGGCCTGGCTCAAATCCACTGACTTTCGACCGGAAGTACAATACAAAGTCATCGACATGCCCTGTGAACGGGAGCACTTGTTTGGAGAAAAGATCGATGAGTCCATGAAGGGGATGAAGGAGAACACAAACAGCTGAGTCCTTGGGTGCCTTACAGAGTGGGAGCTCTTTTGCTCCTTTTGCCTGTTCCGGGGTGCTTCAGGTAATGCCCGGTTTGCTTCCACCAGGGACCGTGGTTGCAGCCGGTCCAGTTATTCTTTGCAAGGGTATCGACGGTCGGCCCAGTCGACGCAGAAGAGTCGGGACTTCCATGCTCAGCGGAAGCAGGGCTCGCAGTCCTCCGCTTCTAAAGGGAGGCAGACTAAGCCGCAACAATGACTGCCTTCAGGGCAATCGACTGGGGGGCAGGGTGGCTATGCACGAGTGGAGGAAAATGACATTGGACCGTTGGGTGTTGGACACAGTACGTCTAGGCCACTCATTGGAGTTCGAGTTCCTTGGTTCCCATTCCACTGGTGTTTGTCGTGCAACCACATCTTCAAATCCTGCAGCAGGAAGTGGTTCTTATGCTGGAGAAGGGGGCTATAGAACCGGTGCCGGTGGCAGAGAGTGGCAAAGGGGTTTATTCCCGCTACTTCGTGGTGAAAAAGGCCAACGGCAAGTGGCGACCCATTCTGGATCTTCGGGTGTTGAACAAGACTCTGCAATGCCTGAAGTTCAAGATGCTCGCTCTTCAGGAGGTCATCCGGTTGGTGCAGCCAGATGAGTTTGTCGTCATTGGACCTACAGGACGCATATTTTCACATTCCCATGCGTTAACGGCACCGAAAAGTTTCTGTGGTTTGAAGTCGGCGAGAAACACTACCAGTTTCGGGTCCTCCCGTTTGGCTTGAAATCGTCTCCCAGGACGTTCACAAAGTGTCTGGCAGCAGTGACAGCGTTTCTCCGATGAGAAGGTCATCATGTATACCCCTACCTGGACGACGGGTTGGTGAGAGGTTTGTCACCAGGGAGGGTGCAAGACAGTCTCAGAGCTACCATGTAGCTGTTAACTTCGGGAATTCGTTTCTGATGCCGTCCAAGGAATTGGTGTTTCTGGGGGCGGAGTTTCTCACCCATCACAATCTGGTGAAACCGTCCAGCGACCGTGTCAAGAAGTTGCTGCAAAGGGCAGGAGAATGGAAGCATGGCACAAGGGTGTTGGTCCGAAGCTACATGTTGCCATGGCTTTGTGTATTCCGCTGCTACCAAACTGTTGTCTCTTCATGAGGCTGATGCGAGAGTTCCTAGCGCACCGGTGGGCACAGAGTCGCGGATCTTTGTCCGACAAATTGGTGGTCAACAGAAGTCTGGTGTAAGATCTTTGCTGGTGGACATGCACGGCCAACCTGGTACGGGGCATGCCGTTGCTGGAGCCAGAGTTCCAATGTACGATTGTGACAGATGCCTCTGACGGGATGGGGCCTCATCTCGGTGATTCACAGGTGCAAGGCCTGTGGTCTTGGGAGGAATCTCTGTTCCACATCAATGTGCTCGAATTGAGAGTGGTACACTGGGCCCTCAAGTCGTTTCTACCGTGCATATGCGGTTCGGTGGGGAGGTTGTTGAGGGACAATTCCACCACAATGTTTTATCTAAGGAAACAGGGGAGTACACATTCCAGGGTCCGGTCGAAGTAGGCGCAAGATGTTTGGCAGTGGGCACTGGTGCACGAGGTCAGCATTGTGGCCTATCATCTGCTGGGAGTGTTGAATGTTCAGGCAGAAGCGCTCAGCATGGACGCTGGCCAGCTGCACGAGTGGAAGCTGAAGGAGCAGCAGGTTTCAATGATCTTCCGGAGATGGGGCAATCCCCCGTTGGATCTGTTTGCAACCGTTGAAAACAAGCGGTGTCAGGGGTTCGCCATCAGAAGGGCTCATCCAGAGTCTTTGGGGGGATGCGTTCTCGTGGACGGGCCGGTTCGCGTATGCATTTCCCATGTTCCCGCTCATTCGGGCTGACCCTCCAGTGGATTCGGAGATACCAATGCCGTGTGATTCTGGTGGCTCCGTTCTGGCACAGGCAGACGTGGTTCTCTGATCTCCTTCATTTGTCGAAGAGCCGATTCGGTTGGGGGCATCTCTGGATCTCCTGTCTCAGGTTGAGGGCAGAGTGTGGCATCACAGTCCGGGCTCTCGGCCTGGCGGCTTGGCTCTTGACTACTCTGAGTTCGGCATTTCCCAGAACTGTCGACGAATTTTGGAGGCAGCAAGGGCACCATCTATGAATATCTCTTAGGACGGAAATGGAAAAGGTTTTGCGTGTGGTGTAAGACCCAGCCTGGGGTGGACCCTGTGAACATTTCCCTGGAGCAGATTCTCCTGTACCTGTTGCAATTAGCCAAAGAGGGCCTGGCATTGTCCTCATTAAGGTGCATTTGGCTGTGATATCGAGGTTTACTCGGGGCAGGGGGGCGGCATGCGGCTCCTCTGTTTAGTGACCCGTTAGTAAAGCATTTTTTGAAGGGGTTATTTCAAACTTTTCCTCCTGTGAAGAAGTTTGCACCGGTATGGAGCCTTAATGTGGTACTTTTGGTTCTGATGAAACCACCTTTTGAGCCGATGTCGACGACTTCTTTGAAGTTTCTGTCATGGAAGGTGGCTTTTTTGGTGGCTATTGTATCGACCAGGCGGATACCAGAGTTGCAGGCATTGGTAGTTGATCCTCCATACTTAGGATTTCTGAAAGATAAGGTTATTCTGGCCACTAACCCGCACTTTATCGCCAAAGTGCCTACGGCATTCCACAAACTCTCTTCTATTGTTTTTGCCCTTGTTTTTTGCTTCGGCATCCATGCCGCCAGAACGGGCCCTGCACTCTCTGGATGTTAAGAGGGCGTTAAAGTTTTATTTGAATCAAACTCAGGACTTCAGGAAGTGGAGGCAGCTGTTTGTGGTGTATGGTCCGTCCAGCAAGGGACAGGCTATCTCTAAACAAGGACTCTCCTGTTGGGTGTCTTCTACTATTTCATTGTGCCACTCTAAAGCTGGGAAGCCTTTGAGGATGGCTCTTAAGGCTCACTCGACGAGGTCTACGGCTTCGTCGGCAGCGTTATGGTCGGGGATTCCACTGGTGGACATTTGCCAGGCGGCCTCCTGGGCGGTACTGCATACCTTTACCCGGCATTACTGTCTGGGGCAGCAGCATGGTGATGATGTACAGGTGAGACATGTGGTCATGCAGCGCCTGTTCCAATAAGGTAAGCCCCGCAGCTTTGTGGTGTTTATTTTGAGCTTTGTCACTTGATGGCTTTTTTGTCTCGTATATGTGATTAAGTATTGTTCATTGGTTTGCCTTTTACACTTCGCCATGCATTATTGGTACTGCTATGTAGTCTATTCAGAGCATGTTAATCCAAGAAAGATCCAATGCTGGAGAAGGGAGTAGTTTCTTACCTGTAACTCCATTTCTCCAGCGTTGGTATCTTTCATGGATTCACATGCACCCGCCAGCCGCCCCTGTAGGCAAACCAGGTTCGGGTTCCCTCTACTTTGGAGGTTAAAATCTGAAGGGAACCCGCGGGGGCTGGCATATTTATACCCTACGTCCTATTGGTGGGACTAAAGCACCCAAAAAGGACATTGATAGGACACTGAAGTGTCGAAGTTTTCCATAGAAAACACCAGGTTGAAGTGATCGAGGTTCCCAGTGTGACGGGGACTATTCACAGCATGTGAATCCATGAGATACCAACGCTGGAGAAGTGGAGTTGCAGGTAAGAAACTACTCCCTTTAGTAGCCGTTCTTTATTCTAATTTATCCATTTACCGTTTAATTCTACACTGGATAAAACCTAATAACGAACACAAACCAGAAACTATGGAAATACATAGACATTGTGGAAAGTTGGATTCTACGATGTGCTTGAGAGGTTTAGTGATGTGGAGTATGTTTAGCTCGCAATGGGATGGTCAAACGGAAGCTAACGGAAAATTTCGAACAACGCATAGCCGGCATTATAATGGAATGTTAGCATCGAACTTGGAGTTGGTGGAACCGGGGGAACCCATACGTGGACTGCATGCATTTCAATGCAGGACTGCCCATGTGCCAGGGACAAAGACAAATATATATACAGGTTGTGTTTGTGTCATCACAATATGCCACAACTTCAGTAAAACTTGCATTATATTTGGTATACCCATTCTCTTGGCATAGCGTGTCTGCTCCGATCAACGGTTTTCATGAAATTAAATTACATGTTCCTTTGTCCAGTTTTAAAATGGGGAACATTATTGTTTTTGCGGGTATTGCACACCTCCTGTCCTTCCATCCACAGCGAATCCTCCCTTTCTTCCAAGGCCGAACAACAATTGAGCCTTCTTAGGAGCGCCCATGCTAAGTTTCCTTTTGTTGAAGGGAAGCCACAAATCAAAAACATACTGTACAGGATGCCTTGGTGTCAACAGCCCACAAGCAACATCAAATGCAGTGAGTGACCTTCACTCCAATGGAGCGATTAGCCCTGCCGTCCAACGTGGCATTCAAAAATGTTTGAAAAATAAACGCCTCTGTCAGCTCAGCGCGTCTCCTGTTCTCACGGAGATGTAGCTATTCATTTTAGCCAGTATCGAGCCCTGACAAAATGTGCTAACCAAGAATGTGAGAGCAAGTCCTGCTCGAACCTTAGTGCCCCATCAATCTCTGCTGACACTCATGGCCTCTCCACCCCATACCTGCCAGGCCGTGGTCCCCACCCATGCCCCCTATTCCCTTTGAACGCATCTGGTCACCAGACCTGCACCACCTCCAATTCACCGACTATATACCTAATATAGATTTCGCTAACGCGAACACCTATCCCCACTGTTTGAAATCATAAGACTACAAAGGCCGCAAATCAAAGATCTTCCTTTCTGATGAGGCATCCGAAAGGAATGACCCCTAACACATGCCCCCATAAAAATATAGGTTTGAATGCACCTATTTCACACCAACAGCCCCCTTTCATGCTGTGTTGCTTAGTCATTAGTTCTTGCATGCCAAGTTTGTTAGTTAGCTTAGGTCTCATTCCCTAGTGGGACACGTATTTATTTGGTCTATTTGGACATGTGTCTATTTGGACACGTGATGGTAAGGCACATGAAGACCCAGCAGTTGCATTCATGCCTGATCGGTGAAGGACCCACAAGAGCTTGCGGGAAGGGGGAAAACGCAGAGTTACACTGTATGGCATCCTCCAACCGGCACTTCTTGCAAAAAAAAATTGCCAAAGAGGGTACATTTGAAAATACAATTTTGAGGCTTAATACGTCTCTAAACTTTAATTCGCTTTGAAATTCAACTTAAATAGATTTCCATTGGTCATGTACAATGTACAAACATTGTGGAACATACACACCGCTGCTAATCATTTAAACCGGGAAGTCGACTGTTCAACGAGTTCCGCTTTTGGTGGACAGGGCTTGTTTGCAATGTTTTGTGGCAAAGTATGTGTCCTAGGAACAAAATCAGGATCTATTCCGTGAGTATGCATGGCCAACACAGTCAAAGTGAGATCTTTCACAAAATCGAATTGCATTTCCAGGTATATCGGCTTGGCAATCCTTTTTTTGCTTCGTTTTAAAAAGGCCAATGTGTAGCAAAGCATTCCCAAGTTTCCTGCAGTTCTCGATTGCTCTCTGCCTAGATTCTCCTTATTCGCTTATAAGACTAGTAATGTTCGATATTGCATAGCGTCTGTGCTGAAATACAACCTCTTGGGGGCCTGTACGTTAGTCACATATTGTGGAACACCTCCAAATATCTGGTGTGACAGAACCGAGTCCCTTCAGGTCTCTTGAAAGAATTTGATCAAACACGATCTTCAGTGCTTTGTGTGGAGGTGAAGATGGAACCAATCACTTCTTCTTGCATTCCTGTTCCTCCGATAAAGATCCATGTGCACATTGGTGAAAATGTTGGTTCTCTGTCCATGAGTGGACGTTGGAACAATGGTGCATCAATAAGCGCCATTTTTCTAGTAGAATTTCCATAGACCCATCACAGGTTTTGGAGCTCCACCAAAGATGGTTGCTGAAAGACTGGGACCACTGTAAAATATGTCCAGAACCCTTTTTTTGTTTTACCAGCAGCTGTGATATTTTTTTTTGTTGATTGATTTGGAAATGTGCCAGACATCAAATTGATGGCAAATGTTTGGAAACTGCTCTCGCATGGCCTTGGCAATTGAAACATGTCTGTCAGTGGCTTTGAGGTCGATTTGCATTCCCTTCGATTGAAGATGTTCGAGGGATTTTATGTAACACGTTTCTCCATGGCCCCTGAGGATTTACATTGGGTCATCTGCATGACCTCCGAACTCACCATTTTTTAAGTTTCCATGTCCTGAAAGTGGTATGTGCAGCACTTTGCTGAAAATCCTGGGTTGGCACACTGTCCATCGACAGCTAGCTTAAACAGTTTGTCAGAGATTGTCCTTACAATTGACATTTGTTCAATTTTCCAATGTTTGATTAAACACAGGGAATACAAATTTTTTGATATTTGTAGTACTGCGTTTTACAAAGGAACTGAAGTCCCACAAATTGACAGAAACTGGACAACTTACTAAAAGTCGAACCACTGAAAAACAGAGCTGCTGAACACAGTAGATTTCCATCTGGCACTTTGCCCAGCATCTGTTGAGCGGACCATGAAAATGTATCCTGGAGGTGGGCACAGGTGACTTGGATTTTCAGGTTAGTGCCTTGTAATGGTTCCATGTCATTTCATTGCAGGATGTTTTTTCGCTGGGTTTTTACTGCAAATTTTTTATCGAAAAAACACCATTCTTTTGGGGGCGGGGGGTTCCCCCGAACCTCTATTCCATTTTACTTTAAATCTATTATCAAAAACCCACATCCCATATAAATAAATTTTTAAATCCCCCAAAAAAATTTGATGGGATTTTTCCGATAAAAAATTTGCAGCAAAAACAGCGAAAAAATGTCCTGCGATGAAAGGACGTTCTACCCTTGTAATAAACGAGTCACATTCTCCAATGGCTCCTGCTTATTTTCCCAGGCAGCTGTCGAATACAATGTATTTCTGCTCCTTAATTAGCCAATCGTCTGGCATGAATGTGGTTTGTGACTCTGCTGTGGTGGTGGACAAATCGTCCAAACTAGACATACTGTAGTCGAGATCTTTGGCAAGTTCCTTGGTCAATTGCGTTTCGGCTTCAGTCTGTTATTTCAGCTTGTGTTAATGGCACTCGAATTGGAGAAACCATCAACGTCGATAGTTTATTGGGTGGCCCTTTTTTTGCGGGTGTAGATTGTGATACGTGGTCAGCGAGCAATTCAAAGGCATCTTCGTTATATTCAGTTTCACCTTCATCTTGTCGAGTTCTCACATTGCAGCAATGGTCCAACAACACTTTGCTGGCTTCACTGGTCATATTCAATTCATTTTCTGGCCATTGGACATAAGCATCTCTAGTGTGCTTATTGGCTGGACCACGTTGCAACTCAAATAGTAGTTGCTCCATGGTGAAATCTGTTTGGCAAGCAGCATCTTTGGTTTTGTTTGGTGTCTGGGTCTTTATACTTCTTTTCCTTCTGGGCCTCTAGGAAATGGGTTGTAATAAAATGTTCAATGTATAGCACACATACAGCACTTTAAATACAGAAACATGTCATGAACAAAAGACCAGACCAAAACACTTCTAGACAATGACATGGTTTGTTACCCTTGTTTTCTTGATTTTTCTGTGACACCGGGGTCTTCTCTTTAACGACCGCACCAGCAAGCTGGTCCACCACCTCTGATCCATGTGCCTCCTCTTCTAATTCCATATCTTGTATACATTCCTTGAATAGAAAATTCTTTTAAAAAAAACAAATGTCAAACGTATTAGAAATCAAAATCTTTCATGACCCACATCGCTCACATACATATCCCTCGTAAACCGTGCACGTCATTTAGCCAAAATATACATTTTGAATTTCACCTGAATGACGCATGTGTACTCGATCAGAGTTGACCGTGCAAAACATACTGATTGTAATGTTGCCCTCAAACATTTTGCAATGTATTCTGCATTTGGGTAAAAATTGTAACGTTAGAACTGATGATAAACGTTTAAAACACTGCACATTTATATCAATGTCACTGTCTAATAGTATCCTATGTAGGATTTACTTTCTTTCATTCAAGGGAACTGTCAGTATGCATACCTCATACTCTGGACCAGCTCCAAAGGACGATGTAATTGTAGTCGAAGTACCAGCATCCCCCTGTAACACAGTACTTGTTTTAGTATGAATGAAACAGCAAAATGGAACAGACAAGAGAATGCATAAAAGGGTACATATAAAGAGAATCCAAAAGAATATCACATAGTGTAAACAACCAACAGGATACAGAAACAATTTCATATTTTTAATTCCAAGCATAATAAATTCTGGTAATTGAAAAGTGAAATAAAATTGCATGATAGGCACTCGAAGTTGTTGTTGAATCCGGAAAAGAAATGGATGCAGACCTTGCTCCTTCATTTTAAGTGCATTGTCACAAAGTGATAAAAGGGAAATTTAGATTTGCATTAGATATGTGGGAAGATGCAACTCTCGATAATATGATCTTCTGCCAAGTCTGTAGGGCTCACCATTGGTATACTGGACCTGTTGATGGTGTCGTCACTTGCAAGGGTCTGTGCTTCCATCAGTATGCTCTCTTAAACAATGGACATGTCAAGCTACCGATTACGAAAAGATTATGCTTCTTTTAAAGGGCACTATGGCATTGTTTTATATGGTCTTAATTACTTTCTATGATGCTCCATAAACCAGGGACAGATGTGTAGTAAAATGTGGTATAGTTAAAAAGTAACGCTATCTGGTAAATATGGCAATTTTGGTAAGACACATTTACACCAAAAGCACCAATCCGTTCATGTAGTTGCCTGTTTAGTACCATACCGCCTACAGCTAATTCATCATTCGGAACTCACCTGAGGCAGCGTGCGCATCAATAGAGTTGGAATTGCATTTGGAAGCAATTTACGAGACGTTCAGAGTCGATGCTCTTTTGTGTACTGCGATTGGTTGTACATATCTGGGGCAAAGTGCAGGCTGCAGATGCGGAATCGATTGGACCTGAAGTCTCCCAAGACATCCTGGGATCTACTTTCAAGCTCATCCAGTGGAAATCCACAGTATCAAACCCATTCCCTTATTAAATTAATCTTCCTCGGGAATGTATTCATTATTGTGCCCTTAGGTTTGTCATCGCTCTTAGAACGGCAACCGAAAACCATACAAGCAGGCATTCTTGAAAAATCTGTAAAAAAAAAAAAAAAAGTACTCATAGTTACAAAATGTTTTACATGAATGAGTGAGCAAGAAGTTTTCTATGCAATGTTTGTTTTGGTCATAGAAGCAAAACGTGTAGAATTGTCGACTGTACACTGGGATAACTCTCATTCTCCAGCATGGGGTCTGGCATGGATTCACATGCTCATTCCCCGTCATCAGGCCGGGAATCCTCGGTAAAGAAAAAAAATCAGTATCAGTATCAGTTTCGTTTCTGATCTGTCTTTCTCAGTAGTAACCAATCACTGGTCTCTGGGTCGTACTGCCCCCAGCCAATGACTGCCCTCTCCCTAAGCCCTGCCTCTGGCAGCCATCTTCAGATTTTTACCGCACGCTCAAGTGTTGGAAGTCCTTGTGTTTAGCTCTCGAGCTTTTGCTGCGTTTTCGCGCTTTTTCAAAGAGAATTTCTAATTTTTCGGTCAAATAGAGCCTCCAGCTCCACCGTCTCTACATCTGATTAACGGGGATCCGTGTCGGATTTTTCTACGCCCCTCAAGGGTGAAGATTTCATGGAGTTACGCTTCTTGGAGGATTCTAGAAGTTTCTGCGGCCTACCCAAACATGGCCCAGGAGAAAGGAAGCTCGACGCCCGGAAAGCTGTTCAGGGTTTGCCCTGGATGCCAGCTGCAGAATGTGTTCAAGGAGGGCGAGCACTCGAAATGTCTCTACTGCCTTCATGAGGACAAAACGCACGTGGAGAAGGACTGTGCATTTTGCAGGAACATGTCGGAACGGACCATCAGGGACCGACACCTTCGTCTCTCCAACTGGCTGGAAGGAAAGTGCCCGCCGGGTGAGAAGAAGTCCGAGCAGTCTTCTAAGTCCTCTGAGGGCGCCCCGGCGACGGGGGCCCAACAGAAGGCAAAGCACCGCGAGTCTGCGGGATCTGGGAGCGCCGAACGGTCGGGCTCTTCGGCTGCCAGGCAGGGCGCGCCTTCCCCGGCACCATCAACCACGAGCCAACGCTCTGGTTCAGGGAAAAGGAAATACGAGAACCCGGGTAAGCTTCTGGAGAGGCCCCGGTCGATCTCCAAGGATTCAGCCGAAGGGGAGCGAGGCGGTGACCCCCCCCCCCCCCAAGGTGAAGGCGGTGAAGGCCTTGATTCACCCAGCCAAGGCCTCTATCGAGGCCCTGGCGCAGCCTGTGGAGGCTACACCAGTGGAGGCGACCTCGGGGCCCAGAGTGTCCCTGCCTCTGCAGAGGGAAGCCTCTTTCAGACCCATCAAAGACCCCCGTGAACACCCGGTGGAAAAAGAGGAGGGGGCCGGTGGCCATTGTGGACACAGACACAGCATCCGAGGAGGAGCTGGTAGAAGTCTTCGAGGGCGTCGAAGAGGCCCGTCCCCACGGGAGGAATCCCGACGAAGGTGACGACGAGAGTGACGGCGGCACCGGCGAGGGTCCTAGTCTCCCGTCACTTCCCGAGCCATAACTCGGCGGCCGTTTTGTTGGCAATACAATCCTTATGTTCGGAGATAAGGACGAGATTGCCCTTACCACCGATGGAGTATCCGGAACCAGGTTCGACAGAGGAGCCAGAGCCGGACCCAGGCCTGACGGGAAGCCCCCTGAACAAGAGAAGATGGATCCATCCAGCCCCGGCTTTTCAGCCCTTGCGGCCTGCCCAGCCTTTACCCACGTCATCCGTCCCTGGGGATGACACGGGAACGGCCACGACGGGTACCGACGACGACGACGGCGGTGACGACGGGACGGAGCTCCCTTCGCCAGCCCGGGCCTCCCCGCCCAACGAGGTCAGATCTTTGCATGCAATGATCGCCAGGGCAGCCAAGCTTTTTCAGCTCTGCCCCGAAGAGAAGGAAGGTTTCCTTTACCAGCGGCGCAAGGCCAAGAGGAAGAAAGTCCTCGCTGTGCCTCTGCTGGATGACATCTGGAACGAGGGTCTCACCCTTCTCAAGAACCCGTCTACGACACCTGCCAAGACGGATCAGTACGAGAAGTAGTACTGGGTCCCCGACGAGGCCCCTTTGTACCTTAGGGCACAACCGACCCCTGACACGGTCGTCTCAGCGGCAGCAAAGAAGAAAGTGAGGGGGGGGGAGGCGCATCGGCCTCAACGTCAACTTCCCCGCCGGACGGCGAAGAAAAGAAGCTGGACGCAATGGGACGACAAGTTATCTCGTCGGCAGCAACAACGATTAAGGCGGCCAACGCCCTCGCGATCATGGCCCGCTACGACAGGGAGTTATGGTACAAGATCGCCCCCCCCCCCTGGACATCCTACCAGATGACAAGAGGGCCGAGGCCCTGGAGATCTTGCAAGAAGGCGAAGTGGCGTCAGACCACGCCATTACGGTGGCAACGGACATTGCCGACACCGGTTTCCGCCAGCTAGGCAACGGCGTTTGCCTTAGATGACGAGGGTGGCTCAAGGCGACTGATTTCCGCCAGGACGTACAAGCCAAGGTTTTAGACATGTCGTTCGACGGGAACAATCTGTTTGGGAAAACGGTGGATGAGTCCCTCCAAGGCATCAAGGCGGACACAGAGACAGCTAAGGCCTTGGGCGTTCTCCGGCAACGAAGGCCGTCCATTCGAAGCACCGAAGGCAAGCAGGGTGCCTCCAAGGGATTCGGCGGTGGCTCCTCTACGTACCGCCAAGCGGCCCGCGCCCGCTCCTCGTCGCAGGAAGCCTATAGAGGACGAGGCAAGTCGGGTGGGCCCCGCCGGTGTCGCCAGGGAAGCCAAGGCGGCCAGGCATCCTCCAAGCAAGATTGAACCGACAGCGGTGTCGGGCCCCCACCGAAGCACCCCGGTGGGAGGCCGGCTGGCGAAGTTCGTCAGCGTGTGGGAGTCCATCTCAACGGACTGGTGGGTGCTGGACGCCCTGGCCCAGGGGCACGCCCTCGAATTTCTAAGAAAGTGCCCCCGCATTCCACCCGTGGCCAGGAAGGAAAATCACGTCCCTCAACTGCTATTGGAGGTAAGGGCGATGCTCAAAAAAAAGGTGCCATCGAGCTCGTTCCGAAGAGGCTCCGGGACTCCGGAGTATATTCAAGGTACTTCCTAGTGAAAAAGAAGACAGGAGGATGGCACCCCATCCTGGACCTGCGACGACTGAACAAGTACATCAAGGCACAGAAGTTCCAGATGGTCACCCTCCAGCACGTGCTGGGACAGCTGGAGGAGGGCGATTTCCTGTCGTCGTTGGATTTGGAGGATGCGTACTTCCACATCCCCATTCTGAAAGGACACCGAATGTTCCTCAGGTTCGTGGTCCAAGGACGGCACTACCAGTTCAAGGCCCTCCCGCTCGGATTGAAGTCAGCACCCAGGGTGTTCACCAAGTGCCTCGCACCGGCGGCTGCGCCTGCAGGGGATCCACTTCTACCCCTACCTGTACGACGGGCTCATCCGAGCAAGGACAAGGGAGCTCGCCATGGATCACACAGCAAAGACTGTCCAGCTGCTCACGGACCTAGGATTCTCCAACTTTCCCAAATCCCACCTGGTCCCGTCGCAAGTCGCACTGTTTCTGGGAGCCAAGCTCGACACAGTGGCACGTCTGGCCTCGCCGTCGGAGGAAAGGACAAAGGCCACCCTGGGCAAGGTGCAGCGTCTGCTGGCCACGGACGTGGCCAGGGTGAGATCCATCAAGTCCCTTCTCGGGATGATGTCCTCCTGCATATATCTCGTATGCCTGTGCAAGCTTTGGATGCGCACTCTGCAAGAGTTCCTCGACGCCCGCTGGATCCAAGCGACGGGCAGCTTCGAGGACAGGATCCCGCTCAACGAGACTTTCCGGCGAGCAATCTGGTGGTGGGGCACCTGCGCTCATCTGACGGCTGGCACAGACTTTCAGGCCCCGTCCCACCAGATAACGGTGACGACAGATGCCTCCCTGGAAGGTTGGGGAGCGCACACCAGAGAACCTCACGCAAAAGGCCTTTGGCTCCCGGAGGAGAAGACGCTCCACATAAACATCCTGGAGCTCCGTGCAGTGTTCTGGCCCTCAGGTCCTTTCTCCCGTCTCTCAAGGGCAAGGTGGTGAGAATCTTCACCGACACCACCACCACGATGTTCTACATCTGGAAGCGGGGAGGAACCAGATCCCCAGCCCTCTCCAAGGAAGCCCAGGATCTGTGGCATTGGGCCGTCGCCCAAGGGATGTTTCTGGTGCCCTTTCATCTGGCAGGGATAAAGAACACCATCGCCGACTCACTCAGCAGGGAGCTGCGCTCGTGCCATGAGTGGGAACTACGTCAGGATCATTCACTCTTCATCACCGTGGGGCGAGGGCAGGAGCCCCCCCAGCACCCCAGCCCAGCAGAGAAACCACGAGACCACGAGGAACACGGACAGGGCCTGCCTGACCCTGTCCCCACACGCCGCCTGACTCACGCATGCCGGGCGCAGCGCGGGCTGAAACCGAGGCTGAGCCTCGTTAGAATCAGCTGTAACCGCCGGCAGGCGGATCACGCCGGCGGCCAGCGCAAAGGCCACCCTAAGGCCTGTTGAGAGCCTGCTCACCCCCTCATTCACTCTTCATCACCGTGGGGCGAGGGCAGGAGCCCCCCCAGCACCCCAGCCCAGCAGAGAAACCACGAGACCACGAGGAACACGGACAGGGCCTGCCTGACCCTGTCCCCACACGCCGCCTGACTCACGCATGCCGGGCGCAGCGCGGGCTGAAACCGAGGCTGAGCCTCGTTAGAATCAGCTGTAACCGCCGGCAGGCGGATCACGCCGGCGGCCAGCGCAAAGGCCACCCTAAGGCCTGTTGAGAGCCTGCTCACCCCCTCATTCACTCTTCATCACCGTGGGGCGAGGGCAGGAGCCCCCCCAGCACCCCAGCCCAGCAGAGAAACCACGAGACCACGAGGAACACGGACAGGGCCTGCCTGACCCTGTCCCCACACGCCGCCTGACTCACGCATGCCGGGCGCAGCGCGGGCTGAAACCGAGGCTGAGCCTCGTTAGAATCAGCTGTAACCGCCGGCAGGCGGATCACGCCGGCGGCCAGCGCAAAGGCCACCCTAAGGCCTGTTGAGAGCCTGCTCACCCCCTCATTCACTCTTCATCACCGTGGGGCGAGGGCAGGAGCCCCCCCAGCACCCCAGCCCAGCAGAGAAACCACGAGACCACGAGGAACACGGACAGGGCCTGCCTGACCCTGTCCCCACACGCCGCCTGACTCACGCATGCCGGGCGCAGCGCGGGCTGAAACCGAGGCTGAGCCTCGTTAGAATCAGCTGTAACCGCCGGCAGGCGGATCACGCCGGCGGCCAGCGCAAAGGCCACCCTAAGGCCTGTTGAGAGCCTGTTTGGAGCATCTGGAGCCAGGGGCCACAAACTCTGCCCGTGCTGCTCCAGGCGGAGTGCACCGTCGAGCCTAGAGCCAGGACCCCTGCCGTCCACCTACAGGGTAAGCATACTGCCCCCCTCTTCCAATATCCACTCCCGACCATCGAGCTAGAGCCCTGACCTAGCACCTCCCTACATTGCTACGCCCAAGGTCTCGCATGCACCGTTGTGCTCCCGAACTGCAACGAAACATTTAATGCACAATCCACTGTGTAGTGCCTTATGGTCGCCTAGAGACCACTGTATTACTGCGTAGTGCCTTATGGTCGCCTAGAGACCACTGTAATACTGTGTATTGCCTTATGGTCACCCAGAGACCATCGTAATTTTGTGTAGTGCCTTATGGTCGCCCAGAGACCATTGTATTACTGTGTAGTGCCTTATGGTCACCCAGCGACCACTGTGATACTGTGTAGTGCCTTATGGTCGCCTAGAGACCCCTGTAATACTGTGTAGTGCCTTATGGTCACCCAGAGACCATCGTAATTTTGTGTAGTGCCTTATGGTCGCCCAGAGACCATTGTATTACTGTGTAGTGCCTTATGGTCACCCAGAGACCACTGTGATACTGTGTAGTGCCTTATGGTCGCCCAGAGACCTTTGTGATATTATGTAGCGCCTTATGGTCGCCCAGAGACCATTTTATTACTGTGTAGTGCCTTATGGTCACCCAGCGACCACTGTGATACTGTGTAGTGCCTTATGGTCGCCTAGAGACCATTGTGTTGTAAACCACCTACCCACCAAACCAAGTACTAGCTACGCACAATGTCCAGCCTACTAAGCTTCTACTGCATCATGGCTATTGCTACACTTCCTGCTACCAGCAAGCTGGGCAGCTACACAGAGACCCCACTACACTCACATGCACCTCTATTACATATATCACCAGATATTATGACTAACACGTATGCATATACTGACTCCAAACACCAAGCTCTGCCAGAACCTCTAGCTTACACTTCCAAGCCTAGCTCCACCCGCGATAGAAATAGCAAACTACGCGCTAGACTTAACAAACTCCATGATACACCCAGACGACTCCTCCTTCTTACAAATTCTGATATGAAACACCAAATTGGCAATACAGGCTACGCCTCCAACCGCACCCGAGCTTCAACGCTCACCCAAATACCTGTGCCCAAGACTAAATCCAGTGCTAAAAACACTCCTAATCCTACACTTACCAAAGAGGAAACTAAGGACCATTCCTATAAAGGAGCACTTCTCAATGCCAGGTCACTAGTTGCACATGCCCTTGAGATAGCTGATCTAATCACTGAGAATAACCTGGACTTCATTGCTATAACTGAAACCTGGCTACACCAGGCAGCAGGCCCATCACTTATGTTAGCCATACCTGACGGCTACACTATATGCAGACAAGACCGAGAGGGCACCCGCGGAGGCGGAATTGCCATTATCTCTAAATCAAGCCTCTCACTAAGACTAGCCCCTGCACTAACGCTACAATCCTGTGAAGCCCTCACTGCTAAACTCCTTATAAATAATAATCAATCCCTAACTATTCACCTAATCTATAGACCTCCAGGCCCGCTTGGGACCTTCGAAGAGGATCTACACAAGTTACTAACCCTCAATGCTAAAACCACCTCTCAATTGCTGGTATTAGGGGATTTTAACTTAGGATTTAACGACAAAACAGATGTGCATGCCGCGACCATCGCCTAAGCTATTAATTCCCTAGGCTTCTCCCAAAAAGTCAACAACCCTACCCATACGAAAGGTAGAATATTAGACTGGATCGCTGACTCTAACTGTACTACAGTCATCTCCTCTATCTCGGCTTTATCATGGTCTGGCCACTCATTAGTGTCCTTTGACCTCCTAACCTCCCAACCATCCGCTACAGTCGTCCCCATGGCACCTTCATGCCCCACAAGAAACAAAAAGATTATGACAATAGATAATGTCATACCTGCTATTCTTCCAACCTTAAACGCCTTGCCTGACAATTTAGACCCCGGCACTTTAGTTCACGAGTATAACAAAATTATGACTGATACCTTGGACAAAATTGCCCCACTTAAAATGCGCACAAGTAAACCCAAAGCCCATCTAAATAAATGGTTCACGCCCGAACTCAAGGCCTTACGCCTCACCAAGAGAAAATATGAATCCAACTGGAAAATATGTGCAACTGCTGAGAACAAGGCTAACCTAATATCTATCTCCCGTCAATACAAAAACGCAGTCTGTCTGGCTAAGAAAAACTCATACAACGATCGTATCGCCAATTCTAAATCAAGCACGAAGGAACTCTTCTCCATCCTAAAGGAACTTGAGTCACCTATTGCCATACCAGACACTTGCACTAAAGATCAGACCTGGTGTTCTGACATCCAATATGCTCTATCTAATAAAATCACTACCCTCCAAAACAAAATTCAACTGAAAAAAGACTCGCTTAAACTCCCTACACTGTCACCACCTAAGGCGATCCACATGCCTCAACATACCAAATTTTCCTTCACCAAAACTTCCACACTTGAGATTGAAAAAATTATCCTCACCCTCAAACCATCCAACTGCAAAGGTGACATCTGCCCAGCACAGCTAATAAAAGACGCTGCCAGAGACCTATCACCATTTATCTCCAAACTGGTCAATGCATCCTTCTCTACAGGCATCATCCCAGCTAATCTAAAACAATCCTGGGTGCTCCCGTTGCTTAAAAAGCAAACTCTAGATCCTCTTATCCCCACCAATTACCGCCCAATCACTACAGTTCCGTTTCTGCTAAAGATCCTGGACAAAGTGGCCTATATACAGATTCAAAACTACCTTGAACTGCACAAACTACTAGGAACTAGACAATCTGGCTTCCGCCCACTACACGGAACGGAAACAGCCCTGATTGACTTAAAGGCCCAAATAGACGAACTGAGAGATCAGGGCAAGACAGCCCTCCTCCTCCTACTAGATCTCTCAGCTGCGTTTGATCTTGTGGACCACAAAGTCCTCTGCAAACACCTGGACGTTGCCGCTCACTTCTCCACCCAAGCCATCAGTTGGATAGAATCCTTTCTAAGTGAGAGAACTATGAGAGTCTTTTCCCCTTCGGCAGCAGCTGACCCTATACCTATTACTTGTGGAGTCCCTCAGGGATCCTGCGTCTCTCCGACCCTCTACAATATATTCACCAAACCTCTGTTCGACGATCTGGACAATCTCGGTATCACCTACACTAACTATGCAGATGATACACAGATTCTCTTCCCACTTTCTGGGGATCACAGCAGGGATGGGGAGTTGGTGAATAGAGTGTATCTCATCATTCAGGCATGGATGGCCACTCACGGTCTTTGCCTGAATGATGATAAGACAGAGTTGATCATTCTGGGCACACAAGCTAATATTAACAAATTGGGCCCGGATTACTCAGCCTTCAGCATAGACGGAAATGCCATTAAAGTCTCGAGGGAAGTAAAAACACTTGGTTTCTATCTCGACTCTACCCTGTCCTTCACTAAACAGGTAAACTCCCTAGCCTCCACTACTGCCTACACTTGTAAATTGATCAGAGCAGGCAAGCCCTTCCTGTCCAATACCAGCTGCCTAATCCTGGCTAGAGCCTTAATTCTTTCCCGACTAGACTACTGTAATGCCCTATACAGTAGCGCCAATAAAGCCACTACCCTAAGACTTCAAATTCTACAAAATAATGCTCTCAGAGCTGCATTAGGAATAAAAAAGAGGGAGCATATCTCCTCGACTAGGCGGCAACATAAATGGCTCTCTACGGAGAATAAAATCCAGCTAAAAATGATCTCATTAACCCATAAGGCCTTAAATAATGCAGCTCCCAGCTACTTAATGGACAAAATAAAAAGAAAAACTTCTAATAGACCCATGAGAATCGCCAATTCCAATTGTTTGGCAGTACCTAGATTCAGACTCGCCAAAATTGGTGGCGCCTGCTTCCCTGTGAAAGCTGCTAACCTGTGGAACGCCCTGCCACCTAACCTAAGAGCTGACCAACCCTTCCCCCATTTCAGAAGGAACCTTATCAAACACATTATCGCCAACGACGACTTAACACCCGAACACTCACAAGTGTAGTCCGACCCAATGCACCCTGACGTGACATCAACCTTTATGCTTATTACCGCAAATCCTGTATGTTGCTAACTGTACATTCATGTAAATACGGCAAATCTTTATCTGTACATTCTTGTAATTTGTGCAATATGGTGTAATATTGTAAATTCATTTATATAACATTGTAACATTGTAAGCTTCGCATATACTTGTTGCTGCGCCCGGTAACCTAAGGGTCTGGTGCGCAATATAAATAAATAAACAAACAAACAAACAAACAAACAAACAAACAAGTGGATCGACTCTTCCGACGATGGGGAAAACCGCAGATCGACCAGTTCGCGACGGCGACGGACTCCAAGTGCCCGAGGTTCGCCAGCAGGTTTCCCCAGCAGAGGAGCATGGGCGATGCTTTCTCGTTCCCCTGGGGCGGCCTGTTCCTATGTGTTCCCTCCGTTGCCCTCCGACTCGTCAACCAGCTCAAGAGGTCCCGGTGCAGGATGATCCTCGTCGCACCAGCGTGGCCGAGGCAGATCTGGTTCCTGGACCTTCTGGACTTGTCAGCGTCCCCACCAGTCAAGCTGCCGACAGACGCGGATCTTCTCTCCAGAGAAGGAGGCGCCATACTTCATCACGACCCGGAGTCGCTGAACTTGCAGGCCTGGCTCCTGCAGCACTAGAGTTTGGAGGATACGATATCCCGGCTGACTGCAGAGAGGTCCTTGCAAAGGCCAAGGCGTCCTCAACTCTCTAGTGCTACGGTCATAAGTGGAAGAGGTTCTCTGTCTGGTGCCGTGCACAGAAGATTAGCCCTCTACGGATTGCGGCCCCTCAAGTGCTGCTGTACCTACTGTCGCTGGACTGGCTCACGCCTCCATCAAGATACATCTGGCTACGATTTCCCGATACACCAGAACCACAGGACGGGCGTCCTTGTGGTCCCATCGCCTGGTGAAGGAATTTATGAAGGGACTGTTCCGATCGTTCCCGCCGGTGAAGGCCCTTGCCCCGGTGTGGGAACTCAACGTGGTGCTGACCAGGCTCATGGGGGCGCCATTCGAGCCCCTGCATTCGGCACCATTGAAATTCCTGTCGTGGAAGACTGGTTTCTTGTGGCCATCGCCTCCGCACGGCGAGTAGGAGAGATCCAGGCCCTATCCTGCAAGCCTCCATACTTGACTTTTCACGACACGAGGGTGGTGCTAAGGATGCACCCCTCTTTTATGCCCAAGGAGCCGTCGGACTTCCACCTTAACGAGGTGTTACCTGTTTTCTTCCCGCCGCCTTTGTCACTGGCCAAGAGGACTTTGCACTCGCTGGATGTGGCTAGAGCGCTGAAGTTCTACGTGGACCGCACGAAGAGTTTTCGAAAGACATCACAGCTATTTGTGAACTTTGGACCTGTGAACCAAGGGAAGGCTCTCTCGAAGGCTTCCATTTCCAGATGGCTCTCCGGCTGCATCACGCACTGGCATCGGTTGGCAAACCGACCGTTGCCTGGCATCCAAGAGCCCATTCGACCATAGGTATCGCTGCTACCACAGCGTTCTTGTCTGGTGTGCCCCTGCTGGACATCTGCAGGGCTGCTACGTGGAGGTCGATGCACACCTTCACGAGATTCCACTGCGTCGACCGGGATTCCAGGGAGGAGTCCAGGGTCGGCCAAGCAGTGCTGCGCAACCTGTTCGCCTAGGGTGAGCCTGGTGAGGAGGTAAGAATTGCTTAATGTTGAGTTTTTGATGTAATGCTTAATGTTGAGTCTTTTCCACCGCCCTTTGGTTGTGCATGTGTGTACTACTATGTATTCTTATATTCATGAGCATGTGAATCCATGCCAGACCCCATGCTGGAGAAGGAACAAGTTACTTACCTGTAACTGTTGTTCTCCAGCATGGGTTTGGCATGGATTCACATGTGAACCCTCCCTCCTACCCCTCTGCGGCTCTTCACTTGGTCATACTGCCACTTTGCGTGATACCAAATCTGAAGAAGGCTGCCAGAGGCGGGGCTTAGGGAGAGGGCAGTCATTGACTGGGGGCAGTATGACCCAGAGACCAGTGATTGGTTACTACTGAGAAAGACAGATCAGAAACTAAACCGATACTGATTTTTTCTTTACCGAGGATTCCCGGCCTGACGACGGGGAATATTCATGAGCATGTGAATCCATGCCAGACCCATGCTGGAGAACAGTTACAGGTAAGTAACTTGTTCCTACAGAATTGATTGATGCAACGGAAATCGTAACGTGTTACACGTCCGTTGAATGTACTTTCATGCCTCAAAAAGAAACATTCTTATAGACATGGTCCAAGAAGGATGCAATCCTATCACAATTGACACTGTTGAAATGTGCTATATATCGAGATCAGAAAAGTTTAAACAGTAGGCAATGGTAAAGTCAATGAGATAAATGAACATTACAATACTGGGTACATCTGTTTGAAATAGATCGAAATTTTGCGATCAGAAAGATGATTAGGTGACCTGCCCTTACCTTGACTAACAATTAGATTCAGCAAGCAGGGTAATTAGTAGCAGGAGAACAGGTAGCACGATCACGAGTTGACTTGCAGTGCTCACAGATAGCACGATCACAAGTTGACTTGCAGTGCTCCCAGATGTTCTCACTTAAATATCAAGGGGTTTATAAAGAATTAGAAAAGTGGGTGTGTATGTGAATGAGTGACATGTTTCTTGAGTGGTCTGCTTCAGGGGGGCCTGACTGGAGACACTCAGTCTGGCGAGGCCATGTGACCAATCGCACCAGTGCGGAAGATACCTTTGAAGTGTACATGGTGTTTGACACCTTGGCCGTTCCCATCCCTGTATGCCCCCTTGGGAGGGCACAGCCACAGGTGCGAACTGCCGTTGATAGTGGAGGGGGATGGATGGGCAAGAGGGACGCAGAACAGGCCAGGAACACTGCTGAATGGAGACACACTTATGTGGATTGCAGGGATGCGGTCTGAATCAAGGAGACACTAGGTCCGGTGAGGCCATGTGTACAAAGGCTGCTGTGCGGATGATACCTTTGAAGTGTACATGGTGTTTGGCACCATGGCCGTTCCCGCCCTGCCAGGACAAGTGAGCGTGTCCTTGATTCACTGAAAAATTGAAACTATTCATAAAAGTTGATTTTGTTTTTTATTTTGTTGCTGATGTTGATGGCACAAATGTACTACACATTGTATACTTCGGGCTGCAGCACAGTGTGGAAAGAAAATCCCCTGTACTGACAGCTGACAACATTGTTTCTTGGTTATACGTGAAAGGCACATAAGATGGCCACTGTCATTTCCCCAAATCGCGAGAGATGTATTGAATTGCCAGACTACATTCATTTGGCAGTGATAGATGAAAGTTATCACAATATAGGAGACAAACATTAAATGTTAGTGGCCTAAGTGACATCACATCTAGAGCACACTTACTCGTTACTTGGATTGCGAGGGCGAACTGTTGCACAAAGTTCGTACATAAGCACCATCATAATGCTCAACACAGACCTTGTGAGGCAGGGTGCCCTGAAGTCATGCAGCTCGGTAACGCATAGCGGTTGTGTGTCTTCTTCCAATATGTAGGCCACGCATCCAGAGTTTTCTCTGCAGCACCAGTTCTCCTCCTTGCTTGGCATGACCATGCACCGATTGCAGGTACACCAGGTGAAAAAGTCTTCCATGCGACTAGGCTCATGATCTGTTGATTTGTCCTCCCAACTGTCTTCTGATGCCCCATCGTTTCTGCATCTTTCTTTTTCAACTAATTCCACCTTGGAATACTCCGGCTCGTACTGATAGGGATGTATTGTTGCCATTATACAACCAATTTATAATCAATAGTAATGCTAGTAATAATATCTGTTCACACGGGCTACAAGCAACTACGATAGCTGAACAGAGGAGAAACGCGTCGCAGGATACACAAAAAAAGACAGTGAAACGATTTAAAAAGCAACTCTGATGTCTGAAGAGAAGCGGTCTGTTTATACTTGAGGGAAGAGGCGTCCTGCTGTTTCCATGGAGACAGGTCATTAGCTAGCTCACAGAGAACATTGACACAAGACATGCATTTGCATTGTGAAATGGGCCACACACGTCTAGTGATGTCCGCTTCAGTGGCGGGGGATATGATTTAGTGCCGTGAGAGCAGTTCACCTTAGGGCGATGCGGCAACGGATAAGATTAGCACAAGATGTGGTTGAGGGAAAGGAGAGTTGACGTACCTGTTTCATTGAAATCTGTTAATAAAAATGTATTGGAAAAACAAAATTAGCACAAGATGGCCATGCCCTGCTGCTTGATTTTGCATGTGTAAAAGTGAGGAAAACTAAGGTAAGGTGCATAGGAAATGTTTTTACAATCGATCAACGTATGCTTAAAACCCCATGCCTGAACGCTCGGGACAATGTTTTTGAGCGCACTATTCCTTTAACGCCATGACCAAGGGGGCTAATAAGAGGAAAGGCCCAATGGGCTCTTTCACCGGCCCGAGTCCCTCGACCCCAGACATTCCACCGCCCACTGGCAACTCACAAATACAAAAAGGGGAAGAATGCTCAAGGGATAATCACCTACTCCAAACCATGCAAAATGGGTTCATAGCCATCAACGTCAAACTGGACGATATTGTTGGTACTATCGTATCCCTCAAAGCAAAGATTGACAAAGAAAGCGGTTGCATCACAGAGGCAGAATCACAAAGGCAGAATCACAAATAAGGACGAATGAAGATACAATATCACGCCACGATCGCACACTGAACACCATCCAAACAGAATTGAAGAAAGTGGTGAATGAATGTGAAGATATGGAAGCAAGGGAACAATCCAATAACATCAGCGTTACGAGTATTCCCAAGTCTGCAGCCAAGGGCCACATGGAACTATTCATGGAAAACCTCCTAAAGAAACTGTTGAACCCCTCTCAGCTGTCTCCACAATTCCTCGTTGAGAGGGTGCATTGAACATTAGCCTCCCCTGACACCGGGAACCCTCCCCTCAGGACAATTATTACAAGACTATTAAATTACTGGGATATAGATACAATATTCAGACTTGCGAGGGGAAAAATGCTCATTACAATTTGAATCCAATAGAGTACACATTTATCCAGACTTCGCTGCCCGAGTACAAACGCTAGGATGCTGTAAAACGCCTCCTACGAGCCCGTAAGGTCCCATACTCCCTAAACTCAGAATTGAACACGAGGGTAGGGCCCATTTCTTTGAGGTCCCATCGCAGGCAATGGCTTACGTGGAGGCATCCATACCGAGCCAGCCGAGGCAACCACTTCCAGGGGCTAATATACCACAAAATAACGAGGAGGGACAACAAGATGACAATGATGGAAATGGCT
Organism: Ambystoma mexicanum; assembly: GCF_040938575.1. Classification (NCBI taxonomy): domain Eukaryota; kingdom Metazoa; phylum Chordata; class Amphibia; order Caudata; family Ambystomatidae; genus Ambystoma; species Ambystoma mexicanum. The sequence goes on along the minus strand of NC_090923.1, from coordinate 1,404,113,139 downwards.
GAACACCTGAACAACCTGCCTGGGACGCCTTGGATACCCACAGCAATGGCAACGGACAACAAAAAAAAGAAAACTGAGATAACGTTGAGCCATACAGAAAAGCGAAGGCTATCGACATGCCCCCATGGACTTATCCACGAAGTTTGACGGGACACATCATTCTGTTGGGGGTGATGGTGGTGGGGGGAGGGAAGAGATGGGGAGATCACGTTTGATCGAAGTTCACATGGTTGGGGCCGTTGTTAGCCCTAAACTAAGAAGAGGAAAAACAGAGAAATTAGGTGGCAAAAGTAACACAAGTAAGGTTGTATTCAGTGATAGAATGATGTTGCAACAATGGGATGCAAAGGGATAATAGATATACTACGTTATGACTCCTTGTCTTAATTTGATCTCATGGAATTTAAGAGGCCTCAATAATCCGATTAAAACAAAGATCTGGTTGTACCTAGACCTACATGCACCCAATATATTAATGCTCCAAGAAACCCACGCTGTGGAGGCAACACATAAATATATGGTGCATAAGTGGGGTAGGAACACATTTTACACAAATTACTCATCACAAGCGAGGGGTGTAAAAACATTGTTACACAAAAACATGGACTTCAGGGTTGGGACGACTTATCTAGATCGGGAGGGCAGATACGTTGTGGTGTCAGGCACCGTTAACAACAGAGCATTGATACTAGTAAACGCGTACGGTCCCAATGTAGACGGTTCTGCATTCTACATTACTGTGGCGACCATGATAGCTCAAACCCCCAATGCCCTCATAGTTTGGGAGGGGGGATTTCAACACTACATTAGACCTGCACATAGATAGGTCCAGCACCAAACGCAGACAACTACCTCCCACATGATAAAGCCGATCATGTCACAATACGGTTTAGTAGACATCTGGAGAACAGAACACCCATCCACCAGAGAATACACATACTACTACACTGTGCATGACGCCCATTCTCGGATTGACCTATGGCTGGTGCCAGAGTCTTGGGGGTGGGATGAAGTGTCTGAAACCTCAATACTACCACGTGCACAGTCGGATCACTCACCCATAGTACTTGAAACATGACAGAACAACACATTTGCACCAAAATTAGCATGGAAAATGCCCCCAACAGCACTACTAGACGACTCCCTGGTGGAAACACTCAGAATTGACATAGAAACATTCTTCACAGAAAATGAGACCTCTGTGAACAGTGCCTCCAATGTATGGGAGACTTTCAAAGTCTGGTTCTGCGGCACGATAGCTGCGACATCCGGCATATTGAAGTCAATTAGAACTCAATGATACTGAGGCCGACCTAAGATTTAGAAACTGAGCACAGCAAAACATATGATAGAGCATTGTTGGCTTTAATCAAGGGGAATCAGCAAATGTTTTGTGACTTAGCCGACTGAGAATCGCCGTTCATGATAAAGAGTTCAGGCTAGGTGATATGGTGAGCCGGCTTAATTAGAGGTGAACACAAGTGGGATCACAGACCCGATGGGCTGACAACCATAAACCATGACGAAATTAATTACATGTTTTGGGAATACTATCAAAAACTATATTCAAACAATGATAAGATAACAGCAGATGTAGTGAACAATGCCTCGCACAAACCAAACTACCCACACTAGATAATACATCCAGTATCAAACTAAGTACCCCAATAACAGTAGAAGAAATCACTGAAGCCACAACCACTTTAGCATTGAGCAAAGCCCCGGGCCCGGACGGCATCGGAATCGAGCTGTATAAAACCTACAAAGGCATCCTGGCCCCCAAATTGCTCAAGGTATGGTAGGAGGCCTGCACCACCGGAGCATTGCCACCCTCTCTTACAGAAGCAGTAATAACAGTCCTTGCAAAGCCAGAGAAACCCCCTAACGAGTTATCCTCATACCGCCCACTCTCTCTGATTAACTCAGATGCAAGGATAATAGCAAAGACATTAGCCAATAGGTTATTACCATACATGCCCGAACTGGTTCACCCGGACCAATCGGGTTTTATATCCGGAAGATCAACCGCCCTAAATCTGAGAAGGCTGTTTGGCATTATGGCACAGATTAACCCTGAGATCCCTGCAGTCGCTATGGTGCTGGATGCCAAAACAGCATTTGACTCAGTATGGTGGAATCTTTTATTTGTGGTCCTTAGACGCATGGGACTTGGTGAGGGATTTGTTAAATGTGTGAAGTTGTTGTACACCCACCGTAGAGCCAAGAGACGCACCAACAGGAACTATTCAAAGACGATAACGCTCGCTAGAAGGACCTGACAGGGTTGCCCATTTTCCCTACTGTTGTCTGCTGTTATGCACAATAGGTCAGTTACACACCCATACAACACCTTGCATAACACTCCGATACAAAGTACTGTCAGGCTCCCCGGTTCACAGTCCAACCCTCCAATTATTCCATCACCTAGGGTGCAGGAGAGTCGCCATCACCGATGGTTTCGGGTCACACGCAGAGGACGGTGTTGTTTGTTTCCTCGTCTCCAATGGCAACTGCCATGGAGATTGCGATTGGGCTGGAACAGCCGATCGCGATTGCTTCCTGGTTTCATATCAACTTCCCGATCACGTGCACGGAGCCCCGCTCACGTGATCGGGAGGCGGCTCGCATAAAAGCCGGGAGCTTCGAATCACTCGCCGCTTCACAGCTGTTTCCTAACACTGTTCGGCGCTCTTGACGCTTGTTTTTTGACCACATCGGATTTCGACCTCAGGCTTACTCATCACGGATTTGATTAACTCTTGCTCCTTGGATACGGTTGTCTGATACTCTGCACGGATACTGGTACTTTGGACCTTTGGCTTACGCATAACGGACTGCTTTGGATTTTCCCTATCTGCTCACTTGCTACAACCTGGATTTTGACCCTTGGATTGTTTACGACCTTCCTTCTGTTTTTTTTTTTATTGGAAATCATTACGTTCACCTTAAGGGTTACGGGTGGTCAGCCCGTACCTGCCTCCAGGTACTTGACTGTTTGAATCATCGGCGCTCCCTTGCACCAATACCTCAGGCACTCTTCCACTGAACATAGGTAAGAGAGTATCATTTATTCACATTTAACTAAAGCACTGTCTTTGCCTGTATTAACCCCGACTTCCTTCCAACAGCCTCTGGGATCCTCGGCGCCACCTGATTCTACAAACCAACAACCATCTGTGGCCTCAAAGCTCGCACAGGGAGTGTTTATCTTTCTCTCCCTGAGGGTGATTTGTGGACAGAGGCTCAATACTCTTCACTTCGTGACAAGTCTGGACATCTGCGCTAACAATTGAGCCCTTCGCAAACAGAATCCGTGAATCGCACAGCCATAGAGGAATATGCATACAAGGACCCCCTCAGATGATATCTCTATATGCGGACGATACTTTAATATATCTGAAACACCCCGAAGAAAACAAAGCCGATCCTCGCCGATGTGGATGTGTTCAACCAACACTCGGGAATATAAAATAAATACGTCGAAATCGGAACTGATCCCCCTTAATGACAAGGCTGCTGAACTGACACAGTTGCACGGGATGAGGTGGGCAGGTAGCAGTGTGAAATACCTTGAGGTCCAGGTTGCAAGATCTCAAAAACCTCTACATATCACGCGAGTTACTGCACCACACTTGGAAATAAACTTGCCCTATGGGGAAAGCTCCTACTTTCACTGATAGGAGGAATTGCAGTCCTAAAAATGATAGTAGCCCCCAGGTTATTGTACCTCTTCAACACCATCCCGATCTGGCCAGGGAGACAATATTTTGACTCACTTCACAAACTTGCTGTCGGGTTCGTCTGGGGTGGTAGCACTGCACGGGTGAAGTGGGAGTCCCTAACAGAACCCTATCACCAAGGAGGTCTTGCAGCCCCCGATTTTGAACTAGATTACCTGGTGGCCCAAGTCCACTATGCAGACATTGCGCGTCACGCTAGATTCCTGGAGACGTATAATGACAGACTCCAAATTAAAAACCCATATAGCAGATACATCCTGCTGTGGCACACCCCGGACCCACCCCAACAATGGACACTGTTGTCTAGGTGTCATGGGGCCCTGACAAGGTGGTGATGTTGGGTGACCTCTTCCCAGAAGGTAGATTTGTCACGATAAATGAGTTCAAAGATAAACTGGGTAACAGCCCGGTGAAAATACTGCAATACTATCGGATGAGAGCTGCTGTGAGACGGAAGTGGCCATCTTACCCAGTAGAACCAGAACCCAATTAATACATGGAAATGGTGATACAAAACCATAACAAGAAAAAACTATTAGCAAGACTGTACTTCAAGATACAAGAAGGGGCCCCACAGTCAACCACACTTGGAGAACAATGGAGCAGAGATACCAGGACCGAGATAGATGAATACAGATGGCTGAAAATGTGCAATTTAACTAGAGAATTATCACTTAATACATGACTACGGTTAATACAATTCAAGGTCCTACATAGGATCCATTACACCCCCAGGCACATCACTAGATTCAACCCACAAGATATACAACACTGCCCGAAATGTAATGTAACACGTGGACACTAGACATGTTTTGGAACTGCCCGCCCATAGCTGTCTTTTGACGGAATGTTGCACTAACTCTACACAAAATAGTAGACATCCCCCCATCGCCTCAACTGCTGAATACCTTCTAGGAGATATTGGCAAAGTTGGCATCAAGACCCAGAGGCTATTCAATATAGGCTGCATAATCGCCAAACAATGCATATTGTGGAAGTGGAAAGCAAGAGAGGGACCAACATTGAAACAATGGTTTATTGCAATGTCACATGTGAATGAAAACGAGGTGGGATATGTGCAAACTGTAGTAGCAGCGTCAAGACCAAAAGAAATATGGGCACCATACCACATGTTTCTGGAATGGAAAACCTAATGTAACAACTAGTATGAAACGTGAAACTAGACTAAAGATGTAACAGCTAGTTTGAAACGTGAAACTAGACTACAGAACAAAAGAGATAACGTGAAAATGAACACAAAGAAAGTATGACTATGCTCACATCAAAATCAATAATTGAAGTGTCTTAATGCAAAATGTATAATTGATTGTACCTTCTGTATACAAACCCACTTGTTAAATAAAGTTTTATAAAAAAAAACGGACTGGTAAAGATTGATTTTACTAGAAAACCTTGAGTGTAAGTGTTATTTGGTTACTTGTATGTGTGGATTTCGGTGCTACAGCTCTGCAGCTCACATTTACCCCTCTTGAGATAGGTCTGGCTGCTCAGTCACTCTACCAACCTGTGTAGTACAGAATTATACCAATAGGTGGCTTACCTTATACCAAGAGGACAAGACTGGTGTAGTCTTGTTGGGAAGGAACCAGGGTCATCCTGAACCCCCAAGTGCTTTAGAATTAGGCAAGACCTCTTTTATGCACTATAATGGACTGGGGGGGCAGAGGCGAGGGCACTGGGAAGGTGCTCTCATGCAAATATAATCACATACACCGACATGGGCAGGCACTATTTGCATAGGTTCAGACTCGGCTTGAGTGTTGCCGGAAGAGGTCCCTGAAGGTGGTAGAATCGGTTTGTAAACTGGGCCTCTGCACCTCTGTTTCTGTGCACACCTCTCACTTAGGCAGAAATCATTTTTCAACACCATAGTCACCAAGCCATTGAATGTGGCTGGGCATGCAACACATGCCAACTCGTCATTCAGTCTGCGATGGAACAGGGTAAAACAGGAATCTTCCTGCCGTCTGGCTTCTTTAACAAGCTGTTTGAATTTACTGACATAAGACATTGGGTCTAAAGAGCACTGTTGGAAATCCAAAAGGCCCTCTTGTGCAGAAAAGGCTGTGTCTGTCCGATCAAACATGTTCCTGAATGCTGTCACAAAAGCTGTGTAGTTGTCCAGTAATGGAGCAGCACCTGTGACCAAAGGGGTAGCCCAAGAAAGGGCATTCCTGGTTAAATGTGAGATTAGAAATCCCACTTTTGATTCCTCCAAAGCAAAACACAGTGGTCTAAAAGTAAAATGAATCACACAGGAGTCCAAAAACTGTTGTAGTTTCTTAGGGTTTCCGTCGTACTTGTGCACGGCTGTCCCCAAAGAAGGGGTTTCTTGGGTCAGAACATCCATCGTGATTACCATCTGCTTTAACGCTGAGTTCTCAGCTTTCAAAACCTGCATTTATGCAGTTGGATCTTGCACAGCTCTTATCAGCTCCGGCATAGGTTTCATGTTCGCTTTGGCGTCTCAAACTGTCAGGTATAAAGCTTATCTGGGGTTTATAGAGACTTCTTTGGTTGTTTGCCCTTCAGTTTATCCCGCAGACGTTAATCCTGTAGGTATGGACGGCTCTCCTCGGAAGCCACACCGCCCGGCAAGGTTTGCAACGGCCGGCGTAACCCCCGAAGACAGCCTTCTTTTCCAAGGCAAAAATCCCAAATCGGGGGGGGGGAGAGAACTTGAGTGTAGAATTTGCAGATATGATGCGGGAGTTCCAGGACCCCAGATGATCGATGCAGCAGGTGAGTTTTCTCGGAGAAGGAGGACCAGAATGCATGATCGGGCAGAAAGCGGAGACCGGAGAACAGCAAAGGTAGGAACTTGAAAGCAATTGAGGCCAAGGAGAGGGGGAAAACGCTTCCAGGGAGTTAGAAAGATAAAGCATGGAGGAAAGACGAAAGGTGAGCGTTGAACTTATGTGCCAGGTTACCTAAGCATTGAGACGTGAGGACTGGTTTTCGCCATGGGCCTTTAACGCACCTTCTATTTGCTGCAGGCGGTGAGTGGCCCAGCGAACGTCTGCCCATAAAGACTAGACTGCATGTATTGGAACGACTGCCATATTGGAGGAAGGTACACAGGCTGTGTAATAGATGTTCCTTGTGGGACGGGGTTATTCATTTATGCCAAAGAGACCAGTGAAGGCTCGAGGAAATCATGACAGTAATGCAGCTATCTGACGTGGAGCAGGCTGGAGAGGGGCTGCCGGTGAAAAGGACGCCGAGTGTCATGAACCACCGCCTGCGCCCATTCTGGACTTCGTGGTCCCTGACCCATAGAGGACTGAATTCCGTGATCCTTCCAACATGGCCGTTTGGTGCGGAATGCAGCTTGCCAGTCTTTACGCGCTACGTTCAACATTCTACAAAGCAGACACACCCCAGCGGCTCTGCGTGTCTCAGCGCTATCGCTCGGAGCAGTCTGACGTGTGTTGCCGAAGTTCGCTCGGAATTTCCATCCTAGTCCTGTTTCCCCGAGTCCTTGGATCTACTTCTTCCTTTTCCTTTCCTTGAACTTGCCTTCCTATTCTTCCAGGATCCTCACCTGCGCTCAAGTCACGGCGTTCCGTGCCTCTGAGCTCGGACTTAATCTCCTTCCTGGTTCCTGGTACTGGACATCCGTCCACCTCCTGGAGTAGGACCGCTATCCCATGCTGGAACCAGACGACCAGCACACGAGTCTCTACAAATCCCGGACCGTGCAAAAGAAATCTTCAAAGAAGGTCGCAACCAAGGAAAGACAGGTGAGAAAGGGAGAGACTTGTGACAGATTGAGACACCTAAAAAATGATACGAATACAGAGATGGAAGCCGCGCTTCAAGACCTCATGCAAGGCATGCAGGAATTCAGCACTGAAGTCCAGGACCTTAAGGCAGAGAATGCTGCTTTAAAGCAGCCAGTCTTGTCTCGTGACTCTGCTACTAAGGAAAGTGTCTTATTGGGAGGAGTGGTTGACAAATATGATGGCTCTTCAAAGAAGCTTTGTGCCTTCCTTAAATGTTTGGTGCCTTTCACCTTCAAGCCCTACTACTTTTCCACCCCAAGAGCCCAGGTGGGGTTTATGATCTCCCACCTCACCGGTAACGCCTTAACCTGGGCAATCTCCCTATTCAATTCGGGCGACGGCCTCCTAGATGATTATGATGGATTCGTGGAAGCCCTAAAAGCCATGTTTGATCAGCCAGAGCTTTTTTACAGTGTTCAGGAACGACTACTTGAATTTCAACAAGGATCCCAGGATATGCTTACCTATGTGAACTGCTTTAAACAACTTGTAAAAGAGGCTGATTGGTCCCAAGAAGCCAGCTTCACCCTCTTTCGAAGAGGCCTAAATGAAGAAATAAAGGACGAGCTAGCCAGGGTAGCTCGCCCAAGCTCCTTGCAGGCCCTCATGGACCTATCCCTACAAATTGACTTTCGAATCCAGGAAAGAAAGGCAGAGAAAAGAAAGTCCAAGTCAACATCTCAAAAGGCTGCCACAGACCATACATACAGACCAGAGCTTGCAGCTTCTCCAACCCCAGATTCTGAACCTATGCAACTGGGGGCCTTCCGTGGACCCATTACTCCACAAGAAAGGATGCGCCGGATTCACACTGGACTGTGCGTACTGCGCCTCCAATAAACACCTTGTGAGAGAGTGCCTTATCGCTCCACCACGGCGTTCGGGAAAGGCCAGCTCCCGATCCTAGATGGGGCACAGTTTCGGGAGAAAGGTGTCTTCTCATCAATTCCTTCCTTGAACTCTCCTGGACAACACAATTTTGTGATTCTACAGGCATTCCTATCGCTTTACAAGAAAGAATCCTACCCCATCTTGGCATTAGTGGATTGCGGAGGCATGGGCATATTCATAGATCATGATTGGGTCACTAGTCACAACATCCCCCACGAAACACAAGAGACTACACAACCTGTTGAAGCTATTGATGGGAGACCCTTATCTTCAGGACCCATAACCCTTCAAGCCAAAGAGATTCTTCTTTCTATAAATCGCCATCAAGAAAGGATTACATTTGATATCATAAGATCTGCTCACTATCCTATGGTTCTAGGCATGCCCTGGTTGCAGAAGCATAACCCCTATATCAACTGGGCAGCAGGCTCCTTATTTCTTGGTTCAGAACATTGTATGTCCCACTGTTTGTCCCCAATCACTTTACCAAGTTCCTCTAAAGACTCTCAAACTTAGCAAATTCCAGTCACGGTCGCTAACATTATCCAGATTCCCAGGGCCTACCAGGCATACGCAGATGTATTCTCAACAGCAATTGTTCAAGCTCTGCCACCCCACAGACCAGAGGATTGTGCCATTGACACTGAACCTTCAGCCGTGATCCCTTTCGGAAGAATGTTTATTTTGTCAGAACCAGAAAAAAGGGCCCTCTGGGAATACCTGGACACCAACTTGGAAAATGGAACTATTCGACCATCCAAGTCCCCAGCGGGCGCTTTCCTTTTATTCATTCCTAAGAAGGATTCCAAGGAGCTCAGGCTGTGTTTGGATTACTGTGGCCTTACCCAATGCACTCTCAAGGATCGTTACCCATTGCCTCTCATCTCGGATATCCTGGAAGCAGTGAGAGGTGCAGTCATCTTCACAAAACTTGATCTCAGGGGTGCCTACCATCTTATTCGTATAAAAGGTGACGAATGGAAAACAGCCTTTAGAACACCCTTCAGCCATTTTGAATACTTGGTCATGCCCTTTGGACTTGCTAATGCCCCAGCAATTTTCCAACATTTCATGGCTCGGGTCTTTTCAAGATATGTTGTTCCTCTTCATCATTGTTTACTTAGACGACATACTGATCTACTCCAAGGACCATCTGAAACACGAAGAGCACGTAAGGGCAGTCTTACAACGTTTACTAGAACACAAGCTCCTGGTTAAACCCGAGAAATGTCTTTTCCATGTATCAACTTTTCACTATCTCGGATTCGTTCTTAGCCCAGAGGAGATCGGGATGGATTCTTCCAAGGTTAACTCCATTCTATCTTGGCCTGTTCCGACCACTGTAAAACAAATCCAATTGTTCCTGGGGCTTGCTAACGTCTACAGGAAATGTATACCCGCGTTCTCTGAGATTGTGCATCCCATTGTCACACTATTAAAGAAAGATACTCCCTTTCAGTTGACCTCAGCCCAAGATTCGGCATTTCAACGGTTGAAGTCGGAGTTCACACAAGCTCCCATTCTAGCTCAACCCGACACTGACCGACCCTTTCTTGTTGTAACTGATGCCTCCAACTACACCATTGGGGCAGTCCTGAAACAGGAACTTGGCGACAAATTGGAACACCCCATTGCCTATCTCTCCCACACCTTGACTCCTAGTGAAATTCATTATTCCGTCCTGGAGAAGGAATGGTTAGCCATTCGTCAAGCTTTCACTGAATGGCGTCATCTCCTTCTGGGAGCCAAACACCCGGTACAAGTCTGCGCGGACCATCGGAATCTTCAAGTCCTACAATCCCTGGAATGTCGAAACAGTCGCCAAGCCTGTTGGGCCTTCTTTTTTGCCCAATACCAATTTCAATTCCATCATTTTCCTGGAACACACAACATTATTGCCGATGCCTTATCCAGACGTCCTGATTACGAAACCTTTGAGGAACGGACCTTTCCTAAAATGTTTCCCAACTCAATATTTGTTGCTCAAGCACTCTCTCCTGGAGGATATTCGAGCCCAAACTCAGTCTTCTGACCCCTGGAAGGAGTTTAAGAAGAACAATCAGTGGAATCTCAAATCAAAGGATGGATATCTCTTCAAGGACAATCGACTGGTCATCCCTACGTCTGGACTGAGACAAAAGATCACAAGCCTATGCCATGATACTCTTCATTCAGGACACTGTGGCATAACCAACACCCTCCATCTTGTACAAAGACAGTTTTGGTGGCCAAGGATGAAGGCTGACATCAAGATCCATGTCCAGACTTGTGCAGTCTGTAATCAGAACAAACATGACAATAAAAGACCAGCAGGTCTCCTACACCAACCAGCACTACCAACAAGACCCTGGGAATTCATTGCCACAGACTTTATTGTAGAACTACCTTCTTCCAGAGGCTACACGACCATAAGGGTTACCATTGATTTGTTCACACATATGGCTAATTTTACGCCTCTATACAAACTACCATCCTCATCTGAACTCGCCGGGATTTTCCTAGAACACATATTCCAGCTTCATGGATTACCTTCAAAAATCATTTCTGACAGAGGACCCCAATACATATCCCAGTTCTGGGAACAGCTATGTCGTATATTGGGAATTCAGCGTGCATTGTCCTCTGGTTATCACCCACAGACCAATGGTGCTACTGAACGAGTAAACCAAACCCTGGAACAGTATCTTTGTTGTTTCGCCACCAAAGTCCAGGATGATTGGTCACTCTTAATACCTGTGGCCGAGTTCGCATACAACAATACGGATCATTCTGCTATCAAGACCATTCCTTTCTTCTGTAGACAAGGATTTAATCCTTCAGTCCTACCGTGCGTTCTCCCACATCCTACCCCAGTCCCGGCGGTTGATTCCTGGATTGAAACACTAATCAATGTGCACAAAGAAGGAAAGGAACACCTAGAAAAAGCCTGAAGAGATGTGAAACAATATGCAGATTCCAAAAGAAGGCCTGGCCCTTCCTATTCAGTTGGCAATAAGGTCTGGTTATCCTCAAAACTACTTCCTCTGCACCTACGACCAAATAAATTGGCTCCTAGGTATTACGGACCCTTTTCTATAAAGGAAATTGTTAATCCAGTGGCTTTTCGACTCTGACTACCAGAGTCATGGAAAAGGATTCATCCAGTCTTCCACACTTCTTTGTTAAAACCTTATGTTCAGCCCTCTCGAACTGCTCCAAGATCCACCCCAGTGATTATCAATGACCAACTCGAATAGGAGGTCTCCAGAATTTGTGACTCCAGGTACTGACGAGGTCAACTACAGTATTTGGTCGAGTGGAAAGGGTATCCTCCCAGTGAGCGCACCTGGGAACCCGTGTCAAATATGAATGCCCCCCGGCTGATACGAAGATACCATCTCACCATCCAGGCAAACCCGGAGGAGCTGGGTTTCGGAGGAGGCATACTGTCATGAGCCACCGCCTGTGCCCATTCTGGACTTCGTGGTCCCTGACCCATAGAGGACTGAATTCCATGATCCTTCCAACATGGCTGTTTGGTGTGGAATGCAGCTTGCCAGTCTTCAAGCGCTACGTTTGACATTCTACAAAGCAGACACACCCCTGCGGCTCTGCGCGTCTCAACACTACCACTCGGAGCAGTCTGACGTGTGTTGCCAAAGTTCACTCGGAACTTCCATCCTAGTCCTGTTTCCCCAATTCCTTGAATCTACTTCCTCCTTTTCCTTTCCTCGAACTTGCCTTACTATTCTTCCGGGATCCTCGCCTGCGCTCGAGTCACGGCGTTCCGTACCTCCGAGCTTGGACTTAATCTCCTTCCTGGTACTGGACATCAGACTGCCTCCTGGAGTAGGACCGCTATCCCATGCTGGAACCAGACGACCAGCACACGAGTCTCTATAAATCCCAGACCGTGCAAAAGAAATCTTCAAAGAAGGTCGCAAGCAAGGAAAGACAGGTGAGAAGGGGAGAGACTTGTGACACTGAGAGCTGCAGGAGAGCGAGAAAGACAATGAGGCCAGAACTGGCCACGAGAGGGTCGAGAACACTGCAAATCCCTGAGCCGCATCTCCTCAGCTGGAGCTGTGGGACACAAGCCTCCAATATGCTGCAGACAGCAGCAAGAAGGTTCAGAAGAGGCGAGTGCTGTGCGCCTGAGCTCCCGACGAGAAGGGAGCGAGCGCGAGCCGGATATCAAAAGCTATAGCACCTGGAAGAGTGGCCATACACCAGTGAGTGAGAGCGAGAGAACACTCATGCCGGGGCACTCCAGGGGTTTGGTGTGGGCAAAGAAAGACGCTGATCGAGTGAAAACTGGTAATGAATGGGTCTGGAAATGGAATGGAAAATAGTGAATACCGAATAAGCTGCAAAGTATTTAATGAGTTATTGAATACTGAAAGAAGCAGACATATGAAAAACATATGAAAATACTACACAAGTGAAAAGAAAGTGACATGCATTTGCAAACTAAGTGAAAACATGTCAAAGACATTTATGGACAATGTGAACGTGCAATCCAGTAATGAGAGCTTGTGAAGCAAGTGCAAAGCAAATGATAAGCACTATTGTATGGTGTGAAAGCAAGGTGGTGACAAGGAATAAACACCATGCAGTAAACGGTGTGGAAGTCACGTGTTGGCAGTCAGGAGAAACGGAAGTATATATGGACTAATGACAGAGGAAGAGAGAAAGCCTGTATTAGCAATGAAGTCCAATGAGATTGATTCAATGAACATTTAAAACTGCTATTGGTTATCAGCAGTGTTGGATTGATTGGTTGGGCAATTGCCCCTTGGCCAAATCAGAAGACACAATTTTGGGGGCAGGGCTGTATTATTTCAGTGTCTGGGCCGGTTTCTGACACTTTTTAAAATCCACATTTATGTATAAAAGACACTGTAGATTTCACTGTTATTAAAATTAATTTTGAATGATGTCAGCAGCAACGCAGTTTAATATGTGCAAACTACAAATGTGGGTAAACTGGAATACCAGTGCACTAAACCCCAAACAAAGGTCCATCTGTGTGCCAGCTGCACGTCTAGTATAGTGGTTATGCCCTTCACCAAAGGAGATAACCTAACAAATGTGAATACTAGTAACATGTGCTTAGCAAAAAATGTATTTTAGTCTTGTGTTTCTAGAACAGTCCTTTGGACAATTCAGCCTTGAGCAACCTATACGTGTTTCGACACATCGGCTTTATCAAGGCTGCCAGTTAATGTAATTTGTACCACAAACCAAATGAATTATATAAGCATCAATTGGTCATTGAGTAATACGGAAATCAAATAAGTTGCATTATATATACATTTCATCCAGTAAATAAATTGATGGCACATACCAGAGAGAAGATGGGTATGCAGGTACGTTAACAGAGGGAACATAAAGAAATAAAATTCCATATTATGGTCAATCATGTCCTAATTCCAGTAAAACATAACTGATACAATCATTAAAGTGCGGTCTTTGTACTGCATATCGAGTAAAGTGCTCACTGTTGCTAGAGTGCACATCTGAGATACCCAAATGCTGGAACATGCAAGGATTTCAATTGGCCGTAGTGAATGTTGTAGCCTTTAAGACTAAATCGACCCCCTCCTGGAGTGTTTTGTGAGTGAAATTCCCATAACCAATGATCTTATGCGTGCAAAGAGGAGGAACTAATATGATCCAGGTAACAGAAAAAACTCACCAGTAGGCAAAATTGTATGAACCTGTAATACACGTTTAATTAATTGAGGATTATATTAAATATATACCATGATAATTGAGCAGAATATCCTATGAGAGCTGAGACTTAAAATTAGTATTAAAGTATTTTACCCCTTGCTGTGGGTGAGTTCGGTATGCCGCACTCTGATTTGAAATTAGAATGCTGTTGGGACAATTAATATTCGAGTATGTGTTAGTACTATTGGTTATGTAAATCTAACTAACTAGCTATTGGTTAAAATAGCACACGCTTACCTTGTAAAGATCTACCATGTGGTATATTGGCAAATGAGCCTTCCTGAAATTGTAATTACGCCTTGTTGGCCAACACCAATATAAAGGGATAACGACAGTAGATCTCCTGAAAATAACATGATGAAAACTATATGCATCAATGCGATCTCTCGAACAGATTGATAAGGATGCTACTTGGAAGTGTGAAAAGTAATTCACCTACTGTGTACCAATAGACAGATGTCCGTTCAGGAATTATCTGATGCGACATCTGCGTTTGTTAGCACGCCTGCGCCTTGCTGCAACACTATTTCCGGATGTACGCGGCCATGATGTCTTTGTGTGTTGCCGTACGTCGACAACTAGACCGTTCAATGAGATAAGCGGAACTGTGCACAGAACCTCCTGTGTGCACATCTGAAGCATTGTAACAAACCGCACAATCAGTTAAAAGGATTATTATAAATTGGTGGAACCTATTGGATGCTGTAAACCAATGAAAATAAATTAGAGTAATGAGAACTTAAAAATCATAATCCATAATTATCCTTGCCTGTTTGATCCTGCATTCAAGGAACTCCAGATATGCTAATTTGACAGGTCCTAATGACCTGTATTCCTTGTCTAATGGTCTATTTTCAAGAAATTCACAGAAACATGAGACCTCTCAATATTAGAGCCGAATGAAAAATTAATACATTGATCATTATACCAAACTACAATAACAAGCAGGAAATGTAACATGTTGTAGTAATATACAGATGATAAAAAAAATATAAAAGCAAAAAAGAGAATACAAGCATCAACCTAGAAAGACATGCATTTTGTGTTCCGAGTTTAAGCCTTTAGTTGTAAGTGTAGTAAGCAAATTTGGATTCTAAACATCTCAACAGACGTATAACATCCCCTCCACGGTTGCTCAGTTTAGCCTGATACAATCCTATGAATCTCATATCACTCTTGTCATTCATCTGATGACAAGTCTGCCAATGTTGTGAGAGGAGTAGTCTCTGATCTTGACTACTTAGCCTATGTAGGTGTTCCCGAATCCTTAAAAGTCTAATAGTGCTACAACATATTTTTTTTACAAATACAAATTATGGCATAAACCACTTGTGGTTTTACAGTTGATAACATCTTTAATCTTGGTTGTAATGCCTGCTTTGTAAGTGAATTGTTTGGTGACCTGGTGTGCATATTAACACATATTGCAGGTGCCACATTTGTGGAACCCTTTAAGTGTCCGTAACCAGTCACTACTGCCAGGGAATTGGCTACCAGAATGATCTAGAAATGAGGGGCACAACACATTTGTTATAGTCGGTGCCCTACTATATATAAATCTGGGTTTGTCCCATATATATAATTTGAGGTTTGAATCCAGCAATAGGAGGTGCCAATGTTTCTGAACAATTTGATAAAGAGTGTGTGCCTCTTTTGAATATTGTGTAACAATATCCACTGTCTGGTTAGTATCCTGAATAGGCTTGTGTGTACATTGTAACAAATCTGTCCTCTTCCGTTTCTCAATTTTGTTACAGATTGGCTTCTTGGTACACTCTACAGGTGACTCAAGAAAGATCATGCTGTTCAGTTCACCAGATGCGACCCCCCCTCCTCTCTGCCAAGCTTACCCAGTTTCTGAAATCCATCTACTCATTATTTGATTCTATCCTTCTTAGGTCGATACATTGACCATCATTAATTGATTGATTGATATTTTGTTTCGAAGGGATTGTGTCCTCTGACATATTCCTTATCTATGATAATTGTATCTCCAGCTTGCTGGCCTCGGAATTTTTTCCCCCAGTAGAGGGCGCTGTGCGTCGACGTCCGTCGAGTAGGTGTTCCTCGACAGCCACCGTATCGACGCCGATGTTATCATGCCTATAAATGGCCACGCGCAGCGTCCGTTGCTCAGTTCCGTTTTTCCGCGCTTCGTGTGCCTCGGAATATCGTTGCTCAGTTCTTCAATCGAAATATACTTCATTATTCCTCGAGAATACCGACTCGTACTCGATGGCTTCCTCCTCCGACCCGACGACTCCTCGGTCCGGCTTCAAAAAATGTCGAGACTGTGAGAAGAAAATGTCATTGACTGATCCTCACAGGATCTGTTTGTGGTGCCTGGGAGTCGAGCACCAGTGTTCGGAGTGTGAGGAATGCTTGTCCATGACGGCAAAAGCCTTGAAGGAGCGTAAGGGGAAGCTCGAGAGAGGTAGGTCAGTTAAAACTTCCTCGAAGGTTTCCGAGGTAGAGTCGAGACATTCGTCTCCTCACCGTCGAAAACACTCTCGTTCTAGGTCTCGAAGTGGCTCCCACCACTCGTCGACATCTAGACACTCGAAAAAGAGACGTAGAAGATCCCCTTCATAGTCTTCTTCTAATTCCCCTGAAAAAGTACCTTGCCCCACTAAACACAGTTCTCAGGCTGAGTGGGAGGAATTCAGAAAAAAGATGCTAAGCGTCTTTGAGAAAGCGTCCTCGACCCCCTCGAAGACAGCTGAGGGTGATACCCCGGGTGAAAAGCCCAAAAATTCTAAAAGCCGCAAGTCGAAGCACCCGGCAAAAGAGTCTACCCGAAAGCGCCACGGGCCATCGGGAAACAAAGCATCTGTCATGACCGCAGCCTCCAAGGAGTCAGGTTTAGCCCAACTGCCTCGGAAGCTGGGTCACAACTTCATTTCCAGGCACCCATCGGCTCCCATAGGGGCCTTATGGACCTTGTCCTGGCGCCAGTGGCGCCAGGCTCATAAGGGGACCCAGTCCCGGCACAGGACGTGCCGGGCTCATGATGTAAGGAATGGTGCTTGGGTGGACCTACCTGCTGCAGACCATGCTGCTCACTCACCTGCAGGATGAAATCCTCATCCATCCATGGCTGGAACTACTTTACCTACTGGGTGTGGCCAGCACCACTCCCTGGGACTGGATACTGGAACTATTCTGGAAGCTGGGACTTCTTACCTGGGCGAGGCTGCTCTGGAAGGAGACACCTAAGCACTCCAGTAAGCTATTTAAACCACACCCGATCAGAGCAACGTGCTTCGCGTTATTCTGCAATAGCAGCAGGACGCTCACCGTGTCAGCTCCAGAGAATCTTCAACTTCTGCATCTGGGGAAGAGAAATCCGCAATCTTACCTTCTGAAATACCATCTTCGTCTTCAGCAGCATCAGAAAAGGGAAAAGAACACCAGGTTAGCACGAGATAAAAACCAGCGCAGCACTTGCCCAGTCCATCGGTGCATCTCAAGCCACGGGCTGCAGCTTTCCATTTTTCCGGCACCCTGTGGAAGCAAAGACATTGGTTAGTAAGCCTCCGTGAAACTTTCCTTACCTGCGCTGCATTCTTCTTGCCTCCGCCGACGCTGCTACTCGCATCTGCAAAACAAAAGGACATCATTAAGAAATACAAAACTCCATCTATACGCACGTGTTTGGGGCAGCGCTCATCTTTCTCACTCCTCGGCGCATTCCTCGACATCCATTTTTCTACCCAGCTGCTTCTGCGACCTGAAAAAGGAAAAGAGACATTAAGAAGTGCTTTTAACTTCGAATTGACATTTTCTACTTACTTGCCTGCAATACCTTCGCCATTCCATCGCTCTCCGGACCTCCATATTCAAGCAACCGCCGTTCGTGCTGCTAACAACGGCCGAGCTCCAAATCTTCATCCTCTGCAACCAAGAGGCTGGACAATTAACCAGTGAAGTAACTGGCTTCGGCGCCCCTGCACAGACGCAGGATGGAGAGCTCCGCTTTCACCTACATAAGGTGAGCACATTTAGCCTACAAACTACTTGGGAGTACCAGGAAGGGGAGGCAGCTTACCCAGTCAGGCTTATATATCCATATTAACCCCTTGCTCTCATAATTGCAGACACCTCACCCTTCAGATCAAGATCTCAGTGAGGAAAGGGCCTTTCCAGGGTGGCATTCGAGGCCTGCGCGTGACCCTAGAAGACTCCGAGAACCCCCAGCCCAGACCTGCGCCTCCGAGGGATTCAGGTGAGCGTTACAGAACGCGAAGCCCACCGCAATTTTCCCACCCAGGCGCAATGGAAACCTCGGACACAGATCAACTGGCTCAATTGCTTGGGGAACTAAGGGCAGAAGTACACGCATCTCGCCAAGAAACAAACGCTTTACGAAGGGAGTTGATCATTGCCAAGGAACGGACGGATGATCTGGCCAGACAGTTGCTACAGGCTCAAGCGGGACAGACACCACTGCCTCCCTATGGAGGGGGCGGCACTCCTACAACCCCAAGTAATCCGGTGCAAATTAATCTGCCAGGGAATGTGCCTTTGGCCCCGCCCGAACGTTTTTCCGGTGATCCAAAGCGATATGCAGTATTCATCAATCAATGCCGCTTGCACTTTCTGTGTAGACCCGCCGCATTCCCAACGGACCAAGCCAAGGTAGCGTTTGTACTTTCCTATCTTAGCGGTAGTGCTGCAGATTGGTCCATTCCTCTCGTGACACAGGATGACCCGCTCCTCTATAACTTTCAAGACTTTCAGACCAGTATGGAAAAGTTGTTCGCAAGACATTCACAGGGGCAGGCCTTGGACAATGAACTCCTGTCACCCAGACAAGGTAATCAGGATCTCCTGGCTTACATAGCGTCCTTTAATAGACTGGTGGTTGAGACCAGGTGGCCTGAAGATAAGAGAATCACGCTCTTCTACAGAGGTCTACGTGGGGAACTTAAAGACGTTTTAGCACAGGTGGTTAATCCGCCGCAAGACTGTTCAGATTATATCGATCTAGTAGTCCAATTAGATCATCGGCTACAGAACAGGAAGACCGATCGATCCAGATTTGAAACCCGGGTACTTTCAAGACCTCAGAGCTCCGCTAAAGGGAATGACTCTGTGGAACCAATGCAAATAGGAGTAGTAAAAGGACCATTAACTCAGAAAGAACGGGAAAGAAGAAGGCAATTACAGCTGTGCCTATACTGTGGGAATTGTGGACATTTCCTTCGTGATTGCTCAGTGAAACCGGTCAAGAAGACAGTAGGAGTTTCTGATAAAAATGCTGAGAAACTGGAATCGGGAAACGACCTTGCCCGACAAGCGTAGAGGTCCGCTTGCCGAGCGTTAAAACCAGTTCCTTGACCTCGCATTTGGTAATGCCTATGGTCCTCATAAGTCCCAATAGACCAGATTGCATGCATGCTATCAAAGTATACATTGATAGCGGAGCAATCGGTAATCATGTGGACCAAGACTTGGCTACCAGGATGGATCTTCCCCTACGTCCCAAGATGGTAAAGGACGTAATCACTACAGTGGATGGTACTGAAATAGCTTCCAGACCAGTTTCTCATACCACCATGGAGGTAACGTTGTTATGTCAAGACGGACATCGGGAGAAGATCGTGTTTGATGTAATCAAGGCCCCGCAGTTTCAGGTGATTCTGGGAATGCCTTGGTTGGAAAAGCACAATCCTCAGACTGGCGAGCCAAGGTAATTCGGTTTCCAGAATGCGCTTCAACCTGTTATCCTCAGTCCGAAATCAAGCTAGCAGCCATCACTTCCGAGGACCCCCGATTACCTCTGGAATACCAAGAGTTCAGCGACGTCTTTCAGAAAGATCAAGCCAACACCCTGCCTCCGCATCGGTCATACGACTGCCAGATAGACCTAATACCTGGGTCCACCCCTCCGTGCAGTAGAATATATGCCCTCACTGAACCAGAAAACCTCCATCTCGGGCAATACTTGGACCAGTACTTGGCTAACGGATTCATCCGCCCCTCGAAATCCCCGGCTTCCTCAGCTTTGTTCTTCGTCCCGAAAAAGGAAGGTGACCTAAGAACTTGTATCGATTATCGCGCCCTGAACCAGATTACAGTCAAAAACCGATACCCGTTGCCCTTGATTCCTGAATTATTGGACCAGGTAAAAGGCGCCCGCATATACACAAAGTTAGACCTCAGAGGAGCTTACCATTTGGTACGCATTAAGGAGGGCGACGAATGGAAGACGGCCTTTCGCACTAAATATGGATTATTTGAGTATCAAGTAATGCCCTTCGGTCTATGTAACGCACCGGCCGCTTTCCAGTTTTTCATGAATGATGTCCTCAGAGAACTTATTGATGTGTGCGTAGTCGTTTATATTGACGACATCCTGGTATACTCAGCCTCAGAAACTGATCATCGTAGACACGTCACAGCGGTTTTACAGAGACTTCGCCAACACCGCTTGTTTGCTAAACTGGAGACGTGCACCTTTCACGCAAAGGAAGTGGAATTTTTAGGGTTCATCTTATCACCCAACAGAGTTCACATGGACTCAAGAAAAGTGGATGCTATCACCAAATGGCCTTCCCCAACTTCCGTGAAAGGTGTACAGAGCATGCTGGGCTTTGCTAATTTTTACCGAAGGTTCATTCCTGAATTCTCTCGGGTAGTCCAACCTATCACGGCTCTTCTGAAAAAGAATAAAAAATTTGAGTGGACTCCAGAAGCCGAACAAGCCTTCCAAGAATTAAAAGCCAAATTTATCTCTGCTCCAGTCTTAAGGCATCCCCGTCCAGAACTTCCCTACATCGTCGAGACAGACGCTTCCAGTCTTGCAATGGGGGCGGTGCTGTCACAAAGAGACCTCGAAACGCACCAGTTACACCCTGTAGCCTTTTGGTCTCGCAAATTTTCAGCTCCTGAGATCAACTTCACAATTACGGACAAAGAACTCTTGGCAATTAAGTCCGCCGTTAAGGCCTGGCGGCATTATCTTTTGGGAGCCCGGCACACAGTAACTGTAATCACGGATCACCGTAACCTCCAGTACCTGAAGTCAGCTAAAGCTCAATCTTCGAGGCAACTACGCTGGGCTTTATTCTTCGCAGAATTCGATTTTGTAATCACATATCGACCAGGCGTTAGGAACGGAAAAGCAGACGCCCTTTCGCGGATAGGGGTAGACGAACTTACAGCTAATCCGGAGCCGGTGCCAATAATTCCTGAACAAAAGATACTAGGAGCAATCAACACACTATCCCTCGAAGAGATTAAAGCAAGGGTCAATCAACTCATAACTCCCGAAGATTCATCGAATTGGCAATTGAAAGGAAAGGATTTTACAATAGATCAGAACCTATTGTATCTCCAAGGAAGACTATTCTTACCCTGCGCTGACTTACAAAAACAGGTCATCACCTGCTACCATGATTCTCTAATGGAAGGACATCCTGGAGTTGCCAAAACCTCAGAGAAAATTAAAAGGCATTTTTGGTGGCCATCTTGGAGGAAAGATGTTAAAGAGTTTGTGGCTTCTTGTGGTATCTGCACACAAAACAAGAGTCAGAAGGAAAAACCAGCAGGATTACTACGTCCAATAGACATTCCACCAGGCCCTTGGCACACGCTCTCGATGGATTTTATCACGGATTTACCCCCTTGCTCCGGATACAACACAATTCTAGTGATCGTGGACCTTTTTTCAAAAATGGCTCATTTTATCCCACTGAAGGGTTTACCTACAGCTTCCATTCTAGCCCGAGAATTTCTTGAAAACATTGTCCGGTTGCACGGTTTCCCTTCAGTACTAATCTCTGACCAAGGGAGCCAATTTATTTCCCATTTTTGGCGGAGTTGTTGTCGTTTAGCACAAATTGATGTACGACTTTCCACCAGCCATCACCCTCAAACCTATGGGCAGACTGAGAGAACTAACCAAACTTTAGAACAATATCTGCGCTGCCTGTTGCATCAATCCGAGGGTACTTGGAAGGATGTCCTTTGGATTGCTGAATACGCTTACAATAATTCAATCCATTCTGGGACGGGAAAAACCCCTTTTTTCCTGCTGTATGGAAGTCATCCTCGAACCTCAAATCTGGACCCACCTCAAGCTCTCGGAACACCTGCTGTTGACCATCTGCATTCGACGATAACTCAAGCATTTAAAGAAGCCACAGCTCATCTTCAACAAGCTAAAGAATCATACAAAAAAGGAGCAGACCAACATCGAAAAGAGGCTCCTCAATATCAAAAAGGAGATCAAGTCTGGCTGTCCACTAAACATTTATCTTTAAAAGGGCCACGCACCTTCAACCCAAGATATTTAGGACCCTACTCGATCACGGCCGTGATTAACCCATTGGCTGTCAAACTAGAATTACCTACTCGAATGAAGATACATCCTGTCTTCCATGTTTCTCTCCTGAAACCTGTGCAACCCGGAACCCGTTTGACTAAACCTCCTGAGCCAATCCAAGTTGACGGAGAATCCGAATTTGAGATTCGAGACATCTTGGACTCCAAAATTTCCAAATCAAAACTATACTACCTGATTGATTGGAAGGGATATGGACCCCAGGAGAGATCTTGGGAACCCTCAGAATATGTACATGCACCTCGTCTAGTCTGAAAATTTCATCTGGCTTTTCCCAACAAGCCAAAACCTCCGGAAAAGACAAGCTTGGGAGGGGCCTTGAGGGGGGGTGCTGTCATGACCGCAGCCTCCAAGGAGTCAGGTTTAGCCCAACTGCCTCGGAAGCTGGGTCACAACTTCATTTCCAGGCACCCATCGGCTCCCATAGGGGCCTTATGGACCTTGTCCTGGCGCCAGTGGCGCCAGGCTCATAAGGGGACCCAGTCCCGGCACAGGACGTGCCGGGCTCATGATGTAAGGAATGGTGCTTGGGTGGACCTACCTGCTGCAGACCATGCTGCTCACTCACCTGCAGGATGAAATCCTCATCCATCCATGGCTGGAACTACTTTACCTTCTGGGTGTGGCCAGCATCACTCCCTGGGACTGGATACTGGAACTATTCTGGAAGCTGGGACTTCTTACCTGGGCGAGGCTGCTGTGGAAGGAGACACCTAAGCGCTCCAGTAAGCTATTTAAACCACACCCGATCAGAGCAGCGTGCTTCGCGTTATTCTGCAATAGCAGCAGGACGCTCACCGTGTCAGCTCCAGAGAATCTTCAACTTCTGCATCTGGGGAAGAGAAATCCGCAATCTTACCTTCTGAAATACCATCTTCGTCTTCAGCAGCATCAGAAAAGGGAAAAGAACACCAGGTTAGCACGAGATAAAAACCAGCGCAGCACTTACCCAGTCCATCGGTGCATCTCAAGCCACGGGCTGCAGCTTTCCATTTTTCCGGCACCCTGTGGAAGCAAAGACATTGGTTAGTAAGCCTCCGTGAAACTTTCCTTACCTGCACTGCATTCTTCTCGCCTCCGCCGACGCTGCTACTCGCATCTGCAAAACAAAAGGACATCATTAAGAAATACAAAACTCCATCTATACGCACGTGTTTGGGGCAGCGCTCATCTTTCTCACTCCTCGGCGCATTCCTCGACATCCATTTTTCTACCCAGCTGCTTCTGCGACCTGAAAAAGGAAAAGAGACATTAAGAAGTGCTTTTAACTTCGAATTGACATTTTCTACTTACTTGCCTGCAAAACCTTCGCCGTTCCATCGCTCTCCGGACCTCCATATTCAAGCAACCGCCGTTCGTGCTGCTAACAACGGCCTAGCTCCAAATCTTCATCCTCTGCAACCAAGAGGCTGGACAATTAACCAGTGAAGTAACTGGCTTCGGCGCCCCTGCACAGACGCAGGATGGAGAGCTCCGCTTTCACCTACATAAGGTGAGCACATTTAGCCTACGAACTACTTGGGAGTACCAGGAAGGGGAGGCAGCTTACCCAGTCAGGCTTATATATCCATATTAACCCCTTGCTCTCATAATTGCAGACACCTCACCCTTCAGATCAAGATCTCAGTGAGGAAAGGGCCTTTCCAGGGTGGCATTCAAGGCCTGCGCGTGACCCTAGAAGACTCCGAGAACCCCCAGCCCAGACCTGCGCCTCCGAGGGATTCAGGTGAGCGTTACAGCATCTTCTACGCCATCGTCGAAAGTCCCCTCGAAGTATAGATCGGCGCCATTGACGCCGTTATCGAGGGGTTCTTCGACGCTTCCGCCGATCGAGTCGACGCCGGCGTCGCCATCAACGCCGATAAAAGAAAAACCCACAGCTACTCCACAGCCAACGGTTACTCCGAGAGCCTCCGACACGACGTTGAGAACGTCATCGACATCCTCTAGCAGGATTACGATCCTCTCGAGTTCTTCGAGGCCTCTTCCAGTTTTCTTGACGCCTTTGTCGGCACCTTCGAGGATTTTTACATCGCGCCGACGACATCGACCTTTTCAAGGCCACTAATGATGGCTCCCTCTGCTTTAGAGATGGGTTTTATACCATTTCACAGGCCAGAGCATCCCCCCTTAACTTCAATTTATGAAGAAAGGGAAGATTCTGATCAAGAAAGGCCTTTTGGGCTGCAGAGGACCACATCACCTGAACCAGAGACTTTTGACTCTGAGGAAAGAAGGTTGAAAGACCTTCAGGATGTATTAAAGGAAGCAAGTGGTTTCGACACTTCCCCTGAAGTGGAATTTGTCAAATTAGACCCAGGGGAACATGCTGAAACCCCTTTTAGAACCCTCATGTCAAGAATCATAGAATTCATGGGTTGGTCTACACCTTCACCTGTTTTTCAGCAGGATGACCTCACTGACATTTTGGATAAAGGTCCACAGGAAGATCCTGTGGTTCCATTTCACTCTGCCTTACAGAGAAAGATTTTAACTAACTGGGAAACTCCTGAAGTTATCCCTGCGGTTAACAAGAAGTTGTCAGCGAAATATAGGGTATCTGCTTCTGACCCTGAATACCTATCTAAACACCCTACTCCAGAGAGTCTGGTGGTCCAGGCTGCAACTTCATCAGGCAGTACATCTGCATACCCCACTGCTCCACAGGATAGGGATGATAACAAATATGATGCCGTGGCTAAGAAAGTCTTCTCAGCCTGTAGCATGGCTTTAAAATCTATTAATGCGACTTGTACGCTCGCTAGGTTCAGCCACACTCTTTGGGAGTGTGCTTCATCAGCGGCTGACTGCCTCCAGGAAGGAGAAGAAAGGGACACATTTTTAAATATCATCAGAGATGGTAAAGATGCAATGTGTGAGTCCCTTCAAACTGGCATTGATTCTGCTGACAGTATCAGCAGGGCCATGGCGGCAAGTACCACAATCCACAGGCATGCGTGGTTGAGAAAGTCCGGCTTTGCTTCTGACGTACAGGCCAGACTTTTAAATATGCCCTTTGACGGCTCTTCCCGGTTTGGTAAAAAGGCGGATGACAGTTTGGAAAAACTGCAAACATCTAAAGCAGCCGCCAAGTCACTACGAGCTGCAATCCGCTAAACTAATTTTCGTCCCTCAAGATCCTCTTGGATAGGAAGGTCCTTTCGCTATTATCCCTCATATGGAAGAGGCAGAGGACGGCCGGCTCAAAGAGGCCAAGGAAAATTTACCTGTGGTGGATGGGGTAGAGGAAAGAAAGCCGCATCAGCAGGAGCAGGAGCCGCTTTACCTTCGGCAACTGCATCAGCCGCTCCCAAACCACTCTGAGGTCTCCCATCACAAGACACCTGTAGGGGGCAGGTTAACTCACCATCTGACGGAATGGCAGGCTATTACGTCAGATGCTTGGGCATTGGAGACAGTTGCCCAAGGTTACTGCCTGCCTTTTCTACGCATCCCTAAGAGCCATCCACCGGGGAACAGCTCTCTGAAAGTGCCGGATCCGCTCCTCTTGCAGGAAATTGTAGACCTGCTAGAGAAAGGTGCCATAGAACCGGTACCTGTAGCTGACAGGAACAAGGGCTGGTACTCCCCCTACTTTCTCATACCAAAGAAAGACGGAGGACTGAGACCCATCCTGGACTTACGAGAATTGAACAAGTTCCTCAGGAAGGACAAGTTCAAGATGGTAACTATATCTCAGATCTTTCAGGCCCTCCAGCTTCAGGACTGGTTGGTATCTCTGGACCTTCGGGATGCTTATTTCCATGTGCCAATCCATCCCAAGCACAGGAAGTACCTGAGGTTAACAATTGGCAACTCTCATTATCAATTTCGAGTTCTGCCTTTTGGACTGACCTCCGCCCCGAGGGTCTTCACCAAGCTAATGTCGGTTGTGGCTGCAAGTCTAAGGAGGGAAGGGATTCATGTCTACCCCTACCTGGACGATTGGTTGATCAGAGCAGTTTCTTCGGAACAAGCTCGGATCCAACTAGATTATGTCTGCCACTTGCTTCACAAGCTGGGCTTCTCCCTCAATTTAAAGAAGTCACAGATGATACCACCACAGAGACTCCAGTTCATTGGAGCAGTCCTGGACACGTCCCTGGGAAAAGCCTTGCGACCAGAGGTGAGGGCTCAAGATATTCTGCAGATGGTCACCAGGTTTCAAAATGCCCAACGTCTCGAAGCCTACGACTTTTTGAGGTTGCTAGGCCTCATGGCATCCTGCATATCCCTTGTGCCAGAGGCTCGCCTGAGAATGAGATCCCTTCAATGGGCACTGAGGACTCAATGGTCTCAATTCTCAGGGAGGATGACAGATCTCCTTCAGATTCCGGTCAGACTAGCTCGAGACCTTCAGTGGTGGGCCTGTCGGGAGAACATTCTGAAAGGAGAACTGTTTTGGCAACCATGGCCGGAGATAACAGTAGTCACGGATGCCTCACTCACGGGGTGGGGAGCCCATGCCAACGACTTGACCATCAGCGGTCGTTGGTCTCCATCGGAGTCCAGACTACATATCAACCTGTTGGAGCTGAGAGCCATCAGACTGGCACTGAAGGCTTTTCTGCTGTCTGTACGGGGGAGAAACGTCCTGATAATGACGGACAATACAGTGGCCATGCACTACCTCAACAAAAGAGGAGGTGTAGGGTCACTGCCACTGTGCAGAGAGGCGATGCAGCTCTGGTTTTGGGCAATTCAGGAAGAAATCTCTATCGGCAATTCACCTAGCCGGAGAGAAGAACTTGACAGTGGACGCTCTGAGCAGGCAGAACACAGTCTTCCACGAGTGGGAGATAGCTCAGGAAGTCCTTCAAGAGATCTTCACCCTTTGGGGAACCCCTCAAGTGGATCTGTTCGCCAGTATCAACAGGAAGTGCGACAGATTTTGCTCAAGGGAATTTCCCCCGAGAGGAGCTCTAGGAGACGCGTTCGTAGTGGACTGGGAGTTCCCACTTCTGTACGCGTTTCCTCCGGTCCCTGTCATTCCTCAAATGATCAGGCGGTTGAGAAGGTTTCGGAAGACCATGATCCTAATTGCCCCGGATTGGGCCAGGAGAACGTGGTACCCGGACCTTCTGAACATGTCCATCCACCCTCTAATTCGTCTACCGTACAGAGAGGATCTTCTCTCGCAGAAGGGAGGTCAGGTTCTCCATCAAGACCCTCAACCTTCACGCTTGGTATCTGAAAGGTTGAGGTACAAGCATTATGACCTTCCAGATGACGTCATGGAGGTGTTGCTTTCGGCCAGAAGGCCAGCAACTAAAACTCTATACCGCTGCCGTTGCAATACATTTTGCAGCTGGTGCAGAGAAAAGAATATCGAACCCTTTTCATGTGGTACACCTGCGGTGTTATTCTTCTTACTTTATTTGGCAAATTCAGGCCTTTAAGTTGGCACTATTAAGGGCTATCCTGCAGCGCTATCGATCTTTAAACGCACTGCAGAGGAGCCTTCATATTTCAAAATTCCATTGGTAATACAATACCTGAAAGGTCTAACTAATGTTTACCCTCCAAGACCATTTCAAGTTCCCTAATGGGACTTAAATCTAGTTTTAAACTTCCTAAAGGGTGCTCCATTTGATCCACTCCACTCTTGTTCATTGAAGTTTCTCACCCTCAAAACTGTTTTATTGGTAGCATTAACATCTGCTAGAAGGGTTAGCGAGATACAAGCCCTATCTTGTAAACCTCCTCATACAATTTTTCACAAGGACAAAGTCGTTCTACAGGTGAAGCCTAACTTCCTCTCAAAGGTAGTTTCTGAATTTCACATTACTCAGAAGATTACTTTACCTTCATTCTATCCTCCTCCCCATCCGGGGAAAGAGGAAGAGAGACTACACAGGCTGGACCCTAAACGAGCCTTGAGTTTTTATATCAGTAGACTTGCTAAAATTAGACAAGCAGACCAACTCTTTGTAGGTTACGCAGGACATAAACTGGGATTACCAATAACCAAACAAACCATCTCCAGATGGATTATTTTAGCCATTCTGGAATGCTACAAACTGGCAGGGAAAGAGCCCCCTCAAAATCTAAGGGCTCATTCAACCAGGGGTATCGCAGCCTCCTCAGCTCTTCAAAAAGGGGTACCAATTCGAGACATATGTGCGGCTGCCACATGGTCGTCCGCACATACCTTTACCAAATTTTGTAGCGTGGATTCCTCCTCTAGTCAAGAGACTAGATTTGGCAAAGCTGTGTTACACTCTGTTCATCCTTAAAGAGTAATATGGCATCTCTTACTCCCACCTCCAATCACATACCACTGCTATGGGAGTCTCTCATAGATGAGGAATATGTCGGAGGACACAATCCCTTCGAAGAACAAGTTACTTGTTACCTGGTAACGTTCTTTCGATGGGATGGTCCTCCGACGTATTCCTTATTGCCCCTCCCATCCATCCCCGCAGTAACTTTTCCCTTGTGGTTGCAGCTTACGCTCCTTCAAGGGTAGTAACCATTCATGCAATAACTACCTTACTCTACAAAACGGAACTAAGCAACGGATGCTGCGCGTGGCCATTTATAGGCATGATGACGTCGGCGTCGATACGGTGGCTGTCGAGGAACACCTACTCGACGGACGTCGACGCACAGCGCCCTCTACTGGGAAAAAAAAAATTCCTAGGCCAGCAAGCTGGAGATACAATTATCATAGATAAGGAATATGTTGGAGGAACATCCCATCGAAAGAACGTTACCCGGTAAGAAGTAACTTGTTCTTTTATTGCGCTCGTACACAAGTGTTTCAGAGCGCGGCAAGGGAGGGGAACACGGGAGAGCAAAAACAGCGATCTTACTAAGCCCAGTGACATTGAGAACGCGCAAGTGCATGGAAGAGGGGGGAGGGGTAAAGTGCATGGAAGGGGGGAGAGGTGGAAAGTGCGAAGCAGAGGTGAAACAGATAAATAAATAATAAAGGCAACAAACCGTGGTAATGCAGCCAGCAATTTGCAAGTGCTAGGTTTAAGGCAGCAGACAGGGTAGGTCTGATAAGTGCTGGAAGAATAAGGGGGGGCTGTATGGGTACAGATACAGACCCCAGTGCAAGGGGTGGCCCGAAGGCAGTGCGGGAGGGTGGCAGGATGAGCAGGTACCTGGGCCCAAAAGACGGAGGGCGGCCAGGTACACGGTGGCAAGAGAGAACAGATCAACAGAGGAGAGGGGGGGGCCAAGGCAGAAGAAAAGAGGATGGTCTTGAGGTGCTTCTGGAACCGGAGATGGTTCTCCTCAAGTTTTAGAGTGGCAGGGAGGCTGTTCCAGAGGGAAGCCCCAGCCGAAGACAGAGATCTACCCCCAGTTCGTTTCTTAGAAAAACGACTGACCCTGAGCGAGTTGAAGGTAGAGGAGCGAAGAGCTCGAGAGGGGAGGTATTTGCGGAGGGATAGCTGAAGGTATTTTGGACCCAGGCCCCAGAAAGCCTTGTGGACAATGCAGAGGGTTTTGAATTTAATCCTTGCTTCCACTGGGAGCCAGTGGAGAGATTTCAGAGCTGGAGAGATACGATCCCAGGGCTTGAGGCCAAGGACAAGTCTTGCAGTCCTGTTCTGGATTAGTTGCAGAGCGCGGAGAGTAGAGGCAGGTAGATTTAGATAGAGGCTGTTGCAATAGTCCAAGTTAGAGAGAACCAGAGCTTGAGATACCATGAGTTTCTGGGGGAAGGAGAGGAAAGGCAGAGTACCTCTGAGGAGGTTTTGTCGGAAATTTGACTTTTTAGAGACCTCGGAGATGTGGGCGGAGAAGGAAAGAGTGGAGTCAAAGATGACCCAGAGGTTCTTAGCCTCGCAGGTGGGGGTAGAAGGAGGGCCAAGGGAGGCCGGCCAGAGAGTGAGGGGAAAGGATGGTGAAGGTGTGCCGATGAGGAGGATCTCCGTCTTGCTGGCATTCAGACAAAGATCATTGGTGGCACACCAATCTTGAATGGCAGTTAGGCAATCGGAGATGAGAGAGGGAGAGGAGGTGGCAGAGAGCAGCCTGGAAATGAGTTGAGTGTCGTCAGCGTAGCACTGGAAATTTGAGCAGAAAATGACAATGCAGTGGGCGAGAGTTGCCAGGTATTGGTTGAAAAGCCAGGGTGAGAGGTTAGACCCCTGGGGAACACCACAGGTAGAGAGGAAGATAGATGAAAGGAAGGACCCAAGTTGGACCTGGGAGGGTCGATCTGAGAGGAAAGAGGTCAGCCAGGCCAGAGCCTGATCAGTGATACCCAGGTTTTCACGGAGACGGTTGAGCACGATGGTATGGTTGACCGTGTCAAAGGCAGAAGAGAGATTGAGGAGGATGAGGACAGAGGGAATGTTAGAGTCAAGGTTGGTGAGCAGATCTTCACGGAATATAATAACACATCTTATTACAGCCCTTAAAAGCAGGAGGAAACTGGCATAATAAAGCACTATATCAGATCACAAATAATAGCTAAAACCGGAGGATAGCACAGGGGCAACGTGCTGGTCTTGGAAGCAAGACCACACAGGTTTGAATCCTGAGTCTGCTTAGAAACCGAACTTGTGCATCATAAAAAAAAAAACAAATTAATAGCTGTGATGGGTGGGAGCGTGGTTGCAGCAGGTCTTGTGTGTTCAGGTGAATACATTCTGCTTGCTGTGTTTCTTTTCACCTTACCCTAGGAGTGGTGCAGCAGCATGACCATGTATGAAAGAAAAATGTTATATTTTACATCATTGTTAAATGCAAACCTATCATCGCTACCGGTGGCGACAAGTAGACATGTCTTTAATCTAGTTCTGCAAAATAAATACATGTGTGATGATGTTATTGTGTCTATACAAAGAATACAAAGGAATGTATTTCTTTTTTTTCCAAACTATTTACACAAATTGCATGCAACAAACACCATTAACCTCCAACAACCACCATTAGAAGCGTATTATGTAAAGTTGTGAATTGCCATGATTCAAGGGTGGTGCTGCTTTTTTGGAGGTGCCTGGGCCTATTTCTTGTCCCAGTCCGAACCTGGTTGCATGACCTGTGATGGTTGGACCATGTTGAAAGCTGATAAAGTAGAATTGACTGAATTTTAAGCCAGGAGAGCTGCCTTCTTGGGGAAGGGAACCCTGAGAGTGTGTGAACAGTGTTGAACTTGGGAAGGGAACCCAGAGGCCATTTGGAACTTTGTTGAACTTGGGGAAGGGGAAGCTGGAAAATAAGCCAAGAGCTGGAAGACACTCTGAACTTTATTTTGAACACTGTTTCTTAGGTGCTGACATGATTACACACTTTATATCTTTAGTTATGAGGGCAAGTATAGGTTTTGGACACAGACTGACTTTTGAGTTGAACCTTATGACACAGACCATCCTTAGTTTCTTTGGGTATGGAAATGCCACCTTAGCATGGGGCAGGTTAGGCCTTACTCCATCCTGACATTTCAGAAATTAAACAAGTGTATTTTAGAAAAGTGAATCTGTGGTATGTGTCTTACTTCATGATGCCTTCATAGAAGGCAAAAGAGTGAGAATACCTCTTGGAGTGATGTGATGCCCAGTTAATAAAGGGGGTTTCGGCTTTCCAAAGATAGTCCTATATCACAGAGCATACTCCTGTTGCACACTTGTTTATTGGATGGATGTGCACATCATTAAAAAATACTCCAAACTGGATTAACATCGAAAAAGCCTCTGTTCACCCAGTTCCCTTAGATTGCTTACTGTGCATGGAAACAAATGTACCAGCTCACACAACACCAGCTCCGTTAAAACATCGAATACCAGAATGCAAAAGTGGTAATCAGTCTGAGAAGGTAAAGCATATTTTGTCTACAGCTTCATATATTTGGAAAAAATAAAGCCATTTGGATTAATGATAGCATGATTTTATGGAAACATGGCGGAAGCAGGGATATGGAGACTAGGACAAATCCTTGATGGTAATCCCCTGCTTGATTTTGGAGTTCCTTAAGTGCAAATATAAGGTAAAGTCCAGGGAAGTACAGCATTAATGGTGACCTTCATGATTCGTTTGAGGTTCTTCTCTATCCTATGAATGTTAGCATAAATGACTTACCTGCAATAACCTGCCTTTCCACGATGTCTGCCTCTGCGCATCCACTGTGTACGGCCTTCGTAACTCCAGCGAGATAGGCACAGCACTGATACAGCGTAAGAAAATATGGAGAAAAGAAATGGAGAGGAATTTAACTGAAGAGGACAAGAACCAAATAGGTAACGGGCCCAAACATTGGAAAGTTGATGTTGATTGGCTATGCACAACAAAGGATCATTCCCTCCCAAAAAAATGTGGCCAAGTAAACTACTTCCTGATAAATTATGCTAGGGTTGTAAGAAGGAAGTTGGATCCATGATTCACATGCTCTGGCACTATGATAGAGTTATGGATTATTGGAAAGAGGTCTTACATCAAATAGATTTGGCCATAGATGTTACATTCCCAAGACAGCCTATTCCATACATACTGGGTGTGTTGTCAAATCTACATGGTCTGACTGAAGCTAAACAAAGGTGGGTACGTAGAGCCCTTGTAAAAGCAAAAACAAATGTAATTAAATGTTTATTGGTTGAACTTATTTATGACGTCATTTGACCATTTACATTGAATCCAATCCACCAACATAGTCTCATCGAAAAGGAGGAGAAAAAAAGCAGTAAAAGAATAAAACACACTTCAAAGAAAGCTTTAAAACCACTAAAAAACAGGGAAAATAGCTATTTCAACACATCATCAGCAAAAAAGCAGACATTGCGTTCGTGGAGAAGTAGGGCTGGAACCGCTGATGAAGATTGGTTGCACAGCCTAGAGATGCTCGCGGCAAAAGAAAAAATTGTATATCGAAAGCGAGGTGCAGAGGAGAGACTACAAAGAGATCTGGAATGAATGTAATGGTGAGAATTTAAGGGAAAGAAAAGTTATGAGAAACTGATTCGCCGGTTACCCCGTCCCGTTTCCTTTTTCCTCCTTCACTTCTCCCCTTCAGACTTTCTGCATTAGTAATTTTACTATGTAATGTGTATGTTAGTATATTCAATCAACATTTGTTTTAAAAAAAACAGAAAAGATTTGTGACAATACTGCTCCTCCCCAGCAGATGTCACTATAATCCCGTGTTTAGAATGATCACTAGTTTACTTAATTTGGAGTTAGATCATTTGATTTGATCGGAAGTGGAAGTAGATTATAGAAAATGCGCGGTTTCATTTGTGTAAGCGAATATTGTATTGAACTTTTGCGACTAGACTCATTCAATAAAATGAATACATAGGAATGATGGATTTCCTCAAAAGAACTGAGGAAAGTGCCGATTGAATTGCCCAACTGTAATATGAGTATTTTTTATTTTAGTCGATCTTTGACTGCAGGTGAATTGCATTATATTTAACACACCTCTTTAAATAGATTTTATGTTCCTTTCATTACAGGTACGGGACCTGTAGCGTAGCTGTTTTACGCCCCTTCTTCAGTTACAAAGGCCACACGAGTTTTCAAGGTTCATTGCCAGTGTGTGGTCCTTAGACCAAGCCACACCCTGATCAGGACCTGCACTCCAGTGTTGTTTATTGACTCGTTAAGGCCCCCCTGGATTTCTTATTAGACTACCTCAGACCTCTCACATCCTCATGCATAGCATTGGTCCTCGCTCGACCAGATAATTAAACAGCAATCTGAGTATTGGCGGGCTAGCACAGTGTTATCACGGCACTTCAGGGCAAGCATCACAGAATAATAAGATGGCGCCCTGCATTCATTAAAGAGGCCCAATTTCTTTGCAATATAGTGCGTGTTTCATTTCTCTTTTGTGTTTGCTACAAGGTAATGTATTGCTCTGAATGAGACAATCGGCACGGGCAGATATGTAGGCGAACGATTCATTTAGATTTCTTTCTAGCCCAGTTACATTAGTGTCAAAACAGATGCATGCGCACAAAGAAGGTTTGGCTGCCTCCACGGTGATTTGTTTTTTCTTCTTTTCATTGCTGAAAGTGCAGGTGATTTGTTAATGGGAAGTAGGTTTTTCGGGGAGTATCGGGAGGATAGCTCGGGGGCAACGCGCTCGCCTAAGACTATGGGAGCAGCACAGGTTCGATCCCTGGGTCCACGCTTAGAAGCCTCGGGTATTATGCGCGTTGTAAATAACCGAATGCAGTTTGATTGTAGACTGTGGTAGGTTGAAGTGGAAAGAGTGGTCTCATTTTTCCATGCATTGTTAGCAAAGCTTTCTGCCTCACAGTGGACCCACTATGCCTAATTCCCATAGATCTTCGCTGGAGCACATCTGCAGGGTGCCCGTACACATGTCTACAGTGGCCTTGAGCACATCTGTGTGAATCGCCTTTGCAAGCGAGCATCATTCCCTACGATGCACCCGAAATTTCCGGATTCGCTCAAATTCGAGGCTTTGTGAATCAAGTATAAGGTAGCAGGCGCACATCTGTGATACCCGCGATCATCTCCCCATTTGCCCCAGCTCATATCTTCGGGAATCGGGCCCAATCGGTTTTTCAGGGCTTCACACAACGACCATTTCGAGTTTGGACAGAAATCCATTAGAACACTTCTGCACAGAGCGCATAGTCACGGTCGAACACGTAGGGTTCCCTGGTTTCCATTTTTATGGTTAAATACAGATGGAACTATATTTCTGATCTATCTGTATTAATTTGTAAAATACAAGGAAATCAATGGAAAAGGGAAGACCTCACAGCAGCGGCACTGTCCATGTGCGGCTTGTTCGCGGACACAGCCTATCCTATTGTGGGTAGATGGGGGTGGGCGGAGGGGGTTGTTTTTCGGACCCACCATAACATTCACGATGAGTGATCGCACCGACGATCCCCACTGAGGGTGAGACACATATGTGGTTGGCTGTTGCATCCTTGGGGGCTTCAGTCTTGGGTTGATGAAGCGTTGTATAACATAGCACTGCCCTAAAAATAGCAACAGTGAGCCCCTGCTGGGTGCAGCGGAATCTGCGCTGCTGTCAGCCAATAAGGAAAGAGATTACTGACGTGAACATGCGTTCCGGGCGACTCCC
The DNA here is from genome assembly GCF_040938575.1 of Ambystoma mexicanum. NCBI lineage: Eukaryota > Metazoa > Chordata > Amphibia > Caudata > Ambystomatidae > Ambystoma > Ambystoma mexicanum. Next base: position 1,404,077,619 of record NC_090923.1, on the reverse strand, counting down.
AATTTGAAAGTACTCTTAGAAAAATAATTGATACAAATACATGTGGGAAAATACACAAAATATGTGCACACAATCAATATGGAAAAATACAGATGGAGATGTGTGCAAACATAAATACAGTAAAACTGGGATTATGAATTTATCTGCCAAGGTAAACAATCACAGATGGCCTTTCCGCGGTAATCAGGCTTTTCAATGGGCAGCCTTCCTTTCTGTAATTCGGTTGGCGTTTCTCCTGCACGGAAGGGCCCGAGGCGGTGAACCAGACGGGAACACAGCTGAGCTCTTAAGAGTGACAGAACGCTACGCAAACAAACACTTTAAAATATTCAGGGCAGACTAATCGATGAGGCTCATTGCAGCGGAAGTGAAGAGCAAGCTTTCAGGCGCGACCTCTCTCTCTCCCTTTGAGCGCTCGGTCAAACAAAAGCAGAGCTGGGGGCTTAAAATCTGACACTTGCCCACAACCCACGGCTGCAAACCGGGGCTATGAAGGATGAGGGAAGGCTGGGGGAGGGCGAATGGGAAGTGGAGTGGGCGGGGGGCACGAACAGCGGGGGTGAGGCAGCTTTTATTTGAGGAACAGTTACATAAGCCTGGAAGTGTTGTAGTGCGGGGAAGCTGTGCAGGTGCGTCTGAATAAAAGAAACAAACCTTATACCGGCCCGCCCATCCCTCCTACATGGTCATTATGTACAATAATGAGACCCTTGCCGGGTAAGCTGGAAAATATGGCCGCAAGCTTTATTAGACAAGAATCTATGCATACAAAAACAACCAACAAAAAACATAAATGGTATGAACATTTTGGGTAACATGGGATCAGGTGAGACGGGACCACCAAAGGCTGATCCCTGCCGCCACCCTGAGGGGCTATACGGCCCCTCATATAGCCCCTCAGGTCCCCCCAAAATAAACCCCTATGTACACCCCCTTCCTGCCAAAGTCCAAACAATATTCCTTGTGAAAATCTCCATTCCTTCGATAGATAAATGTACCCCGTCATCGAGAAATTATTTCTTGTTATTTAGTGTAGTGGCCCCGTGTTTGATGAACTTGAGGCTGTGTATGTGCAGAAATTGTTTAACTTTCCCCTGGAAATTTCTACTGCTTTATTGGACTCTGCCCCTTGTAAATGTTGCCAGGGCAGGATTTCAGACATCATGACTTCTGTCTGTTTCCAGCATTGTGCAATCCTCCTGAGCGAGGTGCACATTTCTGTTAGTAGGGACTTTCTTCCCCGTACCAGGTCATTGCTCCCAAGGTGTATTATCTGGAAATCAGGTGGGGGGCGCTGACCACCAATGGGTCGGCTAGCTTGTTGTGCAGATCCCCCCAGCTCATGCTAGGCTTGTCCCACCAATAAGGGACAGTTCTCTGGAAGTGCAACCCCCCCTGTGTATCCTCCAGCCATCTGCTTGCTCTCTCCACGGAGTGCCCAACAATCCAAGCTGACTTAAATGGAGCTCTCCCTGAGGGGTGAAACAAAACATGGGGGAGAGGAGTCTGTTAGATTAAATCTGTCATGATGTGTTTTTTTTTTTATAGAACAGATTTCCAACCCTTGATACCCTTGATTGCTTTTCCTGCAGACCTCCCATACAGGCTGAGATTGCTGCCCCAATCCTGAAGAAATGTGAACCAAATTCTGCTCGGTCCCACCCCACTGCCCTTTTCGCCTTCTTCAGTACTGTTCTTTGCTTGAACCTGCTAAGAGAAATGCCATTTTTATGTCTTAGGAGTTGCCCCCCTCACCCCTGAGCGTTTGCCAAGAAAAGCTCTGGTGTTGCAAATTGAGGAGTATTTTCTGTTGTCAATGCAAGACAGGTTAATAATTCTCCCATTTCCCATCTGATCTGTTTTTGATCTTCTAAGCATAATGGCCATGCATTCTTTTCCCAGATTGAATGTCTGATACTGCTAGACCCTCATCAGAAAGTGTATTTTTTGATGCTATTTCACTTATCCTAAAAGGCCAGAAATAGTTGAATGTGCAGTATATCTATTAAGTTTTTTAGTTTTCCCAAAGTTTAGGGGGCGCCTACTGTCCTTCTTTGATCCTTCTAGCTTGGCCCACCCCTTTAATGCATATCAGGTCAGTGCGCTGTGTGTGGGGTCTATTCCCCCACCAGTTTGCAATGGTAAGCCACTGCCGCCAAATGTTCAATGCCCATGCCTTCTTTTTGTTCTGCCTGAAGGCCCATTCCATAAAATCATTCACATGGTCTTCCTGTATTTCTCTGATGTTAATGACCTTAGTTATTTCGCCAAATTGCTTGAGGCATTTGCTGTACAGTTTTGCAGTTTTTTTGTGCCAAAGCATTTTTTGCCAGCTCCCCCAAAATGCCTGCAGGCTCACCTGTTGGTGTTTGATGGCTTGATTTATTGCCGGCAGCACCCGTACCCTGGGTGTGGTCAAGTGCACGATTTTGTTTTGGACCTCCTTTTCTTAGGGGATGCTGTGCTGCAGTTTGTTTCACTCCATGATTGACCACACTTCTCTTGGTACCGCAGTCCTCTGCGCCTCTGCCTGGGGGTTTAGTGCTCTGAAAGTTTGAAACAGAAAATGGGACAGTGCGTCAGCAGTGTCATTTTCCTTGCCCGCAATGTGCCTTGCTTTAATTACAATGTTGCATTTAAGGGTATTTGGTTATTTCTCTTAGAGCATTTAGTACTAGTTTGCAGGATGTGGAGCTTATGTTTGACACGTGCACAACTGCCAAGTTGTCAGACCAAGTGACTAGCTCTGTGTTGTTTCAAGTTGTCCCCCCATATGTATATCGCCATGCCTGAGCACCATGTGTTGCCGAAGCATATTCCAATACCCTTGCCCCCTGAAGCGTCAGTGAACAAGACCCTTCTGTCAATGTCATTTGTAGGCGTGCGCCATATGACTTTTCCATTAAATGTTCGAGCAATCCATCCCATACATCTGAATCTTTCTTTATTGTGTTGCCCAGCCTTATGTGGTGGTGTTTAGTTGCACCTCTCATTTTCATTTCTAGACCTCTGTGGCATGATCCTGGTTACAAAGTTTAGTTTACCTGCCAGTGACTGTATTTCTTTTAGGGTCGCTTTGTTGTGCCTGAGTTTTTCATTATAGCTTCAAGCAGATCATCCCCCTTTTCTTTAGGTATGCGACACTCTCCCTTTTGGGAATCAATTTCAATTCCTAAAAAAGACAGTACTTGTGTTTGGCCTACTGTTTTTTCCCCTGCCAGTGGGACCCCTAAACCTTTCATGATTTCGCTGTATTTATTGATAGCTTTGCTGCACTGTTTGGACACTTCTGGTCCATTGTAGAGGAAATCGTCTAAGTAGTGCACTACTCTAATCCCAGGCATTGCCCTTTGTAGGGTAATTGCAGGAAAGAACTTGTTTGAAATAGGCGCATTAAATTGCGCAGCCCATCGGGAGGCATTTATCAAAGTAACATTTTTTGTCATAGTGGAAACAGAGCCACTTGTAGGCACTCTTGTGTACCGGCAGCAGCCTGAAAGCTGACCGAATGGGCCTCATTAGGAGTGTTGCAGTAAGGCAACAATGGCGCCGGTAGTGCTACCAGCGCTGTTGTTACCTGGCTGCAACATTCGGAGTTTGCTTGCGGGTGCCGCTCTGGACGCCTGGTCAGACCAGGCGTGAAGAGCGGCACCCGCAAGCAGACTAGGATGGTAGCAGCGGTACCGTTATTAATGGTACCGCTGCTACCATCCTCCCCATTCCCATTGAGCCCTATGGGGGCTCAAATGGGAATGGGGACGTACCGGGTCCGTGTCCCGCGAATGGGAATTACTGGGCCCTCCAAGGTCAGAATGGCCCGGTAAGTCCACTTTTGCGGGACCCGGACCCGAGTTTGGGGGGAAGCCATGCCCTTATTAAGGGCATGGCTACCTCCAAACTCGTAAAGAGGCCCAATGTCTGCTTTAGCCATTAGTGCATTCCGCCCTGTTAACCTGACTAGACTAAGTCAACTGCATCTTGGAAGCTGCTGTATGAAACTGCTGCTTCCGTGGCAGGGATCCCATCATTGAAAGAGCTGCCCGGTGGGTAGCACAAGTGATGTATCATTCTAAACTCACCTTTTTCATTCTTGGGAACCAGACCTAAGGGCGAGCACATGAATTCTGCAAAAGGAGGTCTATCAAATGGGCCCTCTATCCTGCCCAATCCCAATTCTTTCTTTATTTTTTCTCAAATTATTTCTGGGAGGGCCATGCCGGATTTTGGATTGTTGAGGATGTGCAGGAAGCCATGTCCCTCAAAAGAGATTTTAAAGCCTTGTTTGAACCCCTCGCTATTAAGTCTCTTGTCGTTACACCGGGAAAGTGTTGCAACCATAACAGTAACTTGTCCAGTTGTATTGGTCAGACCCCCATCTTAAATTTAAAGTACGCTTTTCCCATCTGTATGTTTGGGGCCTTGTCGCGGGTGCAAGTTCTTGGTACATCTCCCACTGCCGTGTTCACCCCCACATGTGCTGCACTGATGTCTGAATTTACAGTCTTTCCCCCCAACTGCAGAAACCTTTCCCAAAGTTCCAGCAGTATGCTGTGGTGTTACCCCTTGTTCCACCGAGTTGCGAGGTGTTGCATAACTTTGGTTCTGTTGTCCAGATCTCTTCTCCGATGGGGCAGATTTCTGAAAGGGGTGTCTGGGCCTGTAGTGTGGAGAGGTGCCTCTTTGGTTTCTATGCTATGGGTACTGCAATGTCTTGAGGCCCCCCTCCTATGGCCCTGTCCCTCATTCTCTTGTTTCTTGCTATGTGCGATGTGCAAAATATTCTCTTTCAAGACGTGAAACATATATAACTATATAACTTTGCATCCTCTTCTTTCCAACCTAACTCTGGGAATTTCTGCATTTCCTACCTGAATTCCAAGTCATAATTTAGCCACGAATCCCTCCCCAAAGGTATTATAGATTTGGAGTATCCTGGAGGTGATAAGCGATTAGCGTGGTGCCCTCTTCAATCAATCAATCAAAGATTATTGTGGACAGTATGTGGAAAGCTGCTCCCCAGTTTTGTATGGTTTTCTCTATTTGTGGTCTCTTTACTCTCTCCTTCTCATCCTCTTTCCTGTCTTTCTTTATAATGTTAAACCCCATCTCTTCGTAATCCAGTAGGGAGAATATTGCAATAAATTGTTTTTTTTTTTTCCATATCCCCCTATTGATTTTATGTTTGGTGTGCCATGCAATAGTCTTTTTATCAATCTTGCTAACACTCCCCCCCCCCCCCGCTGTGCGCCTGCCAAATTTGGTGGCCATGAGGCCTCGTTTTTCACTACTGTTGTTTGGCCCAACCCATGCTGTGAGGTGGCCTTGGCCATCTTCGCTCTCCGTCTCAGACCCTGTGTCTGAACTTTCCCCTTCACTGCTGGAGCTGCTAGTGTCTTCCCTACTAAGTTTCTTCTTTTTCTTTCCAGAGCCCCCTTCTCTATGCCATTTTAAAAATGGTTCCAACCTTGCCCCCACGTCTGTCTGCACAGTACCCGTTTTTTCTTTCCTTTCCTGTGTTGTCATCTGCTATGGCTGGCATGCCTCGAACATCCTGGCCCCTCTTTTTCCTTTTCTTTCCTGTGTTGTCATCTGCTATGGCTGGCATGCCTCGAACATCCTGGCCCCTCTTTCTCCTCCAGGGCTTCTTGCTCAGCATGGTCCACTTCCTTCTCGTTTTCTCCCTCTGTCACGAGGTCTGCTTCAATGTCCCCGCTTCCTGCGGTGATCTCGGACATCTTCTTCCTGATTGCATCCATGCCTTGTGCCGCCTCTGCTTCTGTAGCCCATTCCAAGAGTAATTTCTCTTTGAGGCTGAGTGTGTGTGTCATCTTTCCTGCTCATCTCTCTGCTGCTGTTGCCTGTTTTTGGCATGCCCCCCTGCTGGTTAAAAGCCTCTGCACTGGGTGTTGCTTCTGTAGATGTTAAACTTCACCAACAGTTTTTATAAAATTGAAAAGGGGGATTTTCTGGCACTGTTTAAAGGTGTGATTTATGCAGGAGGAAGCGTCCTGCAACTCCTTAGCCAGCCACCGTACCTCTCTGATCCACTGTGGTGTAGTGGCTGCTTTTACGATTGCCGGCCCTGTGTTTCTCTGTTAGTTGTGCTGTCACCGCTGAAATACCCCGTTGTGGGTCGTGTGTTTTCGCTTGGCTGCACACGTTGCAACGCCGCAGCAAGCATTGTCCTGTTGCCTGCCCCTTTAAGGAGCTTGTTGTTGGGCGGACTGTGGAAGCTTTCGAACAACTTCCGCCGTGCCTCTCTGCTTTGCCGTGTGTTGTCGGCTTTCTGCAGCACAGGCCGGTGCCAGTGGCCAAATATGTCATGATCACTACCAAAGTGCCTGGTTTTGCACCTCAATGGTGTATCAAGAAGGGTTTGGTTCCCAATTTAGGGGTCAAATGGTCATTAGTATGGAGTTCCTGGTGTATGCGTACGATTGGTCCTTCTGCAGTATATCCTTAATGGACCATAATTGGACTTCCTGGTGTCCTAATATGGCCGCCCAGTTGGTTGCCGCTTTATCCATAGTGCTGCTATAGACGTCGAGCGTGGCTGCCTTTGTAAGCCACGCCTGCGAGAAAGCTTGCGCTTCGCTTTGCGTCTGCTTACTGCACTGCAACGTTTTCCGTGGTCCTCAGAATTTTTGGAATCTAAGTTTATGAATCATCTGTCCCTCTGTTTCTTCAGTTAACTACAGTTGTGAGTCCCTCCTGTTACGTCATAAAGTGAATGTATGCATGCGCGAGCCTCGTTCCCGGCCACCTATGCGCTGTTGTAATAAAGACGGTCCATATGGCAGTTGCCGCCGGGACCTTACGAGCAGAAGACGTGTGTGCCAGTTTCTCTTTGTGTGAGTGCATGCATGCGTGCGAGTGAGGCGGCCCGAGGCACGGGCTAAGCCACCACATTGGCGACAAGGACGGCTGCCACGAGGAAGTCATTTGATATGCGTGAGCGTGTCAAACACGTATCTTTCATCTGACGCAGTCCAGACCCGACACGAGTGATGGTGGCCATCTTTGATTTTCGGCGCGTGACGCAGTAGCGGCCCGCGAGGGTGCTCATGCGCTGCCACGTGCCAGAGAAGTCATTTGTCTCCATTTTTGAAACCCTTGTGGTCGTCCAGTCCGGAGGGCCGCATTTCTGGCCCGTGGAGACAATTCCCTTCACGGCATGATGGTAAAAAGGCTGGCCAGACCCTGATACACAGCCAGTGGACTGCATTGAAGGTGGGTCCATCACATCGCCACAGTCTACATGCCCAGGTACGTCTACATTTAAGAAGATCAGGTTTGCGGCCTCCATTGTGAAGAGAGGTGCCTGTCCGTCCTGCAAGTATGGCTGACAGCAACGGCTAAGTGCCAACACCTGCAAGAGTAGCCAGGCGACAACTTGGATCACTACCACCGATGTAAGAGTTTGACACCTCCGGCCCACCCTCCAAGCTGGGCCCCAAATGGCTCTTGTGGATAAAAAAAATTGGATATGTTTTTCAGAGTGACTGGGGATGACGATGATGATGCGAAGGTTGTGACGTTATTATATTCGGCAGGTACGGAAGTTCTGCGAATATATGAATCCTTGAACCTTCAAATAGTGACATATGCAGCTGTCAAAACTGTGCTCCAATACCACTTTATCCCACTGTCAAACGTTGATTTCGACAGATTTGTCATGTGTGGGGAGAAACAACCCGATGACGAATCCCTGGACCAGTTTTGCGCACGTCTGCGTCAACTATCGAGCACCTGCAGGTGGGTCAATGAGGAGGAAATGATTCGAAACCAACTTATACAGGGATGCAGCTCCAGCAAACTGCAAAGGCAGTTTCTACGAGAATCAGGCATGACATTGACACAGATACTGGACAATGGCAGGGTGTATGAGCTCGTAGAGAGTAGAGGCGCGAAAATGGGTTCTGCAGTACGCCCGTGTAAAGGACACGAAGCGTTTGCTGTAGGGAGATCAACCCCGTCCAAAACACGCTGGAGCCAAAAACGCCAAGAAGCATCACCTGTGCAGGGCTCCCCAGCAGTGTGCCAGTACTGTGGGTATGATCTACCACACTCAGAGGATTGTCCAGCAAAGACCAGGGTCTGCAGGAGGTGCAGCACACCGGGGCACTACGCGAGGATATGTTGTGCGGCCGCTCCAGTGATACACACAGAGGGCCCGCAAGAGCGAGGAGAAGCAGTTTCAGGAGACAACGAAGCATCGCTACGCTGGAACAGGACGCTCAGAGGCTAAACATCGCGGAGGAGGAGGAAGAAGATGAGGAGATCTTCTTCATCTCGTACCTGGCCACTGGAGCCAAGAAAAGAAGACAACCCACATGTTTCGTCGACATTCAAGGCGCCCCCACACCAGTACTGATCGACACTAGAGCCTCTGTGTGTGTGTTAGCCGCAGAGCACTACAAAGTCATCCCGGGCCCACCGCCGTTGAATACATCAAAAGCCAGAATATACACTTTTGGGGGCGACACACCACTGCAGATTCAGGGTGTATTTGTTGCGCCTGTGACACATGGGGCCAATGCAATCAAGGCACGCTTCTACGTCACCGACGTCAGCCCGCACTCGCTGCTGAGCTGTGCCGCATCGGAGGCCCTGAACATTGTACATTTTTGCAGTATACCAAGTGGACGTTGACCAGCTTCTCAACAAGTTTTCAAGCATCTTCCAGGGGGTGGGCAAAAAAAAGGCGGACCCAGTACGCCTACATATTGATGAGACAATACTGCCTACGGCACTCAAACACCGAAGAATACCTTTTCACCTCAGATCACAAATGGAAAAGGAGCTCCAGTCGCTCATCGAGATGGACATTATCGAGAGAGTCGAAGGGCCAACTCCCTGGGTCTCGCCTATCGTTGTGGCACCCAAACCAAAAGAACTGGGTGCTGTCCACATCTGTGTGGACATGCGCCTCCCGAATGCTGCCATCAAACGGGAACGCCATATCATGCCAACGCTGGACGACATTGTAGGCGAGCTGCAGGGGGTCAAGGTTTTTTCTAAACTTGACCTGCGGTCTGGGTATCATCAACTGGAACTCCACCCGGACTCGCGGTATATAACCACATTCACTACTCATGAAGGACTCTACCAGTTCAAACGTCCCTGTTTTAGTGTGTCCTCTGCCGCAGAAGTTTTTCAAAATGCCATAAGGGGGCACTAGCAGGCCTAAGGGAGAGCTCAATATGAGCAATGACATTTTAGTATTTGCAGCATCCCAGATGGAGCACATGAACCGGCTAGAGATGACTCTGCAGAGGTTGAAAGAACTGGGCCTTACACTTCATCGGGGAAAGTGCGAGTTCTTTCGGGATCGCATCAAATTTTTTGGATTCATATTTCACGCGAATGGAGTATCGCCTGACCCAGAGAAAATCAGAGACATCCGGGAAGCCGCGGCGCCCCAATCTTCCACCGAGGTGCGCAGTTTCCTTGGAATGGTCCATTACTGTGGTCGATTCATAAAGGGCCTTGCTTCGCTATCTGAACCACTCCGGGCCCTGACTAGGAACGATGTGCCATGGATATGGGAGAAAAGAGAACAGGAAGCATTTCAGGACCTAAAGAAAGCTCTTTCAGACCAGGACACCATGGCCTATTTTGACCCCACTGCCGAGTCGGAGATAGTGGTAGATGGGTGCTATACTTATGCAAGCGGATGCCAGAGTGAACATGCGCCCAATTGCCTATGCAAGCTGTAAAGAGTGGTAGGGGGTGATCTGTACTTCTGCTCTCTATATGGTAGAGGGGAGGCACAGAGGACCCCCGCCTAGATTCTCTATTCGGTAGCTATGGTCGAGCAATCAAGGCCTAGCTTCTCAGGAGGTGATGCAGGCAGGTTCTTAAGTACAGTGTAGTCCCCAAGCCCCCACAAAGGAATGTCCACACACTGTATTGGTTAGAACACAGTCTTTATATAATCAATATTCAAGGTTATGTACACTTATCATAATAACTCACTTTTTACTTAGGAAAATCAACAATGGCAAATATATACAATTCTAAAGTGGTACCACCCTTTGTGTTAGATCTCATTAAAGTGCATCAACAATACTGTAACAATGTCACACAGATCAATAGAGTGAAACCAGCAATAGAGAGAGGAGAGAAAATAAGATGGTTTGAGCAATAGGCAGAATACTGGCCCCTACCACTAGACACAGTTCTCGGTGGAGATCCCCCCACCTGGGCAACCTGTAAAATAAAGATATAGCACAAGCCCAGTCCATATATTGTTCTGCAAGTCTTATTCCCTCCTATAATGTTTTTACCCCCCCAATGTACCTGGTGGAGTCAAGTTCTTCGAAGAGGCGTCGACGGCCCTTCTTGAACGCCTTCCCTTTCAAGCGGGAGACACGGGGCGTCGAACGTCCATCGAGGAACTCGGCGTTCGGCGTTGGGGAATCGACGGCCCTTCTTGAATGTCTTCCCTTTCAAGCGGGAGAAACGGGGCGTCGAACGTCCGACAACAAACAGGGTAGAACGGCGTCGATGAGGCGGCAGCTTCGATCCAAGCGGTGCTCGACGACGACGGAGCGTTGGCGTCCTGCAAGGCAGAGGCGTGCGGGGAACCTCGATGACAATTGTTCTGGACTGCAAAGATTGTGAAGACGGGGGCCCAGCAAGGGCGTCGAGTCGTTTGAGTCTTTGTGGTCTTCGGGTGGCGGGAAACCCACCGGCAGGTTTCTCCTCGGCGCGTTGGTCGTCCTCGACTTTCTCCGGCAGGATTAAGCGGTCGACGGTGCGGACGAGGGAGTCCTTCGATTCAAATGTTCTTAGGCAAGGACGGCTCCGGTCGTCGGCGGCACGGCGTCAAGTGGCTCCCACGGCTGGGCAACACAACTTCGACGGGCCTCCAGCAGTTATACAGACCTGCGAACCCTGGTCGACGGCAATGGACTTCGACGGCGGCGATGTCCGGGTGCTTCGCTTCGATCTCCTCGGTGTCCCGTCTCGGGTCGGCAGCCTTTCGAGTGTCTGACTTCCAGGGCGCTTCGGCGAAGATGTAGCGGTACTCGATGATCCCTCGGAGCACGGGAAGAGGGCGCCTTATCAGGTCCTCTCTCGGGTCAGTCCTCGACGAATTCGGCAGCTTTCAGATCGGTCGAAGCAAGTGCAACAGCAAGTCTTCTTGTTCCAGCTGGGTGTTGAGAATCAGCAGTTCCAGTTACTCTTAGAGTGGAGACTCAGCTTCTGAACGCTTCTGAACAATTACTAGTGGTGAGAGGTCCCCACATATACTATTCTGTCTCTCATCCACACTGCTGGCACACACTCAGCAGCCAATCATACAGAAGGGCATTCATGCAGTCAGTCAGCCAATCAGGCACACGGTGCATTCAGGCCACACTCCTCCCTTTCAGACACTCACAACAAGGAATGTGGATTGGGACAAGTACCCAGCCATTCAACACTACACACTGCATTCAGGCCAGTTTCGGACAGGGCTGTCTCAGTCTTTGTCTCTCATGCCAGAAACCAGACAACCACAACAAGGAGTGTATATTGGTCACACACTCCAATCACCCAGTTCCCACCCACAGGAGGTACCCACAACATACAGTCACTGGGAAGGCTCCAGTCAGTCTAGCTGGGCCTTCACAACAACACCATATATGGAACTTCCACCCAACAGCCAGTCAGGGGGAAGGGACAGAGTCAGGGCTTCCCAGGACTTTGGGAAAACAAGGTAACAGGCAATGGAAAGCAAGAAGCCACAGGGGCCATCTTGTTTCCTATCAGGAATCAACTGATCCCAATGGCAGGGCCTGGGTATCCCAAAATGGAGGACACCCAGAGCACCTGTCAAATTCAGCATGGAGCTGCCACCAGCCCATACCCTGCTCTGTGGGCCACCCACAGGTGCCCAAAAACATACACTAGGGGCACAGTGTTGTACCTCTACCCATGGGTGCCATAAGGGTATCCCATGGGTCTGTTCACCAAACCAAAAGAGAGAGCTGCACTGCCAGGAGTCCCACATGGACTCCTGGGCAGAAAACACGACAGAACACACGATAAAAAGCAGTAAAGGACAAGGATTCAGAGGCCCTGTCCCTCTGATGCATTTCCAGCATCACAGTTGCCCCCCCCCCCCCCCAGACTGAGGTGGAGGGTGTCTAATCTCCCACGGGATAGACACCCTCATCCAGACGGTCAACATACCTTCTGGAAAGGCCATCTGCATTATCGTGACTCTTCCCTGGTCTGTGCTCTATGGTGAAGTCTAGCCCTTGCAGGCTAATGGACCACCTGAGCAATTTCGGATTCTCACCCTTCATCTGCATAAGCCACTTCAGGGGCTTATGATCTGTTTGGACCTTGAAGGTAGACCCCGTAAGGTAGGGCCTAAAACGCCTAAGGCGCCAAACTATGCTAAAACACTCCTTTTCAACAGTAGCCCACCTAAATTCTCTATCCTTGAGTTGTCTACTGATGAATATGATAGGATGTTCTCTCCCTTTGTCATCTAACTGGGACAAGACAGCTCCAATTCCGGTGTCGCAGGCATCCGTCTGGACGATAAAGGGTCGGCTGTAGTCAGGCGCACACAACACAGGTGCCCTACACAGACTTTCTTTCAAGCCATCAAAGGCCCTCTGACAGTCTTCGGTCCAATTAACCTTCCTAGGCTGTTTGGGGGAAGTTAGAGCTGTCAGGGGTGCAGCTATGGTTCCATAGTCTGCCATGAAATTGCGATAGTACCCAGTGAGGCCCAAAAAGGCTCTCACCTGGGTTTGAGTAGTGGGAGTCTCCCAGTTCTGTACATTCTGTACTTTACTGGCGAGAGGTTGGATTTGACCCCCTCCTACCTCATGACCAAGATAGGTAACTTTCCCCTGAGCTATCTGGCACTTGGTGGCCTTGATAGTGAGGTTAGCCCTTTTCAAGGCCTGCAACACCTTATCCAGATGTGTCAAATGCTCTTCCCAGGTGGAACTGTAGACAGCAATGTCGTCTAAGTAAGCCACACAAAAGGCTTCCAGCCCACTGAGCGCATGGTTGACCAATCTCTGGAAGGTGGCAGGGGCATTCTTCAACCCAAAAGGCATGACCCTAAACTGGTAGAGTCCCTCAGGTGTTGAGAAGGCCGTCTTTTCCTTGGCATGGTCCATCAGAGCTATTTGCCAATAGCCTGAGGTAAGGTCAAAGGTGCTCACAAATTTGGCCGCACCTATGGTGTCCACAAGCTCATCAGCCCTGGGCAATGGGTGCGCGTCAGTTTTGGTGACGGCATTGACTCCTCAGTAGTCCACACAGAACCTCCAATCCTTGGTACCCGCCTGGGAACTTGCCTTGGGGACAAGGACCACTGGACTGGACCAGGGACTGGTTGAGGGTTCAATAACACCCAGATCCAACATCTTGGCGACCTCAGCCTGGATGTGGTTCTTGAAGGTATCTGACATACGGTAGCACCTGCTTTTGACAGGCACACTGTCACTAGTGCCTACACCACGGTGTAAGGCCTGGCGTCAGTGAAAACAGAGAGGCATACTGTTGGAGCAAAGCCCTGCAGGCCCTCTGTTGTCAAATCCGGAGAGAGATGTACTCCCTCCACTGAGCCATCCTGAGGGTTGCTATGCAGCAAATCAGGAAGGGGCTCACTCTCATCCTCTTCTTGCCCTGAAGCTAGCAAGAGACATGAGACTTCTCTTGGTGGAAAGGCTTGAGCCTGTTGACATGGAATACCTGAGGGGCTACCCCAGAGGCTCCCATGTCAACCAGATAATTGACTTCGCCCATCTTGGAGATGATCCTGAAGGGTCCAGTCCACTTGTCTGCCAAAGCTCTAGGCTTGGTAGGCTCCATCACAAGGATTTCCTGTCCCGGAGTCCAATCCACTTGCGAGGCTTTAAGGTCATGCCAGTACTTATTCAATTCCTGGCTGGCCTTGAGATTTGCTGTTGCCTGACCCATCATCTGTGTCATCCTCCGTCTGAGGCCTAACACATAGTCCCCCACTTGCTTGGCGGGACCTGGAGGGGTGGCTTCCAAGCCTTCTCTGATCAAGGCGAGGGGCCCCCTCACAGGATGTCCAAAGAGTAACTCAATGGGGCTGAAACCAACACCCTCTTGAGGTACCTCTCTGTAAGCAAACAGCAGGCATGGCAGGAGGAGATCCCATTTCCTCCTTAGGGGTTCTTCCAAAGCCCCTAGCATGCCCTTGAGAGTTTTATTAAATCTCTCAACCAGACCATTCGTCTGGGGGTGGTAAGAGGTGGAGAACTTGTAGGTTACCCCGCACTCTTTCCACATGGTTTTCATGTAACTAGACATGAAGTTGGATCCTCTGTCAGAGACAACCTCCTTGGGGAATCCAACACGGGTAAAAATGCCCAGGAGAGCCCTGGCAACTACCTTGGCAGTAACAGTCCGAAGGGGTATTGCCTCAGGGTACCTGGTGGCATGATCTACCAAGACCAGGATGAACCGATGTCCACCTGAAGTGGGAGGGTCAAGGGGACCGACTATGTCGATGCCCACCCTCTCAAATGGTGTGCCAACCACTGGCAATGGTTGCAGTGGGGCAATGACACTGCCTCCAGTCTTGCCAGACAACTGACAAGATGGGCAGGTCCTGCAGTGGGACTCCACCTCTACTCCCATCCGTGGCCAGTAGAAATGGGCAGAGAGCCTCTGCTTAGTCTTCTTGATCCCAAGATGACCAGCCAAGGGCACCTCATGCGCCAACTGCAGTAGGAAGGGCCTGTAAACCTGGGGTACCACCAACCTCTTGAGGGCACCAGGGTCAGGCTTAGTGGGCTCACTAACAAGGAGCTCACCCTCCCAATAAATCCGGAATGTCCTAGGCACTTCTCCTTGTGCCTGGGACAGGGCCTATTTCCTCAGTCCCTCGAGAGAGTGGCACTCTCTCTGTCCCTTACAGAGGTCTGCCCGGGAGGGTCCCCCTTCAGCTAACAAGCATTGAAGGTCGGGATGATCCTCCGGGTTGAGAACCTCTCCCACAGGAGAGTCTTCTGTCTCTTCTCCCACAGGAGTTGAGTTTGGGTTTTCCACTGGACCCAGCCCGTCCGGAGGATGGACCCCAATGGGTGCTGTCGGAACAGCAGGAAGAGAAGGTGTTCCCTCCACAGAGGTGGCCTTCTTGGTCTTCCTTCTTCTTGCCTTAGGCCTCGCCTTTGGCTCGGGTACCTGACTCACAGCCAGACCCGGTGTCACCTGTGACCTAGTGACTGCAGCGGCAGTCATGGGAAGACCATCCGAGATCAACCCCAACTCTACTAGATCATTTCCTAACAGAATGTTAGCAGGGACATTGTCCTGAACCAGGACAGGAAGCTTTGCTGTTTTGTCTCCAATCATGAGTGTGACTAAGGCTACAGGCGATAATTTGGGAGGCCCACCAGCTAACCTAGTGGTTCTCAGAGGAGCACCTACATAGTCCTCTGGCTTGAGCAGGGTCCTGTCCACCACTGTCATGCTTGCCCCAGTGTCTCTGAAACCAGTAGAAGGCTGGCCATTCAAGAGGACACTTCTCAAAAACCTACGGGGTGTTCTGTGGGATAGTCGCAAGTACTTCTGCATACTGGTCCCAGGCCCCAAGGGACACTAAGGAAATCTCTACCGGAGCACCAAATGTGATCCCGGTAGAGGAGGGGAGGACAGTGGCCTCCACCTCAGACACGGGGTAAGGGTAGGTCAGGCTGACAGCCTGTACTCCAAGTGCCTTACCTTTACACTTGGAGTCACCCCTTTTGTGATCCAGAGCCCCACAGTCCCACCAAGTGCCAGGAGTGCGGGGTACGGTACTGGAACCACTGGGAGCCTGCTTTGCAGCAGGTGGACCACTACTCTTATTCCCACCCACAGAGGACGTATCCCCACTAGATTTTTGGGTCTTGGGAGTGGGAGGTTTAGGTTTACCCGACTGTGACTGCTTGGGGGACTCCTCAGCTTTCTGAGAGGCCCCCTTTTCTTTGTCCTTGTCCTTCCCACTGGAGTCCTCAGGGGACACCCGGTGGGAGACCCACTTGTCAGCCAACCTAGCCAGCTTAAAGGGGTCCAAAATGTTCTGGTCAGCCACATACTGACGCAGCTCTGGTGAACAGGCTTCAGAAAAATGCTCAAAAAACAAGAGGTGGGACAATTCAAGAAAAGTCTTAACCTTGTATCCATCAATCCACCCCATCATGTTCATGTGCGCAGCACTCACCAGTCAACCCAAGACACATTCTCTCTTTTCTTAAAATCCCTGAACCTTTTAAGGTAATGGGTAGGTGTCTTGCCAAACTTGGCAATCAAAGCAGACTTCATACACTCATACTGACCCCTTTCTTCCACACTCAGCTTCAGAATACAGTCATATCCAGTTTGAGGCACTCTGCTTAACAAACACTTAGCCCAATCTCTTTTATCAACATCATGAATCGCACAAGCCATTTCAAACTCTTCAATCCATTGGAGGATATCTGAACCCTCCACAAATACACCAACCAAATCTTTCATAAACTTCGTGGCTGGGTACCTGACACTCTCACTGGTTTTAGCTGAAGTCTCCAATCTAGCTTTCTCTAGCTGGATTCTCTGACATTCAGTGTCCTGGCTCTTGAGTTCAAGGTCCCTATTCTTGAGCTCCACTTGTTGAGCCAACTCCTCTTTCTTAAGTTCAACATCTATTTCCAACTTGCAGTATTCAAAGGCCAATTTCATCCTTAATAACTCAAGCTCCAAGGAATTGCTGGGGTTTGGAACAGAGGCAGCAGGAATGGCGGCATTCCCAGAAACAGATTCAGCAGAAACCCCAGGGGCAGAGTCCTCATTGGTTGCATTCCCCCCCTCATCAAGAGTTTCACCATCAGTCTGGTAGTCCACCAGAGCAGCTATCAGCTCAGCCCTAGACTTATCCACAAAGTCTAACTTCCTGGCTTCACAAGCACTCTGGAGAGCCTCCAAGCTCATCCGAGTCAATTTGCCATTTGCAATAGACGCCATTGTTTGTAATGCAGTTATCTTGTACACAACTAAACCTTAATTTAATAAAGTGCAGATATTTTGTACGTGGCACGGTTATACACTGATTCTTAAAACCATAAGCATCCCACCGCTGCCACCAGCTGTAAAGACTGGTAGGGGGTGATCTGTACTTCTGCTCTCTATGGTAGAGGGGAGGCACAGAGGACCCCCGCCTAGATTCTCTATTCGGTAGCTATGGTCGAGCAATCAAGGCCTAGCTTCTCAGGAGGTGATGCAGGCTGGTTCTTAAGTACAGTGTAGTCCCCAAGCCCCCACAAAGGAATGTCCACACACTGTATTGGTTAGAACACAGTCTATATATAACCAATATT
The DNA here is from genome assembly GCF_040938575.1 of Ambystoma mexicanum. Taxonomy (NCBI): domain Eukaryota; kingdom Metazoa; phylum Chordata; class Amphibia; order Caudata; family Ambystomatidae; genus Ambystoma; species Ambystoma mexicanum. The sequence goes on along the minus strand of NC_090923.1, from coordinate 1,404,060,292 downwards.
CAAGGTTATGTACACTTATCATAATAACTCACTTTGTACTTAGGAAAATCAACAATGGCAAATATATACAATTCTAAAGTGGTACCACCCTTTGTGTTAGATCTCATTAAAGTGCATCATCAATACTGTAACAATGTCACACAGATCAATACAGTGAAACCAGCAATAGAGAGAGGAGAGAAAATAAGATGGTTTGAGCAATAGGCAGAATACTGGCCCCTACCACTAGACACAGTTCTGTGTGGAGATCCCCCCACCTGGGCAACCTGTAAAATAAAGATATAGCACAAGCCCAGTCCATATATTGTTCTGCAAGTCTTATTCCCCTCCTATAATGTTTTTACCCCCCCCAATGTACCTGGTGGAGTCGAGTTCTTCGAAGAGGCGTCGACAGATCCTTCTTGAGCGACCCCCTTTCAAGCGGAAGTCACGGATCGTCGAGAGGCGTCGAGAAGCGTCGAGAAGCGTCGAGGAACTCGGCGTTCGGCGGCGGGGAATCGACGGCCCTTCTTGAATGCCTTCCCTTGCAAGCGGGAGACACGGGGCGTCGAACGTCCATCGAGGAACTCGGCGTTCGGCGTCGGGGAATCGACGGCCCTTCTTGAATGTCTTCCCTTTCAAGCGGGAGACACGGGGCGTCGAACGTCCGACAACAAACAGGGTAGAACGGCGTCGATGAGGCGGCAGCTTCGATCCAAGCGGTGCTCGTCGACGACGGAGCGTTGGCGTCCTGCAAGGCAGAGGCGTGCGGGGCACCTCGATGACAATTGTACTGGACCGCAAAGATTGTGAAGACGGGGGCCCAGCAAGGGCGTCGAGTCGTTCGAGTCTTTGTGGTCTTCGGGTGGCGGGAAACCCACCGGCAGGTTTCTCCTCGGCGCGTTGGTCGTCCTCGACTTTCTCCGGCAGGATTAAGCGGTCGACGGTGCGGACGAGGGAGTCCTTCGATTCAAATGTTCTTAGGCAAGGAGCGGACGGCTCCAGTCGTCGGCGGCACGGCGTCAAGTGGCTCCCACGGCTGGGCAACACAACTTCGACGGGCCTCCAGCGGTTACACAGACCTGCGAACCCTGGTCGACGGCAATGGACTTCGACGGCGGCGATGTCCGGGTGCTTCACTTCGATCTCCTCGGCGGTCCCGTCTCGGGTCGGTAGCCTTTCGAGGGTCTGACTTCCAGGGCGCTTCGGCGAAGATGTAGCGGTGCTCGATGATCCCTCGGAGCACGGGAAGAGGGTGCCTTACCAGGTCCTCTCTCGGGTCAGTCCTCGACGAATTCGGCAGCTTTCAGATCGGTCGGAGCAAGTGCAACAGCAAGTCTTCTTCTTCCAGCTGGGCGTCGAGGATCAGCAGTTCCAGTTACTCTTAGAGTGGAGACTCAGCTTCTGAACGCTTCTGAACAATTACTAGTGGTGAGAGGTCCCCAGATATACTATTCTGTCTCTCATCCACACTGCTGGCACACACTCAGGAGCCAATCATACAGAAGGGCATTCATGCAGTCAGTCACCCAATCAGGCACACAGTGCATTCAGGCCACACTCCTCCCTTTCAGACACTCACAACAAGGAATGTGGATTGGGACAAGTACCCAGCCATTCAACACTACACACTGCATTCAGGCCAGTTTCGGGCAGGGCTGTCTTAGTCTTTGTCTCTCATGCCAGAAACCAGACAACCACAACAAGGAGTGTATATTGGTCACACACTCCATTCACCCAGGTCCCACCCACAGGAGGTACCCACAACATACAGTCACTGGGAAGGCTCCAGTCAGTCTAGCTGGGCCTTCACAAGAACACCATATATGGAACTTCCCCCCAACAGCCAGTCAGGGGGAAGGGGCAGAGTCAGGGCTTCCCAGGACTTTGGGAAAACAAGGTAACAGGCAATAGAAAGCAAGAGGCCACAGGGGCCATCTTGTTTCCTATCAGGAATCAACTGATCCCAATGGCAGGGCCTGGGTATCCCAAAATGGAGGACACCCAGAGCACCTGTCAAATTCAGCATGGAGCTGCCACCAGCCCATACCCTGCTCTGTGGGCCACCCACAGGTGCCCAAAAACATACACTAGGAGCACAGGGTTGTACCCCTACCATTGGGTGCCATAAGGGTATCCCAGGGGTATGTTCACCAAACCAAAAGAGAGAGCTGCACTGCCAGGAGTCCCACATGGACTCCTGGGCAGAAAACACAACAGAACAAGCAGTAAAGGACAAGGATTCAGAGGCCCTGTCCCTCTGATGCATTTCCAGCATCACACGAGCAAAGCCCTAATGGACACTGAAAGATGCTATTCGCAAATCGAAAGGGAGGCGCTAGCGATCCTGTGCGGATGCCGACATTTTCGCCTCTACATCCTGGGGAAACCAGTAGTAGTGGTGACAGACCATAAACCGCTGATACCAATCCTGGCGAGTTTGTCGTTGAAACCTCCACCTTGTATCGAGCTGTGAATGCTTGCTCTCATTGAGTATGGAGTGAAGCTGGTATACAGGCCTGGTACAAACAACCCAGCCGACTACCTGTCGTGCCATCCGAACTGTGAAAGGAGACAAGGTCCGGGTGAGCTGGTGGAGTCTCAGGAGTTTGTCCACAATATTGTTGAAGGAGCCATGCCAGTAACGCTGTCAAGCGAGGATCCCGGGAGGATAGCTCAGCGGCAGCGTGCGTGTCTTGGAAGCAAGACGACACGAAGCAACAACAGGTTGGATCCCTGGGTCAGCGCTTAGAAACCTCTGGGTGTTTAAGCGTGTTATAAATATGTAACTAAGACAAAAAAAAAACACAATTACGCAACTAAGAAAAACAAACAATTCCTGTAACAGCGCCTCGATGCCTGCGGGCTGTGTGAGCGCTTTATAAATGTTAAATAAATAAAGGGAGGTCGTGGCCGAAGAATCCTCAAATGACGAAGTCTTCAAGGTCATACAGGCTGCCATACGGAGCGGTGAATGGAAAGAAGTGCTCAACAACAACAGGGGAGAAGAAAGGGCACAGGGAGATCTACAAGCTCTGTGGAAGGTACGAGATGAACTTTAGATCTCGGATGATGGCCTAATACTGCGAGGGCGACAGATTGTTATCCCACAGTCACTTATATCTCGGGTCCTGGGGCTAGCACACACCGGTCACCAGGGGGTCGCTAAAACGAAAGCGTGGCTAAGACCAAAGGTGTGGTTTCCGGACCTAGAAAGCCTGGTGGAGGGACATGTGCAAAGGTGCCTACCATGTCAAGCCGCAAGCCCAGCGGAGAGGGCTCCGCCCATAAACTCCATGGAAAGGAGTGGAAGTCCCTGGGGCACAGTTCATGCGGACTTTGGGTCAACTGGGAGAGGCATGTATTTCTTGGCTGTAGTAGACCAGTGGTTAAGGTACCCTGAAGTAGAGCTAGGGGACTCAACGGCAAGTGACCACACTACATCTTGGCACTTGAAAAGATGTTCGCAACTCGTGGATTCCCAAGGATTCTGTGCTCCGACAATGGGCCACCATTCACGGGGAACCAGTTTGCACAGTACATGAAGCAGAGGGGGATTCAGCACAGAAAGGTGTCGCCACTCTGGCCCCGAGCCAATGGGGAAGTGGAAAGATTCATGAGAACATTGAATAAAGTATTCCGCATCTCGGCAAATGGAGGAAGCGAACTGAAGAAGAACATGTTTGAGTTCCTACGGGAATATAGAATGACTCCCCACCAGTCGACAGGGGTTGCCCCGGCCGAGGCCATGTTTGGATGCTGCCCCAGGGGGCTCATTCTGGAAATAGAGGGCCGTGAGCCAGGTGTGATTGACGACAGGGTTTGACAGGAGTGAGCAGCCCGAACGAGAAGGAGAGTGAGTGGAGAGGTCTACGGGCAAAGGAGGTAGCAGTAGGAGATTCGGTACGCGTCAAGAATCGCCGACCAGAGGGCAAACTGTCGCTCACGTATGAGCCGCAACCCTGGACAGTCACCCACGTAAAAGGGATGATGGTAACAGCAGCTAGTGAAAGAGGGACCGTAACTCACAACAAGTCCTTCTTCAAGAAGGTAGAGGTACGCCACCGAGAAGGAGAGTCAGAGGAGGCCCCCATACCAGATGAAAGGACGGAAACCCCCAAAGCCAACACGCCAGCGGATATACCGCCCTGTGACGTGACACCGCTGCCGACTGCCGGGAGTTGCAGCCGGTACCCGGTGAGACAAGGCCACCAACCACCCGTACGTTTTAAGGACTATGTCCTGGACTCAGGAGACTGAGTCGACGATCTGTCCAGATCATTGACTCACATTGGGTCAGTTCAAGGTTATAAGTTGATGTTGTTTCTGTTTAAAGAAAAGGTGGGATGTTACGTCGTAAAGTGAATGTACGCATGCGCGAGCCTCGTTCCCTGCCTGGTCCCCATTTCATTTGCTTCTTTCGAGGCGTTTTTAGGGCTGTGTCATTGTTACCTCTTTCCATTGCTTTTATGTGCCCTGTTTGTAGCTGCTCCTTTTTCCTTGACCCTCCTCTGGGTGGGAGGGAGGTTTTCTTTTGTTCCTGTGCCCTTCTCCTCTCTGGACCGTGCACTGTGCAGAGAATGAAAGATGTATGCAGAGGGGCTAGTCTGCCTGCCCCAGACATAGGCCAAAATTGACCTGAGTGCAGGTAGTCACCTCTTTGTGTTACAAAGGCCCGGTGCCCTCCAACCGTCCGGATGGAAGGGGGTCCTTAGATCTTAGTGTCAGGGGCTGTGACCTCCTGTTTATCAGGTGAGTGTTAGTTGTCCCAGCCAGGGGAGTTGCTAGGTCTGGAAAAGACTCGGGGCTACGCTGATGTTGGAACTGTTGGGACTGGGGGCTAGCTAGTTTCTTGGCTGTAGCTCCTGAGATTCTATCTGGCTGTAGCTCCTGAGATTCTATCCGGGGCTACAACCAAAAGATCAGGGGCTATAGCCCCCTTACCCCCCCGACCCTCTAGCAATGCCCCTGGTCCCAGCCACATTTGGCAGACCCTGGCACCCAGTAGTCAGGGTCGCCTTTATCTCTTTAACTCTGAGCACCTCCCTGAACACCTGGGTGCCACAGGAAACACGCCTTCCTAGTGTTGCCCATTTCCTTTGTGGGGGGGGGGGGTGAATCTTCCTTCCTACAAGACCACCTTATGCCTCTGGGCCTTCCACCTGCAGGGGCCCAAGGGAAGTGGCATCGCTAGGATGGGGCCAGCAGCCTCCTCTGAAATCCTATGCCCCCCTTTACAGCGGCGTACCGAGCTGGGTTTGTTGGGGGTGGGGGACTGTCAGGGAGGGCAAGACCTAGATATATGTCGTTGGGACGCCTCTCCAGTTAGGCACCTCAATGAAAGTGCCAAACGGGAGAGGTGTCCCGCTGCCAGGACAATGTGTGCTGAGAAATTCCTGCTCAGCACGCTCATTGTCCTGGCTGCAGGACACTTTACCCTTTCCGAACGGGAGAGGTGTCCCGCTGCCAGGACAATGTCCCGAGGGGCTCCGAGTAGCAGAGGGGCTCTCACGTTGCTCTATGTCAGCAGTGAATTTCAATGTGAGCCATTAGGCACTGATAGGAGGGCTGGGGTCTGTTAGCAGGGACCTTTTCACTTTGAATAGCCAATAAGGACAAATATTTCAATTGTTTTTTCATTTTTCTGCGTTATTTATTTCGTCACAGGTTTAATTCTTTTCTCTTTTGTTTAGCATTTCATTTTTTTCTCTTTACTTTTGTTTGTCATTTCATTTTCTGCGTTCATTATTTGGCGACAATATACATACAACCTTCCCATTACAAAGACAAATGAACATCTTCTAATCAATAACTCATGCCCCCCTAGTGTTCATACATTCTTCTGACACCTGGGGTCACGTTCAATAACCTACATTTATTTCACCACACTTCTAACGTGAATTCTGACCAACACTGCTATTGTGACATCCAGCCGCTGACCTTCACCGCAAGGTAACAGTGGCTAGAAAATGAAATGGCAAACAAAAGTAAAGAGAACAAAATGAAATGCTAAACAAAAGGGAAAAGAATGAATCCTGCGGCAAAATAAATAATGCAGAACGTTGAAAAAACAGTTGAAATATTGGTCCTTATTGGCTATTCAAAGTGAATCAAGACATGTTCAAGTATGGCATTTAGTGCAATAAAACAAACCAAATGGTGAGAAACGAGAAAAAAAGATGGAACGTTGAGGGACAGTTGTGTGAATATACAACACATTTCTATGACAATGTATGTAGTGTATAGTTGGTTTGCTATGAAAGGCTAGTTTATTATGTAATGTGGGTTGCTTCCAATGCATTGCTATAAATAAAGTATTATTTAAGCACATGAAATGCAGAACGAAACCTTAATAAATATCTATATCAACTAAACCTGGGAAGATGTGCTCAGTTGCTTAATTCGCCTACATTCCGGTTTCACCGTTTAACCAAAGTGTGTGATCCTGGGCAAATCATTTAATGGCTCAGTGTCTTATCTGCAGCTCTGCAAGTGATTCACTTCATAGCTTATGGTGATATACCATGCTGTTATTTAAAAAAGCCTCACTATAGAGTTGCTCCATATATAGCAACAGTGCAATTTATGTATTTTGCACTACAAAGTTGTTTGCCACTTGGCTTACATATGGAAACTTATTCTAAAGTCACTTCCATGGTGCCTCCAAGTATCAAAGACTGACGATGCTCCTTCCGATGTCCATTTCTGTGAAGTCATTTCTGTTGACGCAATCCATATGCAGATGAGGAGGTTTGCATGTGTTTTGCCCCAGAGTGCCCGGACAGAGCTCTAACAGATGAGTTTCCTGCATCTTTAATGATTCTAAAGTTTTGTTGTTGTGTTAAAATGACATCTGCCACTAATGTTACCAAAAAAGTAGATTGGGGCAGGGGTGGGTGGTTTGGGGGTAAAAGTAGCAAGACATTTTTCGTGGCTAGCCCTCCCACCACCCGCTCTTGCAATGCTTTATACTCCCCTGCTCCGGCTACTCCCTCTGCAGTGCTGCCTGTCATCTGCCTAAACGGCACACACAGGGCCGCAATACACAGGGCTTCAATGCTGCCACCGGCGCTGGCTACGGGCATGGCATATGCAGTGAAGAACACACCATAAAGGTGCACATAGAACAGCGGCACAGAGGTGATGGTCAGCAGTCGGGGTCCAGGGTTTACCGTTGCTACTGCATGCGTACACAACCATGCGCAGCTAGGTGAAAAGGCAAGCCCTGGCCTCTGCCCGGCCTGAGGGAGTGAGGGCACAGTGACAAAAGACCCCAATTGGAATTTCAACAATCTGGCCGGCCCAGCCGCTGACTGTTGAAATTCAAATTGGAGTCTTGGCCGGTAGCTTGCCCCTGACAAGGGTTTCCCAGCAGAGCCCGTATCTTCGCTGAGGGAAGGAGGGGGCTAGTTGATCTAATCTGCTGTCCTCCTTTCCCCAGTCATCACTTGCTGATTTGCAGGCGTTTTGCTCAGCTTATTTTCTTTCTTCTGGCCTGAAAGGGGGACACAGCCTTCGAGACAGCAGAGTAGCTCCATCTCTGCAGAAGACACTGCTTTAAAGGTTCATATCTTGTCATTGGTTGACCGCTGTTGTAGTGCGCACACTGACACACACTGTGCTCCTCTAGTTCACATGCCTGTCTGGATATTCTCAGTGCTCTTGCTACGTTTGCACTACAAAATGTCCACACAAAGACACTGCTGAGAAAGGAACCCACAGCCCCAATTGCGATCTGCACAGACCTTCCAGAAAAGCACCAGCAGCCAGATGCGAGATGCACAAACAGGCATCGCGAACCGTGGGTATTAATGGCACACTTGTGAAAGGCCCCTTACAGCAGATGCATTCGGGACACAATATGGACACTGTATCATTTCAAAGTGCATAAAATTGCAGGTGTCCATTACCAGCCAATGGCCACAGGCAACATCTGAACAAATTGCCCATGAAGGCCTGAAACCAGGAGTAAACTTAACTGGTGCTGTGCGATATATATTTTTGATATATATTTTTAATATCGATATAGGATGACACAATATCGTTAATATCATGTGCTCCATTGACGTGCAAAGAGATAGGGAGTTTTTGCCATTGTACAATTCGTCGAACTAGATTTCGTAGAATTTATTTCATCAGATTTTGCCCAAAATATATGTGGGGGGTGGGTTTAGGAGAATCATGTAGGGGGGGGATGCAGGGGTCTCCCCCGCATATATTTGCAGCAAAACAATCCTGCAAAAAAATAATTTGATGAAATCGACTACAAAGAAAAAGATTTGAGCAGATTATATAGAACCAAATGTAAAAAGGACTCTAGCCAAAGTGGCCTTTTCCAGTTCCTTCATGGGCAACCATATTGATTGCAGTATTTGCATTTATTTGTTAAAAGGCTTGCAGGTTTAAATAACCCATACAAGTCAATTAATTAAACCAACTAAATGGTGAAATACACAGTAAAACATGTTTTACTTCTTCAAATGAATATAAAAAGCACAATACACACAGTCACAGATGGCCTCAAGAACACACCAACTCTTGGAGGCGATACAAAGATTTTAATTAAAATGTTTGAGGAGGGGGCTCAATAAGGCCCGTCCCCCTCTCTGCTGTCTCCTGTGGGTTTTGCCCTCTACAGCCCAGGTGCCTGTAACCCCCAAGATGGTCAATAGAGATTGGTACCACTTACTATCTAAGACTGTCTACTGGTGAGGGCCTAAGGGCAATTGCCTTATCTATCTTACTCCCTCCAGCGTCGTCTAGGTGTATCCTAACCAAGTTACCCACAATAAGAATAGTAGCATGGATTGGTGCCTTTCACTCACCCAGGATTCACCCGAACTTGTCCCTCGCACACCCATGTATTCTTTGCCCCGATGGTCTGCTCTTTCATTCCCTTTATCCTACTCTTCTCTCCCTTCCTCTCACTCTCTCTCAATCTGATGTTACTCTGTCTTGCATCTACTCTTACTCTCCCTCTACTATTCACCCCTCCTAACACTCTTAACTACTCTCATACCACTCTCCCTTCTTACCACTGTGTACTACTCTCCCCTCCTACCACTCTACTACTCTCTCCTAAATTCACCTACCACTGCACTCCACCTACACCCCCTTAAAAGTCACCCTCCTTTCACTATCCCATTCACCTCAGCCAAACGCACTCACACCCCACCTCACTCACTAAGTCTCACTCACTCACCTTCCATGCACACTCACACCCAAGTACCACTTTCAGAAACCAATACTTCACCTTGCACATGATTTCTGCAATCCTTCTCCAGGCAATGCTGCACTGTCTTTAATCCACCTGGTCTCTTGGTCGACCTTCTCCTCTCTTGACCTCACCCGAACAATCCACACTGATCTCGATTTCCTGCTCACCTTTGTCCTCCTCTTTCTTCTTCCGTTGGGCCCCTGTTAGGAAAGATTTTGTAATTGTAGGTAATTTTCCTTCCATGTGGCAACCCCTAAACTTTTTGCTGTTGTTTTTCACCTTGTTCTCGACTTTGCCAGAGAAGTGCAGCCTTCTGCCGCACTCCTCTGGGCTTTCGCTCCATTCTTACGGGGAAACTGACATGCCCTTAAGACAGTCAGTACCGGGAAACACTGTTTTCCGTAGTTTCTTTATCATGTTGCAGCTTTCGTGCAACATGACACAAGAGGGCACTGTAAGCTAAATTACTGCTCTCTTGGGTCTCTAGCCTTCTACAGGCCCTAGATACTCTTTTAGGATTGTAACTGATCGGTGCAAGTGATTCACGGACGGGAATGGTGGCAGCGATCGTTTCTTGTGTTTTGAGCTCCTTTTGGCCTTTAAGCGCGTTTCTCCCGCTTAGCCCAAAATGGTGGCCTGGCTCCCAAAATGGCCAGACCACGAGGCTCCTTTGTCCTGTCCGCTGACCTTCTTGCTCCCTTCACCTTCCCCAGGTCGAGCCGACCCGGGGCCTTCCTTATTTGGGCATGTACTTTCCCGCAAAACACGGATGCTTTCGCAGGCTTCTACATGCCTGGTGTGTGCCTCCAGGATGTGGGCTGGGATGTCTGGTCCCAATACACCTCCTGGGCGCCAGAGAGTCTAGGGTGGTGTGAATGCCTGGGACCACCGTGGTCTGTGATAGGTCAACGTATGGTGTGAGTGTTGATGAGCGGATCTCCCATTGGGTCCCCTCCGTTTTGGCGCGAAGGGAACCGTGGATAAGAGGGGGCTGGAAACACCACTACCATGTCGATCTCCTGAGTTCTCACGAACGAAAGAATACAGGAGCCAAGTATCCTGCAACCAAGAGGCTGAACCGAGGAATCGCTGGTGACCCGCTGAAGTACTGCTCCTCTGCACTGCTGTCGCCTTGTGAAACCCTTTTCACCTTTGATCGAACCAGAAGGCCTGTACTGCTACTTCGACCCTTGGAATAGCAGGGACAGCTATTCTCGGCATCTTCACCATCTCCTGCTCGTAAGCCTTCAGAAGCGTCTCTGGGCCATCCAGCAGACTGACCAGCCTACACAGGAGTCTTGCTCTGTAACCGCCGCCAGGTTGTGTAGTATTCCGAGTCCTTGTCACTCTCACACGATTCGTACACTTGGCGTTCCCAGGTCTGAAGTGAGTAGTGTACATTTGGCTCAGATACACACGGCCGCTCCGTTGCCCTGCTGTGGTAACAAACTGTGCGGGTTCACTTCGTTTGGGACATCTTCAACTCAACTCTGCTGCTGCAGACTCAACACGACGACGAGGCGTCCCCTGCTCTCCTGAACCTGCCAGCGACTGAAACTGACGCGGAGAAGCCTGGGTCTGCTTGCATCGGGGACCGGTGAGTAGCATAGCTAGGAACTGGTCGCCCTCCTGCAGGAGCCCATAGCTTTTCCCCGCTGTGTCAAAACAGCACGCCTTTCCGTACTCGCGCTCTGCTTCTGCCCACAGTGGAGGCTGCGCTCGAGTCGCAGAACTCTGTTCTTCTTCAGTTGTGCACTAAACTGAGCTGCCTGATCTCCTTCGAAGAGACTCCCCTTTTTGCCCGTTGGCACCAGCGTGTGCAGGTACTTTTGAGCACAAGGCTCCACTCTTCGTAGGGCTCGGACTTCCTTTTAGTTAGGTGCCTCTGAAGGCGGACTGGGTTTAAGCATTATTTCCCACTGCCTGTTTTCCTTCCCCTTTAGGTGGACTACACATTTCATGCATCTAACGCTTAAGACTTGTTTGTATTTGTATATGTATTGTATTGGTATGGTATGTGTTGGTTTACTAGAGTTGTATTGTGATTTCTCGCTACGGTCATTGTTTTAAAGGTCTTGGAATAAATGTGTATATACTTTTAATATAACACCTGTTTGGAGTAGTTTGTAAGTGTCCTTGCTTTGTGTGCTCATTGCGGGCTTTCAGTCACCCTCACCCCTCTTGAGACCTAGTCTTGACCGCCGCGATCGCTACCCTGATTGGTCTGGCTTGTCCAGTGGTTACCCTGTTCCAAGTAATTAGGTTGGCCTTCTGAACTTCTGCGCCACCAGGACAGAGTTCAGAAATCCGTCTTAACAGCCCCCATGTCATATGGTTCCCCTGGGACAGTTGCTGACTTCCTTTACGCAAGGGGATGGTTACAGGCAGCTGAGAACATAAAACGTGCCTTTAGCCTGGCCCCTTTTCATATGTGGGTCCGACAGCTTCTGCATGCCAGCCTGCTACAACTATAGTCAATTTCAGAGTTCACATCCTGGTTTCATGCAGTGTCTGGATTGCCGGTTTCATCCTGAGGATCTTCTGTTGCCGTTCTGCTCATCGCCGCCTCGCTCCCTGGTGAGCTGCATGATTTAGTCTCTTTTGCAAAGAATCCTGGTATCAATGGTCCCATGGGACAAGAAATTAATACTAGTAAGTGTATTATGTGGCAGATATGGGGCAAGTCAAAGTGGTACTTTATTATTTCATCCAGGCACATGCAGAAGGGCAGAGGCTGGGGCCCTCCCAATTCCCTTACCCCACCTGTGGGAGAGAACTGGCTCTGGCAGGTATCCCTGGTAGTTGTTCCACACTTGGGTGGGTACACACCTTAACTCATAGACACCTGAGGTAGATCTAAATATGAACAGCGGGAAGTGGTGTCTCACAATAGTAGTGTAAAATATACAAAAAATAAACACACTTAGTCACTTAGTCACAACTAAGAGAAAAAAACAAATACATTTCAATAAATGTGTTTAACACAAATTGCTAAAGAACGCCACTAAGGCCTCTAAAATAAAAAGGTGTAGATGCATAAATCAGTGGACACCTATGAATAAAAATGGAAAAATACAAAAGTACAAAACTCAAATCATTTCAAAACCAACTCTTACAAGAAGACTAAGAAAACAGGTCTCGATGAAACAATGTTCATATCAGGGGCATTCTTCTTAAAATGTCTGACTCTGACATGTTAATAATCTCATTAACACTCTGCGTCAATTCTCTGAAACACTGGTGATCAAATCACACTGCACACATAGGGTATACACTACCTATCAATCAACAAAGGGACTACTTCCTAATACCCTGATGAGATTTCATTATTTTAAAGAGAATTCGTATTTTTTTTACTAAGAACACAGTCATTAATAGAGGTTCAGTTTTGTCACACAACCTTAAAGATCACTCCTGACATTTCAAAAGAAGAAACCAATCTATGGAATTGCAGGCCATCTCTGCCAAAAAAAGCCCTTTCAACTTAGGATACTCTTCACCCACGATGGAACCCGGTTTCCACTTTGAGTAGAAATATACTGATCAGACTATTGAAACTAATCAACCACAAAGATGAGGTATTTTATTATAAGTCTCAAACTGATCAATCAAAACAGCGCCACAGGTGAATCCACCATTCACCAGCATGAGATGATGTGACCTTTTCTCTGACCACGTATGTCTTCCTTCTCGCAATATAGGTTTCAGATGCCAAGATCATGTTGAAAAGGTTTTTCACGTGCAAGGCGTGGAACTGTTTTTACTTTGTTGAGATGCAGGCTTCAGCAGTCGTTGCTGGGCATTTTCCCACCCCAGTTAATATGCCAAGAGGGCAGTTTGGCGCATTTGAAATGTTTCTTCTAGTTTCAAAGGTTTTTTGAAAGGTACAGGCAGAAGTAAGGATAGAGTTTCAGCCCCCTGGTGCCACGCAAGCGATAGTCTTTCACAGTTATTTTATTCTGTCAGTGTGCTTTTTTTGCATGTTTTTACTCCCATATCTGTTTCTGCTCCATTAAGGTGTTTTATTTTACAGATGTTATATATTTTAATTTCCTCTTTATCCTTAACATTTTGTCTCCATATACTGGTGCCACTCCACAAACATTCATACCCTATGGCTGAGCATGACTTGTGAGAAATTATGGAAACGAAGGAAATATTCATCGATGGGATACTGATAAAACTTTAAGGGCGATCATTGGAGCCTATGGAAATTGATCAGGAGTATGGAGAATTGAATTGGGAACATTATTAGGGATGGGTTTTACCAAACAAGGTCAATGTGGGGGGTAATTCAGTGGTATGCATGTGAAATTACAACTCTTTATGCTAAGCTATGGTGGTTTCCCACTGTGTTAATAAGCAGTCAGGGCTTCATCCCCCATAGATGCAGAAATTATATGGATTCAAGAAACAAATTCGAAAAAAAAAGAGTCATCTCAAATCCAAATGACTACTCCTTCAAGTGGATTCCTTCGCTTCCGTTAAACAAAGAGGCGGGGGGTAGTCGTTTTATTAAAATCCTCTCTTAACTTCACCCTACATGATATTTGTAGGGGTATGGACGGTGCTTGATGGGGATAAAGGGCTGGTTGAATGGTAACAATGTTCTTTCATTATGGTTATTATTTCTAGATATATTCCCCATGGTGGCACAATTTGCAGAAGTGATAACTATAATAGGACGGTCCTGGAAGCTAGTTCCCAACCATGAGTTGGATCATTGCAAGCCATCTACACCGTTCAATTGGAAAGCTGTGAGGAGTGCCACATTTAATTCTCGTGTGGTTTTGGTCAGTTATTCATCCCGAAAAACGTGATCACACTTTCTATTCTCATATCTATAAATATATTCCCAAATAGATTTTTTTAAAGTTTCTCCAATTGGCATATTATGGTTGCAGTGAGCCACCATCACAGCACAGTCGCTATTGGATCACACACATATAATCATCTCTTTAGACATCCCAGGATATAAGAACCTTGAATTGCAGTGGTGACTGGATGAACCCGTGTTGCATTCTATGTTCAAACATATCCAAATCAATCAAAAGTGACTTTGAGCTAAATGCAACAGGTGAGGTTTAATGAGCAACCACCTATAATGTGGCCTAATCAGTGATCCGCGGAGAATGTATACGTTTCAGTGATTCATGAAGGAAGGCCTTGAATCTTTAGAGGAGCAACTATTGGAATTGGAAGCTTTACACAAATAATTAGGATTCCTTTAGGTCTATTGTCACATTATAGGTATTGGGGTAAAGACTGCTTCACTCAGAGCACATAAGGCAACCATAACATTATTTCTAACACTTTTATTATGAGACTAGTTGCAAAGCTAGCAAACCATTAGCATACATATTGAGGAAACGAAGAGCTCATGATCATGTTCCATTTAATAAAGTTAACCATGGCCATCCTGTTTATAAAGATGATGACAAACTCAAGCTGTTGGAGGAATGTTTTTTATTCGGTTGTTTTCCAGCTCATTGCCCAGGATTCTGCTTGCCAGGAGGTCCTGCTGACCCTGGTGGGGTTTGATTGAGATGCATGGACCTGCTCCTAGCTATCCGCTTCTTCCCTCAAGACCATCCGAATCTGCTTCCTTTTTCTTCCAATGTTTTCCTTCCTGCTCCTCGGTGTAACATCGCCATCTCAACCACCCCCCCACTTCTGTGGTCTCTTCTGGACCAGTGTAGGCCTGCAAAAAATCCATGTGCTTAGATGTGTCACTTTCTCTAGACCGCTGATGGTTAGACTCTATACCTCACACTGGACCTTTTACTTGTTTCTCACTCTTCCACTCAACTTCACCCTGTCTTCCTCTATCACCTTCACACTATTGCTACCTCTTATTTCACGCGGGCACCCCTTACTTTCATCTCTAAGGTGGTACCTTTTACTATTCTTTCTATGACAATCTTGCACGCAAGTTCTTTTAATCCTTCCTGCTGCTGCAAACTCTCTATATTACTTTCCAGATGGTACCCCTTGGCTTACTCTCTTAGCCAGTACCCTTCTCATCGAGTGACTCATTCTCTTGTAGTCTCAAATCTTTTATACTTTCCCATGCTGTTACAGTCTCACCTCTCACCAAAGCTTCCCCCATTCACAACTTCACCCTTGATCTTTGGTCTATTTCTCCTAGGATTTGCTGCTTTTCTCTGCTCAGCTCTTCGCAGGTATGCCTTCCTTAAACCAAGTCTATCACTTGGGACATCCCAGGATGTATCTTACTGCAAGTTCTTCCCAGGACCCACAAAGGCTGCTTGTGTTGGCTGCCTTTTATCTGGTGACTTCTCCTCCCCTTGGGTTGGCTTCAGGATGATAGTATGCATCTTCGTGCTGTGTCTTATGCCAGTCTGCTATTGGCCCATGTGCCTGTCCTCGGGTGGTCTTTTTAGAGTGCTGGTCTAAAGCTATATTAGGGCCAGCTGCCATTTTGGATTTCATCCTGGCCTCTGTTGCATGGGTACTTTCATCCCCCTTCCCTATCACTTCGGAGGCTGCCTGCTGCCTTTATCAGCCTATGTATGACCAGCACATGTTTTCCTTCTATAGAAACCCTCTGGTCTGGATTGGTTATCTCTGCAGAGGCTTTAAAGGGGCCTAATTTCGTTTCAACACACAAACCCTGGGTCTCCGTAAAGCAGGTGTTATCCCTCCTACATATACTTGCTTTGCTTCAGAGAGTGTTTTCTGTTCCCTGTGGCCATGGATTCCCCAGTAGGGGTTTGTCATGGAAACCTAGGACAGGCACCTGCCCTACAAAGGTTGCCTCGTCACATGACCTAACTCTTGACAAGTGCCAAACTATCCATAGCACAGATGTGGAAAGCCACCGAAACCCCACACATGAACATATAGTGGCATTGGGTCTGGGCAATAATAACTATGTAGAAAATAAATGCTGTGGCCCACAAACACCAAATAGGATCTCTCTTTTGTCAATCTCAGAAAATGGTATAGTTGTATTAAGCTTCTGTATTCCTTAAGGTGAGCACAAAGGAGGTTAAGATGACCTGAGATGGACTATTCATTTATGTATATATCTTTATTTGTGTTTCTCTAGACAGTTGTAATATTTTGTTCAATACATTTGTAGAAATTAGAGGACATGTTGGTGGAGAGTCAGCATCATTTGAAAGGCACGATTCAGGGAATCTGAGTAAACGTCAGAGAAGAGCACAATCTTAATTGTGAACACACATATCTCTTCCATTAATTCAACAACATTAAAAAAAGAACCTTATTGATGGTTCCTCTGTGTTGTGCCTCATATGTGCTTTGTGTTTGATGTATGTAATACTGTACGAAAATATGAGTAAAAAAAAGAAATGACTCATACTCTCTATGCAAGCCATTTCCTTTGTCCTTGACACCCTGAATGCAATGCCTGCATGCTAAATCCCCAATCCAAGCAGGGACAAACCATATTGTGGTAAGAGATGATCACTGGGGCCACAGGTAAGTCATCAACGTAAGTCCCTTCATTAGGTTTCTTAAGAAACAGTAAAGTACACGTAGGAGGACCCGGAAGTACCCCACCCAGACCAATCTCCCCAATGGTCACTCCTGGAACACCCGGCGGATGGGCATCGCATCTACAGTTACATCCCACACACTGTCACTGACACACAGATATCACACCACATTGTCATTCGCATGCAGGCAAGAACAAGGGAAGCCGGATACCACATTGTAATGTCTTGCAACCTACATCAAATGCCCTTGCTTCACTTGCGCATTCTAACTGGGACTGCGGGCTGTCACCACCCGGTGTGGCCCAACCCAGCAGGGATAATTGCTTTGTTATGCCATGGCCACATTTCTACAGAATGCATTGGCTCTCAATAAACCACCATTCTGGTGGTGCTCTCCATATGAAAATGTTCTAGGTACTGTATGGCCTGGTTCTGGCATGGTTCCGGCCTGGTTCCAGCCTGGTTCCGATTACACAAGAGCTCCAAATAGTCCAGGGTTCTAACTTACCATGTTGTGGGTATGGTAGTGCGTGCACTATACCATGGCTCAAATTGTACCACTGCTTTGGCCACACCATGGTTCTTAATGTGCACTTTTATTAAGTGACTCATGACTATGGCACAATTATACCTGTGCTCTAATTATAATGGCGAAGGTTTGATAAACTGAGGATTTAATCTGATTATGAAAAGACCTTCTTCATGCAAGTCCCTCTTTGCATCCAGCCAGGTTTATGTCTGGGTTTCAACAGCAGTTTATTGCCACCAATTTGGCATGCAATTTCTGCAAAGCAATTCCAGTTTCTGGTGTGAAGTAGTGTGGAATGAACCAGTGTTTTCTGCGCTCTCTAATACTGAACAAGTGAAAGCCTCTGCTGCTAGTTTTGTTCGATTCTCAGTTACACAATAGCCAGTCAACATTGTTTGACTATCATTTAACATGCTTACATTTGAGGCAGGAGGTTCTGTCTCTTCGTCATAAAAAAAGATAATACATTTTGATGATATTTCAAGGTAATTATGGAAGCCCAGGAGTCTAAATAACAATATGATGAAAGATGTATTTTCAAAGTTCTGAAAGCAGATCTTTAAACAAACACTCATCACCGCAGATTTAATCGAGAAAAAAACGAATGGTAAATTTGTTCAAATTTCGGCTGTATGAAAACAACGAACAGCCAAAAATGTCGAATACATTTACCATTTGGTGCCTTTATAGTGAACAAGGGGAGCAGGGGTTGCGGGGGCGTCCCCCGCACTCTTGTTCACTATAAAAGCACCGGGCGTTGCGGGGGTGTCCCTCTCTCCCTATATATTTGTATTTATTTTATTTATAGAGTGCACCAGTCCCGTGGGCATCCGGGCGCGTAGTTTAGTTACAACATGACCAAGGGAGACGGAACATTACAGATTATATTTTAAGTTACAGATATATACATAGACAGTTACAGAGTAAGCATAAAAGTCATAACCTATATACATGAAGTGAGGCAGGAGGCTAACGCATGGAGGGAGGTTAGCACGTAGATGGTGGGTCTTGGGCGGTTAGCCAAGCTTTGGCAATGTTTTTGAATCTGTGGAAGGATGGTTCTGCTCTTAGCGGGTTAGGGAGCGAGTTCCAGAGTTTAGTCGCCATAACTGGGAAGCTGGCTCCGCCTGATCTTTGAAGGTTGAAGCATGGTATAGAGGGGCAGTTAGACTGAGCAGTTCTACGGGTTCTATTAGTGTTGTGGAGGGCAAATCTGTTGGCTATGTAGCAAGGTGCTTGGTTGGATAGGCATTTGTGGGTGAGGGCAAGTGTTTTCAGTGTAATACGTTGAGGGACCGAGAGCCAGCGTAAATTACGTCTGGTGTCTGAAATGTGTTGGTTCCTAGGGATGTTGAGTGCTGCTCTGATGGCGTTCTTTTGGATAATTTGTAACTTATTAAGGTTACATTGGTTAGTGCCCAGATAGAGGGTGCTACAATAATCAATTTTTGACAGCACAAGAGTCCTGGCAAGTGTGACACAGTTAGCTGGTGATAGGAAGGGGCGACTAGCTGTGATAAGCTTGCAGGTGTATGCTGCTGCAGAAGAGACTGCATTGGTTTGTCTGGCCAAGGATAGGGTGGAGTCGATGTAAATCCCTAGTGTTTTGATGTCCTTAGAGGCCTTGATAGTGGTTCCATCGATGACAAAGGAATTGAACGCAGGGGCCAGTTTGGATAGTTTTTGGGGAGAGCCGAGAATGAAGAGCTCTGTCTTTTCATCATTCAGAGTCCGTGCTGCGCTATCCAGGCTTGGATGACTTGGTAGATGGCATTCACAGAGAGAGAGTCGGAAGCGTAGTCTCCTGAGATTTCAATGGTTGTCCTCAGCATATTTGGTATATGTGAGACCCAGATAATCCAAGATATCAAATAAAGGTTTTGTGAACACGTTGTACAATGTGGGAGAGACACAAGATCCTTGTGGTACCCCGCAGGTGACGGGTGAGGGTGACGCTGCTGCTAGGGGGAAAAGACATGCATCAATCTGTTGTCCAGGAATGAACTGATCCACGATGTGGCTTTATCAGAGAAATATGCAGCTAGTTTAAGGTGTCGACACAGTATTTGATGATTGACAAGATCAAAAGCTGCAGAGAGATCAAGAACAAGTAGTAAAGCAAGTTTACCCTTGTCTCTTAGGTCTTCGATCTGCGTTTTGAGGTCGATTAGGGCAGTTTCAGTGCTGTGTCGCGCCCAAAACCCGGATTGCCTTAGACCCAGGAGTTTATTAGATTTGAGGTAGTCTTGAATCTGTAGGTAGGCAGCTTGGTCAAGGATTTTTAGTAGGAAAGGCACCGTGGTGATGGGCCTGTAGTTAGTAGGTATATTAGCATCCAAGGTTGTTTTTTTTAGGAGTGGGATAACCCAGGCATCCTTCAAGTTGTTCGGTACGATCCCAGTGCTAAAGGAGGAATTAATGAGTGTGGTGATGAAGGGCGCTAGCTCGTGGGCTGCTTCCTTAATGATGGGCGCTGGGCAGAGGTCCCCTTGGCAGTTGGAAGGTTTAAGGCTATTGATAATGTTTTCCACTTCAGTAATAGATAGCGGTGAGGAACTGAACGGAGTCAATGAATCCGGCATAGGCATGTTTACAATTGGGAGAGAGTTCAGTTGCAAATTGGATTGTAGGTTAGTTTGTTTATCATTGATTTTGACTTGGAGGGTGGCGATCTTGCCAAGGTGTGCGTTTTGGATATTAGTGCACCAAGTGCTATCTTTGATGCATGTGTCAGGTGCTGTGGTTTCAGGGGTTTCCAATTCTTTTAAAATTCTGAAAAGGTCTTTAGTATTGGATTTGGCCTGCTCAATACGTTTGTTGTAAGTGTCTTTTTTAGCCTGAAGTATAGCTTCCTCATAGTTTAACGTTGCTAGGACGATGCTGGATTTATTAACTTCTGAAGGGTTACTTTTCCAATGAGATTCAGCAATTCGTTTTTCGTTGCGTAGAGTTCTAAGTTGGGTTGTGAACCAAGAGTTAAGGTGAGCTCGAGGTTTGGGTTTTCTCAATTTAGATAGGGCGATAAGGTTAAGGGCTTTTAGCATAGTGTCGGTAAAAGTGTCTACCAAGACAGTAGGGTCCATGCATAATCGTGCTTGTTCATTCAGGACTGGAAGGATGAGAGGGAGAAGTTTGTACAAGTTATGTCGCGCTTATTTTGTGTGGGAATAGCAGGTACGACATCTGGAGTGGAACTGCAGGTTTTGGCGGGGATGTTGAAGGTGATTAAATGGTGGTCGGTCCAAACACAAGGTTGGTTAGAAATCACATTGATTCCACAGTTGAGATCAGCTATCCAATCAAGGATTCTAGCCTTGGAGTGTGTAGGTAAGTTGATATGCTGAGTAAAGCCTGAGTTCGGAAGCAAGTTATCAATCGTCAGGGCAGCAGTGTTGTTAGGGTTGGCAAGACCCAGGTTAAAGTCACCTAGTACAATACTTTGGGAGTTGGTTTTTGTATTGTCTGTCAGAATGTTAGAAAGGTCTTCAGCGAAAGTGGATAGTGGCCCTTGGGGCCTGTAGAATAGGTGAAGTGAAATGGTATGGTTAGGGGTGAGGGCAAATTTGGCTGTTAAGACTTTCATAGAGGAGATTTGATGCACAGGGGAGAGGCGGTAGTTTAGAGAGTTTTTGTGGATGATGGCAATGCCATCACCTTTAGATTGATTAGTGTTGCGGTCATGTCTGATGATATTGTAGCCTGTGGGAATGGCTAGGGAGAGTAAAGGTCCAGATGCAGCGTGAAGCCAGGTTTCCGTGACGGCCATAAAGTCCAGTTCATGAGTTGGGGTGAGATCCGCCACCTCTAGAGCGTGGGCTGTGAGGGATCTACCATTAATTAGTGCCCCTTTGATAGTGTTTGCAACAGGGTTGTTGGGTATGGAGGTCAGTGTGTGAGGAGAGGAGACAGTCCTGGCGATAGGCTGTGGGTGTTTGTTTTGGCAGCTGGGTGCCAAATGGTGGTGAGAGGCACAGGTTAGTCTGGAGCCACGTCTGGCGTTTCGCAGAGCAAGTGAGCAAGGTTGGTTTGGAGTGGGTCTGGAGGCAAAATGTTGGAGCCATAGGGCTGGGTTGTTGAGGTAGGGATTAGTGTGATGGGTGGACGTAGCCATAGTTGTGGTATTAAAGTAACGTGAGTATAGTGACAAAGTCGTGGTGTAGATGAATGCAGGTACTAAGTGGAGGGAGAGGTAGAGTGCGGTAGCCAAGGCTAATGTTAATAGCTTGGGGAGAGGAGGCTGGATGGAATGAGTGGCTGTTGGAGGCTGGGGCATGGTGGCAAGAAATTCACAGGAGCTTACAAACAATTGCAGTCATATAGGGCAGAGAGCAGTATTGTATGAATAAACATGACAAGCAGGTCATCTAGAATAAATGCTACAGAGCAATCACGCGGGGTAGGCAGAGTGGGGATTCAGTAGCGGGGTTCAGTACAATACCAGCTAGATATGCATTACATATATTGAAGTGTGAGAACAGCGAGGCACTTGTAAGGATAGGCTAATATGGGCATACAGCAGCACAGTTCAAAGGCAATTTCAGCTAGGTCAGCTAAGTAAGCAGTGCAGGCGGAATGAGTGCTTCAGAGTAGACCTAGGAAGGTGTGCGGTGCAATTGCAGGATAGCACAAGAATCACAAAATTAACAGGAGCTTACAAACAGTTGCAGTCATATAGTGCATAGAGCAGTATTGTATGAATAAGCGTGGCAAACGGGTCATCTAGAATAAATGCTACCGAGTAATCACGCGGGGTAGGCAAGCAGAGTGGGGATTCAGTAGCGGGGCTCAGTACAATACCAGCTACCTATGCGTTACATACATTGAAGTGTGAGTACAGCGAGGCACTTGTAGGGGTAGGCTAATAAGGGCATACAGCAGCACAACTCAAAGGCAATTTTAGCTAGGTCACCTGGGTAAGTAGTGCAGGTGGAATGAGAGCATCAGACTAGACCTAGGAAGGTTCAAGGTGCAATTGTAAAATAACAGCACTAAGGAGTTAAGGCATCACTACTACTAAAATAAATGTTTTGTTGGGATCAGTCGAGGTAGGGTTTACGACCCGGTGTGCTACGTGCAGGCAGGGTAGTGCTCAGAAACAATCTGCAACAATCAGCTGGGATGCCCGAGAAATGGTTGTAATGCCTGGTAGAGGATAGCTGCTCGCTATACTTTGTAAACATATACGGCAGTTCAAGGCCACAGGGTCTTGGGCAAGTTACAATGCTAGCGGTCCAGGGGTGTAAGTAAACAGAATCCAGAGGGTAGTTATGGATTATGGTCTCACTCTCACCGTGTAGTGTATAATAGTACCTGTAGATGTTCACGTGAAGGGGCGTATGCGCAGCAAGGAACAGGTTGCAGAGCTCAGGGACCTAGCGCAGTCCGCAGCATGGCACGCTCGGCAGCTCTGTCAGCAGCCTTGGTCTCCGGCCTTGGGTTGTGAGGCCGGCTTCGTTTGCATCCAATTGGGTGAAATACGAGTCAGGCAGCCAATCAGCTACACGGAGGTGCAGCAATGCCGAAGTGTAGATGGATCTAAAATGGAACGGCCATGTTAGCAGATAGAGGGCCGCATGGATGCCGATGCGCTTCTATTCACAGGATCGGCGAAATGGTGTACAATTTAGGATAGTTGTACTTTGCAGGGCAGGGTGATGGTGCTGCACGATTGTAGCAGTCAGCTACTTAGCTTCATCAGAAAAAGCACCACAGATTGGGTAAGTGGAGGGCAGCTCATAGGACTGCTCCGGACCTTACCTCATCGGAGGTGGGAAAGGGGGGGCTGCTCCTGCAGCATGGGATGCACGCAAGCTCCTGCTCGGGGTGGGAGAGGCTTACTGACTTCCTCAGCTCTGTCAGCAGCCTTGGTCTCCGGCCTTGGGTCGTGAGGCCGGCTTCGCCTGCCGGCTGCATCCAATTGGGTGAAAAACGAGTCAGGCAGCCAATCAGCTACACGGAGGTGCCGCAATGCGGAAGTGTAGATGGATCTAAAATGGAGCGAGAGTCGAGGGATTGTGCGGTGTGTGGAGTGCCTGAGACTGTGGAACATTTTCTGTTTAGGTGTGAGAGACATGCTGTAGAGAGAGAATTGATGAGAGTTCGATTGACTGCGCAGGGTGTGGCTGAGTTGAGTGGG
The DNA here is from genome assembly GCF_040938575.1 of Ambystoma mexicanum. Lineage (NCBI taxonomy): Eukaryota > Metazoa > Chordata > Amphibia > Caudata > Ambystomatidae > Ambystoma > Ambystoma mexicanum. The sequence goes on along the minus strand of NC_090923.1, from coordinate 1,404,036,947 downwards.
AAGGCTTTGTTGGGAGGTGACGGGGTGAGTGGCAGGAGGAGGAGTAGTGTGTTGTTGGATTTTGTGAGGCAGACAGGGCGGTGGGAGGAATTGTGAGTTTTACGTGGGTTGAATGCTGAATGGTGGATAGGTGCACATCATCCAATTGGATGGGGAAGCGTCTGCGTGGGTCCGTCCACGCCTACTCTAATTTAAAGAAAGAAAGAAAGGATCTAAAATGGAACGGCCATTGTAGCAGATAGGGGGGCGCATGGATGCCGATGGCGTCTATTCACAGGATCGGTGAAATGGTGTACAATTTAGGATAGCTGCATGGCTGTTCACACAGAAGTCTGCTTCTCCTCCGAGCCCAGTCTCCATTTCTTGGTCTCTTCCCAGATCCACCCATATGGCATACCACTCCAGCCTCACTCCAGACGCGTATTGGGAAATCGTTCACAGCTCGATTACATCCACCATCCTCTTTCTTCCACCTCTTTCCTTCATATAATAAAGTTAGAAATAAAAGAGGACTCTGCGGCTCCGGTTCTCATGCACGGAAGTGAAGGGAACCAGCGTGGCAGAGTGATGCAGGAGATGCGGCACACAAGGAGGTGTGCCGCACACAGGTAAATAAGGGGGTGGTGGAAGCGGGTTATCAGAAATGTTCGGGGAGTGAACACCGAAAGTCATTTTCGTTCAAATGACTTTCTTTTTTTTCTCCCTCAAACATTTCTAATTCGGTTAATTCATGGTAATCCCCAGCGGACGAGGCTTTCCTCTGCAACCTTGTTACCTCTGTTAGAATGCTCAACCTGGTCAAGGTGGCAGAGGTAGGGCAGGGAGAAAGGGGTTTGAGATGGGTGTATTTTGTTCTAGTGGACATCATGGACATTCCCAGCTATTGCACCTTTGAGCGGCGATATCCGGACTAGTGTTGTATGTGTAGCTTAATTGTTAAAATGCTGATTATGGCAACAGAAGGCCTGGTAGAATGCAGGGGTTTGGTGGTTGGGGTCTCTGTAGATCTCTCTATCAACCAAGGACATTTTGTCGAAATAACCATGTCTTCAGACCATTGTCAAATGATAAAACATTGTAAGTGGAATGGGTGTGGAAGGGGACGGTGTTCCACATCTTCGGGGACAAGACTAAGAAAGAATCTCATCTCACTGATGAAAAAGGTGGGGACTGTTAAGAGCTAAAATGACGAAGTGCGAAGTGTCCTAGAAGGGCAACAGGAAAACCGAACCATGGAATGCCCAATGAGCCATACAGGGTAACTTGAAGGAATTCCTATCATGCACAGGAAGACAGTGCAAAGGGGATAGTGGCCACTGTCCAGGCAGCAAGAGCTATTCAAAGCGACCACTGGGGTGCGAACTTCGGCACAGAGCTAATGGAGAATGCGCTCGAGAAAAACATGAGCCATCTAGCGTTCCAATCTGCTGTGCAATGGTGAGATTGAAGCCAATGTGGAAACCTACATGGTGAACAGAAGGAACAGCAATGGGGGTTGTTATTCCAGCAGGCAGTCTCCAAATATCTGGCCTACTGCCCTGTACCAAGGCTTCAGTGTGATCAGTATTCAGTTTGGGCTATTGGCCTCCCATCCAGTTACCAATGGCCTTATCTAGAGCACAAGTACACGCTTTCACACATCTTCCTCCGCCCACCGTATATCCTCCCCTCCCCAGCCTGATGAATGAAACGCATTACAAACACAGCTCTCATGCCATTCATACCATCCCCTCACGCTGACCACACCTTACTCCTCAACAATTACATCACCATCACCCAAGCACTTGACCAAATTGCCCCCTAAAAAAAAACATAACCACCACGAGACATGGTCCAACAATTCACTTCTCACCATCAAACAAGAAGCCAGGAGCCTAGAAAGAGACCATGCCAAAGCCACCCACTACCTCCAAGAGCTTCAAACCACCCCCAATCACACAAGACATATATAAACATTATCACCTCAGTATGCAACTGTCTCATGAAACATTTAAACCCCACAATACACAACAGACATGCACTCTCCTCTACAGTGCCATGTCCACCCCTTACTCCCAAACCATCAAACGTATGGGGCACATTCCACCCAATCAACCAAGACACACTCATCATCCTCACTGCCAAAACAAACCAAATGGCCCACTTCCTGGATGACGCATGCCCAGCTCAGGCTTCATTAAACGGTATAAGCACCCTGGCCAGGGATGCCATTTTGGATTGCCAGCAGGAGCAGCTGCTATCCCTGGCTTGCCCCTAGCGACCCCCTGGTCACAAGAACAATGCAGAGCCACTGCAAGGAGAAGACTACAGTTGGGGGAGCGGCCTGGGGCGGGAAGCAGGGGTGCAGCTGATGCATTAGAAGTTATGAGATGTTCATATACTCTGAGCTGCAGTTAAGTAGTAATAGCCAGGCAGCGCAGCGCATCCTGCTCTACTCCGAAGGTACACTTTGCAAGATCTGTCAGAACCCCCGAATGCCTGGAAAACATCTGGCCATAGCAACGGTGCCAATCTTGGTTAGGCCTTATAAAAAGAAAACTGGTTTTGAAGCTGCATTTTCAAAAAGAAACACTAACTAGGAATAGCTAGAATGTAAGGATGGAAAAAGGAATGATCATAGCTCAAGACCCCTCTGAGCCTTCAGGGTTCAATGGATGCCCTTTATTCATTTGCCTCTGAAAATCATCTGCAAATCAACAGAATCAAAGACATGATCATGTCAATCGAAGCAAAACAAAAGCATCAAATGGATTATATTTGGCATATGGGGGGACCGACTGCAGGTTGTAGATCAATATTTGTACCTAGGCTTTCCCTTTTAAATTACCCCTAGTACTCAGCAATATAAGCGCTGCATTTCGTTTAAAGCCATGCGTAAATGGCAAGTAATTAAAACTGGTATAGCAAATGTAGCCAGTGGGTCCATTGCGAGATTTGTTGAGATCGATAAGAAAGGGGTAGTCCCTAGCATATTATATGGGATAGAAATGTTGGCAAAACACCAGGTCAAATGGTTACAACTGAAAGAAGGAAAATTGTTGAGGTCCTTATTGTGACTCTAGGCAATGGTCCCTGTGGAGGCTTTGCGTCTAGAGCTGGGCACCATCTCCCTGCTTACTCAATGGAAAATGTCTTTTTGCAAAATGCTGAGAAATCTTCTGCACAAACCATTGATGGCATTATGCTGACAGCACTTGCGGCACAAATCAGAGGCAGATCTGAAAACTTTGCCCATAAGGATTTGACCCTCACGGTCACAAATCATTTAGATGCCAACGGATTGCCATTTAGTGCTTTGCCAGAGGATACAAATGTTCTCTTGAAACTCAAGAAGAAATCTGTAGCCTGGGACGCTATGACCTCTATTGAATATCTCCCACTGAAGAAACCCTACGTATTATACGTCACTCAGAGTTTTCTGGGCAATTAACCTCATAGCTATTTTACTAACATCTGTAGTAATAAACTAAAGAGATTCATTCTACACTTGCAATTGAATCTACTTCCTGTGCTAGAGGTCACGGGCGTGCCGTTTTTGTAAAAATACTATTAAAATTAGCCGCCACTAACTTAATTTATTAGAACATTATATCAAGAGTTATACTAATCTTTGTACCATTGAAAGAATCGGCCTCGACCAGTTTTGGTCAACTGTATACTCTGCAGAGTTACTGCTGAATGCTGCCTCGGCCATGACATTTGGGAAATAGTTTTACTTAAATTTTGTGATTGAAACTGTGAATACTGGCGGCAAGTTTTCTTATATGTAAGACGCGTTTTATTGTATTTAATCTATTTTTCCTAGATTGTGAAATGTGTTTTCAATGTATATTGTTTTTTAATGTTTGCTATAACTTTTGTGGTCAATTTTGTAATCTTTTAACATGTAAAGGGCTAGATTATTAGCCAGGAGCATTACATTACAAAAATATATATATCACAGTAGCAATCTTGCACTTTTGCACATATTACAATTATGGTTTCCTAGGTTTCCTAAAATATGTAAAGTATAGAAAGTTAACTAAATATAGGAACCAGAACTTAAAGTAAGACGGTTCTCTCTTTCAATCTATTTACAAAAAGATTAGTGTTTCTGAGGTTGTATGAAGCATTGCCGCAATTTTCTTCCCAAATGGCACATTCGCAGGATTTTCTTTTTGACGATTTTTTACCACTTTTGTTTAGCACAAACAGGGGCGGAGACACCTCGCACCATAACCACACCCCCTACATTACATACTTTACCCAAAATTATCATAAGCTTGTTCAGCAACAAAAAATGATGCAGCACAACCAAATTCAGAAAAGTTGGCATTCTGGAAAACTGAGCTAGAACGTTTCTGACTGGTCAACTAGATGTGACTTTTTTGTAAATAATGTACATAAATATATGTGTGTATGTGTCTGTGTGTGCATATCATGCCTTTGCGCTAGCGCAAGATATAATTATGGCTAAGACGAAGTCTCTATGCGTTTCAGAAAATGACTATTCGCAATAACTTTCGAATACTTGTTTGCAAATATTCCACAGTAATATTTCAAGGCAGCATGCCTGAGCATGCCCAATTTCAGAACTGTTCATTAACAGCTTCATAGTTTAAAAAATGTTTACTTTGATCACATTTTGAACAGCTTTTAACATGGGGTTTCCAATAGGAACACAAATATTTTTTCAGCCCAAATATCTCTAAATGTCCTGTTTCGATTTTCACACATTTTTGCAGGCACCTCGATTTCATCTGAATTTGGTCCACTGAAAAAACATTTTGAAAATCAACTTAGCCAATTTTGAAATATTAACGTTTATGCATGCGCAGAATGACTTTGCATCTTTCATTCGAACTGTACACACAATGTATGAGTTTTACAATTCATACATTACACAATTAACCTCCTAAAACTCACATCAAAGGCACGTCACAGCTGACTTTGATGTCAGTTTTAAGGTGATGGGAAAAAATGGACACTTTTCACATGAAATGTAGCAAAGGGAGTATAAGTTTCACAGTTCGTACATTCCGCAGTTTACATCTGAAAACACATCAAAGTCAGTGCTGATTTTACACACGTGCCTACTACACGTAACATGTGGACATAAAACACATGTTCACACATGCCCCTCCGGCACATGCTCCTATGATACATGCTTCTACGACACACACTACTACTACACAAATCTTATAACACATACTTACTGCACACTCTTATGACACACACTTTAATGACACACATTCTTACAACACATGCTTTTACGGCACATTCTCCTACGATGCACGCTGCTATGACAAGAGCTCCTATAACGCACACTCCTATGATACAAGTTCCTATCACCCACACACCTAATACACACATGCTTACTACATATAACATGTAGACGTACAAGTGCTCTCACATGTACATAGGACACATGCACTGAGGAAACATGCACCTATGACACGTGCACCTATGACACATGCTCCCACGACACACACTCCTACCAGACACACTCTTATAAAACACACTTACTGCACACTCTTATGACACAGACTCCAATGACACACACTTCTACGACACATGCTCCTAAGACACGTGCACCTAATACACAAGCGCTTACTACACATAATTTATAGATGTACGACTAGTGCTCTCACATGAACCTACAACACATAACATGTGGATGTACGACACATGCTCTTATGATAAATGTTCCAACCATACACACTCTTATGACTCACACTCTTACGATGGACACTTACCACACACTCCTAACTCACATCAAAGGCAAGTCATACAAACTGTACACAGAGTGTATGTGGTTCACCGATCGCACATTACACAATTAACATCTCCTAAAAACTCACATGAAAGGCAAGTCACAGCTGACTTTGATGTCAGTTTTACGATGATGGAATAAATGTACACTTTTCACATGAACTGTAGCAAAAGGAGAAGGAGTTTCACAGTCAGTACATTTACGCAGTTTACATCTGAAAATACAACAGTCAGTGCTGATTTTACATACATGACTACTGCACATAACATGAGGGCATACAACACATGCTCTCACATGCACTTATAACACATGTACCTACAACACATGTACCTATTGCGCATGCTCCTACGACACATTCTTCTATGATACACGCTACTACATTTCACACTCTTACAACACACACCACGCACTCTTACAATAAACACTCTAATGACACACACTCCTGCAACACGTGCTCCTACAACACATGCTCCTAGGCATGCGCTGCTATGACAGTTGCTCCTACAACACACACTCCTATGATACAAGTTTCTAGCACACGCGCACCTAATACACACATGCTTACTACACATAGCATGTAAACATATGACAAGTGATCTAACATGCAACTAGGACACCTGCACCTGCCACACATGCACCTAAAACACATGCACCTACGACACGTGCTCCTCTGACACATGCTCCTAAAACACATACTGCAATGACACACTTTCCTGCCACATACTTTCCTACCACACACACTCTTACAAAACACACTTTCTGCATACTCTTACAGGTCAATCTTCTGTAACCTGGGCGAAAGGAATGCCTGGGAGTGGTTGGAGCTCTCTAGAAGAAAGATTGAGGGACGGCCTTAGGGACCTGAGAAACCAACCATTAAAAACCCTTGAACTGTCTTTGAGACTCAGAGTATGCTTGAACCATCTGTGACAGTGCCCATGGGCTTTGCAATGAGGATTATAGCAAGTTAAGATGCTTTTTGGTGAGTTTTCTTGCAATAAATGAGATTACCTTAACTCTCTCTTAACTAAAGGTTTTTTCAATGAATTTCAAGACTTTTGATATATTATAATTTCTTTGTGTCCATTAGACATTGCCTTCCGCATGGCCATTGTACATATTGCACCAATGATTTAAAAAAGGGAAGATCTTTGGCCATGCCCAGTGGCCCTGGCCTACCAGCTGAGGCCCATATTCCCCTCTTTAGTAACTAACCAGATCCCACTAATCATAGCCTAAGTCCATTGCCGCTCGGCCTTTGCCAGTGTCCCCGTTGAAATGGTCTCGGCTGAGCCCACTGACCATGTTGCCCCAAGTATTAAAACATACAGGGGGGACTTAACCAGCAGCCTCAGGGTCCACTGTACATGTGGCACCAATTATTAAAAAAGACACATATCCCCCTTCCTAATAGTTTTGATCCCACTTCTGTGCAGTTTTAAAAGACTATCGCCATTTCCCAGTCATCCATAGGCTATTAATGATACCCCTTTTGTCTTACGTATTTGATTCTCACAATAATTTCTCATACTAAACATTCAATCTTGCTGCCACCCTCTGTTCAGTGGACGTCATTCCAAATAATCATTCCCATGGGAATACAGAGCATGCTCATTCCCATTGTAGCGTAACATTTACAGATTCCCGTGGTAACAGGGAAATGCTCAAAGATCAAAATGTATTATCTGTCCTCCCTGGCACTCAGCATTTGTCCAACTCCTCTTTTCCTGGTCCACCTACTTCACTCCTTTGTGTTTTAATGTATTTTCCCCAAAATGTTTGGTTTGGAGGGGCCCATGACAAACTTTGTTTTTGGAAAATGTCATCCAACTCCGTCCAGCGAATCAAAAGTTATTAGCATTAGAATGTTGAGTAAAATCAATGTCAACAGGTTTCACCTTAACTATGGGGCGGCGACCGCCACCCTATTATCATATATAATATTTTGTTATAAAGTTCTGCAGCAAAATATATTTGTATATTTATATATATATATATATATGTGTGTGTGTGTGTACGAGTGTGAAAGTACATAAAACGTTACTATGTGCATAACATGCCGATAATAACGCGTTGCTGCTGAACTTCGAAGCGTCACAACACTTTCTGAAGTCTGCAAAGTTTTTCAGTAAACTTCACAAAGTCTACTAAGGCACATTTCTGAGATTCTAACTTACTTGCCAGCTCTGATTCCTTTTACTGTCACCCCCCTAGTTTCTCTTTCATGCCCACAATCTGCTATTGCAGGTCTCCTCTTGAGGGATGCCCCTAAAAATTATCCATTGCAAAGTTTGATTATTTCAAGTAACCAACATAACATAAAATAATGTGATATCAAGATGCTCTTTTCCTCATTTGCCCCTTCTTTCCCCTTAGCTCATTCGCCGCCCGGTCCTCTCCAACTCTCCTCAGCACTTTGACGCGGCGGAACAGCTGCATTACAACCAACCAGCATCATATACCAGTAGTATGGTAGTAAAACAGGGGTGTTGCTAGGCATGGAAAAGATCGGGACTGTCAGGACTCGGGGCTAGCCTTTTGATTGTAGCCCCTGAGCTTCTATACGGGGTAACAACCAAAAGACTGGGGGCTATAGTCCCCCAAGCCCTCCCCTAGCAACGCCTCTGTAGTAAAACATGATCAATCTGGAAATCACATGGGGCATAACGGATGGGCTGGCGGGCCATATCTCCCATCTAATTCTACCTGGCGATTTCAGCCCTCAATGTCAGTAGGACCTGATCAGTGGGCCACCAGTCACTTTCTCTGAATGAGTGATTGCAGAAAAGAGTTGGGGCAGGTTTGGATTAGCATAGAGATATCCCAGCAGGATTAAGGGGCGTCCTATGAGGCATGCACCGCACATCATGCCAAGTACAGGACCAGGCAACACAACATTGTCACAACAGAGGAACAACAAAGGACATAGCATCAAAGGATATTTGAGGCCACCTGCCTTGGGACTCAGGACTCATCCCCTTCCTGTACCTCCGTCGGTGCTTTAAGTGGAATTTAAAAGGTGGGGGTGTCCCTAAAGTGTCACAGAAGGGACAAACCATACAAAACGACGGGGCGTTGCTTAAATAAAATTATTCAGTATTCAACTGAGCTTCATGACATCAGCGGCCCCAACTTTGCAGCCAGTGTAGCGTGTCTAACAATTGATTTCTCACTTTCAGTATTCCCACTACAAATTTTGTACTGTGTATAGGGGACCGCAAAAAGCAAGGGGCTGGCACATATTTTGGCACTGAAAGCTGAATCACCCCCAAAACAACTCCTGGCAGAACAGAATGGGCCAGCTTTTTGCTTAGTTGTTGTATAGCACTTACTTCTTATAGTGGTCACTGTTTTAGGCACTCCAACAGTCTTCTTCAATCTATGCCAGGTAGATGGGTTGAGGCATAAAGAGAAAAGATTATTTGCACAGGATCACACGGTTATATGTGATTTTACCAAAGGCAAAAACAGAGTGGTACATTTCAGAGTGGTCAAAATACCAGAAAAAAACGTTTTTTTATTTTTATTTGGGGGGTCCAAGCCACCTGTTTTTCTATGCTTTTAACCCCCCCTCAACCCGATCCATTTTAACCCCTTACCCCACTACCATATTTATGTATTTTAAATGTTGTGTATTTTTTGGTATTTTGGCTTTCGGTGAAACTTTACGACTGTTTTATTTTCGGTAAAATGACTGCATACCGATTACACAGGTTTCGCGATTTGGGGAAGCCAGGATTGGGATCTAAGTTTTCTGGTTGCAAGTTCTACATCTCCTCCTACAAATGCTTAACACAAAAATTAATTTGCCGATTAAGCGGACCCAAAGCCAGCACTAACGCACAAATATTGTGTTGGGAAGAGTGAGCTAAGAGACAATTGCACGTTGACGGTGCATTGTATAAATGGAGATTTTTAGATTATTATTAGATGTAAATGCACTAAAATGCATTTTCCACACAACAAAACAGTAAATGGAGATATAACAATTCTGACATCTATATTCGGAAACTAAGGCAATTTTCAAAGACAGCGTGCACATTATGGCGTGACAGCAGGTTTCTTCCTTAAAGGGGAAACATTTGAAACAACTTTGAACACATTTCTACTAGATAAAGTCTAATTTGAGCAACATTGCTTGTATGTTTGCATACAATTAGAATGGGGCAAGACCGCCTCCTTGATGCATTCCTTAATGTCTTTGCGCTTTAACTGTATTACAGTCCCCTTTTTTGACAACCATTGTTAAATAAGTACATCAATGAGTTCGTGGATAATACCAATATCATCCTTTTGCAAATTCTATAACTGACATGGACAACACCAAAGTTAACTTTGAGTAATCACACGTAAACACATTTTGAATCTGATTTTGTTTTTCTCTTTTCTCCCCCTTTCCTCCTTTGTTTCTTTGTGTCCTGCATTTTACCTTCTTAAGGGATTCTGCATTTTTCAAACCTCGATTTGCAATTCATCTTGCATGTGTATTACCAATTAATACACTATTTGTAATGAAACAGATTATGAACTGATAAAGGTGTCTGGACAGAATGCTTGTTCAGATGGACTACTAGAGATAGCAATGGTAGCTGGATCAGTTTGAATTGGGGAAAGGTATGGTCGTGCACTCAGATGGATGTCCCTATCTAATTGTCAAGGGGCCTACCCAAGCACTCAGAACGCTCAACCGATAGGTTTCAGTGGGGATAGTGAGGAAATGCACCAGTTCAAACAGGCTATTGGGCACGGAACGCACTTTAATGGCTTTTGGGGGTAGGAATATAGATGCACTAAGACGCACTTAGATGGTTCTTTCCGTTAGGGACGGGAGACAATACCATTGGTCTGAGGCCATAGGTGGCAAGGTCTATTTAATATATTTACCTATTGCACTCAAAGAATGCCACCAGCCAGGTCCTTCCCAAAGGTAGTATACTAACTCCACCAGAAGATGCACTCGAATGACCAGTCTATCGTCTTGAGAGACTTTAGAAAACAACACTGAAAACAAATAATCTGTCCAAGTCTAAGGTATGTATAAATCGCACAACCTCTGTGGACACACGCTGCAGGCTCAGCTGCCCATCCATGCACTCTAGAATGCAGCTACTGCTATGTCATATCCAGTCTAGCAGCTTGCATAGCTGTCCACACTGAAACCTCTGACATGCCTCAACACCTCTGACATTAGTATACAGCGACAACCTACGTAAAGTTCGGTCTAGTTGGGCACACATTGAGTCTCCTGCACTGTCACTCTATATTAAACCGCTTCCAGCAACCACCCACGTGCCTGATCTCTGGGTTGCTTACTGTGGCCCAGCCATCCCTCCTAAATCCTAACCGGGCAGAATTCACACACGCATCTTAAAGTAAAGTCTTAGAATCTGTCATAGATGGACTTCATTCCCAGAGGGCGTTCCAACCCCAAAGCATATTGAGGCCATACAAATGGTGCTATGTAAATGATGACTACAGTACAATTATCAAATGTGTTTAGCCCCGAAAAAGCTTGTTATGAGTGAAACACTGGTAGGCTAAAAACAGCTAAGGACAACTAAGGAAAGCTTTAACAAACCAGTTAATCGATCATAGCTAAATTGTATACACAGCTTGACAAAGTAGCATCTGTTACCATAAATTCATAAACAGATTCTCCTCTTTATCGCCTTTCTAGTTTTTCTGATGGGCATGCTACCTTCTCTTCATTAACCAAAGTGGTTATTGCATTTAGAAAGTAGACAAGCCTCCACCATGCTCCACCCCATCTTTAGCTTTACAAAAACATACAATGCTTTCGACATGGCTGCCTTCCGAGTGGGAAACTAGTGTTTTATTTAATAATGCTGTACAAAGTAGCACCAGTGGAATTTAACATACTACAAGAAATCCTAATAGAAACGTGTCAGGCAGGTCAAGTTGAGAGATTCTTTTTAAAAGGGAGAAGCAACCCAACTGGAAATATACATCTGCAGAAAGCAATTCAGCAAACTGAGGGACTGATTTACAGAATTGTTTGCGTGCTGAAAAGTGATTCTGTGCAAACCTCCTTACGTCAATTCATGGAATGGGCTTTGCATGAATTTATCGGACCTTGTGGGGACTTTGTGCAGGTGTGTCGAGGGACGGGCTACGCAAAGGAATCACACACCCAGCAACTCAAAAGCAAAAGTGTATTCATGGATCTGACCATGCAACGTCACGTGTGGTGAAGAGCATGCAAAAATCACGATCTGACCGCCACAGGAAAGGACCCGAAAAGTAACAATTGCATTGGAACCAACGCGCAAAGGTGAGGTGGAATAGGGACTTTAGGGATGCGTGCACGCAGTTTGGGTGCCGATTGCAGTTAGGGGTGTGCGTATGCATGTTAGCGGGTGTATCCATCATTTACAGAGGCACGCATGCAGATTCACCAGGGTCCAGCTTCACTTACAGGAAATGGTACGCATATTGTCACAGTGCAGTTAGGAATTATGGGGGACCCTGAGCAGTGTCACTGGGGTGCTGCCTTGGTTGCAGGGAGGTCTGAGTAGGGGGGGTGCCAGTAATGCTGGGGTGCATGATGTTGCAGATGAAGACTGTGCAAACGTCAGGCTATGTCGCTGATTTTGTTTTGCGTGTGTGCGTGTCGTGGGTCTTCCTGGCACTACTTGCACCTAGGGTTACTTTGCGGTTGAAATTCTATGAATACGTGAAAGGAGCATAGCATGCTTTTGCGTGCAGGTACGTGCAAAGTGGTTTTAAAGGCAGAGTACTTTGTGGGGTCTATGCGCTTATTCTATGAATTGACTGCAGTGCATTTGTGTTGCTCTCCATGTCACAATTCACACTCAATGAAGACAACACGGAAGAACTGTAGCATAGCATACTACATTAGAAGAACAATGCAAGCACTTACCTCCATCTGAAACAGCAGCAGGATCGTTCCCATTGCTGTTTTCCAATTGAAATGCTCGCAGCTTCAAAGAAAAAATGCTAAGGAGGTGAGAGGTTGGATACGCCCCGAAGCAAAAATGACAAAAACAAACCAATGAATGTCTGTGCGGCAAGGCGAGGAGATCTGGGAAAATGGAAAGAAGACCAGAGAAGTTCTGGGCTGTCACTTTCTAGCCAATCCCTGCTGAAATAACACATACAACCCAGTGGGAAGATTAAAGGCATCTCAAATAGAGCTTGTCGGGTGTGAGATGGGAGACCAGTTCTCATCATTGCCTAGCATTCTGTTACTTATAAACCAGGCTTACAGTACACAACTACTGAATGAAGTGTCCCGAAAGCAAGACCTTGAGTATCTGAGCCCTTACTGGACACTCATGAGCTTTTTTCCTGGCCATTATTATACATTGTGTAAAGAAGCAGCAGTGGGTTATTGCCCCTAGCCATTTGTCCATGATGTTGGTATATATCCAGACTAAAAAACGTCTGGAAAAAGGGTGTCTCAGTGACATTTAGTTATGTGGTCACTCTAGTAGGCCCTCTCCCCTCTGCCGTCACACAACTACGAATATGTTCTAACAATATGCACATAAAATGCCTGATAAAAACTTTAGAGGTCGTCGGAAGTAGGAGCGCAGATAACAAAAGATGATATTTAATGCTGCATAGGCACGATTATTGCAAATACCCCTGCCTGAACCTTCAACAGAAAACAATGAGGTTTAATGCAGCACAGGCAACGTGATTGCATGGGCAGTAGAAGTGAAAGCTTCCCTCATACAGAATAGGTACAGAAATTGCAAACTACACCTAAACCTACAATTTCCCCTTCTCGCTATTTCTCCCTCTATTCCCAGCGACCTCACTCGCCTCTATTGTAATTTCTATATTTGGGAACATTTTTATTTCCATGAATCTAACCTACCTACACTAAAGACTTACGGCTTGATTCACAGAAGCATTTTATAATGGTGCCAACCCATTAGAAAATGCTCTGTGAATCAGGCTCATAGCCTGAAAAAAGTGTATGCTTTAATGATGCTGACTTATTCTTTTTTTTCGAAGCGTACCTCAGATTCTGAAGCAGGTTGTAATTTCCATATGTATTGGGGGCCCTGAACCCAGCATTCCCTGTGAGTTAGCCAACCCCAAAGGTTGAAAGACTACGCTTTAGTCAGGCGCCAGAATAGGGTTTGCAGTGCAGGGGTAGTGTGGGCAAACGCTTTCAAACCAATGGTCTCTGGATGCATTATTTGAGACTAGAAAAGCATTCATCTCCGAAATCTGAGTGCAACCTAAAGTAATACATTTGAAATCTGGCAGGGTGAACTTGACCCTTCATCCTCAGAAGCTAACCAATTGAGTGCCTTCAAGATCCTCCTTATCCTCCTCGAGTGCTTAGCATACTCTCAACTCTCTGCTTTCGTCTCCTCTCAATCCCTCCTCCCCTCCTCTCAATCTGGCTTTCGCCCTAAACACTCCACTGAAACTGCTCTCACGTATGTACTCAACTCTCTCCTCACCGCTCGCCATGCTAAGCAATCCTCTATCCTCATCCTCCTTGACCTCTCTGCAGCCTTTGACACTGTTGATCACCCCTTACTTCTTAGCACTCTGTCCTCCCTTAGCTTCAAAGGCTCTGTCCTCTCCTGCTCTCCTCTTACCTCTCCAACCGTTCCTTTACTGTCTCCTGGGGTGGCCGCACCTCCTCCAATTTCTCCCTGAACTATGGCGTTCCTCAGGGATCTGTACACAGACCTTTCCTCTTCTCTCTCTATACCTCCCTTCTCGCTCCCGTCATCTCTTCTTTCGGCATCTCCAACCACTTCTACATGGACGATACCCAACTCTTTCTTTTCGTTCACCTCCGACCTCCACCAAAATCTCTCTTCCTGCCTCAGACAGAAGTACTTTTCTTCCCTCCTAACACTCTCTCACTCTCCCCTCCTCCTTGCATCCTCTTCCCCCCTTCCAATCTCCCCGTCTCTACCCATGTGCGTAACCTTGGCCTCCACATCGACTCCTCTCTCTCCTTCTCCACCCACATCTCTCTAACCTCTCGTGCCTGTCGGCACCACCTCTTGAACATCCGCATGATCCGCCCCTCCCTCACCTTTCACGCTTCTAAACTCCTAATCTCCTCCCTTATTTTCTCCCGTCTTTTCTACTGCTCCTCTCTTCTCTTTGGCCTCCCTACTTCTCACCTGACTCCCCTAAAATCCATCTACCACTCCTCTATCCACACTCTTTGTCTTCTCGGCCCTCGAGACTCTATCTCTACCTCACTCTCCCAACTTGGCTGGCTCCCATTCCTCTCACAATTGAACTTTCAATTCCTCTGCCTTGTCTACAAATCTCTCCATGACCTAGCCCCCCTATCTTTCCTCCCGCCTCTCATTCTACTCTCCCTCCCGCTCTCTCCGCTCAGCTGACCTACACATTCTCACTGTACCCCCAGCACCTCCTCACATTTCCACTCCTTCCAACTCTTGGCCCCCCTCCAATGGAACTCCCTACCCCTCTCTATCCGCTCCTCCCCCTCCTACCCATCTTTCCGCTCCTCCCTGAAAGCACTTCTTCACCACTCCCCCCAGACTCTCCTTCCCTACCTCTCCCTCCTATCCCTACCCATCCCTTCCCCTACCTCCTTCCCCTACATCCGATGAGCTTATATAAGACGCTGAATGAAAAAAAGCCCTTCCTCACCAACCGCCCTGACTCTCCTTCCCTACCGCTCCCCCCTGTCCTCTACCCATCCCTTCCCCTCCCTCCTTCCTCCTCGTCCCGATGACCTCATACACTAAGCTGTAACCACCTAAGGGTGTTAAGTTCACCCGTGTACTCCCCCCTCCCCCCTCCCTCCTCCTGAGTTAATTGTTCCATATACTGTACCACTGGTTTGTTTCAAGTTTCTAAATATGCTTCTTTCTTATGTACTGTTGTTATTCTGTAAAGCGCTTTGGAGTAAAGCGCTATATAAACTCAATAAACATAAACTCTTTCCTATCAAACAAACTATGGAACTCTACACCCAGGCCACCCCGCACAGAGGACGATCACCTAGTCTTTGGCAAATCTTTCAAAAACATAGCTGCTCACAAGACTGCAAAATACAAACTAATACCCTGTAAAGACCTGAGCAAGGAGCAGGCTCACCCTCTAGTTACCCCCAGGCTGGGACCCGTAAGACCCACTAGAACCACTCAGATGGACCAGCAGGGTCCTGCGACTCCCAATGGATGGACCAGTTGGATTTTAACAACATAATGGCCATCACAAATCCAGACACAAAGACTAATCAGAGCACTGCTCTCAAAACAGGACTAAATAGAAAATAGAGATTGACCCATTCCGGTCAACCTCACTGACATGTGCAAAGCTCCTATACACAAAACTTAAATGAAGAACACCTTGGAAATCGGAACCCAGTCTGGTCAGTCTCCCCAAACTTTTTTCCCCATCACACATAAGACTCCGGCACCACCCCACAATCACCATGGAATGGAACCCAGAACAGTAAAAACACCTCCTCAAGCTGGATAATAACAAAACCTGAAGTCTACTGATTCAGTATAACCCTAAAATTCTACTGGAACTCCTCAAGTGCCCCAAACCACCTGCTGCTTCCCCGACCTTTCAGTATACTATCACCTTTAAGCTACTCACAACGACTACAACACACAAAGCAGATGTATGCCTGCTAGAACCATTCCAACCACAGGAGCCCTGGGCAGCAGCTCAGAGCTAAGCACACAGCCTCCTACACATGCTTGGCCGAAGGTGTGTGGGGCCCATTTCAACATGATGGTTGGAGTCCCCCTTGCTTAGAACGGCAAACAGTCTGAGGCAACTGTGGGGTGCATACGTTATATTGTAAATAAAGAAATACAGCCGGTGGTTAATAGCCACCAATTATCAAAAGACAACCAGCCTGCAGGGAGCGGAAATACCAAATGCCCACTGAAAAGCTATAAATCCTTCTTTGTCCGCAAGTGACAGATGTTGAGGAACTGTGTTAAAAGGCAATGAGATGAGAACACTTCTGTATACCTCGAGGGAAATAACAGCTGAAAGGGTTCCAGCAAATTCAGCTTGTAAGGCGAGCGTTGCAAAGCACAGTATCCGCAGAAATTACTGGAAAAATAAAATCAAAGTGACAAAAATGCTAAAAATTAACTGAATACCCATAATGTCGATCAAGGGGAGTGGGGGTACTAGGGGTGTCCCCTTCTACACTTGATCAACATTATGGGACTTCTGAGGTTGCAGGGGGTGTTCCCTGTTTCCATAAAAAAGGAAAGCGGTGGCACAGTGTTTTTAAAAAAAGGAAAAAAAAGATAAGGACTTTGCAGCGCCGGTTCCCATCCATGTAAGTGAAGGGAACTGGCATGGCATTGCAGGGAGGCGGGGAGTCGACGACACACAGCGAAGTGTGCCGCCAAAAGGTAAGGGTGTGGTCGGGGAAGCGGGTACATAGAAGGGCATTTTGCTGCGGGGTAATGTTCATGATCATTGGGATTTCTAAAATTCCGGATTTGTAATTTTTGAATTCAAAATTGCCCTAATCTAAATAATCATGGACATCCGCAAAGCACACATTGCAAGCCGCAGTACAAAATTTATATAGAAAGGAATATATTGCAGTGTTATAAGACTGCTGACTGGCTTGAGGCCCCTTTCAACTGAAAAGTGTGAAAGGCCTTGACGCCACCCCCGCTGCTACATCTTTAGCTCTATCACCTCTAGGGTGCACTACCACTGTTTATTGCCTCCATTATCTATTTATTTGTATTTATTTTTATTTATCTGTTCTCCTCTGCTCCGCACTTTCCACTCTCCCCCTTCCATGCACTTTCCCCCTTTCCTTTTCACATGCACTTGCGCGTTCTCAATGTCGCTGGGCCTACTAAGATCGCTGTTTGTTCTCCCCTGTTCCCCTCCGTTGCCTTGTCGCGCTCTGAAACACCTGTGTATGAGCGCGATACAAATAAACTATCATATCATATGTCTATTAGGGGCTCCCACACAGGGACGTCATTTCACCAAAATGCCAGGGGTAGCGGAAGTGACATCACCCGACCCTTGACCCTCTGATGACATCACAGGAAGTGATGTCATTAGACCCCGCCCCAAAGTGATATAGCGGGTAGCGATGGTACACGACATTTCACCCGTTGAAAAAACAGGAAGTGGCATCACATAGCATTGTACACTATGAAAAATATAGTTATGATATCACTATATGATGTACATTTATACAAGAATGGATCGCCATATGTATCGTTAAGTTCAGTGTTTATTGGCCCGTATTACCAAATGACTGTGTATGCAAGCAGACGTCCATGACCAAATGATAAGCGTAAGTGCTATATAATAACACATCATTAAGCGCTTTATATAGAAAAAATATACACCCAATATCACCCAACCTGTGTTGGTACTCATTTATCGACCTCAGAAGGATGAACGGCTTAGGCTTAGTGAGGCGTTTAAGAACAGACTAAATCAGTGACTCACCCCCTGAAGTGTGCCTGAAATAAACATTTAATGAGGCCAGCAATTACTGTATAGAATTCCAGAAAGACACATTATTTGGTATACCTATTCTTTCTTATTTAGGGTCAGTGCTGAAAGTGTTAGAAGAAAAATAAGAACAAGTGCCTCAAGTCTTTTTTTTTAAGGGGCCTGAACAAGAAAGCCAGCCACCCCAGAAGTAAAGAGCCACAGCCCAGGAGCTTGCATAACTTAAAAAAAAAAAAAAAAAAAATAATAATTTTTTTTTTTTTTGTAGAGGTCGCAAGGGACACCACAGAGGTCGCAGTTGCGACCCCTGGCGACCCCCAAATGACGTCCCTGCTCCCACAGTGTCCCAGTGCTGTCACCTACTACATCTTCAGTATTTCCTTCTAGATGCAACACATCCATAGAACCATAACAATACTCAATGCTCTGGCACTAGTGGCCCACACTCATCAACACCACATGTTTAGTACCTTCTCTTATAACCTCCCCCTCTTTTGTTTTAGCAGAACCATGCACCACAATGCCGCCACACATTTCAGAGATGCACTACACAAGACCAGTTTCTATTATATTTCTTTAACACTTGTATAGCGCAGAAACCACTGAACCGAAGGCTTAAGGGCGCTGACAAACAAATGGTCTATATAACTGTCCAGAATGCAAAGGTAAGAAAGAGATCAAGAATTTAGTAAACCAGTTGTTGCTTATTTAAACAAATGTGTCTTCGGACCTTTTCTAAAAACATGGATGGAGTTTCTGATCTCAATTTCAGGGGCAAATTGTTCCAGGCCACAGGAGCTGCAGAGAAAAAGGCACCAACCTTAGTTTGCGATAATCTACATACCGGAATCATGAGATGATATTGGTTGTTGGATCTGAAATTATGTTTACTCACTTTAGGTCGTAGTTCCTCACTGAGATAACTAGGGCCTGAATGTTTCAAGCAGTTAAAAGAAATAGATAGGAGCCGGAAGAGGATACGTTCCCTAATAGGGAGCCAATGGAGTTCCCTTCTCGCCTCAGAAATATGATCGGACCTTTTCTTGTCCAAGACAGCCCTAACAGCATTATTCTGCACAACCTGCTGTCTGTTAAGCTCACCATTTGAGAGACCAATGAACAGGCTGCTACAATAATCAAGCCTGGAGCTAATCAATCTGGCAACCGTTTCCCTACTATTACATAATGGACGAGATGCAACCCTAGTACAAATCCCCAGTCCCTTGATTAAAAGGCCAGTTATGCTATTAAGGTGTAACCTATTAACATGCCTAGCAGTGGCAGCATACATGCCAACATTCAGGCGCACCTAAGAGGGTGTTTTGAGAGAGAAAATCGGGAGACGTTGTTTTTCTCATAGAAACGTATTGGCGCTGGAGGTCTCTTAGGCGGGAGAACGTGAGAAAAAGCAATATTTCTCATGGAAAAGTCGGGAGTCTCCCACCTAAATCGGGAGGGTTGGCATGTACGGCGGCAGGATCGCGCTTAACAATGCCTTAGGTGGAGCGCTATTGTAGGTTATGGAAAGAAAAAAGTAGCCAGGAAACCATGAGGCATCTTCTTATGCATTATTAGGCCGATGTGTGCATACATGTAGCAACCTTGAGGCTTGAGCAGATATGCTCTGGGGCAGCTGTCTGATGGGTACACAGCAATCCCTGTTCATAGTGGACATAGCCCTCTGGCGGGAGATCACGGAGCTAGGCAGGAAGCGGAAGAGGAGGCAAAGCAAAACACAGAACGCGTGACGCATCCGGTAGGATATGAGACGTATGAATGCAAAATGTAATCATGAGTTATTTTCAGGTTTTTGTTTATGATGCTTTGTATTAGTATATAAATTAAAAAAAATATGACATTGCTATTAATTTGGAAAATGATAACGCTTGTTGCAGCACTTAGAAGAGGGAGGTATCTGTAATAAAGCACTAGATAAAAATGTGTTTACTATTATTGTTAAACTTGAAACAATGGATAACGGCTGGATTGAACATTGTTATGGTTTATTTGTTTAACGCACTGAGTGGCGCGTTGAGGAAGACCGTTGAACGAACGGTCATGTTGGCATGGTAATACACGAGTTAGCTTTTTTGGGCCGGCGTATATTACCTTTATTCAAAACTTTTATGATCTTAAACTGACTGAGCTGGCTTAATGTCACCTTTTTTATCACCTTTTTTAACCAGTTTGGTAAAAAATAAATTTGTCCTTAACCCAATTTGGCCGATGAGACCATAATTTGATGTGCCACAACCCTGCCCCCTTTGCTCTATTTGTGCCCCCTGGTTTGCCCTCCCCCGCCCCTCTAATAATGACGTCACTGTTTCCAGCATGCAAATAAGATGAAGACTGGCTGTAGGTGCCCCCGATTAAATGGCGCCGGTTGACAGCTACAGGAACTGTCACATCACAGCAAGCGCCGAAAAGGCCAGCACTGCGAAGAAAGATTAACTCTCCCGGCGAGATTTCGCTATTTGCAGATTGATATTAAAAAATGTGACACATTTTATTTATTCCTGTGCGCTCGCCACCAAAAGCGAGTTATTTTGGAACATCCGTCGTGACCCCGCGGCCTCCAAGATGGCGCTCTGCCCCTCTGCGTCTTTCAGGAAGATGGCAGTAATTGCCTGTGAGGCTGCTTCTGAAGAACGCTGCGTCTTTGCAGAATCGTGAAATGGGCCCCATTAATATTTATGCGCAATGCATCATTCATGGAAGAAACTCAAAATGTGTTTGGGTGACAGAAAAGTAAGTATTGAGGGAGGCTGGGTCTGCGCGCTTTGCTTTGCCGGGAAATGAAATCCCCCCAAAGACCACACATGTATTATATATTGAGGCTGGTCGCTGGTGGCCTGCTCTGTATCCAGAGAAGATGGAGGGACGATAAGCCGCATGCACAGGGATATGAGTGGTGTATATGTTTGGGCGACATTTTAATTTGAAAACATGGGTACTTTTACATCGTCTATTGGCACTGCCATGGGGCATTACCGACTGAAAGTCCTTACAGATCCAATTAACCACCAAATCTGTGTCTGAGTGTGTAAAACAAGTTGTAGTATAATGAATCTCAGGAGGCAGGAAGCTGCGGGTTGTCCAAACAGGCTTTATTGCATAAACATGGGTGGTTCTTACAAATAACCCTAGCAGTGGTGCTCTAACAAAAGGCCAACGTGGCCAACAACATATGGGGCTGCGAGTGCAGTGTCGGGTGGTTCGCAAGTCCTCTTGATTTCCCGTGCTCGGAGGAGCCCGGGGAGACGCTCCTCTTGCGTCCTCCGCTCGTCCCGTAATGCGCGTGTAGCGCGCGGGGGCGGGGCTTCGTTACGCTCGAGATCTCGCGAGAGCGGGCGCTCTCGCGACATCTCTACACACCTCCCTTTATCACAATGGGAGAGGGGTCACTGTAACACAAAGTCATTGAATCTTACCGGTCTTTTATGCTCCCTTCTGGGCCTCTCACTGGTTCCCGGGCAAGGTCCCTGCGGAACCGGTTCGGGGCTTACATAGGGTTCTTCCGGTTGATTCTCTGATTCTTCTCTCTCTCCATCGCTTCTCCCTGGTTCTGGTTCTTCATTCCCCACATCCTCCATTTCTGCTTCAGTGCGTGGGGTTTCTGGAGTCTTAAGTCTTTCTTGTCTGCGTTGATACAAAGCTACTCTTTCGAAGTTCCACGCGCGCCCGTCTTCTGTGCGGACGTGATTTGTCCCTTTATGAGTAACTTGTATGGGTTGACTATACCGGGAACCTGTGTCTTGATCTTTTCTTGGTAGTTTGATTTTGACCCAGTCCCCTCTTTCGATGCTGGGCGCTTGCTTCGTTCTCCTTCTTCTGTCACTCCACAATTTCATGCGTGACTTGTTTCTTGTAATGCGCCATACTACGTCTGCCATATCTACCTCTTCATCTATTCTTATTTTAGACAGCCAAGGCGGGATAAGTGTTGATGCCGCACTCCTCCCTCTCAACATTTTGAATGGGGATACATGGGTAATGCCATTCGGAGTGAGTCTATGTGCTGCTATGGCTTCCTTTGTAGTCTTGAGGGGGTCCATGCCCGAGGCCATTGCAAGTTGGATGGCCCCTTTAATGAACCTGTTCGCCCTTTCCACGAGTCCATTTGCTTGAGGGTGATACAGGGCCGCCTTTTTTTGCTTGATGTGGTTCTTTTTTGAGAAACTCCTCCATGTCTCTAGAAACTAGTTGCACCCCATTGTCCGTGACTACTTCATTGGGGAGCCCTTCCCTTTGAAAAATTTCGGTAAGCACCTCTATAACCGTTTCTGTAGTTATGTTTGGAACAAACTCTGCTTCCACCCACTTGGATAGGTAGTCGACTAGTACAATTCCGTATTTGTGTTCTGCTGACATCGCTTCCAGGGGTCCGATAAAGTCTATGCCCACTTTGGACCATACTGTTTCCGGTATCTCGGTGGGTATGAGAGGTGCTTGGCGAATCTTCAATCTTTTGTCGCTGTTTAAACACTCGTGGCATCGCTCTATCATGGAGCGAATCTCCTGGTCCATGGATGGCCACCAATATGCTTCCCTGACTCTGCGGCGAGTCATCGTGTTTCCCAAATGCCCCGCATGAGCCCTGCATAGAATTGTGCGTCTCATTCCTGTGGGGGGGACGATTTGATCCGACTTCATGATTATCCCTTGTGTTTCGGACAACTCTTCTTGTACTTTCCAATATGGCCTCATGCCCTCGGGTAGCACCCTTTCATCTGGCCAGCCTTCTTTGATCCATTTACGAATGGCGGACATGGTTGGGTCTTTCCCTTCTTCTTCTTGCCAGTGCTTTTCACTGAGTTCCAGATATTCTGGCATTCTTATGTCCGAGATGGAAGCAACAATGCACTCCCCTTGTAGAAACGGGGCAGCCTTTTCTTTGTTTTCCGGTAATCTCGACATGCAGTCAGCCTGCGAGTTTTTCCAGCCAGATATGTGGTGGATTTCGAATGTATATTCTTGTAATTTCGCGGCAATACGAGCTAGTCTGGGAGTGGAAGCTTTGGTGCCTCCGGGACTGAGCATATGGATGAGTGGTTTGTGATCTGTCACCAGCTTGAACTTGGTGCCCCACACATAAGTCCTGAAGTGCTCCACTGCCCATGCACATGCTAGCATCTCTTTTTCGATGGTGGAGTAGTTCTGCTCTGCTTCAGATAGCGCCTTCGATGCAAAGGCCACCACATGCTCGGTGTCACCCCTCCTCTGCGTAAGTACTGCTCCCAGTCCATACGCACTGGCATCAGTGGTGATGACTGTTTCCCACTTGGGATTGAACGGTTGAAGGCACGGGGCTTCCATAATGTGCTGTTTTATGGTGTCTATTGCCGCCTTTTGGGGTTCCTGCCACAGGAATTCGGACCCTTTCTTGAGAAGATCCCGTAGAGGTGACGTGGTCTCAGAAAATTTGGGTATGAATTTTGCGTAATATTCTGCTAAGCCTAAGAATGATCTCACCTCTTCCTTGTTGGTGGGATTGGGTGCTTTGATGATGGCTTGCATAAGGTTCTGTTTGGGGCTGATGCCCTTTTCTGAAATTTTGTATCCCAGGTACTCGACTTCTTTTACTCCAAAAGAACATTTCTCGTATCGTAGGCGGACTCCCGCTTCTTGTAACTTGTTGAGCACTAGTTTGAGAGTGGCATCGTGTGTCGGTTTATCACCTGCATACACCAATATGTCATCTTGGAAGTAGACCACATTTTTGACTTTTCGAAAGAGGGCATCCATCATGCGCTGAAACGCTGAGGCAGCTGATGATAATCCGAAGGGCATTTTGGTAAATTGAAATGTGCCGAACGGGGTGATGAATGCCGTGAGAGATTTTGATTCTTCATGGAGCTGGATTTGGTGATATGCGTTACGCATATCTAGTTTTGAGAAGATATTGGCTTCTTTCATCAAAAGTATGAGTTCATTTATGCTTGGAAGTGGATAACTGTCTGTGACGACTTCCAAGTTTAAGCTGCGCAAGTCTATACATACTCTTAATTCTTGCGATTGTGGTTTCTTTATGAGAACGACTGGGCTCAGCCATTCGGACGCTTCAATCTCTTCTATCACCCCTTCATTCTTCATTTTGTCCAATTGTTGTTTGAGGGTGTCTCTCGCTGTGGCTGGTACTGGCCTCACTCGGTGTTTTACAGGGATGGCATTTCTTTTGAGGACAATTTTGTGTAGAAAACCTTTGATGTGGCCCGGCTCCTCCGAGAACAGTGCTGGGTAATCGCTCTTGACTACGGTTTCACTCCTCACGCCTATGGATAGGACTTGCTCTTCTGTGCTGGGGTCGAGTCTGATCTTCAATTTGTCTTGGTCATCCCACCCTAGCACTGGAGGCCCTTCGTGGCTGAAGTATATTCTGGTGTAAGTTTCCCTCCCTTTAAATTCGACTTTGGCGTTGATGTAGCCTAGTAGTTCAACTGATGCTCCACCGAAAACCGTCGGCTTGTGTTTCGTGGTGAGTACTTTTACTTTTTCTTTCCCGAGCATATCTTTGTATGTTTGTAGGGGTAGGATGGTAAGGTCCGAGCCGGAGTCTGCCATGACCCTTGTCTCTCTGCCGTCGATCTTGATCATGCAGTGTGGCTTCTCTCTCCTGGCTCTAGTACTGTTCACCATGATTACGGTGGGCCTTCCTTCTTCCTCCGACGAGGAATCCCTTTCTGCCATGCGTTCTGAGGTCAGACTTGTGACTTTCTTATTTCGCCATCTGCACACTATTGAGAAATGTCCTATGCGCTTGCATACTGTGCATTCTTTGTCTCTGGCTGGGCACTCTCTGTCGAACGCTAGGTGCTTTGTGCTGGTGCACCTATGGCACTTGAGGGGTTCTTTCTTGTTGGTTCTCCCTTCTCTTGAATCTGGAATGAACTTTTCCTTTCTAGGACGGAAACCTACTGCTTGTACCTCAGGGGAACTTTGGGTACCTGCAAACTCTTTTCTTCTTCCTGCTGTTTCTTCCACCGCTCTGGCTATTTCCACTGCTTTCTCTAACTGTACTTCTTTTTCCATGATGTATTTGTCTTGAACTTTCCGGCTGTTGGTGTGGACTATTAGCATGTCGCATATCTGATTTTCTGCATTCGTGCCGAAGTTGCATAAAGCTGCCAGTTCTCTCAATTTCGTGATATAATCGTCGACAGGTTCAGACGGTTCTTGTTTCCGCGTATAAAACCGAATCCTGTGGAGCACTGTGTTTTCCTTACTGGCGAACCTCTTTTCTATTCTTCTGACAGCCTCCTTGAACACATCATCATCGTCGTCTTCTACCTCTATCAGCGCCAGGCCCTCGAATATTCTTTGTCCTTCTACCCCAAGGGCGTTTAATAGCATGGCTCTGCGTCTTGCCGCCGTGAATCCTGCTCCCCCCATTGCCTCCACATACGTTGTAAACAGGGGCTGCCATTGTGGCCAGGGAATGGCAGGCCTACCTGGCGTCTGTAAAAAGGGTGGTGGCGGTGTTGCTCCCTGCATGCTTCTGCGCGGTTCCAGGAGGTCCTCGTCGCCAATTTATGTAGTATAATGAATCTCAGGAGGCAGGAAGCTGCGGGTTGTCCAAACAGGCTTTATTGCATAAACATGGGTGGTTCTTACAAATAACCCTAGCAGTGGTGCTCTAACAAAAGGCCAACGTGGCCAACAACATATGGGGCTGCGAGTGCAGTGTCGGGTGGTTCGCAAGTCCTCTTGATTTCCCGTGCTCGGAGGAGCCCGGGGAGACGCTCCTCTTGCGTCCTCCGCTCGTCCCGTAATGCGCGCGTAGCGCGCGGGGGCGGGGCTTCGTTACGCTCGAGATCTCGCGAGAGCGGGCGCTCTCGCGACATCTCTACACAAGTTTTACTCATTTACTTTGCACAGCAGCATATTCTATGTCAAGACAGGAAGCTTCATGTGCATTAATTCTTTACTTCTGACAACCACAGCAGCAAAGAAAAAACTTTACAAACATAAAGTTTGTTCAACATTAAACTAAAAAACAGAGTTTAAAGCCAATGCAGGGGAAACTCCCCAATCCAACATGGAGGCCAGGTCATACCCTGCAGGTGACCAATGAGCATGGAACCTCCCCCATTGTTAGGGAGAATTCTCTGTAAAGGCTAATTTCCCAAACCTAGTGAGTCCCCCAGCAACTTTGCTGGATTTTTGGGGTTTATTTTTTTCTCCTGCTAAGAGTGAGACTCTTTTTCTCCCACTCTTAGGCATGATTTGAGGATGTCCTTTGACTTTGTAATGTGTTTTATGGGCTATGGGGTCTTTTACTCCATAGGGCTTCATGTGTTTTTGGTATGTGTGTTACACAGCATCCTCAGTGCAGTAACACAGGGGTGTCATAGTGACCCCCAAACATAGACTCCATACCCTGGGACTGACTACTGTCTCCCAGGGCATGTAAAGTCACCATTGACTTTACTAGTCTTAAATTGTGAACAGAACCAGTACAAACCATCATATTGTGGAAGTTCTGGTAGGGGTAATTCGATTACCCCTAGGTCTGTTTTCCAAGTGGGCACTGTCCAGTCCCCCCTTGTCGAGTTTCTGGCTGGTGGCAGTGGTTACCACATTGAAATATTCCACCGGAATATTTCCTATGGGATTTTCCCATTCATTTTAAACGCACCACTTTCTTTGGTGCAATGTTAAAGATAACGCCGGGTTATTTATTTAATATTTATTCCCCGGTTGAGTCTTTTTGCCAGGACTCGGTTTTAAAATGGCGTTTGTGTTCGCCTCTGTACCTCCAACCCAAGACGAGCCCTTTGTTCCACTTTTGGCGGGCTTCTGCACAGAAGCCTCCAAAAGTGGCGCCATTCTGTCTGGGTCTACAGGATGTGTGGGAGGGGGGAATAGGCACCCTGGACTGAGTTGCCTTGGCAACTCAAGTCGCACTCTTGTGTGATTGGCCCAGTGGTGAGCCGCCCGGCTCACCACTTAGCATGTTTGATTGACAGCTAGGCTGATGAATGGGGGTTTTGCTGCATAAAAGCAGGGCTTTGGGGACTGGAACTTCAGAAGTCACCACAGGACCTAAAGAATCTGAAGAGGGGAGAAGCTGAGCCATCTACAATGACGAAACCACCGGTGGAGCCCTGCTGTACGAAACGCACCACTTTCCCGACGATAGAGAAGATCTTCTTCCAGGAGAGTCTTCTTCCCTTTGAGCTGGTGGGACCAACCAGTTCGCCTTTTTCGCCTTCCTGGATCGTCTCGTGGTGTGACTTGACAAGTACACTTGGCTGAGTTTCCCCTGTACCCACGTTCTCCTCACCTGAGCTTTCCGAGTCAATAGTTTCTTGCAGTCCTCGACGTGCCAGGTAGTCTCTCTCCTTTTTCTGGTGCGTGGGCTTGTCACGGAGAGAAGCCACTGTGGCCGCTGGGTGAGAACAGCGGCACAGTGACCTCCTTTCCGGGACCAAGCCAGAAAATGCAGGGAAAAACCCACAGAGGGGAAAAAAACCCTGATAAGAGGTGCCAAGACTTGTCTGCGAAGGCCAGTTGTTCCCAGATGAAAAAGAAGGAAGCGAAGGATCTCCAACAACTGAAGGGTGGCCAATAAATGTCCAAGTCCAATAATAGCAGTAGGCCTGAAGCGCAGGCGGAGAAGGCAGCAGCAGAGGAGGCTGCAGTGGAGGTCGATAATGTTCCAGAAAAGTACTGCGGAGGAGCACGGAAGGAACCCCCACGCTGACTGGACCAAAAAGAGCAAGGGGGAGAGAGAGAGAGAGAGAGAGAGAGAGAGAGAGAGAGAGAGAAAAAAAAAAAAAAAAGGCACAGCTAGCGCCGCCCAGGGAAGGCGGCGAAGAGAAATGGGAAACAAGTACGGTTTTCTGAAAAGCCGGAACCCCGGAGAAAAGTATCCAAGGGGAGTAACCCCTGAGAAATTCCAAAGCGAGGTGCAGAGGAAGAGCGAAGGACCCAGAGTCGAAAAGTAAACAACAGAGGGGGGTTTGCAACGCAACGACCTGCCGGGAGGCGGGGCTTTAAATACTCCAGGCAGCGTTGCGTCCCGCGCTCGGAGCTGCGGAGCGAACACAGAAAAAGGACTAAAGTAATCCTCCTCTGCGTCCTCTCAAACTCCAACGCGGAAGAAATCGCCAGTCGCGGTGATGGCCGCGACTGCGAGTGACACGTGGTCAGATCGCCCGTGCCAAGCACACCGGCGGCCGGATAGCCACGCTTCACCACTACTGCAAATAAAAGGGTAGTAGCTTTTAACCGGGAAACTCAGCGGCTGGTTTCTTCCCTGGCAGTGCAACAACCTCCAGCTTTCCTCCACGTCGAGATCTTCTCTTCCCCTGGACGAAGCACCAACTGCCAGGAACAACTGCCCCCGCTGGAGCTTTCTCACCATTTCAGGTACTGTGTCCCGCCTGGTCTCCCTTGCAACAGACTGTCCAAGGTGTCCCCTAAATCCTTGACTCTCTATCCTGGGGTGACCTCAGACCTGTTAACATTACCTTTCTAACTTGATCCAACCTCTTTTTGACTTTCCTGCAAAGACTTTGAGTGCATTTCCACTGTGCGATCTTGGGCACATTCCTCCTTGCTCTCTCCAAGAGTGGGCCTGGCCTATAAACTTTTTTCTCTACAGTAGACCCTGCCTTTCTTGACTTGCTGTGCTTCTTTAAAAGTGTTGGTACTGTGTGATTTTCCTATTCTGCCTTTTCTCTCCCTTTTTTAACAAATTATTGGTGTGCCATCTATGGTTACACGCTTACCTCTGTTTTGCTAAATAAGTGGTGCCTTAACATAGACTTGCCAAATAATTAATTAGGGAGGTGTATATATTTCTAGTGACTGTGTTTGAACTTGCTTGACATATTAGCTAGCGCCAGTGTATTTTTACAAGTGTGTTTTTAAATAAATAATTATATACTTTTAGACCAAAGCTCTGGTCAGTGTTTGCTTGTACTACTGTATTTCTAGCCCTATTCTGTATACTCTATATGCTGCCTAACTCTTCTTGAGAGAAGTCCGACTGCTCCGCCACAGCTACCAGGTAAATATGGGTGGTGCTGACTGCTATCAATTGGGTTTACTGCTAACACCTGTAGTCTTAAACTTTTTGCAGTGGTCCCTAAGGGAACTGCACAGGTTTCTGCCTAACACCCATATAAGTCGTTTACTCCAATCCCAACTCCTCTTTCTTTCCTGCTGACACCACAAGCTAAGTCACTCCTTCTAGTTGTGCCTTTGTGCTAGTCAGTAGTTTTGTCGGTGATAGTATACATTGTAGCACTGTGTTTTATATTTTGTTGGTGACAAGGTCACTTCATGCTTACATTGTGGTTTTGAGAAAAATGTTCCCTTGGTAGTGTACTGTTTGGTATACATTGTATTGCTTTCTTATTTTTCATTGTTGAAGGTGTCTGCGTATGACCGCCGCTTTATTTCACAGCGGTTCAGTCGAACACACACATACAGCGTGCTCCGCCTCCTGTCGGAGTGTTTCGGCATTCCAGGCCCGACGTATGAAGGCTTGTCACAGAAGCTTAAGCTTCAGGCCCAGCGCATGCAGGCCTTTGTTTATTTGTGTATACCATCCCTCAGGGGATTCAGTGCATCGGCAACCCGCTCACGTTGTAGGTGTGCCAGCAGCCTGCTTGGCTTCAGGCTTTGCCTGATACTCATTGTGAGGTTTTTTCATCACATGCTGCGAAGTGCAACACCCTGCTAGGGTGAGCAGCTGGGAAGTTCGCCTGCTCAGCGTGTGTTTTCTTATATGGCAAGTAAACTCTGTGTTAATCATTACATTAACCTTTGCCTGCTGGGCTACATTTTTCAGTACAATTTTTTATACACACAAAATATTTATGTGCTGTCATGTCTATTAGAGGGTCCGAGGGGCCCTCTTCTGTTGATGCCAGCACTCAGGTTATGCCTTCCAAAAAAATTGAAAAGTGAGAGGTTGAGGGACGAGGCAGTTCATAGACTTACAAGGGCGCCTTCCCTTCTTAACCAACCATCAGTGGCTCAAGTGATACAGACATCCTTAGACACTGCTCTTCAAGACCTCAATTCTACATTAGCCTCAGCATTTGATAGACTTATCAATAAAATATCTGATTTTCACCCTTCGCCTGAGGAAGTTTCTTCTATACCTGAGCAAGTTCCCTGTAAGTGTGCTAAGAAGTCCAAGCATTTACAAGGACAACTCAGTCCATCCACTCCCCCTAGTAATGTCTCGCCCCCCGGGAAGGGTTCAGAAGCGTAAGTTGGAGGGGTCCCAGTCAGCTCCCTCTTGGCCTGGTAGCTCACAGCTTCCCGCTAGTGTCCATACAGTCCCCATTTCAACTACAAATAGTTCAGCCGATTCAGATTCGCCTCTGAAAAGAAGCAAGAGAAAGGTAGACCCCACAGGTCCGTCCCAAGGGCCAGTGCTTGATGTTAGTGGGTTTCCTTTCTTTGACCGAGCTCTGATTCAGCACCCAGGTCGGCAGAATGGCACCCCTCGTAGGCGGTATCCTCCTTTTTGAATTATTGGGTTAGAAGCCCCTTACCCAAGGAGGACAGAAACAAATTGCGTTCTGAGTGCCTATGGCCGGTGGCTCCAGATAAGGTGGCCCTGATTCCAAACATCGACCAGTCTATGGTCTCCTTTTTGTCCCAGAAAGGGAAAGACTCCAAGAAGTGGGTGGATAAGGCCTGGAGGAGTTGCCAGGATAAGTTGTTGGATGTGTTGGGGCCGGTGACCCAGATTTTTGAATTGGCAGAGGAAGCAGCACTTTCTAATTCCCATATTGATGTACAGGTCCTTCTGGCTGGATTCAAAGAACAGTTTGCCTGCTTGGCAACGCATATGCCGCCATCTCTAGAGAGCGGCGCAAGTCCCTCCTCATGCAGCTTGATTCTAAATTGGCAGACATGGTGGAAGGGGAGGCGGGTCCTATGGCCCAAGGCAATTTGCTTGGGGACAGATTTATTAAAGATCTCTCTGCCTATGTACAGACTTTCACAGGTTTAGACAAAGCTCAGGTCAATATAAAGAAGGTCTTTGACCCTAAGGTTTTCGACAGGCCCGAAGAGTTAGAGCCCGCTCCTCTGGTCGTTTCCCCTAGGACTCTACCTGTGCCCAGCAATATGCATCAAGAGGTGCACACAATTCCTCCTCTGCTCGAGAAGCAGAAGCTGAGTTTTATCCTCAAAGGGGTACCAACTGGAGAGGACATTCCGGCAGGGGTGCTGGTAGAGCGAGAGCAGCTTCAGGTAATGCCACATGTGTTAAAAGTTTCTTCCCACAAAGGTTTGGGGGCAGTTTGGCCAGGTATCTTCCTCAATGGAAAGCTCTCACCTAAGAGCCCTGGGCTTTGCAGACGGTGAAGGGGTTTCAAATAGAGTTTTATTCTCCCCTTGAAAGCTTTCCTTACCTTTTCCCCTAGTGTTCGACAAGGACAAGCAGAAATTGATAGATGCAGAGGTCAGGGATCTCATTTTCAAAGGGGCAGTCGTCCCAGTGTCCTTCACAGCCTCTCAGTTTTTGAGCATGATATTTCTGGGGGTCTCGCACTTGGCAGTTTGCCTCCCTTCCTTTTGGCCTCTCCTCAGCCCCCTGATGTTTCACCAAGTTTATGAAGCCGGTGATGGCTCACCTTAGGTCCAAAGGGATTAGGATTTCATACTCAACTGGGGTTAACAGTGTCTCTACTGCAAGCATAGGGGTTTGCCATAAATGTAAATAAATCCATATTCCAGCCTATTCAATGTATCCAATTTCTGGGCTTCAATATAGATTCCAAGCTCTGCATCCTTCTCCTTCCGGATTGGAGGCTCTCCAAAATTCAGAAGGAAATCTGTGTGTGCAATGGTGGAGGAGGCTGCAGTAGGGTTGGCTACTTCCTTGCAGACTTTGAAAAGTTCAGCCGTGTTATTGGATGTTGCAAAGATGCAGGCTTGAATAAAGACTCTTTTCTTGGAGCGGATGCATAGTCTATACTGCTTTTGGAGAAGGCGGCAGGTCAGTTTGCCATAGGGTGCACCAGAGGAATCCCATTTCCGTTCGGCTGCCCTGCACTTGCGTCTAAGGGCAGCCAGTTCAGATTTGTACCAATAGTTGCATTTTTTGGTTGGCTTCAGTCATACCCTCATGACAGGGGCAAGAGTATCAAAAGTGTTGAAAACAGAGAGGTTAAAGTTAGAGAGGTCTGTGTCAGGGTGGGAGTCAGCCACAGGAGTGGAAGGAGCAGAGTAGGTGGAGGCAAAAGCAGCTACTGACACTGTTTTCATGGGTCGAATAACCTTGTAGATGGGCGGCAGTGCCGGGCTTACTGATGCAAGGGCAGAAGAGAGCTTCAAGTAACAAGTAAAAAGAGAGGCGAGAGTGATCAGTCCAGGAGAGTGAAGTGGTGAGAGGAATAGATAGCGGGATGTCAGTTGAGATGAGAGCATCCAAGGTGTTGCCAGCTCTGTGCGTTGAGCCAGAGGGTAAGATGGAAAGAGATAGAGAGTCGCAAAGGTTGCGGAAGGGTCTTGAGGAATTGGGTGAGTCGAGATGGATATTGAGGTCACAGAGTAGGAGGAGTTGGGAAGAGGGGGAAAGGAGGGAGCAGGCCAGGTCAGCCCATTCAGAGAGGAAGAGGGAGGGTTGACCAGGTGGCCGATAGAAGGTGGCCAGCAGGAGTGAAGAGCTAGGAGAGAGGGAGAGCCTGCAGACCAGGCACTCAAAGGATGAGTAGGCCTGAGTGGGAATAACAGAGACAGGGATCCACTCAGGGAAGATCATTGCAACTCCCCCACCTGGTCTGTTTGGTCTAGGCAGAGAGAGTATCTTGTAGCCTTCTGGGAGAAGTGTGTCAAAACTTGTGACAGAGCTATCCTTGAACCAGGTTTCAGTGAGGGCAAGAACATCAAGATCCAGGAGTTCAAGGAGGTTGCAGATCTCAGAGGAGGGTTTGACAGCTAAGCGAGTATTAAGTGTGGCAATGTGGAGCAGATTGCCATCAGTGAAGGACTTACAGGGGAGCAGGGGACAGTGTTCCCCCCCATAAGTGACGAGAATGCCTGAGGGACAAAGGTAGAAGGGGGCGGAGTAGCCAAGGCCGGCAAGGGAGCCTGGTCTATAGTGGCTGAGAAGGGAGCCAGTGCAGGAGGGGCCACAGGGGGCAAGGGCGCCACATATACGGTGTTAGTGGGTGGTAAGTTCACAGAAGACAAGGAGGCTGGCGGGGTTGTCAGTGTGTGGGTGGTAGCAAAGAGGCCGTGGCGGGGGTTGAAGGGTGGATAGGAGGCGGCAATGGGGCCAGCATGGGCCCAGCTGGCAAGGGAGCCAGGGCTGCGGAAGGAGCAAGTGCAGAAGGAGTAAGGTTGTTCAGGCAGGGGAGGAGCCAATTAAAGAGTAGAAGGTTGGGTTGAGGACCCTGTACCATGATGGCACCATTGCGGTAGACATTGATGATGACCATGGAGGTGGAGAGGGCAAGAAGGACCTCCCAGTGGGTGTCACCATTGATGTGTGAGGAAGAGAAAGCAGAGAGAAGAGTGATCATTTGGAGAGTCCATAGGCCGGGTGAGGGAACAACATAGAGGATGTCGGTGAGAGTCTCTCTGGCAGAGGCAGTGACTTAGGCGTCTGCTATCGCGAGGCCTGGGTTAGAGCCCAGTTTGCCCTTTTTGAGTTTTTTCCTGCCGGACATAGTAAGGGGTGAAGGATACCAGATAGAGAAGCAGTTTGAAAAGATAGGAGGGATAGGGAGCGCCATAGCAAGCTGCAAGAGTGAGGTACACTTAACCCGGCTGAGGCCGCCGAGCGGTGGGAGAGTAGTATGTGGGGAGGGGGCAGGGTACAAGACTGGAAGAAAAGACACTGGGAGCTGAGGGGAGGGAGGAGGCACAAGGAACAGTGAGTAACACAGCAGAAAGGGTTGGGGTACCAGGTGTAGGGACGAGGGGAGTAACAGCACAGAGGGACAATGGGAACTGAGGGGACAGGTAGCAGACTAAACAAGGTGCAGGGGTGAGGGTGGGCTTGTTAACACATTCTCATGAAGCAGGTTATGCAACAGCTAAAAACAACATTTAGGCAGCAGCAGGACAATCAAGAAGTGCACACAGCTAAAATGCAATATTTAGGCAGCAGCAGGACAATCAAGATGTGCACACAGCCAAAATAAGGAGTATTGGGCAGCAGCAGGATAATCAAGATGTGCACACAGGTAAACTACAATATTAGGCAGAAGCAGGCAGAACAATCAAGATGTGCACACAGCTAAAATACACATGTTTGGCAGCAGCAGGACAATCAAGATGTGCACACAGCTAAAATGCAATATTTAGGCAGCAGCAGGACAATCAAGATGTGCACACAGCCAAAATAATGAGTATTGGGCAGCAGCAGGATAATCAAGATGTGCACACAGCTAAAATGCAATATTTGGGCAGCAGCAGAACAATTAAGGTGTGCACACAGGTAAACTACAATATTAGGCAGCAGCAGGCAGAACAATCAAGATGTGCACACAGCTAAAATACAAGTTTTTGGCAGCAGCAAGACAATCAAGATGTGCACACAGGTAAAATACAATATTTCTCTGCTGCTGAAAGAGGCTGTGTTTGTGTGTGGAGCGGACTTCCTTTTCGTGCTCCTTTGATTTGAACTATCTACAGGCACTGCAAGCTTGGCTCTTGCCTGATTTGTTCCGCTTCCTGGTGGAGGCGGAGTCTGCATAGACCACGTGGGTGATCACGTGACCCGCAGCTCAGTCAAAGCTGCGCTCGAGCGGCGGATTCTCTGCTGCTGAAAGAGGCTGTGTTTGTGTGTGGAGCGGACTTCCTTTTCGTGCTCCTTTGATTTGAACTATCTACAGGCACTGTGAGCTTGGCTCTTGCCTGATTTGTTCCGCTTCCTGGCGGAGGCGGAGTCTGCATAGACCACGTGGGTGATCACGTGACCCGCAGCTCAGTCAAAGCTGCGCTCGAGCCGCCTGAGCAGCGGATTCTCTGCTGCTGAAAGAGGCTGTGTTTGTGTGTGGAGCGGACTTCCTTTTCGTGCTCCTTTGATTTGAACTATCTACAGGCACTGTGAACTTGGCTCTTGCCTGATTTGTTCCGCTTCCTGGTGGAGGCGGAGTCTGCATAGACCACATGGGTGATCACGTGACCCGCAGCTCAGTCAAAGCTGCGCTCGAGCCGCCCGAGCGGCGGATTCTCTGCTGCTGAAAGAGGCTGTGTTTGTGTGTGGAGCGGACTTCCTTTTCGTGCTCCTTTGATTTGAACTATCTACAGGCACTGCGAGCTTGGCTCTTGCCTGATTTGTTCCGCTTCCTGGTGGAGGCGGAGTCTGCATAGACCACGTGGGTGATCACGTGACCCGCAGCTCAGTCAAAGCTGCGCTCGAGCCACCCTTGCGGCGTTAAGCCCGTGAGGGGTAAAGGGCGCTGGCTGTTGTGCGGCTGTTGGGAGCTGGCGGGGGTGAAGTTGTGAAATATTGCGCAGAGGCCAAATAAGGGTATAGTGTCAGTAATTATTTTTTGGGGTACCTATAAAGCAGACAATCCGTATAGTATTTTATCATTATTTTTAAACAGATCGTTTTACATACATGTATGGGATTGCTTCTATTCTTTTATCAATATTTGCCATTTTAAGTACTGCAGCGTGTTAAGGTATTCCTTTTTTAGTATTGAGATTATTATATGGTCATACAAGTGATTGAGGAGGCCAGTAATCATAAAGTTTGGTAACCCTCCTGGGTTCCCATAATGGGAGTCACACTCAGAAGTATGGGAAGTATCCCAGAGGAATATATAGTTCAGGGGGGTAGAGTCCCACCACAGGTGGTAATTTCTCTTCCACATCCTTCTCAAGTGACCCAAATAGTCAACAAGGGCTCTGTTACCTCTATGGTAGTAGACACTTTGGTAGTCCCCCAGGGAATTTCCATTCCTCCGGGTATAGAGGGCCATGGGGATATTGGACCGGAGCAAACTAATCAAGTGGATTCAATGGCAGAGGTGGTAGGAGTCATAAATCGGGCTTTTCTAAACATTGAATCTAAAGTGAACTCTTTGGCAGACGAACCACTGGTGGTGGAGCGAGATTTAGTATCAGATATTTCTATATTAGCCCCACTGTTGACTCATGATTTTTCCAGGAAAGTTCAAGGCCCAAGAGACCCTATAAGAAAGATTTCAACAACATCAGTCCCTATACCTAAAGAATGGGGTTATAAGGAGAAATTGTCACAGTACCAGTTTAGCCAAAAGCAAGAGAGGGAAACTGCTTGTGGGGATGAGGCCACCTCGCAAAAAATTCAGGTTAGCGAAGGTGTCAAACTTGGGGATGATGACTCTATAGTGGGGGACCCTGTGATCGAGGATGAAGCAACAGAGGCTGATGAGATAAAAGAAGTCTCCCAACAGGATCAGCTACCCCCAGTAGATAAGTTATCATTCCCAGTTCTTTCTAGAATTATGGATTCCATGGACAGAGGCTACGACACATTGAACTATGAAATCCGGGATCTTAGGAAATCAATGAAGGAAGTATTGAGCAAAGTGCATTTATTGGAAGGCTTTATAATGGCAACCTCAGTCTTCAAAACCCCAAGCCCGAAAAAGGTGGTTAGTGAAGGGGCTGTGTTTGTACAAGGTGAGAGAATGGGAGTTAAAAATATGAAAACACAGGGGGAGAATGCTGAGTTAAAGGGAGAAAGTCTTTTGGTGGTACCTGAGGTATCCGGAATAGTCCTCCCATCGGTATCAATGTTGGGGAAGGAACAGGTTCAGGATAAGAAGATGTTGAGTAGTAGCCCAAAGGTAAAAAAAACCAAGTGGTCCTAACAAGCTAAATTTACAGGAAAAAAAATCCAAAAACTGTAAGCTTCCACCCTCACAACAGAATAAAGGATCACGGAAATTCCTCCGTAATCTAAGGTTGGCAGTGGACAAACACATGCAGATTGACAGAGGTATACTAGATCAGAGAAAGAAAGACTTTTTTATGAACAGGAAAGGGGGTAAAGTTAAGGAACTAACAAGGTTCAAGGAAGTTGATAGGGTTTCATCTGTGTTGGAAAATGTACAGGAGGGGGATAGTCCTTCTTTCGATCTAAGTAATATATCTGTTTATCCAGTAGATATGGAAGAGGAAGAGATTGAGAAGTTTAAGGATCCAGAAGCCCCAAAAAATATTGAATTTGGAGCTGGTAGAGGAGCTGCTAAGAGTTGTAATTTGGAGGAAAAACGGTTGGCTCCACCACATATAATAGCTGGAAGGGGATTGGTGAATCCTCTGGTGGAAGTCCCGGAAACAGGAACACCAATGGCACCTAAATTATATGCAATTTTTGCGAAACCTGTGGTGGTGAAGGCGGATTTGGGGAAGTTGCCTCCACCCAGAGTTTCCTTAACAGCGCCATTACCGACCCCAAGATTAATGGAGGAAGTAGGTTTGGGGATTCCAAAGAGTAAGTTTTTGGATTCATTGAAGGGGATGGGGGAAAGTACGGGGCAAATAAAATCGCCCAAAAAATGGAATTCGAGGCAAGCGGCCAATTTGGAAAAAATGATGCCAGATAATGGTGAGCTATGTATTTTCTTGAATCGGTTGTTTGAAAGTTCAAATAGATATCCCTTAAATAGACATTATATCCTGGATTTGATGCAGGAAATCCCAAACCTGAAATTGTTATCGTCGGGGGACATTAAGACGGTAGAATTTGTCTACGATGATTGTCTAGATACTGTAAGACTTCATTTAAGGTCACATCTAATAAGGGAAATAATAATGGGGGAAAGGGAGCGTTTCTTAGCCCTAAGTTTTGAAGTTACAGACACAGGGCCCTCAATATTGTCAACTCTGGCTCCCATTTATCAGGCAAAGACGGGTATGATACAAGATGAAAGAGAACGATACAACAAGGAGATTTATAGTTCCAGAGGGTATACACAAGCTCCTATTGGCAGAGGGGTAAATCAAGGAAGGGAGGAAAAGCGTTTCCAACATACATGATGGTCTAATTGGTCATTAATTACATGGAATTCGAGAGGGTTCAAGAACATCATGAATAACCATGAACTTTTCCCGAATTTTGATATAATCTGTTTGCAGGAAACTTTTTTGCTAGACACACCTATGATAGATGGATTTAATACAGTCTACGTTAAGGCCCGACGGGGAGTAAAGGGTAGGCCATTTGGTGGACTACTAACAGCAGTTAAACGTTCTTTGGGACTTTCCATGCAGGTAATTGATGTAGACAGGTCGGACATCCTGATTGTACTCTTAGAATGGCAGGAAGATGGCGAGAGTTTCGTAAGCAAATGTTTTTTGGTAAATGTTTACTTCAGTCCCCTAAAAGACAAACTGAAAGAAGCCTTGACAGCAATTTCTTTTACACTAATGGGTGAATTCCCGGATGATGGGGCCTCAGTGATAATCGTTGGAGACTTTAATGCAGAATGCTTAGAAGAGAATTGGTATTTAGAGAACAATAGAAAGTTTGTCTGTAAGGAATCCCGGGAGAGAAGAAAGAGGATTATCCAGGAATTTGAGGTGTGGAACCTTAGCATTATTAATGGTAATATGCAGATGGATATTCCGCCAGCTTTTACATGGCAGAATGGGTTGTGGAAATCAACAATAGACTATATTTTCACTTCCCATGATCTAGCCATAAGAGGAGTATCCCTGGAAGTAAAATCTCTGATATGGAGTGACCATTCCCTTTTGGAATTTAAATTGTTCAGTCCGATAAAACATGTTGAAACTGACATTGTGGGAGTGGAAATAAATTCAGGAAAGAATGAGGTCAAGTGGATTCCTAGGATTGCATCAGCATTCTTGTCTGAAATTGCAAACTTACCAGTAAATAAGATGGCCCGTCTATGTACAGCGGAGGGATTCCCTACGATTGTGAGGGAGTTGTTAGGTAGGTTAACAACAGATAGAGGCTTAACCCAGATGGTGGCAAGGAGGAAGGGCTCCCACTCCTTTGATGTAGAAGTCCAGGTACATAAAAAGGAACTACACCGAGAGGTGAGGTATCTCAAGAAATCTGCACCTCCAGGCTATATGGAAAAGGTGCGGATTCTAAAACAATCACACAGGAACTGGGTAAAAGGTAGAAAGTTTTTGCTATACATTAAGGATGCCGAGAGAATGCTGGCTTGTATGCTAGGGAATAGGCCAGGAATATTTTGGGACCTAATTAAACCAAAAGGTACACAAGATTATCTTCAGTCACATGCGGTCAGTGACATTGGTTGGGTGAAACATTTCACTGATTTGTACAGGGTGGAAGGTTTGGACCAATCAGTTACCTGGGTAGAGGCGGATTGGAAGGGTGCCCTAGAATGGGACTTGGAGGATAAAAAGAATCTGATAAAGAAAAGCAAGTCCTCGAATGCACCGGGACCAGACGGTCTTTCTAATCTGACCTACAAAGGTAACTTAGTAGTATGGTCACAGGTACTGTCTGCCTTATATTCGGATATTCTGGCCAACAATTCGTTCCCCTCTACCTGGTCAGCAGCAACCTTAATCCTGATCTTTAAAGGCGGGGATAGGTCTTCTCCACTTTATTATAGACCTATATCCTTGTTGGATGCCTCAAACAAAATATTTGCGAAAATGCTGCTGAAAGCCTTGCAAAAATGGGCGGTGGAATCTGATTCCCTAGATGCTTTTCAGTCAGGTTTTCGACAAGAGCTGAGTACATCCACTAATTGTATGGTGATAGATTTATTAGCACACCAAGCAAAGGTCCAAGCACGGCCAGTATTTTTCGCCTTTTTAGATATTAGTAAAGCGCTTGACATGGTTAACAGGGCTTTCTTGTGGAAAAAACTATATGATAGGGGGTGTCCGGTAGCTCTGTTGAGTATTTTGGTGGCTCTCCATACAAATACAAGGATTAGAGTAAGGCTGGATGAATTAGGGAATTATTCCCCCTGGATTCAGACAAATAGGGGTTTAAGACAGGGGTGCGTTTTGGCACCCTTTCTCTTTTGCCTGTATTTACTGGGAATAGGAGGCTGTATGGAACTTGTAAAAACTTTCCCTCCAAGATTGGGTGCTATGGTTGTTCAATACTTGCTTTATGCAGACGACATTGTCATATGTGACCTCACAGCTATTGGGCTCCAAAGAGCATTAGTAGCCGTGGAGGGATTTCTAGAGAAACTAGACTTATCATTAAACACTGCAAAATCAAAGGTTCTGGTGTTTAAGGGGGGTAGGAAAAGCTGTAAAATAATGCCTTGGTACCTGAAAAATGGTAAATTAGAAGTTGTAAATAAATTTGTATACTTAGGGCTGGTAATTTATGACAAGCTCTCTGGTCCTGAATTACAGGAAGACTTAAGGGTAAAATTTGTAGGGGCAGGTGTACAACTCCGAATTTTCGACCGGAAATTCGGTAGATACTCTCTTTTACCAGCCCTAAAGTTATACAAACAACAGTTAATCCCAAAATTAATTTATGGGGCTCAAACTCGGAGTTAGCTGATTAACTGGTCACAACTAGAGGGGGTACTATGGAAAGGCCTACTTCAACTCCCGCAGTCAGTTCCTTTAGCAGGGATTTTGTTTGAATTAGGTCTGTTACCTATAAAGACTATGGTGGACTGGGGTAAGCTTCAGTTACTGGTAAAAATACTGAACCCTCCAGGGGCGTCAATATATGAACAGTTAAACCTGGTAAGAGTTCAGGGTAGCTGTAGGGTTCTTGGGGATTGGGTTTTGAATTGTCAATTGATGCTTCAACAGGCAAATATTTCAATGGAGGAATTGGAGCTGACACCGAAGGTCGCCAAGTTAAGATGGTGTAGATATGTATGGTCTAACCTGAGATCTGACATAATGGAGTATAAATGCTTTGGGGATCACTTTGTTTGGTCATGTAAAAGTTTTAATACTCCAGCTCCTTACCTTGAAAAGCACCCGTCGAGATCCTTTAGGACACAAGTGCTAAGATTAAGGTTGAATTTGTTACAAACAAAAGAAGTATTGGGCTGCCGTGCGGAAATTCCACAAGAACAGAGATTATGCCGGCATTGTAACAAAAATATTGAGACGCTAAAACACTTGTGTGTGACCTGCCCTAAGCTGGAGGACTTGCGGTCTTGTTTTTCAGCAGGCTTGGTTTTCTCCTCCGAGAATGAATTATGGAGGAGGATATTGAACTGTAATGAATTAAGCTTGACCATACATGTTTTTGAATTTTTAAGGAAAGCTGCAGTAATTTTATAAATGTTGGATATATGTATATTGGATTGCGTATTTTGTATGTGTTAAAAGTACTGTGGTACTGTAGAACACAATAAAATAAATACATTAATTAATTAATTAATTAATTAAAATGCAACATTTAGGCAGAAGCAGGACAATCAAGATGTGCACAGAGTTAATGTGTGCTCTAGGATGCTAAAGGTATATTGTGTGGATGACAGAGTAGTGTTTAAGGAGTGTTTAAGGAGTGTGGAGAGTTGTGTTGGTGTATCTGTGGTGGGTTAGTGAGTCAATGGGGGTCATTCCGAGTAGGGCGGTAAGGGTTAACGGTCACCGTTAACGATACCGGTGCCGTTAAACCCTTACCGCCCTATTCCGAGTTCGCTTTGCGGGTTGGTACTTAACACCTGCTTTTTGCAGGCGTTAAAAAACCAACCCGCAAAGGGACCTAGGAGCTAATTACGGCACCGTAATTTACGGTGCCGTAATTAGCGCCTTCCACATTCCCATTGAGCCCTATGGGGCAAAAATGGGAATGGGGAAGGGCCCATGGTGAATGGGGAATTACCGACCCCGCCAACCTTGGAATGGGGCGGTAATTCCGCCATTCACCATGGCGGAGTCGGAAAAATAACGGCGTCAACCAAGGCGCTAATAGCGCCTTGGTTAACGCCAGGGTCGGAATGAGGCCCAATGTGTGTATACATTTGTCTTCATTTGGTGTACGTTCCACTGTGTAACCTATGTTTATTGCTACTGGAGTTGTGTATCGAGATGTGTTTTTAGGCTAGAGGATGCTATGTCAGCTGACACTTTGCCAAGACAAAAATTCAGGAACCACATTATCTATCAGCTTCCTGGGACATCCCTTCTGACTGCCCACTGATACCTAAAAACACTCATTCTTACGTGGGATGATGGTACAATGCAGCTGGATATGCATCATAAACCGATAACTGATTAATCCCAGCATGCACCACAACACTACCATAGTAAATACCATGCTGGCAGCTACCATCAAAATGTGCATTTTGTATTTAAAACATAATGTTTTTGGGCAATGTCACTGGCAATTGCTCGAATTGTTTCTAAATTGATACTAGTTACCAAAAATATTGCTTTGGGAAAATGAGAATGGGGCACAATACAAGTAAATTTGTCCCGCCCACACAAAGTCTCAGAGGGTAGTCCCTCCCCTACCATTTGACGCATTAGACCCCCAAATTTATGACCTTGTTGCGGCTCTAGTAGCCAGTGATCAATGTAACCGAGAAGTGGTATTTTTGTGAAAAAGGCCTTCTTCAGAGCAGGTCTAGCCAACAGTAGAGCGCCTCCTTGTGGAAGAGTGCTGCTCATGCCGCCGATCTTGAAACCTCAGCAGATCAGCATGGGTGGCAGAAGAAGGCAGACTTCTGCCGGTCCAGTGCTGCGGATTTGCTATAGGCTGGGAGTAGTGGCCTGTGGCTACTCCCCTTATCTGCAGCAAGGGCGGAGGGCTTTCCCTACTGCTCAAATGCACACCCCATTATGCTATCACTGCTACTAATTATATAGCCTTTCTAAAAAATCTGTTGCTCAGGCTCACTCAGAGCCCCTTCTCCTCTCAGAATTCGATGAGATCTGGTCCCAATAAAGTCTTCACACCTTCTAAAAAACCTAGTAACCCCTCTTTTACATTTATTTATTTATTTACAAAAATCACAGGGAAAGCGATGCATTTTTGCCCCAAAACACATACAGAATTGACCATTGATACCGGAGCAGAGGACATGGGTCCTTTACAAGGGGGCGAGAATGTGACTTGAAGACCAGATGTTACAGTGGAAGGTGGAAACATAAACCAGGGATGAGGACAGGACAGAATGGCACAGGAACGGGATGGTGGAGAAAGTGCTGAATCAAGGATGGAGATGTGACGGAAAAGTGCAGTAGGGCTATCCGCAAGGTGTAGGAATAGAGGAAAACAGGGTAATGCAGTAGCGTAGTGTGCTAGGATACAGGTTCACATCCCTCCATCTATAAGAACAGCCCCCCCTATATGCTTTGGAAGTGGAACTGGTGAGCTCGTGCAACCACCCAAGGTAGGTTCTGTTGCATCCCGCTCTCAAGTG
Organism: Ambystoma mexicanum; assembly: GCF_040938575.1. NCBI lineage: Eukaryota > Metazoa > Chordata > Amphibia > Caudata > Ambystomatidae > Ambystoma > Ambystoma mexicanum. Next base: position 1,403,993,444 of record NC_090923.1, on the reverse strand, counting down.
GTAAAGAATCTGGGGTTTTAATGAACAGTTCCTCCCCTCGGAAGTGAACGTGGAGTCCAGTTGTTGATTCTTTTCTTAAGATTTGAGACGTATGCAGTGCCCACTGCAAACCAGATTGCTTCTTCATGATTACAGAGCAATAGAAGTGTGACAACTGCTTATATTCTGGCGACATTACTTACCAAATCCAGTCTCCTGGTCACATACAGGCAATATTCCAGCCCCCAGCAGCACCGAGGAGGTCCTATCATATTCGGCTTCAATTGAAATAAATGTGGCTTTGTCTTAATCTTTTTTGTAAATACATTTTGATTTCTTATGATGTGCTTTTTCCATTCAACTTTTATGTGGCCACCCACCAGAGGCTTAGAGTGCCAACCTATGAAACATCTTTTGCAGGGCGTCCCTGGGACTTGAGGAGGGCAGCATAGGACATACTCCCACCCCACACTAGGACATGCAGATATGCTTTGTGAGAAGGAGACCATTTCTTGGGGGATGTATATATACACCTCATAAGAGCTCACAAAGTTATAGTTTTATGTCAAGCCCTTCTTATGTAAGGAAAGGGGTTTGGAATAGTCAAAATAAGCAGATGTTCAGTGACAAACTAAACTGCGTAGTAGCTTATCCTATAGATGTGGGACAAGGGCTAACACGTATCTCTCCTATGTTTCCTATATTTGACTTATGAAATCACCAGCTGGTTGGTTTACGCGGATCGCTGGGTAGGTTGTCAGGGCGGGATTTCCTTTCATAGATAATCAAGGTGGCGTCACTTGGACACCTGTTGGTCAAGCAAAGTATTTATTTATGATAGAGAACAATACATGATATGATACGAAAAAAACATTTCCTTGCTGATGATTTAAAACACGGATATACCAGTGGTGTTGAAAAAGTCTCATTATTGTTTGTAGGCATTAATTGAGCTGGCCCCTCCTTTGCCGCTGAGAAAACTACATTACCCAGAGGCCGCGCGCTCCTGCGCGCACGCTCCGAAGTAGCTCCTAAGTAGCGACTGTTGGCTGTTCGCTGCTCGGGGTGAGGCGGTGAGGGGGCCAGCATTTTTGATTCAATTACCAAGGTAGACATTTTATATTGCATACTGAGGACGTCTGTTTCCTTTTATGTGTGCTTTTAGTTGAAAAAAACAATACTAGATAGCAAATAAAAGGCGTGTGTATAAAGAATGAACTCAAACTATTGTCTTAGCCCGTAGACTTATGAAATATCTGCACTTTCCTTACCTAAGTTCTTCGGAAATACGTTCTAAGATAGTAACTGTTTTCCCAGTAGCAAAGTAGGCATGAAGAAAAAGATAATATGTTCTAAAAAGGATACTGGACTTGGCCCTATTGTTTTCAATACACGTAGAAGTACTTTTCTGAAAGCCCTAGAGATGCCTTTACCACCTTCACCAAGCCAAAAAATAGACACCTTAAATGTTCACTCAGAGAGCGAACCTCCGCAAAGTACTGATGTTGAATTAGCTAAAATGGCCGAAGAAATGGAGGGAGAGAAAGGCGAATGGGAGGAATCAGAACCCGCCCAATCCCAGCTTCTCTTTGAGGATGAGGGGGATGGGGGGTGCCTTCAGGAGCAATGCAATGAAAATCTTGCCGCTAGTGCAGTAATTATAGACTCACAAACTAGTCCGATGTCAGACACCCCTTTTATATTCACAAAGGGAAGAATAACACAGTTGGCCATGATGGGGGAAGTTATAGACAGTTCACAACCGGATCAATTGGGAAGACAATGGATCAAAGAGGGCAACTTTAACAACGCAAGTAGGGAAAGGACTTTCTTAATTGTTACACTATGTGAACTTAAAGAGTGGCTTCCCAGTGAACTTACCAAACAAACAGAATGCTTGGGACATATAACTGAGAGATTAAAGGTGATGGAAACCAGAGGTGCAAATGTGGTGTATGCTCCTTTAGAGAACAACATAGGTCCTACAGTGGGAAAAGTGTACAGCGAAAAAGTAGTTGTAAATAGTAAGGAAGCTAGCATAACTAACCGACAGGTTGATAACAACAATAAAGACGCAGTATACTCTACACACCTAATAGAAGAATTGGTGGTAAAAAGTAAGAACATGGAAGCTGACGCTGATGATTTAAAGTTAGTAGTCTCAAAAAATTCTAGAAAAAGGGAGAAAAAAAAACAGAGAGTGTTAAAAGCGGCTGAATTAAAAACTGGAAAGGCATCCTCACTAAAATTTCTGCGCAATATAGGAAAGGGTCTTACTGGACAAGAAGCCATCAATGAAAATGATGAGCATGATGTTAAAGCGGGATCCAAGGTAGGGGTTTCCTATGTAAATGGTCCCAAATATGAAAGCTCAGACATAAGACTTAGTGATGCGTTGAAAGGGAAAAAGCCTGACAAAATGACTAATATTTCCAATGAAGTAAGACCCAAGCCTAAAAATGGAGATAGGACATCTAAGGAGCTAATTAAGGATAAAAAGAAAGAGCAAATAATAAATAATGTAAATGAAGGCAGACACACGGTTGACATACCCAAACCTCCTAACCCGGTAAAAGAAGGAAGAGCTGTATACGACATATTTAAACCCCCTGTTCGTATGCTTCCTAAACAACAGCACACAACGCCGAACAGTGATGGGAGGGAGAGTATATGGGAAATAAGTGGAGAGGTTGAAAGAGAAGAGGAATACAGATATCCCAAGGGCAGAGAAACAAAAATGTGTGAAAGTAGTAATGAAAAACAGAAGTATGTAAATCCGGAAAGTAAAAAAGAAGCTGAGAAAATGACAGTCGAAGAAAGTGTTAGGAATATAGTAAGGGATATACTGAAGGAAAAGAACTGTAATGAACCACAACCTACTATAGGTATAAGAAGTGAGGAACTAAGGAGTAAGAGAATAGAGGGATGTAGAGAGAATGAAGGGAGAGATGCAAGGGATGAATTTAGTGAAGAATACTCTAAGAATGGTAACCAAAATAATTACAATGACCTAATGCACGGAGGTGAAGATGTAACCTATGGCTTGGGAATTTGTAAACTTCGTAAACCTAAATACCCACATGCACCGGGATTGACACTACAATATTTGTTTGAGGAGGGAGGTCCTGTATCCCTAAATAGGAGAAAAATATTGGAGCTATTTGATGAAATCCCTGAACTACGCTTAATAACATCTGAGGACATACAACTCGTAGATTTCATACATGGGTGGAGGTATGACTATGTCAGGCTCGTGATACACTCTCCACTGATTAGAAACATTATAATGAAGGAGGCGGAGAGCCTTCACAAATATGGTTATGATGTAGGCCCATGGGAAATTAAAAAACAAGTGACCGAAGGTAAAAAGGGAACACGGTGGAATGGCGAAAAACCTGAAAGACAGGATGGAAATTATATAGACAAAAATGAACATTTGAAATTTAGACGGGCAGCAGAAGTCCTAGAAGAATCTATTGCGCAATTGAGAGCTTTAAGCCAACCATTTTAGGACTGGGTCAATATTAAACATTTTGAGTTGGAATTCTAGGGGAAACAAGCATTTAACAAGTAATGGTGAAATTTGTGATCTCCTCAAATTGTCGGACCTTCTATTTATACAAGAAACATGGCTCACAGAAAAGCTTCTTTGGGATGGGTTTGACACTGTTTCTATCTTGGTCAAAAAAGGTCCGCTGGGGAGACCCAGAGGAGGTATTACTACTCTTGTTAAAAAAGAAATTGGACTGTCAAAGTGTGAAGACATGTGTGATATACATGGGGAAATTCTGGGAACAGTTTGGACACGAGTAGTGGGGCATATGAAAGAAACTCTATTTCTGTTGAATGTTTATAGAACTTTGGATTCCAACCTCACTTGCATTTTGGCGAAATTGGACCTAAATCTACATGAATGGTTTTCCAAATATGGTGACGCTAGTATCATTCTTGCTGGAGATCTAAATGCTAATTGCAATTTGAAGGAAGTAGAAATATTAGATTGTTTTTCGACTGATTACTTTAACATCAAAATGTGTAAAAGAAAGAAAGTTGAAGGTGGAATGTGGATGAGTTGGGCTGCAGGGTGGGGATTACAATGCCTGGAAAATAACAAAGCCACCTGGGCTGCTAGAGGTATAAGCTCTGTAATTGACTTCATCTTTTTATCCGCCAAACTTCTCCTTAAAGTAAAAAATACACTAGTGCGAGAAACAAGTACGAGTGACCACTCAATGCTATTGCTGGAATTAAAATGGCTCTCGATCTACCCCAATAGGAAGGACACAAATTTAAAGAACCTTAGTGTGAATACTAGAGGTAATCGTGTTCGGTGGTCTGAGAAAAAAATCAATAACTTTAACAAATGTATGCTAACTGATTTCAACACTTGTGAGCTAGAGCGTAAGATTGCAAGATATTCTGTAAAGGGCTTCCCTGTACACCTGAAAAATGTATTAGAAGCAAATCTTACGCCTCAGACTAACCAAAACACGAAACATAAGCACGAATACTCTATTGAAATCAGAACTAAAAAAAATGAACTTAGAAGGGAAATAAGGAAAATAGCCAAGAGCTCTGACCTTGACACGAATGGTGTAGAAAAAATTAGAAAGTTAAAACAGAAACATACAAATTGGTTAAAACTGGAACGTATTCGAATACTCCAGGCTGATGGGGAAAAGATGTTAGAAAGCCTGCAGGGGAAAAACACTAGGGCCTTTTGAGATCTCATAAATCAAAAAGATGATAATAATTGGAGAAAAATGACAAATCCCATAACTGAAGATGCGTGGCTGAAATACATTAAGCAAATGTTTACATCTGAAAAGGTAGTAGAGTACACGCAAAAAACGGAGAAATGGGACCTAGACGTTACCACTGACATAATTGAGGCAAAGATAAAAAAAGCTAATACCTCTCGAGCCCCGGGTCCCAAAAAACTTACCAATAACATCCTTAAACACTCTTCTCACCTATGGGCCAAGATTCTATATATCCAATTTCAAGACATAATAGAGTCTCATACTATTCCTGACTCATGGAAGCTCTCCTATATGGTTCCTATTTTCAAAAGGGGTGCAAGGGAAGAACCTGCAAATTATCGAACTTTAAGTATAATGGACGCAGATTCCAAAATATTTGCCTCCATTGTACTGGAACGATTAAACGACTGGATAGAAGAAAAGAACATCTTAGATTCCCGAATAATAGGATTCCGCAAAAATATGGGGACAGACTGTGGAGGTCTCCTGATAAACTGCCTTCAGTTTTGCGCCTGGAAGTCCAATGATGTCCCAATTTATATAGCATTCATGGACTTAAGCAAAGCTTTTGACTGTGTGAACCGAAACTTGCTTTGGAAGAAGTTGGATGACTATGGAATATCTAAGGGCTTGTTGAGCATGATTATTTTTTTGCACAATTAATCTAGAATGCAGATAAGATTAGGCTCGGATGGTCTTCTGTCTAGAGAATGCACCATTGACAATGGAATTAGACAAGGATGCATCCTTGGACCAACTTTGTACAATCTATATGTTGCAGGAGTTGGCATAGCCCTGGACGCTTCAGCACTGGTCTCTCCTAATTTTGGCAATCTGAAAATGTGTTGGGCAAGTTACGCAGACGACTTTCTCCTCATAGACAATACGCCCCTTGGTCTTCAAAGACTACTCATAACAACCTTTGGTAAATATATGCTGGGAATAGAACTAAAGATCAACCCTGGCAAATCAGTTGTTACCAAACTCACAAAAGGGGGGAAAAAGCAACAAAAGACCAATTTCGGGTGGAACTGGGATAATAACAAACTGTTAGTTAAAGAAAACTTTCAATTCTTGGGGTACCCTGTAGTGGCTAAGTTTAGTAGGACCTTTCTGGTAAATTATCTCAATTCAAAAGTTAACTGCATGTTAAACCAAATGAAGAGAATTGACAATAAATATGGTACATTTTCCCTCAAACCCTGCAGAGAATTCTACAAAAGCAAGGTACTGCCAACAATTATGTACAGAGCTGAATTTTGGCCTAATACAATGGAGATTGAATATAAAGCTGTAGAAAGCAGAATTTGGAAATCAACACTGTTCTTCCTCCCTAAATGCATCCCAATTGAGGTAATAAGATATGAACTGGGCATACAATCTCTTGTTAGTCTGATTCAGTGGAAGAAACTTTGCCTCATGAGCAAATGTGAATTCTCTAAAAAAAAATACACTATATTTTCAGCTTAGAGTGAACGGTACTAACGGATACATAGCAAGTCTAAGGTTGGAATGTGAAGCTTTACTTGATGAAATAGGTATGACAATGGACATCCTGGGGAAAAATCCCAATCTGGTAAAAGAAAGACTTAAGGTGAACGATTGGGAAAAAACTCGCTTGATAATTTGTGATACAAAACTATACACACAAGTACTAACAGCAGGAAAACGAGTCACTGAAATGGAACACTACCTATTGAAATTTCCTAGTAAGAAAATGAAAATTGGCTATATGAGATTTTGTATGAATGTGCTGTCAACTAATCAAATTAAAAGTATAAGGGCACGACATGACAGGGTTGAAGGCTCTTGCAGATTATGTAAAGATGAGGATGAATTGGAAACCCTACGTCATCTTATGTCAGAATGCCCTTGGTTACTTGAGAAAAGAGAAATGTATTTTAAAGAATTTGTAAATAATATATGGCTTTTGAGAGATCTTCTATGGACAAAAATGCTACATGGAGAATCCATGTCCATGAGAATAAGAGTGCTATCATTCATAGAGCATGTATGTGAAATAGAGTAAAGTCTGTTTTAATATCATTATGTAAAAAATGCTTTTCCAATATGTTGTTGTAAATTATAGTTATCTTGTTAGATTTAAGAAATTGTATTGTGTAAAATGAAAACTACGCATTTGCAAGTTTCCTTCTTAACTATGAATCCTTTTAATCTAATTTAAAAACATTTTTGTAAAAGTTTGTAAAAACTAAAACAAATAAAGGGAAAAAAAAAGTCTCATTATTGTGTTCGCAATCCTAAGGAACGGCAAGAGCCACAGAAGGCTTCTTAAGTTGGATGACAACGGTTGCCGTTTTTCAGATCTGAAGATCGAGGGCCTAGCTGCTGACTGGACTTTTGGAGTCTTTGAATTTCTTAGCCCTTTGTAGAGCGCTTCGGTTAGCATTGTTAAGTCTTTAAGTTGGCCAGGGCACCAATGACCATGCCTTTATTTTCCTGTACCAGGGACAGAAACATCTTAGTCCAGAGTTTTAGTTTGTTTGTTTGTTTGTTTGTTTACTTTTATTGCGCACCAGACCCGTAAGTAATAGGGTGCAGTAAGAAAATGCAAAGCTTACATAATTACAAGAGATACAATATATACAATAAAGGCTTACATAGTATCCGTAGTTATAAAATATACACGATATACAATAAAGACTTATGTGATTACAAAAATATGCAATGTACAAATATACATGTTACAGAGAGGCACAAAGTTTAAATGAGAATATAAAGGCGAGTGAGACTCAATTGATCAAGGTACGAAATAGGCCTAGAGGTCGGAGACTAGGGGTCGGTGGAGATGAGGTATTTGATGACATTTTTTCGGAAAAGTGGGTAAGGTTGGTCTACTCTTAGATCTGGTGGCAGTAGGTTCCAAGATTTAGCAGCCTTCACTGGGAAGCTATTACCACCAATAGTGGTGAGTCTGTATCTAGGTATGGCCAAGCAATTAGCATTGCCAGCTCTAGTAGGTCTGAGAGAGGTTCTTTTATGAAGTTTATCTGTGAGGTAGCTATGGGCAGCGTTATTTAGAGCTTTGTGAGTCAGTGATAGCGTCTTTAGCTGTATATTGTTACCAGTAGACAGCCATTTATGATGGCGTCTAATGGAGGAGATATGGGTTCTTATATTTATGCCAAGTGCTGCTCTCAAGGCATTATTCTGTAATGTTTGGAGCCGCTTGATGGTATTTTTATTAGCCCCACTGTATAGGGCATTACAGTAGTCAGTTCTGGATAGTATTAAGGCTCTGGCCAGGATCAAACAGCTGTCATTAGAGAGGAATGGCTTGCCAGCTCCAATCAGCTTGCCAGTTCACTGAAGGTGGATTTGACCACAGCAGCGATATTGTCAGCTTTCTTCTTGATGGACACATTTTCTCCAATAATGGTGGACACTGGATATACCGTTTAGAAGGAGTTCGCACCATAGGACCAGGATTTCTAACTTCGAACGATTCAGTTTAGAGCTGTTGTGGCTTGTTCATGTCTGTCCTGCTTTTCGGCCTTCAAACTCGGTGGAGAATTTGACTCCACTGTGACAGGAGTGGTAGAATTCGGCTCTCAAGCCTCTGATAGGAGTGGTAGAACTCAACCCCCATGCCCTAGATAGGAGTGGTAGGCCATGACATCTATCCCTCTGATAGGAGTTAAATAACTTTACCCCATGCCCTTAATAGGAGGGGTATACATTGACTTCCAGTCCCTTGATGGGAGATGTAAAACTTGACTCCTCTGCCTGTCATAGGAGTAGAAGAACATTACTTCCATTACCGTGATAGGAGTGGTAGAACTTGACCCCGATGCCCTTGACAGGAGTGGTTGAACTTGACCCCAATGCCCATGACAGGAGTGGTTGAACTTGATCCCCATGCCCTTGATGGTAGCAGTAGAACGCGCATCCTATTCCTGTTTTAAGAGTGGAAGAACGTTACCCCCATGCCCATGATAGGGGTGTTGGTCCGGTCCTCATGCCAGTGCCGGGAGTGGAAGAACTTTTCTCACATACCCATTATAGAAGTGGTACGACGTAACACTGATGCCTGTAACAGGATAGGCAGAACTGGATCACCCATGATAGTCGGGGCAGGACTTGCCACCCACCTGTCATAGGAGTCGAAGAGCATAACCCTCATGCCCATGATAGGAGTGTTTGGACCTGACCCCATGCCAGTGATAGGATTTGTGGACCTTGATCCCACATGATAGGAGTGGTAGAATGGGACCCCCATAACCATAAAAGAAGTGGTTTAGCTTGACCCCATGCTGTGATAGGAGTGATAAGACGTAACCATAAAGTCGGCACCGTGCACCTGTCACCCTCTGTCCTTCGGGCCCAGATATCTGCTCACCCTGCCACCCTCCTGCGCTGCCTCTGGACCACCCCTGGCATCGGGTTCTGTATCTGTACACATACACATATATATAAACTTAATAAACATAACATAACATACAGTCCCCCTCTCTTCGTCTGCACTTATCAGATATACCCTATCTGACTATCTGACTAATCATGCACTTAGCACTTGTCTGCCTGCACTACCTTTTTCGCTGCATTTATTTATCTATTTATTTATTTCACTTATTATTCATTCTGTTCTCTCCTCTGCTCGCACTTCCCGCCTCTCCCCTTCCACGCACTTTCCCCCCTTTCTTTGCCTTTTCCACGCACTTGCGTGTTCTTAATGTCACTGGGCCAAGTAAGATGCGTATTTTTTGTGTTCTCCCCTGTCCCCCTCCCTTTGCTTGGTCGCGCTCTGAAACACTTGTGTATGAGCGCGATATAAATAAAATATCATATCATAACCCTCATGTCCATTATAGGTTTGGAGGTGTAGGTGATAGTTTTGTAGGTTAGACCTCAGGGGTCCGTTTTAAAGGTTGAAGAACAGTGAGGGTGGGATGGGAATGTTATGGAATGGCAAACGGAACTATTCTGTGCAGTGAAATTGTTTCCTTTAGCTTATTGCGCTGCTCGCAATCGGAGAGGAAAGCGCAGATCCGGCGTAGGGAGAGGGTGCTTGCTGAGAGTTTAAATGATGGCCTGCACGGGATCCATATGTATTTATTGATGATTTGCAAGGTGCCCACCGCAAGAACAGTCGCTCTGTGGCGCTCATCAGTGCATTAGCACGGCAGAAGGTGTTCACACACAGCGATCCCAGGGCAAACTCTTCAATGGGCTAACGCCGTTGGTTGCAGTGACTCGGGACCCGCCAGTTTAGAGATTATTCGTTGGGAGGCCTCTAGCAAGCTTCTCTACATTTTCTGAACTTTCAGGCCCATTGTGGTGTTGGAAGACCGCCTTGGTTAGTCAGCAGCTATAGAGTGTTTTTCTTCTTGCTCGGCTGAGAAAATTAGCGGAATTGTCTGCTATTGTGACTGGCACGGCCTTGCCTGAACTTGATATTCTGCCATTCACCAACACCTAACTTGCAAAAGGTGCACGGCCTTGTTTCCTTTCTTTCTTCTTCTCTTCTTCTACTTAACGCCAGGCAACATCTCTTTTCTTGTGAATAACGAATCAGGTTGAAAATCCCCCCGGAAATCTCTATTTTGGCACAGTGATTTGGGAGTATTTCCGTGCCGATTGAGGTTGGTGAAGAGAGAACTGTTGCTTAAAAAGAAAAAAAAAGATGTATTTTAGTGCCAAACACATTGATTTTTCGTTAAGAAAAACATTATTTTGTCAGAACTTTATTATTTTTAAAGAAGTCCGTGTTTTTGCCAATTGTAACAAATTGATTTGTTTTCGACTTTTTGTTTTAGTGAAGAATACAAAAGAAAGGGGGGCAGATTACAGCATAGCCAATCTTGAGTAAGTATACACCTAACATGCTTTAGGGGCAAATTAAATTCACTCGATTCTCCCGCGGCTACCAGATTTGAAGCATTGACATATGTGTTCTAGGTGTAGAAAAACCCCTGACCAATTGGTACACAAGCCCTAGAGCCAGATAAACCGGGTTAAAGCAAACTGTAGGGATGAAATATTGTTAAAATAGTCCAGCTGAAACATGTCTGAATGATTTCTTGACAGGCCAGGTCAATTTCTTCAAGAAGATCGTGGGAAAGAGAGTTTCAACTCTTGGGACCTAGAAACGTCAACCATTTGCCTTCCATTTTTGGATTTTCTAATTTCAGGCACATTATGTGCCCAATAATCAAGGGACCAGGTAGGATAGCATTTCGTGCACTTGGGTAATTACTATGAACTGCCTTGCAGGCTAAGGTGAAAAAATTCTCATCAGCTTTGGCTTGTACCAGGAACCGATTGCCAAATAGAACTTAGAAACCAAAGACGCCATAGTTGGAACGATAGGACGTTCAAGCACTCAGATCTTAAACTGCTAAAACACTTAGGGCCGGATTCATGCAATCTGGAGCAGAAATGGCGCAAGTGCCGCGCGGCAAGAAGGACCATGCGCGAGCCGTGGCACAGAAAAAATATTGCACGTATTCATGGATTCCAAGATGTATTACTAGACGTCGCGCAAGTCACAACAAGCTCCACGGGGAACGCCTACAACACGCCCCGCGCACACCAAAAGCAAGCCAAAGGACTAACACAGCGCAAACCTCTGTGCCACCCCTGGCCCAGCATCCAGTACCCCAGCAAAATTGCGTGACTCAACATCGCAATCCCAGCTCGGACCCCAGATAAAACGCCTGCCCTTCCTCGTAAGCCCAGGCCTCAGGCCATTGAAACTGTGCACCTCACCTCGCAATCCCAGGCCGCACCCCAGAGAAAACGCGTGCCCTCCCTCGCATGCCCAGGCTGCACCCCAGTGAAATTGCACAGCCTCACCTCGCAATCCCAGGCCGTACCCCAGAAAAAAAAGGTGTCCTCCCTTGCAAGCCCAGGCCGCACCCCAGCGAAATCGCGCACCTCACCTCACACCTCACCTCGCAATCCTAGGCTGCACCCCAGAGAAAATGTGTGCCGCCCTCGCAAGCCCAGCCCGTACCAGAGCAAAATCACGTGCCCCACCTCACAATCCCAGGCCGCAACCCAAAGAAAACCTGTACCCTTCCTCGCAAGCCCAGGCCGCACCCCAGTGAAATCGCGCACAGCACCTCGCAATCCCAGGCCATACCCCAGAGAAAATGTGTGCCACCCTCGCAAGCCCAGCCCGCAGCCCAGCGAAATTGTGTGCCCCACCTCACAATCCCAGGCTGCACCCCAAAGAAAACCTGCACCCTCCCTCGCAAGCCCAGGCTGCACCCCAGCGATAAGGCGCCCATGTAAGTGTAGGCTACACCCCTTACAAAAACGTGAGTCCCCCTCTACACCCTCGGCACCCATCCTGTCCACATACCCGCCTACTGAACATGAACCACTGTAGTCCACACACCTCTCCTCAGCCCCCCTCACCTGTGACACCACCCAGACGCTACCCCCTCCAGACTGAACACCCCCCACAGGCATCCCCCTCCAGACTGGACAACCCCAACCCCCCCCACAGGCAGCCCCCTCCAGACTGGACAACACCCACAGGCAGCCCATTCCAGACTGGACACCCCCGACAGATAGCTCCCTCCAGACTGGACACTCCTCACAGGCAGCCCCCTCCGAACTGGACACCTCCACAGGCAGCACCTTCCGGACCGGACACCACCCCTGATCTCCCCTCACCTGTGACACCAACCACAGGCAGCACCCTGCAGACTGGACACCACCCACAGGCAGCCCCCTCCAGACTGGACACCACCCTCCAGCCCCACCTCACCTGAGACACCACCCACGGGCGGCACCCTGACACATTACCAGTGCAATGCATGTCTGCTGCTCACCTGAACTTCCATGGTCTGACAGCACCAGGAATTGCACCATGTGACAAGGCTGTGGAAAGGAAGGAAGATCAGAGCCAGGACAAGACCTCTAGCAAGAAGCCAATCAGACCTTGGGGGATGAGGTCATAATGGAGGGAGGCTACAACCTGGGAGACCTTGGGGGATGAGGTCATAATGGAGGGAAGCTACAACCTGGGAGAGACAATTGGACCAATGGTAATGCTCTAGAACAAGAAAGATTCCAAGGATGTCATACTGATTCAGGTCTCTGGTGTTTGTCTTTTGAATTAGAGAGAAGAGTTGGAGGAGGGCCCGGGGCCTGAGGAGGAGGTGGCCTATGAGTGGGCCTATTGATGTCCGACCATAAGGAAACAGTAGTCCAAGTTACACCCGTTGTGCCCTATCCTGTTATAACCCGTTTATAGAGACTTACTAAGACATTTATCCCCAAAGAAGAAGTTAGCCGTGAGAGAGTTGCTGCTGACGGCCCTAACGGCACTTGAGACCCAGCTGGAGGCCTCTGTCATCCGGAAAAAAAGGTGAGCGTCGAGTGAATGAGAGGAAGACTGAATGAACAGAGAGGCAGAGGACCGTGCTAACAGTTGTCCAGGAAGCCTTCCCAACAAGGAGAGGGGCTGGGCCAAGGAGGCTGGAGTACAACCAAAACCAGTGAGGGTGTGAGCTGGAGACCTCCTCTCTGGAGAACTATAGAGAAATGAATAGAGAGGCTTGAGAGACAATACGAGACTTTAAGAAATTGATGATGAATGATCCCTAGGAAACCAGTTTCCAGAGAATAAAAGGCAATAGAGTCTCATCTCCTGGAGAAGACTCCCGAACACTGTTAGCCTCAACAGAATGATTTGTGAACAGTATCTTCACCTTTTTGAGAAAGAAAAGCAAACGGCATGTTGTCCCCCATTTTCCCCAGAATTAAAGAAGATTGTTTCTGCAAATAAAAGTCAGTAGGTCTAACGTGTTGAAGGCTGGTCTTCTCATTTCCAAATACCTACATTTGGTGACAGCGTTGGGATCAAGAAACACGATGGAAGAGTTGATAAAGTCACTAATGGAGGGACAACAACTGCTGCAACAAGCCCTTCAGATACAGAGCCAGCAAGCCCAGGCTGACCGGCAAGCTTTCCAGCAAGCTATTTAAATGCAACAGGCTCTGCTGCTAGAAGCTACCCAGTTAGAGCCCAGCCACAAGTTCCTGCGTCCGGGTTGCAGAAATACTCCCCAGGGGAAGATCCTGCCCATTTTTTGTTAACTTTGATAGGGTAGCCCAAAACGCTCAATGGCCAGTCGAGAGGTGGACGCACTATATTGCTCCCCTTATGATGATATGATATGATATGGCATTCATAACGCGCCTATACACAAGTGTTTCAAGGCACGAAAATGCATGGGGGAAATGCAGAGCGCATACCAGGCCGCTAACCCCATAGGAGACACTACATACCCTGAGATGAAACGGGCCGTCCTAGAGAGAATGGGCCACGATGAAGAAGCCTACAGGATAATACCAAGCTGTTGCCCGAGGAAACCCCCCGACAGTTGTTTTACAGAATCAAGGAACTTAGGGACAAGTGGTTGCAAACCTCTTCTGCTACTGTGCATGAGATGGTAGAGAAGGTGGTCCTCGAGCAATTCGTGGAGGCCCTTCCTCCTCCAATGCAGAGATGGGTGGGACAACACCATAAACCCACCCTACTCGAAGCAGTGGACATAGCTTCCGCGTACCAGAAAGCGGGACAGGGGAGATTGGCCTCCTATCCTCCTCAACTTAGGGCTGTCAGAGTCCCTAATAACATAGGCTCTAGACAGGCCAACAATCCACGCTGGCCAAATTCGATGTTCCGCAGAACAGACTGGGACCCATCAAGACCCCGACCTAACCATGAAACTCCTGGATCAACCTCCCCTTCCCGAACCCCAAGCGCCCTGCTGCGGGGCCCCCATTGTTTTGAATGTGGAGAATGGGGGCACTTGAGGAGGTTATGTCCAAAGAAAATCAAGTCAGAGCCAATGGACATCGGAAGTTTTGAAAGAGCTGGGGGAAAGGAGGTAGATCCATGCAGTTCAACCCCGAGTCACAAGATCACCTATCCATTTGTTTGTGAGGCTGAAGTGGAAGGTCGGCCAACCAGAGCCTTGTTGGACTCTGGAAGTCTACAGACAGAAGTCCAACCGGAACTGGTAAGAGAGGAGAGAAGTTCAAATGAAAATATACCCATTCGATGTGTTCACGGGGATGTTAAAATATACCCACTTAAGAAAATCAAGATAAAGTTGGCAGGTGAGCAAATGGCTGTAAAAGCCGCTGTGATGCCAATGTTGCCTGAATCGCTTTTGATTGGCTCTGATGTCCCAGATCTTCCCCGCCTTATCCACAAATTGGAAAACCACTGGCTGAAAGAAGCCCCCTTTTATGACCAAGACCTAAACGCCGGAAAGCCTAAGTTGAAAAAGAGTAAGTCTACCAAGAGGCTAGAAAAAAGGGGCTGGATAGAGAAAAATATGTGTCCGGTGGCGATAGATTGGAGGATTGATGAACAGGAGGACAGCTTTCGCATGGCACAAGAGCTAGACCCAAACCTGAAACACGCAAGAGCCTTAGTGGTCGACAAACCGGATGGAAGAATGCCATGCTTTGTGAAAGAGAACGGCACATATTATCGCCTTACAGAATCTACAGAAAAAGCAACCACACGACAACTTCTGGTCCCTAACAAATACTATCAGACTGTATTAGAAGTGGCTCATCTTCAAGTGGGAGAGGGACACCTCGGGGCGGAGAAGACCACTCAGAAGATCTTGGCGAGATTCTACTGGCCAGGGATTTATGGCCAGGTGGTACGCTTTTGCCAGCGTTGTCCTGAGTGCCAAAAGAAGAACAATCCCAACATTTTAAAGGCACCCCTCCAAACCATGCCGTTGATATTGAAACCCTTTCAACATATAGGGATGGACATAGTCGGACCTCTGGACCCTTCAAGTCGGGGCCACAAATACTTATTAGTAATAGTAGATTATGCCACCAGGTACCCAGAGGCCTTTCCCTTGCGTTTTGCGAATACTCAACAAATATGCAACGCCTTGGTTCCTTTCATGGCCAGAGTGGGGATCCCCAAAGAAATAATCACGGATCGAGGCACTAACTTTATGTCCAGTATATGCTACACCCTATGTATCAAGCAAATCAGGACGGCAGTATATCAACTCGAGACGGATGGACTTGTCAAAAGATACAACCAGACGGTAAAGCAAGTGCTGTGGAAAACCATCCTGCCAGGAGAGAGGAATTGGGACCGACTAATACCATGGATCTTGATGACGCTGAGAAATACCCCCCAATCATCTACGGGCTTCGCTCCTTTCGAGTTGCTATTCAGCAGACCAGTGAGGACTCTCCTGGATATCCTAAAGGAGAGTTGGGAGGAGCAGCCAAGTACTGAAGTGTCGTTGACCGAATATGCGGCTCAGCAGAAGTTCAGAGTGGAGAAATTGCAGGAGGTGGCACAGTCACATCTACAACAGGCTCAGGTCAAACAAGAGCGTTATAAAAATCAAAGAACGAAGTTACGTACCTTCCAGGTGGGGGACCAAGTCCTCGTGCTACTCCCTACTACAGAAAATAAGATGCTAGCATCTTGGAAGGGTCCATACCAGATAAAAGAAGTTTTGGGCCCTGTTACTTACCGAGTCCATCAACCTGGTAATAGAATTCCCTTTCAAACATACCACATTAATCTTTTAAAGGAATGGAAGGAGCCGGTGGCCACAATAGGGGCATTCAAGACCGAAGAGATCCCATCAAAGCAGCTACTAAAGCTAGGGGGTCACGCCGTTAAGGAAACTTCGGATATTAATACTGAACATGACCAAATAGCTCCAGAATATCTACCCTCAGCGGAAGACCACATAGGAAAAGAAGCCATGAATGTCAACCCAGACCGTGGCCCATGTCAAAAGAAAGAACTGTGTGACCTAATCAATCGTTACACAGGGATTTTTTTCTTCAGTCCCAGGTAGAACATCATTGACATCTCACCACATACAAACAGGTACAAAGGTGAGGCTGAGACCATATAGGATCCCGGAAGCCAGGCTACAAGCGGTTAGTAAAGAAATAGAAGAGATGCTACGCCTGAAGGTAATAGAACCATCTCACAGTGAGAGGTGTTCACCATTAGTAATGGTCCCTAAACCAGATGGTAGCACTCGCTTCTGTATGGATTTTAGAAGGTTAAATGAAGTTTCGAAATTTGATGCATACCCTATGCCCAGAATTGACGATCTGTTAGAGAAGCTGGGCAAAGTGGAGTATCTGTCGACAACTGACCTGACAAAGGGGTATTGGCAGATACCACTGTTCCATGTTGACAGCGAGAAAACGGCTTTCGCATCCCCGGCCGGATTGTTCCAGTTTACTGTGTTACCCTTCGGGCTACATGGTGCCCCAGCCACATTCCAGAGGCTAATGAACTATTTGATAAAGGGCCATGAAGAATACATCGGAGCATATCTAGATGACATAGTGGTATACAGTCAAAGTTGGCCGGATCACTTAAAACATTTAAAGGCAATGGGCCTCATTAGGACCCTGGCGGAGAGGGTATTACGCCAGCGTAGTGCATGGCGTACCTCTCCGCCATACTACGAGTTCCCGTAGCGCCATGGAGGTTTTCTCCGCCTGGTTTTACCAGCCGGAGAAAACCATGGCGCTACGGGACCTCGTTGTTAATTACGCCACCGTATTTTACGGTGGCGTAATTAACTCCTTCCCCACTCCCATTATACCCTATGGGGCAAGAATGGGAATGGGGAAGGGCAGAATGGGGATTGGGGATTTACCGCTCCGCCGAGGTCGGAATGGGGCGGTAAATCCGCCAACCCCCATGGCGCTATCGGCGGCTTTCCGCCATGCTTCGCGGTGCATTTAGCACCGCGAAATCCGCCTGGGTCGTAATGAGGCCCAATATTCCAAACACTAAAGGAAGCCGGCTTACATGTCAATCCCAAAAAGACCCATTTGGCCAACACATATACCAAATACCTTGGTTACTATGTCGGTCGAGGAGAAATCTGTCCTCAACAAGAGAAAGTAGAGGCCATCAGTAAGCTACAGTTCCCTGTAACGACTAGACAGGTCAGAGCCTTTCTGGGCTTTGTAGGATACTACAGGCGATTCATCCTACACTTCTCAACAATCGCTGCCCCCCTGACGAACCTTCTGAAAGTCAATGCACCACGTAAGAGAGAATGGAGGAACACAGAAACCAAAGAGGCGTTTGTGGCCCTTAAGAGTGCCCTATTGGATAAGGCCATTCTAAGATGTCCGGATTTCGAGAAACCTTTTTACCTACATACAGATGCCTCTGGTTCAGGATTAGGCGCTGTACTCTTCCAGAGTAAGGGAGAAGAAGAAAGGCCTGTTTTGTTCATCAGCAGCAAGTTTTTACCTCATGAAATGAATTACGCAACCATCGAAAAAGAGTGCCTGGCAGTGAAATGGGCCGTAGAAACTCTAAAGTACTATCTATTGGGAAGAACATTCACTCTGGTTACGGACCACGCTCCCTTGGTCTGGCTGTCCAGGAATAAGGATACAAATCCCTGTGTCTTAAGATGGTTTCTCTCGCTACAACCATACTCTTTCCACACCATCCATCAGCCGGGCAGGAAAATGGCTCAAGCTGATTACTTATCCAGATTGCATGCCCTTCCCGATCGTAAGGGCTTAAGGGGGAGGATTTGTGACAAGGCAGTGGAAAGGAAGGAAGATCAGAGCCAGGACAAGACCTCTAGCAAGAAGCCAATCAGACCTTGGGGGATGAGGTCAACCTGGGAGAGACAGACAATTGGACCAATGGTAATGCTGTAGAACAAGAAAGATTCCAAGGATGTCATACTGATACAGGTCTCTGGTGTTTGTCTTTTGAATTAGAGAGAAGAGTTGGAGGAGGGCCCGGGGCCTGAGGAGGAGGTGGCCTATGAGTGGGCCTATTGACGTTCGACCATAAGGAAACAGTAGTCCAAGTTGCACCCTATCCTGTTTTAACCCGTTTATAGAGACTTACTAAGACATTTATCCCCAAAGAAGAAGTTAGCCGTGAGAGAGTTGCTGCTGATGGCCCTAACGGCACTTGAGACCCAGCTGGAGGCCTCTGTCATCCTGAAACAAAGGTGAGCGTCGAGTGAATGAGAGGAAGACTGAATGAACAGAGAGGCAGAGGACCGTGCTAACAGTTGTCCAGGAAGCCTTCTCAACAAGGGGAGGGGCTGGGCCAAGGAAGCTAGAGTACAACCAACACCAGTGAGGGTGGGAGCTGTAAACCTCCTCTCTGGAGAACTATAGAGGAATGAATAGAGAGGCTTGAGAGACAATACAAGACTTTAAGGAATTGATAATGAATGACCCCTAGGAAAACAGTTTCCAGAGAATAAAAGGCAATAGAGTCTCATCTCCTGGAGAAGACTCCCGAACACTGTTAGCCTCAACAGAATGATTCGTGAACAGTATCTTCACCTTTTTGAGAAAGAAAAGCAAACAGCATGTTGTCCCCCATTTTCCCCAGAATTAAAGAAGCTTGTTGTTTCTCCAAAAAAAGTCAGTAGGTCTAAAGTGTTGAAGGCTGGTCTTCTCATTTCCAAATACCTACACACCACCAACATGTAATCCGCAAATCCAACCAACTGGAATCACCGCAGGTCCATCCATGAGTGGAGCATCTGCTCACACACTCTTGCAGGCCTTAATCATCCACCACCATACAAGTGACAAGTGAATGCAAAAACATGTGCATGCTGCCCATGGCACATTGCCAAGGCATCAAAGCAGAGTGACAGAATGTGTGCCCACAACAGAAGCAAACATGCCAAAAGTTGTTGCAAGATCCACAAACAATGGCCAGGTGTGTCACAGCCTGAGAATAAGTGAGCTGGGTGGCAGAATACCTGTCAGGGAACAATCACATGACAGGACCATGCATGGGTAATGTTAGGGCAGAGAGAGCATGACTCACAGAGACTGGTGAATTGTGCAAATATGGGCCACTACTGCATTTCAGTGGTAGTGGTTGAGCAATACACGAGAGAAGGCATTGTATGACAGCACATGCTGGTGAAGGTGTCTGCACAACAATTGTTTAACACAGCAATGACCACGTAATGTGCTATGAACGTGACCATGGAACACTCCCACAGTGAGCCAACTTCCCACCACCCCAACCACACTGATGCCAAACATACACAGTGATGCAGCACAGGTAAGTGCTAATCCAAAAATACAGTGCAGACCGAGTTGTCTGATGGACCCACCACCACATGTCAGGCACATGTGCATCCTGCCATCCACAACCATCCCTGCAACAACAATACACAAGCATGCACGCAACAAGACACATGACTTGCAATGAAGAGATGCACTGGCTGAAAATAGAACTAGCAAACAGGCCAACACACAAATGAACTGCACGCAGCATGGAATGTAACAAACAGAGGAATGTACATTAAAGAAATATGTACAAAGTTAAACTTTGAATGAAGGTAAAAGTAGTACAAAAATCGTTTCCTTATACCTAAACAACTATCTGCAATAAAAACGGGGAAGGGATGTCTGAAAAGTCTGGGGAAAATAATGAATAAAGAAAGGAAACCTACACCTAAATAACTATGTACACAGGCAGCGGGCTAGTCCAACTCCTCCCCAATCTCACTTAGGCTTTCTACCAGGGCTGTGTCCAGCACCACATCCTCACTCCTCATGCAGGCCTCCATTCTTCTGTGTCTCTATCACCTTGGCTTCCCTGTAAGTGGCCTCCAGGATGGCAGCCCGCCTCCTCGCCCGACACAGCGCACTCTCAGCGCTGGCCAACACAATCCTTGCTTCCCGAGCCTGCTGCCTCTCTGCTCTGATCTGCAGCCCATATCCCCGGAACATGGAGGACATCCTGTGCCTCAGGTCTACGTGTGCCTCCCGCCTCACACTGCGCACCTGCCCCCTTTAGATGTTCTGTCCTAAAAAATGTAACCTCATCCTGGTTGCCACCTGCTGCCACAAGGACTGGTGCCTGCTATGTGTGTACGCCCTCCAAGCTGACAACGCTACCTGGGGGCATACGGCCCGTGTCCTGCTTCTGGGTGCCAGATGTCCCTCCATTGCTGGTGACCCTGTAGGTGCCTGGATAGGCACAGGACCACCTCAGCTGATTGACCTTGACTCCGAACTCGGGCAGGGATGTTGGCTCCACCAGACTGGGCAATGTGGGTTGGACTGATGCACAGGGGGCCCTGGTGGTATCTGGGCCAGAAGGCACCACGGAGGACGACTGGTGCACAGAGGAGGAAGACGAGGAGGGGGTTGCATCCGTGAACAGCCCATGGAGCACAACACAGAACAGGCATGTTGCAAGCCAGGTAATGAGGTGGCATACCTCACTGTGATGATGTGCAAGCAGACTACGTGTAGCCTGCACATCATCACAGATGACGGCTGGACGCCTCATCACCCCGGCCTGCAGGGGTATCACATAGTCCTGTATGGCAACACCAGATGGTAAGGAGGTGTCGTCACCAGGTGGTGGGTCTGGGTGGAGGAATCCCGGCAGGCGCATACAGCTGTCTCCAATGGCCCAGAGACTAGATTTTGCACAGGCACCTCCACGGTGGTCTGCACAGCCTCATGCCCCTGCGACAGGACTGCAGTAGGCACGCCCACCTCAACACTCCTACCTGACCATGGGCTGGACTGCAATGGCCACCCCACCCCCAACCTGATTGACTCTGGGGTGTCTTCTGCCATGAATGGCCCCTGTGTGGCATCACCTGTCCCCAACGCTGCTGAGGAGTCCACTCCCACCTTCACCTTCTTGAACTCACCCCCAGCAGCCATGCCGATGTCACTGGCACAGCCACAGCCACAGCCACATTGCTCCCTGAAGATGTCCTTTCATGGGAGCATGGTTGCGCCTTGCGCCTCTGCCTGGTGGAGGCATCCCTGCTGCCATGCTCCACAGCACTGGTTCCGCACACTTCATCAGATGCAACTGTGGAAAAGAAGACACAGAACTGAAACATCAGTGTACTTCACAAATATGTGCGCGGCAATACCAACATTCACATGAACATGACTAGTCAAGGGAACAACCATCAACCTCCACACCCACACACAGACATGCAATCCACATCCATGCAGATACATGCCTGGCCATCACTCCAGACATTCACATCAGGCTATTTGCCACTGTCACAACCACTCAATTGTGTATGCTCCACACACATGCATCATTTGCACATGCACATGTCAGCATGCCACAGCAACATACACATGTTATGCGCACACATCAACTGAGAGGCACCAAGCAGTGTGAAGAGCAATCACATCATAGTCCCATTAACTGTAATCCCTCTACATGACTACGTCAGACATGCATATGCATGTGTTGCATTCAGGCATGTGTGATGGCCACTCACACATTCACATCTTTGGCACATACACATGAACATCATGAATGCACATGACGCGGGCAACACTACCACAACTGTCACACTTGTCACACTGGCACGTCTCAGACACAAGTAACAAAACATGTGCACAGTCTGAAAGGCAGCACTACAACACACGATGCAAGTGATATCTCATTCAAAATACATATCATCTGAATGCACACGTGGAGAGCAATGTCTAGGGCATGCACGCAGACATCCGTCTCAGAGGCATACTTGCTGCAAGCCTAAGGTGCTCATTGCCAACACGCAGCAACATGCACATGACCATAGAGCATTGCATCACATGGATACTCACCAGTCGACTCCAAACATTCACATAACTCGCAGACCTAGGTGTGCAGCGGCGGGTAAAACTTCTCCAGGACCCGCATGCTGGTATTTGACATGCGGCCCCTGCGCACCATGCACCTCCACGGTGGCACCGGCCTGCATGTAGCGCAGCGCCTTGCTGTCAGTACTGGATTTCAGGTCCTCCCAGCGCTTGTGCATGGTCTTGAAGGTGCGGGATGCCACCCCCTCTGCCTTGATGTCATCCGTAACCTGTCCCAGATCTGCTGACGTCCTTCGTTGCCGTGCTGCATCACTGGGTTGATGAGGTGTCTTGATATTGGGCAAATCTTCCTCGGGACCAGCCCTTGGGAGCAAAAATTACCCAATTCAGCCCAAAATACAGGTTCTATTGTGCCGAGCAGTGAACTCATTCTAGTGACAAATGACACCTTCAAAAAGTTTTAGTATTTATTCTAAACAGTGAATTTCAGCAACATCTTGGGATTCAAGTTAGAGAAGATTACAAAGCACAAAACTTAGAGAAATGCAAAATATAGAGAAACATAGAATTTAGAGAAACATAGAGAAACACAGTCTTACGCCCCTTCAATCAGCACTGGGAGACCCTGGCCCTCATAAGCTAGCTGTAACAAGCCCCGCTCAGAGGACAGCGCTACAGGGTGCCGACAGAGCCACAGATTCCGGACACTTGATCTTGCTCGAACCAAGTCCACAGATCGATCTCCCACCTGAGTCATGTGGGCATGCATTTTTATAATCTCGTGCTGTCAGTCTATGACGCACAGTTCCAGAACTTTCCCTGTGCAAAATATAGGCTTGCTCATGGAAAAACCCAACTCTGTGAATTTCCACTGTGCTCCTTTTCTGTGCCCCTCCCTACTTGGAGCCCATCTGCGCGAAAACTCAGGAATGTCTTATCAGTGCCTTCCCAGAGAAAGAAGATTAGTTTACGAAGCCATGCAGGGCTACCGTTAGAAAGGAAGAATATTCTAAGAGAAGCCGAGATGAATTAACCCCATGTGAGCAAGCTCTAAAAGGCATGCACTCATAGCTTAGTGTTCATAGCGCTTAAGATTGGCTATCTAAGCGCTATATAGGTGCCATAATGTTCCAAACACTCCAATAATGTCTATTAGCTACAGAGCTGGGGCCTTCGCCCTGCCTGTCTATCTACAATGCATAATGTGACCTACCACCCCTACTTGGCCTGCATATTCCTTGTAGCTCACTACTGCGTAATGGAAGTGCTACAACAGACTACTGTCAGCATTTTTGGCACACACTTTGAATAATCTATTGGCTTTCAGCGGCTAATGATGTCATCTAAAGCCCTGATTGGCAAATTTGCAATTTTGTGTATCACTACATGAGGGCATCATAATGCTCCAGGACCTTCTCCACCAGGATGTCAACTTCCCTGTCAGTGAAGTTGACAGACCTCTGCCTCGCTGCCATGGGGTTGCCGCTCTGGTCTGAAGAAGACGGTGCAGACATGGCAACCCTCGAGGTGGTCCTGGAGCTGGACTGTGGAGTGGTGGTGGTATGGCATGGTGGGAGTCGGATGAAGCAGATGAGGTGGTCACAGGGCCGAAGACAGGAGCACTGACAATGGCTGGACAGCAGGCACTCCAAACGCAGTGCAGGTGGGCAGCAGGCACACACACTGGACAGGTTCCAGCAGATGGCTAAGTAGGAGGCAGCACAGAGCAGTAGGAGGCAGGTGAAAAAGGCACAGAGGCAGGAGCATGGGTCTTCTGTGTATTATTCGGATGGCAGCCGGAAACAGAGTGACAGGACTTTGCACAAAAGAAATGAGCATGGACACGTGAAATATGAGGAAAGGCCCTCAGCACGTAACTTACATGACATGCGCTGCGCTGCGCACTGGCGTTGAGCATGCCAGAATCAGGGATACATAAGTACGCATAGAAGCAACTCCGACCGTACTTTCACACTTCTTATTTTGGTGGGGGACTTCCCTCTGTGCAAATGCGCATCTACTTTTGTATTTTCAGAGGCTAACAGTGAGTTGCGTATGCATTTCTCCTACTCTGTGTGCACCTGTGTATCGTGTACCTCTATTCTTATCTTTAGTGTAGCTTTCCGGGGTTCGTGTACGCATTTTTTGTGTTGCTGGGTGCCACTAGGTATCTCGTAACGCTTTTTCTTTTTACGGAAGCTATCCTGGTCTCGTGTACGCACTTTTTCATTTTTTGGGGGGCCTGTGCATTACGCACTCCGTATTTCTGTCACCTGGAGTACTTTTGAGCCCTGCTGGACCACAGAAGTACATCTTCCATCATGTACACTGGCCCCTAATTGCCCAGGACAATTGCTTGGTGTACCTTCCATTGTTCACTTACACCTGTAACATGAGTGGAAACGCCCCAAGAGGGAAAGGGGGCAGAGGTAGCCGGGGTCAGGGACCTCCTGCGGAAGCAGCTGTCCCAGGCCCAAGGGTTCAGGGCCCTCCTTTGGAAACAGCTGTCCCAGGGGTCCAGGGACCTCCTGCGGAAGCAGCTGTCCAAGGCCCAAGGGTTCAGGGACCTCCTGCGGAAGCAGCTGTCCCAGCCCCGAAGAGTAAGGGATGTGCAGCTGTCCCAGCCCAGAAGGGTAAGGGACGTGCAGCTGAAGCAGCTGTCGCAGCCCAGAAGGGTAAGGGACGTGCAGCTGAAGCAGCTGTCCCAGGTGTCCCAGCCCAGATGTGTAAGGTACGTGCAGCTAAAGCAGCTGTCCCAGCCCCAGGGGGTAATACCATGCCCCCAGGCCACTAGTGGTCCGGCATCTGGA
Organism: Ambystoma mexicanum; assembly: GCF_040938575.1. NCBI lineage: Eukaryota > Metazoa > Chordata > Amphibia > Caudata > Ambystomatidae > Ambystoma > Ambystoma mexicanum. The sequence goes on along the minus strand of NC_090923.1, from coordinate 1,403,968,306 downwards.
TTCCAGAGTGGTCCCAGCCACACAGGGTCAACACCACGTGGCAAGAAGGCAAAGACCATGACCAATATGCCAGCACCCTGCCCGTATGAGGATTGCCCAGACACTGTTTTATTTAAATACTTACGTTTTCCTGAAAATACGGCCCTAACATGGCCGTAACATCAGGATGAATAAAGATAGCCATTGGAACAATTGACGGGCTAGTGTTCGTGCTGGAACTACATGTCAACACGTTATAAGCCACGTAGCAACATCATATGACGCACGGGTAGCAGAAGATCACGTAAGCACTTCCGTTCCGTGAACTGTCTTTGTTTTGCCTGGCGAAACCACATATCACCCTTAAAAGTAAGTAGCTTTGGGAACGTGGATATTGAGCACTATTCTGGCTAGCAACTAGGGACGATAGCAACTAGGGATGAAACACAATATTTCATTTGTCCGTTCTCTACCCTGTTGTTTCTTCTGTTAGGTGCACGCAGCAAAAGCCGCCGACTACAGCACACCCCTGGAATACAAAATCAAAAGAAAATTATCCGCATGAGACAATTACGTGCTGCCACAGGTAGGCGCAGCCGCTGAATAGATTTTCCATTCTTCGTGCTGCACGGTGAAATAATACTAAAACTGCACGATGATTTATCATTACAGTCCCACCATTATAACCTGAAGTAGGTGGTGTTTTAATGCCATGGTATTTGATGACCACACAACCGTTGTAGGACCAACCAGAGCTAAAAAGGTATGCTTGGCTGATCAAAATTGTCTGTCCACACTGGATAGGGCGTACTAAGTCACAATGAACTGTCCTAGTGCCCCCCCTCTCCCCTGTTTGTCTCCCCTTTCCCCTGTCAGACCTCATGTTCCTTTTCGGCTTGTTTTCCCTTTCGTTCTCACCCTTTGTTTTCCTTCCCCTTGTCCACTGCACTAGTCTCCTAGTGTGTGCACTGGATGCACGAAAGAAATTACGATAATCTATGGAGTTAGATATAATGGTAGAATGCATAGAAATACAGCATACGATTGAATTAACTTTGAATAATCAAGTGAAAATACTGTTGAGTCAGATGATACAGTCACAGAAATAATCATGATGATGTGCACTATAATATATTTAGAGGTTGGCAGCACTGTCTCACCCACTGTCTGATGAAATTGATAGAGAGAAAACAGTTGTTGTTTGGTCGATGAAAATGTATATGTCTGTTCTGGTTTGTTGTAGATATGCAGAGATAATTTGCAATAGTACTTGTGAGATTCAACTGTACATCCCCTAAAACGTGGGGTTCAAGTGTCCTGAGGAAAGCCTTACACGAATGACTAAACATCCTAGGAACAAGTGACAGTCTAAATGTGTCTTCAAGAATAAGGCTGGAAAAAGATTTACTCCTGTCCACACAATTACTAAGGGGCCTTTTCTAAAATCAGACATGAACTGGATTGTTTAAAGTCACCCTTTTGTTACTAACATCACTTAAAGCACAGTGTATGTTATAAGAGAGTACAAGGACATAAAATGCTAAATACTTAGCTATTGCTTCTTTAATAATTGTGTTTTATGTTGTTTTGATTTGCAAATGTGACCACTGGGTCAATTTTTTAAATGATCTGTTACAGAATAAAATTTAGATATATTTTTTGTAAATCCGACCTCTCCATCCTTTTATACATGTTGAAAAAGGTGGTGTTATAAGTGGACGTTGGGTTTGATCTAGCTCTGTCACCTGTGACATCAAAAGGTAGCTCGTTGGGACAACCCTTTGTTCTTTATGTTACTAAGTCCTTCCCCTACGAGCCCCTAACAAAAAAGAGGACTACTGTTTTGTCAGTGTGCTCACTGAGCATTCACACAAGAAGGCAAAGCCTGCACAGCAGGAACAGGCTCAACCGCATGGCACGGCACAGGACACCGGCACGTTGAGGAAGGGGAAATTACATGATGATGAAGTCCAGATCCTCATGGACTACGTGACTGAGCACCACCATGACATGTGCCTGCAACCGGGGAGCACACATCCACCTGCTCATCGTATGGTGCATTGGCAGCATGTCACAAATGAGATCAACGCCATAGGGCTTGAGAAGCACACTGCTGCCAGTTAGTAAAGTGTTGGAATGACCGCACCGATCGCACCAATTCCAAGCTGGGTGACAACCTCGCCTCTGCTATGGCAACTGGAGGGGGGTCACCAGAGGAGGAGGAACGCACCAAGCATGAAGAGACTATGGGCCAATTCATTCTAATGGAGCAGTTGCGAGGCGTAGGAGGCCTGCCAGATTATGAGGGCACGTCCGGTGAGTTACCAAGATTGTGCATCCTGAGTACGTGTAGTGAAGCATCACCAAGATGTATGATTGTGTTGCGCATCTGGCGGCATTTGAATGACTGCCATGAGTGAACCATGTCATGGTGTACTGACTCCTGTCCAATGTACTCAAGAGTGGATACAACCCATGTGTTGTGTATCAGTTGAACATGACCATGTGACAGTACTCTTCCCCCCCTAGCATACCCACCCAACATCTGCAACATGATACCACAATGTCCCCTCTTGTTAATTGCATCCTTGATGTCAGTGACTCTGCTCTGGTAGATGCTTGTGCCTGAAAAACAAGTTACACTTCATGCACTGCAGGGTATAGATTCTCTAGTCACACATGTACGTAGGTGCTTCCGTGCTACATAGAACATCCAAGATGACAAGCAACACGCCTCACGGCATGCCATGAGTGGGTGTGCATATGTCTAGACTGTGCACATCCCCGCTGCTACTATGGCAATGACAGCTCAGTCAAATTGTTGTGAGGCCTGACCCCTGTTACTCTGCCACACTCAGCACACACTCCATGGGTCCATGCCCCTGTCCCTCTCGGGGGTCACTATACCTTGTTCCTATCTCCAACTCCATTTACTTACTCTCTACACTTCACAGAGCTTGGCTAGGTGTTACTCTTACAGTCATACTTCAACTGGGACTGTTTCCTTTTTTACACACTTATGGCATGTTCCCATTGTGTGCAGTCCCTGTGCCAGGTCAATACTGGTGTGGCATGTGATGGATGCAGACTTGAATGTCAATATGTGTGTCTGCCGGATGACATGTCATGTAATTGCACGTCACATAGCCACATGACCATGGCCATTTCACTGGGATTAGTCAACAGTTTGCTGTCTCATGTGCCATAATTTGCTTGCTAACAACCATGTTTGTTGCCAAAGTGTCCACTGGCAGCATTGCCCTGAGCATGGAATGTTGTTGCCAGTCTGCATATGCCATGATCAGATTGCTGCTTGTACATAGTGTGTGGATGCTGTTTCTCTCAGTTTATAGTGATGTTTTCGAATGCCATATTATCAAAATGCCATTTTGTCGGCACAAAATTACCGGAAAAAAAAAATTTCAAATGTTTTTTTACATTTTATTTTTGAAATGGGAGGAAGAAGAGTTTGTGGCAGTTCAGACTACCATTGGAGGATGTGGCGTGGAAAGCCGTGAGAATCCACTGGTACTACAGACCATCCTGGGCTTTGCTGCATACAATTCTGAATCTTTGGACTCCAGTAGCTCTGATGCTGAATCGGATGTGCAGTCCTCGAATGCTGGTGGAGGCGAGTGCACCAATTGTTGGAGCAGTTGGGGCCCGTGAGCTTGCAGGGGGTCAGGTGCCTTCACAAGGCCAGTCAGGGATGTCAGGACCGTCTGTGGTGGTTACGAATGCAAGGCCACGCTCCCATGTATTGGTTTCTGGTCCTGGGGCAGATGTCCAAGGGAGGGTGGCAGTCCTGCAGCCAGAGACAGTGGCATCACAGCAAGGGCCATGCTCCCTTGGGTCAGGCAGGCGTGGGCAGCCTGTGCAACCGATTGGGAGCAGCACATGTTGCGTTCTGCACACCAACAGGGTGCTGCCGATGAGAGTTTGGCTGAGGGCATGGATAGGGTGGCCAGTTCCATGATGCCACCAGCAACACAGGTGGAGCAACAGCTGCTGGTAATGTGGTCCACATGCCGCTCCCACAGGCTACACATGGAGGCCAACATCAGGAGCCGACAGGCAGATCTAAGGTCTCTGCAGGCATCCATGCTTGCAGAGGGTCAGGCAGACAGGGAAGCCCTGAGGCCAGAGTTGTTGGCCCACAGAGCTGCTATCCATGAGGAAGAGGCAGCCACCATGAGACTGTTCCAACAGGAGATACTAACATTGAGGCAGAATAACTCAGAGGAACTCTGTGCATACCGTGAGGTTGTGCATGGTGACCTCCAAGCCCTCAGTGAGCTGGTGCATTCATCAGTGTCACGCATGGCCGTTGCCACCGAGGACTAGGCCAGGGCACTGCGTGGTCAGCCTCAAGCAACACTACCACCTTCTGATTCAACCCAGGATGGTGGTGCCAGTAGAGACATGCCACCTGGTCCACCATATCCGTGCCGTCCGTGAGCCCATGGAGGGATTTCTCTTTTTTTTTTACATCTTACATCCACCCATGTGGAAGTTGACATGCACCCTGCCCCTCCCCCCTCGTGAGTGGACCCCCGCAGCCCATGAAGGACATTTTCAATTTTTCTTTTGGGATACTTTTGTCCACCTCAGGCCCGGATGTTGGCATTTTATTTTTGAGTTGCCCTTTCCAGGTTTTTTATATTATTTAACTTTTCTTTTCCTTGAGGTGTGCTGTTAACATCTCAGGGCCATGAACTTTGCAGTGGTTGACATGCAGGCATGCATAGTGAGGTAAACATGCATGTTTGCATGGTGGTGCACAGGATGGTATATGCAGGTAACAATGGGTTTTGTGTTCCCTCGCACATGTGTGCTGTATGAATGGTACTTCACAATGCCTGCTGTAATGTCTTCTCCCATGTTGTTTCAGTAATCCGTGATCTGGCGGTGACTGCTGTCCAGGGGGAGACACCCTGCACCGTTTGATGTCCATGCCCCCATGCCCTCCACCAGACACTGTCCCTCCTGTACCTAATTTTGCATCATTCAATTTGCACCAGCAAGAGAAACCCGGTGAACTGATTTTTAAAGTGGTCACATAGGGGGAATTTACTGTTTCAGAATGTGATACAAATTAATGCAAGAAGTCATATTAAATGGGAGGGAAACTGGGTGTAGAGGTTACTCCCACTGACTGCCCCCTTCATTAATACGCCCAACGATCACTGAGGGGAAGGTCTACCATGATGCCACTTTGGGGACATTATCCAGTCATATACATTGACCAATTTGATTGGGGATATCACACACACCTCAAAAAGGTGAGGTTTCTCTTCTATAAAAGCTCAAACACACACACAAAAGGGGACACTGACAGACTCAATCACTCAATGACTAATTGAGAGAAAGAATTATTGATGACAACCAGAAGGAGATGGAATAGTAGCCTTCTTCAGTGGAAGATAAAGAAGACAGCCTTTGGAGATAAGCTGATCCTATTTTACTGGCTGATGCCCACCTGTTTCTAGTGGGGGAGAATTTAAGCAGTCCGTAGGGGTGCCCACCTGACTGTGATTCAGCCAAAAGAAATCCGGATGTGATTATTATCTAAAAGGGAAGTCATCCTGTGGGGAGTGATCCTATAAAGGGAATTAGGGTACATCCCCGGCCCTATTTGTTAGTAGTGAGGCATGGGAAGAGATACATTAATTGTGCATCCCGTAAAGTTAAGGAACATTTCAGAAGCATATGTGCTTCTGGAAAATATAAATATTGATAGATTAGGTACCGTGATGTGTGTACAGTGAAATTAACCTGACCCTTTTCTCTGGCAAGGACGTCTAAAACAGAAGAACAGGGGTCAAAAAGGTAATCTTACTGTGTGCATACTGTGATGAATCCAATGAAGTCATCACGGATTCCCTGGCATTGACAACCTCTCACATGGCAAGGAGACGGAAGCCGCTGCCTGATCCTGACTCTGGGGGCGGCTTTATAAGGGAGGATCACATGGGAGGGGACAACTACCGGGGAGATGTCATGACTTCATTGGATGAAATGTGGTATCTCCCCATTTCCCATGAGGAAGACCCTTTAATACCGAAGAGCCTAATGGCATATTATTGTTCCCCCTGTAGAGGAAGTAAAGAAACCTCTTCTTTATATTTGTATGGTCAAACACCCACCTGTAGCATAAACACACACAGCTCCAACACAACACCTTTTGATTCTGAGACATCTTTATATCGTGTAATTGTGCAGGCATATAATATGCACCAAAACATTAGCATCCACCTTTTGCACCATCTTGATACTCGTTGCACTTGTTCATTCTCTAGAACCATACCAGCTTCCACATTTCTCATCTTTAATACAATGTATCGAATTTCTTTACACCTGTAATTGTAAAATGTGTTCAATGCTCGCAATTAGCAGCCTCCTAATCACCGGGCCATTCTTAAGATCCTGTAAAAAAGTGTAAACATCAATGTCTCTTCTGACAAGAGCAGGGTAAGCTTGAAGTATAAATACAAAAACAGCAAGCAAAACCGATGCACAGCACTATCAGTAAGTACCATATGGTTAACTGTTTAGAACAGGTATGCACAACGAAATGAATCTGGATACTGATCTAGTTTCCAATTTCTGATCAAGAACTGACGTTCAGGCATATCTTTGATGCTCCAATGTGTTTCTAGAGTTAATTTTTGGCCTACTGAAATTCTCAGCAAATCCTTGCACTCCTGCTAAAATATCTATAAGGAGTGTCCTCCGAATTCAAGACCAAGCTAAATCTGTATCATTCACAAGTTGTTGCCTGTCATCCTTCTTCTTCGTTATCGATCGAGTCTCCACATGCGGAAATTCTTCTTCTTGTCTTGCTTCTGGATCGGCAATGGTGGGAGGGAGGGTCTCACCTTTGTAGAGTTTCACATCGCCCAAGCGAAGCCAAGCTCATCTTCCTTGCACCTTCACAGCTGAAGGGGTTATATTTTCAATGCAAAAGTGGTAATTAAAACATGGTTTATGCCACTTTCTAGTAAGGTTTTTGATCATGATAAGGTCACCAACATATAACTTAGGGGCCAATAGAAGTTCATTTGGGTTGGTTGTTGAATTGTCTTCATCTGTGTACTGAGACTGCCCCCCCCTGGCGCTTGAGTTGATATGAAATGAGAGAGATGCTAGAGGTCATACACGTCAAATAGTCATGCAATTCATCAGGTAATGTTTTAGCTACACTCTGGGCATCACTTCTACTTCTAGACGGAGGTGTAAGAGGCGTTCTCATTCGCCACCCTGTCACTAAGTCGTGAGGGGTGAAGTGATGGTCTGATTCCGAAGGGCATATTAAGATAAGGGTAGGCAGTATAGCCATCCCTTCTTCAAAGTCAATTTAATCTTGGCAATCCTTTCTTTAAGGAGGCTGTTGAGTCTCTCCCGTATCACGTTCGCTTGCGGGTGAGAAGCAGAAGAAAACTTGTGTTTAATGTTCAATAAAAGCCCGATTTGTTCAAATAGCTCATTAACAAAATGTGGCCCATTGTCAGATCTCAGCACTTCACACACACCCCATCTCGGGAAGATTTTGCGCACTAAAAACTTCACTGCGCAAGTGGCATCAGGGTGTGTGCACGGACCAGCCCACGATCCACCTAGAGAAGGGACACACTACCACTAATAGATACATATATACATTACATACTTGCAGCATATCTCTTACTTTCTCCTTAACATTCTCAGTATCAAAACTCTAAATATCTGGAGAATATGCAACCCTTTTGGCTTCTTCGTCTGCGGCTTCGTTCCCGCAAGAGATACAAATCTGTTTGCTTAGTGTGCGCTGCACATCTAACGAAGCTATGCCCACTGGGAGTTGTAGTGCCTTAATAAGCCTGTCCAATAGGGATGCGTGCTGCACTGGAGTGCCGTCCACACGGAGGTAGCTCCTCCATTTCCAATGCGCTAGTCCTGCGTGTACGGTTGATGTCACGTAGGTGGTGTCACTGTACACCATCACTTCTTGCTCTTCATGTTTTTCGAGTGCGACAATGAGCGCTACTAATTCTGCTGCTTGCACTGAAAAGTGAGACTGTAGTCTTACACTTGCTACAACTTCAAATTCTCCATTTAATGTATGTCTCACTAGTGCTGCGCCTAAATGCATTTCCCCACTAGTCTGATACATTTTCGAAGAACCATCAATAAAGAGAATTTCCTCTCCCGCCAAAGCATTTTCCTTCACACAGAGTATATTATCATAAAATTCAACATAATTAGCACAGTCATGCACATGATCATCTGGTTCAGTTATAAACGTGGCAGGGTTCACTATTTTACATCTTACAATTTTAATTGTCAGTTTAGAAATCATTACCTCATAAACTGAAGCTCTTTGGGATGTCAATGTCCCCTTGGGTTTCTCTAAAATGGCAAATAGAGCAGCCCATCACAATACTTGTAGACTTCTCAATTGCCTATGTGGCGGCTGCCAATGACTGTTCGCAAGGAAAGTGTCCTCTCACTGAGTCTAAAATCCCACTATAATATGCTAAAGGCTTGTATCCCAATCTAGTTCTCTGTGTAAGCACTGCTGTCATAACTGTCCCATTTGTATGCGAAAACAAATAAAATTCCTCAGCATAATTGGGAATTCCCAAAACAGGGGCTATACAAATTGCTTTTTTCAACTCCTCAAACCCTTCCTCCATTTCCACAATCCATTCTATTTTTTCCTTTATCCACTTGTGCTTTCTTTAAAGCTTGCAAAAGGGGTCTTGTGTATGAACTGTAATCAAACACCCATGCGCTAACATAGTTGCATAACCCCAGAAACTATTTTACTGTATTTGGCTTTGAGGTTTTCATAATCGCCTCAGTTCTTTCAGGTGTCACCTTCTTTCCTTCATGGAAAATCAGCTGTCCTATCTATAACACCTCTTCTTGGCAGCATTGTAACTTCTCCTTGTCTATTTGATATCCCTTTTCTGCTAGAATAGTCATCAACTGAATAGAATCTTGTCTGCACTCAACTTCCGTGGGGCTACAAATTAAAATGTCATCTACATATTTTATCACCACACTCTTAAGATCAATATCCTAAATCCATCTGTAGGACTCTGTTAAAGATCGGTGGGGACTCACAGTACCCCTGGGGCAAACAAGTGTGTTTCAGTCGAGTTTGAGGGAACGTGAATGAAGTCAAGTCTTGCGAATCCTTGTGCAACGGGATCGAGAAAAACACATTTTTCAAATCGATCACTGTGAAATATCAAGCTTCCACAGGGATACTGCATAGTATCGTCGCCGGATTAGGAACTAGAGGAAATTCTGCATCTTCTGCAATCTGGTTAATTGCTCTCATATCTTGTATAAATATCCACGACCCTCCTTTAGATTTTTTGATCAGATACACTGCAGTGTTACATGATGATTCCGATGGCACCAGAATTAGTTTTTTCATGAGTGCCCAGATAGTCTGAAATATACCCTCATCAGCCTCTCAAGACATAGGGTACTGTCTTGCTCGAGCTAGAAATTGCTCCTGGCTTCAGCTTTATTTTGTCTTCGCCTATTCCATTTAATAAACCTACATCATAAGGGCCTGTGGTCCAAAGGACACTCGGCACCTTCTCCAAGTCTTCCTGAAAATATGCTGGATGATGCTGCGTTATCGCCATTCACTGTGGGACTTCGCTCTTTTCTATTCTTATCCAGTATGTGATGCTCATAAAGAACACCACTTCATTGTCTGTTTGGTCTTCCCTAAACATGTCATCATCAGTGATATCAGTCAATCTATACCCTTCCTTGAGAGCTATTACTGTCCTCCCTGGTCTACCCTCGTCATCTACTCCTTCCAGCATTGCCATTTCCCTTCGTACTATGGCTGTCATGAGGAACAGAATTCGCTGGTCCTTATGGCATAGGTGGAAGCAGGTTGGCTGTACATTGTGGGATACTCCCAAGATAGCTCCTGACAGTTGCTGCAGCATTTCAGTCATCCAGGATGCACACTGTTCTCTGGATCCGCCCCCAGCTAGGGAAACTGCTCATATGGCTACTCGGACTGTAGCATTCTGCATTGCTACATTTCCTAGCGAACACTCATAAGTTAGTTACTTTCTGTCATTTGCTTCCAAAGCTATCCTTGACTTACCTTGTTCACCACTTACTGATCTCTACCTCTCTTAGGATTCTCTCGCCCCCGTTTCAGCCCTCCCGATAACTGCAGTCCATATCGACTTTCTGTGTTCTTCCAGGTAGGAACTCGTTGCTAACTTCCCCATTGCAACGGCTTTGCCCCAAGATCTTGTGTTCACTAACTATTTGTCATTTTCTCGCAGACGCTCGGCAGGCTGCACCAGAGATTCCGACTACAAAATCCGATCTTGTAATATTTTCCCACTCAGTGCGGAGTCATACGACACGGCAAGAAACACAGCCGTTCCACGGCCATTACAGACACAGTTCAACATTGCTTAGCAACAGGTAGGTAGCGCTCCCACTCTCTGCCACCTCTTTCCTAGCTAGCTTGCTTACAGTCTGTGTCTTCAAACTGTTTTTATGCACACGTCGACATCACTCCACTCTGCTTCCTGGCACCAAATCTTCTATCTGCCTCCGTTAAAACCAGCGTGGGTATTTATTCCATTCTTAAGTACCGATTTCTTCTCTACAGGGTGTTCACAGCTTTCCTATTAAAACCCATTTAGAAATCTTCCATTCTACTCTCATCCTTCTCAGTTGTCCAATCATCTTCTGTAAAGATACAGAAGTTACCACATCAGTAAAGATTCTCCTGTGCTCTGCAGTCCTGCCAACGGAGGGATTCCGAAACCATCCGGAGAAGATTTGCAGGGTTTTCTACCCTAGATGGTTTCCCTGGAAGCCCTGTTTTCCCTGAATCTTTTACAGGAGCGGGGGGGAAAAGGGTGACCATGAGGATTCTCTTATCCCCATATTGCTGCCTCCGATTCAGGTCAGTGTTAAAGTTTGGTTCATGGTAATATATAAAGAGCACCATTGTGCATTACTCATTACAATGGCTGCTTCTAATTCTATAGGAATAGTCTGTCCTCCTCTTCATCCATAGGTACTCGTGGTTTAAACAAAATCTCATTGGGTATCCTCACAATTTTTTCCCACAAAGCCAGATAGCCATGTTAGTAGAGTGCTCACTCCATATAGAAAAACCTCTGGATCTACTGGAACACCTCGCAGAGCCACTTGCCCTGTGAATGCCAGTATAAATTCACCCATGTTTAAATAGTGTATCCCTGAAGTGGAACACACAATTCCTTGATCAGTAAAGGAAATTGTCATGTTTAGTTTAGTTTTGCCGTCAAATCTCTTCCCAAAATGTTAACTGGTGTCTGTCGTGAATATAACAAAGGAAAGACATGTCACATTCTCCTATAGAGACTGGTAGTTCATCAGTAAAAGGAACTCGACTCGTAGCTCCAGTTAACCCTTGAGCATTCATGGCAATCCCTGACATTGGATATTTTCCCTCTCTTGTACATGAATGAGTAGCTCCAGTGTCTACTAGTAAAGAAAAAGATGTGCCTCCTATCGTCACATTGACCCGTGGTTCCTCTTGGGGGTCGGGTGTCACAGATAGTACTGAACACATCAAGCCACCCTGTGAGCTGTCTTATTGTGGGTACAGGCTCATCCCCGTCCCTGTGAAAGGATGTCCTCCTACCACAGTGACACCTCCTATTCTGGGTGTCAGCACTTGTCCTGTGTTTGCATACTTCTGTGTCTGCATGTGGCCTTTTTGCGACTGCCCTTGTGGTGGATTCGTTTGCACTCGTTCTTGCTGCTGTAGTCACAGTGCTTGTGTCTGATACATTATAATCTTGGGTGATCCCTTCCCCAGTTTGTGTGCTATATGGTGAAGGATAAGATGTCCTCTGTTATAAATTGCCCATTCTGTACATTCCCTTGGCTCCCAAATATGAGTGCAATGTGCCCTGTCATCCCACAAGTCCAACATACTGGGGGTGCTCATCTGACAAGTCCTCCTTGGTTAAATCCTCCCTGGGTACTCTGATTCTCATTCTGCATATTCTGAAACCCACTTTGATTATTTTGCAATCCACCTCCTCTTCCTCTATAGCCCATACCTCTGCCTCGTGGCACAATCCCATATCCACCTTGGTCCATCAGGTGCTGATTATTCGCTTGCGATGCACCCATTTTTTTTTGCATTCCCAATCATTCTCTGCTTGTCAATACCGGCCCTTATATGGCAAATGTTGAAAAACAAATTCTGAACTAACGTGGCTTCCGTGATTTTCCTAATCTCATCTTTCTTCCTATTGTTCTCTTGTAACAACCAACAGTGATGCACTATTGTCAACTGTATCTCAGCCCACGGTTTCGCTTCCATTACCACTTGTTTCTTCATTTGCCACTGTGCTGGCTCAGGCAACCCCTGACATAAAATGTGGTAAAATAATGCCACTGTTTTTTCCCACAGCTCGCAAGTTTCAAGTTGCCATTTCTCTTGAAAATCCTGAATGTAAGCCACAGGGTCTTCATCTTACTTCATCTTACGTGTCATAATTGTACCCATAGCTGATGTATCAGGATACTGTACCCCGAGAGCTCTCCAAACATCTGCTAGCTCTCCAAACATCTGCTCTACAATTATTAAACGGCGCTCCGTCATGCGCTGTGTTTTGTGCTGTCACACTCAAATACCCTGCTCTCCTCCATATGTCATCAGCTCTTTCCCCAGGAATAGCTGCCTAGAGACTTTTTATGTCCCCTATGGCCAGCGTATTTTCTCCTGTCATTTTTTGTAATTCGTATATCCATTTCCCAGCACCCGAAGTCAAACTCGGGAGCTTACACCTCAAATTCTCCTTATCCATCCACGGCCATGGAATATACTGTGGTCTTGCGCCCCCTTTTTCCAATAAGGGAAACTGTGTAAACCCCAAGCCGCAGTTGATTTCCATTGTTAGTCTATCCATGGCTGGGACGATCGTCCCAGTCTGTCTTCTTGCTGGTAGGGACCTTAACCTTCTCACATATGGCAGTGATTCACCCTTTTCGCTATACGATTGTTCTTGGTGACACTCTTTATATGGTATAGGATTTGGTGTCCTATCCATAGGTTGCTCCAGATTGGACCATCTTATTTCTTTATCCATTCACAGGCTTCCCTCAGGGGTGCACGCGCTCCCTCCTCCTACCTCGAGGAAGGACTCTCTTTCCTCGTCTGATATGTCTTGCCCCCAACTAGTGTGGCTATCATACCCTTCACTTTTGTTTTGGTTCAGTCTGCTTAAGGACAATGCTCTGCGTCCGTGACTAAACAGATTTTCTTCTTTGCTTCGTGATTGAAATGCTAGGGATTCATTGCCCTTCCCTCGACTTCCATACTTGCTACTTTCCTTTAATTCTTGATAGACCTTATCAATCCTTTCTCCGATGCTTCCTGCATCAAAGTTTTTGTCTTCCAATACTACTCTAGATACCCCTGACGTTGCTTCCTTTATCGGAAGGAACTCCTCTGTACTGTCGCATCATATTGCTGGGCTTGACCCTACTGGTTCCTTACGACCCAAACTGGTATCAAGACCCTGCTGTCTTCACCTTCGTTCTATTTCTTCAGCTAATTCTCTTTGCTTTCTCACCTCCCTTCTAATTCTTTCTTCCTCTTGCCTTTGTTCTTCTCTCCTTACTCCTTCCCTTCTCTTCTCTTCTTCCCTTTGTCCCTGTATTATTTTGTCTGTTAGTTTTTGCACTTCCTCCTCTTCTCTCTTCCTTTCTCTTCTATCCCTATCTTCTATTGCTCTCTGCCTATTGTCATACTTTCTTTGTTCTTCTGCCTGCTGTTATTTTTTCTCTTGCTCCTCCTGATACAGCTGTTCTCGCACTGCCTGCTCTTCCTTTTCTACTCGTCTTCTTTCAATCGCTTCTCTTGATCTTTGTCCTTTCTTCTTGCTCGTCCTTATCTTCTCTTTGGCTAACTTGCTCAATGCTTTTCCCATCTAACTTCAGTAATATCTGTCCTCGCATCCATTCGTTCAGCATGAGCGTTACCTGGTCTTTTTTATCCTTCTCTCCTTTCCATCACTTAATTTCCCTGTCGATTTCTGTTGACAGATTCGACCGCTCACTCTTTTCTTCTTTGTCCTGTACAATATTATAGATCTCTTCTTTTCTCTTACTCCTCTGGATGGACTATCATTGCTATTATAGGCTGAGGGTTCATATATCGGATTACTATACTCTGTCGCCGCTTTTAACTCCTTTAGAGGGTATAACCCTATTTCTTCCATACTAGCGCCTTAAACTTTGGGTGAGGTAAGGGGAGCTGAGGGCTCAACGCCTTTTCCTTTCTCTGACTAAGCATCCACTCCTCAGGTGGCGGATCTTCCCTCTCTTCCTGATACATTTTGCAGAGCTCTAGAATCGCTAATCTTTTCTCTAATTTCTTCCCTGTGTATGCAGCGTGCAGGTATGTGGTTATGTGTTGCAATACTGCTTTTGACAGCGATCCCCCTTTGTGGCCATGGCATGAACATCTTATCTGCCATGCCTTTCACCCATTCCGCACTATACTGTTTGAGCTTGGGCATATGCTTTGGTAATGTCTTGCACAGGTGCATCAATGGAGTATCTCCCATAATGACAAGTCTCAATTGACTTAGAAAATAACCTGTATACTTTTATGTAAATCACCACTTTTTAAATTCTTTAAAATAACAAATATGAGCGTGCACCATCAATCACCACTCAAGCCTCTAATTTCTTAATGAGCTATCTCTACCTTTGGATTGGTAGCAACCACTGTGCTATTGGTAGTCACTATAGCGCCTCAACTTTTTCCCAATGATTTCACAACTTCCATCACTCTTTGATATTTTTACTCAACAAATAATATACAGACTAGTTGACTTTACACATCAATAAACACTGTGATCCCCTTTTTCTCTCTCGCCTTTACATATACCATATACAGAGTTTGAGACGTCACCTTGCGTAAACCTGTTTACGTGCTATATATTTCTGTTCTACCCCTGTTGGGATTTGAGATATCTCCTTCTAAGCTCCCTTGAGCCAGGACTCTAGGTGCTATTTTTTCTTCTCACAATATTTCCTGTTCCTTAAAATGTATCACAACCCATCCCTTCATTTGCCATTCTCCTTAGTCTACTCACCATTCGTTTGTTAATCGACTCGAGGCCTTCGGTATCGATGCCTCCTCCAATCAACCACTTTGCCTTCCGTCTGCAGAGCATCCATGGAAACTGGGCAGGGATTTCATCAAAGTGGCACCTGCCAACCATCTCGGTTCTTCTTGCAAGTTTATTTCTATTTGGCCGCTGTCCACAGGAAACCCTGCAACCTTCCGGCTAATGGCGGAGGGTACTCGATCATCCGATAGACTTGGGACAAACTAGTTTGGATCTTTTAACCATCTGCACCACTAGCATGTGAGCGTAGAGCCCTTTGGGTATCGTGCATGCAATGGATGGGGATGCAGAATAACTCTGACACCAAATAATCGAACCAACTCAGGGAGATGGCAAAGTTTGTTGTTTTATTATCAATTATATAAAACAGGGAGTTGCAACGGAAATCAACAGACGTTTCGCTCAAGCTCTCGAACATTTCACTTAAAAACACATTTATATACAAAAGATTAGTCACAGGTGACGTCATATTACGTGGCAAATGAGAAAAACCTACGAAGGTTTGTGGGAATGCTCAAGGGCAACATCTAAGTATACTTTCTATATGGGCTGGGATTGTGATTGGATATCTGTTAGGTGGACAACTTATGCCTACCTCTAAAACATGTCATCTTCAAAACTATTAAGAACATGGTTTATCATTGGCACTCAAACTATAAGGCCCTTCATTATATGGCCCTCTATAATTGGTTGGCACACTCGTGCCATGTCTGGAACATTCGGTTCACTTAGCAGCACGTAAGCTCATACGCAGGTGCTAGAGGGTGGACTCAACTTTACCTCCCCACCCAATTAGCCCAATGTCTCTCATCAACCATGCCTTCTGCCATGAAGATTGTCTTTGAACTTGGCCTTGCAAAGTATTCTTGTCTCTGGGAATATAAGGGAGTGCGAGCACGCACTATCGCTGTTCTAGAACTCCAAGCTCAACTCCATTTGCATCCTTGGCTCACGTGACAGAAGACCACAATTTGGTCCATTTTGCAGCATTTAAATGTCTTAAATGAATAAAACTTGGCACGTATGGAGTTCTTTGTTTGCACCTTAACAAGGGGATGACTCAGCTTCTCACATTTACTGCCTTTGAGAATAGACAACCGGCCTTGGAAGCTTTCACTTTGACACCAGGCGAAACAGTCACGCCATTCGTATCCACAATCTGAGCTAATTCTTGGTACGACACAGTTCTCGCCCTTTCCTCTTCATGGGTCCGGGCTTACTAAAATTTGTGACACTAATGTCTTGTTTCTATACAATGGCGGCTTCGCCTGCAGTCTATTCACTACATACAGCCAGCTTCTAAGATGACTTAGTCTACTTGCGTTGCTGCATCTGTACAGTTATTGAATGGCTTGCATTTTCTGCAGTGCGTCACATACGTGCAATCTTCTCTTTGCATATGAAAGTTTACTTGATTCTTAACTTTGTCATCAGCTTCTATAAGAGCCATACATTTTCTTCAGCCAGTATTCTCTGGGTGTCACGCTCGTCTCCCGTGACGTCACCAGCTCCTCTTTCACTCGTTCTCATATTCCTTCATGGAGTTCCTCCCTCAGATTATCCTCTGTTCGGGAATACATTTGATAGGGTTTTCTCAATGGGTATCTTCTTTCGAATATTCGCTGTGCTATAATTACAACTGCTGGTGTCAAGCATGGCACAATCTCAGGCTTCCAACATACAGGAGGTAGGGGGGCAGGATTTCCTGTATAGGCATGCAGCTGCTCTTCTACAAGTGCGAGTCTCAAGAGCGGAGGGTGTGCAGATGCAAAGGGCTGTGGATAGACAGGAGCTGGGAGTAATCAGTGAGGGAGAGCAAGGCCCCAAAGATGCATAAAGACCTATTTTTGGTTTCAACTTTGTGTCTTTCATGACAGTGCTTTCTATGCCAAGTGTGTGTGTTAGTTGCGCTGATGGCATTTCGTATCTGTTTTCCAAGGACATAAGTCATTTGGTGTCATTAAACTCTTTTACTGTGAGGGGTGTGATTTTGGGATGAAATCTATCATTCCTGCATTTCCATTTGGTGTTGTGGAAATACTTTTTCAGTTTTAGTTTCCTAATCAATTTGTAGGCATCTATTTGTACTTGTGTGGTGTCATTCGCAATTGTGGGGGCAACGGATAAGCCTTTGTTGAGCACTGCTCATTTGTGAGCATCTAATACCGTTTGATAGATTCATGACCAGGTTAAGTGTTGGTTCTTTGTTGTAGTTCATCTCCCTCTTGTGGTGTCCGCTCAGGTTCTCATTCCTGTTCTTAGGTCGTCTTTCCCCGTGGGTGTTGCCCCTACCTCTCCTACCTCTGTGGTGTTTCTTGGGATGCCATATCTGTTTAAGGGCGAACTTGAAACCGCACCTATTTCGTGGATGACCGATTTCCCTTGCAGTATCTCTGTATTTGGTCCAAAAACCGCTCTCGTCACTCGTTGCTGCTGTGTTTCCTGCTGCAGTTAGTGTACCTAGGTTACTCTCATGGTCGTTATCTGCGTCTGAGCTTGCAGGAGAGGTGCCTGGTGTGCTTTCACTTGATTGGCTATTGTTAGGATTGTTGTACTTGGGCTGGAAGGTGTATAACCTATCCTGTCTATAATATTTGGCGTCTCGTAACACTTTCCTGGCTTTGCAGAATTGAACTTCATCCTGGTGTCTTTTAATGATTCTGTTCATTGTTTTATAGTTCTTAAATTGAGTTGCTTTGGGTGCTGTCATGTCTTGTATTTCTTGTTCAACTACTCCTATCTCTTGTTCCACTCTCTTGTGCTCTCTCTCTGCATGCTCTGCTAAGAGTTCTATCATTTTTTTGGAACTAATATTAAGATTGATTTCCCAATGGTCTGCAAGGTCTGAATCTTCTATGTTGTTGAAGTTGGGGAAAGCCAGTATCCTAAATCCTCTAGGAATCTGTTCTTTCTCTAGATAGTTCAACATAGTGGCTTTCTCATAATATTTATTAACCTCTTTCAGCGATAGTCGTACCAATTTGACACATTTCTCTCTAAGCGTTTCGTCACTAGCCCTTCTGTTTACGAAGGGGTTGGAAGCGTCTCCTCTAGGTGCGAATAGTGCTTGAATATCCTCGTCTCTGTTGAGTTTATAGGTGGTCATGGTAAGTCGGTTGTCGGCAAATACTCCTTGGCTCAATAATGGCATTAGGTTAGTGTGAGTCAGTGTTGCCAAGTGTATTTGCACCAACCCTCGGGTGTGTATTGGTCTATTATGCATGAAGTTACTGAGTCACTGGCAGCAACAGGTGCGGGGAGATGAGACTGTAACACCTTGACAGTCAAGTAAATATGCAATGCGAAAGGTTATTCTCCCCTCAGTTGTGCGCTCTGTACTCTGTCTTGTCTGAAAGAGTGAAGTACACTTTGGAATACGTTTTGTCAGTCTCTGGTTTATTAATCAAACAAACAAGGAAATTCCCTCATATCCCCTAATTACATACATTCAAAAGGGTGACTTGTTAGACAAGCATTACAGGTTGTATAAATACGTTTGTGCATTAGCCTTTTTAAGTGTCGTCATTGTCTAGTTTACTAATCAAACAACCAAGGAAATTCCCTCATATCCCATAATTACATACATTCAAAAGGGTGACTTGTGAGACAATTATAACAGGTTGTATAAATAGATTTGTGCATTAGCCAACAATAACCTTTGGCGCATAAGCTTGTTTTGTTTCACCAATCCTAAGGCTTTCTCTAAGATTGTGTTTGCAAATTGTCTAGTATTTACAACAACTGAGATTAAGTGTGCTCTGCTGTAGAGGACCTAGTTAGTCAGTCTGTAACTGGTCCATTCATTGGTAGGTGTACACATTTTTGTCATAAACCATATGTAATACATTTAAACATATGCAATCAAACTGCATTATTTCTCAATAGGTTTACAAGGCATTCCATCTGTAAGAGAGAGGGAAAAGTAAAACGGTATTCATGTGAGTTTAGCGGTTTGGCAAAGGTTCCACAATTATAGCTAAGGTGATGGTAAATTACCATATGGAAGTTACGCTCTTAGTGCCTCTGTTATTAAGCCCTTGAGTGACTTATGCAGCCTGTGCAACAATTTCTACATTGTGTTGGTGATGCGAGAACTACGTTGGACTCGCTTGTCGTTTAAAGGCTCTACCTATGGTGCCCAGGTGATGGGTTGGTGACCCGATAGAGTGCCCAGTCTCTAGGGGAAAAGGGGTAGGGGCCTGTGCAAGGACGTGTAGGAGGCGAGTTTGTGGGAGTGCACTCAGAGGTGCGGGGCAGGGCTGCCTCTTGTGCTCTTGGAACGGGAGGGTGGCAATGGTGAATGCCAATGGGAAAATTGAGTGGCTTGTTGGTCATAAGGGGACGTGATGTGGGGAGATTAACTGTAGAACCTTTGTTGAGGTTTCACGGCAGAACATGGCCAATCTGAGTAGGGGCAGTCCTCCTGTCCCTAGGTTAGTGATAAAGATAATCCTTTCTGTAAGAGCGGGGGAGTTAGGGATTTGGGGACTGCAGAGCGAATCAACAAGGAACATTCCAAGTCTGCAAGTAGGGTGGGCTCCCTTTCCTTGGTTACTTGCATGGCTTCAGTGTCTCATGGGATTCCAATCGGTATGCAGCTACATCATGGTGCTGCTGGCATGTGCTGGTCTGGGTGAGTACCCTCGGGATGGATTCACTCATGGACGGCTGGAATAGCTCCTGGGGAAAGGTGGAACCTTAGCTAGGGTGCTTTGTCCGGTAAAGACAAAGACACGTGATGTGCCGGGGGTGGTGGTGCAGCACCAGAGTGCAGCGGTTCCCTGTTGGGGGAAAGCATCAGATAGCTGCATGGAGCAGGAGCTCCTTACCTTTTTAGTCCTGCGTGTTTCCACTGGCGGTTCGGCTGTTCACTACGGTGTTCCGCCAGTATCACCTCATCTGTGGGCGACAAGGATACGAGTGGAAGACTGCATTCCGAATACCTTTTGGGCATTACCAGTATTGAATAATGCCCTTTGGCTTTTCCAATGCCCTGGCGAGCTTCCAGCACTTTATGAACCATGTCTTTGCTGACCTTATGTTACGTTCAGTGATTGTCTACTTGGATGACATACTACTGTTTTCCAAGAACATGTCAGACCACACCCTACACGTCCAAGAAGTCCTCCTTTGCTTACGCAAGAATCATATATACGCCAAACTCAACTAGTGTTCTTTCCACCAAACTAAGATTCCATATCTGGGTATTTGCTCTCTGCCCAAGTGTTAGGGTTCCACTAGATGGTTCTGCATCTGATCATAAAGAAGTTCCGCGTAAATGCAAACATGCAAACATTCCAGAATACACAGTAAAGTGAACGGTTCTCGCTCCAAAGCGGAATGCTCTGTAACTCCTCGGAATCATGGTTCGTTTATTTACACGCTCCCTTTCAGGAAACGCTATGGGTTGCCATGGAGATGCTGGCGCCCTTTGCATTGGCGTAGGCTGTCAGGCCTACGACACCGTGCTGTGCGTGCGGTCACCTGACCAGTATTTAAGCCCCGCCCCCGCGCATAGTGGTGCTTCGGAATTTGCAAAAACTCTTAAGCTACGCATCTTGTTACTCTGTCTCCTGGTTTCTTGACTCCTTGTTTTTCGACGTGACTTCTTGCATTGTTCTTGTCAATTGCCTTCGTCTTACCTGCCCATTGTTAGACCCGGAATGTCCACGGACTGCATCGTCTCTTCCCACAAGTCTTACCTGCTCATTACTAGTCCCGGAACATCCACGGACTGCATCGTCTCTTCCCACAAGTCTTACCACTGCATCGTCTCTTCCCACAAGTCTTACCTACTCATTACTAGACCGGGAACGTCCACGGACTGCATCGTCTTGTCCCACAAGTCTTACCTGCTCATTACTAGATCCGGAACGTCCACGGACTGCATTGTCTCTTCCCACAAGTCTTACCTGCTCATTACTAGACCCGGAACGTCCACGGACTGCATCGCCTCATCCCATGGACTGCATTTACATCATTCTTCAGGTCTTACCCGTTAACTGCTTACCTTGGAACTTTCACTGACTGCTTGGTCCTCTTCACGTCTTACCTCGCTTGCCAAAGCCATTTGGATTATTCCAGCTACAGTCATTTCTTCATCCTCCGTTTTTCTGCTCAAAGACTTTAAGGAACATAAAGAACTGTCGCGCATCGGCGCAAGGATCAAAGAACATCAGCGCAACAGCGAAAGGATCAAATGACTCTTTAGGCGTCCTTGTGCCGGCAGGAATAGGAAACAGGACATTGGATTTCCAGGACTACCGCTTCATTCACCAGAATTCATCTACTGTTTCTCACCTGTCCACTCAATTGGTAAGCACATACACTTTGGTTCATGCTTTGTTTCCTTATACTAGTGTCCTCCCGGTAATTGTTGCATTTCGTACTCACCAATCTAGCTTGGAAGTATTCAGTCCCATTTTGAGTTTTCTTGCTTGTGAGTATCGGTTCTTCATCTTGTTTTGCGATAACAGTGCTTTTAGCCAAATGTTAATACTTGGTTACTTTTTCTTGCAGCCAGCTGTCTGAGTACCAGGGTGTACAAACATTTTCGGGCAATACTCACCTCAATCTGTCCTTTTGTACTCTTGAGGGGTATATTGTCAGAAAGACCAAATTGCGTCTCGACGTGTCAAGCCACCACAACTGGATTTAGGCCTTGGGCTCTAACATATTCAGAAGCCTTTAAAAATGGAAGAAGCCGTAGATCATTTAGCGGCTTTATCCAAGGTGGTGGCTGACCTTAGAGCCAATATGACAGCAGCACATGATGCTACTCAACGTCGTATCAATGAGTTACATGCTGGCTTGCAGGCAGGAGCCGGAGCACCTACCCCTGGAGCAGATTCAGCTTCAGGAAGGGCTCCAACGAGAACTGATTCAAGTCCGGTCTACATGGCAGCACAGTTTCCGTTGGCTCCTCCAGAAAGGTTCCTAGGGGATCCTAAGACCTTTCGAACGTTCATTAATCAGTGCTGTTTACATTTCCTGTGTAGGTCTGCCTCCTTTCCGGAGGCTACTACAAAAGCGGCTTTTGTTTTATCTAATTTTGGGGGTACTGCTGCAGTATGGGCCAATCCCCTGCTGGAGCAACGTAGCCTGCTTCTGTATGATTGTGAGGCACTTATTACGGCTATGACCCGTGTTTTTGATACCAGATATAAGTCACATGCAATGGATCTGGAATTGCTTTCTTTACAACAGAAAGACAAAACCTTTTTGGAATATCTGGCAAGATTTAACCAACTAGTTGCAGAAACTGATTGGCCAGATGAGAAGAAAGCTGCTTTATTCTATAAAGGTCTTTCAGAGTGCTTGAAGGATGTACTAGCAACGGTACGAGTCGTGCCTAGTGGTTTCCCGGAATTGGTTGACCTTGTGTTACAGATTGATGCCCGCAAGGTAGAACGAAAGGATGAACAAAGAGCCATCCCAGATGTTCCGCCTGTGTGGACTCCTGCGTCAACCTCAGAGCCAATGCAGATAGGTGCCATTCAAGGTCCACTCACACCCTCAGAAAGGGAACTCCGTAGGGCTAACCATTTATGTTTCTATTGTGGTTCATCTGGTCATTTTTTGAAACTATGTCCCAAGAAACCTAAGAAGGCGGGAAACGCCAAAGCTCGACAATAGGCGGGGTCCCTTTGTCGAGTCAAGTTGTCATGGACCCCAAATCATTGGTTCCTTTCTCAGTCTTGGCTACCTTGTCTTCCACATCCGAAACAATCTGGTCTGTGGAACCCATGCTGGACTCAGGTGCAAGGGGTAATTATGTGGATGCACAGTTTGTACGTGAGCATGCCATACCATTAATTTCCAAGAACATACCACAATTAGTCAATGCAGTGGACGGCACATCTCTGATTTCTGGTTTGGTGACGGAACAAACCATTGACCTGGTGTTGTCCATAGGTGACAATCATTCAGAGACCATTGATTTTGATGTCATTTCAGCTCCACAACTCAAGCTGATGCTGGGTTTGCCATGGTTAACTGTCATGCATGCTGGACGTGGTCCTACCTCCTACGCTCGTAGAACAGCTAGACCGTTCTATTCCAAATGGCGGTTGTTCGATACGTTGCCGGGAAAACGACGTTTGCACTTTTCACGACGCTAACTTCACGTGTATTCTGCTTCGTCACGTGAACTACGGCATTACGTATTTAAGCAGCGTGGAAACTTCACTCGCTGCTTCTGATCGAATCATTTGGCGTTGTGTAGCTGAACCTCCGGTCTGCATCCTTGCAGGTTACTACAGCTACTTTTTGGGCCTTCTATAGCGTGTTTTCCGCCACACGCTGATTCCTGGAGCTGTTTGGTCGCGTGTAAATCCACACGCGCACGTTGTCTTCAAACTCTGCTGGCCTGGACTGCGTGAATCCTGCTCGCATGTAAATCCACAAGCGCACGCTATCTTCAAGCGCTGCTGGTCTGGGCTGCGTGAATCCTGTTCGCGTGTAAATCCACATGCGCACGCTATCTTCAAACGCTGCTGGCCTGGACTGCGTGAATCCTGCTCGCGTGTAAATCCACACGCGCACGCTATCTTCAAACTCTGCTGGCCTGGACTGCGTGAATCCTGCTCGCGTGTAAATCCACACGCGCACGCTATCTTCAAGCGCTGCTGGCCTGGACTGCGTGAATCCTGCTCGCGTGTAAATCCACACGCGCACGCTATCTTCAAGCGCTGCTGGCCTGGACTGCGTGAATCCTGCTCGCGTGTAAATCCACACGCGCACAATATCTTCAAACGCTGCTGGCCTGGACTGCGTGAATCCTGCTCTCGTGTAAATCCACACGCGCACGCTATCTTCAAGCGCTGCTGGCCTGGACTGCGTGAATCCTGCTGGCGTGTAAATCCACACGCACACGCTCTTTTCTTCGCGGCTGTACAGAACCGCGTGTACTTGTTTATACCTTAAAAGGAGCGCTATTTCCAACTCCTGCACCTGTGATATTAACAGGGGGATTGATTCATTTCTATACTTTACTCTACGTGGGAAGGAAGCTTTTCAAGGATAACGGGAAGGTGACAGTGAACAGTACTTTGGACGCTATCCTGTGGTGCATCAACCCGGTATCTAGCGTGAGCCTCGTTCCGTTCGGGATAAGTCTCCCTTACTAATCTTCCCTTCCTTGTCGTTTGTTCTACCTTGGATTCCTCAAGAGACTCTGCTGGATTCATCTGCCCTAGACTCAAGGTCAGTGTGTGCATTCATGACATTCTCTATTCCATCATACCCAGGTTGGGGCAGTTATTCATGATACTTTATTTTGTTCTAGGTTGACTTCCTATACCTTACCCACGCCCTTTCCAGTGATCCATCACTCTGCCTGTTTTACCAGTCAGAGAGTTGTATCATTTGGAAGGTCTTAACTTGACTTCACAACTATCAAAACGCGTGAACAGGGATCCGGAAGACCCTACCACCTGTATCCTTTTAAGTACCGTATCCTTTTCAGTTAATACTTTGGTGCTTTCTGACATTAACTAAACACAATCCTACCATCGATTGGATAGTGCGTTCAGTTTGTGAAAACAGAGAAATGGATATGAGGCCGGGAAACCCAAAAGAAACACACCAACACAGGTTACAAAGAACATACAAAGTGCTTTATTCAAAAGCTACAACAATTACCAAAAAGTCAATTGACAAACGGATAGCTATTCGGCTCTCAGAGTAACAGAACGAACTTCAACGACAGTTCACTGCGTTAGTGTGAGAGACCGTACATTGGTATACTCATGTTTTTATACTCTTTATCCTGCTCTGGCCAACCCCCTCGCGGGTTAACCATTCTTAGGACCAGGCCTAGGGTTCCTTGCCAAGTCAATCCCATAATGTATGCATTTTGATCAGTTCCGCTGATACAGTTGTTCATTTACACATAGGTCAGGGATAGGACAAGGTCTCAGTTCGCGACCCCAACAAGTGGCCTGCAGGCATATTACTTATTCATGTGTGCGGAGGTCACAACGGCCAGAATCCCACTTGAAATGTCATTCGGCCTCCATTTTGGTGTTCAGGGTGACTTCCACATTACAAGAGAACCTAAAATGGCGGCTAAATCCAAGATGGCGATTTACACAGTACATTAAGGTCAAGACCTTGCCGCGGAATCTATTTACACGATGTTTTAGACAACTTGGCGTAGGCCAACACACATTCAAACAATGTGATAGGAGGTATACTATTATTTCGATTCCGACAGACCCTCCTTTTGGCCTATGCCAAGTGCTAACATCATTCCTAATACTTTTGAAAATAACTCCATGTGCTATCATCCATAGATTCCGCATCATTGTCTGTAATGTCTATAGCCATTAGGTCGTTCATCAAAACCTCTTGTAACATGAATTCTTTAGATGCTGTATCTGGGGCATATATTTTATGCCCAATTGCGCTCACTGCTTGGGCACAACATCCTCCTATCATTCCACATATACTCGGGAGGCATTGAAAACAGCAACAAAGGAATAGCAGAATCCCTAAAATAACTAGAATAACGGAAAGCACCTTCCAACCCCAAGATCGTAGAGAATCCCAGAACCAAGTGCTAAGATTCCAGTCTTCTACAGGGATATGTACTTCAGAACTGAGAGTATGCAAGTTCTGTATCGCTTTAAAAATTGTTGGTGAGGAGTCTGGTACGAAAACACAACAAGCGGACCCCACTAATTTTTATACTCCACCTCGTTCTGCCAAAATGACATCTAATGCCATCCGATTTTGAAGTGCTACCAATCTTATTGCTTTTTGCTCTAAGGTCATATTGTAAAGTATGTCCGTGGTCCGGTTGATCGTTCTCTCCAGTACCCTTGCTAATCCCCTAATGTTCTCTGAGTTTGATATTTGTCCCCAAAAGGGCACAACTGATTTCGCTATATCTCCCAATACTTGCCCAGGGGTATCTCCGTTCTCGTCTCACCGTGGGCGAGCCTTAGAAACCTCTAATGTACTTGCTACAAATACCCCGGGTAACAATATTCCTAAATAACAGGTTCCCTGCCAATCCTTGGGCAACCAGGGAAATGCTAAACTACCACAAACAAAATAAACAGGCCCCCCTACATACAGAGGCCTGTTTTCCCCAGTCAAATTTACAATGTTTTTACAACCTTCAAAATCTCCCATCGGCCTAGTGCCATTTCTCTGTACACAGAAGGGAACCGAGTCAGGACTATGATTTATAGAATAAGAAGGAGGTACAGCGTCCTTATTACCTATCGGAGCCATTTGAAAGGAAATCAGAGTTTGAAAAGGAAGAGATAGTTTATCAGACGGCCTAATAGAAGTGACGTTAAGTTTACTTCTATTTGCGAAAAGCGAGCATCCCAGGGGAGTCAATTCACGTTTCTCGAAATCATTCAAATTAGTTCCATCAAAGTTCCCTGAGATGCTATCATTCCATCGGCCAAAGAATAGTGCTCTAAGAGAGGCATAGCAAGCAGTCGTTAAAGGTAGAGGATGTATATACGATCCCAGTCCCTTGTTCCCATGTTGCGGTAAATGAGTACAAATCCAACAATTACTCTTATTAAAAATGGCATGAGTAGCATTCATTACTATCATCAGAGTGATATTATGATACTTTTGTCTATGTTGGGAGTCTCTAGGGGACAGAGTGTGAAGGTGTACAGAGGGAGTCAAAACAGTTGGTACGATTTCGGTCGGTAATAAAGGTTTCATAGGATAGATTTCTTCGAAATACCAAAGTCCTACAGCAGCGGTTGCAAAAATAACAATTATCATTATCAACACACAGCAGTACGTTTTCGGGGCCCAGGCACATTGTTCATTGTTCGATTTGGTCACCCCCTTATTTACAAGTCCAGTGCGGGGAGCAGCGGTGGAGGTGGCAGGCATCGTAGTTTCTCAATCGACGGCCCCAATGTTCATTGCTGGCGACGCTACGGTCGCGCGATTTCTTAGTCCTTTCCAACCCTAGCCAGCAGAATCCCTTTTGTTCAACAAAACTTTCTCATAACAAGAGAATTTCCAATCACTTCCTTTTTCCCAATTGCACGCGAAACTTGTGCCGTAGTTCTATTTCCTTGGTCGAAGGTTGTACCTGGTGGTACCCAAAATTGTCTGGTCCGGAAGTAAAGTGTCATCACTTCCTGAGGGAAGCGACGTGTCGGAGGCGACGGAAGTCGCAGAGCTTGAAACAGTGTTTTCCGGAAGTGATTTTTCAAGTGAGTGCGGAGACGAAATGGACTGTTCCCCAAGCTCCTCGGGCTCAGAGAAATTCTCCGACGCACTCACAGTGCTGTTTGCTACTCCAAGATCAGAGACTGTGGCGTCAGCGAAGGGTTCTGCTTCTTCTGTAACGTGTGGCGTCGGGTGAGGAAGTTTCTTGACATGCGTCGCGTGGATCCAGTGCTTCTTTCCAGCCACCCGCACTGCTGTCCTGGTGACCAATAACACCTGGTGGGGTCCCCGCCAGCGAGGCGCGAGACAGGAAGACCTCTCGTAGGCCTTCACTAGGACCCAACTTCCAGGCTGTATATCGTGTCCTGGGCCCGTGAACCGTACAGGTAAAGCCGAGTGTACCTGGTGAAAAATTAAAAAGTTTTTAGTTAACTGGTTACAATAGTCTACAAGCAATACATTTTCCATCTCTCTCAGGGCTTTAGGTTTTGGGAGACCCCAAATGTTAGCAGGTCTCCCCATCACTACCTCAAATGGAGAAAGCCCAGTCTTAGTCTGAGGTGTGGTACGCATAGCTAGTAACACGATAGGTAAGGCATCCGGCCATTTTAGTTTGGTATCAGCACATGTTTTCGCAAGCTTATTCTTTAAAATACCGTTGTGTCTTTCCACCAACTCAGCGCTTTGAGGATGTCTAGCTGAGTAAAATCGTTTCTCAATACATAGGGCTGTGCATATCTGCAAAATTACTGCTGCAATAAAGTGTGGACCATTATCCGACCAAATTATCCTCGGGAGCCCAAATCGAGGAAAATATTATTTTACCATAATCTTTGCAGTGGTCATGGCGGTAGCATCTTTAACGGGGAAAGCCTCGACCCATTTACTGAAGGCACAAATAATTAAGAACATATTTTAGATTATTACATCGTTCCATCTCAATAAAATCAAAGTGAATGACCTCGAAGGGAACAGAAGGGGGCCCAAAGCTTCCCCTTGGAGTCACTGTCCCCTTACCCACATTGTGCTGTAGGCAGATCATGCAGTTCTGGACGTGCCTCTTCGCAGTCTCCAGAATCTTGTTATTTACCCAAACTTGTTCTAACATTTTCGTGATCTGCTGGGCACACACATGCGTAGGGCCATGTGCCATCGTAACCATTGCCAATACATATGAATCAGGGAGCAACCATTTCCCTTCGGATGTATCCACCCAACACCCTTCATCATCCAGTTTCCTCATTCCTTCAGCCCACCTTTTAGATTCTTCTATTGTGGCATCAGTTTGAATATCTCGCACAGACCCAATACCTTCATCCATTATGTAAGCATCTCTCATTTCCCTCGAAGCATACATGTCCGTGCTAAGGTCTGTGGCCGTTTGTCTGGCTATCAAGTCCGCAAAAGCGTTCCCTCTGCCCACATCATCTATGACCCTGCGATGTGCTGCACATTTCATGATCGCCAACTGTTTAGGGAGTGAGAGTGCCGAAAGTAATTGCACTATCAAGGGGCCATGCTGGATCTTGGTCCCATGTGAGGTCAGGAACCCTCTTTCCGACCAGAGCCTTCCAAAGCTGTGAGCCACCCCAAATGCGTACTGGCTATCAGTATATATATTTACTATATGCCCTTGGGAGAGTTCACAAGCTCGGGTCAACGCTATAATCTCTGCGGCCTGCGCGGAGTTATGCGAAATTCTCTTAGTTTCGACAACTTTGCTCAATGTAGTAACTGCATAAGCAGCTGTAGATGTACCATCCGAAAATTTGAAGCAGGAGCCATCGCAAAACAGCTCCCCTTCTGCATTCTCCAAAGGAGTATCTATGAGGTCTATCCTGCACTTCGTTTCTTGTTCAGTGGCATACAGGCAGTCATGTAGTTCCTCGTCACCGCAAACAGTGTTTTGCGGGAAAGGTAAGAGTTCAGCCGGATTAAGAACACAACACCTCTTAATTTGGATGTGAGGGGCAAACAGAATTAGTTCATACCTTGTTAACCGTGCAGAGGTGAGGTGTTGCGTTTGGGTTTTATTCAATAGAATATCAACAGAGTGAGGTACCATCAAAATCAAATCATGGCCTAGGACCATTCCCTCACTCTGTTTTACAGATGCGGCAGCAGCAGCGACAGCGCGCAAACATCTTGGCAAAGCGCATGCGACAGGATCAAGGGCGGAGGAGTAGTAGCCGCACGGCCTATTCTTCCCTCCGTGTTCCTGTGTTAACACAGCCAAAGCACATCCATCACATTCATTCACAAACAACACAAAGGCCTTGTCATAATTTGGAGTACCCAGAACCGGTGCCGAACATAGCGCGGTTTTGAGAAGCTCAAATGATCGTTGATGTTCCGATTCCCATGGCGGTGGCAGAGAAATGCCCTTCTTCGTCAGAGCCAACATCGGTTTTATCACTAGTGAGAAGTTCGGGATCCACAACCTACAGTAAGAAGCCATACCTATCAGGCTCTGACTTCCTTCTGTGTATTTGGAACAGACATGCCAGAATTGTGTTTTATTCTTTCAGCTGTCAATCTTCTCCCCTCCTTTGACAGGAGGTAGCCTAAATAGGCAACCTCCTGACAACAATATTGAAATTTTTTAAGCGAAGCTTTGTGACCATTTTTAGCTAAATGAACAAGCAACAGTACAGTGCCTTCTTTACAAGCACTCTCAGAGTCTGCAGCCAAAAGCAAATCGTCAACATATTGAAGCAGCGTACAAGTAGGTGGCAATTCAAGGGTGTCGAGCTGCTCTTTCAAAGCTCTACTATAAATGCTGGGACTTTCAGTATACCCTTGAGGTGCCCTTGTAAATGTAAATGAGCGTCCCCCCAAGGTGAACGCGAACAGATATCTACTTTCTTTATGTATAGGAATGCTAAAGAAAGCGTTTTTTAAATCCACAACGCTAAAGTGCATAGCCGTAGCAGGGATTATTGTTAATATCGTCGTCACATCGGGGACAATTGGAAATTGTGGGGCGACCACTCTGTTAATAGCACGAAGATGAATTATGAACCGGTATGGAATTGCATTGTCGCCTTTCTTATATACAGGCAAGATCGGACTATTACACAAACTACCTGTAATCTCCTCGATCACCCCACGATGCACAAAATCGGAGACAATGCATTTCAAAGCACGTTCACCCTCAACTGATATTTTATACTGCGGAATGCGTGGCAGTTTCACTCCATGTTTCAGAACTATTTTAACGGGCTCAATCTGTAACACCCCGACATCATTGTCGTCCACCGCCCACAAACATTCCGGGACAATGCTAAACTCAGGAGGTAAAGGTCGAATCAAAAACTGAGAATTAGGAAGTTGCTGTGGTGAAACCGTCAGCCGTACTCCATCAGAAGAACAATGAATTACTGCGTTCAATTTCTTTAACAAATTCAACCCCAGCAAATTCTCTCCACAGTTTGAAGTGAGAAGAAAAGGGCAATGGTCCGTAAAGGGACCCAAAGAAACGGATACCGGTGCAGAAACCGGACAGGCAGTTGGTATACCAGAAAACCCTACGGAAACATTTGTTTGCCCTGACAGTGGGATGTTTGGAACCCGAGAATGATCAATGGAGCACTTCTGTGCTCCAGTGTCAATCAAAAACTGGTGTTTCCTATTCCCTACTAATAATTCAACGTAGGGGCCTTTCTGATTAACGGGAATAGGTGAAGGTTCCAAACCCTGCTTCGGGCAATCCTAATGAAATAGAGCCTCGTCAAAAGGAAGCTCTTCAGAAAGGTAGGCAGCAGAAGGGTGATCAAATATGTTCCTTGAGTCCATACTCGAGGTCTGATTTTCCCGTGAAAAAGGTTGCTAAGGATCTTGTAAAAGCTGACCTCTATCAGGGCCCCCTGCTCCAGGGCGGCCCCTAGGTCGTCTACCCATACCCCCAAACGCACTGTTTAACCTCTGGCAAAGGACAGGGCATTGTGCCCGCCAATGACCTTCCTGGCGGCAGTAAGCACATTGATTATTATTCACAGGACCTAAAGGAGC
Organism: Ambystoma mexicanum; assembly: GCF_040938575.1. Classification (NCBI taxonomy): domain Eukaryota; kingdom Metazoa; phylum Chordata; class Amphibia; order Caudata; family Ambystomatidae; genus Ambystoma; species Ambystoma mexicanum. Next base: position 1,403,936,981 of record NC_090923.1, on the reverse strand, counting down.
ATTTCCTTTCGGTACATACTGACCTGTAGTCTGTGTCGTGCCTCCTCTGGAGTTTCTAACAATTTGCTGTAATAATACTTTGGTTTTCAAATCTCCCTTCGATTTTTCAATCTTTTCCTTCTCATTATTAACACGGTTCTCATAATACTGAGCCATGTGCAAAACCTCAGATTGAGATTGTGCCTGCCAAGCGCTCTCAGAGGACATAATCTGTGACTGGATGTCAGGTAACAATCCACGTACAAATTTGTCCACGAACAACCTTTTCCCCGACTCTGTACCTAAATCCTGTCCACTGAAGTAAGAAAATACCTGCTCGAATCTATTAAAAAATTCGGTGGCGCCTTCACTTTTTCCTTGGACACAGGCCGTAAGCTTGTCCCAAATAATTATTTTCTCTGGAATTATAGTTTTTAATTTTGTGACAATTCTATCAGGCAAAGTAAGTATTACCTGTGGTGGTTTCTCACCAGCTGGTCTTTCCCCATCAATTCTAATCATATTAGCCCACGTATCTCCCAACCCCGGCACATCGTCTATTGTCCGAACCTGTTTCCATACATCTACGGGTAGGAGTACAGGGAATAACAAGTCAATATCACTCAAGGTGAACACAGAGGACTGCAAGACGGACTCTATTTCTTTGTAAAACCCCGTCGGGTTTTTCCTGATATCGGGAACTAATTGTGTTCACTTCCTGACGTGAAAACGGGACGTGAACAAATTGCGATACATAATGTGCAGGGATATCCACAGCGGGGGCACCAGTCTCAGCGTTGGCGGGGATCTCAACTTTTGGGACAAAGGTCGGAGGAACCTCTCTCATAGGCAACTGAGATATAGGTACCTCCGGCCGCTTACTAAGCAACAGGGCCAGGTCGAGCGCTAAGGCAGCTGTAGAAGTATCGGGCGAAAAAGCCCTTTTATAAATCCCCAATAATTCTATGGGGCAACTAACCCTTTTTCTTACACATTCTTCTTGTAGGTGCTGTACCATCACCTGAATTACCTTTCTTTGCATTTCTACTGTATACTGACTATACGTGTCATATACTTCATCTGGCGGAATCGATGAATCCGAGATCCATCGAACCGCATCTTTAGTACAAATTCGTACTTCCTCAGGTGCTGATCTACGGCACGAAAGGAACCGTTTCTGTACATATATTCTATCGTCTTCGTTGTCCTCATCTCGTGACTTTTCAAAGTCTTTCCCAAACTGAAACAATTTTTCAACATGCCCACATACTTTCTGCTCTGTGTCCCTCGAAAGTGCCAAAGCATTCAGATCTCTCACTTCTTGTGGAAGATCTGAATTTTGTAATCTACCCCACATCACACATAAATGAGTCCCCAACCCTTCGATAAAAACATTTTTCTCGGGAAAACTATTCAAATTAGATAATGTGGAAAAAACATTAACTTGATCACCTTTCTCCATGCAATGATTAGCCCATGCAAACAATTCCTGTTTCTTATCTGCAGAAACAGTACTACGAGTGACAATCTTTGAACCTGCACCTGGATCAACTTCAGTCAATACGGGGCCCCCGGGAGCGGAGGTGTAGGTAAATTTAATAAAGGTGTAACTATCGGTGTAGAAGGAAGGGGCGGTGCAATAGGTGGAGGAACAACAACTAGAGGAATAGGAACAATAGGTTGTACAGGGGTTGTACAGGGGGAACAGGAATAACAACAGGAGCGACAGCAGGAATGGGCAGAGCGCCCAAAATAGGAGCATACGGAGGTGGCGCTGAGGCATCAGGCCTGCGTTCGTTTAATAATTTCTCGATAAATTCCTCAGAAACATGGAAATCTTTAGAGGGGTACATTTTCTGGATCCCGAGTGAAAAAGCTCTATCCATATTTTTAACTGATTCTGAACGCTTTTCTTTATCATATAATAATGCTTTTTTGGCGTTTGTTTTATGACGACGTGCATGTTTATCCCTACTTTTAAGCTGCTGTAACGCTTCTTTTTTCCAATTCTGTAAAACATCAAAGGCTGCAGGTCTAGCCTTCTTCTTTAACAAGATCGATTCTAAGTATTCAATACGGGGGATCTCAAAACTACCGTTGATTGGCCACTGAAATTCGGAGGCATGTCTGGTCTGTCTGTGCCAAATATCATTAAATACTATACTTCCAATGCCATACTTACAGTACATAGTACACGCCGGCGACCCCTCCTGTGGTGCCGGGCGGCTAAATTCCAAGGATTGTCGATCGCTGCGGAACAGAGCTCTAAAGCAGCTAGACAATTTCCCAGGCATTTCACAAAAATTTGGTGTTACCTGGTCAATAATTGTGTCTGCAATACGTCAAATTCAAATTGTCAGGGTTAAATTAAGAGCCGGGTCACGACTGCACCTGACCAAACCTAAGGAGGACCATACGGTTTATCAAAGAACTTACCTAACGAATTTTACCTTGTGTTTGTTGGTTTCGGCAAATCTGCCCGCCTCAAAAATTGGACCCTCGTCAAGATGCCGTGTCAGACCACACGACTATCGTCCAAGGATCGGATCGTGCAGCGCTGCCGAGGTATCGCGTCTCGTTCAGTCGGGCCCGCAGAATCACACCGTCCGATCCCGGTTCGATAGTCTGCATCAACCTTCAATGATCCGGCATCAATCTTGAGGGTCCCTATTCGGGCGCCAACTGTGAAAACAGAGAAATGGATATGAGGCCGGGAAACCCAAAAGAAACACACCAACACAGGTTACAAAGAACATACAAAGTGCTTTATTCAAAAGCTACAACAATTACCAAAAAGTCAATTGACAAACGGATAGCTATTAGGCTCTCAGAGTAACAGAACGAACTTCAACGACAGTTCACTGCGTTAGTGTGAGAGACCGTACATTGGGATACTCATGTTTTTATACTCTTTATCCTGCTCTGGCCAACCCCCTCGCGGGTTAACCATTCTTAGGACCAGGCCTAGGGTTCCTTGCCAGGTCAATCCCATAATGTATGCATTTTGATCAGTTCCGCTGATACAGTTGTTCATTTACACATAGGTCAGGGATAGGACAAGGTCTCAGTTCGCGACCCCAACAAGTGGCCTGCAGGCATATTACTTATTCATGTGTGCGGAGGTCACAACGGCCAGAATCCCACTCGAAATGTCATTTGGCCTCCATTTTGGTGTTCAGGGTGACTTCCACATTACAAGAGAACCTAAAATGGCGGCTAAATCCAAGATGGCGATTTACACAGTACATTAAGGTCAAGACCTTGCCGCAGAATCTATTTACACAATGTTTTAGACAACTTGGCGTAGGCCAACACACATTCAAACAATGCGATAGGAGGTATAATATTATTTCGATTCCGACAAGTTGAATTTACTTCGGACCATTGTCAGAGGTTTTGTCATGTATCCAAGTTAGAACCCTGAAATCCTAGTTCCTTGCTCCTGGATACAGCATGTACTATTGGGACGATAACTACTGAGCTCCTTCCTAAAGAATATGATTCCTTTAAGGACGTTTTTGATAAAAAGGCGGCAGAAAAACTACCTCCGCATCGTCCTTATGATTGCCCGATTTAACTATTGGCGGATGCCAGTATTCCTTCTCGTACGATCTATTCACTTACGCAAAAGGAGGATGTAGTGTTAAAGGAGTATTTAGATCAAGCACTCAGGACAGGATTCATCCGTCCTTCAAGGTCTCCAGCAGTAGCACCTCTTTTCTTTGTCCCCAAGAAAGAGGGAGATCTGCGCCCCTGTATCGATTACAGAGAACTGAGTGCAATCACAGTCCGAAATCAGTATCCCATTCCGTGATATCAGTCCTGTTGGATCAATTAGGTTTTTCCAGGTTTTTTACTAAACTTGATTTAAGGGGGGCCTATAATCTGGTGAGAATCAGAGAAGGTGATGAATGGAAAACAGCCTTCGAGACAAAATATGGTCTTTTTGAATACTTGGTTATGCCATTTGGTCTATGTAATGCCCCAGCTACGTTCCAGTATTTCATCAATGATGTGTTTAAGGATCTACTGGACCAGTTCATGGTTGTATATCTTGACGATATCCTCATTTATTCCTCTTCATATAAGGAACATGTTCAACACGTCTCCATTGTTTTACAGAGACTGCATGAAAACAGTCTCTATGCCAAACTGGAGAAGTGTGCCTTTCATGCTGATCAGGTGGAATTCTTAGGATACGATATCACCAGTGAAGGTGTCAAGATGAGCAAAAATAAGGTCAAAGCAATATTGGACTGGCCTGTCCCGAATAATGTAAAGGCCCTTCAATCATTTTTGGGGTTTGCAAATTTCTACAGGCGGTTCATGCACTCCTTTTCTGCTATTGCAGCTCCTTTGACTGCGCTAACCAGCTCCAAGTCTCGCTTTGTGTGGTCTGATCAAGCCCAAGAAGCCTTTGATACGCTTAAGGCCACGTTTACTTCAGCTCCTGTGCTACATCATCCAGATCAAAAAGGCTATTTGTTGTTGAAGCGGATGCCTCTGATTTGGCTGTGGGGGCTGTGTTGTCCCAGAGATATGAGGAGACTGGCCTTCTACATCCCGTGGCCTATCATTCTAGAAAACTCACCAAGTACGAGATGAACTATACTATAACGGAACCTGAACTACTGGCTATACGTGATGCATTCCTGGTATGGAGACATTACCTATTGGGTACTGTTACACCAGTACAGGTCTTCTCCGACCATCGTAATCTTCTTGCTCTTAAATCAGTGCGTTGTACCACTGCACGTCATGCGCGTTGGCATGAATTCTTCTCGATGTACAACTTCCAGATCACCTACCTGGCAGTTTACATTCCAAGGCTGATGGCTTATCTAGATTGAATGATGGTAGACAGACACCTCTCCGGAAAGGGAAGGTTTTACAGCCGTCGTTTGTCATCTGTTCCTGTAATGTTGATTCTTCTCTGAAGGGTTTGATTAAATCCTGGATGGCGACTGTCCCTCCTGAACTACACGACCTTAAGATGGAAGTAATCAATTCCATGCCATATGTACAGGGACGGCTATACCTTCCTACATATGAAACCCGTGTTTTGGTTCTACAGTGGTGCCATGATGCTTTAAGGGCTGCACACCCGGGGAGACGCAAGACTCTTGAGTTATTAAAATGATGGGTGTTCTGGCCTATGATGTCTAAAGATGTTTCGGATTACATTAAGAATTGCGCTATTTGTGCTCAATGCAAAGGTACGGTTTCCAAGCCAATGGGATTGAGTCTGCCTATGCCCATTCCGAAGAAACCTTGGCTAATGATCTCTATGGACTTTGTGGTAGAATTACCTCTTGTCAGAGGGTGTGATATCATATGGGTAGTTGTTGATTACTTTTCTAAAATGGCCTTGTTCGTACCCTGCCAGGGCATACCCTCTGCTCCGGTCCTAGCGGAATTGTTCTTGTCGAATGTTTTCTGTCATTTTGGGTTATCAGAGATCATCATTACAGATCGTGGTTCACAATTTACCTCCCGTTTCTGGCGACATCTAGTCAGTGCTTTGGGGATAGATCGAAGGTATTCCACGGCCTATCATCCTGAAACGGACGGGCAAACAGAAAGGGTGAACGCCACCATGGAACAATTCTTACGTTGTCTGATTGCTCAGCATCAAGAATCATGGTTAAACGTATTGGGAGCAGCAGAATATGCGTACAATAATTCTGTCCATTCATCTACGAGTATCACTCTGTTCTTTGCCCTATACGGCCTACACCCAAGGTCATTTCCGGAGGATGTGATCCCTACCACGGGCAATCCGGCAGCCCAGGGTTGCATTCATGATTTCTTTTCTTTGAGGGAAACGGTCTCAGACCACTTGGAGGCTGCTCAACGGCAGGCTAAGATTTATGCTGATAAGCATCGGACCCCTGTTCCCGATTATCAACCCGGAATGATGGTCTGGTTGGCTTCTAAGAACCTCCACTTGCCTGGTCGCAGATGCTTAATTTCTCGTTTTGTGGGTCCCTTCCCTGTCAAAGACGTACTCAATCATTGGTGGTTTGTTTAGAGTTGCCTTCCGAATGGAAGATACATCCAGTCTTTCATGTTTCCCTTTTGAAACCATGCCCTGCGGGTACCCGCCTTCCTTCTCGCCCTGCGCCTGTGATGGTCAAGGGGGTGGAGGAGTACGAAGTTAAAGCTATTCTGGATATGAAAGCGATACATGGGATTCGTCATTTCTAGTTGATTGGGAAGGTTACGGTCCGGAAGAGCATACATGGGAACCTGAGTCAAACGTACATGCTCCCCTCCTTGTGTCCAGGTTCCTGGCCACTCACTCCGGGGATGCATCTTTGGGGGAGGAAACTGGCAGGGTTCCACTAGACGGTTCTGCATCTGATCATAAAGAAGTTCTGCGTAAATGCAAACATTCCAGAATACACAGTAGAGTGAATGGTTCTCACTCCAAAGCGGGACACTCTAACTCCTCGGAATTATAGTTCGTTTGTTTACACGCTCCCTTTCAGGAAACGCTATGGGTTGCCGTGGAGACACTGGCACCCTTTGCATTGGCGTAGGCTGTCAGGCCTACGACACCGCGCTGTCCGTGCGGTCACCTGACCAGTATTTAAGCCCCGCGCATAGCGGTGCTTCTGAATTTGCAAAAACTCTTAAGCTACGCATCTTGTTACTCTGTCTCCTGGTTCCTTGACTCCTTGTTTTTCTACGTGACTTCTTGCATTGTTCTTGTCAATTGCCTTCATCTTACTTGCCCATTGTTAGACCCGGAACGTCCACGGTCTGCATCGTCTCTTCCCACAAGTCTTACCTGCTCATTACTAGACTCGGAATGTCCACGGACTGCATCGTCTCTTCCCACAAGTCTTACCTGCTCATTACTAGACCCGGAACGTCCACGGACTGCATTGTCTCTTCCCACAAGTCTTACCTGCTCATTACTAGACCCGGAACATCCACGGACTGGATCGCCTCATCCCACAAGTCTTACCTGCTCATTGCTAGACCCGGAACGACCATGGACTGCATTTGCATCATTCTTCAAGTCTTACCCATTAACTGCTTACCTTGGAACTTTCACGGACTGCTTGGTCCTCTTCACGTCTTACCTCGCTTGCCAAAGCCATTTGGATTATTCCAGCTACAGTCATTTTTTTATTTTTTTATTATTACTTTGTATTTAATTACATTAGCAATTTTTACAAAACTCTTGTTGCTCATCTCTAAAGAGCCACATAATAGAAAATACCGGAGCAACAGGCGTTGTTTTCACACAGTAATCGGCGAGAGAACGCCAGGGGAGGTGTACCACTGCCAGTCTCTTGTTAGGGTAACTCCCTCACACTTTGGTCTTCAGAATTGATCACCAAGGTGGATCGAAGGGTGATCATTTCAAAAGCGCTTTCCAAGATTTTTACAGACGCTATAGTCCACTTTGTTTTCTCCCCTGACATCAACCTATTCCACCAAGTTGAGTCTTCATCTTCAAGCAGTTCTAAATGGTTTGTACGAAGGTTGTGTAGGTATGTGGCTCTTACATTTGTCAACTCTGAACATTGCAGTAAGAGATGCTTTATTGTTTCTGATTTGGATAATTCCTTACAGAGCCGACAAGTTTTGTCGTTGGATTGCATCCGGATCGCCATATATTTCACGTGTCGGCAGAAGATTAAATCGCGCTCTCATGTACATTTTCCTTAGATGTTTGTTTGGGAATTTCGTGCAGTATGCCACCGGCTCCTTCAGTCTGTTAAAGTTAGGTGGAAGATCTCTTGTTAGTATGTTTGCATGCGCTTTTTCCAGGGTCATTATCCAGTCTTGAGCCTGGAGTTTAGATTTCACTCTTGCTGGATTTATTTTCAAATCTTCTTCTGTGCATGCGATCTCAGAAAGCTTTTCTTTGAGCCTGTCTGTCCATTTGTTGAGAATACTTAAGTGGCGATTTGCTATTTCTGCTGCTATGATCTTGTATATGGGTGGACTATCTGTCATTAGAGTGTTCCTGAAAAGTTGCATTGCGCTTTGGGTCACTGTCGCTTCCAGAGAGAGTAGTCCCAGCTCTCTTCTGATAAGATCCATTGACACTGAGTTTGGGAGTCCTAGGACCGTCTTCCAGACATAACTCTCTAGCTTCCGCCAGATGTCGTTAGGCATGCTCAGTGTTGCCCCCATGCCATAAGTCAGTGTTGGGACAATTTTCCCTTTGTAGAATGCTATCACCGGACTTAATGAAAATTTGCCATATTTTCTGTCGATGACTTTCATTTGAGCAGCAAGATTTTTTGCTTTTCCCCAAAGGATGGTCTGCATAGATGCTTCTTTTGCTGAGTGGTCTATCTGAACTCCTAGGTATTTGAAACTATGGACCACTTCGATTTCAGATTTGTCCAACACCCATTTGTACCCTGGACGGGTCATCTTCCCACTTTTCCCCAAGATCACTATTTTCGTTTTTGTTTTGTTTATTTTCAGATTGTTTCGCTCCATGTATTGCGCCAGATTTGTAAATTGGTGTTGTAAGCCAATTTGGGTTTGATCTAGTAATATCAAATTGTCTGCGTAGAGAAGACGCAATATATTTACCTTACCCAATTTGGGAGGGAACGCTTTAGCAGGTGTTTCTGAGTCTTTTATATCTCCCAAAAAGGCAATAAATAGTGCCGGGGCCAGATGGCAGCCCTGTTTAACTCCTCTCTCTGCTGCTATCTCTTTAGACAGAAGGCCTTGGTTGTTTAAACGTACTCTTAGTGTCGTGTTGGTGTGCAGGGCCATCACAGGGTCTAATATTTCCATTGGGCAGTTCCATTTTTTAAATTTGCTCCACAGCATCCGCCTGTCAACTTTATCAAAGGCCTGTGATAAGTCTACAAACGCAAGGAACACCGTAGGAGACCCTTGCTTTACCTTGGCTTTTATGAGATTGAGGATTAGGATGTTGACTGACGTGCTCCCTTTCTTTAGGAATCCCATTTGGAAAGAATCATAGGCCAGAGAGGTTCTAGCCCAAATTTGGAAATGGTGCAGGAGGAGAGTTGCGAAGATTTTACCTATTATATCTAGTAGGGCAATAGGTCTATAATTACCCGGCTCTTCTCTATTCCCTCGCTTGAAAATCGGCACAACCACCGCAGTGACCCAGGACGCCGGAATAGATTTTGTCTGTCTGCATTGAGTGAAGATAGAGCTGATGAAAATAGCCCATTTTTCCGGATTTTGTTTTAGCTTGATGTTACATAGCCCATCTGGACCAGGGGCTCTAGAATTCTTTAGGTTGAGGATTGCACTTTTTATGTCGTCTATCGATGAAATATCGATCCAAGGTGTTATAACTGGTCCTTCGGCCGCCAGTGGGAGATGTTCCGGTGCCATAAACAAGTTTTCAAAAAAATGTACCCACGCATTTTCACTCACTGCGTTTACGATCTGATTGTCCACGTTCTTATCTGGTTTCTTGATAAGTGTCCAGAAGTCACCAGTTTTTTTGGTGCTTAACGTGCGAAGCATGTCCTCTGCATCTTTTTGGTACATTGCATGTCTGTGACCTCGGAACCAGGCTTTGTATTTTAAATTTTCATCTTTCCATTTGTTCCATGCTGTAGGTGAATTATCATTTTTTATTTTTCTTTTCAATTTTCTCAGGGATCTTTTTCTTTCCGCGATCTGGTTGTCAAATATATGTTTGTTTTGTTTTGCCTTTTGCCTTTTCGCTGACTTCTTCGATCTGTATTGGAGTAGGAATGGAAGATAGTCCGGCCTTTGGGTCTTTTCCCCTTGCTCGTGGATGCTGGTTTTGTATTTTTTAATAATGGACTCGATGTTAGCAGCAGTCAGACATACTCGGTTTTGTTGATTATTTGACTCAATCTGGTTGTTGTAGTGGCTGTTTACAGGTCGTAGTGCTTTCGACTTTATAGCCAACAGATTGTGGTCACTCTCTTGGGTTTTTATCACTGAGTAGTCTTCTATGCATGCCACTAGACTGTTGGAAATGAAAAAGTAATCAATGTTTGCGCTAGAATTGCCCCTTTCCCATGTGGGAGTATTTATATTCCAGGATTTCAGAGAGGCCACATTGTGGAGATTGCTCGATTTCATTAGCCTCAGCCATACTTGTCCTCTGTGTTCCCCTGAAGATTTTATCTTTTTCACCCTATTTTCATTTTCATTGCTACAGTTGGCATTTAGATCTCCATAGATTATTATGTGCGTTTGTGGATCTTCAAGAATGATGTCGTCAATTGTTCCTGCTATTTGGTTACAAAAATCTGATGATGTAGATTTTTCCGGGTTCCAGTATATTGTTATCAAAGCTAATTTCTCTTTTTCACATTCCTTTTTCCTTTCGTCAACTTGGGTCCATGTTGTAGAGACTGCCAGTATGCCATACGACTCGTATATCGTTTTTATGATGGAAATTCCTGAACCTGCCTTTATTGCTAGCAGGAGTCCAGCAGACGGACGGCCGAGCAAGCCTTTTATGGCAGGAGAGAAGGCTATCTCAAAGCCGTCTAAAGATGGTTTTTCTGTTAGCCAGTGCTCTTGGAGACATAGGATGTCGAAAACCCCCAGATCTTGATTTTCAGGGTTCGTCAAGTGTCTGTGGCCTCTCGTGTTCCATAAGGCCATTGAGATCAATTTCGGAGGAGTTGTTGCTTGGTAGTAGGTTGGAGGCGGTGTGCTTCTGGACCCACCTCCTGTTGGTTGCTATTTGTCCTGTTGAGGGTTTAACGTTTTTTTCAGCCAATTCCATGGTCCCTTTGGTTGTCTAAATTCTTGGCTCTCTCCCATTTTCATTTCTCGATCTTTTATCATTCTACACTCCTCTTCCGACCTTTCACTCCTGGTCTTGGTCATTTGCAACTGAGCCACAGTTTCAGCTCTATGTCGTTCCCTTCTTTCTTGGGATCGACCCCCATACCTGGATCGTTCTTCTTTTCGATCTTCCCTATATTCGGGGTCTGTTCGTCTATATCTTTCGTTTCTCCTCCCCCTTTTTTCCCACTCGTACTGCTGACGGTTTTCTTGTTCCATATGGTCCGAGGGGGCATATCTTTTTCTATTGTAGAGTTCTTTTGTTCTAGATGTATAGTGCCATTTAAGGCTCTCTTTCTCCTTTGAGGACAGCGCTTTTAGGTCTGTTTTTGACGTACCTATTTCCGTCAAGATAAATCCGGCTTGTTCTAAGTCTTTATAGGCTTCCTCCGGCACTCCTTTTAGTGCCTTGGATTGGATGTGTAGATAGGACTTCGCCTTTTGATCACGATGGTAGGGTTCTATTAGTAGAAAGTCTTCGGACTTCAGATGTCGTAAGCAGTGTACCTTACTTAATAAGTACAATATCGTTTTCCTGTTAAGCACGATGTATCTGCTTTTGCAAGATATTTGTTCTAGTTTGAAAACTCTAGATTCTTTTTCGGTGTTGTCTGGGTTCTTATTTTTTTTTTCCGAGTAGTATTTAAGTTCAATTTCTCTGCTCTCCCCCTCACCCCTTTTACTTTTTTTCCCTTCGTAGGACCGGTCTAATCTTTGATTCAAGGGGGTGATCCATGGCTAGGCATTGAACTAACTAGAGCTTCGTCGCTATTTGTTTCCCTCCTTCTTTCAGGGACAGATTTGCTTTCTTTTGCTAGTCCGTCTGGACTTGTGTGCTCTTCACCCTGGACGTCTGCTTCGAGATGTAATGATAAGTCCATCAGTGCACTTACGCTCATGAATTCATTCACCGTTCTCGGTGATTTTTCAGTCGGTTTCAAGTTTTTTTTCGTTGCCGCAATTTTATGAGATGGAGTTTCAGGGCTTTGGGTTAAGTTGATTATTTCATCTTCCTTTTCGGATTCGGATGAAGCTATTTTTATTTTGTTTGATTGCCCTGTGATAGTTTCACTTGCCAAACACAGAGCCACTTTTTTCTTTTGATTTGTCGTTGCTGGTACTATTTTTGCGGCCCCAATCATATTCTGAGTTTGTAGTTCTGACAGATCATTCACGTTTTTTGATTTTTGCTTATTGAAGATTGATTCCATTTCTTTCTTATCCCACTTAGCGGTTGTTTGACAGGCTCGGTCCGTTTTTGATTTTTGCTTATTGAAGATTGGTTCCATTTCTTTCTTGTCCCACTTCGCCGTTGTTTGACAGGCTCTGTCCATACATTTTTTTACAATTTTTTTTGTAGCTAGTGCTTCTTTTATTTCCATCTCTAGATTGGCCCATTTCTCCTCCCAAATTGACTCCTGCTTGCTGTTTTTGATCTCTGCGGCTGTAATATAACCCTCCAGAAACTCTAGCTTAGATTGCATCTTGCACAATAGTGTAGTGTTGTCTTTTGCCGTATCACTGATTGTTTCATATAATTTGCAGAATGGTGCAAGTGCAATCGTAAGCGCCGCCATAATTGTGGTCATATCGGGTTTTTTGTTTGGGGATGGTTTTTGGGAATCGATCATAATTTCACTGTGTCTTCTGTGTTTGGCAGGCGTGTTCAAACTTTCCCTGCCCGGGCCAGTTTCGGTTTGGGTAGTTGAAATATCCCATATCGAGGTCCCAGCTGTCGCGATAGATACTTCAGAGCAGTCTGATAGTGTTTTAGAGGCAATTGGATCTATTGTTCCTCCTTCTTTGACTTGCCTGGTTAATTTTGCTCCTCTTTCTGTATGCTGGTGGTGGATTTTTGTCCAGGATTGATCGCTCATTTGAGCTCTTGGGCATAGAGCGCCTTCTTGATATCTCCCTGTCTCATTATTTATTTTCGTTCTGGCCTGTATTTCGGGTCTCAAGTTTCTTTTTGGACTTTCAGGTGGTACTTGCAGGTCCCTCTGCTCTTTTCTTGGGATTTCGCCTGGTACTAAATCATGGGGGTTCCGGGTTTTTAGTAGGGCCCGCATCTCTTCCTGTTCAGTCCATTTTTGGGGCCCGCTTTGTAACGTTGTTTTCGACATTGGCAGTGTGTCTGCGCCATGGATCAGTGACTCAGTGGAGATTGATTTTCTCCTTAAATTAGTACTCGGCCCCGATTTGGTTGCTTCAGGCCCCAGCTGCGGGATAAGATGGCTCTCGCTAATTTCCGAGGGGGCTTTAGTGTAACGCTCACCTGATTCCCGCAGAGGCGCCGGTCTTGACTGGGTGAATGCCGTATCTTCAAGGTGATGTGTAACACACGGTTGGCTCTTTGGGCTGGACCTCTGTGCACTGTATGTCTGACTCGAAGAGTAAGATGTCTGCAGATAGAAAATATGGGATTAATGAACTGGGGTTATTGGGTGCCTCTCTCCTCTTCCCTTTCTCTTCTCCTGTAGAACCCCAAAGGTTAACGCCCTCACCTTAGGTAAGTGAACGCTGAGCTCTCCATCTGTCTCGGGGCAGGGTGCCGTAACCAGTTTCTTCACTGGATCAGGGTGCAGGCCTCTTGACCTCAGAGGACTGCTGTCCGTCGTCAACTGCACGAACGGTAAGTTCTGGCACTTCAAATGTCTTAAAAGTCTTTTGTAATGATATCTCTTGTTTTGCAGGGTTCCGGCGATGGCGGATGGCGGGCTGATGACAGTTGAGGATCGAACCCGCATGAGGAATAGAAGCGCCTGGAAGCACGTAAGTAAGCGCTTGTAGCCTGCTTCACGATGCGCACTAACTGTCCCTTTTATCTTGCAGGTACAAGTTCGGAGCTTTAGAGAAGCTGAAGGGTGCTGGAATACCCACTGGATTCGGCGTGGGAAGGAGTAATGGCACGTGAGTAATAAAGTTGCCCAATGTCTTTAAACGCACCTTCTTTTGTCTTTCAGATGCGGGTTGCAGCGCCGAAGGCCTCCGGAGCGTGCGAAGAGCTGGTAAGCTTTTGTCTTTCAGATGCCGAAATGCAGTGCGAAGACCTCCGGAGCATGCGAAGAGTAGGTAAGCCTTTGTCTTTCAGATGCCGGAATGCAGCGCGAGGCGTTGGTGACAGCCGATGGACCAGGTAAGAGATGCGCTGCCACTGAAGACCGTAGTGCTAACCTGTTCTTTCTCTGTCTTTACAGGTGCTGCTGAAGACTGGATTCCAGGATGGTAAGCCTTTGTTCCCTTAGGCCCAGGATCAGAAGCAGAAGACACGATGAGCGTTCTGCTGCAGAGGATGCAGAATAACGCAAAGCAAGATTCATCCATCGGGTGTGGTTTAAATAGCCTCCTGTAGTGCTTAGGTGTCTCCTTCCACAGCCACGCCTAGGTAAGAAAAGAGTTCCTGCTTTCCAGAAGAGTTCCAGTGTTCTGAACCTAGGGAGTGGCTCCTGCCCCACCCAACAGGAAAAGTAGTCCCAAACAGAAGAGGATCAGGGGTTCAACTGGCAGGTAAGTAAGCAGCATGGACTGCTGCAGGTAAGTCCACCCAAGCATTATGAGCCCGGCGCTTCCAGCGCTGGGACTGGGCATCTTTATGAGCCTGGTGCCACTGGCGCCAGGACATGGTCCAAAAGGTCCCAATTGGGACTGGCTGGCACTCGGAACCGGGGTTATGGGTCTGCTTCCAAGGGAGTCGGGCAAGTCCTGATCTTTTGGAAGCAGAGATCATGACAGCACCCCCTCTCAAGGCCCCTCCCAAACCGGGCTTCTCCGGGGGTTTGGGCTTGTTAGGAAATGTTCGATTAAATCTTTTGATTAGACGAGGCGCGTGGACATATTCTGCAGGTTCCCAGGATCTTTCTTGGGGACCGCAGCCTTTCCAGTCAATCAGGTAAAATAGTTTAGATTTGGAGATCTTGGAATCCAGGATGCTTTTGACTTCAAACTCGAGTTCTCCATCAACTAGAATAGGTTTTGGAGACGTAGTTAGTCGGGTTTGAGGTTGCACGGGTTTTAATAGAGAGACGTGGAAGACCGGATGTATCTTCATGTGAGGGGGCAAGTCCAACTTGACCGCTACTGGATTTACTATGGTAGTGATGGAATAGGGACCAAGATATCTTGGGTTGAATGTGCGTGGTCCTTTTAGAGGTAGATATTTGGTGGATAACCAGACTTGATCTCCTACTTGATATTGGGGGGCTTCCTTCCGATGTTGGTCTGCTCCTTTCTTGTATTTTTCTTTAGCCCTTTGAAGGTGAGAAACGGCTTCCTTAAAGGCTTGGGTGATTGTAGAATGCAGGTGGTCTACTGCTGGTGTTTCAAGATCTTGGAGTGGATCCAACTCCGAGATTCGAGGGTGACTACCGTATAAAAGAAAAAACGGGGTCTTCCCAGTTCCCGAGTGGACAGAGTTATTGTAGGCATATTCGGCTATCCAAAGGATATCCTTCCAAGTTTTTTCAGTTTGTTGTAGCATGCAGCGCAAATACTGTTCCAGAGTTTGATTGGTCCTCTCGGTTTGTCCGTCGGTTTGAGGGTGGTGGCTGGTCGAAAGTCTCACATCAATTTGAGCCGACCGACAGCAACTTCGCCAAAAATGAGAAATAAATTGACTACCTCGATCCAAAATTAGAACTGAAGGAAAACCGTGCAGTCGGACGATGTTTTCGAGAAATTCTCGGGCCAGAGTTGCTGCTGTTGGTAAGCCTTTGAGTGGAATGAAATGCGCCATCTTGGAGAATAGGTCCACGATTACTAGGATCATATTGTATCCGGAGCATGGAGGTAGATCGGTGATGAAGTCCATAGAAAGCGTATGCCAAGGGCGAGGCGGGATGTCAATAGGGCGTAAGAGGCCGGCTGGTTTTTCCTTTTGACTCTTGTTTTGGGCGTATACTCCACAGGACATTATAAAGTCTCTGATATCTTTTTTCCAAGACGGCCACCAGAAGTAGCGCTTGATCTTTTCCGAGGTCTTGGTCATACCGGGATGTCCTTCCATTAAAGAATCGTGATAACAAGAGATTACCTTTTTCTGTAAATCTGTGCTGGGCAGGTATAACCGTTCTTGGAAATATAATAGGTTGTCCTTCACCGTAAAGTCCTTTCCCTGCAGATGCCAATTCTGTATGTCTGCTGGAGTTACCAGTAGCCTGGCTTTATCCTTAACTTCCTCTATGGATTGTGTGGCGATTACACCTAGAATTCTTTGTTCGGGAATGATAGGTACAGGTTTAGGATTGATCAAATGTTCTTCCACTCCCATTCGAGAAAGGGCAACAGCTTTACCGTTTTTTGTACCAGGTCGATAGGTAATTATGAAGTCAAACTCGGCAAAGAATAGTGCCCAACGGAGTTGCCTAGAGGATTGAGCTTTTGCGGTTTTCAAATATTGCAGGTTTCGCTGATTTGTAATCACAGTAACGGTGTGTCGGGCCCCCAGAAGATAATGCCGCCAAGCCTTAAAGGCGGACTTGATAGCTAGAAGTTCCTTATCAGTAATAGTGTAATTGATTTCAGGAGGCGAGAATTTGCGGGACCAAAATGCCACGGGATGCAACTGATTGGTTACTGGGTCCTTTTGTGATAGAAATGCCCCCATGCAAGGCTCGAAGCATCAGTTTCAACGATGTAGGGGAGTTCTGGGCGAGGATGTTTTAAGATCAGTGCAGAGATAAATCTAGTCTTCAAATTCTGGAAAGCTTGTTCCGCCTCGGTAGACCATTCAAAACGTTTGTTTTTCTTTAACAAGGCGGTGATGGGCTGGACTATTCGAGAGAATTCGGGGATAAACCTGCGGTAAAAGTTAGCGAAGCCTAACATGCTTTGAACACCTTTTACGGAGGATGGCGATGGCCATTTGAGAATTGCATCGACCTTCTTTGAATCCATACGCACTCCGCTAGGTGATAATATGAATCCCAAGAATTCAACTTCAGCCACGTTGAAAACACATTTTTTCAACTTAGCGAAAAGTTTGTGTTGACGCAATCTCTCGAGGACCATTTTCACGTGTTTCCGATGTTCAGTTTCCGATGAAGAATAAACGAGGATGTCGTCAATGTAAACAACAACACACACATCTATGAGCTGTCTGAGGACATCGTTCATAAAATATTGAAAGGCGGCCGGGGCATTGCAAAGTCCGAAGGGCATGACCTGATATTCAAATAGCCCATACTTGGTGCGGAAGGCCGTCTTCCATTCATCGCCCTCTTTTACTTGTACCAAGTGGTAGGCTCCTCTAAGATCCAGCTTTGTATATATGCATGCTTTTCTGACTTGGTCCAGGAGTTCAGGGATCAAAGGTAACGGATATCTATTCTTAACGGTGATCTGGTTCAGGGCGCGATAATCTATACAAGTTCTAAGGTCCCCTTCTTTTTTTGGAACGAAGAACAAAGCTGAGGAAGCAGGGGACTTGGAAGGACGAATAAACCCATTCGCTAGGTATTGATCCAGGTATTGTCGGAGGTGAAGATTCTCAGGCTCGGTGAGGGCATAAATTCTACTACAAGGAGGAGTAGATCCAGGTATCAGGTCTATCTGGCAGTCGTAAGACCTATGAGGAGGTAAAGAGTTAGCCTGATCCTTCCGGAAAACATCTTGGAATTCTAGGTATTCAGGAGGTAACTGGGGAGCCTCCGAGGAAATGGCTGCCAGTGCAACACCAGGTCGAGGGTGACAAGTAGAGACACATTCTGGAAACTGAACCGTTCTTGCTCGCCAATCGATCTGAGGATTGTGCTTCTCTAACCAAGGAATTCCTAGAATAATCTGGAACTGAGGGGCCTTGATCACATCGAACACGATCTTCTCATGGTGTCCATCTTGACTTACTAGCGTCACTTCTTGGGTGGTATGCGTTACTGGTCCGGAGGCTATCTCCGTACCATCCACCGTAGTAATGACGTCCTTTACAGCCTTTGGACAAAGAGTCAGATTCATCCTCAAAACCATTTCATGATCCACATAATTGCCGATTGCACCGCTGTCGACATAAGCTTCAATCGCATGTAATCGATCCAGATGTTCAGGGCTAATGAGGACCATAGGTATCACGAAATGCTAGGTCACGGAACTGGTTTTAACGCTCGGCAAGAGGACCTCTATTCTTGTCGGGCGAGGTCGTTTCCCTGCTCAGAGTTTGTGACCCTGGTAACTGCAGCTCCTACTGCCTTCTTGGCTGGTTTCACCGGACAGTCTCGAAGAAAGTGCCCCGAGTTTCCGCAATAGAGGCATAATTGCAGCTGTTTTCTCCTTTCCCGCTCCTTTTGTGTTAGTGGTCCTTTCAGGCCCCCTATTTGCATGGGTGCCCCGGAGTCTACTCCTTTGGTAGGAGTTGGTGGTTTGGAAAATACTCGAGCATCAAACTCGGAACGATCGGCCTTCCTGTTCTGTAGTCTGTGGTCAATTTGAACGACTAAGTCAATATAGTCCGAACAGTCTTGCGGGGGATTCACTACTTGGGCTAACACATCTTTGAGCTCTCCACGTAGACCTCTATAAAACAGCGTAATCCTTTTGTCCTCAGGCCATCGAGTTTCCACTAGCAGTCTGTTGAAAGACGCAATATAAGCCAAAAGGTCTTGATTACCCTGTCGCAATGAAAAGAGCTCATTGTCCAAGGCCTGCCCCTGTGAATGTCTTGCAAACAGTTTTTCCATACTGAGCTGAAAAGCTTGAAAATCATGGAGAACCGGATCATCTTGATTAACTAGAGGGATCGACCAGTCTGCCGCATTGCCACTAAGGTACGAAAGCACGAAAGCTACCTTTGCTTGATCAGTTGGAAAGGCTGCTGGCCGGCATAAGAAGTGCAACCGGCACTGGTTAATAAATACTGCAAACCTCTTTGGGTCACCAGAAAATCGTTCGGGCGAAGCCAGAGGTACATTCCTAGGTAGGTTGATCTGCACTGGGTTCGTAGAGGATGTTGAAGGAAGATTTGCCCCTGATGCGGGTAACGGAGTTTGTCCGGCTTGTGACTGTAGCAATTGTCTAGCGAGATCGTCTGTTCGCTCCTTGGAAATAATCAGTTCCCTTCTTAGAGCATTCGTTTCCTGACGGGCTGCATGCACTTCTGCTCTTAGTTTCCCAAGTAACTGGGCTAGCTGGTCGGTATCAGAGGTTTCCATAGCACCTGGGTGGGAGTTTTGCGGTAGGCTTTGCGTTCTGTAACGCTCACCTGATTCCCGCAGAGGCGCCGGTCTTGACTGGGTGAATGCCGTATCTTCAAGGTGATGTGTAACACACGGTTGGCTCTTTGGGCTGGACCTCTGTGCACTGTATGTCTGACTCGAAGAGTAAGATGTCTGCAGATAGAAAATATGGGATTAATGAACTGGGGTTATTGGGTGCCTCTCTCCTCTTCCCTTTTCTTCTCCTGTAGAACCCCAAAGGTTAACGCCCTCACCTTAGGTAAGTGAACGCCGAGCTCTCCATCTGCCTCGGGGCAGGGTGCCGTAACCAGTTTCTTCACTGGATAAGGGTGCAGGCCTCTTGACCTCAGAGGACTGCTGTCCGTCGTTAACTGCACGAACGGTAAGTTCTGGCACTTCAAATGTCTTAAAAGTCTTTTGTAATGATATCTCTTGTTTTGCAGGGTTCCGGCGATGGCTGATGAGAGTTGAGGATCGAACCCACGTGAGGAATAGAAGCGCCTGGAAGCACGTAAGTAAGCGCTTGTAGCCTGCTTCACGATGCGCACTAACTGTCCCTTTTATCTTGCAGGTACAAGTTCGGAGCTTTAGAAAAGCTGAAGGGTGCTGGAATACCCACTGGATTCGGCGTGGGAAGGAGTAATGGCACGTGAGTAATAAAGTTGCCCAATGTCTTTAAACGCACCTTCTTTTGTCTTTCAGATGCGGGATGCAGCGCCGAAGGCCTCCGGAGCGTGCGAAGAGCTGGTAAGCTTTTGTCTTTCAGATGCCGGAATGCAGTGCGAAGACCTCCGGAGCATGCGAAGAGTAGGTAAGCCTTTGTCTTTGAGATGCCGGAATGCAGCGCGAGGCGTTGGTGACAGCCGATGGACCAGGTAAGAGATGCGCTGCCACTGAAGACCGTAGTGCTAACCTGTTCTTTCTCTGTCTTTACAGGTGCTGCTGAAGACTGGATTCAGGATGGTAAGCCTTTGTTCCCTTAGGCCCAGGATCAGAAGCAGTAGACACGATGAGCGTTCTGCTGCAGAGGATGCAGAATAACGCAAAGCAAGATTCATCCATCGGGTGTGGTTTAAATAGCCTCCTGTAGTGCTTAGGTGTCTCCTTCCACAGCCACGCCTAGGTAAGAAAAGAGTTCCTGCTTTCCAGAAGAGTTCCAGTGTTCTGAACCTAGGGAGTGCCTCCTGCCCCACCCAACAGGAAAAGTAGTCCCAAACAGAAGAGGATCAGGGGTTCAACTGGCAGGTAAGTAAGCAGCATGGTCTTCTGCAGGTAAGTCCACCCAAGCATTATGAGCCCGGCGCTTCCAGCGCTGGGACTGGGCATCTTTATGAGCCTGGTGCCACTGGCGCCAGGACATGGTCCAAAAGGTCCCAATTGGGACTGGCTGGCACTCGGAACCGGGGTTATGGGTCTGCTTCCAAGGGAGCCGGGCAAGTCCTGATCTTTTGGAAGCAGAGATCATGACATTTAGGAAGGTCAGCCACCTTCCTTAGAGTGTCTGATGCTGTATTTTCTTCCCTGACGGCTTTATTTGGGCTTGTCGATTCAGTCGACAGGTCTTTTCCCGCGGTCATCTCTTTGGTCTGCATCTCCTTATCTTTCGTGATAGGCTGATTTACCTGTTGTATTTCTTCTGTGTTTGTTTTCTTTTGTTCGGTCTCATTCAGGCACATTTTTTCCCTTGGGCTAGGCTGAATTGCCTGGCTTGTTTCCTCTACGTTTGCTTCCTTTTGTTTCATTTTATTTGGGCTGACCCCTGGCTGATCCGCTACTCTTGATCTCCTTTCACCATCTACGATTTTGCTCTCACTGTCTGTCATATCTGTATCTGTTTTCCTCTCTTTTGTCGAAGGGAGAGACGCCTCTATCACTTCTAGAATTTCCGCATCAGTGATTTCGTCCTCTGTTTCTAGTTTGCGTTTCTTCTGTTTGGTCTTGAAGAAGGATAACAGGGCATTTGGGATGCAAGGCTTTTGGTGCGCTCCCGGCCCTGCTGCTGGTTTTTCCACTGGCGTACGTTTAACTTTGTTTATCCCCGTAGTACCGAGGTTTTTCTGATGATGCGTGGATATTTTATTATCTTGGTTTTCCCCTTTTGGCGCTTAATATAATAGCGCTTATTGCCATTGAATTTATTGCACTTTTTTGGGTCCATCATATTCCTAAGTCCTGGGGACCCAAGATCGACCCAGTCTCCTGTATCAGGATTCGATTCCTTGGTTATGCAGTCAATCGGTGCTACTCTAGTCTCCAAACTCACATTTCCCTACTTTGTCCTTATTGGCTGGTTGTTTGAGTAGCTGATTACAGTGTGTGTGGGGCTAGGTGCACCGATGCTATCATTTAAATCTCTGTTCCCATCTGTCGCCATCTGTACGTCTTTAGTACTGTGAATTAGGGGTCTAGTTACAATGACCGGTCTTTCACTCAGCAGTGTCTGTACTGCGTCCCTTACGTTCTTCTCTGGGGACTTATAGATGTTAGGTAGCTCAGTCCTCCCCCCTCGTGTGTTAGCGCACAGGGCCAGGGGAGGGTCCCAGTCTGACCACCCTCCAGTAGTCAGGACTGAAGAACCACCCGCTGAAGCAGTGCTCTGTTCCTGCGCTATTTTCGCCACCTTGCTGATGTCCATGGGGTTTTGCGGGGGGCGGCAAACATCTGTGAGGGCGCTGTAGCAGTTTCAAGGGACTCTTTGTTCGTATCGATATTACGGGGGGTGTTCTCCCCCCTTCTGCCAACTCCTAAGGACTGGAGTTGGGTGGCGGTGGGCGTCAACTCTTTAGGAGTTTTCAAGTCTGATGCGGGGTGCACGGGAATCTTACCTTTTTTCACTGGCGACCTCCGCTCTCCTTTGGAAAGAGTCTTGTTGTTACTCCGCAGGATTCGATGTGAGTCCGGCGGCTCCGGCAGTTCTACCGGAGCTCCCGCCACCTCTTGATGCTGCTTTTCGGCGTCCTCCAGCTGGTCGTAGCCCAGCGGTCCTGCCCCAGCTCCCTGCATTGTTCTTTCGATCTGCAGGGGATCTGTGGGGCTCCGGGCTGGTTCTTTGCGTCGCTGAGTTACTCTTTACTTCCACAGAGCGGGGCGCTCCCGGACCTCCCCGGACCCACCGGGAACACTGGAAACACTCTGTCCACTCCGCTCCGCTCCGTTGAGCGAGGGGTTTTTGAGAACTGGCTCCTCCTTCACAATGGGAATGGCAAACAGACTGCCAAACACTGGAAACACTCTGTCCACTTCATCCTCTGTTTTTCTGCTCAAAGACTTTAAGGAACATAAAGAACTGTCGCGCATCGATGCAAAGATCAAAGAACATCAGCGCAACGGCGCAAGGATCAAATGACTTTAGGCGTCCTTGTGCCGGCAGGAATAGGAAACAGGACATTGGATTTCCAGGACTACCGCTTCATTCACCAAAATTCATCTGCTGTTTCTCACCTGTCCACTCAATTGGTAAGCACATACACTTTGGTTCATGCTTTGTTTCCTTCCACTAATGTCCTCCCAGTAATTGTTGCATTTCTTGTTTTAGGGTACTCACCAATCTAGCTTGGAAGTATTCTGTCCCATTTTGAGTTTTCTTGCTTGTGAGTATTGGTTCTTCATCTTGTTTTGAGATAACAGTGCCTTTAGCCAAATGTTAATACTGGGTTACTTTCTCTTGCAGCCAGCTGTCTTGAGTACCAGGGTGTACAAACATTTTCGGGCAATACTCACCTCAATCTGTCCTTTTGTACTCTTGAGGGGTATATTGTCAGAAAGACCAAATTGCGTCTTGACGTGTCAAGCCACCACAACTGTATTTAGGCCTTGGGCTCTAACACCAAGGAATCATGATGGATCCCACTAAAGTACAGGCTGTAGTTGACTGTCAACCGCAGGTTTCAATTCGGGGTATTCAACATTTTCTGGGTTTTGCGAACTTTTATAGAAGTTAATTTCCAATTGTTTGGATCGTATTCTTCCCATTACTTATTTGCTGAAGAAAGGAAAAAGTTTCATATGGGACAACGAGGCTTGGACCGCATTCCAAGAACTCAAGGAGGCCTTTAACACATCCCCAGTCTTGCGACCACAGGATCAAAATCAACCTTTTGTTTTGGAGACGGATGCCTCTCAGTCAGCCATCGGAGAAGTGCTCAAGCAGTTGGATACATCTGGGGAAGAACATCCCATTTCTTATTTGTCCACAACCTTGTCACCTTCGGAGTTGAACTACACTGTGTTGGTGAAGTAACTGCTTGCCATCCAAAGGGCTTGGAAAGAGAGGTGTCTCCTGCTCTTAGAGTTGCAGTTCTCCGTCCCAGTATGTGCAGATCATCGAAATCTCCATGTCCTGTAGACTGCGAGACACAAAACAGCATACATGCCCGATGGGCTTACTTCTTCTCCTCTAACAGACTGCACTTTAGCTTCCTACCAGGAAAAGACAATTATTTTGCAGATGCTCGCTCATGAACCCAGGAGAAAAAGATGGAATCCTTTCAATCTGAAAGACTATTGCCCAAAGCAACCTTCCTCCTCTATATGGTAGATTTTATACAGGTGCTTACCCTAGAAACAAAGAACCTACAGCCAAGTCTACAAAAAGTGATCCAGACGTACCAGTTGGAACAAGAAGACAATCTCCTTTTTTATAGGCCATCAAGTCTTTGTGTCAACTCAGACCTTGAGAAACGAATTCCCACATATGTATCATGACGCGGTGGTGGCAGGTCATCGTGGCATTTGAGTGACTTTGGAATCCATTCACAGACATTTTTAGTGGCCCATTCTAACAAGAGACGTTCAAGATTGTATGGCAGCATGTACTATCTGTATCCAAACAAAAATATCGCACCAAAGACCCTCTGGGATACTTGACTCAACCCCCATTACCTAACCGTCCGTGGCAATAAATATTGATAGAGTTTATCATTGACTTACCTTTATCTGCAGGGCAAACAGCCATCAAGGTTACCATCGACATGATGACGAAATTGGCACATTTCCTGTATTTCGTCTACATGGGTTACTGGAAAAGATCCTTTCCAACAGAGGACCTCATTACACCTCAAGGTTTTGGAGAGAGGTCTGTTGCATTTTGGGGATCCAACAAGCCCTCTCTTCAGGGTTCCACCTACAGACCAATGGCTAAACAGAGCGCCTGAACTAGGCACTAGAGCAGTATCTAAGTTGTTTTGTTTCCTCTATGCAAGACAACTGGAATCATCTATTACCCGTGGCAGAATATGGCTACAACTACTCATTACATACGGCTATAGGTATGAGTCCTTTCCATTGCTCCTATGGATTTCATTCATCCTGTATCCATACCACTGGTGAAATCCACGAAATTCCCATTGGTCACGGTCCCGATTACAGACATTCAAGAAGGCCATACGAAGGCTTTAACTGCTCTTTATGGTACTCAAGTTCAAGTCAAGAAATATGCAGACATTAAAAGAAGGACAGAATCATGTCTTCATATAGGGGATGAAGCTTATCGTTTATGTTTGCCACCCTCGTGGTCAAGGATACATCCGGTCTTCCATGGCTCCCAACTCAAACCCCACGTTCAGGACCATTTCAGCAGACTGCAGCAAACAAACCTCCACCGATAGGCACAGCAGATGGACTCAAATATGAGGATTCGGGAATCTGTGATTCTAGGCATTTCTAAGGAAGGTTACAATACCTTCTCAACTAGAAGGGATATGGTCCTGCAGACTGGACTTGGGAACCGGCTTTAGCTGTTCATGCCCCGGATCTTCTCAAACGTTTCCACCGCATTCATCCTTGAAAACCAGGACCGTATCCGTCACAAGGGGGGGTATACTGTCAAGAATCTACGATCATGGAAGTTATGGAACAAATGGAAAAGGAGAACCATTCACTCCTGTCTTGACATGTCACCCATGAATACTCCCAAAATGGCCACTGCATGTGGACACAAGACAAAGCAGCATTTTGTAGACTAGTCCATTAGCTCAGATGGCACTTGCTTTCATGACGCTTTGGGATACACTATGTCAGACTCTGGCCTTTGCAAAGTCCTTGCGCCACCACTTCTTTCAAGGCGCTCCCTTGTGTACTCCCTGTTTCCCGCTTGGGTAGCGGTTCCAGGTATTTTGCCTTGCCCACATGCTCTTTGCGTCTTCTGCCTGCTTTTATCTGTTGCTGTCTGGCCTCAACGCTCCACGCTTGCTGTGTCTTTTCTGCCCTGGTACTCGCTACTGGCGATTCGTTTATTTGCGCTCCTCGCTATCTTGCTTTGTTTTATTATTACCTGCTGTCATCTTCCTTACACGCTCTTTGCGCTTTCCCCATTTTATGCTGGATTTAGTTTCCCTTTTCGTCTGAACATTGGGTTACGTGCTCCTTGCATTAATTCTATGATGAACGTTCTTTCCTGCTGTGAACTACACACTGTGCTCCTTGCTTACTTCTGCCTTTCTGCCACTACCCGCTCCTTGCATTTCATCCGATTGCCGGATTCTACTGCTTACACCTTCTGAAGGATTGCCTTGCCTCCGCTACTTACCTTACATGGATATTGCTGCATTCTCACAACCCTCTGCATCACCTTGTACATCTACGGATAGACCGTCTCTCCTTCAACAAGTGGACCATGCTACTGTTTTTTCACCCCTTTTTGAGGGCTTTACCGATTCTGCACAACCACCTGTTTTCCTTCAGGGGTCTGACAGAGTCGGGGATTTGTATCTTACCATCAAGCTGACAATGGACAACAGAATCCAGGTCAGTGTGCTGAATGTGACCCTGACTCCATGAGCTGCTCGATCAGACGACGGTGTGATCCGGGGCAATTTTACTCACCACGGCTCGTTAGTCCCGGAGCTCGGTCACCCGGTGGCCATCTTGCTCGGGCACATGAGCACCCCCCAATTAAATTATTTGTATTTGGTTAATAAATATACCTGTTGTGTAACCCTGTAGTTTCTTGTCCCGATAGATGAGGGAAGCTCTAAGGAATCAATGTTATTAAATTGGGGTTGCCTGACGCATTAAAAAGAACATGATTAAATAAAGGCAAATTGTGCGCGCCTGGTTTGGGGTGGGTGAAGAGTTCCCCTGAATTAGATATCACCCAATTAAACAATCACTGCGAGCGGAGAAGCATGTTCTGCCAGAAGCCCTACAGGAGTCCGATTTCCACTTTATGCACTGTGCCCCAACTCCATGCAGAGACTGTAATATACAGTGAGATGTCTGGGGGGTGAATGAGTTCACCAACGCATTTCAGTTTCGGACTTGCTTCTGCAGCAGCGCTATCAAGAAACAATTAACCTACAAATTGAGCTACATTCATAGGCATACCTCGGGACTCGCCCGCATTTGGCAGATATCACGCATTCTGGATTTAGTTAACACTAAAGGCTTTGACAACAACCATACATTAATGTTTCTTCCACTTCATCGCCTGTAGTCCCACCAAAAAAAAAAAAGATGACCATGTTTTGCAGCATCGACATCCGGGGATCTCCGATGTGTTCTCTGCGCCGTTCTACAACGGCATTGTGCGATCTTTGACGGAAAATAAATTGACTAGTTGTCTTTTTTACTGTTTAGTTGTTAAACAGCGTTCTGAAACCTTCATCACAGTGATTCTATTTGCTAGTACACATTATTTTTACAATGCATTTTTTTCGTTTGCAGCTCTGAACATCTACGTAATACAAAACCGGACGTGGCTTTCAAGGATGGCAAGACGCTTTCGCAGCGACAGGTGTTGGATGTCTCTTCGATTCTCTGCGATGTCTTGCGGTCTTCTTTTTTTCTCGCCAGTGGTGTTTTGGCAGCGAGGCTTGCCCCTCATTACTCCAATGTAACTGGTTGAAGACGTTATAAATCGTAGTGAGGAGTTCTTGTTCGCAAAAGTTCTAATCTATAAAAGTCTATAACGCCCCGCCCTAAACCTTAGATACTTCTTACTGCATATTAACTTTGGGAATGGTGCGAAAGAAGAAGCTCCCGCCCCCAAATGGTGTTTGATTGGTGAATAGTGTAAGGCTCGGAACCCTTTTGTTGGCTAACACTTTCTGTCAGTCAGCAGCGGTCTTGGGCCGCTTGTCAGAATTGTCCCGCCTATTTGTAGCTTTCGCATCCGTCAGTTGGTTTAAGTCTATTGCCAGTCATTCGAGGGCTTTTGGAGCACGTGCTGTGGGTGGCTTCAGCCCTCTCTGTGAATCGCCTTCCGATTGGTGTAGTTCTTCAAGTCCCACGCCCATGCCATTGGCCTGCTGTTGCTGTCAGTTAGCGTGGCTCTGAGTGGAGGGAGAGGCCTGGCTGAGTTGAAGGTGGCTGAGCTAAGTGGGTAACGGAGGAGGAGCAGAGCCGGGGTAAGAGCTGGGGTCTGCATAGGTAAGCGCTAGAGTAAATGACGTCATGCCATGCCGGTTTATTTGGTATACTGCATTCATATGAACGTGGGCGCAGGTTGACGTCACCTTGCACTGATTTATTCTCGGCAGTGACGACTGTTTGTGTGACGTCACTGCAGTTTTACTTTTGGGGCGTTAACTTATACCGTGTGAGCGACGTCATTGTGCTGATCTATTAGGGTGCGGCTAGAGTGACTCTACCGATCTTATTGATACTTTGGTTAAGGGCTGTGTATAAGACTTCACTCTGCACAGATTTACATTGGGAAGCAGGGGCTGTGCACGTCTTGCTCTGGGTGGGAAGCAGCACTTTGCTTATGTATGTGATTTCCTTTGGCTCACGGTTGAATTTTGTGGCCCTTTGACACTTGTTTCTATTTACAAGCATGGCATTTGCGCTGCAGTCTTAGTGCACGTTCTTCAGAGGGAGGTACATGGTTCCTGATTCTACCCTAGTTGCCAATTTCTGAATCTGAGGTACTCGTGCATGTGCCCAACCGATTTGCTATGCCTCCTTGGATACACAAACGTGCCAACATTCAGAAATGCGCCGTTTTGCAAGATGACATTTTGTACTTGCCAATTTGGTTGCATTTGGCTGATGTATATTTTGGAGCTACCCAAGTTAATAAACCTGAAAAACCACGTCTATTAAAATAAATAAAGTGAGTCTGTATACTGTCATGTCGTGCATGCGTCAGGACACCATGCATCTCTCTCTATATGGCCCAACATTGCTTCCCCAATAGTACCCCAGTTTTGGATTCTTGCCGTTCATAATGTTATGTTCGGTTGAACCAGTGCCTGCTGTTTGCAGTCTCAGACGCCCCGCATATCACCAGTGCCTGCTGCTGTCTCAGACGCCCCCCATGTGTATCTGTACTACATCTCCCATAATCTGCAGTCGGCTGCTGGGAGCGTTGCAGCGCAGGCCACTGCCGCATGGCTCTGGGGTGGGGCTCTGCAAACAGAAGACGATATCTTTCGTTTTTTTATGGTTACCACTGCTTTAACAGACCGTCGCTCGTATGTCGCATCTGTTGGAGAACTCTTGTGGAGGGGCACGCCGTTTGAGTAATTAAATCTTCCTCCCAAATAAAGGCGAAGTTCCAGCTGGGCCCCTCTCAGCAATAATGTATAATTGATCTCGTCCCCTGACGTTGTTGGCCTCTTGCTCCTTGGGGACTTTGCTCAGGCCTATCTGTTGTTGCACCATCGCGTTGTAAGGGCCTCCTGATGTTTAAAGGAGACATCTCCTTCTGTTAACAGGTTTGTAGCGGTATCAACAATGTGTGTGCTGATCATTCTGGGATCAGACATGGTTGGATTAAGGGAGTGGCGTTTACTTCGGCTCCTAGGAGACAGGGACAAGTGAAGTATGGAATACTATCAGTGAGCTTGTCTGTGATTTCTCTCGCACGGAAATATTCAATGATCTCGCCTGACGAAAAGGGGTAGCAGGGTCTAGTGTGGGCGCATGGTTTTCTTATCTATTGTATGTTAAGCACCCGCCTCTACTGCTACTGCCTTTAGGCGCTTGAATTTACTGTGAACTCGCAGAAATAAAAAATACACTCGCAGGTTTCAGGAAGGCAGACTATTGTAGCAACCAACTTCTGTCGGGTGCAAGTAGGGCAAGATGGTAGCTTAAATAAACATAAAAAAAGAATGTATTCAAGAATGACAATTGTGTTTTGCCTTGGTGTGTTCAAGCTCACTGGTGGTTTATTTATGTATGTGTTTATTTATTGTGCGTTTGTAAGACGCACATCAAAGTGTTTCAAAGCACCCACAGGGCAAACTGGGAGGAAACATGGGAGCAAAAGGCAAATAGAATAAAAATGATGAACAAGAAAGAGGCGGTCATACTATGCCTTGTGAGCATTCAGAACGTGCAAGGGCAGAGAGAGGGAGAAGGGACAAGGGAAAGGTTCAAGTGCCAGAGGTTCCACAGATGGAAGTGCTAGGGAGTCGGTTGCATGTAACAGTTACTTGCCTGGAAGAGATCACTTGGCGATAATATAAGTGCAGGCCTGTGAGAACACAGGCCAGTGGATGCTAAGGCAAGTGCTGGGGAGGGCTGAAGGCGATTGGCCAGGACCCCGAAGGATACATAAGGGCCCCAACCACCAATCTCAGTGACTGTGGTGTTTGAAGCACGAGATGGGGAAGGAAGAGCTGAAGAAGTCTTGAGGAGTTCAGGAATTTGAGGAGATCCGGCTCAAGACGGAGAAGAAGGGGGAGGCTGTTCCAGAGGAAGGAGCTAGCCGAGGAGAGCGGTTGTCCACCAGCTCGCTGCTTAGAGAAGCGCTTGACAAGCAGAGAGTTGGAGCTGGTGGAACATAAAGATTTGGAGGCAGAGTATTTGTTGAGAGCAAGTTGTAGATGGAGTGGTCCCTGGCCCCAGAAAGCCTTATGGATGATGCAGAGGGATTTGATTTGTTCCTTGCAGGAACTGGGAGCCAGTGGAGAGGTTTTAAGGCTGGAGAGATGCAGTCCCTGGGCTTGAGGCCAAGGATACATCTCACAGCCCTATCATGGATAAGCTGGAAGGGACAGAGAGAGGAAGAGGGTAAATTAAGGAAGAGGCTGTTGCTGTAGTCCAGCCTAGAGAGTACCAGAGCTCTAGAGAAATTGAGCTTCTGGGGAAAAGTGAAGAAAGGAAGGAGACCTCTGAGGAGGTTGAGTTCAAAATGGGCCTTCTTGGCAAGGTTCAAGGATGTGAGGGAGGAAAGAGAGAGGAGTCAAAGATGACGACAATGTTTCTGGCTTCAGGTGCAGGGGAAGGGGGAGAGCCCATAGTGGGTGGCCAGAGTGAAGAGAGGAAAGGGGGAGTAGGAGTGCCAATAGGAAGGATCTGTGTCTTACTGGCATTGAGGCAGAGATCATTAGAGGCATTCCAGGACTGGATAGCAGATACAGTCAGGAATGGTAGAGGAAGTAGGGAGGGGGTCAGAGGGAAGAGTTGGGCGTCGTCTGCAGAAGTGAGGGGGAACGTGGACTTAAGGGTGAGCAAGAGGAGTGAGAGAGACGTTAAAGACCCATGGTGAGAGGTTGGAGCCCTGGGGAACGCTGCAGGTGGTGATGGAGGTTGGCGAGGAGAAAGAGCCCAGGATGACCTGGGAGGGATGGTCAGTGAGGTAGGTCAACCAGTCCAGTGCCCGCTCCAAGGTAACCAAGGGTATTGTGGAGCTATTTCTATGAGGATGGAGTCGTCGACTGTGTCAAATGCAGAGCAGAGATCCAGTACAACGAGAACAGCTGGAGAGTCAGTGTCAAGAGATGCGAGCACCTCTTCACGGGTGTTCAGAAGAGCAGTTTCTGTGTCGCTGGATGCTCGGAATCCAGATTGATGGTCGTGTAGGCAACCAATGAGCTCAGTATGCTAGGTCAGTTTGGGGGGGGGGGAGAGACCAGTTTCTCAAGTAGTGTCCCAAGGAAGAGAGTGATAGAGATGGGGCGGTAGTTGGCTGGAATCGAAGTGTCAGTGGATGGCTTTTTCAGGAGGGGGCGCAAAAGGGATGGCTTGAGGGAAGAGGGGGGGAAACCCGGTAGCAAGAGCAATCAGCAAGTGCGTGGGCAACGGAGCCGATGTTGTCCTTAATAGTTCTGGAAGAACAGGGGGAAACCTGTTTGGGGGAGACCTTCACAGAGCGGAGAACCCTAGTGACCTCGTCCTATGTAATAGGTGAAAAGAAAGGCTGAGGGAGGATGGCAGGCCAGGGGAGCCAAGGGGAGGGAGAAGGAGAGGAAGAGAGAGTGCTCAGGATGTCCTGAGTTTTTGCAGTGAAGTGGGTGGCCAATGCAACGTAGAGGGCCTGAGATGGAAGAGGAGAGGTGGAAACTGCCGAAGGATTGGCTAGTTCACTGTAGATTTTAAAGAGTTCAGTTGTTTTGTTGAATGCTCCAGAGAAGCGAGCCTGGATGTGGGCCCTTTTCTTGGCACAAATAGACGATATTGCGTTTGTCAGAAGATGAGCTTGAGATCTGCCCGTTCTGTTCCGCAGCTCTGCATTTGCCCTTCAGAGCTTCTAGATCAGAGGCGTACCAAGTGTTGTGCTTGGTGGCATGTTTCCGTCGGATCCTTGTGACTGGGGCAAGAATGTCGAGACTGTTAGTGATGACGAGATGGAGGTTGCTGAGAGTAGTGTCAGAGGTAATCTGCAGTGGGAGGAGAGGGTGGGATGAAGGTGGATGCAAAGGCAGCAACTAATACTAGTTTCATCGGGTGGATGTCTGTGAACGAGGTTGGCGGAGCCGTGGGAGGTGTGGACAGAGGGCAGAGAGGACCCAGGTGAGGGGAGAGGAGGGAGTGGGTTGTAGGTCATATGGTCGAAAACAAAAGGATCGAATGCCTTTTGATCGACAGTAAAATGATCGAAAAAAAGGTTGATTTGTTTATTTATTTTTTTTTATATGGGGGATTCCCCCCAACGACCCTTTTTCTTTATTAAAAACATTTTTTACTAACCCAAACTAAAAAATATATATATAAATAAAAAAATGCGACTTTTTTTTTCCCCGACCATTTGACTGTCGATCAAATGGTCATTAGATCCTTTGTTTTCGACCATTTGACTGGACACCGAGGGAGTGGTCTGACCAGGGAAGCTGGGTGGCGAGTGGGGAGGAGAACAAAAGATAAGTGTGGATACAGGCATCAAGAGAATGTCTAGCTGAGTGGGTAGGGCCAGAGGGGAGAATGGCGACGGAGAGCGAGGTGCAGAGGTCACAGAAGAGAGTGGACGCCGTGATTGAGGAGTCGAGGTTGATGTTGAAGTCACCCAGTAGAAGGAGTTTGGAGGAAGATGTCAGGAGACGGGAGGAGAAATAAGCCCATTCTGAGAGGAACAGGGTGATGCAGCCGGGGGGCCCATAGATAGTGGAAATGGTCAGGGTGGAAGTAGGATAGATGACCAGCTTGCAGACCAGGCTCTCGACGGAGGTGTATGGCTGGGTGGTTATGAGGGAAGAAGAGAGCCAGTCGGGGAAGATGAAGGCAACCCCACGTCAGCATGGCTAGGGCGAGGCTTGGAGATGATCTTGTAGCCATTGGGGAGAAGGGAGTCAAAAGCAGTGACTTAGCTGGCATTGAACCATGTCTCGGTAATAGCGAGTATATCGAGGTCAGTCTTCGAGAAGGAGCGAGGAGTAACAGGAGGAGGAGGAGGAGTAACGGGAGGAGGAGGAGTAACGGGAGGAGGAACGGGAGGAGGAGTAACGGGAGGAGGAGTAACGGGAGGAGGAGTAACGGGAGGAGGAGTAACGGGAGGAGGAGGATACAGCCTTGCTTGAGCCCAATGGATGTTCCAATTGGTTCTGTAGTTCTGCCATCGACTGAAATTTTAATTTTATAGGAAGTATTAGTGTGGAGTTTAATGAACCAATAAAGTAACACTGAAGGGATTCCCATGGTTCTCATTTTATTCCTCAAAAGATTACGTACTACGTTATCGAACGCTGACGTCATATCTATCATGGCTATGTAAACAGATTGGGAGTTCTTTCTTCTTTTGCCATCTATCATCTATCATATAAGCCATTATAGCGGCATTCAAAGAAGTGCTCATTCCCTTCCTAAAGCCTGTTTGATATTTCGAATACATGTCGTTTTCCTCTATGAATTTTTCAATTTCATGTAGGAGGAGAATAGCGAACAGTTTTGCATCCGTGTCAATCAGAGAGATGGGTCTGTAGTTCTGCGGAAGAGTAGAGTCGCCCTTTTTAAAATCGGGACAATGTTCGCAATAATCCATGTAGGGGGGAATAAAGCCAGTATTGATAATGAAATCAAATTTGTTTTTCAAAAATCCTGCCCAAAACTCAGGATCAGCTTTGTAGAGACAAGGGGGAATGCCATCGGGACCTGCAGATTTGGAATAAGATAATCTTGAGATGGCCCATTTAAGATCTTTCAGAGACCATTCCAAACGGGGAATCGTACTATAACATAGCTGTACATTTGGGACCGCCTCAAATTTGGTTGGAATGTGAAATTTAGCTGTTATATAGTCCTGCTATACTTGGTCAGATATACAGTTATAAGTAGCCAATGCAGAGCGTTTGTCAACACTCTTAATTGTGTGTCAGATTACTCGAGTGTCATGTGATGTTATGGCTTTTATGAGGTCACAATTCTCCCTGGTAAATTTAATGATGCGAGCATGTCTGAGATTCTACTTATCAGAATTTGTAGCCGCTTGTTTCGGCAATGCAGTACTCCCAGGGGGGTTGTTTTGAGTTGTCTTAATGCCTTATTGTTTTTCTCTTTTTAAGAGCTTGCAAGTAAAATCAAAGGGATGGGGATGGTCGGCCATGATATACCTTTTGCTAATCAATTCTGTGTAGGAGTTAATCATTAACATTTCATTATTAGTTTTTGGATGGCCGAGTACTTGTATCTCATGCGAAACGTGCTTAACAAATTGTAGGCACAAACCATGATTCCATCTAATGGAAATTTGAGGGCGATCAACCTGTACTAAAGCCAAGGTTGGCTCGAAGGCCAATAGTTCACATTCCAAGTTCAGCGTGCAGGAAATCCGTGCATGGTCACTAGCTAATATTCAACTGGTCTGTAGAGGTGTTATGAGCGAGGCAAGGATTCGGGTAGTGTATATGTAATCTATTGTTGAAACTTTAGTTCCTCGTGACCAAGTAATTTGTGACCAAGTAATTTGTGATTTCTTGTCCACACTTACAACCATACCCATGTCCCAGTCACCAAGTAACTCTGAGACATTCGCACCCCTTCCACGTGATAAATGAGAAGATTTAGCAATTCCACTCTCACTCAGGTCTCTACAATCACAGTTAAAGTCCCCACCGATGAAAATTTCTAAAGACAGATGTTTGCTGGATATGTTTTCTAAACAATCGTCAAGTTCATCCAGCATTGCATCAATCGTAACACCGGCAGGATTCCAGTATAAAGATATTATTAGAAATGGAGGGAATTTTGATAAGTTGGTTTCTACTAATACACCCAGTAAGCTCGCCGATTCCCATATCACTTTGACTGTAAGTTGACGGAATTGTTAATTGCAATTGCAAGGCCCCCACTCGGTCGGCCTTCAAGAGACCTCTTGGCAAGCATGCAATGTGTGGTGTACCCTGGAATAGCAAAGGAACACATTTTTCATTGTTTCCTGTAAAATTAGAATCGTTGGTTGATTCTCAGGCATTGTTGAGGAGTACCAACCCCTGAAGTTGGCATAGCCACATGAGTTCCATGAGAGGACGTTTAAGCGAGTCTTTTCAGGCTGCTATGAGGTAGAAGATTTGATTTTCGTCCCCAGGATGGCAGTGATCAATGGTTCAAGCCATGGGATCCCTGTTGTCGTGGCTACCTGATTAGAAGCGCGTGCAATTCAGTCAGTATTAAGATTAGATATCTGAGCATTCTCGCCAGGCGCCGATGTCTTAGCAAGCGCAGGGTTGATATGTGCCAAGAAATCGACCGCAGTTGATTCTAATTCGAAAGTGGCTAGGTTAAGTCCTTGATTTTTAAATTTTTTTTTTTATCTCTTCACGATTAAACCAAAGGAATTTCAAAAAAGTCTCCGAGCTAAGATAACATATAGCTCTGCAGTTGTTAGTCTGAGCTATGGATACTCTCAAAATGCCCTCTGATTTTATCATTCTCAATTGAGGAACGCGTGAAAATAAAGCCAAAATAAAAGAGCGATTAATGCGCCTTCCTGCAGTAGTGGTCATATCGCCTTCAAGGCCAACAAGGTAAAGTTTCTTTTATCTACTTCAATTAAATTCTCCCGATTTTTCTTTTCAATTCATGAGGGGAGACTAGTTTCTACCCTAACCATTTGCTCTGGGTTGGATGGAAATTGATTAATAAGCTTTTCAACATTCGAGGATCCCTCGTTTAAAGCCTTTCTCAGGATTTCAAGTGTACCATGATGGGTGTTCTTAGAGATTTTCTATTCAAAACTAGAGAGAGGAATCGTTTCCACTTTGTCAATCTTCGGTGGAACAGATGATACTAACTTCGTTAATGTTTCGGTATTAAACATGCCATCTTGAATGGCTTTCCTCAATATTTCAGTTGAATCCTGATGGGTCTTAACTGGGTCCTCATTACTGTTTTCAGGCAGAAATCTACTCCGTGCAGGACCATGTATAGAAATACGATTTGGAGCAGAGGTAGTTTTTATCGCTTCACTCTGTCAGGATATTCGTTTTGGATAAGGTAGTGAGTCCCATCATCACCTCGTTAGATGGAGGGGGGATCTTTTCCTTGGCATTTAAAGGTCTTATTAAGTTAGATTTGCCGTTCGATTTCTACATGGGCCATTTTGCCCTTACCATTAAACGTGTTTGAGATTTTAGCATTGCTAGACACATTCATTTTCAAAGGAGTCTCTGAACAGCATGATGTCGCAAAACACGCAGCGCTATATAATTTTTTCAAGGGCAATTTGGAATCAGTAATGGTTTTGTAATTAGAACTAGATTGTTCAAGTATAGGATCTTTCCTAGTCGTACAACTTCTTCCCGAAATCGGAAAGTAGCTGTTTAAATAGGGAGAGGGGCCTTTTTAGTCGCTTTACCCTCTACTTCAATGACTCTTATTTCAGCGATATCCACAGCCGGTTGGAGTATCTGAGCAAAATGAGAGGCAATTATGAGATTCATTGCCTCTACTGATGCTTTAAGTTCTTTTATTTCGTGAGTGCAATTACACGTTGTAGGGGTAGAAGGGATAACTGGCGGGGAGGTAGGCAATGAGCCTACCTCATCTCTCAATTGGATGCCTTTTTCCAATTGAGAAGAAGCCAAATTAATGGAATGACTGTTGATATATCTTATCATATCAGCAGCGATTTTAAACCCTTCCATCTTATCCATTTGGGAGCATAGATGGTGTAAGGTCACTTTAACATTCTTTAGCTCCAAGTGTGTCAAATCGTGTCCCTTATCCAGTAAATCAAGTATTTTTATGATCACTGGAAAAGTACACGGAGATTGGGCGTCTTTCTCGATAGTGTGATTAGAGCCCCCTGATAGTTCGATTTGGGAGGGCCTAATAAAAACATCAGCCGAGTCAGAGGAATATGATAAACAAGGTGGCAACACCTCATGATTAATATCCTGATGGTAGTCTCTATCGGGCTCATTTACAGGACTTTGATCGCGTAACAGATGAGAGTTTTCCAAATGGTGCATTTTTGAAGGGCCGCAGACGAGCAGGGTTAGTGTGCCAATAGCACGAGACACCTGGTCATCTAGGGCAACCATGTTTTTTTTATAGTAAAATCGTGCTGTTCGTTGAGAAGTTGATTGATCAATGGAGATTCGGAACAGCTTCCGTAAACATCATCTGGGTGCCGCCCTGCAGAGCTGTTTGTCTTTCTATGACGTGATAGAGAAGCTGAGAAAGGAGTAGATGGTATGCTCTTTTCAGTGGCATGAATCATGGCCGCATGTGATGAAAAAGTTGAGCGGGCATTGATCTCCCCAGTAATACCTGAAGTTATTACTTCTGAGGTGGAGGGTTCAATATAGGAAGTGCGACCATTACAAACAAGCGCATCTATACTAGTAGATGGTAGAGTAAGCGCACCCAGCTCGTTGCATTTACTCCGCAGTCCCCCCGTCATGGCTCAAAGTGCCGTAAAGTTTTCAAAATGTCAGTAACCAACGCCGATTAATTAGTTGTTGTCAATGAGAGGTTAGTGACTTGGCTTAGATGGAGTGTGAACGTACACAAAGGTAGACCAACGTACGTGCTAGCCAGCAAACAGAGTTCTCAATATACAAACGAAAATGGGGAAAGCACTCGCCGTACAGTGACCAGCTTGTGAGCCTCTTCTAATGCTAATTGCGCCTTATGCAAGGAGTCGTGCATAAAGAATGGACGACAAATCGACAGACTACCTTGCCCTTACAGTAATCTTTACGGTTTATCACCCCCTTCTATTCTGCTAAGAACCTTCCGCACTGCACCCTGGTTGTCGCTTATCGAACAGCCAACAGTACTTTCGTACTTCCTTGGGTGCGCGCGCAGGGTGCGCAGGAAGCTGCGTATTTAACTGTTCCTGATGGGCGGGTTTAGATCATCACGTGATCGAGGGATCCGGATTCTAGGGTGAAAACAAAGAACGGGCTTCAATAATCACTGTCAGAAGGGGCGGTTCCACAAACTACGCAGACTACACAAACTACACAGTACATACGGGAACGTTCATTCCAAGTGCTTATATTAGCACAACAATGTTCATGAATTTTCGTGGATATTTAATTTCTTAAAGGTCCAGCAGGCTTTTAATCCAAAAACGGTGCTTCATTCAAAACACTCCTGTTTGGATTTCACTAGTCATGGTTTCCCTGGAATGAAAGTCTGAGCAGTGGGAGAGGGGACCGGAGGGACGGGGGGCTGGGATGGTGTACGATCGTCTTGTCAGTGAGGGGGTGTCGGGCGGACAAGATTTTGTCCCGGTGTGCTGCTGCGAACGTGGTGGTTTTGGTGGATAAGAGTGTTGTGTTAGAGTCCGTGTTTCTGTGTGCCTATTGCTCAAATAGAGTGTAAGAGGGTTTCATGAGGAGGAAGGGAAGAGCCAAGTTTCGAGGGCCTTTCTGAATGCCAAGTGATTGTCAATATTGCGATGTGCAGGGGCAGGGAGTTCCAGATGATCAGTGCTTGGACGGAGAAGGAGGATCCGCCCAGTTCTGGTGTAGTTGTAATGTGGGACAACTAGGAGAGATGCTGTGCCAGATCAAAGTGTCCTTGAAGGGTGATGGCGAGTGACTGTCTGGAGGATTTGCAGGCCGGTGTTGTGCATGGCCCGGTGAGGGATTCACATGTCTTTTAAAGGTAGTGCGTCTAGACCTGAGGAGGCATCCTTTCAGGATAAAGCAGAGCATTCCTACAGTTTGAAAAACGTTTGTTTATTGTCACTTCTCTCCCCCTGCAGACTGTTGAGGGATATATCAACAGGATGTGCGAGTGTGGGGTAGTCGGTTGATGCCCAGTATATGCAGTCTCAGTGGGCAATGATTCTCTCTAATCATCATACACAAACAATAGCACTTTCCCCAGTCAGTTGAGCACTTAAATCTGTCTCCTTGCAACAAATAAGTAATCCATTCTAATGCTGTGAAATTCCAAACCTTAGTACACCAGTCTTGTTCGCAAGGGGGTTCCTTCACTCTCCAGTGTTGAGCTATAACCGAAAGTGCTGCCAGATTGAGGATCGTGTATGCCTTAGTCCTGGGCTTCGGCCATGATCTGTCTTCGGGAGCCCCCAATCGTAATACACATTCTTTGACACCTCACCTAGTCTGAGTGGCAAGCATTTGCACCATATTGTCATTAATGGCTTTCCAAAAGTCTAACACTTCGTGCAGCTTCACCATATATGAACCCAATCAGCCCGTCCCCCCACATTTGCACAAGCACTCCTGTGGTGATTTCACGCTCATTGAATGCAGCCACGCTGACGTGTAATGCCACTGAGTCATAATCGTATACCAAATTTCTCTTGCTGCATGTCCCACGTGTGCTTTGGGATGTCCCGCCATAACTGTTCCCAAAGTTCTGGATCTACGGTCTCCCCTACTGCCCGGTCCCATCTATTCATGTATGCATTCTGTGGCCAGGGGGCATTATCTATCAGAAGTTTATGAATAGTGGAGACCAGCTTCCTGTCTCCCTGACTGATGAGGTATTTCTCAAAATGCATGAGGCATCTGGTTGCGGCCACTTTGTTACTGGGGGCTAGGAGCAAGCCAAAGAGCTTTAGGTACTGTAGCCTATCCCTTTCTCTCAATCCCACCTCCAATTTGCATTGCTCAAATGATTTAGCACTTTGAACCTGCAACATGTCCCCCACCTTCATGCACTCCATGGCCTTCCACTGGAAAATGCGCCCCACACCATCCCTGGGGAGAATTGGTGATTGTGGAAAAGTGGGTAAACGGGGAGGGAAATTATGTTATACCATACAAGTGTACTGCTTTGTCCCATGTGTCTGCCAACAATCCAGTGATGGCGCTTTTGTGCACATTTTGTGGCCTGTCCCCTCTAGGCAGCCACAGGACTTCACTTAGAGGGGTGCCCGTCAACGCTCTGTCCACACGCACCTATATTTCTTTTGGGGTTCCCTAGAAACTAGTCTTTAATAATCCTCAACTGTGCTGCTATGTAGTAGAGGTGGACATTTGGTAGCCCCAGTCCCCCTTTGTGTAGTGACACCATGAGTGTCTTCAATGCGACCTGCGGGGCCTTATTGTTGCACACAAATGTTATGAGCATCTGATTCAGCACTGAAACAACTGCTGAGGAATAGGGATGAGGAGTGCTTGAAAATAGTACAGGATCCTAGGTTGGATCACCATCTTAATGGTATTGATTTTCCCGAGCCACGAAACTGACAAGGGACCCCGATTGCGCAGTTGCGTTTTGATGGATTCCAGTAGGGGGGTGATAGTTCACCCCGTACAGCCCTGCTAATGTTTGGGTGAGCATCATCCCTAATAGTTTGATGCCTTGTGCTGCCCATTGGAACGAGGTGCCTTATTTCGCCTGCGTCAAGGTGTCCCCGGTGATTAACCGGTTTAGAATTTTTGATTTTTGTTATGTTAAACTTCCATCCCGCCACCTCCCCAAATTTCTCCATCTCCCATACCTTTTCTGGGAGGGAATGCTCCCGGTCTGTGAGTGTGAGGAGCATGTCGTTCGCTAAGTCCATCACCCTATGGTCTTTGTCCCCAAATGGGATCCCCCGGATTGATCCCTGTGATCTAATCCTAGTAAGGAATGGTTTTAAGTGGATTGCATATAGAAGTGGCGCTAGGGGGAAGCCCTGTTTGATGCTACGTCCCAGCCGAATGTGCTGGGATAGTTGACCATTGATTAGAAGACGTGCAGTTGAGCTATTATAGTTAGCCTGAATTATTGCAGGAATGATGCCCCCTTGTCTCCATGCTTTGAAACAGGAAGGGCCATTGGATGCTGTCAAATGCTTTTTCTGTGTCAAGTGAGAGGAGGACTGCTGGCGAACCCTTCATCCCTATTTTCTCAATTATGTGGCACACCCTCTTCATTTTATGGGACGTTTGCTGCTGTTTGATAAATCCCAATAGGTCAGGGTGTATTCATTTTAGAAGGACTTCTTCCATCCTGTTTGCCAAGACTTTCGTGTATAACTTTGTGCAATGGGCCTGTTGGACCCACATAGCGAGGGGTCTTTGGCAGGTTTTGGGAAGAGGACCAATTTTGCTTCTTCCATTGTGGGAGTAATGGGGTCTGGGTTGTCGAACGTGTCAGTTGAGTTATGTAGGGGCCAATTGTTTCTGGAATGTTTTTTTATAAAACACAGCCAGATTTCCATCCTGGCGGAGTGTTTAATGAGCAGAAGCTCCCCGAGTGCTCTAAGAACCTCTTGCATGGTGCTACCAGCCTTGAGTTGCTCTCGATCGCCTGGGGAGATCTTCTGCAATGGAAGATCTCCCCAGGCCTCCTCCTGGCATGATCGGGCCATCTGAGGAATACAGGGAGGAGTAAAATGCAAGTAATTGTTCCATAATATCCCGTCTCGCGGTCACCTTAGCTCCCTGGAGGGTTATCTCATGAATAATTTGTGATGCCTCTTTGCCTCAACTGGCATGCCAGCAGCCTGTCTGCTTTATTCGCATTCACATAATATCTGTAGTGCAGATGCAGCAGCCCTTTTCTCTGCTTTCCTAGTGTGAAGCAGGTCAAGCTTGCCCCTGAGGTTTCTGTACGTTTACGTTTCGTCCCTGCATCTGTTTCCATTTTGCACATTATTTCTTCGAGCTCTTGCTCTAGGTCTATTTCTAGCACCGTAACTAGTTTTGCCCTTGCTGCCTGCATCGATATGAGGTCATCCCTAAGAGCCCCATTTGTGACGCTCCAACACCTCTGAAGAGGCGTTACAGTGCGAAGAATTCTGGATTCCATCACGTCCCTCAGTACCTTATTGGCGAGCACCCCTTGGGGAAACAACCACTTCCATAGCCCTCTCTAATCTGTTGGCAGGTCAATCGTGATTGTCGGGAGGGCATGATCGGATAAGTGGATGGCACTGATGCTCCAATCCCTAATACTACCTAACAGGGATATCGAGGCCCGTATGTAATCCTATACAGGAGAAAGATTTATGTAAGTGTGAGTAGAAGGAAATCCCTCCTAGGACCCCTTCAATGACATTCAGGTGTCTTTCAGAGCCAAATGATCAATTTTCACACCGAGCTCGGTTGGGGAGGGAGAGGGTTGCCCATGGTAGTTGCTCG
Source organism: Ambystoma mexicanum (assembly GCF_040938575.1). NCBI lineage: Eukaryota > Metazoa > Chordata > Amphibia > Caudata > Ambystomatidae > Ambystoma > Ambystoma mexicanum. The sequence goes on along the minus strand of NC_090923.1, from coordinate 1,403,895,388 downwards.
TACGTCTATCACTCTGTGGCTCCCAGGCCAGGTTGAAATCCCCAATTAGCAGGATTTCCTCTTGCCCAAAAGCCTCCAAGTTTGCTTGGGTTGCCCTGATGAAGCCATCTTGCCCAGAGTTGGGGGCATATATGGTCGTAATCGTGAGCAATGTCAACACACTTTGCAAAGTAAGGACTAGGTACCGCCCTTGGCTATCCTCCCGTGAGTCCAGGACCCAAATAGTCGCATGCAAGCAAATTGCAATGAGCACCCCCGCACCCATCCCCTGGGCATTATAGTGAAACAGGTGTGTGTATTGCTGCAGTTTAAATCGATGCCGGTCTTGTGTCCTTGTGTCCTAGTGTGGGTCTCTTGGGAGGCTACAATGTCTGGCTCTGGGCTCTGTTCTGGAGGAATCTGTCCACCTTCTCTTTTAGTAGGGGAATTTAACCCCCTAACGTTAAGTGTTGGGCACTTGAAATCGTGAGCTGGGAGTTCTGCTTAACTTCCCCCCCACACTGCGCTTTCCGCTATTACCACCACCCATGCCACGCCCTACCTGTAACCCCAACTTTAGTCCAACTCCTCCCCCACCCTACCCATAACCACAACTGTCTTTGTCCCCCCCACTTCTTCTGGCAGATTCCGTATGCAGATGTTGGATCTCCAATATCTATTTTTTAAATCGCATTGGAGTTCTAGGTTGTGGGAGATCCTGACCAGGTCCACAAGTGTCTCTTCAATTTTCCTGTTGTCCTCCGCTATTTCCTGCAGCGCTCTTCCCATTGTCTGTCTGCTCTCCCAGTGTTGTGACATCTTTTTTCAAATTATGGATTGCTAGTTTAACTTCGGTCGTAAGCATCGCAAACTGAGTCTGGAAGGAGGCTGAGAGCTTATTTTGGAAGTCATTAACCGTCCTCTAGGTCTGTTTTGTATTCATGGCGGTCGTGTTGCTGTGTCGGCGAGCATCTTCCTGCTCATGATCTAGTACTGTGGGTGAGGTGGCATTGGGGTACCCGCCCAGCAGTGGTGTAGGGTTCCCTCCCTTGATGCTGCTGATGGGTGTCGGCTGTGGGTGTATCCCGACACTTGCCTCCTAGCATTAGGCGTTGTTCCTCATGTCCCCCCGGTGGGTGCGCCTGGTGGTCGGCAGTGGTAGGTGCCTCTGTCCTGTTTCAACTGGAACTACGTGGAATCCACCAAAGCATGACTCCCACCCGGGGCCTGGGTCGCTCCTCCCCTTTACGTTGTCTTTGCTGATGTAGGGCTCCAAGTTAGGGTGGGCTGCCTATATTGGTAGGGAGGTAGATAGTCCCTGACTTATACGGTCCGTAAGAGCTCCCACTGCTCACCTCTCCTCTGGGAGTTCCCCCCCGCCTGGCCTTGACTGTGGTGGTGTTCATGATCGTGATGCTTGTCGTGCAGATTGGATCTGCTTGAATAGTCAGGCTGCCTGTGATCACCTCCCAGGGGTGCACCCTGTGTTCGGAGATACTGCTGGTGGCCTCTCCACTGGTGCAACCTACTCCGTAGCATGTGGGACACCCCTATGCCCTGGGGTTCTCCCAGCTACACCCTCTGCCTGATCACCACTTTTCCCAGGGAGTCACTGTCGTCAGTCACCTTCGCTAGGCGGATCATCAGCTGGCAGGCAGGGTACTTGGTGCGTTCCATCTTTGCTAGTATCTGACAAATGCTGTTTCTCTCTTGTAAGAAACCCCAAGGTAAAAACCAGGTCACTGTGCACGGTTTATTCTTTTTTTATTTGAAAGAAAATTATTTGTATCTCTGGTTTATTAAAACCTTTATACGAAAATGACATACATCAACTGTATCACATTACAATCCATCCGTTGTTTAATACAATCATGGTTTAGCTTAACTTAATGCATACTACTTGGAATTCATTTTTTTCGCTGTCAACATTATTCACTTTCTTTTCCAAATTCCCCTTCCCAAATGGCCAACTCTCTCGTCACTCCTTTGTAAATTTCCTTAATTAAGTGCAGTGATTTACTTATGGTTGTTGCCTACCAATAACTGGAGCCAAAACTCCTTCGAGCACAAATTAATTTGCCGAAACAAGCAAAACCCCATGCAAATCTACCAAAATATTGATAAGATAAAGAACGTTTATATGAGGAATATAAAATTTGTGTTCCCAAGTCTCTAAAATTCCTTGCACTTTACAAAGGCGACAACCACTCAATTTCTTTACCAAACCTCTTCCGGGATCCCAGGTCTCCAATGTGGGTGATTTAGAATTGTATGCAGTATCACTTTCTTACTATTGACTAAGGAGTGTATCGATTTCAACTGCAGCTCCAGCTGCATAGCTACCAGCAGTGTGTACTTCGGGTGTCCCAAAATTCCTTTCCACACCAAACCTTTGATGATATCCAAGTCTTTGTTCCTGGAGTATCTACTACTTCAGCACCATATAGTAGTGATGGTGTGCACATATACCTTGATCTCCTTTGTGAAGGTGGGCACAGTCAATGTATGCCCCACCCTGACCAAAAGCCCCCTGGAAAGAGGCGATTGGGGGGATCCCCCACTACAAGTGGGGAGAGACTGATGAGACTATTCACTAGCGTTTCCACCACCAGCCTTCAAACTCAAGCCACACATGGCCGAAAGGTAAACACGGGTACTACGTCTACCCACTCACATTAAAACGCCCCCACCTTTTTGTTTTGTATGGTATTTGAGAGAAAACGTACATCAATCCGAAGGCCATGTCTTATCCCATTCCTCCGTGTTCCAAGCTTCTCTCGCTGGCAACCGTGACCCAAAACCAAAAATGGCATCCTTTTGAGTGAGATGCCAACAGTACCCCCTCCGGATTGTTGTAGCAATCCGTAACACTGTTTCATCAGAACTGAACTTGCCAATGCTAGGCAATGGCTACCTGTTGAGGCAATACTCTGCTGGCATATGCCATCCAAACTCTGCCAGTGTTGCCAAATGTTTTGCATGTGCCGAATGCTTTTAATCTGTCTCGATGGAGTAGGTTCTGGTGTAAGATTGTCACTCTGCCAATAAGTAGATATAGAAAAGTCCCTGGGGACCCCGACATATGCTGCGTTGTAAGCTTTCCTTTTTGAGGTGCTGGTGTTTGGAGTGTGTACACTGTCCTCATATCCAATGCCAACTGATGTCCTCTGTACTGTTTCGGTACCGTAATGGAAATGGAGCAGAGGTGGTCCACCAGCTTACTGTAACCTCTTCGACTGGCTTCTTCTTCATCAAGTGAATGACTTGCGGAAGCATTCTCCTATTCCTGTTGTTCAGAGGCAGCACAGTGTGCCTCCCCCTTCAAACTGGGGAATAGTGCAGTTGCACACACCCTAACCAGATCAGGCTGATGGTCCAGGAGACTTGCACATATTCTGTACAAGTGTTGCCAGCAATCTAAGATGCCCCTCTCTGAACAGTCCCCTACTACCGTGCAGCTGGTGTCACTGTTGCTACACTATGTGTGGGTACTGTAAGGAAGGCATGGTATCAACAGTAAGACAGACACAAGTGACAACAGTTCAAGGTGGTTTCTTGAACTTCAAAAAGGGTTTGAAAAACGCCTATCTAATCCTAAATCTACAGATGGGAGCAAGCTACGACCATCAAATAAGAACTCGGTCCTAGTAGTGTCTAGTGAAAATAAAAGGGCCTATACTAATAAACCTATTTCCAGTCCTTACCTCTAAATGCAAATAGTGTGGAAAATGGTGTTTACGAGAAAGGAAGAAGTGGTCACAAAATTATGTCAGGATGTTGGCCTCCCTTCCCTACGTTTTCAACGTGGGATAAGGCGGTACACTCTAGCTTGGCACAGTCTCTGGCTTCTCTAGCACGAGGATACAGTTCAGTCATTGGCATCATGGCATTCCGTGCCCACGTCTCTTTGCCTTTCAAAGTCTCTTCTTTCAGAGGGCCTGATGCGACAAACAAACATTAACTTATTTTCCTCTCTGGATTTCACAAGTACTCAATTTTTCAGGTGATTCTCCATTCACCTTGGATCCCCCTCAGCCGGGCTCAGATCCTCTTTACACAATGTTCAATTAGTCTCCCTCCGCAGGGCTCAGTCTTTTTCAATGTAACTTTCTTTGCGCTACTAACATCGAAGACTTTCGATTGTGCATGGGATTTTGCTTGACCCTTTGTAGGACCACTTCGACTTACAATTCTTTATCACTCTTTCGCTTTTGCCACCTCAGTTGGATACCTTACAGAGACTTTAGAATGAGCATGCATGCGCTGCAGGACCACTCTGTCCAAGGTATCGTATCTTGGCTTCAAGGTTCAATCACTCATCTGTGGTTTAATTTTGGCTTGCGTTGATTATCACATACGCTTCATACACTGTTCGCTTCAGCGTTCACTATACAATGATGCTGCTTGCAACCTTGCCTTCAACACAGATCGGTCTGGTACAAGGCATAAAATAAGCGGCACCGATATTTGCGATATAATAATGCCGGTTTGCTGTGAATTTTAATAATCCTGTAGCAGTTACTAAGATGATTTTCCACCAAAAAAAAAAAGATTGTGCCTTTTATTATACTGCCTGCCTCTGTGCACAGCGTGCACTGCAGACGAGGCAGGCAGAAGCACCCGGGCTGGGCTCAAAACATTGTATCAATGTTATGAGCCCAGCCCGAGTGCGACGTCATCCCGACGTGAGAGGAGGATCTCCGCCCCCCCCCACTCTCACACTCCAGCTTCAACTTTGAAGAGGTAAGGAGGCCGAGGGAGTCGGAGTGCTAGGGAGGCTTGGGTGGGGAGTCGGGCCCTTTTCATCAATTAATGGGTGCTGGGTGTAAGTGGCTGATGATAAAATGTCTCCCGCCCGTTCGGGAGAAATATTATTCTCAGCCACTTGCTAACACCAGACCCCGCCATAATAACGCAGCAGGCTGCGTTATTACGGCGGGTGCTGGGTGTTCGAGAGCATCGGCTCACGCAGCCTGCACTATTCAAACAGTCTGTCACAAAAGGAATGAATTTCCATTTGCAACTATGAGCCACTTTTTTCATTGGTGCCCGAGACAATGTTATGGGCCAGTCCAACCCTGTCCATGCTTGCCTCCCTAGTGGGTGGTACCTTTCTTTTCAAATGTGCAACCGGGCCCGAGTGTATTGGTAAGTGCTACCAATTTCATAGATGTATCAGAACCCAGGTGCATGAAGATTTTCCCAGAATTGCTCAGTTTGGTTAACAGAATAAGCCAAGTAGTAGGTATTGCAAAAGACCACATCAATTGGTTGAAGTTAGAAATTGTGATTGTGTTTCAAATGATTGCAACATGCCCCACAATTAAAACGTGTTCTAGTGGGTATGGGGCAAGGACTGTGGGTTTTGGGCACCCAGGTAAGGTTCATCATGTTAGAGGCCCCATAGAACATTTATGAAAAATACACTTACTATCAAGTATCAGGACGGTCAATGTTTGGGAGGCTAAGCATTAAAACCAAAAGACCACTTTTATTTATTTATTTTTTTTACCAAGATCATAAAAGTTGTTCAAGATTACAGCTGTGATTAACACATGTCTAGAGTTTACATGGCTGACAGTTTACCACTTGGAACATGTTGGGAGGCTGCAGAGACTGAGACCATCAGGAAAAGAGTTGTGGCTGAAGATCTCAATCTTTGCAAATGGGGAAGCTGGAATTGTCTTGGGTTTCAGATGCTACACATTGCGCAGTACTGAACATTTGGGGCAGCTTATGGTGTCAAGGTAGAAATCTGCAATCGCTGGGTATTGCTTGTTCAGTTTTTGTTTTGGCTGAGTTCATGAGTGTGTAGGGGACCTTTCCCTTCTGTGTTCTTTTGGCTGAAAGTTGACCAAGCCGAGTTCGAATGTGTATGCGATTTATAAAAATGTGCGTTATGCAAAGTAGTTTGTTTCCTTCCTGCAGAGCATTCATCTAGTTTGGTTTGTGACTGGCCCTTAAAAGTTGGTCAGGCACACCGTGACTGGATCAAAGCTCCTGTCGCTCATATAGCAAGGCAGTGAGGTGCCATTGCTAGGTGCATTCTCAAGGTGTCTGGCTATCAATATTTAATGTATTTAATCTCTAGTTTATAACCAATGACATTCCCCTTATCTACACAGCCAAATCTTGACTTGGCCCCTCTCAGTGCATGGGCTTGGCAGGGCCAGAATGAATAATGTTGAGCATGTCACAATGTTTAAATGCCTGACCCGGTCTATTAATGGCACCAAACCTCTAGTAGACCCTCATGGAGCCATCCATTACAATGTGTAGGGCGCAATTCTGCAAATCTCTCCTGGAAAGATTACAAGTATCGGAATTAATTTATACCTTATTATTTCTACATTTTAGAACCGTTGTCCACCTAACAGGTCTGACCTGGACAGCATTGTTCTCTCGTTGCATCCCTTCTGACCTAAGCACCTTAAAAATCTACTTGATCAATAACCAACCTTCAAGGATCCAAGAAACCCAATGCCAGGGTAGGATAAAAGTAGAAATACGCGGAGTGACCCAGAGCACACATGGGCTCCATCTGTCATCCATTGGGGGTTGAGAAGATGCATGCCGATGAGCTATGCAACATTAGTATTCCCATTAATTCTGCGCTGACGGCCAACTACGTTTTTCTGGGAATTGTACACCAATGTATGGCATGGAGTTCCTACAATAATCTGAAGTAGTCGGGCTGCGTAGTCTTTAGGGAAGCCCTAGAAAACTGTCTTCTTCCCAATGCAGGTATACCATTTTCCTCCAAGGGCAATAACTGTATTTTCTAATTAAGTTTAATGAATTTATCTGATTTCTATATAGAATCCCTTCAGAAAATCAGACTTCATGTATGGCTGTAGCAATCAAGGATTGCAGGCTTCTAAAGCATCTATAGCTGGACGGTCTGTTGATTGTATTGCACACACAGTCTTTAATTGATGTCTTGTTAACAATATGAAGGACGCAGCACTGTGCTGCAATACTGACTGCATGACCCAGCCACACACCCTTGAACTGAAAAATGTTCTTAGAGCTTTATTTGTTTGGCCACATTCATGCAGCACACATTTACATTTTACAGACATTGCACTGATGTTATACTTCAGAGGTACATAGAAATAAATAATTTCTGCATTCTTGCTAATTCTATATCTTGGGGTACAACTACTTCTGGTGACATTCAATATTAGTACAAAATTGCTAATCAAATTAGTTCATTTGCTAATCCCAAAAATTTTAATTAGCTAAATTTGCTAATCAATTTTTGAAAACTAATTAATTTATGCCTTGTGGTATCAGTCTCCCCAACTCACCGGCTGTGCTGACTTCACTGGCACTGCTTTGTTGTAGGAAGCAAGGACAGTACCACACCGGCAAGCAATTCTCCCTGCCTTGACTATCGACGCGTGAGACCCCCATGTACCTCTGACACAATGCAGGATTCTTCAGCCTTGTTTTCTAGTCTTACGTTTTCTATTCTCAATAGTTCATGAAAGTAACTGTTCCTTGTCGAGAAGGTCAAGGGTACTTCCCTCCTTGCAATCTCCTTATCTTGGAACTGCTGTTTCCTTGTGTGCTTAGCATCGCTCAGAGTGTGGTCTGGTGATCTGCCTTTTATCCATCTGGGGAAGCGTAACTGAAGTCTCAGTGTGTTTAATGCTCATTAACTGCCTGACCATTGTATTGGGACATGTCGGGTATATGGCTCGGGTGGTAGTCTGTTTTTTTCTCATATCGAGCTGTCTGTGAGAAAGTGTTAATGTTGGGAAAGGGCGGGGGGGCATCCTTTGTCCCACTCCCGGAAGACCCCATCACCCAGGTGATCCTCCCGCACTGTTCCACCCTCACGAACTGGATCCAAAAACCATTGCCGTGTCCTGGTCACCTGGATGACTAATCCCAGGGGACTAGCGGGTGAGACACCTTCAGGTTTCTCACAGTACCCTACCTGAACCTTTGCTGGGCAGGTCTTTTAAATAGGTCAACCCCTATCTTATCTGCCACCCTAAAAGAGCCTCTTCTGTTGCTCATCCCCTTCCCTGGTCTAGCGTGCCCAGCTGAGCGAGAGAAAAAAGCCAAAGGTGGTGGTTTTTCTCTTTTCCTCAACAGTTTCCTTTGTGTTTAAGGAGAAGAGGCATCTCCTTTTTGTTTGGAAAGCAGCGTTTATCGCCAGATTCCTCCTAATCCTTACTTGACTTTCATGCATGAATTGTGGACATATTCTGTATGTGTTGGCATATAAAAATTGGAAAAGGCATCTGCCTGCTTGCTGACGTATTTGCCTGGAAGGCTGCGTCCCTCCAAGACTAGCAGGAACATACCAAGTTGTCTGCATCTTTAATATTGTATTTACTGGAAGTTGGGGTGGGTTCATTCTGCCTGCACAGTTTACACCGCTCTGGTGGCCTCTACCGCTTAAGCCCAGCTGATGCGGGAACAGGGTCATCCCATGAAAACTTGAGCCACTATAATTCGATGCGCTGCAGATGGAGTGCAGCCACATCCTTACCTGCACCCCTTTACCATATTCCTTTGGAATGTTCCTTATGTCTGAATTCTGAAGGGCCAACTGTAAAGACTTCCTTGTGTTTATTAAGGAGGCTTTAGTATTTATATTAAGGTGTGTGTATAGCTGTAGGGGCCCCAACCAGTGCACCCCCTCTTTGTCTCCACCAGAAAGGGCATAGACTTGCGAGCTCAGCAGGCGTTTAATCAGGGTCTTCTGTGCCTAACCCTTGTAGAACCTGTTGGTAGGGTGATCAGTTCATCCTCTCCTCACCCTCCACCGTACCAGAAGAGTACCAAGCTCAGTTGAAGTCTGCATACATCAGACTTAGTTTAAAAAGCCCAGAGCTGACCCATATGACCCACTTAGCTATCAGCCTCACTCAAACACTCCTTGGTAACGTCTTGAAAAATTCATATACCGTCAACTCCAGGATTTTGTTGAAACAAACCAACTCCTGAATAAGGCACAGCACAGATTTAAACCTTCTCGGGAGTACAGTATCTGCTCTGCTCCACCCGGAATACACTAAAAACAATACAGATGAAAACTGTGTGCTCATTCTCCTAGACATCTCAGCCACTTTTGACACAATCGTGAGTTCCTCCTGAAAATGTTTGTATTAAACGGCTCAGCACTGGATCACCTCCTTCCTCAAGGGTAGAACAGAAGCCCCTATCATGGGGGGGCCCTACAATTCCCAGCCTTGCCCACTTAGAGTGCCCCAAGGATCCACACTCGCCTCTACTTTTCAACATCTACATGACCTCATCAATGGATCTGGTATCTTCTCAGGTGACACAAATCTACAATTTGTTAACCACCTGTCAACGCTCCAGACATTAAAAACCTCCTTGCACAGGTGAACGCATGGATCCACGCAAACCGACTATAACACCACCCTAGCAAAACGGATCTGATATCCTATAGGTTCTAACTCGACCACAATCTGTTGGCCTGATGAGATGCCCAAACCCATAAACCACAGTAAGGAATCTTGGAATGAGCATGGACAACACCCTCCCTCTTGATCCACAGGTCCGAGCCATCATCAGAAGTTGTGCATTCTACTCCGCACCTTACTGTGACAAGTCGACGTAAACCGCATGGACCAGTTCGTATAACTTCAACCTTTTATTACTGATACCATTCTATTACTGCAGGTGGCAGCAATGCAGGATTCTCTCCAGGAGCATTTCCCTCCAGGTCTTTCTGAGAGAGCCGGCGTGTTCCTTCTCTGCTCCCTTGAATCCTCTTCCGTCCTTCTGTGTCTCCCTTCTTCTAGTTTCCTTCACCTTGTGCATCTCCACTGGTTGTGGCTGGTATAACCCCCCACCCCCCACCAAGGGGGAGCGTTGACCTGTTTTTCTCCATTTCCCTGGCTGTATCCCGCAGGCCCCCTCTGCTGCTCTCCCCCTCCTCACCCCCCCCCCTCCATCCCCGATGGAGGGTAGGCTATCTCGGGGTGTGGTTGCCGTGGCCATCTCCTGATGGCTGGCTGGTATCGGTCTCTCTTGCTGCTGTTGTGCTGAGGTGACCCCCGCCCCCCACCCCATTATGATGTAAGGTCGTGATGGCTGTGTACCTTTGTGAGGCAGCAACTTGTGGTCGGTCTGTGTGTTGACGTGAGGGCCCTGCAAGGGCTCTGGTGGTTTCCCGGTGTGTACTGTTGTCCGCAAGGTTTGTTACATACTGACCGGCCAGCAGTAGGTCACACTTAACCTTACTTAACATTCGCCCACAGGGCCATAGCCATAAATTCTCTAATTTTATCCAAACTAGACTATGCGAACATCCTCTCCCTCGGACTCTCAGATTTTCTAATGAGGATTGTGAGAAACCTGAAGGTGTCTCACCTGCTAGTCCCTGGGGATCTGTCATCCAGGTGGCCACGACACTATCGCTTTTGGATCCAGTTCCTGGGGGGACCAGTGCGGGAGGATCACCTGGATGAGGGGTATTTGGGGAGTGGAATTGGGACCCCGGACGGTGAGACACGGTATCCCCTTCCCTGTAACACCTTTTCCCCACAAACACTTTCTCACGGACAGCTTACTGTGAGAGAAAACGGACTAACACCTAAGCCGTATACCATGTGCTAATACAATGGTCAGGCAGGGTAATGCAATTACTGATCATTACACACACATGACTTCATCATACTGCCCCACACGGATAAAAGGCGGAGCACGAAAGCACACTCTGAGCAAGGCAAAGCACACGAGGAAGCAGCAGTTCCAAAATGGCAGTTTAATACAAGGAGAAAGATGGGAAGACCAAAGAGTGTTGCAAGGAGGGAAGTACCCTCCACCTTTTCAGAGAAAGACCATTACTTTCATGAGCCTTTGTGAATAAGAAACATAAGACCCGGACTCAAAGCTGAAGAAACCTGCATTGTGTCAGAGGTACCCGGGGCTCTCCTATGTCAATAGTGAAGGCAGGGAGGATTGTTTGCAGCTGTGGTGCTGTCCTTGGCTCCTACAACAAAGTGGTGCCAGTAATGGCAGCACAGCCGGTGAGTTGGGGGAGACTGATACCAGACCGGTCTGTGTTAAAGCCAAGGTTGCAAGCTGCAACATTGTATATAGAAAACTGCATAGAACAGTGAGTGAAGTGTATGTGACAAGCGATGCGAATATAATTCACAGCAGATGAGTGACTGAACTTTAGAATCCCAAACAAGACAGGTACCGTAAACAGTGGTCCAGCGCCACATGAGTGCTCATTCGAAGGCCTCTGTTACGTATCCAACTGAAATGTGGCAAATGTAAAAGTAATTGTGAAATCAAAGTAGTCCTGCAACGGGTCAAGCCAAACCCTGTGCACATTCGAAAGTCTTCGATAGCTGATAACTGAAATTGGCCCAAACCCGGCTGAGGGAGACAAATTGTATTAAGACGGGGATCTGAGCCTGGCTGAAAAGGGGACCGGGGTGAAACGCGAGTACTCTGAAAAAGAATATCCTATGAACATTGTGAAAAGGGTCTGAGCCCGGAAGAGGGGGATCCAAAGTGACGATCGTTGTATTAATGGGATCCCTGAGGGGGATCAAGGGTGAATAGTGAATCACCTGAATTGAGCACTTGTAGGAGGAAAGAACCTTTCATTTGTATTGTCCTTCTGCATGATGAGACTTTGATAAGCAAAGAGACTTTGGCACAGAAGGCCTGAGGCTAATGATTGAACTGTATCCTTGTGTTAAAGAAGCCAGAGATTGTGCTACGCTCGAGTGAACCGCCTTGTCCCGTGCTAGAAACGCGGGGGAAGGGAGGTTAATGGCCTGAACATCCTGACATCCTTTTGTGAACAGTTCTTTGTTTTTCGTAAACGCTACCCCCACACTATTTGCATTAAAAAAAAACATTTTTTTTAAGTAGAGGCCCTTTCATTTTGTCAAGACACCACTAGGACTGTGTTATTTAATGGTCGTAGCTTGCTCCCATCTGTAGATTTACAATTGGATAACAGTTTATCATACCCTTGTTGAAGTTGAATGTGTCTGTCTTACTGTTGATGCCATGCATTCCTTACAGGACTCTTCAAAGACGTCAAATTGCAGGGAAAAGACTGCTTGCCAGAATTAATCAATTGAACATATCCTGCTAGCATTACATATTCTCCACTGGCTACCCATTTAAAAAAAGGGGTTAATTTCAAAACCTTGTGCATCGCCCATTGTTCACACCACAAAGGGGACCCTTCCTCCTTCAGGAGTAAGTTTCAGTTCTCCACTCCCTCCAGGACAATGCTGCATTACTACTAATGCCCAACTTCAGCAAGAACTCGCAAGGAGGAACCTCTTTTTCAGTTCTGGCCACAAAACTGTGGAACACCCTACCCAAGTCTTTCTGCCTGGAAGTGAACCACCGAACTTTTAGGAAACTGCTTAAGACTTGGCTTTCAACCAACCACTTTGAAAGAAATTAAAGCAGCCAACTAAAAACTGTGCACTGGAAACTTGGGCTAATTTACAACCAGCCATTTTCTAAGCCCTTGTCCCGACCATCTGTGGGAAACCAATTGTATTCATGGGACCTTTGCTGCGCGCCATTGGTCCGTGCCTTAATCTCAGTGGAATCTACAACTAAGAGCCAGAAATCGACAACACCTTTACCCCTCCACTCCACCTCCCCATAAAATATTGCATTCCTACACTTCCTGCACACCAGATGACTTGCAGGTCAAGTGTACTTAACAGATTCAGACCCTATCGACCTTCTATCAACAATCGTGCTGTCAATATTTTCACTCCAGAATCCAGGCACAAACCTGCCTGGGTCGATACCAAATACAAACGAGATTTTCATATTGGCACCCAAGTAACTGGTTCTCACGACCTGCATCCATTGACGCCAAAGGTTTTTGCGTTGCCTTCCCGCTATTTGACTAATCTACCCTTCCCTCCTTTCTTACAGAGACATGAGCAGCAAGGCTAACATTGTCAGATGAGCGCTATATAAGAGCACTTTACATTACCTAGATTCATTTACATTACCTAGGACCCTGACTGTCTCTGTTGGGTCTGCTCACCTTCATCTTGTGAATGGGAGATTGGGTATTGGTGCTGCCTCCCCGTGCACACACTCTTTCCCTTTACTCTCTATAAGGACCCGGATTGACCGAGCTCAGCTGGAGTATTTGTGATCACCTTTTGTATCCACTAATGTGGTAGTAAGGCAACAACCTCCCTTTGTTACCTTTTGAACTATATGTAGCCGAAGGGGTGCAGCTGTCCAAGCCTAACGAGCATGTAAAATGGTCTTCCGTGACACATTAAACATTTTTTTTTTTTTTTTTTTTTTAAGGTGTTTGTAGGAAATCTGTTTGGTCCCTATCCCTCCACCTCTTTGCCAGCCCCTTCCTAGAAAGAGTGGTATCTGGGTGTGTTGCCTACAGTGGAAACCTGTGCCCTGTTAAAGGGGGGATAAGAGGGTGGATATGTCAAGAGTGGTGAATGAATCAAAGCAATGGAGGTCATGTGAATGAATGATTCAGGGTTTGAAGAACGGGTATGGTGCTGGGGTAAAAAAGCAAGATCTTGAAGATGGATGGAAAGTTTGTGTGTATGGTCATGAGTATGTATGTATGGATAAATGCGTGTGTGTGTGTGTATAATCTGAACACATGGATTGATACAGAAGCATGTACGGATGGACAGATGAGTGCGGATGGGCAAAAATAGATGGCTAGCATTGACAAAACCAAGAGTTTTACACTTTTCATAGGCATTCATTTGTATCGGGGACCATAAAGACTGGGCTCAGCTTAAGGAAAATGCAAGGTGAAGGGCAAGCCATCATATGACTATTATGTGAGCTGGTAGCCCCTGCTGGCTTATTTAATACTGTCTTCCTTTGGCAGCTAAGGTAGGGACCCTGCAAATCAGAGCTGGGTACAAACTTAGATCTCTGTACCCTCACAGATTTCTTCTTTAATAATGTTTAAACACGCCTTCAATCTCCAATGGCCCAGGGCTCTAAACAATATCCAACAGAATGGCGGCGTAACGCCCTAACAAGCGGGCCAAAAGTAGGGAGGTAACGATCTGAAATAGAATAGACGTACTTGATGACACCATGTGTGTTATAGTATATTTACTGCTTGAGAACTGTGCAGCACAATGAGAATATTGTATTGTAGCATGACCTAGCACAATCCTACCTGTCATGCCCATGCAAAGAAGGCCTGGCATCAGACATCACGTAAACATGCCACTTATAACTGATTTAAGGAAGCTTTGCTAGTTTGCAGGAAATCTACCCGTTTCTGGTTTTGAAACATTTGAATAACGCTCTTTACCACCAGGACAACTGAAGCAACTACTCGACTTTGCCTGCACGTTTCACGCTCAATAGCGGAGCTTAATTTCCATGCATACCTCGAATCTTCCAACCAAGTGAGGTCCCCAATTGTGAAATGTAGTAATACCCCACAGATCTATGTGCAGGCTTAGGGGTTTACTTCAGCATAAGGGTAATGTTTATAGATTACATTAAATGTTATGCTTTCGTAGCCCATCCTCCTTACAGACTCCATTCAGCCTGGCTTCACCTTGTCTTGTGCTGTTTCTGTTCTGACCAACATCTCGCTCCCCAGTGAGAGAAGGATAGCAAATAAGAAACAAAGAGGGACATATGAAGAGGAAAGGATCTATGAAACTACCGAGGGGTGGGGGATTCTGTCTGAGAGATGGTTAGACTAGTACAAAGGAGAACTACTACTGGTGCGAAGGAGGACTGGCCGCCTCTCCAGGGGTAGCGGGGTACAGGACGTAGAGGCGCGTCATGGGCTGCAGGAACAGTAAGGAGGAAGAATTTAGGGTGGTGGTGCGGGGGTGGGAACTTGATGCTTGGCTGCACTATACGAGTTAACAGTATTTCAGTTGTGGACCATACGTCTCAGGCTAGCTTTATAAACCTGCATTCAAGTACATTAAAAGCAGCTATTATGTGCTGTTAGCACATACAGAACAGTTTAAATGTGCTATTTGCCTATTTGCACACGTCGGTGGATTGTATATACTACGTTTATGTAACATTTGACGTTTGTTGCTTTGTCTTTTAAATCTGCAGTTAGTTTAATGAATGTGTTGAATTTTATTTTTGTAATCATGTAATTACCCCCGACCCCCCCTTTTTTGTTTTTGTTTTTGTTTTTTTTTGTCCACGTTGAATCTGTAAAGATTATTGGTTTTCATTTTTCTCAGTGGGTAGTCTGCTGTGTTCTCTGCTTTAGGTACTAAGGAAGTTACGTGTGGGTACACAAACACAATTATGCCTATCTGTACCGGGAAGGGTCACTTTTTGATTGTTTATGCTCGGGAGAATTTGTGTTTTATTAGATGGTTGCCTAACAACAGCAACTCGCTGGCTGCAGTGTTGGTATGCTTCTGCACTGTTCAGTAGGTCCGAGCAGGTACACAGATTGTTCCCTAACGCAGCTGTCACGTGGCACTTTTTTATAGGTATTGGTTTGATTGGATGACTGATCCTGTCACTCCAATTGGGGCGTGCTTCACATTGTCTTGTAAGGGTCAGACACAAACCTGTTTATGTATGCTCAACAGGAAGGAAACTGTAAGCCTAACTACTTTCTATCCTTGGATGAACTCGAAAACCCCATATCCTTAAACAACTGCAAGACACGGTGGGAGGATGACCGCCAAAAAGGCTTTTTACTGCTATGTACAGTGTCTCTGAGACAAGTTACCAACAAAAGTAAGATGGGTCGCCTCCATCCTACACTTCAAGAAGGACCTGATGATCCTTCTCTTCAAATAACATTTTATTTTATTTATTTGGCATTTGTAACGCGCACTAGGCCTAAGGGCATCAAGGCGCATCTGGAGATTTCCACCTCCTTCGCTTCTCCATGCTAGCTGCCCCCTCCTTTTCTCCCCCCAAGTAGTAACCCCCTGGGTGTACCCCATGTACCCGCCTATTGCGTCCAGCTTTGTGATTTATAAATCACATACATACATACATACATACATACATACATACATACATGAAACTTCGCCTGGCAAGGTTGGCTTAACCAGCTTCTTTCAACCTAAACTCAAAAGGGAAATTCTGTGAGAACTGCTCCTGTCTGGTGGGAAGGCCCACTCTGTGCTAAGTACTGGGTTGCAGAAGCGTGATGGTGGGTAAATGTCGAAGTACATGTGATCCGGGGTTTGTTCGCTGCTTATGGGTAGCTGTGTAAGTTGCTCACTATGAACGCCGTGTTTAAGAAATTCGTTTTGCTATCTTAAATTAATTCTTTGTGTACGCATCACACCGGGTAAGGACCTAGGCTCATGTTTGTTATGAAAAGCTGCTTATTAATACCTAGTCCTGCTGGAGAAAATGTACGTATACAGTGTGTGCAAAAAGTCCCTACATTGGAAGAAGCCCGATTGCTGCTTAGATGTTTGCTTTTGGTTTCTGTTTGTCTTGTAAGCAAACATTTTAAGACTCTAGTCCCGCCTTCCCTGGGGCATAGGAAGTGTCACCCTTCAGAGCCTACTCGAAGTGGCTTTTCACTAGTGTACCGGTCTCGAGAAGGCTGTTCTCCTTGTCAGGACGGACTTTAGATGAGTGCTGGCCAGGCCACTGTGGGCTCTTCTGGCACAAATTGCTGTGATTCGTTGTCAGAGGCCTTGTAATATCCATGGTTGTATGTTAAAATATAGTTAAAATCAAGTATAAAAATGAAAAGAAATGTAATCCGTGATAATCTCCAAAAATTCGATTAAAACAAATTCTGCACTAGTTTTTTATTTTGTGTCAATTTCTGAGACATGATGCCTTTCACTCCTTATGAGACCATATAGTGTTAGTAGATAACATTGGGTAAACATCTTACCCGTGAATATTTTACTTTTCTTTCCATATGAATCATTGGTCTTATTATTATTAATTTTTTTTTTTTTGTTTGTTTAGTTGCCTTTCTTTTTTACAACTGCCCAGGTTAAATACTCCGATTAGACTTTTGAAAAGGGTCTTCCCTTTATTATTTTTTTTATCGTACTGTGTCGCAGCTGCTTTCTTTATTGTTTGAGGTTTAAGTGGACATTAAATTCAATGTGTTTTTTTGTTTTAAATGTTTTCCTCCCCTACATTTGAATGTCATTTTTTTTCTGTGGGGTGTCTTCTTGCATTATCATATCCAAACATGCTGCCTAGTGGGGCATCCTGGGGGTTTTCCATGTGAAACTTTCTCTGTGTGGAGGAGTTCCTCTCCAATGGGGCTGTGCCACTTTAAGTGGCATGTTATGTCAGGGTGTAAAATGTCGCCACTGATTAGTGATATTTGACTGTTGGCAAGTAAGAACAGGTGTGTATGCATAGACTTGAGGTGGTGAGTGATGTCTAGTTCGCTAGTAGCTGCACCTTGAATTCTTGCCCCTCTGTTTTGTATGCTGCACCTATCGCCACCTTATTGGTCTTATGGCACCTGACCTATTCTAGTCCTTCATCTTTGGGTAAGAAGGAAGAGGGTGGGGGAGGCGGAGGGGCGATGGAGAAGGGGGTTAGACAAAAGATGAAACCAGTTCAGAGGGTAGGATGGTAAGGGAGTATTGTTTGTAATAGTAGGGATGCATGTGTCCCAACTATGCTTAGCTAATAACAGTTATAAGTGAACATTTCAGGAGTGTCTACCTCATGTTAATGCAAAGCATTTATGTGATGGCAATATCTAGACCAGACAAAGCATCGTACTGTATGCATGTGGTTGCCTGACAGGCTTGAAATGTGCCCAAGAGGGCCCTTGAAGGTTGGAGGCTTTCACCCGCTTAATTTCGTAAGACACAATCCTAGTGACTATGGGAGAGAGCTGGGGTTGCCAAGCCAGCTGTACAGATGTGTCAATGCCAAGAGTCGGAGTTTTTTTTTTTCAAACAACTTTTATTTAACATACTGTGGGAAAGAACAGTTACATGCATGCACATTTTTCCTTTCCAAACAATCACATTTATGGTCTAATGAACCAGTGGGGAATAATAACAGATTTGTGACCCCTGTACAAAGTCCAGGGCTCACTAACTGTTGAGCAGTCAACGTGGGCCTAGCCCCCCACCGCCAAACCGTTGGACCAAAACAACGTTTTTCAGCTGTGGGGGGTTTAGCTACAACCTCTGGGCAGTTCTTTGCGTAGTCCATGAAGGGCCTTCCTCACAGACAGGTATTTATTATACCTCCCTTCCCAGATTGCAGCAATTTTATCTGCCACTATGATGTCCCACATCTTGACCCACATACATTCGGATCATCGGCCCCTCATTGTTTTTCCAGTTGCTTGCAATAGTCTGTTTAGCCGTCAGGAGGAGGTGCCCAATCACAGTAGTTCTATGACCCGATAAGGGTAACCGCCCACCACTCGAATCCCCTAGCAATACCACACGGGGGTCCAAAGGGAGAGTCTGTCAGTAATCTCCTTTATCTTGGATAACGCCTCCTTTCAGAAAAGTTCAACCTTTACACACATCCACACCATATGGAAGAGATAACCCACAATGTCACAACCTCGTCAGCAACTAGATGGGTGGTCTGCGGAGATCTGGTGAAGTCACTCTGGCGTAAGATACTACCTAAAGCAGAACTTGTATGCACACTCCTTGTCCGTAACACATCAAATATTTATTCATTCTCCCCCAGATGCGCAACCATGCCTGGTCCTCTAATGGGCGACGGAGTTCCTACTCCCACGGATTCATGTGTGGAAGCCATATAACTGGGTCCCCTTTATCCAAGATCCTGTAGATCTTTGATACCTTGCCTCGGGAGGCCCCCCCCTCCTGATCATTAATTCTAGGGCGTTTAGCTGCCTAGTAGCCTTAAGTTTCGTGGGGGGGATGCAAGGCCCAGTGTCTCAACGGAGTGCATCGGAAGTGCTCCGACTTGGGCAATGTAAAGGCAAATTAATTCACATTTTTTTGAAGGTGATTGGGCGCCCCTCCTCATACAGCTGCTGTAGTGTAACCAACCCCTCATCTGTCCACGCACCAAAACCCCTAACATACCACCCGGGGCGAAATTCCAGATTATGCCAAACCGGAGTAAGTGGACCGTGGCCCCATGTTACACCCCATCTCGGAAGTGTCCGACCCATATAGTACACTGTGTTCTTGGTGGCCCGCAAGAGTGATAAGCCATGTGCCGCCTTCAGGGGATCCTGGTCTACATATGTGAAGTGAGCCCCTCAGATGATTGAGCATGCTCTATACCTTTCCAAGTTGGCTGCTTAGCGGCGTCCCCCTAGGCGACGGCATTGGAGGTCTGTGCTGCTAGATTATATCTAAAGCCATCTGAGACACCAAGTCCCCCCACCGCCCTCGGCCTCATCAATACCTTCTTTAAGATTCTTGCCCTTTTTATTCCTAAAGACGAATTTGAGTATCTTCCCCTGCAGAGTGCGAAGATCAGACATGCGTACAGTAAGCAAGGTATGAGATTCATCTTCACTGTGGCTATTTTCCCAAACCGCGACATTTCTGGTCTACCCCAAAAGCACAGGTCGTCGGACAACTCTTGGAACAGTGGAGGGAAATTAAACACTTCAGACCCCTTTTTAGGGATGCGCAGCCCCCAGATATGTTATCTAATCCTGTGACCACTGTATTGGGGCCAAAGTTTCGATGGCGGATCGTTCCGGGGCACCCAGTGAGACATCTAGATCATGCGACTTATTGTGAACCCTGAGACACTGCCATAACTCACTAGCTCCTCCATCAGATGTGCCAGGGAGGTAAGGGGGTTTTGGAGAGTGAGCAATATGTCATCTGCGTAGAGGAAAAATGTATGTGACCCCTCCCACTTCAATCCCAGCGTTATCCCTAATCCGACCCACCGAAGGTTCCATGCACAACCCGAATATCAACAGGGACACAGGACAGCCCTGCCTGGTACCCCTAGAGATCGGCAAAGCAATCGAGAATTACCCATTAACCCGGAGAGCTGTTGATTGATTACGGTATAAAGCCATGACCCATTTAATGTAGCCTGGGCCAAACCCAAAGCTTTTCTAGACCTTCTTGCGATACCCCCAGTTCACCCTGTAGAAGGCCTTATGCGCGTCCAGTGAGACGATTCCTATTCCCACCCAGATTTCTTCCCACCTCCTCAAGGACCCTCCTCACGTTGTTCTGAGTGCTACGTCCTTCAATAAACCCAGTTTGATCCCCCGCTATGATTCTGGGGAGGACTTCCATCATGTGGCGGGCCAGGATCTTGGAGAAAAGCTTGGAGTCAATATCTGTGAGAGTAATGGACAGGTATGATGCACAAAGTGTTGGTTCCTTCTCTGGTTTGGGAATCAGCACTGTAGTTGAGATACCCATGGTGGTGCCACCTTCCCGTTGCGCGGAATGAGTTGAAGAGGTCAACTAAAAAGGGATCTCGAAGGGAACTATCTTTTTAATAAAATGGGGCGGAGAAGCCATTGGGGCCCGAGACCTTATCCTTCAATGATTTAATGGACTGTTTCACTTCCCCCAAAATGATCAGGCCCCCCAACCCCCAAACCCCTGTCACAGCACCCCCAACCAGTCTTAGTGCTAACACCGAATTTCGGGTTTGACTTTTTCCTGAGCTTAGCCACCAGTAGGTGGTTGGCCCATTTCCCATTAGCATAGTAGATGTTTTTTTGTTTTTAGCATGGCTTGGGCGGTTCTGTCTAGGTGCTCCTCCAGTTTCTTAGGCATAGCCTGCAGGATTCTTAGATCACAACGCGACCCCGTTCTCTTATCTGCCTGCTCCGCTTGTTCAACTTCTCTCTCTCTCTCTCTCTCTCTCTCTCTCCCCCTCTCCCCAGACCAGTCGGATTAAATGCCATGCCCTAGTGTATGCTGCTGATTTGCTGATCAGGGCTCCTCCCGAATCACCGCCTTCATTACATACCACACCACACTCGGAGAAGGGCCAAAGTCCCTGTTTACCCAAAAGTAGTTGGTGATTCCACCCCGCCCCACCCCCCGGCAGCTCACGGGGTCCCACAACACATGATCATACAGCATCCAGGGGCGTCGCTGCCTCTCCGGCTGACCCACAATGGATAAGGTCATGGACACCGGCACATGATCCAACAGGGCTCTTGCGCCAATGTCCACCATGCGAACACATGGATACAGGGCACTGGAAACAAACAAGAGATCCAATCTAGAAAACCCCCCTGTGCACGTGTGTATAAGGAGTAATCCCTTTCCACCACATGGGACAACCTCCAGGTATCCACCACCCCAACTCCCGAAGCAGAGACCCCAAGGCTACAGCATTCTTGAATCAGTCCTGGTAGCGGGCAGAGTCTTATCTGTCTGTGGAGCAGGCATCTAGAAAAAAAATCCCCCCGGCCCCGTACACTGCAAAGGGGCGCACCGAGCAGGAAACCACTCCAGGAAACTATCCTGCTCAGAGTTGGGAGCATATAGGGAGACCAAGGTGAAGGGGCGGTCCCTCAAGAGGCATCTCACACAAAAACTCCCCTACCTCAGGACCTTCATTCTAGTTATTCGGACCTGTTCAATTAAAATCGCCACACCTCGTTTTTTTTTTTTTTTACATCCCTCAAAGCAAAGAATTGATGTGGGAATGCCCTGGCTTGCAACCTCTTTTCATTCTGCACGAGTAGGTGCATCTCCTGCAGGAACTCCACTCACAGTGGCATCTCACCCAATTTACGCATTCCTAGCGCCCAGGGTCATCCAGTCTCGAAACCCCAGCCCCCACCACTCCACCCCCGGCGAGGTGTCATCGCATCCAGGGGAAGCCAAACCCTCCTGCTCCATCCACCATTTGGGTAAATTGGGGGTTTTATAGAGATGTGGTAGGGTAGAGAAGGAGGGATTGACTGATTTGAGTTCGTTTAATTTTGGCTATTGTAAGCCAGGACCTGACTGGTTCATGGTGAGTTTAACATGTCTTATTCTAGTTATGTCCTTCTAGAGAAGGATTGCGATAATGTAGGAAAGTATGTCTGGTGTTGTAAAAAGGAAGGTGTTATAATGAGATTAGAGATTAGAATGCTCATCCAGGGCAAATTGTGGTAAGGACAAGCGTCCCTGGTGAGCCCTTTGTCCTGCCAGTTGAGGTTGCTTAGTCAACTAAGCAGCTTGTTTGTTTAATTCACTTATAATGCGCACCAAACCCGAAGGTAGCTGGGCGCAGCAGTACAGACAATGCGAGGCTTAAGTTGCATGGTTTCGGGTAATATGCAGATATATATACAGTTCTATACAGATTACATACAGGCAAAATATATACAGTCCAAGGAAGTTGCAGAGTGCGGAAGGCATCACATATACAAGCGCTAGTAGGAAGCAAGTCACTAGCCAGAAGGGAATATAGGCACAACATATCTACACTGGGAGGTCTCCAAGTGGGTAAGAGCTAATGAGCTAGTTATCGGAGGCTTTCAGGAGATTGATGTAGTTGGATCTGAATTTGGCAAGGGCTTACCCTCACGTAGAGGGTGAGGCAGTGAGTTCCATAGTTGAGCTGCTCGGACCTGGAAGCTGCTTCCCCCAGCCTTCGACAGTTTGTATCTTGGTATAATGAGGCTGTTGGCATCAAACCACTTATGATGGCTTTTTCTAGCCTTTTATTTTTAATGTCCATTTATTGTTTTTAATTACTTTAACTAGTCTTGTTTATCAGCCTAGTGAATTCTCTATTGGTTTAATTCTTAAAAGTACATTTTATTAATGAACATGAATAGTTTTCTGTCTCTTACTGGTACATATATTTTTTAATTATGATAAGAAGAAAGTGCTTGGTGCTACAGGCATGTATGGGGTTTGGAATAAAGATTCGATGAGCAGAAGCTAAAAGCAGCTCCTGGTTTTTTTGGCATCACGCAACGGGCAGGACCTGGGGAACCAGGAGTGAGTACACAGTGCATTGCACGTCTAACTCCGCATGAGATGCTCACTTTAACTTTTTGGCCGTTAGATATGATACATTTTTAAATGTGCCGTAATTCATTTTTTTAAATTTACATTCTCAAACACTGAAGTTAATGTCACATGTGCATGTTTGTAAGGCACCAGTTGTCATGGAGAGCCAAAAGTAGCTCCTGGTAACTGTTGGTTTTAAGCTAACCAGGCTCTCCTAGGGTAAAAGCAGGAGCTAAATGGCAATTTCGAATCCTGCATGTAACTTGTAGCTGTGGTAGTCATTGGTGTAATAGGGACAGCTCAGTGTTAGTCGCTTTATGAGCTGGCAGTGAGGAAAATGCTACAGCAGGTGCTAAATTCAGTACAATAACTCTCTCCAATCTAAACATTCTATGTCAAGACCGGAGACGAGCATTATGCTTCAAGTTCTTTAATGTTACTCTTCAGCAGTTTCAACAAATAACTGAAAATGGACATTCAACTTTTTTTCTTTCTTTCTGAACTAAATCTCCCTGTAAACATGGTCTTGTCTGTAGTTCTGTCCTTCCAGACCCTCTGAGTCACTTCCTATCCTTAACTCCTCGTCCTTCTTTTCCTGATCTTCAGCAAAATAAGGTCACTTTCTCACTGTATGAGGCATCTATGTCTGTCGGCTATCCAGGAGTGGTGTGCCACCAATGATTTCTGCCTTAATGCCATTAAGGCCGAGATTCTCCTCATCAGCATACCTGCACCCTCCTTTCCTGTCACTTTCTGGCCGGCCTCCCTTGGCCCTCTTCCTGGTACCACCAGTGAGGCTAAGAACCTCAGCGTCATCTTCGACTCCACACGCTCTCTTTCTCCTCACATCTGTGACGTCTCTAAGAAGTCTACCAACTGCACCTCCTCAGAGGTATTCTTCCTATCCTCTCCTTCCGCCCCCAGAAGCTCACTGTCTCTAGAGCTCTGGTTCTCTCTAGGCTGGACTACTGCAACAGCCTGTTTCTAAATCTGCCTGCTTCTACTCTACACCCTCTGCAACTCATCCAGAACAGGACTGCAAGACTTGCACAGGACTGCAAGACTTGCTCTTGGCCTCACGCCCAGGGATCGTATCTCTCCAGCGCTATCTCTGCATTGGCTCCCAGTGGCTGCAAGGATCAAGTTCAAGACCCTCTGCATTGTCCACAAGGCTTTCTGGGGCCTAAGTCCTCAATACCTCCAACTCTCTCTGTAAATATCTTCCTACTTGAGCTCTTCGGTCCTCCACCTCCCTCAGGGCCAGTCGCTTCTCCAAGCAACGAGCTGGTGGTAGATCTTTCTTCGGCTGCGGCCTCCCTCTGGAACAGCCTCTCTGAAACTTGATTTATTTATAGAGCGCTTTACACCAAGGCGCTGTACAATGGAACAACAAAATACAGAGTAATAACAAATAACATTGTGGGCAAAATTACAACTTGAATCATTCAACAACAAAACCGTGCAAAGAGCAATTGTCTGAGAGGGGGGAGAAGTGGAGTGGAAACAGGAGTGTTGAGGGAGGGGCAGGGGAAAGATTGAATGAGTGTAAAAGGAAGGGAGAGAGAATGTAATGGAGCGAGGGAAGGTGGTAAGGGAGGAGAGGAATTAAAAGAGGGAAAAGACAGGGGGGCAGTAGAGAGGGCGAGGGGGCTTCAAGGTGGGGAATGGAGGAGGAGGGATTTAAGGGAAGTGCGAAATGAGGTGAGGGTAGTAGAAGAGCGGATTGAGAGGGGGAGAGAGTTCCAATGCAGAGGAGCAAGAAGTTGGAAGGAGCGGAACCAGGAAGAAGCGCAGGGGGAAGGAGGTACAGAGAGAAGGAAGTGGTCAGCGGAACGAAGGGAGCAAGAGGGGGAGTGGAAGTAGAGAAGGGAGGAGAGATGAGGAGGAGCAAGACCATGGAAGGATTTGAAAACGAGGCAGAGAAAGTGGAATTTTAGTTGTAGGTGGAAAGGTAGCCAGCCAAGGCGAGAGAGCGAAGAGGAGATGGAGTCACGGGAGGTAAGGAGACAGAGGGTACAAATAGCAGAGTGGTATATAGATTTAAGAGGGGCAAGCTGAGATGAGGGAAAACCGAAGATTGAGAGGAGCAGTAGAAGAGGCGGGAACAGATTGGGTGAGGCGATTAGGAGTTTGGTAGCATGGAATGTGAGGGAGGGCCGGATTTTGCGAATATTGTAGAGGTGGTATCGGCAGGAGTGGGAGGTGAGTGAAATGTGTTGCGAGAAGGTGAGAGAGGAGTCAAAAAGAACACCTAGGTTGCGAGCATGAGTGGAGATGGGGAGATTGGAAGGATGAAAGGGGGAGGAGAGGGAGGGAGAAGAGTGTTAGAGGGGAAGAAAAGGACTTGGGTTTTATCAGCGTTAAGTGAGAGAAAGCGGGAGGACCTCCAGTTCTTGATGGCTGTGAGACAAGAGGAGAGTTTAAGGTGGAGGTCCGGTGTGAAGGAGGAGAACGAGTTGAGTATCGTCTGCATAGAAATGATGGGAGATGCCAAAGGAGGAGATGACGGGGGCAATGAGGGAGGTGTAGAGAGAGAAGAGGAAAGGACCAAGTATAGAGCCTTGAGGAACACCGTAAATAAGAGAGAAGGAAGGAGAGGTCTGGCCTCCCATGAAACAGCAAAGGAACGAGAGGAAAGGTAAAAGGATGGCCATTTTAGAACGGGGCCTTTGAACCCGAAGGAGGAGAGAGTGCGGAGCAGGAGTGGATGATCGACAGTGTCAAAAGCGGCAGAGAGATCAAGGAGAATAAGTATAGAGGATTGCTTTGCGTGGCGAGCAGAGAGGAGCGAGTTGAGAATAGAGGTGAGAGCAGTTTCAGTGGAATGTTTGGGACGGAAGCCAGATTGGAAAGGAGGAAGGAGAGAGGAAGTAGAGACAAAGGAAGAGAGTTGAGAGTAGGCAAGGCGTTCAAGGAGTTTAGAAAGGAAAGGCAGAAGAGAGATAGGTCTGTAGTTGGCAGTGAGCAATCGATCAGCAGAGGGTTTCTTAAGAATAGGAATAATCGTTGCATGTTTGAAAGCAGAGGGAAAGATAGATGAGGAGAGGCAGGAGTTGAAGAAAGTGGTATGGTAAGGGATAATAAGAGGGTAGATCTTAGGGATGAGAACGGAGGGGAGAGGGTCAGATAGGGCGGATGTGGGGTGGGCTTTGGATAGAAGGGAGGAGACATCCAAAGGGGAAACAGATGAGAAGACAGACATGATGGAAGAGGGAGGAGAGGGGGGAGGAGAAGAGAGGGAGTCAGAGAGGGAGTACATTTTTTTTTTTTTGCCCGAGTGTGATGATTTTGGAGGAAAAGTAGTTGGCAAAGTCAGAGGGAGAAAGTATGGAATTGGATGACGGGTCAGGAGTGGGAGGAGAGAGAAGGCGGGATTGGATGAGGGGTCAGGAGTGGGAGGAGAGAGAAGGCGGGAAAGAGTTTGAAATATCCGACGAGGATGTGAGGCTTGAGACTGAAGAAGGTTAGAGTAGTAGGAGGATTTGGCCGTAGCAAGACAAGAGTTGTAAAGTGCGTGGTAAGAGAAGTAAGAGGTTTGATTAGAAAGCGAGGGGGTTTTGAGCCAGAGTGTCTCTAATCGCCTGAGAAGGCACCGCAAAGAACGGAGATGGGAAGTAAGCCAGAGTTCAGCAGGTTTCTGAGTAGAGCGGAAGACAGGAGGGGGATAGAATTGGTCTAGGGCAGTGGAGATGGAAGACGAAAGGGAAGAGCGAGCATCATCGGCAGAGAGTAGTGCAAAGTCTTTGTGAGATGGAAGAGAAGAGCAAGTGTCAGAGAAGAGGGTAGTGTCGAAATCACGCAGGTCACGACGTGAGTAGATTGGAGGGGGAGGGATTAGTAATAGTGGAGGATGAGAGATGAGAGATGAGAGAGGAGAAAGGGAGAACGAGAATAAGGCATGGTCAGAGATAGTCAGGAAGAGAAGAGACAGGGGAGGAGGGATAGGAGGAGTTGAAGATGAGGTCAAGAGTGGAACCAGAGGAGTGCGTAGGGGATGAAGGAAGGGGGAGAGGAGGTAGGAATCAAGGATAGAGAGGAGGGGAGAAGATTGGGGGGTAGAAGGAAGATGGGTGTTAAAGTCGCCGAGTACAGTTAGAGGAGAGGGGGAGGGAGAAATAAGTGAAAGGAGGTGATCCAGGTCTTCAAAGAAGGAGGAGAGAGGGCCAGGGGGACGATAGATGATCAGGAAGGAAATAGGGTGGGGAGAGGAGAAAGATTTGTAGAGGAATTCAAAGGAAGGGAAAGAGGGGAGAGTTGGAGATGAGGAGGAGATGTATTTGGGGTGGTACAGGAGACCGCCTTCACCACAGCCAGAGGGGCGGTGGGTATGGAGGAAAGAGGAAGAAGTTGTTAAGGAAGCGGGGACAGAGGCATTATGAGGGGGAATCCAGGTTTCAGTTAGGCAGAGGACATGAAGGTTAAAGGGATGGTCTAGTAAACATTTTTATTTAAAAAATAGATAGGCAAAAAAAAAAATCCTAGCATTCTCGGTTTTAAAACTTCCTATGTAAAATTTTGAGCTATTCAAGCTCAAAATTTGCAAAAGCAAGCACATGGGTGCATCCATTTTGTGAAATGGGGGCCCTCCTGTGCTGGCTTTTGCTTTTGCGGCACTAATGAAGGAAAAGCCAGCCAGCTGTAGTAAACAAAAGCTACCGCTGGGTGGCTTTCCCTTCATTAGTGCTGTAGGTGGAGGACGGGGACCGGAGACCAGAGCAGGAAAGCTGCAGCTGAATCTCGGTAAGTGCTATTTATTTGTTTTTAAAAAATAAGCACTAGCTGTGTTTTTTTTTTCTAAGTTTTCCGGGCAGAAATAAAACCACAGCTTTAAAAACGTTGTATTTATGTTTGCGGTCGGTTTTGAAGCGACCGCAAACATAAATACAACGTTATTGTGTTGGAAAACGCTGCAGTTTTTCTTTCCAAGTTTCTCAGGCTCCTCGGAGGAGCCTGAGAAACTTGGAAAGAAAAAACGCAGCGTTTTCCAACACAACTGCGTGTGTTTCTGCCTGCTGTGGCTATCACCGGAGACCCAAAGTGAAAGCCACAGCAGGCAGAAACACAACGCGGTTATGTTTACATGCCGCGTAGTGTTTCTACCTACAGCTGATTTCCCATTTGGGGCTCGCCCCAAATGGGAAAGCAGATTCAGGCAGAAACAACGTGGTTGTGTTGGAAAACGCTGCGGTTTTTCTTTCCGAGTTTCTCAGGCTCCTCCGAGCCGGAGGAGCCTGAGAAACTTGGAAAGAAAAACTGCAGCGTTTTCCAACACAATAACGTTGTATTTATGTTTGCGGTCGCTTCAAAACCGACCGCAAACATAAATACAACGTTTTTAAAGCTGTGGTTTTATTTCTAAGTTTTCTGGGCTCCTCCAGCCCGGAAAACTTAGGAAAAAAATGCAGCTAGTGCTTATTTTTAGAACAATAAAAAAATAGCACTTACCGAGATTCAGCTGCAGCTTTCCTGCTCTGGTCTCCGGTCCCCGTCCTCCGCCTACAGCACTAATGAAGGGAAAGCCACCCAGCGGTAGCTTTTGTTTACTACAGCTGGCTGGCTTTTCCTTCATTAGTGCCGCAAAAGCAAAAGCCAGCACAGGAGGGCCTCCATTTCACAAAATGGATGCGCCCATGTGCTTGCTTTTGCGAATTTTGAGCTTGAATAGCTCAAAATTTTACATAGGAAGTTTTAAAACAGAGAATACTAGTATTTTTTTTTATGTTGCCTATCTATTTTTTAAATAAAAATTTTTAATAGACCATCCCTTTAAGACGAAACAATAGATGAAGTGTAGCAACGGTTTTGTTACAGATGGCTCTGGCGTCCCAGAGCAGTGTTCATGAGGGCAGCATGGCTGGAAGTGGGGGAGGGGGGATAGAGAAGGTAAGGGCGGTGAGAAAGGGAAGGAAGGTGGCTGGGGGAGTGGGGTAGAGGATAGTGGAGGGGACTAGGCATCAGGGTGAACGAGGAGAGTAGAAGGGAGAGGAGGAGGAGGGGGCAGGGAGGGGAGAGGGGGAGGAGGGTGAAGTGGAAGGGAGAAATGACGGATCGCATAGGGTCAGGGGGAGCAGGTACTGGGGATTCAAGTTGGGGAGTCAAAGTGAAGATGGCTCAAAGGTGGACTCAAGTCAGTGGTGAGACACAGCCGGAAAGGGCCATAAGAGTCACAGGGTGTAGGCTCACGAGACTGAGGTTGGAGGAGTCCAGGTGCTTGAGGCAGGAAAATGAGGAGGTAATTCTGAATTGTAGCAAGGAGGTCACGGGTCCAGTGCTGAAGGATGACCGGCAGGACCCAATAGGGTCAGAGGGAGTAAGAACTCGAGGTCGTGGATGGAGGAGAACTGGTGCCTGAGGCAAGAAGGAGAGTAGCAGTTTCAGGCCGCTGTACCTGAGTGTGAGCAAACCGGTTATAAGGAACCGGAGATGGTTCTCCTCAAGTTATAAACTTGAGGAGAACCATCTCCGGTTCCGGAAGGACCTCAAGACCTTCCTCTTTGCTTCTGCCTTCTCTTTTCCTCTCCCCTGCTGATTTTCTGTCTGATACTGCATTGGTCACCTGGCTACCCTCTGATTTCAGGCCCAGGTCCATTCCCACCCAGTTGCACACCCGCACTGCCTCCCGGCAACCCTTGTACTTGGGTCTGTGTAACCCTACAGTCCCCCTACCTGCACTTTTGGACACCTGCTGTCTGCACTTCCTTGCACCTGCCACCTGCTGGCCGCACTTCTCGTTATTGTTTTGTTCCCATGTACAGCACTGCCCCCTCCCCTTTCCCCTGGCACCCCCCCTGCCAAGCACTTATGCAATCTCAATGTCACTTGGCCTAGTAAGATCGTTGTCTCTGTCCTCCCTCTGATCCCCCTTCCTTGCCTCATCGCACCTTGAAACACTTGTGTATAGGCACATTACAAATGCCATATCATAGGTTTCCCTATGGGGGTTAGCATGTTGTCCACAAAGAGGGAAGAGTTCTTGTACCTTGTCTCCATCCTGGTTTCATTGTGTACTTCTCGAGGGCATAATACTCACTGGCAGGATCTCTACTGCTAGGGCAAAGGGTAGGGGTAAAGACTGCACCCTTGACTTGTGCCCTGCATAAGATACATTTTTGTAGGGGGGTACCTGTTAATAGTAGTAATGGCTGATGGAGACTCGTGAAGGGCAAAAATTCACTGCACAAAGTTCCCCCAGTTTGATTTTCCTCATCACCGCTCCAAGGAAAAGTAATTCGACTCTGTTGAAGGCCTTTCCCATGCCCACTGTAACAAACAAAGGCCACTGCTGATCAACATCTTGTGTGCTATATCCATCAAATAACTGACCCTCTGGTATTGTCCCTGCGAAGCTTTCTTGTTCTGGGGAGATGAAGCGAGGTGGAAGAATATCTCATGGCTTACAACCTTGGCATATACTTTGGCGCCTATGTTAATTAGGGCTATAAGAGACACATTGTTCTGGTTCTTTACCTTCGTTAAGGATCAGGGAGATTTTCGAATCCCCTTGCCCCCCCCCCCCCTTGCCTCGCCCACCGCGCCCTCCCTTTGTGGGAGTGACGGTCCCATTTGTCCAAATATGGTAACAAAGAGAATGTTTCGTTTGAGGAGCTCCTTAGGAAACGGTTTTAAAGAGCAGCCAATAACCCCTCGAGCCAGGCACTTTAGTAACCTTCAATGATCGGAATACAGAGGGAATCGCATCTACCCCCGGAAGTCTGTGTAGCCAGTCGTGATCTGCCTCCTGGAGTTTCATAAGGGAGTGAGAAATCGCCTCTGAACTGTAGACAGGAGAGTACAAGCAAAACAAAGAGGGCTGGGAGGATAGCTCGGGGCAACGCACTCGCCTTGGAAGCAAGCCGACGCGGAGCAACACAGGTTGGATCCCCGGGTCTGCGCATAAGAGTATTAAGCGCGTTATAAATAACCAATTACAACTCGGCTAGTGTTTCAGAAATGCGTTTGTCCTGTCAGCAGGGTACAAAAATGCAAGCTATTAGCCAGCCATAAAAAAGCTACTTGCCACCTCCTTTTATATGCACACCATTTCTTACTCGCCAAGAGTCATATATCACTAGCAAATGGATAGTAAGTAGCAAGTGCAAATGTTGCATCCTGCTGTCGGGTTGTTTTTATGGTCTTAATAAGGCATGTAATTGAGTGTTCAGCTGAAAAGTTGGGGAAGTGTTCAGCTGGAGCCGAATAACCGCTTTTAAAATATTTAATAAAGCTACACGCATGAAAAGCACTTATAAATATATGTCCCCTCTTCATTATTTTATTTTTCTTTTTATACACAATGAGGTTTTTTGTGTGTGTGCATTCATGGGTGAAGCTTCCGTCGGCCACAATGTTACTAGGAAGAGCCCATGGCAAGAACATGCAAATGTCCAGTCACTGTTAATACCCAGAGGTTTCTAAGCGCGTACCTGGGGATCGAACCTGTGGTGTACCGTGTCGTCCTGCTTCTAAGGCGAGCACGTTGCCCCTGAGCTATCCTCCCGAGACTTATGTGCTAATGGATTTGTTTCTGCATGTTGCCTTTCTTGTAGACATTGATGATGTGAGGTTGTAGTTACTTGTGGCAGTGTTGGTTCAAAGTGTCTGTTAATTTGTGGGATATCGCTGAATCCGACGACTGGAGGAAGTGCTTGAAATAGGGTGGCAGCTCATCATCCAAGCAAATTAGAAAAGAGAAAAATTGTACGCACAAGTCGTTGAACCCATCATTGAGTGCAGTCGGAAACTGAGAAATTCGAAAGGCGGTTTCCCTCCAGGACAACAGGAGACCTCCGCTCATTCGTGGCACTTGGCTTCGCCACCCAGGAATGCTGCGATCCTGGTGGCCTGTGCATATTGACAGTGCCAGTACATGATGTCTAACGTGTGGTACCCGGGCTTGCTCCTCTTTGGTCACGTTAAAACTGGGATCTTCCAGTGCAGCCTGCGTGAAGCTAGAGAGTTATAGTGCTCTGCAGCCGTCTTGTGGATGGTATGGGTCCCAAAACTTAGTGGCGCTCTGCTCCGGGAAGAGTCTGTGGTTGGTGCTCCCCTCTGGGCCGGTCTGCACTATGTTTGAGTGTACACTTGGATGCTCTGCAGCGCTCCCTCCGCTCCGGGAAGAGTCTCTGGTTGGTGCTCCCCTCTGGGCCGGGCTGCACTATGTTTGAGTGTACACTTGGATGCTCTGCAGCGCTCCAAGTGAACGCTTATCCTACTCACAGAGCGATACCAGCTCCGGGAGCCACCTCTCTCACTGTCCTGGCCATCGATGGTAGCAGGACCCGGGGTTAACGGAAGAGCACACATCTCAGCCCCACAGTTCCCGAAGCTCAATGTAAGACCACAGGCGTAGACTGGGTAGGGCCTGAGCGGGTAAGGCCCACCCAAAATCTGTAAATGCCCATTCGTAGCATTGTGTGGGCACTTACAGATGTTAATGTCTTCTGCAGTGCGCCCAACTACATTAGCTTCAGGCAGTATTAGCCTATTTGACCTAAAACCTTTGACCTAATTACCAAATTGACCTTTTTTTAATACACCAAATTGACCACATTGACTTTATTTTTTATTTTTTTGCATCTGTCCAAATTGACCTTTTTCGTTTTAGGTCAAATAGGCTAATACCACTTACTGATTTACCTGAACATGAGGTGCAGGGGTTGCAGGATTGTCCCCTCCTCCTCATGCAAGGAGGACAAAAAAGGGTTGCAGGGGTGTCTTCCCCCCCCCCGTATCCTTAACAATGGAGGCAGGGGGCACAAATAGAAATAATAATTTATGTGTGCAATATAATTGCACCTATTTATGTTTGTGTTTGCAATTGTGTGCAGGAAAACTTTCATTAAATATTTCTCCTTAACTTCTGTTCCACACATCTGTGGCTGGAAGGAGTTCCAGGGTACACTGCAACCGCCCTTGCCTCCGATCCCCAACTTTCTGTGGCAAGAAAAATGCCCCAGCACCCGGAAGTCTATCTGGCACTTATTTAAAGTAGCCTTTCAGACCGAACACACTTCTGGTCTCTAGTTTCCTAAACCACCCTGCCGCGCCCTCGTTCCAAAAACACCCCCCTCTCCTGCCCAGTGATGCTCCATGACATCCGGTCGAGGTGGACCGCTGCTGCTAGTGGGGACCGCCACCGAAGCTGCCTATGGGCTTGTTCATTCACAGGCGGTTCCTGCTTTACCTAGACCTGCCCCTTTCTCCCTGAAGATCATTTCGCGGTCTATTCTTAGGCATTTTTTCTCTTGGGCATTCCAATTTCCTTGCTCTATGTACTCCCTTTCTCTCGAGGTGCCCCCTCGTCTATTGGTATTCATTTGTGGTCCATTCAACTTTCTCATGTTCACATGTCTGTGCTTGGTAACTTCTTTCATATCTAGTCGTGTCTCTAGAGATGTTTGTTTTTGCAAGTCCATTTTCTGGTTCTTTACTCCCGCTGCCCTCCCCTTTTGTTGTTGCTAGCTTGATTTGTGTTTTCTGGTCTAACCTCGAGTGGCGTTTCCTTTTCTAGTCCATACTGTGGCGCAGTCGTCTTATTTCTTCTCTTGGGGATCTTTCCCTTTTCCTTGATTTGTTCCCAGTCTGTACTATCCGCTCACTTTTTCTTGGACGCAGAGGGATAGTTCTCGGCTGACGGCGCTTACTCATGCTGTAATTCAGTAACCCAAGAGGGATCGAGTTGCAGAAATGTGGCAACGACTTCAACAGCCGCAGTATTAAGGCCTGCTCGGGAGCAGTGCCCAGTCATCGGGAGAGCCGAGTACGCACTGGCCAGCTATTAATAGGCACCAGACTCCCCTGCAACTTGAGCACGCGGATCCCTTTCATGGAGTAATTGTGCTATATTAAATATGACGCACGCTGCCTAATTCTACGGCCTGTGCCACTGTAACCGAAGGACACGGTAGCTGAAATATGCAATTGTAAATGCTGATCACTGGTATTGGGCTCCCACTGCAATCAAAACGCTATGGCGAATTAAACTCATTCGGATCCTTTAATTCCGTTTCTGTGAAAGCACATCGTGGAACAGTAAATATTGACTGGCGTGTTCTGTCAGATCACTGGGTGGAGCAAATAACATTTAGGTGAGTTTGCAGTCAGTTTTGTCTTTTAAC
Source organism: Ambystoma mexicanum (assembly GCF_040938575.1). Taxonomy (NCBI): domain Eukaryota; kingdom Metazoa; phylum Chordata; class Amphibia; order Caudata; family Ambystomatidae; genus Ambystoma; species Ambystoma mexicanum. The sequence goes on along the minus strand of NC_090923.1, from coordinate 1,403,861,418 downwards.
CTTGCAGATCATGTAAAATCAAATGCAGCATTCAATTAAAGCCATTGAGTAGAGGATTTGTAATCGTGCCATGGAGCCTAAAGTCTATCAACTATTCGTTATAATTCTGAGAAATAATGTTTATCACGATCCTTTATTACGAATAAAGGTAACACTGATCGTTGAACATGTCAGTCTGCAGAAACGTATATAAAGCAGTAGCTGTATGCAGCCTTGTTTTATCATTTAATTTGCTGGGGCTCAATGCCTACTGGTATAGAACTGCCTCTTGGTGGTGTAATGAAGCATGGTCCTGTTAACCAACTCTGTAGTACTACTCCACGTTTGCCCTTGGAAGGAGAAAAGGTCTCCTTCGCCAGTCGTGAACCTCTGCCCTGGAAACGATAAAAACGTGTCTGCGGTGCCTGCTTACGCTATTGAGGAATCTTGTCAGCTGTGTGCTCCCATACAGAATTACTACCCCCCCCCCGCACCCCATTGTAAACCACATTCTGGCCTTGGGGGGGGGGGGGGGGGTTGGTTGACAGGCAGCCCTAATGTGTGTGTGCTTCTGGGTGGATATGGATGCACTTCATTCTTGGTTAACTTTTCAGCTGGAAAGTGTCGCATATTATTAATTAGTTTCCTTGGTGTAAAGTTGTTTCCCAGTGATATCCCACCTGTTACCGTTTTACGTTGTGGGTGGGCTGTGTTTAGATTAAGGTTGCAATTTGAGATCGGTTTTTCTGTTGAATGCTATGTACTTTTTATACACGTGGGTTTTGATGAATGGCAACGCCCCGACACGTTTTGGGTTCTGTTTGTGCTAATCAAACCTGGTTTGTTTTCCGGTGTTTATAGACCTTGCTCCTGCTTCATGGAATGTCAGGAAAAGGATTGGTTCAGACAGCAGCAGTAAGCGGAGTTTCAGAGCAGCAGAGGGTTGGGCTGGAACCTCGAAGGAACTCTTAATTGCCTTGTTCGTTAGGTGGCCGCATCTTGGTTTTCCCCAAGGACACTCCAGGAAGGGTGGCTTCATTTTTCAAGATCACATTTATGTTCAGTAACTTGAGAAAGGAATTGCATACATTAAATAAAATCATGTTTATGTGCACAGTGAAGATTTCAAATGCAGCCGCCCATTTTTGAAACGGTGGCGCTCTGCAGCAGCAACTACTAAACTATCACCCAGAAACCTATGGCAGTCCATTTAAATATTACAAATGGGGAAGAGAAAAACAAAATGGTGGCATGGGTTTTTGTTGAAAAGCCACGTGAAAACGGATACAATTGCAAATGGGAACTTTTAGTCCAGTAGTGCGTAACAAACGAACTCCTAGCGGTTTGAGAGCAGGTCTGCAAGATGATCATAATGAGGGGAGCATTATATTTTAGGTGGTCACAGCAGTGCCCCCAGAACACAGATTATATGATGTAACGTTTGTTGTAATGAGCAATGGCCCCGATGCTCGTTTACACAGTGAGTGCACTTGTCCTGGGCTTGGTTCTTTGGTCTAATGTTTGCCTACAGACTGGCTCCTCTCTTGATGGACACTTTCTAACCGCGTTGGGTTGGTTAACTTCTTGCAGGCTGCATCTGCACTTCAGTCTGTTGAACTGTGCAGACCCCACGGTCCCCCCCCGCATATCCTTTCAGTCCTGGAGTGCAACTGGACACACCGTGGGACGACCTAACGCGCCAAATCGAAGGGGATCAGGCTACCTTCACATTGTGGGCAGGGGACGTTTACTTCTCTTGTGCCCCATACTGGTTGTCCCAAAGGAATGTTTCTGGGAACTAGTGTCAAATTAACAACCAATGGTGCAATTTAATGCCCATTGAGTGAGTGACCTTGCCCAAAACCATGATGGGTTTTAAATACAAAATGCATATTTTGATGGTACCTGCCAGCATGGTATTGCTGTGGTTGTGATTTGAGGCATGGTTGAGTTGCCAGTCGGTAGTTCAAGATGCACGTCCAGCTGTATTCTGCCAAAATCCCATGGACGACTGAGGGATGCTGCAGTGCCTTTTGTGGTGTTCGTGGGTAGTCTGAAGGGAGGTCCCAGGAAACTGAGTGCATACTGTGGTCCCTGAATTTGTGTCTTGGCATAGTGTTGCCTGACATGGCATCCCATAGCCTAGCACATCTCGACACAGAACCCCAGCAGTAAAACAACATAGGTTACACAATGGAACATACACCAACCACAGACACATGTGGACACTAAACTTTGCTACTCAAGTCCCAAAATAGCAAAACTGTACACACACTAGTTTGTTTTGTTGCAATGTTGATCTTGGCAGATCTGAAAAGAAAGCGTTCTTGCCTTGCCCTTTGTTACTGCCCTAGCCCACCGCTTGGACTTTCTGGATATCCCAGAAACTGTGATAAAGGTGTATTATGCAAGACTCCATAACCTAGCCCTACCGGCATAGCAAAGAGTTTCACTGGGTTTCATTTGGGGTAGTATTCTGAATGGTCCAATCAACTTTGGTGACTGGCAGCAACAGGGCAGGAAATTAATGTCTGTCTGCTATGCTATAATCTTTGGTGCAGTGACGGGCTGGTGAGACTACTGCTGCCCGTTAAATTAAGTGATCTGGGAAGATTGGTATGGTACTGCAATAATAAAGCAATTCTAGGAGGACTTCCTCCCCCCCCCCCCCCAGATGGCCACTAATGGAGGAGCACAAGGAAGACACCATTGTGTTCCTAACCTCATGAAACCTGTCCCTTTGTACAGCATCCATTCCTCCCCTGCGCCAAATAGTATTCACTTGGTCACTTCTGCGGACACCACTTTCTGCCGTTCAGTTGCTGTAAGATTACACACTTCGTTTAAGCAGTGAATCTGGGATTTTAACCCCGCTGTACAAATTGGGCACATAACCACATACACCTTTTGATCTCCACTTGGAACACATATTCAAGTTTTGGCTTTCAGACTACTGCTATTCTGTCTTCTAGTGTTAGTACTCATCCCATACATAGTAAAGCAATCCGACTATATAAATTCTTATAGCAACATGTCAAGCCAACATAATATCATTATGCTGTTAATTTGCCAAATAATTATTTAAAAAAACGACGTCATAGAATGCAAAATGATGGCAAGAAAAACTTCCTATTGTGGAGCACTGCACTTTCAGCACTTTTTAAGAAATAGAAGTGGTCCTTTTAATTTAATATATGTTAATTTCATCGAGGGGAACCTGTTATTTGGGCCCTTATGTGCAAACCGGTCCCCTGCGTACAATTTTAGTCATTCACATGATGAAGTGCAAAACAAAGATGCAAATACAGACATGATCGCCTGTACGCCTTTGTTTTTTAACTTTATTGGGCAAATTAAGTAAATGCCACTATGCATGGCAGGCAGTGTTTGCAATGGATTCCTTCGTAAACCGCCTGCTTTTTTGCGGCTTCAAAACAAAAAAAAAAGAAAGTTTCCATAAGCATCTGAAGCATTTGTGCCAGCATGTATGATGGAGAGGGTGGTGGTTGCTGAAAAGGCTATTCTGTTCATGCCACCTCTCCACCATTCAAATGAATGAAAATATGGCACAGCGGAAATGGCATGCTTAAAACATTACATATACATTAATTATTATACATATGCTTTTTATGCTACAACATAATGAACACGATGCCCACACTAAAATAGATTGTGTTAAATGGTTACCTGATCGAGATTCTTTGTCACAAACTTCCATCTTGCTGTAACGCATTATCTTAAGAACATTTGATATCCAAGATTTTTATTTTTACATTTCAAGGTTTGCGGACATCACAAGTATAAACTAATCTTTAAAGGGGAGCTTTGTTTAGTCTGATGACTATATGGTCGCTCATGCCCTCCATCTGCCCAAGCTTGAACTGCTGCTTCTGTGCTTCCTTACCCACTTAACTGCTTCTCGTGTCCTTCAGTCTGTTTGCCTGGATCATCCATTAATTAAATCCTTACAGACTGTCCCAGTCCTTCAGTTTAATACTCCTACAGCTTCCCCCTCAGACGTATGCTCTTGAGTCTGATGCTTACAAGTCTGTAGACTGCCACAGTGGTCTTGCAGTGTATTCGAAAAAGTTCTGCTTTTAGGGCAACTGCACACAAATGCCCGGCAGATGAAGGAGGGAGCATGTGTTGATCAGAGGTGAATAAATGGTTACACCATTCTTTTTTAGGATTTCAGTAAGCTTGAAGGATTCCTTTTAGCATTTTATTGTCGTGAGTCATTTGGTTAAAGAACTTAACATGTCTTTTCTGGTCATTTTGAGTGGTATGCTGGGATTGATCTGATGTGTAAACAGGGCCTAAGTTGTGGATTTGGCGGGGTGGTAATATTATCTGACAACGTGCAAAGGAGGAGCATACCCTACTTAACCCTCCACACACAAACGCCTACAGTTCATGTTCACACAATGCATACACCCATTAAAAGGAAACTGGGATCGGTTTCTTTGTAACAGGTTTATTTGGTGCGTGAACATATGCAAATGGATGGACTGTCAATGTGGCAGAATCTTTGTGTTGGCCTACAGAAACTTAATCTGGAAATAGTAACAATTCTGTCATAGATTTTTGTATGTCAGTAAAGCCCCTAATTGCTAAGTACCAAAAAGATCTGCTGCACTTTGCAGGTCAGCTAGCAAACAATTCTTATAAGTTCACTCTTCAGCCATTATGGCGAACTGGAGGAAACGTTGCCACCCTGTGATCCTTCCCGTAAACTTTTTACCTGAGCTGCAGAGTCTGAAGACTGGTGTTTCGCTGAGCAAGGAAACCGAGCTGTTACGAGGAGTCTGAACACCATTGCTGAGCCATGAATAAGAGGAGATTTAAGCCTGCGCGTTGATGGGGCCTGCTGAGGATTTTAGCGATTCACCATCTCCCCCTTTAGAAAACAGAAGGAATGAGCAAATGCTTTTGTCTGTGCTTGTGAGACGAACCTGGCCTCTCCGAGCACCAACATACACCACTACCGGTAGCAAGCAGAGTTGAAGAACTGGATTGGAGGCCACCAGATGCAGAGAGAAGAACGCTCAGAATGCTTACTGGTGCAACATATGAGAATCTGCTCTGCAAGCTGGAGTAGGTGGAGAACCTCTGGAGGTTCAGGCAGCTACAGCTGCAGGGCCATTAGAGTAAATGGTCGAAGTAGTGATGGGACACTTCCAGAAAGCTGTGCGATAGACCAGACTTGTTCTGACAGCAGACTTTGATACGGGAGAAGGTCGATCATTTCAAAGGTGTGGCCCACAATGGGACAGAGTTAATGCGGATTGTTAACCACCTTTTGAGACCAAAGTAAAGGGAGGGAAACCGACAATGTTGCAAGTTGGTTCTAGTGATGCTTAATGGAGAATTAATTGTAAATGACTGCTGAATCTGCGATTGTGCATTCTGGGAAACTAGTTGTTTTTATATGGGGAGTCCACAAGCTTCCTCAAGATGCAGATGTATAAACGGGAGCCTTTTTTGAGTTGGTTCTCATGCATAGCTCTCAAGATCGAGCCTCTGCTCCCTTGCTGGCCAGACCATCAGTTGTCACTCGTCAACCGCCTCCCTGAGCGCTTCGTGGACCAGCATCCCAATTCAACCAGTAACAATCTGTCACCTTACAGTCAGAGCCTAGTTGGAATGCAGGTGGCACAAACTGTGACCATTCAACAGGGATGAGTGTTAGAATATCTTTGTACCAGGTCCCAAAATAGTACTAAAGAACTAAGTAGAGAATCTGAAATTGGGTGGGGGAGATACTCGGAAACCTGTATTTGCAGAACTGTGCACAGACCATAACCTTATATTGTGCATTCTGGAAAAGGTGTGACATAGAACTATGTAAATAACTATGAATAAAGAGGTTGTGCAGATCAGAGACCAGATTTTTACATCGGCATCAATCACAGTGGCTGGGTTCATATGTATATAACCCTGTCTACTTGATTTCGGTGGAATTTTTATGTTGACTATCGAGTGGCGAGGAGTCAACCATGACAATTGCTGTAATAAGACTGCTTCATTTGTACAGAGAGACGCAGATGGCGAACATGAGCGTAACACAGACTGGAGCATGGGGGGGTGAGGGGGCACCCAGGGTTGGATTGGATATGCACTGCGGTCCGCTCCTCTAGTTTGGCCGATAGCGCAGGTTAATGCCTGGTGTTGGGAAGGGGGCAGCCCCATCCCACACCCCGAAGTGCTTTAGAGTGAGGCGAGATTCATTTGGAACACTATGATGGGCCTGGGGAGGAGGGTGAACTGTGAAAAGACCACCTCCCAATAAAAAGGACCCCACTTCAATATAATCAATCCACATACTGTATTGCTGGGGGCGAGCAACAATGCTATTTTGTGTAGATATTAGTAATCCTAGGTCGAAGGTAAGGCCTGGGCGGCGAGACAAGGGAAAACTCCAGCCATGCTGAGGTCCCATGAGGACAGCCCACAACGCCGATTGATTGTTTTAAGTGTTGCAAAGATGTGTTTTTACTCGAGGAATACAGTGAACACGAATATTCAGAAGTATTTGGTATTGGTGATGTTTGGTTACCTCCTTCTGTAGGACTTTTTGCCAGAGGATGCTCGATTGGTGAGTGTACAACAGTTGAGGTTGGTGACTCTTCCAAATAAGTTGACACATCTTTTATACTTTTATTTTTAAGGTGGTCTGAAAAAGAGAGCTTTTGGGCAGGAGGTAGTGGTGTGACAAAATGACTACAGCTCTGCAGGAGTACATAGGTGAGCAGTGGCTAAACTGCCTATTGAGCCCCACATTAGTTCTAAACCAGCAGTGATGCCAATCATGAAGGTAAAACTGGCTCAGCACAACCGGTATACCTCCTTCGCCCTCTGTGTTAACGGGGTTCGAGGGATGGCTACATTCTCAGGAGGGGGTGAAGTGATCACAGAAGCAACCTAAATAGCAATAGTGCAAAGTGTCAGGATCGGCGGGTGGAGGCTTTGGGACTACTGGCGGCATTAACCTGCTCAGAGTCACGCTCTAGTCCTCATCCAACATGGCGGCTAGCCCTATAACTGCCGACTCCGGCCCTTCCTCCAGTGCGTTGTATCTGTTTACCCTCCCGTTACTTTGCTCGTACTCTTGTGACTTAGCTAGAATACTTTTCTACGCTTTTTCTTTGTTCGGTTTCCTGTGCCTGTGCATTTTCAGTCCTACTTATTCTTTTGTTGCTAATCTTCCCTTTCATACGGCGTTCGCCGAATTTCTTATCTACCGTTTTTTTCTTGCCTACTCCTTTGTAAATTCTTTCACGGCGTTTGCTGTTCTTCCCCGTTTGTGACTTCCTTTTTTTATATACTTTCACGGCGCTTGCCGTCTCCAGTCTCCCGTTTCAGTCTCCGGTCTTTTTAGTGTTTGGCTACTTAGCTTTTGTTTCTTAGGTTATCTTTTCTTTCTGCCATTCCAGGATGGTAAATTATCAGCCTTCTCACTGAATCTATTGTTACACTCGTTGGACTTTTGGTCTTTGGAATCATCCATCCATCTGAATACCACCATATCCAGGGTTTTTTCTGCCTTCCGGCTTTTTCCCTGGGACGAGGCTGGCCCCCCGGGGGGCTCCCGAAGGCAAGTTCTCAACTCTGTCATGGTGGCCTCTGGAGGGGCCAGACCTTACTTACACGACAGAAGAGGTGGGAAGCTTAAGGAAGACCATTCCAAGAAGAAGAAGAACCCAAAGAAGTCGGAAGCTACACTTAAGGAGAGCTCTTCGGAAGTCTCAGGTGAGGAGAAGGGGGAGTTTAAACCCGGACCTGACAGCATACAACGCCCGACTCACACTATGGCTTCTTTGGAACAATACCAGGAATTAGTGGTGGCTATGCAGAATCTAACCGTCGAGGTTCAAGCCTTGAGAACTGAGAATATAGCGCTCCGACAACGGGTAGTGTTACGCCGGGATGAATACGGCGACTTACCTACTATGCCACTTTCCTTCGGAAAGTATAATGGGTACCCCGGAGGCTTTAAAGACTTTATTGATGCATGTAGGGTGTACTTTGCCTTCAGACCCCATGCTTATGACTCAGCCAGATCAAGGGTTGGCTTCATCATCGCTAACCTCTCAGGAAATGCCCTATCTTGGGTCACTCCGTTGGTAACTAACAATGATCCGTCTCTGAACGATTATGACCGTTTTTTGGAGGTATTTAAGGAAAGGTTCGATAGACCCGAAGTGCTGTATTCATCTTTGGAGGCTATTCTAGACGTTTGTCAAGGAAGCTCTGATCTCCAAACTTACATCTCTCGCTTCCAGAGATTAGCAGCCAAGGCTGACTGGCCAGATTCGGCTCAACAGACTATTTTCAGACGAGGCCTTCACGATGATATTAAGGACGAACTAGCTAGAGTTGCCAGACCAGCTTCTTTCCGAGATCTGATTACCTTGTCACTCCAGATCGAATTTCGACTACAGGAACGACGACAAGAAAGAAGACGACCCAGAGGAACTCCTCAGGCGTTAAATCTTCTTCCTCCTCCTTCACCTCAATTAAGAGCGTCACATATGGCGGAAGAACCCATGCAAGTCGGAGCCGCTCGAGGTCCCCTGACTCCGGAAGAGCGAAGGAGACGACGTGATACCGGATTGTGTATGTATTGCGGTTCTTCTAAACATCTACTAAGAGACTGTCCGGAGGTTCCACCTCGACGGAAGGAAAACTTCAGCCCCCGTTCTGCTGCAAGGGAAGTTTCGGGGGACTTGACAAGTACCCTTGCAACAGCTCAAAGACCATAGAAAGTACAGAAGAGAACAGTCTGATGGTGTTTAAGGTTGAACTCTGGCGGTCAGGATCCGCTCCCCTCGAGGTACTGGCGATGTTGGACTGCGGAGCCGCAGGCAATTTCATGGATTTAAGATGGGCAACTGAGCATCAGGTGGCTACCAGACTCAAGTCAGCTCCCATACCAGTAGAAGGGGTAAACGGTAGACCTTTATCCTCTGGACCAATCACAACAGACACATTCCCTCTCAAGTTGAAGATGGGCCATCATGAAGAGACTTTGGAGTTTGACCTGATCAGGGCAGCCCATTTTCCTTTGGTTATAGGCATTCCGTGGTTACGAAAACATAACCCGCACATTAACTGGACAGATAATAAGGTGAAATTTGATTCTCTATATTGTAAGACCAACTGCATGAATCAGTCAATGGCATCCCTTTCTAATGTCAGATCAGTAGAAAGAAAGTCTGTCCACAAACCCGTGATCATATCTTCTATCCCTCTCCAGTATCAGGCCTATGCTGAAGTGTTCATGGATACCCTACCCAAAATGCTGCCTCCACATAGGGTTGAGGACTGCGGTATCGACTTAAGGCCTGAGGCGGTGATTCCCTTTGGCCGCATGTATCCTCTCTCTTCCAGAGCGGATTGCCCTTCGGAACTATTTGGATGCTAACCTACAGAATGGACTTATCCGAGAATCTAAGTCTTCCTGTGGTGCTTCTCTGTTCTTCATCCCCAAGAAAGATACGGTGGAGTTACGCCCCTGTATAGATTATCGTGGTCTAAACAAAGTCACCATCCGTGACAGGTATCCCATGCCCTTGATACGAGACATAATAGAAGTAGTACAAGGAGCGGTCTACTTCACTAAGCTGGACTTAAGAGGTGCCTATCACCTATTGCGTATAAGGCAGGGTGACGAATGGAAAACGGCCTTCCGCACCCCATTTGGCCTATATGAATACAGGGTAATGCCGTTTGGCCTTGTAAATGCCCGGCGGTATTTCAAAGATATATGGATAAGGTATTTGCTGACATGCTGTTCATAACAGTGGTGGTATACCTCGATGACATATTGATATTTTCCAAGACACTGGCAGAGCACAGAAAACTGGTCTTACAGGTTTTGCAGCGCCTTAAGTCTCATCAACTACTGATCAAACCAGAAAAGTGCCAATTTGAAACTACATCAGTTTCCTACTTGGGATTCATACTGTCCAAAGAGGGCATCGCGATGGATCCTATCAAGATAAGGGCAATTGGAGAGTGGAAGGAACCTACCAATGTTAAGGAACTACAAAGTTTTTTGGGGTTGGCAAACTTTTATCGAAGATTCATTCCCAATTTCTCTAACACCGTGCTACCGCTCACTTCTCTGCTGAAGAAGGGGATAAGATTTATCTTTGGGGAGGAACCCAGAAGGGCATTTTCTATCCTCAAGGATTGCTTCTCTACGGCACCCATTCTAGTCCAGCCGGATCAGACCAAACCTTATATCTTGGAAACAGACGCTTCCTTAGGAGCAGTCGGGGCCATTCTACTACAGAAATCGGAGGACGATTTCGAACACCCTGTGGCCTATTACTGCAAGACCCTAACTTCCAGTGAGCGTAACTACTCGGTACTCGAAAGGGAACTTTTGGCCATTAAGTTGGCTTGTCAAGAGTGGCGTCATCTTTTGCAAGGGGCAGCTCACAGCTTTACTATCCGCACAGACCATCGTAATCTGCGGGTATTACAGCAGATGGAATGCACAAATGCACGTCACGCCAGGTGGGCCTTCTTCTTCCTGCAATTCGATTTTAGCATCACTTACATTCCCGGTACTGAAAACATGAAGGCAGACGCCTTGTCTCGAAGCCAAGGGGAAGGTTCTGGTATTTACAAGGATCACAAACTAATTTTCCCAGGTCTCAAGATTTTTGCATCCAATCTCTTTCCTTCGAGATCTGATACCACAGTATCAAACAGGATTAGACCTTCCTTCCTCCGTCATCCATGGTGAAGATGGGCTGTACTATCATGGAAAGGCGCTGTTCATTCCCACCAAGAAGCTACAAACTCTAGTCCTATCATGGTGCCACAACACCCCTTTAACAGGACATCCCGGAATTAGGAAGACTTATAACCTGCTACGTAGGGGATTCTGGTGGCCTACACTTCGGAATGATGTAGGTCGGTATGTATCTACCTGTTCGGTTTGTGCCTCCAACAAACATCGAACTGGAAGACCGGTAGGACTACTACAACAACAACCCTTACCAGGGCGCCCCTGGGAACATATTTCCACTGATTTCATTGTGGATCTCCCACCATCTGATGGCATGACAGTGATCATGGTGACAGTAGATTCTTTCAGCAAGTTAGCCCACTTCTCCGCCTTTAAGCAAGTCCCTTCAGCCTCAGAGACAGCTACAGTATTTCTTCGAGATATTGTCAGACTTCATGGGTTGCCTCGGACCGTGGTTTCCGATCGGGGACCACAATTCACTTCGAGATTCTGGGCTTCTCTTTGCCTCACACTGGGAATTCACAGGGCTCTCTCTTCGGGCTACCACCCTCAGAGCAATGGACAAACCGAAAGGTTGAACGCCAGTCTGGAACAATATCTGAGGTGTTTTTGTAGCTCACAACAAGAGCACTGGTATCGTTTCCTTCCGCAGGCAGAGTTTGCCTACAACAATGCATTTCATACATCTATCCAGATGAGTCCTTTTTTTTGTACTTATGGGTACGATCCTCAACATCTACCCTGGCTTAGTACTCCATCCTCCAAGAGATGGTGTGCTTAAGGACTTGCAAGAAGTACATGAAATAGCTCAGAAAGCACATCAGGCCAGTCAACGAGCACAAAAGAAGTGGGCGGACAAGGGCAGAAGCCCCAACCCGACACGGCAGATAGGTCAATTGGTCTGGTTGTCCACCCGATTCTTACCCCGATGGGTCCATTCTGGCAAGTTCTCCTCACGATTCCTGGGGCCATTCCCCATTGTGCAACAGATAAACCCGGTGGCCTTCAAGATCAAACTCCCGAACTACCTTAAGAGAGTGCATCCAGTTTTTCACGTTTCCTTGCTTAAGGAATACAAGGATGACCCATTCCAAAGACCTGTCCTTAGAGTACGTGCCCAGGAGACCCCAGCTCCAGAAGAATATGAGGTGGCCTACCTGGTGGACTCCCGGTACCGCAGGGGTAGGTTGCAATACCTGGTTCATTGGAAAGGATACCCATTGGAGGAAAGATCCTGGGAACCTGTGAGCCACATTCATGCATCCCGATTGATCAGAAGATTCCACCACTTCCACCCGGGTAAACCTGGGGGACCCCCAAGGGGAAGGGGGTATACTGTCAGGATCGGCGGGTGGAGGCTTTGGGACTACTGGCGGCATTAACCTGCTCAGAGTCACGCTCTAGTCCTCATCCAACATGGCGGCTAGCCCTATAACTGCCAACTCCGCCCCTTCCTCCAGTGCGTTGTATCTGTTTACCCTCCCGTTACTTCGCTCGTACTCTTGTGACTTAGCTAGAATACTTTTCTACGCTTTTTCCTTGTTCCGTTTCCTGTGCCTGTGCATTTTCAGTCCTACTTATTCTTTTGTTGCTAATCTTCCCTTTCATACGGCGTTCGCCGTATTTCTTATCTACCGTTTTTTTCTTGCCTACTCCTTTGTAAATTCTTTCACGGCGTTTGCCGTTCTTCCCCGTTTGTGACTTCCTTTTTTTTATATACTTTCACGGCGCTTGCCGTCTCCAGTCTCCCGTTTCAGTCTCCGGTCTTTTTAGTGTTTGGCTACTTAGCTTTTGTTTCTTAGGTTATCTTTTCTTTCTGCCATTCCAGGATGGTAAATTATCAGCCTTCTCACTGAATCTATTGTTACACTCGTTGGACTATTGGTCTTTGGAATCATCCATCCATCTGAATACCACCATATCCAGGGTTTTTTCTGCCTTCCGGCTTTTTCCCTGGGACGAGGCTGGCCCCCCGGGGGGCTCCCGAAGGCAAGTTCTCAACTCTGTCACGGTGGCCTCTGGAGGGGCCAGACCTTACTTACACGACAGAAGAGGTGGGAAGCTTAAGGAAGACAATTCCAAGAAGAAGAAGAACCCAAAGAAGTCGGAAGCTACACTTAAGGAGAGCTCTTCGGAAGTCTCAGGTGAGGAGAAGGGGGAGTTTAAACCCGGACCTGACACAAAGACTCCAACTAAACACCCCTTGATTGGAAATCTTTATTTTGAAGTTCAGTTTAGGAGAAAGTCAGCTCATTGGGAAACCCAGGTCTGGCTTAACTTGGCGTGTTCCCGTTGATCTCTCCAGTAATGCCACATTTCCATGATGAAATTTTGTATGGCATTGTAAATTCATATATATGGTTTTGTTACGTTAAGTTTACTCGCCTCAACTGCACTTTAACTTCGCTCGTGCCTACTGTATATTTTTCAGCCCCACGGTCCATGGCCTTTGGCCGTGGGCACTGTATATTTTTCAGCACCAGTGGCCCTGGCCTTTGGCCGTGGCCATTGTATATTTTAAAATGCTACCAGGCCTTCAGCCGTTTAAAATGCTACCAAGCCACTGTGGTCAGTGACATTTCACTCCCAATGTCACTGTAGCTGTAAAAATATATACTTTTTAAAAGAAATTACTTTTCTTCTATAGCCACGGTTACAATGGAATGAACTACAGATACCCACGGTTATCTGGGGGAGAAAAGGGAAGAAAATGGTTTTAAGCCCACCCAGGCACTCACCAAATGCCTCCCCTCATGTATGCCGGTCTTTGCTAAATGGCTTTTTTTCTGCCTTTTCTATTTTTCGATACCCTGGGGTATAACCACAGGTACTTTTTGCATCGAGGAAGGGAATAATATGGCGGCTGTTTAATGTACCCTGGTAGATATAGCATAATAAATTGTCTGCAACATTTCAACCAAAATCATGTCTCGAGTCAAAAGTTATTGCTGATTAATGTTTCCGATTTCCTATGCAACTCCCACTCACCTTAACTCTAAGGTGACAACCGCCGCCCTATAATATGTTTTTAAAGTTTCAAGGTACAGAAAGCATCATGGACTACACTACAGGAGTTCTCCAAAATAATTGTTCAATACACACAAAAAACTGATGCAGACCGATCAGACAGGTTAAACAAAGTCTTTATTCCTTTGTCTGGCAGAAAATCAAAGAAGCTGCAGTATAACGCTTTTCACAGCCCTCTGGCTGCTTGATCACATACAAAGTATGTCACAGAAGAAACACTCATTGTTTAACATCTCTATGGTTTGGACAATGCTGTAAGCCCCCCCCCCCCTTACCCCCTTTGTTGTGCTAATGCTGCCATTGACCTGACCTGCTATAAAGTTGGCCATCTTGTAGTGGGCATAAACACCTATAATTATACATGTTTGAGGCCCAAATATAGCTTTTATTGCTGCATTAATACATTTCCAATATGGTTGTAACATTGGACAATCCCACCGTATATGCCCCCATGTCCCAATGTCTTCACAAACCCTCCAACATTTCCCAGACACTTTTGCGAAACATCTATGTAGTTTCTCAGGCGTCCGGTGCCATTGTACCATGACTGTAACCCACATTTTTCGGATCTGAATTGCTCTCATAAGTGTTGGAATCCCCTGCCACATTTCCTTCCATTACTCATCCGATAATATAGAGCAGCTTAAGACTTTCCCCATTGTTTCATATACCCCCAGTGCGAATGGGTGGTTGGATAATGCATAAATATCCTATTTAGTGCTCCGACCATGTGACGGTTTCCTGAATTTGTAATTGGATATGTTTCAAAGTGGGTAAGATCCCTTATTGCCGCCTGTTTGTTCCCCTTTGCCTGTAGCCAATGTCTCAATTGTGAATATCAAAACCGTTCCTTTTCAGGCAATGCAAATGCCTCCTTACATTGTTGAAATGTCTTAATCTCTTGGCCCTCTACCATATCACCCATCATCTGCCACCCAGCCTCTTCCCATTGCTTAAAGGCTCCCTGCTCTGCCCTGGCGTAAACTGTGGATTACAAAATAGGGGTGTCAACGGAGAATGGAACATAGTCATGCCTTCCCTGTGTACTACCTCATCCCATACGTCGCTTACCAACGCCGTTATTTTACTTATACATTTGGGGGGGGGGGTCTATCCACCTTCTGACCCCACAGTACTTCTTCTAGGGGCCTCCCCAACCACTGCTCTATCCATTTGTAGCCATATTTTCTCCCGATTGCCTCCAAACCACTCCTGTACTAGCCGCAACTGAGCCACTTGAGAATACGTTTTGACAATTGGAGCCACCATCCTGCCATTCTTTATGGGGCCGTCGGGCACTTTCCAAGCCACCTTTGATTTTTTTTTTTTCCCTTCCATATGAAAGTGCTCACTATCTTATTTACAATTTTGAGAAATGTCGACGGGACTATTAATGGTAAGGCTTGGAAATAATATAATACCCCTGGGAGCACAACCATTTTTATTGCATTAATCTTACCTATCCATGAAATTGACGGAGGGTTGCGTTCCTCCAGCCACTTTTTAATTGAATCCAACAATGGGGAATAATTGACCAGATACATGGGAGTCAAGATAACTAATTCCATCGAATCCAAGTATCTTAACCCTTTGTCTGTCCTTAAGTACTGACCTACATCTAAAGACTGTTCCATTTCAACGGCTCCCCCTTGTATAACTAGTATTTCGGATTTATGGGTATTCATTTTCAATCCTACCGCTTCACCACATTCTTTTGTCCTGGCAGTGAGCTAGTCAACTCTTGTTGCCGTAATAAGCGAATCGTCGGCAAACGCCGTCACCTTATGTTCCACTCCTCCAAATTTTATACCTCTAATGCTCTTCTCATCGCGGATCTTGGATAAAAGAAGGCTCCAAATGTATTGCATACAACACTGGGGACAAAGGGCATCCCTGTTTTTTATCCTAAGACACCCAAATACCCCATGAGACCTAACCCTTGATGGCCAAATGCAATACCAGTGACTGATAATTTGCCTTGACCATATGTAAAATCGTAGGCCCGAACCCCATAGCCTCCATGGTGCGAAACAAAAAAGACCACTCCACCCGGTCAAATGCTTTTTCCGCATCTAATTTTAGTATCCCTGTGGCCAACCCTGCCTTGTTTTACCTTCTCGATCAAATGACTTGACCTCTTTTATATTGTCAAGTTTTCCTTCCCTTGACAAAACCTGACTGATCCGGGTGAATATGTTTGGGTATCAATTTGTCCAAACTCAGTGCTAATATTCTAGTAAATATTTTCGCATCCATATTGATGAGAGCTATGGGTCGATATGATTCCACAATTTGTTCTATCTTTATTAGGCTCGGGAAATAGCACTATCTTTGCATCTTTCATTGATGGAGTAATATGGCCTGACTTGATAAAGGAATTAAAAAGGGATGTCATTACCGCGGCTAATGTTTCGATGTACGTTTTGTATAAAGTGCCAGAAAACCGTCCGGTCCTGGAACCATATTTATAGGTCAAGACCTGATAGTAGCACAAACTTCCTCTGAAGTAATCTCCCTTTCCAGCTCCTCCCTTTCCCCTGGGTCAATTCTTTTTAGGTGGCATTGGTTCTAGTATGCCTCCTGGGCATTTTCATCTGGAAGGTCAGTAGTATAAAACGCGGTATAATACTCTGTAAATGCCTGTATTATGTCTTCCAACGAAGAGCTAAAGGTTTCTGGTCCTGTTTTAATACGAAGGATGGCCCTTGCTTACTCCTTTCTCACTTGCCGCGCTAACATATGGTCAGCTTTATTTGCTTTAATACAGTACCTCCTGTTTTAAAAATATGGACGTTGCCGCTTGTCTAGTTTGTAATAATTCCAATTGTCCCCTAATGTCTATAGTCCATCCTCAGGGTCACCCCTTATCTAATAGCATTCTACTCATTACTCCCTTCAATAGCGATTCTACGTCTCATTGCGTTGAGATGAGTTGTTTTTCTCAATCGGCCTTCCTTGCAGTTGGCTCACCCCTCATTGTTGCCTTCAAGGCATCCCACACCGTCTGTTCCTGCATTCCCGGCGTCTTAGTTATAAAAAAAAAAAAAAACTCATCTTTTTTTACCCTGTATCTCGCTTTGCCTAATAACTGATTTGGACATTTCCAGCACCACAGCCCAGGCCTACCTCATTCCTGCTGGATTTCTATTGATAAAGGAGCATGATCTGATGGACCAATTGGCTCTCGGTTGATTTTGCATACTTGCCCCACTAAAGTAGCTGACGCCCATATATAGTCTATCTGGGAAAATGACCAATGGACATGGGAGTGAAACGTATACCCTTTAGTTCCCTTCTGGAATGCTTTCCAAGAATCAACCATGGCTAATCTGGTCATACATGCTAAGAGTTTTTGTGAGGGGCCCTTGTGCACGACATTTGCTGTCGCACTCGTATCTACAAGCGGGTCCCATGTTACATTGAAGTCCCCTGTTAATATGATTTGCCCTGTTCCACATTTTTCAAGTTTGTTTAGCACGACCTAGAGGAATCCACCTTGACCCGTATTGGGTGTGTAAAGGGTGGCAATTGTAAACCTTGAACTCCCAAATTGAATATGAACAAAAATATATCTCTCCTCCTTGTCCATTTCACTTTCTATTATCTGCAGACCTACCAATCCCCTAAAAGCTATAGAGACCCCTCCTGTCTTCCCCTGTTGTTAAATTGTACTATGTGGGGGTGCCCCTTGATCTTTAATTGATGGCTATCTTTCTTATCTATATGGGTTTCTTGCAGGGTCACAATATCTAGTTTGCCCCACCTTAACAATTCTGCTACTTTGCATCTTTAACCAGGTAATTCAAACCCCTAACGTTCAGCTGCAGAAAATGGAACCCTTGTTTACCCCCATAGATCTTTTGGCATATTCTTTCCTTGGCAGCTGCCCCCCCCCCCCCCCCACCTCTACGCCCGCTCCCACCAACACACTCCGGTAGGACTCAACCCACTTCTCCCCCTCCCATGTAACAAACGATGTGGGGTCTAGTCTCACTATTCGGCTGGAGATCAGAAGTGCGGGTCTACTAGGACCCATATCCTCCCCTATTCCAAGTGCCTGGATCACCTCGCACCTACCCCAGCGCCCCCACACCACTGTTTAACTACCCCACCGATATATATGCATGCTTCACTCGGCATGCTTCAGAACGTACCGAAACGTACCGCCTCCCTCAGAATCCTGAATGCCTTATACCCATTTCTCTTCACAACCTGGTTCAGATGTTGATTGTCCACCAGGTCCACTCAGAACCTTATTTTTCGACGGTAGCCCTCGTACTCTCTATTCCCAATGTTTAATCTTTACGGTCTCTCTTGACGGCCGCAAATCTTGTTGTTTTCCCTGCATCTTCCTCGATTTTCAAAATCCGAAGTCCTTCGCAGGAGGTGATGGGATGTTGGCGTCCCTCCTATGAGAACAATCCAAATGGAAATGTCCATCTATATCTTATTTGAGCCTGCAACAAAGCTTTAACCACTGGGCCCATCGATCTCAGCTTGCGCTGAATCTTGATATATATTGCGCTTAATCTTGATATAGCTGTATTTCGACACCATTCACTTCAATGGGGCTTGCTTTTTTAGCTGCCAATAAGATTGCCTCCTTTTGTCCATACTGTTTGAATGCTATGACATCAGTTATGAGTGATTTTTCCGAAGTAAAATTCAGAGTGGTAAGTGTCACAGGGGTACAAAATAACGAAAAAAATGACGAATTATTTTTTTTAATTTGGGGGTGTCCCACCCCTCAACCCGTTTTCCTAGCCTTTTACCCCATCCATTTTAAGCCTATATATATATATATATATATATATATATATATATATATATATATATATATATATATATATATATATATATATATATATATATATATATATATATATATATATATACACATATATGTACAAGTACTCTAACTTACCACAGATACCTCAATGTGACTTTGCCATAAGGAATCAGAATCTTAGCTTTATCATTTTCTGGCCTTTTGCTTATATTCACAAATATGCAGTCTCTACCTTGTCGGATCCACAAACAAACATGGACACAGTTTAAAATACCTTAGTGATAAAAACTGACACCGATTTAGTTTTATATGAAAAGGTGGTTTAACATATGTAAACCTCAGAATGAAAATAAATTTAACTGCAGAATGTGTAAATTGTGAATTATAAATGATCATTGCGCAGGTTTTATTATTGTTGAGAAATGAGTAATAATGCGAGTTCATTTGACGCTTTCATTGAATGTATTTTAGTGTATTTAACACGACCCATGAGGGTTTGTAACACGTTCAACACATGGCAGATTTTGTCAAATGAGCTCATATGCAAATGCACGTTACTCTATCCATGAATACCATAGAGAGCATGCTGGTTTAAATGTCCTTCCTTTGTGTTTGCACCCTAAACGTGACCAAGCAGCCAGTCTGCCGCGAAACGCGTCGTTTTCGTGCACTTTTGTTTTGTCCATGACATTTATCTATTAAAGTATATTCTTTGATGACAATAATTGTTCCACTCCGAAGCGCTTTTTGGTGGAAGCTTCAAAAGCCCCCGCGAATCCATCAAAGGGGCCGGGTGCCTCAGACATTCGTGGGTTTTTTTCAGCAAATATGGCAAAGGTGCCTGATACTCTAAACCCCCCCCTCCCCCCAAATATGTGTCTAGGTCTAGCCTATCTGCATCCTTCCTGGTTCCTACGCCCAGGCAAACTAGGCAAGGAGAGGATGGATCATTTTGCTTTAGAAGCCATGAACACCACTATGAACACCTTAGTCAAGCTATTTGACTCCCTAAATGACAAGATCTCAGTGCAAAGTGCACAGCTGGCCTCTAGTGCGGCCTGGCAGGCCATGTATGGAGCTGGAGCTTTGAGGGGAAATGACACTGGTGAGCAAAAAACAGTAGCTCTTTCCCCAATCAAGGCTTCGGTTACTGACCATGCCACCTCTCCCATAAGGCAAACCTTTTCATGGCCTTGTTAGAGTTCGGGGGAGAATTCTGCTGTTCCTATATTCACAGAAATAATTGCTGATCCCTCTGTGTCTGCTAATGGTGACGTCATTCCCTCAACTCAGTTGCCAACTCAGTCTGAAAGACACATTTATACCATCTTTGCCAAACCCCTCAAAGTAGCCTCTGGATGCCCTTTGAAAAAAAACTCGGGTTTGAAGAAGTCTGGTAGTGAAATTAGAGTTGACCCTGTGCAAAAATCTAAGAAGAGTGCAAATATTGGTTCCACGAAACAGTTCATTAACGCTTTGAATATTCCTTCTAAAAGCGCCACTGTAGTCACAGCAGAAGATGTGAGGAAAAAATATATTGAACTGACCCATCTAAAAAAGATCAAAGCGAGAGTGGCTAACCAAACAGCTTCACAAGAGCAGTATGCTCCCCTGGATGATCTTGTGGTCGTGTTACAGAGTGTATCTAAATCTAACATGACCGCAAGTTTGAAAGAAGGGTCTCAGACTGTCACTTCAGCCTCCAAGCAATGGCATACGCCTGCAGGCTTGAGTGGCTCAAATGATAGGCGGAAAGACATCAGAAGGGAAGTGGATGCCTATATGTCCAGGTTTGTGCAACTGCCCACTATAGGTGCCCCCAAAACATTGTTAAAAACTGTGACCTTTGGTGCCATGGGCTCAAGTGCTGTTAATCTTAAACCCAAAGCAACAGATCTAAACGAGACTGAGACTCAGCCAAAAGTGGCACTGAAGCAGAGTTCTCTCCCAGTTGTACAAAATTAACATTGCTGCACCCAAAATCAAGGAGGTTCCTCGGTGCGGGTGAAGTCGACATCTGACTCCTTTGAATGGAGGGGTGATGAAATAGCTCATTTACTTCAAGCTCTTCTGCCCAAATCAACTTCCAAAGTCAAAATGCCTGAGGAACCAAAACTACCACCCCAGATGCAACCTTTTAAAAAACCAATGACGAACACCAAACAAAATACTCATGAAAACACTCTAATCTTGGGGTGTAGACCTGATCCCTATCCTCAATATCTGCTAAATAGGCATAGTATATTGGAAATATTTACTGATGTTCATGAACTTGAAGACATAGGTTCAGCGGATATTGAACAAATTGAGTTTTTGAATGAGAATGTGCTTACCACCATTTGTTTGAAATTGCGATCAAGGTTGGTACGTAACATCATTTGGGCTGCTAACAGCAAATTATTTGAACTGGGTTTTATTTTATTATTGGGCCCTACTGAGAGTGAAAATTATGAGAGAGGTTCCACTCCCAAATCTGCCTTAAGGAATGTGTTCAGTCTATGCCATCCCAATGTGTGTGTAACTGCATGACAACAAGTTAACTAACGCAACAGTGTGACAATGATGTGATAAAGTTTGCCTCGTGGAATACACGCGGGCATTCTCATTTGTTTAACAATTTGAACTCTCATCTAAACAATTATGACATCATTTTGTTGGAAGAAACATGGCTGACCGTGTCCCCTATTTGGCATGAACACATCATGCATTTTACCCCTGCCTTGTGTGGGGATAAAGGTCGCCCTATGGCCGGTTTGATCGCATGCATTTAAACTAGCTCAGAGATTAAAATGATTTCCACCTTTTCACTGAATCCATTTTTGCAATTAACCATAATTTCCATCGGAGCCTCGCTGTATGCGTTAGTCAACATATACTGGAATTGGCAGGGCATTGATGATTCTAAATTTTTTAATGATCTTGATTGATTGTTGAACTGTGTTACTTTGCTCCCAGATGTGGCACATACAGTGTTGGCTGGGATCTTAACTTGCATTTTTTTTCACCTGAGAAAGCTGGGGAATCCGTCAGACAAATTCAATGGAACCATATCATGTCTTCTTGTGGCTTGATAATGCTTAATGGTTCATGTTGGATGCTAATCCGCCAAACTTCACCTGGCGGCGTGGGCAATCTCAAGCCATTATTGATTATGTGTGTATGGATTCCAAGTTGATGTCATTGGTAAGACAGTTTCAAACAGTGCCAGTCTCATTAAGTGACCATCTTATATTGGCCAGTTCTTGGCATGCTCCCCCGAAAGGTTTTGTAAATACAGAGACAAAGTACCTTGGGACTGTGACGTCCAACAGTCATGTCAATCGGGTAAAATGGACTGAAGAAAGTCTTACACAATATGCTACTTCGCTTACATCTGCGTTTACCCATTCCCGACTAGCTGGGGAAAAATGTAATGTGTGCTATTTTGATCTTATGCAGAAGCATTTAGGATATCAGCGAAAATCCTCTGCATTAATAGTAGTGAAAAGACACTCATTTGATGTACAGGTCAAAAACAAAAAAACTGAATACTGTGCACTGAAACGGAAAGCTGTACAGTTGCCAGCTGAACTTAAAACAGCGGCTTTGGTCAAAATAAAAACGCACTACAGAAATTGGCTGCGGCAACATCGCGCAACATTGTGGCAAAAGGATGGCGAGCAGATGCTCAACTTAATGTGTAATCAAAACACAGCACAAATTTGGCCAACCCTCAATGAAGCTGTTAGCACCCCGCAAATGTTAATCCAAGGTCATAATGTATCCGAATCGGCATGGATTGAGTACTTCAAGGCTATGTATGCCTCTACAGCTTCTGTCCATCTAACACAAGAGGAGTCTCGGGTCTCAGAATTCTATCTTGAGATATTAAGATCAGATATACGATACTATATCTCTTCGATAAGCCACTCTACAGCCCCAGGCCCTGATGGGTTATCTAACAAGTCCTTAAAACTTAACATCAATCTGTGGACTGAGGGATTGTACCAAATTTTTCAAACCATCAATATTACGCAGACAATTCCCGATTCCTGGAAGCATTCAATTATAATCCCCTTGTTTAAAAAGGGTGACAGTAGTTTACCACAAAGCTACAGACCAATTGCTTTGCTAGATGCTCCAGGAAAACTATACAGTCGGATTGCGTTACAACATTTGAATGAATGGACAAAGCTCGCAGGTAAGCGAGACCCTTTTCAGGCAGGTTTTGTCTCGGGTCTGGGAACTTCCCCTAATATGCTCCTTCTTAACCTGATTAAGAGCAAGTATGCTGAACGTGGGCAAAACCTATACATAGCATTCGTCGATTTCAGCAATGCTTTTGACTCTGTTGACCGCCAGTTGCTGTTTAAGAAGTTAGAGCAATATGGTTGTCCTAAATCCTTACTTGCCATCATTAAATCATTGCATACAGACACGTCACTCCAAGTTAGATTGTCCCTGGATGGAACGCCGTCTGCCTCGATTCCAACTTTTCGAGGACTTAAACAGGGGTGTATCCTGGCCTCAACAATATTCAATCTGTTCCTACTTGATTTGGGTTCCAATTTTGTAGATATCATCTCTGATGCACCTAAACTGGGTACACAGAAAATCATCTGGCTCTTATATGCAGATGATCTTGTTCTATTGTCATGCTCTCCTGGTGGGTTACAAAATTTGTTGGACAAACTTCGAATTTATGTGAGTGAAAATCATCTTACTATTAATCTTGCTAAGACTCAAGTGGTAACTTGTGTTCCTAATGTCAAAAAGAAGTTGTCTAGCAAAAGTGGACATTACAAGATCAGGAGGTAGCCAAAGTCACTCAATATAAATACTTGGGTCTTCCATTTACAAGTTGGCAAAATGAACAAATTTATTCGGCACTCTTAGTTGCGAAGGTTCGCTCTTTAACATCTCAAGCAAACCTACTACTGTATAGATATGGGAAATTCACGCTAAACCATGTCCTAAGGTTTTACCAACAAAAAACAGTCCCCATCATAAGTTATGGAGCCGAAACACGAACTCCCAAGCAGAGAGCATTTTGGGATCATCTTGAATCCAGTTTTTCGAAGGTTGTTTTAAAGCTCCCCAAATGTGCTCCTTTACCGATGATTAGGTATGAATTAGGGATTGTGTCTTTGCATAATCAAGTAGTTTGGAAATTTTGCTTGTTGTATAGGAAATGTCTTAGAAGTGCCAATGTCACTAGGTATTCTCGCAAACCACTTACTGGTCCCTTGCATTGCTCTTGCGAAAAAATGGAATAACTTTGTGTTGAATGCATTATCTAGTGCTGACATCTCGCTTAATCTTTGAATCCAACCAAAGCCAGACAAAATCTTTACCAGGCTGATTGGATTCATACTCGCAGTCAATGCCTGGATTATGTGGACTGTGACTACTTAGTGCGGCCTCACAAAAAATTACGCATCATGGAACAGTATTTAGTGAAATGCCCGTCCAATTACATTAGATCCCAATTGTTGCGCATTCGATTGAATTTGTGTGCGACCAGAGAGATCTTGGGAAGAAGACGGATCATTTCCAAAAATGACATATTTTGTCGGTATTGTAAGGATGATGAACAGATTGAAACACTGGAGCAATTTGGTTGTCGATTATCAAGCTTTGAGTGTAATTCGGAGAAAGTTGTTTAAGATGTGTAGTCCTCTTGTTCTCCCTCGACCCAGTGAGGAAATCTGGGCTTATGTTGTGTCCAATGCGAAAGCTTCTATTCAAATTGCACTAGTCCAATTTGTTGATGCAGTCCTTCCCTCTAGTGCACTGTAGGTCATGATTTGTCATTTTTTATGTTCTATGTTGTACTCTTGCAGGTTTAGTTTTTATAAGAAATTTGTAATTGTGCTCCGAATTATGTACGGTTGAATTTTTTTACTATGTTGAAATTTTAATTGTTTATATGACCTCAAATTTCCTTTCTTGTTAAAATTGATGAATGATTATTGTAACGTGAATAACTTTTGTGAATAATTTTGTAAGGTTGATTATTCAGTCGATCAAAATAAAACTTAAAAAAAAAAAGAAAATCTCGAAGGATTTGCGAGATATTCAGTCTGGATCTCTAGGTTCTGCGTGGCTGTTGCAAGTTGTTCAGTTAAAGCGTCTATCTTGCGTGTGTCCTGCGCTAACTCCTGATTTAGCCTTTTCGGTGGTATCCATTTTTTCCCATAATTCAGTAATTTCCCCTTTCACCTCCTGGACAGATTGAGCCAATTCCGATGTCATCAGACTCAGCTGTGATTGTATGGTCTGCCATTTGATCACTAAAATCTTTAAAGCATTGTTGAAATACTTCCTTAGTGATCGCTTGTCCTGATGTCAAGTTTGGGGACCTTGCAGCACCCTCCTGCTCCTGGGGGGTATGTTCTTCAGCCATCCCCATCTCCCCCCTCCTTCCGCCAAAGCCTTTGCAGCGCCCCATCTTGCTGTTTCTTTGTTGCTTTGGGGGTAGCGGCCCCTTCCTTGGGTTCTTTCAGCTTGTTCCTTGACATCTTGAAAAAGGCTTATGAATTACTTTCTTTTCCCAACTGCAGTCAAGATCAACAACCATGGCTTTTCCCCCTTGATCCTATAATTCACTTCTCCTGTTTTTTTGCAGGATCAAGTCCACCCTTTTAGTCTATCGGAGCTCACAAAAGCCACATCAAATTCGCTGTGGCCTCACCCAAGGATCACCATGCCATCCCTTGTACTATTTTCGGGTGTAGTAGTCCTTGTTCACTTCCTCCTTTGCTTTGGGTTCCACCTCATATGCAGAAATTGTTGGGTGTGTTGCCACTGTCCACCACTTGCAACCCCAGCCACGGCCCCCCTCAGCTTGGATTCTCTCTCAGTACGTTCCAATCCACTCCGACTTTCCCATTGTGTTCTTTCACAGGCCTTTTTTCCAAAATGGCGGACAGCGGGCTAACTCTGGGACTGCTTACTTATGTTATTTGTCATTTGTATAGCGCTCTATTTAAAATTGTTATGACCTCCAAAGTGCTGGTAGGTTGAAAGTCCTTGGGGACCGCAGTCTAGGTCAGTATAGTGAGTAGAGAGTGATAGTGCCGTAGGGTTTGTGGGTGCACCAGTTATGTGTGCAGCTGGTGGAATTGCCTTGTGGTAGCTGCATCCTAGCATTAGGTGTGGTGGTGGAGATATCACTTGAATGTGTGCAGTCTGATGGGTGGACACCCAGACTGGTTTCTGGCTGCGTTAGGCCTGTAGGACAACTTAAATGGGCAGCTAGGCCGGTTTGTCATGGGATATAGCTGTGTTTTATTAGAGCGATGAGGTGTTCGTGGGGTAGTGTTCTTATGTGTGCAGCTAGGCCGAATTTATCGAGGGGTATAGCTGTACTCTAGTTGAGTGATGGTGTAGATTAGAGCGTAAGTGTAGTGATATGATATAATGGGTCATGCATAAAGCGCCTAAGCTTAATGCGCTTTGAAGCAAGTGGTGAGGTACTGACCGGGGAGGACATGCGAGGAACGGTACGTGAGGACCGTGAGGGCTGGGTACACACGTGGTAGGGACAAACAGACAGGACAAGAGCCGGAGGGATACATAGCGACATCATTGGGAACAAGAAGCTAGGGTACACAGTGACACACAGGCACAGTGGGGCGCACAACGGGATCATGGGGACAAGAGGTGCGGGCGACGCAGAGGGACTTATCCCTCACAAACCGGAAGGATTCATCTTGAACCTGTGGGTTCCTGATTCCAAAATCTTCCTGGGGCCACTCCGCTAGTTACCTTCTACCCCTTAGAGTGTGGGATGACGTTCTTTATTCTGGCGGCGCGGGAACCCTCTCCTCACGATGCGAACGTTCTGGCAGCCATCTCAATCATTTGCAGAAATTGGTGAAGTGCCAGTGCATTAAGGTGGATTATGAACCATTGTGTAAAGTGCAAGGGCATACGTTCACTAGGCAGTATCATACATTCATGGACCTTGCATGTCAGGGACTTGGTATTCTCATTGTAAACACAATTATGTCAATAGCTAACAAATAATTGGGCTGTGCAAAGTGCTATTGCAATAGATGGCACAGTGTTGCCACTAATTAAGTATTTGTAAATTACATATAATATGAAAGTAAGTTGGATGTTGAGATATCAATGCTTTGCAAAAATAATAGTGCAAGTGTGATGAAGTGCAAACTAAGCCATTTATGTAAAGTGCAAATGTGTATGCTGATTTGATAATCCTAACCGGCTAATGCATGTGTCTAGGCAAACATACAGGCCAATTACAAAATAGACCAATTTACAGTCAATCGAAACGCAAAAAAGCATATACAATGAGGGGCACAGCGCCTTAAATGAATCTCTAGGAGATTCCATATTTGCGAAAAAATTATGGCAAAACATTTATCGACATACAAAAAAATGGAATCAAGTGCCATTGCATATTAATCGTACCCATGACTATTATTCAGTATATACAAAAAAGGCTCTGAATCGTTTAGTTCCATATCATTTTATTAAGTCTGGAAAAAGCTCTGTTCAATACGTATTGTGTTCGACCACAATGGCAGACCTAGAGAAATAAAAGATGTTCATACAAACTTTGCTTGGGGAAGAGAGTGGAAAAAGTGCCAAAAACAGCTAGTATGTGTTGGATTTAAACTAAAGACATAAAGCATTGAAAGATGCAAGACAATACCAATAATGCCTATAGTAGAATCGGTCACAGACCAAATGAATTTCTATCGTAAGGAAAGTTGGTATATAGATAATATAATCTTTAACAGACATAACAGGAAACAAACATAAATGTTAAGTTCTCAAGAAGGTGTATAGTTCTTCGTCTTATAACCCACAGGGTTTTTAGTTTCCAAATCCAGAATACATTTAGTTTCCAACGGGCGCAACTGTAGCTCCCAGTCCCCTTCCCTGGGAGATTTTTTTATTTTATTGTAATAACGTGTATGCCAAAGAAACTGAAGCCTTGTAACTGGCCTCCGTGCATCTCCTGGAAGTGTTTAGCCATAGGATATGACGGGTTGGCCTTTTTGATGGTTCTGATGTGTTGCAAGATGCACAATTTTAGTTTCCCAATCGTGCTGCCAATGTTCCACTTGTTGCACATGCATGACATTACGTGAACAACAAATTCAAAGTTACAGGTGATTCTAGAACTAAAATGTGCATGGTCATCAAGAATAGGACGTGTGTATCTAGAACAATTTGTAGCATATTACCATGCTTGACATATTGAACATTTGAAGAAGCTGAAGTTGGTTTCAGTTGGCCTGTTCTCGCAGGCCTACTCTGTCCATGTGCATACAACTGGACACTAGAGAATCCTTCAGTGCGGCCGATTTGTAAAAGGTAATATTGACACTTAACCAGGGTGGATGGTAGATTGATATGGAGCCTTAAAATATGCAAATGATGGTACAAAATCTGTTTTAGTAATTTCGAATGAGTACCATCGGTCAAAATCCGTCATACCTAATTCTCAGTTTCAGACTACTTTGTGCACGTAGAAGAGGTTAACCAAAAGTCCATTTTAGATTTTCCCTATAGTGGATGCTCCACTAAAGGCTTGTGGGATGATTACTAGTGGCAATTAAGTGTGTATTTGAACTCTTGATTTTCTATGCAACTCTGTGATTAATTCTCCTTTTGTATTGTTTGACTATTACATCCAATAAAACAATTGAGTTGCGGCTGTGCGTTTCAATGACTCTCAAATGTAGCTGGTTAGCATTGAGCACATCCACAAACTGTTTCCATTCTGGCTCATAACCCTGCCAGATGATGATATATCATCAGTGAACTGTAGCCAGCGAATAATCTTGTCCATGTACATAATATTATCACTGGACCAAACAACAAACTTCTTCCGCCATCCCCTCGTTAAATTCACATAAAATGGAGCGAATGTAGTATCCATAGTGCCTTGGAGTTTATAATGAGATTTGTTGAAAAAGAACACATTATTTGTTAGGCACAGATCGACTATCTCGATATTTCACTATGTCTCAAATAGTTGAGACCAAACTAAGATAGCACCCTGGCCATTGTCTCACTAAGAGCAATGCAGGCAGCCAGACAGCCGTGATTACACATTGCCCTCACAGAGTTGACACTTGTTTGATATGGCATTCATATTTGTGCTCTTATCGGTCACCTAGCACAACCAGATAAGGCATACTCTTATGGATTAACCTGCCACCAGACCGATAAAGCAACAATTATTGCATGTTGAATCAGAGATGCAGAAGTCAAAATGTCACCTCTGGCTGCATTGACTTTGGGGGGGTGGGAGAAGGGGGTGCAGCTGTCTGGAATACATGTGACCTTTGAACCATCCCTGTGTCACTGAAGAGCATGTGCTGCAGTTGTCGGGAGACTGGTGCAGCAAGGGAACATATATATGCACTGTTTTTGGCATGGAGCTTGATGAATGGGAGAACGTTTCATTCTCGGAATTACCAGCATCATTTTATTACTTAATACAAATATAAAAAGCTAGGGCCTTCACGCCCTTGCCAGATGGCAATCCATCAAAAGTGCTTTAATATTGTGCAGCATTGCAGAGCTAGCTGCTGATTTGGGATTGTGGACGGGGAGGAAGAGTCCAAGGAACGGATGTGGATTTTGTGAACACCAGCCCTAGTTTGCTCGTTTCTGTTATCATGAAGAGGAGGAAGAATGAGAATTCTGGTCTTGTGGTGGTGGGGGGGGGCTGGAAAAGTTATTTGTGTGTCAGTCCCCCTGCGGGGGTTTCGAGCTGTTGATATTTGGTTGTGACGCCATGTGTTGTGCTAGTCACTTGGTGGTGATGTGTGATTTGGATAAGATCCTTGATGAAATGGCAACAAGGCATGTTGGAATTTGGCTTTTAGCATATTGGAAAATAGGGAGAGGTGTCATTACCTTTTTGGCTTGTGTGGAGGAGCAGCCTAGTTTATTTCAGACTTGCATAGTGTAAGCTTCATGGCCCTAAGGACTTGGGCGCACATCGGATGCCTGAGCTTTACATTCAATTTGGACTAATTTGGCTTGATCACCCAACCAGCAGGAGAGTGGACGAGATCTAGATCAATGAGAAGAGTGTGTTCTGGACGAGGAGTGATCTTTGTATTGTACATCTGGAAATGCAAGATCCAGAATAGGTGTGGTATAACGGAAAGGTGGTGGCTAATTGGGTTTGCCTGTGCCCTTTTTTTGTATAGGGTGTTTTGGAGACTGAGGTGGAATGTAGGGGAAGGGGGCCTCTTGGAGCCCCCCTACCATGTTCGCTGCTTTTGGGGTCTGGTAGGGTTTGGGATTGGGAGGCAGAATAAATGCTTACCATTTTTATTTTTACATTTTTCAAGGCCCCATTTTATTGCCATTTTTATAACGTGTGTTGAACAAAAACAAGAAGGTGTAGGTCAAAACAATACATTAGGGAGGTTACAGCATTATACATAGAATGAGGGCAACACATTACATTTGCGAGCCGCAATAGCAGGGTGAAATTCTTGATTTTTGGTGCAGGGTTTAAGCTTGGTTAATACTTTGTGCACCATATAACTCCCGGCGGATTGCGGAACACCCCTGGCAATTGTTCGGTGTAATCAATGAAAGGGGACCAGATATTGTAAACTTTCCCCATATTTCCCACGCGGGAGGAAGTTATTTTCTCTGTTACCGCTGTATCCCAACATTTTTCCCACCACATGGTGACCACTGGGCCTTCCGTTTGCTTCCACAGCCGGGCATTGAAAATCTTGGCCACTGTGAGGAGGTGGGTAATTAGGTCCGCCAAGTGCCCTATCAGCGGGAATGCCCCATCGCCAGTGTCCCCCAGCAACACAATCCCCAGGTAAAGGGCATCGTCAACTCAGTGATCAATTGGACATGTTCCAGATCCTCTCTCCAGAATTGGGTAGATTTCTGGCAGGTCCACAGGAGGTGGAACAGCAAGCCTGTGGCTCCACATTCTCTCCAGCACTGTGATGATGGCATTGGTTTGCTTTTATTCAAGATTTGAGGTGACGTACCACCGGTAACATACCTACACTGCCCCTCCTCATTTGTCACGCATTTGGAGCCCTTGTGCATGCGGGACCAGAAGCACCGCCAGTCCTCCACCTCCCTCCCCAAGTCCCTTTCCCATTTGAGCATATAATTCTCCTCCTTCGTGGGGTCACCATTGTCTAGGAGCAGATAGAGGAGCGAGACGTCCCCCCCCCCCACCCCCCTCCCTCGGGGCGCTGATTTTGGGGGTGCGTTCCAGTGCATTAAGCTCTCTGCCCACTCGTGTTCTTGTTTTGTGCTGTGACATCCAGTGTTAGAGCTGGGCGTAACGGAACCTTTCAGCTTCCGGGAGTTGCAATTTGGCCTTACATTCTTCAAAGGATAGTGGCATCCCGTTATTGAATAAGTCAGTGATTTGCATTAAGCCCCCAACCCGCCATTTACGGAACCCTGTTGATTTAATTCCAGCCGTGAAGTCTGGGTTGTCCCACGCTGGGGTAAGTGGTCCCATGGACCCTCTACTGCCCCATCGACACAGCGCCATTTTCCAGCACTGATTGTGTTTTTGGTGGACGCTAGCGGGCCGGTGCCTAGGGCAGCACGGAATGTCGTTAGGTGTGGCAGGAGTGAGGGAGGGATCGGGCTCCATGATTCTTCAGTTTGCTTCCACCAGGGTTGGTTAGCGGAAGCCTGCCAAGTGAAAGATTGTGAGAGTTGTGCTGCTAGACAGTACCTAGATGCGTCCAGAACTCAAAGGCCACCTCTGCGGGCACCCCGGAGCATAACTCGCCTGGCTAGTCGTGGGTTATTCCTACCCCATATGTAACTCCTCATCCCCCTTTTTAATTTCTGGAACTTCCCTTCGGGGATGGTCACTGGTAGAGCCAGACAGTGGTAAATCAGCCTCGGGACCAAGTTAATTTTCAGGGCGGTAATTCTCCCAAGCCATGATGCCTCCTTGTTTGTGCCAGCGGTCCAAATCACTCAGTAGGTCCCTGAATAGCTGCAGGAAGTTAGCTCGTTACAGTCTCGATTTTTATTCGGGATACAGATCCCTAGATAAGTAATGTGGGCTCTGGCCCATGGAATGGGACCCTTGTCTGTGCATCTCTGCGCATGCAAGAGACATTTACCCCGAAAGCCCTTGATTTAGCATAGTTAACCCTAATGCTGGTTGCCTCTCCAAACACCGAGACCTCATGCCACAGCGCCTCCAAGGAGCCGTCGATCTGAGTTAGGGTGATGAGGACGTCATCGGCATACAGGGAGACCTTGTAGCAGTCACCGCCCACTCGCAGCGCCTGGATTCGTGGATTATTGCGGATTCTGGCCTTGAATGGCACGATGGAGAGGGTGAATATTAATGCAGACAGCAGGTATCCCTGACGCGTACCCTGAGAGAGGGTGCGTTTCGGGAATCTCGCCCCATTAATTCTTAGGGAAGTGGAGGGGTGCTGGTAGTTGGAAGGACCCATGAACTTTGAGCCAAACCTGAAGTGGGTTAGCGACTTGCCTATGTATGCCCAGTCTAGTAGGTCAACCGCTTTGTGAGCGTCGAGTGAGATCACGGCTAGTTCCACTCTCGTCCTTGAAGCGCTTTTGATTAAGTCTAGGGTGCGCCTGATGTTATCCTGAGTGGCGTGACCCAGGATGACGCTTGTTTGGTCCGGGTGTGTCTGGTCGGGGAGGACCCCAGCAAGTCTAGTTGCCAGGATTTTAGAGAAGATTTTTGCGTCATTGTTAATTAATGTTATGGGTCGGTAAGAGGTGCAGTCCTCCGGGTCCTTTCCTGGTTTTAGAACAATCACAGTTAGGGGTTCGTTCCTCCATAGATGGTGTGATGCTCCTGTGGCTAGGAAGGAATTGGAGTGTAACGAGTTGAGAGGCTAAGATATGGGTATACACCTTGTAAAAACACGCAGTGAACCCGTCGGGGCCTGTGGCCGTGTTTTTCAGGGCTTTGATTGCTTCCGTCACCTCCTCTATTGTTATGGGTATGGTGAGCTCGAGGGAGTCCAGCTGGCTTGGCCCGTTGCCCCCCCCCCCCCTCTGCTTGGGGGGTAGTGGCCAGATATTTGGTTTGCAGCACGCCCGCAATTGGAGCCCCGAACATTACTTTACTGTGGTGGTCCATCATTGTCCTCATTTTATCACTCTCCGAGCACAGTAAGGATCCGTCTGGGCCTCTTAGTGTGTGAATGTTAGTTCTTGTGTGAATCTTTCAGTTTATATACCAACAGCTGGTTCACTTTATTGCTGTTCATGTAAGAAAATTGCTTAGTGTACGTGAGTGCTCGGGCGGATTTTTCCTTTAGGTGCATTTACAGCACCGATTTTTGCTTTTTTGAGCTCTATCTGTTTTCGTTGTCTGGTCCGCTTTGTGTACCCCTTCCAGTTGGAGAGCCTCCAGCCTGGCCTGTTATAACTGCCCAGGTCTCTTTTGTGCCACCGCACATGTGATCAGCACCCCCACACCACCGGTTTCATGGCGTCCCAGACCACTGCGTCAGAGCACCCCACTGAGGAATTTTTCCTGGAATAGTAAATGAGGGCCCTAGATATTTCCTCCTTCGTTGCTGCTTCCTGAAGCAAGAAGTCTTGCAATTTCAAGGCCCATTGCGGCGGCTTTGGGAGGCCGCACACTCAAACCTGGGCCAACACCAGAGCGTGATGAGATATCGCCCTTGGTTGAATCTGAACTGCCTCTAGATAGGGGTACAGCTAACTGAACATGAGAATCGGATCTATCCTAGAGAGGCATTTGTGGACGTGGGAGTAAAATGTTTGGTCATGCACACCTTCATTGGAGAGGCGCCATATGCCCACCGGTCCCATCTCCCTCAGAAATCTGGCAAAACTATTGCTCGTGAGTAATCTTACCTCGAGGGTGGCAGGGTTTTGTCATTGTCTGTCTGGGTTGGGGACCAGGTTGAAGTCTCTTCCTATGAAGAGCCGACCTTCCGTGAATGCAATAATGTCTGGGGTAATGGTGCGAAGGAAATGGTCCTATGCTCTGTTTGGGCAATAGGTGGCGGCAAAGGTCAAGGCTTGCTCAAGTAGATAACCCTTTACTAATAAAGATCTCCCCATCGGGTCCCGCTTCACAGAAAACTTTGTCAGAGGTACCTCCCTGCTAAAGAGCAAAGCCACCCTCCTCTTTCCCCTCCCCCAGACGTGGCAAGGTAAGACTTGGTGAATCTCCTAAAGTGTATGCGCTTCTCATCAACCGATAGGTGTGTTTCCTGCAAGCGGTCTACATCAGCAGGGAGCTTGGACAGCCTGTGCTCCTAACTTTCGTTTCCCCGGCAAGTTAAGGCCCTGCACATTCCAGGTTACCATGCAGAGTTCTGTAGTAACATGGTCTGCCATGGACATCCCACAATGTAAATCTCGCCATTCCCAGTCCTAGTCACCTGCTTCGTGGATTCAAGAGAACTCGTTGCATTTCGTCACCCATGCAGTGCTGTCTGGATAATTCCCTGCTGGAATATACTCCCTTTACCCTTTTCCCCCAAAACAGACCCCCCCCCCCCCTCACAACAAATGAAGAGTACATGAGCCTAGCCCACAACCTTCGTGGCAAGTGACTCAGTACCCGACACCCAAACTTAACTGGTGCAATAATTGCCCCAAATGCATACCCTCTTAAACAGTCAGATGTGGTTGGTCCTTAAATGCCCTGTTCACATCGGGCATGAAATACTGTGAAGTTCCTTCTAACAGGCTGCTGATGCCAGTGATCTGGACATACAGAAGAACACGGGTCTGTGAAGTTTGAACCTTTCTGCACATCTGCTACTACTGGGGAATTAGTTCTTTTGTGGAAGAGGGAGTGTGTATGGTGGTACTTTAATGGCCAGATTTTAGGGAGGAGAATAGTGTGGCTACTTATTTGGAACACTAACTCTGCTATAGTCTAAGACACACTGCATATTTTCCACATTGCGTTTGCTGAATGCCTAGCGTGAAACAATGCTCTGGCTACTTCTTGCTGACTTGCATGCCCTATACTAAAAGTTGCACGAATTTGTGCGCTCTGAGCTAGTATATGCTGTGCGTCAGGTGATGGCTACATTGCCATTGCAGGCTTGAGTCTAACCGGAAATGTTTTGAACTGGCACTTTCCATGCCAATTGTCTGCACTTGTATGTGACCACCTTGCAATGTTGGAAATTGTCAAAGTCCATTTCCCCGTTTAAAAAAAGCTCTTATCTTGTGAACCTTACATGATATTGTGGTTGTCCAAGTGTTTGCCAAATGAGAAGCCTCTGGTGCGTCTTTTGTAATACATATAAGGTGTTGAAACCATCCTTAAGACTGCAGTCCCAGCACTCCTAATCTGCTTAGTGATTAGCAGTCAAGGCTTTGCTTTATGATGTGCTCGTTAAAAGTTAAACCATGGCCAATACACTTACACAAGACGTTTGGCATCTATGGTTTTCGAATGGTAAATCTGATTTGAAATCAACTATTTTCTCTTATAGTTCTCTTGTAACACATTTGGAATCCTCCTTTGTATTGCTAGGTCGGAGGATTTCAAACGCAAGCAACTTTACTCTCTTAATCTCTTAATAAAGTGAAACAAAGACGACTTTTATTGCATACAGAGTGGAGCTGAAGGGTGGAAAGTTCTCAGAATGGATACAAGTGGACACTCTTCTCTACTGGTCTCCTAGTGAATTCCTTGGAGAGGTGTTTTTCTCCTCCCACCCCCGAACCCCTGTCCCCCTCCACTATATAAGTCTGTCCTTCTGGTTTCTCTCGCCGTCCTTCTTAGACTGTGCTATTGGACTTCGTTTCCCTGGTATGGGCAGTTATGTTTATGGTTACCTTTTAGCTAGGATAGAAGAGTCTGTACCTAGTATGTCACATAGAATTGAACATTTATATTCAAACGTTCATGTACTTGCAATAAACAATTTGGCTTTTCTCTTAATCTTTCATAGGCTTGGAATACTAAATTCCTCTGTCTTGACAGACTTTGAACAAGTGGTTGGACATTTTTCTTAGACTTTCCCAGGTTTTGAATACATGATTCTTGGTCCTTCATTGTCTTGAAGCAAATGCTTCAGTTCCTCGTCTCGTCCTGGCTTGCCACATATTTGGAAGAAATGATTGAACGTCTGTAAATTTCTTTATGGGTTTGGAGCAAAGTATTGTATTGTTATCCAACAAATGATTCAATGTATCGTTCTTTTGTAGACCTGTGCAACACTGTTGCACTTATTTCCTTTGCTGTATGCCAGGAAATAAACTTCCTGCACAATTCATTAATTTGGTACATGAACACAGTTCTCTCAATGCCCTTGTTCTATTTGGGTTGGGTTCCCAAGATGCAGCAAATCTTTCAGATTCATCCTGGGATGTCAGTGGACTGTTCCTTCCCTTTCCAGTTAGTGACCTCTTAGTGCCTACCCTCCTGCCTTACCCTCTTTCTTACGTCTGTCTTCTCTCCTTGTTCCATGGGCTGCTAGTTGTATTGTTACTTGATCCCCCTTCACCTCATCCAACACAATTCGTGTTAGAATATCTCTAGGAGATTGCTTCCTTTTCCAGCATCTCTTCTGTCCCCTCTTGGTCACAGGCTCATGGTGATGTTCACTACCTCCCTTTTTGGTTCGTCCTCTTCATACTCTCTTCTCATTAGCATCTTCTCCTCTGATCCCAGGGTTCACTTCCATCACCCTTTTTTGAAGGGCCCATGGTTCTGCAATCTTGTTGACATGATGAGCTATAGGCAACAGACCTGGGAAGTTCTTGAGTTTCCTTGGCATAGGCAATTTGAGGCATGCGTTGTTTTAATGGTGGATACACAAGTCACAACTATGTTTTATGGTCCAGTATTGTTGCTCATGGGTTTTTTCTTTTTTACTTTCCCTTCTGGCACAATTAAACCGGAAGGCTGCATTTTTTTGGTTAATGGTTGAAAACCTGCACCTCAGAACACCATTGAGTTAATTGGCTTTCGAACCAGTGACTAGAGCAATTAATAAGGCTTGAATCCTGATGTATCTCTGGAGCAGAACAAAATCCAATGCAGTATCCATGTAGTCTGTGTGCATGTCCAACTTGCAACACGTTGGAAAACAAATTGTTCAGATGATGATAAAATACGAGGGGTTGAGGTGGGAGGGTGTTGTCGCGTAATGGTGGAAGCACTTTTTGCATGAACCCCTTTCCCTGTGCCAAACGCAAGGTATGTTTATTTGGCCATTGATTCACTCACTCTGTCTCGGTTTATAATGGCAGTCTTTCCAAGTCAGCCACATGTACACTAAGTCTTCACTAAGTGTGGCCCTGTCAGAGGTGGGGGGGGGCAGTATTGGAAGCGACAGGGTAAATCCTGGGACATAACGTGGGCGTATTGTAGAGGGGCAACGCTCACTAAGGCTTGTTATTTTTCTGCTTGTGAAAACATTTGCAATTACGCAATTGACTCAGGCTGCCAATGCTCTCCTGGATCCCTGACAATTCGACCACAGTAAATATGGATGCCTTGAAAACCATTTTCCTAATTGTTTGGGTTATTTGAGAAACTCCAAAATGCAATTCATTCCATGGACGGGTTTTACAGCAAAGCATTCTTCACAGCTGAAGCTACACGAAACCTCATTTAGTTAGCTCACTATCTCTTTTTTGCTTCCGCCGCCCCCCCCCCCCATATCCTACATTGAACATATAGAGCCCTGGGTTGGGACGAGACTGCTTTGAAGTGTTGGTTCTGCATCAAATAATTCAGTCGTTGCATTAAATGACCTGCACATCGGGTAATGTCCTTAGTTTTACCTGCGTAACTGTTTTGCATACACATAGTAATGGGTCTGTCCCATCAACATCCTTGTGGGTGATATGGTAATAGGGTGAGTAGCAAGCCCCAAGTTGATTCCAACAAATGTTGTTAGGAATATGGTGTTCATTGAGCGTGGATCTAGCTTCAGGAAGCAATGGAGCACTGTACAATCATAGCTCAGAAGAACACAGTGAGTGAAGCAGAGAAAAAAGAGCGGGAGCTAACCAGGAATGGCAGGCAATTGGCAGCAATTGGCAGCAAGGGGTTTACAGGCAGTAAGGGGAGGAAACTGTAAGGAGCAGATCAGAATTCCAGATACAGTGGGGAGTGCAGGGTGTGTGGACCTAGGTTTTTGGGAGGAGCCATTCCTTGAAGAGGAAGGTCTTTAGCTCTTTCCTGAATTTTAGAAGCAATGGGACAAGTTTGATATTGATGAGTAAGAGGTTCCAAAGTCTTTAGCGTAGACTGAGAACACCGGTCTTCTGGTTCATTCCTTCCTGCACTGGTGTAGTTCAAGTCTGCACATCGCCTTGCTTCTGGTGGATCGTAGGCCTCCTGAGATGCTGAGTATTTCAGTGAGGTAGCTTGGCGACCTCGGGGCAATAGCCATTTAGATGATGCAGCAGGATTTGAAGATTAGACAGGCTTGTAGTGGGAGCCCAGTGTGTTTGACAAGGGTTGGGTGATGTGGTCGAATTTGCAGAGTCCATTGAGTCATGCTACTGCGTGCAGGACAAATCTCATGGGTGTCATGGTAGTTGCTGGAAGGCTTTCCAAAAGGGCATTGCCACCATCCAGTGGGAGAGGACCAAGGCCTGGACATCAGATGTGAAGTCGTTTTCTGGGATGAAGGGCTTGATTTTCTGCAGGAGAGCAAGTTGGTACCAAACCGCTTGTGTCTTCCTTGTTATGTGCTGTTTGAAGGCGATGCGTCTGATGTTGAACCCAAGCTACTTGGCGCAGGTGGCCAGCTGGGGTGTGAAGTGTTTCAACAATAACAGGTTGTTTTCTCTGCACCATGTCGCACGCATCTGGAGTCTTAATCCTCCTGTCACCTTTATTATGTAAACTCAAGATCCCCGGTGCCCAGATCCGCCACACTTCACTGCCATGGGAAATCCACAAATCTAAAAGCCTCCAGTCTTTCCCCTGTCATCCATTTGATCTCTTCTACTTTCTCACCCCTCTCTTCACTCTTGTGGTGCAACTCTGGCTTTGCACCTGGATGATCTATGAACTCGCCTTTATTCCCTCTTAGCGCTACGTCTAGAAATGATTAATTTTATATACTGTGTGCTTTACTAGAACCAAACATGAAATTACAAGTTCTACCTTCACTATGTCCCCAAGGGGCCAGGTCTTGAACAGCCTGCATCCAAAGTCCAAGGAAAAAAAAATAAAAATGACAAACTTGATTGAAGTCTATCCTGGCTAGTGGGGTTTTATATTGGGATTTGTCGAGCAATGTTGAGTACATTTCTTTCTTTGGAAGGACCCATCCACTGGAATGCTGGGTGGTTTGTGTAGACTAGATTTAACTCTAATGTACTAGTGCACGATGCATGGCCTAAACAGGCCTTTGTCAGAAAGTGAACAGTAAGGGGTATGTACGATTCTGTGTATTCATTTTGGGACTGTTTAATTCTGTGGTATTTGTGGCCAAGTCTGCAAGACCATATGATTTGCAGACAGTTGCAATCCGCTGCTGCCTCAGCCATGATTACGGGTCTACAGAAACCATGATCGAGTGGCCAATGACTCATGAGAGCTTGGGTTTGGATATAGTTCAGAAAGCAGTAATATTTTTAGCTCTAACCGTCCGTTTTAACCCTTTTCTTTGTGTTCAAATCCTTTTATTAAGGATTTCAAATGAGTCTCATAACGAGGCAAACAGTAATAACGTCTTACCAGATCTTACTATACAGCTCAACATGCAAAATCTGAACTTGCAGCAAACCTTTTACCCCACCCGCACTCCCACTAAACCCTACCTTGAGAATCCCCCCCCCCCTGTCCACAACACCCCGATAGCAAATTCTTAGAACAGAGTTTCATGTTAACTAGTATCACGGATTGCCGCCTCCTACAACAAATTCATGAGTCGCAAAGCTTCAAGTCTGGGAGGACAGGAGCAGTCATTATTCGTGTGCTTAATATACTGTAAGAAGTATGACTGACCATTTGGTGAAAGAGGCCAATTGAGTCGTGTAAAATATTTATTTTTTCACAGATAAGGAGCTGCCACATGCCGTTAAGCCAATCATTTAGTTTTGGAGATGGCGTGGGTTTCCACTTGGCTGCAATGGCATTCCCTGCCACCAGTAGCATTAGCCGAAGGAGTCTCTGGGATTGTCGTTGACTAGTTGCCAATTTGTCTTGTAGGAGAGACCACCATCTCAGCAG
Source organism: Ambystoma mexicanum (assembly GCF_040938575.1). NCBI lineage: Eukaryota > Metazoa > Chordata > Amphibia > Caudata > Ambystomatidae > Ambystoma > Ambystoma mexicanum. The sequence continues at coordinate 1,403,821,695 of NC_090923.1, read as the reverse complement.
GCAAAGCTCAAACGCCTCGCATACTGGAAGGCACATTATCTGCTTTAAGGTACCTACCACCTCTTCCCAATAAGGTCTCAACTTTGGACAATTCCGCCACACATGTATGTACGTGACTGCTGCCCCACACCCTCGCTAGCAAAGCCCAGAGTCCTCAGATCTTACATCGGATCCCTTTGTTGGGCAGATATACCATCTCGCTAGCATTTTGTAGTTTTGCTCCATATACTGAACACTAATGCTCCTCTTCATAGACCCCAACCAAATCTCAGCCCACTGTCCCTGGTCGAATTCCATGCCTAGGTATTTATGCCGCCTTCATGTATGAGGCAGACTTTATCAACGTGTGTTGATTGAGGTAGATGTATAACTGTAAAATCAGTCCAGCCAACCCTCTTGGAGTGATGATCGCTTTTCGAAAGAAGTGAGAGATCTTGTAGCTTCCTTTTTATTGTTTCCCTGTAGAACCAATGTCGCAATTGTAAATATGTGAATGGCTTACAAAGGTGTCTTTTCATTTCGAAAAGGATTTAATGTTGCCTCCCCTTGAACATGTGTTATGTATTCACAGCCTCACTTCGTCATGGTCTGAAGGTGTTTCCGTACGCTGGCGAGAAATTACTGTTGTGGTGAATCTAGGTGGCCAGTCCCAGGAAGGAAGTAGGCTCCAACCTCCTCGATACTGCATCCCAAAATTTAAAAGCAGTAGCCGTGATTGGAACCTCATACAAACCAATGGAACAATTCTGTCAGAAGGGCCAGACCCCCCTCTTTTCGCAGTCTGCATCATGTGGCTGCTGCGACCCTAGCCGGTTGGTTGTTCCATACAAATGCCCCTCTCTCTTAGGAGCTTCTCTAGTATCCTTCTGTGAACCAGGTTCGGGAGCGTCTTAAATAAGTACAAGAGCTTTGGCAAGACCGTCATCTTTATGACATCAATTCTGCTCAATAGCGATAGCTCTTGTGCACTTCATTTAAGTAGATTTCTCTTAATTTCGCCTATGAGTTGAGGGTAGTTTGTTTCATACAGATCCCTTGTTGTCGAGGATACACCTAGGTATCGAATAGCCTTCGTCTGCCATTTGAACAGAGATATGCCTCGATGACTCTGCAAGCTTTTATATCCTAGGGATAAGGTGAACGCCTCTTATTTATCAAGGTTTATTTTACCCTTTTCCAAGATCTCAAGTGTCAGACGGAGCGAATCTTCTGGCTTGGACTGCACAGGAATATCGTCTGCATAGAGCACTATTTTATGTTCATGTCCTTCGTAACTGAGCCCATGGATACCTTTCTCACCTCTGATTATCAGCTAATGGCTCCATGGAAAGGGCGAACAGTAAAGATGTTGGGGGGCACCCTTGCCTTGTGCCTCTGTTTACCCGAAAAACCCTGGGATAGTTGACCATTGACCGCCACCGTTCCTGTTGGTGTGTTGGACAGCGCAAACACCCCTGTAATAAATTGCTCACCCATACCAAATGTATGCAACACCGCTCACAGGTAGGCCCACTCCACCTGGTCAAATGCCTTTTCGGCATCTGAGGCAATTAACCTGGCCGGGATATTTTTCTTGTGAGCGATGTCTACGGGATTGAGGACCCTTTTTAGTGTTATCTGCCGCCTGCCTCCCCACCAGGAATCCAGATTGATCCGATGTCACCAAGCCCTTAGATGAAGGCCTTTGATGTTGTGGCCCGCTCCTGCCTCCCAGTGCTGCGGATTGGCTCAAATAGGGTGGATGCAGCCTATTGGAGGGGAGCAGGCTCAGAGAGGTGGATGGCTTAATTGCACCTTTCTGGTGTGGCCATCTTGAAAAGGGCCCAATGACGCATGGCAGTGTACGAGAAATAATCAAAAAGGCCACTAAAAGCATGTGGCATGCCGCAAACACTTTTCAAAGAACCCAATTTTAACATATACATGTTGTATTTATTTGATTATAAAATGAATGTGTATAAGGTTTTAATGTTAACCAATTTACACTTAATAAAAAAGGAATATTGTTGGATTATAAATAACCTCCCTATTATTTGAACACCTTGGGGGGTATTTTTGTATCTATAGGAAAGTGTCTCTCTTCCGGTTTTGTCTTGTGTGTCTGCAATATTAGAGCTGACATCCAAGTTAAGGGTTTGGCAACTGCCGGGGTTACAAGGAGCTAGTACAAAGTTCCTCTTCTATTTATCTTGCACATTAGATGCACACTATATATAACCTTTTGTCTGTTCTTTATGCGGTTATTGTCTGCAGACTGAGGAGTGGACTAGTTTGTTTTGCTGCTTTTTGTGATGACGTGAACGGTTTTAAGCGTGTCAAGCCTTTTTGTCATCCCCTTATGGACCTGGTTTAGAAATCGGGCCTCAGTTGGTTCAATTGGAGGATACTCTGCTTGATATGCTTTAAGTGTGCAAAGTCCTACACCTTGTCTTTTGGAGTTTCTTTTGGCAGTGACCAAGTGTAAACACTTGGTAATTGGGTCCATAAGCAGTAGTGGAGTTGTCTTTTTGGTTCCAATAGGTACTTGGACCAGTGCTTCCTCGACCCTTCAAACTTATTTTTTAGTTCCTTGCCATTTTAGAGCCTCTTGATCAAACTGCATAATGTATATTGTTAAAACAGCTCGGAATGTACACATCCTTTTTAGCTAGCTTCTGTTCTCTTATTTCAAAGGGAAAAATAAAAGGTGCTGAATATTGTGTCCATCATCACCATTATTTCTTGACTAGCACATTCTCAAATTCTTCATGTGTTGATTTTGTGCGCTGCACTAAATGGGTGGCTATCCCCTCTCCTTATCATGGCTGTGTAAGGACATCTGGAGTTGGTGCTCTCTCCTCCTGCTGAGAGGCAGTGTTACACATAGACAAAGAAGGTTCATATGTCAGAATATCTCCTTTAGAAGTGGAATTCCTGTTCACTAGGAGGCAGTCTTTTCTGCACTCTGAATGAGCCCTGATGGGCACTGTGGTAACCATTGCTTGTCCCCTAGCAGTATGAGGCGATCTGTATTTCGTAACGTTTGCAATATGCTCTGTGATCTTCATGACTACAAACTTTTTTTCAGAAGGATTCTGAGCCTGTGAGTGATGCCATGATTCCTTAACATCCCAATTCTATGGTTGTGGTGCCATGGTTGAGGTTTAGACTGGCTCGGCAAGGGCTGTCTTTGGCTTGGATGTGGCTGAGGCACAGGTTATAACTGACACTTTACCATTTTCTGACTTTATGATCCGCGTCATCCCTCTAGTCAGCTGTTCCTTTATTGCCCGCTATTGAGAGTTCGCCAAAGCGGGTGGATTCCCATTTGGAAAAATCCCAGGAGAATATTAAGCTATGCCTGGAATAAAACCAGGAAGCACTGGCACTTATTGTCAGACTTTAGAACTCAGCTGATCTTGCCTTCTTTGCTGATTGACATTTTCCTCTTCTTTCCTCTGTTTTCAGAAGTAGTTCTTTTTAGAAATCTGCGTTGAGGATTTTCAGCTATTTTGCACTAGCAGCAAAATCCCCATTTCATATTAAAAACCACAATTCAAAAGTTACTTATGGAAATAAAAGCCCCTAAAACGTATGTCGATTCTTTCCCAATCAGTTCACTGTCCTTTCCACAGCTGCTCTTTCACATCAATATCATATTTTTTCTTATGCATCCTTCTACTCCGCTTACTCAACAAAAGATGCCATGCATATCTGTGACCAGGGTAATTGATTTAATAGAAGCTAGACCCTGTATCCTCAGGACCATTGTACCTCACAATTGTTGCACAATTAAGTATTGATTGCTGATAATAGATAAACCAAAGATCAATTGGGGAGGAAGGGGTTACGCCTTCCACGGTCAAGCATTCAGTGCAGAGATCCTACTATAATTTATGCAAAACAAAGGGGGGGTTCTGGGAATCTCTCTACCAGCACGAACACAGCCAATTACCTGTTCTTAGGTGAATAACCCCTGGGAGAGACTCTACAAAGTCTTTAGCTCACTGTCCCTTTCACAGAGAAGCGATGTGCCCGCATATCAGTGTTTGTCCTGCCCAGGGGCAGTCCAGCACCGAAATGCTAGGCAATTCTCCTCTGAACAAGAGTACCAACTGCAACCCCATATTCGTGTTTCAGCCATGTTGTGTATCATCAGTGAGGTGAACCTGTGCCTCTCTAAGAACAGTGAGCAAGGGGTCCACGTCTAGATCGCCCTGGTAACTCGGGGTGAGACCCAAAATTAATTTATGCAAAACAAAGGGGGGTCTGGGAATTTCTCTACCAGCACGAACACAGCCCAATTACCTGTTCTTGGGTGAATAACCCCTGGGAGAGACTCTACCAAGTCTTTAGCTCATTGTCCCTTTCACAGAGGAGAAATGTCTGAGCATATCAGTATTTGTCCTGCCCAGGAGCAGTCCAGCACTGAAATGCTAGGCAATTCTCCTTTGAACAAGCGTACCAACAGCAACCCATACATGTGTTTTAGCCTTGTTGGGCATCATCGGTGAGGTAAAGCTGTGCCTGATGTGCAGGGATATTTCTCCTCTGTGAAAGGGACAGTGAGCTAAAGACTTGGTCAATGGGCTGTGTTCGTGCTGGTAGAGCGACTCCCGGACCCCCCTTTGTTCTGCTATCATTTATGGCTATATTAAAATTGAGACTTTTCCTCATGTCTATGAGTAGAATCTGCATTCAATGTCAAACCTCAACATTGAACGTAGTCTCGCCTGAGCCATCTGCTTTTTGAACAACACTAGCCTCAGCTGAAAATAAATGCTGGTCAAGCAGTGCTGCTCTCACTAAATGGGTGCAGTGTGCAGACACGTCTATTCCTGCATGTTCTTGCGTGCCAGTATTAATTAGGAATGAGACAGAATAATGCTTCCTTATTGAGCTCTTCAGCTTTGGTTATCAGGAGCCAGCCCCCAATGATGTCAATTTGACTGTTCAGAATTTGGATAAATGCAGACTAAAAAGCATTTGTATCATTTTGTTTTAAGTTCTGCAGCTGGTGTAGAGATAGGAATGTTGACCCTTTCATGTAATAGACCAATGGTGTTATCCTTTCTATTGCATCTGGCAAATATGGGACTCCGGATTGGTACCATCAAGGGATATCTGGCAGCGCTTTATATTTTTAAAGGGACTGATTAAGGTTTACCCGCCAATCCCATTTCAAGTCCCAGTACGGGATCTCAACTTGGTGTTAAAACTATTTAATGGAAGCTCCTTTCGAGCCTCTACTTTCGAGTCCATTAATACTTCAAACTCTGAAAACTATCTTCTTAGTGGCAATAACATCAGCCCAAAGGGTGAGTGAGCTACAGGCTTTATCCAGCAAGCCTCCTCATACTGTTTTTCGTAAAGACAGAGTGGTACTAAAAGTGAAGCCTACTTTTCTCCCCAAAATTGTTTGTTTCATATTTCTCAGAAAATAACGTGATCATCTTTTTTATCCTCCTCCACATTCGTTGAAGGAAGAAGAAAGATTTCACATACTTGACCCTAGACATGCACCAAGCTTTTACATCTCCAGATTGGCAAAATTAACGGCAGCATGACCAGTTATTTGTTGGCTATTCCGGTCACAAATTGGGACTGGCCATTACCAAGCAAACCATATTCAGCGGGATTATACTAAACCATATCGGAATGTTACAAACTGGCAGGTAAAGACACTCTAGAACCTCTAAGAGCTAATTCGACCAGGGGCATAGCAACTTTGTCTGCCTTGCACAGGGGAGTTCCAATAAAAGATAAATGTGCAGTTGCCATATGGTTTTCTGTGCACATCTTTGCTAAACATTACAGTTTAGACTCCTTCTCGGGCCAAGATTCTTCTTTTGGAAAAGCAGTATTGCACTCTGTGCATACGTAACCACACTAATTTCTACTCCCACCTCCAAATTAGGTAAAATGCTTGGGGAGTGTATCAAAGATAAGGAATACGTGGGAGGACACAACCCATTTGAATAACAAGTTACTTACCGATGGTAACATTTTTTTCGACTGGGTGTTGCTCCCACGTATTCCTCATCTCCCCTCCCAACCTACCCCGCAGTAGTATTTTCCTTGTGGTTGCAGTCTATGCTCTCTTGGGGGGGATTAGCCGTTTAACACAAGGTAAAGCTCCACTCGTCAAAACAGAACCGAAGCCAACAGGCACTGCGCGTGCTACATATACCTGCAGTGACGTCGAGACGGAGGCCCCCGAGGGACATCGACTCGACAAGACATCGACGCACAGCACCCCTGCTGAAATTTCTTTTTTTTTTCGAGATGGCAAAGCTGGGATATTGGAAATATCAACGATAAGGAATATGTGGGAGGAACATCCAGTCGAAAGAAAGTTACCATGGGTAAGTAACTTATTCTTCTCTGAATGCTACAGTCCCCTTTAATTATCTGGCAGTCTGGCTTTTGAAGGGCACACAATACAGAATCCGCCTTATTCGATCTTAAGGCTAATATAATGGAAGTGCTGGAGAAGGGTGGCACAGCTCTTTTGCTGCTTGTAGACTTGTAGACTTGTCTGAAGCGTTCAACTTGGTCGACCATGCCAGGTTGACTTCTAGGATTGTTCCTTCTGCCTACTTCTCGCCAGCAGCAGCCAGCTGGGTTGGATCTTTCCTGACAGATCGGGTTGGCAGAGTCTTCTGTGAGGATGTCAAGGCAGACGAGGTTTCTGTGACCTGCAGAATCCCTCAGGGCTCCTGCCTATCCCCACATTGTATAACATTTTTACTAAGCCTCTATTTGACTTGCTGGATGCCAAGGGTGTAATATATACCAAATATGCTGCTGATACTCAGTGTCTCATTCCCCTTTCAGGTGATTACATCAGGGACACAGATTATCAATTCAGTTTACACCCTTATTATAGTTTAGATGGCAGACAACAGACTAGCCCAGATGACTCTAAAACAGAGTTTATGATAGTTGGTATGGCTGCGCGGCTGAAGAAGTCCAGAATATCTGGTATTTCAGATAGCTGGCTGTGCCAAGATTCTGGGCATAGTTATGGATTAAGAACGTGGCATCCGGGTGCATGTGAGTAATCTGGTTTCCTACTCCTACTACCTGACCCTTCCCGAACCGTGACAACTGTGGTACCATTGCACGAGCCATAGTTGGTGCTAAACTCCTTTTTTGCGCTAGCCTTCTGCAAGGCATGCGCAAAGGAGATACGGCTACAGATTGTGCAGAACAATGCAGTTGGTGCTGTGGCAGGTTTGCGTAGAAAGGATCTTATCTGAGGCTAGAAGGGCTTTACACTGACTTCCCACTGACGGTAGCATTGCTTTTTGCCTCTTGTGTATCACACACAAGTGAGTTTAGGCAGTAGTCCCAGATATGTATCCAGTAGATTCTCCTGGCTGCTTGTATGAAGGGTGCTAAGGTCTAACTATCTGGGCCTCCTATAGGTGCCGAGAGCTCATCTTAACGTGTTTATCCAGGTGTCATTTTTGCTTGCTCAGCACCAAGAAGATGGCATGCCTTACCTCCTGATTGAAAGACCTGTTCCTCGCTTGCCAACTTCAAACATGGATTAATGTTCCACTGATTTATCCTTCTAGTCTCCCCCTGTTGATGCTTTGCTAGGTTTATTTTTGTTATGTGAGCGCTACTATGGGCCTGTTTCAGCACTATACAAATTAATAAAGTAAAGAAAATGTAGTATTTGCAAAAAGACCCTTTAAACAGAAATCGTTACAGGACCAAAGGAGTACAAATTATTTTTACCTTACTTTTCTGGAGCCACTTCTTCTCAGGCAGCTTTGAAGCACATCCAGATAAGTAGTAGACCGATGATCAATCAACGCAAATAGGGGTGGTGGGGGGAGGGGTCGATTGCTTATGCTGAGAGCAGGTTGGGTTTGAGATTGAGCCTGCAGACTTGTGGCTCTAATACACGTATCCGTTGTGAAACCCGAAGAGGGCAACTGTTGGATGCTAGATGCTAGATGTATGTGTGCATCTTCTGAGATTTTCTTCTTGTCCGAGTCATGGATCTTCAGCTTTTTGAATGGGTCTGTTTGATGCACAACCCTGAGCGATAAATTGTAGGTATAGCCTTTCTCTCTTCGCCCTGAGGCTGTGAAAGCAACACAATCTAAATGGTGGCCCTGCTGTCTTAATAGGCCCGTAACCTGAGTGATAGTTTATTCTCTCATGCCCTTGGCTAAGCATAATCTGAGGGTTAGTGTGCTGCCCAAACTCTTGAGGATGTGGCATCTGTGCCTAACCCAAATCTTGGAACTCTAAATCGGATTCAGAATGTCGCTGAAATATGTGCAGTTAACCTAAATGCTTAGGCAAAGCTTAAAACTAAAGCAAACCTTGATTCAATCGAAAAAAAGTTAGGAAAATGTTTCAAAATCGTCATGTCTAAGAATAATTATTCTGTGTTTCTGTAATCCAATTCAAGTCTGCTTTGTGTGTTGTGGACTTTCTATTGTAGACCTCTGTGGGCTTTTGCAAATGGCAGCTCCTTTTCTAGGTCTGTGCCATGTTCAGGGTTCTTTCTGATCACTCTTTAGACAAAGCTGCCAGAGCAGGTTCTCCTTCCACTTACCTTCATTTTTTTTTTTTTTGTATTTCTTTAAACATGAACATCGGGACTCAACATTGTCCCATTTTCCTCCCCCTGCCCCCTCACCGGTTATATAGTTCTTAGCTGATCCACTGCCTCCAGATTTCTTTCTGGTTATCCAGAGAACATGTCCAGTATACAGATTTTATGCGGACACCATTGGAGCATGTAGTCGCTTTGTAGATATTCTATTGCCCCCCCCTATCTATTGCAAATCTTTGTCTGTCCCCTTGTATGTTACAAGTGATTTTTTTCCATTGCCACATACGTCCATATTCTGTGGAGCCATTCTTGTTTGGTTGGGGGGGACTTTTGTTTCAATTTTTGTGCTATTGCTAGCCAGGCTGCTATAAGGAGGCCCATGAAATTCCTTTTTTGTGTTTTTGTAAGTGACCTATCTCCCGGGTCCCACATGCCGAACATCCATAATTCCTCTCCTAGGTTCACCGCTTCCTTGAAGATGTTTTGCATTTGTGATTTCACCTCTGCCCAGAAGGGTTGTAGTTCCTTGCAGTCCCACCAGATATGTCTCCAGTTTCCTATTGTGTCGCATCCTCCAACAGCTAGCATTGTGCAGTGTTGAACATTCTGTGAAGTCTTTCTGGGGTGTAGTGCCATTGTATCATTATCTTTATCCATGCTTCTCTTGTTTGTATCGCCCGTGTCCATTTGGGGATTATTTGCCAGATATAGGTCCATTGTTCCCTCGTGATGTGTTTCCCTAGAGTATCTTCCCTTTTCTTCATGTACAGCCAGGATATATTTTCGGTCTGGGCGTTTATGAATTTGTACAGGGTGGATACACATTTTTTCTCTCCCGTTTGGGTCATCATGTATGTCTCAAATGGTGTACGTGTTCTTGTCAATGCGTGCATTATTCTTGGCGTATTGAGCCAGTGAAAGAGCTGGTTGTATTGGTATCTGTCCTTTTCCGTTAGGCCCAGTAGGTCTTGGCATTCCGCAAATGTTCTGATGTGTTGGCCTGTAAACATATCTCCCACTTTTGTGCACTCTGCTGATCTCCACTTCTGGAAAGCTCCTTTTTCGGCCCCCGGAGGGAATTCTGGGTTGTCTAGGATTGGTATGAAGGGTGCGGGATCTATCGTGAGAGTACCCTGCTTTGTCGCTCTATCCGACACTTCCATAATGGAGCTCATAATCTGACTTATTTTGAGATTTCGGTGTCTGTGCTCAGGTTTGCTCCACAATCGGTGGCACAGGTTTGTTCTTGCTATTGCTCTGTCCTGTGCCTCCCACCATTTGTCCGAGGTGTTGATAATCCATTCGTTTAAGACCCACATTTGTGCTGCCTCATAATATTTCTTAAAGTGCGGGAGCGCCATTCCTCCGTCTGTTTTTTGTGCTGTAAGCACTTTTTGCGAAAGTCGTGGTGTTTTGTTCTGCCAGATGTATTTTGTTACGGTTTTGGTGAGGGACTTAAAGAATGAAGTCGGTATCCGTATGGGGAGTGCTTGGAAATTGTACAATAGTTTGGGGAGTATTGTCATCTTAATGACTGTTATTCTGCCCCACCAAGATATTGCTAGTGGGTTCCATCTGTGCAGATAACTTTGTATGTTTTCTAGGAGTTTCGGATAGTTCCCTGTGAAGAGGTTCTTTATCAAGGGTGCCAGTGTGACTCCGAGGTATCTCACCCCGTCTTCCGCTGATTGTTGAGTTCTTCCGTCGTTCTGTAAATCTCTCTTTTGTCCCTAGCCAGGACCATTATTGAAGATTTCTGCTTGTTGATTTTTAGGCCTGATATTGATCCGTAGTCCTCTATCTGTTGGATGAGGAGGGGGAGTGTCTTGGTTGGATCTGTAATCCTCGTCGTCATGTTGTCTGCGTATGCCGCTGTCTTGCGAGTTCGATCTCCCATTTCTATTCCCTTTATTTCTGGGGCCGCTCTGATCTTTGCCAATAGTGGTTCGAGGAATGTTGCGTATAGGAGTGGAGATGGAGGACCTCCCTGTTTGGTGCCCCTTTCTATTCTAATTGAGTCCGAAAGTTCTCTATTCACTGCTATTCTGGCCGTTGGAGAGTTGTAATTGGCTCAAACCATGTTCATGTATGAATTCCCCAAGCCCATTTTTTTTTTTTAGCGTCGCAAAGAGCATGGAACATTCTACTCTGTCAAACGCTTTTTTCTGCGTCCACTGACAGGATTGCCGCTGGAGTTCTTATGATCCCGACTTTCTCTGTAAGGTGTACAACTCGTCTTATGTTGTCGTGGGTTTTCCAGTTAGGGATGAATCCCGACTGTTCCTGATAGATTAGTTTGGGGAGTAGGGGTGATAGCCTGTTAGCTAGTATTTTTGTGTAGAGTTTGGCGTCTATATTGATTAGGGCTATGGGGCGATAGGAGCTCGGGTTTTCTGGGTCCTTCCCTTTCTTGTGGAAAACTAGTATCTTTGCTTCGTTCATTGAAGTCGTGATCTTGGACGTCTCCTTAAAGGTGTTGAAGAGGACTGTTAAAGTAGGTGTTAATAGATCCGCGTATGTTTTGTAGAAGGCTGCTATGTAGCCATCTGGTCCTGGCGCTTTGTTTTTTGGCAGTTCTCGGATTTCTCTCGCCACCTCTTCTGATGTTATTGGATTGTCCAGTGCTGTTTGCTCGTCTTTTGTTATTTTTGGGAGGGTTCTTTCCTGCAGAAAGGTTGTTTGTTTCTCTTCGATCGGTGTCTGTGTTGTGTATAGCGTCTGATAAAAGTTTCTAAATATCTCTATCTTTTGTTTGCGTTTTCTTCGTTCCTTGTCTATCTTTGGTTTTGCTGTTTGCCTTTTAGTTATCTTGCTAATAGTTTATCTGCCTTATTTGATTTCATCATGTACCAATGTTTTGTGTAGAGCAGGTGCGATTCTGCTCTTTTGATTCTTAGCAGGTCTATCCGACTCTGGACGTGGCGATATGCCCTCTTTACTTTCTGAGATGAGTTCTTTGTTATTTCTTCTCTTATTTCTTCCAGTTTTTTCTGAAGTTCACTTTCCCATTTGTATGCTTGCTTGTCTTTTTGTGCCTTCAATGCTATTATTTGTCCGCGTATCACCGCTTTGAGGGCCTCCCAGACCGTGGCTGGAGAGACCTCCGGGGTGTCATTCTGGTCTAAGTATTCCACAATCTTTTCTCTGATTGTATCCTTCAGGACCGGGTCTTGTAGGATTTCTCTGGGTAGTACCCAGCGCCAGAGGGCGGAGCGTCTCCGTATTTTTGGTAGTGTTATCCATAGTGGGGTGTGGTCTGATGGTGATATTTGACCTTTTTCGATGTCCTGGATCTCTCCTACTAGGCTTCCTGTGGCCCAAATGTAATCTATTCTGGAGCTTGTGTTGTGTACATGGGAGTGATATGTGTATCGCTGGGAAGTTCCTCTGATTCTGCGCCACACATCTTTTAATGCCATCCTATTCATCATCTGTTTTAACGCTGCTGATGGATTCCCCTGGTGGGTGTTTTTGGGATCTGAGCGGTCTTCCTTCTGATTCCATGCTAGGTTGAAGTCTCCTGTTAGAATCGCTTCCCCTTCTGCAAAATGTTCTAGTTTGTTCATCGTGTCTCTGATGAAACCATCCTGGCCTGTGTTTGGGGCGTATAGAGTTGCTAGGGTAAATTGGCGATTTTCTATCTGGGCTTTCACAAACAGGTATCAACCTTGTTTGTCTGCCAGCGTGGCCTTAATACGTGCATTGAGGTGTGTGGCGAAGGCTATCATGACTCCTTTCTTTTTCTCTTCATCATTGGATTGGAGGATTTGTTTGTAGCCTCTTATCCGGATTAGTCCCTTCCTCTTTTTCTGTATGTGCGTTTCTTGAAGCGTGATAAAATCAAACTTCTCCCTATGTAGAAAGTGTTCGTTTTTTTTTCCTTTTAACTGGCGTGTTCAGGCCTCTGATGTTGTGTGTTAAAATGTTCAGCCCCATTCTTTCATTTGTGGTTTCGGTGCCCTTTGGTTGTTATCATGTAGGACGCAGTGGAGTGCTAACTTTCTGGTGAGTAACTGTTTCCCTGTGAACTTTTCCCCCCAACTGCACCCCCTTCCCTCCCTCTGCCCTCCCCCCCCACCCAACTTTTTCCCTGAGGTGGGCGCTGGTTGCTCAGGCGTTCCGCCTTTGCTCCATGCCCTCTAACTTCTCAGGAATATAAATTTGCAGGGAATCCTAAACCCTGCTAAAGTTCCGATTTCCGCAGGTGTCCCGTGGCTTGGCCGCCATCGTCTGATCACCTGATCCTCTATTGCTTCTTGCTTTTATTATTGTCTCTCCCTCCTTCTTAGCTTGTTCCCGATCTTCATTCCTTGTTGGTATCCGCTGTACGGGATTGGAGTCTCGTCCTTTGTTTTGTCGTTTGCCATCCCCTCTGATCTCTTCTTCGTCTTTGCGGTTCTTTATCGATTGGGGGTTCCATCTTCTGATCTGGGTGTCCCAGAATCCGCAGTCCTTAATGTTGTGATGTGAAATTGCTTTTCCTCCCATGTGAACAGAAGGGCGAAGGGAAATGTCCATTTATAGCGTATTTGTATTTATTTGTATTTATTTATTTATAACGCGCAAACCAGCAGGCCCGGAGGCATCAGGGCGTATTTGTTTCTCCGTGAGGAATTTAGTCACTTGGTGCATCTTTCTTCTCTTTCTGAGCTTGGATTGGGCTAGATCCTGGAACAGTTGGATTTCTTTGCCATTCATTCTTATCTGTTCCATTGTCCTGGCTTTCCTGAGGATCTGCTCTTTTTGTGTGTATCGTGTTAGGGCCACCAGAACATCTCTTGGGCGGGATCCAGGCTCTCCGGTTCTTCGTGGGCTTACTCTGTGAATTCTGTCTATTTGAATTTCCTCTCCGGAGCCGTCTGATACTATGTCTTGGAACACCTGTTGTACTACGGAGCGTAGGTCCTTGTCCTCTACCGTTTCCGCCATGTTCTTAATCCTTATATTTGATCTTCGGGATCTATTTTCCAGATCTTCGCATTGAGATTCTAGTTCTAGCGCCAGGCGTGCTAGGCGATCTTGCGCTTCACCTTGTTGAAGAGTTTCCTCGTCTATGTTTTGGACCGTCCTTTCAAGTTTGTCCGTTCTTTCTTCTAGATTTCCTATGTCCTTTTTCAGTTCCTGAACTGCCTTTCTCATTTCCCCATTCATGTTTTCAAACTGTGCTTGTGTGGAGGATATGAATTGGTCTTGAAATTCCTTGAACCAGGTTTTCATATCGTCTTTAGTGGCCCTTTCTATCTCCTCTTCCTGGCCTGAAGCGTTACCCCCCTTTCTTTTCAGTTTGTTGGTTTGCTTTGTTGATACTTAGACCACTCCCCAGATTTGGGTCAGGTCCTGGTCCTGTCTGGGTCTGTTGTGCTCGGATGGAGGCTGAATCCCGTGCCGAGTTCTAGGTTTTGGCATGTGTGTGTCCTTATGGGGGCTTCGCTTCTTAACTCCTTGTGCTCTCCTTTTTGGGCTGCACGAACGTATGGGTGTACTTCCTTTTCTGTATTCCTTAGGAGCTTGTCTGGGTTCTGCCGCTTTGGGTCGTTTGTTTCGGCTTCTTTGATTCTGTGTGCCAGCGCTGGGTCTACTGTGGGTCAGTGCTCCTTTTTGGAGATTCCAGATTGGCCCCCTCCATCCCCTTTTATTCTATTCTGTTTTTAATTTGTTCCCCTTTAAAAAAAAAAAAAAAATTTTTGCCCCATTCTTCAGGGTTTATTTTTTCTTTAACCAATTTAGAGCTGTGGTGTTTGCTACTTTTTAAATGTGTAATACTTTATATTTTAAATGTAACATGAAAACATTTGTGAGTGGTTGATATAGTTTCCACTTTTACAGCAGGAATATTTCTCAAAAGACTAAATATTTAGTGCCATAATGCGCACTGCCTATCGTAGACTTCCTAAATCACTACATAGATCATTTAAAAGCGTCTTTGGAATGCTCTGCTAATCAGTCTTCTTAAGGAGAGTCCACGCCATTAACCTTTTTTGTTAAGCATATCCACAGAAAGTAATTTGGACCAAGTATAAAATGATAGGAACCACTTATTGGTGAATACCCTTAATGGTATCCCCATATTGTGCTGATTAATTGAACAGCCGTAGGCCTCTGCATTATAGTAGAGGTCAGCCTATTCATCTGAGCCATTACAGCCCTTTTAACATCCAACTACCAGCCATTACTCAATCTTCTTCAAGGCTTACTGGTAAAAGGTTCTAAAGGATTGGTTTTGTATTCGAACATTGCTTGGTCTTTCTTCTTACTTTTACCCACATTTATTTTGTGCTTTGCAGGAAAATATATAAATTCCTAGGTTTTGTCACCATGTATCGCGAAAGGTTACACCTTTTTTATTAAAAAAAGTTATTAATATTAATTAGGTTGTAATATAAAAACCAAAATGAGAATTTCTAACAGAAGTAAGACCGTCTCAACATTTAACCTGATCGTTCGCTTTTTGCCATAAATAATAGATTTTTTTTTGTGCATCAACAGCAACATTTATTTTCCAAATTGACTTCTCAGAGTAGTTTTTCTGCAAACATAGAAACCTAATGTTAAATTTGAATGTTAGTTTTTGATAACCGGTGAAATATTACTTGACTTGTGTTCCTTATCACAACTTTTTTTTTAAAAAAAACTATTTTTTTAAAAGTTGACAGCGTTTTTTCCCTTTTGTTGTCCTCTGAAGCAATAGTGCAGTTATGAGAAATGTTTGGTTGACCGTGCAGTACATGCATTTACATTTATTTGATTGTCAAGCTAATTTGTTGGTCGGTAACTGTGGCATCACAATACTTTGGGATGATTTCAAGCATAGTGTGACAGATGCCACAGGAATCGCTCCAAATCTCACAGGATATTCAAAGGTTTTTATGGATATTTTTGTGGGCCATAGAGCTGTCCCTTTCTCTCGTCTTATTAAGCACCTTCTCCCTAACCCAGGGATAGTATATAAAGAAGGTTGATCACTACTACCTAATTCTGTCTTATGTTAAGGATAAGGACCTAGAAGCAGTTTTGCCTTCTCAAACTAAAGTCCCTCCCAGACTTCCTAACTTTCCTCCTCTAACCAGTTTTTAGTGTTCCACTGGGTTTTTGGAACTGCGCCTTACAGACTCGCAGTTGGATCCAGTCCCCACACTCCTTCTCCTACTCTTACCTCTCACCCACTTCTCATTCCTTCCTGTCTCCATCCAATAGTCTGTCCTTTCCGATATCGTTCACTCCTTCTAGGCATCGCCTCCACCTGTTAATGTTTCTTCCTCCTGCTCTACTATTACCTCCTGGGCCACAACCACTCTGTCCTGCTTTCGAATGTTCACTCGGGCACTACTTCCTCTTCCCCATGCTACCCCTACACTACAGCTCTCCCCCTTCCCCACACTACAGCTCTCCCCCTTCCCCACACTACAGCTCTCCCCCTTCCCCACACTACAGCTCTCCCCCTTCCCCACACTACAGCTCTCCCCCTTCCCCACACTACAGCTCTCCCCCCCTTCCCCACACTACAGCTCTCCCCCCCCTTCCCCACACTACAGCTCTCCCCCCCTTCCCCACACTACAGCTCTCCCCCCCCCCTTCCCCACACTACAGCTCTCCCCCCCCCTTCCCCACACTACAGCTCTCCCCCCTTCCCCACACTACAGCTCCCCCTTCCCCACACTACAGCTCCCCCTTCCCCACACTACAGCTCCCCCTTCCCCACACTACAGCTCCCCCTTCCTCACACTACAGCGCCCCCTTCCTCACTACAGCTCCCCCTTCCTCACACTACAGCTCCCCCCCTTCCCCACACTACAGCTCCCCCCCTTCCCCACACTACAGCTCCCCCCCTTCCCCACACTACAGCTCCCCCCCTTCCCCACACTACAGCTCCCCCCCTTCCCCACACTACAGCTCCCCCCCTTCCCCACACTACAGCTCCCCCCCTTCCCCACACTACAGCTCCCCCCCTTCCCCACACTACAGCTCCCCCCCTTCCCCACACTACAGCTCCCCCTTCCCCACACTACAACCTTCCCCCTTCCCCTACACTACTTCTCCCTCCTTCCCGCTGCTGCTGCTTCTCCCTCCTTCCCCCTCGCTCTGCTGCTTCTCCCTCCTTCCCCCTCGCTCTGCTGCTTCTCCCTCCTTCCCCCTCGCTCTGCTGCTTCTCCCTCCTTCCCCCTCGCTCTGCTGCTCCCCCCCACCCATGCACCCATGCTCTGCTGCTTTCCCCATCAGTGTGATATGTAGGTTTTCTGCAGCTCTAGGCCCAAATAAGTGCATGTGCCCCCCCAACTTTACTCCACCTCTGCCAGACTGTGCACCTTCACCAGACCCCCTTCAACAAACTTTGTGTTGTCCAAACTACACCCCATCACCCCCCATTTAGTCCCCATAAGAATATAAGGATGTTTTTAAGATTGCAGGTATTCAAAACGTATTGATTTCCCCTGTATTAATTCAAGCCTTCCCTCTTCTACGTTATGTTAGTTGAAAGTGTTTTCAAGTCTCTGCTGCCCAAGATTTGGAGAAGGCAGTGTGTTCTACAGTTGAGTGCACTAGAGGTAATTGTTACGGCTAATTGTCTACTTTCGGTTATGCCCAAAAACAATCTTTTAGAGGAAGCTATAAGAACACGAGCTGCCTGCCAACTGGACACAGGTGTAATGGTTGGAATGAGGAATTTTGCTTTCAATGCTAATGTATGGCTTCTCTCTCAAATTGCATGCTGTTACTTTATGAGAAGCACATAGATTGGTCTGTAATATTAATGTGCAGTGTCCTCTGCTGATTTTTTTTTTTTTTTGCCAAGCAGTGAAAACTAGAAGGCAAGATATCAAAAGATGGGGAATACGTGGGAGGAATATCCAATCAAGAGAAAGTTACCAGGAGGAAGTAACTTGTTCTTCTACATTCAGTCTTGTCAAATGTTAAAGTTTACATACGGAATATATGCAATTGGTAGAGCCACTTCTTATACAAATTTTGACTAAAAAGAACCCAACTTCCTTCTCATGGTTACAGCTCAGGTGTTAACGAGGGCAAAATGGAAATAAGGCAAATTACCTGCTGCAGCTGATGTACCTCCATTCCCTTGGCCTGGAACGCCATTAAAATGTGGCAAAATAGCAAGTGAAGTTTGTAATCTCTGCCTGGGCGTAAAGGCCGTTGGAGAAGGTTCTTGGAATCTTTGGCTGGGCATTCTCGTGGTGGAGTAATAGATAATGGCGGCCCTGAACATTCATCTGTGGGTAGCAACAGCATTCCTTGTAGCTGCACAATGCAGGCGTCTCATTACAAATGAAGTATTAAATACTGTTTACATCATAGCTGTTTGTGCAATTGTTGAAAATACCCAACACTGAGAGAGTAAAATTGAGCAATGGATCGGGAGTTGAAGCACAATATTACCTTTGTGGGTGTGGTTTATGGTATGGATCTTGTCAGCTTGCGTTTAACGTAATTTAAAATGTTTAACTCCGTAGAGTTGGACTGTAAAATGCATAGGAACATTTTGAGATTTGTGGGTATGGATCTAGATTTCCTCTCGCTTGAAGTAGTGTTTTGCAGCAACAGTCCTACCTTGTATTTAAAATGCAAATAATATAAAGATTACTTGTAGACTTTGCAGTCATGCATTGTGTGTCATACTTTGCAGTTGATTCTCCCGGTAGTACTGAGCGTGCAGCAGAATGTCCTCAAAGACACAGAGTGCAGGTGTCATTTGCCTGTTTAGCACTGAGCAGCTTCAGTAAAGATGGCTGAATGGATATCTTTTTGGGACACCTTTACAGCTGTGAAACAGTGTATACCTTTGGCGTACAGTTTTTGTTCTCACCCTTCTATGGATTTGGGTATCCTTTTCAAGGGTTTCTTGATGCACTTGCGCATTCAGATTTACTCTTTATTACATGCTTGCACCTTTTGGTGGCCACAGACCTCTGAAATGTGGGGCGGGCAGGGAAATTAGTGCTTGCTTCTGACCATCATTTTAGTGCCACCTGTGGGAACTCGGTGCCTGACCTTAAGTATAGGCATGCATATAATATTGTAAAATGATGCATAATTTTTTAAGACCTTTTTATTACATTTCCAACAAAATATAACTCCATCACATAGGTTTCAATGAATTAAACTAACAAAAGCTAATACAATGATATTGTAACAATGACATTATTAATCTATGTCTAAAATACATAATTTTTAGACTTTACTTTTCTGAAGGGAAGAATCTCATTTTTGCAACGGTTTAAAAAAAGTGTCATGTATTTGAGAATAAAAGTGATTGCTTAAAAGTGTATGTGTGTATTGATTAGAAGGAACTCCAAAGATAATTTGAAGTGGCACCAATACGACCAATGAGGTTTTGGCTGTTTTGGGAAGATGAGAATGATCAAAGAGCTTTATATCTGTTGTATACGTCCGAGAGTTGTGTGACTGAATAGCTAAATACCTAAAGTACGCTGCGTTTGGTACGAGTTTCCTTTTTCTTTAAAAAAAAATAAAGACAGTCACCCTAGCAGTAAAGCTTTTGTAAATATCAAGCATGTATAAAGGTTTGGCCATCAAAAACTTCAGCTGTCATAGTGGAATGATTGCTATATGCTCATAATTACTTGTTGTGATCAAGACTCGGAGACAAAGTTTGCTTTATATCTAAAAAATTACAACCAGTCAATTCAAAATAAATTGAAATAAAATGCAGCTCCTCTGGCAATCTGCTGGCCTGGGCCTACTCGGCCTAGTTGTAAATGGAACAGTCCCCCGTGCCCCCACTCTGCTACTCCCCCTCCCCCCCACTCTGCTACTTTTTCCGTCCCCCCACTCCGCTACATTTCCTACCCCCCCCCACACTAATCAACCACTTTCACCCTACTGTACACTTCACATTCATGCCTTATGCTAACTTTTCTAACCTCACTCGCCACACTAACACGCACACTCTCCCTGCAGTACCACTTCCACTGCTTATCCAATGCCCCTGCACTCCCTCGCCTTCTTCGCTCCTATTGGTCTCTTGGTCGTACACTTCTTCCGCCTCGGCCTCGCCTGAATAACCCACACTTCCTACCTCTTATATCCCTCGTCCTCTGTTGGGATTGGTTCCCTCCCTCTGCCAACCTGACTGGTTAAAGAAACAAAAAGTCATAAGTAGCTAAGACTCGCCTCTTTCCCATGCTGGCCTCGGCTGTGGTGGCCTGGGAAGGCAACGGTTTGTGTTCTGGGGACCGTTTCAGAACCTTTAGATATCTCCCCTTAGTTCCTGGTTGTCTAGAGAATTGTGGATCATTGTGTGGGCTTGCCAGCATCCCTCAGTTGGTCCAGGTGGTCCTTCAGTCTGCTGTATATGGATGCAGCTTCATCTTTCTCTCTTTCTCTCTTCCACCCCTCCCCGTTGTAGATCAGATGCCTGATGCACGTGTCTCCGGTGCTCCAGATAAGATTTGGAAGTGGGAGTATTTTACTTCCTATTTTTGAAAGTTGGGAGTAAAATTATTTTTTTAGAGAGTACAAATGTAAGTTTAGTTCCCAATGGCAGTATTTAAACAAGTAAAAATGTTTTAACTGGAAAACAGAAATGTTTTTTAAGAATTATTTCTTTGCACCTAGTTATTCATACACATTAAAAGACACATGTTTACTTCTTCCGATCAGGCCGTTATAGCAGTAGTTTCTTCCTGTGTTACCACGTGAACTACTGGGCCAAACATCTTCATATAGATGTGAGAGTGAAAGCAGAGACGCATGGTCCTATGAGTCGGTTTCCTACTTTTTAGTTGAGCGTACTTTTATTCCTTTTTTTATTTTTTGTGAGTATTTGCCTACTTTTTTTAAAGTAGCCGATACACATCTTATATGTAGGGCTGCATGTCTCCATAGATGGCGCGGTTTTCATTTCTTTGTGGGTTCCGCCACTGATCACCAGGATTTCAGATTCCTTCTCATGAATGTAGGGCACTGGATCTGTGGTCACGCTCTTGAGTTTTCTTCTTGGTTTCCTACTCACATGTTGTGTTTCTAAAAGAAACTGAGAAACACTGGCAAGCATCATGTAGTGGGGGCATGGCTTGGGAGGTTTACTGCCGAGATGCATGCTGGCACTGAGAGGGGGGAGACGGGAATTGCGTCCCTCTCAACTTCCACCAGCCACCTCCTAATGTAGTACTGGCTCTGGATTTCTCCCTGGAAGGCCTTCCGCCCCCAGCTGAGTCGGGTTATCTTTCCCTCTTGACAAGGCCAGCTTACTGGCCTTGTCCCGATAGTATGATCTTTGTGTATTGAGCAATGAAGCAGGATTACCAGGCTTGCAGATTTGTACCATTCGCTTTACTTTCAGATTTATTTCTACTGGCTTTAAACAAGCGATCCCCTATCCACTCATCCGTAACCAACATACAATCCTTGAATTGGTTTAGCTGGTTGGTGATTTTTGTTTTGTTTGGCCCCCTCCCACCTGTCAATCCGTAGAACGAGGTAAACCTTAAACAAAATCTGGGACCAGGAAGTTCAGTTGGAGTCTTCCTTGACTGAGTATTTGAAAGATGGTAAGGGGATGTGACTCTTTTGAGATTGTATCCCTATAGCAGGACAGAATCCTGCCTTTTTCATTGAAATAAATTAATTGATCCACACCCACAAACTACAGCAGCTTTGCTATATACTTTAGTTTAGATGTAGGACTTACTGGCAGGCTTTGCCTTGTTGAGGGTTGAAATCTTTAGGAAGGGGAGTACCGAAACCATGTGTCAAGCGAGTGGGGATCAATGAGTCCCATGCACCAGAAAGTAAGGTGTATAAACTATGAATAAAATATCAGGATGACTTTGTGGATTGCAAACAAGTGTACCAAAAGACAGTATTGGTTTAATTAGTCTCAAAAGTCCACCCCTGCCTCCTGGCAATCTAGCACTTCTTTCCAAGGGGTTTCCTTTAGCTGCGCTGCAGATCTGGGAAACCACGACAATGAGGCTGGAGGTCGATCAGCTTATACCCTAAGGCCTCTCGACGGTGGTTGACTGGTTTGGACGGAGGTTCTTCTAGCCCTAATTTGGGGAATATCTTAATAATGCCTACACCTGTCCTGGCTACGCTCTACATGCATCTGCAATGGTCTCATTCCTTGAGGGCCATCTTCTGTTCCCCCAATGCACTCATACGCTACACTTGTCCTTGCTCTGAACTTAAGTTACCCCTTGTCACATGCTTGTGCCTCGCCCCCCCCCTCTACATCCCTTGTGGTCCAGGCTTGTGGCACCCTAGAGTCCCTTACTGTCTCAGCCTGTCAAGCTCTTTATTCTCTGCCCGCTCTACCACCTCCTGGTCTATCACTTCTTCCACCAGCATATTTGCTCCTTTTTTCTCGCCAGGTCCACCTGTTTTCTCTGGACCGCCTCTGGATATTTCTCCTTCCCTCCCCTTAATCTCATCAACCTTTCTGTTGTTCTAAACTCTACTCTTTAGACACCTCTATAACAGGTTTGTTGCTTGGGGACCCTCCTATTTCCCAATGCACTCGAAACACTAACTGTTCCTCGCTCTGAGCTTTTGTTGCCGCGCCACATACTTTTGTTTTATCCCAGACGTGTAGCATACCTGGGTATCCTCCCTCTTTATGCCTTGCTGGCTATTCTGCATTCTCTGCTCGCTCTTCCAAGAGTCCACCAACTTCAGGTCTGCCAGCACATGCTCTAGGAGATCTGTCTCCACTTTTCTGATCCTTCTTTCTTGCAGTATTCCCTTAATTATCCTGGATCCACTGCTTGGACTTTCTGAAGTCTGCCATCTTATATCCCCATAGGATGTGTGCATGCAAGATGATAGGGGCTGCAGCAGCAAACTTGGTGCTACTCGTCTCTCCTCCTTCCGCTCGGTGGCAATGCTTGGTGGGTATTTGGGGTGCAGTTCTTTGTTCTCCACACCGCAGAGCTGCACGCACAATTTCACATCCTCCTGCCGAATGAACCCCCAGATCTAACTTGGCTCTATTGGGAATTTTGTCCTATTATCACGGCCCCTGGGTTGAGAGGGGGTAGGGGCGTGGGATAAACAGTAGCGGCTGGTTTTTGACTACTCTGCATCAAAAGGGCCAGTAACCTTGGTTGTCACTTACCGGCCATGCAGAGAGGGGTCAGGAGTAGAGGAAGCAGTCCTGCATCACTTGGCGGTAAGAGGCACACAACCCCATGGTCACCCCATCCCTGAGCCAGGAAGGACACGTTGGCACAAAGGTTTTTGCTTTGAGTCCCTTTTGACTTGTTTGACTTGTGACATGCTCGTTACTTCCCGTTGCTATGTCTGTGCTCAATAAATACCAGAATAAGTTCCACTATGTCCACTTAATAAAGAAATTAGCGATTCCATGCAGGAAGTGCATATTCCAGTATACCAGTTTATGATTGGGTATATTGATATCTATTACAAACGGCCCAGATCCATTATAACTATTTAGCACAGTAATGACAGATTGCAGTTTGACCGTTTAGTACAGTATGAGTCGATTTGTCATTTTCTGGGGTTAGTGCACAATCTGCTACACTAGCCCAGGGAGACGGTCTCTAGGGGTTAATGAGAACAGAGGTGCTCTTTGGAGCTGGGGGGGTTGTTTGTGGTGGTTGGGTCGGAGGTGGGGCATAACATTTCTATTTTAAAAAGTGTTTGATGGCTGGGAGGGCTTGGGTGCCTGGGGAACTACTCCAGCTACCAAATTGTTTTAATATGGCTCTGAGTGGAATAGAGCAAATGGGCAGGGGCATTATCAGGTTTTCCCTGATTTGGGCATTTTGGGGTCAAGAAAAACTGGACTGGATTGAATGCTCAAGTCTGAAGGAGCAAACGAAATGTAACCAAATTGAGTACTCCTTAGTCAAAATCGTGACACGATCAGCAATCCAAGAGTAAAGATTTATTACAGTTATAGATGTAATCCACCCACCCACAGGCCAACCTTTCATGTTGCAGCCTTAGACGGTGTGTTTTATATTCCCCATTGTTGGCACGGAACAGATTAGTTTGAGGAAAGCAACTTGCTGGCTTGCATTGAAACCAATGGGAAACCTCTCCTGTCACTTCCCGCTCTCCCCAACGGACATTCGCTTTCCGTGTCATCTACAGTCCACCAAATCCCAGCACCTCCTTCATTAGAGACTTCACATACTTGGTCAGTACCATGTGTCTCACCCACGCCAACATCTGCCGTGACGTAAACATCCCTGGTAACCAAGTCCATGAAGGAAGATCTCGATTGCCTTCTCGACACTCTTGAGTCTCGCAAACTCCTGGACCTGACCCTTCTCCTGACCAAATTCAACATTTTCATCATCTGCCACTTTACGATTTGGACACTGTTTCTGTCCTTGCCTGTGCTCACCCTACTGCCTCCCCTCTTGATACTCTCCCTTCTACCATTTTCTTTCTGCTCCCTACTCGCTCCTCTATTATCCCCTCACTCCGCTCGCGTTCCCTCCATCCGATTCTTGCAGCTTTTTATTTTCTCTGTATAGTTTTGAAATGTTATCATTGTCTGGCTCCCACTTAGCTGTCTGATCTTTTTTTCCTCTGTGCACCTCCTCTCTGTCCCTCTGCTCCCAACATCAATATGTCATCACTTCTCCCAAACCCGCCCCCCCCTTTGAACCATCTTGCTTTCGTTCCTTTTATTTTCTGGCACCCACATTTTGGAACACCCTTGTCCCTCCCCTTTGTATTTTCCAGCCCCTCCCTTAATATTTTCCACCTCTGCTTTAAAGCTCCCCTACTTTCAACTGTCACCTAACCCCCCCCCCCTTTTTCCTTTTTTTTTTTCTCCTGTTTTATAATTCACTGTTCCATGTTTTTTGTACCGTTTGATGTGCAGCACCTTGGCAAGCGCTATATAAATACTAATAAAATGCAAAGGAAAGACCCAACCCACAGGCAAGGTATTATCCTTGAAGTCGTCATCGCCCTGCCCAACTTCCGTCGCAGATCTCTCATTGCATCGACTGGTCTGACCACCTGACAATCCCGTTTGGCATTAGTTGCACCACCCCAGTCAAGCAAACTCATCAAAAATTCGACGACGAATCAGGACTGTGACTCTCTTCTCCAATAACTCTTCACACCCCCTCCTTTAAGATCAAGCGATACACCGCAGTGAAACACACCCTGAAGCCTAAACCTAACACATACTTATGCACTGAAGAACTAAACCCAATAAAAGAACTATAAAAAAACAAGACTTGCAGACAATCCCGGGTTATATGCAGATGACAAATAGCCATTGTCAAGACCTACTACTACCACAACACAATAGCCAAGACCAACAACGAAAGGTTAGCTCTTTTCAAAGCCACAAAGCATTGCATCAGCCCTCTCCTGTACCGCTCTCCATCGCCATGTTTTTATTTATTTATTTATTTCCCCCCAATCAAGATCAGCATGGCCTGCCAGCACAGACACAAACACCACTCATCCCATTTCTCAAAACCACCACTACCTCGACAACTTTCAAGTCACTCGCCATAAGACCCCACTGCTAAGAATTACGTGACTCAAGGTCACATCGTACCCGGATGAAATCCTCCCTGCCTTCATACTCCAGACTCTTCTGACTGAAACACTCCGCCCTTGACTTGGCAATGTTCAACAGCTCCCCCACTCAAGGCACCATCCCTGTGACCCTCAAGATTGGACAAGCCCTCCCACTTTTTAAGAAACCAACACTGGAGCCTGAGGACCTTATCGTCTACCGGCCCATCACCGATCTTCCCTTGCCAGTAAGATCCTTCAGACATCGTCGGCCATGCAACTCCTCCAACTCATCAAAGCCAACAACCTTCTTCAGTCACAGATGCAGCACGGAAATGTCTATTATCAAGGTTATCAACGGTGTCCTTAACATCCTTGATAATGGGCATCCGTGCCTCCTGATGTTCCTAAATCTCTCAGCCATGTAGCCGTGTTACAGGGATCAAAATGAAGAATGGGTAAGCAGGAGCTAAAAGCAGCTCTTGAGTATCTGGCATTAGACAGCAGGCAGTAGCTACCATTGGCGAACGAGGAACTACTATAGCGCTTCACAAATCGAACTTCCACATAAGATGAAAGCTTGCAATTTTGTCCATTATTTTATGACCCCTTATATGCTTTAAATTTTGTGTAGATGTGGCCTAATGCTGATTTATAGATAAAAGCACACAGTTAATGTCATATAGGTATATTTGTAATTCGTTTGCATGGGGAGCCGAAAGTAACTCCTGGTAACAGTTTGGTTCAAGCTAACAAGGCTCTACTAAGCTAAAAGCAGGAAGAAAATAGCTCCCAGCTCCCCTCATTTGTCATCTTGCATTGGACCTCCAAACACTCAACAACCTTCTACATCGTTGCATGGGGATCACAGTGAATATCTTCAACTGGTTCACATTCAGCCTCACTAACTGCCACCAATTTTATGTGAGGGAATTCCCCCAGATCACCAACTCTACCAATTACATGAGTCCTGCAAGGATCCATCATCTCCCCCTTTATCTTTAGCCTTTACGTGGAAATGCTCGAGACCTGCCTGGCTCCACACAACATCCACCAATATACAGATTACTCATGGATCTGCTTCCTGATCTCCTCCATCAAACATCCACCGGCTCAAGGCCTGCTTCATTTTGAGACAGTCCTGGATGTTGAGTGCATGCCTGAAGCCCTCCAAGACTGAATTCCAACTGCCGACCAACACTGAACAACCTGGCATTCAGACCTGGGTATCCGCTATGTACCTAAAAGCTGCAGACCCCAGCTGACCACTTGCGCCAGGGCCCTAGGTTTCTACATTGACACCTCTTCTTCAAGAAGCATATCACAAGAAATACAAATGCCTTTGTGCCAACTTGCCCTCCTTCATCCCAGCAAACCACCTCAGATATGCTGTCCAACCCATGGTCCTCTCCCACCTGGAAGCTGGCATGCCCTTCTCAGAAGGCCTTCTGGTGGCAGCGCCGGCACCCCTGAAAAGCATCCTACATGCTGCGATACCACTCATCAAAGGACTCCACAAATTCGTCCGCATCACACAAAAGCCAGCTGCAAGCACGGATCTCCTTCAATTCCGAACTGGAATTATCTCCAGAGGCCTATAATCGCTCAGAAGCTAGGAGATGTGCAGACTTTTACTCTGCCAATACAGGAAGAAAGAGCCAGAAGGCCAGCCTTCTTTTTATGCACCAAGAGATTGGAACCTCTTCCTTGTCAACACCAGACTTCCCCCTGGCTCCTACATTTCATGAAGGAGTTTAAGACCCCCCTCTTCAAGTAATAGGTCCTTAACACCTAGGTACACACCCCCCGCCCCCCTCCCCCCTCCCATCTCACCTAACCTGAGACTGGGAGAGCTGCTCATCACCCTTGTTTTCTTCCCTGGTTGCCTGTAGATCCCTTGCTGCCAAAAGGCCCACCCTTCCCTCTTAGTAGTGCCCTGTTCCCTTGTATTGATCTATTACTATCCGCTTCCCTCATTGTCTACTTTACACTATGACTTCTAAAGGTTCTGTCGGTCCATGATCAATACATTTCCTAATAACTAGATTTTACAGTGTAATTTTAAAAATGCTAATGACCTACATGCTTCAGCGGTGGCATATTTTTGCCCAACCCTCTCTCCCATTTCTGATGTTGCTTTTCTGGTGTCATATAGGGAGCACCTGAGGTAGTTTATCTGCAGATGCAATGCGCCAAGTAAAAACAAATGAGGCATATATATTGTTTAGAACCTGCAGCAAAGAATGCGCATTTCTCAATTATCCTTTAATCACATCCACGGTATTTATTTATTTTTCTGGATAGTTGGTGAGCAAACATTTCCTACTATAGCATGGCAAGCTTTACTAACATAGTTGAAGACTGTCTACATGCATTTACACATTTACTTTACATGGGACTGGATATTTTTGGTGCCTAATCAGATGAATGGTTAACACTATGGCCCGCCATAGGCAGGCCTGGATGAGTTCTGATTTATTTTTATTTTTTTACCTTGGAGTTGTGCAGGACCGATTACTGGGCATGCCTTCAGGCCTTTCTACAGGTAAAGGTTCCTATGTCGGAGGTTTGATCCGCAGACCCATCAGCAGCAACAAGATGTCTGCCCCATTTCAGACAGGCATGGCAAGGCTACAAGCTATTTGTTCACATTGGGGTCAGGTTGTGACTATAAGGGATGGAGCTCCCTCCATCCTGACCTTTGCTCTGAATTCTGCAAATATGTTTTGGGTTTTCAGCCCATTAATTGGAACTCTGACATTAATAGCTTTCTGTTTATCAAGAGCAAGGTGCTCCATATAAGAATGGGCAGTATGACTACCATGCATTATGAGGGGCCCTGTGCGGTCAAGACTTGTGTTCAGTCTCTATGGAATTTTGGTGCTGGGCCCTGACCAAGTGTATCTTTCTACAGTTATATGTAACGGTGCACACCTAAATGGACAATTCAATAAAAGTAAAAACGGAATCTTTATCAAAACATGGGTGCAGGAGAGGTACCGCAACCCTGACCGAGTTGAGAAACAAACAAAACTGGAAAGGGGTGTCCTATGCACACCTTAATGCCGTATATACAGCCTTAAGGTGTGCAGGGGACGGGGGTGTTCGTACCTGAGGGTTCGTAGCGCTATATAAATGCAAAATGCAACTATTATTGTTATAGGACACCACTTTCCAGTTTCAATTGCATCTCTCTTGTCACCTGCTTACTTGATTGGATGAGGCAATATTCAGGCAATCTAAATTCCTCCAACTGCAAGTGAGAAATTAATCTGGATGTTCAAATATTTCTTATTGTGGAGCCCACAGGCATAGCCTTGTGTTGTTGAAGGATTCAGTTGCCACAAGATGTACATTTTAGCTGCTGCATGCCTAGCTTTCATTTGCACTCGAACCATACCTGATCATATTTCATGGAGTAGCAAGGTTTCTTGTTGCCCCCAGAAAGTGTGAGCAGAACTTTATTCACTGACCCAACCGGACATGAGCCTCTATTGTGCTTTCCAGTTACAATGGTGCGGGGTTGTTCAAGCACACCAACTAGGCAAGGCCTTTGCCACATCTTGTAGATGTTGTGGTTTTAGGCTGAGAGGTTGGTGTTCTCCTAATGGACCTTTCCAGAAAAGGTGATGGAACTTCATTTGGTCTGTATTAGATGTTTACCTCAAGAATGCATTTACTTGGAGATGAGGAAATATTGCTTTATTGTAGGCTGGTTGAGGCTTACCTTTTTACTGTCCCGTGACTGACAACCTTCTATCAGTGATAATGGAAATTGAATAATGTCATTGTGTAAGCAAAATTGGAAGCTTCTTTGTAACGGTTTTATTCCCCCCCCCCAAACAATTTGTATTACATTATACATTCTTAACACTTGTGAACAATACCCAAACACCATTCTCCACACCTTCTCTCTCCCCCAAAACCACCTCGATGACCAAAATCCAAGAATGAAACATTGCAGTAGTTTTTAAGATTAACATTTATGCGTTTTCAAGGTTCGAAGTACATCGAACAAAATCAAGCCCTCAATTTGTTTGGCACCCATTTGTACGACAAGTGGCCAAAGACTTATTGGTCCTCTACTGTCCAAAGTTTAAAACGTTCCCAGTGTTGTGTTTTAGTGGTTAAGGCTTCCCATTGATTAAAATAAACCAACACCTCGAAGGCCACATGGTTTTAGACAGTGGTTCCTTCTTACGGCAGAGGTAAGATTAGATATCATTTCTTCAATAACACTACTCAGTTGTAACATAAGCAGTGTTGCATAGAGAGAGACTACAATTCCATTCCTAAAAATGTAAGTTAATACATAATGCATATTTACAGTATTTTCACTGTAAAACTTAAATGTCTTCATTTATTTCAGTACAGTTGAATGTATCTAAATCTGTGTCTACTACATTTAATTTTGTAAAGGAAGGTGCATCATATTGATGAGTGAACAATTGAAAATATACATAATCATACAGACAAATGTTTTTGGTGGATAACCCAAGTTAACTCATGAGGTAAGCCCAAACTCCTTGACATGCTTTCTCATCACACTGTTGCTTTCTATCTGACCTGCTACCCTGAAAGTTACATGTCCGCAGACTACAATATTCCATTTAGTTTGACCATTTATTTTCCTGCTACACCATTCACTCGCTTACCACTTTCTTTCCTGCTGTGTAATGAATACACAAACTTAACTAGATGTTTACGCAAAGTAGCAATCAATAGTTCCATCCAGTCTGTATACCTACAGACCTACTGCAATACACTACACTGTAGGTCTTCGCCAGAGGGTTCCATGTGTTAATATCCCCCCAAAAATATCGCCATACAAAAATATCACAATATTTTTGCGGCAAATTTAAGGCATGGAACCTGAAGGGGCACACCCCCGCAGCCCTCCCCGCTCCCAAAAACCCCCAAAATTATCTCCCTCAAAAATATCACCTATGGCCGTTCCTGACAACCATATATATGGCAATATTTTTGGTGGGGATAATATGTAGTGATACCCTCCACTGACCCACCCCCAGCTGCTGGAAATAATTATGTTCAATCGCACATATATGATTCATTTATTTTTAAGGAAAGCACGAATTGTGCAAAGCCTGGTTCCGTTAAAAACAAAGTACCAGCACTCACGCTGGTGGTCGGAGTGCTAGAAGAGATAAAGGCCACGTTTGTTTTGTAGGTGGACAGGACAGGACTGCTGCAGTGGGCTTCCTGGCTCAGGCTTTGGGCTTTTATTAGCCCTGCCTCCCACAAAAGTGGTATTTAACGCTATATTGAAAACCGTTGATATCAATGACAGGCAAGGGTCATCTTGGCTTCCTGAAGTTGATAATTATCCTGCCTGCCTGCTGCAATGCCATACTATTTACTAGGCCTCCAGCTATGTCTTACCTTTTAATATTTTGAACTTTTTGGTTTATGAAACTTCATTACACAGCAAATGATGGGGCAAGCATACCATATAGACACTGCTCTGTGCGACACCAACTGCATCCAGCTGCATTGAGAACCTTGCACTGGAAACGGGTTGAGACGTTTTATCATATCTGTTTATTTTTCCATTAATTCTGCTAACCTTTACATTTTAGACGCTCCTCTCACTAACCTCTTCAGAGGAACCGAAACGGCCTTGGTCGCTGTCTGGGACGAATTGTTGCGAGTTGGAGACAAAGGTGAACTGTCCCTACTCGTAGTGCTAGGCCTCTCTGCTGCCTTTAATACAGTGGACTATAATTTCCTCATGGAACGATTAAAGACTAAAGGGAACGCCTCTGAAATCGCTCTTAAATGGTTTGCCTCTTTTAGGGTGACGGGAACCGTGAAAATGGTGGGGTGGTGTTTCCTTTTCGGACACTCTTCCACAATGGTGTGCAGTCCCACAGGGGTCCTCTTTCACAGTTGCTGTTCAATCTGTATCTACGCCCCTTGATGAACATTATGAGAAGCCACAATGTCAGTTTTCAGTCATATGCAGACAACGCTCTGGTGTTCCTCAGGCTAGATGTCTTAGATGAATTGCTTATACAAGTTAGTAGATGTTTGGAAGAAGTAGGAGGATGGATGTCCACTAACTGGCTACAACTCAATCCAAATAAGACAGAAGTGATCATGTTTGGGCCAAAACATTTAATAGGCGCAAACAGAGGCCCTCCCTTCTCCCCACCACCGTCTTTTCTGGGATCAGAATTTGAATGTTCATCAAAGGTAAAGAACTTGAGGTGCTTATGGCAAAGTGATTTGGGTTGCGAAGGCCTGGTCACAGCTAAAGTACAGGCCGTTTTTTGCAACCTTCGGCAGGCTTTTCCCTACGGTCACCAAAAAGACTATGCCACTGTGGTAGAAGCCCTAGTAAACTCCAAGCTGGACTATTGTAATAGTCTACTGACCGGGGTTCCTGCCAAACCAATACACGGACTACAAAAAGCTCAGAATGCTGCGGTTAGGTTAGATTTTGGGGTAAAAGAATCGACACCAATATCTGGCCTGTGCCGGTCCATTCACTGGTTGGCAGTGGAGGATCGGATCAAGTTCAAAATCGGATCCATGATCTTTAAATGTCTGAATAATCTAGTGCCCAGATAACTAGTGTACAAACTAAAGTGGTATCATCCGACAGTCCTTCAGATCAGTGGGCAAGTATCTGCTCTCTGTTCGCCCTACATGATGAGTGTCTAGAGGAGACCTGTAGATTTTCTGTATTTGTGCCAAAACGTTGGCATAATCACCCATTGGAGTTGAGAAAATTGGATTCTTTGACGTTATTGCTCAAAAAATGTCAAACATACTTGTTTAAATAAGGCCCATAATGTAGATCAAAGATGAGAGTAATTCTGTGACCCACAATCTGTGGCTCAGTCTGTTTGTTATACTTCCAACTGCGCCTTGATATGATTTGTCTAGTTGCACGTTACACATTCTGTAATGTTGCTCATTTTTTGACTTTGGTACAAATAACCTCTGGTGACATTAAAAATATGAGTACAAAATTGCTAATTGAATATATTTGTTAGGTAAAGCATGGATTTTTTATTTGCAAATTCTGCTAATTCATTTCAAATAATGTATTCCTTGCATTCTGTACTAGCGTCCCATCCAACCTGGGTATTACCTGGTGCCTGTCAGTTATAGCCCCAAAAAGTCAAGTTCTGGATTATCTGGGCTAAGGTTACCAACCATATCTCTAATTGTGGATCTCCACTTTAACCAAAAGTCACATACATGTGGGCATTGAAACCAAGCATGAAAAAGTATACCTATGTTCCGGATTTTTCTCCAGCACTGATTGGAATGGAACAGGATGAATTTATGCAGATTTACCAGGGTATAATGCCACTTGTAGATAATTTTACACTTTGTAGCAGGACTACCTGACCACTTGTAGAAAATGTATGTGTATTCTGCCAAACCGGTTTCCAGAAAGCCTCATCCTGTTTTCCCCAACATGGTTTTTCTCAGACTTATAGCAGTCCATTCCAGAAAGTCCCAATTTAACTATTTTGTACATTTTGCCTTCTCTGCATCAAGCCAAGAAGACTGTGTTTACCTTCCTTTCTATTGAACTTGTCAATTAGTGGTAAGATTTTCTTGATGTCAAAGGGGTTTCCATCTGGGATGTAACCAGATTGATTGATGTGAACTATTGAGGACAAGTACTTGTTTCTATCAGCCGAAATTCTCGTGAACAATTTTGTGACCTGGTTGATAAGCACAGTCTGGCTACAACGTGATTCATCTTTGCCCACTTTGGGAATCTCACAGATGTGGGATTCTGTAACATTTTGTTATGGCACCAGTTTCTGAGATTTATTTGTATTAATTTATTTACACAGCGCTGGAACAGAGCCCATGGCATGGGCATAGAAGTGCTAAAACAAGAACAAATAACATAAAACAATCAAAGGTTGCCAAGTCTATAATCAATATGGTACGAAATGAAGTTCAGTCCAAAATGACACTAAATTTGGTGGTCGATGACATGGAACTTAAATATTTATTTTTATTCAAAAACAGAGGTGAATTACTGTGACCACACCCAATATTACCAATAATAATGCAATCTGTATTAGCCATGGAACACCAACTATTAATATGCACCCTACGAAGGACTCTAAAGTCCTGAGTTCTAATACAGATTTGGCCAGCTCTTCGATGTAACCAGGTCAAGACGTTGTTTTTGAGAGATTCTCTTGATTCTGGCTCCTTGGACTTCTCGACGTTGATAAAGATAATATTACACAAGTCCAATATAAAACTTGTCAAAGTAGGATTGACAATCAAAGAAATGCGTGATTTCCTGATACGGATATCCTTTTAAGGTAGGGGGTCAGAGGTGATGTAAGAAATCGTCCCAGAACCACCCGTTTTTCCAACGGGAGGAACCCTCCACAATCGACTTCTGCCAAAGGTCTAACAATAGGAATCAGTTGGTCAGCCTGCTTTATCCCAGTGATCTTGGATTCCCCAATAAACAGTTTAATATTAGCAAATTCAACAGAATTTGTTTGGCAAAGCTGATTAACCTTTACGTGGGTTGAGTCAGTTTGACAGGATTTATTCAAGCTTAGCTTATATACCAAAGGGAACCTAGTGTCCAGTGACTCGACCCAAGCACTAAATTTAGCTACATTTGTGCACGCAGTAAGGTCATATATAATGAGGTCCTTAAGGCACTGCCATTGGACTGCATTAAGTGAACCATCATAAACCCCTTTTTTTATTGATGCAGACTGCCCAGCAACTTCGGAAATGACATCCTCCATCTTTTTAGTTGGAGACAGCCTTGCCAACGTGAGGGCAGGAGTCAAATCAATGGGAATACCAGTTTTGTTTTCTGATGAAACTTCACTGCAAACAAATGAGGGATCAGGAGGACTAGATACTGCCTTCTGCCCTTACTCCACATGAGTGGTAACAAGTTTAATCAAAGTCTAATTCAACATCCCCAGTAATCCGGGATTGGGGCCCTCTTCTCTTGAAGACTGTTTTCTCTTTGCACTTAAAGCCAAGACTTCCAGTAGTTGGCTGTTGTTCCCATCTGCAGCTGGAGATCCAGACTTCGGTGCAAGAGTAGCTTGTGATGGGTCATTATTTGTCACCACTTGCAGGGATTCTAACACTACTTCGTCCTCAGCTGGAATAAGCAATTTATTGGAGGCAGATACTCTGCAGGCAGACATTATATTTTAAGAATTGCACCTGTCAATCTAGTGCTATAATCTCACACCCAATTTGGCATAACCCTGCTAAAACTAAAAAGAGAAAGGAGGAGGTTGATCACAGGCAAAAGAGGGGTGTATCACTGGCAGATCCCTACGACTCAGCCGTCGTTAATTATAGCTGCAGCCCCACAGTCTCCTAACCTCCTCAAGGCAAATCACTATTATGCTTCACTACACCCTCTTTAACTCCAATTCAGAGGGTCTCATCTTCTAACTATAATGCTCTGCCAAAAAAGATTTTGCCCACGCCAACCGCAACTCAACTGCATACTGCAGCAGGGGGCATGAGGGCAAGGCGTAGCAAAGATGACCAATGCAGAGATAAGGACCACGCCAGGCGCAGAGCGTACCCAGACTCCCAAGACACAGAAAATACCTCCGCTGAGCTCTGCAGCAAAATCCAGCAGGATTAAATGAAACTAGCGATGACGCCAGAGTACTCCTGCATTCACCGGGTCAGGACATCCCATGGAACCGAAAGGAAGAAACACGTGGAAACAAACCGCGAGGTCTGAGGTGCTCCGCCGATCCGCGCCTTCAATGGACATACCCAGAGCAGGCTAGAGGAAAGAACCTAGCGAGGTCAGAGATCCACATCAAGCCGCACCACCACTAGAACGGCCACTTCTGACGTGGGGGGGGGGGGGGGTTATCTGTTGCTGATCATTTGCCCATATGAGATGACTGTACACAACCAGTGCTCCAGATAAGATTTTGAGGTGGGAGTATTTTACTACCTATTTTTAAACTTTGAGCGTAAATGTGATTTTTAAGAGAGTAAAATGACTTTTCTCCTTTGCAAGAGTAAAATGTATGTGACATCCAGCTGATGTGTGCAAAAACTGTATGGAATTCCATTACTATGCGAAAGCTTTCTGTATTGTGACAGAATACACCTTTAATGTTTTCTCTAAGGTCTGGCCATTCTATCTCTCCTGTATATATTTAAATGTTGAAAACAAAAAAAACCTAGCCAATTACATAGCAAAGCAAGCATGAATTGTATTGTGTGTTTTGAGGTTCGATAGCAGAATTGTCTTTTGATGTTTGATAGTCCTCATTTCCTGGATCTATTACTACCTAATGGTATGCCAATGTTATGGTACAACAGTGCAGAGTGGCAAGGACTCCATGCTAAATTCTATATCTAATCTCATGGTCAAATGGTTATTTATATAGCGCTGTACATAGAACAGATTTATCACAATTATCACCAAACGGAAGTCTGAACTCCTTTTATTGACCTTGAAAGGATGAAGGACTGAGTTGGCCTTGCTGTGATTCAAACCTGCAACCTACAGATCACGCACAAATCGCAGCACTCAACGAGTGCTCAACCGGCTGAACTATCTTATTGGCTAACATCCTTCATAGGTCGGTTAACTTAGTATTGGCTGAGGTATAATAATCTGTGCCTAGATGTTGGACGAACCAAGCGCTACATAAGTTAAATACCTATCTGGATTATCACAGGGAAAGGTTTTGCTGAGTTTCTATTTCAATTACAAATGTAACCTTCATGTATTTGTTGTTGAACAGTGCTTTAATTGTAGTCTTGCACATTTGAGAGGCTAGAACACCCATGATTGGTGTAATGACAATCACTCACCCTTGAACAAAGACTCTGCTGCCACTGACCATTCATAGTAATGTACCCCATTGACTGCAAGGTTGAATGGATGTAAACTAGACGGTGCATAGTCCTCATTATACACACTGTTTTTATCATTATTATTATAGAAATATACAATTGTGCAGTACTGGTTTGCCTTCACTAGGAAAAAAAGCATAACTTGTTACAAAATATTAATTCTCAATTGCAACTTAGTTTTCCATCTTATTTATTTTACAATCCTGAAATGCTAGGAAAATAAATATGCACAGTGCTTCTGTTTATCTCCATGAGCAGCAGCAGCAGCTGAATGGATATATACCATTCCTTTTATCAGTGTGCAGTTTCTTTTTTTGAAAGGCTTCAGAGAAATGCATTTAGTTTCAGAGGCTTTTATCCATGGCTTGCAATTACATTCATGTAGATAAAAAATCAAAAGAAGCCTTCTGGTTTCTGCCAAGTAACCTGGCCTTTGCAGCGCCCTCTGCTCTAAACTTCTGTGTAAAATGTACACTGGAAAATAATAAAGTTGTCGTATTTCCAAGATTTTCTGGCGTAAAAAGGCCTGGTACGCACCTTATCTGGAGGCTTGTGTACAACTGATTTTGGGAGCGCAACTCACCTGTGGGCCTATTGATAATCTCTGATGCCATCAAGTACCAGATTTTTACAGGTTTGTAAGGTTCCTGATTTGCTGTAAGCACCTATTCTGGGTAAAAGAGGCTCTCCAGCTCCTCCCTTTGGGTCGGTGCTAACTTTGGAAGGTGCATGCCTTTGTGAGATGTAAGCTGAGCTGTCATGTTGCCACGCTCTGGAGAGTACAATTTACTAAATAGACGAATTTCCTACACTTCTCACCTTGTTTATTGATTCTCCGTCCACCCGCTCTTAATACTTTGTTTGTGATCCACATTGATATTAGCTTGCAGCTGTCTAACAAGTATTTTACCAGCCTTCTGACCCTGTAAAAAACTGTTTAAGTCTTAAAAGCAAAGCTATGGCCATGCTATTTTTGAGCACATTTAATGGTCCCCTCTGGTGTCGCTCAATTTTCAAAGGGTGAGTATGGTGGGTTTAGTTTCGTGCTCTGCCACAGGTTGTTTCACCTCTGTTCCCAATGAACCTCTGTGCTGCTTCTCTTAATCTTACATGTGTTTTAAAAAGCTTTGAGTTTACCCCTGGGGAGAATACATTTTTGTTTGTTTGATTTATTATTTTATTTGTCACTTCTGCTAGATGCTTAAAGGGCCTAATTAACAAATGTCCTTAGGAGTACTTTGAGCAATGTGATGGTACATAAATCAAGTTTTAGAAAATCTTTTTTTTTTCTTGGTCTTTCTAATTGACTGTTTCTGTTAAGGTTTGTGATGGTAAGAGCATGTAGGTTTTAACATAAATCGACCTTTCGAATGGATTGTCTCTTCCCACGTATTCCTCTTCTTATGATAGTTCCATATCAAGCTTCAGGTGCTTTGGAAATGTTTTCCAGCAGAGGGTGCTGTGCGTCGATGCTGGTCGACTCGATGTCCCTCGGAGGCCTCTGTCTCGACGTCCTCAATGGTATAAAGTGTGCGCCGCGACCGTTGGCTTCAGTTCCATTTTTCCGTGAAAGTTATTGCTTCGGATATGGTATGCTTCGGTTCCATATCGAATCTTCGAATATATTGTTGAAAATGGCATCATCGGTGTCTTTGACTCAGAGATCGAGGTTTAAGAAGTGCCAAGATTGTGGGGCTAAGATGTCCCTTAGGGGCCCCCATCAGGTGTGTCTGTGGTGTCTCGGTTCCTCTCACGTTACCTTCGACAGTAAGGCCTGCCCATCGATGACGGCAAAAGCCCTGAAAGAGCAAAGAGGAAAATTTAGCGGCAGGCAGGTCAAAATCCCCTTCGACCACGTAAAACAAGATGAGGGCAAAAAACGTGCGCCTTCGGGCCTGGAAGGGAAAGAAAAATTCTCAGAGAGCGGTGGAAGGATCGCTCGAGTCGAGATAAATCTTCCTCGAGGAAAAGGTCCTCGACACCATTGTGCCGAAAGACTCCTCATCGGACCGTGACTTGTCCTCGACGCTGAAAGTGTTGGACGCGACGTCGACTTTGTCAAAGCCCTCGACGTCGGCTGTGTCGAAGATTTCGGCGCTGCCATCGAGGATCACAGAAAAGATGTATACACCTTTACCAAGAAAGTACTTTTTTGAGTCCCTTTATTCAAGTTATGAGGAAGTGGAACATTCTTCAGATGATTCATGACCAATATGAAACAGCTGAGGTCCCTGAGCCTTTGATCTCAGAGGCATCAAGGCTAAAAATCTTGCAGGAGTACCTGCAGAATGCAAGTGGGCTACATACGTCCCCAGGATTAGGGCTTGGGACACAAGACCCTACTGACTATGCTGAATGGTATTATAGACAGTTAATGTCCAGCGTGGTAGAGTATATGGAGTGGAAAAGACCAATACCAATATACGAACAGGATGATCTAAGTGACATCCTAGATTAGGGACCCCAGGGGGAACCTATTCTTCCTTTTCATGTGGCATTGCAAAGGAGAGTACACATTCAAAGACGCGCAAATTGATTTCGGCAGTTAATAAAAAAATTACTTCAAACGACAGGGCATCCAGTAGTGACCCCAGTTACTTGATAAAACATCCCACTCCTGAAGGTTTAGTAGTACAAGGTGCCACATCAACCTCTTAACGGAACTCATACCTGACTATTCCACCAGACCGAGGGAATGTGTATCAATGACGGCTGATCTTATCCTCGAAGGGGAGGAAAGGGACAGATTTTTAAATCCAGTCAAGGATGGGAAAAATGCAATGTGCGAATCCCTCCAGACAGGTCTTGGACATCAGCAGCTAGTACAGTTATGCGCAGATTTGCCTGGTAAAGAAAGTCTGGTTTTGCTCCAGATGTGCAATCCACATTACATAACATGCCCTTTGATGGCACACTTTAATTTAGTAGCAAGGCTGATGAGAGCCTGGAGAAATTACAGACCTCTAAAGTGGTAGCAAAGTCCCTTGGTGCTGCTATTGGACAGATGCAAAACCGCCCAACCAGTACACTTTGGAGCAGTAGGTCCTTTTGCTTTTACTCTTCAGTTGGAAGGGGGAGAGGACTGTCCAATCAAAGAGTCAGAAAAGATTTCCCCGTGGTGGATGGTGAAGAGGTACTAGAACCGCCCAGGCAGCGGCTACTTTATCATCAGCCACTGCCACAGCCCCCTCAAAACCTCTCTGATGTCTTAGTTCACAAGACCTCAGTGGGAGGCAGACTCTCGCTGCATCTGAAAGAATGGCGAGGCATTAATTCAGATGCATGGGCATTGGAAACAATTACCCAGGGTTACTGCCTTCCCTTTCTAAAAAAGCCTGTCATCCACTGGGGAACAGGGCCTTCAAAGTTCCAGATCCGCTCCTTATGCAGGAAATATTACCCTGCAGGAGAAAGGTGCTATAGAACCAGTACCTGTAGCGGAGAGGAACAAGGGTTGGTACTCCCCGTACTTTCTCTTTCCAAAAAAGGACGGAGGATTGAGACCCATCTTGGACGTCCTGATAATGATGGACAACACGGTGGCCATGTACTACCTTAACAAGAGAGGTGGTGTAGGTGGTCACTACCACTGTGCAGAGGCAATGCAGCTCTGGTTCTGGGCAATTCAAGAAGAAATCTTCCTATCAGCAGTTCACCTAGCCGGAGAGGAGAACACTGCGGTGGACGGTCTGAGCGGGCAGAGCAGAGTCTCCCACGAGTGGGAACTAGCTCAGGAAGTCCTTAAAGAGATATTCACCCTTTAAGGGAACCCCTTGAGTGCACTTATGGTTGACACCCGCTCGAACATATCCAAACGGTACTGCTAAAGGGAATTTCTACTAAGAGGCGCTCTAGGAGACGCGTTCATAATAGACTCGGAGTTTCCACTCCTGTACGCATTTTCTCCAATCCCCGTTATTCCTCAAGTCATCAGGAGGTTTAGAAAGCTTTGGAAATCCATGATTCTAATTGCTCTGGATTGGGCCAGGAGGACGTGGTACCCGGACCTTCTAGACATGTCAATCTGCCCTTCTATGTGTTTGCCACAGAGAGGGGTCTCCATCTATCTTCTCCATCCAGAGGTCAAGACTCTCAGCCTTCACACATGGTTTCTGAGAGGTTGAGATAAAGGATTGGGACCTCCCGGAAGACGTAATGGCGATTTTGCTTTCGGCCAGCCACAAAGTCCTTGTACCTCTGGTGTCGGGATAAGAATGAAGATCCATTTACATGCAGCACACCTAATGGTGTTTTTTTTTTATTACACCTGGCCAACTTGGGGCTCCAGGGTGGTACAATCCAGGGGTATCTTGTAGCGCTCTCCATTTTTTAAGCGCTCCTCTCAAGAGTTATCTTTCGTCAAGATTCCTCTAGTTATACAGTTCTTAAAAGGACTGACAAATATATTTCCCCCAGTCCCATTCCAAGTCCCAAATTAGGACCTCAACCTATTATTGAGATTTCTAATGTGTGCTCCTTTTCAGCCTATCCATACCTGTCCTTTAAGGTTATTAACGTTAAAGACCATCCTGTTAGTGGCCATTACATCAGCCCTAAGGGTGAGTGAATTTCAGGCCTTGTCCTGCAAGCCTCCTTTATACAATCTTGTAGGTGAAAGCAACCTTCTTGCCTAAGATTGTGTCTGAGTTCCATTTAACTCTGAAGATAATTCCATCTTCATTTTATCCTCCTCATCCTGGAAAGGAAGAGGAGAGATTGCACAGGCTTGGCCCAAGGCGTGCACTGACATTTTACATCTCCAGAATGTCTAAGATAAGACCTGCTGATCAACTTTTTCTATGTTACACGGGCCGCAAGTTGGGTATGGTAATTTCAAAACACCTTGTCAAGATGAATTATTTTGGGAATAACTGAATGCTACAGATTAGCAGGAAAAGATCCTCCCGAAGGTCTTTTAGCTCATTCAACCAGGTCATGGCTAGTTCCTCTGCATTAGAGGGGTGTCCCAATTAGCGATATTTGTGCAGCTGACACATGGTCGTCCATACACACCTTTACCAAACATTGCAATGTGACTGTTCCTCAAGCTGAGGAGGTTTATTTGAAAAGGCAGTACTAAATTCTGTGCGCACAGACCTATGAAGGAACTCCGTAATTATTATGAGCCTGAAAATTCTGACTCCCTCCTCCAGGAATACTTAAACTGCTTTGGAAGTTTATTTTAAGATGAGGAATATGTGGGAGGACACAATCCATTTGAAGAACAAGTTACTTACCCATGGTAACTTTCTTTCGACTGGATGTTCCTCCCACGTATTCCTCAACCCTCCCCCCCCTCCCAGCCTGCCCCACAGTAGAATTTTCCATATGATTGCAGTCTTCGCTCTTTTAGGAGACAGAACTGTCGGGTGAAGGCTATCCTATACATGCTTTAAAAACAGAACTGAAGCCAACAGTAGCTGCGCCCGCTTTATACCATCGATATCATCGACTTAGAGACTGAGGCCTCCGAGGGACATAGAGTCGACGGGCATCGACGCGCAGTGCCCTCTGCTGGAAAAGGTTTCCGAAGCAGCTGATTCTGGTTATGGAAATAACATAGGATAAGGAATTCGTGGGAGGAACATCCATTCGAAAGAACGTTACCATGGGTGAGTAACTTGTTCTTTTAAGTAAGATGTGGAAGAATGGATGAGGCACCAGAATTATAAACGTTCAACTGACTGAACACAATGTGGGCGACATGCCTGTGCCAAGTCTCTCCGAAAGGAGCGATTAAGTCTCCTGGAACTATTGGGCGTGGAGGGAAGAATTTTCAATTCTAATTGCCTTACAAGCAAGTAGGCACATTCAAGCAAAAACCAGGAAACTCTGCTGGGAATGAAAGAAAAGTAGGACATGGAGCAGCACCTTGAAAAGTCTTATTGTCTGTATACAAGCCCATTTAGGGTGGGATATCACAGAGGAGACACTGTCTCCTTTTTAAGAGCAGTTGCATGCCCCATCTTGAAGAGATTGGCGCACATAATTAGTCTTAGTCTTTAGAGATCATAATATCTGTAGCAGGACCAACTGTTCTGTATGTGGGCACCACTAGAGGAGCGAATGTGGGTACTCTTCACTGGCCTTTTGGTGTCTGTAGTTC
The DNA here is from genome assembly GCF_040938575.1 of Ambystoma mexicanum. Classification (NCBI taxonomy): domain Eukaryota; kingdom Metazoa; phylum Chordata; class Amphibia; order Caudata; family Ambystomatidae; genus Ambystoma; species Ambystoma mexicanum. The sequence continues at coordinate 1,403,779,666 of NC_090923.1, read as the reverse complement.
TTGAGGGTGGACCACAAAATCCCGCCCTATGCCAAGCCCCTTCTTCCCTAATGTGACCCAAATCTTGTTCTGAAGTTTTTGATTTCCACCATTTTGAGATGCATTACTTTTACTTTATTGAAGCATTTGACTGTTTTTGTTGCAATCATTTAAACAATGATGGATGAAGGGATTGCAGTCTGTTTGAAACCTCACAATTAAGAATTCTTCCCTAGGGTTCGCTTGGGTAATCCTTGGGTTTTGCTGAAGGTAGTTACCGAGTTATTCTCTGGCAGGAGATTGTTTTTGCTGTGTTTTAGTTTTGCTCCTTGTCACACTTAGAAGATCTGGTAAAGACTGCATAGATTATGGCCATTAGGAGCAAACCACTTTTATCTGTGCCTGTTCAAGGAAATACTGGTTGGAAATGTAGCAACTTGTGGATTTTCTGGGCGAACAAAGGTTGGGCCAATAACAAACCAAACATCTCCCATTGGATCGTTATCTTCATCAAGCTAAGGAAATAGGTCTCCTGTACAATAGGTATTGGGGTTCACGGCATTAGAGCTAGGGGTAATGTGGCCTTCCACTTTTGGTAAAGGTGGGCCTGTTTTGTGAGTCTACGTGGTCCCTTTTATGAGGTATTACTGGGTGACAAAGGCCAGGGATTTGTTGAGATTTGCAAGTACAATCCTTTGAGGTTTGGTTTGATGGTGGTTTTGCTTATCCTTGGAACATTGTCTATTTGTTTTGCCAAACCTGAGTAAAGATCTGTTCCGACAGTTGTGCATCAGTTTATGAACAGTATGGTCCCTAGATTTCTCTGACCTATACCATATCAACCACCTTCTATGAAACATTTGAATGTCGTCAATCCCCAGAAAGTTAGCTCACTATGTACAATGTGGTCTGCAGTCACAGCCACCTCCTGTGATCTAGGGTTGCTTTGCAAGCTCCTTTAACATAGCATTAAACCTGAATGATAACCTGAAACCCGCCTATACTGCCTCAAGGGGGCACATATTGGCAGGATAAAGACTTGGAGCATGTATAGTGAAATCGCCTTTAAACCCTACTGCAACCTGAAAGTACATTTTATTTATATTGTTATAGTAATTGGCCTTGATTTGTATCTCTTCAGAATGGTACAAGACTAAATAACCTGCAAAGGGAATTGAAACTGATATCGCTAGATTTGAAACTATTATCAAGTTCTTCTTAGCCAACAGTGGATCTGGCTACATGTGGGATAAGGTGTGAGTCTCCTCACACCCTTCCCCAACATACAGTAAATGAGATGTTATGGCTCATTTGCAAGGAGTTTGTCCAGTTTACGCCCATGGAATATTTAACTCTCAAATCCTTGCATAAAATAGGTTTCCAATAATTTCATTTGCAGTTTACATTTTATTATACAGTTCAAAACATTGATTTGTTGCAAAACTCTCGAAACTAGCTTAGATATAATTTTTTTTTTGTGTGGCACTATTCTCACACTGTTGCCTCATGTATGTCATTCTCAGCTGTCCATTTCTTTTGTGCAAAGGTAGTGGGATAGTGATTGTGTGTGGTCTAATGAAAATTCATTGGGCATCCAGGCTTGACCTTGTGTTCTTCTAAACATTATGCAGCCATATTCCTGAGAATATGACTGAAATAAACTATTTTCAGAAAGTGCATTACTCTGAAAAGCCGGAGGTTTGTCTGCGCTGTATGTGAAATTTTCATTTCATTAGGTGGAAATCTGGCATGTACGAGGAAAAATATTGTAATTTTTGCAAATTTGTATTACTTTTTATTTCTCATTGTATGGTCCAAACAGAAACTAACTGTTAGTGTTCCCTATGAATTATGTAAACCTAGTTCTTCGTGTGGCAAAATTTGGTTGCATGTCAGAGGTGCGAGTTGCCCGTTTTTGTTTCTCCAGATAGATTAGCAAAAAAGATTGATTTATCAGTTTTTGTGAGCTTCTTTTCCTCCTTTGTGGAGGAACCAACGCCCCCAAACCCTGCTTTCTTTTCATTTTATGTTCTGCACTATTTGCCCCCTCCCCTACTTTTTTCTTACGTTTCCTTACTAACCATACATAATATATATAGTTGGTATAGAAAGTCGTCACAAGGGAGTCAGTAAATGTGTATTCTGTTATTTTCTTCATGAATCTCTGCAAGCTGTGACAAACATGCACCGATCAGGGTACAGGTTTCATTAAGGAGAATGCTTCTTCCTCGTACTAGTTTGAAAAGTAGATCTAAATATTGTAATGGCATTGAACCTTTACAGAGTGAGAACTAATCCTAGTTGGGAAGATATTCAGTGAGTGGGAGAAAGAAACCAGGAGACATGCTCGGCTTAGTATTTGCATTTACCAGCCTTTTCTATCATTTGTGGTGTATCTCCGATTTGCTTTATTTATTTTATTTGATGCCATTTCAATCCTTCAAACATTGTGACTCCAGTTCACTCCTCTTCAAACTGTACTTGCTGAAAGTAACCTTATTCTTACTTTGTAATGCTTCGATTCACCCCTGCTCTGTACTTCTTGCCAGTGTTTGTCCTTATATATGGAAGTGCACTGGTACGGATCCAGTCAACATGCATAGTTGTGCAGGTAAATGTGTGCTAGAGGAATTGGATCTTTATAGTGTGGATATGCATCCAGGTGTAGGAATTTCAAGTTGTAAGCTACTAGAAAGCCATAAAAAGTCACTCGCCACCTTAATTCTGTACATAGACACAGCACCCGATTTCTTACTTGCCAAGAGTGAATTGTCACTAGCCAATGGCTAGTGGCTAGTGCTAATCTTGCACCTTAGGTGAGACCATCCGTAATCGACGTCAGCTTTTCAGTCCCGGGTTTCCTTTTTGCAACTCATTAGTGTGATACAGTTGCACTAACTTGATCCACAAACTCGATACCACACTGGCGATTGTTGCTTCTTGTGCCAAATGATGGAATCGTCCAATCCCCCATTCACCTAAAATCTGCAATCTCCCTCTTCACCTTAGAAACTTCCATGGAGCACCACCACAACCTTTAACTTGAAAGAGTGACCTCTTCTCTGTCACACTCCATGATCACGTTTGCATTCAGATAGTGCATCATGATTACTCTTTGGGCTCAAATAGATAATGGGCAGTTCAACTGCTGCTGTCTTTCACTTTTTTGGCTTAACCATCCATTCTCTTATATTGCTTCTTGTAAATATGTACTGCCAAGATAACAAGTACTGTTCAAAGTAACCTTCTGGTTTTGCTGTTTGAGATGCGCTTTAAAAACAAATCGGAGCAAGGCAATAACACTTTTTGTAAGAACTGTACTAGAATTAGACTGTTCGTGACTGCAGGTACCTGTGTGGATGTGCAGAGATGGGGTGTTCCAGCCTCTCGGTGCCCACTGGGTACATGCTTGTTTTTGTGTGCATGTTATTTTGCAGAGTGAAATGTGTAGGATATGCTGGCTTGCTTGTCTGGTGTTTTGCATTAGTTGTAAGTTTGTCATGAAGCTCAGCGGAGTTTTCGTGGTGGATGACTTTGAAAACAATGTAGAGTCCTTTGAAGGCACTTCTGTGGTGTATGGGGAGCCAGTGAAGCTGTGTGAGTACAGGGGTGATGTGGGAATGTTTGGGTAGGTGGAGGATGAGTATGCCTTTTGTGTTTTGTATAGCTTGCAGCAGGGCACTGGTGCTGTTATGGAGCAAGTGTGTAAGTAGTCAGGAGAAAGGATGTGTCTGATCTTTCGTCGGAGGTGTAGTTGTGGGTTGCATGTTTTGGTGACAGCAGCTGTGTGGTGTGTGGAGGAACAGTAGGGGTTGATGGTGAAGCCAAGGGAGTTGACCGGTGTGGAGAGGGTTGTGTGGGTTGTTTGTGGCAAGTTCTTTGATCCAGGGAGTGAGTTCAGAGTTGTCTAGGGGGGCAGATGAGGAGGTATTATGTTTTGGACGGTGTGATTACTCGCAGGATTCAGTCCCTCCTCCCCAGAGGGGAGCCTTTCCTTGTGAGGCTAGGGAGGTGAGCCCACTACTCAATCCCCTAGGGGTGGTGGCATGCGTGGCCTCACAGGGAGAGACTTCCTTCTTGGGTATCAGGACTCCCATTCCGCTGAGGAACTACCTACAGCACCCTCTTCTAGAACTACAGTAACATCAGAACTCCAGAGACATCCACCAAACTACTATTTGTTATTGTAACATAAGATCTAAGAGCCAAACTAGGGATCAATGTAGTAAAACTACTGTGAAGAAGAATGGACTGAGTAATATCGATTTACTTAATGGCTGGAAAGCAACACTACTGTGACAATGAAGAGTGTACAACTAAAAGAGAGAACGGACTATAATCTTCGGGTGGGGAGGACCCAGCAGCCTTTCATAAAGAGACAATGGACTACTGTCCATGAGAAGTGGAACCCAGGAGTTTTAATGCAACCGAGTGAGGAGTGCTGAGGGAGACTGGGAGATCCTTTGTCGGGAGGAAACCACAAGGTGCTGTGGGCAAGAAGCACAGAGGAAACTGAAGGCCAGAGATCGAGGTGGACGAAAACCCCAGAATAAAGAGCGTGTTGAGAGTCGTAGCGTAACCCTGCACAGGTGGACTGTTCAGTTTGACAACAACGCCGGGACCGCTGAAGCACAGGAGCCGCGGAGAAGAAACAGGAGACTGAGAACCGAAGCTATCCGGACTACGAAGGAAGTCCCTATGCTGTGAACAGACCCGGTGACGCCAACCCGTAGAAAATGAGGTAACTGGAACGGCAGGAGACCCGGGAGGGAAGACTGAGATACACTCATCATACTCATCCCAGTGAGTGGCCCGAAACTAAGAAGAGTGAGAAACGGACAAGAGAATGAGAATAACTGTTGGGTCTACAGTAAACATCTCAAGGAGAAAGACCTAGAAACTGAGGAGGAGGAACAAGATGTTAAATGCCTTATTCATTTTAAAGAGCTACAGAAACAGAGGATCATAACCACATAGAGGGATTCAATATCCCTAGTAATCTCAGAGAAGGGGAATTTTTCAGAGACACTTAAAGATATTGTACAATCACTTCCAAAGCCCAGAACATTGATGATGAGAAGCATACAAAGAGAATTAATAGGGGAGCCATAGATTTGGAAAAGTCCTCTAGAAGAACTAAAGTTAATCCAAGAGATATCAAAAAGGTATCTCAAAATTGTCTAATGGCTTAGGAGGCCTATCCAGGAGAAAGGAGTCCTTCTTGTGGTCTTTTTTGTTATGGTGACCTACTGGTAGGGACAGAGAAGCTTAGCTTTGGACAGAGAACAGACTGTTTACTTTGGACTTAACAACAGACTATGAGCGCCTTGGTTTGATTGGGCAGGGAAATCCATAGATTGGGTATAGTGAGGCCTTCTTTTTATTTAAAAAAGCGAAGAATCCCAAAAATGCTCTGTTTCCTTCTTCTGACCTATCACAAAGGGTTCGGGTTGAGGAAGTGGGTGGACATCCAGGTGGTGATAGTGGAGAGGACACTTTTGAGGGTGTAGAGTGTAAGGCAGATGATATTTGCATGTCCTCTGCATGTTGGTGGAAATGGACTTTGTGTTTAAGGGTTTGTTCAAGGGATTAAACGTACATTGAAGAGTGGAGGCCAAAAATGCTAGAAGTAGATGGGGAAGTAGCCTTGTGGTACACCGTACTTGACTGGGTGGGGTCAGATTGAAAGGTGGTATGTGGTGTTGCAGTTTGGTAGTGACAAAGCCTTCGATGATTCTGGCAAGGTATGGCAGGATAGTGATGGGAAGGTCATTTTCAGGGAGCGTGGGGGTGGGGTCGAGGGTGGTGATGCAATAGGATGTGTTCTGAGGTGGGCATGCATCATCTGGAAAGTGTGCAGTTCTCCAGCATGGGGTCTGGCATGGATTCACATGCTCATGAATATTCCCCGTCGTCAGGCTGGGAATCCTCGGTAAAGAAAAAACCAGTATCAGTTTCGTTTCTGATCTGTCTTTCGTAGTAATAACCAATCACTGGTCTCTGCGTCATACTGACCACAGCCAATGACTGCCCTCTACCTAAGCACCGCCTCTGGCAGCCATCTTCAGATTTTTACCGCACGTTCATGTGTTGGGATCCTCGTGCTATTGCTCTCGAGCGTTAGTGCTATTTTTTCGCGCTTTTTCACAAAAACTTCGATTCTTTCGGTCAAAAGAGCCTCAAGCTCCACCGATCCTACATCCGATCAACGGGGACCCGTGTCGGATTCATCTGTGCCCCTCAAGGGTGAAGATTTCGTCGAGCTACACTTCGGAGGACTCCAGAAGCTTCTCAGGCCCGGTCTCGGAGATGGCCCAGGAGAAGGGAAGCTCGACGCCCGGAAAGCTGTTCAGGGCCTGCCCTGGATGCCAGCTGCAGAACGTCTTCAAGGAGGACGAACACTCTTTCTGCCTTTACTGCCTTCATGGGGACAAGACGCACGTGGAGAAGGACTGTGCGTTTTGCGGCAACATGTCGGAACGGACCATGAAGGACCGCCATCAACGTCTCGCCAGCTGGCTGGAGGGTAAGAGCCCGTCTGGCGAGAAGAAGAAGAAATCTGAGCGGTCTTCTAAGACCTTTGAGGGCGCCCCGGCGACGGGGGCCCAACATAAGGCCAAGCACCGCGAGTCCGCTGGCACCGGGAGCGCCGAACGGTCGGGCTCTACGGGCGCCAGGCAGGGCGCACCCTCCCCGGCACCATCAACCACGAGCCAACGCTCTGGGTCGGGTAAGAGGAAGGCCGAGCACCCGGCGAAGCTCCTGGAGAGGCCCCGGTCGAGCTCTAAGGCAGAGGAGGAGCGTGGCAGTGCCCCCTCCCTCAAGGATAAGGCGGTGAGCGCACCTAAGGTGGTGAAGGCCTTGATCCATTCGACCAAGCCCTCTATCGAAACGGTCGCGGCGGCCCTGGCCCAGCCTGTGGAGGCTGCACCAGTGGTGGCGGCCTCGGGGCCCAGAATCTCCCTGCCTCCTCGGAGGGAGTCTTCTTTCGTGCCCATCGATAGGACCCCCGTGAAACCCTCCGTGGGGAAGAAGAAGGGGGGGCAGGGCGTCGTCGTAGATTCGGCCTCAACCTCAGAAGAGGAGCTGATCGAGGTCTTAAGCCACGGCCTAGGCGTGGAACAAGACCAGCCCGTCGGAATGGGCCCCGACGCAGGTGACGACGACGACATCGTCGAGGATACCGACGGGGCCCCTGCTCGCCCGTCGGATTCCCCTCTGCCAGCGCCGCAAGACAACTCAGCGGCCATTTTGTTGGCTATACAGTCCTTATGCTCCGAGATAAGGACGAGACTACCGCTACCGACGGAGGAACCTCTCCCGTCGGGGGATCCAGAACCGGGACCTTCGGGTGTTCCCCCTACCAAGAAAAGAAGGATCCATCCACCGCCTCCTTTTCAACCGTCGCGCCCCGTCCAGCCCTCCTCCCCGTCCACCCGAGGGGATGATACGGGGACTGACACGGCAGCGACGGGTACGGACGACGAGGCATACGACGAGGATTTTCCGTCGTCGCCTCCCACCAGGGCTTCTCCGCCCGACGAGATTGGATCGTTCCACTCCATGATCGCCAGGGCATCCGAGCTTTTCCAACTCTGCCCTGAGGAGAAGAAAAAGGAAGGCTTCCTTTACCAACGGCGCGAGGCCAAGAGGAAGACGGTCCTCGCAGTGCCTCTGTTGGACGACATTTGGGATGAGGGCCTTTCCCTCCTCAAGAACCCTTCCACGACGCCAGCGAAAAGAGACCGGTACGAGAAAAAGTACCGGGTCCCGGACTCGGCCCCCCTATGCCTCCGGGCGCAGCCTACCCCGGACTCCGTCGTCTCCGCGGCAGCCAGGAAGAAAGCGGGGGGGGGTGCGGCCTCCACGTCGACTTCCCCGCCGGACGGCGAGGGAAAGAAATTGGATGCCATGGGACGTAGAGTCATCTCGTCGGCGGCGACGACGATTAAAGCGGCCAACGCCTTGGCTATCGTGGCCCGCTACGACAGGGAACTCTGGTACAAGATAGCTCCCCTGCTGGATTTTCTGCCGGACGACAAGAGGGCGGAGGCCCTTGAGATCCTGCAGGAAGGTGAGGTGGCCTCGGACCACGCCATCACCGTGGCGACGGACATCGCCGACACTGGGTTCCGCCAGATGGGCAACGGCGTTTGCCTTCGACGTCGTGGATGGCTCAAGGCTACGGACTTTCGGCAGGACGTCCAGACCAGGGTCCTGGACATGCCCTTCGACGGGAACAACCTGTTTGGGAAGACAGTGGACGATTCCCTTCAGGCCATCAAGGCGGATACTGAGACGGCCCGGGCCCTTGGAGTACTGCAGCAACGGCGGACGCCCTTTCGGAGCGGCGGAGGCAAGGGCGCCTCCAAAGGTTCCGGCGGCGGTTTCGCTTCCTACCGTCAAGCGGCCCGCTCGTCGTCGCAAGAGGCCTACAGAGGACGAGGCAAGTCTGGCGGACCCCGCCGTCGTCGCCAAGGAGGCCAAGGCGGCAAGGCCGCGTCCAAGCAGGATTGAACCGGCCGTGGGGTCGGGCCCCCACCGAAGCACCCCGGTGGGAGGCCGGCTGGCGGGCTTCGTCAGCGTGTGGGAGTCCATCTCCACCGACCGTTGGGTGCTGGACGCCCTGGCCCGGGGCCACGCGCTCGAGTTTCAAAGAAGGTGCCCGCGCGTCCCCCCCGTGGCCAGGAAAGAACTTCACGTCCCTCAACTTCTCCTGGAGGTAAAGGCGATGCTCAGAAAGGGCGCCATCGAACTCGTCCCAAAGAGGCTTCGGGGCTCCGGAGTCTACTCGCGTTACTTCCTCGTGAAGAAGAAGACGGGAGGATGGCGCCCCATCCTGGACCTGCGACGCCTGAACAAGTTCATCAAGGCGCAGAAGTTCCGGATGGTCACCCTCCAGCACGTCCTGGGTCAGCTGGAGGAAGGAGACTTCCTATCGTCGTTGGATTTGGAGGATGCCTACTTCCACATTCCCATCCTAAAGGGGCACCGAAAATTCCTCAGATTCGTGGTCCAAGGGCGTCATTACCAGTTCAAAGCCCTTCCCTTCGGACTACGGTCGGCACCCAGGGTTTTCACCAAGTGCCTCGCACCGGTGGCGGCGCAGCTGCGCCGCGAGGGGATTCACGTCTACCCCTACCTGGACGACTGGCTCATCCGCGCCAAGACGAGGGAGCTCGCCGTGGTCCACACGGCAAGGACCGTCCAACTCCTCACGGACCTGGGATTCTCCGTGAACTACGCCAAATCCCACCTGGGGCCCGCGCAAGTCGCACTGTTTCTGGGAGCGAGGCTCGACACAGTGTCCCTGCTGGCCTCCCCGTCGGAGGAGAGGACCAGGACCATCTTGGGCAAGGTGCAACGGATGTTGGTGGCCGACGCGGCCAAGGTGAGGTCCATCAAGTCCCTCCTCGGGATGATGTCTTCCTGCATCTACCTCATTCCCATGTGCAGGCTCCGGATGCGCCCGTTGCAAGAGTTCCTGGATGCGCGCTGGATCCAGACGACGGGCAGCTTCGAGGAAAGGATCAAGCTCGACGAGAGTTTCCGACGAGCGATACGGTGGTGGGGCACCCGCGCGCATCTGACGGCGGGCATGGACTTCCAGACCCCAGCCCACCAGGTGACTGTGACCACGGATGCCTCCCTAGAAGGGTGGGGAGCGCACACCGAAAATCTGCACGCAAGGGGACTCTGGCTCCCGACGGAGAAGTCCCTGCATATCAACGTCCTGGAGCTCCGTGCAGTGTTTTGGGCCCTCAGGTCCTTCCTTCCGTCCCTCAAGGGCAAGGTGGTGAGGATCTTCACCGACAACACCACCACCATGTTTTACATCAGGAAACAGGGCGGAACCAGGTCCCCAGCGCTGTCCAAGGAGGCGCAGGACCTGTGGCATTGGGCCGTCGCCCAAGGGATTCTTCTGGTGCCGTTTCATCTGGCAGGGATAAAAAACACCATCGCCGACTCACTCAGCAGGGAGCTGCGCTCGTGCCACGAGTGGGAACTACGGCAGGATCTGGTGGATCGCCTCTTCCGACGGTGGGGCACACCCCAGATCGACCTGTTCGCGACGGCGACGAACACCAAGTGCCGGAGGTTCGCCAGCAGGTTTCCCCAGACGAGGAGCATGGGCGATGCTTTCTCGTTCCCCTGGGAGGGCCTGTTCCTCTACGCGTTCCCTCCCTTGCCTCTGCTAATCCGGCTCGTCAACCAGCTCAAGAGGTCACGGTGCAGGATGATCCTCGTCGCACCTGCGTGGCCGAGGCAGATATGGTTCCCGGACCTTCTGGACTTGTCGGCGTCCCCGCCAATCAAGCTGCCGGCGGACGCGGATCTACTCTCCAGGGAAGGAGGCGCCATCCTCCACCACGACCCGAAGTCGCTGAACTTGCAGGCCTGGCTCCTGCAGCGCTAGAGTTTGGAGGATACGACATACCGGCCGATTGCAGAGAGGTTCTTGCAAAGGCCAGGGCGTCCTCGACTCTTAAATGCTACGGACACAAATGGAAGAGGTTCTCTGTCTGGTGCCACGCACAGAAGATTAACCCTCTACGGATTACGGCTCCCCAAGTGCTGCCGTACCTGCTGACGCTGGCCAAAGCTGGTCTGGCACACGCGTCCATCAAGATTCATCTTGCTGCGATCTCCCGATACACCAGAACCACGGGCCGGACGTCCTTGTGGTCTCATCGTCTGGTGAAAGAGTTCATGAAGGGACTGTTCAGATCGTTCCCGCCGGTGAAGGCTCCGGCCCCGGCGTGGGAGCTCAACGTGGTGCTGACCAAGCTCATGGGACCTCCGTTCGAGCCTCTGCACTCGGCCCCGTTGAAGTTTCTATCGTGGAAAACAGCTTTTCTCGTGGCCATCACCTCCGCACGACGAGTGGGAGAGATCCAGGCCCTTTCCTGCAAGGCCCCGTACTTGACTTTCCACGACACGAGGGTAGTGCTCAGGACGCACCCCTCCTTCATGCCCAAGGTACCGTCGGACTTTCATCTCAACGAACCCTTGGTGTTACCTGTGTTCTTCCCGTCGCCTTCGTCGCCGGCTGAGAGGACTTTGCACTCGCTGGATGTAGCTAGAGCGCTGAAGTTCTACGTGGACCGCACGAAAGGTTTTCGGAAGACGTCACAACTCTTTGTGAACTTTGGACCTGTCAATCAGGGGAAGGCTCTCTCGAAGGCTTCCATCTCCAGATGGCTCTCCGGCTGTATCATGTACTGTCACCGGTTGGCAAACCGACCGCTGCCTGGCCGTCCGAGAGCCCATTCCACCAGAGCGATCGCAGCTACCACGGCGTTCCTATCTGGTGTGCCCCTGCTGGACATATGCAGGGCTGCTACGTGGAGGTCGACGCACACCTTCACGAAATTCTACTGCGTCGACCGGGATTCCAGGGAGGAGTCCAGGGTCGGCCAAGCAGTGCTGCGCAACCTGTTCGCCTGAGGTGAGCCTGGTGAGGAGGTAAGATGCTTAATGTTGAGTTGATGTGATGCTTAATGTTGAGCCTTTGCCACCTCCCGTGGTTGTGCATGTGTGTACTGCTATGTATTCTTTATTCATGAGCATGTGAATCCATGCCAGACCCCATGCTGGAGAAGGAACAAGTTACTTACCTGTAACTGTTGTTCTCCAGCATGGGTCTGGCATGGATTCACATGCGAACCCTCCCGCCTACCCCTCTGCGGCTCTTCACTTGGTCATACTGCCACTTCACGTGCTTCCAAATCTGAAGATGGCTGCCAGAGGCGGTGCTTAGGTAGAGGGCAGTCATTGGCTGTGGTCAGTATGACGCAGAGACCAGTGATTGGTTATTACTACGAAAGACAGATCAGAAACGAAACTGATACTGGTTTTTTCTTTACCGAGGATTCCCAGCCTGACGACGGGGAATATTCATGAGCATGTGAATCCATGCCAGACCCATGCTGGAGAACAACAGTTACAGGTAAGTAACTTGTTCCATGTTGTTAGTGGGAAAGTGAACAGATAGTCCTCTTAATGTTTAGGATAGTGGGCTGAGGCACCCCTCTCCCACCAAAGCCCAGATGATTGTGCACTGTGAGAAACCGGAGGGTATTGGGTTAAGGTGAACGAGCACCACCTAGGTGGATGTGTTGGTTATTCGGTTAGTTCAATGTAAATGCGATTCAAGACAGGGTGCAAACCCGCTGGTGAGGTGCCTCCGTGAAGTAGCACGCTAAAGTATACGAAAAAAGTGGACCAAGGCCGTGAGGCCAGCGGTGCGGGCTGCACTCCCAATAACCACAGAGTGGTATAACTGTTTTCAGTCGGTCAATCGGAGGTAATAATCATTCAAATACTCTGTTAATATTTATGAAGAAATAGAGTTTAATTTCCTTAGTACTCTACAGTTATATATCACTGTTTTAGCAGATGCGTCACATGAGCCCAAATTGGCCTATGCATTTCGGAGTCAATATCCTTCCTCAGGACCAGCTCATGTAATATTCAATGTATCAAAAACCTATCATCGGTTTCAGTCTAAGTCCCACAATGTACATTATATATATATATGTCAGGCATGCATCATATAAATGGCATTCAGAATAGAGGTGCAGCATTAATTAATCATACAGAGAGTATTATGGTGAACAGTAGTTACATTATGGGTAGAACAAAGGCATAAGTGGGCCGTGTGGTGCAATATCATCATGATTAACATTCCAAATGAGGCCAGTGAAAATTCACCGCGTCAGCATTTGATCATATCAGCCACCATCATCATCAAGTTAAAGTGTCACATGTGTAGGAATATAAAGCGCATCATTTAGATTATGACGATTGTAATATAAAATCATGAAATATAGCCCATACATACGTGCCAAGTCGCAGAGGTATGAAAAAAGAAGAAAAGAAGAAAAGAAAAGATGAATGAGAAAACATCTGGATGTTTTCATTTCGAGTTAGGAGTTATTCCATTAGGCTCTGGGGGGAAGCAATAGAGACTAGACCTAGGAACACAGGGAAAGATTACATTTAGCATGACCCAACAGTAATTATATATGTTACAAGATGGCCGCCGCAACGAAGCGTTGGGCGGTTTCCATGGTTACGCTTTCCAAACAAGCTGGAGAATCTAGTTATTCAGCACACGACTCGCGCGCTTACAAGGCGTCCTTCAAGGATTCACTCTTGTGGTTACTAGGTAAGCAGTCCGTTGATTTTACATGCTATCTCAATGCACCTTTTAATCGCTTACAAGTCTGTGCTAACCGCACGTACATAGACCTGATACTTGCATTTGTATACATTTTCTAGCGCTGCAGTCCTCGCTAGTCAGCCATACTGAGCAGTTTTTCCATGCTACTCTACAGTAGAAGTACTGACACTGGATACACACCAAGGTCAGTACCTCTTGTTTATTAATAGTAGTTTTACAGCATTTCACATTAGCGGACAATCAGCTAATTTAGTAAATCCGATGTTTTCTCATTCATCTTTTCTTTTCTTCTTTTCTTCTTTTTTCATACCTCTGCGACTTGGCACATATGTATGGGCTATATTTCATGATTTTATATTACAATCATCATAATCTAAATGATGCACTTTATATTCCTACACATGTGACACTTTAACTTGATGATGATGATGGTGGCTGATATGATCAAATGCTGACGCGGTGAATTTTCACTGACCTCATTTGGAATGTTAATCATGATGATATTGCACCACACGGCCCACTTATGCCTTTGTTCTACCCATAATGTAACTACTGTTCACCATAATACTCTCTGTATGATTAATTAATGCTGCACCTCTATTCTGAATGCCATTTATATGATGCATGCCTGACATATATATATAATGTACATTGTGGGACTTAGACTGAAACCGATGATAGGTTTTTGATACATTGAATATTACATGAGCTGGCCATGAGGAAGGATATTGACTCCGAAATGCATAGGCCAATTTGGGCTCATGTGACACATCTGCTAAAACAGTGATATATAACTGTAGAGCACTAAGGAAATTAAACTCTATTTCTTCATAAATATTAACAGAGTATTTGAATGATTATTACCTCCGATTGACCGACTGAAAACAGTTATACCACTCTGTGGTTATTGGGAGTGCAGCCCGCACCGCTGGCCTCACGGCCTTGGTCCACTTTTTTCGTAAACCGGAGGGTATTCTCACTCCTAAATCCCTTGGATCCTCTGCACTAATGGCCAGCGAAAGGGTCGCTATTGCAGACCGACCCTGGTGGCGGAGAAGCCTGGGAGGATCACCTAGGTGGAAGATCCTTGGGGAACTGGGGTGCCCTTGGGCGAGACATGGTATTCCCCCTTTCCCTAGTGACAACCAACCCTCCCCAACCCATATGGGCGATTATAAGCCAGCTCCCCTTATTGCTCCACCATTGACACTTGAGAGTACTGGTACGAAGAAGAGGCAACTAAGAGTAATGAAGCGTGTGCTCTTTTACCACTCGAGTACTGGGTAGAGGAAGATGCCTGCTAGGAGAAGGTCAGACGTGTCCCTTTTAATGGGAGTTAGGCAGCACTGAATAATCATTCAAACCTGTAGCCTGTCAAGGGGCTGCAGGTGTATAAATGGAGCCCAAACCAGTGGCAGAGGGATTCGACAGGAGAAGGACCAGGAGGCTGGTACGTGCAGCAGAGCATCGTTCAGCGTGGCAGTAAGGACTACCCGGAGCAGTCAAAGAAAGGTGAAGGGAGCCATGCTGGAAGGCTGCCCTGTTCCTTTCTATTTAAAGTGCTTGTTCCTCTGTGGTGGAGCACCATCCCAGGAGTGTGAGGGGCAGAAGCTGGAGCCCCAGCACTAGAGGAAGAAGACTGTGTGATCTGTGCTGCAGCCCAAACATCCTAAGTGAGTGGTTAGTTTCTGAGGCTTGAGAAACAGTGTGCATTTGTTAACTTGAGCATTTTATGAAATGCATTGTATTGGAGTGGTCGCGTGTGGCAGAAGGAAGGCTTTCAAATATATCTGAACAGTTCAGTTAAAGTGGAATGAATGTTTATGCTTGTTAAGTATACAAGAAAGTGTACAAGGCCCACACACGGCAGTCGCCAGGTAACCCCTGAACTCCAACTTCAAAATATGAAGACCAGACAACTTGTGACTGCTTTTAAAGTCAGGTCCTTGGGGGGCAGCACGTGGTCACAAGAAACCGGCTGCCCAAACTCCAAATGAGTCAGCAGTAACATTGGACGAGGTGGGGAGTGATAGGGAAGCAGGGGGAAATGACAGGCTCCCAGCCCCCTGTTCCCAAGACCTGGCAGCTGTGAGTCCCCTGCCTCCCCTTTAGTCAGGCAACCTTTGGATTCATTATCTTCAGAGGCTTTCACAGAACCTTTGATAATTGGAAGAAGGGGTGACCTAAGTAGACCCTTGTCGTCCCACCCCCGATCCTACTCCACAAAACCAGAATTGCTAACAATGTTCTCAATAACCATAGCAATGGCGCCATTCACAAAGCTATACGAGGCCCTAAATGACACCTTAAAGGACCATACTACTCTGTTGGCAATGGTCCATACAAAACTATCATTTGTGGAGGGGTTCATAACCAGTGCAGAGTTTCAGAACAAGAACGGTTCAGCAAATAGTAAACCATCAAATAACCTCGAATCACAGGGCAGCGCAGTCTTGTCAAAGGGAGACACAAAGGATCAGTCCTCCCATACAACACCAGGCACTTCAGAACCGGTGGACTTCTCAAACAATGGAAGGGGAATACTTGGTATCAAGAGTGGTTGCATGTGGCAAGGAACACGTTCTTGAAATTGTCTAAACATCGAACTATCCAATGAAAGCAAAGCAAGAAACGTTATTTGCCTTCCATTAAACAAAAGGGAATATCTTGCATCGGGGTGATCGCTTGTGATGAGAAACACGTTTTCAAAGGTCTCTGCGCATTGAATTATACATTTAAAGTGAAATTAACATTTATTTAACTCTATTTGAAGGGAAAACCAACCCTAAACCAGACGTTTAATTATTGAACACCACATTGAATTAAGACGTTGTTGTTAAACGAACCAAGCTTTGAAACCAAGAGGTGATGAGAACAGGCAGACTAAGGACACTGCAGCCTGATACACGGAGACCACTTCAACCTGTGGGAAAACTACAAAATTATTTGAACTGTGCATTTGAAATCAATTTGTGGAAAATGAAGACATTTTGTGTTTATTTTGGAATTGTGTTTTGGAACTTGGGGAAGGGGATCCTTAGTCCTAACTTGGGGAAGGCTCTACCGCTTCATCCCTACCCCCCTCCTTTCCTTCAGGCAAGGCACTCCGAGTGTGATGTCAGTTGGACCCCTTACAGCCAGTTTGCTTTGGACCATGCCATTGACAATTTGCCTCTATATGGATGGAAAATCTTCTCCTTTTTGATTCTTTATTAGGCCGCCAAGACAAGGATGATTTACTGGACCTCTTTTGGTAAGAATCCTCTGCCATGGACACCTTCCTTCTTCGCCTCTATGGCAGAGTCGAGCTCTGCTCCTTGACTATACCCAGGCTGAAAATGCTGTGGACAAAGGCCTCTCCAGGCTGCCCTGTAAGCAGGCTCTGGTTTACTGGAGGTGAAGATTCCCTTGTAAGTGCCAGCTAAACTTCCTGCAGTGGGAGTGGAGAACATGACTTCCCTTGTCCTGGAGCACCTGGAATAGGGCTCCCAGTGACCACTGTGCAGGTTTGGGGACCTTCAACTCCGTCCAAGCTGCTCCTCAGGAACCGCTGGAGTGGCCTCTGAACTTGAGTTGCCCCTATACATCGGAGTTCGCTCAATGCTAAAGTTCTGCCATTTCCGTAATGGAGACCAGCTGAGTATTCTAGCGTCCCCAGCTCGACATTGCCATCTGGACTCCTGCGTCTCTGAGCTTAACCCTGTTGCCCTAACTGACATAGTGCTGAGCCTGCTAACTGCTAAAGGCCGGTCTCTGCTTATCCACATCAGAGGCTGCTGAGTCTTCTAGTGCTGCTGACCTAACATCGCCTGCCGTTCCCAGTGCCTTTGACCCACAAGTGGCACTGAAAGCACCCATACTCCTGGTTCGACGCCGAAAAGCCTGTCTCAACGCGGAAATTAATCTACTATGAAGCTGCACTGTTCCCCTGGTCCACCCTTTTGGGACCATAGGGGCTGGTGTGCCCTCCTTCTATACCTTGTTCTTTTAAGACGTATCCTTGTACAGTGGCAGTGTTGCTAATCTATTGCTTAAACACATCTACCCAGAGTACCCTTTAACAAAAGTCTGTCTTTTTAGTTTCTTTTACAGGGGTGGCTTTTGCTACTGTTTTCTCATTAGTTGTTTAGCAGTTTATAGTTTGCTTAAAGTAGATATATTTTGATAGAACTTTGATTAGACCGTTTCACCAAAAAAATAATGTGGTGAATCCTTGTACTTCAGTTGTTTGGGTCTCGAACTTGCTCTCGGCCTGCGCTACCACGATGTATACCTTTCTGACTGTGCCGGTTTCACCTTTGATAGGGATCAATGCTTGTTTTGTAGTAGTGTTATTTAGGCACTATCCAACCCTGCAGAGAAGTAGTAATTTCATCACAGGATCAATGACCAGCCCTTGCGTGATGTAAAATGGCTGCCTGAGATCGGCTATGTTACTTGGATTTATATAGCGCATAGTACATGTTTATTTATTATATTTGGAGTGGCTGCAAGGTGACCTCTAGTACCCCACAATGTTTTCCTGTCTTGTGGAATGCTGCTACCGAACTGCCTTTCTGCCCCTTGTTGTTTGGTTTTCATTGGCTTGGAGTGGTGTGGTAAGCGTAATGTGTGGCAACTTTGAAACATGCACAAGGTTAGTGCTACAGGCTGTAATGTGCCATGCCCTTCCCAGGCATTCAGTGTTGTCCCCTGGCACCCAGTCTCCGAGCACTACTGCTATCCCAGTTGCTTTCCTACTACACCCCTTCAGGCCCCCCCACCACATTATCCTAAAAATCATTGTTACTGTCTCCCAAAGCCCCATGCCAGATGAATTGCCTGCCCCATTCCAACATCCAGCATGTTCCACAAACATCAGTACCCCTGCCCCCACAAACTGGTCCCAGAGGAGTGGGCACCATCCTCATTGCACTAAAAATCAAACGTCGGCACTGTCCTGTATTGGCCCATTCAAGAGCGCCTTCCCGGTTGTCTCCCTCACTCGCCATTCCTACCATGGCTATATGAATAATAGAAGCCTGAACTAATGAGCAATTGAATGGTCACTTGTATCACAATTTGGATGAATTACGTGTAAACATTTCAAATTATCACAGAAAATCACTATCAAGTGAAGTAGCAAATTTGAACCCTTATTAGGAGCATTTTTGGCAACTCTCATAACAATGTGGCTTTGTTTTGGCCTCAGTGTGCATGGGACGGGAGCTCCCTAACTGGGAACTTTCTTGTTTTCTACGAATTGGGAAACACCGGAAACCAATCCAGCTGTGAATAAAAACTTGACCAAGAAGTACCACCCTTCCAGTAGTGACACTGACTACTTGTCAAAACACCCCACTCCAAAGAGTCTGGTGGTACAGGCAGCTACTGCAACTTCTAAGCAAGCAGCTTACCCGACCGTCCCTCCAGATAGGGATGACAGAAGAGCAGATGGATTGGCAAGAAAGGTATTTTCTGCAGGGAGGATGGCGCTCAAATCAGCAAACACCACATGTGCCCTTGCGAAATTTACATTAATTCTATGGGACTGCATTTCCATGGCAGCAGAGCACATTTCTCAAGGGGATGAGAGAGACTGGTTCATAGCCATAGTTGGAGACGGCAAAGAAGCCATGTGTGAGTCTCTTAAGTCCGGTCTGGAGTCTGCTGACCGCATCAGCAGAGCTATGACTACTAGCACTGTTAATGCACAGATTTGCATGGTTGAGTAAGTCTGGGGTTGCACCGGATGTACAATCCAGACTCCTTATTATGCCCTTTGGGTCTTTTGGCAACAAGGCTGACGAGAGCCTTGAGAAGTTGCAGACCTCAAAGGTGGCAGCAAAATCTTTAGGTGCCGCTATTGGGAAACCTCAGCCTTTTTAACCTAGTCGACAGTCTTGGAGAGGTAGATCTTTTTGCTGCTACTCAGTAGGAAGGGCTAGAGTGATGGCCGGTCAAAGGGGCCAAAGAAGATTCCCTTGTGGTGGACGAGGGAGATGTGTGAAGCCAGCTCAAGCACGGGCATCTTTACCATCTGCCACTGCATCAGCTGCCTCAAAACCTCTGAGGGCTTGAGTACAGTTCATCAGTGGTGGGTAGACTATCTCAGCATCTAGAAGAATGGCAAAACATTACTTCGGATGCTTGGGCCTTGGAAACCATAGCCCGTGGGTACTGCCTACCTTTCATCCAGAGACCTTGGAGCAATCCACCGGGGAACCACTCTTTGAGGATTCCAGATCCACTTCTTGTGCAGGAAATTAATTCTGCTGGAGGAAGGCACTATAGAATCAGTGCCTGTAGCGGAGAGGAAAAAGGGATGGTATTCCACTTATTTCCTGATACTCAAAAAGGACGAAGGACTGAGACCCATCTTGGACTTCAGATACTTGAGCAGGTTCCTCAGGAGGGACAAGTTCAAGATGGTCACACTTTCTCAGATCCATCAGGCACTCCAACTTCAGGATTGGATGGCGTCATTGGACCTTCAGGATGCTTGTTTTCATGTGCCAATCCATCTACAGCACAGAAAATACCTTAATTCCCAGAAGTCCCATATGACACCTTCTCAGAAACTCCAGTTCATCAGAGCTGTTCTGGATACATCCTTGGCAAAGAGCTCGCCACCCGAGGTGAGGGCTCAAGACATTCTACAGATGGTCACCAAATTTCAAGAACCCAGCATTTCCTAGCGTTTGATTTTTCTTTTTTTGAGGTTGCTCGGCCTCATGGCATCCTGCATCTTTCGGGTGCCAGAGGCCTGTCTGAGAATGAGATCCCTTCAATGGGCTCTCAGAACTCAATGGTCCCAGTTCTCAGGAAAGATGACGGACCTACTTCAGGTTCCAAGCAGAGTCGCACAGGATCTTCTGTGGTGGGCCTCCGAGGACAACATTCTGAAGGGAGCACCATTTTGGCAACCATGGCTGGAGATAACGGTAGTGACGGACGTCTCACTCGCGGGCTGGGGAGCCCACACCAACGATCTGACAGTCTGCGGTTGTTGGACTCCATCGGAGTCAAAACTACATATGAATCTTTTGGAGCTGAGTGCATTCAGACTAGTGCTGAAGGCCTTGCATCCCTCTGTATGGGGAAAGAATGTCCTGATAATGACGGACAACACAGTGGCCATGTACTACCTCAACAAGAGAGGAGGTGTAGGGTCACTACCACTGTGCAGAGAGGCAATGCAGCTCTGGTTCTGGGCAATACAAGAAGGAATCTCTCTATCAGCAATTCACCTAATCAGAGAAGAGAACATGGCAGCGGACGCTCTGAGCAGGTAGAGCAGTCTCCCACGAGTGGGAACTAGCTCAGGAAGTCCTTCAGAAGATCTTCACCCTTTGCCCCTCAATTGAATCTGTTTGCGACCAGTGTCAACCGGAGGTGCAAACAGTTTTGCTCCAGGGTAGTTCCTCCATGAGCAGCTCTAGGGAACACATTCGTAGTGTACTGGGAGCTTCCAATCCAGTTTCCTCCAGTCCCCGTCATTCCTCACGTGATGAGGATGAGAAAGTTCGGGAAATTGATGGTCCTACTTGCCCTAGATTGGGCTAGGAGGACGTGGTACCCGGACTTTCTGTAGTGTTATCTAGGACTCGACATTCTAAATATTCCTCCATCAGAGACGCATTGGAAGCAATTTCCAAGGTGGACTATACCCCTCTATTGAGGTGTTGTTTCACCAAAAACCAAGGTAGAAATAAAAGCCAGTTAACATGACGCGTTGGTGGTGGAAAAAACAAAGATAATGATGAGGCAAATAAAACGCAGAGCTAGCCGAACAAAGAATCCGAGGACATTTTCAAAGCAAAAACAGCTGCCTTGGATTATAAAAACTGGCTCTGTGCTCACAGACAAAAAACGCTCAACTGGACTAGAAGACTATGCTAAAAACAGTTTGAGGGACCAAAAGCACCCAACTCATCTCCCACAAAGTTCTGCTCGGGGAACAAAAGGTTATCTCAAACCGAAGAAGTCTGGATTTCTCACTTTAGTAAACTTTATGAAGAGGAGGGGAATCCAGTCACAATCAAGTCTCACGAGAAACCATCCTACTGGGACGTCCCGCATGACCTGGACCACATAAGGACAAAGCTGCAGAAACTGTCAGGCTCCCCTGCTCCTGGACTTAATGGCCTCACCAACGCAATGTTAAAAGAACATCCGGAGGAATGGGCCAATTTGTCAAACTCCTCTTCGACCGAATAACCAGCATCCACACCATCCCGGACTCCTGGAGGAGAGCAATAGTGGTTCCGATCTTCGAGGGGCGACCGGGAAGATTCTGAGATCTATTGCCCTTCTTAAAATCTCTGGCTCTCTCCTCCTGTCCTGACTAACTAAATGGTTGGAGGCAAGGGGTTGCAACAACCCTTCATAAACTGGTTTCAGGAGAGGGATTGGAACTGGAGCCAACATCTTGATTCATGTATTCTATGGGGAAGGTCATGGGAAAGCAAGACATGTTCTGCCTGGCCTTAGTCGATCTTGTCCAGCCGTTCGACCGGGTAGACCGGAAACGTCTGGGACAAATTGCGAAGGCTGAACTGGCCAACGTCCATTTTGGACCCCCCTAAAGGCCCTTCACTCAAATACCATAACATCTAGAGGGCTAAAGCAGGGTTGCCCACTGGGACCAGAACTTTACATTTTTTGGCAGAAATTGGTGTCAAATGAAAGTCCGAAACTACCTTAGGTAGAAAGGAGGGTCGGACTCTCAACACAACCCTGTCCTTGTGGAATACAGTAAAGAGTGGCTTGGAAGAAAGTGCCCGCAACTCGCTCACTCTACATGCAGATATACGAATATCTATAAGAATAGTCTTAAAGCACTATACTCAATTCAGACAATGGGGCTGTAACCACAGACGGCAGTCGCCAGGAAACCCCTGAACTCCAACTTCAAAAAATGAAGACCGGACAACTTGTGACTGCTTTTAAAGTCAGGTCCTTGGGGGCAGCACGTGGTCACAAGAAACCGGCTGCCCAAACTCCAACTGAGTCAGCAGTAACATTGGACGAGGTTGGGAGCGATAGGGAAGCAGGGGGAAATGACAGGCTCCCAGCCCCCTGTTCCCAAGACCTGGCAGCTGTGAGTCCCCTGCCTCCCCTTTAGTCAAGCAACCTTTGGATTCATCATCGTCAGAGACTTTCACAGAACCTTTGATTGGAAGAAGGGGTGACCTAAGTAGACCCTTGTCGTCCCACCCCCGATCCCACTCCACAAAACCAGAATTGCTAACAATGTTCTCAATAACCATAGCAATGGCGCCATTCACAAAGCTATATGAGGCCCTAAATGACACCTTAAAGGACCATACTACTCTGTTGGCAATGGTCCATACAAAACTATCATTTGTGGAGGGGTTCATAACCAGTGCAGAGTTTCAGAACAAGAACGGTTCAGCAAATAGTAAACCATCAAATAACTTTGAATCAGAGGGCAGCGCAGTCTTGTCAAAGGGAGACGCAAAGGATCAGTCCTCCCAGACAACACCAGGCACTTCAGAACTGGTGGACTTCTCAAACAATGGAAGCAATCCAATGGGGCACAAAGCATGTGCCCCAGTCGCCGCCTGAGCTTGGGGGTCCTCACCAGCAATATTTGGGTAGCGACAAAACCATTAACGCTGAATCCAATACCCAAACCTTTATTCTCTGAAAAAACCTGGCTGGTTCTAAAAGTAAACAATTTGGGATTTGTGAGCAAAAAGAAAAGAAGAAAAAAACCTGTAGACCTACATATCTCTAAATACCTCTGTTCTGCCCACAAAAGTGAAAATTCTCCTGGGGTCTGCCAAGGGTTCCATCAGTCCTGGAAGACCTTGATAGAAATGGCCGGTCAAGGCCCTACCCCAGTTTGGATACCTGGCCCTTCACTTCTGGCTGTTGCCAAAGCTGATTCTATTATGGTCTTGGAGAGCAGAGACGAGGAAGCCTTTGACTATCTGATCAAGACCTTATGAACCTCTCTGTATATTCATTGGATGAGGTGACAGCAGACTGGGACTCGTGGCCTTCTCTGGTAAAGCTTCCTTCATCACAGACCTTGTCCACCAAAACCATGAAGGTAAACATGATAGCTGGGACATCTTCTCCACAGTTCTTGATGTTGGAAGAAAGAAGGAAGATAGTCTTTTTAAAACAGCACCCAGCTGTCGAACATTCTGAAAAAGATAACTCTAGAGAAGGTATGAACACCCGAGTGGGTTAATCAACGACCTTGAGGACAACGTAAAAGCTAGGAGCGTGGCTTTGAGAAACCCTTCAGTGGCTCCATCTGGACCTCGCTAGGCAGAAGGATGGCACAACCAGGATTCGGCGATCGAGACCGATGAACAGTCTCTCCAGACCGGCACTCTCAAAATCAGGGTCTGCTCTGAAGGGGAGGGCCCTGAGCTGGTCAACTGCTCGCAAGCAGGATTGGGTATGGCAAAATCAAATTGCTCAGTGAAACTGGAGAGAATAATGGACCGTGAAGACGCTCTTATAATGAACAGAAAGAGCTTAATGGACTTATTGGTCTGCATACCAAACCTTTGCCAAGTCTTTTCTTCCGACTTGAAGATCATCGAATTTGTGAAAGAAATGTGCACTGACTGTTTCTACATACACATGCCATCGCCAGTGGTCAAGGGAATGTTACTGGGAGCAGCAGAAAGCTTTTTAATGCTGGGTTTCAAAATCGTTCTGGTAAAAATCAATTGCTCGTCCCTGCGATGAGTGTGGGATGCGACATAAAACCTGAGGAGAACAAGGACCCAGATTTTAAGACGAACCCCGCTAAAGAACAGCCAGAGGGGGTGTGTTCGACCAATAAAAATGGGGTGCAAAAACCACAGGACTACAGACGCCTTGAGACAACAAAGAATGTTGGAAACCCCACACCCACAGGACACATCTTCCAAACGGACCCCCTGGACCGAGAGATGAACTTCAGCATCACCATCCAGGTCAAAAATACTTCTGAGTCGAAGAGAGATGTTGTTGTGCCCCTGACGAACGTGGCAAACAACCTTTATATCTATTCATGGTCATGTCTATCGGGGCTTTGGTAGGTAAGAGCTCATAGCTGCCTGAAGAGGAAACCGGCAGGCGGCTGAAGAGGGCATCATGAAACGCAAGAGGTTTTAAGCACCTTAGGTCAAAGAGTGACGCCAATTTAGGAGAGAACGACCTCTTGTGTTTCCAGGAGACCTGGCTGACGTAAAAACCATGTTTCGATGGATTCAAACTATTCCTGAGCCCAGCTACCCAAGAGGGCAAAGGAAAGACCTTTGTCTGGTCTCCTGACTGCAGTTAGATCAGGAGCAGACCTGAAACTGACCAAGCTGGTTTTCTCAAACCTGTTTGCACAGGAAATTATCACCGAGTGGACTCCCGCGACGATGGAACCACGCCAGGCGAAGGGGTTGCGCCTGGCAATTATACATTTATACTGCAACCCGATGGCGATTGGGACGAAAGCCTTTTTGAACCTTGTAGAAGCATTGATTGACTATGCTTACATCCATCAAGAAGGCACAAACATTTTGTGTGGCGACATAAGCGCAACCTGTATGTTGGGGCCTGGTACTTCCTTTGGTGACCTTAATCAAACACATTCAGCCTTAAGAGGATTAACTTGGAAAACCCTAACGGCAGAAAGAGACATGCACTTTTGAAACTGCCATATGGTGGGTGACACCCCTCCCCCACCACCACGTATGACCTGGGCAAGAGACAGTCGAGCACAGCCTTTTTTTCCATCCTTGTCTTGGGAGCTTTCCTGCCTGCTGTTCATTCCTTTAGAGTAATCACTACAAACCATAGTGATCACGATCTGTTGGAAATGTTTTGGGAAGCAGAACCCCCAGGATCTGTGCATAAATGGGCACAACCTGTAGAGGACTGCAATGGAGGAATGAGATGAAGGATGCCAAAAACAGTGATCAAGAAGCTCAAAGAAATTTTCTGGCAACCATCAGACAATGTGGTGGCTATGTACTACCTCAACACAAGAGGAGTTGTAGGGTCACTACCACTGTGCAGAGTGGCAATGCAGCTCTGGGTCTGGGCAATACAAGAAGGAATCTCTCTATCGGCAGTTCACCTAGAGGAGAACACAGGGGCAGACGCTTTGAGTAGGCAGAGCAGTCTCCCACGAGTGGGAAATAGTTCAGGAAGTCCTTCAAGTGATCTTCACCCTTTGGGGAAACCCTCAAGTGGATCTGGACATCCATCTGCCCTCCAAAATCTCTTCCACAAAGAGAGGACCTTTTCTCGTGAGAGGAGGGTCGGGGTTCTACATCCAGAGGTCAAGGCACTCGGCCTTCATGCATGGTTTCTGAGAGGCTGAGTTATAAGAATTGGGACCTCCCTGATGACGTAATGGACAAAGTCTTTGTACCAGTGCTGTTGGAATCAATTCTGCAGCTGGTGCAGGGATAAGAATGTGGACCCTTTTTCTATGCAAAATACCAGAGGTGTTATCTTTTCTGCTGTATTTGGCCAATCTGGGGCTCCAGGTTGGGACCATTTAAAGGTTATTTGGCAGCGCTTTCCATCGTCAAGTGCTCGTCTGAGGAAACGTCATATTTTAACATACATTTGGTGATAACATTTCTGAAGGGACATCTCCTTTTCAGGTTCCAGTTTGGGACCTTAATCATCTTTTAAAGTTTCTCATGTGGGCACCATTTGAACCACTCCAATCATGTCCCTTAGGACTACTAACATGGAAAACAATCTTGCTAGCGGTGCTAACATCAGCCCGTAGGGTGAGCGAGTTGTAGGCACGATCATCTAAACCACTTTTTTCGGTCTTTCATAAGGACAAGGTCATCCTTGTGGCCAAACCTTCATCCCCTTTCCTCCATACTTATGGGACATTCCTCCGTCCTGTGGGATGGGACCGGTGCCCTTTTTAAAAGCATCAAAACTTTGCTAACATTTTACCCCTTCCTCTCTTTTAAGCGGGTACTGCAATCTCAGATCTGCCCGCGCCTCGCCCATCAGTCCTTTTCTCTGCTCGTTTGGGACTGGACACACTTGGCATCTGGGAAGGTTTTTTCTTCCAGCTTCCTCCTCTCTGGCTCTCGCTTGCCATAGCCTAATAGTCTGTCTATGCCTTTTTAGTTAGACTTTCCGATTTGTTCATCCTGTCAGTGACGCTTCGCTAGGGTGGATCCCCATCCTCTTTGTTTCAAGTGTTTGGGTCCTGACCACCGGTGGGATTCGTGTTTTTATTGTGATTCTCTTTCGGTCTGGGCGCTCCAACGTCGGTTAGAGCGGTGAGGGGAGGTGTTTCAGCGCACTCCTCCTACGCATTTCCAATCCTTCATCGACGAGAAGAAGAAACACCCGGTAAGTTCTTTGCTTTTTAGGGCACTCCGGCCGGGGGACTCCTTTCCGGGGTCTTCCCGGTCTGGGAGGAGCAGCAAAGGCTCTGTTACCGGCGCGTGCCCTGAGGTGCCGTCTAGGCCTAAAGTGTACCAGAGTTTTCTCTGAGGGTCTCCGTAAGGGGCCTGTTGACACCGGGTCACATCCGAGGCCCCTCCTGTGAGGGCTATTTGTAGACCTAGCTCTACTGAGTCGTGGGGTACCGGAGCTCGCTCCGAGGCCACCTTGATTGCAGCTTCCCTCATTTGTACTGGGGTGCGCCCGAGGCCTCGGCTGGGCTGGTAGGTACTGAACAGAAGTTCGAGGCCCGGTGTGAAGAGGCTTCTACCGGACGCGAGTCCGAGGTCCCTCGTTTAGAAGCTAAGGTGACCAACAGTTCTGAGAGGCCTGTTAAGGCCTTGTCAGTGAAAGGTGTTCCTCATTGTTCCCGCTCTTGCAGTGACTCCAGAGCTGGTGAGGGGGCAAGGAGTGAGATTTCGAACCGTAATTCCTCCGTTACCGGCAGCGCTGAGGTCCTTCCTGCGAAGGCTAGTTTGGCTATTAGCATGTCACAAAAACATCCTAGGCCACACAGTACCGGCTCGGCCGAGGTTCCTTGTGTTAAGGATAAAATGAAGACCCCCTGACCCACTTGTGGGGACCCCTGCCTCACTTCCACACGTTTCGCAGTTCTCCTCAGGTGCCGATAAAATTGCGGCTGTTCCTGCCAAGACCACGGTGGCCATTTTGGATCCAACCCTTACAATTACACCTTCGGCTTTAGGTGTAGGGGGTGCTCTTTCAGGTGAACATCGGTTTCCTTGTGCACATCCGTTTTGTCCAGTTTATGACTGGAACGCTCGGATGCCTCTACCGCACAATGTCTCGCTGCTGGCAGCATCGGCGCCCTTGATTTATGTGGACAACAGCGGGGAAGGGCCCTCTCGGCAACCCTCCCCTGCGCCCTTGGAATTACCCTCCTCATGAGAGGCCTCCTCCTGTCACGCCTAATACATCGGCGGAGGACGCCTTTTCGGCAAGTTTCAAAAACGTATGCGTTCCAACCCCATGGAGTACTTTAAGGGCCTCTTTAGGGAGATATTACCACCTGCGCCAACGTTCCTGGCTACGCTGCCTGTGCCACCGCTGGCGCAGCCTTTACTGGCTGGGCCTCCCCCTACGGTTCCACCCCCGCCTCCATTGACCCCAGTGGACAAGGTTATTGCGGTGACTGAGCCTGATCCAGACTTATTGGATGATGTACA
Source organism: Ambystoma mexicanum (assembly GCF_040938575.1). Taxonomy (NCBI): domain Eukaryota; kingdom Metazoa; phylum Chordata; class Amphibia; order Caudata; family Ambystomatidae; genus Ambystoma; species Ambystoma mexicanum. Next base: position 1,403,751,886 of record NC_090923.1, on the reverse strand, counting down.
GGGCGGTCAGGACCGCGAAGACCAGCCCCGCTCTATCAGAGCGTTTCACAACCGGGTGCTGGACATGTGTCTGTTGGATGTTCCAGTACCCGAGGCACCCGCTCCGCACGAGGGCGTGCTTTCGGGGGTGTTCACCTTGTCTCCTTCTGCAAGAACAAGCCGGTACGCTCCGAAGGACATTTTGGCCGAGGTCCGCATAGTGTGGGAGAAAACACACTCTGGACTGTTTGTCAATAAGAAAATTGACGCGTGCTATAGGCTTCATGCTTCAGAAGAGCTGACTTTAGCATTGTGTCCACCCCCCTCCCCCACGGTCGTGGCTGCGGCCACTTTGCAGTCCAGACCTGCGGCATCCTCCACTTCGATGGCTACACAGGTCCTGGGCAAAGAGGATAAACTTCTTGACTGCCTTGGGAGGAAGATTTTTGCTAACTCAGCCCTGCAGGCCAATGCAGAACTGGTGTTAGCGGGGGCGAATATGAAAATGTGGAAAGGTCTGTTGGAGTTTGAGGAATTTATCCCCGCTGAAAAGGATTGAGGACTTTAAGGCGGGCATGTCGGATGCCAGGGTCCTGGCTCAGGATCTGCTGGAATCGGCGGCTCATCACGTCGACACTTCGGCCTGAGGCCTTATGCTTAGTGTGGATACTTCTCGTCCGGCTTGGCTGCACGCCACCAACTTCTCTAAAGAGGTGCAGGATAAGGTTTTGGATCTGCCGTTTGACGGCAAGGAGCTTTTTCATTCCACAACAGATGTGTAGCTGACCAAAACAAAGGATAGCACCCAGACTGCCAAGTCCTTGTCTGTCCTGGTGAAACCACCTTTCAGGACACGGAGACCGTTGTCACAGTCCCGGCCCTCTTCTGGCTTTAGGGGGTTTCTGGACCGAAAATCCCTTTATTCCCGACTGTTTACGGTGCCCAAACCCAACCAGGCTGGCCTGCGCACCATTCTAGACCTTTCCCAGTTCAATCTTTTCCTACCCCAAGAGAAATTCAAGATGATCATGCCTGGTCAGAAAAGGTCCCCTTACAGATGGGCAATTGGCTCAGCGTGGTGGACCTTCAGGATGCACGCATGCATGCATATTCTGATCTGGAATCCACACAGGAGATACCTGCGTTTCTCTGTGGGAGAGGAGCATTTCCAGTTCAGAGTGCTTCCTTTTGGCCTCAGCTCGGCTCTGCGTGTCTTTACGAAGATATCTGTGATTGCAGCTTATCTTCGTCTGCAGGATATCCGTGTTTATCCCGATTTGGACGATTGGCTGTTTCGCAGCCCTTGCCCGCTGAAAGCCGTGTGCAATCTTCAGTCTCTCCTCCAGCTTCTGTTCCATCTTGGGCTGTCGGTGAACTGGTGGAAATCTTCCATGACGGTCTGTCAGGACTTGATCTTCCTGGGTTTTCGCTGGAACACGTTAGACTGCAGAGTTTACCTGACCGGGGACAGTATGGCGGATCTGTTGGCCAGGTGTCTGATATTTACGCAGTCGGAGAGCATGTCGGCCTGGTGGTTCCAGAGGCTTCTGGGCCTCATGGCCTCATGTGTAATGGCTATTCCTCTTGCTCGACTCAAGATGAGGCGGACTCAAATGGCTCTTCGTCTCTTGGTGTCAGGCGGTGGATCCGGACTCCAAGATGGTTTTGATTCCGGTTCCTTGAGAACGGACCTGGTGTGGTGGTAGTCTCTCAGCAATCTGTCAGTAGGTGCAGGGTTTCAAAACCCCGCCCCGATGGTGACGGTCACAACGGACTCCTCACTCCTATGGTGGGGTGCGATGTTAGATCTTCTTCAGGTCTCTGACCTTTGGTCGCACAAGGACAAGCTCCTTCACATAAATCACCTGGACCTTCTGGCGATTTTCCTACCGCTCAAAGCGTTCAGGCCGGTCATTGCCAACAAGGTGGTCCGTATCTGCACAGACCATGTCGTGTCAATGTATTACATCAACAAGCAGGGGGGCACTAAGTCTCCTCCTCTTGTAGATCTGACCATCCAGGTTTTGGAGTGGGCGGTTCGGCATGGTGTCTGGCTGGTAGCAGTACACACCCCGGGCCAGCTCAATGTCACGGCGGATGCCCTCAGTTGGCGGACAATGGTCAGTTATGAGTGGGAATTGAAATCTGAGATCCTCTTGCAGATATTCCAGTGTTGGGGCACTCAAGTAGACCTCTTTGCAACATCGGCCAACAAGAAACTTCCTCTGTATGCCTCCAGAAATGGTCTGGGAGCCTCCTCTCTGGGGGATGCTCTCGAGATTCCTTGGCACAACATGAGGGCCTATGCTTTCCCGCCTCTGCCTCTGATTCATCAGACGATTTGCAAGCTGAGTAACACGAACTGTTCTCTCCTGCTCATAGTCCCGTGGTGGCTGGCCAGGCTCTGGTTCTTAGAGCTTAAGCATCTGTAGGTGTGTCCACCGATCAGGCAACCGGTGAGTCCTGATCTGCTTCACCAGAACAATCGTCAGCTGTGGCACCCCTCCCCACAATCATTCAGCTTGGCGGCATGGTGCCTGAGTTCAGGTCTTTAGAGCATCTCAACCTGTTGGCTGATAACATGCAAATAATTCAGGAAGCCCTCGACGAGGTCGCAGTTTAAGAGCAAGTGGCTTTGGTTCTGTCACTGGTGCTTCGCCTCACAGCTGGACCCCAGGGTGGCTACGATTGACACAGTGCTGTCCTTCGTGTCTCACCTAGCAGAATCAGGCGTTCATTTTCTATCATGCAGAACTTATCTTTCGGCGGTAGGTGCCTACCTGTCTACGGACCAGTGCTCCTATTCACTGTCAAATCCGGTGATTAGGAGGCACTTCGCAGGCTTGACTCATCTTTATCCCCCGGTTTGCAAACCGCATCAGACGTGGGATCTGAATGTGGTCCTTACTGCGTTGTGCCAATAACCATTCGAACCTATGGCTACGGTGGACCTTAAGCACCTTTCGTGGAAGCTGTCTTTTTTGGTTGCCGTTACCTCCGCAAGGCGTGTGAGTGAGCTCCAGGCTCTGTCGGTGGAGCATCCCTTCTTGGTTTTCCACAAGTATAAGGTGGTCCTATGGACGAATCCCTCTTTCCTGCCAAAGGTGGTCTCTTATTTCCATCTAAATCAATCTCCCTACAGGTCTTCTTTCCAAACTCCGCTTCAGAAGCGGAAAGGGTTCTACATTGCTTGGATGTTAGAAGGGCTCTTAAGTTCTATCTGGTCAGAACATCTGAATTTAGGAGCTCTTCTCATCTTTTGGTGACCTTTGGTAACCCACAAGGTAGGCAGGCCTCTAAGGCTACTATCTCCAGATGGATTGCGGCCTGTATTACGGAGGCTTACACTGTTCAGGGTCTGCAGCCTCCTAAAGGAATTCATACACACCTGGTGCGGGGCAAGGCAGCTGCGGTTGCCTTTCAGAAACATGTCCCCTTGGAGACCATCGCAAAGGCGGCTACATGTGCCTCCCCATCGGCTTTTTGTAAACATTATTGTCTAGACCTGAGCTCCAGATCTGATGCTCAGTTTGGCCAGGCTGTGCTGAAGAACCTTTTTTCAATAAGGTTTTTTTTCCATCCACCCGTAGTTCCTGTGAGGAGTGCTTGGGAATCTCCCATAAGTATGGAGGAAAGGGGACGGGACGTAGGAGTATAACCAGTTTACTCACCATAGTGACCACCTTACTCCTAGTCCATAGTCCCCTTTCCTCCATACGCCTGCCCGCCTTCCCCTCTAATAAGGTTCCTCTATTATTGCTTAAAGGTCTCTGACCTGGGGATAGAAAAGGACTGATGGGTGATGCGCGGGGCGGGGTGGAGCTGAGATGGGCGGGGTTAAGGCCGCGTGCAGTACCCCGCGTAAAAGAGAGGAAGGACTAACATTTTTGCAGAATTTTGATGCTTTTACAAAGTGCTCTGATCCCGTCCCACAGGAAGGAGGAATGTCCCATAAGTATGGAGGAAAGGGGACTATGGACTAGGAGTAAGGTGGTCACTATGGTGAGTAACCTGGTTATTCCTACCTAAGGTCATATCGGATTTTCATTTGGGACAAAAGATAGTATTACCTACTTTTTACCCTCCACCTCATCTTGGCAAGACAGAGGAGACTACACAGACTTGACCCAAGGAGGGCTTTGAGTTTCTACATTTCAAGGATGCCAACGTTTCGTCTGGATGACAAACGGTTTGTCGGTTACACCGGTCATAGGCGGGTACAGGCTGTTACCAAACAGACCTCGTCGAGATGGATTATTTGAGCTATTATGGAATGCTATAGGCTGGCCTGGAAAGGTCCCCCAGAAGGCTTGAGAGTCCATTCCACTAGGGGCATGGCTACTTCAGCTCTGCAAAGAGGTGTTGCAATAAAAAACATTTGTGAGACAGCCACTTGGTCTACAATTCACACTTTTACAAAGTATTACTGCCACGTTGATTCCACCTTACGTCAGAATGGAAGCTTTGGGAAAGCAGTCCTTTGTTCGGTTCACAACAACCCTTGATGACAACATTCGTACTCCCTCCGCCAAAATTGACGCTGCTTTTGGAGTCTATCAAAATGTGAGGAATACATGGGAGGACACAATCCATTTGAAGAACGCTGTTAATGTTTTTTTGACTGGATGTTCCTCCCACGTATTCCTCATTGCCCCCCTCCCAGCCTAGCCTGCAGTAGTATTTCCATGTTATTGTAGTTTACGCTCCTTCAGAGTCTAGTATGGTCTAATCTGCTTTAATGCAGGTAGTACGACTGTAAGAATGACACAGAAAAACAGAACTGAACCCAACGGGCGGTGCGCGTGCTATGTATATACCTTCAATGGCATCATCCTCGATGCAGAGTGCTCTTGAAGGACATTGAGTCGATCACATCGACGCACAGCGCCCTCTGCCAAAACATTTTCCCGAAGAAGCTGGATATTGGAGATATCAAAAGATGAGAAATGAGTGAGAGGAACATCCAATCGAAAGAGCTTTACCAGGGGAAAGTAACTTGTTCTTATCTCTCCCTCGCGCTCTGTCTCGCGCACTCTCTCTTGCGCCTTTCTCTCCTCTCATCCTCTTTTCTCTCTCCTCTCCTCCTCCCCTCTTCTCCTCCTCCCCTCTTCTCCTCCTCCCCTCTCTCCTCCTCCCCTCTCTCCTCCTCCCCTCTCTCCTCCTCCCCTCTCTCCTCCCCCCTCTCTCCTCCCCTCTCCTAATCTCTATCCTCCTGCCCTCTCCTCATCTCTTCTCTCCTCCTCCACTCTACTCCCCTCATCTTTCTCGCCTCCTGCCCTCTCCTCCTCTTTCTCGCCTCCTGCCCTCTCCTCATCTTTCTCTCCTCCTCCCCTCTCTCCTGCCCTCTCCTCATCTTTCTCGCCTCCTGCCCTCTCCTCATCTTTCTCTCCTCTCTCCTTCTTTCTCTTCCTCTTGCTCTTTCTCTCTCCCTCTCTCCCTCCCTCTTTCTTTCTCTCTTCCTCCTCTATTTCTCTCTGCCTCCTCCTCGCTTTCTCTCTGCCTCCTTGCTTTCTCTCTGCCAAATCTCTAACTTTGGATAGGCCTTCCCTCCCTTGGGTCCAATTGTGATTCAAGTTAGCAGTTTCCCTTTTCTAATCTACCCCAACTTGTCCGTTCTCCTTCCCTTGAGTACTGGAATTTCCCCAGAAAAACGTCATGAGCGCCTTTCGCCCCACCCGCCTTTCCAGTCCATTTTTGTCCAGCCTGTCTTGCGGTCTCCTGCATAGTTTGTCTCCTATCGTTGTTAACTCGCGGCTCAAACTGTGCTAGGTGAGTGTTCCTGTGTCTCTCGTGCTCCTATGTAGTCTCTTGCTAGTTCTAGGTCTATTGTCCAACTACTTCCCAATAGCGAGCTGCGCGATCTGTCATTGGTGTTGTGCACCCCCTCTGGCTTTATCGTGCCAACGGGATGCCTAGACCCTGTGTGTCATGTCCGTAAACTCAATGTAAAGGCACCTCTGACTTGCAGAGACTTCCTGTTTTTGTCAGCCTCCAAAAGAGTCAGTTTAATGTACGCCTCCTCTCCAGCATTAACTGTGGAGTGCTAGTTCAGATCTACTGAAAACTGTGTGAGAAAATGCTGAAATATATTACTTGGATATTTCAGAATTACAGACGTGGAAATCTGCTGGAATTGTCCAAACATTTCAAAATCTTTAGGGGATTTGTAAAATGTGCAGGGAATTGTGACAGTCTATCCACCTAAGAAATATGCATTTTCTGTAGAGAAATGTGCCCTGCATACTTAGGCGGTCTGTAATCCTAGATAAGTAGTATTTCCACTATTTGGAGAGGATTCTGAATATGTGAATTTGTTCTTTCCTTCGATTATGCGACTAGCTCTCCCTTTTAGTGCCCCGCTTGACAAACTTTTGTAACGAAGTAGCTTCTCTCCAAGCAGGAGGCACTGGATGCTCAGATAATTTTATTCTGGCAAGTTCGTTAAAGTACAGGTACATATACTATTAAGAACACCGGTCATTAGGAAGATGCGAACCACCCTCGCCCAGGATAACGGTCACCTCACGGCGTCTAGGTTTTTCTTCAGACACATTCCCTTGGGGGGTGGTCTCCGTGTGCGCGCCCTGTTTGGAAGAAGTTGTAGCTGGGCAAATGAGTAAATGTATTGGATGCATTCTCTTTACACTGTGGTGTCCATGACCTTGTTGCACTAGTTGGGGCTCTTTCTCTTCTATGCCTTTAAGTTACAGAGGAGGTTGTTGGGGGCTGGTGCCTTCTTGGGGCTTCAGCCTTTGACTTTAAGGGCCTCTAAAGCTCTTGGTTTTCACCTACACTACTCGAGACAATTCTATTTTGAGGTACTCCCCTCAGTATCTCTCGGCTACTTTATATCTACTGATATGGCTGGCTGGCTATCGCAGACAAACGCCAAAGCGTCACGGCGTCTAGGTTTTTCTTCAGACACATTCCCTTGGGGGGTGGTCTCCGTGTGCGCGCCCTGTTTGGAAGAAGTTGTAGCTGGGCAAATGAGTAAATGTATTGGATGCATTCTCTTTACACTGTGGTGTCCATGACCTTGTTGCACTAGTTGGGGCTCTTTCTCTTCTATGCCTTTAAGTTACAGAGGAGGTTGTTGGGGGCTGGTGCCTTCTTGGGGCTTCAGCCTTTGACTTTAAGGGCCTCTAAAGCTCTTGGTTTTCACCTACACTACTCGAGACAATTCTATTTTGAGGTACTCCCCTCAGTATCTCTCGGCTACTTTATATCTACTGATATGGCTGGCTGGCTATCGCAGACAAACGCCAAAGCAAGAACTTAACTGAATGTGCTTGTTTTGGCTATATTTCTGGAATAAACGGTACATTCACATAGATAAACATTACCTCCTCGTCAATCTTCCAGTGACAGTAATTTATTTGGTGGCGATCTTCATAACGCGGGGTGCTAGTCTTCCTACTTTCGGTCTTTTTCATGCCTCCCTGAGACTTTTTGTGCTTTCAAACCGGTTGGTAATCAAGTGAGAAGTGTCAGTGAGTCAGAGGTGCTTTTATACCCACCTTTAGGGCAGGAGTTTAAAGTGAAGAGAAAAGCTTTTTGTTTGGGTATATCTTTAGTGGGCTTTCAGCACCTGTCTCCCAGGTGAGACTTTACCTCATTGAGCAAGGACTCTGGCTAGGAAGACTTGGCCCTTGTGTCCAATACCAGTAAAACTATTTACCGGAAGAATACCAGTATGTAATCTGCGCATGGTAGACCAAGGGAATACATGTCTACCAGTCCCAATTGACATCGCCACAACCACACGACTTACAATTCCGGGTCACCTTATGATGCAGACACCGACTGATCCAGATTGGTAGACTGCGATCTCTGCGCTGTCCTATAAGGGGATCCGCGGGGGTTGTGGGGTTCTTCGTGACTCTGTTATTTTAATCCTATAGAGCCTCTAGCAGAGCTTTGCTGACCACGGAATCGCATATACCAGTGTGCCGATACTGCGCAGCTTCAACATAAGGTCAGTCAGTGTAGTTTGCAACGTGCGTCCATCCAATCCTGGCTATCCAACATGAATCCTGAAGTTTTCACACAGAATGCAGTTCCGAGGGCCTAATCGACGGGCTTAACCAGCAACTGCAAACCACTGATCGCCCTCAAATCCAGAACAGCTCGTTTCAACTATAACTAATATGCCTAATGAAACCCTTCTTTCCAGGACTAGACTACTTTTTCATATTTGCTACTCGGGCGCGCGTGAGTACAGTTCTCGGCACGCATCGCAGCAAGACTAGTCGCCCCATTTGTCAATTTGAGAATACCTAAAAAGCTATTCGCGGGGCGGGTAGGTAGCGCAATTCCAGAAGCCGCACGAGAGATTCGAAACCGAGACCTGGAAAGTAAAGATCAGAAAGCAGGTCTCGCACCTGCACCGTGCAGTGGTATACTGCCAGACCTTTATCTAGTGCGGTCAGTACTGTGCGAGCCGGGTGCTGAATGATGGGCCAAAGTTACCCATATAATATAATTCACCCATATCTATGTACAGCGCTCTAATGCCTCGCGCCCATTGGTGCACGGTTTATTTAAAAAAGTACAAAATCATTTTGTCTGTGGTACTCCTTTCACCCTGTATTTGATTGGTTTCCAAAACGGACACTACTCTTATTAGAGTTGCTGTATTACACATGAAAAATGTGTAATGCTTGTGGATTTTTATATAGATCTATATATAAAACATTTGTCAACTTTAGAAGCAGACGTCTGTTTTCCTGCTGATAACGTAGCTCAACGTATCGAACGTTATTTGAAAAAACTGTGGTCAAATATAAAAAGTGGTAACCTTTCTTACCAGTGCATTGCATAGACGTTCCCCTGTACCTGTTTCAGTGTGCCCTTTAGACATTCTAATATGTTCGCAAGACTGATAATTATTCATATGCTTAGCCTCTTATGGCGTTCTAGCTGGGAGACCATGTGGTTGCTAGCGCGCGTACTGGCATTTTAGAACAAAGAGCAGCTCTGCTGAGCAGCTCATACCACAGGACTCGAGCCGACTGTGGGCTGCCAGCTATTTATCCACCCTTGTTTGAACGAATTGCTACAGCGTTATGCCATCTCTTTTATATACATGATCTCTTCACACCGCCCATCACTCGTTTTCAGGGAGGGAGTGGGCAGACGAAAGGTTGCACTTGATCTCGCTACATCACTTGCATTCCAGCCACTTGCAAAACGGCAGAAACACGCAGGCTAAATGATCAAACAGCTTTTTGGTTGTACTATGAACTTCAGATTAAAATAACTGTTATTTAACTTGTAATTTTCAGAGTTGTTCTTTGAACTCCCATCTAGTAGTGTTGGATTTGTAATGGGGGTGGGAACTGGAGTGAAAGTGCGATTTGCATTTGATATAGATCAACTTGATCGTTACCTCCCATGAAATTGCATTTTTTATATTAACTGCTCCCAAAAATGCTGCATTCGTTTACTATTAGGATTTATAAGGCCTTTGCAGGCGGGCGGCCTGCAGCATGAAGTGTTCAGTGCACTCCAATACTCGACAGCCCCTATTAAAATTGATTGGGGACCTCTACGTACAGGGTTCAATTTGTGCCACTAAATGACAAGGCATCCAGCGGGAGGACAGGCCTACGATATGACTTAATTAAGCAATAATGCCAGATCGGGTGGTAGCGGCCCTGGACCCAAGTTACTGATGGCCCCGGTGCTGTTATCACCCAAACAGGCCCGCCGGATCGGTTATTGTTGCTATTGGTACCGCGGGTTGCCAATTGGGTAACCCGCTATGCTGACCGCAGTGTTTTTTTGTATGAATGAACAGGACGTCATTCATACAAAAAACACTCGGGGTGGCTGCCACAAAGCTGGAAGACGGGGCTCCAAGCGGAGACCCTCCACCATTTCCATGGTGGACAGAAGAAAGACTGAGCGGGGGTGCCGCCCCACTGCAGAAATCAGGTAAGTGGGGCTTGGGTTCGGAGGGACCGAAATTTGTAGTGAACAGAGTGTGGTGGGGTTTAAGATGGCTGGGTGGGGGGAGCAGCCATCGGGTTGCTTGGAATGCAGGCTTGGATCAGTAGATTCAGTCTCCAGGTCCACGCAACCTGATTGGTTGCTCCCCCGCAACCCTGCCCCGGGTGCTAATCTTAAAAAAATAAAAAAAAAATAAAAAATAAATAAATATTGGAGCATGACTGACAAAGTCACGTAAAGTAACTCCACAAGGAAACTGCCCTTCGGACGAAATAGGTGGCAAGTGCATCTAGGTAATATTGTTTTGTTTTTCTGTTTTTTTTTTTAACTGCTCTTCTGCCGCCTTATGGCATCTTTCAAAAGTTTTGATGCATTATGTTAAAGGCGGTTTATACCCAGAGGTGTAGACTGGATAGGGCCTGAGCGGGCAATGCCCACCCAAAATCTTTAAATACCCACTTGGCAGCGAATTTACTGATTTTTATGTCACAGCGATGGGCCCAACTGCATTGGCTTCAGGTCCCACTTGTTAGGCAATCCAGGCTACTCCTCTGTTATACTGTGCACTATCATCACCGGAGTGCTCCCCTGGCACTCTGGCAGATCTGAAGAGCAAGAGGGTAGGGTAAGTTAGTAGGATTTAGCAGGAAAAGACTCAGGAGAGCTGTGATGTGCTGTTGGCAGCCTCATTTCGATTTATACTGTTTGCTGAGCCTGGGTGATTTTTTTTTTTTTTTTTTTTTTTTTCGGTCGGTAGCTGTTGTGTGCTGTTGTGTGCGAGGCTGTGTGGGAGGCTGTGTGGTTTGTTTTGTCGTTGCAGTGAAGTGTGTGCGTTTGTGCAGTATAGGTATGGTTGTGTTAATTTGAGGGGTGTGAACAGAGGGATGAGATTTTTTGGGGGATTTGGCTAGTGTTAGCCTTACATCGTACCTCCTAAGCAGTGGCCGCCTGTGATGCGCGTCCCTGCTAGCGTTGCATATTTAGTTTTTTGCGGATGAAGTGTCTCCCTTCTTATACTGTGTAAGCTTAAGGGTTAACTGCAGTGCTATCTAGAGGCAGTGCCTCTTCCTATTCCCCACTACCACCCACCTAGTGTCCTGGATAATTTATTTCTGCACCTGTTTTGCCCTTTGGCCTATATTGGCCACCTCTTTCTTCAGCCCCTTTGCGGGTCAGGTGGCGGGAGCAGTGGGACCATTTCCCTGTGCTCTTGATCTACCTTGTCCCGGTGGTTTTAAGTTTGCTTGCCACTCTTTCTCCTTCGATTCTTATCACCTCTGTCTGTGGTTCAACTGAAGGGCGCTCCCATCTCCCCTTTTAGACTCTGTTTGGGCCCTCCAAGGGGACCTGGGTCTCACTCCTACTCGGAAGTCTCTCCAGCTCCCTGCACTTGCCGTGGTACGCTTTGGTCCTCCGTCTTGTGAGGTGTGCGTTCATTACAGGCGGTGTGAGTGTTGCTCAGTCATTTTCGTCCAGTTCTGAGTTGAACAGCCAGGTTTTTAGGAGTTGCCTGATTTTGAGATGGTCCTTTTGTGTTTTCGAATTTCTCTCTGGAGGGAGTTCCAAGTTTCTGCCGCTAGGCAGGAGAATGCTGATCCACCTTGTTTTTTCCTTGTGCACTGTTTTGGTTCCAGCCGAATGTCGTTGCTGGATTTGAGTGTTCTTGCCGGCTGGTAAATGGTGATTTTCTTTTGTGGAATTCTGCTCCTTGGCCATGGATTGCTCTGTGTGTTATGCCCATTGTTTTGAATATAATTCGTTTTTTGACTGGGAGCCAATGTAGCCTCTTTAGCGCAGGAGTGATGAGGTCTCTTCGTGATAGTTTAAGTAGGATTCTGGCCGTTGCGTTCTGTATACGTTGCAGTTTCTTCAGTAGATAATCTGGCATTCCGAGGTATAAGCTGTTGGTGTAGTCTATCCTGGACATGAGGGAAATGATGGCTAATGTTTTGTGCGTAAAGGAGAGGATTGATAGGCTCTTTTTGATGATGTGTAGTCTTTATTATTGCTTTTACTTGTGGTTCAAGTGTTAGCTCGTTGTCCATTAGGACTCCAAGGCTTTGATTATTTTTTGATGACATGGGTGCTGTTCCTAGTTCTGTTGACCATGGGATGTATTGGTTGATTTCCTGGTTTTTGGATATGATCATGATTTTGCCTTGCTCGGGTTGAGCTTGAGGCTGATTGTGCTCATCCAATTGTAGAGTTCTTTCGGTCTACTAGGGTTTATTTTTTGTTTTTTTAGAACATTCCTAATACCGTAGCGGAGTTCGGTTTCTAAGCGTTGATCCGGGATATGAACCTCTGTTTCTCTGCGTGGTCTTGCTTCCAAGACCATTGCATTGCCCCTGTGCTATCCTCTTGTACATCTTCGATTTTGCAGATGATTTGGATGTCATCTGCAGAGTTTTGGCAGGTGAGGCTGTGCCTTTTGATGAGGCTGATTAGTGGGGTCAAGTAGATGTTGAAGAGGAGTGGGGACAGGGAGGATCCTTGCGGTACTCCACAGGTGGTGTCTCGCGGTGCTGATTTGAATGGTTTTATCCAAACTGTTTTTCTTTCATATAGGAATGATTGTATCCATGTCAGTGATCCCTGATCCCTGTTTATTCCAGTCTTCTGATTAAGATGTTGTTTGACTGTGTCAAAACGCTGTGGAGAGGTCGACTAGTATCAATGCATAGTTTGTGTTGGAGTCTGCGTTGGTCTTTAGGTCGTCCCAGATAGAGCAAAGTGCTGTCTCTGTCCCTCTTATTTATTCATTGGTCACTTATTGGGTGCTTATACATTTAGAAAAACTGTTTCAAAGCGCTCTCATGGGTCTGAAGCAGACTTCTGCCTGGTCGAACAGTTGTTGTGTTTCTATGTGAACACATAGAAACAGTTTCTATGTGTTCTAGTATTTGTTCGTAGGTCTAGGTTTATAGCGGTTTTGCTGGATAGGGAGTGTTTGATATCGGTGTGTAGTTGGAGAGGTCTTCCACATCGCCTGTAGAATCCTTGAGGAGTGGTTTGATGTATGCAGATTTAAAGAAGCGCTTTTGATTGGTTGAAGTTTCTTTGGCATTCCAGTGGCATGCCTTGTGTGAGTATTGATTTTATAGATGTCTGGTGGGCAGGCATCCATTGGCGATCCTGCTTTATTGGCAAGTTTCACCAACTTGATGGATCTCTCTTCTGATATTTGTGTGTAGCTTTGCAGATTATTCTGTGGTTCCAGGTTCTGTGGGGCCTGGTGCATGGTCTGGTCAATTGGTCTGCTTTGTATAATGCGGTGTATGACAGTGATTTTATTTTTGAAGTTGTCTGCAAGGTCGTTGCATAGTTTTTGTGGGGGTAGTGGGGTGTTGCATTCAGGTGGGTTTCTCATCTCTTATGATGTTGAATAGTTCTTTTTGGGTGTTGGTCACTATTGTGATTCGATTGTCATAGTATTTTTTTATCTATTGTATATAATCAACTTGTGATTTTTACAAAGACAGTTTGATTTCTGTGCATTCTGAGTAGTTCTTAAAATTCTTAGAGGCGATCTTCGTCTAGACGACTTGATGAAAGTAGTTACTGTTTCTGGCGTTTACTGCTGTTTACTGCTAGTTACTGCTTTCACATCTCTATAACTCGTTTGCTTTCGTTTTGTCGAAGAAGATTGTCAAAAGATTTGTTGTTGCAATAATCCATTTTGACTTTTCCCCTGACATCAATCTCTTCCACCATTCTTCTTCATCTAGAACTAAGACTGTCATCCCAAGGTATGAGAGATGGGCGCTTCTTTCTTGACTAAGCGCCTTGCAGTGCAGCAACACGTGTTTCAGGTTTTCGGGTTCCTCTGCTGATTGACATAATCTGCATTTGTTGGAGACCGACTGGAGTCTAATGCAGAGGATTTCGCGTGTGGGCAAGAGATTCAGACGGGCTCTTGGAAAGGTTCTCATTCGTTTTTTTGGCCGGAAATTTATGGCAGTATGGCAAAGGAGTTTTTAGCCGGTTGAAGGTTGGCGGCAGGTGTGTGGTCAGTTTATTTGATTGCGCCTTGTCAACTGTGCTAATACAGTCCATGAGCTCCATTTTTCTTTTTCTTTTTTCGGGGTTTCCAACCAGTTCAGCTTCAGTGCAGGCTATTTCCTTCAGTTTTGTTGTCTGTGTTTGCGACCATTTTGTTAGACTGTTTAGACGGCCGGTGGAGATTTCTGCGGCTATCAGTTTGAATATTGGGAGCGTGTCAGGAAGGATGAATCTTCTATAGATTTGCATAGCATTTTGTTCCACCGATGCTTGGAAGGACTGAAGGCCCAGATCGCACCTGATGTTTGCAATAGCTGCCAAGTTTGGAAGGCCCAGGACTGAGCGCCATAGCAAGCCTTCAATTTTTGGCCAGATTGAGGTTGGCATAGACTGGGACGCTCCCATTCTGTAGGCTAGCGCTGGGACAACTTTACCTCCTGTAGAATTGGATTACAGGCTCTAGTGAGAATTTACCATACTTTTTGTCAATGGATCTCATCTGGGCTGCTAAATTCCTAGACTTGCCCCAAAGAGTAGCTTGCATACAAGTTTCCCGAGGTGAGCTATCTATCATTATACCCAGGTATTTGTAGCAGTCAACAATTTCGATCTTAGTATTTTCCAGGAACCATCCTTTGTTACGGTTCTTAATGGAGTCGTCGTTAGACAGAATCAGGATTTTTGTTTTGGATTTCTTGATTTCGAGATTGTTTGCTTTTATGTAATCTGCCAAGTTGGTCAGTTGGCGCTGTATTTCCGTATTTCGTAGTATTTCTTTTTGGCTTTGAGAATTTCCTTTTTGAATGCTCTGATTTGTTTTTGATAGTTTATTCTTCTTGCTTGGTCGTAGTTTTTCCTTCATTCTAGTTTATTTCTTTTTTTTTTCTCTTCTCATTGTACTGAGGTGGGGTGTAAACCATCTTGCCCTTTCTTTTGTGAAGGGATGAAGGGTTTTTCTGGGGCGATGCTGTCTATTGTATCAGCAATCTTTTTCTGGATTAGGTCTGCTCTTTTGGCTAGGTCGGTTCCGTCCAGGCTTGCGGTTGATGCTTTCGAGGATTACAGTTGTTCTTTTAAGTTACTACTTTTGATGATATTTCAGTTACTTTCCAGGTTGTGGGGAACTTTTGGGGCTGTTTGGGTGCTTTGGCTGGTAGTTGGATCACAAATGGTATGATGAGGTGGTCGCTCCATCAGAATCTTACTGGTGCCGCAGTAGAGATTAGGATTTCGTTGGCAAAGATTGCTTTGAGAGTGTGCCCTGCTGTGTGTCACTCCTTTTACCATCTGGCATAGTTTCATTGTCTCTAGTTGCTTGATTAGAGATTTTTGAGAGTATTCGTTCTCTTCTTCAAACCATATGTTGAAATGCCCGCGGATGAACAGGTGGTTGTGTTTGATGGCTATGTTCGTGATGGCTTTTATGAAGGTGTCTACAATGGTTGCGTCGTAGATCTATAGATGAGTATGAATGTGATGTTTGTTTTTGTTTGGCAGTCAGGTGAAGGACGAGGAATTTGCAGTTTCTGATGTTTAGTGGGCCTGTTTAAATTTTTTAGGTGTCCTTTGTAGGCTATTGCAAGTCCTGCTACGTTTTCCTATTCTGTTTACCTCTGTGCATTTGAAGTTGTCAGGTAGGCAGTTGTGTAGTGTGACGCTGTAGTTGCCTAACCAGCTTTCTGTGATGAATAAGATGTCTATTCCACCGTCGTTAAGTAGATCGTAGATCTCTATAGCATGTTTGGACATTGATCTAGCGTTTATCAGATTGCAGTGTATTTTCAGAAGTGTTTTGTTCAGGTTTCCCATATGGTGGTCTTGTCGGTTTTTTTTTTTGCTGTCGGGATGTGCGGTGTGTTCAGTAGGGGCTGTTTTTTCATTGAGTAGATCTGCAAAGTTATGTATTGGGTTGTTCCTGACTTCTTCCGGTTCCTCTTCTGTATCTTTGCTGTAGGTACCCTAGTGTTTCGTTGATGTGTGGCGTGAGGGCATTGTTTTCCCTTTTGTTACTTCTTGGAGTTTGTGGTCTTTTCCAGTGTGGTCCTGTTATCTTGCTGGAGCGTCTAGGGACGTTGGTGGTTGTGAATTGTTCCGGTTGGAGGTCCGTCGCGAGGTATGGTGTTGGGTATAAAGATTTTCCCCTTCTCTTGGAGTTTGTTCTATTTTCTGTCATGCTTGTGGGTGTGTGTTTTCTATTACTGTCTCTCTGTTTTATTAGCAGGGTGCCATGGCGTAATTCCATTTGATTTGTTCTTTCTTCGAGTTTTCGCTCTCATCGTCCCGTTCTGTTGTAGCATATTGTGGTTCTTTGGAATCTATTAGTTTAGTGGGTTTGAGGTTGGGGTTTGAGGTTGTTGCCCCAAGGGTTTTAGCTCCTCGCGATTTTGTGTGTAGTGATATTTCCTTGTATGTTTCCGGTTTGGTGTTTTATATTGCCGTCCTTTCGGTTGTGGTGGTTTAACCAGGGGTAGTATACCTTCGTGGTTCGGTCATTTACAGGCATTTGCTTTCTGTCTCAGATGTGGTTTTTTTCCCTTTTTGTTTATATTTAAGTCATTTGGTTGATGTTGTAGGAGGTGGGTGGTGCGGCTAGCTAGCCGTTTAGTTGGTGGAGACCTGGTGGTTCGTGTGCGGTGTAGGTGGGCGTTGGGGGGCAGTTGGGGGTGAGGGCACTACCTATGGTGCAGTGGTAACCTAGGTTATGGGGCATTGTGCTAGGTGCGAGACCTGGGTTGTCCAAACCCTTGGTTGGTGAGGTGTCT
The DNA here is from genome assembly GCF_040938575.1 of Ambystoma mexicanum. Taxonomy (NCBI): domain Eukaryota; kingdom Metazoa; phylum Chordata; class Amphibia; order Caudata; family Ambystomatidae; genus Ambystoma; species Ambystoma mexicanum. Next base: position 1,403,735,192 of record NC_090923.1, on the reverse strand, counting down.
GGGTTGGAGATGCAGTGATTAGTCAAGAGGCACCTGTAATTTACCTAATGGGGGTTTAGGGTTGCTCAAGGTGGGGCAACAGTCATCGGGAAGGGGCCTAAGATGGTGGTCAAGAAATCATAAATGCGTTGATACCTAGCTGTGGAAAACTTATCAGGTGGGAGATTTAGGACACCTGGATAGAGGGAGAGAGGCTTAATATGGGGGAACAACAAAGTAAATGCAGTATTACCTAGATTGGGGACACCAGGATAGAGGCCTAATATGTGGGCGCACCAAACAGTAAATGCAAGAACGCCTAGATGGAGGCAGAGAGTCCTAATATGGGGGCACAACAGTAAGTGCAGTGACACTTGAGACTTAAGTTGTACCAAGGTAATTGGGCTATTTACAGTCTCTCTCTCTCTCTCTCTCTCTCTCTCTCCTCTCTCTCTCTCT